>NC_142462.1:50350067-52850067 GCF_049115385.1 Moschus berezovskii | reverse complement strand
AGATGTCGTTTGAGGGTTGCACATATGGAGGGGAAATGCAGAGGCCAAATACTGCATTTTGTGACCTAGTCCAGTACCTTGTACATAATCCACCTTCAGTAAATGATGGCTGGATCAAATCAGTTTTGTCCTAGGCTGGTTTTGGCTAGAACTAAAGTTGAGATTTAATGGTAATGCATTTTAGTTATTAAAAAGATTTTGTATATAATATTTTCTGAAATCAAATTTCTTATGAAGAGGCGTAATTTCCTGTTTTAAATTTGTTTAGATAATACATTGTGTACCAAAAGGAAAAATCTTGTTTAAGAAAAAACACTTCAAATATAAAGCATAAATAATTCTTCCTCTAATAAGACAGTTCCTATTATAGCTATTGAATAACAAATCTGCTACAAGGATGATATTTTTTTCATGAATCCATGTGCACAGCTCTGATTAGAGGAGGTAAAAGATGCACATCTTCTTCAAATGGTAAATTAGACCCAGTGGGGGAAAAGGTGTATTTTATTAGACAGACTTTGTATTATGAAAGCTCAGAATAGGCCTCTTTTAAAAAAAAAACTTAAAAATGTATTTCTTGGTCTCAAATGGTAACTATTGATACCAGAATAAAGTACATTACGGGCGTCTTCCTCCAGTGCTAATATCACTATTGTAATACAAAACATTTTATGTCACGGTCTCCTGAAGAATTATTTTAATAAACATCCTTTCTGTACTTTTTTTCCTACCCAAGATTTGCTCACATCTGCAATTTTCAGAATAAACCCACAAATGTTAGAGTATCTTTACAAAGTAAAACCAACCAGAAGATAATTCTCAACCCTGGTGCCTTGGTTTAAGCCTTGACTCTATTGTTCATTTTCATCTCTGTTTAGATGTACTCATTTTTAAAAAGATCATGTCCATGTAACATTTCAAAATAAGGTTTTAAAAAGTTTAAAAATACGTTGTTATCACCAAACTTATTACAAGATTTGTGTTAACTGTTTCCTATTCATTTCCAGGGCTACAGCAACACACAGAGGCCAGATTATCTTCAAAGATGCTTTAGCCCAGCAGTTGTGTGAACAAGGAGGTGAGAATCATCTTTGACTACTTCATATTGGTTGTGTCAAAATTATTCATAGTAGGTCTTATGTACTAAGTAAGCATTTCATAACTATTGCTTGATCATATGCTTTGAAAATGGAGTTCTTGACCCCTTAATATATCTAATAATTATCTTGTTGCTACTTACTAATAAAGATCTGTAGAATTCTGAAGATACTAAGTGTGAGCCCAATAAACCAACAGGAAATTTATCTTCTCATAGTTTTTTTTTTCTTAGTGAATTATATTTAGTTGTCTTAGAAATATGAATCTTAGTACTTTTAAAATTTTACAGAAACATACCTGCTTAATTTACTACTTAAATTTCTTAGTAACTTTGTCAAAAATGTTTATTGCATTGTATAGCATCCATATACTTGTTTCAACCATGTGCACTATTAATTTCAGATGCAGCATCATTTTAGGTATATTAGGTGTACGTTAGGTAGTCACATTAAGCTTTGTGACTGCCTCATACACATCCAGACTCTCAGAAAAGTCTTATCCAAAGTCTTATAGATGCACATATGCAAATGTATGCATGTGCACGCAATGAAAAGGTAAATACCAAGGTCTGTGCCCCCACACAAGTTTATTCCCTCTACCTCTTGAGCTTCTACTCAACTTTGCTTGTGTCTTCATTGTTGTATTTACTACTTAACATAGAATTTTCTTCTGAAAAGTGATGGATATCATCCTTGAGAGACTGAGCTTTTTGAGTATAGGAACCATGCTTCAGTGCTCTTTGCTGCCTCAGAAACTGGCACACTGCTTAGCATATGAGCCTTTCCAAAAATGTTGATAGGTTGAATACAAGTTTTTCCTCAGCCATACATATATTCCTTGATTTAAGCATCCTGACAATATATCTGAAGCCAGTCTTTGTATATATCATCCCAATTTCAGGATCATCATGGACATATTGTCAATTTTTGTTTACAGAGTGGTATTTGGGGGAAACTTGTTAAATTAATTACAGTAGTGAATTTAAAGGAAATTTCTACTAATTATCTCTCTGCTGAAGAGACTCTAATGGGTTTAAGAGAGAAATGAGGAAAATTATGTTGGTTTTTGAAAGGCTTAAGATAGTGCTGTTTATTATTTGTAGCAATATGGCTTTATCTAAGTAATGTGATACTTGATAACTATTACTGGAAAACTTGATTGTTTATATAATAACTCAAATTAGAAAACCCCACTCTAATTCTAGCTGCAGATGTATTATCAGTGTTCTTAGTTTGTTTGAACAGATTTGTATTCTGTGACTTTTGAGAATGGAAAAGTGTGATAGCCTTTGTAGTAGGCTGAAGAAATCTATCACACTGTAAATCTTTTTTCAGACTATAAAAGTGTTCACATTACTGAAAATATAGAACACCATATATATTATATGTATCTTCTCCTGACTCTATGCAGTTTTCTGTCCAGAGAAGATATGTCTAATTTTATTAACATTTATCATTGCCTAAAAACTGATTTATTTTAAGCCTTGGATTTTTTATCCTCTTCTGTTGTACATAAATGGTTGGGATTGGATTCATTTGAAATGAAAAAAAAAAAAAGAAAAATCAGTGGGAAAAAATTCTGAACCAGTGAGGAAGAAAGTGCCTTACATGATAGTGTTATGCCTGACCATAATTTACATGATGGTAGATGGGTATATTATTAAAAAATGCCCAGGACCAGGGGAAAACATTGAGCTTTTCAACAGCACCTAATCAATTAAAATCATATCAATCCATCCAAGATAAGGTGTAAAGAATACTAACAAAAATGATGGCTTCCTGCTGTCAGGAATAATAAGGGAAATATGGCAGAAAGTGAAGAGGAACTCAAAAGCCTCTTGATGAAAGTGAAAGAGGAGAGTGAAAAGATTGGCTTGAAGCTCAACATTCAGAAAACAAAGATCATGGCATCTGGTCCCATCACTTCATGGGAAATAGATGGAAAAACAGTGGAAACAGTGTCAGACTTTATTTTTTTGGGCTCCAAAATCACTGCAGATGCTGATTGCAGCCATGAAATTAAAAGACGCTTGCTCCTTGGAAGGAAAGTTATGACCAACCTTGATAGTATATTAAAAAGCAGAGACATTACTTTGCCAACCAAGGTTCGTCTAGTCAAGGCAATGGTTTTTCCCGTGGTCATGTATGGATGTGAGAGTTGGACTGTGAAGAAGGCTGATCGCCGAAGAATCGATGCTTTTGAACTGTGGTGTTGGAGAAGACTCTTGAGAGTCCCTTATACTGCAAGGAGATCCAACCAGTCCATTCTGGAGGAGATCAATCCTGGATGTTCATTGGAGGGACTGATGCTAAAGCTGAAACTGCAATACTTTGGCCACCTCATGCGATGAGTTGACTCACTGGAAAAGACTCTGATGCTGGGAAAGGTTGGGGGCGGGAGGAGAAGGGGACGACGGAGAATGAGATGGCTGGATGGCATCACCGACTCTGTGGACATGAGTTTGAGTGAACTCCGGGAGTTGGTGATGGACAGGGAGGCCTGGCGTGCTGTGATTCATGGGGTCGCGGAGAGTCGGACACGACTGAGCGACTGAACTGAAATGAACTGAATTGGTGCTATAAAACATGTATTTATTTAATCCCTATCTACTTCTGATTAAAACATTAATTATATCCTCAAATAAAATAACATAAATTTAACATGTAATAATTTCCTATGCATTGGTGGGGAATAGCCAAGTATTAAAGAGGGTAAAATATGACAGTCTCTGTATACCACAGGACAGTATCTTTCAATCTCAACATACTTGGTAGTTTTTTTAATTTCAATTAAATTAAGGAATTAAAACAAATTTTGCTTTGTGGAGCTTGAGTATAGCTATTATTACAAGATGATTACTGGCAAAGCATATTAACTATTTTTTATTGAAGTAGAGTTGATTTACCACTGATTTATCATGTTGTGTTAATTTCTGCTATACGGCAAAATGATTCAGTTATACATATAAATACGGTTTTTCTTATATTCTTTTCCACTGTGGTTTATCCCAGGATATTGAATATATTTTCCTGTGCTGTATAGAAGGACCTTATTATTTAGCCATCCTATATATAATAGTTTGCACCTGGTGACTCAGACAGTAAAGAATCTGCCTGCAATGTGGAAGACACAGGTTCAATCCCTGGGCTGGGATGATCCTCTGGAGAAGGGCATGGCAGTCCACTCTTGTCTGGAATTCTTGCCTGGAGAATTTCATGGACAGAGGAGCCTGGTGGGCTATTGTCCATGGAGTCACAAAGAGTTACACACGACTGAGCAACTAACACTTTCACAAGCATATTTTTTTTTAAAGTGAAAGAAAAACATACTGACAGTGTGTAGAAGATTCCCTCTCTCTCCTGCTTCCTATTAGATCAGGGCCTATCTCCTCCTTGAGGAATTGTATACGAGCCTCCTCCCTACTTGCCCTACTCCCGCTTTCTCTATACTCTCTACAGAGCTGCTAATATGGAAGTAGGATTCTGTCATTACTCTGCTTCAAACCCTTCAATATCTCAATTAAGGCAATAGTTTATCATCAGAGGAAAATCCCTGCTGCTATATAAGAAGAATTCTTGACAACCTGGCCTCGGTTTTCCTCCTCTGCTTCATTTGTTATTATCCTTTCATTCTCTTTAAAATTCCTGGAATGCCTGTCTTTCAATCACCCATGTTATTGGCACTCTATACTCTGTTTTCTTTGTCTAAACAACCCTTTTCCGTCTTCTTGTCTTCTTTGTCTAGCTCAGGGTTTCAGATCCTGCTTAGGTATTACCTCCTCCTGAAAAAAAAAAAAAATCTTAGATCCCTTTTATGCTCCTCCTCAAGCTGGTCTTGGCAGCTTTTATGCATGGTGACATAACTCAAAGCCCAGTAATAATACAAATGGAAACCCTGCCAGCATTACTGTGTGCCATAATGCACGTTAAGCACACCACAAACATGGATTTGTTTATACTGCAACCCTCTAAAGAAGGAACTGATTTGTTTATACTGAAACCCTCTAAAGAAGGAACTGTTATTATCTGCACTTGACCGATGAGGAAACAAAGGTACAGGGAGAATAACTTGGTTGAGATCTCACAGTTAGAAACTGATCGAGCTGACGTTAGAGTCCAGGCAGTTTGGTCAATAGTCCATGATATTAGCCCTCACATCACATTGCCTTTCAAAGAAGTCTCTTACTTAAGCATGCATTCATTCATTTGATAAGTGATATTTAATACTGTAATAAGAATATTAGCACACATGCCTTGTCTGTTGTTAGCTATAAGCTCCTTGAGGGTAGGAACTGGGCTCTTTATTACTGAATCTCTAAAAAGTGAAAGTGAAAGTTGCTCAGTCATGTCCGACTCTTTGAAACCCCATGGATTGTACAGTCCATGGAATTCTACAGGCCAGAATACTGGAGTGGATAGCCTTTCCCTTCTCCAGGGGATCTTCCCAATCCAGGGATCGAACCCATGTCTCCTGCATTGCAGGTGGATTATTTACCAGCTGAGTCACAAGGGAAGCCTACTGAATCTCTAAAGCCTTCCACAATGTCCAGTGGATAGTGTGCACCCAATAAATGTTACTGAATGAATGAACAGTTCAAGTAATATGAAATTGGACTTCAACGTATTGGCTCTGAGAAGCTGCTTTCCCTCTGACAGGGCTCTCCAGCAACCTGCCAAGTAGAGAGGCAGGCTGGAGAGCCACCAGCATGTGGATGCTGAGGAGGCGATGTACTCATCCCAAGAGTTCCCCGGAGAAGGGAGGAAGAGGCTAGTGTAGAATGTTAGGGATTGCAGGAGAAAGAATTCTGGAGAAGGAGCAAGCTTCAGAAATGGGGGTACTAGGGGAAACATTTCAACATCGGAGAGGCATTCAAAAGGGACAGAGGCTTCCAAAAGAATGGAGAGGAGAACAAGAAAGAAGCTTTAGAAATTTTCAATCAACAGGTCATTGGCAATTTAATGTGAGGATGGTTTCGAGAGCGGCCAGACCACACGAGGCACCCTGGTTGCTTGGAAAGCTCTTGCCTAAGCTTTGAAGTCCAACAGTCAAGCGAAGACAAACTGTTGTGAGTTGAAAAGTAAATGTGAAACATTTTTAAATTTGAGGCTTTGAGAAGGGAAGCTATGATTGTTCTTGCTCCCTCCTGCTGCAGCAGGGGCCCCAATAAAGACTTGCCTGAAATAAAAAAATAAATAAAGTTGAGGCTTTGAAAAAATCTAGTATTAAAGGAAAGGAAACAAAGGCCACTGAAATGGAAAGCAGGTTCAAGGGAAAGATCGATTCTCTCTTTGTCTCTGTCTCTATTTCTCTCTCTGTCTCTCTCTTTCAGACAGTATTTATAGACTTTCACTGCCTTGTAGAGAGAGACCATCAGGAGCACACCTAGAGTTTGAACAAATTGGATTTAGTACTCATTCCAGAATAGGAGAAGGCAGATACACAGATGACACCACCCAAATGGCAGATAGCAAAGAGGAATTAAAGAGCCTCTTGATGAAGGTGAAAGAGGAGAGTGAAAAAGCTGTCTTAAAAACTCAACATTCAGAAAACTAAGATCATGGCATCCAGTCCCATCACTTCATGACAAATAGATGGGGGGAAAATTGAAGCATTGACAGACTTTATTTTCTTGGTATCCAAAATCACTGCGGACAGTGACTGCAGCCATGAAATTAAAAGATGCTTGCTCCTTGGGAAAAATCCTATGAAAACCTAGATAGCATATTAAAAAGCAGAGATATCACTTCACCAACAAAAGTCTGTATAGTCAAAGCTATGTTTTTTTCCAGTAGTCATGTATGGATGTGAGAGTTGCACCATAAAGAAAGCTGAGTGCTGAAGAATTGATACTTTCAAACTGTGGTGTTGGAGAAGACTCTTGAGAGTCCCTTGGACTGCAAGGAGATCCAACCAGTCCATCCTAAAGGAGATCAGTCCTCAGTGTCCATTGGAAGAACTGATGTTGAAGCTGAAGCTCCAATACTTTGGCCACCTGATGTGAAGAGCTGACTCATTGGAAAAGACCCTGATGCTGGGAAATACTGAAGGCAGGAGGAGAAGGGGCAACAGAGGATGAGATGGTTGGATGGCATCACTGACTCAATAGGCATGAGTTTGAGCAACTCCGAGAGACAGTGAAGGAGAGGGAAGCCTAGCATGCTGCCGTCCATGGGGTTTCAAAGAGTCAGACACTCAGACATGAATGAGCGATGAAACAACAACAGCATGACTGGAAAATTATGAAAGCAATCATTATGATTATTTGGGCCTATATTTTATGATTTTGGTTCAAGTTTAAAGAGAAGGAGCTTTGCTCTGAATTGGATATTATCAGCAAGTAGGTGTATTCTGTGATTGAGGATCTCAATAAATCTTTTCCAAAGGGAAAGCAGAGCAGAGTCAGGCTAAGACTGATAAAGAAGCAGCAGTCACTTCTATCAGCCAGGAGAGAGGAATGCACAGTGTATTGTGAGTTGGACAGTGTTCTGGTTGTGCTCACATTCAGGTGTAATTACAGAGTGGTCCTGTGTGTGTTTGACCCACCGTGATTACAGAGTGGCTTTGTCTCAAGCTGATGTTCTGTGAGAGTTTTTGTTTGCCAGAAGAGCACCATGGCCCAACTGTGAGTGCCAGGCCAGCTTCTGGATATCAAGGGCTGCTTTTCCTTTCTTGAGGCCTGGGGGAGAATGATGCTAATAGACGGACATTGTCTTTTGGGTTTAGGTTTTATGAGGATTTTTTAATCAGAAAAGTAGGTCTAGATCTAGGTTTTGTGTTACCATACTCTCTAGAATCTCTGGCACAAAACACAAGCTCAGTAAATGAGAAGGGAAGGCATCTTGCTGGAACAAAATTGTATCCAGGGTCAGCCAACAAGTAATGAAAAGACTAACTAGATAAGTGTGGTGAGATGACAGATTTTTTTTTCTTCTTCGAAGTTATCTCCATTTTCTATTTTTTATAGTGAGTTTTAATATTATTGAGGTTGTAGTATTTATCACCAAAATAACAAATATAAAGTTATACTTATGAAGGAGGGGGACAACTGCTGAGGCAGGTGAAAAAAATCACTTCTAGGAATTGAAGGAAAATTCTGAATTACAGCTCCTATGTCTCTTCCTCTGTGAGGTCTTTCCTGGCTCCCATAATGTGATTGGTCCATGTTGTCATGATTATTTGTTTAAATACCCAAGTCTGTCCCTTCACCCTTACTTGAAGCTTCCTAAATCCAGCAACCATGACTTAATTTTTTGCTTTTCTTAATATCTAACAATGCTTGGCATAAAGAAGACACTCCCTAAATGTTTGCTGACCTTATCCTTTATACATTTGAAAAATCTGTCTCTCCTGAAAAAAAATCTTTAACTCTGAACTTTTGCTATAAAACACCATGAGGCAGTGTGGCTGTTACCAAAGCAATGTTCCTTATACTGACCTTGGGTTGAAATTATGAATTGTTGCATTAAGAAATCTGAAAACTGTTCACAGATTTTCATCTAAAAACTAATGAGTCCTCTGAATGATCTTGGACATAAACCATGTTTGGGGATTTTATGTCTTTACCTTGAATCCCAGGGTCCTAAGTAATTATAAGCACCTATCCAGTTGAATTCTGCTGACAGTTGTAGTGCAGATGAGGAAGCAGAGTTTTCTCATTTCCAGTCTGGAGTAGGGGTAGACAGGTGCCAGGTTGTATACTCCCAATTGTTTTGGAAAGTGGAAGATGCTTAGGTTCATTCACCAGCAGTAGAAAATAAAGCAGGGAATTCATTTAACATACAGTACTCAACTAGGATTATTGAATGCATACTATGTACCAGACTAAGCTAGATCTTGGGATATAATAGTGAACAGAGGAAAGATCCCTGCTTTACTGAGGCCTGCATTGTAGTGGAGAGGATAGACAGTTAACATGAGATATAATAAATGCCCCCTTCATGGATCACGGACTTGCTGTCTAATCATCTCATCCTCTGCCGCCTCATCCTCCTGCTGTCTTTAATCTTTCCCAGCATCAGTGTCTTTTCCAATGAGTCCGCTTTTAGCATCAGGTGGCCGAAGTATTGGAGTTTCAGCTTCAGCGTCAATCCTTTCGTAAATATTCAGTGTTGATATCCTTTAGGATTGACTGGTTTGGCCTCCTTACAGTACAAGGGACTCTCAAGGGTCTTCTCCAATACCACAATTAGAAAGTATCAGTCCAACAGTGTTCAGTGCAAACTCCAGGATATAGTGAAGAACAGAGGAGCCTGGCATGCTGCAGTCTGCAAAAAGTTGGACGTGATTTAGCGATTGAACAACAACAATATAGTAAATGTGACACCATGTTAGAAAGTAGCGAGTGCTATAGGGAAAAATAAGACCTAAAAATAGGGCAGGGTAAGATAACAGAGTTGGGTGGAGGGGAGAAAGGCAGGCTGCAATTTTAAATAGGGTGGCAGGTAAGTCAAGCAGGCCTCACCAAGGAGATAACATTATAGCAAAGACCAAGAAGGTATCTGTGGGATTGTCCAAAAATGTCATTAGGTGATTTTAAAGACAGATATGGTAGGGTTTTGTTAACTACAATTCTCAGTCTCATCTCAGTTCAGTTGTTCAGGCATGTTCAACTCTTTGTGACTTCATGGACTGCAGCACACTGACTTCCCTGTCTGTCACCAACTCCCAGAGCTTGCACAAATTAATATCCTTCGAACCGTGATGCCATCCAAACATTCATCCTCTGTCGTCCCCTTCTCCTCCTGCCTTCAGTCTTTCCCAGCTTCAGGGTCTTTTCAAATGAGTCAGTTCTTGGCATCAGGTGGCCAAAGTATTGGAACTTCAGTTTCACCATCAGTCCTTCCAGTGGATATTCAGGACTTATTTCCTTTAGGATTGACTGGTTTGAACTCCTTGCAGTCCAAGGGACTCTCTATAGTCTTCTCCAATACCACAGTTCAAAAGCACCAATTGTTAGGCGCTCAGCTTTCTTTATGGTCCAACTCTCACATCCATACATGACTACTGGAAAAACCATAGCTTTGACTAGATGAACCTTTGTTGACAAAGGAATGTCTCTGCTTTTTAATATGCTGTCTTGGTTGGTCATAGTGTTTCTTCCAAGGAGCAAGCGTCTTTTAATTCCATGGCTGCAGTCACCATCTGCAATGATTTTGGATACCAAGAAAATAAAGTCTGTCACTATTTCCGCTGTTTCTCCATCTATTTGCCATGAAGTGTTGGGACTAGATGCCATGATCTTAGTTTTCTGAATGTTGACTTTTAAACCAGCTTTTTCTTTCATAGATATTTACTTTTCACTTGCTTCATCAAGTTAAATTCATGACTTGACTTTAAATCTGAGTAAAATTGCATTTTAAAGACATCCACCCAGTTGCCTGTCTTAGTACCTTAAAAACATATGCAAAGATTTATCTTGTTTTACTCTGGAAAGAGTAAAACTTTTATATGTCATCATGAAGTGTGTAAAACTTTGTGAGGTCAGATATTAACCAAAATATAATTGTGTGGCTGAGAGTTGAATTTTTTGAGTATTTCAAAATGGAAAAAAAAAAGGATTTCATAGCAAAATCAACTTAGAAATAGCTGTATAATAGTATTTGTCTGCATTACTGCAAATTCAGTCACTTTCATGAACAAATCTTTTCAGTATATAAAGTTGCTTGAGTCACAGTTGGGCAACTAACAGTTGACAATGAAAAATCATACAGCAGAGATTCCAACATACGTTTGTATTGTCTCGGTGCTCAGCTTTCTTTATTGTCCAACTCACATCCATACATGACGACTGGCAAAACCATAGCTTTGGCAAAGTAATGTCTCTGCTTTTTAATATGCTTTCTAGTTTGGTCATAGCTTTTCTTCCAAAGAGCAAGCATCTTTTAATTTCATGGCTACAGTCACCATCTGCAGTGATTCTGGAACCCAGAAAATAAAATCTGTCACTGTTTATTTTCTTTTCTAAAGTCTGTCACTGTTTATTTTCACTGTGAACTACTGTTAGAGGTGATCAAAGCAAAACATTTAGGCAATTTCAGAATTGACTGAAACCTGAAAGGAAATAGAAGAAATCAGTATTTTGCAGAAATTACTATCAAACTGTCTACAAACAGCTGCTACAGACCTAATCCATATCCCTTAGAATCATGCAGAAAGAGTCTGCTACAAATGTTAATGAATGTCTTATGTACAGACTGGGATTGAGGAATAATATTTGAATTTACACTCTTGATCCTGGATCTCTAGTTTCCTTATGTGTAGATTAGCAGTGAAGCCAGGGAAGTTAACTTGACAAACTGTATACCACTTATAAGTGGCATGTGTTGTGTTGTGTGCCATGTTATGTGGCTTCAGTTGTGTCCGACTCTGTGACCCTATGTATTGTAGCCTACCAGGTTCCTCTGTCCATGGTATTCTCCAGGCAAGAATACTGGAGTGGGTGGACATGCCCACCTCCAGGAGATCTTTCTGACCCAAGGATTGAACCTGAGTCTCTTGCGGCTCCTGCATTGACAGGCTGGTTGTTTACCACTGAATCCACATGAGAAGCCCATAAGTGGCAGGATTAGAATCCAGATCTCTGGCTGGCCTCAAGGTTGGTTCTGTTTTACCAAATAGATTCTTAAATTTAAAAAATCCAACATTAAAAACCCTTGGGAGCCACTACTTCAAAAAACAAGATCACTACTGCTGCCTTAATTCCCTGAACACCTAGAAGAGAACACACACTTTTGAGCCCTTGTGAGACAAAAGTGGCAAGTGTGAAGCTGATATGAGCATATCAGCATGGTCACTGCTGATCTAGCCGTGATCACAGTTCACAGTGGAGGTGGGGGCAGGGAGATTACAGTGTGTATGTATATTCATTGGCCTGTGTACTTCTTGGCATAGACTCTTCAAAGATACACATCGATTATTTAGCAAGGCCAGATGGCAGACTTAACGGCCTCCAGTAATTGTGCCTTGTAGTTCCCCCTAAGGGTGCATGCCATTTATAAACCATGCTGGAATTCTCTGTTGTTGGGTTGATGGAAGTGGATATAACCAAAGGCAAATGTTTTATGTCAGGAGGAAAGGGGTCAGGCTTACAGCTGGAGCAGTAAACCTTGGCTACCTTCTGCCAGGCACAGCAGTTTTTCTGCTGTTCATCACCCTCAGAACAGTGAGGGGTAGAAAGTGTGACTACGTTCTCTGAGGGCCATTAAATCATGGTGGTGGGCAGTGTATTTATTTCATTCAGACCTGAACTCAGGAATTCTTTAATACTTTTTAGTAAGAATTGGCTAAAGTTTATTTAAACTGTGAAATGGAGAAGACTAAAAAGTTCAGTAAGTAAGTCTATAAAGTGAATGAGGTGATTCTTTTAACCTCTCAATGTGAGATGATGGATATGTTCCTTAGTTTGATTGTGGTAATTATTTTAAGATATGTATATACATCAAAGCATCAAGTTGTGTTTCTTAATATATACAATTTTCATTTATCAATTATATCTCAGTAAAGCTGAAGAAAAAAGAATACCTTTTATACCCAAATATTATATGAATTGTAGGTCAGATCTACTGAAATTTTCCATTGGCTATCCTTGAGTGCTCAGTAACTTATATTACTAAATGCCTTTCCAGTATCTTGAAATGCAGTTTTTTTTATTAATTCAGACAAAACAAGTAAAAATTGACTAATAGTCAAAATTGAGTTTTACCGTATCCATTTAGATTGATAAGTGAAAAGTAATGAATGATGTATTTCAGTTGAATGTGCCCAGTGATAAAACTTCTGCTAGCTAAAGACATCTGTTTTCCCCATGGCTATTTTGTAGTTTACATTTCAGTTTAGCAGTTCCAACTGCTATTCCTGAGATTCTGCATTTTGTAATTTACAGACAAAGAGAACTGAATTAGGATGCTCTGGTAAAATCATACAGAATCCCCCAGTCTTTCTTCAAGGTCTTACAAACTCCCCAATAAGGGAAAGAACTGATGTCCTCCTGGGGCGGTGGCTGGCAAAATGTGTCCCTAAGTGATCCTGACAACAGACAAGATTAAGGGAATGATGAAGAGAGAACTCACTAGGGCCACAGTAAAATTCCTTGCTACTGGCTCTAGGTGGGTCTGACTCCTTTTTTAATTTCCTGAAGAATGGTGTTTTTGGACTGATGCTGTTTATGCTAAGATGATTGAACATAGATTTAAACAACCTTCTTTTCAGTTCTCAGGGCTATATACATTCCCTCTTGACAGCTTTATCTAGTCTAAAGTCAAAATATCAAGATTTATGCCCAAGAAGAATTTGACATTGAGTTCTTTTGGATGCCTACAGAAATACACTTTCTACTCAAGCTGCTATATAATCTGCTAGAGTCCCCCTTATTTTGAAGGAAAAAACCTAGGATTGGATCTATATAATCACTTGGGAGATAGCAAAGCTGTTGTAAACATGCATAAATTACAATTTTATTTTAGTTCTTGTGAAATATTATTTCATGTATCCTATTAATCCAACCTTATTTTTACATTTGAAGATTCGGTTATTTAATGTAGCCATCAGTACAGATTTTCATAATCTTATTTGTAAGCATTGAAATTCATTAATATTAATTCATACATATTATACTGTGTCCCCTATGGGCATATGTGGAATATTATACCAGACGCATGGGAATTGAGTGGCAATATAAGGCCACTCCTGTTTCACATCCTGTTCATAGATAGCTTATAATATAGATATTATTATTCCAAATATAGAAGAGAAAGACCAAAACACATTTACAGAAAAAACATAAGCTCAGTGGAATGGCATTCCCCCCTTCTCCTCTGAGACCTGAGTCAACAGTTTTGCCTTCTCTTTCCCATATTGTCAGCCTTTTCCTCTTCACCATCCCCTCCTCCTCAATGTTTAAACAGGCCAAAGCCACGGCTGCTCTGAGCAGGAATTCTCTGTCTAAATGCGAGTACTTCTCTGACCATCATTCTTTCTCACACTCTAGCTCCTTGAAAGAGTAGTGTGTGTTCTCAGGCTTTCATACTAACCGTGCCACCTGACCTCTCCTGCCAACTCTCTATGGTAACAGTCATCCTCTAGATCATCAATAACCCAGAAGGTGCCAACCAATCTAAAGGACTCTGATCTTCACCCTACCTGACTTCCTTGCTCCTTCTCAGTTTCCTTAATGAGTTCTCAAATTTCCCATGGATATATTCTGGAATTTGGAGTGGTCTGTCTAGTGACTTCTTTTAGACTTTTTTATATTGTCCCTGGTAATCTCACTCACACCTGTGATTTTCATCTCCTGAGCTCTGTGCATTTGCTTGATGCTTACTCAGAGAGTCTTAACACAAGTGGTTGAGAGAACAGAGTTTGGTGCTATGTACCCCTGGCTTCCAATTTCTAATTTGGTACTTTCTATCTGGGTAATCTTTCAAAGCCTTGAGTCCCTAACTATAAAATAGGGAAATAATAGTACCTACATTTTTGGTCGTCCCATACTGTTCCCAAGATCCTGGCACAATATTCTATGTCCAGAAGAAACATAGTGAAGTTGTGAGAATTAAATGCAGTGAAGATGTGCATAGCACACTGGCTAGCACGTTAATACTCTATAAATGTTCAGTTCAGTTCAGTCGCTCAGTTGTGTCCAATTCTTTGAGACATCATGAATCACAGCACACCAGGCTTCCCTGTCCATCACCAACTCCATTGTTATTGTTCACCATTCAGAAAACTAAGATCATAGCATCCGGTCCCATCACTTCATGGCAGATACATGGGGAAACAGTGACTGACTTTGTTTTTCTGGGCTCCGAAATCACTGCAGATGGTGATTGCAGCCATTAAATTAAACGACACTTACTCCTTGGAAGGAAAGTTATGACCAACCTAGACAGCATATTAAAAAGCAGACATTACTTTGCCAACAAAGGTCTGTCTAGTCAAGGCTATGGTTTTTCCAGTGGTCATGTATGGATCTGAGAGTTGGACTATAAAGAAAGCTGAGCACCAAAGAATTGATGCTTTTGCACTGTGGTGTTAGAGAAGACTCTTGAGAGTCCCTTGGACTGCAAGGAGATCCAACTAGTTCATCCTAAAGGATATCAGTCCTGGGTGTTCATTGGAAGGACTGATGTTGAAGCTGAAACTCCAATACTTCAGCCACCTGATGCGAAGAACTGACTCATTTGCAAAGACCCTGAAGCTGGGAAAGATTGAGGGCAGGAGGAGAAGAGGATGACAGAGGATGAGATGGTTGGATGGCATCACCGACTCAATGGACATGGGTTTGGGTGGGCTCCGGGAGTTGGTGATGGACAGGGAGGCCTGGCGTGTTGCAGTTCATGGGGTCGCAAAAAGTCAGACACGACTGAGCAACTGAACTGACTGATTGCTATTGCTGAGCTTCCCAGGTGGTGCTAGCAGTAAAGAACCCACCTGCCAGTGCAGGAGGCTTAAGAGACATGGGTTTGATCCCTTGGTGGGAAGATCCCTTGGAGGAGGGCGTGGCGACTCACTCCAATATTCTTGCCTGGAGAATCCAATGGACAGAGGAGCCTGGTAGACTACAATTGATAGTGTCCCAAACAGTTGGACACGACTGAAGTGACTTAGCATACATGCACACATTGTTATTCTTACTAGGCACTGACATTTGGATTCCATAGATACCTTGAATTCAGTATATACTGAAATGAATTTGACATTTCCTCCAAATTGGTATCCTTTATTGCAGTTCTGGTCATTGACATATTCAACCCAGTCACTAAACAAAGAGCTAAGTAATATTTCTTTCCTCATTCTTTCATCCATGTGTACACTTAATATGTCTAAGACCTATTTTATATTTTTAATATCTCTTAAACCAATTCTTTTATTTGTGTACCTATAGCTATATCTTTGGTTCAAGCCTTCCATACATCTATGAAAGTATTCTTCAATAAAAACCTAATTTTTTCCTCCCAGCATCAATTCCTATAACTGCCTCCATTTGCTGTGTTGAACCTGCTTTCAAGGCTCTCCATGATCTGACCCTGCCTCTCTTTCCAGTTTATCTCTGCATGTAGGCACTCTTCATCCTCCCCACCCTCACCTAATAGCAAACTCTCTAGTTCAGCCTTAACCAAACATGCCATCCTGTCTAAGCCAATTTCTTTACCCAGAATCTACTTCTCATATTACTGATGAAGTTGCACTCATCCTTAAAGATCCAGTTTAAATCTCTCCTCCTCCATCATTTGTATTTTTATCCCTAATCCATCTTATATTTATGAATTAAAGTTAGTTTACCTTATTGTCATGTCCGACTCTGCGACCCCATGGACTGTAGCCTAACAGGCTCCTCTGTCCATGGGATTTTCCAGGCAAGAATACTGGAGTGTGTTGCCATTTCCTTCTCCAGGGGATCTTCCCAACCCAGGGATTGAACCTGGGTCTTCCGCATTGTAGGCAGACGCTTTACCATCTGAGGTACCAGGGAAGCCCTGTTTCTTTCACTTTCTTTTACCTTATTGCATTGTCATGTGTTAACTTCTACATGTATTTCCTCCTGCACTTTGAAACCCTTGGTCAAGCAGATATTGGGTCATTTTTACATTCCCAGAATCTGGCACAGTGTCTGGCACTTAGTAGGTACTCAGAGATTAGTTGAAGGAGTGAATGACCCATGTAGAACAAGTGTACTTTCCCCAGATTGTCTAATTACTTTTGTTTCTTTAATTTCCAGCCAACATTCATCTCCTATATCCCCAGAACAGTTTTTACAATCATACTTAAACATTGTGCACTTCTTTTGCATTGCATTTTGGACTTTATTAAGAATCAGTTCAGTTCAGTTCAGTCGCTCAGTCGTGTCCGACTCTCCGCGACCCCATGAATCACAGCACGCCAGGCCTCCCTGTCCATCACCAATTCCCGGAGTTCACTCAAACTCATGTCCACAGAGTCAGTGATGCCATCCAGCCATCTCATTCTCCGTCGTCCTCTTCTCCTCCCTCTCCCAACCTTTCCCAGCATCAGAGTCTTTTCCAGTGAGTCAACTCGTCGCATGAAGTGGCCAAAGTATTGCAGTTTCAGCTTTAGCATCAGTCCCTCCAGTGAACATCCAGGATTGATCTCCTTTAGAATGGACTGGTTGGATCTCCTTGCAGTATAAGGGACTCTCAAGAGTCTTCTCCAACACCACAGTTCAAAAGCATCGATTCTTCGGCGATCAGCTTTCTTCACAGTCCAACTCTCACATCCATACATGACCACGGGAAAAACCATTGCCTTGACTAGACGGACCTTATAGCCCTACTCAATTCACGGTTGGATGAATATTATTTTAAATGATGTTCATTGTGTTGCTCAGTGTACCCTTTCTAAGAAACCATGGGAGAAACTTCTTTTAAGTCTCTGTATGTGAAATAGCTACCCCTCTTCTGAGCAATGTGTGTGCTTTTCTTGTATAAACTCTTCAACTTATGTAACTTTTTAGTTTCAGAACGAAACTTAAGACATCAGAGTATGCATCTTGCATATTTATCTCCACTGGATGTATTTTTCCTATCCTAATTTGATATTACCTTTCTACATGTTACTGTCTTGTTTGATTGCTAACAAAGGTTAGCTGCCTTACATCTATTTTATAAAAGGTGAATTGTACAATTTATCCTTAGCTACATAAAAGAAAGTGAAAGGGTAAAATGAAGACGCTGGCATATGTACAAGTAACTAAGAGGGGAGGGAACAGAGGGGAACATTAGAAGTGTCTAACAGCAATGGTTTGAGCAATCATATCTTACTGATGTTATCCATAACCAATCATCTAACATTTTTGGAGCAACTGTGTGCCAGACATTGGTAGGCATGGGGGTGCAGAGATATATAAATCAAGTCTCTGCTCACAGTCTTGTCAACTCTAGTTTCTATTCTGGCCTTTAGGATTATGTCTGAGATACAGAGAGGATCAGTTCAGTTCAGTCTCTCAGTCGTGTCTGACTCTTTGTGACCCGTGGACTGCAGCACGCCAGGCTTTTCAGTCTATCACCAACCCCCTGAGCTTGCTCAAACTCATATCCATCGAGCTGGTGATGCCATCCAACCATCTTATCCTCTGTCGTCCTCTTCTCCTCCTGCCTTCAATCTTTCCCAGCATTAGGGTCTTTTCCAAGGAGTCAGTTCTTGACAGCAGGTGGCCAAAGTATTGGATTTTCAGCTTCAGTATCAGTCCTTCCAATGAATATTCAGGACTGATTTCCTTTAGGATTTACTGGTTTGAATTCCTTGCAGTCCAAGGGACTCTCAAGAGTCTTTTCCAATACCACAGTTCAAAAGCACCAATTCTTGGGCACTCAGCTTTCTTTATGGTCCAGCTCTCACATTCATACATGACTCTTGGGAAAACCATAGCTTTGACTAGACAGACCTTTGAGGATAACGTTTCCAAAACGGACACATTCCCCAGCCCACAAGAAATAACTCTTTTATTTAGAATATAGACTAAGCTTATTTGGCATATGCTTAAACTGCAGGTGGCATAAATGACTAGAAGTGTATTTATTTAGCAATCTGGAGGTAGATGGTCCAGGGCTGGTGGAGTGGCTCTCTGTGTACAGCACATAGCTTCCATATCCGGGACCATGTCCTCACAGCATGATGGGTAGAGGGTCAAGAAGCATGCCCACTCCTTTGAAAGGCATGATGTGGCTCTGAAAGTGGCCTACATCACTTCTGTTCACCTTCTGACAAGCAGAACTTAATTCCTTTGTCACGGAACCTGCAGGGGACACTATCAAATATACCTTTAACTGGGGGCTGCAGTCCAGTGGAAATACAGAAGAGAAGAAAAGGTATCAAGAGACCTCTAACAAATTTCTACTAATAGTAGCAAGAAGGTTTCTTCTTGTTCCTGTTCTTCTTATTAGTGATATTAGTATTGCTGTTGTTATTGTTATTATTATTATTATTGGATGATGGTGATTCTAATGATTTTTCTGCTCCCTCTGAACATTATTTAAAGGTCATATATGGTAGGCTAAAGGTCACTTTATGGTTGCACCTCCTGTCCTCTGCCCCGTCTATGAACTTCATCCCTTAAAGTTCTCAAAGGTCTAAGATTTTAAAAATTTATTTATTTTAATTGGAGGCTAATTACTTTACGATATTGTAGTGGTTTTTTGCCGTACATCGACATGAATCAGTCATGGGTGTACAAGATCTAAGATTTTTAAAAAATTATTACATAGTAGTAGGATTTTTAGAAAATAGCAATTCACCAGCTGAAATTCAGATGTTACATTGTTCTACATTCTGATTTTTCACTTAAAATTTTTTTCATATCATAAGCCAAGTATATGAGAAAGTACATGAATATCTACCCCCAGAAAATGTAAAGAAAGACAGTGAGTCTCAGGTTTTAGTGTATAAGATCCCATTATTGACAGCTCCTAGAAGTCTTACTGAAAGAGTTCTCTGTTCCCCAGTTGTAGGTTACAAAAATATTTTTTAGTTTTGCTCCTCTTTCATATATTTTAGAATATGAGTGATGATTAATTGTTATGAGACAGAAGTCAAATTGAGATGGGAAATAGTAGAGGAAGGGAAGAGAAAAATGCTTTCTAATATTGCTGATTCTGTGTATAATTTAACTGTCTTTAAATATTAAGTAATCTTTTATACTGATCATAAGTATATTCCTGAATACACAGAGAACTATTTTCACTCTAAATTTATAACATTTTTGGAAGCTTAATTATCATACTTGAAGGTCAAATGGTGCTTTATTGCAATAAAATACAAAAAAGTAATAAAGAAATTATTCCTGGGGAGATGAAAGTCCAGGTTCATAGCTCATTAAATGGTAACTTCACAGACCGTGTCTAATTTGTCATATTTAGCTTTGGAAGTTTCATACATTTGAATTTCAAATTAGGTGAAGAGATACCTGAGGCAAAACTACCTAGGGCCTTTGAATTCTAAAATGATTCAGGAGCTATAGTTCCCGTAACCAAATACCTGTATTTGTAAAAAATTTCCTAGCATCATCTGTACAGTGCTTGCCTGATTCAAAGATTTAAATAAAATAATCAATGACATTAACACAAAGTTCATTAACCACTTCTTTTCAGACAACCCTTTCTTTTTCTTCCCAGCATATTGAAATTGCCATCCTTTGCAGTAAATAATTTATTAAACATGTTGACTGAAAAATATTTTGGAGTCACATGGTTACTCAAAAGTTTCCTTCTCAAAATAAATCATTTGAAAGAAAAACACTTGTGAAAAGAACAGCTTTTGGAGGAATTAAATGCAACCCCGTCTTTCGAATGTGTTTATTCTAGGCCACTGTGATCTCATGAGATGGTGGTGGCCTCAAATTTTGAAAGAGCATAAACACAGAAATCCTTTTAAGAAATGAAGCTTTTCTTTCAGCATGTAATTTGTCTCTTGGACCAATTGAATTGATGATAAGAATAATTTTTCCTTTAATATTGAGAAACTATATAATGATCCATGTTTATGATATTTACTAAAAACACCCAAAGATTTAAGCTGTTAGAATGCAATTAAGAGAAGCATGGCTGTGAGCTCCAAGATCCAAATGACATCAGTTGCTTCCTGTTTCAGTTCAGTTCAGTCGCTCAGTCATGTCCGACTCTTTGCAACCCTGTGGACTGCAGCACTTCAGGCCTCCTTGTCTATCACCAACTCGCGGAGTTTACTCAAATTGATGTACATTGAGTCAGTGATGCCATCCAACCATCTCATCCTCTGTCGTCCCCTTCTCCTCCCTCCTTCAATTTTTCCCAACATCAGGTCTTTTCAAATGAGTCAGTTCTTCACATCAGGTGGCTGAAGTATTGGAGTTTCAGCCTCAACATCAGTCTTTCCAATGAATATTCAGGACTGATCTCCTTTAGGATGGACTGACTGAATCTCCTTGCAGTCCAAGGGACTCTCAAGAGTCTTCTCCAACACCATAGTTCAAAAGCATCAGTTCTTCGGTGCTCAGCTTTCTTCATAGTCCAACTCTCACATCCATACATGACCACTGGAAAAACCACAGCCTTGACTAGATAGACCTTTGTTGACAAACTAATGTCTCTGCTTTCTATTATGCTATCTAGGTTGGTCATAACCAAGGAGTAAGCGTCTTAATTTCATGTTTGCAGCCACCATCTGCAGTGATTTTGGAGCCCCCTAAAATAAAGTCTGTCACTGTTTCCACTGTTTCCCCATCTATTTGTCATGAAGTGATGGGAACAGTTGCCATGGTTTTAGTTTTCTGAATGTTGAGCTTTAAGCCAACTTTTTCACTCTCCTCTTCCACTTTCATCAAGAGGCTCTCTAGTTCTTCGCTTTCTGCCGTAAGGGTGGTGTCATCTGCATCTGCAGTTATTGATATTTCTCCCAGCAATCTTGATTCCAGCTTGTGCTTCATCCAGTCCAACGTTTCTCATGATGTACTCTGCATATAAGTTAAATTATTAGGGTGACAATATACAGCCTTGACGTACTCCTTTTCCTATTTGGAACCAGTCTGTTGTTCCATGTCCAGTTCTAACTGTTGCTTCCTGACCTGCATACAGGTTTCTCAAGAGGCAGGTCAGGTGGTCTGGTATTCCCATCTCTTGAAGAATGTTCCACAGTTTATTGTGATCCACACAGTCAAAGGCTTTGGCATAGTCAATGAAGCAGAAATAGATGTGTTTTTGGAACTCTCTTGCTTTTTTGATGATCCAGCATATGTTGGCAATTTGATCTCTGGTTCCTCTGCCTTTTCTAAAACCAGCTTGAATATCTGGAAGCTCACGGTTCACGTATTGCTGAAGCCTGGCTTGGAGAATTTTGAGCATGACTTTACTAGCGT
The DNA here is from genome assembly GCF_049115385.1 of Moschus berezovskii. Lineage (NCBI taxonomy): Eukaryota > Metazoa > Chordata > Mammalia > Artiodactyla > Moschidae > Moschus > Moschus berezovskii. The sequence goes on along the minus strand of NC_142462.1, from coordinate 52,828,130 downwards.
GTGAGATGAGTGTAATTGTGTGGTAGTTTGAGCATTCTTTAGCATTTGCCTTTCTTTGGGATTGCAATGAAAACTGACCTTTTCCAGTCCTGTGGCCATTGCTGAGTTTTCCAGATTTGCTGGCATATTGAGTGCAGCACTTTCACAGCATCATCTTTTAGGATTTGAAAAAGCTCAACTGGAATTCCATCACCTCCACTAGCTTTGTTCATAGTGATGCTTCCTAAGGCCCACTTGACTTCACATTCCAGCATGTCTGGATCTAGCTGAGTGGTCACAGCATCGTGATTATATGGGTCGTGAAGATCTTTTCTTGCTTCCTGTTTAAGTTTACAGAAATTTCCCAATCTTCCAGTTGAACCTACAGAGTTCAGCAAGTCCTCTGTTGCTAGTGTCATAGGGACAAATTATTAATTATAATGTGACATTCTCTAAGTAATTGGAAATAATAGAGAAAATACATTTAGAATTTGAAAGGGAATTTTCACAGAGTAACTATCTAGCACCAAACATAGATATTTAACATTAGCTGTGTTTAAAAGATTGGGAATAGATTGATAACTGGTTATTTTCATATTATAGTGGACATCAGATTAACTCACACTGAGCAAAAAATAATGACCTATTAAAAAATAAATTTCACCCTCCAAAAATGTGAACATATTCCTTAGTAACTTCAATTCTTGCAACTCTGGACCCAGCATCAGCACACTGGTATGTTAACATATGTGAGCTGAGTGCTTTTATTCATTTACTCAACGAAGTGTCAGTACCTGCTCTTTGTACTTGTATTTTAAAATGGATGAAGAATAACCTTGTTTAAAGAAACAAGAAAGCATGTTTTTCTTTGAAAACTTTGCTACTGAATTTACCTTTTTTGTGTTATCTCCTCAGTCTTTATATGAATTGATTTGTTGTAAGTTGGGTCTCTTTATAGTTGTTTCACATGATAATCCTTCACTATTGTTGCATAATTATCTTAATCAAATTTGCACCAATATGAGTTCCTGTATTCATTCAAGTCAATTCCAGTCTTTTTCTTGTAATTCATGGAGATTAGCAAACCATTTCAAGAATAGCACAGCTGAGTAAAAGGGAAGCTCTACAAGGAATATTTTTTTTTAAATAAATTTTTAAGTACATTCTAAAAACAATGATTCAGGTTTCTTTTATTTTCAACTATATTAGCTTATCAATTTAAAAATCCATTCTCATCTTCTTTATATAGCCCATGAAATTTCAGTTAAATTACATACCTAATATTCAGGTTGTTTAAAAGTAGCACCTTGGAAAACATTTGGCTAAGGAAAGACCTAGAACAACACTAAAGCATTTCATTTTTTATATAAAGCTTTATATTTTACCAAAACAATTTGTATGGGTCCAACTACAGAATTTGGAGGATGAGTAATTTTTCAGTAGTACTATCACAAACACTGAAAGTAATCTGGAAAAATAAAGTATTAGTGCACATTTATGAGTGACTTGGACTCTTACGAACATTTATTACCTATCTAGTATGAAAAGACTATATTATGCTTTTAAGTTTTTGGATTTCTCAACTAAAAACAAGTCAGAGTTTGGCATGCTTTCCATCCTAATCCTTTGCTGAAAACATGCTTTTAAGAAGCATGGAGGCTTTGGTGAGACTCTATCATGACTCTTACATTGTGTTGACTTGTTTCACTTTATTTTTTAAAGCAAAATAGAATCTTCATTTTAACTCACCTATTTAACATTTCATTTCTTTTCTGTGGTTTTGACAGAGATGACTCATTTTGGTGACGTTTGGCATACTCCTTAATTTACCAAGATACAACTTTAGCTCAATTTCCAATTTAATTCAGTTACTTTAAATTGTCAAACTTTACAATGAACATAGTTTTTCAGTTTTTTGGCTCTCAATGACATTAACTTTGTGGGTAAAGATTACAGAGATATGCTAATATTTTGAACAAGATCTAGAGTTCATTGAAACATGAATCTATTTATTCTGTATGTTACATGTTCTATTAACAAAGATAGTGATGTTGCCATCTTGCCTAGGATTAGTAAAAATTAATAGATATCCAGAATTATGAGTTGGGTTTGTTTATGCATTGCCAGTACTCATGGAACTCCTTGGAGTGATCTGTGAAATCCAACTGCAGGATATGATATCCCATGATAACTGTACTTTAATTCTAAAACATTATTGAAAGTTTGGCCTCTATCCATTGCATGGTTTATAAGAGTGTACAAGTTCTTGGTAGAAACTTCATATTAATCTGAATTGCCCCAACATTTATGGAAGACAAATGATTTCATAAGTAATCAAGGGTTTCTGTAAACCAAAATGAACTCCTGGTATTCTCAGAAGTGAATTTGTTCTATAGTGCAGGGTGTACAACTAATTGTTTTTGTGAATCTAGAAATATCCAGATTTTAACAGTTCTGTGTTTGGTGAGTCCCTCACAGTGTAAACTTCTGTCCAGCCATTATATATATAGTCTCACCAGTGAAGCTATGTGCATGTGTGCCAAGTCGCTTCAGCCATGTCCAGTTCTTTGTGACCCTTTGGACTGTAGACCACCAAGCTCCTCTGTCCGTGGGATTCTACAGGCAAGAATACTGGAGTGGGTTGCCATGCCCAGGGGATCTTCCCAACCTATAAATCGAACCTGCATCTCTTAGGTCTCCTGCACTGGCAAGCAGGTTCTTTACCACTAGTGCCACCTGGGAAACCCACTAGTGAAGCTAAATCAAGGACCGTATTATAAAATTTCCCCCTCAGTCACCTTTCTGAGTAAAGAACAACTCCAAGTTGTTGTTGGCTTCCTCTCCCTTCAGTCTCCTCTGACGACTAGCAGGGCCCTCACTCTCAGTGCATCCTCCCCTGCATCTACCTGTGGTCATCATCTGACCTAGTCTTCTTTTCATGATTCAGAGGCACTTAGAAGAATTAAGATGTCTTATACTTCTGTTAAACATGTGTTCTATCCTATTTTCTCCAAAGCCAGAGCCTATTTCTCTAGGAACATCTTTGTTCTCTCTCATTCTTAGAAACAGAGCTTCCCAGTTTAAGCCATTTGGCAACTTTATGTGGTAGCTACTATCATTCATGCAATTTCAGATTGAAAGGAGTTGTGAAATTGGACCAAAGTTGATGATGGGTGGGGGCAGTCTAGAGTCCTTGGAGAGGCAGAGAATTAGAAACAGACCAACAGAACATTGAGATAAAACATTCAGTCAATCTAGAAGGATGAGTCAGTTCAATGGAAAGGAGCAGGAAATGTATACTTGGAGTTTTGTCACTAAAAGCATTGGAAGGTTGATAAGCTAGGATCTTTCTGAAGCATGCATTTTATACATAATAAAGGAAAGAGTTAAGACCTTTTTGGAAAATTAATATAATTCAGGATCTTAGTAATTCATCCAAATCAGTAGTATGAGACCAAGCAAGTACTAGTATCCAAGTGGGAGTGTAATATATGTTGTTGAACTATATTATTCTTCTTCAGGCTACTTACTCTAATTCTTCTGTGGTCTGTTCTGATAAATTTAGAAAAGGTGGTGAACTTTCTACAAGCTTACAAAATTCAGAAAGGATGGTGACCTTTCTGAAAGCTTACAAAATTCTTTTACACTGCATAAAACTAGATTGATATAGTTGCTTACTGAGAGATGATTAAAATAACCTTCCCAGGTCCATTACTTTACTAGATTTTGAACCAAATATATATGTGTATTATACTATACACATGTGACTATTTTTCAAGAAAATGTCTACTTTTCATTTCACCAAGTTTAATATGTACTCTGTTCCTCTTTTTGAGGAAATAATGTTTAGTTATGTCAGACAGTGGGTATATTTTTAGAAAAGCACACGGAGCCTTCCTAACTAGTGATTGAAAACATGATGTAAGTTTGTTGAGTTAAATTCAACTGGACATTAACTGGGTGTTTAAACTATCCAAACTGCTTGTACTAAAGAACTTTAACAACATTATGAGTTTATTTTGGCATTTTACACAGGTTTGGATCTTCAGTTATTATTTTCCAAAATATAAAATACATTACAACTAAGAAGGAAAATAGCATTCAATTCAATTAAGTATTGATTGAGAATCTATTACCAGCTTTAGGCTGGTGTCTTCAGTGGGCATATTTTATGTCTTTGAGGAACTTATTTCTTCTTGGGATAAAGGACATATACTTACTATAGATAACAGTTTTACATGCTGTAAGTAAGACTTGTATCATTTGATCAAGACAGGTATTTTTGATGCTGGCTTTCTGTTAGAATCAGCTGAGGAGGTTTTAAAAATACAAATTCCAAGTTTCCATTCCCAGAGACTCTGATTCAGAGGATGGTTTCTAAATGGCCCTTCTGTGATGATTATTTTGGAGGTGGTTCAGTGAAAAATGCCATGTGCCAAAATAAATTTGGAAAGAAAGATATCAATTTGGATAGACTCCTTAGATTAAAATAGACTAATACATAATATTCTATTTATTGCATCTAGGTCTTAGTAATCAGAGTCATTTAAAATTGATAGGTAATTTAATTGATGTTTCTACAGATGTTTTGTTACATTTACCTAACTATTGTACTGACTAGAAAATATTTCTAACTGATAATTGCTGTGTGTGTGTGTGTTCTCATATCATGTCTGACTTTTGCGACCCCATGGACTGTAGCCTGTAAGGCTCCTCTGTCCAGGAAATTTTCTAGGCAAGAATACTGGGGAAGGGTGCCATTTCCTCCTCCAGAGGGTCTTCCAGACCTATGTTTCCAGACCTTCTCCTATGTTTCCAGCGTTGGCAGGTGGATTCTTTACCACTGCAGCACCTGGAAAGCCCTAATTTCCATATATTTTATGCTTAACTTATTTCTCAGTTTCTTTCAAGTTACATATTTCATAAACATCAGTACTGTTTCCTCCCTGTCCTAATAATTTATCCCTTGAATACAGAGACCCCCTTTGGTAAGGTAGCTAATATTGAACACAGTAAAATACTGTGATAGCCTAAGAAATACAGCAAACAAACAAACAAAAATATTCTTTTTGTCTAAGTTTCTTGTTAGGTGCTACAAAATCTTGTTTCTTGTCTTCACAGTGAACCTTCTTGAAAAAGTAATCTGTACAGTAGTTAAGAGAGTTGCCACTGAGGTCAAATTCCCTGGATTCGTCTACAGACACCACTTATCACAGTAACTTGATAGATAGATACTAGCTTTATTAGGATTATTTTTGTCTCTCTTTTAATTATCTTCTCTCTTAAAAATCTCTCCTTTCTTTATATCCATCCTTTTCTGTTTCTGTGACCACCTCCTGTGTGATAATGCTTCCCTAATAAATTGATGAATAGTACAAATCTCCCTTTCAGCTTCTGTTCAGCACTGCCCAATAAAAGTACAATGTCAGACACAGCTATAATTTGAAATATTCTAGTAGCCACATTTAAATAACAAGACCAAAAATAGGTAAATTTAATAATATAGTTTAACACATATAAAATATTAACCATTTCAATATAATGTAATCAGTAAAACTTAATGAGATATTTTCATACTAATTATCTGAAATCTGGTATGTATTTTACACTTAAGCACATTTTTAATTGAAGTAGTTGATTTACAATGTTGTTTCAGTTTCTGATGTATAGCAAAATTATTCAGGTGTGTGTTTATGTGTATATATAAAAATATATATGAGTACATATATGAGTATATATATATACTCTTTTCAGATTATTTTCCACTATAAGTCATTGCAAGATATTTTGAATGTAGTACCCTATAGTATATAGTAGGACCTTGTTGTTTATCTATTTTATATACAGTTATACAGTAGTGTTATGGCACATCTTAAATGTTGACCTGCTTGGTCTATATTAAGATTTTATAAATTTTACAACTGAAAACTAGATTTACATATCCAAGTATTCCATATCTACTTACAAGTCTTCCAATAACTGAGTCAAATATAAAAAAAATATTTTTCTTTAATAGCCATATCCAACTTGACAAAATTTATCCTTTTTTTTTAAAAAAGAGCTGATTTAACTTTGATGCCGAAACATACGAGTTTGAAAACTATGTCTGTCTAAGTAAATTCACTTACTCTTGTGTCAGCCTACTATTATTAACATGAGATTCGGAGGGATACTGCATAAATTGAAAAGCAGGATTATCAATATCAACAAGAAATTCTTCAACTTTTTTGCAGACATTTTATAAAATTGCCAGTTGCAATTAACATTTGCATATTGATCATATTAGGGAAATATGTAAAATCATTATTTATTTGTATATTAGAAGTTTCAGTTTCAACATGAATAATCTTAACTTTTCCAACTACTTTACAAGTAAACTGACTATCCTTGAAGTTTCAAATTCAGTACACTCATATACAGTGTGATATTGGTGAGGGAACATGTATCCATGTGCCATGTTTTTGTCATTGGTTATTAGATAATGGCAGTTATTCCTTTGTTTCAAAAAAATCTTGGAGTTGACAGTTCAGTGAATCCTTGTAAAACTCTTCTGGGACTTGACCAATAACCATTGGAATAAAACACAAAATCATTAAATTTTTCTTTTTTTTTTTCTTTTGAATTCTGTAAACTAGTGATGATTCAGAACATTTGCATGTATATGCTAACAATTGTATCTATGACACTTCCCATTGAATCTGTGTTAAAAACTGAGAACAAACATATTAAACATATATAATACTTTGGATGCAGTAAGACAAATGCCTATAGTTTGAAATTACAAACTACAAACTTTACTGTGTGAATTTTTCATCTAACATAACTGAAGCACTGATAACTGTGATAGAAAATAATTTTTTTAATACCTAGCTGAATTTCTTCTTTAATGAATGTAAAAGATGTTAAAATATCTGTTATGGTTCTAATTTTTAGATAAGTGAATTGGCAACATTTCTTCCTAGATTTAGAAGTCCACTGAGAAAAAAAAATCACCAACGTGTCAGTTGGCCGGTATCCCTTATTTCCTAACTTTTACAAGAGTGCTCGTTCTTAAAATGAATATTTGAACAGGTACTCCTTTGCTAATAAATGTTCAGAAGATCATCATGCTTTCATAGTAAAATCCAAACTCCTTAACATTCAGTTTCATAATCTTGGCCTTCCAATCTTTCCAACTTCACTTTACTACCCCCTCCTCCAAAACTTTGTTCATGTCATGCTGAAATGGTTGTGGTTGTTCCAAAAGACCACTCTCTCCTACTTCTCAGTGCCATTTCACTTTCACTCCAGAAAGAAACACCTCTTCCCTCTCCTACCCCCACCTGTCTTCCTCCTGATAGTCTTTCACAACTCAGCAGCCTCTCCTGACCACTGTCTTCTCCTGGGCAGCCTAGAATTAGTATCCTTCATTTGTGCCCTTCTTACCCTATGACCTCTGAACACTATCCCATAGCACTTATTACACTATACTGTACTTACCTCCACCAGATGGTAAACTCTTTGAGAGCACGGGGGGTGCTCTTTGTCCCTATACTACCCCACACCCAGAATGGCCCATGGTATGTAATGGGTGCTCACGTTACATTCATATTGTAAGTTTCAAGGAATATCTGACTAAACTTGTATTATAAATAAGTATGTAAGGGGTTCTACTTTTCACTTTAGGAGTAACACATGACTTTTAAATATAACAACTAACTAGTGAGTTAGACATCTTATTTTAGGATGTTAATTGACATTTTCTTCTTAGTTCTCTAAAAAAGTTCTATCTAGCTGTTTGTTTAGTATGGCTTAAGTTTTATAACCATATTTGTGATTGTTTATTAATGGTTTTACTTTTGCTGCTAATAAATCATCTTTCCCTTTTTCTCTCTTGGTCCAGCTCCAACAGAGGCCACTATGCACCCGCATCTAGGTAAGTATTTAGACTCCAGTGTCACCGACCTCAGTGCTAGATCTACTTGTTTCACTCCTTTGCCATATGAGCAGGGGATACAGAGATGAGGAAACTCTCTGCCCTCTCTGATTCTCTGATCATTCATTGAAATCAGACTCAGGTCCAGATTATGCTTTAACCTGAGACCTCACTGAGGTGATCCAAAAGGCCAGTTTGGGCTAATGGAAGGACTTTTGAACCTGTTGCTACATTTATCCTTAGAATCCAGTTGGATCTGATCTTTTGACATAGGGTTCTAATGCTGAATTTTCTCCTAAGCTTCTACCCATCATAAATAGTAGAGCATGGAGGCAATAGGCAAGGAGCTATGAGTGTGAAAGAACTCAGATAAACTGAATGTGAAAGCAGATCTGAGATATCTGCTTAAACTAGTGTTGTTGTTGTTCAGTTGCCAAGTTGTGTTCGACTCTTCACAACCACAAGGACTGCAGCACACCAGGCTTCCCTGTCCCTCACCATCTCCCAGAGTTTGCCCAAGTTCATGTCTATTGAATCAGTGATGCCATCCAACCATCTCATCTTCTGTCAACCTCTTCTTCTGCCTTCAATGTTTTCCACCATCAGAGTCTTTTCCAATGAGTTGGCCGTTCACATCAGGAGGCCAAAGTATTGGCTTAAACTAGCACTGGCTTATAAAAAGAGAAATAATTTGGCCATTTATTCAAAAATTAAAATGAGATTGTCTAAATAACTGGATGCTTTGTTTAATAGCACCATGTAAAGTTGCCTCCTCTCATTTTTCTCATGATCTTTCATTCTGACATGTATTTAGTGCTTTGTAGTTCTTGAGGCAAGATTAATAGTACGGATTCTGGAGCCAAATAAACTGGATTTATCTTACCTCTGCCACTTGCTTGCATGGTGATATTGGGCAAGTTTCTTAATCTCTCTATGCCTGTTTCCTCACCTATAAAATGGAATATGAGGATTAGATGAATTTGTATTTCTAAAGCATAGTCAGGGATATATATATATATAATATATATACATGTATTATATATATATATATATATATATATATGTAATAATAATGTTTGGAAAGAAGACAGTACATGAACAAATAACCATGGAGGCTTACCCATGACTCTGTAAAAAATCTCTGGAAACAAATGATCTTTAAGAGTTAAATTTCTCATATATGACAGTGAAGACTGATTTTAAAAGCAGTTTCCTACACACACTATTTAATAAGAATGAAAAGAAATCATCCTAGCTGGCTTCAGCCTTTTCAGCTGTCTGTCACTGTGGGACTTGCAGATGGGTCAGTATTTGTCTCTTGGGCTTTCTCTTTCAACCTATAAACCCAATTAATTTATTTTTCTCTTTGGAAAATCTGCCTTGAGAAGCTCTACTTTTATGTAATGCTACAGCTTGGGGCTCCTCTTCTTTGGCAGATGAACGCAAGCACTTAGAAGCATGCCTTCTGGCAGCTGAGGCAGGCTGGTGACCCACAGTGGCCCAGCCGCATCTCAGCCATATTGGGTATTTGAGAGAGCAGTACCCTGTAGGCATTTCAGACACTGCATCTACTTGCTCAGAGGAATCATTAAATCACTCCTAAGCACAGAAGACATCACAGTGTTCTTTCCAGTGTAAATCCATATTCTCCCTGTTGTCGAGCCTAAGGCTTTGAGTCTGAATAGCCATTTCTCTCAATACATGCTGATTCACTGGTTTTCCCGACTTCGTTATGTGCTTACCTACTGGCATACCTGGTATAAAGAGGGTGAGGGTGCCTGCAGGTGGCATTGTCACCAAAGAGAATTTGCAAGTGAACTTTTGGTATTTGGAGGTGATATTTAATTCCTCAGCCAGTTCAATAAATTATATACAAATGAACCCCCCAAAAGGTTAAAATATCACTTTTGGAAAAAATAAAAATTTTTGGTTATGTTTTATTAATCAGATCATATGATTTTCATTTTTTTTAAAAAGCATGTGCAAACTAGTCCAAACAAAATTATATAGACCCAGAGAATTTATACTAGCTGAAACAAATTCTCCAAGCAAACCATGGGAATCAGATGAGAAGATTTTCGAGCATCAAATTCATTTTTTACAATTTGTGGAGAAATAATTATCATTCCTGTACTACCTTAAAAATGAGTCTACTTACATTGTAGCTGGCCATGAAATTGTTTTTAATTGTCCATTCTTTATTCAGTGGAAATATCACATACTCTACAGTTTATGAAAACATTCTTTGCTCTTGGCATGACCTGAGTTCTTCTATAGCTTAAAAAGAAGTATTTAATACTATCTCAGGTGTAACAATAATATATTTAAGACTATTTTTCTGCCATTCCTCCTGACTTCTAATATGACTTTATTTAGACATTTTACTTACTTGTGTAGATGATCTCTCCTGTGCAGCTCTGAAGGGGAAAATGTTAACAATTTGAAACACATTAAATTACAAAAATGAGTGAATATAGGGAATGAGAAAAATCAAGTCAGGGCAAGAGGGGTAGTAAGAAAGAGAAGAGGAGATGGGTTAGTAAATAACAGCAATGTTACCTGACAACAAATAGCCACAATGTTCCATTCCCTTCAATACTCTAAAGTGAGTTAGGCACTGACTTTATTCTGGATGTGTTGAGCTGTGAGGGGCAAGTCTTGTGTGACCTCTCCTTGTAGGCTAGTGCTAACCTTGGTCTTCCCACCTCTGTGACCTGGGTGACATTTTGGTAGGGTTCTCTTTGGGGGCTCTGGTTTCCAGACTTCTAAACAGCAGAGTTATTCTTTTACTTAGTAGTTTAGGAGCACAGAAAATGCAATTAGCTGCTTGTTTAAACTTCAATTTTAGTTTAAAATACTGTTATTTATCGTAAATGTAGCATGTTTACTCTTTTGCATAGCTAAATCTATTGTTCAGTATAACCCTTTTCTAAATCTTTGTCTTCCTTTAGCTGAAATTCATAGTGACAGTATTATCCTACGAGATGACTTTGACTCCTACCACCAAAAGGAATTGAATCCAAACATATGGTAAGTTAAAGGATCATGCCTCACTTGGGTCTGTATAAAAGGCAAAAAAAAAAAATGCTTTCTTGGAGTAGTTACATAAAATTAAATTGCTCTTTAGTTCTAAATTATCAGTGAGAATTGTTCAACTAAGGAACTGGGATTAATGTCGCCTAGAGTATGTCTGTTGTCTATTTCCTGACTTCTTTAGGAACTGAATCTAGGTACGCCTCAAAGCCATGGGTGTGGTCAGTTTTTTTCAGTAGTACAAGTTATTTACATAGAACATTGTGCTTTATTATGCTAATAATTGCATTTATGTTAAAGGAAAGAAGGGAAATGACTTATCTGAAACTGACATTATTTGAGTCATAGTTCCAAATAGCTTCTATGTTATTGGATTACCTCATTTATACTCCAGTCTTTCCTTCCAAAGCTGTTTAGAGAAAACCCTATGGGATTTTGGAGGGCAAAGAAAGAATTGACCAAAACACATACATTAGAAACCTGTTGAATACATAAATGGATGCATGAATTTGTTGGCAGTTTGTTGTATTTTTCTGACTTTGGAGAAATGAGTCTATCCATTGAGAGCTATAGTCAATCTGCATAATTTGAGAGAATATCTGAATATATTATTTTCTGTGGTACTAAATGGTACATGAATAAGAGTTCAAGATAAATTAGAAGCTCTAATGTAATCAGGTTGTAACTCAAACCCAAGCAATACTCAAGACTAGAAAGAGAATAACCCCTTCATCCTCAAATGTCTGCATATGATATTAATTTGTTTTTCTTTATTTTCACTGTTCAACAAATATCAAACAATAATTATTTTATTTGTATAGTACATTAAAAAGGAATGTGGTTCCTTCTTTTGAGTAGCTTATGATTCAGTAGTTCAGTTTCAGTTCAGTCGCTCAGTCGGGTCCAACTCTTTGCAACCCCATGAATCACAGCACGCCAGGGCTCCCTGTCTATCACCAACTCCCGGAGTTCACTCAAACTCATGTCCATAGAGTTGGTGATGCCATCCATCCATATCATTCCCTGTCATCCCCATCTCCTCCCACCCCCAATCCCTCCCAGCATCAGAGTCTTTTCCAGTGAGTCAACTTGTCACATGAGGTGGCCAAAGTATTGGAGCTTCAGTTTCAGCATCAGTCCTTCCAATGAACACCCAGGATTGATCTCCTCTAGAATGGACTTGTTGGATCTCCTTGCAGTCCAAGTAGAGGAGACGCTTAAAACATATTTTTTAAAAGCTTATAGTTCAGGATAGAAATCCTTGAGTGTAATAGAAGGTTATAAATAACATACTACAGTTCTAGAAAAGAAAGGCTGACTCTCGTGAGTGTTTCTTGGATAAAGTGGTTCTTAACCTGAGAATTGAAGATGACATATAGGTTTAGAGAGGGTTGATGCTTAAATACAAACAGGAACTTATGTCTTTTCCAGAAAGAAATATAGATTTAGAGAGTATAAGTATACAAAAAAAATCAGACTAGACAGAGACATAAAGTCTTATGATTCATACACCATTAAAGAGATAATTTATCAAAAAGATTTCACTTCCCTCTGAACATGTTCTAAATATAAATTTCTTAAAATAAGTTGAAAATCTATATTATGGAAAAGCCAAAAACTTTCTAAGCACTACTTCTACCCAAGAAAAATTCTCTCATTCTCCTCACATTTGGCTTTTTTATATCCCATTAATATAGATGTTATCAGATGATTTGTTTCTTTCAAGGAGAGTTCATTTGTGTCAAGCTAATTCATTTTCTTCAGTGAGTTTTCTTGACAAATACAAAATGTGACTTTTATGTGGTCCAAATTCTGTTATTTTTGAAATCAATAAAACATGATTGATTTTGCTTCACCCATTTTCATGACTGATCTGGTAGATGCTTTCTTGACTGAAGTTATGGATTTTGTGTCCACTTACTTAAGCTATGGTTTTTCCTCCTGTTTTAGAAAACCTTTTATTAACTTTAAAAAGCCATGCACTTCTGTCTTCTATCAAATATGCTTCAGAGTAATTTTACTTTATCCCTTACTGACCACAATCTCCTTCATCTAGTCTCTCTACGATTAAAAAATAATAATAATAATAACCTAGGAAGCTCTCATCATTTGAGAGATGGCTTTGTTGAACATAAGTGGCAGAGGTTCTGAAATCAGGTCTGTCTGGGTGGCCTTCAAGCTAGCTACTTGCCAGCTGGGTATCTGAGAATAGTACAAAACTTGCTTTACCTATCTGAGCCACATTTCTTGTCAGTAAAAGTGAGCCGAGTATTTTCCTAACACCATTGTTTTAAAGTTTGATGAACCTGAAAAGGTCTGGCGCATCTCCTAATGTATTGTTGCTGCTCAGTACGAATCAGTTCCCTCTTTCCATCTCTTATTCTCTGTCTCCTACTGTACCTTTTTGTCTCCCTCCTTCTTCCCTTTCTTTCTTCCTCCTATGGTATACTTAGATGTTGTTCTACTTGCCTCCCAGGAGCTCAGATATGACCCCAAATCATTATTATTAAAATATTCTTCAGTCAGTTTGTGTAAATGAGTCCCCAAGTCTTCCCTTACTGTATTCAGATCAAAAACAGACTTCAAATTAAATATATCTATATTATATAATATATATTAACAAAAATGCAGTAGAATTATAGAGAAGGGAGAAACAAAGAGTGTTAAATATCTTCAGTTCAGTTCAGTCACTCAGTCGTGTCTGACTCTTTGCGACCCCATGAATCACAGCACGCCAGGCCTCCCTGTCCATCCCCAACTCCCGGAGTTCACTCAAACTCATGTCCATCGAGTCGGTGATACCATCCAGCCATCTCATTCTCTGTCGTCCCCTTCTCCTTCTGCCCCCAATCTTTCCCAGCATCAGAGTCTTTTCCAGTGAGTCAACTCGTCGCATGAGGTGGCCAAAGTATTGCAGTTTCAGCTTTAGCATCAGTCCTTCCAATGAACACCCAAGATCGATCTCCTTTAGGATGGACTGGTTGGATCTCCTTGCAGTCCAAGGGACTCTCAATAGTCTTCTCCAACACCACAGTTCAAAAGCATCAATTCTTCGGCGATCAGCTTTCTTCACAGTCCAACTCTCACATCCATACATGACCACTGGAAAAACCATAGCCTTGACTAGACGGACCTTGGTTGACAAAGTAATGCCTCTGCTTTTTAATATGCTGTCTAGGTTGGTCATAACTTTCCTTCCAAGGAGTAAGCGTCTTTTAATTTCATGGCTGCAATCAGCATCCACAGTGATTTTGGAGCCCCAAAAAATAAAGTCTGACACTGTTTCCACTGTTTCCCCATCTATTTCCCATGAAGTGATGGGACCAGATGCCATGATCTTTGTTTTCTGAATGTTGAGCTTCAAGCCACCCCTGCTTAAAATAGACATAAGCTCCCTAAAGTTAAGAACCAATACAATCAGCTATTCCCAGTGAGGTATTTCCAATAACATAACAAAGCTCTCTCTTGGTTTGGACAAACATTGGCAGTTTTTGGGCTTCCCTGGTGGCTCAGTTGGTAAAGAATCCAACTGCATTGCAGGAGATCCAAGAAGATCCCTTGGAGAAGGAAATGGCAGCCCACTCCATTTTTTGCCTGGAGAATCCCATGGACAGAGCCCCTGGAGGACTACAGTCCGTGGCATTACAAAGAGTCAGACATGACTTGGCAACTAAACCACCACCACTACCAGACATTTTCACTCTTCCAAAATCTGTTTTCTTGGTATACATATTGACATGCGAGTTTTGTCCCTTATGATGTAGTCTTTGATTTTCTTTACCCCAATTAGAAGTCACTGAGCAGCTTTGTGAGAACCAGGAAGGGGAATCCTTACTGACAACCCATAACTTTATGCCATTGGCACACACCACCAGATAGAAAGAAGCTCAGGGTACATACTGCTTTGGGGCAAATTCCCAAGGCTCAATATATCACTCAATAATTTGTCACAAGAGAAAAACACTCTGCTTTTATGAGCATGTTTCTTCCATGGTGTTTAAAAATCATCATGTGCATTATTTGACTTGCAATTTTTAAGGACAAGCAAAAGGAAAAATTAAGAAACTACAGTCCCATCTGTGCAATGATGGGGAAAGAGATGAGTTTAAATTTAGTCACTCACACTTTATTTGCTTCCATTGACTTCATCTTGTGAAATCAACTTTTTTCCCACTTCATTTCATATTATTCTTGATACCTAAATTTCTTATCTCCTGTACAAATGACTGTACACAAAAAACAAGGAGCATAAAATAATATTACTATTATAATGAATGAATGTACCAGCCAAGTTATTCTCCAAGTGTATGACAGTGATTAGACTAGAACCAAGAGACTTTTTTACATCAACTCAGTATTGAATCTGTCTCTCTGCTTAGCTTAAATATTAGATTTGATTTTAAAATTAATAAATGTACTTAGTGAAAAGTTCAATAATATTAAAAATAATAAAAATAAACTTTCTTCCCACACTAGATCTATATTCTTTCCCTCTAGAGGCATCAACTGTTAGCAGTTTCTGTCAGTCCTTCCAGAAATTATTTAGGCTTACACAAGTGTCACAGTTGTTAATTCTGTCCACAAAGTTGGGTATTAGAGAAAGAAAACTTTCTTTATTCTTTTTTTTAACTCAATTTCTCTTCATTGTGTCCCTTCTACCAATAGTGAAAACTTAATTTCGGTCAAATTTAGCTTCCCTTCTCCCATTTTTCTGGTGTTGTAGCTAAGTATCAGAGAGCTTATTAGTTCAAAGGCAAGGGGTAGCATGGGGACACACCTCTTATTCCCCAGTCCTCTGTTCCTACAGATATCCACTGAATCCTCCCTGTCTCATCTAGTTTTTGGTGACTGGTCCACACAGATAGCCTTCTTACCTGTCCTAATCACTCACTCCTTCATGACGATTGCTCCATTTGATCCCTGCTTGAAGGCATGACAGCCTCTACTGCTCCTGGGCCTGGGCTGTGAATGTGTCTGTGGTGCTTTGCTGTGCTGTCGTGCCACTGTGGTCTTTCTGCCTCCCTGAGGTGCAGAGTATAGAGTCCTCCTGTGCTTTGATCCCCAAAGCGGGTCTCCCTATGGCTGCCAGAGAAGTGACCTTTTATCTCCCATTCTGTCAGCCATTTCTGTTTGCTTTGTTTGAATAAAAAATGACAAGTAAAGTTACAAGTGAAGAGAACAGCAAAACCCTTTCATGGGAATATAGTGACACCTCAGGCTTGATGAGAGTGAGGCTTCTCCACTTTCACTTTGCCCTGATGCTGGGCCACATGCAGGTAGACCTCTGGATCACAACAATAACCTCGTCAGGTCAAATGTACCATTGAATCCAAGAGACTGAGAGAAAGAATGTGGATAGAGCAACACTAACTTACCAGCACTGTTGACAGTTCTCCATTATCAACTGTGTTCAGTGTGATTACACTCCTGATGATGGAGATGGATCAGTAGAGTCTTGTGCCAATGGAGACACCCTATAGCCAAAAAGAAAAAAAAAAAAAAGGAAGGAAAACCTCTTATAACTAAATTTAGAAGGAAAGTAAAGACCTACAAATACACTCTATCTCAACATTTCACTTAAGCATGTTCTACTTGTGTCTCAACTACCTTTTTTATAGTTTCTTTTTATGAATTAATTATTTTAGTGTCTTATAAACACTGTCAGTATTCCATATGAATGGTGAGAAATCCTGATTTTTTTTTTTAATTAAAAAGAACTACACCTAGTAGCAAAAAACTAGTAACATCCCAGGTACCCATAAACAGGAGAATGGATAAATAGTGATACATTCATACAGTGGCATGCTATTTGGAAATAAAAAGGAATAACTTATTGATAGCTGAAACAACATGGTTGAATTTCAAAAATATGTTGAATGAAAGAAGCCAGATCCAAAATAATTCATACTGTCTGATCCTATTTACATGATATCTAGAATAGATGATATTATCAAAAGTGCTGGAAATTAGATTAGTGATTGTTTCAGGGATGGGGAATTGACTGGGAAGGAGCATGAGGAAATTTCTGGGGTGATTAATACATTATATGTAGTATTATGAGAGCATAGGTTACATAGATGTGTACCTTTGTCAAAGCTTGAGATCTGTGTATTTCCCTGTGTGAAAATTTACCTCAGTAAAAAATTTCAACAGTAATTTTAAAAAATGAGAAAAGTTAAGAAATAGGAGACATTTATGATTCATAACTTGAGTTAAAAAGAGTTCAGAGAGATGGAAAGAGAAAGTTAAAGGAACTTAAAAGTGAGTACATTTTAAAAAATAGTTTAAGTTTTCTTAAGATGTGTCTTTACCCTCTAAGCAATTAGAAAGTCGGGAAGAATCTTTATTTTGGCTTATAGATTATCCCTTTAATGCTTGTTTTCTGAAGATCACAGAAGGCATCCAGAGCTATAATATCACTAGGCTATGATGTTCTAGTGGGAAATGGGAGACTGTTAGAAAACACGATGATAAATAGCAACTAGAAGACAACAGATGTTTCCCCTCCAGCACAGTAATAATAGCAGAGATGTTCTATTCAGCAGAGATCAGGGAAGAACAAGAGTCACTCATCAGAAGAAGCATCTTAGATGAGTAAGTTGTGATGCCAACAGGGATATGAGACATCAAGAAGAGAGACACGAATGAAGTTGTTGTCTCAGATCTTGTGGCACTTGAAGACCTCTGTCAATTGGCTTATCATACAGAAAGTCCCACAGTTTACAGCTAATGAAGCTAAAACTGTGGCCGGCATTGCATAGAGTTGCTTGAATCAAGAAAAGACTAGAACATTTTCATTTTTATATGTAAAAAGATCACACTCAGAACTAGAGAAATTGAGATCACAGACTCTGCTGCATCTGATAGTCTCTTCAAAATACTAATTTATTGAAATAGTTATCCAGAAATGGAGCAAAGAGATTGCTGATTTGGCATATTAAAGTTTATTTTCTTTGAGAAAAATAATTATCTAAACAAAGACCCTAAAACGACTGAAATTTTAGTATGGGGGCGAGTTATTCTAGCTGAATCTTTATTTATTCAGTGATCAATAGTTTAACCCATGTAAGATAAAAGAAGTCAAGTGAGCAGTAAAACTGCTTCAGAGTTCCTTAGTATCTTGGAGCCCCCATAGAAAACAAGAGCAAAGGGGACTCCATTTAGTAGACAGGTGTGAAAACTACAATATAAATGTAGTTTCCAGGTAGTCAAAACAAAGTAAATCTGATGACTAGTGTCACTGGTGAAAAAAAAAAAAATAGATAAAAGTACATCCATGTTGTTCAGCGTACAACTGGCCTGTGGGTGGTAAGCCTGTAGGACCTCATGGGTGAAGGGAAGCACTCACCATGGGCATCAAGGTCTGCACATCACTGCTGAAGGATTTCCAAGGGGCCTTTTGTTGTTGTAATGATGACCACTTGGAATCATATCACCTAATATGTCATCTTACCTGTTTGACATGAAACATATACCTTATAAGTTTTCAGGAGCTGGTGACAAATGGAGACTGTGAATGGGTAATAAATGTCTGCAAAATAATATTTTATCTGATGACTTACCTTTGCCAAAACCTCTAATCTACCACTGTAGTTTGGGTTGTGGAATTATAATTCAATTTTAAGGTCCAATATTCTGATCTTTTTTAAAAGTGTACTTATTTATTAGACTGCATTGGGTCTTAGTTGCAGCAGGCAGGATCTTTAATTTTCTTTTGCAGCATGTGGGATTTTTGTTGCAGCATGTGGGATCTAGTTCCCAGACCAGGGATCAAACCCAGGCCCCCTGCATTGCATCCAAGGAGTCCTAGCCACTGGACCATCAGGGAAGTCCCCTGATACTCTGATCCGTGCATCTTTTTCTACTTTTTCTCTTCATCTTCTTGACCTCCCCTTTTTCTACTATCTCTCACTCTCTCTTTTCCTTTGTTAGTAACTTTTTTCTCTTATTATAAAACTCTCCTCTAACCTTCTTTCTCTTGCTTCCTCCCCCTCCTTCTACTTACCCTGATGTAATTGCTCTGGGGAAAACTTCATCAGCAATAGAAAGGTTAACCAGAAGGTGTCCTACTATTAAAATAAGGTGCGAATCTGGAAGCTTATTATTTCCTTCTTTAATCTCTGTTTTTTATGACAGAAATAAGAACTCACTCAATGGAATTAAATGTCAAGTACATTTGAAACAAACGAGAAAATATTTCCTCAAGCAGCATGTAGTAGAATTCGCCATAGTAGGAGGTCAGAATATTGCATGCAGTAGTAAGGTATTAGAAGGGATATTTTTAATCCAAATAATATTTGTCATTATAGCTGTTAACAAAGGAGAAATTAAATTTTTAAACTCCCTGATGAATAGGAAGCGTTCTCTTACCTTCCTCAGTGAGAAGTAATGAGAAAGAATGAACTATAAATGGAATTTGTCATTTTCACATTTAGAGCACGTGTTAGTTCCTTAGGAAAAAAGTCATGACATCGTTGAAGGTGATATTATTCTCAGTCTCACAGAGTGAACTTTCCTTGCTGTTTTTCTAAAAATATTCCATATTTCCAAAAGAAGAGAATTCTTTGAGTGTTTTTCTTTTTTTAAGTGTGGTCTTTCACAAGTAAGTAGTCATGCCTTTTTACTATAAAACATCATCTCTTTGCTATAAAATATGGTCAAAAGTTGAGTGTTCTGCTTATTGAGGTTTTTTGTTTCTTTGTTTTGTTTTTTGGAGTATAGTTGGTTGCTTGTTGAGGTTTCAGTGGAAAGTACAAAGAGCTCCAGTGTCTCCAAATGAAGTCAGCTGACTGTCCAGCTCCCAGATGGATGACAGAGTCCTGTTTACTTTGATAGATTCACCAGTCCCTGATCTGGCCTTGCCTTTCAAGCTCACACATTAGATTATCAGCACATTCAGTGTGAGCTGTACCTGGGGGAACAGATTTGTTATCTTTGGGTCAGGAAATTATGAAATTTCTCTTTTCTCTTTCCACTTTTAAAGTACATTTTACAATCAGATCAAATATTAAAAGTATTTTAATATCTCTGTTCAGAAGTGCTGGTGAATAGACAATTCTGACTCATAGTATACCAGACATCGCCTCCTTTAGAGGCAATAAATTACAGAGAGATAATACAGTGTCCCCAGTCTTGGGGACAAACTGCATGTATCCCAAATGAGAATTTGATAACTGATTGTCACTGAGTTTCCAGATGATTAACTTGTTTCAGCAGAATGACTGACTAAAGGCTGAGTGATTTCACTCTGACCTAAAAAGAAGAATGAGCCATGTAATTAGACTGCTCTTGAGAAAATAGTATTTCAGTTATTTATTTATTGTTATCAGGATGATATCACCACCAACCATTCATAAATCTCTGACTGTTCGATGGAGCCCAAGTCTCTCATTAATCCTCCTCCTCTTTCTGGTGTTCTAAAAGTCCTGTGTGAGTCTTTGTAGGACATGGGGACCACAGGGACTCCGGGGACATTTCACTCCAACTTCCCCTGTACCTTCTGAACAGGGACTTTGGCATGTTTTCCAGCCTAATAATTTTAAAGTCAAGATTAAAAACATAATTACACCTTCAGAAGTGAGTTCTCTACAGCACAAATGCACATTGCATATAATTTCTAAACAAAAACAACCACCTAAATAAAAAAAAAAAAAAAGTGGAGTATTGACACCAAAATAACAAGTTTCAAACTGCCAAGGAACTTGTTAGAGTGAAAACCAAATCTTGGCTCAAACCATTCTTTTTCTTTTATGTTTACAGTTTAACCCTACATGTGTTGGTCAACAAGTACCTACCTTCATCCTTACTGATTCCTTTATGGTTTTGTTAGTGGACAAAGTGGTAGTATGATAATGTGTATGTAAAATAGGGATGAATTATCTAAGGATGTACATGACCAAAGGAATATTGAATTTGCTTATATACTTTCGTCCAGTAAATTCATTCTAAACATTTTCTATGAAATCCATGACATTTCTTTTATTTTTGTACATTATTAGCAAAGCAAAATCCTTTATCCTATAAATGAAAAAAATAACTTTTAAGAAAAGACACTAGGTTTTCCAGATGAACTCAGATAGCAAAAATGATGAAAAACATTTTTGAAATGCACATGATTTTTGGAGAATTGGAGTTCTTTTCTCTTCCTGGCCGCATTAGAGTGGAGTGGGAAAAATATTGGACAAGAAGTCAGGAAAACTGGCCTCTCGTCTCATTCTATCATTTGTAAAATGAGGGGGTAATGAAACTTGGTGATACTTCAGATGCCCTCCAACTTGAACGCCTAATGATCTGTGAACTCTAGTAATAGATAAGATTCATGTGGTACCTAAGCATGTGATAAATAGATTCAGAGAGCTCAATAAATTCAGGCTTTGCATGGTCTTTGGGGATAGCAGGCATTTCCCTTAAAATGTCTTTTAATCATACTGTTCATGAGAGTATATTCTGAGGTGGGCGATTCATATGATGTGCCATGGTATTTGTCAGATTCTTATATTCTGTTTTTCATATTGAGAAAAAGAAGAGGGGGAGTTTCTTAGATTGGAGAAATATTCTGAAATACTGAATATTTCAGAAAAGAATATTCAGGAAAGTATACTGAATATACTTTCAAGCAGAGAAGCAATTTGTTTCTAATCCTTAGCTTGGGAGGTCACATTCCTTTTTAAATTGAAAAACAAAAATCTGTTTAACTGAAATTATTTAAAACTTCCTCTTTCCGTCAATCTCTGAAGAATATGTTACCTTACTTTACAGAACCCATCATTTTCTTGAACAAATTCAGTTGGGAAACTACAGTTTAAATGTTAGAAATAAATAACACTTTTCTTGGTGTTTGTACCACTAAAGCTCATCACAGTGCCTTTAGGTTCCTAGCACAAGTTTGTTAATTATAAGAATGAATTAATGAATGATAAATGAGTAAATACACCATTGGGAGCTAAGAGTGGATTGGATTTGACTACCCAGAGGGAAGTGTTTTCAAAATAACTTACAAAAAATTATGTTGACAAACCCAGTCATACTGTGAGAAATTCAAACAAAGGGCATTTAAAAGACCTTGACGGGAAGCTAACAGATTTGCTTGATCAGTCCTTGGTGAAGCCATTGTGCCTCCAGGTAGCAACAATTCAGTGAGTAATAGCTGGTATTTCAAGATCTTTAAAATTCAACCGGGTACCAATGCCTTTGTTGTTTCTGGAGCTATAAAGCACATCAAGGAAGAAAAAGGTCCAGAGGGGTTGTTGAGCCAAGTGGGGAGAATGCTGTAACTGATTGCCTTTTTTGTGTGTTTTATTAGTTTTTTAACTCCTGTTATTCCACAAAACAGAAGTGGTTCTCCAAACACGTCAAACATCTACTGTCTATTCACTGGTTCTCTAGTGCCAGGCCATAGGAACCTATGCTAGAATCATCTTTAAACAATGTACAGATATCTAGGCTACACCTGAATCCTGTTTAACCTAAACTGTGGGTGATGGGGATTTGAAATACATGTGTTTATACAGATATTATTTTCCTGATATACAGTTGATTTGGGAACTGCTGATCAATATTTATAGATAGAATGTTTGCTTTGAGAATTCAAATATCAGGCCTTGGACTTCACACCAACAGTGATGCTTTTAATTTAGAAACACTGGAGGAAAATGGCAGATAGTCCATGTGAGGGTTGAACAATCTTTTAATTTCTCTCTGACAAACCTTATTTTTCTTCTGAGTCATTTCACAATGCCTTGGAGGACAAATAATCTTCATCTATCACTAAGAAGCCCACTACGATTTTGATGCTGCTTCTCTGTTCTTCAAAATCACATTCCTTGGGAAAAATTAATATATAGTTTTAAGAATAGAAAAACAGTAGTAAAAAGTTAATGTAACAGATTCTCTGTGGGGGAAGAAAAAAACCTAACATACCTGTTTTGGATGAAAATGTTGGAAATCCATAATAAAAATAGTTAAAACTTATGCTAACATTTGTATCATGCTTGCTCTGTTTGAAGTGTGCCAGGCTCTATTTGAAGTGCTTTAGACCTCAAGCCTTAGGGCTTCCCTGATAGCTAAGTTGCTAAAGAATCCACCTGTGATGCAGGAGACCTGAGTTCAGTTCCTGGATTAGGAACATCTGCTGGAGAAGGAATGGGGTACCCACTCCAGGATTCTTGTGTTTCCCTTGTGACTCAGCTGCTAAAGTATCTGCCTGTAATGCGGGAGACCAGGGTTCGATCCCTGGGTTGGGAAGATCCCCTGGAGAAGGGAAAGGCTACCCACTTCAGTATTCTGGCCTGGAGAATTCCATGGACTGTACTGTCCATGGGGTCCCAAAGAGAGGACACGACTGAGTGACTTTCACTTTTCATTTCATGCCAAGCATTAAATGGTGAACAAGAGACATATTTGTTGCACCATGAAGCTACTACTGTGTCTCTTCTAACATAAAGGACATTTTATTAGAATCCTTCTTTATCGTAATCAAGCAAAGATTTCAATCTACTAAGATATGAGATATTACTATTTAAAATTACATGTCAGAAGTTGTTCTCTGTTAAAAAATCAAAACTTCTTGACATTGTTGATCTTCTTTGTGTGGGAATATAGCTCAAAAGATTAGAATACTTTTCCATGAAATACACATATAGGAATTATGTCTATTTATTTGCCAAGTTTTTACTTATTGTGCTTCTGCCTCTTGGCTTTATGAGCTTCATGGTATCTTTTCATACCTTTGTCTTCTTCCTACTTGAATAGGACTTCTCGCTGCTTCTTCTCTCTGAGATTAGCAAACAACTGAAAGGGTCTGATACAATGATCTTCAAAAACAAAGGGCATAGTCCCCTGTCCACAATGTTTGGCACCTAGAATGTGAAAGTCTTTGAAAATGTCCTTTCTGCATGAAATACAGCTCTTATGCACTTTGAGGTTCAGACTAAGAAAACATAGCTCAGTCTTTCTACATGTAATGATTGTAAGTTGAAATATCATAATGCCAGAGCATTATAAATGTTACTGTAAATATGCAAAGTCAAATCCACAATATTTTTATTGTCAATTTATACTGAAGACGTGAATATATTTAATTTTGAGATTCTGTTCTAAGATTTTATTAGCCACTTCATAAATATAAGGAAAGCAACTAAGTAAATTATTTGCAAGTTTAACATTAACTCAGTATTCAAAATTTGCTTGGATTAGAATTTGTATTTATTTCATATTATTATGTGGATTAAATACAATCTGTTTCCATTATTTTTTGCATGGTATATTTTGTAGACTTGCAAATCTATTTGAGGACAGTTATTTTAAACATTGATGTTAATCATAATTCAAAAGAAAAAGGTTTAAATTTGTAAAACACCTTTTGATTTCAGAGATATATGGTTTCAGTTCATTATATAAGTGTTTATAACTTTACTTATCTTTAATATTAGCAAATACTTGTTTTGAACATAGTATGTTATGTAATAATTGATAATAATACTAACTGCCGCTATTAAGTGTCTACTATAAGATTAGTTCTGTACTCTGTCTTTTGTATACATTCTCATTTAATCCTCATGATAACTATGTGATATTTAGTTCAGTATTATTATCTTCATATTACAGATGAGAAAACTGAAACTTTGGGAAGTTAAAGTAACCTCCAGTGCAAGTAACAGAGAACTAGGACTGAACTTCAAGTCTTTCTGTTCTTATGCTTCCTTAACTTGTCACAATACAAAATACCATTACCTACCTGGAAATGTTGATTTCAACTGAATAACAATATCTAATAAATCTTTTGAGTGATAAACCACTCTGTGCTACTTAGTTCACAGACTGAGATTGTGTTCTGTATTCCCATAGGGTGGAATGTAACAACTGTGAGACTGGAGAACAGTGTGGTGCAATTATGCATGGCAATGCTGTCACCTTCTGTGAGCCATATGGTCCAAGAGAACTGGTAAGTATGTGCTATTTATGTACATTATTCCAAATACATTGTCTTTACTGAGTTTTTTGGCAACAAAGTTTTTCCTACTCAATTCCAATTCAGATGAAAATGTGCAGTATTACTTATGAGTCCTATTGCAAATATCTCAAAATTAGGAGGAGTGATTTTAGTTTATTTTTAAATGTAAAAAATAAAGAATTTAGTAAACAAATTGGTAGCATCAATGGATCTCATTAAATATGGCACATCATATGATTATATGGCTTTTTAAAAATATGGGTATGACATGCATGACATATGATATATACAAGAGACAGGTGTTGTATATATAATATCTACATAGTTTGTTACTTTATAAGTCCTTGTTTAAAGCTTTACTTTTATACTTATCTCCTTGGATTTGAAAAATGTTAGATGAGCAATTTTATCACATTATTTTTACACTTTGTTTCCTAATCACCTACTTTAACGAAATATTTAAAGTGAAAGAGTAGACTAAATCAACCAGTTCTTTAAAAAGTTTGGTTTATGCCAAATTGTTTAATAGTAGGTTACTTTAATTTAGATGATTAGACTTTGTTTGCCAAAAATAAGTCCTTGGATCATGTGTAAAATGCAACATGAACATTCTAAAATTGAAAGCAATTAAATCATTAGCCATCAAATATGACTAATGAGCCTTTTGTTGTCACGTGGTAGTTCTTTCTGGCACCAAGACTACATTCATTTCACATTCTTGAAAAAAGATGTATTCTTTTTCTTAAAAAAGCTAATTGTTGTCTTACACTTCAAGCTCAGTTTCTTTGTACCTAATGTTCTTTCTGCAGCATCTCTTATGCTTTGCCTTTCAACTTGAGTTTCAATGCCTCTCCTTTTTTCTCCCACATCTTCCTAATCATGGAGCTTTTGTAACAAGTTGTATTTTTCACCCCTCCATCATACATTATGTTTCAAATTCATTAATTGTAAAAGTGGCCAAAAGACTGCCTTCCACCTTTAAAAGGAGGAAAAAAACCTAGCTAGGTAATTAAAGGAAGATTTAGTTGTCAAATTGTGAAAGTCAATTAATTTTTATAACATGGTTTTTATTTTATGCTGCTTGAATACCCCTTTCATGGCAATAGATAAATTTAATTTATTAAACATACGAGCTTCAGAACATTGATAAATTGAAGAGTTTTTAGTTGAAATTAGAACACAAACAGAATTAATTGGATGCAAATTAAAATAATAGGTACTCATAATTCAAGTCTTACAAGGTGTTATAATATTCCTACAAAACAAATGTGACTCTGCAGTGAAAGTCTTCTTGAAAAAAATAGATTTGCTAGTACATCTTAAATAATGTACCATGACTGAATTAATTATCTATAAACCTTAAAACAAAATTAAATTTTTGTCATAGTTAATTGAGGTTAGAATAAATGCCCATTTTAGAATGTCCTCCCCACTCAGTAATATTTCAGGAAATGCTTGGCAGATTCTTTTTTGTTTCTAATTAATGAGAAATAAACATATCTAAGAATATAATGCCAAAATTTATATTTCTGTAGCATAGAAACTGAAGTATCTAGTTTATTTGATTCCATGTATATTTAATTCTGACTCTTTGCAACCCCATGGACTGTACAGTCAATGGAATTCTCCAGGCCAGAATACTGGAGTGGGTAGCCTTTCCCTTCTCCAGGGGATCTTCCCCACCCAGGGATCGAACCCTGGTCTTCCACATTGCAGGCGGATTCTTTACCAGCTGAGTCACAAGGGAAGCCCCAATATTTAATTCTGATAATTTCACTATATTCCAGTATATTGACTATTAGAGTTTATATGCTCAGTGGGCTAGTTTTGAATTGTGTTATATAATTAATATAAGATTAGCTTTCAACCAAGAAGGAAAATATTCAAAATAATTATCTTCACCCAAGAAATGAAAAAACATACACAGATTTATGTTTGTATCATAAGTATTTCCCTAATATGAGTTGTGTTGTAGACTCAAAAGGAACAAAATGAAGATTCATTACCAAAGATAAGAATGACATCTATATTTTATACACTAGGAACTTCCAGTTTCCAGTTATTTGTATACTGTATTGGTATCCCAGGAACAAAAATATATATTGTATCCAAGTCATGTTTACAGAAGAAAGATCAATCAAAAGAAAAGTGACAAATTCAGTTGTCAGTTAACAGGCTATTATCCACTAAAATTCAAATATTTGCTTACTTCAAAACTGAATCCAGTAAAAACTGTTGTGCATGAGAACTGATGAAAGTTATCAGCCCCCAAATATCACTTTTAAAAGTAGATATGTATACTTTAAATTTTTTCATGAATTCAGTTCTTACTGAAATTGTGAAACAAGGAACCATAGATCAAGGCAAAGAACCTTGTTAGGCCTTATTTTTAAAAATGCCTAAAAGAGCATTTCCATTTTGTGAATTTAGTCAAATGACCATTTCATTTCAATAAAAACCGAAGCCTGTTAGAAGAAGTATCTGCTACCACACGGGCATACTGTGCATTTGTGTTCCCACTGCTGCTCTGTTGTGCAAGCCACATGTTTCATTACCTCAGTGAAGTCTCCACATTCAGGGGAGGACACTAACTTGATTCATTTTGCTAATCTGAATTGAAGGTAATGAGGAATTCACTTACCCACTCCTCTAAGAGAAAATGTGCTCTCTCAGAGCTTAAAATTAGTTATGTTACTCTCCATTTTTTAAAAAATAAATTATTTACTCAATTTTTCTCTCATATTTAGCAATGTGTTTTAGTTACAATGAGGAGTTTGGGCTAAAACAGGATTAAATTCAGTAAAAATTTGTAGGGAAGAAGTGTAGAATGAACAGGTTCAGAGTGCAGTGAATTCTTCAGATTCATTTAGTAAACATACTAATTTTCTATAATTTGGAGTTTATTTGATAATTTAAGAATAGTGATATTTGGTAGTGAAAAAGTCCTCTCTCTAATGTTCATAGTTACTGTAATAAATCATCAAAATCTCTTTAAGAGGTCCTTTAGTTTTCAGAATGGCTGATGTAATAACTTTGCAGACTGAAATTATGTATTTGAACTCAAGAATAATAAATAATTTATAATACCCAAATGTAAATATAAGTGAATAGATTTTATAGGCAGTGCTTTATTGTTTTTTTTTTCCTCTTCCTCTTTCCTATCCTTTCTTGTGGCTGACAATTTAACTAATAAACTAAATTGGGTCAAGGTAAAGGAATGAGAGTCAATCATTCCAACAGTCCTTAGCTTCCCTGGTGAAGAAAACAAATAATGGAATCAATGACTAATCAAAGTCTAAGGTCACCCTCAGTTAGCACATGTAATTTGAAATTTGGCACTATTTCAGGTGATTTACTGTTTGCTAGCAGAGGTCACAGCTGTGAAACTTGATCATCCAGGTGACACAAGCATCATTTATTACACCCTCAGGATCAGTATCAAAGACTCTCTCATATATTTAATGCACTAGAAATAGCAATAGCCGTGGTGCTTTTAGCTTATATAATGCCATACCATTGTTTCAAAGAACTTACATTCAGGAGTGTTTCATAACTCATCTGGGAATTACTCAGTTACATAAAATCAGAGAAGGAAAACAACATTCATTCAATTTTTGTGAAAACTTTAAAAAAATTTCCATGTGCGTCTTTGGACTTTAAGATCAAATTTTCTGGGAGAGGGAACAAGATGGTGAAGGAATAGGATGGCGAGACCACTTTCTCCCCAACAAAGTCATCAAAAGAACATTTGAACGCTGAGTAAAGTCCACAAACCAACTTCTGAATGCCGGCAGAGGACATCAGGCACCCAGAAAAGCAGCCCATTGTCTTCGAAAGGAGGTAGGAAAAAGCATAAAAGATAAAAAGAGAGACAAAAGAGGTAGGGACAGAGCTCCGTCGCAGGAAGGGAGGCTTAAAAAAGAGAGAAGTTTCCAAACACCAGAAAACACTCTCACTGGCGAGTCTCTGCTGAGCCTTGGAACCTCAGAGGGCCACATAAAAAAGAGGAAAAAAAGAAAGAAATAAGTAAAACCCACAGATTACGCACCAAATGGTAACTCCCAGCAGAGAAGCAGCACAGACTCCTGCATCCGCCATTAGCAAGTGGGGGCTGGGCAGGGAGGAGCCAGCTGAACTAATTAGAGAAAGGACTGGGCCTGAATGCCACGAGAGCAATCTGAGAGAACTAACTGGGAATAGCAGAGCAGACTGTGGGATAGCTACCCCGCGAAAAGGCAAAAAGCCCTAACCTAAGACTCTGCCAGCCCCGCTCATAGATCAAAGGACTGAGCAGAGCTAGCCGGCTGCGGTTGGCCCATCCCCTGCCGAGATAGGAAGGGGAGAGCAGCCAGAGCCAGAAGGGGGCAACCGCGGCCCCAGATAGGCATCCAATACCAAACTGCAGGCAGGCTTCTTTGCTAACCAAGACTTCATGGTTTCTGACTGGTCAACATCCGCCTGAGAAGGTGCGCTGGCTTTACACCCAGAAAACCAAGCGGGAGGGACCGGGGAGGCGATAAGTCACAGCGACCGCACTCGTCAAACACCTGGTCACCTGAGCTACTCGGACCAGGGAAGGCAAAAAACGCGGGCCCAACCAAGTCTGCGCCTTTGTGGAGTACCTGAATACCTGAACCTGAGCCGCTCAGACCTGGGAAGTGCATGCAACCCAGCGCCAGCCTCGGACAGTTCCCGGCAGAGCAACCTAGAACCTGTGCTGTGTAGACTGGGACAGCACATGTGCTGTGAGCAGGGACAAACCCAGGGTGGCCGAGACACTGCGAGCACAACCCACAGATGCCAGAGATATTTGTCTGCAGCGTTCCTCCCTTCCCAGAACAGGACTGAACAAGTGAGCATTAAAAAGTGTCCACCACCGCCCCCTAGTGTCAGGAAATAAATTAGACACTGAAGAAACTAGCAAACAGAAGCTAAAACAGAGGGAACCACCTTGAAAGTGACAAATAGAGAAGTCTATAGGCTACTCCAAGAATAAGACTGAAAACCAGAGGCAAGAGGCTTAAGCCTGAATCCTGAGAACACCAGAGAACTCCTGACTCCAGGGAACATTAATCGATAGGAGCTCATCAAATGCCTCCATACCTACACTGAAACCAAGCACCACCCAAGGGTCAACAAGTTCCAGAGCAAGACATACCTCGCAAATTCTCCAGCAACACAGGAAAATAGCCCTGAGCTTCAATATACAGGCTGCCCAAAGTCACTCCAAACCCACTGACATCTCATAACTCATTACTGGACACTTCATTGCACTCCAGAGAAAAGGAATCCAGCTCCACACACCAGAACACCGATACAAGCTTCCCTAACCAGGGAACCTTGACAAGTCACCCATCCAACCCCACACACAGCGAGGAAACTACATAATAAAGAGAACTTCACAAACTGCCAGAAGACAGAAAGGCCACCCCAAGCACAGCAAAATAAGCAAGATTAAGACGCAGAGAGATACCAAGCAAGTAAAGGAACAGAATAAATGCCCACCAACACAAACAAAAGAGGAAGATATAGGGAATCTACCTGATAAAGAATTTCGAATTTTGGTGGTGAAGATGACTCAAAATCTTGAAAGTAAAATGGAGTTACAGATAAATAACCTGGAGAAAAGGATTGAGAAGATGCAAGAAAAGTTTAATAAGGATTTAGAGGAAATAAAAAAGAGTCACTATACAATGAATAATGCAATAGACGAGATCAGAAACACTCTCGAGTGAACGAACAGTAGGATAATGGAGGCAGAAGACAGGATAAGCGAGCTAGAAGATAGAATTGTAGAAATAAATGAAACAGAGAGGAAAAAATAAAAATGAATTAAAAGAAATGAGGACAATATTAGAGACCTCTGGGACAATGTTAAACGCTCCAACATTCGAATCAAAGGAGTCCCAGAAGAAGACAAAAAGAAAGACCATGAGAA
Source organism: Moschus berezovskii (assembly GCF_049115385.1). Classification (NCBI taxonomy): domain Eukaryota; kingdom Metazoa; phylum Chordata; class Mammalia; order Artiodactyla; family Moschidae; genus Moschus; species Moschus berezovskii. Next base: position 52,797,314 of record NC_142462.1, on the reverse strand, counting down.
AATACTTGAGGAGATAATAGTTTAAAACTTCCCTAAAATTGGGAAGGAAATAATCACCCAAGTCCAAGAACCCCAGAGAGTCCCTAACAGGATAAACCCAAGGCGAAATACTCCAAGACACATATTAATCAAATTAACAAAGATCAAACACAAAGAACAAATATTAAAAGCAGCAAGGGAAAAGCAGCAAATAGCACACAAGGGGATTCCCATAAGGATAACAGCTGATCTTTCAACAGAAGCTCTTCAGGCCAGGAGGGAATGGCAAGACATACTTAAAGTGATGAAAGAAAATAACCTACAGGCCAGATTATTGTACCCAGCAAGGATCTCATTCAAATATGAAGGAGAAATCAAAAGCTTTACAGACAAGCAAAAGCTGAGAGAATTCAGCATCACCAAACCAGCTCTCCAACAAATACTAAAGGATCTTCTCTAGACAGGAAACATAGAAAGGGTGTATAAACTCGAACCCAAAACAATAAAGAAAATGGCAATGGGATCATACTTATCAATAATTACCTTAAACATAAATGGGTTGAATGCCCCAACCAAAGGACAAAGGCTGGTTGAATGGATACAAAAACAAGACCCCCATATATGTTGTCTACAAGAGACCCACCTCAAAACGAGGCACACTTACAGACTGAAAGTGAAGGGCTGGAAAAAGATATTCCATGCAAATAGAGACCAAAAGAAAGCAGGAGTAGCAATACTCATATCAGATAAAATAGACTTTAAAACAAAGGCTGTGAAAAGAGACAAAGAAGGACACTACATAATGATCAAAGGATCAATCCAAGAAGAAGATATAACAATTATAAATATTTATGCACCCAACATAGGAGCACCGCAGTATGTAAGACAATTACTAACAAGTATGAAAGGGGAAATTAACAACAACGCAATAATAATGGGAGACTTTAATACGCCACTCACACCTATGGATAGATCAACTAAACAGAAAATTAACAAGGAAATACAAATGTTAAATGATAAAATAGACCAGTTAGACCTAATAGATCTCTAAAGGACATTTCACCCCAAAACAATGAATTTCACCTTTTTCTCAAGCGCACACGGAACATTTTCCAGGATAGATCACATCCTGGGCCATAAATCTAGCCCTGGTAAATACAAAAAAACTGAAATCATTCCAAGCATCTTTTCTGACCACAATGCAGTAAGATTAGATCTCAATTACAGGAGAAAAACTATTAAAAATGCCAACATATGGCGGCTAAACAACATGCTGCTGAATAACGAACAAATCATAGACGAAATCAAAAGATAAATCAAAATATGCATAGAAATGAATGAAAATTAAAACACGACAACCCAAAACCTCTGGGACACTGTAAAAGCAGTGCTAAGGGGAAGATTCATAGCAATACAGGCACACATCAAGAAACAAGAAAAAAGTCAACTAAATAACCTAACTCTACACCTAAAGCAACTAGAAAAGGAAGAAATGAAGAACCCCAGGGTTAGCAGAAGGAAAGAAATCTTAAAAATTAGGGCAGAAATAAATGCAAAAGAAACAAAAGAAACCATAGCAAAAATCAACAAAGCCAAAAGCTGGTTCTTTGAGAAGGTAAATAAAATTGACAAACCACTAGCCAGACTCATCAAGAAACAAAGGGAGAAGAACCAAATCAATAAAATTAGAAATAAAAATGGAGAGATCACAACCAACAACACAGAAATACAAAGGATCATTAGAGGATACTATCAGCAATTATATAGCAATAAAATTGACAACTTGGAAGAAATGGACAAATTCTTAGAAAAGTACAACTTTCCAAAACTGAACCAGGAAGAAAGAAAATCTTAATAGACCCATCACAAGCACGGAAATAGAAGCTGTAATCAAAAATCTCCCAGCAAACAAAAGCCCAGGTCCAGATGGCTTCACAGCGGAATTCTACCAAAAATTTAGAGAAGAGCTAAACCTATTCTACTCAAACTCTTCCAGAAAATTGCTGAGGAAGGGAAACTTCCAAACTCATTCTATGAGGCCACCATCACCCTAATCCAAAAACCTGGTAAAGATCCCACAAAAAAAGAAAACTACAGGCCAATATCACTGATGAACATAGATGCAAAAATCCTTAACAAAATTCTAGCGATCAGAATCCAACAACACCTTAAGAAGATCATACATCATGACCAAGTGGGCTTTATCCCAGGAATGCAAGGATTCTTCAATATCCGCAAATCAATGTAATACACCACATTAGCAATCTGAAAAATAAAAATCATATGATTATCTCAATAGATGCAGAGAAAGCCTTCGACAAAATTCATCATCCCATTTATGATAAAAACCCTCCAGAAGGTGGGAATAGAAGAAACATACCTCAACATCATAAAAGCTATATATGACAAACCCACAGCAAACATTATCCCCAATGGTGAAAAACTGAAAGCATTTCCCCTAAAGTCAGGAACAAGACAAGGGTGCCCACTCTCACCACTACTATTCAACATAGTTCTGGAAGTTTTGGCCACAGCAATCAGAGCAGAAAAAGACATAAAAGGAATCCAAATTGGAAAAGAAGAAGTAAAACTTTCATTGTTTGCTGACGACATGATCCTCTACACAGAAAACCCTAAAGACTCTACCAGAAAACTACTAGAGCTAATCAATGAATACAGTAAAGTTGCAGGATATAAAATCAACACACAGAAATCCCTTGCATTCCTATACACTAATAATGAGAAAATAGAAAGAGAAATTAAGGAAACTATTCCATTCACTGTTGCAGTGAAAAGAATAAACTACTTAGGAATATATCTACCTAAGGAAACAAAAGACCTGTACATAGAGAACTATAAAACACTGGTGAAAGTAATCAAAGAGGACACTGATAGATGGAGAAATATACCGTGTTCGTGGATTGGAAGAATAAATATTTTGAAAATGAGTATACTACCCAAAGTAATTTATACATTCAATGCAATCCCTATCAAGCTACCAACGATATTTTTCACAGAACTAGAACAAATAATCTCACAATTTGTATGGAAATACAAAAACCCTCGAATAGCCAAAGCAATCTTGAGGAAGAAAAATGGAACTGGGGGAATTAACCTGCCGGACTTCAGGCTCTACTACAAAGCCACAGTCATCAAGACAGTATGGTACTGGCATAAAGACAGAAATATAGATCAATGGAACAAAATAGAAAGCCCAGAGATAAATCCACGCACTTATGGACACCTTATCTTTGACAAAGGAGGCAAGAATATAAAATGGAGAAAAGACAGTCTCTTTAACAAGTGGTGCTGGGAACACTGGTCAGCCATGTGTAAAAGATTGAAACTAGAACACTTCCTAACACCATACACCAAAATAAACTCAAAATGGATTAAAGATCTAAATGTAAGACCAGAAACTATAAAACTCCTAGAGGAGAACATAGGCAAAACACTCTCCGACATCAATCAAAGCAGGATCCTCCATGACCCACCTCCCAGAATTTTGTAAATAAAAGCAAAACTAAACAAATGGGACCTAATTAAAATTAAAAGCTTCTGCACAGCAAAGGAAACTATAAGCAAGGTGAAAAGACAGCCTTAAGAATGGGAGAAGTTAATAGCAAATGAAACAACTGACAAAGAATTAATCTCCAAAATATACAAATAGCTCCTTCAGCTCAATTCCAGAAAAATAAATGACCCAATCAAAAAATGGGCCAAAGAACTAAACAGACATTTCTCCAAAGAAGACATAAAGATGGCTAACAAACACATGAAAAAATGCTCAACATCCCTCATAATCAGAGAAATGCAAATCAAAACCACAATGAGATACCATTTCACACTAGTCAGAATGGCTGCTATCCAAAAGTCTACAAGCAATAAATGCTGGAGAGGGTGTGAAGAGAAGGGAACCCTCTTACACTGTTGGTGGGAATGCAAACTAGTACAGCCACTATGGAGAACAGTGTGGAGATTCCTCAAAAAACTGGAAATAGAACTGCCATATGATCCAGCAATCGCACTCCTGGGCATACACACCAAGGAAACCAGAATTGAAAGAGACACATGTACTCCAGTGTTCATTGCAGCACTGTTTATAATAGCCAGGACATGGAAGCAACCTAGATGTCCATCTTCAGACGAATGGATAAAAAAGCTGTGGTACATATACACAATGGAGTATTACTCAGCCATTAAAAAGAATACATTTGAATCAGTTCTAATGAGGTGGATGAAACTGGAGCCTATTATACAGAGTGAAGTAAGCCAGAAAGAAAAACACCAATACAGTATACTAACTCATATATATGGAATTTAGAAAGATGGTAATGACAACCCTGTATACGAGATAGCAAAAAGACACTGGTGTATAGAACAGTCTTTTGGACTCTGTGGGAGAGGACGAGGTTGGGATGATTTTGGAGAATGGCATTGAAACATGTATATTATCATATGTGAAACGAATCACCAGTCCAGGTTCAACGCATGATATGGGATGATCGGGGCTGGTGCACGGGAATGACCCAGGGGGAGGAGGGATGTGGGAGGGGGGTTCAGGAAGGGGAACTCATGTACACCCGGGGCAGATTCATGTCAGTGTATGGCAAACCAACCAATATAATATTGTAAAATAATTAGCCTCCAATAAAAAATAAAAGATAACTTGTTTGTTTCAACAACAAAAAAAAAATAGATCAAATTTTCCAAGTGGAAACCCCTAAGGGTAAATAGATACTCTAAAAGTTATGGGGGAGGGAAAAAACAGATTTTTTTTAACCTTGTAGGACATTTAGTTCTGTCCAAGGCGTCCATGAGACATTTGGTCTCTGAAACATTTGGTAGATACCAAAAGGTCCTTGAGATTTGGTCTATCCAAAATGTCCATGAGCTTGTTTGGTCTACGTTAAATGGTTTAGGGCACGACCACATCTTATGGACTTTTTGTAGTGGACCAAATGCCTTTTGGACATTTTGGACAGGACCAAATGTCTGCTAACCTCTTTTAAATAAATCTTGAAAAGGAGCTAGTATTTTTGTTATCTAAAGAAAGTTCTGTTAGTGCATTTTTCTCTAATGACTCTGGTGAGAGGAAGGAAATAGGAAACAGAGTTCTGGACATGGTGGGCCAGTTTTCTCTTAAATAATCTGTGATCATGAAAGATTTAAATAGAGAATTTTATCTGATACCCTGACACCAGTGATTCTTGCAATGGTAAAAATAAGTTAGGAGCTGATAGCCATACTGATATCTAGACAACTTATAAAAAGGTCTCTCTTGCCCTACCCTTTGTTAACTTTTCTGTTTCTTCATGAATTTTAAAGCCACATAATTAAAACATACACTCCAACACCACTTTCCAAATTGTGTTATAGAAATGGAAGGCACAATCCGATCTTATGATATTCACATTTCAGCTGAATTCTGGCACTTCAAGAAGCTTATTCACTGTTTGTCCACCAGTTCCCACAGTGATTCATGAACTAGGTATCTCTTAACCCTTGTGCCATGGTGGACTCCATTGTATGGGGGCTACAAAGTCCAAGAGTATTATTATGACATTTAAGAAGACTACTCCTGCCATATTTAAAACATAGTTATCCACTTCCTATTTTATTGGGTGCCCTCATGGGAGGCATCCCATACCTCAGTTCACGGAATCAGAAACCCAACAAGAGTCACTGAAAATGAGAACCAAAAGAAAAAAGAAAGAAAATGAGAACTTTATTTCTCACCTTACTTGAGCTGGTATGGGTCAAAGTAATTGCTCCACAGAATGAATGAATGAGTGACTGAACAAACAAATGAATTTTAAAAATTAATATTTTTTAAATTTTAATTTATTTAAAATTAAATGAGGTACCATTCCTTTTCCAGAAAGGGGAAAGTTATTCAGGCATGCTTTTCATGAAACTAAAGGAAAATAATAGCAGTGTGTTGGAAGAGTATGTCTACCCCTATAATTCGATTCTTTCAGGGAGGGGGTAACAGCTTTATTGAAAAATAATACTCATAGTCTACAATTCATTCGTTTAAAGTATACAATTCATAGTTTTCACCTTAATCACAAAATTATACAGGCATTACCAAAATCAATTTTAGAACATTTTTATCATCCTCCAAAGAAATTCTGCCTCTTTTACCTGTTATAATTTTATTTACTTTTCAAAATATTCCTAGTCTTCTCATGTTTTAATTTTGGTCCCAGTTTTTGTTTGGTCAATCTTTAATGACATTTTTATGGGCCCCAGGCCTACTGATGAGGAATGAGAGAAGGGTGCAGTGAGTAGAGGGGCCTGTGTTAAGTGCCTGGTAAATTACACTAAGAAGAGTTTTAAACAAGACCCTGAGAAATGTACTAGGAGTGCCTAAGTCAGCATCTCCCAGAGAAACACAAAACATAGTGACAGAAACAAGCTAATCACTGGATAAATATAACCTTTGTTTATGGATCCTTTCAACCTCTTAATTTTCACTCTCCCTCCTCCCGAATCTTTTGCCTCTTTCTCCTGCTCTCTATCTTGTCTGATTTTGGTATATTCCTTTTTCTAGATTACCACAGGCCTTAATACAACAACAGCTTCTGTCCTCCAGTTTTCTATTGGTAAGTGTTAGCAATTAAGCAATTTAACTTGAAAATGTTTGTTTTAATCATAGTGTTCAGCAGGATTATGGTGCCAAATGCTTTTAGATTTAGAGAAGAGTAAGTCTTAACACTGCAGTAAATAATTTAAAACATTTTTAAAGTGAAATAAAAAAAATTTTAAATACTGTTCTCACTTCTCTCTGGCAGAAAGTGGTATGTAAAAACAACCCAGGTAATCCAAAACATTTTAAATGTAGTTACATGTGGATTTTGAATGTATTGGAATATCATACAGAATGACCTTACTAATAATGTTTTTCTTGGATTAAGATTGAAATCCATTAAATTTCCTGCATTCTTACTGAATGGTAGTAGAAAAGATAATTTATTTATGGCTGAGAAAAACCAATTAAGGCTTCATGTTTGACATAAGTAATCTATGTTTAATTAATTCACACACCAATAATTTTAAAATGATTGTATCTAGCAATATTTCTTTTAGGTGCTTTGTATTTGAGCTAAAAATTTCTACACAAAACATTCAGTAAAATAAGGTTATCTTTTGGACAAGTGTGTATAGTTTTGCAATCTATTATTTTCCATTTGAATTTTCAAAATTGTATGTTAACAAATAACATGTTTGTTTCCAAAGGGAATATTCTAAGTAAAGAAAGATATTGCCTTCTAAATGGGGGCTAGGGCTAATTTTTGGTCTTGGTTTTATAACATGGCCACCTCCTGGCTCTCCCTATGACATGAGGACTGCTGACAGCCATGCCTCTGAGATAGCACCCTCCACTTTTGACCATCTTCACTGTCATATCTTTGGGGATCCACCACTAGTGAAAGAACTGTTTCTCTCACTATGCTTCTAGTCCTAATTGCAGAACACTGCTCTTGCAGCCCACTATAGTGAATTTCCTAAGAGCAATTTTCTTTAAGTCATGTAGTTGTCATTTTTTCCTCAGGTTGCACCCTTTCAGTTTCTGTTAGATATACTGTGAACCTGCTTGTGTACAATTTGGACTCTTCTCACATTGATAGCATTACCTCCAACGATTTACTAACTACTCAGAAGTCCTTATGGAGAAGGCGATGGCTCCCCACTCCAGTACTCTTGCCTGGAAAATCCCATGGACGGAGGAGCCTGGTAGGCTGCAGTCCATGGGGTCGCGAAGAGTCGGACACGACTGAGTGACTTTACTTTCACTTTTCACTTTCATGCATTGGAGAAGGAAATGGCAACCCAGTGTTCTTGCCTGGAGATTGCCAAGTGATTCTCCAGTGTTCTTGCCTGGAGAATCCCAAGGATGGGGGAGCCTGGTGGGCTGCCGTCTATGGGGTTGCACAGTGTCGGACACGACTGAAGTGACTTAGCAGCAGTAGCAGTAGCAGAAGTCCTTATGTGGTCATAAGGAAAGCATTAACAAAAAAGATAAAATAATAAGGTTTTTGGTAGGAAGGTCTTTTTGATCTATTGGCAAGTGTATAATAAATTTTCTATAATGAGCATATAATACTTTTATAATCAGAAAAAAGAGCTCATTTGTTTGAAGTTATAGTGCTACAAAAACAGAATTTTTTTCAATTGTAGCATGATAGGCTAGTGTAACTTAGAGATTCTTAACCAGAACAAATGTGTTTAAATTTATTATACTACTATTACAAAATATAAGCTAGATTTTTTTAATTTGTCAATAGTCTGAGCATTTATTAATAATAATTAATATATTAATTTCAGATATTGTCTTTAAGCATTTAAAGAACACAAGAGATTCCTCTTTTAAAATATATGCTCACAATTCTACTATATTTAAACTTTATTCAAGGTAGCAGAGATCCAGCACTGATTAAATTATCCCTCCTTCAAGGGAAAAAAGATCTTTTTTTGTAAATAGTAAGGAGTATACTTTTGAGCCAGCATAGATTCATTTCCTCACCTTTCAGTAGCTGAGAAAGGAATGTTTATCAGAGAATACAGAGTTTGGTGCCTGAGACCCAAAGCCCAGAACAAGCACAATACCCAAAGGCTTGAGACTAGACCCAAAAAATGTAACTTGGCAAGAATCATTGATTTCTCCACAAGTCAGAGGGCTATAGCCCAGAAGACCAGAGTGTTGCTTGTATTATAAAAAGCATAGATTTGAATCCTAGGCTAGAAGACTGGAAGAGTAACAGAATCAGGGAATTACAAAAAGATGGATAGATAGGTATGTCAAGTTTGTAACTAAAAAGATACACTTCAGTATTTTTTAGTATGTTTAGAATCAAAAGTGAAATTTTAACATGTCATTGTATGAGAATGAGACAAAATATTTAGTTAAATAAATTATAATTTACTGCTTAGTACTTCATCAGGGAATTTGCTTACTGCATTTTGAGGATAAAAATTCTTGAGAACTAAGAAGTATTAAGGTGGCTGAGAAGCATATGTAGTGGCAAACCATTAGCTGTATGATACATGGTGTTGTGTGGTAAATAGGTATAACAAACAGAACTTTCCCGAAATGATTTTGTGTATCTCATGATGAGTGCTTGGAGTACTATTGTTCTGTTTGTATTTATGGTATGAGGACTAGACTGGGGCACACACAGAAATTACAGACACGTCATAATAGTACATATTCATCCTGAGTTTTACAAGCCCCACAGTAACCAAATACCAAAGTAGCAACCTCAGCCTAGTAGCATTGCATTTATATTCTGTTCAAAATTTTTATTAAGTGTGTTATAAAAAACACAGTATGTACACAGTTCAATGTTTATATTTATTTGTGTCTTGTGAAACTTTCCAAATATGTTCTAATAGTATGGTTAAATATGGTCAGTCAGATTTAGAGTCACTTCTTAAGAAGTCCTCTGGGATATTAAATTTTCATTGTATATCGTGATGATTCAGATATAATATAGACCATTTTCTAGGGGATTCTGTCATTATTTATGGCCTCAACAATAAATTATGGCTATACAACCACAACTGAATGAATTATTACCTTGATATTTTATATTGCTCTTGTAAACATTTTAAATTACATCATACGCATTATCCAAGAGGGGTCCGAGTGCCTTGTCTTTAATTACTAAGGAGTGTCTTAATAAACTCTTGCCATGTCAATTATTAGCACCAATGCTATGCCAGTGTATCTTTCTAAATATGCACACACACATACACACACACACTTAGATTACAGACTGTCTTCACCAAATGAATTTTTGAGTTAAAGCATCCTGAAAACACAGTCCTAAAGTTGAAATTTACCAGGTTATCAATAGCTAAATTGTCTTGAAAGATGTCCTAAAATATTCTTACAACAACTTTTCATTTTTCCATTCCAGTGAAAGATCTCATATCCATTTCTGTGCTAGGCATCGATCTGCTACAATCCTCACTTGATTCATTAGATTTAACTGGTGGAATTTATGGTTGTAGCCTTAGGGGCACTTACCTATTTCCTTTAGATTTCCTGTGAGACAGGAAGAAAAATTTGAGATGATGCCCTTGCAAACCATTATTTTACAGGTTCCTCCAAACTCTGTTTTCCCAAGCAGGATCCTGGGTCCAGGGGAAGTGCTTTGGATTCGTTATTCATTTAACAGAATTTCACTGAGTATTTACTTTCTCCTTAGACTTTTCTGGGTTAATGTTGACTATGGAAAGACAAAAAAAATAAGAAAACAACATTTTACAGTGTTTAGTGATGTGGTAGAAGGCTTTAGATGCATATGGAGCATGCAACCTCTAGAGAACTGCTGCTGCTGCTGCTAAGTTGCTTCAGTCGTGTCCGACTCCCTGTGACCTCAGGGATGTCTGCCCACCAGGCTCCCCCGCCCCTGGGATTCTTCAGGCAAGAACACTGAAGTGGGTTGCCATTTCCTTCTCCAATGCATGAAAGTGAAAAGTGAAAGTGAAGTCGCTCAGTCGTGTCCGACTCTTAGAGACCCCATGGACTGCAGCCCACCAGGCTCCTCCGTCCATGGGATTTTCCAGGCAAGAGTACTGGAGTGGGGTGCCATTGCCTTCTCCAAGAGAACTGCTAGATTGTTGTAAACGTAGACGGACGTGTACAGGTCCCTGTGGTGTTAGGTCCTGCAGAGTAGAGCAATTTAGGAAGGCTTCTTAGGAAAGTTCCTGAAAGTCAACAACATGAGTCATTGGAAAGGATGAAATTTTTCCAGTTGAGGAGATAGAGTGACATAAGCAAGGCATAAAATGGGAAACTGAGTTCTTTCCTGGAGCAGGAAGACTGGCTAAGGAAGGCTGTGAGCAATGTAGCATATAGTTGTGTCCATCTGAAGAGTTCATGTTCATCAGCTGGGAGTTTTAAATAGGCAGTAGAGGTCAGAAAAGTTACCTCTTTCTCTCTTAAGCAATAAAGAAATGAAATTAATTCTTAATATGTGTGATCTTTCTTAAGAAAGATCAGTTGTGTTAAGAATGGATTTGTCCCTTCCTTAATGTAAATCTACATTGATTTACTCAATACGAGTTTGCCAAAGAATATTCTTGTTCAATTTAGCCCAGCTCTTTTTTCCAGATTAATAGAATCTGTTGGCTGAGTGGGGATTGAAGGTAAAGCATTTAAAAAATATCATGAAGAACTTTCTGGCTTGGGAGGTGTATCTGTCTTGTCCATCATGTTATTCTAAGCCCTAGCCCTCAGCCCTAGGGACTCAAAATTAGAAGATGCTCATAAATATTTCTTGCCTGAGTGACAAGTAACTATTACAGAGACATCTGAAATATTATGTAACCAAGTGCTAAATTGATGTGATACAGACATTTCACGTCAAGAGATTTGGGGCAGGTGATCTGAGGACCTCAATCAGTGGAAAAGATAATCCAGAAGGAAACAGAGAATCGCCAGTAAACTGTGCTTTTAGTGAAGCCAGTAGACAAAAAACACATATCCATGTGTTTAATCAGTTTGTTATTAAAGAACTAGCTAGAATCTTTTATTTGTTAATAATTCATAGAGTTGGTTCCTTTTTTCTTTGGTTTTACTTATGAATATCCTAAAGATTTGGGGTTTTGTAGGTATTTGTTTGGGCTTCCCTGTTGGCTCAGTGCTAAAGAATCCACCTGCAACGCAAGAGTTGCAGGTTTGATCCAGGAGTTGGGAAGATCCCCTGGAGGAGGGCACGGCAACCCATTCCAGTATTCTTGCTTGGAGAATCCCATGGGTAGAGAAGCCTGGCAGGCTACAGTCTGTAGGGTCGCAAAGAGTTGGACATAACTGAAGTGACTTAGCATGCACACACGCACACAGGTGTTTGTGTGTGTGTGTCTGTGGTTTTGTTTTTTTTTTTTTACTGCTTTTTCATTTGTTTTTAATCGCCTTAAACAAAGTAAAGGCACTATGTCATGAATGTTTTATATTTACAGATTAAGGTATGAAAATGTCTTTCAGTTCAGTTCAGTCGCTCAGTCATGTCCGACTCTTTGCGACCCCATGAATCACAGCACGCCACGCCTCCCTGTCCATCGCCAACTCCCGGAGTTCACTCAAACTCATGTCCATCAAGTCGGTGATGCCATCCAGCCATCTCATTCTCTGTCGTCCCCTTCTCCTCCCGCCCCCAATCCTTCCCAGCATCAGAGTCTTTTCCAGTGAGTCAACTCGTCGCATGAGGTGGCCAAAGTATTGGAGTTTCATCTTTAGCATCAGTCCTTCAGTGAACACCCAGGATTGATCTCCTTTAGAATAGACTGGTTGGATCTTAAAAACGACAGAATAATTTCTGTTCGTTTCCAAGGCAAACCATTCAATATTACAGTAATCCAGGCCTATGCCCCAACCAGTAATGCTGAAGAAGCCGAAGTTGAACGGTTCTATGAAGACCTACAAGACCTTTTAGAACTAACACCCAAAAAAGATGTCCTTTGCATTATAGGGGACTGGAATGCAAAAATAGGATGTCAAGAAACAGCTGGAGTAACAGGCAAATTTGGCCTTGGAGCACAGAATGAAGCAGTGCAAAGGCTAATAGAGTTTTGCCAAGAGAAAATGTCTTTAGGTCTGCATTATTCTCGTATGTACTGTGCATGCTACAGTGTCTCTGAGATAAATGAGAGCTACTCATTTTGTAGTTTGAAAAATACAAACTGAAAAATTACAAAGTTAGAGGTACTCAGTGCTGAATTGGAAGATTGCTTTGTAGAGGAAAAGAGATTTTTCTCAAATAGATGTAATGAATAAAATGCCACTTATAAGAGGTATCAGGTTTCATTTAGCCTAAGAGAAGAAGCTTTTCCCTCATACTGATTCACAAACATATTAATTACTCAGAGCTTGATTCAGTAGAGAAACTATCTCTTGGTTCTTGGAAGAGCTAATTCAGAAGGAGGAAAAATTGATCCTTCTCATATTTTGGTAGAAATTATTGCTTATTTCCTCTGTCTACCTCTTGAGATGTTTTCCTAAATCTGGCTCTTTTTTTTTTTTTTTTTTCTTTTCAAGAGTTACTTTGCTTGGTAAGTAAGACCTTGGGGAATTTATTATGAAATTGTGAAAACCTCTTCTGGAAACATGGGACTTTTTGAGTATGAGGCTAACAAAATCTGTAGTGACTTGATATCAAAACATATATAAATAAAAACAGAAGTTTAGCAAGTTTTAATGGTGAAAGTAGCTTAACACATGCTTTTAAATACATGCTTTATTTAAGTTTAAAACTCTTGGATATAAAAGATATTAAATAAGGTTTATTACTTGATTTTTACATTTTCAGAAATCTTTATTCACACAGAAATTGAAATATTTATGTATGGAACACTTCTCTGTTATCTATTTAATAATTAAAGTTTGGAACTGATTTTAATTCAGGTTATACTTCTTCTTCATCCTGGAGTTGATATTTTTAGGGGATGTAGATTTAAAAGACCAGTTTAAATCAAAGCAAGATCCTCTGTGACCCACCTCCTAGAGTAATAGAAATAAAAACAAAGGTAAACAAGTAGAACCTGATTAAACTTAAAAGCTTTTGCACAAGAAAGGAAACTATCAGTTCAGTTCAGTCACTCAGTCGTGTCCAATTCTTTGCAACCCCATGAACTGCAGCACACCAGCCCTCCCTGTCCGTCACCAACTCCCAGAGTCTACCCTACCCCATGTCCATTGAGTCAGTGATGCCATCCAACCATCTCATCCTCTGTCATCCCCTTCTCCTGCTGCCCTCAATCTTTCTCAGCATCAGGGTCTTTTCAAATGAGTCAGCTCTTTGCTGACCAAAGTATTGGAGTTTCAGATTCAACATCAGTCCTTCCAATGAATACCCAGGACTGATCTTTAGAATGGACTGATTGGATCTCCTTGCAGTCCAAGGGACTCTCAAGAGTCTTCTCCAACACCACAGTTCAAAAACACCAATTCTTCTGTGCTCTGCTTTCTTTATAGTCCAACTCTCACATCCACACATGACCACTGGAAAAACCATAGCCTTGAATAGACAGACCTTTGTTGACAAAGTAATGTCTCTGCTTTTTAATATGCTGTCTAGGTGGTCATAACTTTCCTTCCAAGGAGTAACCGTCTTTTAATTTCATGGCTGCAGTCACCATCTGCAGTGATTTTGGAACCAAAAAATAAAATAAAGTCAGTCACGGTTTCCACTGTTTTCCCATCTATTTGCCTTGAAGTGATGGGACCAGATGCCATGATCTTAGTTTTCTGAATGTTGAGCTTTAAGCCAACTTTTTCACTCTCCTCTTTCACTTTCATCAAGAGGCTCTTTAGTTCTTCACTTTCTGCCATAAGGGTGGTGCCATCTTCATATCTGAGGTTATTGATATTTCTCCTAGCAATCTTGATTCCAGCTTGTGCTTCATCCAGCCCAGCATTTCTCATGATGTACTCTGCATATAAGTTAAATAAGCAGGGTGACAATATACAGCCTTGACGTACTCCTTTTCCTATTTGGAACCAGTCTGTTGTTCCATGTCCAGTTCTAACTGTTGCTTCCTGACCTAAATACAGGTTTCTTAAGAGGCATGTCAGGTATAAGCAAGGTGAAAAGACAGCCCTCAGAATGGGAGAAAATAATAGCAAATGAAACAACTGACAAAGAATTAATTTCCAAAATATACAAGTAGCTCATACAACTCAAACAACCTAATCAAAAAGTGGGAAAAAGACCTAAACAGACAGTTCTCCAAAGAAGACATACAGATCGCTAACAAACACATGAAAAGATGCTCAACATTGCTCATTATTAGAGAAATGCAGATCAAAACTACAGTGAGATATCACCTCACACCAGTCAGAATGGCCATCATCAAAAAGTCTACAAACAATAAATGCCAGAAAGAGTGTGGAGAAAAGGGAACACTCTTGCACTGTTGGAGAGAATGCAAATTGATCCAGCCACTATGGAAGATGGCATGGAGGTTCCTTAAAAGACTAGGAATAAAACCACCATATCCCCCAGCAATCCCACTCCCAGGCATATACCCTGAGGAAACCAAAATTGAAAAAGATACATGTATTCCATTGTTCATTGCAGCACTATTTACAATAGCTAGAACATGGAAGCAACCTAGATGTCCATCAACAGATGAATGAATAAAGAAGTTGTGTATATATACACAATGGAATATTACTCAGTCGTAAAAAGGAATAAATTTGAGTCAGTTCTAATGAGATGGATGAACCTAGAGCCTATTATACAGAGTGAAGTAAGTCAGAAAGAGAAAGATAAATATCATATTCTAACACATATATACGGAATCTAGAAAAATGTTACTGAAGAATTTATTTACAGAACAGCAGTGGAGAAACAGACATAGAGAATAGACTTATGGACATGGGGAGAGGGTAGGAGAGGGTGAGATGTATGGAGAGAGTAACATGGAAACTTCCGTTACCATATGTAAAAGAGATAGCCAACAGAAATTTGCTATATGGCTCAGGAAACTGAAACAGGGACTCTGTATCAACCTAGAGATGTGGGATGGGGAGGAAGATGAGAGGGAGGTTCAAAGGAAGGGGATATATGTATACCTATGGCTGATTCATGTTGAGGTTTGACAGAAAACAACAAAATTCTGTAAAGCAATTATCCTTCAATGAAAAAATAAAAACAAAACAAAAAAGACCAGTTTATATGAACTTTATATATTTTTCAAATCTACCTCACCCCAAGTTCCTAAGCCCTATCTTAAGTAATAAAAGGGAATATTCTGAAACATTGTAAGATGCTACTAAATATAATGTTCTGGCAAAGATTATTGAGATTAATTATGTCTGCATTATTAAAACTAATAACTGAAGAGTTTTCTCTACCTGAATTAAAATAGTGTGAAAAATACTATGCCCTTTCCCTTTTGAAATGTTTAATTTGTTGTACTCATCTTGATGAGGCTTAAAAGATAAATATTAATATTTCATTCATAAATATGTTTTACTAATATTTATTGAGGCCTGTTCTTGTAGAAGGGATAAAACACTGAACAATAGGATGAGAAGAAATTGATCATTAATATAAACTAACTAGTCTTTCCTCCTTGAAAAATCTCATTACCACACCCTGATATCTCTGAATCCCCACTTCCTCTGTTTTATTTTGTGATGCTTACTTCACTCAGCCTTGGTTTATACTCTGACCATTTGTGCACATCCACTTTCATCCTTTCTAGCTTAAATGATCCTTGAGGATTAAGGAGTACAAGTATCCTCTTGTTTTGAGGGCATAATTTTACTCACAACTAGTACCACCCTGGAGTATCAGCATCACAGGGAAGGTTAAAGCGATAGTCCCCTTCTGGGAGGTGAGGTAGAGGGCATTGTAAGACCTTGTGGCCAAGGTCAAAGCCCAAACAACAAAAGGGTAGTAGTGCTGAGTCCCCAGATTGTTGGGGGTGGAGAGGGATGTTATTTAACACCTGCTGTCAAAGGTGGATATTAGTCTACTAGAAAATGAGCCAGACTTGAGCACTAGGGCTTGGTTTAAGGCCTCCACCCCAAGGAAGAGAGGGCTGCTCGACAGGGAACCTGGCAAAGCCTGACACATTTTGCATTTCCCTTCCTTTTGTTTTTCCCAGCATAGGATCTGATGAAACCTCTATTTAGACTTGGGAGGGAATATGTAAAGGGGTGAGCACCCAAAAGTGGTTGGAAATGACATGGTGTTTCATAAGTCAGGAGAGTTTGATCCTTTATAGGAGTGGCAGGAAAAAGCAAAAAATACAAATATTTTGGAAGTGAGAGAATGGGGATAGGGCTGAAAGAGAGAAAGGTACAAAGGGGAGGAGGACAGCTGTTCATTTTATATCCTGTGGTCATTGTCCATCTGCCATAAACTGAAAGAAGTCACCTAATGAGATTTGGGAATTTCAGCCAAGGAAGTGACTAAGGAGCAAAATATTAAGTACAATAAATCACATACTGTCACATTTATTCAAAAAGAAAGGATTGTAGGTCAAATAGTCTGTTTCCTAATAAAGTCAGTCAAAACAAAAACTGTTGCTAGTAGCCTCATTTTAAAAATTAATATAAAACAGAAGGGGAAGAAGAGTTACTTTTAAAATCTGACTCTTTTTTCTGCATTTTATAATAAAGTTTTTTTTTATTTTAAACAAAACATATTGTTAGCATATGTATAGCATGAATGTAGAATATTTGAGTTTTTACTGTACTTTGATCTCTCTTAATCCTTAATATCAGTTTTTAGTAGTTGCTTAAAATGGAAAATTTACTTTCATGTAATGGTTCTTTTTACAACATTGTCCTTGAAATATGTTTTTTTAAGTGGAAAAAATGGTGAATTCCACCAAAAGTTATTTCTTGATGGTCAAAACTGAGGTATAGACATGAATTCTAGATTTTCATATTCAGATAATTGCTTAATTGATCTTTTGGGGCAGCTGAAGATTTTGGACATGTTGATTTCTCTGACTTGACAGTTTCTGCTAATAAAATAATGATTTAGGTCAACTTTAGTCATCATATTTTACCAAAATTGAATTCACTTGCTCTTGACAGATCCAAGAGTAACTCGAGGATTTCTCTCATACAGAATGGAACTATTCTTAATTAAAGTAATATCCTTTCAGTCACAATTCCCGTCCCTGTCATTTGGGACTGAGAAGCCCCAGGATGCTTCCTGCCTGGGCTGCCACAAAGCATTATCTGATACAGTAACCATTTTTCCCTTCCCTGCCTAGTACTCACCCCTTTAGCTATAGTCTGTGAGCTTCAACAAAGCATGAGCTGCTGTCTCTGTGCAGGCACAAGCCAGGCGAGCTGAGCCTGTATTTTGTGAGAGCCTGAAGCAGCGCTGCCTGGCAGGAAGTGTAGGCAGGGTTCAACATAGGGGCAACAATGCGAGAATGCCTCAGAAAGCGGGGGAGACTGGTGATCAGCCAAGAACGGCATCCAAGTACTCTGTGGATACCTACCGTCCATGAAGGTAATAAGTAACAAAAACAACTTGCTTCAAAGGGTATCAGGTGAGAAGCTAACTCACTGCTAGAGGACAAACTTGATTATAGTTTTTACATTTATAAATTAATGAAGCAGATTTATATAGATGTGCCACATTATTATAAGACAGTATGAGCAGGTACGTATAATCTTATAAAGTTTAGGTTTTCTACACGGAGAGGAATAAAACAAACATGAAAATTAAGAAATATATGAAACTGGCTATCCTGGAAAGTACAGCATTATCTGCTTAAAACCAAGAGTCACTATTTAGGTCCTGTTCATCAGGTAGTACTTCCAAGACTGGCCATATTACAAAGATTTTGGTCTACTTATAACAGATTGTTTTGATGCCGTGGGCTGGGAGAGCTAATGCCCTTAGGATTTTTCTGGGAGACTCAGTAATGAAGGAAATGAAAACCTAAGTATAATGTAATTATTGTTCTACGTCATTGTTGTTCCTGGAAAATAAACATTCACAGCTGCCTCTAATGAAATATTTGATCAGAAGTTTGTGAAAATATTGAAATATTGATCATCTGTATAATAATGGCCCTTTGGCTTGCTTGCAGCAGAATTACTCTGAAGAATTGCCAGGTATCAAATAAGCTTTTACTGTATTTCTCGGTTCTTTTGGATACAATGAGTGTTTACTCCCTAGTGAATAGTACTATCCTTAAAAATCGCTCTTATGGGAAGACTTCCCTGATTGTCCAGTGGTTAAGACCCCATGCTTCCAATGCACAGGGCATAGGTTCAGTCTCTGCCTCAGGGAGATCCTTGGTTGGGGAACTAAGGTCCCACATGCCATGCAGCCAAAAAAACAAATTTCTCTTGGCAAAGAAAAGAAAGTGATAATTGCCGGAACTTCTTATTATACCAATATCTTCATCTTATTCGTCACATTTTTCGCATTATAGAATGAGGCAAGTCCCTTTCTTGAACGCCTTAGCCTACAGTAACGTAATATGCCCTGAAAGTGACAGTGTCCGGCTTTTAAAAGCTTCTCTAAAAGTTCCCCATTCATTTCTTTTCCTCTTTCCATTCACTACAAGCTCTAGTTAATACCCCTCTCCTCCATTTATCTACCTTGAAAAGATGAAAGAATGTGTTGATTCTGCTAAGATTGGCTCCAGTCCTAGCAGGGAGTTTAAGTAGTCCAATTACATCCATTTCATCACTTTATGATCTTTCTGTATCAAATGCTGTTGTTTACACACGGCTCTAGGACTCTGCTTGTCTCTGAGGCCTGAATTTTGAGTAATAGCAGCAGCAGCACTTGGGCTGCAAGAATTCTCAGCAGGGTTCTGTCCAGACAGTCCTCAAGCCTTCAGTATTTATGGGCCCCGCTCCACTATCTAGAGGCATGATTTCTGGCAGTGCTTCTCCCCAATCTATAAATTCTGCAAGATCACTTCTCTCCTTCTGTGGCCCTGTGCCACATTTAAAAAGGCAGCTTGTTTTTCAGGCAGCACTTTGAGGAAAAGAGTCTGCTCCCAGCAACCACTACCAAACCCCCAAGAGGCAGTAGCTCCTTCTATTGTTTCTGTTCTGATTTACTTTGAAAAGTCCTGGGCTTTGTGGAGAAGGGCATAACCAAATAAAAATAAAACTACCCAGGTCTTGGGAGACTAAAACCAATTGATTTATCCTTCTACTATAAAAGTAAAAAGATATAGAGAGGACTACAGGAGATATAGGCTCACAATCCCTAATCTGTAAATCCATAGTATAAAAACACTAAAAACCACAGAAGTTTTTTATTTTTAATTTATGTGATGGCAAAGCCTCACATGATCTGAATTCATTTGGCAGCAAGACTTGAAGTAATTTAAGGCTATTTATAATCTTTACTTTTACTACTTTATATGAATCTTTGTATATTTAAATGCAGAAATACTAATATGTTTCATTATAGTATAGTGCCTCAGACCTGCTGGTGATCTTACATACCATGTGGTGTATTTACCATGTTACCTTTCTGAAATCTGTAAGTTAAATAAGTCAGTAATTTGGATCCTAAAGTTTATCTTACCTTAAGTGATTGTGAATCTGTATAACTATTATTTTGAGAAAGTGAGTAATAACTCTTGAATTCTTAATAGAATAAATGACTAATATTTCTATTTTTTAAGTGGCTTTGATTTTATACTAAATCAAGCTATTCTTTAAGTTTTTTACTTTTATGGCAACCACCCACAAGAAATGGGAAGAAAGGAAAAGGTTTATGTGTGAATTTTGGGAAACTTCCTGGCTCTGGAAGGTATTTGCAATCTCCTTTGTGCATATATATTATGGTTAATGGGCTACTGAACAATGAACAGGTTTTCAATGTGCTTAATATGGGCTTCACTGATTAGCACATAATTGCTACTTGTTCACGTTTTTGTGTATTCTTGGCATTGTAAACTTTAATAGCCATTTAAGATCCTCTCGGCCAGCACTGCACAGAAACACTCCAGTTAGTAAATCCTGGAAGTTGCAGGTTCTCACCAGGTTTTGTTGAGCTCCTGTGGCTCATTCAGGCTCATCTGCAACACTGTCCAAAACTGAATGGCTTATTTGTTATGTAAGCAAACAATTGAAGTGTAGTGAAGTCGCTCAGTGCTCAGACTCTTTGTGACCCATGGAATGTAGCCTACCAGGCTTCTCCATCCATGGGATTTTCCAGGCAAGAATACTGGAGTGGGTTGCCATTTTCTTCTCCAGGAGATCTTCCTGACCCAGGGGTTGAACCTCGGTCTCTTGCATTGTAGGCAGATGCTTTACCATTGGAGCTACCAGGGAAGTATATAAGCAAACAATTACGTCAAGTCATTTCATCCATCCTAATCCAGTTGTAATATGATCATTTCCTTTTAAGAATATTTTAATTGAGCCAGAGGAAAAAAGAAGAGAAATAGTTTCAAGAATCATATATTCTTACTTTATTATTGTCTTGCATTACAATATATTTGTCATGTGAATGTGCCATGTTAAATGAAATGGAAAGTGAACCATGTAATCTGGAGCTTGGTACCCCATGTAAGTTAAGACATTTGTGAAATTCAGGAACACACTGCAGGGCATGCTCTATACAGCGGTGGGATCAGGTTTTGTGGGTCTACATTTGAAGCTTACACAGTTGAGTGAAGGCTAGAGTGTCATTAAGGAAAAGAATACAAAATTGAACATTCAAAATTAGGTAAAAATGTGAATGTTTATTTTAAATGAGAAAGGAAATCACAACACATTACAAATCTTTAGAAACTGGCAATACCACAAACATAAGAAAATCCAACATTTTTGTTAACTACCTGAAATACTTTTTTCCTTTTTCCTTTTGGGTGTATATTCTAAAACTACCTCTGCATATGACAACTTTCGCTGTTGATGTAAATGGGTAAGGGAAAAGAGCACTGGATTGGGAGTTAGGCCGTGTAGTCATTTCTCTGCCAACTGAATTTGCCACATAAACTTAGGTAATTGGTGGAGCCTTAGTGAGCCCCTGACAACTTGTTTGTAAAGCAAGAATGATCATCTTCGTGATCTCTTAAATGTCTTCCCACTGTGACCCTTAATCCTAGAACTCGGTGAAAAGAATGAACTGTGAGTTAACCAGGAAAATATTTTATCTAAAAATATGGTTCTGTTCAGGGGGCCCCTACAAGAAATATCAAAGTAGTTGCTATCCCTTTATTCAACCAATCATAGCCAGTTTATACTTGTAGCTTGTTTTGCTAGCAGGGAAAGATATTAGGTAGAGGAACAGAAAAGCAACATCGGCCAAACCATGTAATGTTGTTACCCAAGCAATTCTCAGCATGAGTGATCGAATGTGCTGTCCCCTCTGGCTCTTCCCAGAGGAGTGACAGACTCTATGCTGGTGGACCGAGGCTATAAATCACCTCCATATCCCTATCCTGATGAAAAGAAGTGCTACAAAAGAGCCAGTAGTAACAACAGTAATAATAATGATACCGTTGCATTTCCAAAAAATTCTCTTCTTAGAGTTTAACCGACAACTGCTTCCTAAATTTCATTCATTCAACAACTGTTCTCTGAGCTCCTCTTCTGTGTGAAGCAGCTCTTAAGGCACTGGGGAGACAGGATTCGTGAAAGAAAATCTTTGCCCTGGTCGGGCTGACATGCTGACATCAAACAAATAAATGTCAGGGAGTACTGAATGCATGAAGAAAATTAATCAGGGGTCAACACATGAGGGGTCACATTTTGTTGGAGGTGGCCAGGGGATGGCTGCTGAGGATTTAACCATTGATCAGAGGCTTGAATTGTGTAGAAGAGATAACCTGGCAGAAAGAACAGCCAACAGAAGAGCCATGTGGACTGCCAACACACCTTATGTAAATGTCAGTTCTGAATGATATTTTACTGCTTAAGTGGGGAAGGCTATTCAAAGGGTATACATATCCTGGCTTTCCTGAATGATAGCCAAAGTCAATAGAAGTGGGACTGAACCATGAGAAAATAACTAGGCTTTTAAGTTCACATGTACCTCAGACATAAGTATTTTTAATAATTGGTTGACTCATTGGTTGATTGATTGCTAGACTGATCATCTTGACCTGACTCCCTATAACAAAAGTAGAAAGTTACTTATCTATTGTTTTGTAAATTATAGTAGGGATGGTACTATTTAAATAGAGCCTGGGAGTAAAAATTGATACCAATTTTAGTTGCAATTTTATAATGAGTAAGGTGGTTCAAAGGTCAAACTGAGATTACTAAAAATGTTTCTTACAATCATAGTGATGAATCTCTCTAACAGTAACAGTAAAGGAAACAACCTTATAGAAATAAGTTTTGCCATTCTTCTTATTTTATTTTTAAATAACAAGTACTAGGCACTGTTTTACATTTGTAAATATTTATTGTTTCCTTATAGTAAAATAATTATTTCAGAAACAGATTTATAAGCTCTTATGGAATTCATTATTTAGGATACAAATGTGGATTACACTATTATTTTAAATTTAATCATGATTGTAATATTGTATCAGGTTAACGCTTTCCACATAATTAAACTTTTCTGAGTCGGGAAATGTTAGAATATTACTTCTTTGGAATATAAGTATTTTTAAAAATCTCTCTTAAATGACTTTCTATGGATTTTTAAAGCAAATGACCAAAGAAATTACTTATCAGTGCAATACCTTTTGTGTTTGTTCTGAGCGCTCAGCTAGTATGTCATCACACTGATCTATGTGAGAGATGGTTTAAGGAGGTGATGGTGAAGGTAAAATAAAGGCATAGATTCAATAAATCTGCAGAAGGGTATGCAGCTTTGGGTGACTTACTATGGGGGCAGGCTAGGGAGAAGAATGGGCAGAGAACCTGCAGAGAAAGTGATTTCCAAGTGAACCTGATATGGAGACTAGAGATGGTTCAGTCCTTTAGGTTTTACCGAAAACAGAGCCATATGGAGCCAGAGTAGAAGCAGAAGCACAGAAGTGTGTCCCCACATGTTCTGACCATGTGAAAATCAAGCAGTGTTTGTTTGTTTTCTTAAGTGTGCTTTGTGCACCGGAAGGAGTATAGTGGATTGGTTGAAGGCATGGATTCTGGTCTGCCCAATTCTGAATCCCATTTGGGCCTTGAGTAAATTGCTTAGCTTCTCTTTGCCTCAGTATCCTTACCTGTAAAATGAGCATGCAGAGCAGTACCTAACTGCTCAAAGCAAATGTAATTGTTCTCTTGAATTATTGGAATTTTTTTTCCTCTGTGCTTGCTGCTAAAACTTTAACGTGTCAGATTTTCTGTTTTCTCTGGATGTTGGTCCCTGCAAACTCAAATTTCCACTCTGTCAATTCTAAAGACCTTATGAAGTATGTCTCCTTATATTTTTATGTCTCGCTATCTTATTCCCAGAGCACCTTCTTTTTCTTATCAAGTAGGTGCCTTTCTTCCCCTCTAATACATTTACCAGTGATGCTAACAAACAGGAAGATAACTCTTGTGGTTCTCAGTTTTCATTTCCACATTGCACTTATACCATTTCCATTAAAGAGCTGGGAAATAGCCCAAAATGAAAGAATATATTGAAGAGGGAATATATGCCTTAACATGCCTTAAATTATTTGATAAGTAGTGATTCAGCTTAATGTTTGGCCCATGAACAAATATTTTCTCCTTCTTCTGGGATAAATGGATTTATGAAATGAAACAAAAATACTGAATCATACCTGAAATTTCTTAGTGTGGACTGGAGTGGTTTTCTAAGCACTTTTCATGTGTTAATACATTAATCTTCACAACAGTTCTATGAAGAGATTGCTATTATTATTCACATTTTACAAATGTAGAGACTGGACACAGGAAAGATTAGTGACTTGCTCAAGATTCACACAGCTAAAAAGTGTCAAATCCCAGATTACAAACCTAACAGCACACCCTCACCATCCACTCTCCTAACCCCTATACATACTTTCTCTCTGAAAGATAATGTATCAGAGGGAATTTCACTCCAAAAAATGAAGTTAAAAATTATATAGAATTATCAGTTATACTAACAAGCATTGAATTTATTAATATATAGAATTCCCTCACCTATTTAAGACTGTGTGACCCCTGGAGGACAAAATGGCAACCCATTACAGTATTCTTGCCTGGAAAATCACATAGACAGAAGAACCTGGCAGGCTACAGTCTGTGGGGGTCACAGAGTCAGACAGGAATGAGGGACTGAGCATGCACATAAGGCTATATGATGTTAAGGATACACGATGATAAGATACACCTATCATCAACAATTTTATAGCACTACAATTTAGAGTAATATTTTTCTATAAAGTTACAGTGTTATTTGGTTTCTTCCTAGACATAAAAGTGGGTTTTCTCCCTTAGAACAATGTGTTAATCTAGTTAAACACTCAAACAGAAACAAATCAACTTGAAAGGACAAGATAATGTCTTACAATTAAGAAGATATTACATTTGAGAAACTTTTTTCTTAATGTACAGGAAAATGATTCCTGATAGAGAGGTCAGAACATGTGCCTTGGGGGTGATATTCAGTGTGGCTTATGAGTATTTTGTATGACTTTGCAAACTGTTTATTTTTAATTATACTGGGCCATTATAATAAGACTTTACTAATAAGTAAAATAATTCATCTGGCTATCATTATTCTTCATATTACTTTATCTAGCTGATAAAAATGTATCATAATTACTCATGTAATCTGTCTCTGATATTTTTATTCTAAAGGCAAACTGGATTGTGTAACCATCTAAGTCATTTTAGGGCAATTTCTAGTTAATGTGGGAGAATTATTGCCCCGTTGACTATATGACAGTACCAAAATTAATCTCGGATAAGGATACATGTAGTACAAATATTCTAAAGCACAGCTCTCAGATTTTTTTTTCACTTTTGACCCAATTCAGACAAGTTGAAAATCCTTAAGTCCCATCCATCCATGGTTATAGTTCCCCCTTTCTAGTATAAATATATCTCAGTAAAAACAAACAAAAAAAAATTGACAATTTCAAATAAGCAAATTACAGCACACTCATTCACGGTCAAGCCAGAGCTGATTTCTGTTGTGTACCACAGACTGTTCTGGGTACTCAGGACACAAGTAGTAAACAAGACAGACACTGCTTTGATGGAGCTTGCATTCTAACAGGAGATGGACAATGGGCAAATAATCAAGTAAATAGATAAATTTATACACTCATAAAATGGAGTAATAAGATGCAGGATGATTGGACATTGGGGGTGAAGGTCTTTAGATTGAATGATCAAGGAAGATTTCTTTGAGGAGGTGATATTTGCACAGATCCATGAGAAAGAAGAGGGACAAATCATGGGAGAGTCTGTGGGATAGGACATGAATGGAATGAGGAAAGAATAGAGTATGAGGATATTGACATCATTAGTGTAATTGCAGGCAGAGAGGAGGTGCATAGAAGCCCTGGGATGGAGTGTCCAGGGAGGAGAAAGTCCAGAGTGGCTGAAACAAATATATGAAAAGAAGAGTGGTACAAGGGACATTCTAAGATCATGAAGGAGTTAATGTGTCATGGCAATGAGCTCATCCTTTTGTTCTAGCGACTGAGAAACCTTGAGAGAGTTTTAAGTCAGGTTGTCCTAATCACTAAAACATTTTAAAAGACTCTTTTGTTTTTGAAAGGCCTCTAATTGCTATGTGGAGGATGAATTACAGGAGGATAAAAAGGGGAGCAAGAAGACCAGCAAGACATGACCCTGACTTGACTAAGGTGGTAGCACTGCTGCTGCTGCTGCTGCTGCTAAGTCACTTCAGTCGTGTCCGACTCTGTGTGACCCCATAGACGGAAGCCCACCAGGCTCCCCCGTCCCTGGGATTCTCCAGGCAAGAACACTGGAGTGGGTTGCCATTTCCTTCTCCAATGTGTGAAAGTAAAAAGGGAAAGTGAAGTCGCTCAGTCGTGTCCGACCCTTAGCGACCCCACGGACTGCAGCCTACCAGGCTCCTCCATCCATGGGATTTTCTAGGCAATAGTACTGGCACTAGTGGAGGATAAAAGCTGAGCAGTATTTTGGAGTCAGAACTCCCAGGCTGGTGGGTTGGAAGTGGGACGTGAAGGAAAGGGAGGAACCAAAGATGACATCTAATGTTTTGTTAGTTTGAGCATCTGGAGTGGTGTCATTTGAAATGCAAAGTGTACTGAATATTTGTAAGGTGAGAAACCAGTTCTTTTGATTTTGACTTAATAAGCCTGAGATGTCCTTTTGAATCTTTAAATCTTTAAGTAGCAGTTGAATCTTTAAATGTAGATCTCATGGGAAATATCAATTCAGTTCAGTCACTCAGTCATGTCCGACTCTTTGCAGCCCCATGGACTGCAGCACGCCAGGCTTCCCTGTCCATCACCAACTTCCAGAGCTTGCTCAAACTCATGTCCATCGAGTTGGTGATGCCATCCAACCATCTTACCCTCTGTTGTCCCCTTCTCCTCCTGCCTTCATTCTTTCCCAGCATCAGGGTCTTTTCAAATGAGTCAGTTCTTCGCATCAGGTGGCCTAAGTATTGAAGTTTCAGTTTCAGCATCATTCCTTCCAATGAATATTCAAGACTGATTTCCTTTAGGATTGACTGGTTTGGTTTCCTTGCAGTACAAGGAACTCTCAAGAGTATTCTCTAACACCACAGTTCAAAAGCACCAATTCTTCGGTGCTCAGCTTTCTTTACGGTCCAACTCTCACATCCATACATGACTACTGGAAAAACCATGGCTTTGACTAGATGGACCTTTGTTGACAAAGTAATGTCTCTGTTTTTTAACATGCTGTCTAGGTTGGTCATAACTTTTCTTTCAAGGAGCAAGCATCTTTTAATTCCATGGCTACAGTCACCATCTGCAATGATTTTGGAGCCCAAGAAAATAGTCTGTCACTGTTTCCATTGTTTCCCCATCTATTTGCCATGAGGAGAATCCCGTGGACAGAGAAGCCTGGTAGACCACAGTCCACGGGGTTGCATAGAGTCGGACACGACTGAGCGATGAAACGGAACGGATGGGACTGGATGCCATGATCTTAGTTTTCTGAATGTTGAGTTTTAAGCCAACCTTTTCACTCTTCTCTTTCACTTTCATCAAGAGGCTCTTTAGTTCTTATTCGCTTTCTGCCATTAGGATGGTGTTATCTGCATACCTGAGGTTACTGATATTTCTCCCAGCATGTTGATTCCAGCTTGTGCTTCATCCAGCCAAGCATTTCGCATGATGTACTCTGCATATAAGTTAAATAAGCAGAGTGACAATACACATCCTTGTCATACTCCTTTCCCAATTTGGAACCAGTCCATTGTTCCATGTCCAGTTCTAACTGTTTTTTCTTGACCTGCATATAGATATTTGTTGTAGATATTATTTAAAGCCTCAAAGTAAAAAGAGGCAACATAGAGAGGAGAAGAGAAAGCTACCAAAACAATTTGAAATCAAGAAAGAAAAGGGCAACAATGGAGAATGAGAAGCAACAGCCAGTGAAGCAAGAGAAAGATCAAGAAGACAGTGGAAGATAGAAGAAGTTATTCAGTTAAGGGGAAAGGATGGACTGTGACAAACCCTGCTGAGAAGTGTAGTACCCTGAACATGGGGAAATGATCTGTTGATTTGGCAACATAGAGTCCCCAGCCACATAACCAAGAGTAGTTTCAGGGCGGTGCTTGAGTGTAGAAGTTTGAATGGAGGAAGGGACAGAGGATAGGCTGTGAAGAAATGGAGACAATCACTGGACAGCCCTTTTGAGAAGTTTTCCTATAACTGGAACAAAAATAGGATTGGAAAGAACAGAAGGTACAGGTGTGACATCAAGAAAAAAATTAAGATGGGATATGCTTTGTATGTTTCTATGATGTTTGTATGACAATAGGAATGATCCAGGAAACTTATTGGAAGAAATTGGTGATACAAGAGAAAGAGAGAGGAAATCTTAAAGAGCCATTGGAGATGGAATCTAGACCACATGAGAAGGTTCACCATTCTTTAGAACAGATCACTTCATCCATTATAACAGGAGGATGGCAGGGTACACTGGTAGAGTGATTGAAATGGAGGGTATTACTCTCTGGTTTCTATTTTTATTAACTATATATGGTGCATTGTTAATCTAATAAGAATGAACATAGATATATGATTTTATGTTAAAATTCCAAAAAATTTTTTAAAAACAGTATTTTTATACATAATTTGATAATACAGAGCAAATTATTTAAATGGCACAAATTCTAGCCACAAATTCAATAGCACAAATTCAGGACATCATCAATGAAAGGTGGTTTTGTTGCAAGATAGTTTCAAGGCATTATGTAGGTATTTGCTTTAGCAAAGGAGTAGAGATGGCTTGTAGTCATATTGCAGTACACATATGTCTTAAGTATAGGACAAACTTTAAGCCAATATTAGTCCAGAAATGTTGCTGAAAAAATTGTCTATCAGTATGTACTATGGGATTGACTAAATAACCAATAGTAATGCAAATGACAGTTATAGTAAATAAATATAGATTTACTTTATCATTTATCAGTTTATTTGTCAATTTTAAATCAAGAATTGCCAACCAAGACCAACTGGAAACAACACTCATGAGGTACCTTTAACATAAATATCCTGTCCTCCCCCAAGCTGGGGGTATGACAGTAATCCTGGTGTGTGTACCTCTACATGGAAACCAGAATTCCTACACTGTTGTATTAGGGTTCCCAGTGAGTTCTAGAAGTTCATCAATTTTATTTATGAATACCATACTTCAGGAACCTGTCATCACTTTATAGGCTTTATATCCTTGATATAAGTAAAACTGATAATATATGAAATTTCCTCATTTGCCAGTAAGAACCAAAGAAAGAGTTTGCATTTCAGACCCATTTCAGTCCATTAATGGTTCTCGGACCATACTTTTATAACCATAGTTCTAAGTTATCTTCTTATCTTCAGCAATTCTTAAAATCTTTGCAAAATTGCTACTTTAGAGTGAAGGATAGCAATTACATTGGAGTGATCCGAAGGAGAGAAAATGGACCTGTACATGAGAGGATATTTTGCATTTTTCATTTGAGTTTGTTTTTCCTTTCTGGTTTTAAATATCAACTTTGGCAATTAAAGAACTTTGATTTAGAGGAGGAAAAAAGAAGTACCTGTTGCAGGTGGCACCTGCTTATTATTGTCTCCTCACTGCATCAGAGGTGCTTTGAGGTATGTGATAGTGCTGCACCACTGTGTCTGGGAGCAGGGAGTTGGAGATGACTTTAGGCTCCTGGGCACATGGATGTTAATTAAGTCTTTCCTCTCCTCATTGCAGACAGAGTCAAGCAACCATTTTCAGTCTGGGCAAGGACAAATCTTATTCTACTGACCCAAGTCTATGTGACAGTTGGGCTGCAGTTCAGAAGGGCTTATCTGAAGAAGAAATTCACCTAGTCTATGTGGAACAGCTATATTCATTGTGGGAGTGGCTGCTGCTGCTGCTGCTAAGTCACTTCAGTCGTGTCCGACTCTGTGTGACCCCACAGACGGCAGTCCACCAGGCCCCCCGTCCCTGGGATTCTCCAGGCAAGAACACTGGAGTGGGTTGCCATTTCCTTCTCCAATGTGTGAAAGTGAAAGTGAAGTCGCTCAGTCATGTCTGACTTGTAGCGACTCCATGGACTGCAGCCCATCAGGCTCCTCCGTCCATGGGATTTTCTAGGCAAGAGTACTGGAGTGGCTTGCCATTGCCTTCTCCGTAGTGGGAGTGGAGAATCAATTATTCATTGGCTTGGCACCATTGGGGATGGTAGTTTGATAGGAGTGGCCCCAAAGGGAAACATGTATACAAAGCCAACTGATTCTCTTGGGTGATGCTTCTTCCAGGAGGGGAAGTTCCCATGGCATGGGCAGTGCCTCTCTTCTGGTTGTCCATTTGTACCTAACACCCCAGTCCTGGTCTTCTAGTTATCCACTCCTCTGTTGGAATCCCTGTGGCTTTTGAGCCATCTTTTCATGTAGGAACCCTTTAAAGATAACCCTGGGCTAGTTCTGTTTTCCAGGGTACACCTTTAGTCTGTAGGATCTGTGTACCTTTATCTCACCAGGGCTGGATGTACTGCTTTATCCTGAAGGGACTGAGAAATGGTTGATGGATTGTAAGAAGGGAGTAACAAGATTCGGTTCATTTGTGGAAAGTGCACTGGCAAGAGTGTGGCTGGGTGAGGACATGTGAGGCTGGAGACCAACTAATCACTATTGCAAAGTTCTGGCAAGAGCTACTGAGAATCCATTGACAATAATGAGGAGGAAATGGGTTCAGAAGATATTAACATTTTAAATACAAAATAATGACTAAGTAAGTAAAAGTGAGTCACCTGCCAGGTACCTTTTATTTTAATGAGCGCTCATAAACTTATCGTACTATTCTTACAACAAGAATGCTGGAGTAGTTTGCATAGTGAAAGACAGGGAAGCCTGGTGTGCTGTAGTCCATGGGGTTGCAGAGTCGGACATGACTTAGCAACTGGACAATGACAATAAACTTATTCTCACAACAGTAAACACTTTTTCTCCCAACAGTGAGATGATAACATAAGAAAATAGGGAGGGATCATATTGGTTATCAGGGTCATAGCTAAACACATTTTTTATTTTAATGTTTATCAGCTTTCCTGTTCTTTTTCAATTTGTAAACAGTTTCCACTGAATTGCTTCTGTGAGGGGCATTTTTGGTCTTCATTTGTTCTCGCCTTTCCATTTTGAGGATTCACCTCAGGCACTTGCTTTTAAGTACTTAACCTTGTATAAAACAGAAAGGAAGCACATAAATACCATTTACATTCTTTCGGCTAGTGTGAACTGCCTTTTGAAAAACAAATTGTCTGCCAGACCTCATACGTGTTTGTGTTGAAGTTTGTCTCACATAATCCTGGCCATTTCCATTTCCAGCCCGACAGTTTGATATTTATTTTAAGCAGCTGCTTAAGAAAGGTAGAACTTAAATGATCAAACAGCATAAGGTAGGTTTCTGTTTGAGTTCAAGGTTATTGTGTAGCTTTCTTTTCAGTAGTCTTTTTTCATTGACATTCTAGCTGTGAGAATAAATCTAGGAAAACTGCTGTTTGGCCTTTTTAACTCACTGCCAGCCTTGGCGATGGCAAACTAACTGGTGTTGTACTAAACACCACTGAAATAAAATAAATGAGTCTGATTAAAGCTTGGAACTCTTGAGTGCTACAAATATAAAAACCATCAACAGATGCCGTTTGCTAAAACCACAGCTCCTCTAGCAGATGGGGGAAAGTTAAACATAAAATATGCTATTTCTTTTTCATTTGGTTCATTTGTTTTTAATATAGTATAAAAAGCCTGCTACTGAGTTCCAGTAAACTTCTGGCTTATGTTTCATGGCTGTTTTGGGAAGTGTGTTTTATTATAAGAATTCATTAAACATGTTAAAACGAATTCTTATCAGAGTTTAAAACTGTCTTTGGTTTTCATATATCCAATACTGAAAATAATCATGAAAAACAATGACCAGATATCCACAATGGAAAATAATGTTTCTCTTTCAAATCTTTGATGGTGGACTGTAGTAAAGCAATATCAATAATATCGCTAATATTTCTCATTCATTTAGTACTTGAATTTACAGTGTTTTAATTTCTCATAGTCATATGCAACTGAGCAACTAAGCAGCAGCAGCATGCTACATCATAAGTTAAATAACACACACACAGAAGAGTGCTATTTTTACTCTGCATGCAATTGAATGACTGACATGCCACTTTCTACAAGCATTATTAATATTAACTTTCAAGAACCATAATCGCATTATTAATCATTCTATAATATTCAGATATTTCTTGGCCTAGAACAGAGTGTTTATATTTAATTTAGAAGTTTGTGTATCTCTAAAGAGACCCGCAGTTTACTTTTTTCTTGACTCAAAATTGTTTATCTAATATTTATCAGAATAGATCACAAGAAGTTTTAGCATAGTTAGAAGGATGGGGAAATGATCAAATAACTAAGTGGTTAGAAAATTATCTAGCGTATTTATCAGGAAGGATAATATGTAATCACACTGTTCTTTTTTAACTTTGAAATTTATTGTTATTGCTGCTTACAGGTTCAGGTTCATGTCGCTATAGTTATTCAGACCCTTGTATCATCGTGTCATATGCCAAGAATAATACTGCGGACTGGATTCAGCTTGAGAAAATTAGGTTTGTTATCATTTAAAGTATCGTCATAAATTTTGTTGTAGGTGTTCTGCTTCCCTGTTTACCTTCATTCTACCACTGGCTTTATTCTTCATGGTTAAAAGTACTCTGGTTGTTAATTATGTTGAATTACATGAATGCACATATTTACCTGCATATTACCTGCTCTATTTGAAGAACGTGTTGTTAAAACTGTCATTTTTCCATTCACTACTTCCCACTGTTAGTAGTAGCTATAACAAATTATTTATTTTTGGTAAAAGTACATTTGAGATAGTAACCTTTCTGATGGGATTCTCCACAAAATAACATCACCATCTGTCTCTCTAGGTGGCCTGGCTGTGACCTGGTTTATAGGCCTAGAAATGTATCAGATTACTACCTAAATTCCTTCCAGTCTGTGATGACAATTAGTTAACAGCCTTTTGGATCTAATCCCTGGTTCTGTAATTTTCCTTCTAACTTCCCTAAGGCCAGTTCTAAAATTCTGTTATAATTGTGATGTGAGTTGTAATCATTTATTACATTTTCTTTATTAAAAAAAAAAAACCCTTCATAAGAAAATGAGGTTGGATGCTTAAAGAGGGAGAAGCTCATTGGGGTTGAAAATATTTGATTAAATTTAGCAAAACTCAGACTATGTAACCATTTTTGTGCAGTTTAAATCATAAAATAAACTTCAGAATGGATGCCAATTTCAGGTATGGTGAGGTATTTAAAGGAAAAAAATACCTTGAAATTTTATTAAGTGGTTTTTCTGCTCAGTTCAGTTCTTAAATTAGTATGACTCAAATAGAACATTTTCCATCAGTTCTGTGACAGTTTTCTTTTTTTTCATGCTATTTTCCCTACCATATTTCCATGTTGAAAAAAATGTGATTTATTTGGGCAAGAAGAATAAATATTAGGTTCTTACTCTTTAATATTAAAAATTTGTAGTATTTGAAATAAAAATAAAATCTCATAAATTCAAGTTCTATTTCAACCAAAACTTGAGAAAAGTAATTCTAACTCATGGATTTTAAATTGTCTCCCTCTGTGACAGGATAAAATATTATTTATAGATACCTGTTACAAGCCAAACTCTGACATACTGTGCCAATTGCCAATTTTATAACAGAGCATTTGCTATTCCTTCTAATTTTTAGTAGTTATAATGAAAATCCTTTCATATTAAGTACTGATTTATATAAATGGCTTTAAGCAAAGCAGCATACGTATTGGAAGTTTTACTCATATGCCTCCATTTTTCCCTAATATATCTCATAGTTTAGATAAATTGTAGTGTATATTTCTTGCTGAATAACAGCTGTATGCTTCTGATATGACAAATAGTGAGTGTATACATTTAATTATAAGATATAGAGATCACATTCAGTTGATTCTATTTATTTTTCACTACGTAAGACTTTCAATTTTAGGCCATGCATCAAACTATCATTCTCATTAATGCAAATTTACTCTTAGTGATCAGAGTGGACATATTTTCAATCACTTCCTAAAACTAAAATATGTTATCTTTGTTGACTTAAATTATTTTTGAAGTTAAAAACATAGTCATCATTAAATGTTTTAAAGGAAAGGGGAATTGATTACCCCCAAAGGTAAGGCACACCATTCATAATCTACACTGACAATCCTACAGATTTATATGTGCTTCATTGGTGAGTGAAAAATATGGCTTTTCTCTAGTCCTTTCAAAACTGATTTATAGTAAGCCCCAGGTACTACTAGTTTGCATTTTAGTACCACTTTTAATCTTGGCTAAGGCCATCATTTTTACTACAGCAGATTTCTACTTTGGTAGAATAAAATGTTTAACATAAATATTAAATAGCAAAGGACTAGATATAAAATTTCAAAGTAAGAATGAAAATTAAGATAATTTTACAGTTTCTCTCCTTTTTTTCTTCTTAGTATCATATAAAGTGTATAGTTTTAGATTGAGTATCTACCATTTACAAAATACTGTGCTGGATAATTTTTTACAAGAGCCACGGCAGTTGTGTACCATTTTTTCTTCAATTATCCATTTACTGGCTTACCTGAGTATACTTACTGCCTGCCTTGTGCTAAAAGTAGAGCTCTTTAAGACATTTAATATTTAAATTCCCATCACTCAATATGGATATCTTAATAACCACATATATTAAAAGGTTTAAGGGGTATAAGATTATGAGTATTTCATCCGTAATGTATAATGTTTTTAAGATAAGAAAACCACAATCTTAAATAAGAAACAAAATGGATCTATAAGAAAGATAAAGTAGACACTGTTGAACTTTATTGTGGCACCAATTCTCATCTCTCCAGAGCCCCTTCCAATGTCAGTACTATCATCCACATCCTCTACCTTCCTGAAGATGCCAAAGGGGAGAATGTCCAGTTTCAGTGGAAGCAGGAGAATCTACAAGTAGGTGAAGTGTATGAAGCCTGCTGGGCCTTAGATAACATCCTCGTCATCAACTCAGCTCACAGACAAGTTGTTTTAGAAGACAATCTGGATCCAGTAGACACGGGCAACTGGCTTTTCTTCCCAGGAGCCACAGTGAAGGTTTGATCTCTCTTTCGCTCCTTCTCTTCTCCTCTAAAACCTAAAGCTCAATAAACCAAATTGTACTAAACCACTATTTTACTAAAGTATTTTGTTAAGTGAAAGTTGCTCAGCTGGTAAAGAATCCATGTGCAATGTGGGAGACCTGGGTTCAATCCCTGGGTTGGGAAGATCCCCTGGAGAAGGGAAAGGCTACCCACTCCAGTATTCTGGTCTGGAGAATTCCATGGACTCTATAGTCCATGGGGTCATGAAGTATTTTACTAAAACCACTATTAAAAGAATAGGTAATATCACTTTACCCTCACCTGTAAGAATGGGAAATCATTCATTTGTTCATCCTTTGAACAAGTATTTTTGAGAACCCATGGTGCCATGTACTGGGCTGAACCTGGAGAATATAACCAACAAAAGGCAGATATGTCTTTTCCTTTGATTGTCTGTCAGTTTAATGGGAGTTTACATATAGCAACATGCATGTGCAAAACAGCATATTTGTTGAGTTGCTGGGAAAGTTTAAGGTGCTGTAGAAATACAATGTACAGTGCCAGATCCAGACTTGAGAGATTAGGAAGGCTATCCAAGAGAATAGGAATAGACTGAAGGGTCATTTCAAACTGGCCAGATGGAAAGACTAGTGTTTCTAGAATCATAAATCACATACATAAAGGCTAGAAGATGATAGCACAAAGCAGAGGCCTTCGGCAGTGTTTGAAATGCTTGTCTAATAGATACTGAGTTGAGACTTGTGATAAAGTCTGAAGATATGACCAGTGATGAAATCTTAAAGTCTTAAAGCTCATTTTTTGAATTAAAATCACTGGTTTGCGTGCCCAGAGAGTGTGTGGCATAAGATACTATGTCAAGGTGATATTTTAAGATACTGTTTGATCTTCAACTGGACTCTCAAGTTTCAAGTATGAAAAAAATAAAGTACAGATGCAGATTGGTGAGTTTTTAAAAATGTGACTCACTGTTACAAAAAAAAAGGACCTCTGTGCTGCATGGGGGTGAGGTCACAGAAGTCACAAGCAGAATATAGAGCTCTAAGACACTCATCTCCTTTAAATAATTTATGGGTTGCAAATTATTTAGACTACTTCCCTGGTGGTTCAGTGGTTAAAACTTTGCTTTCCAAGGGGGGTCGGCGGGGAGGGCAGGTTCAAACTCTGGTTGGGAAGTTAAGACCCCACATGCTATGTAGTATGACCAAAAAGTAAAAAATAAATAAATTATTTAGGAAAACTTGACCTTCTTAGAAAACCCTCCTGACACAGTTAAGTTGGTGCTTAGCAAGTCAAACTCTAGATACTGGCTAGCATTAGGAACAGACATCATCTTTGCTCAACATGAGAAAACACCCAGTAAACCTTATGGAGATTTGTTCTGATAAAGACTGTAAAACTTTGGTTCCTTTGTATCCTTTAAAGAGTCATGGATGCCTTTCATAGGAGTATGGAAAAGAACCTTTGTAAGGATAGCCCGTATCATATCCCACTACTACTTAATTAAGAGAAGGATTTCTGTTGTCACTGTTCACCATTGGCAAGACATGTAAACCCAGGAAACACATGGAGACCTCAGGGCCTGGGATTCACATTCTTTTCCCATGATGATCATTTGGTAATTATTTGATCTCAGTTCCCTTTACTATATATTATATGTACTTTTTGTGCCTTTTTCATAAGCTATCATTATACTAATTTATTTAACTTTTTGGTTTCTTAATGCATTGTACTTTGGAACCACCCATGTTAAAAATGTATGAAGTATGGGTTTGCTGGGTAATTCAGTTCAGTTCAGTTCAGTCGCTCAGTCGTGTCCGACTCTTTGCGACCCCATGAGTCACAGCACGCCAGGCCTCCCTGTCCATCACCAACTCCCGGAGTTCACTCAAACGCATGTCCATCGAGTCGGTGATGCCATCCAGCCATCTCATTCTCTGTCGTCCCCTTCTCCTCCTGCCCCCAATCCCTCCCAGGATCAGAGTCTTTTCCAGTGAGTCAGCTCGTCGCATGAGGTGGCCAAAGTATTGGAGTTTCAGCTTTAGCATCAGTCCTTCCAATGAACACCCAGGACTGATCTCCTTTAGAATGGACTGGCTGGATCTCCTTGCAGTCCAAGGGACTCTCAAGAGTCTTCTTCAGCACCACAGTTCAAAAGATTCAATTCTTCGATGCTCAGCTTTCTTCACAGTCCAACTCTCACATCCATACATGACCACGGGAAAAACCATAGCCTTGACTAGACAGAACTTGGTTGGCAAAGTAATGTCTCTGCTTTTTAATATGCTATCTAGGTTGGTCATAACTTTCCTTCCAAGGAGTAAGCGTCTTTTAATTTCATGGCTACAATCACCATCTGCAGTGATTTTGGAGCCCAAAAAAATAAAGTCTGACTCTGTTTCCACTGTTTCCCCATCTATTTCCCATGAAGTGATGGGACCAGATGCCATGATCTTAGTTTTCTGAATGTTGAGCTTCAACCCAACTTTTTCACTCTGCTGGATCATGGAAAAAGCAAGAGAGTTCCAGAAAAACATCTATTTCTGCTTCATTGACTATGCCAAAGCCTTTGACTGTGTGGATCACAATAAACTGTGGAACATTCTGAAAGAGATGGGAATACCAGACCACCTGACCTGCCTCTTGGGAAACCTGTATGCAGGTCAGGAAGCAACAGTTAGAACTGGACATGGAACAACGGACTGGTTCCAAATAGGAAAGGGAGTACGTCATGGTTGTATATTGTCACCCTGCTTATTTAACTTATATGCAGAGTACATCATGAGGAACGCTGGGCTGGAAGAAGCACAAGCTGGAATCAAGATTGCCGGGAGAAATATCAATAACCTCAGATATTCAGATGACACCACCCTTATGGCAGAAAGTGAAGAGGAACTAAAAAAGCCTCTTGATGAAAGTGAAAGAGGAGAGTGAAAAAGTTGGCTTGAAGCTCAACATAGTAATGCTTACTTAAATTATTACTTTGTGTGGAGTATACTTGTGCTTTGTGGAAGCACATCTTCCTACTAAGCTTACTAATCACACATTTGAGACTTGCCTAGTTACCTACTTGCCTAGTTGCCTATTAAGAAAAAATCACTGTAGTAATAGTTTGTACCAGGGTCTTTGGCTATCATATAGAAGCTTTTCTCTAATGTTTCTTTTTAAAATTTTAAATAAGTGCAATGATAAAATCTAAGATTGTCATTTTAACTCACTTATATGACCAACCTTTTGCATTTTGACTCAAACCTCTAGCATGAAAAAATTGCTTTTGCCCAGTGATTTGGAGTTCTAGAAATAAAAATTGTTTATTTAAACTCTATGCAATTTCTCCATCAAATATTTTTCCTTTAGTGGTCGGCCTCTGAGTTGAAAACACAGTACAACCAATTAGAAGACATATCTCAATGTTCCTATTGGTCATAGGACATGTTTTGAACATTGCTTTATTTTGGACTTTTTAGTTTAGAGAGTAATGTTTGTTTGTTCAGACTGTATGTTGTCTTTTCTTCTTTTTTTTTAAAATTTTTATTGGAGGCTAATTATTTTAAAATATTATATTGGTTGGTTTTGCCATACACTGACATGAATCCGCCCCGGGTGTATATGAGTTACCCCTCCCGCACCTCCCTCCCACCTCCCTCCTCCCCTTATCCTCCCTCTGGGTCATCCCTGCATACCAGCCCCGAGCATCTTGTAACATGCATCGACCCTGAACTGGCGATTCATTTCACATATGATAATATACATGTTTCAGTTCCATTCTCCCAAACCATCCCACCCTCACCCTCTCCCACAGAGTCCCAAAGACTGTTTTATACATCTGTGTCTCTTTTGCTGTATCATATACAGGGTTATCATTTGCATCTTTCTAAATTACATATATATGCATTAGTATATTATATTGGTGTTTTTCTTTCTGGCTTACATCACTCTGTATAATAGGCTCTAGTTTCATCCACCTCATTAGAACTGGTTCAAATGCATTCTTTTTAATGGCTGAGTAATACTCCATTGTGTATATGTACCAAAGCTTTCTTATCCATTCGTCTGCAGATGGACATCTAGGTTGCTTCCATGTCCTGGCTATTATAAACAATGCTGCAATGAACACTGGAGTACATGTGTCTCT
Source organism: Moschus berezovskii (assembly GCF_049115385.1). Lineage (NCBI taxonomy): Eukaryota > Metazoa > Chordata > Mammalia > Artiodactyla > Moschidae > Moschus > Moschus berezovskii. The sequence goes on along the minus strand of NC_142462.1, from coordinate 52,757,954 downwards.
TTCAATTCTGGTTTCCTCAGTATGTATGCCCAGGAGTGCGATTGCTGGATCATATGGCAGTTCTATTTCCAGTTTTTCGAGGAATCTCCACACTGTTCTCCATAGTGGCTGTACTAGTTTGCATTCCCACCAACAGTGTAAGAGGGTTCCCTTTCTCCACACCCTCTCCAGCATTTATTGCATGTAGACTTTTGGATAGCAGCCATTCTGACTGGTGTGAAATGGTATCTCATTGTGGTTTTGATTTGCATTTCTCTGATTATGAGGGATGTTGAGCATTTTTTCATGTGTTTGTTAGCCATCTTTATGTCTTCTTTGGAGAAATGTCTGTTTAGTTCTTTGGCCCATGTTTTGATTGGGTCGTTTATTTTTCTGGAATTGAGCTGCAGGAGCTGCTTGTATATTTTGGAGATGAATCCTTTATCCGTTGCTTCATTTGCTATTATTTTCTCCCATTCTGAAGGCTGTCTTTTCACCTTGCTTATAGTTTCCTTTGCTGTGCAGAAGCTTTTGATTTTAATTAGGTCCCATTTGTTTATTTTTGCTTTTATTTCCAAAATTCTGGGAGGTGGGTCTTGGAGGATCCTGCTGTGATTTATGTCGGAGAGTGTTTTGCCTACGTTCTCCTCTAGGAGTTTTATATTTTCTGGTCTTACATTTAGCTCTCTAATCCATTTTGAGTTTATTTTGGTGTATGGTGTTAGGAAGTGTTCTAGTTTCATTGTTTTACAAGTGGCTGACCAGTGTTCCCAGCACCACTTGTTAAAGAGACTGTCTTTTCTCCATTTTATATTCTTGCCTCCTTTGTCAAAGATAAGGTGTCCATAGGTGCGTGGATTTATCTCTGGGCTTTCTATTTTGTTCCATTGATCTATATGTCTGTCTTTATGCCAATACCATACTGTCTTGATGACTGTGGCTTTGTAGTAGAGCCTGAAGTCCGGCAGGTTAATTCCCCCAGTTCCATTTTTCTTCCTCAAGATTGCTTTGGCTATTCGAGGGTTTTTGTATTTCCATACAAATTGTGAGATTATTTGTTCTAGTTCTGTGAAAAATATCATTGGTAGCTTGATAGGGATTGCATTGAATGTATAAATTACTTTGGGTAGTATACTCATTTTCAAAATATTTATTCTTCCAATCCACGAACACGGTATATTTCTCCATCTATCAGTGTCCTCTTTGATTACTTTCACCAGTGTTTTATAGTTCTCTATGTACAGGTCTTTTGTTTCCTTAGGTAGATATATTCCTAAGTAGTTTATTCTTTTCGTTGCAACAGTGAATGGAATAGTTTCCTTAATTTCTCTTTCTACTTTCTCATTATTAGTGTATAGGAATGCAAGGGATTTCTGTGTGTTGATTTTATATCCTGCAACTTTACTGTATTCATTGATTAGCTCTAGTAGTTTTCTGGTAGAGTCTTTAGGGTTTTCTGTGTAGAGGATCATGTCATCAGCGAACAGTGAAAGTTTTACTTCTTCTTTTCCAATTTGGATTCCTTTTATGTCTTTTTCTGCTCTGATTGCTGTGACCAAAACTTCCAGAACTATGTTGAATAGTAGTGGTGAGAGTGGGCACCCTTGTCTTGTTCCTGACTTCAGGGGAAATTCTTTCAGTTTTTCACCATTGAGGATAATGCTTGCTGTGGGTTTGTCATATATAGCTTTTATTATGTTGAGATATGTCCCTTCTATTCCCACTTTCTGGAGGGTTTTTATCATAAATGGATGTTGAATTTTGTCGAAGGCTTTCTCTGCATCTATTGAGATAATCACATGATTTTTATTTTTCAGTTTGTTAATGTGGTGTATTACATTGATTGATTTGTGGATATTGAAGAATCCTTGCATTCCTGGGATAAAGACCACTTGGTCATGATGTATGATCTTCTTAATGTGTTGTTGGATTCTGATTGCTAGAATTTTGTTAAGGATTTTTGCATCTATGTTCATCAGTGATATTGGCCTGTAGTTTTCTTTTTTTGTGGGATCTTTACCAGTTTTTGGGATTAGTGTGATGGTGGCCTCATAGAATGAGTTTGGAAGTTTCCCTTCCTCAGCAATATGTTGTCTTTTCTAAATAATACTCATTAAAAGTATCCAAGATGCTTACATCTTAACTAAATTAGAGATTGAGTGTAACATCAGTTGAGAGATTCATTGTGCTTCATTACAGAGTAGAATTTATTCAAGGAAAAATGTCCAAGCACAGATAGGATACTCTTTGGTTAAGTAGTAACAGCTACTCGTTATTGTCCATGTATTATTCTAGGGACTTTTTATTCCAGATATGTATGTGAGATTATGTATATAATCTCATAGAGTTGATCTTTATGAACCTATAAAAAGATGAAAGTGGACGTGGAGGTGTTGAGTAACTTATCCTGAATGCTTCTCTTACCAGTGGTGGAGCCAGGATTCAAATACAGGAATCTGACTTCAGAACTCTTGCTCTCAGCTGCCTGATAACTGTGCTCTTACAAGTAGTATATAAAAACTTAAATGCTCCCTATTGGTCTTATGTTTCTTCCCAACATTTATTTGTTAATTTATCTACCTGTTTTCTTCCCCATCACTCTCTGACAGTAGACTGAAAGATTCTTTTATTTCTCATATTTTTTTATCTTGATCTAGCTTTATCCCATTTATCCTGTACAGTCTTTTCTCTGGATGACTGATTCTTTTTTTTGGCTGCACTGGGTCTTCTTTGTTGCATATGGGCTTTCTCTGGTTGTGGCGAGCAGGGGCTACTCTTAGTTGAGCCATGTGGGCTTCTCATTGCAGTAGCTTCTCTTGTTGCAGAGCATAGGCTCCAGGTGAGTGGGCTTCCATAGTTGCAGCACATGGGCTCAGTAGTTGTGGCATGTGGGCTCTAGGGCACTCGGGCTTCAGTAGTTGTGGCACATTGTTCCTGTTGCTCTGCGGCATGTAGAATCTTCCTGCACCAGGGATTGAACCTGTGTCTCCTGCATTGACAAGTGAATTCTTATCCACTGCACCACCAGGGAGGTCCTGGATGAATGATTTTTATATGTTAAAATCTAGTAAGTTCAGACCAAGCACAGGGTGCTTCCTTGTCTTCCACTCTACAACAGCTGGTTTTATTTTCACAATCATATTGACTGGTCCATCACTGCTCACCTAAAGTGAAGTTAAGGAGATAGGAGTATTAAGATATTTTCAGTAACCTATAGAGAAGGTGAACTAGAGTGAGAACAGGGGAATGCTAAAGAATTTGAAATCAACAGTCTCATGGTAGCAGACTTCCTGTGGGGAGGACGTTGGAGTCAAGAATCATATAAAAGGATGCCGCTGACAAACGATGACACCATCTTTCCTTAATAGAAATTATACCATGTGTCCTCCGTACTCAAGACCTTTGATGGCTTCCTGTGTAGGCCTTGAGGGGACAAGCCAAAGTCCCTAGCGTGTAATTCAAGGCTGTTTCCAGTCTATGTCCAGCCTAAGTTTTCATCCTTATCTCCTGTCCTCCAGCATCACAAATAAAATGGAATTTCACACTCATCCATTTAGACATGCTTTTCCATCTTTCTTTTTTCTATGCCTAGTCATTCCCCAGCATCCTTAAGGGCCCAGTTCAAATGTCATTGTCTGGATGAAGTTTTGTTTATAGCTAATGTCTGCCTCCTCCCTGTGCTGCTATAACCACGAGGTTGAATAAGCAGGACTTGAGGTTGAAGACTGTCTGCAAAATACACATTCATTCTTCTTCACTAGTGACCATTCATATTCACTCAGACAGCTTTTTAAAATCTGTATCCTTTTTGCACAAAAACTAAGTCAGGTCCCAAGACTACTGATAGACCAAAAAAGCAATCAGTCACTGTAGTAGCTAGTCTCAATTCAATAACAAATACCACATGGTTCACCATAATAATGCAAACTCCAAACTTCACCCGTAGTATCTCCTTTCCTCCAGCTGAAGTCTGCTGAGTAGAAAAGAGATAGTGGTCAACTCCTTCCCCCTCCTCCACTAAGTCATTAATCTTTGAATCATCCAGGGCTGGGTCAGGAGGAAGGAGAAGAAGCAAGAGGCAGTTATTGTTGTGAGTGGAAATTATTGATCTCATGATCTGGCAAGTGATCAAAGCTGGATTTCTCTTGGGTCCATCACAAAGCTCTTTGGATATGTCACCACTTTTCACCAAAACTGGGGATTTCTCACCTGTAGCTCCCCAGTGCATATCTCTCAGGCTATGTCTACTTCCACTACTTCCCACTGGGACTCTGACTTATGACTTCAACCTCTTTCTGCTGAGGGTTCTTTGCCCCTCCAGGAAGCCCCTGGGGGCAGGATCTTAGACCAGATTGCCTCTTGTGTGCATGAGTCCAATCCTAGTCTATAGTGAACATTTACTTTGAATCCATCATTGGGAGAAAAGAAGCTAGTTACTTCAAAATGCAGCCCTCTTGTTACCCAGCCACCTGCCAGGCAGCCCCAGTTGTTAGTTTAAGCCCTTACAGAATCCCTTCCAAGGGATGGCCTTGAAATCCTGAGCCCCAGGCTTGAGGCAAGTGGATGATACCTTCCTCCCCTGCAAGGTCATGGATGTGACTCACACTTCACCAGCAACCCTCTGGAAAGGAATCATCTCTGTGCTTTCCAGCTGCCAACCTACTTCAGCTTCAGGCTCACTCATTCTCAATTTAGGGAAGTGGCTAAGTCATTTTACCATCTCTTTTGTTAGGTCCTTATATTTGGTCCATCATTTTACTTTGGAACGAGGAGTAGCACCTGTTTTATTGGCACCTTATTTCAGCATACATATACATCTATGAGAGCGTTTACAATGTTTCTTTGTAGTTATGTTTGTCTCCCTAATTAGCATGTTAGCTTCTTAAGCTTAGGAACTGTTTCTGCTATTTTTAAATCTCCAGTGTTTGGCACATGATACATTGTGCTAGTTGAACAAATGAAAAGCTGAAAAAATACCAAGATCTAGTTTGTGAAGAAAGAAAATAAATTTTATATTCAAAGATTTCACGAGGGCAAAAATATTGTGAATGGGATTGGATATAGCAAAACTGTTAAGAAAATGAGCTTAACAGGGTTCAAATCTTGGTTTCACCATTTACTAGCCATATAGTCTTGGGCAAGACCTCTTGGTTTCTCAGTATCCTCACCTTTAACAGGGATGATAGTAGTATCCATCTCCTGTTGTGATAATTAAATAAGAAGATACATGTAAACCTTAGAACAGTGCCTGGCATATAGAAAGGTTTTAATAAGTATGTGTCTTCTTCATTGAAAATTTTGAGTACAAATAAGCTCCACAGGGAAGTGAATATAGTGAAAAATAAGTAGAAGGCAAAGGATTGAGCTGACAACCCAAATTAGGAGGGCAGAAGGAAGAAAAGGATAGAAAAATACAGAATGCCCAAATTATGTCATCCATGTATGTCATTAAGCTGATATCAGAATTAAATGAAGTAAATGGATTAAGTTGGACACAAGTATTTCCCATAGGTGTAACTTTTGGCAGTCAAACTGAGGACCAGTTTCCATTGGAATTAAGTTGAAATGACATTCACATAATTTAAAAATTAATGGTAGTTTTCACTATTAACAACAAATGATTTTTAAGTGCTGTGCATAAAATAAAGTAAGAGTAGTGAGGATGTTGATGTTGAAAATAGAGTTTAAGGGTGGCAGGTCAAATAGGAAAGATAAAAATGAGTCGCTAGCATTCATAGTACATATTTTTCCTTATCTTCTTTAGATTTGTTTCCCGCTTCTTTGATAATAATATTTAATCCATTTTACCTGAGCCTGCGCTTGTTTATCTCAAGTAGGGCAGAATGATAGAAGACCAAATAGAGTAATTAACTTAAGGAGTTATGTGATCTGGAGAACTGCAATTATAGGTCACCAGTTTAAATCTGTCCTGGGTTGGTAGAAGGCCATTACCATCTGTTGGCTCTTTAGTAATTAATATGAAGTAGGTGTCTAACAGTATCAGCTTTTAATGTAGAACCCGACCTTATGTTTGTTGCGCTTTTTTATTTGGATTGGTAAGCTAAAGAGGACTGTAAGAGGTTACAGAATTAATATGTTCTTCCTAGGCAGCCATCTGTGTTTCTCCTCCATTCTCTTTGCAAGTTCATGGCCTTGTCTGACTTAGCATCCAGTGTTTTTCCAGAGAGCTTGCCCATGTGGAAGAAAAGGGGCAACACATTCTTAGAGTGTTTCTAATTACCATCATGATTTTATTATTTCCCATGAATCCCTAAGCAGCCCTCTGTTCACAACCAAATAGGTGGGGCTCTAAATGCCTATAAATCTAGTCCTGGAAGTCAGAAAGCTCCCCAGAGCACCACCCTCATTAGCAATCTCCACAGTAAGCCAGCCGTGGACTCAGAAAGGCAAGGAGTCTGAACTCACTTGATGTTGAATCACCTGTCTTAATTACTGGTTGTAATAATATTTCCTTCTTCTATAGACAATTGCATCCTTTCTTTTTTTATACTTTCATAAATGATTTCTAGACTAATCAAGAATTTCTTGTGTCAGTTGTTTCTATTCTGAAGATACAGGATATACTGTGTCAGTCTGCAGTTGCTGGAATCGGCTGCTGCTGCCACAGCTGCCATTCCCTGGCAGCACCTCTCACTATGAGGTGGCTGTGGGTGTTTTGCCACATTTAATAGTGGAAGGCACATTCTTCCTGCCTGAAATGGGAGAATGATTAATCTAAGGGCAACTTCTGGTGCTCTGACTCTTTGAGAATGGTATTGGTTTTATCATCAAAGTTTAAGGGAAATGGTTGATTTGTTTTTCAGCCCCTTCCATTTCAAACATATAGAATCAAGAATCAGTGTTTCACCTTGGGTAGGATTCTGATACCCATCTCCATTGAGTAGCATGGATACTGGATAATAAATAATAATAACAACTATAATTATGATAAGTAGTAATAGAAGCCATAGTAATGGTGGCATTTCATGAATCATCTGTAGTTGCCAGCACTATTAGGAAAGCCTTTTGATCTAAACTTTGTATCTACAGTAGGTAAACACTGATGTCTATAAAGAGCCTGAGAACTTAGTGCCCAAGTTTCTTTAGTCATTCTTGAAACATCCAGACGAATCCATCAAAGTTATCCTTCCTAACTCCTCAAACACACATACTGCAATCTGAAAATGTCCTTAAATTCAAGTTCAAAGAAAAGTGCTAAATGTAAAATTTTAAAGGGGTGGAGCTGTTGCAGCTACCTGCTTTCTATAACTCACCGTTAAAGAAAGGACCTGCAAAGGTCAGGAAAGTACTCAGAAGAACCCAGGAGCAAATGATTTGGAAAGAGGTATGAGGAGATATTTTGGGGTTTGTTTTTTCTGTTTTTTCTATCCTTTAATAGTACCCAGTGAAGCAAAATTTCCAAACGGATCAATATGCCATGGAGGTAAATATTGGTCAAGCAGCTGCTTCATTTTGTTTATTCACCCCCATCTTTGGTGGCAGCCAAAATTTGTATTTTGAAAGCATGAAGCATCCACAACTCCTTGATATCTGTGTGGGAGAGAGAATGCATGCTTTGCTCAGTCACTGTTAATAAATGTTTATATCTGCTCAGCTAGCCTGGTTACCCTCAGCTTGCAAAGGCATAAATCACTGGATTCTGTCAACTCTGGAATTGACCCACAGATTAAATGCAGATCACTAGAAGATAGATGCTGTTCCATGTATTTTTTATTTTTAAGAAATCTTCCCACTCTGATTGCTGTGCCTGCACCTGCTAATCTTTTTCTATTTATTATCCTAGTTCATTGTATGGATAGCAAAGAATGCCAGATTACTCCTTCTGCACATTTATGTCAACTTGTGTTGAGAAGTAAATCAACATTAAATGTCACAGTTTCTGTTCTGAAAGTTTGTCCTTTAGAATAGGCTGTGATCAAATGTATTTAAAATTTTTCTTAAAAAGTAATTTATTAAATTTTGCAAATGTATGACAAGGATTGGGAGTAACTAAGTATACAGAATTTAGAAGGGCCATATCTTAATCTTTTATTTCTACTTCCAGTTAGACTGCTTCCTCTCTCTTCCATTTACTGTTGATAAATATCCAATAATAATGTCAATTTTCCTAGTTTAACAAACACCAAAGGCCCTAATGAGGAGCCATTAGGTGAATTAGGTAAATCAACAACCCATTAAGGAGAAGCATTAAGTCAGAAAAGAGAGTCTATTAATTTTCTTATAGCTCTTGTACATTATGCATTTGCCAGATTCATTATCCCAGTGGACACTAGACAGATCTCCAGTCCTGAATAAGAATTGGAGCTTTCATTCTGGGGTTCTGCTGTCACTTGTCTGATACTATTATCACAAGTTGTTGAATCATTAATGGAGAATGAAGGTCGTAACATCCAAATTATGGGGAAAATGTAAACTAATTTGTCTGAAAATGTGAAGTCTTAACACAGTTGAGGCTAGTGAAAAAAATCAAAGTCAAATGGTGAAAGGGATGATTACATTCAAATCAGAATTTATTTCTAAATGTGTGTTTTGGGAATATAGTCCCCTAGCAGAGCAATATCTGCCTGCTATAATGCCTAACTTGTCTTCCATAAGTTGGGCACCCCAGAAAAAGGTTTCAAAAATCCATTTAATGATTTTCTTTTTTTAGACTGTAAGGACAAACAGGAGGAGATCAGATATGCTTTCCAGAAATATGCTTTGCAAATCGCTATACTGGAAGCTATCTGGTCTGTGACTTGAGGGATTTGAGTACTGGCTTTCTAATGAGGATAAACTTGAGCTCAGTAAGACTTGTGGCTAGACCATGTTCTCATGTCTTTTTCTATTAAGAATCGGAATGTTAACTACGATTTTCTGGCTAGATTCCAGCTTGGATAATTGCATGCTGTCTCTCTAAATTCGCTTTGCTTGGGATGTTCTTCATTTTGGATTGCATTGCTCTTATTGTCATGTTTCCCCCAAGAGGTGGGTACATGATATTGTAAAATGAGCCAGAATATAATTTGTTAAACTAATAAGAGTACTTTGGGGATGAAGGGTTAAATGTAAGTAGTCTGTTTTTCACAATTTCCCCCCAATGAAGCCTATTTGTACAGTAATTAATGTGGAATAGCATTAGTGAAACATGGAATTGAGCCAAATCACCATGACAAGAGTGGCAATAACACAGAAACAAATAATTTCAATGAATTCTACTAAAAATAACCATTCAAACAAATTGCCAGAGCCTCCCTTTTCTTGTTTATGATCTGAAGCTGACACATTTAATCACTAATTATTACAAATTAATATATATTCAATGTGAAATTTATTTTATTCTATATGAACATATAAAACCTAGTAACATTTCCCATCATCTTTGTACTTAGCATAGCACAGAGCTCAATTATTTGCATAGTGGTACTCATTAAGGTAAGGTTTGTTAAATGAATGAAGATAGGGGATGAAAGAAGGAAGGGAATTAGCATTTACTGAGAAGGCAATGGCACCCCACTCCAGTGCTCTTGCCTAGGAAATCCCATGGATGGAGGAGCCTGGTAGGCTGCAGTCCGTGGGGTCGCTAAGGGTTGGACACAACTGAGCGACTTCACTTTCACTTTTCACTTTCACACATTGGAGAAGGAAATGGCAACCCACTCCAGTGTTCTTGCCTGGAGAATCCCAGGGACGGGGGAGCCTGGTGGGCTTCCGTCTATGGGGTCACACAGAGTCGGACACGACTGAAGTGACTTAGCGGCAGAATAAGCATGTTACTTGCACTATCTCATTTAATCCTCACAATTGCCCTCATTTCACAGACAAAAATAAAGAGGCTCCTAGAGCTAAGTGACTTCTCCAAGATCAAACAACTTTGATTTTCAAAGCCAGTTACATTATATAATAAAGTCCCAGCCCTTTTGTTCCTCAGTATCTTATAGCTTCCCATGTTGTGTCTGGTGTTCTGGGCCTTAATTTGAGGAGGCAAGACTGAAAACCTCAGACACTGTGAAAGTCATATTGATCTCTACAGACAAGGTTAACAACTGCTCTGTGGAATTTTTCATTGTTATTCTTTCTCTCATTACTCCAATTCAGATCTGTCACTATGGCTGTTTTAGAATTGTCATAACTATTGCCAAATAATTACACACTTGTCACAAAATATACCATAAATTGAATCTTTTTGAATCGTAGTATAAAGTGGTTCAAATGCTTAATGAATCCCAAAAATAATGAGAAAAAAAAAGACTCTTTGAACTCCCTAAAATTTGCTCACTGTGGTTGAATCTATTGTGTTGACTAGAGAAAATGCACTTCAGCCCTCCTGCACCTGGACTGTGTTTATAGCCAAGTTATCAGTTTTTTAACTGGTATTAAATTACCTAGAAATTGAATGTGTGCAAAATGAAAGAAATTCATTTTGCCTCATGAAAGAAATCACTCTCTTCCTATTTTTTTTCTTTATAAGCATGAAAGTCTATACCTTTAAATACCATTGAACCAGGATGTAGGAAATATATATTTCTATATGATAATAGCTATAGCATGGTGAGAAGCTTAGTAAACACAATGATATGTAATGCTGTAGGTCAGTCCATTTCTGGTCACTCAGTCACACATCTCACTTTAATCCAGAAACTTTTATACCACTATATTTTGTTTCCAACCAGACAGTGGCTAATTTATGGCTCTGCCAACAATGCCATTTTAATTAATTTTATTCATCTTATTTCTCTTTTCTCTGCTCTTCGTATCTCATCTGTTTGCATTGCCTAGATTTTAATTAAAAAACCTCTCCTCTCTAAGGAGCAATCTGAAGTGGCAAAAATAATCACTTAAAATATTACAGTCATTAAAAAATTGGCTGTGGTGGAAGCCATGCATTTTCAATTTTCCTACAGATGATGTTTTAGCTTCCTTTTAAAGTGCACTTTGTATCTGAATTGTCTGCCACCAGCCAGCTTGGCTATCAAAAATGGTCTTCCAGCTGGGTGGGCTGAGTGACAACTCCTTAATGGAGGAAATGGATGGCTCTCTGCTCATGTGGAGGGGAAGGCACACCAGGCAGATTTCATTCCATCTGCCACCAGCTCTCTGCAAGCTGGCATTGCCCAAATGCCCAGTATACTCACTCCAACTAAAAGGATATCGTCAAAAATAAATTGTAAGGCTACAGATACCTGAAAGAATCATCAGGGCCATTAGACCCCAGGGAGATAATATTAAGAGGTGCCTCAGTGCTCATCTTTGATGAAAACCTAATTAAACTATGGTGGTGGTGATTGCAAGTACTTTTTTTACAAGTACAGAGGTGAAGTCATTAACATTTTCAGCAGAGTTTAGAGAGCAACCTTAGGAAAATGCTATCCTGAGTGGTGGCCAAAGACTTGTTATATTGAGGAATTTGCACTGATGTTTCCTGTTTATGTTTTTCTGAATGGCAAACTCATGTCACTTAGTTACAGTGTGTTCTGCTTTTCGAGTAAAGGAAATCCATGTAACAGCAAAGTAGAGAAATATTTTTGACTGATAGATGGAAACAAGGATGATATATTAGGGATTTTTAAAAACTGGAGCTTTCCTAGTACTTAGAAGTATAAATTATGTGTCATTGGTCAATGCTAAAATAATGAAATGAAGTGAAAATGATATTTAATGTCATTATGTAATTAGGAGGGCTAAGGATAGAAATATATAGAACCATCTGCATAATTTATATCTTTATTTTACTCAAAATAAATTCTTAATTATTTGATATTCACCATAAGTTTATTCAAAAGTTGAGACTCAGAAAGTCACGTTATTTGTAATCATTTGTTCAAGAAAACCTGCTATATTTTTACCATACTCAATATAAAATTGTCCTGAATTCCAAAGTATTCTTGTTTTTATTGTATCAAGAGCTCATATATCTCACAGAATTAGAAATTTAACTGTTTTATGAAGTTGTTTAGATTTTAATTGTCATTGCATGTGAAGGACATGAATTTGAATAGATGCAAAGCAAAAACAACTGGATATTAAAATCAGTGAGTAATTTCCTAAAATTCTGTTCATTCTTTAAATTCACATTTTGTTTGGATTTTAAACATAAACACATGTATGTTATACAATGAAAGTTCATCTGTAAGAAAAGTGGCAGCAGACACCTTGCATCGTTAAGTTTTCCTTAGGGAAATGTTTGATAATCTGCCAACATTTGGAGAGCTTTAAAGTTCTAATTCATGATTCAGTATATTCTGAAAATTAATGAATGATTTAATATTTTACCATATTGTATTGTGCAGTGTATTCTTTTACATTTTATTAAAGGTTTTAAGTTGTTCTGAAGAATTTTAATGACTTACAATGAGAAACACAGTTCAAAATAGATTTAAATGTTCTATTTCTCTGTAACCTACTGCCTATACTGCTAAGGGAATATAATAGCTTACTTTTGAAAAATAGCATATTCAGAAATAAAATAACAATTATTTTGTAGCACTTAGAGATTTCCAAAAAACCACTTCCACATATAATATAATTTGTGCTTCTTACAGTGTCTCTGCTGCTACTGCTACTGCTGCTGCTAAGTCACTTCAGTCGTGTCCGACTCTGTGTGACCCCATAGACAGAAGCCCACCAGGCTCCCCCGTCCCTGGGATTCTCCAGGCAAGAACACTGGAGTGGGTTGCCATTTTTAGTGGCCCTAGTCTACAGCCTAAGAAACTGAGGCCTCAGTTCAGTCGCTCAGTCGTGTCCGACTCTCTGCGACCCCATGAATCACAGCACGCCAGGCCTCCCTGTCCATCACCAACTCCCAGAGTTCACTCAAACTCATGTCCATCGAGTGTGATGCCATCCAGCCATCTCATTCTCTGTCATCCCCTTCTCCTCCCGCCCCCAATCCTTCCCAGCATCAGAGTCTTTTTAGTGAGTCAACTCGTCGCATGAATAAATGGGTTAAATGAGTTGTGCAGAACCATGTAGCCATTCAGTAGAGAAAATGCATCAGAACATGCCTCCTTTTTTTAAATTTATTTTTTAATTGAAAGATAATTGCTTTACAGAATTTTGTTCTTTTCTGTCAAACATCAACACAGAACATGCCTTCTGATTCTGATCCCCAAACTCCTTGAGGATGGACAGTAACTGAGTTTATATTCCATGTCAAGAATGCTTTTAGTTTCTAGTATTTGGGTTTTTTTTTTAAATAACCTTAATCTCCTCAGCTCAATTAATTGAATTGGGTTCAAGGGGGAAGTTCAAGCACCTCTACCCATACAGGGTATAAAGGTATATGGACAGTTAATTTTTTTTCCAGTTTTATTGAGGTGTTGATATGTAACATTATAGAAGTTTAAGGTATACAGCATAATTATTTCACTACATACATCGTGAAATGGTTATCCAAGTGAGTTTAGTGAACACCCATAATCTCACAGAGATACAAAATTAAGAAATATAAAAAATATATTTTGATAGCTAGTTTATAACAGTTGTATTGTCACACATGGTCTACTAAACCACCAAATGTGTTTGGTAACAGCCAAATAACTAACAAAAAGATCCTTTAAAATATACCTTAGTTTTTTAAAAATACTTATTTTAAGTTTGTGAAATGAGTTTAACAATATGGTATTCAGTTTCATAATGATGTTTCTTTACATAAATTTTCCATCTCAACTAAATTAGGAGAAGGCAATGGCACCCCACTCCAGTACTCTTGCCTGGAAAATCACAGGGACAGAGGAGCCTGGTAGGCTAAGAGTCGGACACGACTGAGCGACTTCACTTTCACTTTTCATTTTCATGTATTGGAGAAGGAAATGGCAACCCACTCCAGTGTTCTTGCCTGGAGAATCCCAGGGACTGGGGTGCCTGGTGGGCTGCCATCTATGGGGTCGCACAGAGTCAGACACAAGTGAAGCGACTTAGCAGCAGCAGCAACTAAATTAAAATATGCATCAAATATGTTAATAAATAAATCTTGGAAGAGTAGCAAAGCATAATTATGTGTAACACAGCGTCTTCAAATATTAACAAACAGTTCTGAAGTAAACAGAATCAAAATGGAAATAATTAAATTGACGTTTAGTCAGAAGTGACCAAGATTTTATATTAAGCAAATCACTCTTTTCATTACACAAATATATTCTTCTAAATGGTAACATGAGATTATTCCATTTTCTTGTGTATAGATGTTTCATGGTTGCCTCTTACTTGGACATTGACCTAATATCATTTGCATCAATGTAAAAGTCATATTGATTCCAAATGAATATAGACCACAAAGAGTCGGACCCAAATAAGTGACTGAGCTGAACTGAACTGCAGTTGCTCAGGATTCCAGAATGAGAAGATAATCGTAAAATCCGCTATTTAAGAGCTTGGTGGCTTTATTATTAGGAAGGTAATCTTTGTTATTCTAGGTGGCATTCCATTATCTTTATAGAGTACATAGTAGCAGAGGATCTTTGGGTTTGTCATTGCTCGACAGTTTCATTTTACTGTTAAATAAACTAAATCCTAGTTTTGATCAATGTGTGTGGATTAAGGATTGCATATAATGAGCTCAGTGTAGCATCCATGAGTAATGTGTACTCATTGTGGTGTGAAGAAGATCTTCAAGCAGGTGAAGCCTGCCACACAGTATAGCATTATCTAACCTGGGGGCTTCCCTGGTGGCTCAGATGGTAAAAAATATACCTGCAATATGGGAGACCTGGGTTTGATCCCTGGATTAGGAAGATCCCTTAGAGAAGAGAATGTCTACCCACTCCAGTATTCTTGCCTGGAGAATTCCATGGATAGAGGAACCTGTGGGCTATAGTCCAGGAGATTGCAAAGAATCAGATACGACTAATCAACTAACACTTTCACTTTCAAGCTGATGAGAGGCACAGTGTGTATGCCTTATGTCTTAGTGCTGTGAAATGACTCCCCCAAGATCATATGCTCCAACTCTCCTGAATGTCTGGAAACTTCTGGAAGCTTTTTTACTTTCAATATAGTAGTCTGATTTCCCTCCCCATTGATTTTATCTGCCACAATTAGTTTAATTGTCATAAAATATTTCTTTGCACATATTACTGCTCTGTTTTAGAACATCACCACTGATGGAATATAACATGATCTCAGAATATCATTTAAGATCCTCTACAGTCAGGCTCCAATCTAATTCGCAAAATTATGCCTACTTATCACCTGTCATTCATTCATATTTATCATCCAACTTGGATTTTTATTCATCCTTTAAAGCCAATTGAAGACCTATTCTTCCATGAAGCCTGCTCATTTAGACCAGCCCTGGACACAGTGACTACTACCTTCTTTCACTCTTTAGCACTTCCCATATGCTGCCTTTGATACATCTCAACTTGGCTGTACTCTTTAGAGCAAAAATTAGATTATTATTATAATCAATTGTAAACCTCTTCCCTCCACTGATTTCCTTGATGCTTCCTACTTTGTGAGTTTTCCATAAAAATTAATTACCTGAAAGACATAACCATATCATAATTTATTCATTTATTAAATTATTCAACAAATATTTTTTAATTACTGCCATATGCCAAGCATTATGCTAAGACCTGGAATACAGGAATATGATCCTTGCCCTACAGAACCTACAGTCACAGGATCTAACTGAAATTCTCTGTCCAATTATTTTTCATTTCTATTTTAAGAGTATATAAAACTTGAAAGAATGTGTGATCTTTTATTTATTAGCATGTCTCTATATGTCACATTACCAGAAAATGATTAATGCAAAAACTTATCATATTTTTGAAAGTTAAGACTCAGTTTACCCAGCTCTATAGTTGGATCTTGCCTTTGATTCTTCACTTGAAGCTGGAAAAAAAAAGTATATTAAAAAAACAAGCATTACAAGAAATTGTTTTTCTTTATTTTTTGTAAGCCTGGTGTTCTTTTGGAGAATGACAAAGTTTATTGTTTACAGGCTTCTCATTAGGGACATCATGTACTTCCTAGATCTGGTAAGAAACTTTTACTCAAAAGCTGACTGAGAATATACAGTCATATCAGGGATTACTTTGACCTTTTCTGTATTCCATGTTTTGATTAGGAAGCTATTCTGCTCATATCCCATTTAGAGACAAATTGTGAAAGGCTTGAATGGCAAGCCAGAAATATATGGAATATTGAAAAGGTCAGTGTGATTTAAGTCCATAACCACAGTATTGAAAATATATGACGAGTCATTATCACACTTAATTCCCACAACAAGGACTGTGGTAAAGACAGGAAATTATTTCAATTAAAATATTCTTGTTTCACACTGAAGGCTGAGGTGGCAAAGCTCAAATGGTCTCTTGACTCCTCTTTTTGTGATAACTTAATAAGTTAGAAAGAAATTGTAACTGAATTAAATAAGACCAAAAAAAAAAGAAAAAGTGGTAACAATCTCTTTTGATTTCAGAGTCCATCGTAGAGGGAATAATATAGTGACTTTTCTAAAAACTCTAATTATACATGAATAAGACAGATGCAGCCACAAAACCAATTCAATGGACACCCCACGCTCTCTTTTTATCTACAGCATAGCTGTCAGTCAGATGGGAACTCCATTTATTTCCATGGAAATGAAGGCAGTGAGTTCAATTTTGCCACCACCCGGGATGTAGATCTTTCTACAGAGGATATTCAAGAGCAGTGGTCAGAAGAATTTGAGAGCCAGCCTACAGGGTAAGTAATTGTTATCTCCCATGCTGTGTGTAGCACTTACATTTATTCCACTGGACATATTTTAAATGCATATTGTTAACTAGCAAAAGCATACTTAGGTCAATACTGGAGAGTCTTATCATGGACAAGCCAAAGGGGTACACTTATCTTAAAAATTCTTTATTAAGCAGTCAACTATTTTATGCATACTAAAAATTTTTGATTGCAAATATCTTTTAACTTCAGTTGAAACTTACATCTCCTCTTTGTTTATGCAGCTTTTACCAGGAAAAGTTTTGGTTTTGTTTTTTTCAATGTGTATAGCATATAAAGTCTTTCCACTCCTTTTATATTGAGACTTTCAGTTGTCTCCCTGGGATCTGAGATTTATATAGATGCTGTTACCGATTTTTAATGGAATATGGTTTTGATCTATAACAAATTAGTTGTTTGGGGGGTAAAATTTACCATTTAGAGATTTTTTAAAGGAAGGATATGGGCCTGACATTGAAACAATGAAGATGGTTTGGTGGTAGTATTTTCTTGCTTTTCTAAACTGAGTGCCTTCTTCTGGGCCCAGTGTCCCTAAGATATTTCTATTAATTGAATGGGACTTTCAGAAGTTCAAATTGAGAGAAATTAACAGGTTCAGAGAATCAAAATTCATAAGATAGTGTGTGTCGGAATTCTAGAAATTTTCTGGTTCTCACCTGGCCTTTTTTTTCTTTTTTTCAATACATGTACACTTGTAATCAGAACACCAGGTTCTTACTGTTCAGTGCATGTTTTCTGAAACCATGATGAAGGTGAATGAAATTAACATAAAATATAGTTTCATAATGATTATGAAATAGCAATGACTTAACTGTTAGCTATCAGAAACTTTTCAAGAATACAACATTTGAGGTATTTACATATCTCTGATCTCAACAAATTCAATCAAAACTGGATGGGACCTAAGTGCCTGAGGGACCAGAGGGCCACCATGGACTTCTTGGCTTCCTCACTTCCTATGCATTGCCCAGAAACTGCATTTGGACCCAGTAAGAGGGAAATCTGACCAGCAGCCTGAGCTGCTGCTGCTTGACTTTCTGCTGCCACATCAGGATCTCTCACTGTTGCAAGCAAGATTTCTACTAATACACACAGCCCTGCTCTTCCTGCCTCAGGGAAATCTAGCCTGTGAGAAGCCTCTGAAGAAAACTGACACCTTAAGGGACCCCCCGCCAGGGGTTACCATTGACCTCTCCAAGCCTAACAGTAATGCTCAGGCCCTTAAGTCCACAAAGTCCTTCTCTTCTGAGGTTCTTGTCACCCTTGAAGTTCCATGTCCAGTATGGCTTTGGTGTCTACTTGAGGGACCAGCAACTATTGTTTCTCTTTCTGTGTCCAGGATCTCCCCAGGAGGCTGGCTGCTTTCCTTACACAAACAGGGCTCATTCCACTCCCCTCATAAACCATAGATGGGATCTAGAACTTTGACCACGCACCCAAGTCTTCTTTACCCACTTTCTGGAGATAACAGACCCATCACCAGCATATCAGCTCTTCTGATATAAAAGACCAATTCAGATCCCTTTCCTGACAATGGAGTTTGACTGCCTATGAGAGGGTCCCAAATTTTCAAGCACCAAAGACTCATTGACCTCCACTCCTTCACCTCTCCAAGTTTGTACTATCCGTACAGCAGTGACAGGTTATTCTTTTTCAGTGAGACCTATATCCCCTGGGAACTCAGGTGATGCCCCGGTGATATTCAGATACCCAGCCTCCTTCCTACTAAAGCAGAGAGAGGAACATAAGTCTCCAGTGGTAATATTCTGACATGCAAACCCTTTCCTATCTGTTTAGTTAACTGGCTAGCTAGTTAGCTAAAGTTCTAATGTCCTCTTATTCTTTGGGAAAGAGATAAAATTTATTTTTACGTATGGCCTTCATATCCACATATTTCCTCTCCTAGAATGTCCTCTTCTTTGTTTTAGCTTGTTTTATTATCAAAGATCATCTATAGAAGAACAAAAGAATGCTTTACTATATCAACTAATGGTCCACACAGCTTCCCAGTACTAACATTAATGGAGACTTAGTTCAAACACACAGAAAAACCCTTTAGGAATTAAGCTTAGAAAGGAACAGATTTTATATTAAAAGAAACCAAACATACTTTAGAAAATTAATGTACTAATCCAGAAAAATAACTGGCAAAAAATATATTCCAGTTAACAGATCATTCTGTTATCTCAGAGCACTTAATGATATCAGAATTTGTGTTTAAACCAAAACTTTCATCTCCCAAAACAAACCAAAAGAAATAAAAGTATTTATCCTTGAAAAAAGAGCTAAAGTCAACACAGACACAGGAATATCAGACCAAATTCCATTCACTTAGTGACTCACGTGATTTCTTTGGTCAATTCTCAGTGCTAAGATATATCAGGTTTTGGTCACAGTTAAGAGGCTGGTACTTTCAAACCGTGACATTGTCAGTAGATTTCTGTTCCAACAACATAGAATAATGTGCTTGACAAAAATCACCTGTGTCACTGTAATTGAAACACAATTAATTCACCTAAATTCTGAAAGCAGCTTAATTATTCTAGCAACCACACCTTAGCTTTGTTGTAGCTTTTCCCCTAGGATATCAGACCACACTCCCCGCCTCTAGGAACTACTTCATTTATACTCTTATCTGGTGAACCAGTTATACATGTTGGCCTTATAGTATAAACAAAGATATAAAAGGATAATGAGAGAATCTAGTACTTTCTTTGTTTTGGGATGGTGATAAATTGCTGGTTTAATCTGTAATGTTGTATGTGAATGTGTATGTGTGTGTCTACCTTCTCCACACCTACTCACTCCCAAATGCTGCTTTATTGATCTAGGAGAGAATGTTCTTGTAGTAATTCTTAATCAAAACTCCAGTGAAGATAATCCTGTCACAATCAAATTAATGAGAAGCGTTTTTACCTAGGGTAAGACCTGACAAAGAACAGATTGGGATCTTGGTAGTGAAATTCTTGATGTGTTTTTTTGAGCCAGATTTACTGAATATTTGTCTCATTCTTCTCCTCAACCATCACCACTCACACAATTTATCATCATAAGCTCACTGCTGAAACAGACATAAAACATAGGTGTTTAATTCCCACAGTATTCAAGAGTGACCAATTGAATTGATTGAATTCTGACACGTTGAGGTCACTTTCTTTTAACACAAAAAAATAAATTATTAATATGGACATAATATTTTCATCTCTTTTAACTATGTTTTTTCTCCCATAAGAATTATTAAAGAGAAAAAAGAATATGCAATCCTCTCTAATAATACCTTCAAAACATTTCACGTGAATTCAGGCAAGAAAAAGTATCCACAGTCATTATGACTTTTTTTGGAACCCAGTTTCCAAATATTCCTGTTTTCTTACCATTTGAATGAAACTATTTGATCTCAGATCACAAAGATGCAAAAATTGTTTGCCTTTCACATCACAAAGCTGTATGTAGATAGGTTTAAGTGGGATTTTAAAGTTTATTTTCTTTTTCCTAGAGAAGACACATCTGTTACTTCAGCAAGATAGAAACTTTAATAGATAACCTGATAATTTATGTGAGCCTTTGTGAACTTTGGCTTAACCTTATAAACACATCATTTAATTAGCAGCTACAGTATCTCACCTAGCCGAAGCTGTCTTCGGGTGGGAGGGGACTTTGTAAAGAAACACATTACTAGAATATGGAATTTGTATGCTTGTCATGCTTCCCTGGTGGCTCAGACGTTAAAGTGTCTGCCTCCAATGTGGGAGACCTGGGTTCGATCCCTGGGTTGGGAAGATCCCCTGGAGAAGGAAATGATAACCTACTCCAGTATTCTTGCCTGGAGAATCCCATGGACGGAGAAGCCTTGTAGGCTACAGTCCACAGGGTCGCAAAGAGTCGGACATGACTGAGCAACTTCACTATCACTATACTTGTCATGCATGTCTTTAAGTATTCAGATAACTTTTCAAAATATCTGTTTTATTGCTTTCACTGAAGTATTCATGTTAGAGAACCTCCACAATGTAATGAATGTTAAGCTGTGTTTTGAAGTGTAATTAATTTACAATGTTTTGTTAGGTTCAGGTACATAGCAACGTGATTCAGATATATACATATACATAGATAGATATATATATGTGCTATATATATATAGCACATATATATTCTTTTTTCTGATTCTTTTTCATTATAGGATTATTACAAGATATTGAATATAGTTCTCTGTACTATACAGTAGGACCTTACTGTTTATTCTATATATAATAGTTTGTATCTGCTCATCTCAAACTCCTGATTTATCCCTCCCTGCCTTTCTTCTTTGGTAATCATAGGTTTGTTATCTATGTCTGTGAGTCTATTTCTGTTTTGTAAGTAAGTTCCTTTGTATCACTTTTTTATATTATACATGTAAACAATATCATATGATACTTGTCTTTCTCTGTCTGACTTACTTCACTTAGTATAATAATCTCCAGATCCAGGTCCATCCATGTTACTGCAAATGGCATTATTTCTTTTTTTTATGGCTGAGTAATTGAATATCAGACTATTGAATCAAGAGAGCATACTCTAGTCTTCCATAACTGCCCCAAATCCTTGAAAATTATAGAAAATGAGCAAATGAATCTGTAATGACACTTTGAAAGAAAAAAGTGTGCCCTAATTGAGCCAGGAATTAGGAAGTATTACAAAAAATGAAAAAAAAAGAGAAAAGGATCTGATTAAAGGAGAAAACTATAACTTAAAATACATATTGAATGAAGCACTACAAAAAGGTATAGGTACTGAACACAGGAATCAGATGGGGCTCTGATGTCCTTCTGTGGAGATTGCCAAGTAGGTGAGTCTCTCACTGCATTCAACTTCTGTGCGGGCACTTCCGCCCTTAGGAACAAGCAGTGAATGTGAACACTTCGAATGGAGGAAAAGGGCAATGCCAGGGGACTGGAAACCTCAAGGATCCCCATGGTACTCCCCACCCAAGGGCATATCTGCTCTCATTGGTGGGCATTTTTATACCAAAACTAAAGGTAAATAGCAGATACAAATCTGAGCAAATGATCTGGAATCATCAAATCTGAGGAAAATCCACTCCATAAATATAATTACTCAAACTAGACAGCTAAGAGCAGAGAAAATAGAAGTAACAGAGTAAAAAAATGGAGATTTTATAAGAATTATAGTTAATGTCCTCAGAGAGATAAGAAAGCATACTGTATTTGTTAAATTAAAACAGATTTTATGAAGAAAAAAATAGAGATGTGAAAAATGAAAATGTATGATTGTTGAAACATTTTTGATGGATTTTTTTCCCTGAATATGAGCATAGGCATAGGTAAAGAAAAAATCTGAGCTGGAAATTTGAGTTTTAAAGTGTTTACAAAACTTAGGATTATTGTATAGTGTATATACTATACTGTAAAGTATAGGGGAAAGAATAGCATTTCTCACATTAGAAATAATAGGCATTCCTAAATGAGGAAGGGTCAGAGGGAATATGTGGAATGAAATATTAAAAAAAAAAATCGAAGTTTCCCGAAACTTAAAAAAGACGAAAGAAGAGACATAGTTCCTATGAATGAAAATGTTTAGCAAGATGGATGGAAAAATATCTGGTCCTACACCATAAGGGAGAAACTTTAGAACACAGTTGAAAGTGGAAATCTTAAATCTTTAGATGAGTCTCATTGTGCTTTCCTTGGTAACACTAAGCATAAGTTTAAAAAAATGAAGCAGTTACCTTAGTGTTCTGAGAGAGGATTATTTGGAATATAACGTTCTCCTCCAGAGAGCTCTTCAGACACAAGGGTTCAGAAAGTTTACTACTCCTGAACACTCTCTGAAAGAATTACCAGAAGATGTACTCATAGAAGTTAATCCAAGAGAAATATGATAGATTCAAGAGAGTAGTGAGCAAGGAAAAAGGGAAAGCTTGTAGTTCAGATTGAAAAAAAAAATGATTATTAAAATATTTAAATCAAAGTTTGTAGTTAAAGCCAAGATGACCTCAATATGAAAGGTACAAAGGGAAACTGACAAGAAGAGAAAAAGAAGGAATTAAAATACTGCCAACGTTCTTTACTTGCTTGGAGTGAGAATATAGGTCTTGGGTAACTCTTAATGTTAGTAGAAAGCTTTCAGGGTAAATAGGTGTGTTAAAGAAATTATGTTAGCTGTATATAGGCTACATAACTTCTAAAGCATTAGCTTAACAGAATAAAGAGAACTTAGTTCACAAATGCCAGGAAAGTGACAGAAAAATAAACAAAAACGAGTAAATAGAAAACAGAAAACAGTTTGGCATGAACCAATCTAAGATCCCCTGGGTACCCACTCTAGTATTCTTACTTTGAGAATTCTATGGACAGGGGAGCCTGGTGGGCTACAGTCCATGAGATCACCAAGAGTCAGACACGACTGAGCAATTAACACTTTCACTTTTTCAATCTAAATATATCAGTGCACAGTAAACTTGAATGATTTATGTTCATTTATTAAGTGAGATTTTCATAGTAAGTTTTAAAAAATCAGCTATATATTTGCTATTTATGAAAGACTTAAACTAGAATAACATAAAAATTTGAAAGTCAATGAAGAAAAACTAATATACCAGATAAATGCAACAAAAGAAGCAAGGAGGCATATTAATATCAGATATTCAAACCATATAAAACAGAATTCAGATTTAAGCAATAAAAGGACTAAAAAGGAATATTTTATGTAATAATATATGAAGAGCACTTTGCACAGTGCATGCCACATAACAAGCAATCAAAAAAAAATTAAAAATTGGTTGCTGTTCCAACTGTGATTACTGTTGGTAATAGGATATGACCAAAGTGGTACTCAAAGAAAAATTATACTCACAGAAACTAATAAGATATAAAAGAAACACAAACAAAATTAAATAGTCCAATGAAACCTAAATGAGATTCTCTAAGTAAACTAATGAGAGGTCATTTTAAGAAAGACAATATTAGTTAAAATGATAATTGGATAGATTTGAAACCATGGAATTGCTAAAATGGGTCAGAGTAAATTTGTTTCAAGCTGTTAAAAAGACTTATTATTTGTTCAGGTTTGCTTTTGATGTAGGTTCTAACATTGCTTTCTATTTAAGCAAATTGCTTTTCTATTTTAAAACATAAACAGTAAATTTTCAAATAATAAAAAATAGGTTCATATGATTAGCATGCCAAAATTGTCCTGGAATTCCTTGTTTAATTTGTAGCATATTTTTATCTTCACTTTTGGCACTGCCATTCTTGAATAACCTCTTCCCCCTCCAAACTAGTTGTCCATGTGAGCATCCAGAATACAGCAACTATCTTCCTCTTCAAGAAAGGACTCTCTTTACTGAAGTCACAGAAAAAAGAGAATGAAATCTGAATCTTAATTCCTCACAGCTTGGAACAGCATTAGACCACAGGGTTTTTCTGTAGCGGTGTTAGAAGAGGCTGCTAGCACTGAAGTGTTCAGATGCCCACTTCTTCAGCATGTCTTTGTTCTCCATAGTCTTTCTTCAGTAGTTCACCTGCTCCACACTGACCACAAGGCACTCCTGAATATCTAGGAGTTTATATGAAGGAAAAGCAGAACTCTGATACCTCAAGAAACATAGCTCAGGGTTATCTATTAATAGAACACATCTAGGAGCTTAGCAGCAGCAGGAGCTTTAGAAAATTGAGAATTTAATTCCTCAGCCCCATAAATTATGCTAAATAGTATAATTATTTAGTGAGGTATTTTGAAGTATGACAACACAATAATTACTAGTTTGGCATATATAATAAAATATTATGTAACCCATATTTTAAGAGTTAATAATAATCTGGAAAAAGTGTGTATTATTAATGTAAATGAAAAAGGCAAAATTCAAAACCATCTGTATAATATTTTCATGACCATGTTGAAATACACATATAAAATATTAGAAATATAGTAAAATATTCATTGTTCTTATCTTCCAGTTTTCCAATAATGAGAATATAGCTATCATAATAGAAAATAGATGAAACACCCAGAATTCCAAAACACTAGCAAGACATAGACGGAGAAGGCAATGGCAAGCCACTCCAGTACTCTTGCCTAGAAAATCCCATGGATGGAGGAGCCTGGTAGGCTGCAGTCCGTGGGGTCGCTGAGGGTCGGACACGACTGAGCGACTTCACTTTCACTTTTCACTTTCACACATTGGAGAAGGAAATGGCAACCCACTCCTGTGTTCTTGCCTGGAGAATCCCAGGGACGGGGGAGCCTGGTGGGCTTCCGTCTATGTGGTCACACAGAGTCGGACACGACTGAAGTGACTTAGCAGCAGCAGCAGCAGCAGCAAGACATAGAAGGGATGCCAGAGGGCAAACAGAGTAGTCTCTCAACTTCTGAACTATTCCCAGTTCCCTCCAAACTCCAGTCCTAACACTCCCATTCTGCTACTACCCACACCCTATTAAGACAATTGCTTTATAAATTTGTTCTGAATAAATTCTTTCAATAAATACATTTCAAAACATCTCATCAAAGATTACAGAAAAAAATTGAGCACAGAAAATGTTTTCCTCAGGTCAGCCATAACTTAGTCTCTTATCAGGAATTTACTGTAAAGAGACCAAACTACAAAGTATTAGTTATATTTTTTAATGTCATTGCTTAGAAAAGTGGGCCATACCTGCAACTGTCTTTTAAATTTCAAAATGTCTTTCTTAAATTTCAGTGCTACTCACTGGAATAAAACCAAGAAAAAGGCAATATAAACTTAATAAAACAAATTTATATTGGCTTCCCCTTCTGGAGAGATAATCCCAAAGAATGTTACATATATCCTTGAAAACCTAAACTGCATATAGGCCAACAAGAACAATCTCCATTATAGCCCCTTTCATGTCAGTTGATGCTTTTATTAAAAATTGGCCTTAAAACTATTTAAAACTCTTCAGAACAGTTTGAGCATCTTCTAGCTATTTTCTACAAATTCTTCCCTCTATCCTACCCAGAAGAGTTATGTTACCTCTGTCTTAGGATCCTTTTCACAAGATGCTTATAATGCTCCAGAGGATTTTATTTAAGCTTATAATTCAGGATAAGTGAATCAAGGACAGATTGACAGTCTGAATTAACA
Organism: Moschus berezovskii; assembly: GCF_049115385.1. Lineage (NCBI taxonomy): Eukaryota > Metazoa > Chordata > Mammalia > Artiodactyla > Moschidae > Moschus > Moschus berezovskii. The sequence continues at coordinate 52,732,144 of NC_142462.1, read as the reverse complement.
TTGTATTAAGTGGGTCTCCTTTTTTTTTTTTTTTTTTTTACAGGCACATTCATTATTATGAAAGCAAAACCACTTGACCATTTAGATCACATAAGTAATAAATTTAAATGCCCAGATAGGCTTGTAGCCCAAATCTTGGACTGTACAAAAGACCCACTGATAGAAAGTACAGTTTTCTTTCAGCTAAATATCTCCTTGCTTAAATTGATTGATTAAGCAATACTTTGGCCACCTCATGCGAAGAGTTGACTCACTGGAAAAGACTCTGATGCTGGGAAGGATTGGGGGCGGGAGGAGAAGGGGACGACAGAAAATGAGGTGGCTGGATGGCATCACCGACTCGATGGATATGAGTTTGAGTGAACTCCAGGAGTTGGTGATGGACAGGGAGGCCTGGCGCGCTGTGATTCATGGGGTCGCAAAGAGTCGGACACGACTGAACGACTGAACTGAGCTGAACTGAAGCAATTACATTTTTCATGTTGTACTGCAACTTTGTGCAAGATTGCTGCTCTGCTAATTCTAATATGAAAAAATACTCATTGTAATTTAGAAGTTCATTTGAATTGCCACTTTGACTTATTTTAAAACAAAAAATAGCACTACATTTTACAGGGCGAGGGAGCGGGGGAGAAAAGGAAACTAACATTATTTGAAACTGTAATATGCCAGGCAATATATCTTTTTCTCTAAACATCCTCAGTCTAGGTCATATTTCTGTTTTATTGGTGAGAAAGCTGAGTGTTTTCTACGATTCTGAACCCAATACTGTTTATTAATGTTATTCCAACAAGAGTGTAAATTAAAATAATGCATGTAATAAAAACCTAAGACAAAATTGAATTTGAGTGAAGTATAGCAGAACCAATTGAAGAAAAGAATTTTTAAATGCAGTGCATACAGGAAAGCCTTCAAAGAGAACTCATCCTTTACCTTCACCTAAGCTGTCATGCTGGAGGAAAAACCTATAAATGCAATGAAGGTGGAGAAGCCTTTAGTCAAAGTATACACCTTGCTAGACCTCACAGGACTTATGCTAGAGATAAGCCTCATGAATATAAATGAATATGGAAGAATCTTTACCTATGGTACATTCCTTATTAAATATCAAAGAATTCATCCCAAATAGAGACCTTATGGATGTAATGAACTTATTCAGTCTCAGAGAATTTCTAGTAGATAAAAAAATGTTATGAATCTGGTAAATGTAGGCTCTAGCCAGGCTCTATTCTATATCTTAGTTCAAGCCTAAAGTCATCAACTTTAGGTGGTTTAATATATTCTGGAAAATATAATAAAACAGATCTTCATAGATCATGTGAAAAGTTCCACTACCTTTTAGAGGCTTTTGTGCCAATATTTTTAGGGGGGAAAATAAGGTATTTAAAATATAAGACCTCTGTTTCCTATGTTCATATTCTTAGTATTTTCATCAGTCTATGATGAAATAATTTAACTTTTCATTCTGAATTCTAACACATATAAATTGAATGTTTTTCTTCCTTTTTCTGAACGTGATTTTCCTTTTCCAAAAAAAAAAGTTGTGTAAAGTAAAAATTAAAAGTCTTCCAGTGTGAATCCCACTCGTCACTGTTAAAATATAGACATGTTTTCTGGTATATATTCATTCAGAAATTTTTCTATGACTATACAAAAGTACTCTCTAGGGTCACATTTTCCTTACTAAATTTGATTTTTAAAAACTTAATATATTATGAATGTCTCTTCTAGTCAGTGAATATATATCATTATTTAAGAAAGGCACTGTACCAATTTATCTATCTGGACCTCTGTTGATAGTTAAAGAATATTGTGATAGATTTTTTGTATACTTGTTAAAGTATTTCTGAAAGAGAAATTCCTAAAAAAAGAAAAAAGAAAATTAGAGAATCAGATATATACATATACATATATATTTATATAAGTAATTTTCATTTTGATAATTACTGGCAGATTGCCCTTTGAAGAATATTCATCATTCTTTTTTTAACTTATGAAAAAAGTATTTTTAATTTCAGTTTTATTGGGATACAGTTGACATATAAAGTTGTAATATATTTGAAGTGTACATCATGTTGATTTGATAAACATTATAAAATCTAGTTAAATAGCATATCTGTCATCTCACTTTTTTTGTGTGAGAACATTTAAGTTTTACTCCTTCATATCATTATTTTAATTTTTATTGGGGTTTGCTGACTTACAATATTGTGTTAGTTACAGGTATATAGCAAAATGAATCAGTTAACTATTAAAGTGTGAGCTGATTAAAATGTAATTATATTCTCAAAGCATTCCAAAGCAGCTAATAGGGAGGATCACCAGCTTTCCAGTTTAAAAAAAACTTTAAATTATTTTTGCTTACAAAAATAATTCTCTTTTTGATACAAAAAGTAGAAGGACATACACTTCAATATAGGTAAATATTATTTTGCCCTTCTACCTCTAAGGAACAAAGTTGCCTTAAGGCATTTTATTGATTATTAAATTTTTGTGTGTATTCCAACTTTTCCCCATTCTATTATAAATAATAGATACCAATGTATTTATAATAAATAATGTAAGGGATTTTTTTTTTAGAATTAGCTATCAAAGAGTAAATATAAATTGCTATGTTGTAGAGTTCTTCCCTCTAGGCAGACATTCCTTCAAATGCAGTTCACAAAGAACCACATTTCCTTGGGGAAAACAATTTAAACTGTAGAGAAGTAACACTCCTTTTCAGGGAAATTGCAGTACCATCTGAGATATTGCTAAAACTATAGAGCTCTGTAAATACCACTGCTGGGCTCAAAGATTTGGTTATGTTCATGAACAAGATATGTAAATGAAAAATACAGTATGTTAAATGAGACTATATAGCAAACAGAATATGTCTTATAACTTACACTGTTTTTATATTATAGTATAGTTTAGATTTTATATATTTCTTAATGAGAAAAGGCAGATTGGGAGGAGTGTCATGTATAAGTGTATTGGAGGTTGCAATTTTAGATGTCTAAGGAAGGCTTCACTGAGTCAGTGACGTCATCATAAATATCTAAAGGAAATTAGGGAGTCAGCCATGCTGACTGGGCAAGAATATTCTTTGCAGAAAGAACATCAGTACAAAATCTCTGAAATACTAGCATCTCTTGATTCGAGTTACATTTTCACACCCATGAACATATACTGACAATCACATTTGTAATAGTTCATGAAAAGTTATGTCACAAAAAACAAAAAAGATTTGGTTATGTCATAATTTTACTTCATGTAATTATTATATTGAGAGAGTCAGAGACTATGACATTTTTGTAATTGGAAAAGACTACAGCTTTGCAACCTGACAGAGAGAGATTCTGAAGTCCGGGTAGGTGTCTATCAGGTCCCTCAGTAGTTGATTCAGCTCTGGGACCCCCTCAAGGATACTTTGCCTCCAACTAAGCTGGAGCCAGTGTTTATACAAATTCATGAAAGAATGAGCTTGTGCCATAAGAAGCTCCTACTGAATTTTTAATGAATGAAAGATAATTTATTTAAAGCAGTGAGACTTTTACAGTGATTTTTCAGATTTCTCTTCACTTTTCTCTTTGAAGCTGACTAAATTTTCTATTTCCTTTTATTGTAATTTATATTTGTATATATCTTTGTATTTATTTATTATATATATATGTAATATATTTATTTTAAAGAAAATAACCTCACTTTTGTTATCTTCAAATATATTGGGAGAAATGAAAATTAGAATAAAATTGAATATGTTTTTAAAAAGATTAAAAAGAAATAATACAGCCTAAATCATGTCTCATATAGCCCTCTCTGTGGTAGAGGTCATGAAAACAATTCATTTAGATTAAAAGAGTTACTTAGTTACAACCAATAATTAAGAGAAAAAGACTGCTAATCTCATTTCTCACTTGAATAAAACATTCTTTTAGTCTGTGACAATTCCATCTTTTCCAATTTAATCTTTCATTTTGAAAATACTCTAAAGCAGATGGATGCCTAAAAGGAGTCATCATATGCATCATTTATAACCTTAACTTGCTTTGTGGATCAGTAGACTGAGTGGCTTAATTGGGATAAATGGAGCAGGTAAAAGACCAATGAACCAGTGTGAAATTTTCTTGTATGAGTGGAGAGAGGTTCCTGGTATTTATGTAGTCTAATACTATTAGGAGCTGCTTTTCCTTAAATGATTGATATAATCTGTTAAAATAAAAAATGAACATTTTCTAAACGTTTTGGTCTCAAACGGTTCAACATAATTGTCCTGGCACAGTATCCTCCTTAGAACTGCAACTACTAAAATAACAGTGAACTAAGAAACGGAATATCTATCTCAATTTCAGAGGCAAACAGGCAGTTGGCCTTAGGTAAGCCACTTATGTCTGTGTGTCCCAGTTTCCTCTGTAGGCAAGTTAGTTAGTTGTATGAAAAGCAATGGCCAAATTAGACACGAGAAGAGATAAATACTAAGGAGATACAAGAGTTTTTAAATAGTAAATATTTTTATGCTTTTCTGCATATTTAAATCTCATCCCCTTTCTGAAACTTGCTAGACTTTTGCCAGGTTGTTTGACTTTTCATTCTATAACTATTTTTAATGTGCAAAATATAATACAAGTATTTATAATATTATGGTACTATCTTTTATGATTTCCTGTTTCCTTAGTTCAAATTTGATCCCCAGTCTCAACTGTTTAAGTGCTTTGAGGATAAAGGCTATTATGTAGCAGATACACTATACATGTCATGCGTGCTAAGTCGCTTAAGTTGTGTCTGACTCTTTGCAACCATTGGACTATATTTGCCAGGCTTCTCTGTCCCTGGGATTCTCCAGGCGAGAATACTGGAGTGGGTTGCCATGGCCTCCTTCAGGGGATCTTCTGAGCCAGGGATCGAACCCATGACTCCTAGAGCTCCTGCATTGCAGGCAGATTCCTTACCATGGAGCCACAGGGGAAGCCACACTATACATAGTATTGATCAAATTTTTCTCCACAGAAAAACTGTAACAGTGAAAGGAATGTGTTTAAAACTTTGTTTAGGAGCTTCCCTGGTGGTTCAGTAGTAAAGAATCAGCCTGCAGTTCCGGAGACCTGGGCTTGATCCCTGGGGTAGGAAGATTCCTTGGAGAAGGAAATGGCAACCCACTCCAGTATTCTTACCTGGAAAATCCCATGGACAGAGGAGCCTGGCTGGCTACAGTCCATGGGGTTGCAAAGAGGCTGACATGACTGACTGACTAACACTTTCACTTTCATTTTCATTACCTAAAACCTGTAGTGCCACATCTTTGCTGCTGTTGTTCAGTTGCTAAGTCATGTCCACCTCTTTGCGACCCCATGGACTGCAGCACACCAGGCTCCTCTGTCCTCCACTATCTCCCGAAATGTGCTCAAATTCACGTCTGCTGAGTTGGTGATGCTGTCTAACCATCTCATCCTCCACTGCCCCCTTCTCCTTTGCCTTCAATCTTTCCCAGCATCAGGGTCTTTCCAGTGAGTCTGCTCTTCACATCAGGTGGCCAAAGTGTTGGAGCTTCAGTACCAGACCTTCCAATGAATATTCAGGGTTGATTTTCCTTAGGATTGACTGGTTTCATCTCCTTGCTGTCCAAGGAACTCTCAAGAGTATTCTCCAGCACCATGGTTCAGAAGCATCAATTCTTCACTGCTAAGTCTTCTTTCTGGTCCAACTGAATGCAGAGTTCCAGAGAGTAGCAAGGAGAGATAAGATCTTAAATGAACAATGCAAAAAGATAGAGGATAGTAATAGAAAGGGAAAGACTAGAGATCTCTTCAAGAAAATTGGAGATACTACATCTTTCAGAATTATTTATTACTAAGTAAATATTCCTCATTAAAAATAAAATGTTATACTCTATAAAGCTTTGACTTAATATTCTAACCGTTAGTGTTTGTCATTTTTTTAAAGGTGGGACATCGTGGGAGCTGTCATTGGTACAGAATGTGGAACAATAGAATCAGGTTTATCAATGGTCTTCCTCAAAGATGGAGAGAGGAAAATATGTACCCCTTACCTGGACACTACTGGTTACGGGAACCTGAGGTTTTACTTTGTTATGGGTAGGTACATTTTGAACAAACTTTATTGTTCAAAATAGGGCAAATTCTAAACCATCACCTATTCCTGAGGAAGTAAGGTTGTTTGTTGTCTACACTATAAAATAAAAATTCATGAACTATGAGTACTACTGGTTGGGCAAAATTGGTGCTCACATCTGCCTCACACCAACTCTGCTGGGACCATCCTGAACAGAAGCTAGTCTTGTTCTTACATGACTATACCTAAAGACAAAATGCCTTAAAACCTTCTTTCCACCTCTACTGCAGTGGTCATGGCTGAAAAGACAATGAGAGAGAAGCTAAGAACAAAGTATCTCCTTTGTCCAAAGCCTCTAGCCTCCCCAAAATACAGTCAACCAAGTGAATCATTTGTTTTAAACGGATATCTCATCATTGCATAACTGTTTTGTTGTGGAAAGCTAAGAAAGAAACAAATTAATAATACTTTTTAATACTTTAATAATATTCTCTACTTTATAATATGGTGGTAAGCACAGGAAAAAAGTATTTATAAAGTGTTATTTTTCTTCAGATGATTGCAGAGCAAATAAATAGTTAAAAATTTAGAAAAATAGCCAGGGAGGAATTAGGGGTTGAAATATGTATCCTCTCAAATTTATCATTTTTGTCAGCAAGAGCCACAGCTACATACTCTTTCACTGGATGTCATTCCAAAAATGTGAGTAGGTGTCACATGCCTTCTTTGTTAAATGACTGGAAAAGCACAGGCCACACCTGGAAGTGAAACAGGAAATAAACATTGTCTACCTTTGACCTTACTGGCAAAGATGTCAATTCACCAGGACAAACAAGCCTCCCAAGCCTAGGCTTCTGCACTGGCTATTATTTCTCTCACATTCCTCACTTCCTACAGCTCAGAGTGGCAAAGCAAACTTCCAGTTGTGTCACGTTGTCAAATACATTGCCTGTATGATGCTACCTCATTTTCAATAATGATCCATTTGATTACAAGGATGCTGTGTATATAAACCTTATAATAATGTAATCTTCCTGACATAAAGATATCCTCACCTTGACTCTGAAGTGAGTTGTATAAAGTCCCAGACCTCAGTTTCTTAATTTTTAAAAATTTTTAAAGAGAATAAATTTTAATTTTTTCTTTTTAGAAAGAAATTTTAAGAATTTAATAAATTAATTTCCTTTAAATAATTAGAATTCAAACAAGCTCTCAGTTGATTAAGACTGATTCCTGGGAAACCTTAAAACCACTCCCCATCAAGCAAATTATAATAAACATTTAATATGCCAGTCTAATTTAAATATTTTCCCTTTTTCATATTTTCATTTTTTATATAATATTTTTGAATTCTTCATTTTTTCATAGAAAATTATGGTAAATCAACCCAGTCCACTGCCTTTGTATAAGAGATTGTCATCTGTATATAACAGATCAAGTTATCTTTAATTCTTTCTAGGACAAAGCAGATTATTAATGAATTGATTAAAATTACATTGACTCTGAGGAAAACATTCACTTGAATGGGCCCAAAGTACATTATTCCAAATAAAAGCTCTCCATTCAATTAAAAAATTTAATGAATTCCTGTTGAATGTAGAACACTGAGCTAGCATACATAGACTACAGCTAGAGAAAATAATGCTACCTAAATCACAGAGTTGCTGGTCATTGAGTTGCAAAGTCCTAACATGGTGTCTAATAAATAATTAAGACTCAATGTATTTTTGTTTTTTTTGTGTATAAAAGTTACTTTGAGTCCTTGCCCACAAGTAACATCTAACTATGAAAGAGATTGCAGTTGGGCTGTAATGGAATGAAAATGTTACAGAAGTGCAAAGGAAGATCTGGATATTGCCATGGAGATGGGATTAGGGTAAAGCTTTGTGAAATAGATGATATTTGAACTGGGCCTTGAAGATTTAAACTAAGCCAGCATTTTGAGCAAAAGCACAAATATAAAGGTATATGATGTGTTCAGAGCTGGGTGATTTTCCCAGTACAGTTGAAAGGAAAGACATAAACTGGAACTAGAATCCTGAACTGAAGCCAGAGAAGCGACTGACTTTAATATCATACTGAAGAATTTGGATTCTCTTACTCTAGGCAACATGGAGCTATCAGATAATTTCTGTCAGTTCTGTAAAATATTCTCACCTTTGTTTTAGAAATGTAATTCTGGCATAGTGTGAAGGAAGACTGAAACAATCAGAAATTAGAAGATAGAATACCAAGTAGGATAGAGCTGCCAGATTTATTGGGGGGTCACTACGAACAAAGCTAGTGGAGGTGATGGAATTCCAGTTGAGCTATTTCACATCCTAAAGATGATGCTGTGAAAGTGCTGCACTCAATGTGCCAGCAAATTTGGAAAACTCAGCAGTGGCCACGGGACTGGAAAAGGTTGGTTTTCATTCCAGTTCCAAAGAAAGGCAATGCCAGAGAATGCTCCAACTACTGCACAATTACACTCATCTCACACGCTAGTAAAGTGATGCTTAAAATTCTCCAAGCCAGGCTTCAGCAATACGTGAACCATGAACTTCCAGATGTTCAAGCTGGTTTTAGAAAAGGCAGAGGAACCAGAGATCAAATTGCCAACATCTGCTGGATCATCAAAAAAGCAAGAGAGTTCCAGAAAAACATCTATTTTTGCTTTATTGACTATGCCAAAGTCTTTGACTGTGTGGATAACAATAAACTGTGGAAAATTCTGAAAGAGGTGGGAATACCAGACCACCTGACCTGCCTCTTGAGAAACCTATATGCAGATCAGGAAGCAACAGTTAGAACTGTACATGGAACAACAGACTGGTTCCAAATAGGAAAAGGAGTACGTCAAGACTGTATATTGTCACCCTGCTTATTTAACATATTAGTTAAATAACAGAGTTATAAGTTATAAGTTAAATACAGAGTACATCATGAGGAATGCTGGGCTGGAAGAAGCACAAGCTGGAATCAAGATTTCTGGGAGAAATATCAATAACCTCAGATATGCAGATGACAGCACCCTTATGGCAGAAAGTGAAGAGGAACTGAAAAGCCTCTTGATGAAAGTGAAAGAAGAGAGTGAAAAAGTTGGCTTGAAGCTCAACATTCAGAAAACTAAGATCATGACATCTGGTCCCATCACTTTGTGGGAAATAGATGGAGAAACAGTGGAAACAGTGTCAGACTTTATTTTTTTGGGCTCCAAAATCACTGCAGATGCTGATTTCAGCTATGAAATTAAAAGACGCTTACTCCTTGGAAGGAAAGTTATGACCAACCTAGACAACATATTAAAAAGCAGAGATATTACTTTGGCAACAAAGGTCCATCTAGTCAAGGCTATGGTTTTTCCAGTGGTCATGTACAGATGTGAGAATTGGACTATAAAGAAAGCTGAGTGCCAAAGAATGGATGCTTTTGAAGCGTGGTGTTGGAGAAGACTCTTGAGAGTCCCTTGGACTGCAAGGAGATCCAACCAGTGCATCCTAAAGGAGATCAGTCCTGGGTGTTCATTGGAAGGACTGATGTTGAAACTCCAATACTTTGGCCACCTGATGCAAAGAGCTGACTGTTTGGAAAAGACCCTGATGCTGGGAAAGATTGAGGGCAGGAGGAGAAGGGGACGACAGAGGATAATGTGGTTGGATGGCATCACCTACACAATAAACATGGGTTTGGGTGGACTCTGGGACTTGGTATGGACAGGGAGGCCTGGCATGCTGTGGTTCATGGGGTCGCAAAGAGTCGGACACGACTGAGTGACTGAACGGAATCTGAGACTGAGAGACTTATTTAAATTTGAATTTCAGTAAACAACAAGTAACTTTTTATATAGGGATTGGTCATGCAAAGTATTTTAGCTGGCAGCCCTAAATTATGGAGGCTATTGCACTGATCCAAGCAACAAAGAAATTACAGTGATGGTGGCAATAATGTGAAGGAGAGACAGAGATAGAATAACTGGAGAAGAGCCAACTGAAGTTCATGTTCATCTGACTGGGAATGGTGAAAGCAGTCTTGGAGCGGACACAGATTTCTCTGTAAGATGATTGGAAGAATGGTGCCATTTCCCAAAGTTGCTATTTTCAAAAATAATAATAATTATGATAAAGAGAAAATGTGGAGTAGAGGGTTTTATATTATTAGATATGTTGAGGTTGGGGGTTCTGGAAGGCCATATAAGCACAGAAATTCTACTCGGGGTCTAAATCAGATTTGCAAGTTGTCAGCATGCAGGTGATACTGGAGAAGGAAATGGCAACCGACTCCAGTGTTCTTGCCTGGAGAATCCCAGGGACGGGGGAGCTTGGTGGGCTACTGTCTATGAGGTCGCACAGAGTCGGACACGACTGAAGTGACTTAGCAGCAGCAGCAGTATGCAGGTGATAAACTGGAGCCACTAAAGTCACTGTGCTCTCCCAAGTAGGAGACAGAGTAGGGCATGAAAACTCGGTAGGGAGAACCCTCATCTAGGTATAGGTAGAAGGACAAGGAGAGACAAAGTGTGCTGAGAAAAAGCATAAGGAAATGCAGGAGGAAGACATGATTCTGTGCTGCAGGAGGAAGGGAAGAGAGTGATTCGGGGGTGGGATGTCTGGGAGGTGATCAGCAGTGGAGGAATGCCACAGAGACAAAAGGCAACCAGAACAGGCGGAGAGCCCACCTGTGATTCCTCATGGTATGGTGCCTGGGAAGCCAAAGTATATGAAGTTAAGAGAAATAGAGGTGGCTCACTGACAGAGAGCTGCTCTTTCGAGAAGTTCACTGGTAAACACATGGGATGGGGTCTGATCTTGAGGAGAAGGTAGAATCCAGCAAAGGTGTGTTTAGGTTACGATGGGGTAGGATAGGATAGGACAGGAATACAGCAGAATAGGTAGGATAAGACTGGATACTATGGAAAAAGACTTAAAAACTTTGGTGAAAGTGAAAGTATTAGTCACTCAGTCGTGTCTGACTCTTTGCAACCCCATGGACTCTAGCTCACCAGGCTCCTCTGCCCATGGGATTCTCCCAACAAAAATGCTGCAATGGGTTGCCATTCCCTTTCCCAGGCGATCTTCCCCCAGGTCATCCCCATTGCAGGTGGATTGTTTACTATCTGAACCACTAGAAAAGAATATGGGAAGAGATTTAAGATATGATAGACAGTTTATAAGTAACCCCTCAGTAAGTATTGTGCCTTAGGAAAATCAGTGGCCGATTGTTAATCTAGAAAAGATCACGTTCCCTTCTTCTCAGACACTGTCTACGTGTCCTTCCTGATTTCATCCTTTGGTTCATATCAATCTTCTATGACTATCATTTCTGGAAAATTTGCTCAACTTTTTAAGTTTGGTTCGTGGTCTGTTTCCTTTATTCACACATTCATTTATATAACACAAATTCATTGAGGACTAGTATCCAGCATTGTTCTTAGAGCCAGAATGCAGTGATCATGACAAAAGTAATTTAATATACATCATTCCTTTGGGGTTTTTTAATTTTCTTTATTATTTCTTCAATAAATATTTACTAAGCATCTCCTATATCCCACTTTCTTATTCTACACTTGTATTTTTCTCTGAAGTTTGGCTGCAGTTATAGCAACACAACACACTTGATTGCTAATTATCATTCTTTCATGTATGTTATTAGTTACTTCCCAAATTAGTGACTTTTTGAGGTCAAGGCTCAATTGAACCTTCAGGTCCAATATCCTGCACACAGTAAATAACAAAACCACTTTCTTAATGTAAAAAAAAATGTCTTAAAAAGCTATTAATACTTAAAACAGGATTTAAAATATTTTAAAACTGTCCATCTAGTTTCTATTGAAATCTTCTGTACTTTAATTGCTGTACAAAACGCCTCTTGAGTCATACCTTTCCACAGTACATCAAAGTGAATGAAGCTGAAGAAGAATCTATCTTTCTGAAGGAGCTGCTGTCACTGAAACTTCACAGAACTGATAAATTGCCCCCAGAGGGATCTTTCAGATAAAGTCTGTCATCATTTTAAAGTCTTGGCTCCTTTTGGACTTTCTTCTTCTGTCATTCTGGGCTGGATGAAACTCCCACATGGGTTTCTATTCTCTCTGAAAGGCAGATGCAGTTCATGAACTGTTCTTGAGAAAGCAGAGACGGTTTACAGGGAACAAATTAATGAAATTAGAGAGAACTGATGGTTCAGTTCCTGTGTCTCTGGATGTGGTGCTTTAAACCCATAATGCCTGTGACCTTTCACCTTTTTTGTTCTTTTTGGTAAGTCTTTATATTGACTCAATAACCAATTTTTTTAAATTTAGTTAATTTTTTTAAATTTAGTTTTCATGTAGCTCTTTCCCCCTACCTGCTGAGACTATCCTGTAGAATGGCTTGGTTAACTGTATTTACTATAAACTTGAAGTTGCAATGATATGCAAAAACATATCAGATGTCAAAATCATGATCTTCTCTTTACAGGTTGTTGCCCTTGAACAATAAACATCTTTTAGAATGAGGTCTACATTATCACTATATCTGGCTTCTCTATTCTCAGTTCAGATTACTTAGCTCAGTAAATATTCGTCATATACAAGTTGCATATGTCTAACAGATGTAACATGCCAAATTTAACAAATACCAATACCCAAGTTTCTTCTGTTATCATGTACTTTCTTATACTGGTCCTTGGGATTTTCCAGGCAAGAATACTGGAGTGGGTTGTCATTTCCTTCTCCAGGGATCTTCCCAACCCAGGGATTGAACCCAGGGCTCCCACATTGCAGGCAGATTTTTTGCTGTTGGAGCCACCAGGGAAGCCCCACACTTGCTTACACTTAAGTTACATATGTCTGACAGATGTAATGTGCCATATTTAACAAATACCAACACCCAAGTTACTTCTGTTATCATGTTCTTTCTTATACTGGTCAGATTCTTTCTTACTTAACATCACATTTCAGTAATTTCTACCCAAGATCAGATCCCAGTTACCCACGTTGAGTTTAAACCAGATAATTGCAATAAATGACACTTTATTTATTTATACAGATGGTGAGTCTCATCCATTATTTATTGACTTTACTAGATTAACTCTTAAAGGGTAATCTTATTTTGGAATTTTTGAGTTTGCTTTTTGTGTCACTGTAGAGTATTAGGGACAAAAATTTCCTGTAGATAAAAATTAAGATTAATAGTGGTTGATTAAGAACTGGAAGATATTTTTCTTGAAAGATAATAATAATAAAATTAGAAACTAATATTATAAATTTTGGACCTTAGGGCTAGAATGTTTGCCAGGAAATCTGTGTCGCCACTCCTGCTATTATGTTTGGTATTGTTATGAAGGATACTGGTGGGTGTGGAGAAGTTTCTGGTTAGACAAGTAATCCTTTCAAATCCAGGTTAAGCAGACAGTTGATAGAAGCTGCAATAATAAGGGTTATTGGCCCAATGTGATAGTGAAAGGAATAAAGGGTCAAAGTTTAAAACTTAATATCAACTCCTGGTTCTTCCACCAACTAGTTAAATGATCTTCAGTTTCAGGTACTTGCATGATTAATTCAGTTGCATCATCAGAATAATCTTAATCACCTCTCAGAGTCTAACTTTATATCGTTTCATATGACTGTGAAGTAGTGTGATAGGGAATAAACTCACAATCAAATGAGGTACCAAAAGTAAAAATGTAAAATGAGTTGCATCTAAAATACAAATACCTATTATGTACTAAAATATTAAAGGTACTACATATAACCATTTAAGTAACACTGCTTCAGTAATCCTTGATTCAGGGACTCACCACACTTTTTTAAAATCATAATCAATAGTTTCTGAACTTTACCACAAAGACCTCAAATAGCAGAAAGTAATGGTTTATTAAAAAGCAGAGCACATTTATTTAATGACAGTTAAAATCTGGGAGAAATATCAATAACCTCAGATATGCAGATGACACTACCCTTATGGCAGAAAGTGAAGAGGAACTCAAAAGCCTCTTGATGAAAGTGAAAGAGGAGAGTGAAAAGGTTGGCTTGAAGCTCAACATTCAGAAAACAAAGATCATGGCATCTGGTCCCATCACTTCATGGGAAATAGATGGAAAGACAGTGGAAACAGTGTCAGACTTTATATTTTTGGGCTCCAAAATCACTGCGGATGCTGATTGCAACCATGAAATTAAAAGACGCTTGCTCCTTGGAAGGAAAGTTATGACCAACCTTGATAGTATATTAAAAAGCAGAGACATTACTTTGCCAACCAAGGTCCGTCTAGTCAAGGCAATGGTTTTTCCCATGGTCATGTATGAATGTGAGAGTTGGACTGTGAAGAAGGCTGATCGCCGAAGAATCGATGCTTTTGAACTGTGGTGTTGGAGAAGACTCTTGAGAGTTCCTTATACTGCAAGGAGATCCAACCAGTCCATTCTAAAGGAGATCAATCCTGGATGTTCATTGGAGGGACTGATGCTAAAGCTGAAACTGCAATACTTTGGCCACCTCATGCGACGAGTTGACTCACTGGAAAAGACTCTGATGCTGGGAAAGGTTGGGGGCGGGAAGAGAAGGGGACGACCGAGAATGAGATGGCTGGATGGCACCAGCGACTCTGTGGACATGAGTTTGAGTGTACTCCGCGAGTTGGTGATGGACAGGGAGGCCTGGCGTGCTGTGATTCATGGGGTCGCAAAGAGTCGGACACTGAGCGACTGAACTGAACTAAACTGACTGAAAATATGGACCTGTAGTCACAGTTGTTGCAGACATGCAACAATGTAATGAGATTACCCAAATAATAGTAAATAGTTACTTTGGTAAATAGTTACTTTGGCCTTCAAAAATGTCAAGTCTTTGATCTTTAGCATGGCCTATCTGAACTATCTACATAAATTATTTCTTTGGATCTGGTTACTTTGTTTAGGGTCATTCTTAAGTGGCATCTGGGTTTTAGAATTATTTTTTTTATTCTAATATTTAACACTATATTTGATATGCTCACGGGTGCAAATTGGTACTAACACTTAAAATTTTGTGTGCAGGAGGGATCTGTGATCCTGGAGACTCTCATGAAAATGATGTTGCCCTGTATGCAAAAACTGAAGGAAGAAAAGAACACATTACATTGGATACTCTTTCCTATTCCTCATACAAGGTACACATGCCAATCTGTGAGTCAGATGGCCCCACCCCAGTTCAAGTCAAAGCTGTGAAGACTCTGCTAAATGCAGAGGATAAATCTCTCTTCTGGTAGTCCAGGAAGTTGCCACATTTCTCTAAAAGTGACATGGACGTTATTTTAGCATTCACTTTTGTCCTAATATAAACAAAAAGATGAGATTTTATCAGGAAGATTGAATTACAGCCCATCAGAGACAATAAGGTGGAGCCCAATGGGCTAACAATTATTCTTATTCCTAAGAAAACTCCTAACAGTGACTCTACCTGTGCAGCCTCACAGACTTGCTATCAGGCATAGTGAGTATTAATCCAGCATTTGCAGTTTCCTAGGCAAAAGACAGTGTTCTTGCCTGGAGAATCCCAAGGACGGGTGAGCCTGGTGGGCTGCCGTCTATGGGGTCGCACAGAGTCAGACAGGACTGAAGCGACTTAGCAGCAGCAGAAGCAGCAGCAGGCAAAAGACATGGTAGAAGTATTTGCTAAATTGCTTCAGTCATGTCCGACTCCATGCAACCCTGTGGACTGCAGCCTGCCGGGCTCCTCTGTCCATGGTATTCTCCAGGCAAGAATACTGGAGTGGGTTGCCATGCCCTCCTCCAGGGGATCCTCCTGACCCAGAGATCAAACCCACGTCTCTTATGCATTGGCTGGCAAGTTCTTTACCACTAGTGCCACCTGGGAAGACCCAGTAGAAGTATAGATTGTTACTACCTTTGCTTTTTTCTCTTTGCTAATTTGAGCCAGAGAGCCAGTACTTTAAAAAGTTTGAACAAAGGCAGCATCTAGCATCTCATAGTTTAAGTCAGGAAGACAGAAGATAAACATCAAGGCTAGATAGGTAACAACCAAAGAAAGTATCCAACATACCCCGCATGCTAGGGTCACCCAAGTTATACTGTTTGGAATTTCATTAATGGACAATTTTTCCAGCTATAATTAGGTAGGGTTGGCCACCTCATGCGACGAGTTGACTCACTGGAAAAGACTCTGATGCTAGGAAAGGTTGGGGGCAGGAGGAGAAGGGGACGACAGAGAATGAGATGGCTGGATGGCATCACCGACTCTGTGGACATGAGTTTGAGTGAACTCCGGGAGTTGGTGATGGACAGGGAGGCCTGGCGTGCTGTGATTCATGGGGTCGTGGAGAGTCGGACACGACTGAGTGACTGAACTGAACTGAACTGATACTTGCACTGGTCAACTGCATGCCTCAGACCAAATCAGTTATGTAAGTTATCATGGATTAACCCATTGGCTATGGATGTTTCTGCTTAGAGTCCTATTTTTGGAATACCTCTTTTGGCAAAGAATTTATATTACTCGAATATACTTTACAAGAAGATTGATTAATGTCAAGTTGCCTTTGTCTAGTGCAAAGGTAGATAAAATGGATACATAAGCTTTGATAACTTTAAAGACCTTAAGCCGATTTATCTTCAGGTAGAGAGAGTCTGACCAGTCACACACAGAGTTTCAGGTGTCTGCAAAGGAGGAATTCTAAGTGATTAAAATGAGTGTCCCCTAAGGACAGCATCTTTGATATGAAATAACAAATGGAATAAGCAGAATATTGCTTGGTGCTTAATAAATGGCACTTGTATACATAGTAATTGTAAGTTGAACCTTGGAGAATTCACACTGATTCCCACAAGGAAGATTATGAGTGATTTTGGTTTCCTTTGTTTTGAAGGTTCCATCTTTGGTTTCTGTAGTCATCAATCCTGATCTTCAGACTCCTGCTACCAAATTTTGTCTCAGGCAAAAGAACCATCAAGGACATAATAGGAATGTCTGGGCCATAGATTTTTTCCACGTCTTACCTGTTCTCCCTTCTACAATGTCTCACATGATACAGTTTTCTATTAATCTGGGATGTGGAACACAGCAGCCTGGGAACAGGTAGGAAGCCACGTTCTGTGTGTGTGGACAAATTAACAATGAACAGGTGAACTTGGCTATTCAATCAGAGCAATTTCTTAGTAAGTTGTCACCTGAATTTTTAATAAAGTATCCATTAATAAAGTACAAACTTCCCCCCAAGGGAAAAATAAAATTTCTTTAAATAATATGGAGAGTATGATTACAGATTTTAAGTAGAAATGACTTTATTCTAAGAAGTTGATCTTAGGTATCAAAGGTGTTTGAATTAGCTCTGGTAGCCAACTATTCCAACAGTTTGCTGAGAGAGAAGAAAAACAAATAACTGAAAAAAAGTTTGACCCCACATAGTTTAGTGACCCCCTAATAATAGACACAGAAATCAACTAGCACTTCAAGAGCTATGAATTCTGTTTTACTTGCTGAAGTGTTGCTCTTGTCCTTCCTAAGGATTTTGTCAGTCTCACATTCACAGGATGAAGTAGCAGTGTGAGACATGGTAATTGCCTTGCCATCTATCAAATTCAGGAGCACAATCTCAAGTTACCATTTGCTGTCTTTAAAACATCGTTCATTTCTATTAGCAGTAATTTAACTGCTTGCACTTTGAAGGCTGGCCAGACTTCAGTGGAGGGGAAAGCAATCACTTCGGAAACAGCATCTTAAATTTTTTTACACTAGTTCTACAGATGTTTAATATACTTCTCCAGAGATGAGTCATTTAATTTCATTTGTTATCTTTGCCCTGTTTTGTTATGCTTATTCTGGTGTGATCAGTATCAGCTTAGAGTTTTCTACCAACCATGGGCGTTCCTGGTCGCTACTCCACACTGAATGTTTGCCTGAGATCTGTGCTGGACCCCACCTCCCTCACAGCACGATCTACTCCTCTGAAAACTACAGTGGGTGAGTGAACAGTAACATAGCAAGAGATTTGAATCCATGTTGCAGACTCAAAATCGGTTAAGTAAGCCTGAGATTAGTGTTTTTGGCATACTAGGTAAGGAAGCTGCCTCCTCCTTCTCATCTGATTTAGGAGTGATCTCATTTTGTAAAAAGTAACTTTTGTAAATCTGATGCATGATCACAATTTATAGGGAGTCATTCATTCTTTAGGTATTAAGCTTTTATATTTTGGATTGCATAAATTTAAACTCTATATAGTGACCTCTGGTTATTGCCAAAAAAACTTACTGCCAAAATAGTTACTGATGAAAAGATACAGCATAGACAAGTGGAAGAAAGTTAAGCTTTGGAATTGAACCTGGGCTCAAATCCTGGTTCTGCCATCTACTTGCATAATGGTATTTACTCTCTCAGACTTTCCACCTCTTTTCATGTAAATTGAGGACAATGATATACCCCTTTAAGGACCATTAAGAGAATTAAAGATGACTGTATAAAATACTTGCCACTTTACAGAATAATCACTAAATAGTACAAATGTTTCCAAGAATGCAAGATTAAGTTAAAATTATTTTCCTTCCTAGCCTGTGTTTAAATACGCATAGAACTAGAGAATAGCAAAAACATAAGAAGTAATCAGTGCAATCAGCACCCTAGCTCATCACAGATTATCATAGAATAATATCTAAGGTCTGAGTATTGATGTAAAATTTTCTTCTAAAAAGTCTGAAAAAAACCAATGGCTATAAGATACTCTAGTTTGCTATGGATGTTTCTAGAATTTACATATTTGTTTTAAAATTATAAACAGACTCCCTAGGTGAATTTAAAAAGTTTATTACCAGCCACCTCAAGCATAGAGAGACTAGAACATCAAAAGCTTGTAAAATAGATTCAAAAGGTGTGAGCTGGATATGAAGCTATTTTCTGCTTTCTTGCAGGTGGAACCGAATAACAATTCCCCTTCCTAATGCAGCACTAACCCGGGACACCAGAATTCGCTGGAGACAAACGGGACCAATCCTTGGAAATATGTGGGCAATTGATAATGGTTAGTTTTTGCCTGTCATAATCACATGCCATTGAAGTAGACTCTTCCTGTACTTTTGTTCGTCTGCACAGACTTAATCACATTTCTAAGTCATGGTCTTGCAATTCATTAAATGCCCTTTCTTCCCTTTCTCCTTTGCATTCTGTTAGAAGCCCAAGGATGCACAATCAGAAAAATAAAGACAGTGGAGTCAGCAATATTAGATGCTAGTACGCTTCAGCATACATTCTTTTAAAATGCATAAAGCTCTGAAACTCAGATTCACAGTTGATGACAGGGGATATCTTAACATTTCTCTTGAATGCTTTATACAAAATTAACATAAATACCATACTGCGTGTATTAAAAAGACTCATTCTTCTCTTAGTAACTACCGTGACATCTGGAATGATTCTTTTTTAGATGCAGACACCACACATCAGGAAACATCATCTCTAAAATGAAACTTCTGTGTGAAACTTTTACCTCCTTTTCAGAAAATGGCGTAAAGGGAAAATTTAGAAATTCATAAAATATCCTGTTATTTTTCATTTTTAAATTAATTGTTGATGAGTTGTTGCATAATATTAAAGCCAGTATTACTCTTGTTGAGTACTTATAAGAGAAGATATTTAATCTGTTGGAGTCCATGACTGTAAATTTCCTATATTTTTTTATTAATAGCCAACTCACTTAACAATTCTCATTCCAGGCAGATTCAGAGATCTCCTGTTTTTAAAGAGTATATAAATTTGACTGAATGGGTTATACTACAAGGAAGTAAAAGGGAGGGAAGAAATGACAAAATATCAATACTTAAGTTAGTTTAGGATAGCCACTGACTTATGTTAACTTTATAAAGTGGGAAAACCCTTCACTATTGTAAAATGCTAAATTTCCATCTCAACATTTTTGTTTTTCTGAATAATTTAAAAATTAATGCACAATTAATTCAAGAAGTTTCAATTATTGAAACTCAGGAATGACTTCAAGTAAAATAATTTGCTGTTTGTTGTTGTTTAGTCACTGAGTTGTGTCCGACTCTTTGTGACCTCATGAATTGTAGCACACCAGGTTTCCCTGCCCTTCACTGTCTCCTGGAGTTTGCTTAGATTTATGTCTGTTGAGTCAGTAATGCAGTCTAATCATCTCGGTAAATTTTTTAAACAATCTGTATAGAAAGAAGGCCAATAAAAGACCCAGATTTCAAAGACCATATGAGCCAATGGGTACAAACGTATAGAGACAAACACACTGTATTTGCAGAAACATCTGAAGATGAATTTGTGAAAATGGAATTTCTCCACTGGTAGACTATTTTCCATAGAACTTGAGTTACCTGTTGACCAGCCCTAGGGAATGAATATGTGCCTCTGGATTGTGGGCTATTGATGACATTTTCCTGCTGTCATACTTTTCAATGGTCCTAGAATGAGCTTAGATTACTTTAAATTATCAAAAAAGTAAAGTGAAAAATGAAAAACATATAAGCCTATGAAAAGAATATTTAAATTTCCTTAAGATGTATAGTATGAGTTTAAGTCAGAAAGTGTTTGCTACAGGTTGTGAATTCCCAACATCATGCTTTGAATGAGAAAAGATAAAAATACATGGAACAGGCATGTTTAGTTAGCAGTGTCTGTCAAATGCAGAACTAGCCACAGAATCGCTTAAATTCTGAGATTATTTTATATGTGAGGCTTTTGTAGAAGCAGAACCTGGTTTCTGGTTTCTTCAAAAGGCAAGAGGAATACACACACATCTTCTCAAGGGAAATTTGTGTCTACTTGCCAAAGAATACCCCCCAAATCTCTCCCATTTCACTATGGAATTTCAGAATTACATCAAAGAAAACAAATAGAAAAAAAACAGATCAATATTGAAAATTCTTAGTAAAATGAAAGATCCTAGAGCAAAGTATGTTTGTCACCACTTTTTAATTTGTTTAGCTTGATTACATTAGTGAAAATAGTGAAGAAAATGGATTTATCTTTTCCACACTCTTAGAAAAACAGAGCCTTTAAATTTATTCTACTGTGAGTACTAATGATTTCATAATTATCAGGGAAAGATGACAACAAAATTCTTAGAGAAGAAAATGATAATGTATAGTAACTTTGCTTATGCTTGAAATTGAATACATGAGAGCTCAATAACCATTGGATCTCTGATTCCACATTGGTTTTGTTCTACTTTTACGCTATTTGATGTGTTATTGATTGTACTGATTATCAAAAGGCTTAATATCTTTAAATTTGAGTCTGAGTATCTCAGAAACTACCATTCAACAATCAGGGCCCCTTTTCTCAGCATTCCCACGGTTAGAATTTACGTTTGTAATATCATTATTAGTCAAACCCACCCTTTTTAAAAAGCTCTACAAGTATAGAGAAGACTTTATGCTCAACCACAGATTTTGAGTATCCACTTGCGGAAGGATAGATTAATATTTAGAAGTATATGTAACAGTCATCTGCAGTGATATAGATTTTCCCCAAATGAAAATGAAATGATAGTTTTTTAATTAAATTATAATCTGTCTACTTAGTGATATATCAAATTGATCCTTTGTAAACTCTTAATTCCCACTCAAAGAATATAAACTTGGTAGAAAGTTCAAGAAAGAAGCACTAATATTCTGCCTGAAACCATTTTAGATGAAGAGACTGCATTAAGAACCCAAATTATTATGTTCCTACTTTCTTTGCTATGACAGATTCAAATCTTGAAAGGATTATTTAAGTTAAAAACATTCTGGCGGATTTGTAGCTAAACACTTACCTTGTCACACAGCACTCTGTATGTCAACCGGATTCCTGTGCACAACATACACACAAGAAAGATTTCATGGCTATTGCTTCACATGCTGGCGGTGGTCTTGGCCTTTCCTGTGATTTTGCCATCTTTCACATGCTCTCTTTTCTCCTGCAGTTTATATTGGTCCATCATGTCTCAAGTTCTGTTCTGGCAGAGGACAGTGCACTCGACATGGTTGCAAGTAAGCATTTTTATGTAAATTTATACTTCTCTTTTTTGATATGTGCTTTATATACTGAAACCACAGGTGATATTAATTTTAGTTCCCTTTTTAGGCTTTTGAGGTTTTTCAAGACCAAAAGTAGCATGCTCCAAATGGAATTTCAGTATAATAGATTATTGAGTGTACTTTGTAAGTGGAAGTTGCTTAATAAATAATTTTTCTATTAGGCTAAATTGTGAACAAATGTAGCCTACTTCATGTAAATTTGTGAACAAATTTGAATTCTTCATATCTTGATGGATACCTTGAATGTCTTTAGTTTCTTCAATATGATATTTCTCCATAAATTTGTTCTAGTGTTCATGCATTATATTTGAATTCCTGGCATGCCTTGTAAATGAATTATAAAAATCAACAATGATCCATAAACCTGATGTGAAAGGAAACTGGAGCAGGCCAAATTAACAGATTTGATAAGAAAATCCATCATCTTTAAGTGTTATTTCAAATCTTCCTTACTTTTGAGAATCTTTAGGTCTTCAAAATGATATATAAAGAATTTCACATAATAATGATATTGAATATGAAGTATGAAATTACACATAAACAGTGTAATACCGTACCCCCACCAGACCATTCTTTTATATTCATAACAAAATGATAGTCATATTTATTATATCATTTTTTATAATATTTAATTATAAAATATCCTGAGAATCCCTGAAACTACAGTCTTTGTTATACAGATACATTTTCAACAATGGATCATCTAGTCTGTCTCTTCTTGTCCTCCAAATTAAAAAGTCACTAATTAATTGCTTAATGGAAAATTCATAAAAGGGTTTTGAACCTGATCATTTGTAAATTGTCTTTATAAGGCAAAATACTGATCACCACTGAGATTAGAGTGTCAGATTAGCTTTGTTTTTTATTTGAAATATACTTGCTTTACAATCTTGTGTTAGTGTCAGGTGTATAGCATAATGATTCATTACTCTTGCAGATTAGATTGGTGCAAACATAATTGCGATTTTAGACAGTGAATTTTACATCTTTATAACTAGGCTCAAACACATCTTTGTTAATCAAAACAGAAACAGTTACAGTCAACACATTTTTGCCATTGAGAAATAAATTTGTTATTCCTTTAGCATAAAAATCTATGCTTCAGGATTCTACAAAGTCTTGGAGAGCTTTTTCTGCTTCCTGCTGGTTGTGGAAGCATTTTCCCTGCAAAAAGTTGTCAAGATGCTTGAAGAAGTAGTAGTCAGTTGGCGAGAAGTCAGGTGAATATGCAAGATGAAGCAAAACTTCCTAGCCCAATTCATTCAACTTTTGAAGTGTTGGTTGTTCTATGTGCAGTCAGGCATTGTCTTGGAAAAGAATCAGACCCTTTCTGTTGACCAATGACAGCTGCAGGTTGCATTGCAACTGCATTGCAAAAACTGCATTGCAGGTCTTGGTGCAACTCATCAGTTTTCTGAGCATTCTTCTCAGATGTAATGGTTTTTCTGGGATTCAGAAAGCTGTAGTGGATCAGACTGGCAGCAGACCACCAAACAGTGAACAGGACCCTTTTTTGGAGCAAGTTTGGCTTTGGGAAGTAGTTTGAAGCTTCTTCTCAATTCAGCCTCTGAACTGGTTGTCACTGATTGTTGCATGAAATCCACTTTTCATTGTACATCACGATCCTATTGAGAAATGGTTCGTTGTTATTTAGAATAAGAGAAGACAATACTTCAAAACAACAATATTTTGATTTTCAGTTAGCTTACAAGTCACCCACTTATTGAGTTTTCACCTTTCCAATTTGCTTCAAATGTAGAGTGACCATAGAATAATCGACATTGAGTTCTTGGGCAGCTTCTTGTGTAGTTGTAAGAGGATCAGCTTCAGTGATGCTCTCAGTTGGTCATTAACTTCCAATGACTGGCCACTACTCTTTTCATCTCATCTCCTTTGCAAAACATCTTGAACCACCACTTCACTCTACTTTCGTTAACAGTTCCTGGGCCCAATGCATTGTTAATGTTGTGAGTTGTCTCTGCTGCTTTACGACCCATCTTGAACTCAAATAAGAAAATCACTCAAATTTGCTTTTTGTCTAACATCATTTTCATAGTCTAAAATAATCAAAAAATACAAAGCAAGTAATAAGTCATTAGCAAAAAAACATAAAGTAAGAAATGCACATTAAAATGATATATAACCACATTTATTTAAGAGTGTATTCCAATATCAATCAGCAAAGTTCAACAATGCAAACCACAATTACTGTTGCACCAACCTAATATATTTCATTATAGGTTATTACAAAGTAATGAGTATAGTTTCCTGTGCTGTACAGTAAATTTTTTTTACTTATCTATTTTATATATAGTAGTTTATATCTATTAATCTGATACCCCTAGTTTGTCCCTCCTCTTTTCCCTCTCCCCTTCAGTAACCACAAGTGTGTTTTCTATGTCTGAATCCATTTCTGTTTTGCTATATATGTTAATTTGTATTATTTTTTAGATTCCATGTACAAGTGATATATAGTGTTTGTTTTCTCTTTCTGACTTTTACGTCAAAAAGCATAATATTCTCTAGGTCCAGCCACGTTGCCACAAATGACAATATTTCATTCTTCCTTATGGCTGAGTAACTTTCCATTACTTAGATGTGACTCTATATGTATCATGTCTTCTTAAGTTAATCATCTGTTAATGGGCACTTGAGTTGCTTCCATATCTTGGCTGTTATAAAAGTACTGCTGAGAACATTGGAGTGCACGTATTTTTTCAAGTTAGAGTTTTTGTTTTTTCTGGATATATACTCAGGAGTGGAGTTACTGAATCATATGGTAATTCTATTTTTAGTTTTTTAAGGAACTTCCACACTCTTTTCCAAGTAGCTGTATCAATTTGCATTTCTACCAAAACTGTACAGGTTTCCCTTATCTCCACATCCTCTCCAGAATTATTAAGTATGTACTTATTGCCATTTTACTTCTTGTTTTCCAGTTGTTTTTGTAGTTCTTTTTTTGTTTCTTTTTGTTTTGCCCTTTGTAGCTTGATCATTTTCTTTTATAGTTTACTTCAATTTCTTTCTTTTTGAATTTTGTGCATTTTTTGTATGCTTTTTCATTTGTAGTTACCATGGGTTTCCCTGGTGACTCAGTCAGTAAAGAATATGCCTGCAGTGCAGGAGACCTGGTTTGATTCCTGGGTCAGGAAGATCCCCTGGAGAAGGAAATGGCAACCCACTCCAGTGTCCTTGCCTGGAAAATCCTATGGACAGAGGAGCCTGGCTGGCTACAGCCCATGGGGTCACAAGAGTCAGACATGACTTAGCGACTAAACCACAGCATGGGGTTCATATATGTTGACCCATAGCTATGTCTGCTTGCTTAAACTGATAAAACTGATAGGCATTTAAGTTCAAATACATTGTAAAAGATCTACATTTTTACTCCCCTCCCCTACATATTATGTTTTTTATGCCATTTTTTTTTTACATCTTCATGCTTATCCCTTTACTGTTTATTGTAGTTATGGTTTCTTTTATAATTTTTTTATTGTTTTTTAATCTATTTCCTATCTTATTTAAGTGATCTTCAGTCCTCACTATGTATTTCCTTTCTTATTGATTCTTGCTTCTTTTCCATTTAGAGAAGACTCTTCAACATTTATTTTAGGATAGGTTTAGTATTGCTGAATTATTTTAGTTTTTGCTTCTCTGAGAAATTCTTTATCTCTTCTTCTGTTCAAAATTATGATCTTGCCAGGTAGAGTGTTTTAGGTGACAGATTTTTCCCTTTCAGGACTTGAAATATATCATACCACTCCCTTCTGACATGAAAAGTTTCTGCAGAGAAATCAGCTGATAGCCTTATGGGTTTTCCCTCGTGTATGACTCTGTTTTCTCTTCTGCCTTTAGAATTCTTTCTTTATCTTCAAATTTTGCCTTTTTTTATTATATGTCTTAGTGTGGTTCTGTTTGGGATCATCTTATTTAGGACCTTCTGTGCTTCCTGCACCTGGATAATTTTTCTTCCTCTCTCCTTCTTTGGGTTTGGACAGTTTTCAGCCATAATTTCTTCAAAAATTTTTTTGATCCTCTTCTCCTTCTGGAACCCCTATCATGCATATGTAGGAATGTTTTGCATTATCCCATAGATCTCATATGTTGCTTTCATTTTTTCATTTGTTTTTCTGTCTGCTGTTCTGCTTGGCTAATTTCCATTATTCTATTTATACATTCTTCTGTATTATTTACTTGATTATTCATTGCTTCTAGAAGGTTTTTTATCTCAGAAACTGAATTACCTATTTTTGATTGGGTCTTCTCTATAGTTTCTAGTTACATGTTAAAATGATCTGCGTTTATATTGCTGCTGCTGCTGCTAAGTCACTTCAGTCGTGTCCGACTCTGTGTGACCCCATAGACGGAAGCCCACCAGGCTCCCCCATCCCTGGGATTCTCCAGGCAAGAACACTGGAGTGGGTGGCCATTTCCTTCTCCAATGTGTGAAAGTGAAAAGTGAAAGTGAAGTCACTCTGTCGTGTCCGACCCTTAGCGACCCCACGGACTGCAGCCTACCAGGCTCCTCCATCCATGGGATTTTCTAGGCAAGAGTACTGAAGTGGCTTGCCATTATATTGCTAATCTTCCTTAATTTAGTTGGCATTTTTATTACCAACTCTGTCTCAGTGTCTTATAGACTCTGTTTCATTATTTATTTTTTCAGGGGTTTTCTCTTGCTCTTTCAATTAGAAGTAGTTACTCTGCATTTCATTTTACTTAACTTTCACTGTCTTTATGAATTTAGGTGAAATAGTTATCTATAGTGGCCCTGAAAGGGTGTTTTTATGTGAGTGCATCAGTGTCTTTAGCATGAGACTAAATTTGATTTGAATGCCAACCACATCTTTCCTCAGGGTATGCTGGCCTCTGTCATCTTGATGGGGGGTATGGTTGATGTTGGAAGAGCTAGAGCCTATGCAGGGTATGAGATGGAACTCCTCTCTGCTCAGTAACTGTTGGAGTTCTGTCAGGGCTTGGGTCTGCTTTCCAGTTGCTGGAGAGGAAAAACTGAAGGTTGGGTTCCAGCTGGCTCTGTTCCCTTTAAGTATGTGTTATTCTTTCTCCTGACACTGAGGCCTTTGGCCCAAAGGAAAGTGCTGAAGTAAGTAAGGCTCTTGTGCTTATGGAAGTCTGATGTGCTGCCTGTGTTGGTATCTGCAGCTCTACTCAGACACAGCCCAAGTTTGCATCCTTTTCCCTGTTTTCATTTCCTAGATCTAGTGCAAGATTGTGGCATGGAGTTGGCAGAGCCAGAGCATTTGCTCAGCTGGGACAGGAGGTCAGAGCTTGTGGTTTCAGAAATTGAAGTGGTTGAACTGCCGTCAGAGGTCTGGGCTGCTTCTGGGGTGCCGTTTAAGTGCCAACAATGACTGCTGGCACCCCAGCTGGACCATACCCCAGACCCGCAAGCCTTTTCTTTGTCTCTAGATCTAGTCTTCCCCAGGACCTGTCTGCTGGAGATCTAGCACCGATCTGTGGCGTGGAATGGGCAGGGCTGCAGCATTCTTTTGGCTGGGAGCCAGTCGCAGGGGCTCCAGTAGCTGCTCTGCCATCAGAGGTCTGCGCTGCTTCCATGGTGCTACCAGCACAAGTTGACTGCTCCACCCAAACCGCATCCCAGCCCGCAGGGCTGCTCCTATGTCCCTATATCAAGATTTCTCCCAGGACCTGTCAGCTCTAGATGCCACGCCAAGCTGTGTTGCAGAGTGAACAGGGCCGGGTATTCACCCAACTTGGACTGGGGAGCACAGTGGGGTGGCATCCGCTAGTCCAGAGCTTTTTCTGGCCTATCTGTTGGCAAGCCACCACCCTCCTACTCCTGGCAAGTGGAGTCTAGGCTTCTGCAGCCCTTCTGTTTATCCCAACCATTCTCCCAGCACCCAAGGGAACTTGGGTGCTCCTGCATGGAGGACCCCAGTACCTGTATACGTAGTCTGTGGCTCCCTCCCCAGGGTGAGATTCCACCCGTGCAATCCTTCCTTTCCTCTTAGACCCCTCCCAGAGGTATAGGACCCAACTGATGCCTATTTTTTCCCATCCCACCTGGTTACATGACCACCTTTCTGACAGCCTTGGTTGTGTGGGAGTTCTGCCAGTTTTCACTTAGTTTTACATGAGAATTGTTTCACATATAGATGTATTCTTAATGTGTTTGTAGGATAGGGATAAGTTCTACATCCTCTTACTCTGTCACACTGAGTCTCAGATTAACTTTTTTAACTGTATTTCAATGAATTTAATTAACAGAGACACCATTCTGCATAATGAAAATGTTTGTAATGGAAATATATGTAAAGAATTGAAAAGTTCCCTTTTTAATCTCAAAACAGCATGAGCATCTCTTCCTTTTTAAATAAAACTACCAGCTCCTGCCCAGAAACACTGACTCATTAGAACTATGAAACATCAGCTGGTGTTTTCCCCGAGTTTATCTTTACTAATTATCCGTAGACAGATAATCCTCTTCCTTAGTGCATTTCAAATAAAATTAACACAGAGAAGCTGACATTTTTGTAATTTCTAAAGTTGTCCTGAAAATTTTTGAAAGCAAATTATCTAAAATGACAGCTGCTTTTATTAATGAATATAGAAAGTGCTATTTCTGAAATACCTATCTATAATTACAATGGTTACACTTTGTACCTCATTATTTTGTGTACAGTATCTCTGTTAGCATTAAATAACTTTGTTAAGGCAGCCATCTGTGTCACCCATAATGGATGCAAACAGAAATCTGAATGGCAGATGCCTTTTGGGCATCTTTTTTTCAGACACTATACATTATCCTGAATAATTGTAGCCTTTTCTTCCTGCTGAGTAAGGTCTTGCAAAATTTTTTCACCAGTTGGAACTTTAGTTTTGTCCCTGTTCCAGGCAATGTTTCTTTTAATATTCATTGGCTTTCTTCATTTGTGACTGGGCTAAATAAATGTTTGGCCACTACCTCCTTTTCCAGCAATGTATGCCTTTCGATTTTATTCAGAATTCCACAGAAAAGTAATTCACATTCAATACCATTATTTCCTTTAAACAGATCCTTGAATTTGGGCCTCTGCAGCTGTTCTTCTCCTCACTTTGCTCCCTTAGTCACTACTGTTATTTGCTACCAGGATTCCACCTCTCCTGCTTTCTAACACTTTCTTGGCTGTGTACAATCCCTAGGCCTGGTTTCCTTTTCTTTTTTTTAACAATCAAGTCAATATATTTTTAATGACAAAATGGTTAGTGTTAACCCTATGTAACATGTGATCAGAAGTAGCTAAAGACCACGGGGTGGTAACTATCAGAAGTAATACTGGACAGAGGATTACTTACAAAAAGAGCAATTTTCAGTAGAAAAACTGAGCATTTCCCTTGGGAAATATATTTAATATTTTATTATTAAGCAATAGGGGCAAAAAGGCCTGGTTTTCTAAACTGACAACTTATTATCCTGATAAGCTTATTTCTGTTAGAGATGCCAATGAGGACAGAGAGTATTAGAAACCTTCCTACACGGGTGTCATCTGTGTGTCTTAAGAGCGGGGCGAGCCTCTTCCCTGACATTCAAGGTGACTGTAATGCCACATTTAAGGGTGCATAGATGAACCAATAAGGAACATATTTGGAGTCAGAAGAGCCTCTAGACATTCCTGAAATTCCCGGTGTGTGCCAGCCTACTATTCTGCTGCAAAACAAAGGCTACAAAGGTATTATATATTTGAGTGAACTTCTTATCAGCATTCTATCCCAATTATGTAACTTTTTATTAAAGTACCCTTTCAAGATGGGAAGTGACTCCAAAATGAGTCTTCTCTAAATGATCACCAGTTTCCCCCAGTCACTAGGCTGAAGAAGATGCATTTAATATACAGATATGCATTTGCCCTGAAAAGCACTCTGGCAATAGATAATCTTACTGGGGAACATTAGTTCCAATTTGTGGCCATGGTAAGCCATATTGTTTTCCAATATTAAAATGTGTCCTCTTTAGCTGACTTTTTATCCTTTTTAGAAACTGGTTGACTATTCAGAGTTGGACTAAGTCAAAGGGATAACCTGAGAAAGAAGTGAACTGTTTGAGGTGTATTTACCTGCTCTGTAAATATTGGTTTTCTTTTCCACTACCACCCCCAATGCCAAGACAACCTTAGCTGTGTGCTGCAATAGTTCTTGGCCTTTTAGGATGCAGCCTCTTTGATAAAATGATGATAACTTAAACCTCCAAAAGAATATCCAATACATATAAAATTTCGCACTTGATTTCAGGACATTCGCATACTCCAGGGACCCTCTGTTAGGCTAGCATAGATCTCAGTTTCTGCATTTGTGCTAATTAAGTAGTCTGTAAGTGTTGCTGTAATATCACCTTGTTGGTGCACTTGCTTTATAAAAGATGTGTTCCACAGACCCACAGACATAGAAAACAAACTAATGGTTACCAAACGGGAAAAGCAGTGGAAGAGGGATAAATTAAGAGTTTGGAGCTAGCAGATACACCCTATGTATACAAAATAGATAAGCAACAAGGACCTACTGTATAGCACAGACAACTGTATTCAATATCCTGTAATAAACCATAATGGAAAATAACTGAAAAGGAGTATATATATCTGAATCACTTTTCTGCACACCAAAAACAAACCCAACCTTATAAATCAACTATATTTCAATTAAAATTTCAATAAATAAAAAAAAAAATAAAAGGCATGTTTCAGGTTTTAGAAAGTTTTGAATGCTTAGAACCCTGCCACCCCCCCAAAAAAGATACCAATTTAATTTTATAATGGGTAATGTAGTAATTATCATGAGAAGGAAATAGTGCCGTACTAAATAAAGAATTTGAAACTGATTTCTGATGAGCAAACTCCTTAAAATATAAGAAATTTCTGATATTCAGTTATTAAGTCATCTGTGATGAGTTCTGTCACTAACAAAAGACTCAGGTAACTCTATCTATATTCTAGTCAGCTCACATACATACAGTACATCCTTATATGGCAG
Source organism: Moschus berezovskii (assembly GCF_049115385.1). Lineage (NCBI taxonomy): Eukaryota > Metazoa > Chordata > Mammalia > Artiodactyla > Moschidae > Moschus > Moschus berezovskii. The sequence continues at coordinate 52,701,115 of NC_142462.1, read as the reverse complement.
TGGGCAGGCTGATGTGTAGTGTGTGTGAGGGGGGTTGCTTTTTCTCGAAGCACTGCTAATGTGGGATTCCACTGAGAGACAACACAGTTCTGCTAAGGACATCTATCTAGGTCAAGGGTGTATGCATTCCCTTTATAATGCCAATCCAGTTTGAAATAAAAATAGATTTATTTTCCAATCTTTTCTGCATATCTTCAGTAGTTACTGTAAAAAACATAGCATGTATTTTTACATTTGTTTCTAAAGGAAATTTATTCTAGATATCCTATAGAAGTATTTTACCTACATTGTTTCTTTTATAAATTCAATGAACATCATTGTGAATAAAATTGCATACACATAATATAACTTTTACAAAGATTTTAAATTGGAAATATGTGCAAACATAGATACATTTGCAGATAAATTATTGGCATTGGTTGAGGGCAAGTGCTGAATAAATGTTTTAATCATAATTTTTTTTTACAGCAGGACTGTATTCTTTGGAGTATTTACAGTAACTTCTCCCAAGCAAGGCTTCAAATTCAGTATTCTCCAAAAACAAATAAGCCTTGCTCACCATTCATTCAAGTACTGGCTTCTGGACTTCCTCATCCCTAAAGTAAATAAAGAAATCTCTGAAAGGACTAACATTTAGGATTTAATTTCATGATCTCTCTTTCAGATGTGACCCTGGATTTTCTGGCCCAGCTTGTGAGATGGCATCCCAGACGTTTCCAATGTTTATTTCTGAAAGCTTTGGCAATTCCAGGCTCTCATCTTACCATAATTTTTACTCTATCCGTGGTGCTGAAGTCAGCTTTGGCTGTGGTGTCTTGGCCAGTGGTAAGGCCCTGGTTTTCAACAAAGATGGGAGGCGTCAGTTAATCACATCTTTCCTTGACAGCTCACAATCCAGGTGAGTTGAAGCAGAGTGAAATACATACAGAAATAAGATAGCAAAGATTAAATTCAGATCTGTTAGTTTTCTTTTTTTTTCTTTGTTACATATATATATATATATCTTCTGATTTTCAGTCAAGATGAGAAGAAGCTTATAGTTTATATAGAGTTAATTGCACTAGTTTTTAATAAATTTAAAGGCTCACTAATGATTTTAAGATACTAATGACCGACTAGATTTTTTTAAAAATATGAAATGTTAGCATCAAAACTGTTCTTAAGCCAAGGGCTAGTTAATAATTTATGTAGTTTTTTATTTATTTGACAGCTTGCAGAGGCTGATTAGATTTACCCTACATCTTCCCTTCCCCCAGTGCTTAATAAATAATGTAGCAAGAGAATGATTGACATTTTAAGTGTATGTACACAAGTATGTAGTATACAAATATGTGTAAACGTATGGTTATATTTGTATAAATATATGTCTATAAAACACATGTATTGACCTCATCTTCTACATATATATATCTCAGTGAAATTGCTTACATTTTATAGAAGAGGGATGAATGGAAACCTACAGCTTTTGGGTAGTTTATTGAAATTGGTTCAAAATTCTTTAAAAGCCACAATGAATGTTTTAAATGTTTATGCACACTAATTATAGACAGTTCATGTCTAGGTTTCTCCAGTTCACATTGAGGCTGGGAAGCAAGTCTGTTCTGAGCACATGCAAAGCCCCTGACCAACCTGGTGAAGGTGTTTTATTACATTATTCTTATGATAATGGGATAACTTGGAAACTTTTGGAGCATTATTCATATCTCAACTATCATGAGCCCAGGTATGTTGGAAAGCCCAGCCATTTGGAAAAATGGGAGGGTAATATTTCCTTCCTGAGGAAATCTTTGTTCAAGTGGTATGAAAGCCTAGATACTTTTGCATTGAAAGATGGTAAGGATAAAGATTGATGCCTCTTGCAATGAAAAACTAGCAAGCTACATTCGTGTAATCTGTTTGCCCTGCTGACTTCTGGTAATTTGAAAAATTTATTCTCATATTCTGAAATGTGTATCTAAGGGAAATATATTTTTATGTCTAGGAAAGAGAAAAATAATAATTAACACTTTTTTCCCTTTTCAACTATAGTACAAACTATTAGATAAGATTTTAATATAGTACTAAATTATAAATGCTGTTGACAAATATTTGTCAGAAATATATGTTAAATTATAATAAATCATATGAGATAATAACTCATAAAATCTTATGACTGATTTTTTTTAATTTGCATGTAACATAATTGAGTTATAAGTACAAAGATATTTTTCTAGCATATATAGCGTCCCTGGCAAAGATGAAGTGGAGGCTGTATTTAAAGCCCTTTCTTCAGGCCACTTCTATTTTCTTTGGCTTATATATTTCACAGTCTACAGTCACAATTGTGAGATTTAAGTTTTACTTGAAGCAGAGCCATCCTTCAGTTTGGGTAGTGATAATCAACATTTGTGATACAATTTCAGATGTGTCCAAAGAATCACCTCCTTTTCTAGAACACTTTTTGACCTGCTGACTGAAATTCCTTTAAAATAGCAGAAGAGGAGGATGGGAAAGTTAAAATAGCACTAGAGTAGGTATCTCTGTGGCTTATATCCACTGTCAAATATAAAGAGCTAATAAAGTTTGCCTTCCTGGAAGTACATACATGTTGAACATGGAAAGATGTGAAAAAGAGTTGAGGCTTTGGGCACTGAAGTGTGCACTGGCATCATAGCAAAAAAACAGGGGCAGTGATGATTTTATATACTTTGAAGTTTTGCTTAGAGCATTGAGAAGGCATTGGCAATCCACTCCAGTACTCTTGCCTGGAAAATCCCAGGGGCAGAGGAGCCTGGTAGGCTGCAGTCCATGGGGTTGCCAAGAGTCGGACATGACTGAGCGACTTCTTTTTGTTTTTATCCCTATATTTAGTATTTGCAAATAGATGAGAACTTTTATTGATATTTTCATTAGAAAATGAGGTAGCATGTAATAGAGATAATATTTAACAACTATTATGAGTAGTAAATATTATATATTATAAATGTTATAAAATTTAAGAATGCACCAAATGTGTTGAATCTATTCCTTCTAAGAGTATACACAAGACTAAAACTCAATGTTCTCACTCAGTAGAGACATATGAATCCTAAAGAAACATTTTGAAGACTCTCCATAATAAGCATTAAAAGAAAAATCTAGCAAAACTCAAGGTGATAATAAAAAATAATGAAAGCATGAAGAAAATATCATTGTCCTAAGTTAAATTGGCCTAAAATACATTTTTTTCTAACAAAGTTTCAAAATTCAGTAATCAATTTGTAACATGAAATTTAATTAATCTTTGTTGATATGAAAAATAATTATAGATTTAATGTGCTATTGCAAAGGTACGTTTAATCTTGCCTGCCATTTGACAGCAACATTTTTCTTCTAAGCAGAATCAAGGTGGCTTTTCAACACTAGGTATGTGCACAGCTTGAAAGATTAAGATCAGAGTGGAGATTTTTTTAAATGGAGAATATGGTAGTGGTACCAAGAATACTTTCATTTTATATATATTGCCTCTGTCCAAGAGACTCTTCCTTCCTCTTATATAAATATTAATAAAGGGTAACATAGCAGAAGTAGAATTTGATATGTTCTAGACACTAAATTACATTTTATGTGATAAATAATACAAACCATGTAAACTCGCCATAAGACAGTTAATTATATCTTCATGCCTCAGCCATATGCTGAATTTTCTTCAGTATGAATTGCTGTCTGTAATTGCTGTGGATTTCATATTGTCCCTTTCTGCCGTGGTTGTTAGAAAATGAAGTGTGATCCCTATTAGATATGCTAGTTGGCTAACTACTGTTATTCCTAGATGATTTCTAATAATTTGCTTACCTGTAGTTCCCTCAATAAGTGAAGAGTTCTGCTTGTTATTTATATTTATAAAAGTTAAAGTCTGTATATATCTGAGTTAATCTTTTAACTCTGTCTTGTAAACTAATTGGCATTCTTATTAATATAAACTTTATATTGTTGGTGAAACTGATATTATTCTAGATTTTTCTTAATTATGGGGCTTGTTTTTTTATTCTAAAATTATAAAGTCTAACAATATTTTATTTTTGTCTTGATTATTGATTATAAGAAATCCGTGAGCTTAGTACATATCCAAAAAAGGAAGCTTGAAACAGAAAGTTGACTTAAATTCCTGGGTTTTCATCTAGGAATAGTCAGATCAAATGGTTCCATAGCTATACTAGCCAGTCACTGTAATAGGTGTAGAGTAGGAAAAACAGAGACTCCCACCCCACCTGAAGATATAATGTCGTGATAAAGAACACAGACTCTAGAGCCATGTTCACTAGATCCATACCCTGGCATTGTCACTTAAAAGCTGCTTAACCTAAAAGAAAATATTTAACCTCCTTTTGCCTTTGTGTTTGAATCTCTATCAGAGTATACTGATAATATGTACTTATTCTATGCAGAAAGAATTAAGTCCTTTTTGTATACCAGATACCAGGTTCTAGGTGCTAAGATAAAATAGTGAAAAACAGAAAAAAGTCTATGACTTTGCCGTAAGGATAGTATTATTCCAGTTTCACAGATGAAGATGCTGAAGCACATAGAGGTTAAATACCTTCCCTGCAGCTACAGAGTTGTCAACCATTAGGTGCCAAGAGTCTGATTACAGACTCACAGTCTTAACATTTCTGCTGATGAAAATATCGGTCACTTCAATTACTGTTATCACATACATATACACTTTATTTTCTTTAAAATTTCCTGAGAAATTCTACTTCTCAGTTGTTAATTTTTAACATTGTTTATATTTTCATCATAGAGAATAATACCTGCTTTTAAAATTATTAATATAAAAATTATAATTTTCTAATAACAATGCTAATACAATAACATTATTAAATTAATGTATGATGTTTTTATTGTTGAGTCAGTTTGAATATAGTTTATCTTATTATTTCTTTGCTATGTTGACATAAATAATATTTAATTATTTAATAAATATTCAGAAAAAATAAAGTGAGAATTACTGAAATAACTTAAATTTTATTCTTTTAATAAACCCACATTGGTTAAAGTATTAGCCAATTATGTACTTAAAAAGAATAAGCTTATGGTAACTATGTCTTTTTAGCTTAAGAAATGCTTTTTAGTTTATATTTCTGTATTTAAACATTGATTTCTTCTATTTAAAAAGTTTGTTTACTCTCATTTCAAAAAGTCCTACCACTTTTTTACTGTTTATATCATCAATGATTGTAATCAGGTTATTCCATCCCATATTTTCATGTACAGATTATTTAAAGAAAAAATAGTCTTTATTTTTAATAAGTTTCAGTACACAAAAATTGTATTTTCAAGATGTGATTTAATGCTTCTTTGTGTAATAACTAAAAGATGAACATAATACAAATATTAAAATCAATCTAATTTTTCAGTAAATCCACCCTTAGACTTTGAAGTTTTTAAATAATTTTTTTCTAAGTTATCCAACTAGTTACCTGCCTTAGGGAGTTTTTCTTTGCTCACTAGGAAAAAGACTCAATCCTTTCAGTGTGCGTTAATGCAGACAACTCTCCTGGTGTTTAATTGTACACTGATGGAGATAAATGTCCCATTTGCCATTCGCTTCACATCTCACCTTGTGTATGGATGTGAGCAGCATGGTACTGTGATTTATGGAGCTTTCAAGCAGATGTCATTGCAGTGGCAATTAATGTATGGTTCCTGCTGCTGTGTACAATGATTGCTCCTGGAAATTAGATATTATTCTTAATTTTCTTCCCCATTTGTCAGATACAGGTTTGTTGTCATAGCCACCATGACAGAGCAAGTGACCTCGCACACTATGCTAAACTCATGGGAATAAGAAAGTGCCATGGTTCCTACCAGTCCAAAACTATAATATGTGTAACAAGCTGCCAATATTCTTTACCAGACTTAGGCGAATCTTGCCACATTGACAACTGTGTTTTATTGGGTTAGTGTCTCTGAGAGCAACTGAATGAAAGGAGTCATATTTTTGGATGTATCAAGAAGACTTTATTGCAGTCAGACAAGAAACTGGAAAATCTCAAAAATGTTTGTCATAGTGGGAGAATTATTTTTTTCAAATATTATACTGCAGAAAACAAGATCCTGCTATAAATGTTTGTATTTTAGGACACCAAAATAATGCAAATTTTTACTTCTGTTTTCTGCTTTAGAATAATCTCCGTAGAATTACCAGATGATGCAAGACAGTTTGGAATTCAGTTCAGATGGTGGCAACCATACCATTCTTCCCAGGGAGAGGATGTATGGGCTATTGATGAGATTATCATGACATCTGTACTTTTCAACAGCATTAGTCTTGATTTTACCAATCTTGTGGAGGTCACTCAGTCTCTGGGATTCTACCTTGGAAATGTTCAGCCGTACTGTGGCCATGACTGGACCCTTTGGTAAGGATTTCATCTTTGTTCTTGTTGCTACATTTTGCATTAAGGATTGAAACACAAAGATGACCTTCCAATCCATCTAGCACGTAGTCTTTTGTGTTAATTGAACATGAACCGTTTGAAAAGTCACTATTATGTCTATAAGTAAGTTATCTTGGGAAAGAAGACTGAAAACAAAATACTGATAGATTTAAATAAAGATAAATCTTACTGTATTTATTAATCTTGAATTTTTACTTTCGCACCATTACACATAAAAACACTCTTCACCAAGTGTTAATATCTAAAATGACTAACATATTCTCCCTTCAAGGAGGTCCATCATGATCACAGTGAAAATTGAAATCACTTTAATGACTATTTTAATAAAATTTCTCATGAGATGTTTTATTTTCATGCTGTCTTACATAAAGTCCAAGAAGTTTTTCCACCCCTGATTTGTTTACTAAGATCTCCTTTGTTTTAAAATTAATTTATTTTAATTGAAGGCTAATTACTTTTATCAAGATTGGACCAGTGACTTGTATAGCTAATGTCAGTGGAGTTTCAAGACTGTAGAATCTGTTAGTCAAGATACCGTTCATTCTTAGATTTGTTTCTCCCTATGATCATATGCAAACTTAATTATACATTAAGCAGTAAATTAATAATTTAAGACTGTGATTAGTACTTCAGAAACATCGGTAGGATGACACAATAGTGATTAACTAGAGTCAGGAGGTGGCTATGTTTGGGTAATTCAGAGTGGCTACAATGCATTCCACCAATTGGGAAGTAAAGGAACTGGAAGTTCCAGGAACTTGAAGACCTGAAGGAAGAGCATTCAGCTGCAGGAACCTTTGTAGTGCAAAGACTCTCATAGCATGAGCGACTGTGGCATGTTCAAATATCAGGAAGTATGCCAGTGGTGCTGGAGCCTCAGGGATGAGGGAGCAAATGTCAGAAATGGAAGCCAAGAGATGTGCAGAAGCCCGATCAGGTAGGAGTTTCCAGGCTTAGAGATGCTACATTAAAACTCAGGTCTGTAAAATCTCAAAACTCACAGCCTTCATCCTTGTGCATACTACCCCTCTCTGGGTGTCCTTAGAACTTTAAGCATGATTGAAGAATAATTTTCTGAGTCTTTTACTTTCTCTTGAGTCATGGTCAGACCAATTTAATTTCTCCAGATGAATCTCACCAAAAGCCATTCACTGCAATTGTCTCCAGAGAGCATATCATAAATGACCCATCAGTGACCTTATCATAATTAGAGGTAAATTTTACACACCATTGCACATAAAATTACCTTTGATGGGAACTGTGCATAGACAGTCACATCTCACACAGCAGGCTAAAATTCTAGCATCAAAATGACAGCTAATGGAATGGAAGTATAGCTGATCACTTTTGCTGTGAGCACTGTCCAACTAGATAAAATGAAATTTCTATATGACAAAATATAAAAGGTTATATTCTGTAGTTTCTAGTTGATAGCCTCAGATGCTTGTTTTTGTGCATGTCCTTTTTTTAGTCCCAGAGTCTTCAAAGAAAATAAAGGGGTGACGCAAATAAGATACAAAGATGTAAAACAAAATGAGAGTTCTTGGAATTTTATGATTCTGAAATTTTAAATTGACCTGAATTAACCTGAATTAACCTGAATTAATTAATCTAAGTTGATCTTATATCATAAACTGTATCCCCCAAGTTTGTGTAGCAGTTTTTCTTTCCAGCACTTTTAATACAACAAAGAATCATATCATGAATGCAAGTCCTGTATCATGTTTATTTTTTCATAAATAGTTCACATCTGCTCAAATAAACTCCAAAGTTGCTGAGCATTTTAATTTAACACTTGGGTTGAATGCATGATAACAGCAGTTTAATTTCTGTGCTTTGATCAAAACCCTAAGAACAATATTCTTTCACACAAGCCTGATGAATATTCTTAACCCACCACTGCTTTAATTGGTGGAGATACATTTACTTTGTGAAAGTACAATCACAGTAATTATAGAAAGCCATAAGAAAATATAAATAATTGTACAATCCCCATGGGCACCTTGAGCAACGCCATAGGAATTTTATTAACAGCCACATGTGAGCAATCAGATTTGACTTTCTGATCTTCTCTGAAACAAAAAGGAGTTGTCCTGGTTATGAAACAACATAGAGTATACTCTGGTGGTGATAATGAGACTAGAGAAACACATTAACCGCTTTAATAAGGACATGAAAAATGCTCTCTACTCATTAAAATGAAACAACATGGAAGGTTTCAAACTGTTCCCATTTTCTTAGCCAATGAATCAGAATAAAGCCCCTTTTAATGACACCGTTTTCTCTCTGCTGCTGTTGAGGAATATATTGTTCAAGTTCAGTGTGAACTCATTTCAGTGATGTTTTTCAGAAACACTTATTACAATATTAAAATTCAAATGATGATATTGACCAACTACTTAATGTAACTCCCTAGTCTTAAGACAAGTCTGTTTTTTTCTTTTTTAATGTAAAACCTTTGGAGCATGTTAAGTAAAACTTTTTTGAACATGTTTGAATATGTGGCCTCTGGCCTTCAGTGACCTTGCTTCTCTCAAGGGAAATTTTGAAATGTATACATGTTTGCCACAAATGACTGGTGTTAAATTAATTATTGTTGGCTTTTCCCAGCTGTGAGTTCATTTGGTTCTCATTTTCTGACTTATGACTTTTCATGGGCATGGATTCCTGTTACTGAGAGTGTTCTCCAGGGAAAACCTGGACAATTGCTTTTTCATTAGAAGAACTACAGTCAATATGCTATAAATCACTTTACAATATGTCATATTAGAGCACGTTTTTCCATGTGGAAATGAATTGCTTTTAATTATTTGTAGTACTTTCCTTTCTTCCATGCATAGTCTCTGAAATCAGAACCTCTGTCTGCTTTATGTTCTAAAGATAGTCTTTAAAGCTCTTTCCATGTATTTTAAAATCACTAAGGGAATTATTTTAATTGATATTTATTAAAGGTGAATTGACCGATACTATTAGAGATAATACCAAGGCACATTTATATTCCTCTGTCTTTTCTAGTAGACTAGCTAAGTATACAGGTGGGAAGGAATTGCTTGTTTATTATGCAGAGTTTTATTTTTTTTTAATGTAGAGTTTTAGTTTCAAAATGTGTAAAACTGTGAGAGGATGGTCATTATAGCATATTAGAATTGTCAGTTGGTTTTAGTAGAAGACATAAAGAGTTTTCCAGACAACCAAAGACTAAAGGAGTTCAGCACAACTAGATGGGCTTTACAAGAAATGTGTTAAAGGAGCGTCTTCAAGCTGAAACAAAATTGCTCTGATAACAGGAAAACATGTAATAAAATAAATCTCACTGGTAAAAGTAAATATATAGTTAAATTCAAAACATTCTCATGTTGTAGTGTTTGCTTGCTTGCTAAGTCATTTAAGTTGTGTCCAACTCTTTGTGACAACTATGGACCATAGCTCACCAGGCTCCTCTGTCTATGGGATTCTCTAGGCAAGAATACTGGAGTGGGTTGCCATGCCTTCCTCCAGGGGATCTTCCTGATCCAAGGATCAAACCCATGTCTCTTATGTCTCCTGCCTTGGAGGGTTGGTTCTTTAGCCACCTGGGAAGCCTTATGTTGTAGTGGTTGTAGGTAAATCACTTATAAATCTAGTATAAAGGTTAGAAGACAAAAGTAGTAAAAATAATTATAATTACAATAATTAGTTAACAGACAAGATAAAAAATATGTAAATTATGACCCCAAAACATGAAACATGGTGGGGGAAGTAAAAAATGTGGAGCTTTAATATTCATTTGACTTAAGTTGTTATCAACTTAAAATAGACAGTTATATATATAAGGTATTTTGTATAAACCACATGTTAGCTACAAAGTAAAAACCTGGAATAGATACACAAAAGATAAAGAGAATGGAACCTAAGCATATCACTACAGAAAATCATCAAATCATGAAGAAAAAGAGCAAGAGAAGAAAGGAAGAAATGAATTACAAAATTACAAAAGAAAGAAATTACAACCAGAAAACAATTAACACAATGACAATAGTAAGTTTTAGTAAGTCCAAACCTTTCAAAAATTATTTTGAATGAAATGGACTGAATTCTCCAATCAAAAGCCAGAGTGGCTGAATGGATTAAAAGAAACAAGACCCAACTATATACTGCCTCCAAGAGTCTCACTTCAGCTTTAAGGTGGCATACAAACTCAAAAGGATGGGAAAAGATATTTCATACAAACAGAAGCCAGAAGAAAGCAGGAGTAGCTATACTTGTATCAGACAAAATAGACTTAAAGCAAAGACTCTAATAAAAGATAAAGCTAGGTGTTACATAATGATAAAGTTACTAACCCAACAAGACTATAAACATTTGTAAATATTTATGCACCCCAACATAGGAGCAGCTAAATATATAAAACAAATATTAACAGACATGAAGGGAAAAATCAACAGCTATACAATGATAGGAATGGACTCAGTTCTGTACTTTCAATATTGGATTCATGTAGAATATCAGTCTATATGAAAAGGTCAGTCTTCATTCCAATCCCAAAGAAAGGCAATGCCAAAAAATGCTCAAACTACCGCACAATTGCACTCATCTCACACGCTAGTAAAGTCATGCTCAAAATTCTCCAAGCCAGGCTTCAGCAATATGTGAACCGTGAACTCCCAGATGTTCAAGCAGGTTTTAGAAAAGGCCGAGGCACCAGAGATCAAATTGCCAACATCCGCTGGATCATGGAGAAAGCAAGAGAGTTCCAGAAAACCATCCATTTCTGCTTCATTGACTAAGCCAAAGCCTTTGACTGTGTGGATCACAATAAACTGTGGAACATTCTGAAAGAGATGGGAATACCAGACCACCTGACCTGCCTCTTGAGAAACCTATATGCAGGTCAGGAAGCAACAGTCAGAACTGGACATGGAACAACATACTGGTTCCAAATAGGAAAAGGAGTACGTCAAAGCTGTCACCTTGCTTATTTAACTTCTATGCAGAGTCCATCATGAGGAACGCTGGGCTGGAAGAAGCACAAGCTGGAATCAAGATTGCCAGGAGAAATATCAATAACCTCAGATATGCAGATGACACCACCCTTATGGCAGAAAGTGAAGAGGAACTCAAAAGCCTCTTGATGAAAGTGAAAGAGGAGAGTGAAAAGGTTGGCTTGAAGCTCAACATTCAGAAAACTAAGATCATGGCATCTGGTCCCATCACTTGATGGGAAATAGATGGGGAAACAGTGGAAACAGTGTCAGACTTTATTTTTGGGTGCTCCAAAATCACTGCAGATGCTGATTGCAGCCATGAAATTAAAAGATGCTTACTCCTTGGAAGGAAAGTTATGACCAACCTAGATAGCATATTAAAAAGCAGAGACATCATTTTGTTAACAAAGGTCTGTCTAGTTCAGTTCAGTTCAGTTGCTCAGTCGTGTCCGACTCTCCGCGACCCCATGAATCACAGCACGCCAGGCCTCCCTGTGCATCACCAACTCCCAGAGTTCACTCAAACTCTGTCTAGTTAAGGCTATGTTTTTTCCAGTAGTCATGTATAGATGTGGGAGTTGGACTATAAAGAAAGCAGAGCACCAAAGTATTGCAATGCTTTTGAACTGTGGTGCTGGAGAAGACTCTTGAGAGTCCCTTGGACTGCAAGGAGATCCAACCAGTCCATCCTAAAGGAGATCAGTCCTGGGTGTTCATTGGAAGGACTGATGTTGAAGCTGAAACTCCAGTACTTTGGCCTTCTTATGCGAAGAGCTGATTCATTTGAAAAACCCTGGTGCTGGGAAAGATTGAGGGCAGGAGGAGAAAGGGACAACAGAGGTTGAGATGGTTGAACGGCACCACCAACTCAATGGATATGGTTTGGATGGACTCTGGGAGTTGGTATGGACAGGGAGGCCTGGCATGCTGTGGTTCATGGGGTCGCAAACAGTCGGACGCGACTGAGCAACTGAACTGAACTGAACTGACAGAGTTTAAACTGAGTTGTATAATTGACTAAGACTAAGCAATGCAGAGGGAAAAAAGTTTGTACTTTTATCCTCCTTGAGAATTCCAGACCCCCAATCTCCACTTTGAGAACCCCAGACCCCTTTTCCTCCTTGGGGACCCTGGACTTCTTATCAATCTGCCTAGGAATTACTCTCTCAGGTACATGAAAAGATGCTCAACATCACTAATCATCAAGGAAATGACAAATCAAAACCACAAGGAGATGTCACCTCACACATATTAGAGTGGCTATTATTGAAAATAGGAACTAACAAGTATTACCAAGGATGTGGAGAAAGGATATTCAATGCATTGTTCTTGGGAATGTAAACTAGTGTATCTACTATGAAAAACTATATAGAGGTTTCTCAAAAGATTAAAAATAAATTCCATACTATCCAACAATTTTACTTCTGGGTATATGTCTGAAAAAAATGAAATCATTGTCTTAAAAATATATTTTTACTGCCCATGTTTGTGACAGCCTTATTTACAACAGTCCAGACATGGAAACAATGAAAGTGTCCATCAGTGTGTGAATGTATGATAAAGAAAATGTGGTACATACAATGGAATGTTTTCAGCCATAAAAAATAAGGAAATTCTACCATTTGTGACAACATGGATGGACCTTGAAAAAAATCCAAACTTGCAGATACAGAGAACAGATTGGTGTTTTCCAAAGGTGGGGAGAAAGGGGTGGGCAAAATGGGTTGAGTTATCAAAAGGCACAACCTTTTCACTTACAAGATAAAGTTCTGGGGATATAATGTGTAGCATGACTATAGTTAACAATCCTGTATTTTATCCTTGAAATTTGCTAAACAAGTAGATCTTAAAAGTTCTCATCACAAGAAATAATTTAGTAACTATGTGAGGTGATAGATGTTAACTAATCGCAGTGATCATTTTGCAACATATACGTATATCAAATTTTTATCTTATACACCTAATATAGTGGTGTATGCCAATTATATCTTAATAAAACTAGAAAAAAGTAAAAATTGATAAGATGAACTAAGAAAAACTAATTTTTTTCTTTAATTATGCTTGAGGAAATGGAGATTCTTTTAAAAGAAGATTTAGAAATAAGAGAGATGTGTTGTAGAAATGTTGAAAGTGTCTGCTAGTTACTTTCATGGACAGTAGAAATAGAAGTTATATAATATTACTCAATGTGTCTTTTTTTTTTTTTTGCATATACAAGTGAATCACTAGCTCCAGTCATGGTAGGACCACTTTTTAGAAGAGAAATTTCCTAAAGGAAGTAGTGAAAGTAGAGAGAATATAAAAGAAACATGCAAGAAATGAAACTAGCTATGAATGACAAAAGGCATGAGGAAAAAGAGGGTGATGTTTTTTGTGGTATGTAATGTTGTGATGGGAAGACTTTGGAAACCTTTTAAAACCAGCCCCAGGTGACATGGTCAGCCTGGAGTTGTACGGAAGCTGATTGTAAAAGAAGGATAACAGCTGCAGGATGGGTGGCCCAAATCAGAGGGAGTGGACAAATGGAAGCAAGTCAGGACATTCAAAAAAATGTATATTCATATCTCATGGGGCGTCTATAAGCATGCACAACAAAAAGGAAGCTGGATACTTTATAAGAAGCAAGAGTTGCCTAAGGTTCAGGCTAAAAGTGTGTACATGCATGCTAAGTTGCTTCAGTCGTGTCCAACTCTGTGTGACCCTATGGACTGTAGCCTGCCAGGTACCTCTCTCCATGGGATTCTCCAGGCAAGAATACTGGAGTGGGTTGCCATGTCCACCTCCAGGGTATCTTCCCAACCCAGGGATAGAACCTGCATCTCTTATGTCTCCTGCATTAAAGGCAGATTCTTTACCACTTGCACCGCTTGGGAAGCCCAAAAGGATCCTAAAAGCCTGTTTATCTCATAATACAAATTAAATACAATTCACTTCCAATAAGAGGTAGGAAATAGTACTGTAGCTCTACTAACATTGAAGAAAATCAATAATATATTTTTACATAATAATATAACAACTGAACAATGAGTGAAATGTATTTTAAGCTATATAAGAAGAGCTATAAAGTAGTTGTCAAGGTACTTCTAAGTTATAAGAATCATCAGGTATCAACAATAATGTGTAGTGATGGATAACATAAAACGATTTCCTAATTGATCAGGAGAAATCCCTTCAGAGCTCATGCTTGCACACACCTGATATATACATTTAGCAAGAAGTGGGCCAAACATTTTTTAATGAGATCTACCTTTTCTTCTAGGACTTCCCTGATAGCTCAGCTGGTAAAGAATCTGCCTGCAGTGTGGGAGACCTGGGTTCGATCCCTGGGTGGGGAAGATCCCCTGGAGAAGGGAAAGGCTACCCACTCCAGTATTCTGGCCTAGAGAATTCCATGGACTCTAGTCCATGGGGTCACAAAGAGCTGGACATGACTGAGCAACTTTCACTTCACTTCAATCTTTTCTTCTGCTATCTTTTGGTTAATTTTTCAAAATAGGGTTTATGTGTTGCAGACGTTAAAAGTCAAGAGTCTTTCCTACATGCTGATGTTTATTCCTTTGGACTGGTCTCATGAAAATAGTCATGAGGCAAAGGAGGTTGCCTGATACTAATATAAGGGATGTGTCACTTGTAAACATTCACAAAGGAGAAGTTGGGTTAGTGCCCCTCTGAAACTTTGGATAGCCTTCATCTCTTAGCTCACAAGAAAAACAAATTTATGGCTATCCCTTTATAAAATGTATCTGCTTATAGAATAAAAATAACAGCCAAGTAAATATCTTTAGGATTTTTCTTTCATTGAACATCAGCCTATAATTTATATAGAAATTTTGTCAGTTTAAATTGTTTATTAGTAATCCTAGAGTATTCTTGGGATTATTTTTTTACAAAGACTATTAAAAAGAATAAATCAACTCAAATTGTGCTGCTGAAGAAAGTCAGTTGTAGTGAACTCATTCCCAAGAGCCATTTCAACTACCATTTCACAGTAAGTGATTAGGAAGGTTAGCAGATAGATAAGGTTAATACACTGAGTGACAAACTGAAAAGTCACTATTATTTTCAACAGCTGTGAAAAAAGTATCTTCAGTGCCCTAGGAAATACCTCTATAAAATTGATAATGTAATTGAAAGTTGCTCAGTCGTGTCCAACTCTTTGCAACCCCATGGACTATACAGTCCATGGAAGTCTCCAGGCCAGAATACTGAAGTGGGTAGCCTTTCCCTTCTCTTGGGGATCTTCCCAATCCAGGAATTGAACCCAGGTCTCCCACATTGCAGGCAGATTCTTAACCAGATGAGCCACAAGGGAAGCAATGTAATTGAATACATTCCCAAATAGATTTATAAATGACTTTCTAAAATAAATCCTATTTACTAGGTTTTTTCTTCATGAGGATTTCATTACATGAAATTTTTATTCATTGATAGGCTAACATATATTCAGCTGTTTATTGATTGCACTATAGGCACTATTTGTCCTGTAGGTATAGTACTTGGTACTGAAGATGAAGATAGACAAGCCCTTTGTTTGTGGAGCTTATTTTCTAGAGGAGAAAAACAATAATGAAAAAATTTGTGATAATATTCCAGATAGTGACAATTGCTGTGAGGATAAAGGAGTGGACTGTTAGGTAGCATAAGTGGAAACTGAGACTATTTTAGGTAAGATGTTTAGGGAAGCCCTCTTGGGAATGTAGAGACCTCAGAATAATGAGAAAGAAATACTGAAGTGAAAGTGTACAAGGAAACCATGACAGGTAGAAAGAACAGCAAGATCAAAGGTCCTGAGGCGGGCAAGGAACTAGATTATGTTAGGGCCTCAGAGAGCAATAGAGAAGTTTGGGATTTTATTCTGAGCATTATGCATGCTATGTGCTAAGTCGCTTCAGCCGTGTCTGATTCTTTATGACCACATGGACTGTAGGCCACCAGGCTCCTCTGTCCATGGGATTCTCCAGAGAAGAATATTGGAGTGGGTTGCCATACACTCCTCCAGGGGATCTTCCCAACCCAGGGATCAAACCTTCATCTCTTACACCTCCTGCTTTGGTGGACAGGTTCTTTATCACTGGTACCACCTGGGAAGCCCCAGTGTGTTATGGGTTATGAGAATTCAGTAAATAATTTGAAGCAAGGGGGTGATGTAATCATATTTTTAATATAGCTGCTGTGTGAGAATAGATGGTATGAAGTAATAAGAAAAGCTCAGAGGCCAGTAGTGTCATCCACATGTACTTACTGGAATATTGCTAGAAACAGTCTGATGGGCCACTTGAAGATATATATTGGAGAACAAAAGCTTAGAAATGAATGCCAAAGGAATGAATAAAATGGCTATGTTCCCAGCATCACGTCTTGTTGATGTCCACACAGTTGACTTTTGAGTCATTTATTTCTCCAAAGTTAGATTTTCCTAAAAATCTTCCTAAGAACTAGGCAGCTAAGTGAGATTTCAGAAATAAGAGAACCTACCACTAAACAAGTTAACAATAGAAGTCTGCATTTCATGATCTGGATTCAAGGTACCTCTGGCTTGTTGAAAAAGCAATTCAGTAGGCTGAGATTGTTACTTTCTGCAGACAGTGGTTCACAGAGCTCTGCGGTAGGCCCTGGGTGACCTGACCTAGTCAGCCTTTCCTGTCTCCCTGCCTGTCATTCATCCCACCCCAACCACATCGTCCTTCCTTCTTTACTCCTTCTCTACTCCAAGCCAAGCTCTTTCCTTTCCCAGCACCTTTGTCTTGCCTATGCTTCTTCCTAGGAAGTTCCTTCATTGGTCTCAGTGCCAAGTCTTCAAGTTTTCCAGGGAACTGGAAAAAGTCCAAGGACTTGAAAAATGAATATTGTTTCAAAACTAATTTTTTAAATGGTAAAAATAAAATTAATCAATTTAAATTAAGTATATGTAAAACACAACACATGCCAACTCCATTAACTGCTAAATTTAAATATTCATAAAATTTTATGCTGTTGGTAATAATTTTTTGGTCAGATTCCTGAGTATGTTGAGAAGTCACAGCCAAATGTATGTTCTATGCATTACAAGTAGCCAAATAAAATTCAAAGGCAAAATTATAAAATCTACTTGAAGGTTTCTGCACCAAAAAAAAATATACATATATGTAATGTGGAACATGGGTGAATTTTAATATGCTTGCCATGATGAGTGATGGAGTTTCCAAAATTAAAAGTGTCAAAGTCCTATAAAAGTCTTAAAATTGCCCTGCTTCAATACTCACTAAATTAGTACACACTAGGTGACTGCATCGGAGAAGGCAATGGCAAGCCACTCCAGTACTCTCGCCTAGAAAATCCCATGGATGGAGGAGCCTGGTGGGCTGCAGTCCATGGGGTCGCTAAGGGTCGGACACAACTGAGCGACTTCACTTTCACTTTTCACTTTCACACATTGGAGAAGGAAATGGCAACCCACGCCGGTGTTCTTGCCTGGAGAATCCCAGGGACGGGGGAGCCTGGTGGGCTTCCGTCTATGGGGTCACACAGAGTCGGACACGACTGAAGTGACTTAGCAGCAGCAGCAGCAGCAGGTGACTGCATATGGCAGGATAAAGAGAAAATTTTGGAGAGTCCTTGTGTATCTTCCTTTCTTGCCTCGCCTCTTCCCTCCAAGCTAAACATTTTCATTCAGGGCTCTCAGGCCTAACTATATGGGGCCAGTATGTTCCTTCCTGAAAGGAAGTGAGATGCAAGAGGAAATAGGAAGGAGATAACAGAGAGAACAGGAGTATATTGAAAAGGCAAACCTTAATTATAAGTAGTATAAATATGGACTGGGCAAGTTCACTTCAACCAAAATTGGTTTTGGGGTTATTATGGATGCGATGTAAGAGTAACAGGAGTAAGAGGATCCAGGACAGCCAAAGATCTGAGATGAGTTAAAGTTATTAACAGAGTCTGGAAACAGCAAAAGCTTCTCTGATTCCTCTCCTCTCTTCAGAAGAGTTGGGAAGTCTTATTGTTGAAAAGCGCTCCTGACAGCTTCGTGCTAAGTCACTTCATCATGTCTAACTCTTTGCAGCCCTGTGAACTGTTGCCCGCCAGGCTTCTCTGTCCATCGGATTCTCCAGGCAAGAATATGGTAATGGGTTACCATTTCCTTCTCCAGGGGTCTTCCTGATCCAGAGAGCAAACCCACCACTCTTACATCTCCTGCATTAGCAGGTGGGTTCTTTATCACCAGCACCATCTGGGAAGCCCCCCTGGCAACTTTACTACTCTCATACACACAGGTTCCTGGCAGGATACTGCAGGCACTACGAGAGTTGAGAGGAGCTATTTTCCCGAGCCCTTGGTCTCCCAGCTCTCTGATAGTCTGTCATCTATCTGACCATCAGTCTCTCTCTCTCTCCTCCTCTCTTTGGGGGGCCAAAACCCAGGCTGTGCTTTGTGCTGACTTCCTCTCTGTCTTGTACCTGGCAGATAGTTCCCTTTTCCTGCCACAGTTTACTCCAGCTGCTGAACATTTCCTAAAACTGCAGTGAGGTGGACAAAATGAAGATTCAACTGAGAAATGACAGAAATCTTTGAAAGCATAAAAATTTGTGTAAATTTTTAAAATGTCTATAAACATTTTTTAATTAATTTATTTATTTTAATTGGAGGCTAATTACAGTATTGTAGTGGTTTTTGCCATACATTGACATGAATCAGCCATGGATGTACATGTGTCCCCCATCCTGAACCTCCCTCCCCATCCCATCCCTCAGGGTTGTCCCAGTGCACCAGCTTTGAGTTCCCTGTTTCATGCATCGAACTTGGATCTATGGTAATATGTATGTTTCAATGCTGTTCTCTCAAATCATCCCACCCTCGCCTTCCCCCACAGAGTCCAAAAGTCTGTTCTTTATATCTGTGTCTCTTCTGCTGTCTCACATATAGGGTCATCATTACCATCTTTCTAAATTCCATATATATGCGTTAATATACTGTATTGGTGTTTTTCTTTCTGACTTACTTCACTCTGTATAAACTGTTTTTAATTGGAGTATAATGTTGTGTTAGTTTCTGCTGTACAACACCGTGAATCAGCTCTATGTATACACGTATCCCCTTTCTCTGGAGCCTTCCACCACCTCCATTCCATCCCTCTAGGTCATCACAGATCACAGAGCTGAGCTCCCTGTGTTATACAGCAGCTTCCCACTAGTTATCTATTTTACAGATGTATATCAATGTGACTTTCTCAATTCATCCTACCCTCTCCTTCCTCCACTGTGTCCACAAGTTTGTTCTCTACGACTGTTTCTCTGTTCTTGCCCTGCAAATAGGTTTATCAGTACCATTTTTCTAGATTCCATGTATGTGTGTTAATACATAATATTTGATTTTCTCTTTCTGACTTCACACTGTATGACAGACTCTAAGTTCATCCACGTCACTACAAATGTGTGACTGTGTAATATTTCATTGTATATTAGTGTATGTACCACATCTTCTTTATCCATTCATCTGTCGATGGACATTTAGGTTGCTTCCGTGTCCTGGCTATTGTAAATAATGCTACAATGAACCTTGGATGCATGTATCTTTCTGAATTATGGTTTTCTCAGGGTATATGACTAGTAGTAGGATTGCTATATCATATGATAGTTCTAATTTTAGTTTTTTAAGGAACCACCATACTGTTCTCCATAATGGTTATATCAATTTATATTTCCACAAACAATACAAGAGAGTTCCCTTTTTCCACACCCTCTCCAGCATAAAATTTCTACTAACTTTAGAACTAGATTTTTTTTTTTAAGTGATTGGTATTAGCTGCTGGCGTGTAGATTTGGGGAGAATTGGGCTCATTACACAGGAGATAAAGGTGAGTGACTGGTCTGCAAATGGACCTCTGTGCTCCTGAGAAAGACATGGAGTCACTCTCTGTGGCTGCCAACAGTCATTGGTCTACCTGCCATCTCATAGTAGCACCTGTGCAGGTGTGTGCAGCCTGGTTAGAAAGAGAATATAGTTTTCGTTGTGGTCACAACCACAATGATGGTTGTGATCTGATGTCTGTCAGATGTACAGACATCCTGAATGTCTAACCTAGGTGACTTATTTACCCCCAGTTCTGTCTCCCACATGTTAACTATCTCATCCTTGAGAGAAAACTGCTATTAAGCACCCAATTTTTTGTTGAAATTTGTTTGCCAAGAGGCTGCTTTCTGTAGAAGCTGAATAAACAGCAGCCAAACAGTTTGATTTAAGCATTTTATAGCTTAAAGCAAAATTCTGGTCCTGGCTTGAAGAACCATGTGCAAATTTCCAAACTGAGAAAATAGAAATGAGACTGAAGAAGCTAAAGAATATAAACTATGTACTTTAAATAAGAATTGTAATGATAAGCAAAATAAAGCAGGAGCTAGGAACAGAGGTATAAAAGGAGACTGAAATACATGCTGTAAAGCACACTATTCCAAAATATTTTCTATTGCCAATTCAATGAACTAACAAAATGACTAAGGATTTCACTTAGAAATCCATAAGGACTTTTAAAATGAAGTATTGAATAAACATAAAAGTATGAAAAAATGTATTATATGTAGAAATTTCAAATTTGAAGCTATAGATGGATTGAAGTAAGTAAAAAAGATTGTCATAAAATACATTTGTATCTAGAAATTTCTTATATAGAGAATTACTCCAGTTGAGAAACCAGTAAAGAGAATATAGTCAGGAAAGCAAAGGGAAAATTAATAAAACAGGCTATCATATGAATACAACATGTTAAGGCCTCATGTTTTACATCTTCTTTCTCTAAAATCTTCATTGAAGTGATAGAGGCAACATAACAGAGAAAATGCTGTACCATTTTTGGACTTTGAAAGTTGAATGAGCTTCTTGAAGAAGTAGGGTGTGGGAGGACAGTGTGGTGGTGAGAGTGGAGTGAGTGAACGTTAGATGACTCCTTGCTCCTGGCCCTGATTCTTTGAGGCTGAGGCTGGGGCTCGATATCAGAAACACAGGTGATGCCATAGGGGGTGGCTGTCAACAGAAGTATGGAAAGTCAGGTGTCTCTATACATTGAATAATGCAGAAAGCAAAACCTGTTAGAATCACAAATGGAAAATTACAACCATAATTCAGAGTGTGATTTCAGTATTTTGTTTGCGTCCTTGATGGATGAAGCAAACAAAAAGTAAGTGAGGACCTAGACAAATGTATGGGAGAAAATTAACAAGGATATTTAATAAAGAAGAAATTGTACCCTACTGATAAAAAAATACATGTCTCTTTCATATGTCCACTGGACATTTGCAAAAAATTAAGTTTGAACTAGGCTCTAAGAGAGTCTTAATAGATATCAATAAAGTATCACACCAAAAGCAGTGACCATTAAGGTCACATATTCCAGCACTTAAAATTTTTTAACTATTTTTTCCCTGAAAACAATACACAGCAAAAACTGGGAAAAGGGAATTATTTGCAACATTTATTCCAGACTACATATCCCAAATATGTGAAAAATTTGTACAAATAAGTAAGGAAAAGATAAATTCCTATTCTAATCATGGGCAAATTACATGAAAGGCTACTTTAACACCCCAAAAAACTACAAATAGGTAATGAATCAGTTCAGTTCAGTTCAGTCGCTCAGTCGCGTCCGACTCTCTGCGACCCGATGAATCACAGCACGCCAGGCCTCCCTGTCCATCACCAACTCCCGGAGTTCACTCAAACTCATGTCCACAGAGTCGGTGATGCCATCCAGCTATCTCATTCTCTGTCGTCCCCTTCTCCTCCCGCCCCCAACCTTTCCCAGCATCAGAGTCTTTTCCAGTGAGTCAACTCGTCGCATGAGGTGGCCAAAGTATTGCAGTTTCAGCATAAATATCATGTTAACTTTTCTAATAATCAAAGAAATATAGATTAAGAGACTTTACATAGAGTAGCTAAAATGAAAACTATTGTAAGTGTTCAGTATTGATATGTATTAAGAATTTGCAGTGCCATCATTGTTAATATTTTTGGTAAATATAACTTGATACAAAATTTTTGAAGGGCAGTTTAGCAATAAGTATTAACCTTTAAATTTTGCTTTGACCAAGCAATTCTGCTTCTAGGAATTTATCCTAAGAAAATAATTAAACAACTATACAAAAATATAGAAGGATGTATATTATAGAAGTATTGTTTATAACAGTGAAAAGTGGAAACAACCTCCAAAGATTCCCATAATTGTAGATTGGCTTTGTTCGTTAAAAATGACAGTGTCTCAGTATATTTTTTCAATATGGAAGGGTGGTAATGAAATAGTTTTAGAAAGAAAAAAACATGACTATTATGATTCTATATTTTTTAAAAGAAAGAAAAGCAAGTGTCTGCGTATATGTGGGTATATTCCTGTGTGTAAACATAAGGAAACCTGGAAGTATTTACACTAAAATATTAGCAGTGGTCATCTCTAGATAGAATTGTGAATTTTTAGCTTTTTAAAAAATGCTTCTATATTGTCATTTTTTTTCCAATAAGTGTAAAATTTATATAATCCACTGAAATATGGTTATTTCTATTTTGAGACATTAAATTATATAAAGTGCAAATTAGTTTGTGTCACCTTTAATTCCACAGTATCAGCAAGTATTTCTGTCAGCTCCAGTAAACATTTCTTTGATGATTACAAGAACAAAACCCTCAAAAAAGGATGATAGAGAGGTTTAAATTCATTTACATGTCCTTCTGCAGATTAATATAACTTCTGAATAGTATCAGACCAAAAAGGTTTTGTATTGGTCTTCTATTTCTCTGAAAATGAGTTCTGCAGAGCTGTTCTTTACCATGGGTTTCTTGAAAATAACAGAATACTGCTTAGATCGCTAAGAAATGTAAATACTGGTGCATTGTCTTCTCTAGTGGCCCATTGGTAGTGACATTTCTGCCACATAGTTTACTTACCAAACTATTCTGAAAGAGATGAATCAGTGGTCAAAAATGGCTCAGTCCCTAGGTGATTTGACTATTTTACATGAATTTCCTTTTAAAGAACTGTGTGACCTGAGTATTCCTCTATTTACTTTAGTTAGATGTATCTGCCTTTCATTTAAGAATGCCTTTTTTTCTGGAGATGGGAATGAGGCTCTGGGGAAATGCAGAAAGGGCAGTTTCTTTAAGAGAGGATAACCTCAAAACCTTGTCTGTGTTCATTGCAGCATTTAAGTAACTATGGTTTTGGAAAACTTGCCTTTTCTCCCATCAAGAGCCCCCACTCATGTGCTCATTTTATTTAATATTCTTTGCATGCTTTTGATATGCATGACATAGTGAAAAGGACATCAAAGTAGAAATCAGTTGGCCTGGTTTCTAGCTTTTTAGTAACAGTGTGACCCTGATGGTCAGCAGCTAAGACTCTCAGTTTTCCTTCTCTATAACAGTGCTCAGGATCCCTGATGTATCTCAAATGATATTGACTCATAAGTCAAATGAAATAATCCAACTGTTGGAAAACCATGATGTACCGACACCAGGTACTTCTTGAGGTGTGCAAGGCTCTGAATGCTATGGGGGATGCAGAGATGAGCAAGGTGTGACCTCTCTCTGTGGAGAGGCTTCCAGCCTGGTCAGGAAGATAGGTCCTCAGCAACCCCTGAGATTAAGCTATGAGGGGAAGGCAAAGGACCTATACTCTGGACTATGAAGCCTTAGATATGACTAAGGATAGTTGAGTTGCATTATGGTGTCATCTACTTAGCAGTGTCATAACAGAGAGCCTACTAGCCTTCTTGGGGGTGGAAATGAAAAGGCACAGGGAGGTAAGCTTGCCATAATGGAAAGAGTTATCCCCATTCTCTCATTAAAATATGTAAGTATTAAAAGATTCAGGACTGTTTTATTGTTCCTTTATTTTTGAGGCACTCTGACAAATCAACATGAATAGAGTTAAGCCTCCAATTCCTAGTGCATTCTGTCTCCAGAATTTCTCCCCAAAATGCTGATGTGGCCTTTTTTTTTTTTTCCTGTGATTGCAACGGAGAAGTTCAGCTTAATTTTTGCCTTTATAAACATATCTTGACTTAGACAAGCAGCAAAGAGGAGCAGTTTTGTAAATTAAACTATTTCAGCCTGTGAAATTCTCTCCCATAAAATTACAGTAGTATATGAAATCAGAATATTAAGGAGGAAAAAGTCAGACCTAATATCACTGACTTTCAGCCAGTCTTGAATAAATCATAAACAATCGAGTGAATTTGTTTTATGAGTGGTCAAGACTCTGAGGTACAGACATCTGTGATCTTCTTGGGTTATTTTGCTTCAGATTAAGATGGCAGGAGAGATATCATACAGGGCGTCCCAGGCAGCTTAACAGTGGAGAGTCTGCCTGCCAGTGCAGGAGACGCAGGTTTGATCCCTGGGTTGGGAAGATCCCAAAGAAGAAAGTAGCAATCCACTCCAGTATTTTTGCCTGGGAAATCCCATGGGCAAAGGAGCCCAGCGGGCTATAGTCCATAGGGTCACAAAGAGACAAACACGACTTAGTGACTGAACCACCACCACCACCACCAGTGGTATCATGCAGTACTGTGAAGTATGGGAGGTGTATCAGAAATGCATTCTGCTCTCAGTTGCAACAAGAACAACCAGAAAGGACTGACCATGGTATAAACAAAGGTGGAAAGGCTTATTTTGTCATTTGTAACAAGCCGTCCTAGGATTAAGGGCTGGAAGCCGCTTAACAAGGCCATCAGGGACCCATGCTCTCTTCATTTTTCTACTCCACCATCTCAGCAGAGAGAACTCCAACTGCATATTTGTTCCCATTATTGTCATAGAATGGCCACTGCCCCATTAGGGAGAAAGCACTAGGAGCAATAGGCAGAAGGACATGCCAGCCAAATCCATCTGTCTCTCTTTAAAAGCTTGTAGGTAAGTATCTAGGTAAGTATCTACTTACCTAGAGGTCCATTGGTTAAGGACTCCATCCTTCCAATGCAGGGAAGTAGATACTTACCTAGAGCAAGTAGATACTTACCTAGATACTTACCTAGAGCAAGTAGATACTTACCTAGATACTTACTTACCTAGATACTTACCTAGAGCAAGTAGATACTTACCTAGAGGTCCATTGGTTAAGGACTCCATCCTTCCAATGCAGGGGGGACAGGTTTGATCCCTGGTTGGGGAATTAAGATCCTGCATGTCATGCAGAGGAAAACAATAGAATGGGAAAGATTAGAGATCTCTGCAAGAAAATTAGAGATACCAAGGGAACATTTCATGCAAAGATGGGTACAATAAAGGACAGAAATGGTATGGACTTAACAGAAGCCGAAGATATTAAGAAGAGGTGGCAAGAATACACAGAAGAACTGTACAAAAAAGATCTTCACAACCCCGTTAATCACAATGGTGTGATCACGCACCTAGAGCCAGACATCCGGGAATGTGAAGTCAAGTAGGCCTCAGGAAGCATCACTCTGAACAACGCTAGTGGAGGTGATGGAACTCCAGTTGAACTATTTCCAGTCCTAAAAGATGATGCCGTGAAAGTGCTGTACTCAATATGCCAGCAAATTTGGAAAGCTCAGCAGTGGCCACAGGACTGAAAAAAGTCAATTTTCATTCCAATCCCTAAGAAAGGCAATGCCAAAGAATGCTCAAACTACCTCAAATTGCACCCATCTCACACACCAGTAAAGTCATGCTCAAAATTCTCCAAGCCAGGCTTCAGCAATATGTGAACCGTGAACTCCCAGATGTTCAAGCTGGTTTTAGAAAAGGCAGAGGAACCAGAGATCAAATCGCCAACATCCGATGGATCATTGAAAAAGCAAGAGAGTTCCAGGAAAATATCTATTTCTGCTTCATTGACTATGCCAAAGCCTTTGACTGTGTGGATCACAATAAACTGTGGAAAATTCTGAAAGAGATGGGAATCCCAGACCACCTGACCTACCTCTTGAGAAATCTGTATGCAGGTCAGGAAGCAACAGTTAGAACTGGACATGGAACAACAGACTGGTTCCAAATAGGGAAAGGAGTACATCAAGGATGTATATTGTCACCCTGCTTATTTAACTTATATGCAGAGTACAACATGAGAAATGCTGAGTTGGATGAAGCACAAGCTGGAATCAAGATTGCTGGGAGAAATATCAGTAACCTCAGATATGCAGATAACACCACCTTTATGGCAGAAAGTGAAGAAGAACTAAAGAGCCTCTTGTTGAAAGTGAAAGAGGAGAGTGAAAAAGTTGGCTTAAAGCTCAACATTCAGAAAACAAAGATCATGGCATCTGGTCCCATCACTTCATGGCAAATAGATGGAGAAACAGTGGAAACAGTATCAGACTTTAATTTTTGGGGCTCCAAAATCACTGCAGATGGCGACTACAGCCATGAAATTAAAAGACTCTATTCCTTGGAAGAAAAGTTACGACCAACCTAGACAGCATATGGAAAAGTACAGACATTACTCTGCCAACAAAGGTCCATCTAGTCAAGGCTATGGTTTTTCTAGTAGTCATGTATGGATATGAGAGTTGGAATATAAAGAATGCTGAGCACCAAAGAATTGATGCTTTTGAACTGTGGTGTTGGAGAAGACTCTTGAGAGTCCCTTGGACTGCAAGGAGATCCTCCAACCAGTCCATCCTAAAGGAAATCAGTCCTGAATGATTATTGAAAGGACTGATGCTGGAGCTGAAACTCCAATACTTTGGCCACCTGATGCGATGAGCTGAGTCATTTGAAAAGACCCTGATGCTGGGGAAATTGAAGGCAGGAGGAGAAGGGGACGACAGAGGATGAGATAGTTGGATGAGATCACCAACTCAATGGACCTGGAGTTTGAGTAAACTCCAGGAGTTGGTGATGGACAGGCAGGCCTGACGTACTGCGGTCGATGGGGTGAGATTTGAGTGAGAAAGTTTTAGTGCCTCTGTGTAGCCTGTGGAGCATTCAGCCCATGTGCTACTATGCCCTCTGTGGTTTTTAACCAGAGGCCTAGGGTATATACTGCACCTTCAAACAATTAAATGAAGGCTAGTTTTTGCCTCTGATAACCTTTCTCATATCAATAACCTCAGATATGCAGATGAAACCACCCTTATGGCAGAAAGTGAAGAGGAACTAAAAAGCCTCTTGATGAAAGTAAAAGAGGAGAGTGAAAAAGTTGGCTTAAAACTCAACATTCAGAAAATTAAGATCATGGCATCTGGTCCCATCCCTTCATGGGAAATAGATGGAGAAACAGTGGAAACAGTGTCAGACTTTATTTTCTTGGGCTCCAAAATCACTGCGGATGCTGATTGCAGCCATGAAATTAAAAGATACTAACTCCTTGGAAGGAAAGTTATGACCTACCTAGACAGCATATTAAAAAGCAGAGAGACATTACTTTGCCAACAAAGGTCCGTCTAGTCAAGGCTATAGTTTTTCCAGTGGTCATGTATGGATGTGATAGTTGGACTGTGAAGAAAGCTGATCACCAAAGAATTGATGCTTTTGAACTGTGGTGTTGGAGAAGACTCTTGAGAGTCCCTTGGACTGCAAGGAGATCCAATCAGTCCATTCTGAAGGAGATCAGTCCTGGGTGTTCACTGGAAGGACTGACGCTGAGGCTGAAACTGCAATACTTTGGCCACCTCATGCAAAGAGTTGACTCACTGTAAAAGACTATGATGCTGGGAGGGATTGGGGGCGGGAGGAGAAGGGGACGACAGAGGATGAGATGGCTGGATGGCATACCGACTCGATGGACATGAGTTTGGGTGGACTCTGGGAGTTGGTGATGGACAGGGAGGCCTACCGTGCTGCGGTTGATGGGGTCTCAAAGAGTTGGACACGACTGAGCGACTGAACTGAACTGAACCTTTCTCATAAAGGTTAGTAGAAAGAGCATGTAACCCTTGAAGCTAAAAGCAACATTCATTTCTCACAGGGAAAAGTGTTTTGTGTTTTGTTTTGTCTTGTTTTTTGCCTGTTCTAAAGACTGTGGAATTTATATAGATTTTTGTGCCCAGATAGCTTACTAGTATTTTTGTTCAATGATGATTTCTTTGTAATTTTACTAAAAATTGCATCCCATAGCTTCATATTTTCTAGATTGCATTTTGCATACCCTAACACATAGCAGTACTTTGGCCACCCCATGTGACGAGTTGACTCACTGGAAAAGACTCTGATTCTGGGAAGGATTGGTGGCGGGAGGAGAAGGGGACGACAGAGAATGAGATGGCTGGATGGCATCACCGACTTGATGGACATGGGTTTGAGTGAACTCCGGGAGTTGGTGATGGACAGGGAGGCCTGGCATGCTGTGATTCATGGGGTCGCAAAGAGTCGGTCACAACTGAGCGACCGAACTGAACTGAATACATAGCAGCAATCATGGTTTTGTATCTCTAAGATAGAAGCATCACTGCATAGTAACTGAAAGTTAATGATTTTTAAATTAACTATAAATGAAAATTATTCAATATTACAGTGTCTTCTTCTCTGTCTTAGAGTAATAGAAGGACAAAGAGATAGTGTATTGGTTGAGAAGTTCTGGAATCAGGCAAAGCTGATTTCTTGTCAAGTGTCTGCCATTTACTGTCTCCATTTTCTCATTTGTTGCTGTTCAGTCAGTAAGTCGTGTCTGACTCTCGGTGACCCCATGGACCTCCACTGTCTCCTGCGTACATTCATGCTAAGTCACTTCAGTCATGTCCGACTCTTTGTATGGACTGTAGCCCGCCAGGCTCCTCAGTCCATGGAATTCTCCAGGCGAGAATACTGAAGTGGGTTGCCATGCCCTCCTCCAGGGGATCTTCCCAACTCAGGGATCAAACCTACAAGGATTGAACCTCCATTTCTTTATGTCTCCTGAATTGGCAGGCGGATTCTTTACCCCTAGTGCCACCTGGGAAGCCCAACTGTCTCTTTAAGTGTGCTTAGATTCATGTCTATTGAATCAGTGATGCTATCTAACCATCTTATCCTTTGCCTCCCCCTTCTCCTCCTGCCTTCAATCTTTCCCAGCATCAGGGTGTTTTCCAGTGAGTCTGCTCTTTGCATCAGGTGGCCAAAATATTGGAGCTTCAGCTTCAGCATCAGTCCTTCCAATGAATATTCAGGGTTGATTTCTTTTAGGATTGACTGGATCACCTTGCAGTCAAGGGACTCTTGAGAGTCTTCTCCAGCACTACAGTTCAACACTCAACCTTCTTTATGAACATCTCACATGACTACTGGAAAAAGCATACCTTTGACCATATGGACCTTTGTCAGCAAATTGACATTTCTGTTTTTTAATATGCTATCTGGGTTTGTCATAGCTTTCCTTCCAAGGAGCAAGCATCTTTTAATTTCATGGCTGCAGTCACAATCCACAGTGATTTTGGAGCCCAAGAATATAAATTCTGTCGCAGCTTCCACTTTTCCCCCTTCTATTTGCCATGAAGTGATAGGACCAGATACCATGATCTTAATTTATTTTAATGTTGAGTTTCAAACCAGTTTTTTCATTCTCCTCTTTGACTCCCATCAAGAGGCTCTTTATTTCCTCTTCACATTTTGCCATTAAGAGGGGTATCATCTGCATATCTGAGATTGTCATTTGTTAACCAGAGGCAATTGTTCCTACTTCACAGTTATTTGTAAGGATGGAACTAAGGAATATAATGTGGATATTGTGCTAAGCACAGTCTGAGAGTATAATCTAACTCAGCAACTGGTGGGCATCTATATTAATACAACAAGATGAAGCACTGGATTTGTAAGCCTAGCAGTACTGAATAGACTTTCCCCTTCATTTACAAACAGTACACTAAAGCAGAGATTCAGTCTCCTACATTTTATTCCTCTATTTGTTGTCCTAGTGCAAAACTTTAATTTAAAACTTAAACAGTAATGTGTCATTGTCTGCAAAAAGCTACTTACATTTCATAACTTTGAGCCCAGAACCAAGATCATCTTCCATGTGGACAAAATTCCATCTTTAAGTAACATCATAAACTCTTCAAGGAGCAAGTGAGAATAGTAACTTATTATTTTGCTGATTTGGCAAACAGATTTAAGAAAAAAAGTACTAAATGCCTCAAAGATTTCCAGAAGTATTGCATTATCACCTTTGTCTACTCCAGCTAAGCCCTCTTACCTTTGAAGATGGTATAACCCGCTTCAGAATCACAGTACCAAGTATCCTGGCAGATAAATCCCAGTGTGGTTGGCCCTGGGAATATTTACATTGAACCATATTAACTACAGTGAAGGAAGTCCTTGTTTTAATTTCCTCTGGTAGGTTATAAATTCCTTGAGAACTTTTCTCTGAAAAAGTAATTGTGTATACCTTCAAGCAGTTTATAATCACATAGTACTCAATTGCGTGCTTGTGTGTGCTCAGTGGCTAAATCGTGCCTGACTCTTTGCAACCCTATGGATTGCAGCCAGCCAGTCTCCCCTGTCCTCTGGATTTTCCAGGCAAGATTACTGGAGTAGGTTACCATTTCTTCCTCCAGGGAATTTTCTGACCCAGGAATGAAACCTGTGTCTCCTGCACTGGGAGGTGGATTCCTTACCACTGTGCCACCTAGGACCCAGTAAATCATGGTAATTTTACAACCATTAAAACCACATTATTTCATTTTCAGTATTTAATAGCTGAGTACTGAAGACTGGAGAATTTTAAAACTGAAAAGTTTCAAATTGTCCCATTTCCTACCACCAGACATAGCCACTGCGAACATTCTGGTAAATTTCCATTATGCATCATTTTGCAAATTTTTTAAAACTAATTTTTATCACATGTACAATAATTTGATTATATTACCTTCATAAATATTCGAAATGTGGACAGTCTGTCAAGTGACTATACCAGTTTACTTAAGCATTCCAATTTCCCTATAGTTTGATGTTAAAATGTTTGCCAGTTATTTCCTTGGGATAGAGTCCATGAAACAAGTCAAAGGTTTTATACATTTGAGCAGTACATGAGTACATACCCATTTTCAAATATATTTGACCACTCTAGGTATCAACTTAAATATTGCTTCTTTGATAGGCAAATTATTTCAAATTGCCTTTTTTAAATTAATTGAAATCCATTCTAGAACTTGGCAAGGTTTAAATAAGTAAAATAAAATTATTTTGGCATATGGTATGAAATGAAGAGCTTAATTTTTCCATAATATATTTCTGTTTTTAATTTTCTGATTTCCACCTCTGTATTTCAGTTTTACAGGAGATTCTAAACTTGCCTCAAGTATGCGCTATGTGGAAACACAATCAATGCAGATAGGAGCATCTTACATGATTCAGTTCAGTTTGGTGATGGGCTGTGGCCAGAAATATACCCCACACATGGACAATCAGGTGAAACTAGAGTATTCAACCAACCATGGCCTCACCTGGCACCTTGTCCAAGAGGTAAGTCTATTTTCTCTAAAACGTGTGATAGGTAGTCTTCACCTTTTTCCATAGGGAGTAGAGAATTGAAATTCAAAAAGTTTCGGTTTGGTTGAAAAGGAACAATATTATTTGTAACAGAATTGACATAAACTCAGCAATGGATTATAAGGATGCTGTATTTTGCACTATCAGATGCTAAAGGGCAATTGAAAATCTTTAAAATATGGTAATAGATATACTAGGATGGTATTTTCAAGATTATTTTCTCTAGCTCTCTTTCTCTATTAAAGTCTCTTTCTTCTTTCCCTGTATCATGTCCTCATCTGTTCTTTTCTCTCTTCACCTGCAAGTAGATCATACTAAGAATATATCTCCTGCCTTAAAAAACAAGAAAGAAATACATAATTCCAGGTTCTTGAAGTAAAATGTACTTCTTTCTATATACATACTGGTGATTCATACATACAGTATGATATTTATGCATATACTACTGATAGAATCAATTCTTCGGTGCTCAGTTTTCTTCACAGTCCAGCTCTCACATACATACATGACCACTGGAAAAACCATAGCCTTGACTAGACGGACCTTTGTTGGCAAACTAATGTCTCTGCTTTTTAATATGCCGTCTAGGTTGGTCATAGCTTTTCTTCGAAGGAGTAAGCATCTTTTAATTTCATGACTGCAGTCACCATCTGCAGTGATTTTGGAGCCCAGAAAAATAAAGTCAGCCACTGGTTCCACTGTTTCACCATCTATTTGCCATGAAGTGATAGGACTGGATGCCATAATTTTAGTTTTTGAATGTTGAGCTTTAAGCCAATCTTTTCACTCTCCTCTTTCACTTTCATCAAGAGGCTCTTTAGTTCTTCTTCACTTTCTGCCATAAGCATGGTGTCATCTGCATATTTGAGGTTATTGATATTTCTCCTGGCAATGTTGATTCCAGCTTGTGCTTCCTCCAGCCCTGTGTTTCTCATGATGTACTCCGCATATAAGTTAAATAAGCAGGGTGACAGTATACAGCCTTGACTGCAAGGAGATCCAACCAGTCCATCTTAAAGGAGATCAGTCCTCAGTGTTCATTGGAAAGACTGATGTTGAAGCTGAAACTCCAATACTTTGGCCACCTGATGCAAAGAGCTGAGTCAGTTGAAAAGACCCTGATGCTGGGAAAGATTGAGGGCAGGAAGAGAAGGGGACGGCAGAGGATGAGATGGTTGGATGGCATCACCAACTCGATGGACATGGGTTTGAGTAAACTTGGGGAGCTTTTGTGGACAGGGATGCCTGGCCTGCTGTGGTTCATGGGGTCGCAAAGAGTCAGACACGACTGAGTGACTGAACTGAACTGAACTGATAGAATATATTTATAATATCATACTGAATAGGATGTTACCAGGTGGTGCTCGTGGTAAAGAGCCCACCTGCCAATGCAGGAGACATCAGAGATATGGGTGCAATACCTTAGTCAGAAAGATCCCCTGGAGAAGGGCATGGTAACCCACTCCAGTATTCTTCCCCAGTAAATCCCTTGAACAGAGGAGCCTGAAGGGCTACAGTCCATAGGGTCTCAAAGAGTTGGACTTGACTGAAGCAACAGTATGCACCAAATAACAGTGTGACATTGACAGGTCAAAAAAGGAACCCTAATCGTGGAAACAGTGTCAGACTTTATTTTTTTGGGCTCCAAAATCACTGCAGATGCTGATTGCAGCCAGGAAATTAAAAGACGCTTACTCCTTGGAAGGAAAGTTATGACCAACCTAGATAGCATATTAAAAAGCAGAGACATTACTTTGCCAACCAAGATCGGCCTAGTCAAGGCTTTGGTTTTTCCAGTGGTCATGTATGGATGTGAGAGTTGGACTGTGAAGAAAGCTGATCGCCAAAGAATTGATGCTTTTGAACTGTGGTGCTGGAGAAGACTCTTGAGAGTCCCTTGGACCGCAAGGAGATCCAACCAGTCCATTCTAAAGGAGATCAGTCCTGGGTGTTCATTAGAAGGACTGATGCTAAAGCTGAAACTGCAATACTTTGGCCACCTCATGCGACGAGCTGACTGACTGTAAAAGACTATGATGCTGGAAGGGATTGGGGGCAGGAGGAGAAGGGGACAACAGAGAATGAGTTGGTTGGATGGCATCACCGACTCGATGGACATGAGTTTGAGCGAACTGCGGGAGTTGGTGATGGACAGGGAGGCCTGGCGTGCTGTGATTCATGGGGTCACAAAGAGTCGGACACAACTGAGCGACTGAACTGAACTGAACTGAATCCACTTTCTGTTTCTCCATGTGGCTATTAGAAGACATTTCATTGCCTTGTGGCATCTCATTTATTTCCCAAATATTTTAGCTTCACAGAAGGAAAATTTATGGATTGTATTCATATTGCAAATGGTTAAGATTATAACATTAGATTTCTCTAAGGTCTTTTTCACTTGTTTTGAGTGAGTAAATGTATTGCTCTAAGGAATTAGAAGCTGAGTTAAATTTTTGCCTGATTCTCTTTTAGGAATGCCTTCCAAGTATGCCAAGTTGTCAGGAATTTACATCAGCAAGTATTTACCATGCCAGTGAGTTCACACAGTGGAGAAGAGTCATAGTACTTCTTCCCCAGAAAACTTGGTGAGAGATGACATCTTCAGATATGACTGTCACTTTAACTTTTACATCTCTTCTAGCATGAAGAATATGAAGAAGGGTTAAGCACAAGATGGCAATATGCATTCATCTTTTTTTATTTTAGAATCAAAAGATCTTCCTTTTTGTACTGAGGATATTTGAAAAATAGAGCTAATGAAAATTTGGTTTCCAGAGTGTCCTAGCTTTTCCTCATCTCTCTTTATGCCTCGACTTTTCATTTTATGGGAAAACTCATTGAGCCAGTTTCTTTGGGTTTGACATATAAAGGAGAATGATACAGGAATCTAAAAACTCCTATGTCAAAAGTTTGGATTGCAAATCTGTTTTCTTCCTGCAAAGGCCTACTTTTTCTTTTAAAAGCTTAACATGTCCTTTTTTCTCTATTCTCTTTCAGTGAGAATGAAGATCACCCCAGGCAGAAGCCTCAGTAACTAGGGAGAAAGTTTAATATTTGATAATATGAAAGAGAAAAGCACATTTTCCCCCAACATTGCATTGTTTCATGTTAGACTGATCACTCCGAGGCCTGTTTGAGGAATAGACTATAGGATAAAGAGTGAAGACAGGAAGACCAGTTCAGGGGGTGTGGGGTGGTCCAAGCATTAAATGTTTAGGTGGCTTGGAGTATGATTGTAACAGACATGGCAAGAGCCATCGTTTGTGAAATTTATTTTAATGAAATCGGACTTGTTGATGGACCAGATGGGAGCTGGGGTAGAATGGGAAGAATCAAAAACAGTTTGTAAATTCTGGGCGTGGGAAAAATGTCTAATGGTAGCACCACTGACTAAGAAGGGAGAGGCTGGAAGAGTGGATTTAGGACAGTGGATTAAAATCATATCAAATACCTTCAATGTATAAATGCTATTAAGTTTTTAAAGGACTCTGGAGTATAAGTAAGTTTGTTTAAAGAAATTTAGTCTATTCAACCTGAATCAGCTCTGTCAAACATTAATTAAAAGCCTCATTTTAAATAAATAAATAAATAATGGTGGTGGGAGGGAGGGTTGGGAAGCTGGCTGGAGGTGGAGGTGGTGAAGTTTATAAATCTAATTAAAAATGAAGTTGCATTTCCATTTTCCAAATCCACCCATCCACCAGCGTACTGTGTCACTAGACATTATGTATGATTTTACTTTGCGACAGAAACCATTACATTTAAAAATTCATTACAGCAAGGTGAGTTAGACACATGATGGATGCAGCTTTAATTCTGCCATATATTATTACAGTTAAAATGTAAATGATGAAAAATATTTTGTGCTTATCAGCATTTATGTGGAAATGTGTTTTACAGTGATATATGATGTTATATTTCTATTATTGTGATGAAAAAAAAAGCAATACAAAAAGACGAAGTGTTTATTAAAACATGAAAAAAAAAGAAATAAATGGTTTTGCAGCACTGAAGAGATTACAGAAAGTAAATAAGCTAGATCAGACCTGTTTTACGTAGTAATTTTATAGTTTATTTTAATTATTTCAGTTGTAAAATATTGTTATACTGTTAATTAGTTCTGATTGTTCATATTAAACTATTGTAATGCAAAAAAATAAATAAATAAATAAAATTTAAAAAAAAGAACAAAAAATAAAAATAAAAATGAAGTTGTAGATGATTAATTATGTGAAAGTAGGATCAAAATAAACTGTGAAAAACTTAAAAAAAAAAAAATCATATGCTTCATATGTTTTGTACTATGAATTTTGAGATACTTATCTATTCAAGTATAAAAGCCAATTGAACTTAGGAATCTGGAACTCAAAGGGGGGGTTGGGCTTAAAAGTTAAAAACTATGAGTACTATTTAAACGCTGGAACAAGAAAAGCTCACCCAAGAAAGAACCTTTGACCAGAAATTAGAACACCTGAGTTCTCAGTATATCTCTGTTAATGACTGACTTCATACTTTAGCCATTCACAACCTCTTCAAACCTAATTCCTTATATATATGATGAAGAGGTTGAATTAGATGATCTTAAAGATCCCTAACACTTCTAGAGTTCTGTGATTTGTGTAGCTGAAAAGGCATAAAAGAGACAAAAAATTATATTTTTCTGTGGCATCTGCTTTCCTAGACCCCTTTTTTAAAGAAAATTACCAAATCAACCCTTCTTGGACTATTTTATAGGCAAGTTAGGCTCTACACAAAAGCAATTGGCTAGATAACCACCTAAAATTATTATTATACCTCCTTTAGTTGAACATTAAATTATTGCATGATAGAAGAATGCCTCCTTGATTATTTTTAAAGATTCATCATTATGTCAGTTTGAAGAAAATGCTTGAACTTTAATTTCCACATTTTTTTAATATCCAACTGTAAACTATTTCCTAGATACTCAATTATGCTTTGTATAACAAGTTGTTGCTTTCCCTAACATCCTACTCTTTTATATCTACTGCCGAGAATATAATCAAGATTTATATTTAATTTCGATGATATTCCAAACATGTCTATCAAGATTATAAAAAAACATTATATCAAACAATTGAAATACCAGTCATAGTTTGTGCGAAGCTACTGAGGTGTTGTTTTCTTTTCTAATTTGCCCCATTATTTCACCATTATGTATATTACCTCATTATTTAAAAACCACTGATTTTTATTCATTGACATGTGGGTTACCATTTCAAAATTATGATGGTAAGATAATCCTGACAATATATTTAAGAGATTTGTATTCCCAGAGTAAATGTTTTATTCTGGGAATGTTCCCAGAAACATTTTAAATTATTATCCTTAATTATCATAGTTTAGACAGTATCCCCAAAAGTACTGTCCTTTATCAAAAAGGACTTTGCAGGTTACTTAACACTAAAATTGTATGTTGTATTATTATCTCTTAGTTTAAAAGATAGTACTACTGGGTTGAGTTTTAATGTAGTTAGAAAGAAATCAAATTCTCATCAATGTTTATTAGGCATGCGTGCGTGCCTGCTAAGTTGCTTCAGTCATGTCCAACTCTTTGTGACTCTATGGATTGTAGCCTGCCAGGATCCCTCTGTCCATGGGATTCTCCAGGCAAGAATACTGGAGTGGGTTGCCATGGCCTCCTTCATTTATTAGGAACTTGAGAGGAAATATATTGATTCTTAAAGTCTTTAGTTTTTATATAACACCTGACATATTGTTGGGATATTCATTAAAAGTTGGGAAATTAAATGGAATTTCAATTCCATATGCCTTGATGAGCCAAAGAGATGTTTTATTACAAGCCATATCTTTTTACAAACTGAAAAAAAATCTACTGGATTATTCACTCTTGACAGCTTGCCTTTATGTACATGTAGGTAAATTATTGAATCATGCTTTTCCAAATTTCCTTCAAAGCCCTGGGTAAGGAAAGTAAAACTATTTCTGAAAAACAATCCAATAGGATATTTATTTTAATATTTCTGCTAAATAAATATTAAACTAAACATTATTGCAGTAATAGTTTAAAATATAATGTTCAACTAGTTATTATCATTGTTTTTGTATCTATAATGCTCTAAAACTCTGCTGTAAAGATATTTATTCTCTTTGACATTCTTATTAACTTTCTTATGTGCATTTCAGACTTTTGCAGATGGCAGGTTTTTCCCAAGCATTGGGAGAAGAAATTACAGTTTAGTTTGAAGCAGTATTCCTTCTGCCAAATCTTTCTTCTGCTGTTTTGATTCAAGCATATGCAACTATAAATTGAACACAGACAAGCAAATGTGATCTGCATTGTCAAAGATCTGTTAACTTTAGAAGATATGCTAGATAGGACAACTTAGATTGAAATATTGAATATGTATACACCTGCTCAAAGAAATTATGTGAACTGAACATTTGTTACCCAATGAAAATTAATTTCATTTTTATGAGAGACATTTACATAAAAACAGAGCCTAATGAGACCCAAACAGCTGTCAGTTGCTGACTTCATAAACAAATCAACACCTAATGACTGAATGAGTTTCAGAATAATTGAGTAAATGTAATTATAGTCACTGAAGGTAGAAAATACAGTTTAGTCAGCTTTCATTTAATTTGATTCCTCAAGTTAGCTAACTATCAAGAGATGACTCAGTGGTATTTTATTTCACTCTAGAAGTTTATAAGAGGGGGAATCAAATAAAGACTGTCAAGTCTTGTTGCATTTGAAAATCTATAGTTTGGATTTTAAATGCAGGTCAACTTCATTTCATGATCCACTAAGCAGTAGTGGCACATCCAGAGACTCAATCCAAAGTGCACAGGATTTTCTTCTTAAGAAGACTTAATTTTGAGAGACAGAGGCAGGGAGGAGGAAGGAGAGAGAGAGAGAGAGAGAATGGGCAAATTAAATATTTGTATTGGGGGTGATAGCAGTGACGCAGCTGCAAATCAGTGAGATCACACCTTGTGTTCTCACATGTGTTCAGCTGGAGATTGCTCACACAACTAATTTTTTTTTCTCACTACAAATGAAGCCAATATTCAGCCTCTTTCACTTTCTTTTCTGTTAATTAACATCAGCACATGAAACTGTGGATTGTCATTTTAAATGGAATAATTCACTTTAAGCATTTTATCTTAATGAAATATCTTTTCAAGAGTTCAGAGATACATGTAAGGATAAGTTATTTATAAAAAGAATTTGGAATATGTTTAATGTGATTGTTTAGAAGCATAAATTAGGTCAGATTTCTGAAACCCTCCAACCCCGTTTTAATATTTGAAACATTAAAACTTCAAAATAATATATGCCATGGGTTTCATGTAAGCATGTGATTATAAAGAAAATAAACTATCACCTCTGTCAACAAATCACCAGAGCAGTCATTAAATTTTTGAGCTGGAAGGGATCCTAGAAATCAGTTTGCCCATCTCCGAATTTGAGAGGTGAGGAACTAGAAGCTCCTGAAGGCTTTAATTTCCCACTAAAGGTCACACAGCTGATAAATTGCAGAGCCAGGGTCCTTGGGGTCGAGTCCCCTGACTCCTAACACATTCTTCACTCCATTACCTACAGAAGTCAGAAACAGGGTGCCCTTTCCTGGCCTTGTCTGTCCACTCATCAGTTCATTTTTTAGCAGACTTTTTTTGTACGCTTACTTTATTCTGTTCCTGTGCAAACTACTGAGATAAAAAGATATCCCTGTCTCCAAGAGAACTCACAGTCTAGACACCTGTGACCCTCAGCTTGACTCAGATTGTATCAGTCTTAAAAGAATATAGTCATCTCTCTAAATGACAGTGGTGCGTCAGTCTTAATTTACTTGTCTTCTGTTGGGCTCCAAAATAATGTCCCTACTTTGATAGTAAGCTTTTCTAAAACACATTTCTTAATTGGACTGTGAAAATTGTAATGGCTATTAGATTACAAATATAAACTATTACCATGGAAGGGGGCATCTGTCTCATTGTATGTGCCAGGAAGAGCACTGATATGCTGCAAACCTGTGTCTACTGGATGCATCTCGGTGAATCCTGAAATTATCCTACTATCTATACAAATGCAACGTATCAGCCACATATCATTAGTAAAATAAACAGTAAAGGCTTAGTCTGGATTTTAACAGTCTGTTATGTACTTAGGGAGTATTTAATATGTGGATAATTGAGGCCGTAGACCTTAATGGATCATTCAGAGCCATTAAGATCAAGTGTGTCTGTAGCTAGTGTACTTGGGAAGGGTTTCATCAATTGAACTGAGCATGCACGCCTATTCTGCACATTTTTTTGTTTGTTTGTTCTCTCTTGTTTTGCACTATGACCAGATAAAACTGGTCATGGATACCTGAAACTTCCTAGAGGTGAAAAGTATGATGTGATTTTAAAAGAGCATTTTGTGGTAGTCAGTGAATGGAAACCCTCTTGGCACTTCTCTCAGAATGTCTTCTTCTTTAGACTTGATATCTCATTTGAATCAGGGTCCCAAGTGTTTCTCTATGTGTAACAGACTGTTTTAAGTTTTTATCTCCACTTAACACCAACTTGTCCATGAAATCCAAGCAAGTTAATGTTTCAGAAATAATAAGCAGGATTTAGCACCCAGATGTTCCTTACTTGGAAAATAGTACAATGTCACCCATCCTCTCAAACCCGAAACAATACCTGCAAACAAAACTTTTGTTTTATATTGACAGCCAACTGGAAGTCTTCGAACTACTGATACATTTATTGTAAGAAACTGCATTACTCTAAGATAAACACTGTGCATTTTCATCTGCGAAAGACAGTTTCATATAAATATTTATTTTTTGTAGTCTGTCTTCCTTTCTTTTCCTAACATCAAAACCCTAAGCAGCAACAGCAACAAAATCTGATACTGTATTTTTCTTTAAAATGTCTC
Source organism: Moschus berezovskii (assembly GCF_049115385.1). NCBI lineage: Eukaryota > Metazoa > Chordata > Mammalia > Artiodactyla > Moschidae > Moschus > Moschus berezovskii. Next base: position 52,660,436 of record NC_142462.1, on the reverse strand, counting down.
AAATTAAGACTGATGTAAACAGATAAGTAGACTTTTCTTCATGATGGAATTGTTGAATCAGACAGTAACTGAGTGGAAATTAAAACACTGAAGAAAAATGATTGGCAGCTAAATTCAAGTTCCAAAGAGTTAGTTCTCTGGAAGATTTTGAACTCTGACGTTCTTTGTCTGTATGACCCTATGTCATGTTTTTATTGTTATACCTTGACTTGTTTCTAGGTCCAGTGCCACCCGCTTCCGTTGGAGTCAGAGCTATTACACAGCTCAAGACGAGTGGGCTCTAGACAGCATTTACATTGGACAGCAGTGCCCCAACATGTGCAGTGGGCATGGCTCCTGCGACCGCGGCATGTGCAGGTATATGTGTCAGAAGAGACGACTGACTCTGCTTCTCTGGGGGTGTGTTTACAACGATACCACAACAGCTGCCATCAGACTTCTAGGGATAGCCTGATAAATAATGAAATAGCCAAAGGAAAACGATCCTCCTTTCTATCCTTACTTTAGATGTAAAAGATATTGTTGCATTTCAGCAAGTATAAAGTCATATATTCTAAACTTCAAAATGCAACCTCCTGGGTTTACATTTCAGAGTTTATCAGTTAGCCCTAAAGTCCTCTTTGTTAGTTAACAGAGCTTGGCTATTGCTTCTCCTCCCTTCCCCTGGTAGTCTTAAAGCACAAGTCAAACAGCTGCTGCATACTTTCCTACACTGCTTCACCAGAAGCTCAAGGTTGTGTACAGAGGGAGATGGTGATTATCACTAATGAGGATGAGATAGGAACACACTTGAATACTTCAAGACTCTAAAAAAGACGTAATTTAATCAGAAGGAGGAACTATAAAACATGGCCACAGTTAAGTGTTGGGTGAGCAGACAAACATTTACATGTGACCTTTTAAGCCTACAGGAAAATTTCACAATCCTTCCCCTCTACCCAACCACACATGTGCGTATACGCCCATATCTTTCTTCATCATCCTCATTTCTACCATTATAGCACTTTTTTTTATAAATGGATTCTGTCCATTTTTCCCCATGTGAAAAACTGAAGTTTGTTACCACCACCTACAAAGACTAACTAACAGTGTAGTGAAAAGTCTAGTGCAGATGCTAATACCTGAGCAAATCTAAGACATAGGGAATGTTGCAGGTCAGATGACTGTGGCAGTCACATACGAGTCTATCACTTGTTCACTCAGCCCTCCTCTCTCATAGGTGTGACCAGGGATACCAGGGCACTGAGTGCCACCCAGAAGCTACCCTTCCTTCCACGATCATGTCGGACTTTGAGAACCCGAGTGCTTGGGAATCTGACTGGCAAGAAGTTATTGGGGGACAAATTGTAAAACCCGAAGAAGGGTGTGGGGTCATCTCTTCCGGATCATCTCTATATTTCAGTAAGGTATGTGTGAGAGCCAAGAGTAAGTGATCAGGGCAGTGGCTATTTCAGTATGTGACTGGTGTTATGGAGCAGTCTGAACTCAGAAGTTACGAATGTGATGCAGTTTTATTTTTTCCCACCTTGTCTGTGTAAGGTAAAAGTGACCCAGGCACCAGATGGATAGTGCAACAGGCTTTAATAGTGAGGTGCTCCTGGTTGGGGTTCCCGGACCCAAGCAAGTGAGGTCAAGGAAGTCCACACCCGAACAAAGACAAGATGCAGCTTATATAACTTTACAGCAAGGGACAGCGAAATTTTGCCGAATAAGGCAAGATTTGGAATGGTGGTCCCTCATAGGTCAATTAGCCAGGGTGGCAAGACCGGGTTGGTTGCCCGATCTGCTCAAGGTTGTGCTGACGCAGTGGAATAGTTCTTGCTGTTTCTGGGCAGGATGCTGTTTCTGGACAGGAGGTTAGGACGGGGAGGTTAGGAGGGGGAAGTTAGGAGAGGGTTGATTTCTGCCAGGGAATACTCCAGCAGTGGGGGAAGGAATGAGGGAACAGAGCACAATAGTCAGAGCTCTGGCGGGAGCGGGGTGGGGAGGAAAGGCCAAATGGCCACCGAGGTCCAACCTTACAGTCTGCTTTTGATTGAAATTGAAGGTTGCTCAGTTGTGTCTGACTCTTTGCAACCCCATGGACTATACAGTCCTTGGAATTCTCCAGACCAGAATACTGGAGTAGGTGGCCTTTCCCTTCTCCAGGGGATCTTCCCAACCCAAGGATCGAACCCACAATGAGCATTCTTTACCAGCTGAGCCACAAGGGAAACCCAAGAATACTGGAGTGGGTAGCCTATCTCTCTCTTTTTTTTTCTTCTGCTTTTGATTGGACTTTGCCAGTTTCCTGTGCCTTAACTCCATTCTCCATTTGAGAAACTCTTAGAGTTTTATGCTTGTCTTTGCTTACTACAAATCCAGGTAGGCCGATCTAAAATTTCTGCCCCTCTTGTACCTGATTTAAAGCTCATTGCTTTCCTTTCTTCCAGTGCCAGCCATGCTTGTGTCTTGAGGGGCTTTGAGTGAGGCAGGGTCTTGGCCCCTTCTCATCCTAGCCTTTGATGGTTGTGTGAGCATGTGGGTCTGGGGGTAAGGATGTGAGTGGTGGTGGAGCTTAAAGTTAACAATAGCAACTCTGTAGCCAGACTGCCTGTTTCAGTCTGATTCCGCCATTTCTTAGCTGTGTGACTTTGAACAAATTCCTTAACCTGTCTGTGGCTTGGCTTCCTCATTGGTAAAATATATATATATCATTAGCATTATTATGCAGGTTAAATGAGTTAGTACTTGAAAATCATATAGAACAGTACCTAACACATAGAAAGTACTTCTGGAAGTGTTTATTAAACTTGGATTAATAAGTTTATTAAACTTATTAATGGATTTCTGTTAATCCCAAGAATATGATTGGAGGAATGAGGGGTAGTGATGAGGGCAGAGGTGTGCAGAGCTGTTCCTGGGGAACTAACCAGCTGTCCATCAATAGCAAGCATCTCAGGTCCTATTTCCACTCATTTTGGTGGCTGCTTGTGGTGTCTGCTGATGTGGGACCTTCCTAGTCAACTTGGGCTACTTTGATAAAATACCATAGAGTAGGGGACTGAAACAGCAAACATTTTCTTCTCACAGTTGTGAAAGCTAGAAAGTCTAAGATCAAGGTACCAACAGATTCAGTGTCTAGTGAAGGCCTGCTTCCACATTTGTAGGATGGTCATCTTTGCATTGCATCCTCACAGGAGGCAAGAGAGAGAGTGTGTGCTAAGTCACTTCAGTTGTGTCCAACTCTTTGCAACCCTATGACCTGGAGCCTGGCAGGCTTCTCTGTCCATGGGGTTCTCCAGGCAAGAATACTGGCATGGATTGCCATGCCCTCCTCCAGGGGACCTTCCTGACCCAGGAATCGAACCTGTGTCTCTTACATCTCCAGCATTGGCAGACAGGTACTTTATCACTAACACCACCTGGGAATCCCCAAGAGAGAGCAGAGAGAGAAAAAGCAGATTCTCTTGTGTCTCCTCTTATAAGGGCACTAATTCCATCATGAGGACTTCACCTTCATAGCTTAATTACCTGCTGAAGGCCCCACCTCCTAATACCATCCCTTTAAGGGTTAGTCTTCGAGCATGTGAATTTGGGAACACCTTAACATGAAGTCCATAACAGAGACTCCAAGTAGAAGTTTATCTTGCAGGCTTCAGCTTCCCCAGTGGAAGCAGACAGATCAATATACACCAACTAGGGACTGAGATGCCAGTCAGAATCCCTAAGTCTGATTCTCTTGGAACAATCCTAACTCACATTTCTTGGTGAGGAATGGGGTTGAGACAACCTCTCCTCCCTTGCTACTGTCTAGGAAGGACATTCTTTTCTTCCTCTCTCCTCCAGTTCATCTCTTCATATAGTCTTCAAAAGGACTGCAGAGAGGCAGCCTGGCAGGGCCAGCTCTCCAACCTGAGCAGTATATGCAACTGTAATTATTAGTAGCTCTCTTTAGAATGTGGAGTGACTAGTGCCACTTCTTTCCAGCAAGGACTATAGCCACCAATTCTAGGACAATGGGAAATGTCTCATTCCACATCATATAGCAAGTACGTAAAGGTGGGTGATATATCAGAGGGCTGATATGTTGCAGAACCTGTTTGGGCAGAAATCCAAAACATGTTAATTTATGCAAATATAAAATTAGGTACAGTTTTTGTTTTGATACAGGTGCAGAACAAAGAATCAGCAAGTAAACAAGATAGAGAATGACAGAAAATCAGGGATGGATTCCATTTAATGATATTCTTATCTGTTGACTTTGAAGGGTCCCTGGTCATTATTCTTAGAGATGATACTCAATAAGTGACCAATACACATTCTGTAGATCTGGATACACAGTCTTATCCTGCAGAAATGGAAACATTGTATGTCTGATACCATCAGTTCTAAAACAAGATGATGAATCCTTGGGCTTCCTTGTTGGCTCAGATGGTAAAGAATCTGCCTGCAATGTGAGAAATCTGGGTTTGATCCCTGGGTCAGGAAGATCCTCTGCAGAAGGGAATAGCTACTCACTCCAGTATTCTTGCCTAGAAAATTCCATGGACAGAGGAGCCTGGTGGGCTACTGCCCATGGGGTCTCAAAGAATCATATGTGACTGAGCAACTAACACACACGAATCCTTAACCAGTATGTACCCAAACAGCCCAGTAAACATGTGTGTTAAAAAGCACAAATATTTTAAACATATAAGGGTTACATATTCATATTTCTCCCTCTTAATTAAAGATGATGTCTGGAATCAAGCTACCTGGCTTTGTACCCGGGCTCCAAAACTCATGTATTGGTTCACCTTGCAGAGTTATAACATCTTTCTGTGTCATATCCGGAGTGAGTTAATGCAGGTAAAGAATAAAGGATAGTGTTGGGCACATAGAATTACCATTACAAGTGTTAGCTATCATAATTATAGTTTATGAGAATGAATTTCAAATTGGTGTCATTGAATATTTCCATAAGCATGCCCTGCCACTAATAAAATAAACATTTCAAAAATAACATCAATCTCTTCCTCCCATACCAACTTACTCTGTAAATTTTTGTCAAGATATCTAAAGATCATAGATTTACTTTTTTTCTCTTGTATCAGTCAGACCTGTTTTGAATTCTAAGTGAGAGAAACTAGCTTAAGCAAAAAAGAAGGAAATTTAGTTCTTGAATCAAAACAAGGAGGGCTTAGATTAAACTGGCCACAGAGATACCTGGAACTGCAAACTCAAATGCCCACAGAACTCTCTCCTTAAGAGGAGACTCTTTTTCAGGTCAGCAGTCATTGTGAGAGTGGCCATGGCCACAGAGCCTTATAAGCAACTCCATGGGAAAATGTGAGGAAGGTTTCTGATTGACCAATCACATGTACATGGAATGGTATCATAAAATGGGCATAGCCAGAGGTGTATCCTCACTCCGTTGGCAGAGGTGGAATACACAGTTTGACAGCCCCCACCAGCCAACGTGATTGAAGCAGAGAAGGGAGAATAACCCAAAGGAAGGGTTCCTTAGAGGTTTGAAGTCAATATAGATTCATTTCTCTAAAAACATGCTTCTGTCTTGTCATTCTTCCATCACCAGTGTTCAGGACAGTCTCCAGGACTGCTGCCCTAATTGCATAACTCATTTTCTTTTTCCAAACATGAGTCCTTTGCTCCAAGCTGGAAACTCTCCTCATCATCCCAAATGTTGCCAATTTCCCTCTTTGCTTCGTCTCCACTGCTTTCCATTATGCCTTCCACCATCTCTGATGTCCATATAAAGCTTTTGCCCAAATCCTGCTGCTTCTGATGCTGAATGTCAGCCTCTGTGTCCTGGTGCTGAGTCAAGTCTCAGAGATGCAGTTCTGAGTGAAATAGAAAAGAAAAGCTTTGTTGCTTTGCCAGGCAAAGGAGGACAACAGTGGATTCCTGCCCTGAAACACTATCCTACCCCAGGAGGATTTGGTGAGGAATTTTATAGCAGTAGTTTAAGAGTGGGGTTGCTGACCAAGATTAGGGTGTGTGTAGAGACGAGCTGACTCACTGGAAAAGACTCTGATGCTGGGAAAGGTTGGGGGCGGGAGGAGAAGGGGACGACGGAGAATGAGATGGCTGGATGGCATCACCGACTCTGTGGACATGAGTTTGAGTGTACTCCGGGAGTTGGTGATGGACAGGGAGGCCTGGCGTGCTGTGATTCATGGGGTCGCGGAGAGTCGGACACGACTGAGCGACTGAACTGAACTGAACTGAACTGAGAGCCTGCACTCCTTTATCCTGGTCTCGCGTAGTTTCTTGATGCTTCTCTAGTTCCTTTAATCTGGCCTCAGTGGTCTCCTCTGGAATGAAAAATGCGGATATCTTCCACTCGGTGGGGGTTTCCCGGTGTGCTGTGATTCATGGGGTTGCGGAGAGTCGGACACGACTGAGCGACAGAAGAAGAAGAAAGAACGCAAAGATATTGTTATGTGTTTCCCTTTAGGCAGAACGAGGACTCTGCCACAAGGTTGCACTATTGTTTATTGTTCCTCCTTTGTCTCTGCATTCTCTCCCTTCCCTGACTAGCAACTGTTTGAGTCTGCTCTTTGGGATTCGTGGAAGATTGTGAAGGCTGGAGTCTGTTCCCTACCAACAAGGAACAGGGGACATGGAAGGGCTTTTGTACCCAGAAGCCCCACAGGGTCCTCCCTGGTTTCACTTCCATGGGGATTTCTGGGACTAAGGCAGATGACACTGATCTCTCCTTTATTTGACTGCCTCTCTCATTGTCAATGTTTCCTACATATATAGATCATATTTTTATTTTTATTCTCACAGTACCCAGCAAAATACAGAATTACTGACTGAGCCAAACTTCTAGATAAGATGTTCTATTCAAAAATGCATGCCTTGCATTAGTTATTTACATATCCATAAATACCCTTGAGACTGAATAGATTGGAACCTTGATAATTGATCAGATGACCAAATGGGTTTTAGCAAGGAATAGAACTCGGTCTGTAGCTCTAAGTTGTCATTACTTTCCCTGCTTCTGTCTACAAACTTGCCTTTCTAGTTTGTTTTTACAACACATGGTGTTGAGCTTGGTATAACTGGCAATCAATAATTATTTGAAGAAAGTAATGAATGAATTGGAAAGAAAAGTGGAAACAATAGGAAGTTCTAAAGAAATGTTATTTTCAAATAAATATAGTAGAATTATTTTTCTGCTGGCTTTTTGATTAAAGATGACTTTCAGTTCAGTTCAGTCACTCAGACATATCCGACTCTTTGCAACCCCATGGACTGCAGCATGCCAGGCTTCCCTGACCTTCACCAACTCCCAGAGCTTGCTCAAACTCATGTCCATCGAGTCAGTGATGCCATCCAACCATCTCGCCTTCTGTCGTCCCTTTCTCCTCCTGCCCTAAATCTTTCCCAGCATCAGGGTCTTTTCAAATGAGTCAGCTCTTCATATCAGCTGGCTGAAGTATTGGAGCTTCAGCTTCAGCATCAGTCCTTCCAATGAATATTCAGGGTTGATTTCCTTTAGGATTGACTGATTGGATCTCCTTTCTGTCCAAGGGATTCTCAAGAGTCTCCTCTAACACCACAGTTCAAAAGCATCAATTCTTCGGCACTCAGCTTTCTTTATAGTCCAACTCTCACATCGATACAGGCTGCTGCTGCTGCAGAATCATTTCAGTTGTGTCCGACTCTGTACGACCCCATAGACAGCAGCCCCCCAGGCTTCGCTGTCCCTGGGATTCTCCAGGTGAGAATACTGGAGTGGGTTGCCATTTCCTTCTCCAATGTGTAGAAGTGAAAAGTGAAAGTGAAGTTGCTCAGTTGTGTCCGACTCTTAGCAACCCCATGAACTGCAGCCTACCAGGCTCCCCCATCCATGGGATTTTCCAGGCAAGAATATTGGACTGGGTTGCCATGTCCTTCTCCCATCCATACATGACTCCTCAAAAAAGCATAGCTTTGACGAGACAGACCTTTGTTGGCAAAGTAATGTCTCTGCTTTTTAATATACTGTCTAGGTTGGTCACAATGTTCCTTCCAAGGAGTACACGTCTTTTAATTTCTTTTTTTTTTTTGAGTTTTAAAAAGATATTTATTATAGTTGATAGAAATGCAGTTACAACACAAATACAGTAATATAATTTATCTAGGTATGAATGTAAAAATAGGTGTGTAAAATCTTTATGGAGAAAATTATAAAAATTCATTTAACAGCATTAAGAAAACATGACAAATCAAATTATATTCCTAGAAAAATTTTCTGTAATGAAAATATTAGTTCTCCCAAAATTTATGTGTAGTGATGTCTCAATGTGGTTTTGATTTGCATTTCTCTGTTGAGTAGTGATGTTGAACCCCTTTTCATGTACTTTGGGAATATTTGTATGTTGTTTTGGACAAATGTTTATTCACTTTTTTTTTGCTCTCGAGTTTTAGAAGTTTCTTATATATTATCGGTATTAGACCCTTATCAAGTCGGACACGACTGAGCGACTTCACTTTCACACATTGGAGAAGGAAATGGCAGCCCACTCCAGTGTTCTTGCCTGGAGAATCCCAGGGAAGGGGGAGCCTGGTGGGCTTCCGTCTATGGGGTCACACAGAGTCGGACACGATTGAAGTGACTTAGCAGCAGCAGACCCTTATCAAATACATGATTTGCATATGTGTTCTTCTGTTCTGTAGGTTGCCTTTTCATTCTGTTTCCTTTTTTTTTTTCAAGCTAACTTTTCTTTTTTTTTGGTTTTTTTTTTTTATTGGAGTCTAATTATTTTACAATATTATATTGGTTGGTTTTGCCATACATTGACATGAATCCACCCCGGGTGTACATGAGTTCCCCTTCCTGAACCCCCCTCCCACCTCCCTCCTCCCTTTATCCTCCCTCTGGGTCATCCCCCACACCAGCCCTGAGCATCCTGTAACATGCATCGACCCTGAACTGGTGATTCGTTTCACATATGACAACATACGTGTTTCAATGCCATTCTCCCAAATCATCCCACCCTCACCCTCTCCCACAGAGTCCCAAAGACTGTTCTATATATCTGTGTCTCTTTTGCTGTATCATATACAGGGTTATCATTTGCATCTTTCTAAATTCCATATATATGCGTTAGTATACTGTATTGGTGTTTTTCTTTCTGGCTTACTTCACTCTGTATAATGGGCTCCAGTTTCATCCACCTCATTAGAACTGATTCAAATGCATTCTTTTTAATGGCTGAGTAATACTCCATTGTGTATATGTACCAAAGCTTTCTTATCCATTCGTCTGCAGATGGACATCTAGGTTGCTTCCATGTCCTGGCTATTATAAACAGTGCTGCAATGAACATTGGAGTACATGTGTCTCTTTCAGTTCTGGTTTCCTCGGTGTGTATGCCCAGGAGTGCGATTGCTGGATCATATGGCAGTTCTATTTCCAGTTTTTTGAGGAATCTCCACACTGTTCTCCATAGTGGCTGTACTAGTTTGCATTCCCACCAACAGTGTAAGAGGGTTCCCTTTCTCCACACCCTCTCCAGCATTTATTGCATGTAGACTTTTGGATAGCAGCCATTCTGACTGGTGTGAAATGGTATCTCATTGTGGTTTTGATTTGCATTTCTCTGATGATGAGGGATGTTGAGCATTTTTTCATGTGTTTGTTAGCCATCTTTATGTCTTCTTTGGAGAAATGTCTGTTTAGTTCTTTGGCCCATGTTTTGATTGGGTTGTTTATTTTTCTGGAATTGAGCTGCAGGAGCTGCTTGTATATTTTGGAGATGAATCCTTTATCAGTTGCTTCATTTGCTATTATTTTCTCCCATTCTGAAGGCTGTCTTTTCACCTTACTTATAGTTTCCTTTGCTGTGCAGAAGCTTTTGATTTTAATTAGGTCCCATTTGTTTGTTTTTGCTTTTATTTCCAATATTCTGGGAGGTGGGTCTTGGAGGATCCTGCTATGATTTATGTCGGAGAGTGTTTTGCCTACGTTCTTCTCTAGGAGTTTTATAGAATCTGGTCTTACATTTAGCTCTCTAATCCATTTTGAGTTTATTTTGGTGTATGGTGTTAGGAAGTGTTCTAGTTTCATTGTTTTACAAGTGGCTGACCAGTGTTCCCAGCACCACTTGTTAAAGAGACTGTCTTTTCTCCATTTTATATTCTTGCCTCCTTTGTCAAAGATAAGGTGTCCATAGGTGTGTGGATTTATCTCTGGGCTTTCTATTTCTTTCCATTGATCTATATTTCTGTCTTTATGCCAGTACCATACTGTCTTGATGACTGTGGCTTTGTAGTAGAGCCTGAAGTCCGGCAGGTTAATTCCCCCAGTTCTATTCTTCTTCCTCAAGATTGCTTTGGCTATTCGAGGGTTTTTGTATTTCCATACAAATTGTGAGATTATTTGTTCTAGTTCTGTGAAAAACATCATTGGTAGCTTGATAGGGATTGCATTGAATGTATAAATTACTTTGGGTAGTATACTCATTTTTACAATATTTATTCTCCCAATCCACGAACACGGTATATTTCTCCATCTATTAGTGTCCTCTTTGATTACTTTCACTAGTGTTTTATAGTTTTCTATGTACAAGTCTTTTGTTTCCTTAGGTAGATATATTCCTAAGTATTTAATTCTTTTCGTTGCAATAGTCAATCAACGTAATACACCACATTAACAAACTGAAAAATAAAAATCATGTGATTATCTCAATAGATGCAGAGAAAGCCTTCGACAAAATTCAACATCCATTTATGATAAAAACCCTCCAGAAAGTCGGAATAGAAGGGACATACCTCAACATAATAAAAGTTATATATGACAAACCCACAGCAAACATTATCCTCAATGGTGAAAAACTGAAAGCATTTCCCCTAAAGTCAGGAACAAGACAAGGGTGCCCACTCTCACCACTACTATTCAACATAGTTCTGGACGTTTTGGCTATAGCAATCAGAGCAGAAAAAGACATAAAAGGAATCCAAATTGGAAAAGAAGAAGTAAAACTTTCACTGTTCGCTGATGACATGATCCTCTACACAGAAAACCCTAAAGACTCTACCAGAAAACTACTAGAGCTAATCAATGAATACAGTAAAGTTGCAGGGTATAAAATCAACACACAGAAATCCCTTGCATTCCGATACACTAATAATGAGAAAATAGAGAAATTAAGGAAACTATTCCATTCACGTCTTTTAATTTCATGTCTGCAGTCACCATCTGCAGTGATTTTAGAGCCCAAGAAAATAAAGTTTGTCACTGTTTCCAACGTTTCCCCATCTAGTTGCCATGAAGTGATTGGACTATATGCAATGATCTTCGTTTTCTGAATGTTGAGTTTTAAGCCAACTTTTTCACTCTCCTCTCAAGAGGCTCTTTAGTTCTTCTTTGCTTTCTGCCATAAGGGTGGTGTCATCTGCGTATCTGAGGTTATTGATATTTCTCCCAGCAATCTTGATTCTAGCTGGTGCTTCCTTCAGCCCAACGTTTCTCATGATGTACTCTGCATATAAGTTAAATAACCAGGGTGACAATATACAGCCTTGATGTACTCCTTTCCCGATTTGGAACCAGTTTGTTGTTCCATATCCAGTTCTAACTGTTGCTTCTTGACCTGCATACAGATTTCTCAGGAACCGGGTAAGGTGGTCTGGTATTCCCATCACTTTCAGAATTTTCCACAGTTTATTGTGATCCACACAGTCAAAGGCTTTTGCATAGTTAATAAAGCAGATGTAGATGTTTTTCTGGAACTTTCTTGCTTTTTCAGTGATCCAGTGGATGTTGAGAATTTGATCTCTGGTTCCTCTGCCTTTTCTAAATCAAGCTGGATCATCTGAAAAGACAACTTTAATGGAAGACAGAACATAAAGTTTCATAAAGTGTTTTAGAGGTTTTATTTTAAAGGCTCAAGATTTTAAAGACATTGCCTTTAAATTTTGTATTACTTTATGTAAACCCTAAAGACATTTTAACCTAGAATGTCAGGAAATATTGGAGCATATTTTCCACTCTCCAGCAATGAGAAAATCCTTAATCTATTATCCAAACACACATACACTGTCATTACATGTATGTATTACAAGTATTCATAGATAGGTAGATATACATACTCCTTGCTGTTGTTCAGTCGCCTAGTCGTGTCTTGACTCTTCATGACCCCATGAACTGCAGCACACCAGGCCTCCCTGTCCCTCACCAACTCCCAGAGTTTGCCCAAGTTCTTGTCCATTGCATCCGTAATGCCATCCAGCCATCTCATCCTCTGATGCCCTCTTCTGCCTTCAATCTTTCCCAGCATCAGGGTCTTTTTCAAAAGAGTCGGCTGTTTGCATCAGGTGACCAAAATATAGGTCACACATGTCTACACATACACATAAATACATTGATCATCAGTTCAGTTCAGTCGCTCAGTCGTGTCCGACTCTTTGCGACCCCATGAATCACAGCACGCCAGGCCTCCCTGTCCATCACCAACTCCCGGAGTTCACTCAAACTCTTGTCCATCGAGTCGGTGATGCCATCCAGCCATCTCATTCTCGGTCGTCCCCTTCTCCTCCTGCCCCCAATCCCTCCCAGCATCAGAGTCTTTTCCAGTGAGTCAACTCGTCGCATGAGGTGGCCAAAGTATTGGAGTTTCAGCTTTAGCATCAGTCCTTCCAGTGAACACCCAGGATTGATCTCCTTTAGAATGGACTGGTTGGATCTCCTTGCAGTCCAAGGGACTCTCAAGAGTCTTCTCCAACACCACAGTTCAAAAACATCAATTCTTCAGCAATCAGCTTTCTTCACAGTCTCACATCCATACTTGACCACTGGAAAAACAATAGTCTTGACTAGATGGACTTTTGTTGGCAAAGTAATGTCTCTGCTTTTTAATATGCTATCTAGGTTGGTCATACGGAGAAGGCAGTGGCACCCCACTCCAGTACTCTTGCCTGAAAAATCCCATGGATGGAGGAGCCTGGTTGGCTGCAGTCCATGGTGTCGCTAAGAGTCGGACACGACTGAGCGACTTCACTTTCACTTTCCGCTTTCATGCATTGGAGAAGGAAATGGCAACCCACTTCAGTGTTTTTGCCTGGAGAATCCCAGGCACGGGGAGCCTGGTGGGTTGCCATCTATGGGGTCGCACAGAGTCGGACACAACTGAAGTGACTTAGCAGCAGCAGGTTGGTCATAACTTTCCTTCCAAGGAGTAAGCGTCTTTTAATTTCATGGCTGCAATCAGCATCCACAGTGATCTTGGAGCCTACAAAAATAAAGTCTGTCACTGTTTCCACTCTTTCCCCATCTATTTCCCATGAAGTGATGGGACCAGATGCCGTGATCTTTGTTTTCTGAATGTTGAGCTTCAAGCCAACTTTTTCACTCTCCTCTTTCACTTTCATCAAGAGGCTTTTGAGTTCCTCTTCACTTTCTGCCATAAGGGTGGTACCATCTGCATATCTGAGGTTATTGATATTTCTCCCGGCAGTCTTGATTCCATCTTGTGCTTCTTCCAGCCCAGCGTTCCTCATGATGTACTCTGCATATAAGTTAAATAAGCAGGGTGACAGTATACAACCTTGATGTACTCCTTTTCCTATTTGGAACCAGTCTGTTGTTCCATGTCCAGTTCTAACTGTTGCTTCCTGACCTGCATACAGGTTTCTCAAGAGGCAGGTCAGGTGGTCTGGGATTCCCATCTCTTGAAGAATGTTCCACAGTTTATTGTGATCCACACAGTCAAAGGCTTTGGCATAGTCAATGAAGCAGAAATGGATGTTTTTCTGGAACTCTCTTGCTTTATTGATGATCCAGCGGATGTTGGCAATTTGATCTCTGGTTCCTCTGCCTTTTCTAAAACCAGCTTGAACATCTGGAAGTTCATGGTTCACGTATTGATGAAGCCTGGCTTGGAGAATTTTGAGCATGACTTTACTAGCATGTGAGATGAGTGCAATCATGCAGTAGTATGATAGAAAACACTACAAACTGTGTGTTAACACCAGATTCTAAGTTCTGACAGAATAGTTTGCCATGAGCCATTTCTTTTTTACCCCCTTTTAAACAATGTTCATCATTTCAGGTCACTAAACAAAAGAAATTGATTTGTGCTGCTCTAGAAAAAATATCTTCAGTGCCACAGCAAGCACTTATATGATATTTTTCACCATTTACAAAAATCCCACAAAATACTCTCAGAACCATTATAGAGCAATACCATAGTCACCTGGAAAAACAACACTATTCTGTGAATTTTGCAATAGGCAATCATTCCAACCATCTAATTTTGATAGCTGGATTTTTATACTTCTCCTCACCTTAGACTTTTATCCTTCTGGCTCATTTCCACATGCCAGGGTTTTCATAGAACTTTGCTGGGTGGGAATTAACCAGCTAGATTCTTCTCAAAATCATTCTTCCTGTACTGATCCTGAGGCATGAAAATTCTAGGTCAGATTATAGTAATCTCTGAGGTGTTTCATACTTACAATATATCAAGTCAATTGCAAGAAAAATGAAAGGCACATCTAATATGATGAAAATGCATATTACTTTTAAGATTTCTTCTAATATGTACATAAAATTGAGAGTTCCAAAAAATGACTTCATGTCTCAGGATTAACCTTAATTTTCTTTTTGCTGGCATCCTTGTCTATTTTGGGATCTCTTAATTGGCTTTAGATTTATCGGTAACTGTGTACTCCCATAATTATCACCAAGTATTTCCCCTGTGACTTCTAGTAACTGAAACCCTTTCTTAATTAACTTAGTGGATTAGAGTAGAGTTTAAATTATAAGTGTGAGGGGTGCTTTGCTTTATACTCTGTATCCTATCTCAGATTTTCTTCCCAACTTAATTGAACTTCTCAAAAACTCTCCAAGATCAATCAGTGCAATCCATGGATTAGCTTTGGCAGATTTGATTTGGGTGAAAGAATCTTATCAGCAAACTTTTTTTCAGTCCTGTTAGCATGAAACCATTTACAGACAAATAACGACAAACTTGTCAATTTGTGTCTAATACCTTGCAACAGAACTGTGACAGGCAGGGGCACTTCCTGTGACACTAAACAAAGGAAGCAAGTTACCCGATTTGAAGACTTTTTTTTTTTACATTTTTAAGACTCAAAGAGATCATTTAGTGGTTGCAAAAACTTATTTAGTGATCCCTCCCACCTTCTCTGTTTCCAAGAGAGACAGGCTGACTGACTGGGAGCCCAAGAGACTTCAGTACTCTCTGTTCAGAAGTTTCTGTCTTACCTGTTTCATTTCAGTTCCCAGGTAGGAGTAGGGTCAAAGCATATGTATGCAGAGATTATTCCCTCAAGAAAGCATGCCATGTGCTAAGCAAGTTATGTAGCATGGTATTTCACCTAATTGTCACAACACCCTATGTAGAAGGTATTATTACCCATATTGTACTTTTGAGGAAAATAAAAGCTCAGAAAGGTCACACAGCTAGAGAACAGCATGAATCATGGGATGAGATTCAAACCCAGCTCCAACTGATTTCAAAGTATGTATATGATCTATCTGCTCCATGACTCCACCTGGAGGAGATTTACAAAGGGAATACTGCAAGTGTTTTAATTAAAGTGAGTTTTGCTTTGTTATTAAAGACTTTTGAATACTCTTTGGTGTAATTAGCAGTTCTCAGGGGTCTCATAATCAAGTCCTGGATACTAATAGAATGTATCCAAGAACAGTTAAATAACATAACTTGCTCCTCTCAACAATAAAGGAGAACATGATCAGTTTCACATAGAGCCAGGATGCTCATACAAATTTGAAACTGAAACAACAACTTGCTTCCAGATAATTGGATCTATGATTTCTCTGTTCTTTGGAAAGGCTGGGAAAAGACAGTTGGTGAGCTGGGATCTGGATACTTCTTGGGTGGACTTTGTCCAGTTCTACATCCAGATCGGTGGAGAGAGTTCTGCATGCAACAAGCCTGACAGCAGAGAGGAGGGTGTCCTCCTCCAGTACAGCAACAACGGGGGCATCCAGTGGCACCTGCTGGCAGAAATGTACTTCTCAGACTTCAGCAAACCCAGGTAACCAGCTCTGATTGCCTTACAGTGGTTTCAGGAAGGGGAAGGGTGATATTGCTGTTGTTTAAAACATTGAGTCATTTCAAGGAAAGATAACTCTTCATGATATAACACAATTAGATGTGAAGAGAGACCAACCAAAAGCATTACTTCTAAGACACACAGGGGAGAGGCAGAAGCCAGAGAAAGCCAACTGGGTCTAATGAGAATCATAACATCCAGGGAGAGAGTCAGGAATGGTAGGTGGGAAATGGAGCCTGGTGAGGTTCCCCCTGTACAGTAGAAAGGGAATTGATAATGGGGCCAACTGGTTTAAACAATTTGAAACTATTCAAAGTATATTTTTTCTAAGAAATAGCATTTTCAATCTGGAAATTACTGAGAATTCAGTAAAGTAAGAAGATTACTATACAGACAAAAATTCAATAGATATTTTTAAATTCCAGATATATTCCATTTTTATTTAAGGGAATTTTTCTTTAGGGCCTATCTCACCACATTTTCGAAGTGTTCTATGACACTAAAATGGTTAAGAGATTCTGAGTTGGAAGCTATCAGAAAACCCCATGATGGAAAATGCATAAATAAATATAAGGAATAAGTTTAACAATACTTAGGATCTCTGTAAAGAAAACTTTAATAAAAGTTCTTTCAAATATATAAAAGTGAACAAATAAATGGAAAATAATACAGCATCCTTGGATAGGAAAACTGAACATTATGATATGAAGATATCTCTTAATTTATATTTTACACTATTGCAACCAAAGTCTTACTGGTATTTTTTGGAACTTTATGTCTAGAAATATAAACTGACAAAGATAGTTTAAACTTTTGGTTAAATATACAGGGATACCGTACATGATATTATAATATATTGTATAACCTACATAATTAAAGTGGAATGATACCAGTGCATTGATAGAACAATCAAGTCAAATGACCCAGAAATTAACTCAGATATACATACAAACATATATGAAAAAAAACACACATCAATTATCAGTGATAAAGAATGGTCATTCAATCAAATGGTGTTAGAAAAAAGTGGGTAGGCTCTTGGAGGGAAATATCTATATAGATTGTCATCTAACATCTCAGATGATAATGTTAAAGACTGGTTACAGATTTAAACATCTAGATCACAATCTGATCTTGGGAAAAGACCTAAACTTTCTATACATAAATTCAGTAGAAGAATTAACATGCATGTAACACATCCATTTCAAAGGAAAGAGAAAAAAATAAAAAAGAAAATAAACTGAGGAAATATTTGCAACAAATATGAGAAATAGAAGATCAGTGTTCCTATAAAGAGTTCATACAAATTATCAAGAAAAACACTAAGATCCAGTAGAAAAATAGGTAAAAGGAATCAGTAGATGTAACAAAACAAGCAAGACATATGTTTAATAAAATACAATTAATATCCAATCTATCATGCAATAAAAATTTTTCAACAGTCAGATGGTCATTTTTTAATAACACAAAATGTTCTTTCCACATGGAGCAGCAAGGCAGGTGCTCTCATGTCATTCTGCATGCCATTATTCTAGGAAGGAATTTTGGAAAAATCCATTGGATTTTTGGAAAAATCAAGAGCCTTAAACATGACCATTTTATGTGGCCTGGTAATTCCATTTTGAAGAATCTTCTCTAAAGAAATAAACTGAGGTGTACATAAAACTATATGCATAGATTTTCATCACAGAATTATTTATAAGGAAAGGTGAAATGAATAGTAGCACATCTGTGTGATGAAAAATTATATAAATGGTAAAATGATCTTAACTAAGTTTACTGACATGAAGATGTGCTTATGATATAATGTTAATTTTTAAACTGTAAGATACAAATTATACATATAATCTCACCTGTGTAAAAGAGTACATGCTTTAATGATATACAGCAAACTGTTAGCAGAGGCCAATCTCATGTGGTAGATTATGGGTGATTTATGTTTCATTTTTACTGGTTATTTATATTTTCCCTCAATAAAGTAAGAACTGTTTTGAAAAAAATCAATGCTATTTTAATGCAGTAATATACAAGGGAGCAGTTTTTGCTAAGGATTTCTTTAGAAACGTTATGACCGTTGTCATGGTAGTCAAAAGGCATTGTTCAGTTAATCAAACTCAGTTGAAATATCCACCTCCAAAAGATACGATAACAATGGAGAAACCAGGACCAAGACTAAACTTGCTTACAACTTTAAACCTTTTGTCTAATTTGTCTAAACTTAGAAACTTCTCAAAAATACCGAGAGATCAAGCAAAACTAAACTTTCTCTTGTTGCTATTCCGTTCGGTTCTGTCTGTTCAGTCGCTCAGTCGTGTCCGACTCTTTGCGACCCCATGAATCACAGCACGCCAGGCCTCCCTGTCCATCGCCAACTCCCGGAGTTCACCCAAACTCATGTTCATCCAGGCGGTGATGCCATCCAGCCATCTCATTCTCTGTCGTCCCCTTCTCCTCCCGCCCCCAATCCCTCCCAGCATCAGAGTCTTTTCCAATGAGTCAACTCGTCGCATGAGGTGGCCAAAGTATTGCAGTTTCAGCTTTAGCATCAATCTTTCCAATGAACACCCAGGATTGATCTCCTTTAGAATGGACTGGTTGGATCTCCTTGAAGTCCAAGGGACTCTCAAGAGTCTTCTCCAGCACCACAGTTCAAAAGCATCAATTCTTCGGCGATCAGCTTTCTTCACAGTCCAATTCTCACATCCGTACATGACCACGGAAAAAACCATAGCCTTGACTAGATGGACCTTGGTTGGCAAAGTAATGTCTCTGCTTTTTAATATGCTATCTAGGTTGGTCATAACCTTCCTTCCAAGGAGTAAGCGTCTTTTAATTTCATGGCTGCAATCAGCATCCGCAGTGATCTTGGAGCCCAAAAAAATAAAGTCTGACACTGTTTCCACTGCTTCCCCATCTATTTCCCATGAAGTGATGGGACCAGATGCCATGATCTTTGTTTTCTGAATGTTGAGCTTCATGCCAACCTTTTCACTATCCTCTTTCACTTTCCTCAAGAGGCTTTTTAGTTCCTGTTCACTTTCTGCCATAAGGGTTGTGTCATCTGCATATCTGAGGTTATTGATATTTTTCCCGGCAATCTTGATTCCAGCTTGTGCTTCTTCCAGCCCAGCGTTCCTCATGATGTACTCTGCATATAAGTTAAATAAGCAGGGTGACAATATACAACCTTGATGTACTTCTTTTCCTATTTGGAACCCAACTGTTGTTCCATGTCCAGTTCTGACTGTTGCTTCCTGACCTGCATACAGGTTTCTCAAGAGGCAGGTCAGGTGGTCTGGTATTCCCATCTCTTTCAGAATGTTCCACAGTTTATTGTGATCCACACAGTCAAAGGCTTTGGCATAGTCAATGAAGCAGAAATAGATGTTTTTCTGGAACTCTCTTGCTTTCTCCATGATCCAGCGGATGTTGGCAATTTGATCTCTGGTGACTCTGCCTTTTCTAAAACCTGTTTGAACATCTGGAAGTTCACGGTTCACATATTGCTGAAGCCTGGCTTGGAGAATTTTGAGCATGACTTTACTAGCGTGTGAGATGAGTGCAATTGTGTGGTAGTTTGAGCATTCTTTCGCATTGCCTTTCTTTGGGATTAGAATAAAGACTGACCTTTTCCAGTCCTGTGGCCACTGCTGAGTTTTCCAAATTTGCTGGCATATTGAGTGCAGCACTTTCACAGCATCATCTTTCAGGATTTAAAATAGCTCAACTGGAATTCCATCACCTCCACTAGCTTTGTTAGTAGTGATGCTTTCTAAGGCCCACTTGACTTCACATTCCAAGATGTCTGGCTTCAGGTAAGTGATCACGCCATCATGATTATCTTGGTCCTGAAGATCTTTTTTGTACAGTTCTTCTATGTATTCTTGCCACCTCTTCTTAATATCTTCTGCTTCTGTTAGGTCCATACCATTTCTGTTCTTTATTGAGCCCATCTTTGCATGAAATGTTCCCTTGATATCTCTAATTTTCTTGAAGAGATCTCTTGTTTTTCCTATTCTGTTGTTTTCCTCTATTTCTTTGCATTGATCACTGAGAAGGGCTTTCTTATCTCTCCTTGCTATTCTTTGGAACTCTGCATTCAAATGCTTATATCTTTGCTTTTCTCCTTTGCTTTTCACTTCTCTTCTTTTCACAGCTATTTGTAAGGCCTCCTCAGACAGCCATTTTGCATGTTGCTATTAGTGTTATTTTAACATCTGCTAAGAAAAACAGAGTTTTTCCTTTCCTGGCACTAAATGATTTGCTTTTATGCAGATTTGTCTATCTTGAGCTACCAGCTGCTGCCAAGACCCCCTGCACCAGGTTCCGCTGGTGGCAGCCTGTGTTTTCGGGGGAGGACTATGACCAGTGGGCAGTTGATGACATCATCATTCTGTCTGAGAAACAGAAACAGATCATCCCAGTTGTCAATCCAACTTTACCTCAGGTATTTCTCATTATGTCTGAACTCCAGGATGACATAGACTTGTAAGAGGATGGGATGACTGACTCCTCCAAGGATTTAGTGCTTGACACTTGAACGTGTAGTTTGGTTTTATGTGTTTGCACTAATGTTTTTTTTACCTCTCTGTGCTACTTTTTCACAGATTATTTAGATGTTAAAAATTGTAAAAAAAAAAAAAAGACTAGAAATTTGGCCAATTCATTAAGTGTGATTATTAGTTTGTTTATAAAATAATTAGATATATAGTGGCAAAATATTTTAAGTTGTTAAATAATCAGGAGGAAAACTTCATGGCAGTTTAAAAAACAGTTTGAGAGTCTGGTTTATTTTCTTAGAAACACAAATAGTACATGGCAATACAAATAGTAGCATGTTATGAACTGAAAATTCCTTTCTTCTTTTCAAAGCTATCAAATTGCCTTTCTGTGTTGTTTGTATTTTTTCTATTAGAACTTTTATGAGAAACCAGCTTTTGATTACCCTATGAATCAAATGAGTGTGTGGTTGATGTTAGCTAATGAAGGAATGGTTAAAAATGAAACTTTCTGCTCTGCCACGCCATCAGCCATGGTGTTTGGAAAATCAGATGGGGACCGATTTGCAGTAACTCGAGATTTGACTCTGAAGCCTGGATATGTGCTGCAATTCAAGGTATTTATGCATAAACTTCTTGCAGATTATGGAGCAACCATCTTCCAGATTTGTGAATGAAATTCACAAAGAACACAAAAAATGCTCATATTTCTGTTAGTGCAGGGACTCATCTGAACAAACAGTTTCCAACAGTCTTGGAATGGCAAAGCTTTTTAGCTCTACCCATAAGGAAAACAACTTGTCAGTTTTTAATGAGCCCCAGAAGTGGCTGTGTCACTGTATTTCTTTAAGTGCTCATGGAACTCTATCGGAATTAAAAAGACAGATTACTTTGAGAATTTCAATCTGATTGTGACTTAATGAATCCCATGATTTTGGATGGTAATGGATGCGTTCTCCATTTCAGCTTACTAGTACTTTTTAAACTTGCGAGTAATTTTATGTTTTTACTGTGAGGTTTTCAAACAATTTATTTTCCTTTGATTCAATAAATTTTTACTTTAATTATCATTGTTCTCTTAAAAGCTGCTTATTTTTCAGTGCTGTGATAACATGTCAACATGGATAGCAAGTATTTACTTTGACAAGTTCTTTTTTCAAAACCCTAATCAAAATTTCATTGTGTTTATAATAAAATCCCATTGGTGAATTCTGGGGTCGAGAGTAATGCATTTTTAATGATCCAGCACAACTACATGGTCCTTACATAACGGCAGGATGCAGATACTAAATAATTTACAAATGGAATTATTAAAGAGATCAGATGTTTATGGGAAGCTCTTCAAATATAATTTCCAAAGGTCTATAAACAAGGCAGTGAGTCATAAATAAGATGATTAGTGAAATGTTATTCTTTTCTGTTTAGATTTTGATACTAAATTGCCATGGAAAACCATTAATAGCAGTGTACAACTATTAATTTGTAGGTACTGCCTAAAATGGGAGCAAAATAACAGCAATAGCAATACATTGTCAGAATAGTATGCTGTTTCTCACCTGGCACTTTTTCTAATTAATTAGCCACAAAATCATGATAGTGTAGGTGTTGAAATCTGCAAGGTGGTATTCTGAAGTTTAAAAATCTAAATAGAGAAAATATTATTAAATGTTTCAAAACATAATGCAAAATGCCTAAGAAAAGTCTCAATTCTCAAATCACACCAGCAGAAATTGTTGATTTGTAGCTATCAGTTGATAAATAGGCAGGTAATATGAGCCATTTAGGAATTGTTAATGTATATTTGGAATCTGTAATAAGAACTTGATGTTATTTGTCCAAAAAGGGACAGTGCTGGTTAAGTTTTGATGACTGCCTGCCTTGTGTCAACACTAAGTGCTAGGAATACAGAGATGAGAAACGCAGCCAAGCCCTCAAGGAGTTCAGAAACTAGCAAGTGAGCTAGATAAGTGAACAGTTGCAGTAGAGTCTATGGGGTGCTGTGGTAGAAAGAGGCTCTGATGCTGTGGGAGTACTGACACGGTTCCTGGCATATTGCAGGTACTCCAAAATTATCTGTTAGTTAAATGGATAGATGGATGGATGAGTTGAAATGGGAAGTTTCTGGAAATACAGAGACTTAGCAGACTGTAAAATGGAGGGGGTAGCAAATTTCAGTTAGAACAGAATGTGCAACTATGTGAAAATACAGGAAAGTGCAAATGAGAATGGAAATGTTGGAAATTTGAGTTTGGAGTACCTGCCACAGAGGTAAGACAAGGTTAAGGTTGATTCTAATGGACTTTATATGATACACTAAGTCACTTAGATATTAATCCAAGAGCAATGAGTCATGGTAGATGTTTAATCCATTGAATGCGAGAATCAGTCCTGTTTTTTAGAAAAAGCATTCTATTGATTTAACAGGAGGAAAAACTGGAATCAACAAGTAAATTCATTCATTCAGCAAATATTTATAAAACCTCTACTATGTTCCAGGCTTCTTCTTAGGCTATGAAAATAACTAGGAATAGAGAGTTTGACAAATAAAGAACTAAAGAGAACAGAGAGAACAAAAAGGATAAATGCCTTGAAGTAGGAGTGTGCTTGGAAAAGTTCAAGAAACCACAAGGATGCCACTGTGACGAAAGCAAAGTGAGGAAGGGGAGACTGGTAGAAAAAAAAAAAAAGATCAGACTTTGACATCTGTACTACATAAAATGGGCTTCCCTGGTGACTCAGATAATAAAGAATCCTCCTGCAATGCAGGAGACTTGGGTTTCATCCCTGGTTCGGGAAGAGCCCCTGGAGAAGGGAATGGCTACCTGCTCCAGTATTCTTGCGTGGAGAATTCCATGGACAGAGGAGCCTGGTAGGCTATAGTCCATAGGGTTGGATATGACTGAGGGACTAACACTGTACCTACACTACATAAAATAGCTAGCAGAAGAGTGACATACTCTGACTTAGACTTTTAAAAAATCACACAGGTGACTGAGTTGGGAGTACACTGGCAGAGTCAAAGGCAGAGATAAAAAGACTGGCCAGGCAATTATTTCAGTGATCCAAGTAATAGATAATGGGAACTTGGACCTGTGAGACAGCGGAGGAGGCAGAGAGATGTGCTCAGATTGCTGAGTGTGTTTTGAGTAAGGTGACAATGCTAGAGAAGCCATCAAAGTAAGAAATGAGGAGGCCAGACTAAGGCATAGCCTGGGACTATAAGTAGATGGTTCTGAAAGATGTTAAAGGTGCACGGTCAACAGGTTTGGGTAACCCACTGGGTGGTAGAATGGATTCTAGAATGACTCCCACATTTCTGGCTCCAGTCACTGAAATCAGAAATTCAGGAATAGGAGGATTTGTTTTAGGGTGGTGGATGATGAGAAGACTTGGACCTGTGGATTTAGGGATGCCTGTGGATTACTAAGGGTTTCTCAGGTGGTTTAGTGGTAAAAGAATCCACCTGCCAAGACAGGAGACGCAGATTCGATCCCTGGGTCAGAAGGATCCCCTGGAGGAGGAAATGGCAACCCGTTCCAGCGTTCTTGCCTGGAAAATGCTATGGACAGTGGAGCCTGGCAAGCTACAGTCCATGGGGTTGCAAAGAGTCAAACATGACCGAGCACACGTGCTCATGGATTGCTGAAGGACAAACACACAAGAAGTAGTTATGTACATTGTTCAGAGAGCCTGATAGTATCTGGGAGTCATAGGGATTCAGAAGGAATCTGAAATTATGATTGTGAATGAGATTAGGGAACTTGTATGGAGATAAAAGGTAAGAAAGCCAAGAATTGAATTCTAGAGAACATCAGCAGTTAAGAAGCAGGCTAAATGGTCCATAAAGAATAAAACACAGAACTGAAAGCTCCATTGACTTACCTACTTTAGCCATAAGTCTAAAACAGAAAGCTAACTGTGTGTGCCCAGTGTGACTCCTCTCACCACAGGCCAGCCAAAGGCTATGCTAACTAACAAGTAATGTAATAAAAGGGTTTATGTTACAAGAGGTGATCTTGCATCTTAGAGGGTCAAGTCTTTATTTTCTTGATATTTAACTATGTAAACTTGGATAAATGAATCACAATAGAATTGCCACTAGCCATATTATAAATCCTTCTGAGAGATGCTTTCTAACTCTGAGCATGGAATTAGGAAAATATGTGTTCTTCCCATTTTTGATAGACTGACTCAAGCTACTTTACAGTCACAAGGATGAGGTGGTTGACCTCTTGAGCGCTGACCCAATTTTATTTGCCTAGGGGCCTGTCTTTCCTTCATGCTTTATTTTTTGGTCATGATTATGTTCTCTTGAGTTCTTCAATTTTTTCTATAAAATTTGACTATTCTTAGTTATAAAGCCTTATATAATCCTATGATGGCTCCAACCAACAAATGAAATAACATATGAATAGATCGTGTGATCTAAGACAGCATGTGATTAAATCTCAGGAAGAGTTTGACATTTACAACTTTTAAAAAATATAAATTAAAACAGTAATACAATCATTTATATATTTATTAATTTAGAAAGAAACTGTCCAAAGCTTTAGTCACATTCAGTGCTGTGTAAAACTGTTTCATTTGAATCTAAGTGATTAAAAATGAATACATATAAATAGGAAATTCACAGTTTCTACATATTCATTCAGTAATACTACTCCTAGGTATTGGTATGCTTCCTTATAAAGATTAGAAGAGAAAACAGAAAAAGATGGTTGTGCTAGGGGCTTCCCTGGTGGCTCAGTGGTAAAGAATCTGCCTGCCAATCCTGGAAAAGGAAATGGCAACTCGCTCCAGTATTCTTGCCTAGAGAATTCCATGGACAGAGAAGCCTGGGGGGCTATGGTTCATGGGGTCGCAAAGAGTTGGATACAACTGAGTGACTAACATACACACACGCCAGTGCAGGAGACACAGGTTCAATCCCTGATCCAGGAAGATCCACATGCCTCAGAGCAATTAATCCTGTGCACCACAACTATTTAGCCTGTGCATCTCAATCAGTAAAGAATCTGCCTGCAGTGCAGGAGACCTGGGTTCGGCGACCCACTCCAGTATCCTTGCCTGGAAAATCTCATGGACAGAGGAGCCTGGTGGGCTGCAGTCCATGGGGTTGCAAAGAGTCGGGCACGACTCAGAGACTAACACTAACACTAACTAGAGCCCAGAAGCCACAACTACTGAACCCACATGTTACAACTACTGAAGCCTCCCTCCAGCCCATAGTCTGTGCTCCACAATAAGAGAAGCCACTTCAGTGAGAAACCTGGGCACCACAACTAGAGAGAAACCCCTGCTCACCACAACTAGAGAAAAGCCCACGCAGCAACGAAGACCCAGCACAACCAAAAATAAATAAATTTATTTTTAAAAATGGTTGTGCTATAGCATTGTGGTATAGGTTGCATTTTTTACATTTTTTGAATATTTTTAATCCTGTGATGACAATCATCTCCACAAGTGCATAGAAGATCAATGACTTATTTCTGGATTATGCTGCTTATTCAGTGCTGTCACAGAAAGTTAATTCTTTCATATAAGTTGACAGTGATTTCTTACTGAGCTTTTGTAAGAAAACAGAATAAAGATGCCTGTGCCCCTGAAAGCAGAGGACAGCTTCAGTGACCTTCATGTTCTAAAGAGGACAACTTTCTATCATCTGCTTCCCTCTGTTTGTATCCTCAGTCTGGGAAAGGAAAAGAAAACAGTTTCTTGGCTTATCATCTTTTGTCCAAGACTCTGATCACATCTATGCTCTCTCTTCTCTCCTATAATCTCAAGAAGTCCACAAAATGGGCAGCTGGTCCTGCTTTCTATTGAAAAGTCCCTATTGCTTTTACAGAGCTTTCCAGACACTATGAAAGAGTCTTGGTCGGAATTGAGTTGCATATCTTATCATTGTAAATTTGTGCAAACTCAGTAGAAAGAACCCTGACTGCTCTAGCACCTAATTTGTTAAATGATATCTTGAAACCAAAACCTGTGTAATTCTTTCTTTTTAACAGCTTAACATTGGGTGTGCCAATCAATTCAGCAGTGCTGCCCCAGTTCTTCTTCAGTACTCTCATGATGCTGGAATGTCCTGGTTTCTGGTGAAAGAAGGCTGTTACCCAGCTTCTGCAGGCAAGGGATGCGAAGGAAACTCCAGAGAATTGAGTGAACCCACCATGTATTACACAGGGGACTTTGAAGAATGGACAAGAATCACCATTGTTATTCCAAGGTCTCTTGCATCTAGGTAAAGTGCCCATTCTTACCATGTGCCATAGTTGCCATTTCTAAGGAGCATATATTTATCTCAATATCTTCATTTCATGTATCTCAATAACCTAAGAGAGTTCATAACCTCTAGCAGTATCTATCCAAGTAATGACTCTTGAGAAAATGACACACACATTTGTGAAAAGTTTACTCACTTATTCATACATTCATTCATTCAACAAATACTTACTGAGCCACCTACCTGTGCCAAGTTATGTCCTGGGCACTGGGATTACAGCATTAACCAGAAGATGTTTAAAAGCTAAGTGAGTTATAAAGCATGATTGTAACAAACTTTCACTATGTGGTGAATTTTTTCTAACTTAATGCCTCCTTGAATAGACAATTTGAGATATCTCATCATTAAGATAAATATTAATACAATAGAGAAAAAGATTTTAAATCAATTGACAGAAGCATGAGCTAAATGGATTAAGAACTTGAAGCAAATTAGTTTTTGTACTACGTCAACAAGTTTAACTCTTAGCTTCCTGGCAGCTAGGACAAAGTGTGAGAGGTCAGGAGATAGGGTCATTTGGTTCTCATTGTTGAATAAGAAGAAAGAAAATATATACATTCTGATAAAAAAAAATTAAGCGTACTTTTTTCTACAAAATACATTTGTAGTGCGTATATATATCTTTGTGTTGGGTGGAGTAGGTAACATCAAGATCAGTATTTTAACTATAATTTTTCAAAAGATAAAGATGCATTCTTCAAGTGGACACTTTTTAATTGAATCCTAGAACCCAATATTCATTTGTGATTCAGTCAAAGCATTTCTGTACAGAACTGAGATGATATAATAGGTCTATTTGTACTGCTGGTGATGTAACTTAATATAGAGGTTGAGCTACTCATTAATGCCATTCAGCATGATTCCCAGCCTAACCTTCTTCCTAGAATATAGTAGGACTAACTATACTTTCTCCACACTCTTTAAAGTTAGGCATTGCCTAATGAAATGTGAGTGGAAATGAAACATATGACTTTTGAGTCCATGTGCATTTTGCCATTTTATCTGTTTCATGAAAGCACCTTTTGTGATGAAGCTTGCATCAGTCTGGGTCCTTGAATTTCTGCAATCAGCAGACTTTCTTACAACCTATACTGGACATATAGATTAAGCCAGAAATAAACTTTTGTTGGGTTAACCCACTGAGACTGGGGGCTGCATGTTACATCAGCATAACCTATCTCATCCTGACTGACAAAATGATAAAAGCTAAGAATCTATGGGAGTGGTTTATCTATAATGTTTGTAGAGACCATTCTGTCTATAATCTTTCACCTAATTGATCACCAGATTTACATCTAGCTGGATATCCTGGTTGTGTTCTCTTCCTCCCTTGTTAATTAGATATGCATACCTTCAGAAACTGCACCATAGATTTCGGTATACAGACTTCTCAGATAAATAAGAAACTTGTATGGTCAGGATATACAAGTTTCTGTGGTAATCTACTAAACTTTGGAGCATAATCTTTAAATGCCAACTATTCCAAGAAAGAATTCATCAGTCATTGGATCTAAGATCAACTTATAAGTAATTTTTTCGTCTTTACATGCCAATGTACTTTTTGTGTATCAGAGAGACTCAAATGACTTGGTTTGTGCCAGAGTTGATGAGTTGACCTTCTTTAGTGAAATTTAATAATTTGACTTGCATTCTGCTTTAGTTAGGATACAGGTCTAGCTACTATAAAAGCAAAATAAATTCAAATGCTTAACAAGGCTTAAACAAGATAGGAATCCATTCTTTACTATATAATAGTCCAAAGGTGAGCAGTTCAGAACTGACCGGGTATCTCTGCCATTCTGAACACACAGCTTATATCTCTGGATCCAAGGCAGCTATTCCAGACCTTGTTACCTCTCAACCAGTGGAAGGAAAATGATCAGGAATGCATAGATGCATTACTTTTTAAAAACTATCATTAGTCCTTTTTCATATCCCTCAGTAGAGCCTAGGATAATGTTTGTACAGTTGCCTATTGCTGTGCAACATTCCTCTCCAAAACATAGGGCTTAAGACAGCAGTGGCTTATTATTTCTCATGGTTTTATGGGATTGATTGGGTAGTTCGTCTGCTCGTCTCTCCAAGCTTTATAATGTAGCTTTTTTCAGTTGGTAGATTGATTAGTGTCTGGGATTAGTAAGACCTTTCTTTCTATGTGGTTTTCATCCCAGTATCCACCCCAGAACAATATCCACAGTTGGGTGGTTCCAGCGTTAGAAAAAAACAAAAGTAGAAGCTGCCTGACCCTATCTTACTGCCACATCCTAGGGGTCAAAGCAAGTCACAAGGCAAGTCTAGATACAGAGAGTGAGAAAACAGACTCCTCTTTTTGATAGAAAGTGCAGAAGAATCTTATAAAAGATATACATAAGGAGGTGTGATCCATGTGAAAGTGAAAGTTACTCAGTTGTGTCCAACTCTTTGTGACCCCTTGGACTATACAACCCATGGAATTCTCTAGGCCAGAATACTGGAGTGGGTAGCCATTCCCTTCTCCTGGGGAATCTTCCCAACCCAGAGATCAAACCGGGATCTCCTTCAATGCAGGCGGATTCTTTATCAACTGAGCTACCAGGCATTGTTATAACAACCTAACATAGTTTGTCCTAGCCCTATGATTCACATCTGTTCCCCATGAAAACACACTCACTTTCCTCCCAAGACCCTCAAAGCCTTGTCCCATCATAGCATTTAGGCTCTAAGTCACTTATCTCATGTCAAGGTTCTCTGGATATGACTCACAGATCTAGGAACTGAAGAAAAAAAAAAGAGTTATCTACCCTACCCCTACCCAACATACAACAGTGAGATAAGAAAAACATAATATAATTATATATAACATCATAATAAACACTGCCCACTCAGGAAAATGAAAAGAATGGGAAGCACATAGCAACCACTGGTTCACCAGAATTCTGAAAGCCAAGAAGGTAGCTGTTACTAGGATTCCCTTCTCTATGAGCAATGTCCAGGATAAGAAAGTTTGACAGTTCTCCTGGTGAGTAGTTCCCTAATCTTTTGTTCTTCTCAGCTGTTTGTTCTACTCTATAGGCTTCATCTTGTGAGACATTGTTCCTTTTCCATAAGGACATATCTGCCTTTGGAGCTAAATAGCCCTTTCATCCTGCTTATTGCCCATCTCAAACTGGGCATTGTAACATTGCAGCCCTTGTAATCCTCACCCCCACCACTGCCCTTCTCTCCCCATGTTTTTCTGAAACTGTTCACTTCAGTTGCTCAGTCGTGTCAGACTCTTTGAGACACCATGGACTGCAGCACTCCAGGCCTCTCTGTCTGTCACCAGCTACTGGAGTTTACTCAAACTCATGTCCATTGAGTCAGTGATGCCATCCAACCATCTCATCCTCTGTCATCCCCTTCTCCTCCCGCCTTCATTCTTTCCCAGCATGAGGGTCTTTTCAAATGAGTCAGTTCTTGGCATCAGGTGGCCAAAGTATTGGAGTTTCAGCTTCAACATCAGTCCTTCCAATGAACACTCAGGACTGATTTCCTTTAGAATGGACTGGTTGGATCTCCTTGCAGTCCAAGGGACTCTCAAGAGTCTTCTCCAACACCACAGTTCAAAAGCATCAATTTTTCAGTGTTCAGCTTTCTTTGTAGTCCAACTCTCACATCCATACACGACTACTGGAAAAACCATAGCTTTGACTAGATGGACCTTTGTTGGCAAAGTAACGTCTCTGCTTTTTAATGTGCTGTCTAGGCTGGTCATAACTTTCCTTCCAAGGAGTAAGCATCTTTTAATTTCATGGCTGCAGTCACCATCTGCAGTGATTTTTGAGCCCAAAAAAATAAAGTCTGTCACTGTTTCCACTGTTTCCCCATATATTTGCCATGAAGTGATGGGACCAGATGTCGTGATCTTAGTTTTCTGAATGTTGAGCTTTAAGCCAACTTTTTCACTCTCCTCTCTCACCTTCAAGAGGCTCTTTAGTTCTTCACTTTCTGCCATAAGGATGGTGTCATCTGCATATCTGAGGTTATTGACATTTCTCCCAGCAATCTTGATTCCAGCTTGTGCTTCATCCAGCCTGGCCTTTCACGTGATGTACTCTGCATATAAGTTAAATAAGCAGGCTGACAATATACAGCCTTGACATGCTGCCTTCCCAATTTGGAACCAGTCTGTTGTTTCATGTCCAGTTCTAACTGTCGCTTCCTGACCTGCATACAGATTTCTCAAGAGGCAGGTCAGGTGGTCTGGTATTCCCATTTCTTTAAGAATTTTCTACAGTTTGTCATGATCCACACAATCTCAAAGGCTTTGGCATAGTCGATAAAGCAGAAATAGATGTTTTTCTGGAACTCTCTTGCTTTTTTGATAATACAGCGGATGTTGGCAATTTGATCTCTGATTCCTCTGCCTTTTCTAAATCCAGCTTGAACATCTGGAAGTTCATGGTTCACATATTGCTGAAGCCTGGCTTGGAGAATTTTGAGCGTTACTTTACAAGCATGTGAGATGAATGCAATTGTGTGGTAGTTTGAGCCTTCTTTGGCATTGCCTTTCTTTGGGATTGGAATGAAAACTGACCTTTTCTGGTTTTCTGAAACTGTGGCCCAACTTTATCTCTTCCAAATAGACAAGTGCAACATGTCATGAAGCTGGGGAGCATAAGGGGATAAATATTTGCTGCAGTGACTAGAATACTAGGATGTTGGAAGACATCGCTTTGAAAGTAGTCCATCGAATCAGGAGCCAAGGAACACAATGCTGGTGTGATACTCCAAAGCCAGATAATATATAGTTGAATCTGAAACTGCAGTTCTTTTGATGCTGAGTAGAATCACCCAGTTGGTAAAGCCACATTGGAGAAATAAGAAAAGACTGTCCTTATTATCACAAAATGAGCCAATATTTTGAAGCTTCCAATTTATCAATATTTTCTTAGACCTCAGCTTTTGGAAGACAAAATCTTGCTTATTAGGATCTGGCTTCCTGGTTTGTTTGAATACTATCCAACTTGCTTGGGATAGCATTTGTGATGGAGAGCTCTCTACTAGAGAATAGTAAATATGTTACTGCTTCAACCCAAGCAAATGAGCTATGCTTTCTTCTGCAGTATGTTAAACTCAGATATCTCCAAATGCAGTGTTGGAAAGCTGAGAATTGTAAGTGAAAATTGTTAAAATTTGGAGCTATTTTGCCACAAAGCAACATGCTTATAATAGTTACTAGAACAGTGTTCTTTTATAAATAATTCGAAGCTGATTTTCTCAAAGGAACAGTTTGTGCTCATGTTAATTCTCTTGGTTCTTGCCTACAGAGGAGGGACATTGGTGGTGGTAAATATGTGCTGGTACCTCCCTGCAGACTTTCATCCCCATCCATACGGCCACTCAGCCTGCTCTTGGCTCTCTATGCCGAATGCAGAAAGTCAGTGTCTCTGGGAAGGGCTAGAAACTCAGCTGCTTAACATTCTGCCCAATGTCTCCTCCACCACCACACAGCACAAGACATGCCGGTGCACAGGCGCTTACCTTCCTGGTTTAAGTGGCAGATGCAACGCCCCTCTGAAGTGTGGTGGGCCAAAGGACAGGGATAGAAACTGGTTCTCCAGGTCACTCAGGCATCCTCTGAACAACGATGACAATTGGGAAGGGAGTAAAGAGAGAGTGTATTATCTCTACTACCTTATCTGGAACATGCAGGACAAAGGGGAATTTTGCTTTCTGAGGGGCAGAAATTATAGATCCTTGTTTCTCTGGGTTCTATTATAGAAACTTAAACAGAAAAGGCAAGTGTGACTTTAATTAAAAAAGACTTCTACCAGGGAATTGAAGTGTTTCTTTTTTATTATAGATGTACAGTCTATCTTTTGGAAGGGGCACAGAGGCCTTACCATTTTATTACAAACAATTGGCAAAAGATGCTTTTCACAAATTCCATTTATTTCCTTTGAAAGGAAGAATATCTTCACAGGCTAAATAATATTATAACTCCATTGGGAAGAGTTTTCCTAAAGCCAATGTCTTTACAACTGTACTTTCTTCTTTCTTTTCATTTTTTGGTTTTGCTTTGTTTTGCTAATCTTCAATTCCTTTGTCTTTTGCCTTAAAAAATAAGACATACATTTTGAATTAATTTCAAAGGAAATAAAAGATGCACTCACCTTCCTTTTGACACATTGAAAAATGTGTTAAGACTTGCGTTAATAGAAATTAATCACTGGAAAACTTTTTAAACCTGGTAAACAACATTGTTGGCCACATTTGTAAATTTGCCAAATGTAGATAACTTAAAATAATGAAGAAAAAAGCCACGGTTATGATTCAGTGTTGCCAAATTACCATAGTTATTTGAAGAGCCAGAAAGAAATGTACTCTGATACTGCTATATTATTTTCATAATAATAGAGGAGAAAAGGAACCATCTTTATCTACAATTATCTTTGATAACTTCATTAATCTTTAAGATTCTTTACTCTTCTTTACTTAGAGACTGAATTCACTCAAAAATCTATAAATAATGGCAGCATAATTAATTGGTATTTAGATAGTCTAATCTTGCCTCTTTAATGCTAGTAGAACTGAGAAGGAGATGTTTTCTTGTTATGAAGTTATAGATGTAGGTGGGTTTCCATGTATTTGAAAGGAAAAGAGATGTGTTGAAAGGATTAGAAATATTAGAAAGCAACTGGGACAAGTTTTAGTTTGGCAGCCTCAAAACTTTTGGGGGAAATAGGACTGGGCAGTAGCCCAGGCCACTGGTGTTCAACGGTTTTGAAGCACTGGGACCAGGTCCCTTTTGTGTTTGTTGGCAGTTACCAGTGTTCGTTGGTAGCCCAGATGGTTGCTAAGTTTGTAGAATAACCATCTTGGAGACTTCAAGATGAGAAGTGAAGAAGGCAAGGAAGGCAACAGGTGAGAATAGAGCTGTCAGTACAAACTTGACTCTTTCCTACCAGAATCATGCAAATGGCAAGGCCATAGTCCCCTTATTTGTCCTAACAAAGTACATTCTATTTGATGGTTTCAAAGATTCCCAAATATTCTCTTAAAATATGCAAGAAAAAAAAAGCTGTGTGTCTGGCCATCAGAATCTTCTTTATCTGAAATCCTCCTGATATTTAAATATTTATGCTGAAAAAAATATCAAGAAGTTTTGAGAAAGATTTGAGAGAGACACTTTTGAAGGTTAAGTGTCCAATCAAGTGAATATGACTTCCAAATAAATATATATCTCTTGAGTTTTTCTGAACTGTTCTGTATTTCAGTGCTTCAGTATGAGATATTGGTACAAGAAACACATGTACTGTTTTTCCCAACAGTAAGACCAGATTCCGATGGATCCAGGAGAGCAGCTCCCAGAAGAATGTGCCTCCTTTTGGTTTGGATGGCGTATACATATCAGAGCCTTGTCCCAGTTACTGCAGTGGCCATGGGGACTGCGTTTCGGGGGTGTGTTTCTGTGACCTGGGGTACACCGGTAAGGCTGCAGACATCTCTGATGATTTGTTTGTAAAATATTCATCTCTGAGTACTATATTTTATGGTACTTCTTCCAAGGAAATATATTCTTAAGTATTTATTCTTAAGTCCCAAAATTATAGAAATTTGTAACCTAGGCAAATGAGTTGCTGAGATATTTTGTAGTTTTGAATTTGGAGGGACTGATGCTAAAGCTGAAACTGCAATACTTTGGCCACCTCATGCGACGAGTTGACTCACTGGAAAAGACTCTGATGCTGGGAAAGGTTGGGGGCGGGAGGAGAAGGGGACGGCGGAGAATGAGATGGCTGGATGGCATCACGGACTCTGTGGACATGAGTTTGAGTGAACTCCGGGAGTTGGTGATGGACAGGGAGGCCTGGCGTGCTGTGATTCATGGGGTCGTGGAGAGTCGGACACGACTGAGCGACTGAACTGAACTGAACTGAACTGAAGAAGGAAAAGCATGATAACACATATTTCATCCCTTAAGTATATTCATTTACTAATAATAATGATAATAATTAACATTATTTGAGTCCCTACTTCATGCCAAGCACTACAGCAGGTGTTTTTTATTTTACCTCATGTAATTCACGCAACAAATAACCCTATAACATAGTACTGTCATTGTCCCTGTTTGACACACAGTAACTGTCCCAAGGTCACACAGCTAAGAGTTGCTAGAGCTCAGCTTTGATCCCTGGCAGCCAAGCTCTTAAGCATTAGGCTTCCTGTGCTCTTTACATTGCTTTTATACAAAGTATAATTTTATACATTTAAAGTAGAAGTCAACTTATGAAATGATAAATGCAAGACTGCCAAACAAAAACTTAACAAGAGAAGTATTTTTTGACCACAGTCACCCTTAGATGTTGCTACAAGCAAAAGTAAAAAGGAAGCTGAGATTTAAGAGTAAAATGGGAGAAAAATATTATAAGCTTCGTAATCTTTTTATAGAATTTTTCCTGGAATTAACTTCAAAGGATCCTTCCCAGCTTTTCAATGTTCTGCTCTTCATCTGGCGCGTGACCAAAAACAAGCATATGTTTTTACAGGCCTTCTGTAGAGAGTGCTGTCACTTGTAGTTGCAGGGTGTTTTTTTCTTAAATCTGGGATAAGTGCCCCATATTGATCCTCTAATACAGGATAACAAATGAACAAATTTTGTTTGTGGACAAAATCTCACATCTCAGTTTACACAAATCCTCTGGTTAACAAAAATCATGAAACTGTGTGGTTCCGTCTGTGTTTGTGTTGAAAAACTTAATAGAAGCAGAATACTGTTTTGATTATAGTAGTGATGACTGTATTTCAGGCAGATGCTTGAGGTTTAAATTTTGATGTGGTTTCTTTCCCCTAACACCTATGGCATTGTCTCCTTTGCCCACACACTAATGTACATTCTAATGTTTCATGATTTTAACAAAACCCGTCTCCTCTGTCTTTCTTTTCTCGGAAGCTGCGCAAGGAACCTGTGTGTCTGTTGTCCCTAATCACAGTGAGATGTTTGATAGATTTGAGGGGAAGCTCAGCCCACTGTGGTACAAGATAACCGGAGGCCAGGTTGGAACGGGCTGTGGAACACTTAATGATGGCAAGTCTCTCTACTTCAGTGGCCCTGGAAAAAGGGAAGCAAGGACTGTCCCTCTGGACACCAGGAATATCAGGTAAGTAGTTAATTGGTCACTTCTCCATGAACATAGTATTTACCTTGCTAACCTATAACACTGTTCTTTTCAGAGTTTATATAGTAATGTTTCTCTACATAGATTCTGATATATAAAAATGAAGCATAACTTTATAATAAAATAGATTCTGCAAAACTTATACTCTATTAATCAGCATGCAGTCATCACCAAGGCCTATGTGTCTAATATATGTCAGCTTGGTTTTCTAAAGTTCTCTGTTATTATGAAGACTATTTGATATTAATTTTAATATATGCCAGGAGAAACAAATAATTTTTGCAACTTTGAATACTGTGTCCAAAAATGTGGTGTCCCATTTATATAAGTTTATTTGTATTCACTTATTGAAAACTGTTCCGGAAATTTAAAATACCTACACTGACACCTACTGGTACAATAAATAAGTGCTTAGTTTTAAGAGCAAATGAAATAGTAGCACACCTAAAATATAACTGTGCTTCTTTAGTTTTAATCAAATTATTTTAGAATTGGAAGAAAGGAAGCTAAATAAATGTTTGAAGCTTTTAGAGCTTCTTCTCACTAAAATGTTGATTCTGTGTCATATGTTTTCTACCTTCAGTCTCTTTCCCCTTCCTTCTGAGTCCTTCTCACAGAGCTAACCCTATCATGTAGGTTGGTTTATAGTGATTGAGGCATAGATTACATCACACTAATTGAGAGACAGTTCTGAAAAATTAAACCATCTGAGTTTAAATCCATAGTAGAAGTAATTGTCTGGCCCTAAACAAATATAACATTCAAGTTTTTAATGTTAGATTTTTCCTCCTGAGTTTCCAAGGATAGTATCACCTCAATTTAAAGGAATTCCATTTCAGTGATTTCATTAAATTGCGTCAGACTGTCACAGGGAAATGAAGTTAAATTGTTTCCTTTTGTTTAAATCATTATTCCAAAATAAAATTAATGGTCCTATCGATTAACTTTGCTGAATGGTTATAGAATTAGCCTACTATCTAATCTTTGTTATTTCTGCTTGTCATATGCCCTTTGTGTTTAAAAATAGTACCTAAGAATTACAGGAGTTTTACTTTTTACTGTGTCAGAATACAGAAGGCTAGATGTCTTCTGAATTCGTGTTTTTAAGTAAACTGAGGTGTTTTGGGTTTTTCCCCCCAGACTTGTTCAGTTTTATATACAAATTGGAAGCAAAACTTCAGGGATTACCTGCATCAAACCAAGAGCTAGAAATGAAGGTAAGCTGCTATATTTCCATAAAAACTACTGTTACTCCTAGCAAGGTAGTTCTTTTTCCTCCCAAAGTTTGGCTGAAATTTTGTAAACTGATTTGTTGTTCAATTGCTCAGTCATGTCCGACTCTTCACAACCCCATGAACTGAAACACATCAGGCTTCCCTGTCCTTCATCATCTCTGAGAGCTTCCTCAAACTCATGTCCACTGAGTTGTTGATGCCATCCAACCATCTCATCCTCTGTCATTCCTTTCTCCTCCTGCCTTCAATCTTCCCCAGCATCAGGGCCTTTCCTAGTGAGTTAGCTCTTTGCATCAGGTGGCCAAAGTATTGGAACTTCAGCATCAATCCTTCCAGTGAATATTCAGGGTTGATTTCCTTTAGGATTGACTGGTTGGATCTCCTTGCTGTCCAAGGGACTCTTCAGAGTCTTTTCCAACACCACAGTTCAAAAGCATCAATTCTTCTGCACTCAACCTTATTATTGGTCCAACTCTCACATCCATACATGACTACTGGAAGAACCATAGCTTTGACTCGATGGACCTTTGTCAGCACAATAATGTGTCTGCTTTTTAATACTCTGTCTAGGTTTGTCATAACTTTTCTTCCAAGGAACAAGCATTTTTTCATTTCATGGCTGCAGTCACCATCTGCAGTGATTTTGGAGCCCCCCAAAAAAAGTCTGTCACTATTTCCATTTTTTCCCCATCCATTTGCCATGAAATGATGGGACCAGATGCCATGATCTTTGTTTTCTGAATGTTGAGTTTTAAGCCAGCTTTCTCACTCTCCTCTTTCACCTTCATCAAGAGGCTCTTTAGTTCTTCTTCACTTTCTGCCATAAGAGTGGTGTCATCTGCATATCTGAGGTTATTGATATTTCTCCCAGCAATCTTCCGGCTTATGCTTCATCCAGCCTGGCATTTCGTGTGATGTATTCTGCATGTAAGTTAAATAAACAGGGTAACAATATACACTCTTGATGTACTCCTTTCCCAGTTTGTAACCAGTCTGTTGTTCTATGTCCGATTCTAGCTGTTGCTTGTTGACCTACATACAGGTTTCTCAGGAGGCAGGTAACGTGGTCTGGTATTCCCATCGCTTGAAGAATTTTCCACATTTTGTTGTGATCCACATAGTCAAAGGCTTTAGCATAGTCAATGAAGCAGAAGTAGATGTTTTTCTGGAGCTCTCTTGCTTTTTTGATAATCCAGTGTATGCTGGCAATTTGATCTCTGGTTCCTCTGCCTTTTCTAAATCCAGTTTGAACATCTGGAAGTTCTCAGTTCACATACTACTGTTGAACCCTAGCTTGGAGAATTTTGAGCACTACTTTACTAGCGTGTGAAATGAGTACAATTGTGCAGTAGCTTGAACATTCTTTGTAAATGGATACAACTACCCTAAATCATTCCTTATCCTCTCCATCACTAAACGGGTAACTGCAGAGAGCTTTGGTCTCTAAACTTCCTCATCCAAATCCTTAAGTCTAGAAAGATATTTGTTTTAGGGAAACCTGTTCCTTTACAGGAGTTCCCAGGTGGCACTAATGGTAAAGAACCTGCCTGCCAATGCAGGAGACATAAGAGGTGTTGGTTCAACCCCTGGGTCAGGAAGATCCCCTGGAGGAGGACATGGCAACCCATTCTGGTATTCTTGACTGGAGAATCCCATGAACAGAGGATCCTGGTGGGGAACAGTCCATAGGCTCGTAAAGAATCAGACATGACTAAAGCTACATAGCACACACACACATTCCTTTATAACTTTACACAAGGAGAAAACAAAATTGCAGAGACTTTTACATTCAGCACTATAGGGGACTAGGAATTTTTTTTGCATAGGGTATTACTGATTGCAGATCATACACTACTTCATGCCCATAAACAAATCCTTTGGTAGAAGAAGCAGTTGTTGGTAATAATAAATATGAATTTTTACTGAGCAATTATATATGCAAGGCACTGTTCCAGGTGTTCTATCTGTTAATGCACTTAATCCTCACCATACCCCTTTGCCATAGGTACTATAATTTGTCCTATTTTACAGATGTATATGTTAAGGCACAGGGAGGACAAATAACTTACTCAAGATCACGCTGTCAGTAAGTGGACAAATAACTTACTCAGGATCACGCTGTCAGTAAGTGGACGAGCAGAGATTCAGACCGCTAGAGCCTATGCCTCTCTCCTTCCCCAGATCCCTGTTCTCTCAGACATTCACACCATCTTCTGCCTCCATGATTCAATGCTGAAAGAAATACAAAACACTTCAAGTATACATAGTTAGCCTTCAGTTGCTATACAGATATGATAGGATTCCTTAAGGGACCCTACCTGTGAGTTGATTCCTGGCACAAAATCCATCAGCTTCTCAGATGGATCCTCCTCCAAACTCTGATCTAATGAAAAGCATGTGAAGAATTTTGCAGCTTTCAAGTTTGTTATTGTCTCAGGCATGACTATGTAAAACATATTGACTTAAATACTACAGTACCTGTTAGTCAGTAGAGCTACCGGTAGCTCTGTTCATCATTTCTAAATGTCCTTGGCCTTATCATCAGTAACTGAAAGCTTCCTTGACTTTTCTAAGTATCTCAGTACTATTAGTCTAGTAATTATCCAGATCATCTATTCATTGAGTCATCAGTCTAGAAACTTGTACAGACTATTTTGTGCTTCCTGGTCTCTTTGACAAGCATTTATTAAGAATCTGCTCTAAGCTAGGCACTGTTCTAGGTTTCGTGGATACAGTGTCACCAAAAGACAGGTGCATCTGTCTTGATGAGCTTCGTTATGCCTCAGTGACAGACAACTCTCAGTCTCTGTGGGTTAAAACATAACGTTTGTCCTCTGTGCTGCATTTTCCTCATGGGTCATCTGAGGTTCTCATCCAGCACCCAGAATAATGAAGCAGCTGCTGGGTAGCTTCTGGGTGTTGCCAGCCATGTGGTGGAAGGAAAGAGTACATGTGGTAAAGGAGACAAGAAATGCAAACTACCATGTAGCAGGATGCAAAGAACCAGCGTGGCAGTAATGAGCACAGCAGACAAAAGCGCTACCATTAAGAGAACTTACATTGTAGTAAGAGGAATCAGAACATCAAGAATAAAAGAAATGAGCAGGATGTTGGATTGATGGGCTAGATAGAAATAAATAAGCTGATGAGATGGAAAGTAAACTTGTGCTGGGAAAAATGCTGATTTCAATAGAGTGATCTTGGTGTGGACTTACTGAGAAAGTGACATTTAAATTGAAATCTAAAGGAGAAAGTATTTGTTGTTCAGTCGTGTCCGACTCTTTGCGACCCCATGGACTGTAGCCCACCAGGCTCCTCTTTCCATGGGATTTCCCAGGCCAGAATACTGGAGAGGGTAGTCATTCCCTTCTTTAAGGGTCCTTCCTGACCTGAGGATCGAACCTGGGTCTTCTCCATTGCAGGCAGATTCTTTACTATCTGAGCCACCAGGAAAAGGCTTCTCCGGTAGCACAGCAGTAAAGAATCTTCCAGCAATGCAGGAGATGCAAGAGACTGGTTCCATACCTGGGTTGGGAAGATCCCCTGGAGGAGCAAATGGCAACCCCCTCAGTATTCTTGTTTAGAAAATCCCATGGACAGAGGAACCTGGTGGGCTGCAGTCCAGTTCAGTTCCTATGACAGGCTGCAGTCCGTAGGGTCGCAAATAGTCAGACACAACTGAGCACACACACTAATGGTGAAAAGAAGCCAGAACAGAAAGAGCTTAAGGCAAGTTTTCTAGTCAGAAGAAACAGCAAAGGCCATGAGGTGGAAAAGTGTTGTGGTATTGGAGGAACAGAAAGAAGGCCAGATGGCCTGGGGCTGGTTAAGATTTAGGAGTGCTGGGGAGAAGAAGGAGAGGGACAGAGCCAGGTCACACAGAGCCTTGCTGGCCATGGAACAGAGGTGGGATTGGAATCCACTGTGTTGGAAACAGCTAAAGACTTTTAGGTCAGGCAGTGACATAACCTGATTTAAATTTTTATAGGATCACCCTACAGAAACAATATGTAGTTCAAAACAAGAGTATCTCTAGAGCACATTCTCCACCCACATGGAAACAGGAGCTTTGAGGGATGCAAAGGTAGACGGAGTTCTGTCCCAGGATCTTGCTTACTGACTGGACAGGTGGAGAACCTGAATGTTGTCTTTAAACCTTGTGATAAAATTGCTATTTAAAAGTAGTTCGTGGTTGGAACAAGAAGCAACTATGTGCATGAGCATATGTGCATGACTCTTGTGAAAATTACAAATCCATACCCTTGTTTGTATATGAGGGAAAAAAAAAGAAACTGACCAGTGTATAGGGGGAAGCATCCGCTTACTGACCTGAGGCTGTCCTTTACTTTAACCTCTGATTGTAAATGCTCTTTTCTGCCTTCTGGGACTTTTTCCCTTTAGGAACACAACTTATTCTCAACAACCCTGAGCCGTTTTCTTGAACTCACTGCTGCCTGTGTAATTTACATCCCACAGGCATTTCTCAGCCTTTTATTGAAAACTGGTTGTTAAAATGTAAATCTGCCTAAATCCTTGAACAAATCTCTTCCAGTGATAAAAGTAAAGATTTTCTGCATACTCAAGCTGAAGTCTCAATTTACATATTTGGAATTAAAATCAAAATTAGGCTATTTTCAGTAAGACTGGGAAGAATGAGGATGGAGTTGTCATTTTAAAAGGGGAATGTTTTATGTTCCTTAAATATTTGGTAGTTGAGCTGAAACGGTTGTGTTTATTTTGATGGACAGTGTTTAGATGACACAGCTAAAGAGGGTCAGTTCAGTTCAGTCACTCAGTCATGTCCGACTCTGCGACACCATGGACTGCAGCACACCAGGCTTCCCCGTTCATCACCAACTCCCGGAGTTTGCTCAAACTCATGTCCGTTGAGTCAGTGATGCCATCCAACCATCTTATCCTCTGTTGTCCCCTTCTCTTCCTGCCTTCACTCTTTCTCAGAATCAGAGTATTTTCTAATGAGTCAGTACTTTGCATCAAGTGGCCAAAGTATTGGAGTTTCAGCTTCAGCATCAGTCCTTCCAATGAATATTCAAGGTTGATTTCCTTTAGTATTGACTGGTTTGATCTCCTTGCTGTCCAATGGACTCTCAAGAGTCTTCTCCGACACCGCAGTTCAAAATTATTAATTCTTCAGTGCTCAACCTTCTTTATGGTCCAACTCTCACATCCACACATGACTACTGTAAAAACCATAGTTTTGACTAGATGGACCTTCATCGGCAAAGTAATGTGTCTGCTTTTTAATCAGGTGTCTAGGTTTGTCATAGCTTTTCTTCCAAGAAGCAAGCGTTTTTTCATTTCATGGCTACAGTCACCATCTGCAGTGATTTTGGAGCCCAAGAAAAAGAGGCCCAAAGATTGATAAAAAAAATAGAGATACTGCTGTTTCCCTTTCTTGCATTTCTCCATTCTTTCATACTTACCTGAGAGGCATTCCATTGACCTGAAGAATTTGGGGCCTCCTCTCTGCAGATCTTGCAGTTGCCTGCAGATGTATGTGACAGTCCTGAAAAAGCTAATGTGGAGATAGGCAGCAGGCAGAAACCAACTGGAGCACGGACCACTTGAGCCGTAATTCTCATAGTCTCATGTATATCTGAATCCTTTCAGTTCAGTTCAGTTGCTCGGTCGTGACCGACTCTTTGTGACACCATGGACTGCAGCATGCCAGGCCTCCCTGTCAATCACCAACTACCGGAGTTTACTCAAACTCTTGTCCACTGAGTCAATGATGCCATCCAACCATCTCATCCTCTGTCATCCCCTTCTCCTCCCATCTTCAATCTTTCCCAGCATGAGGGTCTTTTCAAATGAGTCAGTTCTTCGCATCAGGTGGCCAAAGTATTGGAGTTTCAGCATCAGTCCTTCCAGTGAATATTCAGGACTGATTTCCTTTAGGATGGACTGATTGGATCTCCTTGCTGTCCACGGGACTCTCAAGAATCTTCTCCAGCACCACAGTTCAAAGCATCAATTCTTCGGCACTCAGCTTTCTTTACAGTCCAGCTGTCACATCCATACAGACTACTGGAAAATCCATAACCTTGACTAGATGGGCCTTTGTTGGCAAAGTAATGTCTCTGCTTTTTTAATAAGCTGTCTACGTTGGTCATAACTTTTCTTCCAAGGAGCAAGTGTCTTTTAATTTCATGGCTGCAGTCACCATCTGCAGTGATTTTGGAGCCCCACAAAATAAAGTCTATCACTGTTTCCACTGTTCCCCCATCTATTTGCCATGAAGTATGGGACCAGATGCCATGAAAGTATGAGACCAGATGCAATGATCTTAGTTTTCTGAATGTTGAGTTTTAAGCTACCTTTTTCACTCTCCTCTTTCACTTTCTCAAGAGACTTTTTAGTTCTTTGCTTTCTGCCATAAGGGTGATGTTATCTGCATATCTGAGGTTATTGATATTTCTCCCGGCAATCTTGATTCCACCTTGTGCTTCATCCAATCCAGCTTTTCTCATGATGTACTCTGCATGTAAGTTAAATAAGCAGGGTGACAATATACAGCCTTGATGTACTCCTTTTCCTATTTGGAACCAGTCTGTTGTTCCATGTCCAGTTCTAGCTGTTGCTTCCTGACCTGCATACAGATTTCTCAAGAGGCAGGTCAGGTGTTCTGGTAATCCCATCTCTTTAAGAATTTTCCACAGTTTGTTGAGATACACACAGTCAAAGGCTTTGGTGTAGTCAATATAGCAGAAGTAGATATTTTTCTGTAACTCTCTTGCTTTTTCGATGATCCAGCAGATGTTGACAATTTGATCTCTGGTTCTTCTGCCTTTTCTAAATCCAGCTTGAACATCTGGAAGTTCATGATTCATATACTATTGAAGCCTGGCATTACTTTGTGTAATTTTGAGCATTACTTTGCTAGCGTGTGAGATGAGTGCCATTGCGTGATAGTTTGAGCATTCTTTGGCATTGCCTTTCTTTGGGATTGGAATGAAAACTGACCTTTTCCAGTCCTGTGGTCACTGCTGAGCTTTCCAAATTTGCTGGCATGTTGAGTACAGCACTTTCACAGCATGATCTTTTAGGATTTGAAATAGCTCAACTGGAATTCCATCACCTCCACTATCTTTGTTTGTAGTGATGCTTCCAAAGGCCTACTTGACTTTGCATTCCAGGATGTCTGGCTCTAGGTGAGTGATCACACCATCGTGATTATCTGGGTCGTGAAGATCTTTTTTGTATAGTTTTTCTGTGTATTCTTGCCATCTCACCATAATATCTTCTGCTTCTGTTAAAATCCTTTCGGAGGCTTTAAAATGCAGATGCTGTTTCAATAGGACTGGGATGGTATGCTGCATAACAACTTATTCCCAACTGAGTGGCCTAAGGCAACGTCTGTTATCTTCTAGTTTCTGTGAGTCAGGAATTCAGATTCTGGCACAGGACCTCTCCTGAGGTTGCACACAAAGTAAAAGCCAGGAGCAGTGCATTCATCTGAAGAACCAACAAGGGCT
The DNA here is from genome assembly GCF_049115385.1 of Moschus berezovskii. Classification (NCBI taxonomy): domain Eukaryota; kingdom Metazoa; phylum Chordata; class Mammalia; order Artiodactyla; family Moschidae; genus Moschus; species Moschus berezovskii. The sequence goes on along the minus strand of NC_142462.1, from coordinate 52,615,766 downwards.
GGAGGATCTCTTTCCAAGATGCTCACTTATCTGGCTGTTGGCAAGAGGCCAGTTTCTTTCAGTGAACTTGTCCACAGACCCTTTGTGTGTCCTTACAGGGAGAGAGAGAGGGAAGAGAGTGCAAACGCCTCTTATGGCCTCATCTCAGAAGTCACACAGTGTCTCCTCTACCATACTCTGTGTAACAGTAGCAAGTTACTAGGTCTAGCCACTCTGAAAAAGAGGCGAATTAAGCTTCCCTTTTTTTTTATTTGAATAATTTTATTGTAAAAGGGAACTTTATTTATTTTTTTATTAGAAGCTAATTACTTTAAAATATTATATTGGTTTTGCCATACATTGACATGAATCTGCCCCGGGTGTACGTGTGTTACCCTTCTTGAACCTCCCTCCCACCCCCTTCCTCTCCTTATCCTCCCTCCGGGTCATCCCCGTGCACCAGCCCCAAGCATCCTGTATCATGCGTCAAACCTAGACTGGTGATTCATTTCACATTAAGTTTCACTTTTTGATGGGAGGAGTGTCAAATAGTTTGTGGAGATGTTTTAAAAACTTCACAGGTGGAATCTGTTCCCAGATAATGCAGGTGCTGATCCTTGGACCAGACTTTGAGTAGAAGGTGCTAAAGGACCACCAGTGAGATTTTAGTCTTGTGATGCCTTATTTTTGATACTATATCTACTTTCCAAATAGGTCTTCCCAGATAACTATCTAAATTATTAATTCATTCTTCCTTGCTCTCTCTCATGTTACAAATATCAACCATATCAAACAAATTAATGTCCACAAGAAAACTATATTTTGAGCAAGCAACAAGGGTTGGAAACTGGAGTTTTGTCAGACACTCCTCACCTTGATTAGAATAAAGATGAGAAAGAGCCTCCCTTCAATTTTCTTGAGGAACTTTGATGTGATTCCCTCCCTTCTGCAACACATGGGTCTGACTTCCACCCACTAAACTCCAGCTGCCCATGTCTACACCCATACACTACATAGTGTGTCCCCACAGAGTTCCTATTCTTGGAGTTGGTTTTATTCTCTCATCAAACACAGTGATTTCTTGTATTTTAAATATGGTAGCATTAATTCTCTTGAGATTTCTTTTGCGTGTTAGACGTTATTATTCCTGACATCACCCCTTGTCAGATGTAATGACGATAATTCCATGTAATATCAATTAACCTTAAAAGGCATTCTTTTAGTTCTATATTCTATCATATTATTTCTTGAAACAATTTTACTAATCTCTTTGCTATGCAGTACAACACAGGGACTGAGATATTCTGCTTAGTTAATAATGAGGAAACTAAAAAGATATTATATGAACCATGGATTATTTTTCCAGAAAGATTGAGGGAACATGGCATTGTAGCTCAGATGGTAAAGAATCCGCCTACAATGCAGGAGATCCTGGTTCAATCCTTGGGTTGGGAAGATCCCCTGGAGCAGGAAATGGCAACCCACTCCAATATTTTGCCTGGAGAATTCCATGGACAGGGGAGACTGGCAAGAGGCAGGTTACAGTCCATGGGGTCGCAAAGAATCGGACACGACTGAGCGACTTTCACTACTACTACTAGAAAGATTGAGCTATAATAAAAATTAATATAACAGATACAAATTTACTGGACCTAATTTATGTGAATGTTCAGATAGCACTTCAGTATCCCCAGTCATAATTTTGAATATACAGTGCCAGTCTTAGGAACAGTTATGGAATAGGCAATTAGATAGATGCCAAGAAAGCCCTCTGCCCTTCCCATCAAATAGAATGTATATTTCTTAATTATTTGCTAATGATATATATATTATATGTATATATATATATTCCGTTGATTCCTACCATTTCATCATTAGCAGTTTTTTCCTTTGCATTCAACATTACCCTTCCCCTGTGTCCTCTTTTAAAATAAAAAATGTTTCTGGGGGAGGTAGGAGGACTCGCACATGAAGTATCTTAAACTTTCATATGTATTTCCCTAAATCACACTTCTCTGGTGATAGGCAGAGGGAGATGGGGCAGAAGAGATACGTGAAGGGGAGAAGGTGAAAAGAGAGAGGAAGGTCAGAGTAACGTCAGAGCGGAGTGAGTTCTGACGTTATATTTGTCTTTATTCAGCCTTCAGTGACTAAGGTCTGACAGAGTATGAAGTGCCTGTAAAAGTATCCTTCTGCTTAAGAGAATTTCAGATTGACCTGTGCTTCCTATCTGGTGCATTAGCGGCAAAGAGCCCTTCTTGATTTTGTGCTGGGAGATTGAGATATTCCTTCTGAGTATATAATAATGATATGAGACTTTGTACTGTTCAGGACAGAATCTAAAATTCAAATACATAATCTGAAGTGCATTTTTATGTCCCTTTTACCAACCTCCTCATTGCTCATACGAAACTGAGTGGTCTTTAAAAGAGCTTATGTATTTTTTTCCCCCATTTCCTAGGAGGTGGTGCATCAGAAACTGTCAAGAAATTGATGAGCCTTCAGGTCTACTAATTCATTCCTTGGAAGTTAGTGCCCTCATTCTATGAGATGCAATTTGAAGTTCCTAGTACAGTCTTGCCACTTAAAATAATACTGTTCCTTGCCTTTTTTGCCTCTAGGAAAGCTGTCCAAGTAACTGGATTTGTGTCTTTTAACACAGGGCTTGTTGTTCAGTATTCAAATGACAATGGGATACTCTGGCATTTGCTTCGAGAGTTGGACTTCATGTCATTTCTGGAACCACAGATCATTTCCATCGACCTACCACGAGAGGCAAAGACACCTGCTACAGCTTTTCGATGGTGGCAGCCCCAACATGGCAAGTTACTGCTCACCCCTACTTTCCTGGTAGCATTTAGATCTTCCAGTTAAAGCAACTTTATATTGTATGTTTTTTAATTTGCTGTCAATTTCTAGATAATTTGATTTAAAACCACAGTCATAAAGATATTCATATTGCTATATAATGTAACTGCTTTTATTCATCTGATTTCAGGGAAGCATTCAGCCCAGTGGGCCTTGGATGATGTCCTTATAGGAATGAATGACAGCTCTCAAACTGGGTTTCAGGATAAATTTGATGGCTCTTTAGATCTGCAAGCCAACTGGTATCGAATCCAAGGAGGTCAAGTTGATATTGACTGTCTCTCTATGGATACTGCTCTGATATTCACTGAAAACATAGGTATACATTTTCACTTGATAAAGGGAGAATATTTAATTAACTAGAGGACTAAATTAACTAAAGCCCAAGAGGAGATTCTCTAATGCAAAACCATGTGCATAACTGCCTGTGCTGAGGGAAGCAGTTGGAAATAACAAGTTGTTTTGTCTTCTAGTATGACTTGGTGAACCCAATGACAGTTTTGGCAAGGAATGTCTTTCATGGCATGCATAATATGACCAGTGTTTCTTAAAAGTGAGGCAAAATGTCTGTCTGAGAACATTCCCATGTTTTATGATTTGCAGAATTAGAACTTGCAGACTCTCTGTTAGCCTGTCTCAAGGTGGTAAGACTTTTCAAGTTAGCAGCCGTCCATATTTCTGAGTCTGTGCTAACTAGATAAAACCAGTCAGTCAGTGTGAGATGAAAAGTCAAAGCACATGTGAGACACTATAGATAAGATAAGATTTTTGTTTGCTACTGGAAGCATGACAAGCAGAAACACCAAATAAGAAAGAGAATACAATTATGTGCTACCATTAAACTTTTCCTTTTTCGTAGGAAAACCTCGTTACGCTGAGACCTGGGACTTCCATGTGTCAGCATCAACTTTCTTGCAGTTTGAAATGAGCATGGGCTGTAGCAAGCCCTTCAGCGACTCCCACAGTGTACAGCTCCAGTATTCTCTGAACAATGGCAGGGACTGGCATCTTGTCACTGAAGAATGTGTTCCTCCAACCATTGGCTGTCTGCACTACACAGAAAGTTCAATTTACACCTCCGAGAGATTCCAGAATTGGAAGCGAATCACTGTCTACCTTCCACTCTCCACCATGTGAGAATTGTCATTTGGCTACATGTCAGAACTTCAGGTTTCTGTCACCTAATTGGAAAATAATTGTGATGCCACTTGGAAATTCTATTACTCTTTCATGAGGATTATGCATGGAACATACCAGGGGGAAGAAAAACTTCTAGGTGCTTGGGTAATACTTTTTAAATGTGGTTCGGAGTTCCAGGAGTTTTATGAGGCTAAACTTTTCTGCTTCTTCAACAACCTGAAGCCTGCCCAACAGATTCAGGTTTTAAATTGTTATAAAAATAAACATCTACCAAATAACCAGAGTGATACTTATCCACATGAAGCAGTTTGTAAAATCATTAGATGTGGAAGAGTGTCCTTAGTTGTTGTTGGCTTTTCTTTTGTAATCTCCACACCACAATAAGAGTAAAAAGTTCATTCTTTTGAAATGCTCACATCATTTTACATCTTTCTTCCCCTCTGCAGGATCTCAGATTACATTCAACCCTACCTTATGTTAGGGCTTACAGCAGGCTCCCACTTCTGTGGTTTAGGCATTGGATAGTGACGGATCTTTCTAGGAACTAATGTTACTGTGGTGGGTGAGACTTTGTGCCATCCTGGGGCTGCTCTCTCCAGATCCCTACATCTTCCTTCCACTGCCCTGCTCTGAATTGTAGGCAAATTGGCCTCTGCCAGCTGCATTTGCCAGCTGCATGTGTTTTCTGGCTTCCTGGTAGGTTTAGGGAGTAGCAGATAATGGCAAGAAAGTGGAGGATGGAAATAAAGTTAAACCAGGGTATTCCCCCCCTCCCTCTCTATCTCAAGTACATCTTGGCCAAGTTCAGCAGCTCCAGCTCCACCATGGTGTCCCTCCAGGTGACACTGGCCCCTGGACACTAGCAGCACCTCCTCCTGTATCTCTCCATCTTTGGACTTGCAGTGGCTTCCTGACTTTGCTAAACTCTTATTTCCTCACTGATGCTGCCACTCACTATGCATCCAGTACTTTGTAAATTCTCTCCGTTAAATACTTACAGTGGTGTCCATTTTCCTGGTTCCATTTTGATTCAGAGATGTGCAAACAAGTGACAGGGGAAAAAAAAAACACAGGAAATCAATGTGTTTTAGTATTTAACCTAAAACAGTTTCCTGTGGACCCCAGAGCTTTAAAGAATGCTCACTTGTAGCTCATTTTTTCACTCTATTTTTATTCAACAAACATTTATTGAATATCTCTGCCTGCAATGCAAGAGACACAAGAGACATGGGTTCAATCCCTGGGTCGGGAAGATCCCCTGGAGAAAGAAATGGCAACCTACTTCAGTATTCTTGCTTGGAAAATCCCATGGACAGAGGACCTTGGCAGACTACAGTCCATGGGACCGCAAAAGAGTCAGACACAACTTAGCTACTAAACAACAACAACATTATGTGTTAGATCTCTGGTACAAAATGAATAAGGTAATGCCTGGATCCAAATATATGATTTAGGATAACAGGTAGCTAAACAGTTATTTATGCTATAAAATGCTAACAGTGACAAAACCCAGGGTTATTATTGAAACAAAGGGGGATACTATCCAACTCAGTTCGGGGAGATCGAATGGAGCTTTCTGCAGGAACTGATGTCTGAATTGAGTCTGAATTAGTGAATAGAGCTTATCTGAGTGAAGAGAGCTTGAGGGAGGTCATATATGCTGTTGTAAGCCAAAAAAAATCCCAGAGACCAGAAGAAACATGAGTTGATGGGAAAACTCAAGGACTCGATGCTATTAGAGTACAATTGTGAAGAAATAGGCAAAGATGAGGCAAGAGAAGAGAACAGATGATAAAGGGGGCATGTATTTCATATTAGCAGTTTGGCATGTGCAGGGGAACCATTTAAAGTGTGTTAAACAGAGTGGTGACATGATTAGATTTCCGTTTCAGAGACACCACACTGACAGCTGTGTTGCATTGAAGGAGAACTTGTGTAGGGAAAACAATAGCACTTGAAATGTTACTATTGAAATTCCACTTCAAGTCGACTGTGTTTTACATTCCAAATAACTAACACATTTCTGCTGTGCAATCTGTTCCTAAATGAGAGACTGCTACTGCTGTTTGGTGAGGCTGTACATATTTCTGGATAAAGTGGTCTTCTGACAGTATATCCCAGTTAACAGATTGCAAATATAATAAAAAAAAAGAAAACATGGGGGTGCATCACATCATTCTAGTCCTCACCTTTATGGGAGCCAGGCCCTCAGGAACCAAAATAGGGGCAGAAGTTGGATAAGGCTTCCATTTACTATGTCAGAAACCTTAGGGACAGTAGAACAGAGACTTCATGGCAAGAACTTTATAAGATTCCGACTTATCCTCATGTTTATCATCCTCAGTCTCTTTTTCAGTACTGAAAAGCTGTAAAAGCCTGAAAGCAAAAACTAATATTCCGCATAGAGTTAAAACACAGAATAAGTTGATAGTTCAAACAAACTTTTCCAAGTCACATGTGTTCGGAGGCTCTTATATGAAAGAAATGGTGAAATATTTTAAAAGTATGTTTTCTACTCTCCTGTTTTTGGGTCAAGAGTAAACAACATCCAAAATTTGGTATAAAACAAAGTGTCTCAAATAAGAGAAAACTGGCACCCTGAGGAAAGATGCTTTTAAAACAAAAGAATTAAATGTTTTGTTTTTGAAGGTTGCCATTCAAACCAAGCATGATTTGTTTGTCTTCTGTGTTGTTTTGTTTTTCTTAGATCTCCCAGGACCCGGTTCAGATGGATCCAGGCCAACTACACTGTGGGGGCTGATTCCTGGGCTATTGATAATGTCGTGCTGGCTTCAGGGTGTCCTTGGATGTGCTCAGGACGAGGGATTTGTGATGCTGGACGCTGTGTGTAAGTTAATGAAATTGGCAGTTTCTTTCTTTGTAATGCAAAAAGAAAGATAGTATGTTGATCTCATGACATATAATGCCTTTTCTCCACTCATTTTTCCCTTAGGTGTGACCGGGGCTTTGGTGGAGCCTACTGTGTTCCTGTCATTCCTCTACCCTCGATTCTTAAAGATGATTTCAATGGGAACTTACATCCCGACCTTTGGCCTGAAGTGTATGGTGCAGAGAGGGGGAATCTGAATGGTGAAACCATCAAGTCTGGAACATCGCTCATTTTTAAAGGGGTCAGATAAGATTCTTCACTTCACAGCACTGAAATTCCTGTTTTTTCTCAATGCTCCACACAGATACATTTCTATTCAGATGATATATTATTGTATATACTGTTACTGTCTTCTAACACATATCATGTTTCCTCTTATATTGACTGAGATCATTTTTTATGATCACTTGGGCATTAATCGCTTCCCTTGCTTTGGTAATCAGACCTTCCTTACATTCTGCTGGAATTACATATGTAAAAATTATATATACACTATTTCTAGAATCTTGGCTTCTAGAATGTAACATTTTGTGTATTTTCAGATATTTAACTTAAAATATTTTTCTAAATGACTTTATGGAAGATCTTTGCTTTTTCCTTCCATTTTCTTTCTTTTCCTCCTGCCAAAACAACCATTTGGTGACTAAGAAAACCAAACATTTAAGTCAAGTTAAATAGCTTTCTCAAACATCATTAGTGTATTTTTTGTTCAGTTCAGTTCAGTTCAGTCGCTCAGTCGTGTCTGACTCTTTGTGACCCCATGAATCACAGCATGCCAGGCCTCCCTGTCGATCACCAACTCCCGGAGTTCACTCAAACTCATGTCCATCGAGTCGGTGTTGCCATCCAGCCATCTCATTCTCTGTCGTCCCCGTCTCCTCCCACCCCCAATCCCTCCCAGCATCAGAGCATTTTTTGTATTTCAACCTAAATGTTGGTTAGAGGGTTATTAAGCAATTATGTGAAACTGTGCTGAGCTGGCACAACTTCATATGTGAATACGCGCCACATCCTGCCCCTCTCAGCTGGGGCAATTGGCTAATCTAGGTGTGCAAATGAAATCTTTAACAAAAATCTGCATGGGTCTCTGTACAACCGTAATGATTAACACCTAACACTTAAAAATTAGACACCTTGGAACTTTTTCAATTATAGTTAATAGATGCTGGCTATCATTCTTGTTTGAATCCAGAATTCTTCTCAAGTTTTTAGATGAGATAGAAAAAAACACTTTAGGGGTCAGGGAGATTTACAAGTCCCCAAGAGCGACTGAACTGAACTGAACTGAAGAGCTATAAGTGACTGAAGAAATTGAGGTAGGACATTTCAGGGTGGAGACTGCTGTTTTGATTGTGTGCATTTTAATTCTTGTCTGAGGCTTTAGCTCTCATTACCACTGTCTATTTGAAGCAATTGAATCCTGTGATTCAAATATCTTTGCCTCATAAAATTTTAAGCAGTAAATTAACCTGGTCTCTAGATCCTATGAACAAGGGAAACATATAGTCTTTTATATTAGTATTAAATATTTTCTCTTTAGCCGTCCAAATGCAAGGGCAGCCAAGCATTATATGTGTTGGACATATATTATCTATCAGTCCTGCATAATGCAAAGAAGGCTCAACATATGCCATTCAGTAGGTTGTAGTTTGACCTAGAAAAACATTCTTTTGTGAAAAAGGAAACTATAGTTTCTTTTCAATGTTTATAGATTCAGGAGTGCTATCTGCTATTAAAATAGCTTTGCATTTAGCGCAAATGGATTACTGAACCTGGAAGAGGATCAGAAAAGAAGCATCTGTATGAGCTAGAATATATGTCAAAGCAGGCAATACAGTTCCACTGGGCAATTTTCCATATTAAGTACTTAACTGTAAATAAAATTTTAAATGTGAAAGAAGGATGCTTTCATATTTCAGATCATGCTGACTTTCAACAAAATTGCTCCTACAAGATACACTATGAAATGTGTTTTCTTTAGTGCCTAACTTATATTGGCCCATGGGAGCAAGTTTATATGCACATTCTATAATCAAGGGTGAAGAGTAATCACATTCCTTTATCCTGATGTTGTCAAGGGATATTTATGAACTGGATCTGTTAACTACCCACCTCAAAGCTTTTTCATTGTAAAATGAAGTGACCTTTTCCCATGGCCTTAACCTCTATATGGCGCCAAGCTATGAAAACATCCAAGGCCTTAAGCTGATAAGTGTATGAGGGAGAGGGTAAAGATATCAAGACATGAAGGATAGGCAATGACCAAGCATTGTGGACTGAGCAGGGCAGTGGATTATTAAGATAAAAGAAAAATAAGAGTGGAAATATAAGGCTTTTACACAACCACCTTCAATCCTGGAAGTTTGAATCTATGCTTTGTATAAATGCAGTTGCTTTTTCATTATGATATCAAATAATTCTCAAATTCTAAATTTAGCATTATCTAGATATCTCTCCCCAAACCAAAAGATGATTTAATAAACAAAACACTGATATTTTATAAAGGATGGAGGATAAGTTTTAGAATCTGACATATTTGAGTTTGAATTCTACTATCATCACTTTTGGAGAAGGAAATGGCAACCCACTCCAGTATTCTTGCCTGAGGAATCCCATGGACGGAGGAGCCTGGTGGGCTACAGTCCGCAGGGTCACAGAGAGGCGGATACAATTGAGCGACTTCACTCACTCACTCATCATCACTTTTGCAACCTTGAGCAAGTTACTGACCTTCTCAGATTTTCTGTTTCCTTATGTGCAACAGGAAGATAATAATGTTTCCCTTATGAGTGTTAGGTGTTTTAAAAGAGTAAAGTGCTTCTTTTAGAAGCCAGCATGTTGTGGGCACTCAATATGTGGTTGCTGTATAACAGGGAAGCACATTACAAAATTAGTCCTATTTAAAATTTTTCAGCTATTGAAGAATGTATTATATAATAAATATTAAGCAGAAGAGGAAGAATTTTCTTCCTCTACATTAAATTCCACTTTGTATCTGTTAACTGATAATTAAGAAGCCAGTATACAGTACAGTGTCCACTCAGTATCCGCCAACCCTACACCACCGAAGAGTCACTTCATTCAGAGTCATACTTAAGAAACTGAAAGGCCTGTTAGTACCTAGGACATTTGCATAGTGAAATTCTATTTTACTGGTCTGTCACTGCAATCCTGCATACATGGAGAAAACAAGCTGTAGAGCTGTCAATCCCAGACAACCAGAAATAGTTAATTAGCAGAAAAATTACTAAAGCCAGTGTGATCACTTTCCGCCTTCCTTGGCTTCTCTGCATGAGCGCTTCCAGCCTGGGCTTAGGGACTTGCTTAGTTACGCCTTATTTAACTTGACCAACTGGAGGGTGTTGTGTCAGCCTGAATGAGAGCCTCCTGGGGCTGTCAGAGCACGCAAAGGAGTAAGTTCCTAAGACCCTTTGGAACCCTGAAAAAGTTACCTATTAGCTCCTAGCTTTCAGCAGGAGCTGGCACATTTTCTGTCTGTTTCCTCTTTACTCCTCTCACAACATGCTGTGATCAAAGGAGGCTGTTTTCTAAAAAGGCTTATAGATATATAATGGTATGATTTTTGCACTGCTTTCTATAAGAGTCACAGCAAAGTGTGACTTAGAGTTGAGCCAATGAAATGTTGTTATTCAAGCATAGGGAATGAAAGCCATTGAAAGGGGAAATGATCGATTTTTCCTTCCAAATTGGACCAAGTATTGTCTCTTGATCGTTATGCATCTATTATTTAGCTAATATAAGTTAGATATAAAAATCAAAGGAAAATACTCTTGCAAATAAAGTAAGATTGCTTAACATGTGTGTTTTTTTTGTTTGTTTGCAGGAAGGACTACGGATGCTCATTTCAAGAGATCTAGACTGTACCAATACGATGTATGTCCAGTTCTCACTTCGATTTATAGCAAAAAGTAAGTTGTTTCTATGGGTATGAATTCACTATTTCCCTTCAAGCAAATTTCCCCATGCACGATTCCTCCTCTGCAAAGAAATAACAGATTTTAGGCCCATAAATTTTGTTATATGGGACAGCTAACATAAATTTGAGTGCATAAGTGTTCACAAATGTTCTTCTATAATATATATTCATTTTAATGTCGGGGTAAGATTGCTACTTATTTTATAATGATTTCATACAGAAATAGTAATCATACTAGTCCTCTACTGGTTAAATTTATCATCACATCCCTGAATCTTTTTTCACCACTTATTTCTAGCTGAAAGAAATTTAAATTAAAAAATTTTAGCTTTTGGAAACTTGGGATTTTCTTTCACAGATGTAAACCCCTAAAGCCAACTCTGTCATTCTGACCTTTCATATTAACTAAATAATTTTCCTGACAAATAATGTCATTTGGTTATAAGGAATTTTCAAGTAGACTTTTGATAATATCCTGAGATGTAAATGTTTAACCTTTTGTAGAGCTGTGAAGCCTATAGAATCAAAAAATTTTGACATAATATTTCCTAAATGAAATATAGAAAGATAAGTGTTCATATTGAGAAAAAGAAGGAGATATTACTGTGTGAAAAATCCAAGATTTGGTGTGTGTTTTGAGATCTATTTATCCAGAAATTGCAACCCATCATCACTTCAGTTTGCCTCAGAAGCATTTGGACTATAAAGCATCTGTGTGAATGCAAGTCAGGTTATGCATTGATGCAAAAAAAAAAGTCTAAGATTGTACAGTATTCCTGTTTTTATCACAATGTGTTTATGCCTGTGTTTTCTTCTTTCTAGGTACCCCAGAGAGGTCCCATTCTATTCTATTGCAATTCTCCATCAATGGGGGAATCACCTGGCACCTGATGGATGAATTTTACTTCCCTCAAACTACCAACATACTTTTCATTAATGTTCCCTTGCCATACACTGCCCAAACCAATGCTACAAGATTCAGACTCTGGCAGCCTTATAATAATGGTAAAAATGCTCACGTTCTCCTATGGTCTAAGCTGATTGAGGCATGTTAACGTGCTTTTGCCTAAGGTGTGGAGGAAGTGTTTGTCAGCTAAGTGACTTCGCTGTCAATAGCACATTTTGCATGCTTCACTTTTGAGGAATTTCAAGGAATATTTAGTTTTATATATCTCTACCTTCATACTTGACTATATATTATCTTCATGTTTGACTCCGATGCAAATATAGCTAAATCCTGTCATAATGCTATGCTTTTTAAAAAATAATCCAGCTCTACCGTTAGGTACTCATCACTTGTAACTACATTTTTTACTGAATTCATTTAGGAATACATAGTTCTGAGTGCGGCACTTCGCTAATGAGACAGAACAATGTTAGAGCAAAATGCTGTGACAAAGAAGGACTGACACCAAGCAGATAGTGCCTAAGATAAAATATTCCATCATATACACTTGACTCAGTGATAAGTTAAAATGAATGTATAATTTAACAGCATTTTCAAATGGTTATAGAAAACAATTTTACAGATTTGTAATATTTTATTGCTTCCTGTATTTCTGTTAACTGCTTTTTATAAAGGACCAGACTCTATCAAATTGTACCTTTAATGGCCTAGGTAAGCACAGAGAGATCATATTAAGCGAATTCTTTGCAAAGGTAACACAGAAGTAGATAAGAAAAATGTACTGCCATCTCTAAAACTTAACCTGAATGTTTCCTTTATAACCAGTAAGTCAAAAAATAAAATAATTGTAACTTATTGTGAACAGAAAAAACAATCTTGTATGATCACTGAGTCCAAAAATGCAGCCAGTTTTACAATCCAGAGGATAGTTGTCTTCATATTATGTTTGGAATGCTTACCAATTTTTCTTCATTTCTTTCACCAACTGCTTCCAAAACAAGAAAAGGGAAGAAAGCTACTAGGATTAGAACAGTGACAGGATTAGAGAGGGAAAGGCACATGTGACTTCATTTAAATAATCAGATTGTTTCTATAGGCTTCTATTTATAGATCCTTTTATATATTTTATAAGAATTCTACTAAAAGTAGAAATCAATGAAGAAGCAACCTTGGGGAACCTTGTTGTTTCTGCTTGGCATGGTCTTATCACCTTGTTTCCAGTTCAATCCAAGCAGTGTTTTGCACAAGCACTGGGCTTGCCCTTCTTATCTTCTCAGTAATATCTTCCTTGGGCTTCTCAGGTGGCTCAGTGGTAAAGAATCTGCCTGCAATGCAGGAGACCCAGGTACGATCCCTGGGTTGGGAAGATCCCCTGGAGTAGGAAATGGCAACCCATTCCAGTATTTTTGCCTGGAAAATCCCATGGACAGAGGAGCCTGGTGGGATATAGTCCATGGGGTCACAAAAGAGTTGGACATGACTTAGCAATAAAACAGCAAATATCTTATTAAACAACCTACCTGAGTTGCTGAATCAAATTCTATGACAGCCTAAAGAGTGATTTTCCTAATTTTCTGTATGTTCCCATATAGCTCCAACTAAACATACATGTTTTGAAAAGCATTAAGAGAAATATCAATATCAATAACCTCAGATATGCAGATGACACTACCCTTATGGCAGAAAGTGAAGAGGAACTCAAAGGCCTCTTGATGAAAGTGAAAGAGGAGAGTGAAAAGGTTGGCTTGAAGCTCAACATTCAGAAAACAAAGATCATGGCATCTGGTCCCATCACTTCATGGGAAATAGATGGAAAAACAGTGGAAACAGTGTCAGACTTTATTTTGGGGGGCTCAAAAATTACTTCAGGTGCTGATTGCAGCCATGAAATTAAAAGACGCTTACTCCTTGGAAGGAAAGTTATGACCAACCTTGATAGTATATTAAAAAGCAGAGACATTACTTTGCCAACCAAGGTCCATCTAGTCAAGGCTATGGTTTTTCCCGTGGTCATGTATGGATGTGAGAGTTGGACTGTGAAGAAAGCTGATCGCCGAAGAATTGATGCTTTTGAACTGTGGTGTTGGAGAAGACTCTTGAGAGTCCCTTGGACTGCAAGGAGATCCAACCAGTCCATTCTAAAGGAGATCAATCCTGGGTGTTCATTGGAAGGACTGATGCTGAAGCTGAAACTGCAATACTTTGGCCACCTCATGTGACGAGCTGAATCACTTGAAAAAACTCTGATGCTGGGAAAGGTTGGGGGCGGGAGGAGAAGGGGACGACTGAGAATGAGATGGCTGGATGGCATCACCGACTCGATGGACATGAGTTTGAGTGAACTCCGGGAGTTGGTGATGGACAGAGAGGCCTGGCGTGCTGTGATTCATGGGGTTGCGGAGAGTCGGACACGACTGAGCGACTGAACTGAATTGAAGGGAAAAATAAAGTAACATGTAACAGAATGTTTTCTTCTGTGTAATTTTTAACAATTAAATAAAGCTGCACAAGAAGCCAGTGTTGTAATGGCCATGGTCCTTAAACCTAAAGGAAACATGATTCTGAGTCATGAGTTGACTCTAAAATATCCTGAGTTGCTCCATAAATAGACTAGTTAGTGTAACTCATTTCTAAACCCACAGGCTGACCATCCATCCTCATAGATTCAGGCATGTTACAGATGTCCCTAAACCACAAAAGCATAATTCAGAGCCCACTCTTGCTACTGGAGGGTCCATAGTACCATAACACTGCTGTGACAGGAAAGGAAGCAAACTCTTACCAGTCTTCTGAAATTAGTGAGGCTCTTTCATGCATTGTCAACTTGAAAGGATTGAAAGCATAATTTTTTCCAGACTTTAATCGGATAACACAGTATTGTATAGTTTGTGCTTCTTTGTCTAGAAGGCATATGTTTAAACCAATAGTTACTGAATTCCTTCTGTCCTTTCTTGCTTTGAGCAAAAATGTTCATCCAGTTTTCACCTTTGAAAAACTTGCTTTATCCAAAAATTCCGTAGGTAAGAAAGAAGAAATCTGGATTGTTGATGACTTCATCATTGATGGAAATAATTTAAATAACCCTGTGATGCTTCTGGATACTTTTGACTTTGGGCCCAGAGAAGACAATTGGTTTTTCTATCCTGGTGGTAACATTGGTCTTTATTGCCCATATTCTTCCAAAGGAGCACCGTAAGTATTTAATTGAAAAGTTAAAAATAAAGCCACTGCTCTATAGAGATCACAATGAGCTTTTGCCTAAATGGATTCCTTGTTGTTTTCTTGTATAACAGTGAGGAAGATTCAGCTATGGTGTTTGTTTCCAATGAAGTTGGTGAGCATTCCATTACTACTCGTGACCTGAATGTGAATGAGAACACCATCATACAATTTGAGGTACTTGACTTTGTTCTATGAGTAATGCTTTAGATTTTATCTTGAACAAAAGCTAGGAAAGAGAAGGAAAATCTCAGGTGATTTCATGCATTATGACTTTCCATTTTTGTGCAAGGACAAAAGAGGTTTTACATCATAATTCATTTTTATTAGCAGAATGTATTATCCTACTAAAGTTTATTTCTGAATTTTTAGTCCTTTATTTATGACATAATTTCCTCACCTACTACAATGAGAAATTGTCAAAATAAATTATTTCAAGCATTATAAAAATGAAAAGGACTATACTATTCTAGTGCCATTTTCACAATTTTTATGTGTTACTTAAGACCCAGGTTAGTGTGATTATAGTCTATACCAGGCCAGCACTTTTGTGTAATATTTATCATGATGTCATGAATTTTACAGATAAAATAATACTTACTATTTTTTTTAATTTCTGTATATTTTATTACTCTTTATAGACTCCTTTTATTTTTCAAGACAGAAATTTAAAATGTATGGAAGAAAAACTTTTATATATAGTTTAAAAACTTAGATAAAATCAGCAGAACCAAAGATACATTGTGCTAAGGTTCAATAGTCTTAACTTCTGAAGGTACTTGTTTCATGGTTGAAACCTGTACTAATCATTGGACAGGCTTCAATTAGTGCCTAATTGTGTCAACAAAATTTTTAATATTTACTCTAGATTAATTGTATCCTCTAAATTCAAGTTGTTTCTTTCATCTTAAAATCAGAGACCAAATGATGCCTTAGTGGAGAAATTATTCTCTATTTTAAGCTTTCTGTTATATTTTCTAATTTTTTAAGTTACTTATATAACCTTCTTTTATATATTCTATTATTTATGCTTTAAATGTTAATAAAAAGTATTACCTGTGGTCCTTTCAAGAGTTCTGTTATCAAAAGAATCTAGTTAGAAACAAATGCCTATAGTTGAAAAGTTTACTCATCAGAATAGTTTACCCATCAAAAGAAAAGAGGAGTAACTTCAACAACAACAAAAATTATAGAAATATATCCAGTTGCTATGACAGCAAGAAAATGTTAATCCCAATTGGAAGAGGGAAGTTTTTTTCATGAAAAGAATCTCATGCATTTGTTTAAGTTTTAGTTTAATTCACTTGAAAGCATGAGAAAGGAATGAAGTGATTGTTTCCCTCATATTTGAAAAGTCCTTTCTGAGAATGTTCTCACTATGCCAGGGAAATGGTGACAAAACTTTTATTTCATTCTGTTTTAATATTGAAAACATACTGAAGATTCTCCATGTGCAAAACTTGGGACTGTTTGAAGGTGTCACAAGATGAAAAATAGAAGGTCTTCCCATCCAGCAGTCTGAAAAAAAACTAATGGTTAAAATTAGAGAAATAGTCTTTTCACTACAGTTTGTATGGCTTGGCAATGAAGGTGGGCTAAAGGTAAATTTTGGAATTCCATGCCAGTCTCTGCCTTATTCACTTCCTAGCTTTTCATAAGAATGAGGGAAAATAAATTTTTCATGAGGCCCTTTGAGGTTCTTTATGAAAAAGTATTATTTAAAAAGGTAATATGCAATATTACTCAGGCAAAACAGAATTTCATGGTGTTAAATATTTCAGCAAGACAGTTCCCAGGAAAATGGACCCTCGAGAAAATAATGAAGTGGTGAATCATTTCAAGGCTTGTTGCTCTGAGGTAATTTGTATCATTTTTTTCTTCTTCGTCAAGATCAATGTTGGATGCTCAACTGATAGCTCCTCTGCTGATCCGGTCAGACTGGAATTTTCCAGGGACTTTGGGGCAACCTGGCACCTGCTTCTCCCCCTCTGCTACCACAGCAGCGGCCACGTCAGCTCCTTGTGCTCCACTGAGCACCACCCAAGCAGCACCTATTATGCGGGGACCACCCAGGGCTGGAGGAGGGAGGTCGTGCACTTTGGGAAGCTGCACCTTTGTGGGTAAGGACCTGCTGCTCCCAGCCATGTTTTTCTCATTTCACAGTTTTCTTCCTGATGTCATGGTTGACTTGCCACCTTACGTTTCTTCCTCAGCTCTCCACTGAAAGCAGATCAGTGGATGTTTAAAACATAGGACACTGAGCTGACATACTACTAATTCATGGTTTGAGTGTGTGTGTGTACTCGGTTCTGTCCAACTCTTTGTGACTGCATGGACTGTAGCCCTCCAGACTCCTCAGTCCGTGCAATTTTCTGGGCAAGAATACTGGGGTGGGTTGCCATTTCCTACTCCAGGGATCCTCCTAACCCAGGGATCAAATCCAGGTCTCCTGTGTCTCTTGCATTGGCAAATGGATTCTTTTACCACTGAGCCTCCTGGGAAGCTAAAGAACATTTGGCTTGAAGATAGATTTAAAAGAGCACACTGTAGGCAGCACCCTGTCCTGAGGTTCATATCTGCATGGGTCTTTATTAGATCAATTAAGAAGCAACAGAAATATAGTTTTCCCCCAGTGTTATAATCTGTTCCCCACCTCACAATTTAAATGCAGTTAGAAGTTTTACTTTCAAATATCTACTTATATCTTTTGTGCAAGGAGAGGGCACATATGGAGGATGGAAGCCTGCAGAATATTCCAGGTGTTTCATAAAAAAAATATATATATATATATACACACACACACACATAAGCTCTCTTCCCCCAGGTATTTCTATTTTTTCAACCTCTCTCAGTATTCTTGTTACATATATGTGACTCTTCCATTGAAAGGTTATGTGGAAGTAAAGAACTTCAATCCAAATAAATATGAAATGAAAAGTATAGTTCAAAAAATAAGACTAATAATATAGGTGAACAAAGAGAGAAAATCAACGAAGCAGCCTACTTCAGAATTTGTCTTTTCCCTAAGAATAAAGAACTTACTCTTTCAGGGTATTTAAAAAAAAAAAAGTACTAATATTATACTTTCAAGATGGGGACAGATTTACATTCCCCATGTGAAACTCAGCATAATTAGAAGTCTCAAGTCTTCAAGTGAAACTACTATTACCTAGTACTTTTCCAAAAGGGTGAAAGTGAATCTTCAAAAGTCTTCATTCTCTTTGAACATAAATCCATTCACTTCTCATGATACCATCAGCAAAATTTTTGTAATTTGATTGCTAAGGACTCTAATATTTTGTGCTATTGAGTATATCATTTATTATTTCTTACTGTTACACCAGGATACTATTCTAATTATTAGAAAATCTAATTTAAAAAAAATAAGCATTACTAAATAAAACATCCTCAAGATTCTTTAGAAGTGATAGTTGAGGAAGCAAAGAGAATCTCTGAAGACCATAAGAATAGATAGAGCTGATGACTCAGTCAGCACAACCAGAAAGCTGCTGTTAGGGTGTGAATCTGTCTATATAAGAATTAGCAGGGGGAAATAGCTCAGGAAAAAACTTTTTACACAAAATCAGTTGTGTTATTTAGGATTATATGTTGCAAGATATATAAAGAGGCTTATCAAAAGCAGTGGAAGAACTTATTAGAAACATGCTAGGAAAAGCATGGACTCCACTGAGAAAGTGTGAGGACATCAACAAAAGGAGTTTGTGATCCTTTTTATTGTGCTAATAGTAACATCACTCATCAAACTCCAGCTCTCATTTTCTAGAATTCTTAATTATACATTTCTAGAAAAGAAAATCTGAGCCAGTCAGCTATGGCCAAAAGGCCAAGAGCTGCAACAGAGGGATAGATGCCCAAAGTCCATGTTTATGGGCAGTACTACTGTTGTTTAGTCGCTAAGTCATGTCTGACTCTTTTGCGACCCAGTGGACTGTAGCCCTCCAGCTTCTCTGTCCATGGTATTTCCCAGGCAAGAATACTGGAGTGGGTTGTCATTTCCTTCTCCAGGAGATCTTCCCAACCCAGGAATCGAACCTGTGTCTCCTACATTATAGGTAGATTCTTTACCACTGAGCCACCTGGGAAGCCCTTATGGGCAGTGTAGACAGGGAAAAATGGTTGGATCGCCAATCACTTTAGAACCTATGACCAATACCATGGTATTGTGAAAAGCTCCAGGTTTTCTTTTTAGTGGACTGTTAATTTCTTCCAATGTCTCAGGTAAGAATTAGGTTAAATAGAAAACAACCATAAAGATAGGGTGAAAGACACAAGTTTAGATTGTCTTAACAACTGAGACATGCTTCCAAAAGTTCCTACATGAAAATAATCCATTTTAAAGGCATATGAAATAAGATCACTGCCAAACAGAGGTACTGAATGAAGCTCCCCACCCCAGGACAGTGTTCCAGGGTCCCAGAGCCTGCACCAGTTGATTTTGCCCACCAGTCTGTGCTTACACATGAGGCGTGGTAATATAATTTGAGCAAGAGAAATGCAGACATCTATATTTTTACCTACTGATATCGGGATTCAGTTTAAAATATGCCTCCTCTAATTATAAAAGGTACAGAACTTAACCATCTTGTTCTTTGTATTCCATGTGATTTTGATTTCTATGAAAAGAAAGTAAATGTGTTAAGGAGGCATGCCAGCTCTTACAATGGTACGAACTTACCTTTAAAACTGACTTCAACCGTTTCTGCAAAGAAAATAATTTCCCTTAGAAGTGTTTTCTAGTCCTTGCTTCAGGAAAACAATTAACACTCTTCTTAAAACCACACAGACATGAGTTGCTGGAAGGCAAAAGTTAAATTTTCTCCAACTCAGTGAACCATTCCTTGGTTTGTATTCAGCATGGTACATAATAGTGGCACAAGTGCTAGATGCTAAGAAAACTATATTACCCGTGTTTAAACTGCCCTTTTATGTGCACTCACAGGACACTAGATACCAAAAAAACTATACTAAATGTTTCAGGTGCAGAAATGGCGTTTTTGGCATTTCAAATATCAATTCACATTTGAAGCATTAAGTGTTGAGCTTCCATCACATTTTATTCACATTACCCTTGTGTCTTTTTCATTTGGAGTCTTTTTGTCTTTGAAACTTCCTAATTGCTTTTGCTTTATACAGTTTCATAATGAGTCAGCCAAAACCCCTATTTAATGAAAGCACTGCTGTGTGCTTGAAATTTAAAGTTTACATTTAAAAAACAGATCCTTTGAATACCACTAACTTGGGAGAACAGGCACTGACATTCACTAGGGAGGGTGGCAGTGAGAAATTTTCAAAATAAGATTTCAGCAGATGGGGAACCACAGTGAAACCAGACCCTTCAGTCCATTTATCATAGTGCTTGCAGTTTCTGTGTCAAGACATGTGAACAATAATAAATATCCAACCAAGGTGGTTCATTTGTATTCAGAACATTTGAATAAATAAAAGTTCAAAAAAATCCATGTAGGCTTTTGTTCAAAGGAAAACTCCAGCCATTTCCCTCAGCTCAGCAGTCTGAAAGTTCAAAAGGTAGAAAGTGCTTCTTGCCAAGACTAAACTCTGACAGGTATTAGATAATAAAATTTAATTATGAACTGGAATTTTGGGGACACCTTAATATAGTTGGAGTCTTGATATGAACAATGAAATTAGGGTTAAAATTATATGTCGGAACTTGACTCTGTTGCTTTACTACCTACTAAACTTTAGAAGTCTAATAAATGTTTCTGATACTGACTTCTAATTTCTGTTTCTCAAATAAAAAATTATTGTGAATTTGGTTTCTATATGATTGAAAATTGGGTCAGTTCATAGGGTACTAATATGAGTGCACTGGGTCGGAAAGATCCCCTGGAGAAGGAAATGGCAACCCGCTCCAGTATACTTGCTCCAGTATACTTGCCTGGAAAATCCCATGGACAGGGGAGCCTGGTGGGCTGCAGTCCATAGGGTCGCAAAGAGTTGGGCATGACAGAGTGACTAACACCTGTGACTTGTGTCAGTTCAGTTCAGTTGCTCAGTCGTGTCCGACTCTTTGCGACCCCATGAACTGCGGCATGCAGTCCATCACCAACTGTCCATCACCAACTCCCGGAGTTTACTCAAAATCATGTCCGTTGAGTCAGTGTTGCCATCCAACCGTCTCATCCTCTGTCATCCCCTTCTCCTCCTGCCCTCAATCTTTCCCAGCATCAGGGTCTTTTCAAATAAGTCAGCTCTTCGCATCAGGTGGCCAAAGTACTGGGGTTTCAGCTTCAACATCAATCTTCCAATGAACACCCAGGACTGATTTCCTTTAGGATGGACTGGTTGGATCTCCTTGCAGTCCAAGGGACTCAAGAGTTTTCTCCAATACCACAGTTCAAAAGCATCAATTCTTCTGTGCTCAGCTTTCTTTATAGTCCAACTCTCACATCCATACATGACTACTGGAAAAACCATAGCCTTGACTAGATGGACTTTTGTTGGCAAAGTAATGTCTCTGCTTTTTAATGTGCTATCTAGGTTGGTCATAACTTTTCTTTCAAAGAATAAGCGTCTTTTAATTTCATGGCTGCAATCACCATCTGCAGTGATTTTGGAGCAGAAAAATAAAGTCTGACACTGTTTCCACTCTTTCCCCCTCTATTTGCCATGAAGTGATGGAACCGAATGCCATGATCTTAGTTTTCTGAATGTTGAGCTTTAAGCCAACTTTTTCACTCTCCTCTTTCACTTTCATCAAGAGGCTCTTTAGTTCTTCTTCACTTTCTGCCATAAGGGTGGTGTCATCTGCATATCTGAGGTTATTGATATTTCTCCCAGCAATCTTGATTCCAGCTCGTGCTTCATCCAGCCCAGTGTTTCTCATGATGTACTCTGCATGTAAGTTAAATAAGCAGGGTGACAATATACAACCGTGACATACTTCTTTTCCCAACCAGTCTGTTGTTCCATGTCCAGTTCTAACAGTTGCTTCCTGACCTGCATATAGGTTTCTCAAGAGGCAGGTCAAAAATGCAAAAAAGCAAAATGGCTGTCTGAGGAGGACTTACAAATAGCTGTGAAAAGAAGAGAAGCAAAAAGCAAAGGAGAAAACTAAAGATATACCCATTTGAATGCAGAGGCCCAAAGAATAGCAAAGAGAGATAAGAAAGCCTTCCTCAGTGATCAAAGAAATAGAGGAAAACAAAGAATGGGAAAAACGAGATCTCGTCAAGAAAATTAGAGATACCAAGGGAACATTTCATACAAAGATTGTCTCAATAAAGGACAGAAATGGTATGGACCTAACAGAAGCAGAAGATACTAAGAAGAGGTGGCAAGAATACACAGAAGAACTGTACAAAAATATCTTCATGACCGAGATAATCATGATGGTGTGATCACTCACCAAGAGCCAGACATCCTGGACTGTGAAGTCAAATGGGCCTTAGGAAGCATCACTACGAACAAAGCTAGTGGAAGTGATAGAATTCCAGTTGAGCTATTTCAAATCCTAAAAGATGATGCTGTAAAAGTGCTGCACTCAATATGCCAGAAAATTTGGAAGACTCAGCAGTGGCCACAGGACTGGAAAAGTCAGTTTTCATTCCAATCCCAAAGAAAGGCAATGCCAAAGAATGCTCAAACTACCGCACAATTGCACTCATCTCACACGCTAGTAAAGTAATACTCAAAATTCTCCAAGCCAGGCTTCAGCAATATGTGAACCGTGAACTTCCAGATGTTCAAGCTGGTTTTATTTTATATTTTTACAGGTACTATTATCTCCATTTTATTTTTTTTAATTATTTATTTTAATTGGAGGCTAATTACTTTACATTATTGTATTGGTTTTGCCATACATTGACATGAATCTGCCCCGGGTGTACGTGTGTTCCCCATCTTGCACCTTCCTCCCACCTCCCTCCCCATCCCATCCCTCTGATTCATCCCAGTACACCAGTCCTGAGCATCCTGTATCATGCATCGAACCTGGACTGGCCAGCAATTGCACTCCTGGGCATACACACCGAGGAAACCAGAATTGAAAGAGACACATGTACTCCAATGTTTATTGCAGCACAGTTTATAATAGCCAGGACATGGAAGCAACCTAGATGTCCATCTGCAGACGAATGGATAAGAAAGCTGTAGTACATATACACAATGGAGTATTACTCAGCAATTAAAAAGAATACATTTGAATCAGTTCTTATGAGGTGGATGAAACTGAAGCCTATTATATAGAGTGAAGTAAGTCAAGCTGGTTTTAGAAAAGGCAGAGGAACCACAGATCAAATTACCAACATCGCTGGATCATCAAGAAAGCAAGAGAGTTCCAGAAAAACATCTATTTCTGCTTTATTGACTATGTCAAAGCCTTCTACTGTGTGGATCACAATAAACTGTGGAAAATTCTCAAAGAGATGAGAGTGACTTGTGTGACCATCTCTATATCTAGCTCCTCTGAAAAAAGACTATCTTCTTTGAACTGAGTTTTAGACATAATAAAATATACTCAATTATTAATATTTCTGGCCTGCTACCTAAATATATAGATTATTTCTAAAGAGTTAACTTACCTTCAGCAATATGATAGGACAATCATCTTACAAGTAAAAAGCAAAATTACTTTTCATTTAAAGAGAAATTAAGAAATAAGAGACATTTAACTAAAAATAAACTTGACTTTGTCATTTGTCTCTTTAAAATAATCTTTTGAGGCTCTCTGTTGCCAATAGGACAAAATCCAAAATACCCTAGTATGGCTCTTAGGGCTTTCCACAAAAAGTGACTTTCAAGAAACATAGTCCAAGGCAGAACCAAGGACAAAAACACAGAAAATTCACTTGGAATTGGAAGACAGGATCAGAGGAAGCATAATGGAGTAGATCCAAGTCATTCTTGAATGTCCACCCACATGAACTAGTAAAGGAACCTGGCCAACCCAAATGAAGGGGCACTATTGATGACGTGGGACAGCTCAAGTAACTAACCATGTGGAGATTAACCTGCTGTCTTGGCATCAGTGTCACTCAGTATGCAGTATTCATATGTTAAATCGGCTCCCAATTAAAAAAAAAATTGTGATTTCAAAAAAAAAAAAGAAAGAAAGAAACACTAACTGAGCATCTGCTATGTGTGAAACACAGTACCAGGCACAAAAGAGATTGCAAAAAAGAAAAAGTATGGGCATTGGTCTTAGGAGCTCATAGCCAAAAAGAGAAATAGGTGTGCTTTTAAATACTCACAGCTGTGATAGCTATAATAATGGAACTTCCATCAAAATCATGGAAGAAAGAGAAAGAGCTAGTTTTTTACCATATTACCCAGCAAATTTACTACCATCCTATCCAAAAAATTGAAAACAGGTATTCAAGCAAATATTTGTACACAAATATTCATAAAAGCACTATTCACAGTAGCCAAAAAGTGGAAACAAACTAATGTCTGTCAGTTGATCAATGAATAAATAAGTTGATTTAGCCATACAATGTAATATTATTCAGTCATAAAAAGAAAATATTTCTGATACTTACTACAGCATGGATGAACCCTGAACACCTATGATAGGGGATTAAAGCCAGACAGTAAAGGTCATATAGTATATGATTCCATTTATATGTAATGTCTAGAATAGGTAAATCCACTGAGACAGGAAATAGCTTAGTGGTTTTCAGGGGCTGGGTGTAGAGGAGAATCAAAAGTGACTGCTAATAAGTGCAGGATTTCCTTTAGTGTGAAGAAAATGTCTTGGAACTTGATGGAGGTGATGGCAAGCTAAAAATGTGGATGTACTAAACACCACCAAATTGTACACTTTAAGTAATTATTACTTTTATATTATGAGAATTTTAAGTTCATTTAAAAAACACTAGTTAACAAAGCATGCATGCTACGTTGCTTCAGTTGTGTCCAACCCTTTGCCAGCCCATGGACAGTAGCCTGCCAGGGTCCTCTGTCCATGGAATTCTCCAGACAAGAATTCTGGAGTGGGTTGCCACTCCCTTCTCCAGGGGATCTTCCTGACCTGGGATCAAACCCAGGTCTCCTGCATTGTAGGCCAATTCTTTACCATCTAAGCCACCAGGAAGGCCTATACAGAGCTTGTGTGTGTGTTAGTCACTCAGACATTTCCGACTCTTTGTGACCCCATGGACTGTAGCTCACCAGGCTCCTCTGTCCATAGGATCCTCCAGGCAAGAAATGGAGTGGGTTGCCATGCCCTTCTCCACGGAATTGTCCTGACCCAGGGATCGAACCCAGGTCTCTGGCATTCTAAGAAGATTCTTTACCATTTGATCTGGGAAGCCCCATAGATAATGTTTAATGGAGAATGCCTCACCAAGAAATTCAGTGTTGAAAAAGATAGACAGCAAAAGAGACACAGATGTATAGAACAGTCTTTGGGACTCTGTGGGAGAGGGTGAGGGTGGGATGATTTGGGAGAATGGCATTGAAACGTGTATGTTGTCATATATGAAACGAATCACCAATTCAGGATCGATGCATGTTACAGGATGCTCGGGGCTGGTGTGCGGGGATGACCCAGAGGGAGAATAGGGGGAGGAGGGAGGGGGGAGGGGGGTTCGGGAGGGGGAGCTCATGTGCACCCGGGGTGGATTCGTGTCAATGTGTGGCAAAATCAACCAATATAGTATTGTAAAATAATTAGCCTCCAATAAAAAATAAATTTAAAAAAAAAGAAGAAAAAAAAAAAAGAAAAAGATAGGAACTCAGGTGGAGTTTTGACAGTGACACTATTGGGAAAGGCTTGTAGAAAGCAGGAAGTTTTTTGGCAACATCCTAGAAATTGAGGAATGTCATTTGTGGTCTTGAAATATTGAACCTTGTTTTCTACTTGAGTGTGGTGCAGAGGTGGTAACTGCCCACTGCTCACTGATCAGATGTGCTTACTTTGAAGATATTGTTCTGTTGATTAGCTTTTGAAAGACTTGTACCTCTTTTCCAGATCTGTGCGTTTCAGATGGTACCAAGGTTTTTATTCTGCTGGCTCACAGCCAGTGACGTGGGCCATTGATAATGTCTATATTGGTCCACAATGTGAAGAGATGTGTAACGGACACGGGAGTTGTATCAATGGAACCAAGTGTATATGTGATCCTGGTTATTCAGGTCCAACCTGTAAAATAAGCACCAAAAATCCTGATTTTCTCAAGGACGATTTTGAAGGTAATCTTTTCTTATGAAACCTATATAGCTTTGTGAAAGAATTTACACATTAAGCACAGTTTGTGTGTGCTGTCACTTCAGTCATGTCTGATTCTTTGTGACCCTATGGACTGTAGCCCACCAGTCTTCTCTGTTCATGGGATGCTCCAGGCAAGAATACTGGAGTGGGTAGCCGTTCCCTTCTCCAAGGGATCTTCCAGCTCAGGGATTGAACCTGGGTCTCCCGCATTGCAGGCAGATTCTGTACCATCTGAGCCACCAGGGAAGCCTTGCTTTTTTTGTCTGTTTTTAACTTATTTAAAGCCTTGGTTTTAAATGTGCTCCTCAGGATTTCATCCTTGACCATATTGTCTTCTCACGTGGTACAGTCTGCCTTTCAGGCTTTCCTGGTAGTTCAGACAGTAAAGAATCTGCCTGTAATGCAGAACACTCGGGTTTGATCCCTGGGTCCAGAAGATCCCCTGGAGAAGGAAATGGCAACCCACTCCAGTATTCTTGCCTGGAGAATCCCATAGGCAGAGGAGCCTAGAGGGCTACAGTCTATGGGGTCACAAAGAGTTGGACATGACTGAGCAATTAACACACATACACACACAATTTGTAATATAAAAGTAATCGTTAGTGAAAGTCACTCAGTCCTGTCCAACTCCTTGCAACCCCATGGACTATACAGTCCATGGAATTCTCCAGGCCAGAATACTGGAGTGGGTATCCTATCTCTTCTCCAGTGGATCTTCCCGACTCGGGAATCAAACCAGGGTCTCCTGCCTTGCAGGCAGATTCTTTACCAGCTGAGCTACTAAGTTTTACCCTAATATTTCATTATTTTTCATTACATTTGGAACCACCCGTGCCTTTGTTTAGTTCTGAACTTCATAGAATTCCATTTTTGAAACAAAATCAGTAAGAGTGAACAAGACCAAAATTAAGAAAAAGTGAGGCTATTTTCGTCCCATTTTCTATCATATGTAATTTCTAATCAATGATAATTTTGGAAAATGTCTATATAGAGAGTTAATCTTGGATGACAACGTAGAAAAATGTGTACTATAATGATTGAAATTATTCACAATTGTATATGCATTGGATATGCACTCCGATAAAATTGGGAAAACGTTCTCATGAGAGAAAGTCTTAAATGCGATAGCTCTCTGTGTTAGAATGGTGGTGGTGGTTTAGTCACTAAGTCATGTCCAGCTCTTTGCAACCCTATGGACTGGAGCCCGCCAGGCTCCTCTGTCCGTGGGATTCCCCAAGCAAGAATACTGGAGTGGGTTGCCATTTCCTTCCCCAGGGGATCTGCCCACCCCAGGGATCAAACCCACATCTTCTACATTGTAGACAGATTCTTTACCACTGAACCATCAGGGAAGTCCCTATCTAGGTTAGAAAAATGGGATTGATTTTTTTTCTTTTTCCCAAGTTTCTGCGAATGTTTTGCAATGTATCTATGGCTTCAAAGTATACTTCAAAGTTGCTGCTGCTACTGCTGCTGCTGTCGCTTCAGTCGTGTCCGACTCTGTGCGACCCCATAGACGGCAGCCCACCAGGCTCCGCCATCCCTGGGATTCTCCAGGCAAGAACACTGGAGTGGGTTGCCATTTCCTTTTCCAATGCATGAAAATGAAAAGTGAAAGTGAAGTCGCTCAGTCGTGTCCAACTAGTAGTGACCCCATGGACTGCAGCCTACCAGGCTCCTCTGCCCATGGGATTTTCTAGGCAAGAGTACTGGAGTGGCTTGCCATTGCCTTCTCCATCAAAGTTAGGTTTAGGTACATCAATACAATGAAATAATATTTAGTTATAAAAAGGAATGAAATACTGATACATACTGCAGTATAGATGAATCTTGAAAGCATTTTGCTAAGTAGAAGAAGTCAAACACATGTCATATTTTTATGAAGCACACAAAACAGGCAAATCTGTAGAGACAGAAAGAAGATTAATGGTTGCCAGGGGGGTGGGTGAGGGGAAAATGGAGATCATCTGCTTACTGGGTACAAGATTTCCTTTATGGGTAATGAAAATTCTGGAGCTAGCTAGCAGTGATGGTTGCACAGCATTATGAATGTACTAAATGCCATTGAATCATTCATTTTTAAATGGTTAAATGGCAAAATTAATGTATTATGCCTTTTACCACAATTGAAAAAGGTGAATAACTGAAGAGATTGGTGAGTTGGTTTCAAAAGACATTATTTAATAGGAAATATTAAATTACACTGAAATTTCTCACATTAAAACTGTAGCTTTTAAAATACTGTATAACACTGGCCTGATAATGTCCTCTCAGTAGCAAGGACACAGTAAAGAAGTCAGTGGAAACCCTTCTTTAATTCTGGACTGACATACTCTGACCAGCCAATGTCTGTTTTTGCAGAGTATAATGGAGGGAGAAGTTTGGCTGGACCAAAGATACTAAGGAAAGGTCCCCTTCCTTTATCATGTGGACCCTTAAATTATACAGCCAATGTTAAACAATTCAAACAAGCTAAAATGTTGAAAAGACCTCTTATCCCCCAAATCTGTGACTTCAATATTTGTGACTTCATATTTTAAAACTACACAAAGCATTTGGCATATTCTTTTTAAAAATATATGGCTATATTTGGGGTCATAGGTAAACCACATTTTCCATTCTTTTCAGGTCAGCTAGAATCTGATAGATTCTTATTAATGAGTGGTGGAAAGCCATCTCGGAAGTGTGGAATCCTTTCCAGTGGAAACAACCTCTTTTTCAATGAAGATGGCTTACGCATGTTGATGACACGAGATCTGGATTTATCACATGCTAGGTAATCATTTTTAAATGCTGTTGAAGAGCTACCTTGTAATGTAAAGTAGCAGAATGTAATCAAGGCAAAAAGAAGCAGAGATCTCAAGGACATGGCCTCCCATTGGAAATGCTATGCTTCTGGCTTGTCAAAGACTCCATTAAGACACAGTTTACACAATTTTCATTCTAAAACTTACAGAGATCATGCAATAACTGGATCAGAAATGAAATGGAGCTAAATAGAAAGAGGCTAATACCTGGTCTTCTACTAGGTGGTGACCAGGAAATGACAATGTTTACCTTGCTTTAACTTTAAGAACATAATCTTCTTTATCCACCTTCTACAGAATACTTTTCATTAGCACCTGGTCTATGTAGAAATTATTTACCATGCTCAGGAGAAAACTTAATTGAAATTCAATGTGCTCACAGATTATTCACCATTAATTTTATATCCATTAATAATTTAAGAACATCTAAAGTGTAGGCTTGTTGTTTATAAGCATTTCTTTCCAATGATTTTCTCATACATTCGAGTCACTCATTTTCTAAATTAAGCACAGTCACTCAGAAGCAAACATTTTAAACTGGCTCCGAGGATTATGTCTTGTCAAGATGTGTATCCCATGATCATTTGATGAGCCAAAAACTTAGCCAGGAAAAGAAAAAATACAGTTTAAAATGTATAAAATGGAACCCTGACCTATTTTTGCAAGTGAATAAAGAAATCATGTTCTACCTTTTGAAATATTTCAGAGTATCTTAAAATATATTTTAACATATCCTCCTCTTTCTCTTAAGTTGTTTCATTTATTGAATTATAGTTTGATCATGCTTCATATAAAATATAATTTTATCTATAAGAATAATTTTACAGTTACAGAAAACAAGATTTTATTTATCTCCATCCTATTTTAATGCATATGGTTTAATTTGCTGTTCTTTATCTAAGAATTATCACTGGCAACTGAATTCTCTAATTTAGAAATTATTAGGCTTTTCTAAATAATTCTTACATGGTTTATCTATAACTAAATTAATATAAACATTTTCCCAATACAAGTAGATAATATACTGAAAGTGTTTCTCTGTAAACAATTATTGTTTTTATAGATAAAAACTTTACAAGACAGTAACCATGTATTTTTTTCATTAATCCAGTGTTAAAAACGCCACTATTTATCTCATCTCAGTAGCATGCTGTGTAGGATTTGCATATATTGACCTCAAAATGCTCCATGTAAAATCCCAGTTTTCTCAGAGTTATAAAGTAAATGAATGTCCTGATAGTGGATATGGGGGAGGGGAGGAACCCATGAAGAATGCATGATTTTATATATGGAACTGATAATGTTTATTTTATACCCCAATATATTTCATATGTTTGACATGCATTCATAATTGGGTATGTGTATTGGGTTACATAGGAAATGTATTTTGCATTACCAGCTAGCACAGCAGCCAGACCAGGAACCAACAGCTCTCCTGCCAAAGATAACATGTGAGCTGGTTTTCATTGGCAGCCCAGCTGCCACTCTGTCCACCTCCCTGCCAGTGGAGAAGGCTGCCACTGGCTGACCGCCACATCTTTTGATGGCCAGTATCATCCATCCCAGATGCAGCAAGAGTCAGAGGCTGGCACTGTCCACCATCCACACCACCCCACACTCATGCTTCCCTGCTCCTGGCACCAAAACACAGAAAGAGGCTCAAGCTTTAACACACCTCTTCCAAAAAATGTCTGGCCTTACACAAAGAGGTGCTAAAACTGGTGAATTTAAAAGTGTCTCACAAAACCAATAATACGAGATCTGAAAAGCTACTGGTAAAAGATGAGAATGGATGATTTTGTAGATAAATGACATAAACTACATTAATTGCATTGTTTCAGTTTCAGATACTAAAGACAAGGATACAGATTTATCTTAGATAGATAGCAATACACACTCCCAAACTTGGACAACCTTTGAACTGCTCCCATCTTCTTATAAGAATAGCCAGAGGGCACGATAAATGCTCAATTCCTTCAACATTCCCTTGTTGGTGGATGGGAGGGTGGAGGGATACCAAATATCCATATGGGTACAGAGTAGCCTTTTTCAGACTTCACATTTTACTAACTCCCTTTCACATTTAAAAGGGAAGTCAACCTTTGGAACAGTTACTTTGAATGTTCATTCAATCATCGTATTCATTAAAACTGTGAGTTCCCCTATTACCCTGTGCACTTGTCTACAGCAAATTTTACTTGTATCAGATTTGTGCAGTTCTTCATGAGACTGGGATGTGGTAAAGGTGTTCCAGATCCCAGGAGCCAACCTGTGCTTCTACAGTATTCTCTCAATGGTGGCCTCTCGTGGAGTCTTCTTCAAGAATTCCTTTTCAGCAACTCCAGCAATGTGGGCAGATACATCGCCCTGGAGATACCTCTGAAAGCCCGTTCTGCTTCTACTCGCCTCCGCTGGTGGCAACCATCTGAAAATGGGCACTTCTACAGTCCCTGGGTTATCGATCAGGTCGGTCCCTTCAAGATTAACTATTATAATTTTGTCATTTACGCTGAATGTGGCTTTAGATAGCAGTTAGGCCAACCCCTCGCTCAGTAGAGGAGGTCCAGGACCCACAAGTTGGGTGACTTACCCAGGGGCATGCTGCTAGATTAGATATGGCATTTAGCTTCCTTTCATTCTCTAGTTCCTCAAATGCCTGAGCCTATAAAAATGAATGACACAACAGAAGGCCCAGGTCCTGCTCATAGAGGATTCTGCCATATGGTTTAGAGGAACTTTATTAAGCGTGATTCAAGGCTATAATTCTCTGAAAAGAAAAATGTGCAAATTAGCATTTGTGCCACATACAGTAGTTCCCAAATCCTCTTTCCTAACCTTTGAAGGAAAAAAATAAATAAATCTCCCTAACATCCTAAAGGATCTTCATACACAATAAAATGCATATCCAATAGAACTCAAATAACCCGTTGACAAACAGTAGAATCCCTGCAAAGAATTGGAACTGAAATGCCTTAGGGTACAACTGTCCTTAAATAGAAATTTTACTTGGAAAAAATCACATATGACCAAATTTTGCGTTCCCAGCTTGGGTGCATGTAGTTTCCAAAGGCACAATTTGGCCCATGAAGGCTGTGAATGGTTTTGTCAGTCTTTCAATTTGTTTCTGTAGCTTCTTGCCAGATGGGCAAGCAGACCACATAAACAGGAGCATTCTGAAAGGCCCCCTAACATTATGCTTGCTGAATAATGCCAGTTCTGAGCAATCTGACAGATAAAAACAAAACAAAAAAAGGACTGAACTTTTTCATGTCTCAAAACCAAATTGAAAAGTTGTTCTTTAAAAAATATATTTCAGATCCTCATTGGAGGAAATATTTCTGGCAATACAGTTTTGGAGGATGATTTCACAACTCTGGATAGTAGGAAGTGGCTGCTTCACCCTGGAGGCACCAAGATGCCTGTGTGCGGCTCTACAGGTGATGCCCTTGTCTTCATTGAAAAGGCCAGCACCCGTTATGTGGTCACCACGGACATTGCTGTGAATGAAGATTCCTTTCTACAGATAGACTTTGCTGCCTCCTGCTCGGTCACAGATTCTTGTTATGGTGAGTGTTACCTTTCCAGGTGGAGGAACAAACATGTATAAATGGGCATTCATGGCTGCCACAGTCAAAGGACTGAACTATACCTCCGAGAAGTCTGGAAGTAAAACACAAGTGCACTTTCAGTCAAACCACAACTGCATTCTTAATAATGTTGTGGGTAATTTGAGTTTTATAGGCTTATTTTTTAAAGCCTCAGAATGTAAACTTATTTTAAGTATATGTTCATGAAGACTTCTTTTATATATGTGATACCCAAAGATTTGTATCATTTTGTAACTCCAGATTTTTTTGATTTATTTTTTAATTGAAGGATAAATGTTTTACAGAATTGCGTTGGTTTCTGCCAAGCATCAACATGAATCAGTATACATATGTCCCTCCCTCTTGAACCTCCCTGACACCTCCCTCCACATCCCACCTCTCTAGGTTGTTATAGAGCACCAGTTTGAGTTCTCTGAGTCATATAGCAGATTCCCATTGGCTGTCTATTTTACATATGGTAATGTAAGTTTCCTTGTTACTGTCTCCTCCTGGTGGCTCCAACAGTAAACAATCTACCTGCAGTTCAGGAGACCCGGGTTCGATCCCTGGGTCAGGAAGATCTCCTGGAGAAGGGAACGGCAACCCACTCCAGTATTCTTGCCTGGAGAATTTCATGGGCAGAGGAGCCTGGAGGGCTACCATAGTCCTTGGAGTCACTAGGAGTTGTACAGGATTGAGCGACTAACTCTTTCTACATTTTCTCTCCATACAGCCCAACCTCTCCTTCCTAAATCCAGATTTTTTAGGTATCATATTTACAGAATAAAAGAGTCTTATCACATAAGGAGTGTCAGAGTCAGCAATAGGATTTACACACACAGGGTTTTACATGTGTTTTAATTCATAGGGCTTTAGATAAGTCCAGTTAATTCCATTCTCCCAGGAGTCATGAAATTTTGTTACTATTTTGCCTAATACTTTCTGCCATTGTGGATCATAGTATAGTCTAAACCACCCTGACTGTGACTAGTTTTCATCTTCTAGGTTGTGCACCTACACACATACCTTACACACACACATACACACACACGGACCTATCTTAGGAGCAATAAATGCTGCCATCATTGCATAATCGGACACTTTACTGGAATTTGAAGATCCATCAAGATTCTGGGGACTTTCTAGTCTTTCACCACCCTGTATCACTGTTCTTCCAAGAGATCTAAACTAGAATGTTCACAAGGGCCTTGTTCTATTTTAGATTCTTGGGGGCTAAAATCTGGAGAAATTTGTTACTTCCAAGGTCCTGCAAAATCCAGATTTTTCATATTTCCATTAGGCTGAACTTAATGGACAGATCTTAGGGAAAAGCTCAGAAGTGCTCTTTCTACCTTGGACTCAATCAATCAGCATAAACTAGTCAGTAGAGGTGGAACTTGAGAAAGTAGAAGGTATATAGCCTGTCTTCACGAAGTGCAGTCTAGTTGAGGGGATGCTTCAGAAAGTCAAAGTCCAATAAATGACTAAATCAAGTGCTTGATGGAGCGGTACTAATGCAAAACTGTAATGAGAGTTCAGCCAAGGGAGAGATAACCAATGGATGGCCAATCCCAGAAGTTTGGGAAGTTTCACAAAGAAGCTAAGTCTCAAGTGAGCATTGATAGTTGGAGTGAATTTGAAGGGTGAGTGAGGAAGAAGAAGATACCCCAAGCTGGTCTGATAGCATAATGTGGGAGTTCTCCTGGTCCATGGGAATACTATGAGCAGACCAGCCTGAATAGACAATATTTTCATCTAATTTTCATTTTGAAAATACAAAGGGACTTTTGGGTCCTAGACACCCACCCACTGTCCATAGAAACAATCATGAGAAACCAAAGAGGGAAATTATGGCATGGCCAGCCAGACTGCAGCAGAATCAGGACTGAGACGCTCTGCCCGTGTGAGCCCGGTCACGTGTGTTTTCTGCTATAGAGTAGGGCAACTTCTTGAGAAAGATTGAACTGAAAAAAAAATAAAAGAGGAAAGTGGCTAATCTTTGTTGGCAACAAATTAAGAAGGGCATTAAAAGGCAAGCATAGGAATTTGTGCTTGACAAAGTCATGAATAAGAGGGCATGAGTGCAGGGGAGTAGTAGTATG
The DNA here is from genome assembly GCF_049115385.1 of Moschus berezovskii. Lineage (NCBI taxonomy): Eukaryota > Metazoa > Chordata > Mammalia > Artiodactyla > Moschidae > Moschus > Moschus berezovskii. Next base: position 52,581,136 of record NC_142462.1, on the reverse strand, counting down.
GTGGATTTCAAGGAGATTAGCCCAGGAACCAATGGAGGTGGGTTAAGAAGAATCCTGCAAAGCAGTGTCGGTGGCTATCTCTGTAGGAGGTGATGAAAACTTGCACTACTTGCCATGAACACAAATAGAAGAGATAAAACTAGTATGAGACACTGAAGACCAAAAGGAAAGCAGGCTGCTGCTAAGTCACTTCAGTCGTGTCCGACTCTGTGTGACCCCATAGACGGAAGCCCACCAGGCTCCCCCGTCCCTGGGATTCTCCAGGCAAGAACACTGGAGTGGGTTGCCATTTCCTTCTCCAATGTGTGAAAGTGAAGTCTTTCAGTCATGTTCGACCCTTAGCGACCCCACGGACTGCAGCCTACCAGGCTCCTCCATCCATGGGATTTTCTAGGCAAGAGTACTGGAGTGGGTTGCCATTGCCTTCTCCAGAAAGCAGCAGCAGCAGAAGACCTCAAAACCAGGTGACATATTGAACATAAAGGGTAAAGAAGAAAGAAGTAAACTTTCTGAAATGATTTCTAAATTTTAAACCCAGAAAACTAATGCAGGATCATTGTCACCGAGAGAATTTGGTAGTTAAGAAGAGATGTTTACCTATTGCTGATTCATGTGTGTCATGTGTGACAGAAACTAACACAATATTGTAAAGCAATTATCCTCCAACTTCAAATAAAGAAGAGATGTTTATTTATGAGAGAAAACTAGTTTTTATTTATTTTGGTGAAAATAGTTTGAGGTAGAGATACCCTTTAATGTCTAGGGCTTATAATGTAGAAAACAGGAACTTTGTACTGTCCGTCACACTATGCCAGCATCCAGCACAATGCCAGGCTGAACAAATTTGCTGAATGAATAAAACCAACTTTGAGATGCAAAATTGGGATATTTGGGCACAGAAATAATAGCTGAAGCCCAAGGAGGGTATGTGTAGAATAGAAGGCCAGAGATGAAGTCTGGAAAGTTGCCCGTAGCTGGGCTAGTTAGCAGAGAAGTCAGAGGGAAATAAGCAGGAGATTCAGAATAATGTCTTGCAAAAGAAAGGGACATTTCAAGAATCAGGGAGCCATCAATAATGTCCAGTGCTGAAGGGAGGACAGAAACAATGAATAGTGAGACAGGCCATTGTGTTTAACTAAAAAGGCCACCAGGAGCCTTAGAGCAGTGAGTGGTACCACGCTGGCTGCACAGGAAAGTGCCCCCAGGGAACTTTAAAGCTCCCAACATCTTGGCTTGCCCCGCAAGTGTGAAATCCCAATCTCTGCAGATGGGACTCTGACATTGGTACTTTCTAAACGTACCCAGGTGATTTCATTGTGCAACCAAGACTAAGAATCATGGTCTTAGAGAAGGCAATTTCAATAGGGAGGTGTGGTCTGAAGTAGTTTATAATGTCTTAAGAAGGGTCTAGAGAGAGAAATATAAAACATAGCATATAGGTTGAATGTTTTGGAGGAAGAGAAAGGAAAAAAAAGAAATCTCTTTCCATTGACCCACAGCCTGATTTCCCATTTGGGCATGAATTTCATGACTTTCAGCTACTTCTTTTACTTCTATGATTTCCCAGTATATTCCATAAAATATATTCCATATTCCTTACAAAGCAAGGCTATGTAAGAGTATAAAAGAGATTTTTCAATTTCTTAGGAGTTTCTCCTAATCAAGAGAAAATTTGGCACAAGTTGGTCGGGATCCCTATAGAATGGTTAAATTTTGAGAAGTATGCTCAATTTTTTTTTAAATATTTAAAAAGGAACCATTATAACATACAGCTGCTGTGTTCTATATTTGTATGTAGACCTTTAAATAAACAGACAAAATATACTATAGTTATTGTAAAATGTAAGTGATATCTAATTTATATATTTGTATAACATATGTCCTATAACTGTTAGATTCAATAATAAACATATCATTTTTAACTGTTACTATGATTGCTTTAACTGTATATAAAACAATAAATTAAAACATATGAAAACATAAGTAATCATGGTTCCTGGATCTTCAGATATGTATTTCTAACCAGAATAATGCCTTCTGTTTCAGCTATTGAGTTGGAATACTCGATAGATCTTGGATTGTCCTGGCATCCATTGATAAGGGACTGTTTGCCTACCAATGTTGAATGCAGTCACTATCACCTGCAGCGCATCCTGGTGTCAGATACTTTCAACAAGTGGACCAGAATCACTGTGCCTCTCCCGCCTTACACCAGGTATGAATGTTCCTGCATGTAGTGAACCCAAATGCAATATAATTTTCATGTCCAATTTCAGCACAGCAAGATTAACTGTTATGTGAGATTTTGTTATGTGTTGATGATATTGCCATGCATGAATTTATTAAAGTGCTGTAAATAAGTAAAAAAGAAATCAGTTTTTATGGTGACATTGTTCTGTGTTTTCCCCAAATCCAGGTCTTTACTGACTTTTATCTCTAGTATATTTTTAAAATGGTATATGAAAGAAAACAGTGACCAGATCAGTAAGCTTCTCTAATTTATTATGCCAAGAACAAGTTCATCATGCCAAGAACAAGTCTTAATGGATTTAAATGGAGTCTATTTTCTGTCAGTTAGACTACTGTAAATATAGCAGTGAGTGGATCATATTAAATGGATGTAGGACATAAATGTCTACTAAAATTACTGTTTACTTTTGAAATTTTGTTGTGAGCAGTACCTTGAGAATTATCACCTGGAGCATTCTATTATGTGAAAAACAATTGTGAATGCTTCTTCCTTGTGTCTTTAAGAAATGACAGTATCTCATGAAACTGAGTGGTAGATGCTGGTATAAAAGTTGTCTAAATTATCTGAACATTCCCTTTCATGTTGAAGAAAAGCGGAGAATTCACCTTGCCTGGTGGGATAGTGTTACATGCCTCTCTCTCTTTTCACCATCTAAGTAGAAAGATAATCAGTTGCTGCCTTTAAGAAAGAAGCAAAGCAACCAATGCGGTCCATGGAATAGGAGTTATAGTTTGGGCTCATTATCATTCTTTCCCTTCCACAAATGAAGAAAGAATAAATCTTTCTAGCAAATGATCGTAAAATTCAGCCATTCGTCTGGGGCGTAAGTTTTCCTGGGATTTTCATAAATGGGATGGTTTCGGTTACTAACAGCCCAGGGCTCCTCTACAATTGCTGGCTCAGGAGTACAAGACTATATTAACTGTCAGCAGACTTGCCAAGTTTAAATGAGATACGTGAGATTTAGTTGCTCATTAAAGGTATTGCCATGCATGAATTATTAAGGCAATCTTAATAAGTAAAATAGAAAAAAAAAACTCCATTAAGGCAGTAGTCTTTTAAGTCATTATGAATTCTGTGAATTATTACCCAGCTACTTGGTAGCATTTTGCAGATAAATGACATTCTAAGATAAACTGCAGCTCATCATTATACCCTTGAGTCTTTTATGTAAAAGTGATTAATCCTCATCTTTTAATCTATCTTTTGTCTCTTGTACATACTCATAACATTTTTGACCCTTTCAAATGATATTTGAAAAATCTGATGAGCAGCCATTTCATCTTGTTATCATATTGAAAATATGCAGTTTGTTTATTTTATTTCCCTCCACGTTCATGTTGTACAATGGTCTTAAAGGCAACACTGGTTTATAATAAGACCCTCTAGGTAATTTAGAAAGAAATGTGCAGGGATGGAACCCAAGCCAGACCCCCTTCTAGTCATGCTCTGCACTATGCCACAGATCAATTAGAACAAGAGCCAGATTCAGAACACTTTGTCTCAAGCTTGTCAGTGTACTTTATCGGCTCTTACATACAGTTGCTTTTTAAATATGGTACTTATTTTGAGTTGAACTGCCTCAATAGCTGCCAAATACTGGGAATTCAATGTTTATGTTGCCCCTCAGGACAGAATTGAGGATTTTAGTTTGTAGTTCTTCATTATAAACAGACATGATGCTGACGACTTAAAGTCACGTGCTTAAGTGGGGATTAAGAGTGACTGACAATGTGCCAGCTGTAGGTTTGCTCACTCACTTATCGTGTGACCACAAATCTAGTATACCATTATTGTTGGCACAGTGGTAGAAAGAGTCAGCTGAGGTTGGGTGTCCACAAATTGACATCAAACCATTAGCCAAACTGAAATGACTGGTAGTTATCAGTAGTGATTATTCATTCATTAAGTCAATCATTAAGCATGTATTTTTTTTTATTGGAGGCTAATTATTTTACAATATTATATTGGTTGGTTTTGCCATACACTGACATGAATCCACCCCGGGTGTACATGAGTTCCCCTTCCTGAACCCCCCTCCCATCTCCCTCCTCCCTTTATCCTCCCTCTGGGTCATCCCCGCACACCAGCCCTGAGCATTCTGTAACATGCATCGACCCTGAACTGGTGATTCGTTTCACATATGACAACATACATGTTTCAATGCCATTCTCCCAAATCATCCCACCCTCACCCTCTCCCACAGAGTCCCAAAGACTGTTCTATACATCTGTGTCTCTTTTGCTGTCTCGTACCCAGGGTTATCATTTGCATCTTTCTAAATTCCATATATATGCGTTAGTATATTGTATTGGTGTTTTTCTTTCTGACTTACTTCACTCTGTATAATAGGCTCCAGTTTCATCCACCTCATTAGAACTGGTTCAAATGCATTCTTTTTAATGGCTGAGTAATACTCCACTGTGTATGTGTACCAAAGCTTTCTTATCCATTCGTCTGCACATGGACATCGAGGTTGCTTCCATGTCCTGGCTATTATAAACAGTATTGCAATGAACATTGGAGTACATGTGTCTCTTTCAATTCTGGTTTCCTAGGTGTATATGCCCAGGAGTGCGATTGCTGGATCATATGGCAGTTCTATTTCCAGTTTTTTGAGGAATCTCCACACTGTTCTCCATAGTGGCTGTACTAGTTTGCATTCCCACCACACCCTCTCCAGCATTTATTGCATGTAGACTTTTGGATAGCAGCCATTCTGACTGGTGTGAAATGGTATCTCATTGTGGTTTTGATTTGCATTTCTCTGATTATGAGGGATGTTGAACATTTTTTCATGTGTTTGTTAGCCATCTTTATGTCTTCTTTGGAGAAATGTCTGTTTAGTTCTTAGGCCCATTTTTTGATTGGGTCATTTATTTTTCTAGAATTGAGCTGCAGGAGTTGCTTGTATATTTTGGAGATGAATCCTTTATCAGTTGCTTCATTTGCTATTATTTTCTCCCATTCTGAAGGCTGTCTTTTCACCTTATTTATAGTTTCCTTTGCTGTGCAGAAGCTTTTGATTTTAATTAGGTCCCATTTGTTTATTTTTGCTTTTATTTCCAATATTCTGGGAGGTGGGTCTTGGAGGATCCTGCTGTGATTTATGTCGGAGAGTGTTTTGCCTACGTTCTCCTCTAGGAGTTTTATATTTTCTGGTCTTACGTTTAGCTCTCTAATCCATTTTGAGTTTATTTTGATGTATGGTGTTAGGAAGTGTTCTAGTTTCATTCTTTTACAAGTGGCTGACCAGTTTTCCCAGCACCACTTGTTAAAGAGACTGTCTTTTCTCCATTTTATATTCTTGCCTCCTTTGTCAAAGATAAGGTGTCCATAGGTGCGTGGATTTATCTCTGGGCTTTCTATTTTGTTCCATTGATCTATATTTCTGTCTTTATGCCAGTACCATACTGTCTTGATGACTGTGGCTTTGTAGTAGAGCCTGAAGTCCGGCAGGTTAATTCCCCCAGTTCCATTATTCTTCCTCAAGATTGCTTTGACTGTTCGAGGGTTTTTGTATTTCCATACAAATTGTGAGATTATTTGTTCTAGTTCTGTGAAAAATATTGTTGGTAGCTTGATAGGGATTGCATTGAATGTATAAATTACTTTGGGTAGTATACTCATTTTCACAATATTTATTCTTCCAGTCCACGAACACGATATATTTCTCCATCTATTAGTGTCCTCTTTGATTACTTTCACTAGTGTTTTATAGTTTTCTATGTACAAGTCTTTTGTTTCCTTAGGTAGATAAATTCCTAAGTATTTAGTTCTTTTCGTTGCAACAGTGAATGGAATAGTTTCCTTAATTTCTCTTTCTATTTTCTCATTATTAGTGTATAGGAATGCAAGGGATTTCTGTGTGTTGATTTTATATCCTGAAACTTTACTGTATTCATTGATTAGCTCTAGTAGTTTTCTGGTAGAGTCTTTAGGGTTTTCTGTGTAGAGGATCATGTCATCAGTGAATAGTGAAAGTTTTACTTCTTCTTTTCCAATTTGGATTCCTTTTATGTCTTTTTCTGCTCTGATTGCTATAGCCAAAACTTCCAGAACGATGTTGAATAGTAGTGGTGAGAGTGGGCACCCTTGTCTTGTTCCTGACTTTAGGGGAAATGCTTTCAGTTTTTCACCATTGAGGATAATGTTTGCTGTGGGTTTGTCATATATAGCTTTTATTATGTTGAGATATGTCCCTTCTATTCCCACTTTCTGGAGGGTTTTTATCATAAATGGATGTTGAATTTTGTCGAAGGCTTTCTTTGCATCTATGAGATAATCCTATGATTTTTATTTTTCAGTTTGTTAATGTGGTGTATTATATTGATTGATTTGTGGATATTGAAGAATCCTTGCATTCCTGGGATAAAGCCCACTTGGTCATGATGTATGATCTTCTTAATATGTTGTTGGATTCTGATTGATAGAATTTTGTTAAGGATTTTTACACCTATGTTCATCAGTGGTATTGGCCTGTAGTTTTCTTTTTTTGTGGGATCTTTACCAGGTTTTGGGATTAGGGTGATGGTGGCCTCATAGAATGAGTTTGGAAGTTTCCCTTCCTCAGCAATTTTCTGGAAGAGTTTGAGTAGAATAGGTGTTAGCTCTTCTCTAAATTTTTGGTAGAATTCAACTGTGAAGCTGTCTGGACCTGGGCTTTTGTTTGCTGGAAGATTTCTGATTACATCCTCTAGTTCCGTGCTTGTGATGGGTCTGTTCAGATTTTCTATTTCTTCCTGGTTCAGTTTTGGAAAGTTGTGCTTTTCTAGGAATTTATCCATTTCTTCCAGGTTATTCATTTTATTGCCATATAATTGCTGATAGTATTCTCTAATAATCCTTTGTATTTCTGTGTTGTCAGTTGCGATCTCTTCACTTTCATTTCTAATTTTATTGATTTGGTTCTTCTCCCTTTGTTTCTTGATGAGTCTGGCTAGTGGTTTGTCAATTTTATTTACCTTCTCAAAGAACCAGCTTTTGGCTTTGTTGATTTTTGCTATGGTCTCTTTTGTTTCTTTTGCATTTATCTCTGCCCTAATTTTTACGATTTCTTTCCTTCTACTGACCCTGGGGTTCTTCATTTCTTCCTTTTCTAGCTGCTTTAGATGTAGAGTTAGGTTATTTAGTTGACTTTTTTCTTGTTTCTTGAGGTGTGCCTGTATTGCTATGAACTTCCCCCTTAGCACTGCTTTTACAGTGTCCCAGAGGTTTTGGGTTGTTGTGTTTTCATTTTCATTCATTTCTATGCATATTTTGATTTCTCTTTTGATTTCTTCTATGATTTGTTCATTATTCAGCAGTGTGTTACAGTTCAGCCTCCATATGTTGGCATTTTTAATGGTTTTTCTCCCGTAGTTGAGATCTAATCTTACTGCATTGTGGTCAGAAAAGATGCTTGGAATGATTTCAATTTTTTTGAATTTACCAAGGCTAGATTTATAGCCCAGGATGTGATCTATCCTGGAAAAGGTTCCGTGTACGCTTGAGAAAAAGGTGAAATTCATTGTTTTGGGATGAAATGTCCTATAGAGATCTATTAGGTCTAACTGGTCTATTGTATCATTTAAAGTTTGTGTTTCCTTGTTAATTTTCTGTTTAGTTGATCTATCCATAGATGTAAGTGGGGTATTAAAATCTCCCACTATTATTGCATTATTGTTAATTTCCCCTTTCATACTTGTTAGTAATTGTCTTACATATTGCGGTGCTCCTATGTTGGGTGCATAAATATTTATAATTTTTATATCTTCTTCTTGGAATGATCCTTTGATCATTATGTAGTTTCCTTCTTTGTCTCTTTTCACAGCCTTTGTCTTAAAGTCTATTTTATCTGATATGAGTATTGCTACTCCTGCTTTCTTTTGGTCTCTATTTGCATGGAATATCTTTTTCCAGCCCTTCACTTTCAGTCTGTAAGTGTCCCTCGTTTTGAGGTGGGTCTCTTGTAGGCAATATATATGGGGGTCTTGTTTTTGTATCCATTCAGCCAGCCTTTGTCTTTTGGTTGGGACATTCAACCCATTTATGTTTAAGGTAATTATTGATAAGTATGATTCCGTAGCCATTTTCTTTATTGCTTTGGGTTCGAGTTTATACACCTTTTCTGTGTTTCCTAGAGAAGATCCTTTAGCATTTGTTGGAGAGCTGGTTTGGTGATGCTGAATTCTCTCAGCTTTTGCTTGTCTGTAAAGCTTTTGATTTCTCCTTCATATTTGAATGAGATCCTTGCTGGGTACAGTAATCTGGGCTATAGGTTATTTTCTTTCATCACTTTAAGTATGTCTTGCCATTCCCTCCTGGCCTGAAGAGTTTATGTTGAAAGATCAGCTGTTATCCTTATGGGAATACCCTTGTGTGTTATTTGCTGCTTTTCCCTTGCTGCTTTTAATATTTGTTCTTTGTGTTTGATCTTTGTTAATTTGATTAATATGTGTCTTGGAGTATTTCGCCTTGGGATTATCCTGTTGGGGACTCTCTGGGTTTCTTGGACTTGGGTGATTGTTTCTTTCCCCATTTTAGGGAAGTTTTCAACTATTATCTCCTCAAGTATTCTCTCATGGTCTTTCTTTTTGTCTTCTTCTTCTGGGACTCCTATGATTCGAATGTTGGAGCATTTAACATTGTCCCAGAGGTCTCTGATATTGTCCTCATTTCTTTTAATTCGTTTTTCTTTTTTCCTCTCTGTTTCATTTATTTCTACAATTCTATCTTCTAGCTCGCTTATCTTGTCTTCTGCCTCTGTTATTCTACTGTTTGTTCCCTCCAGAGTGTTTCTGATCTCATCTATTGCATTATTCATTGTATATTGACTCTTTTTTATTTCCTCTAAGTCCTTATTAAACCTTTCTTCCATCTTCTCAATCCTTTTCTCCAGGTTATTTATCTGTAATTCCATTTTGCTTTCAAGATTTTGAATCATTTTCACCACCAAAATTCGAAATTCTTTATCAGGTAGATTCCCTATATCTTCCTCTTTTGTTTGTGTTGGTGGGCATTTAACTTGTTCCTTTACTTGTTGGGTATTTCTCTGCCTCTTCATCTTGCTTATATTGCTTTGCTTGGGGTGGCCTTTCCCTCTTCTGGCCGTTTGTGGAGTTCTCATTATGTAGTTTCCTCGCTGTGTGTGGGGTTGGACGGGTGACTTGTCAAGGTTCCCTGATTAGGGAATCTTGTGTCGGTGTTCTGGTGGGTGGAGCTGAATTTCTTCTCTCTGGAGTGCAATGAATTGTCCAGTAATGAGTTATGAGATGTCAGTGGGTTTGGAGTGACTTTGGGCAGCCTGTATATTGAAGCTCAGGGCTATTTTCCTGTGTTGCTGGAGAATTTGCATGGTATGTCTTGCTCTGGAACTTGTTGACCCTTGGGTGGTGCTTGGTTTTAGTGTAGGTATGGAGACGTTTGATGTGCTCCTATCGATTAGTGTTGCCTGGAGTCAGGAGTTCTCTTGTGTTCTCAGGATTCGGGCTTAAGCCTCTTGCCTCTGGTTTTTGTTCTTATTCTTGGAGTAGCCTCTAGACTACTCTATCTGTCATTTCCAAGGTGGTTCCCTCTGTTTTAGTTTCTGTTTGCTGGTCTCTTCAGTGTCTAATTTCCACCCTGATATTTGGGGGCGGGTGGACACTTTTTAAGGCTCACTTGTTCAGTCCTGTTCTGGGAAGGGAGGAACACTGCAGACAAATATCTCTGGCGTCTGTGGGGAGTGCTCGCAGCGTCTCGGCCACACTGGGTTTGCCCCCGCTCACAGCGCGTGTGCTGTCCCAGTCCACTGCACAGGCTCTAGGTTGCTCTGCCAGGAACTGTCTGAGGCTGGCGCTGGGTTGTATGCACTACCCAGGTCTGAGCAGCTCAAGTTCAGGTTCTCGGGTACTCCACAAAGGCGCAGACTTGGCTGTGCCTGCGTTTTGTGCCTTCCCCTGTCCGAGCAGCTCAGGTGACCAGGTGTTTGGCGAGCGCAGTCGCTACGACTTATCACCTCCCTAGTCCCTGCCACTCGGTTTTCTGGGTGTACAACAGGCGCACCTTCTCAGGCGGATATCGACCGGCCCAAGCCCAAGAAGTCTTGATTAGCAACAAGCCTGCCTGCAGTTTGTATCGGATGCCTTTCTGGGGCCACGGTTGCCCCCTCTGGCTCTGGCTGCCCTCCCTGCCTGTCTTGGCGGGGGGGATAGGGGATGAACCGACCGCAGCCGGCTCACTCTGCTCAGTCCTTTGTTCTGTGAGCGGGGCTGGAGGAGTCTTAGGTTAGAGCTTTCCGCCTTTTCGTGGGGAAGCTATCCCAGTCTGCTTTGCTATCCCCAGTTCTCTCAGATTGTTCTCGCGGCATTCAAGCCCAGTCCTCTCTCTAAGCAGTTTAGCCGGCTCCTCCCTACCCAGCCCCCGCTTGCTAATGGTGTATGCAGGCGTCTGCGCTGCTTCTCCGCTGGGAGTTACCGTTTGGAGGGTAATCTGTGGGTTTTAATTATTTCTTTCTTTTTCCTCCCGGTTATGTGGCCCTCTGAGCTTCCAAGGCTCACCACAGATTCGCCAGTGAGAGTGCTTCCTGGTGTTTGGAAACTTCTCTCTTTTTAAAGCCTCCCTTCCCGGGACGGAGCTCCGTCCTTACTTCTTTTGCGTCTCTTTTTATTTTTTATGTTTTTTCCTACCTCCTTTCAAAGACAATGGACTGCTTTTCTGGGTGCCTGATGTCCTCTGCCAGCATTCAGAAGTTGTTTTGTGGACTTTACTCCACGTTCAAATGTTCTTTTGATGAATTTGTGGGGGAGAGAGTGGTCTCGCCGTCCTATTCCTCCGCCATCTTGTTCCTTCTCCCCTAAGCATGTATTTTTAAAGTACTTAATCGTGAGCTAGATCTGTGTGAGGGGCTGAACTTAGCCCTGCATCAAGGAACTTTTAGTCCAGTGGGGGAAAGAAACCAATGGTAATCAGAGAGGTAAATACGAAGTTCAACTCATCAGTGATGGAGGAGCCTTGCATGGTGCTAAGAAATTATACATTATAGAGAGGTTTGTCTTGATAAAGAAGGTCAAGGAACACTTTCTTGAGAAAATTATAATTGCATTAAGAATAAAGGAAGGATAAGTGTAAAATAGGAGAAGAGTAAAGAGAAGTGTGGCCTAGCATGCTGCTGTTCATGGGGTTGCAAAGAGTTGGACAAGACTGAGGAACTGAACTGAACTGAACTGAAAGAGAAGTGTTCCAGGTAAGGAAAACAGCCAGTAGTGGGGAAAAGCAGGCATATTTGAGATGCTTAAAGAATGAATCAGACACCAAGAGAGAAAGTGGGGTGAGATGTAAGATGATGTCAGATCATGAAGAGAATTGTTGGTTGTACTGAAGTTTTAGGGGTTTGTTATATGAATGCTGGAAGCCTGATAAAGTGCTTTGGGATTTTGGAGACATAATCAGATTTGCATTTCAGTTCAGTTCAGTCGCTCAGTCGTGTCCGACTCTTTGCGACCCCATGAATCACAGCACGCCAGGCCTCCCTGTCCATCACCAACTCCCAGAGTTCACTCAAACTCATGTTCATCGAGTTGGTGATGCCATTCAGCCATCTCATTCTGCGTCGTCCCCTTCTCCTCCTGCCCCCAATCCCTCCCAGCATCAGAGTCTTTTCCAGTGAGTAAACTCTTCGCATGAGGTGGCCAAAGTATTGGAGCTTCAGCTTTAGCATCAGTCCTTCCAATGAACACCCAGGATTGATCTCCTTTAGAATGGACTGGTTGGATCTCCTTGCAGTCCAAGGGACTCTCAAGAGTCTTCTCCAACACCACAGTTAAAAAGCATCAAATCTTCAGCAATCAGCTTTCTTCACAGTCCAACTCTCACATCATACATGACCACTGGAAAAACCATAGCCTTGACTAGATGGACCTTGGTTGGCAAAGTAATGCCTCTGCTTTTTAATATGCTATCTAGGTTGGTCATAACTTTCCTTCCAAGGAGTAAGCATCTTTTAATTTCAGGGCTGCAATCAGCATCCGCAGTGATTTTGGAGCCCCAAGAAACAAAGTCTGACACTGTTTCCACTGTTTTTCCATCTATTTCCCATGAAGTGATGGGACCAGATGCCATGATCTTTGTTTTCTGAATGTTGAGCTTCAAGCCAACATTTTCACTCTCTTTCACTTTCATCAAGAGGCTTTTGAGTTGCTCTTCACTTTCTGCCATAAGGGTGGTGTCATCTGCATATCTGAAGTTATTGATATTTTTCCCAGAAATCTTGATTCCAGCTTGTGCTTCTTCCAGCCCAGCGTTCCTCATGATGTACTCTGCACATAAGTTAAATAAGCAGGGTGACAATATATAACCTTGATGTACTCCTTTTCCTATTTGGAACCAGTCTGTTGTTCCTTGTCCGATTCTGACTTTTGCTTCCTGACCTGCATACAGGTTTCTCAAGAGGCAGGTCAGGTGGTCTGGTATTCCCATCTCTTTCAGAACTTTCCAGTTTGTTGTGATCCACACAGTCAAAGGCTTTGGCATAGTCAATGAAGCAGAAATAGATGTTTTTCTGGAATTGTCTTGCTTTTTCGATGATCCAGTGGATGTTGGTAATTTGATCTCTGGTTCCTCTGCCTTTTCTAAAACCAGCTTGAACATCTGGAAGTTCACGGTTCACATATTGCTGAAGCCTGGCTTGGAGAATTTTGAGCATGACTTTACTAGTGTGTGAGATGAGTACAATTGTGCGGTAGTTTGAGCATTCTTTGGCATTGCCTTTCTTTGGGATTGGAATGAAGACTGACCCTTTCCAGTCCTGTGGCCACTGCTGAGTTTTCCAAATTTGCTGGCATATTGAGTGCATCACTTTCATAGCATCATCTTTCAGGATTTGAAACAGCTCAATTGGAATTCCATCACCTCCACTAGCTTTGTTCGTAGTGATGCTTTCTAAGGCCCACTTGACTTCACATTCCAAGATGTCTGGCTCTAGGTCAGTGATCACACCATCGTGATTATCTTGGTCGTGAAGATCTTTTTTGTACAGTTCTTCTGTGTATTCTTGCCACCTCTTCTTAATATCTTCTGCTTCTGTTAGGTCCATACCATGTCTGTCTTTTATCGAGCCCATCTTTGCATGAAATGTTCCCTTGGTATCTCTAATTTTCTTGAAGAGATAAATTTTCTTGTTTTTCCTATTCTGTTGTTTTCCTCTATTTCTTTGTATTGATCGCTGAGGAAGGCTTTCTTATCTCTCCTTGCTATTCTTTGGAACTCTGCATTCAGATGCTTATATCTTTCCTTTTTTCCTTTGCTTTTCACTTCTCTTTTCACAGCTATTTGTAAGGCCTCCTCAGACAGCCATTTTGCTTTTTGCATTTCTTTTCCATGGGGATGGTCTTGGTCCCTGTCTGCTGTACAATGTCACAAACCTCCGTCCAGAGTTCATCAGGCACTCTATCTATCAAATCTAGTCCCTTAAATCTGTTTCTCACTTCCACTGTATAATCATAAGGGATTTGATTTAGGTCATATCTGAATGGTCTAGTGGTTTTCCCTACTTTCTTCAATTTAAGTCTGAATTTGGCAATAAGGAATTCATGATCTGAGCCACAGTCAGCTCCTGGTCTTGTTTTTGCTAACTGTATAGAACTTCTCCATATTTGGCTGCAAAGAATATAATCAATCTGATTTTGATGTTGACCATCTGGTGATGTCCATGTGTAGAGTCTTCTCTTGTGTTGTTGGAAGAGGGTGTTTGCTATGACCAGTGCATTCTCTTGGCAAAACTCTATTAGGCTTTGCCCTGCTTCATTCTGAACTCCAAGGCCAAATTTGCCTGTTACTCCAGGTGTTTCTTGACTTCCTACTTTTGCATTCCAGTCCCCTATAATGAAAAGGACATCTTTTTTGTGTGTTAGCTCTAAAAGGTCTTGTAGGTCTTCATAGAACCGTTCAACTTCGGCTTCTTCAATGTTACTGGTTGGGGCATAGGCTTGGATTACTGTAATATTGAATGGTTTGCCTTGGAAACAGAGATCATTCTGTCGTTTTTGAGATTGCATCCAAGTACAGCATTTCAGACTCTTTTGTTGACCATGATGGCTACTCCATTTCTTCTAAGGGACTCCTGCCCACAGTAGTAGATATAATGGTCATCTGAGTTAAATTCACCCATTCCAGTCCATTTTAGCTCACTGATTCCTAGAATGTCTACGTTCACTCTTGCCATCTCCTGTTTGACCACTTCCAATTTGCCTTGATTCATGGACCTAACATTCCAGGTTCCTATGCAATGTTACTCTATAAAAGCTCATTCTAACTGGAGACGAGTTGGGGAGGATAAGAGTAGAAGTAGATGTAAGGATTCCCTTAAAGAGATAGTAACTCCTGGTAGCTTGGACTAAGATGTGGCAGACATGAAAAGAAGGGAGTAAATTCACGAGGAGTAAATTCAAGAAAAATAGTGGCAATAAAATTGACTGAACTTAATGATGAAAGGCACAAGCTGGAATCAAGATTGCTGAGTGAAATATCAATAACCTCAGATATGCAGCTGACACTACCCTTATGGCAGAAAGTGAAGAGGAACTCAAAAGTCTCTTGATGAAAGTGAAAGAAGAGAGTGAAAAGGTTGGCTTGAAGCTCAACATTCAGAAAACAAAGATTATGGCATCTGGTCCCATCATTTCATGGGAAATAGATGGGAAAACAGTGGAAACAGTGGCTGACTTTATTTTGGGGGGCTCCAAAATCACTGCAGATGTTGATTGCAGCCAGGAAATTAAAAGACATTTACTCCTTGGAAGGAAAGTTATGACCAACCTTGATAGTATATTAAAAAGCAGAGACATTACTTTGCCAACCAAGGTCCGTCTAGTCAAGGCTATGGTTTTTCCAGTGGTCATGTATGGATGTGAGAATTGGACTGTGAAGAAAGCTGATCGCCGAAGAATTGATGCTTTTGAACTGTGGTGTTGGAGAAGACTCTTGAGAGTCCCTTGGACTGCAAGGAGATCCAACCAGTCCATTCTAGAGGAGATCAATCCTGGGTGTTCATTGGAAGGACTGATGCTAAAGCTGAAACTCCAATACTTTGGCCACCTCATGCAACGAGTTGACTCACTGGAAAAGACTCTGATGCTGGGAAGGATTGGGGGCGGGAGAAGAAGGGGACGACAGAGAATGAAATGGCTGGATGGCATCACCGACTCGATGGACATGAGTTTGAGTGAACTCTGGGAGTTGGTGATGGACAGGGAGGCCTGGAGTGCTGTGATTCATGGGGTCGCAAAGAGTCGGACACGACTGAGCGACTGAACTGAACTGAACTGAATGATGAAAGGACATGGAACTGTGAGGGAAAGGGCAATGCTGAAGATGATTTCCTGTTCTCTGAGTTGGAACACCGAACTGGTGCTGGTGCTTTTCATCAGAAAGGGAACAGTCAGACTAAATACAACCACACTTCACTCCAAATATTACTCTGTTAAAACCTAAATGAATTGGGGTCGATAGATAGATCATAGTCTCTAATCCTCCCCATATACACTGATAAATTTAGATCTTCATGAAAGGAAGACAAGACTGCAAAAGAGACATAGGCATTTAGAACAGTCTTTGGGACTCTGTGGGAGAGGGTGAAGGTGGAATGATTGGAGAGAATGGAATTGTAGCATGTATATTATCATAAGTGACCAGTCCAGGTTCAACGCATAAATTTTCCTCTGTTCATTTCTTTGCATTTGTGCTTTTTTAATAAAATTCTTTTTAAAAAAAAAAAAAAAGGAAGAAAAAAAGACTGAAAAGCATTGTGGTTTAGTGGAGGGCTTCCACTTTTCAGCCCTGTGAGCTTCTAAGTAAGTCATTTCATGTCCCTAAGTTTCAGTTTCCTCATCTGAAAAATGGAGACTTTTTACCATATAAAAAGCTCATAAATGTGCATGGTAATGTTTGGGACATTGTAAACATTTACTGAAATGTAAGTCATTTTTACTTTTATGAGTTAACCACATAATCACATGTGTTAACCATATCTCAGGTTTATTACCAGACTTCAGTCAGACTGAGAAGTCTTTCTCATTTAGCTTAACAAAGTGATCCAATAGTAACGGGAGGACACTGCCTTAAGATTATGCCCTGGAGGAGGTTACAACCTGATTATGGGAAAATAAATAGCTTAAAACTAATACATACTGAATATAATTTAAAGCTTCGCTGAGGTACGTTCTGAAAATGCTATAGGTATTGAGTATTGACAGTGTTAAATGCCAGAGTTAGAGAGGATTTTGTAGAAAAGATGGGCCCTGGCCTCAAAGAATGGCTAGGATTTAGGAGGGTAAGGAAAAGAACTTCCTAAATTAGTGGAAGAGCATGAACATGTGAGCCTGGGATAAGCACAGAGATTGCTGATTAGAGAGGGAGTTCATATCTAAAGCTGTGGGACATTGTTAGTAAAGTTGGGTTAACTTACAGTAAGCGCTAAAGCGAGGCAAGGGGCTTCCTGGGTGGCACTAGTGGTAAAGAACCCACATGCCAATGTAGGGGACATAAGAGACACAGAAGATCCCCTGGAAGATCAACCACTAGAAGATCCCCTGGCATGGCCACCCACTCCAGTACTCTTATCTGGAGAATCCCATGGACAGGAAGCCTGGCAGGCTACAGTCCACAGGGTCACACAGAGTCTGATGCAACTTAGCACACTTGCAAAGCAAGGCAAAGGAGTTTAGACTTGTGGGGAAAATGAACCATGGTGAGTTCTGAGCTGAGATTATTCTTCCAAGAAAAAAAAAATGGGAAAATAGAGAGACTCAAGTAAGAGAAAGACAAAGGCATTGTGATAATGATGGTGCATGATGACAGGAGTCTGGGCTACAGCTAACATGAGAGTGATGAAGCAGATATTGCAGGACATTTCAAAGAAAGAATTGGTAAAACTCAGCCATTAACTTCTTCATTGCACACATCAAAAGATGACTCTAAAGTTTGAAGCCTGTGAAAATGGTGAGAGGAATGAGCTAAAGCTGATTCCAAGAGGGGCAGTATGGCAGATTTAATCAAATGATGCTGAATTAAATGTGATGGAAATATCCTTTTGACAGAGCTATGAAGACTGAAGCCCAAGGGAAGATAATAAACCTTGGAGACATGAGCATAGAGGTCATAGGAAATGCTATAAAACTGCAGTAGCTCTCCAGAGGAGAGTATTTAAAAAGAAAAGATCCCCAAATTTAATAGCAGAATGAGTGGAAATAGCTATTAGAGGAACCAGAAGGATTCAGTCAGGGAAGTAGGAGAATCAGAAGAACATGGTATCCAAAAGCCAAGTGAGACTAGAATATCAAGCAGAAAGAGATGATCATCAGTGACAAATGCCACAGTGAGTTAAGAAGCAA
This sequence comes from Moschus berezovskii, assembly GCF_049115385.1. Lineage (NCBI taxonomy): Eukaryota > Metazoa > Chordata > Mammalia > Artiodactyla > Moschidae > Moschus > Moschus berezovskii. The sequence goes on along the minus strand of NC_142462.1, from coordinate 52,563,538 downwards.
GTTTCACAATAAATTTACTAGAGTTTTTCAATAAGGACATAGTCAGTGACCTTCAAAAGAATAGTTTCAGTGAGATACTAGAAATGAGTACAGCTTGTCTGGTGCCAGAGCCCATGGGCTTAACCTATCGTACTAATTGAATTAGCACTGCATCTTTCTTGCTTGCCCATGAGTATGGTCCTAGAAGAGAGAGGCAGCGAGGATGCCAGGAGTTCTTGAGAAAGACTGAAAAAGTAGGAAGATGCTGAAATCAATTTTGTATCCCCTAATCTGAATCTGCCACCTCCTCTTTAGTAACCCCAGACCTAAAAATAACAGGTAGCTCAAGTGGCATCATAGGTTCTTGAAATGTCATCTGAGAACCAGGGTGAGTCAATGGAAGGGCAGGTAACCTAAATCCACCTAGAAGGTCGGGGAAGGGGAGCTGCCACAGGAAGGCTCAGGTGTGACTTGGCTATTTTAAGTCACAGTTTGAAGATGATCCATTCCCTTCTACTGGCCCTAATGACCTGACTGATACCACTGTCTTTAAAGATTAACTATTACACTTTGGAAGCCAGGTGGTTTTAGTCACAGCATGGAATGTTCTTAATGTGTGCCGGAAGATTAAAGGAATAATGATAAGCTCAAGAAGGGGCAAAAAGACTGTGGAAGGATTGGAATGGTGGAATGGGGTTGGAGGAGTCTATCCTTTTTGCAGGTAAACAAATTTAAAGAGGAGATGTATTTTTCAGTGACATTCCCACCTACTGTATCTGCAAAGAAAATATCTTATTCTAAGAAAATCATATAACTAAGCACGATGTTTATTGGGTTCATCATGAAGAAATATTCAAGGAAATTACAAGTTCATTTTTTAAAAAGAGATTATTTAAACTTTCTCTGATACTCTATTTTTCTCCATCTTTATTTGTAACTTACTAGTATCTTTTGAAAGATTTTTTGCAAGTATTTATATTATGGAACATCTTGTTTAAATGTTTCAAACAAGTTGAGGAAGTCTTGGACTTCTCTTACATGTCTATCTTGTCATACATCATTTTGATGCTTTGAATATCGCCGGTGTAACTTTACCATATTTATGATAGTGTCTCAGGGCTACAAAACATAAAACTATTTTGCCTGGTATAAACCATGGTACTATTAATTTTTCACATACAGAATATATTAACATATATGTGGGCATTCAGTTCAGTCACTCAGTCGTGTCTTTGCAACCCCATCAGCCACAGCACCCCAGGCCTCCCTGTCCATCACCAACTCCCAGAGTTTATCCAAACTTATGTCCATTGAGTCGGTGTTGCCATCCAACTGTCTCATCCTCTGTTCCCTCCTTGTCCTCCTGCCTTCAATCTTTCCCAACATCAGGGTCTTTTCAAATAGGTCAGCTTTTCTCATCAGGTGGCCAAGAGTATTGGAGTTTCAGCTTCAACATCAGTCCTTCCAATGAACACTGAGGACTGATCTCCTTTAGGATGTGCTGGTTGGATCTCCTTGCAGTCCAAGGAACTCTGAAGAGTCTTCTCCAACACCACAGTTCAAAAGCATTGATTCTTCAGTGCTCAGCTTTCTTTATAGTCCAACTCTCACATCCATACATGACTTCTGGAAAAACCATAGCCTTGACTAGACGAACCTTTGTTGGCAAAGTAATGTCTCTGCTTTTTAATATGCTGTCTAGGTTGGTCATAACTTTCCTTCCAAGGAGTAAGCATCTTTTAATTCATGGCTGCAGTCACCATCTTCAGTGATTTTGGAGCCCTCCAAAATAAAGTCTGTCACTGTTTCTATTGTTTCCCCATCTAGTTGCCATGAAGTGATGGGACTGGATGCCGTCATCTTAGTTTTCTGAATGTTGAGCTTTAAGCCAACTTTTTCACTCTTCTCTTTCACTTTCATCAAGAGGCTCTTTAGTTATTCTTCACTTTCTGCCATAAAGATGGTGTCATCTGCATATCTGAGGTTATTGATATTTCTCCCAACAATCTTGATTCCAGCTTGTGCTTCATCCAGCCCAGGATTTCTCATGATGTACTCTGCATATAAGTTAAATAAGCACAGTGACAATATACAGCCTTGACGTACTCCTTTTCCTATTTGAAACCAGTCTGTTGTTCCATGTCCTGTTCTAACTGTTGCTTCCTGACCTACATACAGGTTTCTCAAGAGGCAGGTCAGGTGGTCTGGTATTCCCATCTCTTTCAGAATTTTCCATAGTTTATTGTGATCCACACAGTCAAAGGCTTTGGCATAGTCAATAAAGCAGAAATAAATGTTTTTCTGGAACACTATTGCTTTTTCAATGATGCAGTGGATGTTGGTAATTTGACCTCTGGTTCCTCTGCCTTTTCTAAAACCAGCTTGAACATCTGGAAGTTCACGGTTCACATATTGCTGAAGCCTGGCTTGGAGAATTTTGAGCATTATTTACTAGCGTGTGAGATGAGTGCAATTGTGCAGTAATTTGAGCATTCTTTGGCATTGCCTTTCTTTGGGACTGGAATGAAAACTGACCTTTTCCAGTCCTGTGGCCACTGCTGAGTTTACCAAATTTGCTGGCATATTGAGTGCAGCACTTTCACAGCATCATCTTTTAGGATTTGAAATTGCTCAACTGGAATTCCATCACCTCCACTAAATTTGTTCATAGTGAAGCTTTCTAAGGCCCACTTGACTTCACATTCCAAGATGTCTGGCTCTAGGAGAGTGATCACACCATTGTGAATATCTGGTTTGTGAAAATCTTTTTTATACAGTTCTTCTGTGTATTCTTGCCACTTAATATCTTCTGCTTCTGTTAGTTAGGTCCATACCATTTCTGTCCTTTATTTTACCCATCTTTGCATGGAATGTTCCCTTGGTGTCTCTAATTTTATTGAGATCTCTAGTCTTTCCCATTCTATTGTTTTCCTCTATTTCTTTGCATTGATCACTGAGGAAGGCTTTCTTATCTCTCCTTGCTATTCTTTGGAACTATGTATTCAGATGGGTATATCTTTCCTTTTCTCCTGTGCTTTTTCCCTTTTCTTCTTTTCACAGCTGTTTGTAAGGCCTCATCAGACAGCCATTGTGCTTTTTTGCATTTCTTTTTTGGATGATTGATTTGATCCCTGTCTCCTGTACAATGTCATGAACCTCTATCCATAGTTCATCGGGCACTCTGTCTATCAGATCTAGTCCCTTAAATCTATTTCTCACTTCTACTGTATAATTGTAAGGGATTTGATTTAGGTCATACATGAATGGTCCAGTGATTTTCCCTACTTTCTTCAATTTAAGTCTGAATTTGGCAATGAGGAGTTCATGATCTGAGCCACAGTCAGCTCCCGGTCTTGTTTTTGCTAACTGTATAGAGCTTCTCCATCTTTGGCTGCAAAGAATATAATCAATATGATTTAGGTGTTGACCATCTGGTGATGTCCATGTGTAGTGGCTTCTCTTGTGTTGTTGGAAGAGGGTGTTTGCTATGACCAGTGCATTCTCTTAGCAAAACTCTATTAGGCTTTGCCCTGCTTCATTCTGAACTCCAAGGCCAAATTTGCCTGTTACTCCAGGTGTTTCTTGACATCCTACTTTTACATTCCAGTCCCCTATAATGAAAAGGACGTCTTTTTTAGGTGTTGGTTCTAAAATGTCTTGTCGGTCTTCGTAGCACTGTTCAGCTTCTTCAGCTTACTGGTCAGGGCATAAACTTGGATTACCATGATATTGAATGGTTTGCCTTGGAAACTAACAGAGATCATTCTGTCATTTTTGAGACTGCATCCAAGTACTGCATTTCGGACTCTTTTGTTGACTATGATGGCTACTCCATTTCTTCTCAGGGATTCTTGCCAACAGTAGTAGATATAATGGTCATCTGAGTTAAATTCACCCATTTCAAGCCATTTTAGTTCACTGATTCCTAAAATGTCGATGTTCACTCTTGCCATCTCCTGTTTGACCACTTCCAATTTGCCTTGATTCATGGACCTAACATTCCAGGTTCCTATGCAATATTGCCCTTTACAGCATCTGACCTTGCTTCTATCACCAGTCGCATCCACAACTGGGTATTGATTTTGATTTGGCTCTGTCTCTTCATTCTTTCTGAAGTTATTTCTCCACTGATCTCCAGTAGCATATTGGGCACCTACCGACCTGAGGAGTTCATCTTTCACTGTCCTATCTTTTTCCCTTTCATACTGTTTATGGGGTTCTCAAGGCAAAAATACTGAAGTGGTTTGCCATTCCCTTCTCCAGTGTACCATGTTTTGTCAGAACTCTCCACCATGACCCGTCTGTCTTGGGTAGCCCTATGCAGCATGGCTTAGTTTCATTGAGTTAGACAAGGCTGTGGTCCATGTGATTAGATTGGTTAGTTTTCTGTGACTGTGGTTTCATTGGGCATTAGGTTAAGACAAATTAAATCTATTTCCATTCCACTACTACAGAGAGTAAAGCTACTTCCAAAAATTTTGAATTCCTCTTAAGCTTTATCACTTGTCAGATTTGCTGCCAAAGTTCTATCTGAGAGTCTGAGGTTTATCTCTATGCTGTATGGGTATATGCTCTGTATATATGCTATATATGGGTTCTAATTGTTTTAACAAATGTATGTCATTCTCCATGAAGTTATTTCGTAAGCTGTAGGAACTTTCTCATATCTGAAGGATGGTCCAGGATCCCTAGGTGGCTCAGTGATAAAGAATCCACCTGCCAATGTAGGAGCCACAGGAGACACAGGTTTAATCCCTGGGTGGGGATGATCCCCTGGAGGAGGAAATGGCAACCAAATCTAGTATTATTGCTTGGGAAATCCCATGGACAGAGGAGCCTGGTGGGCTACAGTCCATAGGAGCACAAAGAGTCAGACACAACTGAAGCAACTTGACACTCACACTTGCTTATAGTATAATACAGTGTAGTATACTCCCTCCTTGACTGACAGTCCTCACACCTGTGAGATGAGACAATCGTACAAAACAGTTTCTAAGAGTCATCCTCTCCTTTCCACCCCAAAGTGTGCTTGACTTCCTTCTTTTGCTCATAGTTCAGTGTCTTTTTCTTCAGGGTCTCCCCCAGAGCAGAGTCTTTGTGTACCCTGTGACATGGCGCACACCTTTAGAGCCCTTCACAGGTAATTCACTCACACACCTCGTACCAAAGTTCATGCCTCCTTTCTAGAGCCTACTTGTACCTGTTGGTTGTGGGCTGTGATGGTTCAGTTGAGGCTGAGTTGAGCTGACCCATGCTTCTTCCCAGGTGAACACCTATGAGTGGAATTACTAGATCATATGATAACTCTGTCATATGACAGAGTGGCAACCCACTCCAGTACTCTTGCCTGGAAAATCCCATGGACGGAGGAGTCTAGTAGGCTGTAGTCCATGGGGTCGCTAAGAGTCGGACATGACTGAGCGACTTCACTTTCCCTTTTCCCTTTCATGCATTGGAGAAGGAAATGGCAACCCACTCCAGTGTTCTTGCCTGGAGAATCCCAGGGACAGGGGAGCCTGGTGGGCTGCCATTTGTAGGGTCACACAGAGTCAGACCCAACTGAAGCGACTTAGTACCAGCAGCAGCAGCATGATAACTCTGATTTCAACATTTTAAGAAACTGATAACTTGTTTTCCCGCAGCATCTAAGAGGAGCATATGAGGGTTCACATTTCTTCACATCCTTTCCAACACTTGTTACTTCCATCTTTTTATCATAGTCATCATAGGGTGACTATTCAACTCAAAATATCGAATACAGAGTTACTATATGAACTAGTAAATCCACTCATAGGTGTACACCTGGGAAGAAGCATAGGTCGGCTCAGCTCAACCTCAACTGAACCATCACAGCCTGTGACCTTGATACAAGTAGGCTCTAGAAAGGAGGCATGAAATATAAGCTTCAGGAAGTTATATCTCACTGTGGTTTGAATTTGCATTTGGCAGGTGACCCTAGTGGTAAAGAACCCACCTGCCAATGCAGGAGACATAAGAGACACACCAGTTTATTCCTTGAGTGGGGAAGATCCCCTGGAGGAGGGCATGGCGACCCACTCCAGTATTCTTGCCTGGAGAATCCCCATGGACAGAGGAGCCTGGAAGGCTACAGTCCATAGGGTTGCAAAGAGTTGGACATGACTTAAGCTCCTGAGCACACAATGACTAATGTTTCGCATCTTTTCATGCATTTATCGGCCATTTATGTATCTTCTTTGGAGTTTTCTCCACTTTTGTCTAACACAGAGAAATAGAGTCATGGAGGAAATTTTATGCCCAGTAGAAAGAAAAGGGCTTGACTAGCAAGGCAAATATGGGACACATTTTGAAATGAGACAGACACTGTAGAGCCTCTAACTCAATCTCAGAGTGCTGAAGGTTTCAACTCTGACACTGAATAGCAGAAGTCAGGATAGACTTGTGTGTATATACCGCAGCAATAGGCAGGTACAGCTGTCCACAAATTAAAAACTGTTCTATTTTAGGGATAATGGTAGGAAGAGGATTATTTTATACAGGTTGAGATAGAGTTTTGAAGTGTTTGCTTATTGATAATACAGAGTAGTAATGAACTGATAGATCCTTGCCTTGTCTTGGTTTTGTGAGTAAATCAGTATGACTTAGGGTACTGGGCTTTAATATCATCATTAGTAGAACTGGAGGATTGGCTATATTTTTTAGTCTTAAATATTTTATGTATCTCTGAGAGTAAAGAAAACATCAGGAAAGAGTGAGAAAGCTTATTAAAAATTATGTATTGTTTTGATCAAAGAACTTTTTTTCATGATGATGGTGACGTCTCATCAGGACTTCATAAGCAGACATAGCCATTTTGAAGAAAAGAGCAGATATAAAAGACTCTGAGATAAATATCAAAATTCATTAAAAGGTGTGTAGACAGTGTGGGAAAAGTTTCCTTGGAAGAGCAATGATGGAAACCATACTACTGACAATAACATTTTAACTGTTTAGCAATGGATGTGTAATTATTATGCAACACTTATGGAGCACTTACTATGTGATGTAAATGGAGAGGAAATGATATAAATTCAGAAAAGATGCAAGGAGAGGCCTTTCAAGGATGTGGAAAATGGAGAAATCTTCTCTGGGGCTATTTTCCCCACAATTCCAAGAAGCAGCAGCTGATGGTGGCTATCATTATAAGGAATCTTCAGGATAAATGATGACATCTGCCAAGGGACTTCACCAAAACACTTTCAAGTCTTGGTAAACATGAGCTAATTAATGTTCACAACACCATTGTGAGGTGGAAAGTAGCATTTTCCTAGTTCTACAGACAGGGAAGTGTCAGCATGTAAACATAAGTGATTTGGCCTCTTTACATAGTGAAGCTGTGACAAGACAATAAGAAGTTCTGGAAGTTCAACTTTCAGACTTTCATTTTCACCTTACCTTCTAATTCATCCCTTAGTGAAAGTGTTGCCTTTTCATGTAAGACTATATTGGATAGTGTATGTACCTGTTTTATGGGGTAGATACAGTTATTTCCAAGAATATAAAATCGCATTTGAGATGGGGCCCTAGAAATAACCTAATTTAACTCCCTTTTTACATGTATTAAGTTACTCACCATGAGCATAGAATTTACTAGGACCGGAATATAAATTAAAGTGAAGAAGTAGCTCAGTCATGTCCAACTCTTTGTGACCCCATGGACTGTAGTCTACCAGGCTCCTCCATCATGGGATTTTCCAGGCAAGAATACTGGAGTGGGTTGCCATTTCCTTCTCCAAGAGAGCTTCCCAGCCCAGGGATTGAACCCCAGTCTCCCGCATCGTAGGCAGACGCTTTACCATCTGAGCCCCCAGGGAATATAGATTAGAGCCCTTGTTTATCTTGACTTTCATTGGCCAACTCTGATTTTCACACATTCTATGCATAATATCCTACTGTTTCATTTTCTGTGGAGTGTTGCAAAATTGTACAAACTGAAAATGTCATGATCAGAAGTCCCCATGAAAGCTATCAACCCAAACAGTGCATCTGGCTCTTAAATCTTCTGTAAGTCTGTTAAGTGGCTACCTGAACTGTGATCAGCACAGCCAGTGAGTGATCAGAAAACCACCACATGCTACACAGCTCTGCCATCTCCTAACTCTTAGGAAGATCTCCCTCACTTGAGCAGTCATCAAATCACTGCCCCCTCCACCACTGACCCCCAGTTCCTGCCCATCCACTCCCAAGACTTCTTCTATTCAAATTTTCCTAGCCATCTTTATTGCTACCAGTTTAACATCCTCTCAGTAAGTGTGTGTGAAGCCCCATCTATAGCAGTCACCAACAATAAACTGATAAGTAAGGAAAACAATCTGGCACTTTTAATAAAAGGTGAGAAGAGCTATGATAAAAGGTGATGGACTAGTCAAAATGTCCATCATCATGTCTACAAATAATAATACTGAAGAGGGTGTGTAGATAAGGGATCCCTCCTACACTCTTAGTAGGAATGGAAATAGGTACAGCCACTATGGAAAACAGTTTGGAGATGCCTTAAAAAGCTAAAAATAGAGATACTGTATCATCCAACTATCCTACTTCTGGGCATATATCTGAAAAAGATGAAAACTCTAGCTCAGAAAGATACACACGCAACCATTGTAGCACTATTACAATAACCAAGACACAGAAGCAAACTAAATGCCCCTTGACAGATGAGTGGATAAACAAGATGTGATATACACACACACAATGGAATGTTGCTGTTCAGTCACTTATCTGTGTCCAACTCTTTGTGACCCCATGGACTGCAGCACATCAGGCTTCCCTGTCCATCAGTAACTCCCAGAGCTTGCTCAAACTCTTGTCCATTGAGTTAGTGATGCCATCCAACTATCTGGTCCTCCATCATCCCCTTCTCCTCCCACCTTCTATCTTTCCTAGCTTCAGGGTCTTTTCCAATGAGTTGGCTCTTCACATCAGGTGGCCAAAGTATTGGAACTTCAGTTCAGCATCAGTCCTTTCATGAATATTCAGGGTTGATTTCCTTTAGAATTGACTGGTTTGATCTCCTAGCGGTCCAAGGGACTCTCAAGAGTCTTCTCCAACTCCACAGTTTGAAAGCATCAAATTCCTCGGCACTCAGCCTTCTTTGTCGTCCAACTCTCACATCCATACATGACTACTGGAAAAACCATGGCTTTGACTATATGGACCTTTGACTATATGACAAATAACTATATCACTGCTGCTGCTGCTAAGTCACTTCAGTCGTGTCCAACTCTGTGTGACCCCATAGACGGAAGCCCACCAGGCTCCCATGTCCCTGGGATTCTCCAGGCAAGAACACTGGAGTGGGTTGCATATCACTACAATTGTTATAAATACTATGAAAGGAAAAGAACTTTTTGCTATGGAAGAAATGTAATTTTTAAAGGGCTCTGGGACTGATGCTAAAGCTGAAACTGCAATACTTTGGCCACCTCATGCGATGAGTTGACTCACTGGAAAAGACTCTGATGCTGGGAAAGGTTGGGGGCGGGAGGAGAAGGGGACGACAGAGAATGAAATGGCTGGATGGCATCACCGACTCTGTGGACATGAGTTTGAGTGAACTCCGGGAGTTGGTGATGGACAGGGAGGCCTGGTGTGCTGTGATTCATGGGGTCGCGGAGAGTCGGACCCGACTGAGCGACTGAACTGAACTGAACTGAAAGAATATTTCTCTATGAGGACCTGACCTTTTCTCTAAGACGTAAAGGATACAATGGTTAACCAGGCAGAGACAAAAGAAAAGCATGCCAGTGGAAGGGAGGCAAGAGTTTGGGGAGCCTTGTGAGCTGAGAGGATGAGCAAGGCTCCAGAATTAAGTAGCGAGGCTAAGGGGGTAAAGGAGAGGGCTCAGCTCAGGCAGAGCCTCGTGGACCAAGGAGGAGCTTGCAGTTGAAGTTAAACGCAATGAGAAGTAACAGGAGGGTTCTAGGTCGACTTTTCTCTGCTGAGAGGAACAGATGGGAGCTGGCGAAACAGGTTGTGAAGAAATGAGTGCATAGATGCCCAGTAAAGAAATATCAAACTGAATGATTTATTTTCAGAGTGAAGATTTGAGTTCTATTTATTTTCTATTTTCTAAACTTAATATGTGCTAAGTCTCTCAGTCGTGTCCAACTCTATATGACCCCATGGACTGAAGCCTGCCAGGCTCCTCTGTTCATGGGGATTCTCCAGGCAAGAATAGTGGAGTGAGTTGCATGCCCTTCTCCAGGGGGTCTTTCCTACCCAGGAAAGAACCCATGTCTCTTGGATCTCCTATATTGTCAGGCAGGTACTTTACCACTAGCACCACCTGGAAAGCCCAAATTTAATATATATGAGTTCAATTAGAAAATTTTAAATTCTTGTTATTTGGTATTTGGTTCTGCCTAAAACAGATATCTTTCAGTCACATAGTTAACATATCTCTTAATAACAAAAATATATGAATCCATGAAACAAAAGTTGTTTTGGCTAATTATTTCCCCCATGCTCTTTGAATGTTCAAGCTCACTTGAGCCTCAGGCATTGTTTGGATTTTACTGCCATCTAGTGTCTCTAAACACATAAGTTTATTTGTGTTTCTGAACAAGACACTCCTCCCAAGCTATGCAAGTGAGCAAATAAATTTCTGCTTATGTAGTGGGAGAATCTCTGTTTGGGTTTTATTTATATTGCATTTAAATCATTATAAAGTAAGTCTGATCTTACTACCCTCTCTTTTGTCTGTCTAGTTATCTAGGGTTTCATTGATACTTCTGACTTACACCCCCACTGTCTTCCTAAGGCTCTCATTGTGAGAATTCCTCCGAAATGTTATGTGAGGCCTATCAGTGTGCCCCCTGCACAAAAGCATCTGACCTTAGGTAGCATGGGGGAGTTGAAACCCTCTCCCCAAGTCAAATGCAGGGGGCTTGTGACTGCTTAAGGACAAACATCTTTTCCTAAAATGCAAATATAAGTTAGCAGCAGACCTGGTGTCCCTTCACAGTGGTTTCCACCCAAAATTCAGGGCTCACTGTCTCCCTAAGGCTACTGGTTTTAGCATTAGTTTTAGTTTCTGTTTTAACCTGTTTTTACAAGGCTCAGAAATATAATTGACCCAAAATGTATTCTCAAGCTGCTTCTGCTGCTAAGTTGCTTCAGTAGTGTCCGACTCTGTGCGACCCCATAGATGGCAGCCCACCAGGCTCTGCCGTCCCTGGGATTCTCCAGGCAAGAACACTGGAGTCGGTTGCCATTTCCTTCTCCAATTCTCAAGCTATTGCAGTTCAATTTGGCTTCGTTTTATTAATCAAGTTGGGCAAAGAACACTGCCATTACCAACACTTTCTTCAGAACACAGGCGAGGGTATACATACATTTGTGTTACACTCCTCCATGCACTTGTTTAAACATATCAGAACATGTTCTTTTGTCCACTACATCCTTCATTATAATTTTATTTCTCTTCAAAGGTCCCAAGCCACTCGTTTCCGTTGGCATCAGCCAGCTCCTTTTGACAAGCAACAGACGTGGGCAATAGATAATGTCTATATCGGGGATGGCTGCGTAGATATGTGTAGTGGCCATGGAAGGTGCATCCAAGGAAATTGTGTGTAAGTAGATTTTTTTCTTTCTTCTGTAGAAAGTCCCTGATTCACATTCCAGCCAGATTTTTCTGAAACTGGTTTTTTAATCACTCCCAAACTACCTTAAGTTATATATTTTTCCTGAAATCTGACATTGAGCTAACTATGGAGCTTATGGCTATAGAATCTTCATTCTTGGTTAGAGATTAGGAAATGAACAATAGCTATCTTTTAAGGAGAAGGCTGAGTTATAATTGACTGTTTTATTTTCTTCTGTGTTTTTGTGATACACCTGAGCCTTGAGAAAAATATTAAAGGAGGTTCAAGAGTTCAGCATGTTCTAATAATACATCATAAGTATTTTTCTCCCTTAGATCTGAATGTATGTGTAATGATGTGCATTACTTGTGGTCTGAATGGTATTCCTATGTTATTTACATAAGAAAGTATATAAATACCTGATCAATTTACCAGGTGTATTTCATGGAGAGACCTGGGATTTTATCCTTACAGAACCTTAGCATCTTTGGAAGGATCTAAACAAAGTGTGTGTGTGTGTGTGTCTGTGTGTGTGTGTGTGTGTTGTACACTACAGGGCTCTGTGCTTTATTTTCAAAGACTCTACTGTTAGATGGGGTAGTATGAATGAAGATCCTGATAAAGAATTCACATTTCCCTTCACCATTAATCTCTGCACACCTGGGAAGTCTTTCTTTTGATTAATGATTCTAGCCCATATCAACCATGACCTCTGCAACCCCAGAGCTTCCCAGTCCTATATTCATATTTCTTCCCACATTGAACAGAGGATTCAGTCCTGTAGTCAGAGATGGCAGATACTATCCAAAGTGCCCTTTGCTATTTGGAACCTGGCCTCTTGAATTCCTGATTGGCCCAAAGTCTCTGTTAAAAAGCCTGATTTCATAAATTATTAGGACCAACCAAGTTAGTTTGGTATCTGCAATTGCTTATCAGCCATCCAGAGCTGTGTCATGTAGGGACTGGGCCTTAGTGACTTCTTTCAGGTTGCTTCTTTCTTTCCACCTATAAGCCCAAGTCACTAATTTAGGAAAACCTAGAGGCAGTTAATTCACTGCTTATTTCTAACCTAAAGCACTGTTAAGGAGAGTAACTGAATTACGGCAAACTCTGTGAAGATAACCAGTCTTTCATCATCTTGGACTAGGAAAAGGAGTTGGCCTTACTAATTTGAGAGCACACTGGCAGGGCCTGTGTTTGATGCTGACTTTTCTCTTTCTCCACTCCAAGCTGTGATGAGCAGTGGGGTGGCCTGTACTGTGATGAGCCTGAGACCTCTCTTCCAACTCAACTCAAAGACAACTTCAATCGGGCCCCATCTAACCAGAACTGGCTGACTGTGAATGGAGGGAAATTAAGTACCGTGTGTGGAGCTGTGGCTTCAGGAATGGCTCTTCATTTCAGTGGGGTTAGTGTTTGGTTGGTGTTTATTCATTTCTGCATCCTCTGAGTTCCTCCCCCTCCCAAAACTGACTCTCTTTTGAAGTTTAATCGACAAATCAAAATACAGAGTTAGAAACTCTAAATGCACAAACCTGATGTGAACTCACAACTTTCTACAAATCAGAAAATGCTAATCATTTTCAACATTTTCCTGTCACAGATCAGTTTTCACAATTTAACTATGCAGGGTGGTGTCAGCACAGGTATATTTAAGTGCACATTTTAAAAAAAAAGGATTTAAATGAATTTCCACCCTGGGATAGAGAGCTTGCACAATGTGTGAGGGTCTTCCATCTGGATGATGTTTTAATTGAAAATTCCTGAGCTTGCAACAACTTGAGATTTAAGGAGCCAAAAATCTGGAAAATGAGCTTTGGTGTTTCCTGAATTTATTAACAATAATTAATCCCTTATATAACTTACCCAAGCAAGAATAACTGTTAGTAATTTCTAGACATTTGTATTTATAGCAAATTATTTTGTGAATGATAGCAGCAATGTTAGAAAATTGCTTTGAGAAATTTTATAATCATTCTTCACTGCTGCCAAAGATGATTTGTTTAAAAGTAGAATTTCTCCAGTAGTAGGATTAAATACCTTTCATAGGTAAATTTAGTTTTTAAAAAGTGCAAATTCACTGTCAGTTATTTGTTTCCCTATCATGCCCTACCTTAGAGTTTGCATTTGTGCCAATGAAGTGTACTAGTATTTTAGCCCAAGAGTAGCAACAGAACATACAGCATACAGAATTTTTATAATCATCAACAGTGGTTAAGAATGCAATGTTCACAGTACTCTTTCTTCTTTAGTATTAACTTAGATGGAACTCTGATACCTAGTTTTCCCCATAGTTTCACCTATTAATAAGAAACAACTACTAATCTATGTTAATGAATTAATATATAAAATTAATTATAAAATTATATATATTTTATAAAATTATATATATTAATATATATATAATTAATATATAAAAGTTTAAAAAGTTTACAACTAATATTGCTAATTATAATTAAGTTGTACTTTTGGACATCATTTTAAAATTTCATATTAAAATAGTCATCTCAATGCACTATTTTGTTAATAACCAATGCCTTTTAAAAATCTAACAGATACCTATTAATAACTAGAAATAGTTTAAGAAAAATATAGAATAGTTGCTTTAATTCCAGCTCTCCTATTGCTTAGAAAAAACAAAAGAAAATCTCCTTAGGATACATTGCCCTTTGTAAGTTCTAATACTGCTGCTGCTGCTGCTAAGTCACTTCAGTCGTGTCCGACTCTGTGTGACCCCAGACACGGAAGCCCACCAGGGTCCCCCGTCCCTGGGATTCTCCAAGCAAGAACACTGGAGTGGGTTGCCATTTCCTTCTCCAATGTGTGAAAGTGAAAGTGAAGTTGCTCAGTCGTGTCCGACCCTTAGCGACCCCATGGACTGCAGCCTACCAGGCTCCTCCATCCATGGGATTTCCTAGGCACGAGTACTGGAGTGGCTTGCCATTGCCTTCTCTGAAATTCTAATACTAAAATTTCAAAATTCAGCATATGTGTGCTGTGCACCTACTGTGTGCTAGAGGCCATACTGGAAGCTAGTATAGTAGGAGAAATTATAAGAAAATCATTACTGCAGTACTGTGTGAGCTGTATTACAAAAGAAAGGATGGAAGCCAGGGAACACCTGGAACCTGTCATGACGATTCCTTATCACCGTATTGTTGCATTCTGCTTCTTAGGGCTGCAGTCGGCTATTGGTCACCATGGATCTAAACCTCACGAATGCTGAGTTTATCCAGTTTTACTTCATGTATGGATGCCTGATTACACCAAACAACCGTAACCAAGGTGTTCTTTTAGAATACTCTGTCAATGGAGGAATTACCTGGAACCTGCTAATGGAAATCTTCTATGACCAGTACAGTAAACCTGGGTTTGTATTCTGTTTTATCTCTAGTAACTAGTACGTTGAGCAACATTGCTTGATAAGACCTGCCAGCAATCTGTCACAGGGACCACAGGGAGACCTGAACCACACTCACCACTAGAGGATGCCTCTGTGACAAACATGAGGATAAGGTTTCTGAGCTGGATAAACAACTGGTTTGGGATTTTTATTTCAAGAACAACTAGTTTGTAAATTTTCAAATAGATAAATGTGCCAGTAATGAATAGACTACAAAAAGCCATATAAATTAATGAATATATAATTAAGTTCAACCACATTTTGGGAAAATGGAAACAAAAAACCAGTTTGTTTGTTCACATAGTATTCACTCCATTTTAGGGACTTGGCAGCTAGAAAATAAACACATTGCCCTCTCTAAAATAAACAAAATAAAATGTAAATATCCTTAAGAAGTCTAGAGTCTGTTTTTAAATTTCTTACTGAAAAATCCTGAATAAACACAATGTATGTGTCATTTTTAAGAATATATTCTTGAAGGGCAAAATACAATGTGACCAATTAGAAAAGCCAAAAGATTAGTAAAAAAAGAAAAGAACATTTAATAAAATAGTAGGAGGAGAAGAATGTGGAAGAGAAGGATGAGAGAGGAGAGAAAGAGATAAGGTTGGAGGAAAGATGAAAGAGGGGATGGGAAGAGAAGGGAGAGGAAAAATTATTGTGGTCCAAATAAGAGACAGAATAAAATGAGAAACATAGATAATCCCTCAGTGCATGGCAAGCCAGATACCAGCTAAAAATTAGGTAAAATAAAAGTAATCAAGAATCTTTTAAATGATCGTTGAAATTCAATGTATCAGTCAAGAACACGTTCAGCTGTGAATTACAGAAAACCTAAAATAACTTGGAAGTTTTTTTTTTCCTTCCCTTAGTGTAAGTTAGATCCAGAAGGAAGCTGCCCAGAGCTGCTCCAGTGGCTTCACCAGGACTAGAGACTTAGGTTCCTGCTAGCTGGTACTTCTGCCACACCCTACACTTGACCTACATCTCATGGTCCAAAAGAACCCACATTCCAGCTGGCAAGCAAAAGGATGGGGCAAGAGCAGTGTGCTGTCTCTCTTTAAAGACACTTCCTAACACTTGCCTACACTTCCTTTCACATTCCAATAGCCAGAACTTTGTCACAGAGACACACCCAGATGCAAGGTAGACTGGACGTGTTGTCTTTATTCTGGGTGACTATTTGCCTCACTAAGAAGATGGGTTCCTAACATGAAGGGAGAATGGGAATATGGCAGTTGAGGAAATGCCAGCAGTCTCTGCCATAAACATTTTAAATCCTGCACATGCATTAAAGTTGGACACCAATAAAGGATTCCAAATGAAACTAAGTGGTACACATTGTAATAGTGCAAAAAAACTGTGCTCACCTATTAGCAGAAGATGGTAGATGAGCCAAGTAAACTGTTTATGAAGAAAGTTATAATGTGTCTCACGTACGAGCTTCTGAACACTTAAACAACATAATATACAGAGAGGAGGAAGTTATGTTTCTATAGGGTAAAAGCATAACTGTCCAATCCACTTTAGTTCTCTGAAGGAGAAACAAATTCACCAAGGTAGGAACAGTGGTCATAATTTATTTACACTTTCAGCAGCCTTAGATAAATTTCCACTCCAAAGGTTTTTAAAATGTGGTCAAGAATTTTTCAAGAAAGAAAAATGAGAAGAAAGTCATTGCTCTGGGTAAAGCTGTGTGATTGTGTGTCCTTCCAGGAATGGATAGATTTCTGATATTACTTAATACTTTTCTAAAATTTTAATTAAACATGCCAATTTAGTGGATAAAAATTATAAAAAGATCTTACAAAAAAAAGAGGAAAGAGAAGGGCACACATGAGCTTCAAATTTGAGATGCATGGGAAAATGAACTTCGAAAAAGATTATTTACCTAAAGACTCATAGTCTCCAAACTGCCAGTTACTACACAGGTAAGGGTCTAAGATTGACAGTCTACACTTTCCTTCCCTAAGACCAAGCTCCACTGAGCTCTTGTAACCCAAAGGGTATGCAAAATGATGGACATGGTCTAAAAAATGTATTTAAATTCCAAATACTAGAAATTCAACTAACAACACTGTAGCCTTGAATAGATTTTGATTGATCCCCATCTAGAATACTACCCACTGTTCTGGTCATTATACTTCAAGGAAGACATAAAGAGAGAAAAGGGGGTAAAAGAATCAACAAGGAGATACTGTGTAAGGAAAACTAAAATAACTAAACCTCTTCAGTGTGAAAGATGAAAACCAAGGGGTCATTTTGAAGCTCTTAGCTTAAGGGTTCTTCCCAGGATGAACTGGGGCTTGTTGGCCCTGTCCTGTAGTGCTAATAGTAAGAGGCAGACTTGGACTGTAAAGGGAGTTAGATTGGCATGGATTAAAAAGATGAGACTTTACCACCGCCTCTTGCATCTCCCGGAGAAGGCAATGGCAAGCCACTCCAGTACTCTTGCCTAGAAAATCCCATGGATGGAGGAGCCTGGTGGGCTGCAGTCCGTGGGGTCGCTAAGGGTCGGACACGACTGAGCAACTTCACTTTCACTTTTCACTTTCACACATTGGAGAAGGAAATGGCAACCCACTCCAGTGTTCTTGCCTGGAGAATCCCAAGGACGGGGGAGCCTGGTGGGCTGCCGTCTATGGGGTCGCACAGAGTCGGACACGACTGAAGTGACTTAGCAGCAGCAGCAGCAGCTTGCATCTCCTGCATTGACAGGTGGATTCTTTACCATTGTGCCTCCAGGGTGAACCCTGCAGTTTTCTGTTTGCCTAGGCCTCCTTCAGATCAGGAGGCATAGGGTATATACACTTTGGTAGACATAAACCAATATTGACGTGTAAGAGATGCATGTTTGATCCCTGGGTTGGGAAGATCCCTTTGCAGGATGGCATGGCAACCCACTCCAGTATTCTTGCCTGGAGAATCCCACGGACAGAGAAGCCTGGCGGGCTACGGTCCATGGGGTCGCAGAGTCAGACACGACCAAAGCGACTTAGCGCACACACACACGAGACCATAAAATCAAGACAATTTATCGTGGTTTTTAAAAATTATTTTAGCTAAAGTCCTCTCATCTCCTGTGTGATGTGTAATGTCTTATGTCTGGATACTTTTCCCCACCCTCACCATCATTTATTCTTCAGATTCGTGAATATCCTTCTCCCTCCTGATGCTAAAGAGATTGCTACTCGCTTCCGCTGGTGGCAGCCAAGACACGATGGCCTGGACCAGAACGACTGGGCCATTGACAACGTCCTCATCTCAGGCTCTGCCGACCAGAGGACTGTTATGCTTGACACCTTCAGCAGTGTCCCGGTGCCCCAGCACGAGCGCTCACCTGCAGATGCTGGCCCTGTGGGGAGAATCGCTTTCGACATGTTTATGGAGGACAAAACTGCAGGTAAATTTTCATTGATGTTAAAAGAAAATCCATTTGGGTCTTTTCCAAAAAATGGAATGTGGAACCTTTTATACATTCTCAAGTGGTTACAGAAACAGTGAAAAGAGTGTTCCCATTTCCTCTCTCAAACTTACTGGTTTTACGTTGTGACGAAACCTTTTCTTTCTTTCAAGCCAGCAAGCTTGTTTTAATAAATAGCATGCTGTAGTTTTACTAATAGGGTAATTTTCTCTGAGGAAATTTTTGTTTCTACATTTCTTGTTTTTTATTTTGGTTAGAAAGCCAGCATTTTTTGGACGTTTGTTTTACTCTCCAAGGACAAGGATTTTGTTTAGCTGTACATGCATTTGTGATGGAATTTCATGTTTCAAATATCCAGGGTCATGCTTGTTACTCTTCATTCTTAATAGGAGTATTGCAGTGGTCCTAGTGTACTGTCAAGGATCTCTCCATGCTATTCTTATTTTTAGTGACCTGTTTTCATTTCATCACGTTATTCTGGTCCCTTTTTTAAAGTGGTGTATTATATTAAGTATGTGACTTTGTGATGCCACATACTTGGTTATATTGCATAAAACCTGAAGTGGTATCTTCAGGTAAAGTAGTAATGTTTAATTATATGTATTGTATCGATATTGCAAGTCTTATGGAATAGATAGACTATACCACTATAGATTTATCAGACAGTGAGACTGTGCCAATACCGAACTCTGCGTTAGAATCTTATGTAGAAAGAATGATCTGGATGTATTTTGCAGTAATGAGACTGATAAGAACCTTCCAGAGGAATGAAATCTATGCTGAAGATAGTTGAAATGTGGGGAATTTTAGTAACTTAAAATACTTAATTATTAATGTTTTAATGTAAAAGCAATATATGTTCAAGGTGTGAAATTAAGAAAATACAGAAAATCATGAAGATGAAAATCACCCAGAGGATAACCATCATCAATATTTTGATATTTTTTAGAGTTTTTTCTGTGCCTTTATATAATCATATTTTAAACTATAGTCTTATTTATATTTTGTAGCCTGCTTGTTTCATTTAGAATTAAATCTTTATCATTTCCTCTTATCCTTGTTTCTTTGAAAATATAATTTTAATAGCTATATAGTATTCCATTATAATTTTATCATCTTAACATTGAATATTTAGATTATTCTTATTAATTCATTGATTAGTATTTCACATGGACAATGGTATAATTGCAAATATTTAATGAAAATCACCCTTTTAAAATGAAAAAGCTTGAAATGTTCCTCACCAGTATCAAGTAGTCTAACTCTTTCAAGAAGATTATTGAGTAGACATATAAATCTGATTTGGAACTGCTAAATTATTCATTTTTTCCCCTATGTAATGGTTTATGTAAGTGAGTTTATGATCAGAGAATAATTTAAGTGCAACTTCTATATGAATAAAAGCAAGTACATGTTTTTTCAAGTACTGAAAATACTGATTTTTATTTTAGACTAATTTGGGATGTACAATTAAGCTCGTGCTTATCTTGCAAAGACAGTGCTCCTAGAAAGTGTAATATCTACTTACAGAAGTAATTTATGACACTGCAGAAGAGATTAGTGTTAGCTGATTAATGTAAGCCCTTTTTCAAGATTGTGGCGTTCTAGTACATAATAAAATATATACCAGAGAATAAACTCAGGAATATTGTTATTGGAATTCAGATTTCTGTGCCTTTTGATTCTTGAGTCCTGTACCTCTGCTGTAGGACTAAATGTAACTCCTAATCCAATGGAGTGAAAACTAACAGATAATCACATTACGGTAGCCATTTGAGTCCTGGAGATAAAAATACTTGTTCTACAGGCATATGTTAAGCTCACACAAAATCAAAAGAACACAACACTGGTATAGGCTGGATTCCAATTAAATTGTTTGGTCTCTTCTCTTCTGAGGCCATCCAACTCTGCACAGTAACCCAGGCTTCCAGTTGTACCTGTTCATCTCCACTGTGAATGCTGGAGCTAACCAAGAAATTGCCAGAGAAAAGTTGGGCCTGTGAAATCAAAATGTGTCATGAATTAGATAAAATGTATAGATGTATTTAGTTTCTAACCTTTCTTGGATAAAATCATGAAGTTAAAGCACCCCTTCCAAGAGAGAAAGCAAATTGTGAGGGACATGAATGTGTGGTGTGCGTGTGTGTGTGTGCACGCGCTTGTGTGTTTGAGAGAGAGGCACAACAGGATTACTCTGCACTGATCATGGATGGAGGAGCCTGGTAGGCTGCAGTCCGTGGGATCGCTAGGGGTCGGACACGACTGAGCGACTTTACTTTCACTTTTCACTTTCACACACTGGAGAAGGAAATGGCAACCCACTCCAGTGTTCTTGCCTAGAGAATCCCAGGGACGGGGGAGCCTGGTGGGCTTCCGTCTATGGGGTCACACAGAGTCGGACACGACTGAAGTGACTTAGCAGCAGCAGCAACAGCACTGATCAAGTCATAATCTTGCTGCTTAAATTTTTGTTAGACTCTTAGAAGCTTTTTTATAAATCACTTTATTGAGGTATAATTGATGTACAAAAAGCTATAGGTATTTAATGTATACAACTTGATGAATTTGGATTTATGTATACACCTATGAAACCATCGCAATAAAGGCCATAAATTTATCAATCATCTCCAAAAGTTTCCTCCTGCCCCTCCTCTTTTATAATATTGATTTTTCCATTTTGGTAAGAGCACTTAACGTTAATATCTCTCTTAGTAAATTTTTAAGTACACAGTACAGAATTGTTAACTATAGCCCCCATGTTGTACGATAGATTTTCAGAACTTAGTCACCTTGCATTACTGAAACTTTGTGCCCTTTCACTTGTGCCGACAAGTCCTCTTTTCCCCTTCCACTATTCTACTCTCTGGTTATAAGAGTATGGTTATTACAATTTTTTTCATTGCCCAGGAGACACTACCAAAATTTGAGTATAAATAGCTAACTCACTTCTCTATCATGTTACTAAAAATCTTCCTCTTTCTTTAGATTTGGCCTAAAAAGTTAAACACCTGTCAGAAAAACAAATGGATGTACATTTCCCTTTGTTTTTCATTTGTAACACATACAATGCATTCTTTTTTCCTAAATGTAGACTTAACTAGTTTAGGGGGAAAAAAAAGAATGCATTGTATGTGTTACAAACGAAAAACAAACTAGTATTGGACACTTGATATATCTCAGTCTCTCAGTATCTATGTTCCTAAAATGATGTGCTTATATTAGTGTTTTGTCTGTAGATGGTATGTAATAAGAGAGATTACTAGTTAAAATAATTATCGATCTTACCTAAAGTGAAAATTTGCTTCAAAGTATGTATGTCATAAATCTGAAATAAAATTTTTGTTTTTCTTTTTTAAGTAAATGAGCACTGGCTATTCCATGATGATTGTACAATAGAAAGATTCTGTGACTCCCCTGATGGTGTCATGATTTGTGGCAGTCACGATGGAAGAGAAGTATATGCGGTGACCCACGACCTGACCCCCACTGAAGGCTGGATCATGCAATTCAAGGTGAAAATGTTATGACCTTAACTATGTGTGTGTGCTAAGTCACTTCAATCACGTCCAACTCTTTGCAACCCCATGGACTGTAGCCCACCAGGCTCCTTTGTCTGTGGGGTTCTCCAGGCAAGAATACTGGAATGGGCTGCCCATGTATCCCTCCTACTCCAGGTGACCTTCCCTACCCAGGGATCAAACCTACATCTCTTAAGTCTCCTGCATTGGCAGGTGGGTTCTTTGCCACTAGGGCGACCTAGGAAGCCCAGTGTACAACAATCCATTGTAATTCTTCAAGCTCTATCTGTCTTCTTCACAGACCAGATAGGTTAGCTGAAAGGAGATGTGATAGAAATCACAAGCCCTATGATTTTAACTATATAAACAGCCATATACCAGGAATATAAAAATGAAAAAAAAATTGTAGAGACAATGATCATACAATCTTTTATTGACTTAATACATACATTGAAAACTATTAACAAAATTTACTTTTAAGATAATATACATCCCGGGCTTCCCTGGTGGCTCAGAGGTTAAAGCGTCTGCCTCCAATGCGGGAGACCCGGGTTCGATCCCTGGGTCGGGAAGATCCCCTGGAGAAGGAAACGGTAACCCACTCCAGTATTCTTGCCTGGAGAATCCCATGGACGGAGAAGCCTGGTAGGCTACAGTCCACGGGGTCGCATAGAGTCGGACACGACTGAGCGATGGAATGGAACGGAATATACATCCCAAATATATATAACTTAATGATTAAAAGTATTTTATTTTTGAACTGTTTCAAGGTGAACTTGTGCTATGTGCTGTGCTTAGTCGCTCAGTTGTGTCCAACTCTTTGAGACCCCATGGATTGTAACCTGCCAAGCTCCTCTGTCCATGAGGATTCTCAAGACAAGAACACTGGAGTGCATTGCCATGCCCTCCTCCAGGGTATCTTCCCAACCCAGGAATCAAACCCAGGTCTCTGGCATTACAGGCAGATTCTTTACCATCTGAGCCACCAGAGAAGCCCAAGAATACTGGAGTGGGCAGCCTATCCCTTCTCCAGGGAATCTTCCAGACCCAGAAATTGAAGTGGGGTCACCTGCATTACAGGTGGATTCTTTACCAGCTGAGCTACCAGGGAAGCCCTAAGATGAACTTACATAAGATTTAATGTGCTTCTGAGACTAAATATTAATAGAGAAAAATATTGATAATAAAATGTAGAAAACTGATTTCAATTCCCTGAGTTTAAATCATTATAAGACGTAGGCATTCTTTTCCTTTAAGAGAAGATTGTGGTTATATCTACTTTTTTAATAAAAACATTTCAGTGTTTCTGGAGAAAGAAAATTATAGAAAACAAAGGCATAATCAGCATTAATGCCAACATCAATTTTAGCTAAGATCTTATGTCAACCAATTTATTCTGTCTACCTCATTCCCACTGTATTAGCAACAAATGTTGTATTATGACTGTCTCCATCAACAAAGAAGCTGTGTCTTATCAAAAGTACCCTCTGTATTTACTTCACTGCATCTTACTTGCAGTTGGAAGTGATTTATTGAGAGTCATAAATTGTATAACAAAACAGTAAACTTGGTAAAGCTGTTAGCAATCCTGCATTCTGCCAAACAGAAGTGCCAGACCATTAGCACAACAAACAACAATTTGTAAGAGCAGGCCCAGGCCTTCCAAGGCAATCAGCCAGCTGTTGCAGAAGCACAGCTTTCAGCTTCTCTCCAAACTCTCTGGACAATATATTTGGCACTTTCTATAATTTGTCACCTAGGGCAACCATGTCAACTCCACCATTCATCAGCACAGCAAATAATGAACCTGAAAAGAAATGGATGTGTTGCAGCATCTGTCAAATAATCAGCAGCTTTCTTACTACCAAGTCCTTAGAGCAGAAGTATGCAATATGGTTTTAATACCTTAATAATCTTGCATCTCTCTTTTTATTAGATCTCTGTTGGATGTAAAGTATCTGAAAAAGTCACCCAGAATCAAATTCATGTTCAGTACTCTACAGACTTTGGTGTGAGCTGGAATTATCTGGTTCCTCAGTGCTTACCTGCGGATGCAAAATGCTCTGGAAGCGTTTCTCAACCATCTGTATTCTTTCCAACTAAAGGGTGGAAAAGGATCACCTACCCACTTCCTGAAAGCTTAGTTGGAAAGTAAGTAGAAAATTAAAACCTGGTTCTAAGCATTCAGAAGTGGATTTAGACACTGTGGTCAGCCTGAAAGTACTGTGTAATTGTCGGTAAAATGCTCTCTTCCTTCCTAACTCTAAAGTTCACTCATTAGTGACCTTCATGATGAACTAATTTAAGGAGACCTCAAGATGTAATCCTCAGACTTGTCAAGATAGACTCTGACAGGCTCTTCCATTTTCCATACCTCACTATTGTTCTGTGAGCAATAGTGGTGGCCTTGGAGCCAGTTGAAAAGGTATATGTTACCTTATGGACCTTGTAAATTGTGCTTTCCACATTGGTCCCTTGTCAATCCATGATAGATGGAGCCAAGAGAAAACCTAACTTATCATGCTTTTAATACTTGTATAAATCCTAACTCTCCATGCTGTTTGTACAAACGTAGTTTGTAGGTTTCATTTTTTTTCTTATCAAAGTATTATGTTCTGCACCTGCAGTGGAAAGTAATTAGCCTAGACAGTAGTGAGCCAAGATGATTAAACTGTTTTTTGGAAAGCATGTGGATAAGTTAATTTAGGCAATTACAAAAAAATTCCCTTCAATTGTAAAATTAGGGAAAAAGATACATTAAAGAAAATGATAGTTATACTTCCACCATATGTCACAGTTTCTGGCTAAATGAAGAAACTTTTGTGAAACAGATTCAAGATATATGACCAGAACACATAGAGCCTTTGAATAAGGTACTTAGACAAGGCAAAAAAAGTCCCATAGAGATTGTCTATTGCATGATCACTCACAGTTTTCTGGAACAAATCTAAAAGGCTTAGTCAGTTAACATGCTAGATAACAATCAGTATACTTTCAGCTGCAGGTAACAGAAAATTCCATTCAAATTAAATTACACTTGGCTCAATTGAAAGTGAAATATATTATCTGTATAATGAAAAAAAATCCAAAGGTAAGTGGACTCTAGGATTGGTTGGTTGACAAGGTCAACAGTGTCTTCAAGGACATTATTATTTCTTACTCTCTTACTCTTATTCTTTGCTCCACTGTCCACACACGGATGTCACACTCAGTCTTCAGACTAGTGTCCTCTGTGAACATAGATGTCTCCCAGAAAGCTGGAGCACAATGCATCCTTACCTATGTCCAATGGAAGAGAAAGAGAGTTGCTTTACTTTCCAGCAAATCTGGAGCAAGTACCTCTTTACATCTCACTGCTACAAATTAGTTCAAGAATGTCCATTCCTTACTCCATCAACCGTTAGGGAAATTATGTTATGATGATTCTCATATGATTCACCTGGGCTGAAGTGGGTGCTGGAGAGCCACCATACCCTCATTGCCTCATTTCCCCTGCTTGTTCTCGCTCTCTTTTTATAATGAGGTATATAATTTACAGTCAGTAAAATGAACACATTTTGATTGTTCCTCACAATTTCTTCCCATTGTATAATCCATGTAACCACCAGAAACAGATACAGAATGTTTATATCTTCCCAGGATGTTCCCTCATGTACTTTGAACTCTTTCCACCAAAAAAGGGTGGAATATTTTAATATAAGGTTAATTATGACACTTCTATTTTCCCCAGAGGACAGAGAAGAGCAATGATAAAATTAAAATCTCAGGGAAATCTTCCTTTAATATAACCCTTCAAAATTGTTTTCTTATTAGCATAGTTACTCTGAGAATATTGATTATCTTTGGGGGATTCAGAAGTTGCTGTTCCCCAGCCACCTGAAGGCCATGTGTATGCTGACAAGGCACTATCAAAGGACTGATTTACCTTCTGTACAATTTCAGAAATACAGTTAACGAATCTAAATTGCATTGCAGCCACTGAACTGCAGTTCATAAGTTGATTTTTAATAGTTACAGATTTGCATTTTAAAATGTTCCTTTTGCTTGGCGTAGAGATTCCACTGTATTTTCATTTTGTTTTACAAGTTTACTCACATATTTTAAAATGTAAGTTGAACTGGCTTTAAACTTACATTACTAAAAATAGATAATGATGGTCCAAAAACATCTTTTGTTAACCCATTTCATCTTGTCAGAATGGTTCAAATGTTTTTTCTCTTGAATACTGAATGTACATGCAGAAATATGGAGCCGAATAAAGTTAACTTTTGTTCTTCACTCCTTTGCTCTTGTGTTGCCAATAGTCCAGTAAGATTTCGGTTCTACCAGAAGCACTCAGATATGCAGTGGGCAATTGACAATTTCTACCTAGGCCCTGAATGCTTGGACAACTGCAGAGGCCATGGAGATTGCTTAAAGGAACAGTGCATCTGTGATCCAGGATATTCTGGGCCAAACTGCTACTTGACTCACACTCTGAAGGTAAAGTTAAAGCCCCTGAAGAAAGCATGTACCCTCATTGCAGGTCGTGCATCAAGAGCCAACTTAAGAGTGAGACTAATAATTTATAACCACGTTCTTTGGGACTCCCAGTAAATAAATCTTTGGATAGAATCTTATATATATATATATGTATATATATAGGGTTTATTAAATACAAGAATATTAGGACCAAGTGCTAGTATGTTTTACCCACTAAATAGTATAAACCAGTCTGTATAGATTAAAGAACATACTCTATTTTGGGGGTTTTTTAGAGCAGACTGTTGAAGTCAATATTAAACCTTCCTAATTCACTTTTTTCAGTAGATATACTATTTAAATTAGGAGGATACTGTTGTTATGAAATAAAGCAAATTATATTGATGCATTATCACGCACAAAAAAACAGGTTTTTAAAAAGGCGGGAACGGCACCAGAATTTTTGTTCAGAAAGTATTCTGATTTGTTGACTGCTGAAATGTGGTTGCATATCAAATAAGAATAGAGAGGTTATTCTTGCAAATTTTAGCTATTATACCATTATTTAACATGCAAAATAAATAGTTATTTAACACTATTGCCATATATATATATATACACTCTGTGAATAAATATACTGTATTTATCTTACAATAACAGAAAAATGACTAAATTTAAAAAAGTACAAGTGATTGAAATTGAGTGTATAAGTGACAAACAATGTAAATAAAACCTGTCATTCTGTGACTTCCCTGGTGGTCCAGTGGTTAAGAATATGCCTTCCAATGCAGGGGATGCAGTTTTGATCCCTGGTCAGGGAACTAAGATCCCACATGCCAGAGGGCAACTAAGCCCGTGCTCCACAATTACTAAGCCCATGCACTTCAATTAGAGAGAAGCCCGCAAGCTGCAAGTAAGACCCAAGCAGCCAAAAATAAATACATTTTTTAAAAAACTGTGATTTTTTTCTACACCTTTGGAACTGACAGATTGACAACATAAAATTGGAACAATGCTCACTTGTATCTGAAGCTGTTAGTTTGTATGTTATCAAATGAGATTATAACATGAGAAATGTAGCCCCAGGTAATGAATAATTTTTTTGATGGAGAGTCTTTCGTGAACATTTAAATTCCATTAGCATTCCTCAGTTGGATAAGAAATTGTAGAAATCTATATTATGAACCCTGAATCAGATAGTTCTAATGAGAGTTTAACATGATTGCCAAAGCATGTCTTCTGACTCTTGTGTTCTCACATATAAACCTCCAGTTATAAATTGCATTTGTTTGCTAACATCAGTGAGGTGAGGCAAGTCTAACATGTTGACCACATGTCTTTAACTATAGAGTTGATTATGTTCCAAATTTGAAGAGGGTCTATGTAAATCATCTGAACCATATAATAAGATAGCAACTAGACAGCCTACCTAAGAAGTGAAAAGGTATAGTTTTTCTGTAAACAGCTACTACAGTTACAACTATAATATATTGGTTTCATGACATATTTCTATCACTAAAAATACAAAAAGAAAAAATTTTAAAAAAACCTGCCTCAACCTAATGCAAAACTGTATTGTGGACAAAAAGAATGTCCTCTGGACAAAATGAATAGAAAATCAAGATCTTGACTATGATGTGAGGAAATGAAATAATTGAACGTAAAATTAGCCATAATGAACCCTAATATTTTGTTTTCTATTCTGTTTGGGAAATAGACTATTCCTGGTTGGTGGTCCTTTTTAATCAACAGGATAAACTGGAGACTCGGGAAATATTTTATTCTAGATTTTGAGTTCTTCTCCCTATCATCCTGAATCTTGGCCCTGATAAACATGTGAAAAGTCCTTTAAATTGCCTTCCAAGGTTGTTTTCTTTTGACTTCATAAAGAAAGGTTTGGTTTTAAATGTCCCTGCCTAACCAAATAGACATTTTAAGTTTGTTCTGTGTTAGAAACTGAAGGGTCCTGGGTTCCTAAAATAGTCTCCAAAGTGCAGGGAGTGGAGGGGGCACATATTTCCAGGGAGAATAAGACAATCATTCAGGGAACACTGGGACAGGGGGAAGTGCTAAAACATCTGTTTTATCTTATTCCTTTAATTTTTATAATTTTTTGTTCCTGTTTCGTAATATCATAATAAATTACAAGAGTACTTTCCATAATATATAAATAAATATTTTGAGAGTATATGCTTAAGTAAGTTTTTGCAAATAGGAGTATTACTAAACTCAACTTTACAATTGTTCTATTTTAAGGTTCTTTCTAGATTTTAAATTCCAATAATTAAGCATTATTTAAGCAGTTTAAATGATCATCAATAGATGATGGACAAGAATATTGTGGACGTATTGTGTTGGGTTTCTTTTAATATCTTTCAGAAAAGCATTTGAAATCAGCTCTAATTTTTTAAGGTCCAAGATTTAACTTTGTATTGCTTAACTATTCTATAATCATTCTTTGAAGTTGTTACTGTTAAGCACATACCACTTACTTTTTTCCAGACTTTTCTGAAGGAACGCTTTGACAGTGAAGAAATCAAGCCTGATTTATGGATGTCCTTGGAAGGTGGAAGTACTTGTACCGAGTGTGGGATTCTTGCAGAGGACACTGCGCTCTATTTCGGGGGATCCACAGTGAGACAAGCTGTTACTCAAGATTTGGATCTCAGAGGGGCAAAGTAAGTCACTTTTGTTGTCTTGGTTACAGCTTAGCAAATTGGCCCCCACACAAGAACACACCTATGAAAGAAGTTGTTATCCAGGGCTTGAGTAGATAATGTGTTCTAACTATCTGTTCTGATGGCTAATTTGTGCTTGCATTTAGATTCCTGCAGTACTGGGGGCGCATTGGTAGTGAGAACAACATGACCTCCTGCCATCGGCCCATCTGTCGGAAGGAAGGCGTGCTGTTGGACTACTCTACAGATGGAGGCACGTTTCAGGGGTGAAAGCCATGCCTTGCAGTGGATTCGCAAATTCCATCCATTGCCCCTCAGAAAAGTCTCCACAAAGTTTGCTGACCTGGCAATGCAAATAGTGAAAGTCACAAAGAGAAAGCTATAGACCTTGGTTGCATTCCACCCATTACACATTCTATATTTGTAACTTCTGTGTTGTACAAAATCTACCCAAAAAGGTAAAAGAGAGAAATCACATTTTAAAAAAACTCCAAGCTTATGAGTAAAGACAATAATCACGAGGCATAGCTGAAGCTTGATTATAAATATTACAATTGCATAGTCTTCCGAGTAAAATATAATTTTAAAAACATTTTAAAGTGTTTTAAAAAGCTTTTGTGTGAACAAGCATATAATAAATGGTATAGAAAATCTATAAGAAAGCATTAGTAGTTGTGGAAAACTATAGTCAATTTGTGAGTCTGTCACACACTATTTTAACAAGATTTTGTTTCGTTATTTTGAAGTAGCTAGAACCAGACCAGTAGTACCATGAGGTCTTTAGAAAATCCCCCCTAACCTAGGGGATAGGTTTCATTCTTAATAACTGGCAGATAAATAGATGACCCTACCTTAAAAGTATTTTAGGAATTCAGGGGTGTTTTCTTAAGTAATTTAAACATTCCACCTACTGTCTTATCAGTTGATGAGAGAAGCTTCATATTCCTCCAACAAATCACAAATTGCATAGAATTATAATCATTATATTTTAAAATACTAGGAGTATCTTATCTAGAAAGATTTAAAACACAGGTGTTTCTCATTATTTATGAGAAATAATGCATATAGGAATCGAGAACAAAACTTTAGAAGCAGAAAATATTTAATTTTTACCTCGGTATTTTTATTTTTGCCCAAATATTTCTAAATACCCTTCCCCTTAAATCATCAGTCTCATTTTGAAACAATGTGTGAATACCTACGTTAAAGTCAATGAAATCACTTCTCATTATCTGGCTGAAGATCTCTTTGGAGAACTTGCAGTAACTGCAATATATTGGTGGTTTGTTGTGTTTTTTCCAGTATATTACTATGTTGGTATATTTGTTTTATAGGAATTACCTGGACTTTACTCCATGAGATGGATTATCAGAAATACATTTCAGTCAGACATGACTACATACTTCTTCCCGAAGAGGCTCTTACCAACACAACTCGACTTCGCTGGTGGCAGCCTTTTGTGATCAGCAATGGACTTGTGGTCTCCGGGGTAGAGCGTGCTCAGTGGGCACTAGACAACATTTTGATTGGCGGAGCAGAAATCAATCCCAGTCAACTGGTTGACACTTTTGATGATGGTAAGAAACAAGACTTTGAGCAGTCTTCCCTGTATATCTTTTGTCTGCTTATGTCTTTACATGAATTACTACATGAAAAGCATTTAGATGAGTGCCTACCATATATTTTCTGATCAACGAATGTTAGCTATTATTTTGCCTAATAGTTTATACATCTTCAATGTTGACTGCGTGTTGAAATGTCAACAAAGAATTTAATAAATCCCATTAAAGACAAAATATCTTGCTCTAAATATAATTTGAAATTTCAGCAGCCCCAAATAATTTCAGTTTCCTTAAGAATTTCTATACACAGAGATACAGATTTTATGGTTTGAAAGTATTCCAGGAAGAATCTTGCAATGGTAAAAGTTACCCAGACTAGCAATTATATTTTAAAATTTGGGTAATTGTTGTACTAGCATTTAATAATCTTTTCTAGATTTGATTACTATATATATTATACCAATTAAAGAAAATAAAAATCAATCTTGAAGGGTAAGCAAAGAGCTACAGCATAGACATTCAGGTAGCTCAACAATAAACCAATTAATTTAAGAGAATAATATGCCATATTATTTCCAATTTATCTTAACAGAAGGCACCTCCCATGAAGAAAACTGGAGTTTTTACCCTAATGCAGTGAGGACAGCAGGATTCTGTGGCAATCCATCCTTCCACCTCTACTGGCCAAATAAAAAGAAGGACAAGACTCACAATGCACTCTCCTCCAGAGAACTCATTATACAGCCAGGATATATGATGCAGTTTAAAGTAAGGGGAAGCAGCTCCTCCAGGCAGTCTGGTGTTACATTTGGGGGAGGGAGTACGGAGAGAAAGATTATTTGAACAACTATAAGGAAATGATTTATTTCATTCATTAAAAGAGACTTTATTTTATGAATAAAAAGTTATCTTTCACAAAGGCCTTTATCTTATAGGATTATTTGAACATAGATATATTGAGACATAGCAAGACATGCAACTGTATTATATCTCAGATATGTAATCTTGACTTCACTTTTACAAACCTTGGAAATAAGAAGCTCAAGTAGGTGCCTCTGTCTATCTCTTTCTTTGTCTCTATCCCTTTCTGTCTCTCTTTCTCTCCCACTAATTTCTCTACCATTTTCTGTTTATGCCTATTTCACACATCAAGCTTTGCTTCTTTATGTGTCCTTTTTCATTATATCTTTCCATTTTTCTTTTCTCTCTGACTTCCAAACAGCAAACCTGTACATTAGCCCAATTGAAACCTCCCAAATCCTCAAAGATTTGAAAAGGACTCTCACTTCTTATTAATAAATGCATATTTTACTCATATAGAAAAATGAAAGAGAAGGCATAGGAGGTAATTAGTAGACAAATTAGAGAGAAAGATAAAGCACTATCAATTATTGTCTTATTGCAGAAAACAGTAAAAAGGGACATTACAGAAATGCAGTTTATTACTGGATCATTTTAAAGAGACAGATCAGTTGTTCTAATGCCCTTATTTAAAAAGATGTGCTACAGTGACAGTTAACAGAAAGAATCCTTATTAGCATAAATAAAAATGTGTTCGTAGCTGGGAGAAGGGGGAAATGGGGAGTTAATATGCATAGGGTTTCAGTTTTGTAAGAAGAATTCCCAAGTTGAAGAAAAAAGGCAAATTTTCTGTTTTCCTCAGCTTTGTATTAAACTCTCCTTCAGAGACTGGAGGGTGAGGCAAGCCCGCTCGAATGCTACCACCACCTCAGCACTATCCTTACCTTAGTGACATGAAGGATGCTCAAAGTCACATCCAGTGTTACACTACCCCTAATTCCAAGCCACGTCCCTTAAGAGTGAAGGCTCTTCCTCTCCCAGGCCCACATCACACTCGTATTTTTGATTAAGTTGGTTGGGGCCTCCTCTTTTGTTGCTTCTATCAATCCAGAACTGAAGAGACTGAAATTTTCTTCTCTAGCCAAGCCAATTTGTTTCTTTTAAAAAAGAAAAACAAAAAACTTGTCCCCAGAAATTTAAGAATTAAAGTGTCACTAAATCTGCATCTTTACAGTCATCATAGACTTTCTGAACACCACATGCAACACCTTTCACCCATTCCTCGTTTTTCGTTTTCTCTGTACTATTTGGCACTCTTGTCTTCTCCAGCTGGTGAAATTCTCTTTCCCCTCAGCTTCTGGGTTCTTGGCTGCTTCTCCTCTTACATTCCTAACAGCTACGTCTATCTCCTTTTAGGCTGTTCTTCCCTCAACCATCTAAATATCAGCATTTCTTAGTACTTCTCCCAGGCTTTCTTCTCTCTTCATAGACATTCACACTATTAAGAACTTCATTCATCCTCTGGCTTCAAGTATCATATCTTTAAGAGCAACTCCAAGATTTGCATATCCAACCTTGACTGGCTCATCAACATTTAATTTAGTACTTTTAATTGCCTGTTCGCTTTTCTACACCTTTGAATTATTGGCACCTCAACTCAACATGTTTAATAGTGAACTTCCTATCTTCCCACTTCTGCCAACTCCTCTCTCTGATTTTCCTATTTCTCTTGATGGCATTGCCTCTCACTTATTCACCAGCTCTACATTTTAATTTAGTCTTTGATTTATCATTTTTCACATCTAATTAGTTACTCCATCCTTTTAATTCTAATTCCCTGTATTCCTGGCACCCATCCCATCTCCTCTCTTTGCACTGTTACCACCTTCATTCTGGCCCTCATTAAATCAGTAGTCCACTGAGTAGTCTTCTCCTGTCTAATGAGTAGTCTTCTGAGTAGTCTTCTCCACTTCACATGTCTTCAGCAGCACAGATTGGTTCTTACAAAGCACAGCTTTGATACATCATTCTACTGCTCATAAACCCTTAATGACTCCCCACTGCCTACCATATTAAGCTCAAACACCTTTGACTACAACTCATGGTCTGCCAAAGTCAACCAATCTTTCCAGCCTTCTCTACCAATGTTCTACACTTAAACCAAAACACATTAACCACATGCTATGCTCTAGACATGCCTCCTGCGTGTCTGCTCACAGTCCTTCCACCTAAACGTCTTTGTCCTGTCTCTACCTCTGAGATGCTTCCCATTCTTCAGGGACGGCTCACATGCACTCTCACTGATGAATTCTTTTCTTTTTGTAATTGAAATATATTTGACATATGGCAATGTGTAAATTTAAGTCATACAGCATGTTGATTTGATACATTTATATATTATAATACAGTTGCCACAATAGTGGTAGTTAGCACCTGTATCATGTCACATAATCATTATTTCTGTTTGTAGTTGGAATAATTCAGCTCTCCAACTTCTGAAGAATTATTTTCTCACCCACTTAATCAGATTCAACCTCTCCTTCCTATGAAGCACCAAAGTATTTTGTTTTTTTCTGGTTTCCATTTCCACTGCTGGAATACACTTTGTATTCTCTCTCTGAAACCACAGTTGTTTTATGAATAAGTATATAATATGGAGTTTATAGCACCAACCTTCCCTAGTGTCAGCACTGAAACAGGACTTGCTGATTGAGTAGATGATTAGAACTTAAATTTGAATCATCAAGTCTTTATAGCATTTATGCACTGTTGATGATTCAAGCATTTAATTGCACATGATATGGAGTACTTTTATCTACATGGAAATGGAAAAAACTAGGAATAAATATTAAGTAATTAAAAATTACTATTACATTTATTACATTACATAAAAATGTAATGGTAGCATCAAGGAAGTTAGTAAATCAATGAAGCTGTCTTGAACCAGTGATACTTTGTTTCTTTCCATTAATTCTCCTAATACTACTTTCCTTTTGACCAATTTATCTCCCCCAAATTTACAATTAGTATGTTATACTAATTAAGTAAATATAAATAGTATTTTTTAACCTTAATTCTCATCTCCTTGCAAAATGGTATGACTTGAACAAAACTCAAAAGAACGTCTTCTTGGTGTCTGACAGG
Source organism: Moschus berezovskii (assembly GCF_049115385.1). Taxonomy (NCBI): domain Eukaryota; kingdom Metazoa; phylum Chordata; class Mammalia; order Artiodactyla; family Moschidae; genus Moschus; species Moschus berezovskii. The sequence goes on along the minus strand of NC_142462.1, from coordinate 52,528,968 downwards.
CTGCTCTGTAAAAACTTCTCCAAATACTTCTTGGTTACTTATCAAAGCCATAATGAAGAGAGACGGGAGTTCTTGTTAATGATAGGCATTATTTAATCTTGCCTTACACATATCAATTATCTGCTTGTTTTAGATTGTGGTGGGTTGTGAAGCCACTTCTTGTGGTGACCTTCATTCTGTAATGTTGGAGTACACTAAGGATGCAAGGTTTGTGAAATCACTTTTTACATTTCCTCCAAATGTGAATATACAATTCAAATGGTTGTCTGTTTTTAAGGCAACTGCTTACAGGGACGCATTCTTATGTATTAAAAGTGGCAGTTAATTGTATGCATGTGAAAATGTCATTTGTATAAAATTCACAATGTATCTTATTTTCAATTTTTCCTTCAAACCAACAAAAATCAATTTCATACTAGGCTGCAGCCAACAAATTTTGTTATTTTAAACTAAGACACTGTATTTGTCCTCAAAGTAGAACTCTCTTTTGTTTATGTTGCTTGTTTTCAACCAACCCTAATAAAAATATAAATCAATGAAAGACCTGATTATGCTTTAGCTAGAGTCACATTCCCCAAAGCATAGTAGCACTGTTGACTATAAGTCTGACTTAGTGCAGTTACCTCTTTAGGGTGTCGATGGGCCTGCCTCCCACCACCACTGCGAAAAATGAATTATAGTAATAAAGTTTGGGTAGAAAGAGAATTTTGTCAATCAACTCCAGGTATAGTTCTTGTAGCAATATAGGGAGAAGAAGCCACTAGAGTCAGCTCTGTGCCTGCTATTATTCTGTCATCTCTAACTATGTTAATGTGCTTATAGAGTTGAAATAATTTTCAATTTTTCTTTTTATTATATGTAATTATATATATATGAAATTTATATTAAAATTTCTTAATTTAACCCAATCATTAAGCATTACCTTGACATGAGACAGGCTGTATATTTCTCTGAAGAGCTGTCTAATGCATCCTCTCTGGTTTCTGCAGGTCCGATTCCTGGCAGCTTGTTCAGACCCAGTGCCTTCCTTCCTCTTCAAACAGCATTGGCTGCTCCCCCTTCCAGTTCCATGAAGCCACTATCTACAACGCTGTCAACAGCTCCAGCTGGAAGAGAATCACCATCCAGCTGCCTGATCATGTCTCCTCCAGGTAGGCTGCATACTTAACGTAAACTATGTGGAATGACCTGTGAGTCTCAGCAGAGCTCATACAGTGACTCAACAGCAACTGATAAAAGGAGTCTAGACTTTTAGTTCGGAGAAGGCAATGGCACCCCACTCCAGTACTCTTGCCTAGAAAATCCCATGGACGGAGGAGCCTGGTGGGCTGCAGTCCATGGGGTCGCTAAGGGTCGGACACGACTGAGCGACTTCACTTTCACTTTTCACTTTCATGCCTTGGAGAAGGAAATGGCAACCCACTCCAGTGTTCTTGCCTGGAGAATCCCAGGGACTGGGGTGCCTGGTGGGCTGCCATCTATGGCGTCGCACAGAGTCGGACACGACTGAAGTGACCTAGCAGCAGCGGCAGACTTTTAGTTATAGCCCTAGTCCCCTCTCCCCTCATCTCCCTGCTCCTCTCACCGCCCCGTACCCCTAAATGACAACTCCATGTGTTCAGAAGAAATAGGATTATTCTTTGTAAATGATTCACAGACCTCAAATTTTCTTTTAATTAAATACCACAGCACACACCAATCTCAGTCAAAGCCCCTGAGTGAAAACTGTCCCAAGACTTGGACTTGGAACCACAACTGCCCCAGTGTTTGATGCTCCCAGAGGCTCTGCTGTTCCCCCCACAATCAGTGCCCACTGGGGTGTGCCAGGCTGATCGGGTTATACTGAGTTGCAGGGTAAATATAATGGAGCACAGTCTTCCTAGAGTAGCATTTATTTTCCCCAAAGATTTGCAAATGACACACCACTGTAGGAAAAATGGGTGTGGGCTTATTATGGAATAGAACAGGAAACGCACATAAATTTTTCGGGAATTTTAGGGGTTTACTTCCAGAGTCTGAGGGGTACAAGTTCACTCACCTCCGCCAATTGGATGCTTCGGGGGAAAGTTTTGGAAGCCCTTTTCTTAGAATCCTTGAATCCTTTCTGCTTTCAGTGCAACACAGTTCCGCTGGATCCAGAAGGGTGAAGAAACAGAGAAGCAGAGCTGGGCAATCGATCATGTGTACATTGGAGAGGCTTGCCCCAAGCTCTGCAGTGGGCACGGATACTGCACCACCGGCGCCGTCTGCATCTGCGATGAAAGTTTCCAAGGTCAGAATCCTGTTTTGTTGTTCTTGACCCAGGAGACCATAGGGTTCTCCTCATCTCAACATGTGTGCAAAGGTCACTAGGGAATGTATAGAAACTCTGGCCTGAGGGATTTAAGATAGATGATGCACTCTTTGATCACAGACTTATTTACCTCGGGGATGAACTATGAAGGATAATTTTATGCTACGTTCCTTGAATTTTTAAGAATGCAGATTTCATCCCCCCCCCCCAGGATATTCTACAGTACCTCACATTCCACATGACTCCCTGCCCCAGCCTCTACCTTCCACACTTGATTTTTGCTCTGGGCCTCTCTCCTTCCCTGCCTGGCTACCTATCCCCAGACACTGGACCAGTATGCTTTCTTCCTCGGCCTCTCCCAGGGGCAGCAGCCCCTGGCCTCCCAAGATGGACCTGACAATTCAAAATGTTCTGTTTCCCAGGTCTCTTTGTCACATATACACACAGAAAACCTTCATAACTCAAAAAATACATTTTTACTGCTTGAGTTTCTAGAGGCTGACTGTGTATTTGGGGCAAAGTATCTACTCAACTGCTGAGATCCCAGGAGGTTGCTCTGTCAGTCCTGTTTGAAAGCCTGCAGCTCTGCTTTCCTTTGATGAAATGTTTCTCACAGGCTTCAGCTTCTGTGTTACAAAGTTCACTGTATCCAATTACTATTACATCCTCAGAGCCTAATTCTTGACAAAGAGCAATGCACAGTAAATTTTTTTTACTGAACCCTTACATTGCCTTATACTTTACTGTTTACACAAGTATCCCCCCATTCATTCAGCAGAGTCATTTAGTACTTATGATACTCACCCCCATAAATTAACTATGGTTAATGTCACCATTATCACTTTATAATAAAGAAATTGAGGGGAGCGTAAGTGACTTCCCTAATAGTACATGTCGGAAAGAAGACCAGAACCCCAGGTAGTTCTTTCCAATCAGTCTCTATGTCTCTCAGAGCTGAGAGATTTATCCAAAAAGAACCAGAATTAGCTTCTTCAAGTGTACAATGCAAGAACCCATAGATTTGGATTCTGGAGTAAAATCTACTTCGCTTTCTTGATGGATGCTATTTCCTTGCCTCCAAATGAAATGAGTGTGATAAATGTAGACTGCTGCACATCTCTGATGTTAGAAATTCTTAGCCGCTGTCTTCTTCCCCTGGTCTTATTGCTGAGACCAGCTGGGTCTGTCCATGTGTTAGCTAGAGAATTTGAACTTTTAGGCAAATGAACAACTCAGCTGTCTCACTAGGAGTCCTAGGTATCTGGAATTTGCCCTTTTCTCTGATCCAACAGAACTATGAACTTTTGATTTTGAGTTATTGTAGACATTGAGAAAAATTGTGCTTTTCCAGTCAAGGAAAAGTGTAGAGACATACACATTTGCTAAAGTAGTGCCTTCCTTAAATGCCTGTATTGCAGCTCTGTTATCTCTGAGAAACACTTCCATTTTATTATTCCTGTATTTATTCCAGCTTCATTTTTTTTTTTTTTTTTTTTTACTGAGTTAACACTTTATTTTTTTTTTTTTTTTTGAACAGAGGAAAATTTATGCGTCGAACCTGGACTGGTCACTTATGATAATATACATGCTACAATTCCATTCTCCCCAATCATTCCACCTTCACCCTCTCCCACAGAGTCCCAAAGACTGTTCTAAATGCCTATGTCTCTTTTGCAGTCTCTTATACAGGGTTCAGGTTACCATTTTTCTAAATTCCATATATATGCGTTAATATACAGTATTGATGTTCTTCTTTCTGGCTTACTTCACTCTGTATAATTGGCTCCAATTTCATCCACCTCATTAAAACTGATTCAAATGCATTCTTTTTGATGGCTGAGAAATACTCCATTGTGTATATATACCAAAGCTTTCTTATCCATTCATCTGCAGATGGACATCTAGGTTGCTTCCATGTCCTGGCTATTATAAACAGTGCTGCAATGAACATTGGAGTACATGTGTCTCTTTCAATTCTGGTTTCCTCGGTGTATATGCCCAGGAGTGCGATCGCTGGATCATATGGCAGTTCTATTTCCAGTTTTCTGAGGAATCTCCACACTGTTCTCCATAGTGGCTGTACTAGTTTGCATTCCCACCAACAGTGTAAGAGGGTTCCCTTCTCTCCACACCCTCTCCAGCATTTATTGCATGTAGACTTTTGGATAGCAGCCATTCTGACTGGTGTGAAATGGTATCTCATTGTGGTTTTGATTTGCATTTCTCTGATGATGAGGGATGTTGAGCATTTTTTCATGTGTTTGTTAGCCATCTTTATGTCTTCTTTGGAGAAATGTCTGTTTAGTTCTTTGGCCCATTTTTTGATTGGGTCACTTAGTTTTCTGGAATTAAGCTGCAGGAGCTGCTTGTATAATTTGGAGATTAATCCTTTATCAGTTGCTTCATTTGCTATTATTTTCTCCCATTCTGAAGGCTGTCTTTTCACCTTGCTTAGAGTTTCCTTTGCTGTGCAGAAGCTTTTGATTTTAATTAGGTCCCATTTGTTTATTTTTGCTTTTATTTCCAATATTCTGGGAGGTGGGTCTTGGAGGATCCTGCTGTGATTTATGTCGGAGAGTGTTTTGCCTACGTTCTCCTCTAGGAGTTTTATAGTTTCTGGTCTTACATTTAGATCTTTAATCCATTTTGAGTTTATTTTGGTGTATGGTGTTAGGAAGTGTTCTAGTTTCATTCTTTTACAAGTGGCTGACCAGTTTTCCCAGCACCACTTGTTAAAGAGACTGTCTTTTCTCCATTTTATATTCTTGCCTCCTTTGTCAAAGATAAGGTGTCCATAGGAGCGTGGGTTTATCTCTGGGCTTTCTATTTTGTTCCATTGATCTATATTTCTGTCTTTATGCCAGTACCATACTGTCTTGATGACTGTGGCTTTGTAATAGAGCCTGAAGTCCGGCAGGTTAATTCCCCCAGTTCCATTCTTCTTCCTCAAAATTGCTTTAGCTATTCGAGGTTTTTTGTATTTCCATACAAATTGTGAGATTATTTGTTCTAGTTCTGTGAAAAATATTGTTGGTAGCTTGATAGGGATTGCATTGAATGTATAAATTACTTTGGGTAGTATACTCATTTTTACAATATTTATTCTCCCAATCCACGAACACGGTATATTTCTCCATCTATTAGTGTCCTCTTTGATTACTTTCACTAGTGTTTTATAGTTTTCTATGTACAAGTCTTTTGTTTCCTTAGGTAGATATATTCCTAAGTATTTAATTGTTTTCGTTGCAACAGTGAATGGAATAGTTTCCTTAATTTCTCTTTCTATATTCTCATTATTAGTGTATAGGAATGCAAGGGATTTCTGTGTGTTGATTTTATATCCTGCAACTTTACTGTAATCATTGATTAGCTCTAGTAGTTTTCTGGTAGAGTCTTTAGGGTTTTCTGTGTAGAGGATCATGTCATCAGCGAACAGTGAAAGCTTTACTTCTTCTTTTCCAATTTGTATTCCTTTTATGTCTTTTTCTGCTCTGATTGCTGTGGCCAAAACTTCCAGAACGATGTTGAATAGTAGTGGTGAGAGTGGGCACCCTTGTCTTGTTCCTGACTTTAGGGGAAATGCTTTCAGTTTTTCACCATTGAGGATAATGTTTGCTGTGGGTTTGTCATATATAGCTTTTATTATGTTGAGATATGTCCCTTCAATTCCCACTTTCTGGAGGGTTTTTATCAAAAATGGATGTTGAATTTTGTCGAAGGCTTTCTCTGCATCTATTGAGATAATCCTATGATTTTTATTTTTCAGTTTGTTAATGTGGTGTATTACGTTGATTGATTTGCGGATATTGAAGAATCCTTGCATTCCTGGGATAAAGCCCACTTGGTCATGATGTATGATCTTCTTAATGTGTTGTTGGATTCTGATTGCTAGAATTTTGTTAAGGATTTTTGCATCTATGTTCATCAGTGATATTGGCCTATAGTTTTCTTTTTTTGTGGGGTCTTTACCAGGTTTTGGGATTAGGGTGATGGTGGCCTCATAGAATGAGTTTGGAAGTTTCCCTTCCTCAGCTATTTTCTGGAAGAGTTTGAGTAGAATAGGTGTTAGCTCTTCTCTAAATTTTTGGTAGAATTCAGCTGTGAAGCCGTCTGGACCTGGGCTTTTGTTTGCTGGGAGATTTTTGATTACAGTTTCAATTTCCGTGCTTGTGATGGGTTTGTTCAGATTTTCTATTTCTTCCTGGTTCAGTTTTGGAAAGTTGTACTTTTCTAGGAATTTGTCCATTTCTTCCAGGTTATTCATTTTATTGCCATATAATTGCTGATAGTATTCTCTAATAATCCTTTGTATTTCTGTGTTGTCAGTTGTGATCTCTCCATTTTCATTTCTAATTTTATTGATTTGGTTCTTCTCCCTTTGTTTCTTGATGAGTCTGGCTAGTGGTTTGTCAATTTTATTCACCTTCTCAAAGAACCAGCTTTTGGCTTTGTTGATTTTTGCTATGGTCTCTTTTGTTTCTTTTGCATTTATCTCTGCCCTAATTTTTATGATTTCTTTCCTTCTACTGACCCTGGGGTTCTTCATTTCTTCCTTTTCTAGTTGCTTTAGATGTAGAGTTAGGTTATTTAGTTGACTTTTTTCTTGTTTCTTGAGGTGTGCCTGTATTGCTATGAACTTCCCCCTTAGCACTGCTTTTACAGTGTCCCAGAGGTTTTGGGTTGTTGTGTTTTCATTTTCATTTATTTCTATGCATATTTTGATGTCTCTTTTGATTTCTTCTATGATTTGTTCATTATTCAGCAGCGTGTTGTTCAGTCTCCATATGTTGGCACTTTTAATAGTTATTCTCCTGTAATTGAGATCTAATCTTACTGCATTGTGGTCAGAAAAGATGCTTGGAATGATTTCAATTTTTTTGAATTTACCTAGGCTAGATTTATGTCCCAGGATGTGATCTATCCTGGAAAAGGTTCCGTGTGCGCTTGAGAAAAAGGTGAAATTCATTGTTTTGGGGTGAAATGTCCTATAGATATCTATTAGGTCTAACTGTTCTATTATATCATTTAAAGATTGTGTTTCCTTGTTAATTTTCTGTTTAGTTGATCTATCCATAGATGTAAGTGGGGTGTTAAAATCTCCCACTATTATTGTGTTATTGTTAATTTCCCCTTTCATACTTGTTAGTAATTGTCTTACATATTGCGGTGCTCCTATGTTAGGTGCATAAATATTTATAATTGTTATATCTTCTTCTTGGATTGATCCTTTGATCATTATGTAGTTTCCTTCTTTGTCTCGTTTCACAGCCTTTGTTTTAAAGTCTATTTTATCTGATATGAGTATTGCTACTCCTGCTTTCTTTTGGTCTCTATTTGCATGGACTATCTTTTTCCAGCCCTTCACTTTCAGTCTGTATGCATCCCTCGTTTTGAGGTGGGTCTCTTGTAGACAACATATATGGGGGTTTTGTTTTTGTATCCATTCAGCCAGCCTTTGTCTTTTGGTTGGGGCATTCAACCCATTTACGTTTAAGGTAATTATTGAAAAGTACGATCCCGTAGCCATTTTCTTTATTGCTTTGGGTTCAAGTTTATACACTCTTTCTGTGATTCCTGTCTATAGAAGATCCTTTAGCATTTGTTGGAGAGCTGGTTTGGTGATGCTGAATTCCCTCAGCTTTTGTTTGTCTGTAAAGCTTTTGATTTCTCCTTCATATTTGAATGAGATCCTTGCTGGGTATAGTAATCTGGGCTATAGGTTATTTTCTTTCATCACTTTAAGTATATCTTGCCACTCCCTTCTGGCCTGAAGAGTTTCTGTTGAAAGATCAGCTGTTATCCTTATGGGAATCCCCTTGAGTGTTATTTGCTGCTTTTCCCTTGCTGCTTTTAATATTTGTTCTTTGTGTTTGATCTTTGTTAATTTGATTAATATGTGTCTTGGAGTATTTCGCCTTGGGTTTATCCTGTTGGGGACTCTCTGGATTTCTTGGACTTGGGTGATTATTTCTTTCCCTATTTTAGGGAAGTTTTCAACTATTATCTCCTCAAGTATTCTCTCATGGTCTTTCTTTTTGTCTTCTTCTTCTGGGACTCCTATGATTCGAATGTTGGAGCGTTTAACATTGTCCCAGAGGTCTCTAATATTGTCCTCATTTCTTTTAATTCGTTTTTCTTTTTTCCTCTCTGTTTCATTTATTTCTACAATTCTATCTTCTAGTTCGCTTATCCTGTCTTCTGCCTCTGTTATTCTACTGTTTGTTCCCTCCAGAGTGTTTCTGATCTCAACTATTGCATTATTCATTGTATATTGACTCTTTTTTATTTCTTCTAAGTCCTTATTAAATCTTTCTTCCATCTTCTCAATCCTTTTCTCCAGGTTATTTATCTGTAACTCCATTTTACTTTCAAGATTTTGAATCATTTTCACCATCAAAATTCGAAATTCTTTATCCGGTAGATTCCCTATATCTTCTTCTTTTGTTTGTGTTGGTGGGCAATTATCTTGTTCCTTTACTTGCTGGGTATTTCTCTGCCTCTTCATCTTGCTTATATTGCTTTGCTTGGGGTGTCCTTTCCCTCTTCTTGCAGTTTGTGAAGTTCTCTTTATTATGTAGTTTCTTCGCTGTGTGTGGGGTTGGACAGGTGACTTGTCCGGGTTCCCTGGTTAGGGAAGCATGTGTCAGTGTTCTGGTAGGTGGAGCTGGATTTCTTCTATTTCCTTTAGAAGACAATGGGCTGCTTTTCTGGGAGCCTGATGTCCTCTGCCAGTATTCAGAAGTGGTTTTGTGGACTTTACTCCACGTTCAAATGTTCTTTTGATGAATTTGTGGGGAAGAAAGTGGTCTCGCCGTCTTGTTCCTTCCTCCCCAGAACACTGGATTCCTATATTCCACCTGGTCGTGGAGTATCCCTTCCCAGCCGCTCCAGCAAGGCGCAGCCGCTGTACCCTACCTTGGACGAGGGGTATCTCCTCAAGGCTGCCCCTCCTGCTTTGAATGTGGATCAGCTCCTCTCGGCCCTCCGGTGCCCAAGCAGCCACCGCCTCCTGGACGTGGTACAGCTCCTCTCGGCCACCGCCCTAACCCTGGGCGCGGGGCAGCTCCTCTCAGCCACGATTCTGCACGTGGTCGGCTGCGCCGGGAGCCGGGCGTCTCTCGCGTCTGCGCCGCCGGGAGCCGGGCGTCTCTCGCGTCTGCGCCGCCGGGAGCCGGGCGTCTCTCGCGTCTGCGCCGCCGGGAGCCGGGCGTCTCTCGCGTCTGCGCCGCCGGGAGCCGGGCGTCTCTCGCGTCTGCGCCGCCGGGAGCCGGGCGTCTCTCGCGTCTGCGCCGCCGGGAGCCGGGCGTCTCTCACGTCCAGTTCAGTCACTCAGTTGTGTTCAACTCTTTGTGATCCCAAGGACTGCAGCACACCAGGTCTCCCTGTCCATTACTAACTCCCGGAGTTTACTCAAACTCCTGTCCACTGAGTCGGTGATGCCATCCAACCATCTCATCCTCTGTTGTCCCCTTCTCCCCCAGCTTCATTTTATATGTACTCAGTATTATGCTAGGTGCTGGAATCCAACAATGAATAAAATATAGACTCTGTTCTTAAGAATCAACTATAAGAGCTAGAAGGAGAACAAGAACATGACTTCTTTCCTGCTATTTTCTTATCATGCTAAGGAAAAAGAAATTATGTTGCCTCTCATGCCAGGGTGAGAGCTCCCTTCTAAGACCCATGGCTGCTAAACATGCAAGCCCAGCCAGATGCTGTGTTTTTTTTTTAATAACGGGCTTGTACCAGTACTAAGTACATTAGCACCTACCTATTTTAGTAAATACCAACTCAAAGATAATATGACGTTTCAGCAGCATAAGCCAATAATTGCTGAAATAGAAGGGAAATATTTATTTTTAGCAATCTATATCTGCTTGGTATTTTGTCATTCTTACAGTAAATCTGACACTGATTGGATTAAATGTGAAATTGAATGCTTGTTCATAATCTTTGATGATTCTGCTTGTTCCAGCTAATTTTTGCAACTATTCATTTCCCTCTAGGCGATGACTGCTCTATTTTCAGTCATGACCTTCCCAGTTATATTAAAGATAATTTCGAGTCGGCAAGAGTCACTGAGGCAAACTGGGAAACTATTCAAGGTGGAGTGATAGGAAGTGGCTGTGGGCAGCTGGCACCCTATGCCCATGGGGACTCACTGTATTTTAATGGCTGTCAGATAAGGCAAGCTGCCACCAAACCTCTGGATCTCACTCGAGCAAGGTAACAAAACTCCTGTGTTGTAATCCAGACACAAAATCAGTCACAAGCACATCACTGTCCATTGTTAGATATGATCATGAACTTCACGGCACAGATGTCACTAAGCAGTAGAAACTTAATATCAGCTGAATTTGGTATGAAAAAGTATTACATGTTTTCACAACTCAGAATTATGATTTGCTTAAATTCAGTATAGAGTTACCTTGTGAGTGGTGGTAACATAGGCATAAGCTTAGAGAAATGGCCAAATATAAAAAATAGAGAAGTGTATCACAGTAACACAATGCTATCGGTCAGTTGTATGTCAGTAAAGTTGAAAAAGTAAGTAATTGGTTATGAATAATCTATATAGATAATTAAAATGGACCATATGCAAGCATGTAAATATAAATGTGAGTGTGAAGATTTATAGTAATGCAAGCGTACATAGTCCTATATTTAGCATCAGTTCAGTTCAGTCACTCAGTTGTGTCCAACTCTCTGTGACCCCATGAATCACAGCACACCAGGCCTCCCTGTCCATCACCAACTCCCGGAGTTCACTCAAACCCATGTCCATCGAGTCGGTGATGTCATCCAGCCATCTCATTCTCTGTCGTGCCCTTCTCCTCCTGCCCCCAATCCCTCCCAGCATCAGAGTCTTTTCCAGTTAGTCAACTCTTGGCATGAGGTGGCCAGAGTATTGGAGTTTCAGATTTAGCATCAGTCCTTCCAATGAACACCCAGGACTGATCTCCTTTAGAATGGACTGGTTGGATCTCCTTGCAGTCCAAGGAACTCTCAAGAGTCTTCTTCAGCACCACAGTACAAAAGCATCAATTCTTCGGCGATCAGCTTTCTTCACAGTCCAACTCTCACATCCATACACGACCACTGGAAAAACCATAGCCTTGACTAGATGGATCTTTGTTGGCAAAGTAATGTCTCGCTTTTTAATATGCTATCATATGTAGCTACAAATGGAAATAGAAGATTGATGGTTGGATAGATGGGAACTTTAAAAGTAGTTCACACAGTTTAGGAACTACGTGCTAATGTAGAATAGAGAAGACAAAGGAAAAGAGACCCAGGAGGGTTGAATTTTCTTCCCCACCTGCCCTTCCAGCTCTGCACTTAAGCCAGAGCAAACATAGCTTTTTGTCTGCCATACAAGTAACTTTGCTTTAAATTGATTAATGCATTTACAGGTGTAAGTCTAGCAGTTTATTTGACCACCTATTAATCACTCTGTTAATCACTCAGGAATCCTACTAATCACTTTAGGAATCTTATAAAGATAGATTTCCTATGTTTAAAAACTATATCTTCTAAGAGCAAGGATGCCTGTGAGAAGCAAAAGAACACATCAAACACAACAGCAGACATGGTGCAGAGCCTGCATGTCTAACTCAGTTTTCCCTCTTCTCTGATCTCCAGACATCTTTTCCTAAAATAAACATGATGGTTTATCCTTGTCCAGATTTTGTTCAGCTTGAAGCTATTTATAAAAAGCATATAGCATAGAGGCACAGTTCTTGAGGCACTAGCCTACTGTGTTCCCCCTTTGCCTGGCCAAGAAATAAAGCCACTCTTTCCTTCTCCACCATAAAAAGCATATAAAGTAAATATTATGGCTTTATTTCTTGTCTTCTCCATGTCCTCAGCAGCCTATTTGGCTGATATCACCTTGCAGAAAACAGAAGGTGTTTCAGGAGAAATGTTCTAACAAGATTTCTAACATCAAAGGAAGAAAAAAGATCTTTGAAAATCAGAATTGTTTTCTCTGTGTAGAATACCAGCCTTCCAAGCTTATTTTTCATATGTATGTTGTAAAAGATAGTATAAGTAAATTTTGTTATTTATGTGACTTAGTTATAAGACTAGATGCTTCTATTTTTACCATATTATGAACTTGAAAATTACAGAACTTAGAAACAAGAAAGATTAAAAAAAATAACTATAACCCCTTGAATACTACCTGACTTTTGTTTAAAAATGAATTCCCCTGTGGGTTTTTTTTTCCAGCAAAATCATGTTTGTTTTGCAAATTGGGAGCACATCTCAGACAGACAGCTGCAACAGTGACCTGAGTGGCCCCCACGCCGTGGACAAGGCTGTGCTGCTGCAGTACAGCGTCAACAATGGGATTACGTGGCACGTCATCGCACAGCACCAGCCAAAGGATTTCACCCAAGCTCAGAGGGTGTCCTACAACGTCCCCCTGTAAGTGCCCAGAAAGGAAAATCAACAGTGTGTGGTGAAGTTATTTGAACAAACACCACAAAATCAGTGGTGGCAGAACCAAGACTAACTAATCCAGATCTCCAAAGTTGTGTTACTGTTTCCTGTTGGGACAACTGACAAAACTTGGAGCCAGGAATAAGAGCAAGAGGGAACAGAGAAAATTAAATACCAAGGTGCTTTGTGCATCTTTCCCTCCCAGTAATGTGTTTCTAGTCCTTTGGAAGACAACATTTTAAATCTGCTGGGTACACTGATTTGAGAATTTGCTGAGGATAGGTAGGTTTGTCAGTTTTGCCTGGCATGGTACCCTAGTGTCTAGCGTCTAACCCATCACACAGAAGGTACATCCCATTTGTTGACTGAAGATGCAGCTCTAGCAGCTACTCATGGAACAAGGGGAAGAAATGAGAGAAATGTAGAAGGATTGCAAATCCTTGAGTAGCCAATAAAATGTGATGCTGCTTAGAAGAATACTTTGACCTAAGCAAATCTAAATTCCATACCCAAAGTTCTGTTGATTTAGAGTGCTGCTGCTGCTGCTGCTAAGTCGCTTCAGTTGTGTCCGACTCTGTGCGACCCCATAGATGGCAGCCGACCAGGCTCTGCCGTCCCTGGATTTCTCCAGGCAAGAACACTGGAGTGGGTTGCCATTTCCTTCTCCAATGTGTGAAAGTGAAAAGTGAAAGTGAAGTCACTCAGTCGTGTCCGACTAGTAGCGACCCCATGGACTGCAGCCTACCAGGCTCCTCTGTCCATGCGATTTTCTAGGCAAGAGTACTGGAGTGGCTTGCCATTGCCTTCTCCATGATTTAGAGTAGCCTATTGTATTTACCAGAAAGTTCTCTCTTTTCTAGTGTTTGACCTGTCTTATCTGTAACCTAGGGAGGCACGGATGAAAGGAGTTTTATTGCGCTGGTGGCAGCCACGCCACAATGGAACAGGTCATGATCAATGGGCTTTGGACCATGTGGAGGTCGTGCTGTGAGTATCTGACACATAACATCTCATGTCCATTTCAGAAAGGTTTGAAATTCCTTTGATATGGCATGCTCCTTAATTCAGTAAGAATTGTTCCTGATGAGAAACCCCCACAGGATCACTTTGGCTTCCACTCTTCCACAACTGCAAACTATAGCTCTAGTCAACAAGTGATATTACAAGGCCCCGAGTATAACTTAATGTACCTTAGAAAACTTAAATAAGTAACAGTTTATTTAACAGTTTGACAATATTTATTCAATGGGATCGAACAGAAGTCTCCAGGTAAATGGGATCAGTGCCTTCATGAAGTCTGGGTTGCCTTATAAAATGGAATGACATCCTGAAAAGAAAAAGGATCTGTGCTGGTTAATGTGCAGAAAATCACTAGTTCATGTGCCTGATTACAAACACCTGTCCAAGCCACAGATGCCCAGGGCATTCTTCCATTTAGTGACATGGTCAAAACCAGAACAAAGAATTTGGTTTCAGATTCCTCGTGATTTTAATCCCAGCACCTAAGAAGTCAAGGGTGCCCCCTCCATGGTTTCTTTCATAGAATAAGGTTGTCAGCACTCTCAACTAGCTGGGTTGACTGTTCCACAGAGAGATGACTTGCTTTTTCTCTAACAATCTAGTTCCTGTAGAACTGGAATGCTTATGTCTCGGCGGGTTCGGACTGATGGCTCCAAGTGGTTGGCAAGGAGAGGCGAATCTTCTCGGTAGATAGGTTCAAATGTTCATTCTGTTTACCAAATAGAAAATGAAATCAGCCCTTTGGCTGATTTCAGTCATTTTGAAAGCAAATTTAAGTGATTAATTGGTAGGAAACCTACCAGATTTGTTTTCTTTCAATCATAGCCATGAGCTGAATTTTTCAGTCTTGAGTTAGTCCTTGTCCTAGTTTTCACTGAGGCACCTGCTTGCATGGCATCCATATCAACCCCCAGATCCAAGAGCAACCCAGTCCCTACACAAGCTCCCACTGTGCGCTCTGCTGCTTTGGACCACTTGCTGGGCTCTGCCTCCATAAGAGAAGGTTGATGTTTAAAGTAACAGTCCAGACTCACTTGACTCTGTATAATGAGGCTGATGTTTCACTTAGATTTTGCTCTCCTCAGACTGCATTATGCCAGGAGACTAGACTAAGCTGGACTCTAAAATGAATGATGTATGGTAAGGTCAGAGAGAGCAAGATATCCAGACAGACCAAAAACCAACCCTACATCCATTCTTCCCTGGCTACTTTCCTTTCAAAGGAGCACTTTTCAATCTGATTGAACATGAGATACACTTAAGAGCTTTTGGAAGCATCAATAGGTGTCCCAGTGCCCATACCCATCCCTATGGATGATGTGATTTAAACTGATCTGCAGTGAGACCTGAGCATCAGTCTTTTTTAAAAGCACCTCAGTTCATTCTAATAAACTGTTTGAAAAATCAGATTTAGAATTAGTAACTAGTTTTTATCTTTCAAGTCTCTCTCCGAGACAGTTTACATTAATGGAGCTTCCTATCCCTGACAAAGCATTACCAACTTTTACGAAAAGTTCAAAATTTGACAGTCCTCAATAGAAGGCAGGGTGCTAATACTGACCTTGGGTAGATATAACAAATCTTACATGTCATGTGTTTGAATAGATATTTCTTCTCCTCCTACCCAGCCGAGCAATTGCAGTTATCCATTTAGGATTTCAAAGGCTTATCATCACCACAGTTCCTTCCCACAGACTAAAATTAAAGAGTAGGTGGGTCAGAAGTACAAATATACTCCCTGGTATGAAATAACCCCTTCACAACTCGGGAGTCAAAAGGAGGTGACCTGGTGCCTCAAAGGTTCACATCATACAGTTCCCAAGGGAACCTTCTGGTATACCTGGCATTGGTAGTAATTTTTATAAACAGCTGCCAGCTTCCTGATATTCTCGTGATATTATTACAAGAATCCACCTAGTGTTTCTGGTATTTTTCTGGAGCAATAATCTGCATTTGTAAAGACTTTACTTTTATTCCGTCTCCAGAATTTTAGTACTTTGAAGAATTTATCACTTACCAGCCACCTGTCTGCTCTTACTCTGTATGATTTTCTCAGAGTCTCAGGAGACTAAAACATTCTGAATGAGAAAAGGGCTTGCCTCACATGCAGAGTGTTACATGACTTGAATTTTATTCAGAGTCTTCTTTTAAGTGAATGATTTTAAATAATAACTTTATACATGTAACCATAAAATTTTACATATTGATAAACATATGTATACATTATTATATGTTAAAATTTGTTAAAACTAAAGGAGTTACTTTGTTTTCCTTCTTTTTTGGAAGGAAGAAATATTTCATAAAGTTGAGTTTAATCAATCAGTTGTTTTAAAAATACCATACAAAGAAATTATCTTTTCAGAACTATGTTTTTTATTTTTTGCTTTTGTATTAGGATTTAATATGTCCATGCCATTGTATTCTTTTAAACTACTTCTTTTCAGAAGAGTCACAAAAAATTTTAAGGCATTTGCTAGTCAATATGCCTTCTATAGCTCTACATAATTTACTTTAATTCATTCATTTAATGAGCTTAAAATTAAAGTTCCAGATAATTCAGAAAAATAAAATAATTTTTCCAAGTGTCTTTCAAGCAGATAAAACAAAGAAACCAGCCAAGGTTCATGTCACAGTTCACAAATATTACTAATTATATCTTTGCTGGAGCAGATGTATATTTAGAAATAGGTGAAATACTCCCATGAAGCCCTATTAAATTCAAAATCTCATCCTAACTAATTATACTTTTGTATAATAACAGTTATATAAACTAAGATTGTTGGTTTTTTAAGTGTGGCAGGAATAGAAGGCTGAGGTGCATACCTAAAGAGATACAAAATTGAACACTGCAAATAGGGCAACTGATATGTCTTTTGCAACCAATGGTTGGAGGTATACATTTTTAGAATATATTTTCTTTTCTGAGTAAAGATTGGCCCTAATCTAGCTTTATTACCATAGTTTAGCTCTTTTGCATGTGCACTAAGGACACATGCTAAAAACTCTGAGAAAGAAAACCTGTGGTCACGCATGGTATCTTGAGTCTAACCTCAGTACTGCCCATATTAGTGAGAAGATACATGAGTTTGATGAGAAAAAAAAATGTAGCACTTTTGAAAATATTTCAAGGTTTAGGAGTGCATCCTAAATGAACAAGATACAGAACATATTTTTAATTTAATAGTTTAATTCTAAAATACTCCATCCAGAAGGATTTGAGTTTCATAAATATGGATATACAGAATAAGCCCCACACCATAAAGATAAAAACCACCATTTTGGCATTTAACAAGCAAAGTCACTTATGCCTTATGCTTGTTTGAGAGTGTAATCTCCCCACTCTGATGATTTTTTCAATAAAACCTGTACATGAAAAGCACTTCATGATGATTAGCCCTTGCTAATCTGCCACAGAACAGATGAACCGAATTGACAGATCACTTTTTCCCAGCCTCACTAGCTTACCAAAAGTCCTCATCTGTAAAGTCTGAGTGATGCAGCGTAACACAGTCATTGACAATCAAGTGTCAGAAACCTAATTTCTCTGAATTCATTGACTAGTGTAGAATATTTGTTTTTCTGTAAATGTTTGTGAATACATTTGGGCAGATCCCTCACAAGATCCATGCTGGTGGGGTCTTCTTAGGATAAAAGAGAATCATTTTTAACCTTTGTTGCCTGGGCACTCATCCTTCTATCCTAAGAATCTCCCTCACCCAACTATGCATTTCATTCACACATCACATTTCCTGTGTATGTGTCTTAAGTCACAACCTGTCATGCGTATGATGAAGCGGGCTGATTTTTGCATGTGTACCTTGAAAGCAAATTGCTCAGTAAAGAGTCAGCCTTTGTGAATTGACTTACCAAAAAAGTGAATTATCACCACATTTGCTGAGAATTGAAAACCAATATGTTGCTAACTATGGTCTTAAAAGCATTTATCAGATTTTAATAATATGAGTTCCATCATGGCCATTCCCTCATGCTATTCATTATCAGGATACTCTCATATTTTTGGCACAAATGATTTATGGAGAATAACGTATTACATTTGTTGCAAAGCATATTTAACCTTCGTTAAATTTGATTGTGTTATTTGATATACAGGACTTACTATTTTTAAAAGCCCATTCCTTAATATATTCAGGAATAAGTATCTTCTAAAATGTAAATAATTTAAAAATCAAATAATAACATTTATGGTAGTTATTAAACTATTACTTTCATATTTATGTTTTATATGCAACATTTATGCCAAATGTAGTACTGTAGCTACATGTACTTTGACACATATGGTTATGAGCAAATATTGCATGTTGCATTACATAAAAAAGTTAAATATATGTATATACTAGGTATGGAAGAATAAGGAATAACTTCTTCAATTTTTATTTTCAAAAGAGATGAAAAATCCTATATTGCGTCTAAACCTGATCAGACTTTTATGACTAATCACAGTGCTGCATGTGTTGAAAGGCATTTTTTAACTTGTGTTATATTTCATTATTTGCTGTCATTGGTTTTCCACTAGAGTAAGGTAAGTCCTCTTACTAATTCTGGGGAACTGTTTACTAAGTTTCATTGTTATTACCTATGTTAACTGAGAAATTTTGTGGAAGACCTTGGAAATTGAAAAAAAAAACCTGTGAAAGCAAAGTTATATCTAATATTGAGAAATACTGGAACACTTGAAACTTGTATCATGTAAACTCGATGTTCAGCCAAATTGTGGTAATTTTCTGATATATACAAACAGCATAGACCAGAGTGCCAATCAGCATGCCTTCATTGGACTACTTGACTCTGCGCCTGGGATTTTCTTAGGCGTTCTCGAAATATGAATAGTTTATAAGTTTGTTATGAGAGGAAAATGAAAATAGAAATGTGTGCACAAGAGCTATGGGCTCTGATTAAATGTGGTGTCTTTCAAAAGATCTCTTGTGCTAGAGATGATTAAGAATGCCTGGACTTCTCAAATCTATTCTAAGTTAATAAATGAACTAGCAAAAGGGAGTGGATTTATTCATAATATTTGTGAGTTCTAGATCCTGTCCTTAGGATCTAGAAAAGGATTGGCCTTTTAAAATACATATCTACATTTGCTCTCTAATAGGGATACTTTAAAACTTAGGAAAGAAAGTATACTTCGGTAAGAATGGTATCCTTAGTAAGACTTAGGTATCCTTAGGTAAGACTTCTTTAACATATGTTTACATTTGGAGATACTTTAAGCCTAGGTAAGAAGGTAAAATGGTTATCGTTTGTTAAACATCTGCATATTCTGCTAGAAGTTTCATTTAATCCTTACAACTCCCCAAAGTACACAATATTAGATACTATTCTCATCCCCATTCAATAGGGAAAGAAAAATGAAGTGTTCTACATTTGTGAGATATGTGAGCCCACACTTATTCATGTATATCCCTCCTGAAAATGCACGGCCTTGAAAGTAAAATGTACAGCATCTTCTATGCAGGGCAGTTTAATTGATTAGTTTCAGTGGCAGTTTCCCATCTTACAATCATCAGTATTTCTCTGGAAAATAATGGCAGTCACTGGATTCTTATTTTTGCATTGATATAAAGCATTACTTATTATAGCATAAGTTTTGATGAAAAATTAATTACTGAACAGTAAAAATAACTAAATTTCTATGAGCTCAAATTACTTTTATCAAGTCTCCACCTTTCCCATTTCCTTTAGAATCAACTACAAATCACTTAATTTGTAGTTGACCATAGGTGAGCATAGTCACTAGTTCTTGAAAAAACTTGCAATATTCATATATACCCTATGAGGGAAGCATTTTATTATTCCATATGCTGTTTAAAGTCCCGAAACTCCCGCAGCAATGATGGAAATTTAAGTTAGCATTTCTAAGAAATCATTGATCACTCTCCTTTCTTTCAATGGCTTCCTCAAAATAGAAATTTTTAAATGGACCTAGTTCTATTCAGTCAAGCAAATTGATAGGTCAAGAACCATAGCTGATATGCCTCGGAATGAATATTACCTGCTTTCGTTGGAACTGTAATAAAATACTTTCTCATATTAATATAATTGCAGTGAAGAAATAAATCCTTAAAATTCCATCACACCTATAATTATTTTGGTTATAAGTTTATAACTAGTTTATCTATAACTATACATCTATATTGGAGAAGGAAATGGCAACCCACTCCAGTATTCTTGCGTGGAGAATCCCCATGGACAGAGGAGCCTGGCAGGCTACAGTTCACTGGGCCGCAAGAGTCGGACACGACTTAAGCAACTAAACCACCACATACATCTATATGTATCAAAAACAAAAATAGGCCCCCAGATCTGCTCCACAAAAAAGTAAAAAAGACATAATAAGCATGATATCTTTAAAGTGGTTTAAAATTCTCCTAATGTCCAGTCCCATAAATTAGATATTCCAAAAGCCACAAGTGTTTAGTAACCATGTGAGTTTATTAATGGTCCTTGAAGCAGGCAGCACTTTCGTATAGCTTCCCATGATGCTTGATTTTCAAAAGCTTATGAACTGGAAAAAATCTACTTTTGTTAAATTCCATCCTGTCACCAGAGATACTTATATTTTATGTAACAAAATTTTTCCAGTGTGCTTTGAAAATGTGTCCATTTCTAATGTGACTATAAAACACTAGGCATCTATAACAAACATCTATTGCAAATGCTGAATGCATATCAACATTTGCAGGGATCTAAAGCTGAAACTCCAATACTTTGGCCACCTCATGCGAAGAGTTGACTCACTGGAAAAGACTCTGATGCTAGGAAGGATTGGGGGCGGGAGGAGAAGGGGACGACAGAGAATGAGATGGCTGGAGGCATCACCGACTCGATGGACATGAGTTTGAGTGAACTCCGGGAGTTGGTGATGGACAGGGAGGCCTGGGCGTGCTGTGATTCATGGGGTCGCAAAGAGTCGGTCACGACTGAGCAACTGAACTGAACTGAAAGATATGTTACAGATATATAAATTTATTCAAAATTAAAGGATAGCCAATGAATCAAAATGCCTCCTAAAGTAAATATAAGCTCCCAAGCTGGATCTATTATCAAGGTATTAAAGATCTGCAACCTGTTAATATTAATTTTCTTACTCATAAAAAATGAAGCAGGCTTCCCTGGTGGCTCAGCTGTAAAGAATCCATTTGCAATGCAGGAGACATGGGTTGGATCCCTGGGTCGGAAAGATCTCCTGGAGAAGGGAATGGCAACTCACTCTAGTATTCTTGCCTGGGAAATCCCATGGATAGAGAAGCCTGGAGGGTTACACAGTCCATGAGGTCACAGAGTCACAGAGTTGGACACGAGTTAGCAACTAAACAACAAACAACATAAAAATGTAGAATTTAAATCAGTTCATAA
Source organism: Moschus berezovskii (assembly GCF_049115385.1). Lineage (NCBI taxonomy): Eukaryota > Metazoa > Chordata > Mammalia > Artiodactyla > Moschidae > Moschus > Moschus berezovskii. The sequence goes on along the minus strand of NC_142462.1, from coordinate 52,507,832 downwards.
TAAGTAGTTATTTGGGGATGCATATGTGCATATGTGTTGCTTTGAAGCCACACATGCACATCAACTTTTATTCAAATGAAATGTTCCTGTGTTCCCATATATTGAGGTCACTTTCCCATCAATCTGGGTTGCATTGAGATAACTGAATATCCTAAGTGTTCTGAGTTTATCTTTTTTTCATGTAAGATATTTTAACTATTTTAAATTTTGAGTACCTTCTATCTTTAAATGTGTTTACAACAGAATAATTTTCATTGCTTTAACTTTGCAATTATTCCTTATAGTTAAAGAGTAATCATTTACAACAGGAATCCAATCAGTAAGTCACCAAAAGTTCAACAAACATGCCATGACCACTCAGGGGTCAGGCAGGAGGCTCAGTGCTATGGTACAAGGGTTGGGGGAGTGGGGCACAGCTGCTACACCCAGAGAAGTTTAGTCAAGGGGAGCCAGGATATGAACATGAGTCATCTCCATGCAAAGCAGAGAAGGAACAGTATGAGGATTCAAAGTAGGGGGGGAATCCTACTGGCAGGGGTGAGCAATAAAAAAAAATGTGATACTTGAAAAATAAGTAGAAATTTAGAAAGCTGGGTTGATTATCCAGTAAGGCAGGTGGAAGGGACTCAAGGTGAGTTTGAATAGAGATGTCTGTAAAGTATAATAGATGAAAAGACTTGAAAAAGAGTAAAATGAAATGTGTGGAGGACTTGAAATAGCTGGCAAATTTGACTTAGATAAAAGGATTAGGAAACCTTTTTAACGAGATTAAATCAGTGTTTGATGGACTTCCCTGGTAGCTTAGATGGTAAAGCATCTGCCTAAGATGCGGGAAACCTGGATTTGATCATTGGGTCGGGAAGATCCCCTGGAGAAGGAAATGGCAACCCACTCCAGTACTCTTGCCTAGAAAATCCCATGGATGGAGGAGCCTGGTAGGCTACAGTCCACGGGGTTACAAAGAGTCTGACATGACTGAGCAGCTTTTCTTTCTTTCTTTGCACATTACACAAATTTCTTTGAAATTACACATTCAGTGATACTTTCTTGGTATTTATGGTTTCTCTTCAGTGGTGTTTCTTCCATAAGCAGAAAGGATAAGGAGGCTAGCTTAGAGGACCACTGTAATATAATAACTCAGGGAAATTCAGGGAAAGAGCACACATGAAGTGTCCTAGGATGCTGGCAGGAAGATAGCTAGTTCCAGGCTAATCTGTGACTAAAGAGGTGAGAGGATTCTTTCTCCTGACACTTGATTAGTCCAATACATTAGGTCGTTGTTCTTTTTTTATAACTAAACTTTACATAGGCAGCAAGTAGTACGTCTCACCACTAATAAATAATGTATACATTCATTTCCTTCTTCAACTGTGATATTAAAACTGGTCAACTTGATTGATACATATAATATTAACACATCAGGGGAATGGGGAGGACAGTCAAGCTATCTGAAAACAAAATCTGATTTTTTTTTCTTTTTCTCTATAATGTCTTCAGAGTATATTTTGTTTCCATTCTATCATTTCTAACATTTTCATAGGATAGAAATCTAGGGTGCAGGTTATTATCATTTTATTTTGTAAACTATAGATCAATGCAGTGTCTTTTTATCAAGTTTTAGCACAAATGCTATTGCTTTTTGATTAACTATATCTGATAAAATTCACTTTATATATTTTTGAGAGATTTTATTATAAATTTTATTTTCTAATGATCTAACATCTATAAAATCCTCATTTTAAAGGTTTCTGTATATTACAAATGTTAGTATAGTATTTAGGTAAAACAGTTATTTTACATCTTGCATATTTTACATCTTTGCATATTTTATTTTACATATTTTACATCTGGTCTGTTGAGCAGAAGAATACACTGCTTGGTGCAAAATTACTCTTTCCTTCTCTGTAACCCAGTGCAAATTCATATCATATTTACCTTCATGGTGAAATCACATCACATGACATTATCCTGCTCCGTGCACATTTTAGGTGGTGCAGTGGTAAAGAATCCGCCTGCAGTGCAGGAGAAACAGGAGACGAGGGTTCGATCCCTGAGTCAGGAAGATCCCCTGGAGGAGGAAATGGCAGCCCACTCCAGTATTCCTGCCTGGAAAATTCCATGGGCAGAGGACCCTGGCAGGCTACAATTCATGGGGTAGCAAAGAATTGGACGTAACTGAGCACACAAGCAGGGAAGAAAAGACTTTAAGACAAGACAGCATTCAAGAGACTCAGTAAATTTGGAAAATACTAAGAGGCTCACTCTTAAAAAACACATTTTGATGCTATATAGAAACATGTTGTCACTCCGGTCCGTGTGTGGAAGGAATCTGATTCTTTTCAGTGATCTTATGGATAAGGATCCTTCTTAAATTACATTTTCCATATCAGAACTTTAACAGCTATCTCTGCCAGTATCATGCATATTTTTACAGGTTCCTAAATTCATTTTCAGTATTTTTATCAGCTTGACCTTGAGTATGTATGTATGAATGTGTGTGTACATACATGAGGGGGATATGTGCACATAGTTTTACATCTATACATTCATTTACACTTTCTTAGTATTTTACGATCTTTTTTTCAGTAGGGTATCTCCTTCATAAGGCCATGTTCATAGAATGTGACCCCAGCTGCTTACTGTTTGAGGAAGGCAGCAAAATCTAATATTCTGTGAAAAAAAAATTGCTTCTTCATTTTGCCCCTGAGACCGCAGGAAATAGGAAGATCAAGCTGATTCAGATTAGAAGTTTGTTTTTCCTTTGTTTTTCTCAAGCTTTAAATGGCAGTGGTTGCTGGAAGAATCAAATTGTCCTTCCTACTTGTTAAAAATGTATGTAAATAAGGTAATAGGCATAGTACACACTTTATCTCAAATTAATTCAAGTCAGCCTTTTCAGAAAGAGTTCAGAATAAAATTAAAAATCCAAAAACAGTTGCAGTCCACTTTTGCAATTAATCAAGAGAATTTACCATTTGTTCTGGTTCAGAGCTCACTCATGAAAAGAAGGGGATTTCTTCAAGGCCAAAGGCAGTGAATGCAGTTGTCAACCTTTAGTTCTTCTGTCCTGGGGTGGTAATGTTAGCATGGCCTATAAACCCTGAGAATTTTCCAAAAAATAGCAGGGTAACTTAGGACGTAGAATAGATTGTGCTTTCAGTGATGGAACTTACATGCTCTTTCTCTTTTTCCCTCCCTGCTTCTATCCTTTCTGATTTTAACAGCACTCGCAAACAAAATTACATGATGAATTTTTCACGACAACATGGGCTCAGGCACTTCTACAACAGAAGACGAAGGTCACTTAGACGATACCCATGAAGAATCAAAAAGTTTATTTTTCCTTTCAATATGTGATGTGTTGTTTCGCATTCTTTTAAATCTCGCACTGCATCTGATATCAGGAAACTTCTGTGAAGGACTTAGTGATTAACTGAAAGCCCTTCTCAAGACCAAGTGTATACCACTTTCCCACACTGTGAACTAATGACAAGTGACTTATTTCTCATAAGTAAATGTCTTAATGTTGATGTATCCGTGCAAATTGTGATCTGTTGTAATATCAGTTACAGTAGCAGTATTGAAAATAAGAAATAGTTTAACAGAAAAAAAAGTTTAAGCACAAAAATTTAAGAGATTTTATGTTTAAAATGGCATTTAGTACAGTATTTAACATTTTTAGTCACAAAGCTATTTAAGTGGACTGTATTTCAGCTATGTATCATGTTTTATATGATTAAATTATCATTGTTGGTTCTTTATGTATTCTCTTCTACAATATAACACATTGACACTGTATTTACTTATTATGTTGCAATATTTTTTGCTGCTGAATTTCAGGCTACTTATATTCTACAGAAAATTCATTGAAATACCTACTCATGAAGATAGTTGTAAAGATATTGTATCTCCTTTAATATACCCCTCAAAATGTATGTTGGTTTAGCGTTGTTTGTGGATAAGAAAAATGCTTGACCTTGAAATATTTTCTACTTAAAAAATTGTGGATGAAAACCCTATCTCCCACAAAGGAGTTCCCATTTCCTTGTCTAAAAGATACTTTTAAAGTGTTCTGTGGCTGATTTACTAACAGTAAGTGCCATTTTGTGTCTGTGATAACAGAGTGATTTGTAAAACAGTGGATGTTTTCATTGTGTTCTCTTTGTGGATTGTTTTTCCTACGGGTCATATTCATACCTTCTGATGAAGTTGTACCAACACCAGCAACGTCATAATGGCCCTGTAGCCCTGAACTCTCTATTAACGTAACGAAAAGGTTGAACTCTAGGGTGAACCAAGCTAAAAGTCCAAGCTTAAATAAAAATTATGTTCAAAAACCATTTGAAGTTCATTTGTTATTTGCTGTTTGTGTCTTTATTTGCTGTTTGTATGTAGGATTTGTAAGTCTGGGCAGGTTTGGAAAGAACACTGTCAAATATATTTACTGGTTTTTTATTGTTTTGTCATTGATAATAGCTTATGAAGCCACGCTTTTCAATGTAGCCATTTGGTTTTTTCCTGTTATTCACTTTGCAGTCACATCAAGAAAACTCAGTAAAGAATTCCAAAAATTATTTAACTCCTGAGAATTTTGTTAGCTACTGACATAATGCCTAGCTTGTAAGTACTCATGCATTCATTCAGCAAATATCTATTGAGTGCTTGTTATGTGACAGTGTTGAGGATTAAAAATGCTGACAGACATTTTCCTTGCTTGTTTTTAACATCTACAAAATAATAAATATGTTAATTTTGTTGTATTTGTTGGTTTTCCAGAGGGCTAAAAATACATATATCTAGGTAAGAAAGCATTGAATGGCAGTAGTATTTCTCATTGAATAGGAAAACAATAAGGGATGATCTTGCTGAGAAGTTTAGTTAAATCTTATTCTGAGTCTAATATCAAATCCATTGTGAATCATTTCCTTGAAGATATATAGGCCTTTTTCCTACTTAATGTAACATATGACACTTTGTATAATTTGGTGGATATGGGGTCCATAAATATTTATAACTATTGTTCTTAATTTTTGATTCTTTGTTCACAAATTGTCAGATGATGGTTCACCATTTGCTAGTATTTTGTTTCATTTTTTCACTGGTACAAGAGGTTGAATTTTTCCCAAAGTCTTATCTTTGCAACTAATTTATGTGTGCCATAGACCTATCCCTGGCTAAGATAAGATATTTACAATGCTCTCATCCACGTGTCTTACCCTCAGAACAGGATTTGAACTCCCCACCAATTCATCTCAAAGTTTAATAGCATACATTGGGACTTAGGTCTGTTGATTTATTTAATTTGAAAACATAGTTCAAGTAGGAATTCAAGTACTGTGGACTAAACTGACTTATCTTGCTGAAGGAAACAAAGTTTAGTAACACATAAAAAAATATATTTTTATGACCAAGTTTCCATGATTTCTACACAGTTGTTTCTTATTCACCGTACATTTTAATGTAAACTACACTCCAATCTAATCTTAAATATATTCAATATCACTTGTATTTTACCTTTTACCTGAAAAAAATAACATGTATTACTTTTAAAATTCCCCAAACTTTCTTCCTTATGTTCCAAGGTTAAAGAAAGAATTATGGGAGATCACTTAAAACATGTATCCATTCATTTTAATGTTTTCCGGTTGATCTTTTGACAGCAAATTGTATTCTTCAGCCAGTTCCCTGATGCTAGGACATCAAGAATATTGAAAATAAGAAAATACAGTTAATACAAATCTTTGTAGAGAGCAGTTTAATATCAGTAACACTAAATATGTTACAGTATCAGCAAAAATTGCATTTGTGTATACAGCATGACCCAGTTACTTATAGGTATTTACCATAGTGAAACTCACATATACACACAAAGAAATGTGTATAAGAATGTTCACAACAGCATTATTTGTAATTGCAAATAATTGGAAGCAATCAAGTGAACATCAAGAGAATGGATAAATTGTGATTTATTTGCATAATAGAATATTGTCATGAAAATGGATAAATAGTACACCTATTAATAACAACAAAAGTTGCAAAATTATAAATATGGTTTAATGCCATTCATCGGATCTTAAAATTTGCTAACAAATACCACATGTTGCATATGAACACATGCATAAATGGCAAAAATATAAAAGCATGTGTGCTACTGGTACATACAAATTCATAATGGCCGTTACCTCGGGTGAGGAAATAGGATCAGAGCAGGATATGTGGAAGACAGTGACTGTGTCTAAAACATTTCATGTCTTTAAAAGCCAAAATTAAACATAATACAATGTTAAGGCTTGAATGAGTTATGTTTACAAATAGGCTTGTCATATTTCTGTTCTCAAGTGAGGATCTAAATACTGTTCCAAAAAAAATAGAATAGGGAATTCCCTGGCAGTCCAGTGGCTAGGACTTGGAGCTTACACTTCAAGGGGCCTGGGTTCAATCCCTGGTCAGGGAACTAATATCCTGCAAGCTGTAAAACATGTCAAAAAAAAGAGAAAATAATAAATAGGCTTTGTCAGACAAATTCAATGGGGAAATATATTCTAAGAATAAAGCAGCATGTGCAAAAACCAAAGATGGGAAGCAGCTTGCCTCCTTAGGGGAGTCGCAGCTCATTTGAATTTGAGGAGGGGCAGCTAGGGAGCAGTGTGGAAAGATGCCAGGGGCCAGCGTTGTTGGCAGCATCAGGAGGGAGGGAAGCAAGCAAGTATTTGCTCAAACTAACAAAATTCAGCTTTTCTCAGGGGGAACGGGGATAAGTCCACTCTGACCAAGGTGTAGAGAGGGGCTAGAGTAAGTTAAGGAAAGAAGCTGGAAGATTACAATTAATAGGTAGATTTGGGACAACAGCTGAGGAATAATTTTAAGTTTCTGACAAGAATTTTGCTAAGGATTCACACTTCTCCAGAGAAACTACAAACTGCTTCACATACAAAACACAGTAGTAAATATAAAAAGTAACTATGCATTTACTTATTGTGCAGAAGGGAAAAAAAACAGCTGATAGTGCAAGAATTCCAGTTCAGAGGTGAGACAGTCTTGTCATCATTACTGTATCTTCCATTTAGTCCTTTGGGTGCTTATTATAAATGAATTTTTACAGTATTTTTAAAATCCAACATGGATGGAAATGGATGCTGTCTTTATAGAAGTGGGAGACCATGCAATGACAGTGGGAAAGTCTGCCTCTCTCCAGTGGCCTCATTACCTCATTCCAACCTCTGGATCCATTGTCTAGAAACCATGCCAATACAGCAGAGAAAGAGAAGTCTGGAAATGTAATTTTTTATGGAGAGAATACTGGTAGAATAATTTGTGGAAATACATATGAATAATAAAAAGGTAGAAACTGTGTAAGAAATATTGCCTCAGTAAATCTAAAGACAGTAAACTAACACCAAAATTATTACAGAAATTCCTGAATATTACTATCCATAGAAAACAGACATACTGTGATAAATGAGGCACTTTTGACCACCTCTACAATTATCTTAACAAAAACTAAACAACTCCCTTAAACATTAAAGACTAAAGTCAATCCTTACTAATTCTAATGTAATTTCTCTCACATTCATATTTTAAGTGATTTGAAGTTAATTATTTGGTCTTCCTCTAAATTTTCTATCTGTAATAAAATATTTATAAAATATTGGAAACTACATAAATATCCAAACATAGGTGAGTGAGTGAACACAGTGTGGTACATACACACAATGAAGTATTATATAACTGTTAAAAAGAATGAATGAAAATCTCTGTGAAGTGATATACAGTGATTTCCAGAGATATTGAGACATGAAAAAAAGCTGAGGAAAAAAGCATTTACAGTCACCATTGTTTGAGAAAGGAAACTAGAACATATACCTATTTCTGCCTAGCTTTGTGATGAGAAACAGGAAGAATAAGCCAGGAAACCATGAAGTTGTTTACTCCTGGGGGGACTGGGTACAATGGAACAAAGGGGGGTAGACATTTCTCTGACTACATTTTTATAGCTTTCACTTTGGGAATCAATGTTAATCTTCTACAAATTTAAAAATTAAATCAAGCCACCAAAAGGAAAATAAACTAGAAACAGTGGCAATATCTAACTCACAAAGCTGTCCTAATATGAGTTAATACAGGTACCATGCTTAGAACAATGACAAGCACATGTGCCAAATACTGAGCGATAGTATTACTGTTAAAATTGTTGTCAGATTAAGTCACCTGTTACTTCCAAAAACAGTTTATAATCTACCTGTCTACAGTGTTACTGCTCAAAATCTGGCCCTCCAGTCGGCCCACCAGTCTCACCCAGGAACCTGTTAGAAGTGCCTATCTCAGGCTCCAACCCAGACAGACTCAGTCAGAATCTGCATTTTTAACAAGATCTCCTATGTACATTATAGTTTAAGTGCTGGGCTCAAGGACTGAGAAGGTAATCTCATAATATGACAAAGTGTCAAATGGATAACACCGGAAATGTGTGTCACAGGTACCCAATTCCTCCTCAGTACCTCACTGGTAGGATTTATTCAGAGATGATCAAAGTCTGAAGAAAAGTACACACACCGAGATGTCAGTAAGTTCATCACCGGACTCTCAGGCTAGTGTGGTACTTTGAGTGCCCTCGTGTGGAGACAGAGGAATTTCCAGCGCTTCCTCCCGGGCAGAGATGTGAAGGTGATGCTCGGCCTCTGAGGGGATGGTACTAGTTCTCCAGGCGCACTTTTCAGCTTTAAGAGCCGCCACTAAGTAACTAGCTTATACCGTCGCTTTGGAAATGCAAAAAGCGGGGGAGAGGGGGGAGGGAGCAGTGACTCTAATGAACCAACCATAATCCTTGCTAAGATAAGGCCATGCTGCTGCTGCTAAGTCACTTCAGTCGTGTCCGACTCTGTGTGACCCCATAGACGGAAGCCCACCAGGCTCCCCCGTCCCTGGGATTCTCCAGGCAAGAACACTGGAGTGGGTTGCCATTTCCTTCTCCAATGTGTGAAAGTGAAGTCGCTCAGTCGTGTCCGACCGCTAGCGACCCCAAGGACTGCAGCCTACCAGGCTCCTCCATCCATGGGATTTTCTAGGCAAGAGTACTGGAGTGGCTTGCCATTGCCTTCTCCGAAGATAAGGCCATAGGAAAGTTTTTATACAGAAATCATTTCTGCCGTTCCTCTTCTTAGATTGGACCACTCTGGCCATGGTGCTCTCTTCAGTTCAGTTCAGTGCTCTCTTATTAGGCATTAAAAGCAAAACAGGCTCTTTCCTTCCCTCCTTCCTCCTTATTTTATCCCTTCCTTCTTTCCATAGTCCATTTTCCCTCCATTTACCTTCCTGTCTGCTAAACTGAATATCAGGTCGCATTCAGTTCAGTTCAGTTCAGTCGCTCAGTCGTGTCCGACTCTCCGCGACCCCATGAATCACAGCACGCCAGGCCTCCCTGTCCATCACCAACTCCCGGAGTTCACTCAAACTCATGTCCACAGAGTCGGTGATGCCATCCAGCCATCTCATCCTCTGTCGTCCCCTTCTCCTCCCGCCCTCAATCCCTCCCAGCATCACAGTCTTTTCCAGTGAGTCAGCTCGTCGCATCAGGTGGCCAAAGTATTGCAGTTTCAGCTTTAGCATCAGTCCTTCCAGTGAACACCCAGGACTGATCTCCTTTAGGATGGACTGGTTGGATCTCCTTGCAGTCCACGGGACTCTCGAGAGTCTTCTCCAACTTAATAAAAAACAAAAACTGATTTGTACATTCTAACTAGAATGCCTGGGAAAGAATCCGTGGCGCATATGTTCAAGGGTTTATCCGCGGCAACTCCTCGAAGCTTTAAAAACAAAAAAACACTGTCATTCAGTTTTGTCATTGTTCCTGTGTCAACATGATTCTCCATAAGGCGTGTATTTTGAAAATATATATTAACTTATTTTCATTTTAAAAAAATAGTAACGTATGTTTCCCACTTGAATACTACCGCTTTATTTACCGTGTTTGCTCCATGAATCCCATCAAGACCCCGTGAGCAGCGGGAGACAAACGGGGGTGTTGTCTCCGTGGCGTTGGGGGGCTGGACGGGCGGGTATAATTTCCAGCACACCCTAAAAGTTCTAGAAGGTGGAGAAGAGACCTCTGGGTCGCAGGGGTCGCGCGGCGGGGGCGGGGCGGGCTCGGGTTACGCGTCCCGCGGGACGGCGCGCCTCCACAGCCCGTCAGGGAAGCAGCGCGAGGCTTCGAGACGGCGGCGGCGGCGGCGGCGGCTCCGGAGCGCGGCGGGGCGGCGGCTCCGCGCGGGGCAGCGCCGGCCGGTGAGAGCTCGCGGGCCGGGGCCGGGGCCGGGGCCGGGTGGGCGCGCGCGGGCCGGGGCCGGGGAGGAGCTGCTGCGGCGCGCACGGAGCGCCCGCCGCCAGGCCCTCGGGGACCCACGGGGTTCCCGCGTCGCCACCTCTCCCGGCATCTCTCTTGGGCTCTCCTGAAACTGCTTTTCCTAGAGTGAATTCAACATTTGACTTGCCCACAGCTTGCCTGTCTCTTGCCCCTGACAGGAAAGTCTTAAGAAGCGCCTTCCTTTGCAAACCTCCGGCTCAGGTCTCCCTGTCTGCAGAGGCCGCACAGATTTTTTCTTTTTTCCCAGACGTTTGCGTCTTTACTAGACGTGCGCAACTCTGGTTCTGACCCAACCCTTTGCTGTTCACAACTTTGCTTTCATAGCTTCTCAGGTGCCCAGAACGTTCTCAGCCTTGCCGCGCTGTGCGCAGCCTCAAGACACCTTCTTACTTACTGCAGCCCGCGCGTCCCCCAGCCCCGGGGTTGCCTTCGCCTGCTCTCTGGAGCCGAGCGCCGCCCCTAGTCCAGCCGGGAGTCGGGGTGGGTTCTGCCGCTTGGACGGCCAGAGTTACCCGAGAGGGTCTGTAGTTCGGAGTCGGGACGGCTCCCCTCCGCGCCCAGAGGAAGCTTGTACCTGGAGTCCCTGGCTTCTCCATGAGCGGAGAGCTTGCTGAGGGCCTTCCTGCCCCAAAATTGGGTAGTGATAGCCTCCTGCCTAAAAACGCTTCTAAACACTTGCGGTGATGGGCGTTCAACCGCAATAGGGGTTCTGATACGAGGGCCTCTGACTTATATTTAATAAAATAGTTGATCAGGAAATCAGTTTACTTGTGTCGACTGCCTCGTTGGGGTCACTCTGGGCAAGACCCACGAGGAAGCATGCTGGAAGCTGTGCAAGGACCTTCGCTGTAGGGAAGGCAGCAGTCAGGCTGTGAGGAAGGTGGGGAGATTTTCCTCCCTGGGATGAGTACTGTGTATCAATCCGAGGTCTAAAATTTTCAAAACACATAAGGAAACACAACAGATGTGTCAGGTTCAGGGTGGAGGGTGCACTGAGATTCAGCGTTTTCTTATCTGAAAAGTGGAAACAATGTCTATTATATAAACGTATCATTTAAGGTAAGCTTGGCAAATGCAGGGGAATTGGATGCAATAGGAAGCGCATGCCTTCTTGAAGTGAAATTTGAAATAGTTTCATGCCACGCAATCATAATTGCTTACGTAGTTTTTCTGTTTCTGAAGACTTTCTGGCAGGGGACAGGAAGCAGGAGAGAGAAATTCAATCTAATTTACATTAGAAAGAAACTTGGGGTGAAGAATTCCTAGGTAAGGTTGCTATGGCTGATACCTTAAGTGCACTGCTGGAAAGCATTCTAGCCTGTAAGTAACACCTGAAGCCCCAATTCTGTTACGTAGGGTTCTTTTCTTTCTTTTTTTTTTTTTTTTCTCTTTAACTACTCCGAAACTATACAGAGTTACACGTCCCTCATTAATTTATGAGTGATACCAAAAGAATTGACTCAATGCAACAAGAATTTGAGCTCCTTTCCTGTGAGGCACTTTGCTAAGAGCTACAGAAGGATGAAAGATGCGGGAACTTTGCAATTAAAACAGCAGTAGCAACAACAGTAGGGTGATTTGTAAAGAGTAGATGCAGGAGTGCATTGCCTATTCAATTTAAAATCAAAACCAGTTGGGCTTTTATTTATTCTAAATGCCATGTGTAGCCCCTGATATCCTAATCATGTGGTAATTTATTTTTCCTATCATTGCCAGTGGTCTGCATTTTAGTAATTCCAAAGTAAAAGGTTTTCTAGGAAATACAACTAAATAAGAATATAAGTCCATTTTCCCTAGTGTTTGCATTATCATTAAGTTAATGAAGTCAAAATCAACAAGAAAAATTAGGAGATGATTACTTTCTTTTCCTTTTATTTCAATCTAGTAAGACAAAGTCAGCATGAATAAGTTTAATAGTCTGTTGCCTCCCAAACTGTTTTATCTAAGTCCATTTTCTTTTGGAGGATGATCCACCTTCATGAAATCTTTCAATCCTTCTTTTGGAAGACAGTTCCAGAGGCCAATGTCACAAAACCTTTAGATACCAGAAGCCATCAGCATCATCACATCATCTTCTTCCCAGTTTTACCCTTGAAAACAGTTGTATTCTACGGGACTTTAGGGAGGAAACAGGTCAATTTTAAAATCTGGTCAAAGCTAGGACTTTATCTTTGGAAAAAATGCACAGGCATTCAGAATATTGTATATCTCTTGAAGGATTCATGGTGCCTTGCTCAAGAACAGGGGGAGTGTGGAAATGAAGCAGGGATGTGGGTAAATCTATAAAGGATGTGGATATAATTTAATTTACTTCAAATGGAATAATACCTGGCTTTTTGAGTTAGTGTTCTGTGAATGGGAAGTAAAAACTATTATTTATAAAATGCTAAAGGCAAGTTAGTCCTATTAATTTTTTAGTTGATCAAGATCAGCTTTTATCTTGAGCATTATGAATCTGGTTTTTCAATTTTTGTCATTCTTCTCAAGGAAATGTTTCTGAGATTATTTTTCTCTCAGCACTGATGCCTCATTCAGGATGGTTTCTCATGTGCCAACTTTTGTAATATGGGAATGGCTGAGTTCAAAATTTGAACTTGCTCACTCGCACAGTTCGTAAAGGAAGGATATGTATGTCACATAATGACCATATTCAGTTTGAACCACTAACAGCAGTAGTTGTGTCTTGGAGAGAGTTGGTTGGTATTAGAAGTGAGTGGAGAACATTAAGAATATCTTGGATGTAGCTTCTTTTGCAGAACCAGCAACCTCTGGATTAACTTTCCTTCTTCTATCCCTAGGGCCAAGGAGTGAGCTCTCTCTTCTCCAGCTCTCAGCCCCATGGATCAGGGTTTCATTGAACTGCACTAGACCGGCCGTCTGGGTACCCTGCCCCCTGCTCTGTGTGCTGCATGTTGGATCTGGCTAAGTAGAGGCCCCCGGAACTAGTAAATGGTAGAGTGAATCATAGGTAGTGATGGAGTTTACCTGGACTACGATTCTTAACATTTCCAGAAACCAATATCACATTGCACTATTTGGAAGAAAATAGTAAGACACAGAATGCCAGAAGCATCACTGCTTACTGTCTCTTTTTAACTTGGACCAAGACCAACCCAGTCGATCTTTAGATATGAACCAGTTTTTACTTACCTTGTATTTTTTTATTATTTCTTTATTTGGTTGCATTGGGTCTTAGTTGTGGCACTCTGGATCTTAGTTGCATCAGGCGGGATCTGTCTGCTGCACGCAGGCTCAGTAGTTGCAGCGCACGGGTTTAGTTGCATGTGGGATCTTAGTCCCCCAAGCAGGGATCAAACCCATGTCCACCATGGAAAGTGGATTCTTAACCACTGGACCACCAGGGAAGTCCCTTGACTTAACCTTATTGTTGAGTGACAACTAGGTAGCTGGTCACACCCCTACAACGTCAATGATGGATGTGCTCAGTCATGTCCAACTCTTTGTGGCCCCATGGACTATAGCCCGCCAGGGTTCTCTGCTCATGGAATTTTCCAGGCAAGAATACTGGGTAGGGTTGCCATTTTCTACTCCAGGGGATCTTCCCAACCCAGGTATTGAACCCACGTCTCTCGCATCTCCTTCATTGGCAGACTGATTCTTTACCACTAGTGCCACTTGGGGACCCCTTAGAATGTCACTGATACACATTAATTAGATTAGTAAATTAATGGACATCATGGTTTTAATCCAAGCTCTGCCCTTAACTAGGTACATGATCTTGGGTGAATAACAAATTAAATTCCTTGGACCATATTTTTCTTGTATAAAATGAGGGTGTCATAAGGGATCAGTGGTTTTCAACTACTACTATGTAGTCCCGCACGTCTGAGTCACATGTAGAATTTACTTAAAATATGTATATACACTGGGTCAGAGATTCTGATTTAATTGGACTGGGGCAGGGCCAGACATCTGTTTTTTAAAAGCCTGCCTCCACCCCACCCCACCCCACCCCCCAAGAAATACTAATATCCAGCCAAGGTTGAGAATCCCTGAGTTAAATCAACATTAAGAACTGATTCTAAAATGATGTAACTTAAAGACAGAAAAGCAGACTGGTAAAACCTATTTCATGTGTGGCTTAGCCCAGCATTACATACACTCCACAGTAACCAAGCCTGCACACAGTTTTCTAAGAAGCAGTCCAAATCAAGCAATTTAAATTTATTCAAGGAAGAGTCTGTGCCTTCTCACCATTTCAGTATTCCCACAATGCTTTGCAAGTTCTCAGCACCTTGTACATTTTGATGGACTGAATTAGATATAACTCTGCCCCTCTAAAATGATTAGCTGTTCCTGAGGTCCCCAGGGACAATTATCTCTCTTCTCTTGGTGTCCATGCCAGTGTTTACTAGCCTAGTGAAAGTTTCTCTAGAGGTGATCTGTGACTTTCTGGGGTTGAGGAGAAGGTGTCAGCAAGGGGTAAGGATGAGCACATTGATTGTTGCTGAAATCTGAGCTTCTGTGACCAAACTGAGATAAAAAAAAAAAAAAAGATCCTCACACCTTCTCAAGTAGTTGTAGACTATCGAGTTACCAGAACTGGGATAGGGAAAAAAGAGCACATTGTTTACCGTCATCATTTTTTGGGACCTAATCTTGTTGCCATTATATCATAAATTCAATTCAGGTTCACACTTTGAAAATTATTCTTCAAGTTAAAGATAGAAGTTACTGTAATCCATGAAATTTCTATTTATCTTTCTCTCTTTTTCCTTCCCACTGCCCTTCATATTCCAAAATACTTCAGTTCAGTTCAGTCGCTCAGTCGTGTCCGACTCTTTACGACCCATGAATCACAAAGAAAAACACAGTGTGTATGTGTGACTGTCAGATCAGTAAAGAGAAACAGACATGAATTGACAAAAGATGGAAAGGCATTAAGGAGGAAAGAGTCCCATGGATCACTAAATTTTTTTCTTTTCTCTCTGCTTTTGGGCTTAGAGCTGCTATACATTTATTCTCAAATTTTCTGAAGTTTAAGCAAATTGTATCCCAACTGCTATGTGTTAGTAAATGTGGGCTTGCAGCCCATGATCCTGTGTTGCGTGCATCTCCCATACATGGTGCATTGAGTGCTATCTTAATGGGGTGCAGCCTGGACATGTTGTTGTTTAGTCACCAAGTTTTGTCCGACTCTTTTGCAACTCCATGGACCCACCATGCTCCTCTGTCCATGGGATTTCCCAGGCAAGAATACTGGAGTGGGTTGCCATTTCCTTCAACAGGGGATCTTCCCTACCCAGGGATCTAACCCACATTGGCAGGCTGATTCTTTATTCCCGAGCCACCAGGGAAACCCAACTTGGTCTAAATTCAGCATTGACTAGTCCCAGGGCCTGTCTTAATCCTAAATAATATCTTAAGTTAGGCAGTATTTTTTTCTGAAGTGGAAAGCTACTGACTCCAGAGCTCTTTGTGTCTCAGAGCTGCCCTTACCTGGTGTCAAAAATCTGATGGAGAACCACAGACCCAACTCAGCCCTCACCTTTCTATCCACTTAAAACTATCAGTTCAGTTCAGTCGCTCAGTTGTGTCTGACTCTTTGTGACCCCATGAACCGCAGCATGCCAGGCCTCCCTGTCCATCACCAACTCCCTGAGTCCACCCAAACCCATGCCCATCGAGTCAATGATGCCATCCAACCATCTCATCCTCTGTCGTCCCCTTTTCCTCCTGCCCTCAATCTTTCTCAGCTTCAAGGTCTTTTCCAATGAATCAGCTCTTCGCATCAGGTGGCCAAAGTATTGGAGTTTCAGCTTCAACATCAGTCCTTCCAATGAACACCCAGGACTGATCTCCTTTAGGATGGACTAGTTGGATCTCCTTGCAGTCCAAGGGACTCTCAAGAGTCTTCTCCAACACCACAGTTCAAAAGCATCAATTCTTCGGCACTCAGCTTTCTTTATAAAGTCCAACTTTCACATCCATACATGACCATTGGAAAAACCATAGCCTTGACTAGATGGACCTTTGTTGGCAAAGTAATGTCTCTGCTACCTAGAGCTATGCACTCACTCAAAAAAATCTCTAAGGTTGGATTCATTTTATGTGTTTATTGCTGATCATTGTTGCCAAAGATTTAGTGATACTGGGTACATACTCTTTTGTTATTTTGTAATTTTTTCTTTGTCTACTTCTCAAAATCAATTAACCTAGGAATAAATGTACTAGGAAAAAGATGATTTTATCATCGTAACTTTAAATCTAACAACCAAGTTTATTCTTGCTAAACTCTAACACCCAGTTATGTGTTTATATATAAGCGTTTGAAAGTGAAAGAAAGTGTAGTTACTCAGTCATGTCTGACTCTTTGCAACCCCATGGACTGTGTAGCCCACCAGGCTTCTCTCTCTGTGGAATTCTCTAGGCAATAGTGCTAGAGTGGATCGCCATTCCCTTCTCCAAGGGATCTTTCTGACTCAGGGATTGAACCTGAGTTCGATCCACATCACAGGCAGATTCTTTACCATCTGAGCCACAAAGGAAGTCTTGTCCTCCTACAAAAATCTAATATTTGAAGATAGTAAGTATAGTCAGGGTTCTTAGGATCATCACTAGTTTGCTTTTTAATCTTTTATTCCTCAAAACACCTGAATATTGTAAGGTAATTAGAAATGATAATATTTTCTTAACTGGTTCCTGTTTTACTGAACACTCAACAATGGTCTCCAAAGCTAGCAGGGGTTTTCATTTCTTCCTTGTTTTCTTCCTTCCTTCCTTCCTTGATTCATTCAGCCCTTCAGCAGATGTCTAGTGAGTTCCTACCACGTACCTATCCTCATGGTAGTTACAAATGACAGTAATGTAACTTTCATTTTTGTGAAGAGAGGAGGGAAGACAGAAAATAAAGTAAAATACAGTGTGGGTTAGATGGTGATACATGCTGTGGAGAAAAATAAAGCCGGGAAGAAGGCCATGAAGGAGTTGCACAATATTTAAAATAAAGTGGCCTGAAAAGGTGGTGGAAAAAGTTATGAAGCTTTCTGGGAGTGGAGCTTTCTGGCCAACACAAAGGTCCTGAAGCAGTTATGTGCCTGGTATAACAACAGGGAGGTTTGAATGGCTGGAGCAGAGTGATGAGGGGTAAGTAGAGGAAATGAAATCATTTAAGAAAGGGGCAGCTGAGAGAGAGAGTTTGGGAGGCTGTGAAAGATCTTGTAGGTCCTTGTAGGGCCTTTTCAGTGGGATGCTTATAAAGTGAAATGATTTCTTAGTTTTTAGTAAGTTTTTTAGTATTTAGTAATGCAGTTTCTTAGTATTTAGTCAAAATAGCAGAAGTCCTGTGATCTCCTTTGTTACACGCTTTGGATGTTCCCCAGTTTTTTGTTTTGTCGCCAGATCAGTCTCTTCCCATCCTTCGCCTTTATCCTTTATCCCCAAAGCTGACTCTAGAATGGGATTCGTCTCCTAATGGTTGCTTTCTTGATGCCCCAAAGATAAGACTTGCCCTTCATTTTTAAAGAATGTACCACTAGTCACTAAAGAAAAAAAAACTGTCAGTACCAAAACCAGTAATCATGAGGGAAATTAATAAACCTATACAAAATATATTCTTGGTTTATACTATAGCCCAGACACAAAATGGTTACACTACTGGTGAATGGAATTTAGCCTGTGTTTTGTTGGGTCCGCATGTTGTTTTCTAAAAAATTTGTGTTGATTTCCAACATTAAAATTTTTTTTAATTAAGGGAAATTTTCATTAAAATATAGTTTCAAGTGTTCTTTAAAAATTGGACATTCTATTTATATGAGGCTCTAGAACAGACAAAAATAATCCATGATGATGGAAATCAGAACTGAGGCTGCCTGACATGGGAATGTGGTAGAAACTGACTTGGTAGGGCCACCGGACAAAATTTTCAATGATGAAATGGTTCTGTGCATAGTAGTCTGAAATGCATGGTTGTTGTTGTTCAGTCGCTCGGTCGTGTCTGACTCTTTGCCACCCCGTGGACTACAGTATGCCAAGCTTCCCTGTCCTTCACCATCTCCCAGACTTTGCTCAGACTCATGTCCATTGAGTCGGTGATGCCATCCAACTATCTCATCCTCTGTCGTACCCTTCTCCTCCCGCCTTCTATCTTTCCCAGCAACAGGGTCTTTTCTAATGAGTCAGCTCTTTGCATCAGATGGTCAAAGTATTGGAGTTCAGCACAGTCCTTCCAATGAATATTCAGGGTTGGTTTCCTTTCGGATTGACTGATTAGATCTTCTTGCCTGGTAAAACACTGTTTAATGTACAGTGCACTGGTCTATACAGTTGACTATATGTCAGATGCACCTCACTGTGAAGGAAGTTTAAAATGGAAGCCAACCTTCAGTAAGAGCTGACTAGTGCTGACCACTTCAAGCTTGGCATGTGCTCTCAAGATTGGCACAGACTTATTACCTGGTTCACTTCAATAATTGTCATTACATACCTGGGTTTCCCTGCTGGCTCAGCTGGTGAAGAATCTGCCTGCAATGCGAGAGACCTGGGTTCAATCCCTGGATTGGGAAGATCCCCTGGAGAAGGGAAAGGCTACCTACTCCAGTATTCTGGCCTGGAGAATTTCATGGACTGTATAATCCATGGGGTCTCAAAGAGTAGGACACAAATGAGCGACTTTCACTTTCACCAGGATCCTGTAGGTGATATTGGTGTGTGATTTATGTAGTAGTGGTTTTGATTTCAGCTATCAATAGAGAACAAACCTGAAGAGGCCTGATATTTTTAATTGGCAGTAGAGAAATTAGTACCTGCCTCCTAGGGTTGTATGTGAAGCAGATAACAGAAACATAATCTTGGTAGCTTGGATCAGTCAAAGAGCTCACCTATGTCCGTCTCTCAGTTAGCGGTATTCTCAAATGTGGGATTCTCTGAGGTCTCTAAACATAAGTCTCAGCTTTCCTCTCAAATGCAAATATCTCCTGTGCTTGCAGACTCCTCCTCTGAAAGGATAACAGAGAGTACATTTGGCTCCTATTACCAGCACTTAAAACTTACTTTTATTATGTTTCTTATGTGTTTTGTTATTTGTTATGTGTCTACCATAGAAATCTTGGAAAGTACGGCAAAAGGAAAATAAAATTACCCACAATTCTGAACATAACATCTGTTTACCATTTTGTGGTAAATGCTTTCAAATTTTTCTTCATAATGTCATAATATAAAATATGTCTATATATTTTATATTAAAATATATTTACTATATAAAATTTAGCGCACAGTCACCAAATTTGCAAATTAAAAAAAAAACAAGTTAAAGATGAAAGATAACATCCTCAGTTCAGTTCAGTCGCTCAGTGGTGTCCAACTCTTTGCCACCCCATAGGCACAGGCATTTGCCTTCCCTCTATCCTATAACTCTTTTTAAATAGCTGTGACATTTTGCAGATAATAGAAAGAACTTGAAGAGAGTGGGGGCAAGTTATTGATGAAACAAAACCAGGAAATTGGTGCAGGAAGGACCACCATGGGAGGGAGAGTGACCTTCTAGAAAGAAGCTCAGGGCATGGAGTCAACAAGGACAGAGAGCACGCATGAGCAAGGGGGCCTGAAAACAGAGAGCTTGATGGAAAGTCTTTATGGGTTAGCTAAGGTGAACCAGTGCTTCTAATTGAGTTTGGCATTGTGGAATAAATCCTTTCTCTTTCTGACATTTGAAAAGAGAGTGAACCCTAGTCTGAAGGCCAGCTCTTGCCTCCTCATGTGAAAGTCAAACTAGAAGTTGAAGAGCCTACTCTGCTGTACAGAGGTTCCTGATCACCATTCCATTCAGGGAAGAATCCTGTTCTGAAACACTTGTGTACAAGATAGTGGAGGAAAGTAACCCCAGTTAATCAGAAAAGTCAATGAGGTCTTTATATATAATCAGAAAAGTCAATGAGGTCTTTATATATAATCAGAAAAGTCAATGAGGTCTTTTTATATATACACACACATATACACACATGTACACACACACACATATATTTATAAAACCAAGAATAACCTGACATATGAAGGAGTATGAAAAAAACAACCCCAAGATAAACAGTTATTAATGTCAGAGGGGAGACTGTTTAAAATATTTTTAACTTAGAGTTACCAAAGGGGAAGCAGGAGGGGAGGGATAAATTAGAAGTTTAGGATTAACAGATAGACACTATTATTGGATTGGCCCAAAGGTTCGTTCAGGTTCTCCATAATATTTTACAGAAAACCTAAACAAAATTTTTGTCCCACCCAATGTGTTATTCAAACTAGATAAATAATAAGAATCTACTGTATAGCAAAGGGAACTGTATTCAATAATTGTAATAATCTATAATGGGAAAGAATGTAAAAAAGAATACATATATATATATATATATACACATATACACACACATATATGTTTAACTGAATCACTTTACCATATACCTGAAACTAGCACAGCATTGTAAATCACTATAATTCAATTTAAAAATGTATATATAAGGACTATCAAAAAAAGAAAAATATATATAAAATAGCTTTTAAAAATAAAAAAGCTGAGTACCCTCAGAATGATTAAAAATATATTGTTTCCATACAACAAAAGTATAATTCTATAAAGAAGGAGTAATAATCAGAAAACAGACAAAAAAGATCTTGAAATTTTAAAAAGTAATTACTGAAATCAATTTAGTAGAGCAGCTGAAAGATAAAGTTTAAGCAATCTCCTGGAATGAACAACCAAATGTCAAAGAGATGGAGAATATATATACTAGAAAAGATAAGAAACATAGAAAACAGTTCATTATGTCCAACTTCAATCTATTGGGGCTCTAGAAAGAGAAAATAAGGTCACTTAAGATTGATGTTAAGCTTCTCATCACTGAATAGGACATAAACTACAATGGAACAGTGCCTTCAAAGTTATGAGGGAAAATGATTTTGAACCTAAAATTCTGTTGCAAATTAAATTATTAAGTGTGAAAGTAAACTGAGGACATTTTCAGATCTTCAAAGACTCAGGCAATTTGCTTCCAAGTACCCTTTCTTAAACAATTACCTAAGGATGTGCTCCAGCAACATGAGAGCAGAAAGTAAGAAGGAGGAAGATGTGAAATAAGAGTGTTATTCCCACAGTATAATCCTAGGCTGGCAGATTTGTACCAGACTTAGGGGAAAAAAAAGTGATGCAAATTAAAAACAATAATAGTCAATAAACTCTAAGAATAATGACTTTAAGAAGAACTAAGTAACTTCTGTTCAATAGATAGAGCCCGTAATGAACTGTATTCACATAGTTATAATAAGAGGGCATCTAGCAACCTGGGGTATTAAACTAACTCATGAAGAGCTCTCTTCAGTACAAACACACAAAAATAAAGAATAAGACACAATGAAATGTATAAGTAAATCAGTCAGTCAGTTCAGTCACTCAGTCATGTCCAACTCTTTGCAACTCTATGGACGGCAGCATGCCAGGCCTCCCTGTCCATCACCAACTCCCAGAGTTTACTCAAACTCATGCCCATTGCATCGGTGATGCCATCCAACCATCTCATCCTCTGTCGTCCCCTTCTCCTCCCGCCCCCAAACCTTCCCAGCATCAGGGTCTTTTCAAATGAGTCAGCTCTTCGCATCAGGTGGCCAAAGTATTGGAGTTTCAGCTTCAACATCAGTCCTTCCAGTGAACACCCAGGACTGATCTCCTTTAGGATGGACTGGTTGGATCTCCTTGCAGTCCAAGAGACTCTCAAGAGTCTTCTCCAACACCATAGTTCAGAAGCATCAATTCTTAGGTGCTCAGCTTTCTTTATAGTCCTACTCTCACATCCATACATGACCACTGGAAAAACCATAGCCTTGACTAGACAGACCTTGGTTGGCAAAGTAATGTCTCTGCTTTTTAATAGGCTATCTAGGTTGATCATAACTTTCCTCCCAAGAAGTAAGTGTCTTTTAATTTCATGGCTGCAGTCACCATCTGCAATGATTTTGGAGCCCCCCAAAAATAAAGTCTGCCACTGTTTCCACTGTTTCCCCGTCTATTTCCCATCAAGTGATGGGACCAGATGCCATGATCTTAGTTTTCTGAATGTTGAGTTTTAAGTCAACTTTTTCACTCTCCTCTTTCACTTTCATCAAGAGGCTTTTTAGTTCCTCTTCACTTTCTGCCATAAGGGTGGTGTCATCTGCGTATCTGAGGTTATTGATATTTCTCCCAGCAATCTTGATTCCATTTTGTGCTTCATCCAGCCCAGCGTTTCTCACGATGTACTCTGCATATGAGTTAAATAAGCATGGTGACAATATGCAGCCTTGTTGTACTCCTTTTCCCATTTGGAAATAGTCAACTTTAAAATAAAGACTACCATAAAAATGCAGAAAATCATTTAGAAGAGCAGTTAGTGCAAGTTTATACCCAGCACAACCATAGCAGTTTCTCTGGAGGATACAGATCCTGAGATATAGAGATGGGATTATGCCATTTAAATCTGGAAGGAAGACGAGACCTCAGGCACAAGGAAACATGGAACCTCTTCTCACCTCCCCCCACTTAGTATGAGCTCACAATTTAAAAAACCTATAAACAATCGTAAGGGAGTTTGAGCAAACAAATAGAAGAATCAGATTCCAAAGAATCAAAAATAATAGAAATATATGAAAAAAGTTATAATTGTGTTAAAAATTGTTAAAGGGATAAAAAGAATAGAAAACAAAATTAAAAAAAAACAGTGCATAAAAAGAACAGCATATTTCAAAAAGAAAAAAAGAGATGAAAAATACAGACATTGATTATTTTCAGTGAATGTATTAACTAAACAATATATTACCTAAAGGAAGATTAGTGAACTAGAAGTCAAATCTGAGAAAACTGCCTAAGATCAACCCATTGAGATTAAAAAATGAAAAATGTCATAGGTTGAAAGACACATTGGTATAATGAGGAGCTCCAATAGATGTCTAATAGAAATTTCAGAAGGAAAGAACAGAGAGAATGTTTTAGCCTAGATTGGTTACATAAGTAAACAAATTAAAATGTAATACAATCTAGAAAAAAATAGTAGGGAGTAAGGAGACTTAAATATTCATTTTTCATGGTAAACACTCATAGATAATATCTAAATTCAATAAATCAAAAGATAGCCATATATTACTTAGAGCAGTAGTTCTCAATCCTAAAGGAGATTTGGAAATGTAGTAACTGGAGGGTGCTACTAGCATTTAGTATCAGGGATGAACATGCTAAATGCACAGCACCGTTCCACATATGTCCCCCCAAAATATTAATACTAATAACACTCTTTTTGAGAAAAGCTAATTTAGAGTTAAAAATAAGCCCACCAGAACTAAAAGCAAAAAACCATTTTAAGAAAAAGTTTGCTTTAGGGAATAGACCTGGAGTTCGGGAGAAGAGGGGTGGAAAACCATTTTTGTGATCAGTCCTTCCATAATACTTGTATTTTTACCATGTCTGTATTATGTTTATTAAAGAAGACTGGTAATCCAGTATATTGTTCTTCCATTTTCACTTTAAGAGAACTCTTTCTTATTAAAATATCTGTCATTCAAACGTAAGCACCAGTATGAATTACTGAGCTTTTTATCCCAAAGAATATTCTAGAGGCATATCTTCTGAGTATTAATGATCTTTCATGTGTTCCTAGTTGGAAAATAAATCTTGCAATTTATCACCTTAAGGAGTTATAGAAAATTAGTGCTGGGATGATTATTATCTTTAGTGGAGTTGACTAATTCTCTCATAGGTGCTTTTGATCAGTAGTTCTGTATAGGACAAAGAACGATGGGAATATGGTCAAATAGCTAGAGCACATGGCTTCAAATTGGAA
This sequence comes from Moschus berezovskii, assembly GCF_049115385.1. Lineage (NCBI taxonomy): Eukaryota > Metazoa > Chordata > Mammalia > Artiodactyla > Moschidae > Moschus > Moschus berezovskii. The sequence goes on along the minus strand of NC_142462.1, from coordinate 52,483,661 downwards.
TGTGTAGCCTGCTTTTTATGATCCTTTAAGACCACATCCTGTTCAACGCTCCAGTTTCATTTTCACTGACCACCTAAAAAAAAGTTTCTACCAGTACTTTTGGTATTCTTTGACTGTGCTGTGCTGTGCTTTGTTGCTCAATCATGTCCAACTCTTCGATCCCATGGACTATAGCCCACCAGGCTCCTCACTCCATGGGGATTCTCCAGGCAAGAATACTGGAGTAGGTTGCCATACCCTCCTCCAGACAATCTTCCCAACCCAGAGGTCGAATCCAGGTCTCCTGCATTACAGACAGATTCTTTCCCATCTGAGCCACTAGGGAAGTCCAAAAATACTGGAGTGGGTAGCATATCCCTTCTTCAGGGAAACTTCCAGACCCAGGAATCGAACCACCGTCTCCTGCGTTGCAGGCAGATTCTTTACCAGCTGAGTTACCAGGGAAGCCCATTCTGTGACTAGATCCCATTAATTTTTACATTTCACTTCTCTGTGCATAATCACATGCCTCACTTAAAGGTCAGTTTTCATTCCAATCCCAAAGAAAGGCAATGCCAAAGAGTGTTCAAACTACCACACGATTGCACTCATTTCACACACTAGCAAAATAATGCTCAAAATTCTCCAAGCCAGGCTTCAACAATACATGAACTGAGAACTTCCAGATGTTCAAGCTAGATTTGGAAAAGGCAGAGGAACCAGAGATCAAATTGCAGGCATCTGTTGAATCATAGAAAAAGCAAGAGAATTCCAGAAAAACATCTATTTCTGCTTCATTTTTTTTAAATTTATTTTATTGGAGGCAAATTACCTTACATTAATATATTGGTTGGTTTTGCCATACATATTTCTGCTTCATTGACAAGCTAAAGACTTTGATTGTGTGGATAACAACCAACTGTGGAAAATTCCTAGAGAGATGGGAATGCTGCTGCTGCTGCTACCACTAAATCACTTCAGTCGTGTCTGACTCTGTGCGACCCCATAGACAGCAGCCCATCAGGCTACCCCGTCCCTGGGATTCTCCAGGCAAGAACACTGGAGTGGGTTGCCACTTCCTTCTCCAATGCATAAAAGTGAAAGTGAAGTCGCTCAGTCGTGTCCGACTCTTCGCAACCCCATGGACTGCAGCCTACCAGGCTTCTCTGTCCATGGGATTTTCCAGGCAAGAGTACTGGAGTGGGGTGCCACTGCCTTCTCCTAGAGAGATGGGAATACCAGACCACATTACCTGTCTCCTGAGAAACCTGTATGCAGGTCAAAAAACAATAGTTACAACCAGACATGAAACAATGGACTGGTTCCAAATTGAGAAAGGAGTATGTCAAGGCTGTATATTGTCTCCCTGCTTATTTAAGTTATATGCAGAGGGCATCATGCGAAATGCTGGGCTGGATGAAGCACAAGCTGGAATCAAGATTGCTGGGGAAAATATCAATAACCTCAGATAGGCAGATGACACCACCCTTATGGCATTTAGCGAAGACGAACTAAAGAGACTTTTGATGATGGTGAAAGTGGAGAGTGAAAAAAGTGGCTTAAAACTCAACATTCAAAAAATGAAGATCATGGCATCCAGTCCCATTGCTTCATGGCAAATAGATAGGGAAACAATGGAGACAGTAACAGACTTTATTTTGGGGGGCTCCAAAATCACTGAAGACAGTGACTTCAGCAATGAAATTTAAAGATGCTTGCTCCTTGGAAGAAAAGCTGTGACAAACCTAGACAGTGTATTAAGAAGCAGAGACATTACTTTGCCAACAAAGGTCCATATAGTCAAACTATGGTTTTTCCAATAGTCATGTATGGTTGTGAGAGTTGGACCATAAAGAAGACTGAGTGCCAAAGAATTTATGCTTTTGGACAGTGGTGTTGGAGAAAACTCTGGAGGGTCCTTTGGACTGCAAGGAGATCAAACCAATCAGTCCTAAAGAAATCAACCCTGAATATTCATTGGAAGGACTGATGCTGAAGCTGAAGCTCCAATACTTTGGCCACCTGATGTGAAGAGCTGACTCACTGGATAAGACCCTGATGCTGGGAAAGATTGAAGGCGGGAGGAGAAGGGGATGACAGAGGATGCTATGGTTGGATGGCATCACCAGCTCAATGGACATGAGTTTGAGCAAGCTCTGGGAGATGATGAAGGACAGGGAAGCCCAGTGTGCTGCCATCCATGGGGTTGCAAAGAGTTGGACATGACTGAGCAACTGAACAGCAATCCATCCCACAAGAGCTACTTCCAGATAGTATCCTCTCTGAAGCCTTCCTTGAGCTCTAGTCTTGCTTCTAATTTGGTTAAGACCATAATGCTTCATAAGCAACATATCACAAGTGGGAGCATATGCATGTAATTAATATAACTTAGAAGTAGATAAATATTTTGATATGATTAGTCTGATACACAGTTAATGAAGCAACATAGCATAAGAGCGTGGTTTCTGCAGTGAGCAGTCCTAGATTCCAATCCGGGCTGTTATTACTTCATCTGAAAAACGTGGATAATTCCTGCCTTACATAGATGCTGAGATTCTTCAGTTTCAATCTCAATAAATGTTATACTATATTGACTATTATTGTGTATGTATAAGGAGCTCACATAAATGTCTCTCATTTATAATATTTTAAATCAGTTTGTAGTTTTTATATACCCACTTTGTAAGTTGTCCAATACTTAAATAGAGCATTAATATTATTTAAATATAGACTATATTTTATTACCACTGCTGCTGCTGCTAAGTCACTTAAGTCATGTCCGACTCTGTGCAACTCCATAGACGGAAGCCCACCAGGCTCCCCCGTCCCTGGGATTCTCCAGGCAAGAACACTGGAATGGGTTGCCATTTCCTTCTCCAATGTGTGAAAGTGAAAAGTGAAAGTGAAGTTGCTCAGTCGTGTCCGACTCTTAGCGACCCCACGGACTGCAGCCTACCAGGCTGCTCCATCCATGGGATTTTCTAGGCAAGAGTACTGGAGTGGCTTGCCATTGCCTTCTCCAAGCATAGCCAATTGGTAAATATTAGCCAAACATATAAATAGGGACTAAGTAGATTTGCCAGAGAAGGCAATGGCAAGCCACTCCAGTACTCTTGCCTAGAAAATCCCATGGGTGGAGCAGCCTGGTAGGCTGCAGTCCGTGGGGTCGCTAAGGGTCGGACACGACTGAGCAACTTCACTTTCACTTTTCACTTTCACACATTGGAGAAGGAAATGGCAACCCATTCCAGTGTTCTTGCCTGGAGAATCCCAGGGACGGGGGAGCCTGGTGGGCTTCCGTCTATGGGGTCGCACAGAGTCAGACACGACTGAAGTGACTTAGCAGCAGCAAGTAGATTTGTGTTGAGCAAATTAATAGATGGAGACCCAAGGACTTGAGAAATGAAACATATGAAGTAAATGTGAGTGAGGTTCAGTTAAAAGGTAATAGTATAAAATAGATAGCCAATGTGAATTTGCTATATGATTCAGGGAACTCAAACAGGAGCTCTGTATCAACCTAGAGGGGTGCAGTGGGGAGGGAAAAGGGAGGGAGATTCAAGAGGTGGGGACATATGTAATACCTATGGCTGATTCATGTTGATGTTTGATAGAAAACAACAAAATTCTGTAAATCAATTATCCTTCAATTTAAAAATAAATAAAATTTAAAATATAATAGTAATTATAAATAATAAATATTGAGTGTCTTACTGTAAGTGTTTCATAATTCTTACATTAAGCTTCAGTGCACCACTACAAGGGCTGGCCAAGCAAATTATGGAGCATCCACGTAACAGCACACTCTGTGACTTAAACGTGAGAGTGAGGAAGCTCTTTTGTATTGATATGGAAAAGTCACCAAGATATAGTAAGTGGAAAAAGCAAGGTGCAGAATGGTGTAAGTCGTGTTACTGTTTATAGGAAGAAGACCGTATACTTATATCTGCTTGTGTAGAAAATATCCCGGGGAAGACCCAAGAAGCTGACACCATGAGTGCCTCCCAGCCATAGAATGGTAGCATAACGTCATTTTAATGCTTCTTACACATGAATTTTTGAACCTTGTGAATGTGTTGGTGATTCAAAATGACAAGTTAAATGCAGACAGAAGAAAATCATTATCCCCATGTACAAATGAGCAACAGAGATTAAAGGAAATTAGGGACACTGCTCAAAGTAGCAATAATCATGGTCACATTTACTGAGCACTTAGTATGTGCCAGGCCCCAGTTGAAGTACTTTAGAAACATTTTCTTTTATAATTTTATTATTTATTTATTTTTCACTTTACTGGGTCTTAGTTGCTGAGCGGGCTTTTTCCATATGTGGCTTGTGGGGGCTACTCTTCCTATGAGCAGGCTTCTCACTGTGATGAGTTCTCTTGTTGTGGAGAACGAACTCTAGGTCTTGAACTTCATGAGTTCAGTAGTTGCAGCTCCTGGGCTCTTACAGCACAGGCTGAGTAGTTGTGGTACACAGGCTTAGTTGCTCATCAGCATGTGGGATCCTCCCAGATCAGGGTTCAGTCTGGTCTGAATTGGTCTGCATTGGTCTGCATTAATCAGTCTGCACTGGTAGGCAGATTCTTTACCACTGAGCCACCAGGGAAGCCCAAAACTTTTTCTAATTTATTTTCACAGATCTATAATGATTTTATCCTAGTGGTATAGCTAAAGAAGCTGAAGGAAACGTAATTTATTTTCCAGCTCAGGACAATTTGGAAGTGACAATTACTCTGGGACAGCAAGCATAAACCAGGACTAGGGTCACTCTATTTAGAGAGGTCAGGTAACTTGCTAGATGTCCCAGCAAGAGGGAACACCAGGACTGAAACTCTGGTCTGAGAGAATCTACAGCCTGTGCTCCTGACTGCCACTTATGGATAAGCAAATGAAGGCTTGCAGAATGCACACACCTATGAAATAACAGTTCCAGCCTCCAACACAGTCCTTCTGAACCCAAAGCCTACCGTATGGTGTTGCCTGTCAGAATGAGAATCTAAGAATCCTTTGGCCTAGGAAAAGGCAATGGCAACCCACTTCAGTACTCTTGCCTGGAAAATCCCATGGACGGAGGAGCCTGGTAGGCTGGTTGCTAGGAATTGGGCACAACTGAGCGACTTCACTTTCACTTTTCACTTTCATGCATTGGAGAAGGAAATGGCAACCCACTCCAGTATTCTTGCCTGGAGAATCCCATGGACAGAGGAGCCTAGTGGGCTGCCATCTATGGGGTCTCACAGAGTTGGACACGACTGAAGCGACTTAGCAGCAGCAGCAGCAAGAATTGAATGGGAGGTGGATAATTATAAAAGAACAGAGAAAGGATGGGAAGAGCTGCAGGCTATATCCTTGGCCCCCACCACACACAAACACTCCGAGAGCATTCAGGCCACAAGCTGCATGTTGCTTTGTGTTAGGTGATCAGACAATCATGCTGTCCTCACAGAGTTTACAGTCTGCATTCAGGACCAGCTTGCAGGGATTATTGGGCCTTTGGCTCTTTCCACATGATGGGCCACTTCAAAAAATCCATGATCATTAATAAGGAAAAGCAGGGAGTTTATCTTGGTTATGCTAAAAGTCCCAGAGGTATAGAAAAGAGGAAGCAGCTTTTCAAAATTCCTTTAAAGATTGCGAAAGTTGTAAGTAAAAGAAAAATTTTTTCTGAACTATAATCTTTCTCTGTGAGCTCTGAAAAATACAGACTCCAGAATTACTAAATCAGAATCTATAGAAGTATTTTAAGCTCTCCTTGTGATTTCAAGGAGAAATCTGTGGTCTTTTAAGCTCTCCTTGTCATTTCCATGTGCTTCCAAGTTTGTTGTGACTGCTCTAGTTGACCCTGTGATAATAGCATAGAACAGCTCAGCATGCTTGAGAGGCAGAACTAGGGCCAGACCCTTACCCCAACCTTCAGTTTGGAGCATCTTCCACAAAACCATAGTGAACCTTCATTATTGGCAAGCTACTAATTCTTGCTTTTAGTTTGAAGTTAAAAATGTTGCTGCTACATTTTTATTTATAAATATGTGTGCTTTTTGAAACTACTTTGAATAGGAAGCACAGTTTGCATGTTGAGAATATTTTGGGATAAGTCAAGTGAGTGTAGATGAGTTCATTTTCACATTTACACAGTGAGGAGGTTAAACTGGATGGTTTACAAAATTACTTTCAGATCTAGAAATCAATGTTGAAAGGTATTCTAAACTGTTTTTAAATCCCTTCTTTCATAGCTTTGAAAAACAGGGCTTCTATATCCAGATCAATTTGCTTTTCTGTCATTAGTATTTTTGTTGGAGACTCTGTCGGAAGACTTGTTCCTTAGATCCATCCAGAAGACTTTTCTCATGTGAGGGTTTATGTACTTAGTTTTACAACTTGGTGATTTACAATGGCAATCCACATATTGGAAGCTCATTATCTGTCAGATAATCATCTGGTCATTTGATCTCCTGCCTTGGTCCCTTGGTTACTTTGCCTCTCTTCTGATATATAATCTCTTTTTCTGATAAAATGGTTATTGATAGCCTTCAAGGCTTTAGTTATTTAATTATTGTGATGAGCATACAAAGTTCCCCCAAAGGACAATCTTTCACTATGACATCCTATTCTCCTTTACTCTTCCCACCAGTCCTTTCCTTTCTTAGTTGAGACATCTTTGAACTTCCAAATAGATATCTCTAGGATGAACTTCAGAATAGATATCTTTAGGAGGACAAAAATTGTAGCCAGGATCCTAAAACCTCAAAAGAGTTTGAGAATTCCCTTTTCTGTGTCTCTTCCTGACTTACAGAGAGTTATTATTGTTACCAGATTTAGCAAAGGACAATATAAGATACTCAACTGTAACTAAACTGGGATAAAGAATAAAATTTTAATTTAAGTATGCAATATTTGGAACATACTTATATTAACCATTTGTTACTTCTCTGACATTCACATTTAACTAGACATCCTATAATTTACTTGGCAACTCTGCAGAGAGTGCATACCCTAAGGCTTTCCTAGTTCTTCTAATGTTTTGGGGTCTAAATTTTTTTAATATTTGCTCTTAATTTAAAACTTGAATGGAATGTTTGTAATAACTAAGATTTCAGTTTTCTTTAGCATTTTCATAAAGTGTAGCATTTGCACTGCCCACCTACACACAATTTCCTTTTGTTGTGAGAATATAAGAATAGAAATAAGACTTTTCTGTAGAAACCTAAGCTTGATAATTCTCTTTGTAAGTTTTTATTAAATATTTCAAAGATACACATAAGCAAAGATAGTAATATAATGCATTGCACACAGTTTATTTATACCCTCTTCAGTTTCCTTCTTTTTGTCTGGTTTGATAGTTAGGTGTGAGTGTATATATTGCCATCCCCTGAGTCAGTGGTTTTGAACCTTGACTGTGCATTAAGAATCACCTGGGGAGCTTTTAAATCTCAATCCTTGCCTGCCTCCTAGACCAGTTAAATCAGAATCGCTGATTTAGATGAGTCAGATGATTCCAGTGTGCAGTCAAGGCTGAGAACCAGTGCCCAGAACAAATATGGCAAATGCAGAGAAACATTTTTTGCTGCTAAATCATCTCCATATATTTCACATTCCTCTTCAAAGCTTACTTCATGTATTTTTCAGCAAGTATATCATGGTGTGTGTATATATATATATATATATATATAAAATGTTAAGTTTAATTATAGCACACCTGTCATTTTATAAAATTAAAAAAATCTTATCTGTCTTTAATCATGTCACTGATTCATTATTAATTTCCTAAAAGCTTATAATTGGCTTTGTTTTCAAATATTTCTTTGTGATTTTCCGATGTCTTTTTCATATGCATATTTCTCTTAGGTTATAAACCAGTAGTTCTTAACTTTATCCGCTCATTAGATTCATTTTACGATGCTCTAAAAAAGATGCCTGGACCCCACCTCCCAGAGGCTCTGTGCTAATTGGTCTGGCATAAAGCCCAAGCATTGAAGTTTTTAAAAAGCACCTGAGGAGATTCCAGGGTTAGGGAGAATTGAAAGCCAGATTGAAAAGATGTTTTGAATCTTCCTGGGGACATTTAAAACATGCACATAATTGCCCTGCTTAATGAACCTGAACCTGCATACATGTGCTCAGTTGTGTCTGACTCTTTGCGATCCCATGGACTGTAACCCACCAGGCTCCTCTGTCCATGCTTAAGGAGGTAGAAAGAATTTTGAGGTTCTAGGAGGAAGAGAAATGAGGGAATGATAAATGACCTTCATAGTAATAGGTGTAAATGGGGAATTTCTGTTGGGGGAGCCAAAGGACTTTTGAGAATAAAAATAAGGATGTCTAATATTTTAGAAATGTTTTATTTCTTCTGCTACACTTTAACATGACCTATTGTGTGGACATGAGTTTGAGTGAACTCCGGGGGTTGGTGATGGACAGGGAGGCCTGGCGTGCTGTGATTCATGGGGTCGCAAAGAGTCAGACACGACTGAGCGACTGAAATGAACTGAACTGAACTGAACTGATTGTGTTGCATGAAAGCTTCAAAGCAGTTTGCTGTACTCAGGTACAGGGATGCATGCCCACACCCATATGAAATAAATGCTCACTGTCCAGACCCCACCTATGGGACTGTAATTCAGGAGGCTCAGAGTAAGGCCAGACACCAATCCTTTAAAACCTTGCCCAGAGCACTGTGGTGAGAGGGCAGGTTTGGTGACTACTGCACTTTACGATAACACATCCCAATTCATTGCAATTCATCCCATTGACAACTGGGCAAACTCAAGAAGAGTAACAGTAAAATCAATGGTAAAACTAGATTTTTGCAACAGGGATTCATATTATGAGATGTCGCTCAGATCTACCTGGTCTTTTTCTCTTTATGGTTTTTCCCATGGTCATGTATGGATGTGAGAGTTGGACTGTGAAGAAAGCTGATCGCCAAAGAACTGATGCTTTTGAACTGTGGTGTTGGAGAAGACTCTTGAGAGTCCCTCGGACTGCAAGGAGATCCAACCAGTCCATTCTAAAGGAGATCAATCCTGGGTGTTCATTGGAAGGACTGATGCTAAAGCTGAAACTCCAATACTTTGGCCACCTCATGCGACGAGTTGACTCACTGGAAAAGTCTCTGATGCTGGGAAGGATTGGGGGCGGGAGGAGAAGGGGACGACAGAGAATGAGATGGCTGGATGGCATCACCAACTCGATGGACATGAGTTTGAGTGAACTCCAGGAGTTGGTGATGGACAGGGAGGCCTGGAGTGCTGTGATTCATGGGGTCGCAAAGAGTCGGACACGACTGAGCGTCTGAACTGAACTTGAACTGATGTGAAGGAAGAAGTTATCTTTCTATGACTGGCTAGAAGACGATCAAGGAAGAGGTTTCCAGAAAAATAATTAAAGAAAAATGTCAGAGTAATCTTAGTCTTCTATAATGTGAAGTACAGAGAGGAAGCATGACATACACTATCAATAATCATGATGCACCTGTACAAAGACTGTGTGTGTTCATCCCGGAGACAAGGACTGAGCTGGGTCCTGGGAATTCAGGGTATTGTCTCGAGGGATTTACAGTCTAGAAGAGGAAACCGATAATTATATAGTGGGGAGAGATAGGATATTATACATAACAGTGAGTAGAGACCCACTTCATGGAAGATTAGAGGTGAGCAGGGACTCAGGAAAGCAAAGAACAAAACCTGGCTTTTGAAAGATGATTAGGATGTAGGGAAAATGGAAGGAGAGTGAGGGAAAAGAAACAGAATTCCTTGTCAGAGTGAATGGAATTCTGGGCACAGGCCCAGAGGCTGGAAGCAGCTTGGTAGGTTGCGTGAACTACAGATGATTCTGTTGCCATTGCATGATGTTCTGGAGGAGCTGGGGGCAGAAGGGAGGCAGAGTGGCAGTGTTTCTGTTAACCCACCCACATACCTCAGCCCAGCCATTCTTGTGTATTATGATGAGTTCCTGGAATAGTAAATACAAAGTTTTAGATGGTAAGCCAGTCTTGCTAACTCTAAAACAAAAGATGTACAGTCTTAGTCAAATTGCGCTGCAGAATCCTCTTTCTTCAGGCTTATCTTTTCATATCATCAGTACTGATACTTGGTTGCATTTGCTGCTAGAATTCCTCTTTATTCTAGACTTTTAAATTTTCAACCTCCTTGGACATAGGCTTTTGTTTTGTGTGATGTTTTCTGGTTGGTCACACAAACATGATTTAAATTTGAGTGTAATTTCAGTTTGTTGAATATTGAACTTTTCACCATGAGCAAATTGTATTGATCAGCATCAGTAATCCAGCACCCACCTGCAGTTACCACACCAGCACCTAACCGTTAACTCATGCTAACCCCTGGGGAGGGAAATGTCAACCCACTCCAGTATTCTTGCCTGGGAAACCCATGGACAGAGGAGCCTGGTGGGCTACAGTCTGTGGGGTCACAAAGAGTCAAACATAACTGAAGCGACTAAACATAAGCATGCTAACCCCCAACTCCTCTGCCCTTAACTTCCTTCAGTTGGGACCCGTGGCTTTAGTTGTTGTGCACTTATTTTTTATTATAAAATATATCTTTCAAATTTACAACTGCAAAGAATCATGTACCAACCACTATCACCAGTTTACTTACCACATAACTTTGTCAAATCTTAACATTTTGCTCTATTTGTGCCAGTTTTTTTTTTACAAACTAAACATTGCAGATACTGTCAGTTGAAGTTCCCTGTCTGTTCCCCTCCTCTCCAGAAGCGACACCATCTGATCTTAGTGTGTATCATTGTCATGCATGCTTTTATACATTTACTACATATATGTGTGCACATAAATAAAATACATAATTGCTCTGTAAGTTTTTTAAACTTTAAGTAATTGCATTCTTGAAGTACCCATCTGTGCCTTACACTTTTATTGAAAATCATGTTTTTGAGGTTTATGATGATGGCATATATAGATTTAGTTCATTTATTAAAATTACTGTGTAGTGTTCAATTTATGACTATACAAAAATTTATGTAGACATTTAAGTTTTTTTCTGATTTTTCACTGTCATAAAGCTGCAGTTAATATATTCCTCTGTGCAGAAGCATATTGGGTTTTTGTTCCTTAAACATTTCTTTTACTCATATGAGTAGTATTCATTATGTGGATAAGTAGGTAGATAGATGTAGGTATAGTAATATCAGTCATCCTTATAGTCTTACGCATATAAGCCTCAACACTGAACCACAGAATAATGTAAGGAGTAACCATATGTGAGTACAGAACTGGGAAGGAGGCTAATGTACCTTCAAGAAACTTGGAGTCAGTTTAAGGGCTGGTCTTGCTCCTTTTTCTGTTTCTTTGACACGTAAGTTGTTAGAGTCAGCCTAATTCACTGTTTCCTTAATATTGACTTAGAGCCAATTGCTGCAATATTTGTTCACTGAATTTAATACAATCCTTTGTTTAAAGTATACACATTACCCACTAATTGCCCTGGGAAGAAATGTCATATGTTTTTTATTGACCTTAATTTCCTTTCATTTATTTGTGCCTACCCTGTCCAGATCACTAGGTTTGGTGCTCTAGGTATTCAAAGATGAAAAAATCATTAGAGAACTTACAGTAACACTGCCAGAAAGAGATAGTAGGAAACAATCAACTGTAAGATTTTGGCATCTGAAGTAGAGTTTTTATTTTCTCCCTTAGTGACACTCAGGAAATGCTTGTCTCCTGCTGTTGATGAATAATTTCAGAGTACTATGGATCATGCTGAAGAAAGTGAAATCCTTGGAGCAACCCAGCGGTACTATGTGGAAAGACCTATCTTTAGTCATCCGGTCCTCCAAGAAAGATTGCACAAGAAGGATAAGGTTTCGGATTCCATCGGGGATAAGCTGAAACAGGCATTCACGTATGTTCTTTCAGCCTGTTTCCTTTATTCTGTCATTTAGTTACGAGAGAAGCAAGGTCAAATGTACAAACAGAATCTGTGATGTGGAGGAAAAAACAAATGATGAGCACTCGTGATTTGCAGAGCTGTCCACATAGTTCATTCAGATGTCCACATCTACATTCAGTGGTAGATATTTGATGGAACACAAGCTTTATTATGCATTTCACCATATGAAATTCCAACTATGCTTTATGTCATATAAAGGTTTATATAAACAATCCACTTTTCAGTTCTCCACACACCTTTAAAATATCCACTGCTTTCAGTGACTGTGAAGCTGGGGAGATCCCAGCCAGAAGGACATAGGATCTTATTCTTTTCCTGTCAACTCTCCTCCAAAGCCCCTCAATAAAATGGCTTGATTCTTCCCCCTACTGAAAAAATATCCACCTCTTCCATTTCAGGAATGTTCCAACCACTCTAGTCTTTTTCCTGCTTCTATTCTACGTGCCAGCACCTTGAATCTATGAAATGTAAGTCTCCAACTGAAGCTATCAAAGACATTCAGTGTCTTGTGACTCTTCATTTTGAAAACACGGATACAGTAATGTGGCAGGCCTAGGACTGATAATACCTTGGTGCCTGGTTGCACACCTCATTGTGCAAACTATCTGATTGCTGCCTCCTGAACCACTGAGACCACAGCTCCTGTGCTGTGTTCATTTAAGCTTCGCAGTGACCGTGTGCCCTAGGTATGACATCATGAGAGATTAAAAATACATACACTGGAGTCAAGACTATCTGAGTTTTAATCCTAATCCCAACCACCTATCAGCTGTGCACTGGTTTCCTCCTCTGAAAAATGGGAATAGTAATAGTGTTTACATCATTGGGTTACAGGGTTTAAAAATCTATTAACTTATACACAGTGCAAGGCACATGGGAAGCACTATATAAACGTAGCTATTATTAATATCTCAGTTTTCTAAACAGGGAGACTACTATCAAATCTAGTTTGTTTTACTCAGATTCATTGCTCTTGTCATAGTTGCCTTACGTTTTTGCTTCCAATATCTTTCTATATCTAATTACCAAGTACTTTTAATCACTAAAGACACTATATAAAATACCATGCATGGGCTTCCTAGGTGGCACTAGTGGTAAAGAACCCACCTGCCAATGCAGGAGATGCAATAGACTCAGGTTTGATCCCTGGGTAGGGAAGATCCCATGGAGAAGTGCATGGCAACCCACTCCAATATTCATGCCTGGAGAATCCCATGGACAGAGGAACCTGGTGGGCTCCAGTCCGTGGGGTCCCAAAGAGTCAGACACGACTGAGCAACTAACACTTCACAATAATGCATTATCCTTTTAAATGGAATAAATTGCTTCCTCGTCACCAAGAGGACTTGAGACTGTCACAGTGGTAATGGAAATCATCTGTCTCTCCTCTTATAGGCGTCGACCAGCAAGAGGACTGGTCAAAGCCCAGAATATAGTCTCTGTATCAAAGTTAATTAAAATATCCAGGGATTAAATACAATGCCTTGGTTTTATTACCATGGTGTTCCTCCTAACCAAGACAGCCAGGCATAGACTCAGTTACAGTAACAGATTGTGTTTTGAGTTTACCTAATCAAAGACCCTAAAAGCATTGAACACATGTTTATAAAGCTCATAATACCTGTGTGAATTCCTGTCATTTTATAAGGGAAAACTTACATATATTTGTATGACTGAGTCTCTTTGCTGTTCACCTGAAACTATCACCACATTGTTAATCGGTTATACCCCAATACAAAATAAAAATGTTTTTGAAAAAAAAAGGGAAAACTAAGTGTGCAGGTACTGGTCAGTGGTTCCACAATCAAAAGTTAACTCAATTGGTAAGTACTTCCCATACTTTATATCAATACAGAAACCACATTAAAGATTTCACCTATTGAAATAATGGCTTCTGGGATATCTCAACTATTTTGAAGCTAACTTTTTCTTATTTTTCATGGTCAGTTATGGAGCATCAGAGTGGAGCCAATTCAGATGTTCCTATTTTCTAAAAAAATAATAAGCAGCTGTTCTCTCTGACCTCTGCAGAACAGGAAAATCACCCTCATCACCAGTTTGAATTTTTCCTTTTTGTTCCAAAATATAAGGAAGGGAAATGCCTTGATGTGAATTATACAGAAATGGTTCTCATTTATCTATTTCTTTGTCCTTCCAGATGTACTCCTAAGAAAATACGAAATATCATTTACATGTTCCTCCCCATAACCAAGTGGTTGCCTGCATATAAATTCAAGGAGTATGTGTTAGGTGACTTGGTCTCAGGCATAAGCACAGGGGTGCTGCAGCTTCCTCAAGGTCAGTAGAATGTATTTCTTTTTTTTTCTTCCTCTGATATCATCTCAAACAATTGTGTTAACTTTTTTCTGTTTAATTTCATCATGATTTTAAATTTATAATTTTTATCACATTGTTCTAGCACCTTTTCCTGTCTGGAGTAATTCTTCAGTAACATTTTACCCTTTAAAAGCCTCAGAACTTTTAGTTTCAGAATATGGTGATACACTTACAGATCAATACATTTAGGAACTGGTGGGGCATTGCCTTTCCTTTCCTAAGTTAATTTCTAACTCCATGAACATGTTGTTAGGGGCTGTCCTTAAATCAACTATACTCCATTTAAAAAAAATTTCTTGACTAAGTCCATATCTAATTATAAGGTACCATGGTATACTGAATTCCTCTGCAGTTGTATGATTTTATAGAGATCCAAGAATTTAAGAAAATGCTCACTGATTTATTCACCGGTTCACATGTATGTAACCTGGCCCTCACTGTCTTCACGGAACTATCCAGTTAGGGAGAGAAGCATGAAATAAATAAAAATACACATAAATGTTTAAGTACAAATGATGGTAAACACTATGAAAGAAGATACAGGGCACTCTGACATGATAATAATATGAGGACCTAATTTAAGTAGGTAAGTCACAGAACCCCATTAAGAAAGTGAGATTGACCGTATTGCAATAGGACCTAAGTAGGGACTAGAAGTACTTGGCAGGGCTGCAGCCACCTTACTACATTTTATATCATTTGTACCCTTGTGCATATGCATTTAAATCTTACACTGTGATAAAGGGATGTTTTTTACAGTGCTGCAATAAAATTGGATTATTTAGCTCTGTTCTTGTCTGATATCTAAAAAATTAATACTTCATACTTCCACATAGCGGGGATAAAAGGTGAGATTGAGCTGAGACCTGAAGGATGAGTATGAGGCAGATAAAGAATGAGAATAGGTACATTTCAAGAAGAAGCAATAGCATGTGTGAAGGCAGTTAGCAGGAAAAGAATTGGGTGTTTGAAGAATTCTGAGAAAGGCAGTGTGCTAGGAGTGTGGGGAGTGAGGGGCCAGTGGTTGGCCAGGTGAGCAGCAGCAGGTCTGCATAGCCTTGATAGGCTCTTTTGGGTTCCATTCTGAGTCCAGTGAAAGCTTGTCAGCTTGCTTTCCCCTTGGGTTTGTTTTTTTTTTTTTTTTGCTAAGAGATCTCTGGGACTGTTGTGTGGGGAAGGGACTTGGTTGATGGGAGTGCACCAGAATGAACGTAGGGAAACCAGTTAGAGGCAGCAGTGACTCAGTATAATCAAAAGGGGACAAAGGCTTGACAAGCCTCTAGGTTAGCTGGCCGGAAAAGCTATTCCCTCTCCAGTTTCCTGAAAAGTAATTACCAGATGATAAATTAAAAAAAATAAAATTCCCCAGTGATTAATTAGTTGAATTTTCAATTTGCCAAGTAACTGAGTTGTTGAATCTATTAAATCTGTTAAAGCTTTAAATCAGGTTTAGGACCATTCTCCATAACCATTTTAGCACCAGAAGACAGAGAAAGGGACATATTTAAAGGCAGAGGTGAGGGTGGGGGAAGGAGCAAACATAAACTCAGCATCTGAAGTGGGAAATAGGATCTAGACTGACGTTCAGTCAAGTTGGACTGACAGAGCTTCAGGAAATGGTTGCAGTGAGCACATGTAGACAAACGCTTGAGAGAAATTCTAGGATTTTGCATAGTTGTGTTTTCACTAAAATGCCATTCTGCAACATTTTTTGGACCTTCTTCCATCTTGATAAAGTAAAGAATAAAATGGAAAGAACTGGAAACATACATGCTGTGTTTTATAAGTAAAATCAGCAGGACTGGCTGTTGGACTGATTTGGAGGAGAATGAGGAAGCTGGGCATGTGAGGGACAGGAGACTGACATTAGATTAGGAATGAGAATTTTCTAGAGAAAGGTGAAAAGCCTTATGCATTTACCCTCCACCTAAAGCCAAAGAGGGAAAGAAGGACTGCAACAGAACCACTTGGAGCACTGGACATGTGTCCCTTGAAGTTTGTGGGCACTGTTGCAGGAAAAGTAAATCTACAGGTGGAATGGTGTGAACCACCTAGAACAGCAGAATGTGGCCTACACTTGCAAAGTTTCCTGGGGCTAAAGCATTACAAGGTGCTTTGGGAGGTAACCAGGCTTGGCCTTTTGAAAGTAACCTGCCCAAGAAGACTGCCTACAGCATAAGCAGCTGCCAGCAGAAAGAACCTAGAAGAGGTGTAAGACCTGGAACCTGGAAGGGGCCAAGATTAGGGGGAGGGGTGTTACATCTGCCAGAGGATGCTACACTGGGAGTTCCTCATTGGAAAGGGGTCTCCGGAGAACCCTCAAAGCTCCCCACTGGAGAAGCAGCCAGCATTTCGGAATTAACAGCAGATTACAGCTGTGCCAGTCAAGTAAGACTTTCTGCCCGTATCTAATTTGGGAAAGAAGAAAGCTGATCACCGAAGAATTGATGCTTTTGAACTGTGGTGCTGGAGAAGACTCTTGAGAGTCCCTTGGACTGCAAGGAGATCCAACCAGACCATTCTAAAGGAGATCAGTCCTGGGTGTTCATTGGAAGGACTGATGCTAAAGCTGAAACTCCAATACTTTGGCCACCTTATGCGACGAGTTGACTCACTGGAAGACTCTGATGCTGGGAGGGATTGGGGTGGGAGGAGAAGGGGATGACAGAGAATGAGGTGTCTGGATGGCATCACCAACTCGATGGACATGAGTTTGAGTGAACTCCGGGAGTTGGTGATGGACAGGGAGGCCTGGCATGCTGTGATTCATGGGGTCGCAAAGAGTCGGACACGACTGAGTGACTGAACTGAACTGAAATGAACTGAAAGCAGAAAAAAATCTACTCCTGGTAAGGAGGGAATGACAAGGAAAACTGTCTCAGCCTGGACTCTCTGAGCACAAATACAAGTTTCTGTGTAGGAGTGGGACAGAAGTGTGGGCATGTTAAGACACATCAGCTTAAATTAACATGGTTTTCATTTGTTCGTCATAGATAAAGAACCAAGAGAAAAATACACAGAGCCTGCTGTTTTCTAACGATCTCCCCATTTCTGTTTGGTCTTAATCCCACAGGTTTAGCCTTTGCAATGTTGGCAGCTGTGCCTCCAGTGTTTGGCCTATACTCGTCATTTTACCCCGTTATCATGTATTGTTTTTTTGGAACCTCCAGACACGTATCCATAGGTAAACCTTATAGTTGATGTTTTACTACCTTTCCTTTTGGATTTCCCAGCTTTGCAATGTGCCGAAGAAATAGCATGTTTGTTATTCGGATATCAAACTTTTGTTACTGTATGCCCAATAGGTGCTTTTAAAAAATACACTCCCCCTCAAGATTTCTAGAATTAATATTTTTCTTATAATATGGGCATAACAGAAAAAGACAGTTTTCTTGTCTAAAAAGAGTAGTTGTTGAAATCTGTGATGTAAGTATTTCAGTTCATAATACAATTTGCTTGCATCTGTGTTTTCTTTTTATTTATTTTATTAATGTTACTTCAAGTTCCTACTGGTATGTATACATTGCATTTGCATCTTATTTTAGACACTGAATTGTACATGGTTTGTCTTTAGTGTATTTAGGATCAGGTTTATATGGGTTTCATAATAGTGCTGGTGCTGCCTGAGGGTGCTACCAGCCAACACACACACGTCTCAGATGTTCATTGCTGGGTAACAAACACACCCAAAATTTAGCAGCTAAAAACAATCATTTGATTAGCTCTCATAGTTTCTCTGGGTCAGGATTTGGGAAGGGCTCAACTGGACGGTTTTGGATCAGCATCTCTCAAGCAGCTGAGAGTCAGGTGGGAGCTGGAGCCAGAGCAGCTTCAGGAAGCTGGTCTCCCTCACCCTCTCCCTCTCTTCTTCCCTCTCACTCCACCCTCTCTCCATGGGGTCCTTTCTGGGGCTTTCTTACACACAAGGTTGAAGCACAAGCAAGCAGCACAGCTCTCAGGCAGAAGCCATATCATCTTTTCTTACGTAGCCTCACAGGTCACACAGTATCTCTTCTGCTGCATTCTTTTGGTTACTAGCGTGCCACAAGTCCACCCAGTTACAAGGAGCAGTTAGGCCACCTCTTCATGGGAAAATGTCAAAGTTCTAGAAGAGTGTATGGAATGGAAGATTCTGTCACTGTGCAGTGTTATTTCAGTGAGGATTTATTGACCTCACCTGTCTCTCTGGGATACTGGCAACAATCACATCAGATATGCTGAAAATCATTTATCTGATTAATACTTCATTATTTCAGGTCCATTTGCAGTTATTAGCCTGATGATAGGCGGTGTGGCTGTTCGATTAGTACCAGATGATATAGTCATTCCAGGAGGAGTAAATGCAACCAACGGTACAGAGGCAAGAGACGCCTTGAGAGTAAAAGTCGCCATGTCTGTGACCTTACTTTCAGGAATCATTCAGGTAAGACTCACAGATGTGGAAATAAGCTCTCATTTGCTCATTTAATAAATATCTTTTGAGCACTCCTGGCTGGTCATGGGCAGGGTCAGCCAGCAAAACTCCAGAGCTTGGGGTTTGTAGCTCAGGAACAACAGTCCCACTGCATGCTTTACTTAAATTGATATTGAGTAGGAACTAGCTATGGAGAAGGCAATGGCAAGCCACTCCAGTACTGTTGTCTAGAAAATCCCATGGATGGAGGAGCCTGGTAGGCTGCAGTCCGTGGGGTCGCTAAGGGTCGGACACGACTGAGCGACTTCACTTTCACTTTTCACTTTCACGCATTGGAGAAGGAAATGGCAACCCACTCCAGTGTTCTTGCCTGGAGAATCCCAGGGACGGGGGAGCCTGGTGGGCTTCCGTCTATGGGGTCACACAGAGTCGGATACGACTGAAGTGACTTAGCAGCAGCAGCAGCAGGAACTAGCTAGCTTCAGTTGGGTACTTTAGAGGTTCTAAAAGCAAGACTAGCTTTAAGCAGGGTGGGTTGGTAATGGGAAAAGGCATTTCTTATCTGCCTGGAAGGAGCAGGCAATGACATGATTAAGTGTGCCCCCACTTCTGAGGGATAGGGAGCATAGAAAGGGTGCCCAGTGCTTCGTGGGGCTCCAGGCCCCTCCAAATGTTGTTGTTTTCTGAATAACCACTGACTGATTTGTTGGCTACTTACCTGCTATAGATACAAATTTGTAGTGTTAGAAAGTGGTCCAGAAAAAACTTTGGGATGTTTTCTGTTGGATTTAACTTCCTGACCTATCATATGATTTATTTGTCTCTTTGTCATTAAAAAAAAAAAGTTTTGCCTAGGTGTCTGTAGATTTGGATTTGTGGCCATATATCTCACGGAGCCCCTGGTCCGTGGGTTTACCACCGCTGCAGCTGTGCATGTCTTCACTTCCATGTTAAAATACCTGTTTGGAGTTAAAACAAAGCGGTACAGTGGGATCTTTTCAGTGGTGTATGTAAGTAAGCAACTTCCCAACTTACTGGTGTTTGTTTCCCTTCTTTATTTTTCTTCCTTCTCTCCTGTATCTCAAGGCTCACTTTGCTTATTTCTAAGAATTTCAGTAGAAGGGAGAAGATTTAGTCATTCTAAGGCTTTTCTGAGACGAGCATTACAAGAATTATTTCATTAATATGTGATGCTATCTACCTCACAAGGAATTTTTTGTCAGGTCTTTATTTGGTGGCTACACCTTTAGCTTAATTAGCTCCAGAGACAGCTTTTTCATAAGATCAGATTAGGTTCTCTTCGGGAAAGTGAAAGTGAAAGTTGCTTATTCGTGTCTGACTGCAACCCCATGGACAGTAGTCCACTAGGCTCCTCTGCCCATGGAATTTTCCAGGCAACAATACCAGAGCGGGTTGGCATATCCTCCTCCAGAGGATCTTCCCAACCCAAGATTGAACCTGAGTCTCTTATGTTCTCCTGCATTACAAGCAGGTTCTTTACAGTCTGAGCCACCAGGGAAGCCAATTTAAAGTCATTCTGGGATAACATTCTCTCAAAAACTGCTTGCTCAAGCAGGCAAAAATTGGAAGTCTATAAAGCATTTGACTAACACACCTAACCAGTTTAATCTAATACAATGTACATAGACCCTTCCACCCAACTCAGAGAAAATATAAATTATTTACAAGCATGTAGGTAACAATGGTAATAACTGATCATGTTGAAAGTGTACAGCTGACCACAACTTCTAAAAATTCAATTTCACATGGTGCAATATAATTAGAAATCAATAACTAAAGATGGCTTAAAACCTCCATACATTTGGAAACTAAAAACAGATTTCTAAGTAGCCCATGGATAAAAAGAAAATTATGAAGTAATTAGAACCAAATGACAAGTGGAACTGCTACTTATCAAAACTTCTGAAATGCTGCTAAAGATATTTTTGGAATGAAAGACCTATATGGCCTTTGTAAGAATTCATGTGTCACACACGGTGTTAGGCAGAGCAGTGAGCTTACCGTTCAATGGGAAGACAAATGTATTAGTTGCTTAGTTGTGTCTGACTCTTTGCGACTTCATAGACTGTAGCCCGCCAGGCTCCTCTGTCTATGGAATTCTCCAGGCAAGAATACTGGAGTGGATTGCCATTTTCATCTCCAGGGTATCTTCCTGACCCAGCAATCGAACCCAGGTTGCCTGCATTGCAGGCAAACTGTTTACCTTCTGAGCTATAGGAAAGTCCCCAGTACAATGGGAAGACAAATAGTAAACCACTAATCACATAAAAGAAGAAGAAGGAGAAGGAAACGGTAACCCACTCCAGTATTCTTGCCTGGAGAATCTCATGGACGGAGAAGCCTGGTAGGCTACAGTCCATGGGGTCACAAAGAGTCGGACATGACTGAGTGACGGAACGGAATGGAACAGAATTACATAAATGGGCTGCCCAGGTGACTCAGTGGTAAAGAATCTGCCTGCTATTGCAGGAAATGCAGGTTTGATCCCTGAGTCAGGAAGATCCCCTGGAAATGAAAATGGCAATCCACTCCAGTATTCCTATCTGGAGAATTCCATGGACAGAGGAACCTGGTAGACTACAGTCCATGGGGTCGCAAAAGGGTCAGACTTGACTTAGCAACCAAAACAAGTCACATAAATGTGTAATTAAGTATAAATTGTGTTAAATGCTATGAAGGAAAAATCAGGCTGCTATGAAAATTGAATAGGGAGGCCTTTAGATTAGGGATCTATAATTCATACACACAAGATGGTGGAGTAGAAGAACGTGCACTCATCTTCTCCTGTGAGAACTCCAGTTACAACTGGTCAATACCGAAATCAGATTGATTATGTTCTTTGCAACCAAAGATGAAGAAGCTCTATACAGTCAGCAAAAACAAGACTAGGAGCTGACTGTGACTCAGAGCATGAACTCCTTATTGCCAAATTCAGACTTAAATTGAAGAAAGTAGGGAAAACCACTAGACCATTCAGGTATGACCTAAATCAGATCCCTTATGATTATACAATGGGAGTGACAAATAGATTCTAGGGATTAGATCTGATAGAGTGCCTGAAGAACTATGGACAGAGGTTCATGAAATTGTACAGGAGACAGGGATCAAGATCATCCCCAAGAAAAAGAAATGCAAAAAGGCGGAATGATTGTCTGACAAGGCCTTACAAATAGCTAAGAAAAGAAGAGAAGCTAAAGGCAAAGGAGAAAAGGAAAGATATACCCATCTGAATTCTGAGTTCCAAAGAATAGCAAGGAGAGATAAGAAAGCCTTCTTCAGTGATCAATGCAAAGAAAGAAAGGAAAACGATAGAATGGGAAAGACTAGAGATCTCTTCAAGAAAATTAGAGATAACAAGGGAACATTTTGTGCAAAGATGGGCACAATAAAGGACAGAAATGGTATGGACCTAACAGAAGCAGAAGATATTAAGAAGAGGTGGCAAGAATACACAGAAGAACTATACAAAAAAGATCTTCATGACCCAGATAACCACGATGGTGTGATTACTCATCTCAAGCTAGACAACTGGGCCTTAGGAAGCATCACTGGAGTGCGAAGTCAAGTGCGCCTTAGGAAGCATCACTACAAACAAAGCTACTGGAGGTGATGGAATTCCAGTTGAGCTATTTCAAATCCTAAAAGATGACGCTGTGAAAGTGCTTCACTCAATATGCCAGCAACTTTGGAAAACTCAGCAGTGGCCACAGGACTGGAAAAGTCAGTTTTCATTCCAATCCCAAAGAAAGGCAATGCCAAAGAATGTTCAAACTACCACACAATTGCACTCATCTCACATGTTAGCAAAGTAATGCTGAAAATTCCCCAAGTGAGACTTCAACAGTATGTGAACCGTGGACTTCCAGATGTTCAAGCTGGTTTTAGAAAAGGCAGAGGAACCAGAGATCAAATTGCAGGCATCCATTGGATGATAGAAAAAGCAAGAGATTCCAGAAAAACATCTACTTCTGCTTTATTGACTATGCCAAAGCCTTTGACTATGTGGATCACAACAAAATGTGGAAAATTCTTCAAGAGATGGGAATACCAGACCACCTTACCTGCCTCTTGAGAAATGTGTATGCAGGTCAAGAAGCAACAGTTAGAACCAGACATGGAACAACAGATTGGTTCCAAAATGGGAAAGGAGTACGTCAAGGCTATATGTTGTCACCCTGCTTATTTAAGTTATATGCGGAGTACATCATGCGAAATGCCGATCTGGATGAAGCACAAGCTGGAATCACAATTGCCAGGAGAAATATCAGTAAGTTCAGATATGCAGATGAAACCATCCTTATGGCAGAAAACAAAGAACTAAAGAGCCTCTTGATGAAAGTGAAGGAGAAGAGTGAAAAATGCTGGCTTAAAACTCAACACTCAAAAAACAATGATCATGGCATCCTGTCCCATCACTTCATGGCAGATAGATGGGGAAACAATGGAAACAGTCAGAGACTTTATTTTGGGGGGCCCCAAAATCACTGCAGATGGTGACTGCAGCCATGAAATTAAAAGATGCTTACTCCTTGGAAGAAAAGCTAGGACCAACCTAGACAGTATATTAAAAAGCAGAGACATTACTTCGCCAACATAGGTCTGTCTAGTCAAAGCTTTGATTTTTCCAGTAGTCATGTATGGATGTGAGAGTTGGACTATAAAGAAAGCTGAGTGCTGAAGAATTGATGCTTTTGAACATCAAAAGTGTTGGAGAAGGCTCTTAAGAATCCCTTGGACTGCAAGGAGATCCAACCAGTCCATCCTAAAGGAAATCAGTCCTGAATATTCATTGGAAGGACTGATGCTGGAGCTGAACCTTTGTTATTTTGGCCACCTGATGCAAAAAACTGATTCATTGGAAGAGACCCTGATGCTGGGAAAGATTGAAGGCAGGAGGAGATGGGGACAACAGAGGATGAGATGGTTGGATGGCATCACAACTCAATGGACATGAGTTTGAGCAAGCTCTGGGAGTCGGACAGGACTAAGCGATTGAACTGACTGACTAGATTAGGGATCTAGGAAAGTAGCTTTAAGAAAGTGACAATTAAATTGAGTATTTCATTGATTAAAATGGAGTCCAACTGTGTGTGTCCATGCATGCTCAGTCATATCCAACTCTTTGTTACCCCATGGACTGTAGCCCACCAGGCTCCTCTGTCCATGGGATTTCCCAGGCAACAATTCTGGAGTGGATTGCCGTTTCCTTCTCCAGGGGATCTTCCCGAGCCGGGATCAAACCCACAGCTCCTGCATCTCCTGCATTGTCAGACAAATTCTTTACCACTGTGTCACTTGAGAAGCCTCCAAGTGTGGGAATAGTTCCTAAATAACTAAATTCTTCATTTCCTCTAATAGCTGGTAACATGCTTCTTACTCTGAGATTTCTCCAAGTGCCTTTACACAAAGGAAATAGGACAGAGAGGCACACCAGAGAATGCTCTAGGTATTGACAGGAAAGGTTTGTAGCCTGGGCTCGGTGGTTATCTACTTGCCCAGTGTCCAGATGAGTACTGACTACACGTGGGGTGCCAAGACTGCAGCCTTAGGAGACAATTAAGTGGCTTTCTTCTCTTAAGTTTCCTGGGCTTCCTTCTAAGTTTCAGCTACTCTCTTGCCTTCGAAGCTCACCTGATTCCTCTTTCATCTGCTAAAAATGATTTCTCCTGCTTTCAGGTCCTAAAAGCTTTCCTGTATATTTGCTTTCAGATTATTATGCTGATATAACCCATGGTCCTTTCCTAATGCTCAGGACTCAGCTTCATGGTGACTCTCCTGAATTTTACAGTTCTACATTGAGACGTTAGTATAGCAAAAAACACTATAACATATGATTGTTGGGTAGGTATTACAACTACAAAGTTGTACAGCTGGGTAAAAATGACTCCTAGTGGTGAAAGCTGCAGAGAGAAAGATTTCAGGCTAAGAACTGTTAACTGGAAATATCCACTACTGGGATGGCTAGTGTGAATTAGAGCACTAGATTGTCTATTCAGGGGCTATTGCTTGATGTAACATCCAGTGTTCACTGTGTTACAGAGTACAGTTGCTGTGTTGCAGAATGTTAAAAACCTCAACGTGTGTTCCCTAGGCGTTGGGCTGATGGTTTTTGGTTTGCTGTTGGGTGGCAAGGAGTTTAATGAGAGATTTAAAGAGAAATTGCCAGCACCCATTCCTTTAGAATTCTTTGCGGTAAGTCAACTTCCAGCTACATTCACCTAGCTGTTTCTGTGAAGGGTTTCGAAGTGGGACGGGGAGAGAGAAGTTAGACATTTTTTCTCTCTGTTCCTCTAAAAGAAGGTTGGAGTTTGTCAAGGGGAACTTTTACAAATACAGTGACAAAAAAAGAAAAGCGTCAAAATATAGGCATGGGTGACTTTTAAAACATAGATGAAGACTATCCATAAAAATGTGATGTAAATTATCTGAGTGAAATTATGGAGATTTTTCTTTCTCGGAGTTTTTATTGTCTAATTGTTTTATAGTGAATATGTAATACTTTAATGACTTGAAAAAATGGAAAGCCACTCTAGTACTCTTGCCTAGAAAATCTCATGTACAGAGTAGCCTGGTGGGCTACAGTCCATGGGGTCGCTACTAGTCGGACACGACTGAGCGACTTCACTTTCACTTTTCACTTTCACACATTGGAGAAGGAAATGGCAACCCACTCCAGTGTTCTTGCCTGGAGAATCCCAGGGATGGCGGAGCCTGGTGGGCTGCCGTCTATGGGGTTGCACAGAGTCGGACATGACTGAAGTGAAAAAACAAGCTGTTTCTAGTTTGGAAAGAGCAAAAGACAAAGGTTCCCAAACTTTGTTAATTCTTGGCACTCATAGGTCAAAAAAAATGCCTAATAGTTCCATTTGCTAAGTAATCAAGTCCAAACAATTTAATGTATATTTATGTCTAACAACTTAAGAACTGTCTGTAAAAATAATGCTTCAGTTCAGTTCAGTTCAGTCGCTCAGTCGTGTCCAACTCTTTGCGACCCCATGAATTGCAGCACATCAGGCCTCCCAGTTCATCACCAACTCCCAGAGTTCACTCAAACTCATGTCCATTGAGTCGGTGATACCATCCAGCCATCTCATCCTCTGTAGTTCCCTTCTCCTCCTGCCCCCAATTCCTCCCAGCATAAGCGTCTTTTCCAGTGAGTCAACTCGTCGCATGAGGTGGCCAAAGTATTGGAGTTTCAGCTTTAGCATCAGTCCTTCCAATGAACACCCAGGATTGATCTCCTTTAGAATGGACTGGTTGGATCTCCTTGCAGTCCAAGGGACTCTCAAGAGTCTTCTCCAACACCACAGTTCAAAAGCATCAATTCTTCAGCGCTCAGCTTTCTTCACAGTCCAATTCTCACATCCATACATGACCACTGGAAAAACCATAGCCTTGACTAGACGGACCTTGGTTGGCAAAGTAATGTCTCTGCTTTTTAATATACTATCTAGGTTGGTCATAACTTTCCTTCCAAGGAGTAAGCGTCTTTTAATTTCATGGCTGCAATCACCATCAAAATAATGCATATAAATTGAAATAAAGTGTTATTACATTCTTAAATAACCACAGCAGTTTATTAATGAATTTGTGTGGCTTGTGGACATTGCACAACCCCTTGGACCTGGGAATCAGACTCCACTACCCTCATTTCCTGTTCACTTTTGATTTTTGTGTAGTACTTGTTTTCTAAATCACAGTGACCAAAGGCTTTGCAAACCTTCTTGGTATGACTGAAACCAGTGTAGTAGGAACTAATGTGGAAACTGTGAACTACTCAAACTAGACGTATGCATGGTATCTGACAGGTGTCCCTATTTCCCATGAAAGTCTCACAGACCCAGTGAGCTCTCCTTGGGACTCTGGGGCACTTTGGTGTATAGTTTGGGAACCCACAGGAGAAAAAATAAAAAGGATAGGTATCTGATCCAAATTTAGCAAGAAGTTCCAGCCCCAAAACCTGCCAGCTGGTATAGCTCACAAGGAAGCCAGTGCCTTTGATTCTCTTCCTTGCTTTCATCTCATCTACACACAAATAGGACTGTTTCTCATCATCTCAAGACCTATTCTATCACTGGGGTTTGACACAGAGTTCCTGTTTCCTCTTGGAAAACAAAAGGAGGTTCTCAGCTCCCTTGCATGGCAAAGGAGAAGGACAAGCCTTAATCATGAAGTAAATAATGAAGATTGTTTTTCCTGGCCGAGGTTCCTAGTTCTATCCACTTTCCAGATTCCCTTTAAAGTTTCCTTCATGTTTCCCAGAGCAGTGGTTCTCCGGAATTCTTTCATTGTAATTATGGTGAACCTGTGTTTTTTTGGTTTTGGGTTTTTGGGTTTTTTACTTATTTGTGTGTTCCTCAGAACAAGGAAGAAGGAAGCCATGCTGGAAAATTGGGAACAGTATCTGCATGACTCTCTTTAAACGTAAAATTTCTTTCTTATCCTAAAATTGTTTGGGGTTTTGTATTGTTTCAGAATGCATCTGTGTGTGTTGGTAGGAAAGCTGTGGTTTAAATTATTTACCACTGCATAAAGTTGATGCTCCAGAAACTTGAGCCATGTGTATCCTGTGGATTTGAATTTGGGGGCACTAAGGAAATGGCAACCCACTCCTGTGTTCTTGCC
Source organism: Moschus berezovskii (assembly GCF_049115385.1). Classification (NCBI taxonomy): domain Eukaryota; kingdom Metazoa; phylum Chordata; class Mammalia; order Artiodactyla; family Moschidae; genus Moschus; species Moschus berezovskii. The sequence goes on along the minus strand of NC_142462.1, from coordinate 52,456,353 downwards.
TGGAAAATCCCAGGGACGGGGGAGCCTGTTGGGGTAACATTGGTGGGGTCGCACAGAGTCGGACACGACTGAAGCGACTTAGCAGCAGCAGCAGCAGCCCCCAGTTCGAGATGTACAACAGATGCAGTTAAGGGTGGCAGACATTACCACCAACAAAGAAGAGGCATTTCATCATGGGGCCAGAAGCAGCCATGCCCTTGACCTCGCAGGCTGCTGTGTCTGATCATGAGCTTACCTTCTTGTTGGTTCCCTGCAGCAGGCCCCTCTGTGGGGGACTGGCTCCCTTCTCTGGCTATCCCTATTCCTTTGCTCCTGAGTAACCCAGTCAGAAAATTCTACAGGCAGTCATTCTTTAGGATGAAGAAAGTTGCCATCTCTTCTGTTATTTTCTCTTCTTGTAGCTCACTGAGGCTTGTACTTCACACACAGACTAAATCCAGAAAACCTTATATATAAGGACACTCAACGACAGTCGGTTTTGCTTCAACTTTGCCACAGACATGGGAGAAGACAGCCATGCTTCTGGAAGTGCTGGTGGGCACCTCTAACCACCTTGGTGCTGCTGTCCTGGAGACAGAGTCCACAGGACACTGATCCACAATTGTAGATCCAAACATACCTTTTACAATGATATACTGTCACTGTATCACCCTCACAAGACATATTTCATGTCCTTTGTTTGTACCACCTTGGCCAGAGCCTCATCTTACTTGCCCTAAATGCAAAGCCAACTCCTAGAAGGTTTTACAGCTTCTTTCTCTTTGTAGCCAACTAGCCAAATGCCTCAGGATGAAGCAGAGCAAAGTAAAGAGGAAAGAATTCCAGGTCACAAGGAGACTGTAGAGTCCACTTTAATGTTGTGGAGAAGGGTCATTAGGAGAAGTTAGAAATGCTGGGAGCTGACTGTAATTTTTCTTTTTAAAACTGAAAGTGTGAGAATAGATTTGGCTTAGCTAACAAGTTCTTTGAAGCTTATTTTTGTGATGTTTGAATGTTTATTTCTCAAAGTGCATTCAGGTTTCTGTCTCTTTCAGGTGGTTATGGGAACTGGCATTTCGGCTGGGTTTAACCTTCACGAATCGTACAATGTGGATGTCGTTGGCACACTTCCTCTGGGGTAGGAAAATAGTTATAAGTAACAGTATGACTTGAATAATCAGTAGATGGATATCTTATATCTCCTGCTTTAGTTCTTGAAATGAAAAATCATTTTCTCCTATATATCAAATAGCTAAGTGTTTGGGGTTTTTTGGTTTTTGGGTTTTTAGCATGTGTATGTGTGGCAGAGGTTATTGTGGTAAAAATAATAATAATAACATAAAATTCACCGTTTTAATCATTAAGTGCATAGTTCAGTATACTAAGTACAGTCACGCTGTTGTGAAACAGATCTCCAGAACTTTTTCACCTTGCAAATCTGAAAGTCTGTACTGTTAAACAATAACTCTCCTTTCTGCTTTCCCTCCAGCCCCTACTCTCTATCTCTATGAATCTGATTATTTTAGTACTCATAAGTGTAATCATATACTATTTGCCTTTTTTGTGATTGGCTTATTTCATTTAGCATAATATCATCAAGGTTCATGTTATAGCATGTGACAGGATTTCCTTCCTCTTTAAAGTGGAATAAAATTTCACAGTGTGTCTGTACCACTCTTTGTTTATCCATTCATTCATTGATGGACATTTGGGTTGCTTCCACGTCTTAGCTATTGTGACTGATCCTGCTCTGAGCATGAGTATACAAATATCTCTTCAAGACCCTGTTTTTAGTTGTTTTGGATATACACATATACGTGGGAATGTTAGATCATATGACAGTTCTAGTTTAACTTTTTGAGAACCTCCATACTGTTTTCCATAATTGTTGCACCATTTTACAGTCCCACCAACAATGACATGTGGTTTTTCTTTTTTTTTTTCCTATATAGCACTTACCAATTTTTTATTAATAGATCTCTTCCTGAGTAGCATAGGAGTTAAAAGCAAAATGACCTAAATCTAGCCTGTCACTTACTAGCTTTGTGACCTTGGGCAAGTCATATACCATCTCAAAGCCTCAGTTTCCTCCTCTGCCAAGTAAGCATGGAAATTAATGACTATCTGAGGGGCAGAGGTGAGACCTATGGGAAACAGTGCGGGTAAAGCAGTCCATGTAGCACCTGGCACACAGTGCATGGTCTAGACGTGTTAATTGAAAGTTCTGTGGCTCATTATTTCAACCAGTTTTCTTGTTTTAGACTACATATTGCTGCTTTGCTTCATCTGTTTTTCTCTTATCTAATTCTACATTTTCAAAATTTTACTATTATTTTTTATATTTAAAGGAGTAAGAGTGACTACGAGCCTCTCCCGGTCTCATCTGTCCCTCTCTGATCATCTCTGGCTCTCTCTGTATCTCTCTGTGTGTCTCTGTCTTTTTGTCCCTGGTACCGTCTGTTTCTTGCCACCCTCTCCTCTCCTTGCAAAAGAACAGAGTCAGACATTTGCCCAGATGTTGGATATTGAAAGAACCTGGCATATTCCATCAGGGCTTGCTCCAGGGACCAGCTAAGAATCCCCAGAAAAGCCCAGGGAGGAGGAGTTGCTCTCCAAGCCAAAGTTCACCCAGGGAGCAAGTGTTGAAGGAGGAAGCCTGCACTCAGCTTCAATGAATTGCTATCATAAATGTGTTACTTATGATTCATTTAAAAGTATAACACAGTGATAATCCTTGCTTTTCTATTGCACTTATAATTTTTTAAGTACTTTCATACCCACCATGTCAATGATGGCTCACAATAACACTGTTGACGTGTGTTATCCTCACTTAACAGATTAAAAAGTTCATTTATTCTCACTTATTCAACATATATTTATTCAGTGCCTATTACGTGCTAGGGACACAGCAGTTAAAAACAGAAGTGAACATGGAAGCAAAAAAGTCTTTGCTCTCATGGAGCTGATATTCTACTAGGAGAAATAGGCAATACATCAGTAGTGAGACATGCCGTAAGGCAGGGGAAGCCAGGTAAGAGACAGGAGGGTCTGGGGTTGCTCTTTTAGGTAGGGTGTCAGGGAAGGTGACATTTGAGAGATGTGAGTGCGGTTCGGTGAGTCCCAGCCTGGAGTCAGAACTCAGTCTTCTGATACCCAGTTGTGTGATCTTTCCATTACCTCACACCTGAGTCGCTAACTTAGTTAGTCATGTGATAAACACGAGTCTTTGGATCCAATAGATAACCCTATTCAATAATCACAAGTAATTTACATGGTGAATTTTTACACTTAGATTTCTCCTTTTTAAAATTCACATGCCACCATAATTCCTACCTAATCCCTTCCTTTCCCTATTGCATTATACCCAAATATGCTTTCCCTCTATTAGTAAAAGCTAAACCTTAAAAAAAAAAAAAAAGTACCATTTTGAAACTTGACTTCCCAGAAAACTTATCTTTATGGAACTTTGCTCAAAACCAGGCTGGAAACCAATAATGCCTGTCTAACGTCCTATATATGTACAGTCATACCATTTCAGTGATATATGAGCCAAACAACAGTAGTTTATTTGCTCACAGTTTGTCCATGTAGATGAGGCTTAACTGAGTGATCGTCTCACTTGGGGTCTCTCAGGCAGCCACAGACTCTAAAGGGATGACTGGGGCTGGAGGAACCAAGAGGACCTCTGTCTGACAGCTCAGCTTCTGTGGCTGGAACAGCTGAGGGCTAGCTGGCATCTTCTCCCCACACGGGTCTCCAGCAGGGTAGCCAGGGTCTCTGTGTGTCGGCTCAGGGCAACAGGACAGAAGAGCAGAAGCTGCCAAGTGGCTTACCACACTCACTCAGCATCACTCCCACCACGTTCTGATCAAAGCAAATCAAATGGCCAGCCCGGATTCAACTAGAGGGGAAACAGACGACATCTCAATATGGGAGCAGCACACACACACAAGCGAGGAATCGTTAGTGATTGTATTTGAAAACACTGCTGTAACTACCACGCTTACCTACACACACACACACACACACTTAAATACACAATGCAGGGTCCAGAAATTGATAGATGACTGTTAAAAGATCCCAGTCATGGCAATGTATCACATTCCTTGATTTACATCTCTTAATTCATTGCCACATACATTCTTTTCTCATATTCTTATTCCTCAGACCCAAACCAGCTGCCATGCCTTCTCTCCTGATTAATGCTTATGCAGCAAAGTTGCAGGGAAAGACAGTAAGTTCTATAGTCAGTCCTCCTGAGTCTGATCCCAGCTCTGTCTTCAGCAGATCATTTAACTCTGCAAATATTCATTTTTTTCACCTATAAATTGGGATAATAATGACACCTATGTAAAAGGATTGTTGTAAGGACAAATGAGATGACATATGTCAAGCATGTAGCACATAACTTGAGTTTAATAAATGCTAGCTTCCTTTCCTTTTCTCCCCTCCCTTTCCCTTACCCCAGAACCTGAGATAACCCCTTCATCATTGTGATATGACACAGTATGAGAAATAACATGGAGAGGCAGGTTCTTCACAGTTTTTGTTGAACTTGGTAGATGAGTCATTTGATCTTGGACAAATTGCTTGACCTCACTATGCTTCATTTTCCTCATCTGTAAAATGGGGATTATAATGGTGCCTAGCTCACAGTGCTATTAGAGATAGGTAAACACAGAACCTGGCACAAAAAGAAGCACCTAATAAATGACTGGAAAAATATAAATCTGTGTATCAGTTAATTGATGTTATTATTATTTAGCCCAATGCCTTGAATTGGAGCAGGTGCCTTTGAAAACCTCTATTGCCCTTTCCCCCATACGATTCCAAGAAATACCTATACTGTTCTTTTAGGACAAAGGTTCTAAACTATAGGAATGGACAACAAAATTATGTTCCCCATTAGAAAGCTCCAGGAGTCACATTTATGGCCCCTCCAGACTCCTAGGGTTCCCAGGTGAGACCCAAGAAGTATAATCTGCTGCTGCTCCTTTCCCATGTTAGAAACTCACCGAAAGGGATGTGGAGAAAAAAGCAGAGTCCTTACATCAAATAGCAAGGGAGAGCAGTGCTGCCTAGACAGTAGTAATTCTCCAATAAGATAGCCTTGTCCAGCTCCCTCCTCACCTCAGTTTTGGTTTGAATGTCTTGTGGCATTTGAGCGCTTCACTGACCCTCTCTTCTTCCCACTCTTGAGTCTTACTTACACCTGCCGTACGGGGAGCCGTGCGGTGTGGGGTTACTCCTTTTCTAAATAAAATGGCATTGGATCTCTGCTGATAACCCATTCAGGTTGAAAGCTGACACTCTGGGGATGGGGCCTGGAAAGAACCTGTGCCGTCAAAGAGGGCCCTGCTTTTTGCCGAAACAGGTACTCAAGTGCTGATTACCTCATGTGCAGATAATGCGCCTCCCCCCACTAAAATGCTCCCCTCTAGCTGCATGGTTTTTTCCAGTGGTCACAACACCCAGGTTAAAGTCAGCTTCACTTTTCAGGCTGCTACCTCCAGCCAATCCAGACACCAGCCTCTTCCACCTTGTGTACGTGGATGCCATTGCCATAGCCATCGTTGGATTTTCAGTCACCATCTCAATGGCCAAGACCTTGGCAAATAAGCATGGCTACCAGGTTGATGGCAATCAGGTAAAAATAATTAATTTCCTGCAGATGCTTCCTAGCGGTATGGTCATCTTACTCTACTGTGGGAGGCATTAAATCATCAGAACACTGAGGTATTGAATCCTGCTTCACCTCATCAGTAGGTGAAATCTCCACTCTGAAGTTTACAGTTTGCCAAACTCCTCTAGGTGCTGTCCCTAATTTAAAGCTCACAGCTTGAGAATCTAATATTTTTCCAGAACCATTTTTACTTGGAAGCTTTCTCTTTGTTCATTAAACTTTGAGTTTATGATTCTTCACTCAAATATATTATTTGCTGCCTTCTTTTATAAGATAGCTGCAGATAAATTATTTAATCTGAATACCATGAGCCATTAGTTTGGCTTGAAGTGTTACTGTAACACTGTGTAGTTCTAAGAGGAGACTAGATGTTCCATGTTTGTATGAGACAGTGATCCAACTAGAAGACCAGAAGTTGCCCTGAGATAAGGACTCACTCACTGGTTCAGAGGACACTGGCATGGGTTCCTGTATGAACATCAGCCCAGGTATTTAAAAGATGCCAGTAGTCCTATCCACCAATAATTTTCTCTTAAACATCAAAAGTATTTTGTCCTTGTTACTGCAGTTTTCTTTAAAAAACAAAAATATTAATTGTGTAGAGAGTGTGTTTAAGAAAGAGGAGGTTAGGTGATGATCACAGCATTAATCTCTAACGCCATAAAAATTCAAAGTGTTTTTCTCCCACCTTAAATTATGCAATAATTCCTATTTTGAACTCATGCTAAACAAATTTTTATATCTGGAAAGAGAATGAATAGATAGCCTGTACTGTTGAAGATGTCCATTAAATGGGTCATCATGCCTATTCCTGAAAAATAACTGATCTCTTTTGTGCTTTCCTTCCACATGGAAAAGGAGCTCATTGCCCTGGGACTGTGCAATTCCATTGGCTCACTCTTCCAGACTTTTTCAATTTCATGCTCCTTGTCTCGAAGCCTTGTTCAGGAGGGAACTGGAGGGAAGACACAGGTTTGTATGCAGCTGGCCTCTAAGGTCTGGTGATTTGGATGATAAACTAATCTCCTGATTGTATTCTGCCTGAAGATCCATGCTCCAGTGAGCTGTGTATGAATCAGAGAAAGGCATAATTGGTTGAAGCAAATCACAAGGAACTGAATCTACAGAAAAGGAGTATATTCGCCAGTCAAATAAAAAAAAATTAACACTCCTGGCTACCAGTAAACTTCAAGGTTCAGACATAGGATGTTGTCATGAAAGCCTGACAGTGAGAGTGGGCAGATTGCCAGCCCCGTTCCATAGAACTTTCTGCAGTGATGGAAATGTTCAATATTTGTGCTGTCCAGTATGGCAGCCACTAGTCACATGGCCTTCTTGAGCTCTTGAAATGTGGCTAGTGCAACCAAGACCTGAATTTTTAATTTTATTTAATTTACTTTTTACAACTGAAATAACCACACGTGGCTACTGCAAATGAACAACAAAGCCATGTCTGAACTCTTCTGGCCCCTGTGTGTCTTAGGTCTGCACCATATACCTCCTTTTCTCCACCACTGGCATGGGCATTTCATTCAGAGTATTTAAGCATTTCAGCTTCTGTTTAAAGGCTGAAAGACTTCCTGGTGGCTCAGCTGGTAAAGAATCTGCCTGCATTGCGGTAGACCTGGGTTCAATCCCTGGGTTAGGAAGATCCCCTGGAGAAGGGAACAGCTACCCACTCCAGTATTCTAGCCAGGAGAATTTCATGTACTGTATAGTCTGTGGGGTCACAAAGAGTTGGACATGACTGAGCGACCTTCACCTGAAGGCTGTGAGAGGAACCAAAACCTCGAAAACGGAGTGGGAAACAGTTACAGGTTTATGTAATGGTATGGATGATTTATGTGAAGTCATATCTTTCCATAGTGATTTTCAAGAGACTAAGAGCAACCTATGTCCCACTTCTCACTCAAGTTTCCTAAAAGCCCCTTCCACGTGTCTTTTCTCATCCAGCTTGCAGGTTGTTTGGCTTCATTAATGATTCTGCTGGTCATATTAGCCACTGGATTTCTCTTTGAATCACTACCTCAGGTGTGTACCTTGGATTTGGTGAGAGGTTTTTCCATGTGTAGAGATTTTACAGTTTTATTAGTTGATATTTTTGTGACTCTCGTGGGTTTTTACTATAACCCTAGTAGGGTAGTAGCAAAAAGGGTCAACACTAGGGTCAATATCCTCTTCCACAATCTGCCAATACCTGGGACCTATGCGAAGCCTTCTCAACATCTCTGGTTCTGTTTCCTTATCTGCAAAGTGGAGGTTTGGGTTTGGCTTATCTCCAAGGTCCCTTCTCTCTGATATTCTATGACCTTATACTTCTATTAAAAATTTGAGATGGCCTACACTCATAAAACATTTAATCTAGTAGAACTTAGGGACGATATAGAGTAGAAAACTCATGATGCAGGAAGACCATGGGGGAAATCATTCCCTGAGTACCATTTAATTCTAAACCTCTTGGCCACCATACAGGTTTGCTACTAGGATATAAAACTGGTTTTCCAGGGCCCATTTTAGCTAACCAAGTCCTGAAAATCCAGGTGTTCTTGGCTCCAAACGCACCATCACTGCTGTGTAGGAAGTGAGTGGAGAGAGTTTGTGGAGAGGGCAGCAGGAGGACAGTGAGGAGCCAGCAAGGCTCCTGAGGACACAGTGTGTCCAGGGGGTCTCTGGACACAAGAGTAGAGGCATGTGTGGATGTGCTGTGTTTCAGGCTGTGCTGTCGGCCATTGTGATTGTCAACCTGAAAGGAATGTTTATGCAATTCTCAGATCTCCCCTTTTTCTGGAGAACCAGCAAAATAGAGCTGGTAAGTAACAAAGGTGATTGTTAGGTGAGTATGTCATAGCAGCAAATGAATTGTTGCTGGTAAAAATGTGAGAAAGATAAGTTACTGTGGCCAGTTATTATATGCAGTATCCAGTTAAGCAAGGCTAAGTACTCTGTGTGTGTGTGTGATTCAGGAAGTTTTTCACATGATTCTACCTAAAGCTCTATGTCTTTTGTTTAGACCATCTGGCTTACCACTTTTGTTTCCTCCTTGTTCCTGGGCCTGGACTATGGTTTGATTACTGCTGTGATCATCGCACTGCTGACTGTGATTTACAGAACACAGAGGTGAGAGTGCAGATTGGCTTGGGTGTGTTTCCTGCCTGACAATTCAACAGTGACTTTAGATACAGACCAAAGCTCAACCTGGTCAAAGAAAGCTCTTTGATTACTTCTGGTCTGCATGAGAGGGAGTTGAGGACTCACGGGGCTTGCTGGCTAAATAATCTAAATGACAAATGAAAAACTCAATAGGATCTTTGTAGATGCTCTATTCTGTCACAGTTTATAATTACCAAGGAAGCCCAGATAATTACATTAGTGACTTTTTTAATTTGTCTCATGGTTCATGCCATTCTAGCCCCTGTGGCACCCTGTCTTACATACGCTCTTCTGAATGAACTATGTATTCTTGCAGTCTTTGGCACTGAGTGCTGAGATAGGGTTTGATGACATGGAGCAGACTCTGACACCAAGTTACCATATGTGGGGCTTCAGCTGTTCCTTCCTCCACCCTGAACTATTATGACCTGTCATCCCTTCTAGCAGGAAGCTGAGCCCAATAGAGAAGGTATAAAAGAACTTTTTTTTAAAAAAAATAGTGTGTTCATGATAAATAGATAACTCACTACAAAGAAAAAGAAATATTGTTTCCAAATAGCCTGACTTTTGTGTCAGACAACCCTGGACTCAAGTCCCTGCTTTCATCCTCTATATACTCTGTCATTTTACATGATAGCCTCGGTCTCTGCCTCCATAAAATGAGTCTAATACTTGCTCCCTCAGAGAGTCACAGTGAGGTTCAGATGAGGATAATGCATGTGAAGAGCCTAGCACAGTGCCTGACTCATACTATGTACCCAACAAACTCAACACAGGAGGAATGAAAATGAGGTTGGTCTGCTTTCGCCTCTAGTTGCAAATCACATGATGGTTCTTCAAGTTTTGATTGTGGTTTATTGAAGAGCTGCTAGATGGAGAATGGTGGGATGCTTGCCACTCTGAATTAAGGAAATAAGCATTTTCCTCATCAAAAACTACATAAAGGGAAATGTTAACATGTGGAATCTAAACTCAAGATAAGAATTACACTGTTTTTAATAACAAACTCTACCCTGTCACTCATTTTTATGTAAAAAGAAGTCCCCCACTTGTTTTAATCAGAACATTATTAGTACATGCAAGATTTCTTTATCTCAGAGCTTTAGTGAACATCATGGTTTAAAAATATCTATATCCTTTATGATATAGATATAGACAAAGGTCCATATAGCCAAAACTATGGTTTCTCCAGCAGTCATGTATGGATGTGAGAGTTGGACCATACAGAAGGCTGAGTGCCAATGAATTGATGCTTTCGAACAATGGTTCTGGAGAAGACTCTTGAGAGTCCCTTGAACAGCAAGGAGATCAAACCAGTCAATCCTAAAGGAAATCAACCCTGAATATTCACTGGAAGGACTGATGCTGCAGCTGAAACTCCAATACTGTGGCCACCTGATGTGAAGAACTGACTCATTGGAAAAGCCCCTGATGCTGGGAAAACTTGAGGGCAGGAGGAGAAGGGGGTGACAGAATGAGATGGTTGGATGGCATCGCTGACTCAACGGGCATGAATTTGAACAAACTCTGGGAGATAGTGAAAGACAGGGAAGCCTGGCATGCTACAGTCCATGAGGTCCCAAAGAGTCAGATGTGACTTAGCAACTAAACAACAACAATGAATACCCTTTAAGAAGCCATGGTATAGAATTCAAGATTTTTCACTTTTTTTTTCACCCAAATAGTAGTTTGTGATTTCTTATCATAAATTTTAAAGTTAGGTTGTTTTTAAATGCTCTGCTTCTTTTTCTCTCCCATATGATTTAGTAAAGTTCATTTTTTATGTTTTGTCCCTGTTGGTGATTGGGCTGGGTCTTTGTCAGTTAGAGTTTGGGGAGCCAGTACTCAGGCTGCTTATTTATTTTCAGCTGCTGCTTTTTCTGTAATTGGAGCAGGCTGTCCAGAGAGGGCTAGTGCTTCACTGGCTTTGCTTGTTTTCCAAACACCCAGATTCCCTCACAGCCAACAAGGTTAAGGGACAGTCAGTTCATCAGCAAATAGTTCCGGATGCCTCCTTCCTGCAGGCGATGTGGGCAATGATAAAAATGTGACGGAAATTAAGCTTTCCCCCCCACAACTGAGGTGGGTGGGAGACATATTAAAATAATTTTAAGCTTTTCTTAAAAATTATAAACTGGATAAATTTTTTTCAGGCAGTCCTGTGTTCTCATCGAGATGCTAGACTCTAAGGATATTGCGGTAGATAAAACATGGCCCTTCCCTTCAAAAAGCCTTCATTCTCCTAAGAATGATAGATTCATAATGATGATGATGATGATGCTAATCATGGTAATGAAGTAATGGTGGCATTAAATTAGTGTGGTTATGTGCCTGGCTCTGTGCAAAGATCCGTGCTTTGTATCATTTCATCCTTATAGACCGGTGACTATTAGCATCCCCATTTCACAGATGTGGAAACTTGGGCCTAGATTGATTAAGATCATACAGCAAGTGGTAGACAATGATTCAAATATGAGTTTTTGTAAATCCAGAGGCTAATTCTTAAAGAGCATTTTATAATCCATCTATAAGAAATTGAAATACATGGTTATAAGTGCTTCAGTAACCATAAGCATGGTACAAGTGATAATAAGCATAAGAATTGGCCAGATAAAACCCCATCAGAGTTCATAAAGAGAGACTTTATTGCTCCTTGGGGTGATTAGAAAAGAAACAAGGAGCATTTAGACCTGAGGGTTTTCAGTGCACTCCAGCTGGTCAGGAAGACCTTTTCCGCATCTGTCTGTTGAAATCCTCATACACTGAGACCCCACTCACCCAGCCAGAGAGCTCTCATCCTCCCCTGTGTGCCCACAACAGTGCTTTGGTCTTCCAGCACCTCACATGTCTCCGGGTTACTTGTGTTTTGTGTGGTCCATATGCTAAGTCACTTCAGTTATGTCCAACTGTTTGCGACCCCGTGGACTGTAAATCTCCAGGCTCCTCTGTACATGGGATTCTCCAGGCAAGAATACTGGAATGAGTTGCCATTTCCTCCTCCAGGGCATATTCCCGACCCTGGGATCAAACCCTCCTCTCTTATGTCTCCTGCTTTGGCAGGCAGGTGCTTTACCACTGTTGCCACCTATGGTCCCTGTGTTAACCCCTACTCACCCCTGCCCCCTGGCAACTAGATTGCAACATATGGACAACATTTTGAATCTCTTTTAAAAGGTTTTCTCATAATTGTGAACTCAGCTGAGAACCTTTCTGCTTGTCTACAGTATCAGTCCTTGGTGTTATATTTGTCCACAGTCATCACTAGACTGTGAGCATGAGCAACTTAATCGTAGAGGTGAGATTCCTGGAGCCCAGAACCAGCACATGGTTGTGTGTTCTCTGAATGTTTGTTGAGGGAACCCACCTAAAAAAACCTGTGACATTTCTGCTATAGATTCTAACTCACAAAGCAGTTGTACATACATGCTGAGGAATACCAGAGCATGATAACAAGGACATGAAATGTCAAAGAAAAGACCTTGAGTCATATTCTGGGTCTGCTGAGCTCCCTAACTTGAACAACTCACCTAACCCCACTGGACTTCAGTTTCTCTTCCACATGATGGCAGAAATAAACCCAGTATATTTTTAATGGGCTATAATAAGGTAATAGCAGGTGTTTAAGAAATAGTACCTATCATCATTTCACTGTCTACTTTGAGCCAGACTGTAAAGATATAGGAATTTGTGTTCTTGAAAAATAATGTTTAAAATCTATTCATTTGGGACTTTCTTGGCAGTCCAGTAGCTAAGACTCCAAACTCCCAATGCAAGGACCCCGGGTTCAATTCCTGGTCAAGAACACAAAATCTCACATGCTGTGAGTGAGAGTTCACATGCAGCAACTAAAGATCTCACATACCACTATGAAGATGAAAGATCCCACATCCCATAACTAAGACCCAACACAGCCAAATAAATCAATAAGTAATTTTTTTTAATGTACTCATTTGCTATTATTTTCTCCCATTCTGAGGGTTGTCTTTTCACCTTGTTTATAGTTTCCTTTGCTGTGCAAAAGCCTTTACGTTTAAGTAGGTCCCACTTGTTAATTTTTATCTCCTTTATTCTAGAAGGTGGGTCGTAGAGGATCTTGCTGTGATTTATGTCATAGAGTGTTCTGCCTATGTTTTCCTCTATGAGTTTTATAGTTTCCGGTCTTATGTTTAGGTCTTTAATCCATTTTGAGTTTATCTTTGTGTATGGTGTTAGGAAGCATTCTAATTTCATTCTTTTACACATAGCTGTCCAGTTTTCCCAGTGCAACTTATTGAAGAGACTGTCTTTTCCCCATTGTATATTTTTGCCTCCTTTGTCAAAAATAAGGTGCCCATAGTTGCATGGGTTTATCTCTGGGCTTTCTATCTTGTTCCGTTGGTCTATGTTTCTGTTTTTGTGCCAGTACCATGTTGTCTTGGTGACTGTAGCTTCGTAGTATAGTCTGAGGTCAGGAAGGTTGATTCCTCCACTTCATTCTTCTTTTTCAAGATTGCTTTGCCTATTCGAAGTCTTTTGTGTTTCTATACAAATTGTGAAATTTTTTGTTCTAGTTCTGTGAAAAATGCCATTGGTAATTTGACAGGGATTGCATTGAATCTGTAGACTGCATTTGGTAGTATAGTTGGTTTTACAATATTGATTCTTCCAACCCAGGAACATGGAATATCTTTCCATCTGTTTTACATCACCTTTGATTTCTTTCATCAGTGTCTTAATAGTTTTCTGTGTACAACTCTTTGATTCTGTAGGTGGGTTTACTGCTAGGTATTTTATTCTTTTTGTTGCAATAATTTTCTGATTTTTTGTTGTTAGTGTGTAGGAATACAAATAATAGCAAATGAAACAACTGATGAAGCATTAATTTCCAAATTATACAAGCAGCTCATGCAACCCAACACCAGAAAAACAAGCACCCCAATCAAAAAGTAGGCAGAAGACAACCTAAACTGACATTTCTCCAAAGAAGACATACGCATGGCTGATAAACACATGAAAACATGCTCAACATCACTCATTATTAGAGAAATGCAAATCAAAACTACAATGAGATACCACCTCACACTGGTCAGAATGGCCATCATCAAAAAATCTACAAACAGTAAATGCTGGAGAGGGTATGGAGAAAAAAGAACCTTCTTTCACTATTGGTAGGAATGTAAATTGATACAGCAACTATGGAATACAGTGCGGAGATCCCTTAAAAAACTAGGAATAAAACTACCATATGACTCGACAACCCCACTTCTGAGCATATACCCTGAGAAAACCATAATTGAAAAAGACACAAGTACCCCAGCTATTTACAATAGCTAGGACATGGAAGCAACCTAGATGTTCATAAATAGATGAATGGATAAAGAAGCTGTGGTACACATATACAGTGGAATGTAACTCAGCTGTAAAAAGGAACATATTTGAGTCAGTTTTAAAGAAGTGGATGAACCTAGAGCCTATTATACAGAGTGGAGTAAGCAGAAAGAGAAAAACAGATATTAACACATATACATGGAATCTACAAAAGTGGTACTGATGAGCCTATTTGCAGGACAGCAGTTAAGACGCATACATAAAGAACAGACTTGTGGACACAGAGTGGCGGGGAGGAGAGGGTGGGACAGATCGAGAGAGTAGCATGGAAACATACACACTTCCATATGTAAAATAGATAGCCAGTGAGAATTTGCTATATGACTCAGGGAACTCAAACCAGGGCTCTGTGACAACCTAGAAGGGTGGGATGGGGTGGGAGGTGGGAGGTAGGAGGGAGGTTCAAGAGGGAGGAGAGATACGTATACCTATGGCTGATATATGTTGATACACGGCAGAAACCAACACAATATTGTAAAGCAATTGTCCTTCAATTAAATATAAATTTTTTAAAAATCTATTCTCACTTAAGGAAACTCCTATGCTTATTTGAGACTTTTGTTTTCTCCCCACACCTTCTGTTGATCCTCCAATCTCTTGCTCCACAAGTCAGTTCTCTTATTTCAAATAAAATGAAAATCCCCTCTCCTGCTTTAGAATTAGAGCAGGAAGATAATTTCGTCTACCAAGTGACATGAGATCATGTCCTAAGCATGGTTTGAACTCTGCACAGTTAATTTTTCCTCCCATCTTTAAATCCTTAAGTCTTTTGTCTGGAACAGATTGTGTTTGTGATATGTGGATGGTATGTACGAGCAGGTGTGTGGTGTTATATGTGTGTATGTGTTGTGAGGCATATGTGCTGTGTATGTATATTGTGTATGTGTGAGGTGTATGTGAGAAGGCAATGGCAAGCCACTCCAGTACTCTTGCCTAGAAAATCCCATGGATGGAGGAGCCTGGTAGGCTGCAGTGCGTGGGGTCGCTAAGGGTCGGACACGACTGAGCGACTTCACTTTCACTTTTCACTTTCACACATTGGAGAAGGAAATGGCAACCCACTCCAGTGTTCTTGCCTGGAGAATCCCAGGGACAGGGGAGCCTGGTGGGCTTACGTCTATGGGGTCACACAGAGTCGGACACGACTGAAGTGACTTAGCAGTAGCAGCAGTAGCAGAGGTGTATGTAGGTGGGGGGTGTGGGCTGTGTTAGGTTTGGGATGGTACTGGGAATGCAAATATAAGTGGGGCCCTTCTGAAAAGGGACCATAAAAGGACCAAATAAACAAAAAGAGAAAGAACCAAGTATCCCTGAAGTCACTAGCAAATCCATACAAGATTTGCAGATGTGCAGAATCTTGTGTTTCCATCACTTCCTGAGCATCAGCATGATAATATTTTAACATACTCGCTCTCTGTCTGCAGTCCAAGCTACAAAGTCCTTGGGCAGCTTCCTGACACTGATGTGTACATTGATATAGATGCATATGAGGAGGTAGGTCCTTTTTTCTATCATTTTAAATGGTTGTAAGCATATGATTTGATTGGCTAATTATTATTTTTACTCAGGATAGTTAGGGGTGGAGATATGGGAAGTGTAGTGGTCAGAGTGAAAAGTCTGAACTTCCATTTACTGTCTGGATTCAGTTTTATAGTTTATACTACACATCAGTTACACAGCCTCTTAATATTATAAATATTCTTGGACTTAAAGTATATGTTTACAGAATACCAAGACTATTTGCCAGGGTGATCTGTATGTGCATGATTTCCTTCTGATGAATTCAAATGGGTGATAAAATTCTAATATTAGCCATGTACAATGTAGGTGGTGGAGTTGTGGAATTTTCCTACTTCATTTTTTTTTCTGCTTAATTTTTAATGGTTAAAAAAAACTTATGGCTTAAAATATCCTTGACTTTGAATTTTCTTTTCTGATGTGGAATCTCTTATGTAGAATCTTTTACAAAGTCTTCTTAAACTAGTTTTATCTGTTTGTTTTGTGTTTGGGAAGAAGTTCTCAGACTCACTGTAAGATATTAATAAATTAGACTGGTGGTAGGATTGGTATATTTTCCCCCTTCCAAAGAGTTATGTGCTTAATTACGTTTCCAACTGCATTCCAGAATTTCATGAGGCTTCTTGATAAAATTTTCACCTGAGTCTGTTTTGACTCCTACCTATATACTATGAATAAACCAATATAAACTTCTGTTCATTTTATGTGACTGCGTCTCATAGTTTGAGTGGCAGCTCCCCTCTCCTAGATTCGATTTTTTAATGTTTTTCAGTTTCTTCTTTGTATTTTATGGTAAAAAAAAAAAAAAAGAAACAAAAACTTTTAAAAGAAATGGGAAGATGTGCATTTTTAAAGGCCTTCCATTCAACATGCCTTCCTTCAGAACATGAGTAGGTCAGCTAAACTGACATTATTTTATTTAAACACTGTCAAAGGGTCCTTGGCAACATCTGTATTAATTTTCAAGTTGGAAAAGAGAGGCAGTTGAAGTTTTGATTCTGAAATATTTCCATATATTAAATTCACTAACATTTTATTTTTCAGGTGAAAGAAATTCCTGGAATAAAAATATTCCAAATAAATGCCCCAATTTACTATGCAAATAGTGACTTATATAGCAATGCATTAAAAAGAAAGGTGAGTCACGAGAAATTAAGAGTGATTATTTCTGAGGAAGGAATCTAAAGATTGATAAGCATGTGAGGGTCACTTACATGTCTCTATATACCATTTATACTGTTTGATTCTCTCCATCTCTTTTTTAATTATAGTAAAATATAACTTAAAATTTATCATTTTAATGATTTGCAATTATACAAGTCAGTGGATGGAATTAAGTACTTTTCAATCATTGGGTAACCAACACTACTATTCTTTCTCTTTTAATATATGCATATAGTTGTTTCAGAAATATTTAGAAAAAAATTAAGCTTCTTATTCTTGGGATCACATGGATTCCTATTGTCATGATTAGTACTCCACACCACGCTATCCACTAAAGAGGAAAACCTCCCAGTCAACCCATACAGTATCTTAAATATAAAAATCTGAGAGATCTAAGTTTGAAAAACACTACTTTAAAATTCTTTTTAGGGACTTCCCTGGTGGTCCAGTGGGTTAAGACTTTGCTTTCCAGTGCTGGGGGTGTGGGTTCGATTCCTGGTCGGGAAGTAAAGATATCCCACATGCCTCGTAGCCAAAAACCAAAGCTTACAACAGAAGTAGTATTGTAACAAATTGAATAAAGACCTTAAAAGAATGGTCCACATTAAAATTCTCTTTAATATTTAGCTTCTGGCTGTCTGGAATCAAGACCAAGAATAAGAAAAGTTACCAATGTTCTTTTAATGAGGGAGTAACCCAGTTCAGGGCATTTGAGGGAGAGGTTTGGAGAAGGAAATGGCAACCCACTCCAGTGTTCTTGCCTGGAGAGTCCCAGGGACGGGGGAGCCTGGTGGGCTGCCGCCTATGGGGTCACACAGAGTCGGACACGACTGATGTGACTTAGCAGCAGCAGCAGAGCAAGAGTTAGGGTGATAACTTGGCATAGGAAACAATCAGATGGAGAGAATTAAAGATTAATTGCTTTGGGTGGATTCTGGGAGCAAGAAGTGATTTTTGCATTTATTGCCCTCTGTAAAGACTGGAGTGAACCCAGCCTTCATAATGGGAGCAAGAAGAAAGGCGATGAGGAAGTATGCTAAGGAAGTTGGAAATGCCAACATGGCCAATGCAACCATAGTCAAAGTGGTGAGCAGTCCCTTCGTTGTAATTTTCCTTTGTCTCTTGATCTGCGTGCTCCCCCTTTACTCTTGATCTGCATGCCCCTCACCTTTTAACACAGCATGAAGTTCCTAAAATAGGAAAGCTTAGAAATAAGGTAAGTATCCTTTATATATTAAAAATACATAATAAGGTCAGTTATGAGAATGCTTCTGAAATAAGTAGTGATAGGAGCCAGGAAAACATGATTTTTAGAAACAAAAATCACATAACACCTTAATAAATGTTACTGTTATTACTTTGTCAGAAATTCATTCAGCTAATAGTGGGAAAAACCTCAAAGACTGGTTTTTGCTGTTTGATCTTATGGTAACTGTGATCTGTCATGTTGAAATTAATAAGACTATTTTAGAAGTGAGAGGAAAATGCATATGAATACTAAAGAAAGTGGTTTCACTGGACAATAGAGGAAGAGAAGGAAGAAAAAAGAAACAGCTAAAATTGAATATTGTGTACATATCCTTTTTTGTCATATACAAGGCTGGAATATAGTAATTTAGAAGAGATCTGCTATAATCAGAAACTGGAGAATATAAGGACTAATTTTTCTCTCACAAATCTTTCTCAGAACCAAAATATGAGTTATTTATAGAATTCTGGTTTGGTTTGATTTTGACCTAGGATGCCGAAGTAGATGGAGAAGATGGCACCAAGCCCGAGGAAGACGAGAATGAAATAAAATACCCACCAATAGTCATCAAGAGCACACTTCCTGAGGAACTGCAAAGATTTATGCCCCCAGGGGATAACATCCACACCGTCATTCTGGATTTTACGCAAGTCAATTTTATTGATTCAGTTGGTGTAAAAACTCTGGCAGGGGTAAGCATCATCTTCAAGGAGTCTTTTAAGGATCATATCTCTGTGCCCAGTATCACCATCAGTTAAATCAGAAAACTGAACTAGGGTTCTTAAAATTTGGTTGCTGTTGCTTTGGGTTTTCAACTTTTTGTTGTTAAAAAGAGCAAAAATATACAAAAGTAAAGAGCAGAGTGTAATGAACCCCCTGTAACTATCACTCAGCTTCAACAATTATCAATTCATGGTCAATTTTGTTTCGTTTATCTCCCACACCCACTTTCCCCTCCTCTTATTTTGAAGCACATCTCAGTCATCATATAATCTAAATATTTTAGTATATATCTCTTCAAGAAGGTTTTTTTTAAGTCATTACCATAAGGATTTTATTACACTTGAATAAAATTTAACAAGAATTCTTCAATGTTCCAAATCATCACTGTTGATGTAAAAATCAAACAAAAGGCAAATTTTAAATGATTAGTTCAAAATGCATAATTTTTGAAGCAAAATTGCTCAAGTGAATGAACCAGAGCATCTTATATTACTAAATACATATTGATAGAAAGAAAAGTCTCTTGACACCTCACAGTGTCAAGAGAAACTAAGCTTTATTTCAACATTCTTACAGATTGTGAAAGAATATGGAGATGTCGGTATTTACGTGTATTTAGCAGGATGCAGTGGTGAGTACAATTTTAGAAGGGGGAGGCATTTTATTTATTTATTTCTAAAACAGAATTTATATTACATTTATTTATAATAATTTTTGTTATAAAAAAACTAAACAGCATCCAAGAAGAGAAATTTTCTTCTCTCTGCATCCTTGGGGGAGGCATTTTAACATTTTGGTTTTGTTTCTTTTTTTTAATAACTACACTTGGAAGAATTTTCCCTTAATTTTAGTTTTGGTGAAAATGAAAATTGTTCTTCTGAAAATTACTCTGAAGCTAAGCTTTGAAATTAGCCATTTAACAGGCATTCACATTCCTGGGTTACTTGTGGCAGGCCTCTTGCACTGGAGTTTGAGGAAAGGAGCTAGTAAACCATTGTGAGGCAGTTGTGATTTTTTTAGTAATCATGGATTTAATGGCTGCCATAACAAAGTTATATAAAATCATTTAAGTGTTTTACCATGCAATGCCTGCTATTTTTAATATAAATTTTGGTTAAAACAGTACTCGAAAATTAAATCCAGACACAAATCATGTGAGTGCGGATTTTAGAGGAACCTGTCCCAGAAGTTGTCCCTGAATTGACAGTTCAGAGAACCAGGCAGCCCAGAAACCCAGGCGTGGAGATTGATCCCGCGGGAGAAAGGGGTTCATCATGGCGGATGATCTAAAACGATTCCTGCATAAAAAATTACCGAGTGTTGAGGGGCTCCATGCTATTGTTGTGTCCGATAGAGATGGCGTGCCTGTCATCAAAGTGGCCAATGATAATGCTCCAGAGCATGCTTTGAGACCTGGTTTCTTATCAACTTTTGCCCTTGCAACAGACCAAGGGAGCAAACTCGGACTTTCAAAAAATAAAAGTATCATCTGTTACTATAACACCTACCAGGTGGTTCAATTCAATCGTTTACCTTTGGTAGTGAGTTTCATAGCCAGCAGCAGTGCTAATACAGGACTAATTGTCAGCCTGGAAAAGGAACTTGCTCCATTATTTGAAGAATTGAGACAAGTTGTGGAAGTTTCTTAATCTGGAATTTTCTTCATCATATCAGACACAATATCAATCCAGCAATCTTTAGGCCACAGTGACACTTGTATCCATGTACTCAAGGACCCCTTTTTCCACTTTACTCTAGAAAAAGAGCCTAAGAGATAGAATTTATGGACAGGTTGATGGTTATCTTTTTTTGGGTAGGGCTGTTTCTTATTTAGTGAGATCTGGGGATACCACAGAAGTGGTTCAGTCTATCACAGCTCCTGTGGAGTTAGTCCGGTCACCAAATATGCATGAGATCCTATTTGGTGGCTCAGAATCAAAATGATACTTTGATCCCCTTGAGCCATGAAGTGCTCCCTTTTATACCATATGCCAGGCCTGCAGAATGAGGCAGACTCTTTTTATTGTGAATAATGAGGCCATATTTTTCTTCATATTATTTTCTTTGCATTGAGTGTGAGGAGGAGAAAGTGGCTTAGGAAAAGTGAATGAAACCAGTACAATCACTAACTTTCATTTGTATATATTACTGTGCGCTGTAGGTGAGTCCTACTAACGAATTTGTTTCTCCTCAGAGGGTGCTGCTCTTTAATGGAAATGAAGATGATAGCTAATGTTTTTTTTCTTCCACTCTGCTTTCTATAACCAATCAGTGTTTTTTTACTGTTTGTTTGTTCTTTGTAAAATTTAGGTGGGATCCATTATTGAATTCTGTTTCCAATATTGGTATGTGTGTACACATGGTAGTTTATCCCTTTTTTCATACATGAGGATAAATAAAATAGTATTTTTTAAAGTAAAAAAAAAAAAGAAAATTAAATTCACATAAAGGCTTCACTTTTCACCTACCAAAATGGCAAAAATTGGAAATGTCTGACAGCAGGCTCTGTAGGCTCACTGTGGGAGGATAGGAACCCTGATATTGCTGGTGAGAGTGCAAACTGCAGCAGTCTCTATGGAGAGCAGACCAGCATTTTGTTTCCAAATTACAAATTCATTTTTACCTTTAACCCAGAAAATCCAGCAATATGCTCCACACACCCAAAATGACACATTACGTGATTAATCATCACAGTATACAAAAACAAAAGGCCAAATTCAATTTGTGTCAAACAGAAGGGGTCAGTTAAATAAACTGTACATAGAACACTGTGTAATGATTAAAAAAAAAAAAGTGAAAAGTAAAAAAAAAAAATCCCAAATTATATATATATGTACACATACACACCAAAAGATAATGCTATCTTTTAGGTAATGGAAAATAAAATAAATATATACTTATATTTACATCTGCATAAAAACATACTGAAATAATACACAAGAAAATAATAAAAGTGGCTTCCTTGACCAGGGGAGTGATGTCATGAGGACAAGTATTGGGGTGAGATTTTTTACTTTGTATCATTTTAATATTTTATGTGAAAATGTTATTTTTTTAATGTTTAAGACTGACACCCAGAGTGTGGGCTAACTTTCCCTTTTTCTTTTATAGCCCAAGTTGTGAATGACCTCACTCGAAATCGATTCTTTGAAAATCCTGCCTTACTGGAGCTGCTGTTTCACAGCATTCATGACGCAGTCTTAGGCAGCCAAGCCCGGGAAGCGCTTGCAGAACAGGAAGGCTCTGCTGTTCCTCCCCAGGAGGACTCCGAGCCCAACGCCACTCCCGAGGCCTAGGTGAGGAATTCAGCCTGCCATGGGGTATGAGCCTCTCGTGATTATTAACCTACATGCTTTAAATATTAGACTCTAAGTTGGTTTTTTTTTTTCCCAAGGGTAAATACTAGTAGTCAAGGCTTGATTTGGAGGGTGAATGACACACAGCAAGATGTATCTTACTTGTATTTTTTTTAATTGACTATTTCAAAAATGTTAGCCTCTTGCCTGCCTTTATTGTTCAGTGGCATTTCTGTTACTTTTTAGTATTATCTTTGTGAGCCAAGCACTTAAAAATTTAAGTACTTTATCCACAAATCAGATATGCTGTCACCAGATGGGTAGTAGTACTTAGTTTCTCTTCTTGTTGATCTACAGACATTCTGTAATCAGTTACCTCACAGAAGTGGCGAACTCACAATTTTTTAGAAGTTCTTCTTTTAAAATAACTATTTGTTGTTATAGAAGCAGTATAAGTACATTGGGGAAAATTAGAAAAGATAGACAAACAAAAATAAAGAAAACCTTACATTACCACCAAAGATTATTGCTAACACTTTAATGCATATTCTTCCAGATCGTTTTCTGTTCATGTAATTTACATCTTTTAACCAAAATAAGGTTATACTCTATGTAGTGTTCTGTAACCTATTTTCTTTCAGTCCACAATCTCTGCTTTCTCATTCTGAAACACGTTTATTTACCTCAGACCATATTCAAAGTTCCCCAAGTGTCCCCACATTTGTAGTTGGTTTATCCAAGCTAGTATTCAGTCTGTGACCTTACACTACGAATGGTCACATCCCTCTAAGTCTCAGAAGTCTATCTTAACCTAGTACTGTCCCTTTATTTATGACAAGGACTTGTTAAAGGGAGTTGGAGCAGCTGTCTTATAGAATCCCATCTTGTGAATATGTCCACCTGCTTTTTTCAAGGTGTTATTTAGCTTGTCCCTCCATCTTCTGAACTACCTATAATCTAAAAGTTGTATCTAACTAGAGGCTTCACGAATTTGAATAAAACATTTTTTTTTTGCTAGAACATATCATAGATGAGACACATGCTTCAAATCACAACAGAAAACAAATATCTTGTTGATCTACCATTAACGATGTTAAAATAAATCACGGGATTAATGTGACAACCATCCCCCAATTACATTTTCTCCTTTGTGACTAGTGAGTTATCTGTATGGTTCCTTTAGCGTTGAATGAATGCTCAGTTCTCCAATAGCCATTCACCCAGGATTTTTAATGTTTAGTAATAGTTCTTGCCTTAATCAGCAATTTTATTAAGGGTTTGTGAATTTTTTTTCTCTAATTCTCTCCTATAGTTTTCTCTCAACTTGAATTATTTGATCATCCTTAAATACAGTTCTTACTTGAAAGCCAGGTTAAATGTTTTATTTTTTATGCTTAATTATCAACTTCAAAGTAAGGAATTGGTTTAATAGATGATGACAGGTTAAGTTCTTTTAGGTTCCTCTTTTTTGGTATAATTATAGATTCATGAATTTTTGTAGTTTTAATGTGTTTCAGTCTATTATTCTTTTTGGTGTTCAAATCACACCTGTGGCCAGTAGGAGCCCCCCCAGAAGTTTTGTTGTTGCTGCTAATAGTGAAATAGCCTTCAGGACCATGTATTTTAGAAATCTAACCAAATCCTGGTTAGATTTGTATAGTTATTTATAACCATACAGATAACTGAGTATTATCCTTCTAAGTCCATAGAATTATCAGTTAATTCTTCATCAAACTCAGTTTTAAGTCAATGAGTGAGTAAAAAGCTATTTCAAGCATTTTTCTTTATAGCTGTTCAAAAGGAGACCTTTAAGCCAATATATGTCATCACAAGTTCTTGCTCCTGTAATTCCAATCATGAGGTCACTCCAAACCACAGCACAAGTATTAGCCAATCTGCTTAAAGCCTCATCTGCTAAGATTTCCTGCTAATGTTTTGTCTTTTTTATGAGTTTCCTTACTGACTCCTTATTTTAGTTTTCAGGCCGAAAACACTTTGAGGAGAAAACTACATCAGGAAAGGACTAGATTAACATGCTGCTGCTGCTAAGTCACTTCAGTCGTGTCCGACTCTGTGTGACCAACCAAACCCTGTGGTTTGTTACTTTAACTCCTATCAGGTTTCTCAATGACTTTACTAATTTAATCAAAGTAGTCCTCCTCCTTTATAACCGATACTGTATCTAGATCTAGAGTGAAATTAAATTTGCATCGAGTTGTTTCCTTTGCACTTATCACACACAAGATACATCGGCCTTCTGAAAGAGCATGTAGTTGTAGGACCTCAGCTTACACTGGAAACTTTTGTATAAGGGCTTGATCATTTCAGCCATTAAAGTAGAGCTCAAGGATTTTAAATAATGTTATACAATATTTTATTGCATAATCTTAATTATCAATAAATGCTTTACACACAGCATATACTCAAGTCTTGATTGGTGATAGACTGAAAAGTAGTATACAGGAAAAGTACCATCCATAGCTTACAAGTTTGTATTTAACTTTTCTGCCCTTTAATTTTTAACCTATTCTGAAGAGAATTCTACCATGTACATAAAAAAACACGTAAGTCTTACTGAGGAAAAGTGTGTTTTCTGCATGTCTCTGATAACGTAAGAATGCATTTCAAAATGTATTCTATCTATATGTAAATATTTTGGTATCTTTTGAATTATTTCATATAGTGGAACGTTTCCTTTTTATACTTACAATCAAGTTTTATCTCTACCTCATTCTCTCTGGACCTTAAAAGCTGTGTATCCTTCTGTGTTTGTATGTATAACTGTTTTCAGCCCAGGTTCAAATTCAGATTCTTATTGCCCTATCAAAGAGCATAATCCATACTGATAGATATAGGGACTAGGCTACTTTATGGCAGTACGGGAACACCTTGCTTTCAGGAGAGTCCCAAATAGTGAAGTTGTCTTTCTCAAATCTTCTGCCAACATGACCATGGTTTATCTCTGTCTCACAGTTGGGTGGAATACATTTGCAAACAATTGTGCACCAGGACCCAGGAAACTTCTCATTCGTGTCATAGACACTGACTGTACAATGATACAGCAGCTGAGTGGGATCTCAATGCCTCTCATCTGCAGTGGGACTCAGAGAAACAGTGAAGGGAATGGATCCTCCGCAAGCCCTGCGAGCTCATTTTGTAGTTTTTAGGTAACATCTAAAATATCTACTCCCTGTATTTGATCCTGCATCCTTACCTGTCTAACAAAGGAGATGCCTGCCTACAAAGGTCCATGTT
This sequence comes from Moschus berezovskii, assembly GCF_049115385.1. Classification (NCBI taxonomy): domain Eukaryota; kingdom Metazoa; phylum Chordata; class Mammalia; order Artiodactyla; family Moschidae; genus Moschus; species Moschus berezovskii. The sequence continues at coordinate 52,430,969 of NC_142462.1, read as the reverse complement.
GAGAAAATGAGACCGCCCTCTTGTGTGACTGGAGAGGGTAGCAAACCTAGAGTCTGCCCCCCAGGGGGCAGGTGTGTATTGATGTTGGGAGGTGCCCTTGGGTGGGAATGAGGGAGGAAGGAAGGTTATGATGGTGCAGAAGCCCACCCTCTTAATCAGTTTAAATCCTAAAATCAAACACAACTTCCTTGGTGTTAGACTGTATGCTTTAGTGAGTGCAAAATTGCTGTTGGTCCTTTTTTAGTGTACCTTTTAGGACTGCTTTTAGGATTGTGTAGATTCTTGATAATGTGGTTTGAGTGCTGATAAAAGTTGGTTTGAGGACTTACAAAAGTATCTAATTCTCCAAACACAGCTGATCAAATGCATACAATGGTTCTTAATTCCTTCAAATCCCACAGCAAAACGTTCAAAAGCCAGGACTCCACCAGGTAACTTGCCTGCTCTCTGACTTGGGTTTTATATAGTTTGAGCATCTCAAAAATCCACTTTGCCTTACCAGGTTTTTCACTGTACTGGTGTATAGCATTTCAGCTTTATGTTAACCAATGAACCTGAGCTTTGTGGAAATTAAGTTTTATAAATCTAATCATGTTTTTAAAATGTTGTTTAAAAGGTCACTACAGTATTTTTCTGAAGTCAGAAATCCTTTGTATTCTATCAGCATGCTGATACATGTGTAAACGTGTCTGTACACACAAATACATACTTTACATGGAGGGAATTACCAGTGAATGTGTATTTTCTTCTTTTTAAATGGAATACAGACATGGTACTCTAGTTAGTGTTGATGCTATCTGCATGCATGTGTCTGGGCAGAGACACCCATATTTTTCAAATAATTCATTGTGTACTGATTTGGTGTGTGGCCAGTAGATTATTGTAATGGAGATGTCAAGATTATTCAGAACCTATAACAGGTTCGGCCTGAGTATGACATATCCAACTTGAGCTGTTTCAGATTGGTGCATCTGATGTATATGGTGATATGAACAAGTGCTAAGACTTTAAAGAGTGTGTTCTAAATGCATACGTTGTTCAAAACAGTACAAAAACATAAATCTTTAGTATTCACTTACAAGCATCACTTGGAAATGGTTCACTTTACTTCATACTTCTTGAAAGACTGTAGTAGGTTTAGGGAAAAAAAGCTTTTCTGATCAAGTTCACAATAATGAAAAGAAAAAGGATGTTGGTTAGATTTTATGAATGAATGGCTTTAATTTTTCTGCTTAAAAATTTTCTTATTTAAAGATTTCAATGCAACACTTAGAGCATTTTCTATGTTGTCAACTTTTTTTGTGAATTACAATGTACAATGTATCCATCTCTATTTGCATTACCTATGAATACTGAACTACAATAAAAATATTCTTTATTGTGTTTGGGTCTCAATGTTTGGGAGGGGCATAGGAGGGGGTTATTGTGGTGAAAGAGGGAGGGAATTTGGTGGTGGCGGTACATGAAATAATTTTAAAGAGCTTTGTTTAGGATTCTAATACAACTTTTATTTTAGAAATACTTCAGTGTAGACCAGAATTCTTATGGGAGCTTTACCAAAATTTTAAACCATTAATTTATAAAATGAAAATAAGTTCTTTTCTGTATAAAGCCAATTCTGGACTTTCTAAATGAGATTATTATAATACACATAATAATATGTATTATATATTATTCTTTCTACTTTACTACTTTGCTAGTCATTAATATCAATAATCCTTAATTAATTTGAAATCGACTTAAATGGCAAAGCAAAACACATTACATAAGATGCTTCTTACAATTTAAACAAAGTTTAGCCAAAGCTTTATTATTCAACATGGTAGGAAAAAAAAACTATTGAAACACATGTGATCATGTGCCTTGATGGGCCACTGTGATGAGGGAAGAAGAGTATTATGGATAAAAGTATCAGCACTGGAGCAGTTAAACTTGGACTCGAATCTCAGCTCTGGGACAAGGAAACAAGGTAGGAAAATTCTGCATCTGTTAAATCCACCTCACTGGGCAGATACAGTGGCAGACACAATGAGATAATACAGGTACAGCACCCTGCTATGGTCAAAGTGAGCACTTTACAATTTGGAACCTTTAAATGGTTAGTGAGTCAGAAAACAGCTTTTCTGTCTAATGGCATCAGATATCACCCTTTATTGTACTGCAGAGAAAAAAAAAGACATCTGGTAAGAAAGCATACAATTTTGAAAACCATTTATTTTGTGTGTGAAATGGTTATTAAGAAACCTGTATAAGGTTAGGATTCCAATGAAAAGAAAAGAAATGTTTTCACAAACACCTCCAGGGCTCAGTTGTATGTCATATAGCGGGGAGTAGCACTGAACTTGGCATAGGACTTAATGACCTTATTTACCGCTTCTAAGAAATCCTTCTCAGTAGCAATTTTTCGCCGTGCTCGGATGGCAAACATACCAGCTTCTGTGCAGACGCTTCTGATCTCAGCACCTTTCAAACAAAAAGAAAATAACAGGCTTAAATAAAGCAGCCCAGACAGACAAACCAAAAAAACAGAAGCAAGACCTTTCCACCTACCAGTGCTATTTGGACACAGTCGTGCTAACAATTCAAATCTGATATCTCTTTCAACACTCATTGAACGGGCATGAATCTTAAAAATGTGAGTCCGACCCTGAAAACAGGGAAATTGACAATGTTAAAATGGAAATAGCACAGGAAGGAAAAAATCTCAAAAATCCCTTTTCTACAGTAAAATGATGTTCCCACCTCTAGATCAGGTAAGCTAAACTCAATCTTCCTGTCCAGTCTCCCTGGCCTCATGAGTGCTGGGTCCAGAGTGTCAGGTCTGTTTGTAGCCATCAGCACTTTAATGTTGCCTCGAGGATCAAACCCATCCAGCTGATTGATCAGTTCCAACATGGTCCTCTGCACTTCATTGTCACCCCCAGCACCATCGTCAAAACGAGCCCCTGAGAAGACAGGAGGAAAGACATGGTCTTCACATTCACTCAGAGAAGCACTCTGTCTGGTGAATAGCATGCCCTCCAGCCCAAAGGAACCTCTCAGTTACAAGTAAATTCTTTAAGAACAGCCTGCTTTACACAAAATTAATTAGAAAGGGTTCATCATAGGTTTAACATAGGTTCCTTTAAATAAGTATTTTTTTAAATCTTTTTTAAGCAATTTTGTTTTTTAAGTCACTTAAGAACACCTCCTTTGTTTGACACAATATACATCTGGACTAGGTAACAAAAATACATGCAAACTTTAGCACTATAATGGTATTTGATTATATGTAAGAAAATGCCATGCTCTTTTAAAATTCTCAAAACTGTCAAAAATATGGCTAAATCCATAATACAGTAGAACTGTAACAGCTTCCTATCACACCAATTTGGATATACTAGAATACTCGTGTCAACACTCGCCTTCATTTCAATCAGCATAGCACAAAAAAATACCTTCAAATATATATATTTTCATTTTAAAATTGTACAAATACATACTGCTGCATTAATGTATTATGCACAGTATCAAACACCAAAATGAAAAATTGTTAAATGAGATTAAATATGAACCAAAATCCCAGTATTTTCTTCCAGTACCCTAATACAGCTTTATACAAAACTGTACCTTAATACATTTTTATATAAAATCCACTTTGGAAACCACAGATTCAGAGCATCCTTACTTCGTAAGGCTTATTCCAAAGGTATTACAAAAATGACATCAGGGTCACCACACCACATCTATAGCCTGGTCAAATTACAGCCCTTGAACATTTACTGAAGAATGTCCAAAGCCGACAACACCCGTTGAGTCTAAAAGCAAGGCTAACAACCACAGTCCCCAACCAGTGTTACAGTGTCCACTATATTTTTTTTGTCACTGAGTTCATTAAATCACAATTGTCTAGTGATATAACACTTCTGCAGCTAACAGGGACTATTACTTGTATAGACTGTAACAACAGCCAAGGAACAATGGAACAGTATAGAGTTTTCAAAGTCTATTATTTCTTACTTACTTCAAACTTCTCAAAAACCCATGAAATAAAGTTGTAATTATTCTTTTTATAAGAGAAACAAACTGGAGCTCAGAGTTAGTTAAGACAACTTGTTTAGATCGCACAGCTAATATTGTATTTCATCAAATCTATGAAGCCTGTAGTAATATTTTATGTACATTTAATGAACTGCTGCTGCTGCTAAGTCACTTCAGTCGTGTCTGACTCTGTGTGACCCCATAGACGGAAGCCCACCAGGCTCCCCCATCCCTGGGATTCTCCAGGCAAGAACACTGGAGTGGGTTGCCATACTACCAATTAAATTATGCCTCAACTGCTTTCTGATCCAATTAAATGAAGCTGTATCTCAAGTAAGGAGTTGCCAAAGTGTGAAAATATGAGTTCTGTGAATGAAATTGGGGAAGTTCAAAGATAAAGACTTTGAGAAATACCAATGCTATTTAATGCTTTTCCCCTTTATGGTATAGTCCTGCTATTAGATCTGTAGCTCTCATGTGCCAAAGCTCATGAAAGAGTTGGAATTAAAATTTCCTACAAGATTATCATTATCAGGGACCTCCACACATACTACTATAGAATCCTCATGAAAGTCAGTCCTAAAGTTCTCTGAGATACCATTCATACCTCCAATAGCATCAATTTCATCAAAAAAGATAAGGCAGGCTTTCTTTGTTCTGGCCATTTCAAAGAGCTCTCGAACCATTCGAGCCCCCTAATGAAAAAAATTATTTGTTAATTCAGACCTGGTTTAAAATCTTCTTAATAAGTTATGCTTCAGTATTTCCTACAAGTATCCTCAACTGTCATTACCTAAAATTTTTTCACAAATATTAAAGTGTGTTACCTATTCCATCAAATTAATCTCACTAGGTTTAAAGCACTATTAAGTAATTTCATGATTCTGTACTTATTAAATAGTCAATAATTTTAAGACTTGAAGAGATCAAATTAACACAATTAAATAAAGGCACCATTTCAATCAATAAAACTTGAAGAAATAAAAGAATCTGATCACTTGGCATTTCTGATCACTGAATTTGATTTGTAAGTTTTGATCAAAGAATCAAAGTATATGTCCACATATAAAGATCCTTTTCTAATTCTCATTTTAAGTATACTAATCATTAATGTTTCAATGTAATATATTCAGCCCTAAACTTACTCCCTAATGAAAAAAAACATGTCTGTACATACACCACCCCCCACACACATATATAATCTCTGGTCTCTTTATCAAAAGAACATAAAATACAGCCCCTGAAGTGAATACACTTTCTAGTACATTCTCTGGGCATTACTGGGGTATTTATCTTATAAACCAAATCTGTAGAAAATGGTACCCTTCAGTAAGGAGCATACTGATTAAAAATGTTAAGCAGTTGTTTATTTCCAAATAACAACAAGGGAAGACTAGTGGCTTCTAGACTTCTAACTATCAGGTCTCAAGCTTTCGATGTGGAATCACCATTTTAATTTCACCTATGCTTTACAAATCTTTCATAGAGCTACATATTCCTTGATTATGATCAATTTACTTTACCTCACCGACATACTTCTGTACAAGTTCAGATCCAATAACTCGAATGAAGCAAGCATCAGTCCTATTGGCAACTGCCCGAGCACAGAGTGTCTTGCCAGTACCCGGTGGACCAAAGAGCAGCACACCCTTGGGAGGCTCAATGCCAAGGTTAACAAATCTCTCTGGCTGTGATGGAGACATAATTTTTACACTTACCACTTCTCTATAATAAAAACAGGACTATCTCTACATCAGTAATTTTAAACCAAAATTATTAAGTCCACAATTTATGTATTTGATCTAAATAAGAATTTTACTTATTCTATGACATAAGATCCAGACTCATTTCATTAATACCCAAGGCTGAATGGCTTTTAAAGATATCCTGCTATCCAGGGTTAACAAAAACACTTTTTTCCCCTAATTAAAAAAAAAAAGTGTTTAAATAACAAAAGTTATTATCTCATATTTAATATCTTGGTTTTTTGCATTATCCCCTAAGCTTAATTTGATTCAATTTAAGCCCATTTCTTCTTGATATCATTAAAACACACTGCTTCTTTTATAATAACCTACCTATAACACATTTACCATATTTATAAAGATTGTATCTCAACCTCCCTTGTCACTCTAAATAGATTTTTCTTTTTTGAATAGGGTTGGCTGCTCAATTCTATTGCTTTCTCAACTGGAACATACCAATTCTCCACACCTTTACTCTCTAACCCATCAAAATTTTCTATTTAGGAAAATAAAAATATTTTAAACGAATATACAGGCAGAATTTTAGTGCACAGCAGGCAAAAGGCTGTCATATCTTTGTGCAAAGAAATGTAAAGAGCAACAGTCTCAGTCACTTACATGAAGCAGTGGGGTCTCAACTACTTCTCGAAGTTTCTCAATCTGTTCCTTACAGCCACCCACATCACTGTATGTAACATCAGGTTTTTCCTCCACCTATGAGAAGGATGAAAATGTACAACATAGAGCCACACGCTTTTGAATACTAACTGTTCTATCCAGTAGAGTAGACCCAATACCCTAAAGAAAAGTCAAGATTTACGCCAAGTAAGAATTTTAATAAAAATTGAATCAACTGCCAGTGTCCTAGACGCACAAGCTGTCCTACCTGTTATAACACTGAGTGAGAGGCAAACTAGTAAAAGACTGGCAAAGACTGTCTCATCTGAAAAATTATTTTTAAGATGTTGGCAACTCTTCAGTATACATGCACACATTAATGTATTTTATTAGTTAAAACTTTCAACACTTTTTGAGATGAATGCAATTGTATTCAAATTCATGCCATTCCTTTCCCCTCCCGCAGTTTCTTACCTGCATCATGGTAACTGTTGGGTCAATCTTAGGAGGCAATGGAATGTGAATCTGATATTTATTTCTGTCCACACTGAAGAGGTAAAAAAATATCCTCACTAATACATACAAAAAAATATACTGAATTATCATGTGTTCTATATACATTACATTAACTCACTTAGTCCTTACAACCATTCTAGGGCAAGTGCTTCCTCCACCTACACCATGTTACCTTAAATAGCCCAGCAAACTCAACTCTAAAATTCTGTAGTTACTTTAGTCCTGACATTTAGGCCATGAAAGGCTAAGTAGGGGTGGGAGGTCAGGAAGCAAATGCAGAAGAAAAGATGTTCAACCATAGTCCTCTACTAGATTACCCCTTGGTATTCCATGACACCCAGTTCATTTACTCAAAAGAAAGTCAAGGACGTGAATGTGACATGGCAGTTTTAATGAAAGATGAGTATTTACTGTAGATAGAAATCTTACCCAACTCTCATCCCTTCTTCAATGTCGGTAGGTGCTACCTGATCACTGAGGTCCACCACAAACTTGGCAAACTGCTTCACATTGATAATGTACTTCGGGTCCTCTGAGTCAGCATTGATTATCTTTGTGCATCTAACATGGCAAAAGGCTTGATTAGAGTAAGGAAACTGAACCACTAATAATGAACTGAAGTAACTGGATTCTCTCCTGGACAAGCAGTACACTACTGAGCAGGTGTAAACTGCAGAAACTGGGCCACTGTTAACGATTCTTCTCTACAGAATATGCTCAATCCCAAGGGTCTGCTCAGTTTTAGTCAAGCCAGTAAAATTTCAGAAGATATATTCCCCTGGAAAATTAAACCCAAACAGTTCATCATTAGGAAGTTCCCTTTCTTGATTTTCATAACTATATCCCTTTATTAGTGATACTCCTCTGTATCTTCAGGTATTCTCCTTTTTATTTTTCTTATTAAAAGTCATCTTGTCTTATATCATGTAATAAATGTGTTTTCATTTTTCCCTGAGTTTATATTTCAAACCCATTTTTACTCTTGCAGCTATTTTTAACTTAAATATATTTCTTCCTATGGGTTATGCTGAAGGTGAATTTGCTATCCCACATACATCACAGGTGGAGAAGGAAATGGCAACCTACTCCAGTGTTCTTGCCTGAGAATCCCAGGGATGGAGGAGCCTAGTGGGCTGCCGTCTATGGGGTCGCACAGAGTCGGACACGACTGAAGCGACTTACTTAGCAGCAGCAGCAGCAGCAACATACATCACAGGAGAAAGTAATCTATTGCCTATTTGCTATACTATCTGCTTACAGAAGAAACACAAAAACAAACAGAACTCATATGAGAAAAAGCTTATAAGCTACCACAATAAATACAGGGAAATACAAAATAGTCTCTGGAATGTGCATTTAGGCAGGCTTCCCTAGTAGCTTAGATGGTAAAGAATCCGCCTGCAATGCAGGAGACCCAGGTTTGATCCCTGGGTTGGGAAGATCCCCTGGAGAAGGAAATGGCAACCCACTCCAGTACTCTTGCCTGGAGAATTCCATGGACGGAGGAGCCTGGTGGGCTACAGTCCATGGGATCACAAAAAGTCAGACACAACTGTGTGACTTACTTTAACTTTTTAAGAGTAAGGTAAAGAATGCTTTGTCCTTGCAACATAAATTGTGGACAGGACTCCATTTTCTGTTATTAGCCAAAGTCTACCAGGAAGTATAATTTTATATAAAGTATCCATCACTACTTTACCTTGCCAACACAGATACAGATTTTTTTAATCCTCGGCTGAGAAAGTATATAAACAGGGACCTCAACTTGCAGACCACTGAAGTAAAGAGTTTTGAAAACCTGCTCATCCTTAAAAGCAAACAAAACACTGGCAAAAACAGTCCAAATCAACATTCTCAGAATTCTGGAAATTAACTACAGGTTTGGAAAAAAAAAGGCTAAATCCCAGTAAGAACAGTGAGTGTTTTGCATTTAAACTCACTTTAATCCCATAGCTTCTCCCCACCTCTGCGGAAGACTTGAAAGCCAACAGCCTCCCAGCCATGGTAAAGGTGGAAACAAGCAGCCTCCCTGAGGGAAGGCAGGGATGAAGAAATGGAGCTCCTCCAAAAGCCCAGTCTCAGAGAACTCCTGACCTCTCCAACAGCTAGCTAAAAAGCCCCATTCTCAGGATTTGTTTTTATCTGACCTGACTCAGAGTTCACTGTTTACAGACACCCTCCCCACAGGGCACTTATTGGAAACAATCAGTGGCAGTTATTTAACATCAACTGTCTGAAACGGCATTTACCAGGTGGGGATAACAAAAGGCTGACCAAAAAACTTCAAAAAAACAGGAACAAACCCTGGGGAAAGGAGAAATCTGAGTTCCAAAACTGACGTCCAGTTTCCATCAAACAGTTATGAGACACAAAGAGAAGATACGGCCTATACACAGGGGAAAGGCAGTCCAAGGGAAGACACTGGTCTTACTAAGCAGAATCTTTAATTCGTGTCATAAATGTTTTTTTTTCGAAAACCAAAGGAAACCATGTCTAAAGAATTAGTGGGAAGTGTGAGAACAATGTCTCACCAAACTGAGAATACCAATGAAGAAAGAAATTGGACTGGAATATTATTTGGCTATAAAGAATGATGTTCTGATACAAGCTACAACATGAATGAAGCTTAAAACATTATGTGAAGCTAAGGTCAAAAACAAAGGGTGATATATTACATGATTACGTTTACATGAAATATCCAGGATAGGCAAATCCATACAGATAGAGTAGATGGCTCAGAGGTTAACGCGTCTGCCTCCAGTGCGGGAGAGCCGGGTTCGATCCCTGGGTCGGGAAGATCCCCTGGAGAAGGAAATGGTAACCCACTCCAGTATTCTTTCCTGGAGAATCCCATGGATGGAGAAGCCTGGTAGGCTACAGTCCACGGGGTCGCAAAGAGTCAGACATGACTGAGTGACTGAACAGAACAGAACAGAGTAGACTAGTAGCTGCCATGTCCAAAGAGAAAGGGGAATAGGGACAGGTAATGTGTTTGGGGTTTCATTTGGAGGTGGTGAAAATATTCGGCAGAGAGTAAAACAGAAGGTACCAAGAAATGCTAGGGCAAGGGGTAGGATGGTGGTAGTGGTGGTGCTAACTTGCTGAAAATGAGGCAGGTGTGGCGGTGAGAGCGAAAGGGTGATTAAACATAAGAGAACCTGCTGCTGACATTCCCTAGACCCCTACCTCCACTGTTCTTCCAAAATATTGGAGACTGGAAAAAACAGGAGACAGAAGACAACTTCTCTAGGAAAAATGACCATCCAAATGAAAAGATCTAAAGATACTGACATTGAAGGCTCCCCAACTAAAAATTCAATTATATAAGCTACAGTGATGTTTAGGACAGACATGCTTCACTACTGAATCTAGAGCATCTATCAGCTTTTTTGCCTCTCACTAAAACAGAACTCCAAAGATTATCAGACATCTAGCATAAAAGACACACACCATGCAAACCAGTGCAGCCACTATGGAAGAACAGTGTGGAGATTCCTTAAAAAACTGTAAACAGAACTGCCACACAACCCAGCAATCCCACTGGTCGGCACACACACCAAGAAAACCAGAATTGAAAGAGACATGTGTACCCCAGTGCTCACTGAAGCACCATGTACAATAGGTAGGACATGGAAGCAACCTAGACGTCCATCAGCAGACGAATGGATAAGAAAGTTGTGGTACGTATATATAATGGAATATTACTCAGCTATAAAAAAAGAACACATTTGAGTCAGTTCTAATGAGGTGGATGAAACTGGAGCCTATTATACAGTGAAATAAGTCAGAAATACATACATACCAATACAATATATTAATTCTGTATCATATAATATGTGTATATTAATACACATATATATGGAATTTAGAAAGATGGTAACGACAACCCTATATGCAAGACAGCAAGAGACACAGATGTAAAGGACAGACTTTTGGACTCTGTAGAAGGCAAGGGTGGGATGATTTGAGAAAATAGCATTAAAACATGTATATTACCATATGTGAAACAGATGACCAGTCCAAGTTTGAAACAGGGCAAAGCCGATGCACTGGGACAACTCAGATGGATGGGATGGGGAGGGAGGTGGGAGAGGGGTTTGGGACAGGGGGACACATGTACACCTGTAGCTGATTCATGTCAATGTATAGCAAAAAACACCACAATATTGTAAAGAAATTAGCTTCCAATTAAAATAAATAAATTTAAAAAAAAAGACACCAAGCAAGAAAAGAAAGAAAAACCATCTTAGAGGAAACAGAAACCTTCCAGTTTAGCCTTAGCTTCCTTAGAGAGGACAACAATGTATTATGACCATGATATGAGAACAGGACATTCAAACAGCAACAAAACATATACACTGAAAGAAAGAAAAGCTCAGAAATTAAAAACTTAAGTGAAGTGAGAGGGGGAACAAAATCATACATGGACTCAAAGTTAAGAAAAGATCATGAAAAAGTAGAGCAAAAAGACACAGAAAAGCAGGAAAGAAAGATTAGCATATCCAAACAATCCAGTATCAGTAACAAAAGTCCAGAACAGAGGACCAAGAAAATGGAAAAAAATCATTTGCAAATAGTTTCAAGAAAATCTACACACTGAAGGACATGAGACCCCAGCACCACAGATTAAAAAAAAGTCTAATAATAAGAAGTAAGTATCATACTAGTCATTCAGTTCAGTTCAGTCGCTCAGTCGTGTCCGACTCTCCGCGACCCCATGAATCACAGCACGCCAGGCCTCCCTGTCCATCACCAACTCCCGGAGTTCACTCAAACCCACATCCATCGAGTCGGTGATGCCATCCAGCCATCTCATTCTCTGTCGTCCCCTTCTCCTCCTGCCCCCAATCCCTCCCAGCATCAGAGTCTTTTCCAGTGAGTCAACTCTTCGCATGAGGTGGCCAAAGTATTGGAGCACAATACAAATTAAAGTGAGCTGGGTTTTTCGCCCAAATGGCAAAAGTGTAAATATCAATAATCATGTATCTTAACACTGATCAGGCAAATAAACATTTCCCTCAAAACCTTTTGATTAAGAGTTTAAACTGGTCGAACCATTTTTTTCTCTACACATTTCTAAATGGTAAGTACCTCTGTCCCCGTTCCACTTCTAGTAAGCTAATATTTAGACATGTATGCACATACACAGAAAAATATTTAACATGAGAGTTCAAAGGAGCGCTGATGTCTGAACATCATCACTTATGAACAGCGAGGAGGGAAAGGGAGGTTTTTGTATTTTGCTCTGTATTTTCCTATATCATTTAAATCTTTTATATGATTATTTATTTGCCTATTTCTTGAATTATTTTTAAAAGCAAAAATTTTAACCCCAGATACTTTTGGAGAAAGCTTTATTTACTTGGAATATGGAATAAAAACTTTTTATGAACTACTGCCTTATACGCAAAAGTACAGATAAAAAATAAATTTCCAGACACCACTATGCATACCTCGCAACCTGCAAAGGCTGTTCACTCTGGAGTGTTTGCTTATCCGCAGCCAAATCCCAGAGTGCTGGTGGGGCCAGGCCAGTGTCAGACTCTTTAATACCTACATAAACAAAGATCACAGAACTCACTGAAATGTACTGCAAGCTTTCTCAACCTCAGCAATACTAACATTTCGGACTGAGTATCAGGTTGCTGGCGTGGTCCTGTGCATTCCAGAATGGCTGGGAGCATCCCTGGCCTCTAGTCACTACATCACTTCCCCCTCAAGACAGGATAATCAAGAGAGTCCAGATATTGCCGAATGTCCTAGGGGGATCACCCCAAGTGAAAACTACTGCCCCAAAGTACACATAGGCCAAAAATGTAATGCCATGTTTGACATTTTTTTGTGCAGGTCAAAAACTATAAAACTTTACCATTCAAGTTCTCAAGAAGAAAAGTTTCCACCTACTAGGCCGCAGTCTGCTTACTTCAAGCAATAAATACCATGTAAGATTATATTTTTATTCAAGAAATTCTGACGTGTTTATTAGAGTCTATTGAACTTGGCCTTGACCAACAGAAACATTACTTACTTAAAGGATGATGTTTCTTAATTGCTAAGCGTTAAACTTGCTTGTAGAAATAGTGAAAGAGATTATTAAATGACATGCACTTTCTTAACAGATAAGGGGAATTTTTTTTTTACATTTCATTTTTTAGTTTATTCGCTGTGAAAATAAAGTTACATATACTGCTTTACACACGTGGGCAGAAATAATACATAATTTAAATCTGGAAGACTGGATTTTATAATACTCCTTGTTAGCAATTAACAGTAGAATAGGGATGATGAACAGTAGACATAAAAAACTTTATTATTTTTTTTTTCATAAAAAACTTTAAAAAGTGAAAGAAAAAAGGAAGGAAACAGTAATAAAAAATTAGAGTGTATTAGTTATTTGTGCATATCCATTATATTCACTAATGGATTTTTGTGGTTAATATGGAACTTTGGCCCTGATTCTATGGAAGAAATCTCTTCTATTTTGGCTTTTAAAGTGAAAACAAACTATTTATAAGAGTAATAGCACATTTATTTTAGCAAATAAAATCGTTTTTGGTAAAGGACGACTTTTTTTAAATGGATGATTAAAGAGTAACATTTGTATTTCTGCTCCTTTGATATAATTAAACCATTACACATAAAGAAAGAAAACAGGAATAAAATATATTTATACCGGTGAGCTCATTAATTTTCTTGAGAAGTTGTTGAATGTCATCTTCCACCTGTTTGATCTGCCTAGAGTAAGTGCTCTGACCCTAGGAGATAAAGGATATCAACAATTTATTAAAGTATATTAACAAAAACTTTTAAGTTACACTTGTAATAGTTATTATTGTCCTAAAGCTTGTAAAAGTAGAGTTTCTCATTTTCAGAACAATTCCTGAACCAACCTATACACCCCAAGCAGGCAACACACCATAGTGCAAGATAACAAATGAATATGATGCCTGAAATTATCTAAAATTGAGGCCCATTCCTATGCTTTAAAACTTACCATTTCAGCTAATTCATTTTCACACATTTTCAATACAGTAAATATTTGTGTAAATTATTTCAAATATCTTTTCATATAGTATCACACTTTAATTACAAATAGTATAAAAATAATGTATAACCTTCTGATTTATTCTAGATAGAAACTGCAGATATGTAACATTTTTCAGTGAAGATTAAACTGCTGAAAGTCTCTTCTAACTATTCTGGAAAGACAATACCAACAAGAGTCCTTACTTCAACACAAAACATCTGTATTTTGTAGATACTGAAAGGACTTACATAAGTTTTCAGCAAGGCAATATCCCCTTCATCCAGCGCTAAAAGAAGAGAGATAATACATGAAATTCAAACAAAAGAAACTTGAGCTCACAATTTTTTTCTGTTCAATTCAAACCACACCAAATGAGAAGAACTGTGAAAAGTTGTAGTAATATAAATATAACCATCTATTAGTTCCTGGACTCAAGGAACTTTTATCTAACTGGGCGAAGGCAGATTCTTAACATTATATAAAATAGCTTCAGAGTGATATGACATAAAAAGAACTGAGAGCCCAAAGACTTTTAAGAATCAAAACGACTTGAGCACTAGTCCCAGCAGGGTCATGCATTTGCTAAGTTACCTTGGAAAAACCACTTAATTTCTCTGAGTTCTCACCTGAAAGAATGTTAGCCTCGGTGTTTCTTTAAGATCAAGTAAGACATGGATTTAGAAACACAAAAAATTCCACACATATGTTATAACTGTATCCAAGGGATAAACCTGTTAATGTTTATAGAATTATAACTTATCCAGAGAAATACACAAATGAAATGTTAAATTAACGACTAAGTTTTCCACTGGGTGACTGAGCACCTCTTTCAAGGAAAAAGAGTGAGATGAAAGTGGAGAGGAAATGCTTCTTTGAGGGGTGGGTGACTATTAAGAAGAAAGGGTGCTAGGAGAGGCTGAACTTGTTCAGAAAGGACAGAGTTAAGAGAAAAAAAAAAAAAACAAAAAACCACCATAAGAACATTTTAAAATAACCTATAAGAAACAAAACAGCATAAACATGAGTACAAAAGCAAAAAAATCATGAACACAAGTGTTGCGGGTAAAGGGTCAAGTGGTATGGTCTCTAAGGAGAGTAATCCAGCACTATCTATAAAAATGTCAAAAAAGAAAAAAATTCAACTGCATTTCTAAAATTTACCCTACAGCTTGTGTGTGTGTGCATGTAGTAAGACTTACATGAACAAGGTTATTCATTGTTCTATAATGGCCAACGGATTAGAAGAAAAGGAAATGTCCATCAATGATGATTAATTCATACGAGACTGAAAGTCCAATAATTTGGATTCTATACAGTTCACACTGACTCTATATAATGATGTAAACTAACTCCTAAAACATACTAACATTTTTTTTATAAAAGCAAGATATACAGAAAGTTACATTTATGCTTTTTCTTTTTTAAAAAAGAAAAGGAATATATAAGCACACTTGCTTGTATGTACACAGAAAATGTATAGAAAGATGAGGCAAAATGGCAACATCAGCTTCCTCTGTGGAGAGATGGCTGCGGTCAAGGATGACGCTTTTCAGTTTATCTTTTTCTCTTTGGGGTTTTGAATCATGTGAATGCGATACCTAGTCAAAGAATTTTTTTTTTTTACAGTTATGTCTCAGGATCCTGGCTATGCAGTGAAAGCAGCAAGTTGTCACTTGAGGGAGCGGAGGAACGGAAAAGAGGGTCCAGGTAAGCCAGGCGGGGAACTTTTCAAGGCCTGCAAGACCAAGTGGAGTGGGTGATTTCTTCAAGACCTGAGAGCTGCATGGGAATAAAAAGTTCGATCAGCGAAAGATGAACCCAGGACGTGGGGCAGAAGGAGGGCCCAGAGAAGACCAGCCGGTTACCCCGGCTGCCGCACCAGACTAAATCACCAGCGGCACCAAAGCCCGGAACCCACTCCCCTGCCCCCACGCCGGGCCAAGACGGGTCCTGACGCGGCCCGGAGCCCCTGCCTGGCCGACTGACCTCGGATGGGCTTGTCGTCCTTCTCATCTTCTTTAGTTTTCCTCTGATCAGCACCGAGGTAATCAGGCATTTTAACGGCGCCAAATACCCCAGCTCCTCGGTGATTACACAGCACCTTCCTCGCTTCCGGCGGTGCCCCCACCTTCCCCTTCCTCACCGGAAGTAAAGCCGGCTCCGCGGGCCTTCTTATGCGGCGCCGGGCAGAAGAGCGCCCCGGCGGTCACACGCCGGCATTGCACCCGGCGAAGCGGGAAAGCGGGAAGATGTCCCAGTTTGAGGGCGAACGTCGCTCTCCTTCAGCCTCTCACTGTGGCGAGGTCCCTCAGCAACAGATTTCAAGACCAACACAGGCTCAGGTTGCTGAGTTTAAATCCTGCTTTAGTCATTTACGCTATACTTTGGCGTGACTTCTTTAATCTCTGTGCTTTAATTTTCCTCTTGACTTCAGAGTATTGTGGAGGCATTAAACAACGACGTATGTAAAGTACCTGGCTTATTAGATACGCGGTGAGTGGTGGCTTGTTTTATAGAGTGAAGGTAAATAGGAGTTGTTCATTAATTTGATGTTAACGACGGATGGGGAGGTAAATTGTTTCCATTATTGAGCTCGCTGCTAAGGAGTGGTACCGTCTTCAGATACAGGGAAGTCAGGGAAAACAGGTTTTGAAAGAAATGAATTCTGGAGACGAGGAACAGAAGAGAGCAGTTAGGAGACAATTGTCGAATTTAGAAAAAAAAAAGCTTGAGCCTTCTGTACACAGCAGTGAAAAGGCAACCTACAGAATGGGAGAAAATACTTTTAAGTCATGTATCTAATAGGGGGTTAACCTACAGAATGGGAGAAAATACTTTTAAGTCATGTATCTAATAAGGGGTTAACCTACAGAATGGGAGAAAATACTTTTAAGTCATGTATCTAACAAGGGGTTAATATATAGAATATATAAAGGACTAAAACTTGGTCTAAAGGTTAGAATTGGAGGTCCAGAAGTTGGGATGCAGAGCTTTTTCACTGTGGGAGCCAAGGTTCAATCCCTGGTGGGAGAACTAAGATCCTGTAAGCTATGTGGTGTCTTCAAAAGAGAATAGAAAAAACTAAAAAACTCAGGACGAAACCTGATTCTTTCAATAGAAAATGTACTTGAATGGATAGCTCTCCAAAGAACTTCTACAAATGGTCAACAAGCACAGGAAAAGATTCAGCATCATTAGGCCCTGAGGAAATTAGAATGATTATTATCATGAAAAGGGGGGGCGGGAAAGTGTTGGTGAGGATGTGGAGAAAATGGAAACCTTGTGTATAGCTATGGAAATATTAAAATGGTGTAACTACAATTGAAAACAGTATGGCATTACCTCAGAAAGTTAAAAATGGAATGGTCAAAGGACCCAGCAATTCCAGTTCTGGGTATATACACAAAAGAATACACACAAGCAGGAAGTCTCAGAGAGATAGTTGTACTCCATATTCCTGGCAACATTATTCATGATACCTGAAAGGTGGAAGCAACCCAGTCAACAGATGAATGCATAAATAAGATGTACATACAATAGACTATTATTCAGCCCTAAAAAGAAAAAATCTGACACATAACCACTTGCGAGGAAATTATGCTAAGGGAATAGTCACAAGAAGACAAATAGTGTATGATTCCACTTATAGGAGGTACCTACGGGGGCACAGGGGTGGTGAAAATGGGGAGTTGTTATTTAACACCATGAGTTTCAGTTTTACAAGATGAAAAGAGTACTGGAGATTGGGTGAATGTACTTAACACTACTGAACTGCACACTTTAAAATAGTTAAGGTGAGAATTTTATGTGATTTCACTACAATTTAAAGGTTATGAGAATGGATGGAAGAGGTGTGAGAAAAAATTATTAATATTAAGAAAATGGAGTTAGGTTACCTTGAACCTTGAAGATTGTTTTAACAGTGGTTACATTAATAAAGAGCCTCTTGATGAAAGTGAAAGAGGAGAGTGAAAAAGTTGGTTTAAAGCTTAACATTCAGAAAACTAAGATCATGGCATCCAGTCCCATCACTTCATGGCAAATAGATGGGGAAACAATGGAAACAGTGACAGACTTTATATTCTTGGGCTCCAAAATCAGTGCAGATGGTGCTTGCAGCCATGAAATTAAAAGACGCTTGCTCCTTGGAAGAAAAGTTATGACCAACCTAGGACAGCATATTAAAAAGCAGAGACATTACTTTGCCAACAAAGGTCTGTCTAGTCAATTTTATGGTTTTTCCAGGAATCATGTATGGATGTGAGAGTTGGAGTATAAAGAAAGCTGAGTGCCGAAGAATTGATGCTTTTGAACTGTGATGTTGGAGAAGATTCTTGAGAGTCCCTTGGACTGTAAGGAAATCCAACCAGTCCATCCTAAAAGAAATCAATCCTGAATATTCGTTGGAAGGACTGATGCTGAAGCTGAAACTCTAATACTTTGGCCACCTCATTCAAAGAACTGACTCATTTGAAAAGACGCTGATGCTGGGAAAGATTGAAGGAGGGAGGAGAAGGGGACAGTAGAGGATGAGATGGTTGGATGGCATCACCGACTCGATGAACATGAGTTTGAGTAAGCTCCAAGAGTTGGTGATGGACAGGGAGGCCTATGCAGTCCATGGGGTTGCAAAGTGTCGGACACGATTGAGCAGGTGAACTGAACTGAAAATTAATAAAGAAAGGGATCAATAAGAGTTTTTGTGGGAGATTGATTAGCTTAGTTTTTGAAATACCAGTTTTGTCATGCAACATATACAGATAAAGTCAATGTACTTTAACAATGAAAATTAATTCCTAATAATAATTTGCTTATTTCTGTTCTCTTTGCAGAAGAGTGGGTACATCAAGTCTTTTCTTTTGCACAAACTAATCCAGATACTCTGGCAGGGGTAATGGAGTGGGAGTTGGGGGGTGGGAGGATCTGTGTATTTTCACCCACTGTTTTCCTTTTGCTAATTCTTGCTTTTTACTTCAGTCCTAGAAGGAATCATGCAGCTGAAGTATAAATGTCTTTAATGAACAATTTAGTCCCAGAGTCCTGTAATTGGGACTATCCCGAAAGAAAACTTGATGCTGCTAGAGCAGTGTAAAATGATTGTTGGCCTTGGATTAGGATCTAACACTGAAGAGGGGTTTCTTCTGCAAATGATAGGAGTGTTAAATGAGATACTACAGGTAAACTAGTAATAGCACAACAAACATTAGCTTCTATTATTTCTGGAGAAGGGAAAGGCTACCCACTCCAGTATTCTGACCTGGAGAATTCCATGGACTGTATAGTCCATGGGGGTCGCAAAGAGTCAGACGTGACTGAGAAACTTTCACTTCCTATTATTATTTAGGTAAACATAATCGCATTAGAATTGTATGTACAGAATTCTCTGTAAACGTGTAGGCTGTAACAGTTATTCTCAATACTAATTTGTACACATCTTTTCACTTTTTATACAAGTAGAGCTACTACAAAAAGGAACGGTTATATTCAGACTAATAAAGTAGTAGTAAGTTAAAAAGGAAAAGAATATATTAAGAGCTGCTTTAGAAAATCATGTTCTATGTATTGCACTGGAAGTGGAAATTAATCCTTTTTTTTTTTTTTTAAAGCGGGAACCGATAATTCTAGGAACCTTTCATTCGTGAATCTTGGTCCCCAGCCGGATATTAGTCAGTAGAGGACCTAGGCAGCCGCACACGTTGGCTGAGGGGAGTGGGGGTGGGATTGGCCTACGCACCACGAAGGATTCATCCCGGAAGTAGTTATTGGCCGTCTCCATGCGCCGGTTCCTGGACCTCGTAGAGCCAAGGCGCGAGGCTCGGACAGGGAGGTAGAACTGGAGGGACTCTAAGCGCCCTCCTCCTGGGACGCGAGCTGCTGCGCCCGCGGGGCTGGCTCCGGCGTCATCATGCTGCTCCTGCCAAGCGCTGCAGACGGCCAGGGCACCGCCATCACCCACGCTCTGACCTCTGGTACGTGGCCACTCAGCTCTGGCTCCGTCTAGCCTCAGCCGCCCCTCTCTCGGTCCTCCACCTTGGCGACCCCGTAAGCTATCCTTGCCCGTGGCAACTAGCTTATCGAGTGCGGGGCTGCGACGTCACGAGTGTCTTTTTGCTCCCTTGTACACAGAAGTCCTTCCCCAGATTGGAACGAAGGAGGGAGGGGGGCGTCTTCCTTCTGCCCCCACAGTTTCTTCCTCGTGTCGCTGCTGCTGACTCATGGATCAGTCGGAGCAGTTCGGAACCGAACCCTTCAGTACCCTAGAAAGGTTCTTACAAGCATCTTCTTGCCTAAGGCAAGAAACTGCCCGCAGCGAGTTCCCCACGTGCCTGAGCCCCTTCAAAGCTTTGCTGCTGGCGCTCACTTAAACACCTCTCTCCCTCTGTACATTTCCTCCGGCTTTGTTTTTTAGATAACCCAACCCAAACAGTGCTCCTTATATTCGATAAGAAAAGACCACTGTGTGGTGGAGGTAAGACCCGTGTAGACAAACTTTTACAGGCAGTCATTCAGTGAAACGTCCTATGTAAATCAACTGTCTTCAGTTTTGGGGGTTTTTTTTAAGGGAGAGAAAGTTCCCCTGCTGCTGCAGCAGCTGAGATTTATAGCCTAGGACAGTCATGGTATTGTAAATTTAAAGAGTCTCTAGTTTCAATGATTTAATTGATTATCAGAACCACGTTTACATACGCTTGTTTGTGATTTCAGACATATTTCACGGCATATGTTGTGTTCCTGCTTACAGAGATTTCTCTGTAATCTCGCAAATAGAAAGGCTTGAAAGCCACACTTGCACTACACAGCTCGTACTTCTTGAACATAGTGGTTTGGAATCTCCTGTGAATGGTAGAAGAAACCTCAATTTTCCTACCCAAGTAAAACATGAAAAGCGGAACTAGTTTTACAAAAGTATGACCATTCGGTACAAAGAAAGACTTAAATCTGAGTTATTATTAGACTATACAGCTTTTTGCTTTCATTTGAAATATAAAATTAAAATCAAGATGCTCACTTTTTTCCTGACCCAAATTAACCTTTCTTGAATTGTTAATGTGCAAAGGTATAGTGACTTACCCGCACTTCCCAGGAATAATGATAAAGACTAACTTTTATTTAACAGTTTGGGTCTTCCCTCGTGGCTCAGATGGTAAAGCGTCTGCCTGCAATGCGGGAAACCTGGTTTCGATCCCTGGGTGGGAAAAATTCCCTGGAGAAGGAAATGGCAACCCACTCCAGTACTCTTGCTTGGAAAATTCCATGGATGGAGGAGTCTGGTAGGCCACAGTCCATGGGGTGGCAAAGAGTCAGACACGACTGAATGACTTCACTTTTCTTTCTTTCTTTGATTTTCAAAGTGCTTTCATAGTTTGACATCCATATTTACAAGGAAGCAGATAAGTATTCCTGTTTTACAGTTGAAGGCATCTCTGACTTATTTCACATAGCTACTAATAGTTAGACCCACGCTGAAATTCAGAGCTTTTGATTTCAGAGCTGTTCCACTAAAGCACAGTTTCATTAGCAAATTCCTGTTAGCTGCTTGAAAATTGTCTTTGAGAAAAAATCATTGCTAGTGAATTCTTAAAATGTTTGAAAGATCTAAATTCAGGTTTTAATAATTAAAATATTTTGAGTTGTTTTTAAAGATTTTTTTGATGAGGCTCTTTATGAGTTTATAATTATTTGTTGCTTTATTACAATTATTAGTCTAAAAAGAAGGCAGTTAGAAACATCTCTCCCTGTCCCTCATCTTCCTCTCATTTCCTCAAAAAAGTATCGATTTATTGACATTGCTGAATGTCTTATCGGATAATTGGAAGATGTTGATTAACTCTGTAAATACTAGGAAATGATTATTTATTGCCTATCCTCATGTTAACTGGATTACTGCAGTTAGTTTCTCAGTTGATGGTTTTAAAATTATGTATTTATGGTGTCAGTGATTTGATATTATTTATTGCGTTGGAACAGATTTATTCTGTGCAGTACACTGAAGCCTCTCTCAACACTTTCAATCACAGCCTCAACACTTTGTCAAGTTGAACCTGTGGGAAGATGGTTTGAAGCTTTTGTTAAGAGGAGAAACAGAAATGCTTCTGCCTCTTTTCAGGAACTGGAGGATAAGAAAGAGTTATCAGAGGAATCGGAAGATGAAGAATTGCAGTTAGAAGAGTTTCCCATGCTGAAAACACTTGATCCCAAAGACTGGAAGGTATTTAATATCTGACTCTTGTTCAGTCAGGTGCAGTTTTCCATTATTAAATCATGTTTTAAAATGATTCAACAAAATAATCATAATTTAGCACCTGTTTATGGTCAAATCCTGAGTGGGACAGCACTAGCCACAGGATACTGTCTCTACTGGAGAAATCCAGAAAGGTTTCACGGAAGAGGTAATGTCTGAGTGTACTTAAACGGTTAAGAGACAGTCTTTGAAGCAAGAGGGAGAAAAGGTGTTCTGGGCAGAAGGAATAGATATGCAAAATACAAAGGAGTAAGAGAATATGTGCTGCCTCTTCAGGACTTGGTGAAGGATAGAGTAGCACATCGGAGAAGGCAATGGCAAGCCACTCCAGTACTCTTGCCTGGAAAATCCCATGGATGGAGGAGCCTGGTAGGCTGCAGTCCATGGGGTCGCTACGAGTCGGACACGACTGAGCGACTTCAGTTTCATTTTTCACTTTCACACATTGGAGAAGGAAATGGCAACCCACTCCGGTGTTCTTGCCTGGAGAATCCCAGGGACGGGGGAGCCTGGTGGGCTGCCGTCTATGGGGTCGCACAGAGTCAGACACGACTGAAGTGACTTGGCAGCAGAGTAGCACATGAAAGGGTGGTGGTGAGAAATCAGACTGAAGACAGAATCTAAATGAACTCTGTAGTGTACTTTTTATGCCATACTAAGGAAGGAATTTATATTTTGTTTTCAGGACAGTAAGACATCATCAGAAGTTTCTGAGCTAATTTCAGAAAAGTAATTTCTGGTAGTACAGAAATTTGCTTGAAAAGGGAGAGTAGGATGAGAGGGGAAGGGAATAGTTTGCTGTTAGAGGGCTAGTGTACAAGTGAATGCTTGGTGCTTGAACTAAATTTAGCCAAGTTTTGAGACAAAGGAGAAAGATTTGCTTTTGGGGGAGATAGACTTCACGACGGAGAAGGCAATGGCAAGCCACTCCAGTACTCTTGCCTAGAAAATCCATGGATGGAGGAGCCTGGTAGGCTGCAGTCCCTGGGATCGCTAAGGGTCGGAAATGACTGAGCGACTTCACTTTCACTTTTCACTTTCCGCTTTCACACATTGGAGAAGGAAATGGCGGCCCACCCCAGTGTTCTTGCCTGGAGAATCCCAAGGACAGGGGAGCCTGGTGGGCTTCCGTCTATCGGGTCACACAGAGTCGGACACGACTGAAGTGACTTAGCAGCAGCAGCAGCAGACTTCACGAGTCTTGGAGAACTTGGTTGTGCTGCCCAAGAGAAGGGGATGTATTTGGAAGACCCCAGATCACCCCAGCTTGAGTCACCTGTTAGCCTGTGGTGTTGGTCCCCAGCACAGCATTGCAGGAAAAGGAAGTTTGTGGGGGGCATGGTGTTGTGTTGCTCTGCATCTGGAACTCAGACATCTGTACTGGAGTGAACTAGGGAGTCATGAGCATTTACAGGGCACTTACTATCTTCAACGCTGGCATCAGATCAGATCAGCTTGGATCAAGGTATAGAGAGAGACAGAGAGAAACCCCAGGACTGAGCTTTGTAGGGCATTGAGAAGGCAGTCAGAGTAACTGGAAAAGCTACTGAAAGATGGGAGAAAAACAGTGGATTCAGAGAAACTAAAGCAAGATAATGTTTCAAGAAAAGAGTCACCTGTGCTGCCAGTGAAAGCTGAAGTCAAGTAAAGGCAGTTGGGTGATCTTGTATTTGGCAGTTGGAAATTGATTCTGAAGAGAACAGCTTCATAACCCCAGGGCCGAGAATGGACAGAGTAGAACTAGACTGGAGCGACTTGAAAAGTAAATTCTAGAGAATGGAAAGCTAAAGGAGGACAGCTTTTTCGAGAAGTAATTTTGATGGGAAGCAAAGAAATGGAAGCAAGGTCTGAATGAGGAGCGATAACAGAGCATCTTCTAATACTGATGAAAATAGTTCAGTTGAAATTTAGAAGACGGCTGAAAGATGGTAGCATTTGAGAGACGCAGAGAAGGTGGTGTTTAGAACCAAGAAGAGGAATGGAGTAATTTGTCTTAGTAGGACAGGCATTCTCAGTGTTGAGGGAAAGGGAAAAGATACATGGATGCAGGACAATGGCAAAAAGATGCAGGAATTTGAGTATGATAATTTACATAGTTTTCTTTAAGCAGGAAACAAGGCCATTGATGAGAGGGTGGAGCAGGGTCTATGAAGCTTAAGGAAAGACTAGAGAACTATTGGAATGAAGTGTGAGTGCCAGGCATAATAAAGGAACCCATCCATTGGGAGTTTGCAGTCCTGAATTTATGTTTTATACCTTCAACTCCCTTTTCTTCCCACTCTCTGATACTAGATACACCCTTTGAGTTCTGTCAGGAGCCTTCGTTCAAGTGCTGCCTCAAACTCTAAACTTGCAAGGAAAATGAAAGCAGGTGCTTCCTATCCAAAGAAATCCCCGTTTCTCAAAATGTTCATCCAACCTTCTTTGCTCCACATGGTTCCTATCCTGTCATTGCCACTGGCCCAACCTACTGGGGCTTCTGTAATGCTCCCCTCAGTTCTGAAATGTTTCTGGCTATACCTTGATTTAAGGATAGCCATAGGATATTAATTTGTATTAATAGAAAAAGAGTTATTTGGTCAAGTAATTTCAAAAAATACTAGACGTTATAAGTTTCTGTCTGCTTGTTTTTGTTTTGGGTTTTTTGGTTTGTTGTTTTTTTAACTGCAGGGCTTCTCAGAGCCTTTGTTTGCTTTCTGTGTATACAAATTATCAAGAAGACTATATATACAGTGGTCCACGTTTTCTAAACTTCTGTGACCTCAGGACTCATGTGGAATATCTCGCTAGACTTCTATTACGAGAGTCTCATTTTGGGAAACACTGTATTAGGATAGCAACACAAGGGATAGGATATATGGCTTCATTTCAAATATGACTCCCTTTTGTGTCTTTATCAGAACCAAGATCATTATGCAGTACTTGGACTTGGCCATGTAAGATACAAAGCTACACAGAGACAGATTAAAGCAGCTCGTAAGTACTTGGTTATTTTGGAATCATCAAATATCTGCTATAGGCAATGTTATCCTCTTGAAAAAGTGTTGTATGATTACAGTTTCTAGGCATAACTCTAGATTTAATGTAAGTCTTGTAGTATACCAGTGTATAACCACAGTCTCCTTACCTTCTAAATCAAAAATAAGCAATAAGTCTCCTGAATGGATAGTCTCATTAGGGTCAAGAAATCGGTGTATTTGTGTATTGGGTGTATTTGTGACAAAATAAACAACATTCTTCTAATGGCATGCTTTTTAAAAATAGTATTTCACCTCCCTTTGGAAGTTTGGCCAGTTGTGCTTAGTGGAAATTGCCTTGATAACTTCAGTTTGTTGGTGCTCATTTGTGATCTTAGGTCACATCTCTGTTGATATCATCTTATCTCTTCTGTCCAAGAAAGAGGTATCTGATAGTTCATTGTTCTTTTTATTGACAAGGTTAAAAATTGGTGGGGTACAGGTGCGGGGGCAGAAATCGTTGGCAAACCAGTCTTCATCGGCTTAAGAGTCACTGTCCATTTAGTGCTCTAAACTGTTCTGTCGTCTGACGTCTTGTGGATGTAATTTCTTACACACCACTTGGTCACCTAATTAGTAAAGCTTCATGAAAGAAGTGAAGGTGATCAGTTTTCTCTTTTATCTTAGAACAGTATTCTACCTTCTACTCTAGAGAATGGATATTGAGATAAGAGGAGGTAAAATTGTGGCCATATGAAAAAGGAGCAGGGAATCAGGGTCAGTCAAGAAGAGAAGGTATTGTACTTGGAGAAAGATGACTGAATGAGACCTACCTCATGTTGAAAAATACTGGTTGAGCCTAAGTACGGTAAATGGGGCTTCCCAGGTGATGCAGTGGTAAAGAATCCACCTGTGAATGCAGGAGACATGGGTTCAATCGCTGGGTCGGGAAGATCCCCTGAAGCAGGAAATGGCAACCCACTCATTTTATTGCCTGGAAAATTCCATGGACAGAGATACCTTGTGGACTATAGTCCAAGGGGTTCACAAAGAGTCAAATATGACTGAGCACAAAGCACACACAACTATGATAAATAAACTCAAAGTTTTCCCATTATTGCTTGTATTTAAGAAAGTCACAGGAAGTATCTTCTTCATTTTGTTAGTTGAAGGAATTTATGAGATTATTTAAGACCTATTTTAAAGGATGGCATGATTTTAGAATAAGCATATGTTAATGCTTGTGAATAGTCATTGCAATATACATAACTGAAAGAAAAGCATACAAATACTGTAAATGTGCTGACACATAGAAATTTGTGAAAGAACTGGCAGTGATTTAGAACTGTGAAAGTAATTTTATGTTTTAAGATGAGGGAATTGTTTCTCTAAAGATAGAAAAATATGTAATAATTATAAAAGAAACATCTATTTACTTTTGTTAAGTCCATTCATTTTATTGGGATAATAGAAATTAATTTTTGAATATTCTGTTGCCAAAAGTTTTGTGTCCCCAATGTACAGATTATTAACATTGTGTGGATTTACTATTAACTCTCTGCCTCCTTATTGTATATTCTCAGTATTTATTCAGAAGACTGACATTCTCTTTCCTCTGTCACTGTAAAATAGATGGCTGCTACTTACTGCTCCCTGGAATCTAGTCCAAAAGTAAAAATGCAAAGTTAATTGTTTCCAAGTTTGTAATTATTAGCATAGACAAACCTAATACGAGTCTGATTACATTTGAGACCCTTCTAGTTCTTGAATCCTATTACCAACACATAAAGGAGGTTGTAGGCTTTTTTTACATTTTATTTAATTTTTAAATTATAATTAATGTATAATATTATATAAATCACAATTTTTAAAAGTTATTCTCCACTTATAGTTACTGTAAAATATTGGTTATATTCCCTGTGTTGTATAATATATCCTTATAGCATATTTTGTACATAATAGTTTGTTGAAAGTTTTAATTTTTAAAATTTTTTGAATGGCTATGATGAAAATTATAGATTCATTCATGAGTGGATAAAGTAAGTGGTCTTTTTTTATTCTTTTCTGCATTATCTGAAAAGAATAAATTGCTAGGAAAGTTAAATGATGGATTAAGAGAAAGTACTTGCATACTAAAAGTATTTCCATTTTTTTCTTGAAGAAAAACTGCCACACTGGCAAATGATGCATGTGGGTTTGATAGTCTCTGCTTGGAAATAAAGTCTTTGATTTGAATTTTCTAAATTTAATAATTTTAGCTTAAAATACTTCTCATGGGGGACTTCCTGGGTGGTCCAGTGGCTAGAACTCTGTGCTCCAGTGAAGGAGACCCAGGTTGAATCCCTGGTCAGGGAGCTGGATCCGATAGGCGCAACTGAAGATCCCACAGGCCACAACTAAGGCCCATTGCAACCAAATAAATATAAATAAATAAATATTTGAAAAGTAATTCTCATATTTTAAGCTGAAAGCTGTTTCATAGAATGCCTCTTAAAATTAGAAATAATAGAGACTTTTTGTAATAATCTATAATGGAAAAGAATTGGGAAAAAAATATATCTGAATCACTTTGCTATAAACTGCAACTAATACAATATTGTAAATCAGCTGTACTTCTATATAAAAAAATCATAGATGCTTTTTCTGATAATAGCAATATGAATGTACAGTAAAAGCCCATTTAGTAATGTACCTTCAAAACTCCAGAAACTGTCTTTGGTGAGGAAAGGAGGAGAGAGAAGTCTGAAATTACAATAAACATGCACAACAGCTCCTCAAAAATTACCCTTGTCTCTTTTTCAAACTGAAAGATGTTCTTTGCCTTCCGTTGTCTCATTTTTAATATTGGAGGACATCTTTTGCCTCCTTCAGCCCCACCTCTGGGCAGAGTATACTGTACATAAATGACTAGAGGTGACTAGGTGGAAAAGTCAATGAAGGGAAAAACAGTGTAGCATAAAAGGAGACTATTAACAAAAAACAGGCATCCCTATCTCAGACTTTACCATAAGGTTCAAAAGAAGCCTTACTCCACCTTGTCAGTGCTATAGGAAGATGTTGTATTGGGGTAAGGGGGGGCGGCATATGCATTGCAGAAAGAGACTCAAAAGAAAAAAAAATAGAATTGCCTGGAAGCTCAAAATAGGAGAGCAGGATTTAGAATTACAAAGGCTGACATACAATTAGAAAAGAGGAAAGCAGAGGACAGCCTAGAGGAATGTTCCCAAGATGCAGAAGGAAAGAATAAAAAGATGTCAGATTTCCCTAAAGAACAGGTCAGAATAAATGTAACAGAGACAGTAATTGCAAATAAAGAAGAAAACTTACCTGATTTATAAAGAGCTGTGACTTGAGATTGAGAATATTTGTAGGTATGTGTGCATGCATGCGTGTGGTTAGTTGTGTCCAACTCTTTGTGACTCCTAGGACTGTAGCCTGCCAGCCTCCTCTCTCCATGGAATTTTCCAGGCAGGAATACTGGAGTGGGTGGCCATTAGGGTACTCCTCAGCACACACTTGGATTTCAAAGGAGAACAGTGTGAGTTATGCCAAGCTGCACAGCATCCATTTTGCCAGTCAGGGTGGAAGAGCCCTGAGTGGTGACTAGAGAAGCTATGGTTTTCCCCAAGCACTGGCCGTGGGAAAAGCCAATGCTCCCTTCCTGCACTGCCCGATAATAGTGGGACCATCACACCTCTGAACTATCCTATATGATGTGATTGTTGTTCCTGGCTAGTAAGCTTCCACGCCTAATAGTTAGACTCTTAGTTCCTGTGAGGTGCCTAATAACCTTCAGTAAATTCCTTTTCTTCTTAAACCAGCTAGAAGGTGAAAATGTCTCCTCTTGAGTGTTAGTGGAAAAACTGATAATACAGGTTTTGTTTTCTGACTGTAGCTCAAAAAAACAAAAGTGTATTTATCAAAGTTTCTGAACTCTTGCAGTGTATACAAAAATCACTAAATATGCCATAAAAAGATTTGTACAGAAATATTCATAACAGCCTTATTCAGAGTGTCCAAAAACCGGAAGCCACCCAAATGTTCACCAACAGGATGATGGATAAGCAAACTGCTTGTATTCATAAAATAGAGTAGTGTTTAGCAGTTTTTTAAAAATTGCTGATACACAAAAGGGGGTGAATCTTAAAACATTATGTCAGATACAAAGACATACTGTTTGATTCCATTTAGATGAACTTCAAGAGCCTACAAACATAATCTCTCATGAGAGAAATCAGAAAGGTTGCCCAAGTGGTGGGGGGGTGGGACTTGACTGGAAAAGGGGGTACAGGGGAACTCTGAGTGATCGAAACAATCTGTATTTTCCTTTGAGTGGTTGTTAAACAACTTTATACAATTGTCACAACCTTTTGAATGGAGTACTTAAAATATGAACACTTTATTCTATGTAATAAAGTAGATCTGATTCAACAAACCAAAAAAAAAATCACTTGAGTATTTGTATGTACACACTTGAACCTGGACAGAAATAAAAATTGTATTAATAGATGTGAGAGCAAGATCACTGACTATCAGAACAGACGGTTGGCAGCTAGAGCCCTATCATCAGTAAGTTCATTGCCTGCAAAGCTATCATGTTACCTTCTCCTCCTCCCACCCCCCACCCCCCGATTCCCCATTTTTTTTTTTTTTTTTTTTTTGCTGCACTGCAAGGCATGTGGCATCTTAGTCCTCTGATCAGTCTTCGAACCCAGGTCCCTTGCAGTGGAAGCGTGGAATCTTAACCACTAGACCACCAGAGAATACCTCTGTTACCTTTTCTAAAGGAGAGAAAAAATAAAACATTCAATTCAGATATTTAAAAGAATATCACGGAGGAAGATATGGAGGGAAAAAAGATAAAACAATATCTTAAAATGGATTTATAAGAAGGAAAAAACATAGTAGAGTACAAAAGGAATAAAAACAATTATAGAAGATATTTTTAACTGAAGCCACAGTTAAATGCAGGGAATTTGAAATTTTTTATAAAATTGGCTTTTTTTGGAATTGAAGAAATTTTTAAAGAGTTACCCAGAATTATCTCCTGAAAATGTTTTAGGCCTAGGTGATTTCTTAAGTGAATTTTTTTTTAAATGCTTAAGGAATTGAAAGTTCTCATGCTGAACATAAACTGTTTTAGGAACAATTCATTTCATGACCGTTAATGTAATCCTAGTATGAAAACCTGGCATTGAAAGGCAAGATTATGGAAAAGTCAGTGAAAAGTTCTTGGTTGCCCGGCGTTGAGGGATTGAGGAGAGATGAATAGGTAGAGCGCAGAGGATTTGGGGCAGTGAAAATACTCTGTATATTATGGTGGATACGTGTTGTCATGCACTCATCCAAACCCACAGAATGTCCACTACCAGAAGTGAAAACTATGGTGGTTAGGTGATTATGATGTGTCAGTGTAGGGTCATCAATTGTAGCAAATAGTGGGCATTCCCTGCTAGTCCAGTGGTTAGGACTCAGCACTTTGATTGCCAGGACCTGGGTTTGATCTCTGGTTAGGGAACTGAGATCCCACAAGCCACATGGTGCAGCCAAATTTGAAGAAAAAAAAAAGCTAGATGAGAAAAAAGTAACAAATGGACTGCTCTGGTGGGGGGAGTTGATAAGGAAGGGCAGAGGGTCTATAGATCTGTTAATCATCCTCTTAATTTTGTTGTGAATCTTAAAGCTACTCTAATTTTTAAAATGTGGCCAGAAAAGCTTTAAAAAAAAAAACTACAAATATCATCCATGAATGTATTGAATAATACCAAAAACAAACAAAAACAGTTAATAGCAAAATGAATTCAACAATATGTTAAAAGAATACTGCCAATGAATATTACTCTTAAGAAATACATTAACAAAGCTAAATCTGCTTACATTTTACATAATATTATCAATATATCAATGTGATGTCCTAAGAAGATAAAGTACATACAGTACAATTTAATATTTACTCCTTTTTGATGAATAGAACTTTGAAAAGAAATATAATTAATTCCCACATATTTCAGATTTCACTGCCAACAAACTTAACTGTGTGACTTAGTAATATTCTCATAAAAACCCATGAGGGAGTCTGCCAATGACTTTTATGCTATTTGGGAGTTTGGTTCAGTGAATTAAGATATTAAAGGAGAGAGAACTATTAGAAATAAAGAAATATATTATTTGTAGGTAATATGTGAAAGTGAAAGTCGCTCAGTCGTGTCCAACTCTTTGCGACCCCATGGACTGACTATACAGTCCATGGACTTCTCTAGGCCAGAATACCGGAGTGGGTAGCCTTTCCCTTCTCCAGGGGAGCTTCCCAACCCAGGGATTGAACCCAGGTCTCCCGCATTGCAGGCGGATTCTTTACCAGCTGAGTCAAAAGGGAAGCTGTAGGTAACAGGATCTACCTAAAAACTAAAAGAGGTGAATTAAGTAGCTAAGTGCAGGAAAAATAAACAAAAATAATAGTTTCTGGAAGGTATCATCAAATATATTAGAAAGATAGAGTCATTTTAAAGATAATCCTGCGATAAGAATAGGTAGCCAGAAACAGACCTTGGTAAAATTTACTGAGATAAAGGAAGCCTCACAAATTAATAGAGAAGGGAAGGATTATTAGATAATGTTAGGACTTTGAAAATTAAATAAGCTTTTCAATTTTGACCATAGAAGATACACAGATAGAAACATATCAAACTTCTGAAGAAAGAAGGACCTCCTTTATAAGTACTAGAATACAGTATAAAGGAAATGATCAGTAAATATGAATTAATGAACTGAATGTTTTAAAAAAAAACACAAGAATGGCCACAGCAGCTGGGAAAAGCATTAGCATCAAACATGATGGACTAGGAGAGGCAGCATACAAGCACAGGCTCTGGAGTCAGGCTGCCTGGATTGGAGCCCAATTTGGCCAGGACTTTGGACAGGTTGCATAGAGGTAAAGTAAGTGGTTATTTAACCTCCTTGTACCTTATTTCCTCATCTGTAAAATGGAGAAACTAATAGTACTTTTCTTAGAGAGTTACTGAAAAGATTAATTGATAAATAGTGCTGGCACCTATAGATATTAACAGCTAGCCATTATTCATTGTAAAATGACTCACAAACTAAGAAGAAAAACTAAGATAGCTCTCTATTACTCCATAAGTAAGGAATGAAAGATAGAAACAACCACAAAAATTTTTTTGATCTCCTTGAGCACCAGTGATAATCATATTTTAAACGATTGGATCCAGTGCTCTTGAGGTTGTGGTAAAAAGAATGTTAACATAGGGGTTGCAGTGGTATAACTTTTAGAAAGGGACTTGTTCATACATTTCACTCACTGATATACTTCTCTAAGTATATACTGAGAAGAAAGAGTCATAAATATGAAAAAATAATTCTGTACAAAATGATTCATATTGAAATAGCTTATAGTAGTGAAGAATTGGAAACAATCTATAGTAAATACCCAACAGTAGGGAAATAGTTCAATAAATTATGATAAATCTACTTGAAATACTGTACTAAGTAGTTGTTAAAATTTTCTGAAGCGTTTGCAACTGCCTGGAAAATGGAACTGCTGTAATGCTTAGTTGAAAAAAATCACAACTTAAATTGGTATATATAATATGATTATACCTACATTTTTAAAGGTATATATGCTTAAGGGGGAAAAAGTCTGTGTGGAAGTACACCAAAATATTAATGGCAGTTGTCTTTTTGGGTGCTGGCACTTTGGCCAGTTCTTGAAGTTATTTCAGGGTTTCTCAGGTGGCCCAGTGGTAAAGAATCTGTCTGCCAATGTGGGAGACACAAGAGACTTGGGTTTCTGGATCAGGAAGATCCCCTGGAAGAGGAAATGGCAACCCACTCTAATAATCTTGCTGGAAAGTCCCATGGACAGAGGAGCCTGGCAGGGTGCAGTCCATGGGGTTGCACAGAGTTGGACATGACTGAGCACACACACACTAAAATTATTTCTCTGTAATTTCTTTTTAATAAGCATGTTTTACTATGAGAGAAAATATTTTTAAACTAATATTATGCTTTTAAAAATGGCTCTGCTTAACTGATCTTTTTCTTTAATTTTGATGACTAAAAGGACAAGTTACCTAAATCTTACTTTGTAGATAAAGCAATGGTTTTAAAACATCACCCAGACAAACGGAAAGCAGCTGGTGAACCAATAAAAGAAGGAGATAATGACTACTTCACTTGCATAACTAAAGGTAAGAAAGTGTGTTAACAGTTGGGAATTTTTAATAGTGAAGATTATTTAATAATTCTTTGGATTGGGTTTCCTATGTATACTGTAGTTCACTTATACCATAACATTTAAAAACATTTTTAGTTAATATCTGGTTATTTGTGGTCATCTCCCCCAGAGCCTCACTTTATAAAGTGAGGTTCTCCCAACCAACGACATCAGCAATACCAGAAATGCAGCTTGTCAGAAATGCAGAAGCTTTGGCCCTGCCCCAGACCTACTGAATCTGAATCTGCATTTTTAACAAGATCTGCAAGTGATTTTTATGAGAAGCTTATCCTGGAATTACTTTATATAAGTGCTGTGTTTAATGTTGAGACTACTAAGATCTTTTTCAGTTTCAGACACTTTATGGAATTAAATTGTTCCTCAGATATTTTGCTTATTTAAATCAAGAAGTTGATTCTTTCCTAGTAAAGGACCCACAACTGTCAGTGGCCATTTATATAGCCATATCCTCATAAGCAAATTAATAGAGACAACCACCGTTTCTAAATGTTCCTTAAATGTGATTTTTAATTTTGATGCTAATTTTTTTAAAACTGTATACACACTTTTCAAACTTACTCTTTATTGGCTCACTCTTACTCAGTGCTCAGGATGCCAAAGATCCTTTGATTTTTTTTTTTAACAACCTTGGGATCTAACAGTTAATTTTCTAGCCATTTCTTTTTCCTCAGTCATGCTTTCTTCAAGATTGAGTGTTCATTGTTTTGTCCTTTCTTTTCCAGAAGAGATACTTACAGAAGTTTTTAAGTCCAGTTTGTAACTAGTAGAGCTCGAGCTATTACTGAAGTCCTCCCCTCCCCATAAGCACACACAATTTTTAAGTACAAAAAATAATTTTTTTAAGGAAAAAAATATAGCATTATGGTGATGTGACCTTTGATTTTATTTTTTCTTCAGCCTATGAAATGTTATCTGATCCAGTGAAAAGACGAGCATTTAACAGTGTAGATCCTACTTTTGATAACTCAGTTCCTTCTAAAAGTGAAGCAAAGGACAATTTCTTCGAAGTGTTTTCCCCAGTGTTTGAAAGGAATTCCAGGTGAGTTATGGCATCCCCTTGTGATCATAATGCTCTACTGGCTGGCTTCTTATAGTTCCAGGTTTCTGTTTTTTTCCTCTGGTAATAGTTTGGTTCTCTTCTTCCTCCTCCTTTACAATATTGAGCTCCTCTGGTGAACTTACTATAATTGTTTATTTTATTCTCTAAACAGTTCTTCCTTCCTTTAGTTAATTAACTCCCAAGACATTTTTCTTTTAAATTTCCTTTGGGGGAAAGAATAATGGTTGACTTTATGTAGTGTGATGCTGATACTTAGGTGACAGTGATTTCCCATTTTCTCCTTCCCCTTTGTTAACAGATACACTACTACATTTGGTCAGTTTTCATTTAGGAAAAACTTTTATTCTATTTTTGAGCATCTGATTATCATAAGGTTCTCTGACAAAGGGTGAATTTATTTTTAAGATTAAGTCATATGTAATTTATTTAATTAAAATCAGTTTCAAATTGTGTGAACCAGTTATCTACATTTTTTTGCTTCCGTCTGTATTGGAAGGTTTCCTTAGAGTATATCTTAGCTGCATATTGGAATCAGCTGGGGAGGCTTGAACAGTTCCTGATGCCTGGGTTCCACCTGGAGAAACTGTGATTTTAATTTAAGTGGTTTGGAATGCCTATAGGTTTTTTAATGCTCTCAGGAGATTTTGATGAGTAGCTAAGTTTGAGAAGCACTGTTATTAGTGGTTTGATACAGCCTACTATTTCTTACACCCTTTCTCCTAACCTTTGTTTTGTGGTTTAAAAAAATAAAAATTAAGGTTGTAAAAAAAAAAAATAGTGTATTGTCTTCTGTGTTGTGGAACAGTGCATCAAGTTGGAAAAACAGGTCAGTAGCAGTCTCAGGATCCTTTCAGAGATAGTGGGTGAAGTGCTAAACCTACAAGTCTGATTTTTAAGGGGGAGGTGGTAGAGATGAGGAGGTGGAAATCTGTTCCCTCTGAGGATTCACGTTTCTTAAAAGGTTCAGCCTGCAGGTCACTTCTGTACTGCCTGTACTGCAGGACTAAGTGAGCTTGAAACGGCGCTAGAGTCTTTTTCCTGGCCACCCTGGCATCTTCCACAACCTTGTAATTTACAGAACTGAAGATAAGCTGAGAGTTAGAACACTGTTCCATTGTTTTCTCCTGCACCCCCATCGTCCCCTTGCCCTCCCTTTTACTGCACCAGTATTGCTCATCACAGCATTCCTGATCCCCCTGCTCTATCTCTTAGTCATGGAGGACGTAGGGCAGGGAGGTTGTAAGGGATTGATAAAAACTTTTTTAACAAATCAGTTGTTGAACGTTTGTACAAAATGTTTTTAGCTTTTTTTCAATATTTCAGGTGGTCAAATAAAAAAAATGTCCCTAAACTTGGTGATATGAATTCATCATTTGAAGATGTAGATGCATTTTATTCTTTCTGGTGAGTGAATACATTGTTTCTCCAATGCTTTCATTTTTTAAGAAAAGTATTCAATAAGTACTTGATTGACTTTTATAAATTCATTGATGGATGGGAAAATCACAGAGCCCTCACTGAACAAAAGGAGGACCTCTTTTAAGAAATCAAAGTTTCCACAGAATGCTGTGTCATCTCCTGTGTAATATTTAGGCTTTTATGATTGTTTTTTCAATCTGTTTTCTATCAACCAGATTTCTAGATGTCAAGCACACTATAGCAATTAAAAAAAAAAAATAAGGAGTCATTTGAATTCAGTAAAAAATAATTTTTCATTTATTTTTAAAGTTATTTGAATATATGACAAGACTGCAGTCTCTAACTGGTTCATTAATTTTAATACATATTACTCATTTTCTACTTTTATGTGTGCTATATTTTCTCATTAAGTATGTAGTAAATGGAGAAGGCAATGGCAAGCCACTCCAGTACTATTGCCTAGAAAATCCCATGGATGGAGGAGCCTGGTAGGCTGCAGTCCGTGAGGTCGCTAAGGGTCGGACACGACTGAGCGACTTCACTTTCACTTTTCACTTTCCTCTTTCACACATTGGAGAAGGAAATGGCAACCCACTCCAGTGTTCTTGCCTGGAGAATCCCAGGGACGGGGGAGCCTGGTGGGCTTCCGTCTATGGGGTCGCACAGAGTCGGACACGACTGAAGTGACTTAGCAGCAGCAGCATGTAGTAAATATGAAAACCAAATCACTATAAAAGAGAAATGACAAATTTAGCTCTGTCAGTTGTAGTTGCTCTTACCTTCAGAGAATACAAACCAGATAAAGTGACCATTACTAGGTGACCTTAAAACTTGACAAACTAGTAGAGGTGAAGGCAGGGACAACTTGTAACAAGTCCCAGTCAAGAGTAAAACCTGATATTCAGAAGAGATACAGGAAGCTGGATTTTGATTTAGGGCTGATAAGTATTTTAGACTTCCATTCCAAATACAGCATCATTTTAAAAAGAAGAAGAAAAAGACTTGAGTATAGTGTGATTTCAGTATCAGAAAAGAGGGATCTATTAAACTCATCCACTTGTCATTAACGTTTCTTAAAATTTTATGCTCCTAACTTAATTTTAAAAGGAAGATATTTTTCATTTGTTTTGGCTTGACTTTATTTTATTTCTGTTTTTATTAGGTATAATTTTGATTCTTGGAGAGAATTTTCTTATTTAGATGAAGAAGAAAAAGAAAAAGCAGAATGGTATGTATGTAAATCATTGATAAAACATTTATTTGGTTCTTTGGTATTTGTGATGATATAAAAATGCACTGTGTGTATTTTCTTTCACATTTTTCTGTATATCCATTGTAAATGAGTTTTTTTGATATTTTGAGATCCTATCTCACAAGCTTAATAGTGCTAAATATGATATGCTAATGAAATTACTTATGCAATTGTCAATAAAGCTCAAGTCAGCAAATTCTTTTTCTTCTGGTTGCTTAACTAGTTTTACTTATAAAGCATTACATTTTCCTATCATACAATCTATAAGCAATAGTTTCCAATATTTCCTATTTAATAGCCGTGACGAAAGGAGATGGATTGAAAAGCAGAACAGAGCAACAAGGGCCCAAAGGAAAAAAGAAGAAATGAACAGAATAAGAACATTAGTTGGTAAGTGTAACTGATGGGTTTTTAGAGTTCTTTAATTATATGTTAGACATTCAAAAGATTTAATTTTTTTTTGGTAGATAATGCATATAGCTGTGACCCAAGGATAAAAAAATTTAAGGAAGAGGAAAAAGCCAAGAAAGAAGCAGAAAAGAAAGCAAAAGCAGACGCAAAACGAAAGGAGCAAGAGGCTAAAGAGAAAGTAAGATGACATTTGATAAAGTTGGACTGCAAATGTTCATAATAGTCAGTCTTCAGGTCTATTTTAAACACTGAATCTGTCAGTAAAGAACTAGGTGCTACGAATGAATCATAACACTTGGCACAGTTGACAGAAGGATATTCTTTACCACCAAATTCTTACTGGGCAAAAACATGATGTCATATAAATTTCTTAATACTACACTTATTTCTAATATGTCTGTTTACATTTCTATAAATTTTTGTAGAACTTTGCCATCTGATTTTCCTTCTACTTTGATAAGTTGTTTACCTTTCTGTAATATAAGTTACTAAAAATTGTATTTTTTTAGTAAGGTTATAGAGCATTTAAGAATTCTAATTTTATTACTAAATAATTTATTAAAGCAAAGACAAGCTGAATTAGAAGCTGCTCGGTTAGCAAAGGAGAAAGAAGAGGAGGAAGTTAGACAACAAGCATTATTGGCAAAGAAGGAAAAAGATATCCAGAAAAAAGCCATTAAGAAAGAAAGGCAAAAACTTCGAAACTCATGCAAGGTACGTCGACTGATTGAATAAGCACTACATACAAGTAAATCAGGTTGCGGTTTCTGTACGATAAAAATATAATTAAAC
The DNA here is from genome assembly GCF_049115385.1 of Moschus berezovskii. Classification (NCBI taxonomy): domain Eukaryota; kingdom Metazoa; phylum Chordata; class Mammalia; order Artiodactyla; family Moschidae; genus Moschus; species Moschus berezovskii. The sequence goes on along the minus strand of NC_142462.1, from coordinate 52,392,656 downwards.
TACTATCTGCATTTTACCTCAAAACATAAATGTTTTAAAATTCACTTTTTAAAAATTTCACACATGCATATTCAGTATGCAACTCTGATAGGGTCGTGTTTTGTTCTTAAAATAACCATCTTTTAAAAATAACCTTTTTAAACCTTCAAAAAGAAGAAGGCTTATTATTTTAATACATGTTTCATATTCAGATCGTCTTGATTATCTTAACATCTTTTTATACTTGAATTGTTCAAATTAGGATCTAAATAAGTGCAACAGTGACAGCTGTTTATCTTCTGGTTGTGTCTGTTTATCTTCTGGTTGTGTCCTACCATCACTATCTCGCCCCCTTCCCCCAGATGGAGAAATCAGATCATTTATTCTAAGAATGCGCCACAAATTGGTTTTGTCTGGTTGCTTCTTTAATATGTAAAATTAATTTTTATCACATAAAAAGTTCTTTTAGAAGTTAAACTTTTAAGGATATAAAAACTTTCATTTTTGTCTAAATAAAGGGATATTATTTAGTTCAGTGCTGGTAGTTTGTGTGCAAATATAGATTTTACTAAAAATATTGACTAAAAAGGCCCAAAAGTTTTCAAATGTAGTTTTGTCCAAGAGACGGTCTTAGGTTTTAAACTGGTAAAATTAGAGGCCAGTATTATTTCATATCATACAGCATCAAATGGATAAATTAATGAAATTCCAAGCTAGAGATTGCCACAGCATATACTACACCATTGCAGTTTAATTCAACAAGTATGTTCATGCTTACTATGTACAGAAAACTCTTTCATGTAATTGTCCAGAGGCTCCAGACACTAGAATATGTATTCTAATGTATGGCATCTTAAATCTTTACTTAATAAAACTGAAATTAAAACTGCCCCATCACTAGGCTTTGAAAGACATTTAATAAAAACACAATCTGTCTCTTCAGACTTTTGAAAAGCGGAAAATCTAAATAGAAAAAATGAAATATTTTCCTCAGATTTCACCTAGAAAATTATATTGAGAAGAATGCAGTGTATTATAGTTGTTGAGAGCATGGCTCAGGGCTAGCAGCTTAGATTTGAAGTCATTCTCTACTTCCTAGGTCCTGGCTGTGGTTCTCAGGAGGTTCCCTCAACCTATTTGTGTCTCAATTTCCTCACCTTTACAGTAACTGAAATAATACCTAGAAAGAGTTGTGAAGATGAGAGGAGATCATCCACATGTAGCATTTGTTAGATTTGGCATAAGGAGAACTGAATCAAAAACTTTAAAAGTTAGTTAGAAAATAGAAAATTTAAATGGTTCTTAAAGATGGTACATAAAAGAGGGTTAAAGTTCTGGCCTTTGGTAACTTTATATTATTGCTCCTTAAAGATGAGTACTAGGTTGAGAAAGTACCAAACAGGTGGTGTTAAGGAAGAAAGTGAAAGTGAAGTCGCTCAGTCGCGTCCAACTGTTTGCGACCCCATGGACTGTAGCCTACCAGGCTTCTCCGTCCATGGGATTTACTGCAGTGGGTTGCCATTTGAAGGTAGGGAACAAACAACAGGGAGGAAACACAGCCCTGCCCATCAACAGAAAATTGGATTAAAGATTGATAAATTGTTAATAGATCTTCAAATTAAATAAATAAATATGAAAACTGTTTAAAAATAAATAAATAAAGATTGACTGAGCATAGCCCTGCCCATCAGAAGCAGACCCAGTCTTCCCACCCCCGCCCGCCCCGGCCCTGCCCCAAGTCAATCTCCTGTCAGAAAGCTTTCATAAGCCTCTTATCCTTATTCACCAGAGGGCAGACAGAATGAAAACCATAATCACAGAAAATTAACCAAACCGATCACGTGGACCACGGCCTTGTCTAACTCAGTGAAACTGAGCCATGCCTTGTAGGGCCACCCAAGATGGACAGATCATGATGGAGAGTTCTAACAAAACATGTTCCACTGGAGAAGGGAATGGCAAACCACTTCAGTATTCTTGCCTTGAGAAGCCCATGAACAGTATGAAAAGGCAAAAAGATACAACAATGAAAGATGAACTCCCCAGGTCAGTAGGTGCCCAATATGCTACTGGAGAAGAGCAGAGAAATAACTCCAGAAAGATTGAAGAGACAGAGCCAAAGCAAAAACACACCCAGTTGTGGATGTGACTGGTTTTGGAAGTAAAGTCTGATGCTGTAAAGAACAATATTGCATAGGAACATGGAATGTTAGGTCCATGAATCAAGGTGGATTGAAAGTGGTCACACAAGAGATGCCAAGAGTGAAGGTCAACATTTTAGGAATCAGTGAACTAAATAAAATGGATGGGAATGGGTGAATTTAATTCAGATGACCATTATTATCTACTGCTGTGGGTAAGAATCCCTTAGAAGAAATAGACTAACCCTCATAGTCAACAAAAGAGTCCAAAATTCAGTACTTGGGTTCTGTCTCAAAAATGACAGAATGATCTCTGTTTGTTTCCAAGGCAAATGATTCAGTATCACAGTAATCCAAGTCTAAGCCCCAACCACTAATGCCAAGAATCTAAAGTTTAACGGTTCTATGATGACTTACAAGAGCTTCTAGAACTAACACCCAAAAAAGATGTCCTTTGCATCATAGGGAACTGGAATACAAAAGTAGGAAGTCAAGAGATACCTGGAGTATCAGGCAAGTTTGGCCTTGGAGTACAAAATGAAGCAGGGCAAAGGCTAACAGAGTTTTGCCATGAGAATGCACTGGTCGTGGCAAACACACTCTTCCAACAACACAAGAGACATCTCTACACATGTACATAACCAGATGGTCAATACCAAAATCAGATTGATTATATTCCTTGCAGCCAAAGATGGAAAAGCTCTATATGGTCAGCAAAAAAAAGACTGGGAGCTGACTGTGGATCAGATCATGAATTCCTTATTGCACAATTCACACTTAAATGGAGAAGGAAATAGCAACCCACTCCAGTATTCTTGCCCAGAGAATCCCACGGACAGAGGAACCTGGTGAACTATAGTCCATAGGATCGCGAAGAGTCAGACACGACTGAGCAACACACACACACACACACACACAGGGAAAACCACTAGACCATTCAGGTATGATCTAAATCAAATCCCTTATGATTATACAGATGAAGTGACAAATAGATTCAAGGGATTAGATATGATAAGGGTGCCTGAAGAACTATGGACAGAGGTTCGTGATACTATACAGAAAGCAGTGATCAAGACCATCCCCCAAAAAAGAAAAGGCAAATGGTTGTCTGAGGAGGCCTTAAAAATTGCTGAGAAAAGAGAAGCGAAAGGCAAAGGGTGAAAGAAAGACATACCCATCTGAATGCAGAGTTCTAAAGAACAGCAAGGAGAGGTAAGAACGCCTTCCTTAGTGATCAATGCAAAGAGAGGAAAAACAGTAGAATGGGAAAGACTAGAGATCTCTTCAAGAAAATTTGAGATACCAAGGGAACACTTCATGCAAAGATGGGCACAATAAAGGACAGAAACGATATGGACCTAACGGAAGCATTAGATACTAAGAAAAGGTGGCAAAAATACACAGAAGAACTATACAAAAAAAGATCTTCATGACCCAGATAATCACAATGGTGTGATCACTCCCCTAGAGCCAGGCATCCTGGAACGCGTAGTCAAGTGGCCTTAGGAAGCATCACTACGAACAAAGCTAGTGGAGGTGATGGATTTCCAGCTGAGCTATTTTAAATCCTAAAAGATGATGCTGCAAAAGTGCTGCACTCAATATGCCAGCAAATTTGGAAAACTCAGCAGTAGCCACAGGACTGGAAAAGACCAGTTTTCATTCCAATCTCAAAGAAAGGCAGTGCCAAAGAATGTTCAAACTGCACAACTGCACTCATCTCTCACACTAGCAAAGTAATGTTCAAAATTCTCCAAGTGACGCTTCAACAGAACATGAACCAAAAAATTCCAGATGTTCAAGCTGGATTTAGAAAAGGCAGAGGAACCAGAGATTAAGTTGCCAACATCTGTTGGATCATAGAAAAAGCAAAAGAGTCCCAGAAAGACATCTACTTCTGTTTACTGACTACGCCAAAGCCTTTGACAGTGTGGATCACAGCAAACTGGAACATTATTAAAGAGATGGGAATACCAGACCATCTTACCTGCCTTCTGAGAAATCTGTATGCAGGTCAAGAAGCAAATTAGAACTGGACATGGAACAACAGACTTGTTCCAAATTGGGAAAGGCGTACATCAAGGCTGTATATTGTCACCCTGCTTATTTAAGTTATATGCAGAGTACATCATGCAAAATGCCAAGCTGGGTGAAGCACAAGCTGGAATCAAGATTGCCAGGAGAAATACCAATAACTCACATATGCAGATGACACCACTCTTACGGCAGAAAGCAAAGAGGAACTGAGCCTTTTGATGAAAGTGAAAGAGGAGAGTGAAAAAGTTGGCTTAAAACTCAGCATTCAAAAAACTTAAGATCATGGCATCCGGTCCCATTAATTCATGGCAAATAGATGGGGAAACAAGGGAAACAGTGACAGACTTTATTTTCTTGGGCTCCAAAATCACTGCAGATGTTGGTTGCAGCCATGAAATTAAAAGATGCTTGCTCCTTGGAAGAAGCTATGACCAACCTAGACAGCATATTAAAACGCAAAAACATTACTTTGCCAACAAAGGTCCATCTAGTCAAAGCTATGGTTTTTTCAGTAGTCATGTTTGTTTCGAGAGTTGAACTATAAAGAAAGCTGAGCACCGAAGAATTGATGCTTTTGAACGGTGGTATTGGAGAAGGCTCTGGAGAGTCCCTTGGACTGCAAGGGGATTCAACCAGTCAATCCTAAAGGAAATCAATCCTGAATGTTCATTGGAAGGACTGACGCTGAGGCTGAAGCTCCAATACTTTGGCCACCTGATGCAAAGAATTGACTCATTGGGAAAGACCCTGATGCTGGGAAAGATCGAAGGCAGGAGAAGGGGACAACAGAGGTTGGATGGCATCACCGACTCGATGGACATGAGTTGAGTAAGCTCCAGGAGTTGGTGATCGACAGGGAAGCCTGGCATGCTGCAGTCCATGGGGTCGCAAAGAGTTGTACATTACTAAGTGACTTAACTGAGAGGAAGCGAAAGCCTAGGGAAGTGTCCCAGTAAAAGAAGCATTGGAACCTTAGCACCAGGTTGCATGGAGTAAGACAGCAAGGAAAAGCGAGGAATGGGAGATGTGTCAGCAGCAGCTTAAAGAAGCATGAGAAGTACTTTCCAATTCTTGTTCATCCAGGCACATCATGACATTCCATTCTAAGTATCATCTCTAGTCAACAGATGTTGCTGGACTTCCTATTCCTTAACACATTATTTTTTTTATAGTTCGGCGCACACACTAGATAGAACAGGCAGCCTAAAAAGGAGTTTCTTGATTCTTCAGTGGTTCTGTGAGGAATCATTGTTTTATAACATCCGGAGGTCTTCTGCACCATCATGTTGTTTCTGTTTTGTTCCTCCATCCATTTGCTGACGCCTCTTTATTGCTGGCTGGCCAGGGAGAGCCTTGCGAGGTGCCCTGGGAATGTGGTTTTTGGTGGTCAGAAGGCAACATGTTCAACTTAAGAACTTCTTGAAAACTTCAAGCTTTGTGCTTATGGATGTCTTGAGTGCCAGTAGATAAAAGATGAAAATGTTTGTGTTTATACTTCTAGACCTGGAATCACTTTTCTGACAGTGAGGCAGAACGTGTTAAAATGATGGAAGAAGTGGAAAAACTTTGTGACCGGCTTGAATTAGCAAGGTATAACTATAGAGCTGCTGTTGAAGTCTTTTGTTGGGCTTAGGGTAAAGTTTCATCCCGTTTTCTTTTAAGTTTACAGTGCTTGAATGAAACACTCACATCGTCTACTAAAGAAGCAGGAAAGGCTGCTCTGGAAAAACAGGTCATCGCACCACTTCTCCCTGTGTTACACGCCCCTCTGCCTCAGTACTGCTTTCGCCTCAGCATTTCCCCAGCCAGCATGGAAGTTACTGGAGGGGCAGAAAGTGTCTCATCTCTGTTTGGGTTGATATAAACTGGATTTAAGTATTTATGCTTACTATCATATATATTTGTTTGATTTGTGGTCATCTAGCACATTAATCATAGATTTTTCAGAATCACTGTTAAAAAAAATTGTGTCGATTAATTCCTTGAGCATTTTTGTAGGATAATAACATTTAGAACCAAAAGAGATTTTTATTCTGTCTAGTCTACACCTTTTATTTTACAGATGAGGAAACAGGCCCAGAAATTCAATTCAGTGCAACAAGTGTTAGTACCTGCTATATATAACCCTGTGCTTAGGTGATGTGGAGAAAGTCTTATGCTATTTATTGCTACCACAAAGTTCAGGAACAGTTACACTAAAGAGAAAAGGCCTAAGGATCAAAATGACCCCCAGTAAATACTGTCTGTAGCTTAGAAAGGAAGTGCCAACACTAGGTTGGAGCTGTCAGGGAAGCTCAGTGAAGGGTTTGAGCCAGTTTTGAAGGACGACATTGTTAAATGAAGGTCAGGGGAGCAGCATGAACCATAAAATACAGGTAGGAATAGAAAGTTGGTGGGGGGGGGGGTTGTGTGTGAAAGATTTAGTTGGTTAAGAAGAGTAAAGCCAAATTAAGCAAGATTTGAATACCAAGATGACATCTTTTGAAAAGCACAGGGTTAACACTGCTATTAATCTGGCATTTGTAGACAAGAGGCATTGGATGAGTGTAAGTGACTAGTGTAAGAGTCTCACTTGGAGGACTTGGACTATGAGTGATGATGGGAATCACTGAAATCTTTGGGACTTGGTGACTTGTTCTAAGGGACTGAAGTGGGAAAACGAGTCAAAGATGACTCCAAGATAGCAGAAGCAGCATCAAGTACAGGCATGTTTTTGTTGTTTCACTTGTTTGAAGGTACACTGGAAGTGACAGTGTAAAAGGTAGAACTTAAAGATTAAACAAAGGGCACTTTGCTGTGCTGCTTTTTGTAGAAAATAAATGATACTGTCTGCAAAAGAGTGGATAGATACGAGCTTTGAAATTGCCTTGTGGGTGAGTAACCCACTAACTGTAAACTTAACAAGTAGTGTCCACAGCAAATAGATATCATGTAACAGGAATACAGTGTAGGTTAGGCTGAGGCTGGTTCTTGGTTCCTTGAAGCAGATATGCAGCCTGGCTGGGGCAGTGTAGGGTCCTTGTCTGGATGATGCTGAGGGTAGAGAACCACAGGGGTCCAGCCAGAAAGAGCACTCAGAGTAGTAAGATGCTTTAAGTCCCTGACTTACCTATGATATTTGTATAGATAGAAGAAATAAATGAGCAAATTAGAAAAGAGAAAGAGGAAGCTGAGGCTCGTATGCGACAAGCATCTAAGAATGCAGAGAAGTCAGCTGGCGGAGGTGGAAACGGAAGTAAACATTGGTCAGAAGATGATCTGCAATTACTCATTAAAGCTGTGAATCTCTTCCCTGCTGGAACAAATTCAAGGTATTGGTTCTAATGAAGCTTCTCTTCACTGGAGCCTAAGGATTATGTAGACAGACATCTGAAATAGCAGCATATTACAGCAAGTTTCCAAAGATGTGCTTGGGTCTAGATGCTAAATTCTGTGTCACGGTGGAAAATGTAAAAAGCAGAGTGCATTTTGAACCTGCTAGTCTTAACAGCTAATACCAGCACACATATAAAGATCCATATGTACAGCAGGATGCTTCATCAGTTTCTCAGGAAATTAAGGATCATGAGACATAAACCTTGACTGTCATGTTGGCCTGTTCCATTGTGGCTTATACTAGGCACTAGGTTTTATTTTCTATGGTTTCTCTTTAGTCTTAATTCTCCTTTATTACTTCCCACCTCAACCTGGAGCTTAAAAGTATGTGTCCAAATGGCAGTGTACACAAATGTGTGCTTTTATTTCTGTTGATTTTTTACACAATCTGTAAGATTTTATACAGACTTGAAACCAAGATTATATACAGCTGATTTAAATGCTCAAGTCCAGGCAGTAGTAATAATTAGAGCACCAATTTAGAACTAATTCTTTAGATATTACAGCTAACCCTTCTGCAGTAAAAATGTAGGATCATTTTGAGTTTTGATTTTTTTTTCTCATTATTATATCCATTTTTCTAGATGGGAAGTTATTGCTAATTACATGAACATACATTCTTCTTCTGGAGTTAAGAGAACTGCCAAAGATGTTATTGGCAAAGCAAAGAGCCTTCAAAAACTTGGTGAGTTAGTTTTTGTCAAATCAGTTTCTTTGCTACATTAGATACATATTTTAAAAGTAATCTATGCAATTTAATGCAAGACTGATATGAACTGTATTATATTTTTTCCCTTCTCAGACCCTCATCAAAAGGATGACATAAATAAAAAGGCTTTTGATAAATTTAAGAAAGAACATGGTGTGGTGCCTCAGGCAGACAATGCAACACCTTCAGAACGATTTGAAGGTAATGAAATTTCATTCTTCTGAGTAGAAAATACTAATCTTGTGTCTGATGAGAATATATAAGATCTAGGGCCTACATGCAGAATGACTGGAAAATAAAGCATTTAGCAGACTGGAAGGTGTAATCTTTAGAACTGACTGATTTCAACACCACTGAAAACTGCCGTTCTTCCATTTCATATGCCATGAGGGGAGGGGTGTGTTTGTTTTGTTCATCAGATTTTGCAAATCAGTATTAAAGGATATTACAACGATTGAAATTTAAGGTCTGTAACTTTTTATCAAGGTTAATTTCCTAATTTTGAAAAATACACTATATATAAGGAAATGTCCTAGTTTTTAAGAGAAGACAGGAGTGGAGGGGCAGGATGCCTACAAATCACATGTTCAGAACAAGTTACACAATTTGTTATGCTGACGTTGTCTTGAGTGTTCTAGCTAATCTGATTACTCTGGACTAGTGTGTTTCAAATTCAAATTATGACTCAGAAGTGGGTCATGAAATCAGTTTAATGCGTCATGAAGAGAAAATATCAGAGCGCATTACATCTGTTATACAAGTGGGTATTTGTGAAACTTTTATTCATGTGTATATGTGTTTGGGATGTGATACATTTTTCCTTACTGTGTGTTGTTGACAAACGTTTGAAAAGTTCTCTTTCACTTCATGCATTTGTGAGCCACCAGTCCTTTCTCCCTAACTAAGCTAATCTTGGATACACTTTCCAGATCACAGTGCCAAATCTGTTTTGGGATTAATTAACAGCTTTGACTCTTCGTGATCTCCTGTCCCTATCTTAACAGTGCCACTTTTCCTATATTCTTAGTCTGATTTATTATCCGGTATTTCAAATATATTAATAGAAGAGACTTAGAATGTTCTCTATAAAGAGCAAAAAAACATTGTTTGCTCGATGCATTTGCAAAATCAAGGGTGGCTTTTGTCTAGGCTGAGTGTTATTTTGGCTCTTTTAAGAATGTTACCTGGAGTAGAAGTGACAACTACTCCATTATTCTTGCTTGGAAAATTCCATGGACAGATGAGCCTGACAGGCTACAGTCCATAGGGCCACAAAAAGCCAGAAACCACTGAGCAGTTGAGCACAAGAAAGATAAGTAACAAAGTGGACATTTCAGGACACTTGGAGGGCACGTCTAAAGGAGATAATGCTCTCGCTTCCTTATGCCCTCTACAAAATGCAGACATGTTCAGATATTACTGTTATTCTCAGCCCTTTCTTGTGGTTCTAATTTACATGCTTGAAGCAGACACTGACGGTTGTTTTCTGGCAAGTAGGTGACCCTGTGAGGGCAGGAGTGATTGGCGGTGATGTGGTGTGTGGGCCCGACTCCTTTTTCTCTTCTATGGCAGGCCCCCCCTCTCCAACTGTACCAGTAAACAGCAAGTTGGCTGCATTTTTTGGAATGGTGATTTCTCATAGAAATTTTACATTTCATTCATTTTGGTATTGTGAAGTACTGGGTTAGCCAAAAAGTTCATTCATGTTTTTCCAGAAAATGTTAAAAAATAAAAACTTGAATGAACTTTTGGCCAACCCAATACTTGGCTAATAATAGGAGATAATAATTACATGCCAGTTCCATTTTTTTTCTGAGAGAGAGAAAGCGAGTTAAATCTATGATGCTAAACGGTTCTTCAAACTAATAAAACAAAATTCCACTTAAGGGCTTTCTGGAACTTAAAAACTGACTTCAAAAAAGCCAGAAGTCTTTAATCTTGTCTTTAAATGGAAGTTCTCTGCCTTGTTTTGAGGTGTATTGTTTTTTAACTTGTTCACTGTGCCTATGAGTATTTTTTAGTTGGGAAATAACTTAGATTTCCAGACTTCACACCCAGATACCATTTGAAGCAGTCGTCTCATTATTTGGCAGGATAGGTGCCACTGTGTTCTTATTGCACGGTCTGAAATAACTTAAGCTATCAGTCCATTAACTTAGACCTACTACTAAACCAAGTCAGCTTTTTAACCATTTTAATTTTCCTACAAAAGTGGGATGTGCACTTCTTATATCCTTAGGAAGGAATGTATTTGTGATGCATCTGTGAAGTGTTCTATCAGACATACAGATTTGGTTTAGTAGAGATGCACAGCATAGGCCTTAGGGGACGTGCTGACAGTGGCACTCTGGAACATGGAATCTAATCTCACATTGCCTCTACAGCATTGGTCACCTGCCTTAATTTTGTTAAAATTGTTTTTTCCAGTGTAAAATGAGAGTAGTTTACAGGCTCTCATCCAGCTAAAAGTTTTGTAGTTAGGCAGCTCTTTTCTCTATGCTATAAGGAACTAGATTTATCAGAAATCTAAAATGATTTATGATTGTGTTTTTGACTCAACAGTCCAACTGTATATTTTAAATCTGATTTTTAAAAAATGTCTGGTAAGTATATTTTGAGACCAGAAAATACATTTCTTTCCTTTTGTCTCAGATAATTTTCTGGGATGTGAGCTATCTAAAGTTTTTTTTCGCCACTTAATATTGGGTTGGCCACAAAGTTTGTTTGGGTTTTCCATAAGATGGAAAAACTTTGTGGTCAACTCAATACTGGTATATGTGTGTCTAATCTCAAAGTTCAAGATTACACACCAGATTCAGATGGGCACTTACCAAATGATTCATCTGAGAAGGTGTTCTGAAACAGTTTTCTATCAATTAGGATAAGTGTTTCAAATAAAATTTGTTTCTTAAACAGGTCCATGCACAGATTTCACCCCTTGGACAACAGAAGAACAGAAGCTTTTGGAACAAGCTTTGAAAACATACCCAGTAAATACACCTGAAAGATGGGAAAAAATAGCAGAAGCAGTGCCTGGCAGGACAAAGAAGGACTGCATGAAACGATACAAGGTTGTAGATCTTTAGTTTATAGATTCCATTATCATTTAAATTATGTTTTTGTGCTTATTTCAATACCACCATAGTTGTGGGGCCAGTATTAGAAATTTCCTAGCTCTCGCAGTTAGTTTAAAAAATCAACCTTTTCAGTACAGTATAAACATCCAATTTGAATGTTTTATGTATTTGTATCAAACACCAGAAATGTCTGCAAATCCTGACGACTTCTTTGTCTAAGTAAAATATTTGTCTCTTCCTAGGAACTGGTTGAAATGGTAAAAGCAAAGAAAGCTGCTCAAGAGCAAGTGCTGAATGCAAGTAGAGGCAAGAAATGACTTATGACAATCTTTGTTGTGTGTGCATTTTTATAATAAAACCGAAAATACCATACAAATTTTCATTCTTAAAATTATACTTAAAGTGTGTCTCAGCATAATTTCTCAGAGTTCAGAGATCTACCATTCATTGTGGTGGTCTTATCAATTCAAAGTCTGACATACAGTATTTTATTCATATTTACCAGTATAGAAGTGTTTTTTTTTTTTTTTTCTTTACGACTTGAGGGTCTCAGTTGTACAATGTTCCAAATGTTTATTAGCATTTTTAATCATGAAGCCAGCGCATGTTACTGCATATCTGGTTAAAATCTGGTAGTTGCTCAATAGGACCTAAGGATTTAAAAGAAAAGACAGTTATAACTAAATAGAAGGAAAGTCCTTAGCCAACTTTCTGCATGGGAGACTAGGAGTCAGGCTTACCAACAGCAGCAACAGCTGGACTCTTATCATAAATATATTTGGTACACACTTCTTGAATTATCTCAGCATTTACAGCCTGAAAAATTGAAGATACAAGCATTCTGTTTTTTTTAGTAGTAGACATTGTATACCTGGAATGTTTTAGAGCTAAAGCAAATTTTATGATACCTATCTTCAGCTATTGTATTAATAACATTGTTTTACACACGATCCAACAGTATCTAAGGACTACTTACATCAATTCTTGCTTCAAGCTCAGGGATGGGAATTCTTCGATTATAGCATAACATTTGCCTACCTATATCTTCACAGATGGGAGTGGAACCTGTTTGAAAGAAAAAGGAAAACTAAGGACTGGAATATAGATCAACCATGTGAAAATAAGACCTAAGTCTTTATTCTTTTACCATCAAGTTGCAGCAACATGTTTGTTTTCAGAAGATTTTTGGCTCGTGCAACTTCACTTTCAGTGACACTTGTACACAGTCGCATCCTAAAAACCATTTGGAAAAATCAAAGGTCAAGTAATTTGAAAATGTTAGATGTTTTATGAGTTAATGACCTAAAGAAAGAAAGGATGCTATATTCTCTGTTACACCACAATGTACAGGTGATTATGAATTCAGTTTAGTAAAAAGTTGAAATTACTACTGATCCCAAGTCTTACACAAAAGTTAAAATATTACTGGTTATTTCCTGGTAGGGTTAATTTCTCAAAAGTGATATGGTTAGCAGAGATTCACTACAATATAAAAATAGGCTGACTGCATTTTGAGAAATTCTACAGTCATTTTGAAAATTTCTGAATGATTACATCTCTTTAAGTCTGGCTCAGACAATAAAGCATGTGCCTGCAATGTGGGAGACCCAGGTTCAATCACTGGGTCAGGAAGAGCCCCTTGAGAAGGAAATGGCAACCCACTCCAGTACTCTTGCCTGGAAAATCTCATGGACGGAGGAGCCTGGAAGGCTACAGTCCATGGGATCACAAAGAGTCGGACATGACTGAGCTACTTCACTTCACATCTGGCTAGGGTGTAAACCATTTACAAATGGTGTAGGAAAGGGACCAGAGCTAGATAACAGTTTTCCAAGAAGTCGTGGGGCCTTCTGCCTGTCTCAAGGTACTAGTTTTGACTAAAACACGACATTTCTTTTAGCAATGGCAACTTCAGCCCTTCCAAGCCAGATAGGTTTAGAAATATTACCTAAAAGTCTAGTTGGCGTTTAAACATTTTAAAGATCTTTCTGAAGTAATATGTTACTTAATGATTAAGAACTTTCTATAACATAAATCAGCGTCACATAAAACCCAGAAGAAATGTGATATTTAAAACACTGCAATAATTGCTACTATTGAACAGTACTTAGTCTTGTTCTCTTAATAAAATGCTATCACCATAAAAAATTAATCACTGTCAACAGTGTAAAAGAAGAAACTAGTCTAAATTGGTAATTCTTAAGCAAGATTTAAATTATTTTCTCACCATTCTTTTTGAACAACATGTAGCATATCTGCAACAGTGGCTGGTTCACAAACCATATAGATTCCCCACAATCCTGTATCTGTGTAGGAAGTGTTGAAAGACTGGAAGCTATGGCAGAGGTTGCCATGACAGGTAAGCTGGGCCAGCTTGCTAGATAAATTCTGTAAGGAAAAGAAATTGTCCAAGAGAACTGTAGGTATACATGTGTAGACTACTAGAAAGAAAAATGTAGAAATAGTAACTGCCCAAAAAAGCTGAGTTTCTCAGTTTTATTCAGCAGTATCTCAATAAAAAGCTACAACTCAATGAAACTAAGAATTATAGTTACCTCACCAGCCCAATGTATCATCCCCAGAGAAACTCATAATGTTAAAAGGGTTAATCCTTAAAAGCTGCACCCACTTCTAAAATAATACATTATCATACTGAGAGATTATCATACTAAGAGAAAAGCAAATATATCACTTATATGTAGAATCTTAAAAAACAAAAAAAGATACAAGTGAACCTATTTACAAAAAGAGAAACAGACTCACAGACTTTGAGTTTAGGATTAACATATACAGACCACTATATATAAAATAATCAACAAGGACCTATGCATGCCACAGGGAACTCTACTTAATACTCTGTGAATGGATTTATATATCACTTAGCTATATATCCAAAACTAACACAACTACATTATAAGTCAACTACAATACAAAAATTAAAACCAAAAAAAGAAGTGACAAATCCTGTCAGGACAGAGCTATCCCTAAAATTAAAAATGGGATGACCTCATATACTGTAGTTGGGGCACATTCTCAGGATCCTTGGCTTATCCAACCCAGCGCATTCCTCTTCTACCACTGACTGACATGGGATATGGTTATTAATTATGTATGTGTTCCAGCTTTGTTGAATAATCATTTATAACCATATCAACCAAAAAACTGAATGAACTATACCAATATGCTTTGCCAACAAAAAAGTTAAAAAATGTTAATTTAAAAAGTAAAATAATGCACTGCTATTACCAACATACTTTGTAGAGCTTTTGGCAGTTTGCTTAAAAATTGAAATACATACAGCATGTGAACCTAAGATTATCTTATGAAATATATTTTATCAAGTCTTTGAGTACAAATATATACACTGCTATTTAACATCCTAAAATGATGCTGTTAAGGTGCTGCACTCAATATGTCAGGAAATTTGGAAAACTCAGCAGTGGCCACAGGACTGGAAAAGGTCAGTTTTCATTCCAAGGGAAATGCCAAAGAATGTTCAAACTGTCATACAATTGCACTCACTTCATATGCAAGTAAGCTTATGCTCAAAATCCAAATCTGTCAAGCTAGGTGTCAGCAGTATGTTAATCAAGAACTTCTAGGTGTACAAACTGTGTTGAGACTAAAGGCAGAGGAACCAGTGATCAAATGGCCAACATTCACTGGATCATAGAGAAAGCAAGGGAATTTCAGGAAAACATCTGCTTCACTGACTATGCTAAAGCCTTTTACAGTGTGGATCACAACAGACTGGAATATTCTTAAAGAGATAGGAATACCAGACTACCTTACCTGTCTCCTGAGAAACCTGTACACGGGTCAAGAAGCAACAGTTAGAACCAGACATGGAACAACAGACTGGTTCCAAATTAGGAAACCAGTATGAGAAGGCTATATATTGTCACCCTGCTTATTTAACTTGTATGCAGAGTACATCATGCAAAATGCCAGGCTGGATGAATCACAGGCTGGAATCAAGACTGCCGGGAGAAATATCAATAACCTCGGACACGCAGAGGATACCACTCTAATGGCAAAAAATGAAGATGAACTAAAGAACTCTTGTTCAGGGTAAAAGAGTAGAGTGAAAAAGCTGGCTTAAGACTCAACATTCAAAAAACTAAGATCATGGCATCCAGTTCCATCACTTCATGGCAAATAGAAGGGGAATAAGTGGAAGCAGTGACAGATTTATTTTCTTCGGCTGCAAAATCTGTGGATGGTGACTGCAGCCATGAAATTAAGATGCTTGCTCCTTGGACGAAAAACTATGACAAACCTACGGTGTATTAAAAAGCAGAGAAATCACTTTGCTGAGAAACATCCATATGGTCAAAGCTACGGTTCTTCCAGTAGTCAAATACTGATACGAGAGTTGGACCATAAAAAGACTGAGCACCAAAGAATTGATGCTTTCAAATTGTGCTGGAGAAGACTCCTGAGAGTCCCTTAGACTGCCAGGAGATCAAACTACTCAATGGTAAAGGAAATCAACCCTGAATATTCATTGGAAGGACTGATGCTGAAGTGAAGCTCCAATACTTTGGCCACCATACTTGGATGTGAAGGCTCAGCTCACTGGAAAAGATCCTGATGGTGGGAAAGATGGAGGGCAAGAGGAGAAGGGGGCAGCAGAGGATGAGATAACTGGATGAAATCACCAACTCAATGGACATGAATCTCAACAAACTCCAGGAGATACGGGAGGAGAGAGGAACCTGGTGTGCTGCAGTCCATAGGGTTGCAGAGAGTCAGACACAGCAAATGAACAACAATAATAATTTTGAAGTAATTTCAGACAGAATAGGAACAAAAACAGTACAAAGAATTACCTTTATCCAAATTCCTTAACAACTGTTACTTTTTTTCCTTTATCATTCTCTTTAACATATTTTTCAACTGTTTAGAATATAGTGCAGATATCCTTTTTACCCCCAAATACTTGTTAATACACACTTCTGAAAAACAATGAATTTAACCTCACTACAGTTATAAAATTAGGATATTAACATTGGTATAGTACTATCAATGAATCCTTCTATCCTTAATCAAAATTTAACAATACAGCAAAAGAAAAATATTGTTTTTTTTCTTGCCTAGGAGCAATCCAGGATCAGTTCATACGTAAGTCAAAATTCAGTTTGATCTTCTCATTTATTATGGAAATTTATTTTAAAATCACATACCATTCCTCCTCCAAAAGAGCGATCCCAGTTGCCAATCAGTGTGTTTGCAACCATGAGACAGATTGTATCTGGATGTGCCCAACCAACAGCTTCAACAGCTACTGCAAGGTGTGCCAAAGGCATCTTGTCATCCCTCACTCGAATCTAGTTGGGATAAAGGATGCAAAGCTCTAGTTAAGATTACCACTCTATAACAAGCTTGACAAGAAACTAATTCACCAGTTCTATTGATTGCAAACTTAAAATGCTCACCATGACACTCTTGTTTTTTAAAAAGTCAGGCCTCATTATTTATACTCCATAGTTCAGAAGGATTTCACCAAAAGATCTCCAGTTGAAATACTACAGACACAGCCACCAGATAATTACATGGTCAAAAAGCTTTGCATTATTTAACTGGCAGAAATAATCATCAGTCTGAATTTTTCTGTCTAAATTTAGGCTAATCTTAACCGGCTTATTTTCGTACTGCCAATGCTAGTCTCATGTAACTGCCAACATCAGGCTTCTTTCCAGATATAATATATGAGTATCATCCCTAATGTGGCAAAAAAAGCTTCTAATGAGGCTTAAAGAAATAGCTGATAGAGAGTAGATTTGTCTAAAGCTACGCCCAGAAATGTACTGTGGGTAGACTTAGTCCGGAATAAATCTAATAGTGTCAAAATGTGGGATGTTTTTAAAATAAAAGATTACTTTTATGCCCTGCCAATAGGAAAATAGGCATAATGTCAAAAAGCACAAAAAGACCAAATAATATTTTCCTTAGAAAAATAGGTGGTTAAATATATAAATATATGGAACAGGAAGAAATATAAGCAACTGAGTCCATGTGCATTTGGACTCCTTTGGTTTCCTCCATTTTACTGCTAGGAACAGGCACATTTGGTACAAACGGTCATAAACACAACACAAGAAACCAAAAGGGTTAAATGCGAGTTTAGGAGGCTTGGCCTACCTCACTTCCTGTGAACTTGCACGGAGGCAGAGCTGGTATTTCTCCTTTGTGTGTGGACAAAGATTCACCAAAATGAAATTTTGCTAACTCAAGCAGCTCATCATGGGAAACTCCTATATTGAAGGAAAATATTTCATATATCCAGCAGCAATACAACGTAAAGCACACAATTAACTGCCAGTGCTTCTGTTTACAATGAGCTTAAGGGGGTAAACTGATACAGGTTACACAAGGACCGCTTGCAGTCAGTAAAAGCCTTTTCAAGAGTAAGCTCACAAGGCACATTTTATCCCTGGTGATAAGACTTGTGGCTGCACAGATTTCTCATTCTGAAGAACAATCAGTTTTCATCCACTGATTCAAAGATAAAGATAAGATAGCTTGAAGATATTACTTTCCATACAAAATCATGTTATATTAAGTAAAAGTCCTAGAATGGTGGTGGTGGTGGTTGAATTGCTAAGTCATGTCCAACTCTTGCAAACCCATGGACAGTAGCCAACCAGGCTCCTCTGCCCATAGGATTTCCCACACAAGAATACTGGAGTGGGTTGCCATTTCCTTCTCCAGGGCATGTTCATGACTCATGAATCCAAGTCAGGTCTCCTGCAATGTAGGCAGTCTCCTGCATTACAAGTGAATTCTTTACCAACTGAGCCACTAGGTAAGCCCCCAAAAGTCCTAGCTGCAAACTAGCAACAAAGGGTCACTTTTTAATAAATTTTTAAAGTAGAAAAGAATACGAGCTCTGTATCATTTAAAGAAAGCTGGACATAAGACATGTTTTATTCTCTGTGCTCTGTTATCAAAATTCAGGACTAAAATAACCTCATATAGATTCCTGAGTCAATTCATAGCTAATCAAATACTATTTGCCATCCAAAATTTAAGTACTTGGATTCTATAGCCCTATTTTCCAAACTTGAGCCTAAAGAGATTCAGTGAAAGATTCTTAAACTTACAAGACAAATTCAGGCATAGGTAAGTGCCGTAAAAAATATCGCCACAAGATTTTTTTTTTTAATGAAACATTCCATTAGAACATAAAGGCACAACTTACACCCATATTTTCCAAACAATCTCTGGTATAAAACAAGACAGTGAATGATTATATACACGTTCTTTTCACAATCACTACATAGGAGAGCCACCTTGGATATCAGTCTAGACAGTGACAAAACAATAGGAAGACCTTGGTGGTACAAAGATGTCAGCAGAGAGTGTAGACCCATGAGCATGGACACAATTCTCAGCACCTGGCAACCACCTCCACTGTTTTACTACCTTTATCTGCAGCCCTCCTGGTTGGATGTTCCAGACATTCAGCTCCTGTCCCAATACCACCTCTACTTACCTCTATCCAAAAGGCAGGGAAGCCAATAATTTCTTTTTTTTTTTAAATGAAGCTGGGTCTGGCCTATTTCACTGAATTTATAATGCCACTGTTTATAAGAAACACCATCGCTTATGTACCAATAAGACAATATGCTAATTAATCTAGGATAGGCCATTAATTAATTGTAAGATATCCCAACTCTGACAATGTCAAAATGAACCAATGAACTGTGTGACAAAACTCACTGCATCCATGGCAGAATCTCCTAGACAACTTAGTTGTTGAGGCCCTATCCAACCAACAGGGTCCCCTTTCCAAGGCAGTTTCATTGTGGAACTCCAGTCAGCACCAGCCATTTTAGAAACAGTGTTACTAACTCAAGAGAATGTTTCTGACAGTTAACCTCATTTTCATCTTCATTCAGTTCAGTTCAGTTCAGTTGCTCAGTCGTGTCCGACTCTCTGCGACCCCATGAATCACAGCACGCCAGGCCTCCCTGTCCAGCACCAACTCCCGGAGTTCACTCAAACTCATGTCCACAGAGTCGGTGATGCCATCCAGCCATCTCATTCTCTGTCGTCCCCTTCTCCTCCCGCCTCTGCTCAAAGTCTATCCAGGCCAACTAGAATTTTAAATTATTGTCATTTCTAAAGGAAAATTTACACAAAAGTACATTCCATGTAGATCTTCATTTTGTCTTAAAACGAGAAAATAAAACTGGAAACCAATAAAATGTACTATTTGCCTAAATTCAGACTACCAGGAAATCTAGCAAAATCTAACCTCAACTTACTTTCTTTCACTGGCTTCAAACATGTTCCTCCAAGGAGGCCTTGTCCTCATGCCACTTTCGTGTTCAAATTCCCATTAAATAGTCTCAAAATCCCTTATATACTTCCCCTTCTCAGTAATAAGCAGATCTACTGATGCTGGGAAAGGTTGGGGGCGGGAGGAGAAGGGGACGACGGAGAATGAGATGGCTGGATGGCATCACCGACTCTGTGGACATGGGTTTGAGTGAACTCCGGGAGTTGGTGATGGACAGGGAGGCCTGGCGTGCTGTGATTCATGGGGTCACGGAGAGTCGGACACGACTGAGCGACTGAACTGACTGACTGAATGAATGAAGGAACAAATCAAAGAATGAATAAACAATGTAACATACTCAGGCCATGCCTGACCAAGGATGAAGCTAGTTCTCAAGAAATAATTTAAAATCTCAAGAGATTCCCAAACTGTTGAACACTATCTTCCAACTGTCGATATCTTCCAGCTCACCCATCTGCCCTTTCCTTGCAGGTAACTTCCATTATGTGTGTTCACTTATGTCCTAGAGGGTCACCAAGTTTTCCTATTAAAAAACTCTACTAAGTAAAGAGAAGATGGGGCAAATCCAGTTTCAGTGTTCCACACTGCCCTTACCCAGCACACTAAAAAATTTGCTCTGTAAATGAAAACTCTAAAAGATACCTCCCAACAGGATCAAACTGATAAGCATATCACTCTGTTTAAAACACTCATAGAAATTTAAACTTACCTCCAGCAGCAGCAAGTACTATTCTTGGCCCCTTATAATGTGTGGTTATATAATCCACTAAGTCCTTACGATTTATAGATCTGTAAATAGAGTAAGAAAAGCAGTACTAAAGGGAAATTTAAAAGCATAGATCCTCACATAATATACGTCACATAATATCCAATTAAATTGGATCTTAAAGTTATTCTAAGTTAAATGCAGTCAGAAACAGGATATATGCAACAAGTATCAAAGAATTTCAACATATATATATGTATATATAAAATGTAATATCATCTGCAGAAATAGGTATAAACACAGATACCTGGAAGTCAAGTGGGGCTAAAGGGTCGTTCAAGTACTGTAATGATACAATTTCATTCATATTATTGGGGGTAAAAAATTACTTTCTGAAACATACTTTTGTGAATGTTAATTTTCACAATTCAAATTTTTTCTCAAAAAAAAAGAAAAAATCTGAGAATTATACCTACTTGATATTTTCAGTTGGTCCCAAAATTGTCCGTCCAAGTGCAGTATTTTGATAAGCTGTGGCATGAAGATAATCAAAAACAACTTCTTGTAAATTGGTTTCAACTTCCTGCATCTCTCTAAGGATTACTCCACGTTCACGTTCAATCTCTGCTTCTCCCAATGTGCTGTTTTGTATTATATCAGCAAGAATTTCTACAGCTAATTGAAAATAAAACACAGGAAGAAACACTAAGAGTCTTAATTTTTACTATTAATATCTATTAAATTAGCATCAGAAAGCAAGATAGTGACCAGCACTCAATATTGAATAAATGATTAAACTGGAAGAAATAAATGTTTCTGTACATATGATATACCTAAAAGGAATAAATTAAAATGAAAAATATAATCCCCTGTGGTACAGGGGCTTGGAGAAAATTTCTAAATTTGCCAGAATTAGTGTCATCTCAAACATCTTTCTTTCCCCACTTAATTCCAATTAATGGCCAGTGTTGGTTAGATTCTGACTGTTTATCAAAGTCTCTGATAAATGATGATTCAACAGAGCTGAAACAGTTAACAGCTGAAGAAAAGGATAATTACCCCAAAAGACATACATGTAACTATCAAAGGATAATTAAGTGACCCTTGGGGAAAACTGATAAAACCTTCAAATATTTATACAAAAATGACCCTAATTTGTAAAAAGTCACAAGTAAACTAAAGGATACATCATGCTATTAAGCAATTTTATCAAAGTATATACTTCTCCAAAAAAGAGAAACCTCAACTATCCTTGACGAATCAGTATACAGTTGTAATCACAATCTAAATTTTAGTAAATAGAAAACAAATTTATCAACTTTCATGTTGTTATCCTGCTGTAAACTTCTGTTCCTTAAGTTCACTTAAAGTGGACTTGTTTCAGAAGCAATAATGTTCCAGTACCAAGGACCTCCTGTAATTAATTACCTCTATATTGCCCAAAATGACAAAACAGACTGTAAGAATAAGCTGGGACCGAGATTATGACCAAAAAAATAATTTGTAAAACCAAATTAAAGCTATCTGTCCATCTAACACCATGTTGTGAATCAAATCAAAAACGCTCCAGTAAAATTTAAAAACAATAAAATCCCATCTGTCCAGACAAGTAAAGGCCCAGATGGGTAAGGAAGAGCCCAAGGACGGAAAATGAGAGATCCTGTATGAAGAGCCTCCTCTATTTGGAAGTAGTAGTCTAGACTGGTACCTAAAACTGGGGATTCATACTTCCCAATATTTATGTTTTAATCAGAATCTTCTTTCTAATGTATATTTAATACTGAAATTTAAAAGCATAGATCCTCAATAACATACCTGAAATTAAATTGGACTTTAAAGATATTCTAAGTCAAATGCAGTCAGAAATAGGATATATACAAGTATCAAAGAATTTATATATATATACACACACACACACATATACATATATAATTTAATACCATCACTTGTTTATTCCAGAAGTAGCTACAAACCCAGACAACCTGGGAGTTAGGTGGGGCAAACTATTGTTTAAGTATTCTAATGATACAGTTTTATTCAGATTGGTCATCACCAGAGATGGGGGAGGGAAAAAATAAGTGAGCTGTTTTAGGTAGGTTTAATTTTTTTGGTTTTAGTTTAAATAAATTGAATTTTGAAAAAAAAAAAATAATGGAAAGGAAGCTAAGAAAGAAGGCACTCCAGGAGGAGGAACCAGAATGTGCAAATGCAATAAAGAAGCAAGCACGTTCTGTTCAAAAACAAAGCCCGGCAGTCAGAAGATATAAAACATGTTCTGGCTTGTAACAGAAATGAAAAATTCAGATAACAGAGAAAAACAAAAATAAAAAGTAGACAGTAAAACTGAATATATAATAAAACAATTAAAAATTGTTTACTACCCAGGAATGACTCTGGAGGAATTAGTATTTGAATCAAGTGTTAGGACCTGGTTTGTACAAGTCTTGCAGTCTATAAATATTTAATATCATTTGTCATATTTGTAGGAAAAATAGGTGCCCCCTCACCCAGAGTATGATTCACTTATTTTCACATTTCTGGGGTTTACTCTTTCTCAAGAAACATAATGAAAACAGTACTAAATTATTTCTGAATGCCTGTGAAAATTACATATCTGCAGCATAAATAATAATACCTCTTGGCAAATCTTTAGAGAATGCTTTGGCATAATATACAGTCTGCTCTCTGGAGGTATAGGCATTGAGATGAGCACCCATATTTTCAATTTCAAGCTCCAGATCTAATTGGGATCTCTTTTTGGTGCCCTGAAATAAAAGAGAGAGGGGGAAAAAAATATATATATATATATATATAAAATCTCTCCCATTATCCCTCATTTGTTCTACACAGTTCAGACAATGAGGACAGAAGCCTATATACAGTTTGGTGTAAGGACCAAATTTGCTTCAGAAATAGTGACATACTTTCAGATGACATTTACATCCTAAGAGAAAATCTTTGTTTCACCTCTACAGAGCAATTATCAGTAATTATTTCAGGTAATTATCCTGAAAAAAGAAAGATTCTAAAAAACAATAAAAGTAAGACATGCTATACTTTTGAAGTAGTCCTCTTTACCTTAGAATAAGACTTTGTGTTTACTGTCTCTTAAAATGCATTTAAAAAATAATCTTTATAACTTGCCTTGAAAGCCATATGCTCCAGAAAGTGAGCTGTTCCATTATTCTTCTCATTTTCATATCGACTTCCAGCATCAATCCAGAGCCCAACCTTAATACAGTCAGGTAAGAATTAGATAAGACATCACCTTCTTTCTTTTGAGGGGATAAGGTAGGGGTGGGGGCAGTATTCTTCCTTTTTCTCACAAATGCTTTCCAGTCTTAACATTAAAGTTTTCTTGACTTGACTGGATTGACAATATAATCCTATGAATTATCATATTTAAAAATTTTAGTTGTCAGTCTACTGGGTGCCAGGTTTACTGAGGACCCAGATTGTTAGCCCAATGTGTTACTACAGTCAATTATCAAATATAGGATAAAGAACATCAGAAGAGACTGTCAGAAATTCTAGGTTAAGATCCTGGTTCTGTCATGTATTAGTTGTTGTGACCTTGGACAAAACCATTTAATTTCTCGAATCTTGTTTTTCAACTATAAAATGGATGCAATGATCCCTGCTACAAAGAAGTATTTTAAAGATCACATAAGACAAGATATGTCAAAACATTTAGCACACAGCAGTCCAGCAAATGTACTGCTCTCATTATTATCAACACTGCACAATACAACCTGCTACAAGATGCAGTCACTTAAACTAAGCACACATGCACCCAGTATGGAAGTATTACAAGAAAAGCTTCACAAGTGACAATCACTTGTGAAGGCAAAATAACTGCTGCTACTTTCAACTACCTGCCAACTTACTGAAAAGCTTTACACCTACAGTCTGCTCTCTCCTAATGAGGGGTCAAACTAAATCACTTACTGTGCATGTTGAGAGCCCAGAGTCTTCAGAGGCCACCCTGAGTCCATTCTCCAAACAGGTTACTCGCGTTTCAGGAACATTCAGAACAACTTGTGTAGCAGCCTGTGTACTTCTCAATCTGTTTCCTCCAAAATATGACTGGTTGGGGAGAAAGGAAGCAGCAAAACATATTACTAGTCTTAATACAAATTACTGATTAGAAAACCAAATCTATCTCAAAAAGACTCTAAAGTACTCTTTCCTCCTTAACTTTTACTTCACTAGATCCACCCCTTTGCCTACCCTAAGAACATTCCTCAACCAACTACTTTCCTAAAGCCAGCAACAAGTCTACAAACATGCCCTTTCCTGAAGAAAAATGAACAGTTTTTGTCATTATCCTAAAAGAAACTACTTTTATTTCAATACTTCTAGAAATGTTTAGTATTCATAAAAGGAACAAGAAGGGGAGAAAAAAGTCAAGAAAGGGAGAGAAAAATATAAAAATACACGCACAGTATAGAAATGCTTAGCTTCCACTGTTCAAGAAAAGCAGTTTTGAAAAGGACAGAAAAAGAGAGGGTAGGAAGAAGGGTAATCACTCAAGATACACTCTGGCTGACTGATTTATTGACTACGGACTATTCGCAGGTCCCACATGTTTTCTTCTTTATACACATATGTTGAAAGTCCCACGAACTCTAGAGAAAGCTAGTCTCTTAGGAGAAAAATACACATACAGACAAACTTCTCCTTTAGCTGCCCCATGGTTCACAGGAAGCAGAGCTGAAGCTCAGGACGAGAGCCAGTTTTAGGCAAAAGAGAACTCGGAGCAGATGGGGTGGGTACTCAGTTTTTAACAGTGCCTCACCCCCCATTGTAACCACTGCGATTTTAGTAATCAACACGCACTCTTTATAATGGCTTATGAGTAACTGGGGAGGGGGGGTTAGTAAACGAGGGTCATCCCACACGTCCCTCGCAGGTCACGCGCTGCGGGTGACCAGAGCCAGTCCAGCGCCGACGGAAATAAGCGTCCCCGGCGGCCGGATGCCCCACTGGTCCCAGCTAAGGCCCGATCCGCAGCTGGAGGTGTGTGGGGCTGACGCCCGCGGCCCGCCCGGGCGCCCGTTAACTCGGGTTCGCCGCACGGGGTCCTGCGGGTGAGGCCCGGTCTAGCCTGATTCCAGGTGGCACCCAGACAAGTAGACGGAAGCTCACCTGCCCAGCAGCGCCTCCGATCAGGAGCCTCTCGGTGAAACCGCAGAGCCGCCGCCGCGCCGCAGAAAACAGCACCGCTCGGGCCACGGCCGCCGCCGCCGCCGCCATCGTCTCAGTCTGGACTGTAGGAAGGATGTGCTTCCGGGGTCATGACCTGAGGTCCCAGGCGAGAGGGCGGACCCCACCTAGTGACCATGATGGGAATGACAGTCCTGTAAGCGGTCTTGGAATCTTCCTGGACGTGGTGCTGACTGAAGAACACGAATTAGGGAGTCTGCAGAAGCCCCTGTATCAGCGGGTATTTTTCTCTCCTACGACGTGCAAGGCACAAATGTAGAAGGGTTAACGGTAACTTGGGGCAACATATTATCCCAGTGGTGGGTAAAATTGATTGGAAATGGGGGGATTTGATCCGTAATGAGGAACGTGATTCCTCACTGTCCTTAGAGGAAGTCTCCAGTGCAAGGGACGGGCGTGGTGAGGGGAGAGAAGCAAGTGTCAGTGTTGACACCTATTCACTCTTCAGCACCTTACAGTCTGGCTCATCCCATTCCACAGAAATTGTTGGTGAAGCCACTAACTGCTGAAAGATGGACATACGTTCCTTGACATGGATTTCTTTCTTCATTCTGTTTAAGAATATTTGTTTATTTTCCTGCATGGGGCCTTAGTTGCCGCACACGGGGTTCTTCCTTGCAAAGCGCAGAGTTTTCTAGTGGTGGTGGGGCTCCAGAGCACAGGGGCTCTCTAGTTTGGGCGCCTGTGGTTGACTATGAACTGCTCTAGCTCAGTAATTGCCCGCGGTGGGTGTAGTTCTCTGTGGCATGTGGGATCTTAGTTACCATAACCAGGGATCAAACCCATATCCCCTGTGTTGGAAGAGGATTCTTTCTTTTGAGATTTGTTTGTTTATTTGGCTGTGCTGGGTCTCCCTTGCTGTGGCAGTGGGGCTTTCTCTACTTGCAGAGAGAACGGTGCTTCTGTTCTGTTATCTTGCAAGGGCTTCTCGTTGCAGTGGCTTCTCTTGGGCTCAGTAGTTGTGGCGCACAAGGCTTAGTTGCTCTGAGGTATGTGGGATCTTCCCTGGACCAGGGATAGAACTGTGTCCAGTGCATTGGCAGGCAGATTCTTAATCACCAGACAACCAGCGAAGCCCTGGAAGAGGAGTCTCAACCACTGGACCACCCAGGAAGTCCACTTTCCTCATTGTATCATTTTATTTTACTTTATCTATTTTGGCAGTGCTGGGTCTTGGTTGCTGTGCAGGCTTTTCTCTTGTTGCAGTAGCAAAGGCTACTCTCTAGTTGCCACTGAGGCACCAGGAAAATCCTCCTCATTGTATTTTAAGAGCTGCTGTTTCTTCTAGTCCCTTCTTCTTTACCTTCTTTATGCACATATCTCTTAGTGAGACTAAAAATAGCCAGTACTGTACTAACTATACTATTCCTGTGCTTTTTTATAGATGTAGAAACTGGTATAAATAACTCACCTGAGTTCAGTTTAGTTCAGTTCAGTCACTCAGTCTGTCCAACTCTACAACCCCATGGAGTGCAGCACCCCAGGCTTCCCCGTCCAACACCAACTCCCAGAGCTTACTCAAACTCATGTCCATTGAATCCATGATGCCATCCGACCATCTCATCTTCTGTCGTCCCCTTCTCCTCCCACCCTCAATCTTTCCCAGCATCAGGGTCTTTTCAAATGAGTCAGTTCTTCACATCAGGTGGCCAAAGTATTGGAGTTTCAGCTTCAGCGTCAGTCCTTCCAATGAATATTCAGGACTGATTTCTTTTAGGATGGATTGGTTGGATCTCTTTGCAGTTCAAGGGACTTTCAAGAGTCTCCTTCAACACCACAGTTCAAAAGCGTCAATAATTCAGCACTCAACCTTCTTTATGGTCCATCTCTCACATCCATACATGACTAAAGTTCAGGATACTAATAATAAGCTACGTAGCTCCAAAGCCTTTGCACTTAAACACCACATCATCCTACCCTGAAAGTTGGTGTTCCCCAGGGTTTTGGACCTCGACCTGGGCCTCTTCTACTGCACACTGTCTCTGATGGTTTCCACTTTCACTTGAGGCCTTCCCTGTTTGTCTTTCTTTTGAGACCAGGCCCACTTAACCATTCAGTGACTAGACAACTGCACTTGAATATCCCATTGGCACCTCAGTATCAACTTGTCCAGAATGCACTTCACTGGCTTGCTCCTAAGTCTATTCTTGTATAGTCAATGAAAACAGCCAATGATATCTCCATTCACTAGACATCCAAACCAGAAACCTGGATTTCATCCTCAGCTCCTCCCTTTTTCTCATTCTCAACATACACTTAATACACCCCTTTCCAGCCTTTTCAATCTACTCCAGCCCAGCTGTCATAGTGTTTGGAACAAGGAGTCTTTTTTGATTGCAACTTTTAGTATGATAGTCCCATTGTGAAGAACCCCCCAGTAACTTCCCTTGGTCAGGATAAAGTGAAGGCTCCTTAGTATGGAAGATAGGTCCCTTCATGAGCTGATTCCTACTTATCTTTCCAGACTCATCTCTCTCCACCTCTCCCTTCTGCTATGATCCACAGGTTCAGCCTCCAGGATTTATTATATAATAAAGACAGCCAAGTTTATTCCTTCAGGTTTCTAAAACAAATGTGTGTTAACAATAAAAAAATACAAACATCATACATATATACAAAATTATTTAGGTATAATCACAGGAAGCACCTGGGAAATTTCAGTGCATCCTAATTCAAACTTAGTTTAAGATCTCAGGGAAAATGACAGAATAAAGACCTCTGAAAATTCTCTCTTCTTTTCATAAAATAAATGAGAAAACTGCTTTTAAAATTTGCCAAAATATGAGACTTCTCTGGTGGTCTAGTGGTTAAGACTTCAGACTTCCACTGCAGAGGGCTTGGGTTTGAGCCATGGTCAGGGAACTAAGATCCCACATGCTACGCCACATGCCTAAATAAATAAATGAAAAATAAAAACAGCCAGAATCAACATTTTCAAAACTCTGAAAATTAAACAAGGCTTGCAATAATCTGGGGTGCTATTTTTTTTTTTTATCCAGTAAAAACACCGAAATCTCAGTAAGAATACTGAGCTTCATACTGTTCTAACTTAAGGGTTTAAAATTATAGTGTTTAACTCTGTCTTTAGCCTCTTGCCCCTAACTCCATGGTACCCTTGAAAACCATTATCCCACAACCAAGGTGAAAATCAGCAGCCTGGCAGCCACCAGAGAGGGCAAAATTGGGTTGGAATTCCTTCAGGGCTTCAAATCCAGAGAATCTAAATTATTTGACCTGTCTCATGCTCCGCTGGGGCTTCCCTGGTGACTCGGTGGTAAAGAATCTGCCTGCCAAGGCAGGAGATGTGGGTTTGACCCCTGAGTCAGGAAGGCCCCTGAAGAAGGAAATGGAAACTCACTCCAGTATTCTTGCCTGGAAAATTGCATGGACAGAGGAGCATGGTAGGCTACAGTCCATGGCGTTGCAAAGAGTTGACATGACTGAGCGACTAACATTTTCACTTTTTTCACTTTTTATGCTTTTCTGGATGACCTCACTTGAAAGTTTGCCTTTATTTGACCTGACTTGAGGCCAGAAGCCTTCTTCTGGAGATGTTTGTCGAAAATATTTAGAGGCAGCTGTCTAACTTTAGGTGGCTGCTTGGAGGTAGCAGATAATAAGGGCAAACAATAGGCAAACCAAGAAGCTTAAAAGAAAAAGCTAGGGCCTCAGTTGTCCATAGAAGGATACCCCGTTTTACTGCTCTATACCTTTTGTGCCTCACAAATGTTGTAACTTTTAAAAATTGAAATTTTGCGGCAACCCTATTGGCACCATTTTCTCCTGGGTCATTTGCTCACTTTGTGTCTCTATGTCACATTTTGGAAATTCTCACAGTATTCCAAACTTTCTTCATTATTATTATATTTGTTATGATGATCTGTGATGTCAGTGACCTTGAATGTTACTAAGGCCCAGATGATGGGTAGCACTTTTTAGCAAGAGATAATTTTTAAATTAAGGTCTGTACATTGACTTTTTAGACATAATGCTATCACACATTGCAGTATAGTATAAACATAACATTTATGTAAAGTGGGAAACTGAAAAATTCATGTGACTCACTTTATTACAATATTTACTTTATTGTAGTAGTCTAGAACTGAACCTACAAGATCTCTGAGGTCTACCTATAGAGGCTTTGAAAAGCCCAGACATGTTTCTGGGAGTGTGGAAAGCCATGCACATGTCTATAGCTATGTGCATACTCAGGGCTGTACACATGCCCAGGAGAGACCTGAGAACCCACTGACTGACCCTGAGGCTCTGTGCAAGCAGGAAGAAAAGGCTAAGGCAGAGTTGTCAACTGCCTGGCTAAGTGTTGAAGGAATACACAGAGCTTCTTTGCAATGACTGAGAAGTTCATTGGATCCAGGCATTCATGGAAGTATCTGTATAATTGTTAGCTGACCATTAAGCTATTTGAGCAGAAACTTCAGTGGTAACACATGACTTTAAGGAATTCATTTAGAAAAGTCACTATAGCAAACAGCGGCGACTATATCTGGGAGAAAGTGGAATCTGATATCCAGAACTGACACATTATATTATTTTAAGTGTCAAGTTCTCAACAAAAAAATTACAATTCAAAGGACTAAGAAAATACAGTCATACACAGGAAAAAAAACATCAAAGAAAATGTCCCTGAGGAAGCCAAGACATTGGACTTAAAAAGACAAAGACCTTTTAAAATAAGATGTTTTTAAAATGTTCACAAAACTAAAGGAAACAACTAAAGGAAGATATGAGAATTATGTCTCATCAAATACAGAATATCAACAAAGAGATAGTCAGTCAGTCAGTCAGTCAGTTCAGTCGCTCAGTCGTGTCCAACTCTCCGTGACCCCATGAATCACAGCACGCCAGGCCTCCCTGTCCATCACTAACTCCCGGAGTTCACTCAAACTCATGTCCACAGAGTCGGTGATGCCATCCAGCCATCTCATTCTCAGTCGTTCCCTTCTCCTCTCACCCCCAACCTTTCCCAGCATCAGAGTCTTTTCCAGTGAGTAATTATCTTTAAATCAAAATCCTGGAATTAAAAGATATAATAAATGAAATGGAAAATTCATTAGATGGACTCGATAGCAGCTATAAACAGGTAGAAGAAAGAGCCAGAAAGTGAAGATAGATCAACTGAGATTAACAGTCTGTGGGTTTAAGAGAAAAAAAATGGTGCTAGCTTCGGCAGCACATATACTAAAGAGAAAAAAAATGAAGTGAAATGAACAGAGCCTCAGATTTCTTTGAGATACCTTCATGCATTCCAACATGCACATAATGGGAGTTCCAGACAGAAAGTACAGAAAGGGAGAGAAAGTATCTTTGAAGAAATAATGATCCAAAACACCCAAATTTGATAGAAAACACTAATCTACATGTCTAAACATCTGAACAAATTCGAAGTAGAATAAACTCTAAGACATCTACACCTTGACATATAAAAATGAAACTATAGAAAGACAGAGAAAATCTTAAAAGCAGAACAACTAAGATATCTATTCAAATCCTTTATCCAAGTCTTGGTAACAATTTTGAAATGATTCACACATCATGTAATTCTGCCACTTAAATTATACAGTTCAGTGACTTTCAGTATATTCACAGATTTGGGTCACCATCACCACCAATTCCAGAACATTTTAATTACCTCACAAAAGAAACCCATACCCTTTGCTGTCAACCTCCACTCTTACCTTTCCCCCCAACCCTGCTGCTGCTGCTAAGTCACTTCAGTCGTGTCTGACTCTGTGCGACCCCATAGACGGCAGCCGACCAGGCTCCGCCGTCCCTGGGATTCTCCAGGCAAGAACACTGGAGTGGGTTGCCATTTCCTTCTCCAATGTGTGAAAGTGAAAAGTGAAAGTGAAGTCACTCAGTCGTGTCCGACTCTTAGCGACCCCATGGACTGCAGCCCACCAGGCTCCTCTGTCCATGCGATTTTCTAGGCAAGAGTACTGGAGTGGCTTGCCATTGCCTTCTCCTCCCCCCAACCCTAGATAACTACCAAAAAAATTTACTTTGTTTCTTGACAGTTTTGCCTTTTCTAGACATTTCTAATAGCGGCATAATAGAATGTATAGTCTTTCATATAATCATTGAGTATACATGTTTCTTATAATCAAGGACTATACTTCTTTCACTTTACATAATATTTTCAGGGTTCATCCATGTCGTCAAACATGTAAGTCCTTCATCCATTTTACTGCTGAATAATATTCTGTTTCATGGATATACACCTGTGGGTCATTGCCACCTTTTTGTCCTTGTGACTTATGCTGCTGTGAACATCAGTATACAAGTGGACATCTGTTTCCATTTCTCAGGTATATATCTAGGAGTAGAATTGCTGTGTCAGATGGTGACTCTACACGTAACTTTTTGAGGAACCATCATATTGTTTTCCAAAGTGCTGTACCACTTTTCATTTCCGCTAGCAGCACGTCAGGGTTCT
Organism: Moschus berezovskii; assembly: GCF_049115385.1. Classification (NCBI taxonomy): domain Eukaryota; kingdom Metazoa; phylum Chordata; class Mammalia; order Artiodactyla; family Moschidae; genus Moschus; species Moschus berezovskii. Next base: position 52,360,644 of record NC_142462.1, on the reverse strand, counting down.
AACGTCTCCACATCCATACCTACTTGTTATTGTCTCTTTTTAAAACTTCAGCCATCCTAGTGGAGGTGAAATGGTATCTCACTGGGATTTTGAGTTTGACTTTGATGTCTGAGGGAGTGTAGGGGAGGTGGGGAAATGACATAGCAGAAGTGGCCTTTGGAGAGCCTAGGAGTGATGGAGGCACTGAACTCCAGTGTTGTGGGCATCCTGCCTGGCCTCTGTTCCTACTCATTTTCAGACCTTGCTTCTCCAGTCTTTCCACTGAGTCTGTGAAGCACAAATGTTTTTATTTGATGAAGTCCAGTGTATTTTTTTTTTCTTTAGTTGCTTGTGTTTTAGGTGTCATATTAAAAAAAATATGCACAAAGATTGTGAAGATTTACATCTGTGTTTTCCTCTAAGAGTTTTATAATTTTAGTTCTTTCATTTACGTCCTTGATCCATTTTGAGTTAATTTTTATAATATCATATGAGATAGGATATCCAACTTTGTTCTTCTGCATGGATATCTAATTGTCTCAGCACTATTTGTTGGTATGGTCATAATATTTAAATGGGTTGATGTTTATCACCAGTCCTTTTATGTGGCTTTTCTAAACTGATTAATCTTTTGACTGAATTTCATTGTCAAATAGTTTTTGCTAGTTTTGTTGTTTTGAAAGTTGTTTCCTTAGGGATGTCAGATTCCTTTAAGCTTTTCATGTTTGAGAATCTGCTTTTGTCTTTATCCTTGAGCAATATTTTATCTGGGCTTGATATTCTTGGGTCACATTTTCATTTGCTCAGAATTTCATAAACACAGCTCCATTATTTTCTTCAATATTGCTTTGGAGAAACAGAGGTTAACCAAATTTGTTTTCCCTAATGGCTCAGATGGTAAAGCGTCTGCCTGCAATGTGGAAGACCTGGGTTCAATCCCTGGGTTGGGAAGATCCTCTGGAGAAGGAAATGGCAACCCACTCCAGTACTCTTTCCTGGAACATCCCATGGACGGAGGAGCATGGTAGGCTCCTACAGTCCATGGGGTCGTAAAGAGTCAGAAACGACTGAATGACTTCACTCACTCACTTCATTCACCCTAAATATGGCTCACTTTATCTGTTTGAAAATGTAAAGAAAAAAAAAAAAGTTTATTTTTGAAGTCTAATAACTTAACTATGGATATATCTTAATATTGAGTAATTTTTTTTGAGTAATTTTTGTGTTCAGTGATTTTCATCAAAATTTCAGGGAACACAATATATTTTTTCAATCTGTAGATTCACATCTTTCTTCATTTTAGGAAAATTCTCTTTGATTACATCTTCTGGCATTCCACTCAGTGAGTTCTTTATTGGGGATAACAGTTCTCTTTCTGATGAATTACTTTATCTGTCTTCCATGTTTATTAGCATATCTCCAAGTTCTTGAAGCTTTGTCATTTTTATCTCAATCTTTTGTGATTATCTCAAGCCAGAAATAGACCCACACACATCTAGCCAACTAATTTTTGTCAAATATGAGAAAGTAATTTAATGGTCAAAGGATACCCTTTCCCACAAATGGTGCTGGAGCAATTGGATATTTCTAGATACCCTCCCCACTTCCCTCAGTGAACCTTAGCCTAAATCACACACCTTATATAAAAATCAACTAAAATTGAATCGTAGACTTAAACGTAAAAGTATAAAACTTTTAGAAAAACACATAACATAAAATCTCTGGGATGTAGGGCTAGGTGAAGAATTTTTAGACTTGATATCAAAAGTTAATTTCCTGTGTGTGATATTGTATTACAGTTATGAACACTATTACTGTTGGACAAGAAAGATAAAGGGTACATGAGATCTCTCTGTATTATTTCTTACAATTGCATGTGAATCTATAATTACTTCAAAATAAAAAGTTGAATTTTAGGAGAAAAAGCAGTTACAGTTCCAAAAAATTTTTTTATTGTGGGAGAAGAACCATGTGGGAAAAGTACTGTTTCTACTGATCATCACGTATCACAGTCAAGCACCCATACACACACACACTCACACACACACACATTAGTCACAGAGGTTCTTACAAATTGATATAGGAAGATAAATTTAGAATTGTTCATCTGGGCATAACTAATAAGATAATAAAGCAAATTGCAAATGAATTGGAGTAAAAAAATCTTTGCATGTTTCACAAAGCTTTCCTGGTCCAGCATTTTCTACAGTGGCCCTCTAATGAGGAGGGGGCTATTAGCAAACTATGAGGTGTGCAATGTGACAGTTGGAGCAGCTCCCTGCATCTGGCTATGGTACTGGCCGCCTTTGTGCCCAGTGTGGACTCACTGAAGTGCTTTAGCTTTATTTCCTTTTGTTTTTCGCCTCTTAATGAAGGTTACACTGAGTGGGAAGGAGGCCCTGAGTTGAATGTATAATCACCATGGGAACAGAGGCCACAGTTAATCCCTGGGAATGTAGCTCATGACCCCCCACGTGACTATTATCAAAGGCCTTCTTAGGCATTTTTTCTATGTCCTGAATGTTTCTGAGTTTGAGTGAGTGCGTGCAAGTGTGTCTATGTTTGTCATTCTTATAGATTACCTGATTTGTCCTTGAGAACAGAGGCAGAGGAAAATGTAGGGTACTTTATACAAACAGTTTCACATCCTTCAAAGTTCTGGTTTGTGTTTATTAACTAGGAATCAATTATAGACAAGTGTGGTAGATGAAAAATAATTGCTGAAAAATCTCAACTCCCACTTATATCCACTCCGGCCACTATGTCTCTTCTATAGGAAATTAAGTCCAGCATTTATGATGATAGCAAAATCTGATTTTCTGTCTTTCTCACGTTCATTTTCTGCTAGTCTAGATGACTCCAAATTTCGAGGATCTTTGCATACCCTGTGGTCTTTCTGGGACTCTGAAATCATGAATCGCCTCCTCATCTTGTTCTCCACTGATTATCCGTTCACGGCTCCTTGACTCACATTGGATTGATATGTACTAAATGTTTCTTCCCCTGGGCTCCATTTACTCCACAAACCTTCCCAGAGACTCTGTCTTTTTTGTAGTGAAGACCTACAGTACCTTCTAAAAAGATATTCTGCTGTGGATGACTCTAGTGGGGTGTGTGTGTGTGAGTGTATGTGCTCAGTCAGTAAGTCACATCTTTAGAATAGACTTAAACTTATTAAATCTTCACGGGAAGCATCCAACGGTCTGGTCGAGAAGGAATGTAGAAGACAGAGTATAGGTTCTAATTTAATATTGGAGAAGCTTTTATAAAGATCTCAAAACAGATACACAGGAATATGAAATCACCTGGGTCACAGGATGCTATTCATCAGTCATGAATATAAGATTCTTACAAAAATGAGAATTGAACCGATTTTCAACATTCTTTCCATTATCTGGTACCCGAGAAAAGAATAGGCAATTCAGAAACTATAGGAATGATGATCTGCCAATTAAGTAATTTAGATTTCCAGGGAGGGGCTCACCTGGTGTCTAGTGGTTGAGAATCTGCCTGCCAATGCAGGGGTCAAGAGTTCAATCCCTGTTTCAGGAAGTTCCCGCATGCCACGGAACAACTAAGCCCCCTGCGCCGCAGCTACTGAGCCAGTGCTCTAAAGCCTATGAGCCACAATTACTGAGCCCCTGCACTGCAAATACGAAAGCCCACTGCACTTAACAGCCCATGCTCTGCAACAAGAGAAGCTACTGCAATGAGAAGCCCACGTACCGAAACGAAGAGTAGACCCCGCTTGCTGCAATTAGAGAAAGCCAGCACATAGCAAGAAAGACGCAGCACAACCAAAAATAAATAAATAAAACTTTAGGTTTCCAGGGAGAGAAGCTAGTCAAGTCAGTTTGGTTTTCTGTCTATCAGGATCTCTTGTATGCATCCCTCTCTTAACCCTGGCTGATTTTACCAAGTTTGTATAGAGATAGCTAGTAGTATTGTTAGTCACTCTGTCATGTCTGACTCTTTGTGACCTCATGGACTATAGCCTGCCAGGCTCCTATGTCCATGGAATTCTTCAGGCAAGAATACTGGAGTGGGTTGCCATACACTTCTCCAGGGGATCTTCCCAACCCAGTTATCAAACCTGGGTCTCCCGGTTTGCAGGTGGATTCTTTACCGTCTGAGCTACCAGAGATAGCTAACCCTGAAGTATAATTTAATATAAAAGTATTTTTTAAAATCCCTACTAAATCCATGAGCTGGCATGAAATTTTTTCTGTTGATCTCTTTTTAGTTTCAGTATGTGGTGGCCAGAATTCTAAGATGACCCCCAGTAACCCATGCCCTTATATAATCCCCTCCCGTTGACTCTCATTCCTGTGATTAGATTACATTATATGGCAAGCCTGAAGGGATTTTTCAGAAGGAATTAAAGCTCCTAGTTAGTTGAGTTTAAGTTAATCAGATAACCCTGGGAAGACTTCACCTAATAGGTGAGCCCTTTCACAGGGTCTGGAGGTAAGACATTCTACTGCTAGCCTTGAAGAAGTAAGAAAAGTTCTGCAGCCACAAAGAATTGAATTCTTCTAACAACCGTGTATACTTCAAAGAGGACCCCAAGCCTCAGGTGAGACCCCAGCCCTGAACTGACATTTTGATTGTAGCTTTGTGAGACCCTGGAGCAGAGAACTCAGGTAAGCTTACTCAGGTAAGCTATGCTCAGCCTCCTTTGAAACCTGTTAAATCACAGATGTTCGTGCTAAGCCCCTACATTTGTGTTGACTTGTGCCGCCATAGAAAACTAATACACAGTGTAATCTCCAGAAGTTTAGTTAGCTGTTGGAGAATGGCTATTTTGTTTCCTTGCTTTATTGTCAGTTTCTTTCAGTATGCCCTACCAACCACCAGGAAAAAAAAGCATCCCCAAGACCAGGCTTTAAGCCTGTATTTTGCTTATTATAGTCAAAAGAGGAGGAAATAATAGAAATATAAATTCTTATTTTCATCTTCCATCAGGACATAAAACTTCTCTCATCACAGACTAGTCATTACCAAATTCTGTTGGTTCTATGATCAAAATATATCCTGAGTCCATCTTTTCCTTTCAATTCCCATTCCACTGTAGTCAAAACCACTCTCCCTTGTAGCCCAGACGTCTATAAACCAGCCTCCTATCTGGTTTCCTAGCTTCTCCCCTTTCCTTCTCACTCATTCCTGACCAGTCCAAAGAGCTATAAAAACACTGCGGGCAGAATTATGTCTCTTCCCCACTTAATGCCTTTCAATGTTTTTTCATTGTCCTTAGGATAAAATCCAAAATGACCTGGGCTTTCCCCAAAATAATCTAGATTCACTTTCTTCTGCAGCACAGTTCTCCAGCCCTGCTGATCTTTCTGTTTTTCATCAGACACATGTTGTCTCTTGAGCCTGGGATACACGTTTTTGGGCTAACTCTCCCTCATGCTTCAAGTCTTCACTCGAAAGTCACTTCTTCCCAGACACCCTATAGCAGTTGCTGCCGATGCCCCACCTCATCCTGGGTACCCGGTAGTGGACAGCCCTTAGCCACTGCAGGTGTGGCTGCTGCTAACTGCTCACAGCTGCACCTTTCTCTAGAGCACTGCCTTTGACTGATGAGAACTGCCTGGCTGGAAGATGCTTGGGAGGTTATTCTCCCCCAAGAGGGTGACCTTAACCAACTGTCAATTGAAGCAGGAGTAAAGCAGCTCAGGCCTCTTGCCTCTGAGCAGGACGGATTTGGTTCTGAACTGAAGCTTCAGAGCTCCTGGTGGGATCAGGCTGTAGCTGAAGCTCCCCCGAAACCCCACCTTTGCCCAGATTCTCCCCCTGCCCTCGCTCTGCTGCTGTCCCTCCCTTCGGGACTCCTGGGATGCACTCTCAATGAATCACTTGCACAGGCATCCCCACTTCAGGCTCTGCTTCTAGAGAACTTGCCCTAGATGCCCACAGTAGCAGTGACATTCCTCGTTTTCTGTCTCATGTCCACCTTCTTTTCCTTCACTGCACTTTTCACAAATATCAGTTTTCTGCTTTGTTTGTGGATTAATTCATTGTACCTGTTTCCCTGACCACTGTGAGAGTGAGGACCGTGGCCTGTTTTACCCACCTCTGTTTTACCCCAAGTTGCACCATGTCTAGTCCCGTGGGGGAGCTCATAAGTTGTTGAACAGATGAATGAATTTGTGATTTTGGTGTCTGTCTTCAAAATGAGTGTAGCTGGTAATGGATAAAATGCATACATGGTACCTTGGACTATGACTTGGAAGTTGTATGGGGCTCCTTTATGTGTTTCGAAGTGGAAGCACTTAGAAAACTAAACTTCACTAATTTACATTCTTTGCTCAGGAGGAGGAAGGTAGAGGGGTAGAAAATAGAATGGCAGATGGTGGTGTTTCTTTATTCTCATTAGAGAGGTGAAAAAACTGAGGTTCAAGGGGATTAGGCCACTTGCCAAGGTACAAAATGAATGAAAGTCTAAACTTTGACTCTAATCTCAGGCTTTCTGACTCTAAAACCCATGCTTTCCTCCTCCAAGGGTTTCTTTCTCTCTCAACCTACTGCTGCTGCTGCTGCTAAGTCGCTTCAGTCGTGTCCGACTCTGTGCGACCACATAGACGGCAGCCCACCAGGCTCCCCCGTCCCTGGGATTCTCCAGGCAAGAACACTGGAGTGGGTTGCCATTTCCTTCTCCAATGCATGAAAGGGAAAAGTGAAAGTGAAGTCTCTCAGTCGTGTCCGACTCTTAGCGACCCCATGGACTGCAGCCCACCAGGCTCCTCCATCCATGGGATTTTCCAGGCAAAAGTACTGGAGTGGGGTGCCATTGCCTTCTCCGCTCAACCTACTAGCTTATGTAATTAAATTATCCTGGACCAAGTATAAGTAAAGGTTTAAATATATGCACTTTGAGTTAATATTAAAACTGGATATAAATCTTAAAATCCTCTTAGTCTTATGAACTGCCATTAGTCAATCTATAATAATGTATTGAACATCTAAAATATGTTAAACATTGATCTCATCATGATGAAAAAGGGAAATTAATCAGAGATGATTTTTAAAATTAAAGTACAATTGATTTATAATATTGTGCTAGTTTCAGGTGTACAGAAAAGTGATTCAGTTTATATATATATACATACACATATATATGTATATAATTTCAGATCCTTTTCCATTCTAGGTTATTACAAGACGTTGAATATAGTTCCCTGTCCTATATAGTAAATCCTTGTTGTTTATCTATTTTATATATAGTGGTGTGTATCTGTTAATCCCATTCTAATGATCCTGTCCCCTTTCTCTTTGGGAACCATAAATTTGTTTTCTATGTCTGTTTCTGTTTTGTATTCATTTGTATTACTTTTTAGATTCCATATATAGGTGATTTCATATATTTGTCTTTCTCTGACTTTGCTTAGTATGATATTCTCCATATCCATCCATATTGTGCAAATGGCAATATTTCATTCTTTTTTATGACTGAGTAGAAGGAAATGGCAACCCACTCCAGTGTTCTTGCCTGGAGAATCCCAGGGACGGGGGAGCCTGGTGGGCTTCCGTCTATGGGGTCACACAGAGTCGGACACGACTGAAGTGACTTAGCAGCAGCAGTAGCAGTATTATATTGTGCACCACACCTTCTTTATAAGTAGAGATGATTTTGATTTTGAATTTGCTGCTGGCCCAGTTGTTCCAAGGTCACCTGATGGAATTAAATGTACCTGTGTTTATTAAATGTACCTGTGTTTCAAGTACTGGAACAGTAGCATAGCCTCTGTATCTCCAGTTTCATCTCCCTCAAAGCCATGCTTAACCCCAGAGTGTTTTTTTAATTGAATTATAGTTGATTTACAATGTTGTGCCAACCTCTGCTGTACAGCAAAATGAGTCAGTTATACACACATGCATATTCTTTTTTTTTAATAGTCTTTTCCATTATAGTTTATCCCAGGAGACTGGATAGAGTTGCTTGTGCTGTACAGTAAAAGTTTGTTGTTTATCCAGTCTAAGTATAACAGTTAGCATCTACCTACCCCATACTCCCAGTCTATCCCTCTGCCCCTCCCTCTTCCCCCTTGGCAACCACAAGTCTGATTTCTACGTCTGAGTCTGTTTCTGTCTTGTTAGTTAGTTCAGTCGCTCAGTCGTGTCCGACTCTTTGCTACCCCATGAATCACAGCACGCCAGGCCTCCCTGTCCATCACCAACTCCCGGAGTTCACTCAAACTCGTGTCCATCAAGTTGGTGATGCCATCCATCCATCTCATTCTCTGTCGTCCTCTTCTCCTCCTGCCCCCAATCCCTCCCGGCATCAGAGTCTTTTCCGGTGAGTCAGCTCTTACACATGAGGAGGGGTAGGTGGGTTCATTAGTGCCATATTTTAGTTACTAACAAGAGAGTTTCAGAAAAACATCTATTTCTGCTTCATTGACTATGCCAAAGCCTTTGACTGTGTGGATCACAATAAACTGTGGAACATTCTGAAAGAGATGGGAATCCCAGACCACCTGACCTGCCTCTTGAGAAACCTGTATGCAGGTCAGGAAGCAACAGTTAGAACCGGTCATGGAACAACAGACTGGTTCCAAATAGGAAAAGGAGTGCGTCAAGGTTGTATATTGTCACCTTGCTTATTTAACTTATATGCAGAGTACATCATGAGGAATGCTGGGCTGGAAGAAGCACAAGCTGGAATCAAGATTGCTGGGAGAAATATCAATAACCTCAGATATGCAGATGACACTACCCTTAGGGCAGAAAGTGAAGAGGAACTCAAAAGCCTCTTGATGAAAGTGAAAGAGGAGAGTGAAAAGGTTAGCTTGAAGCTCAACATTCAGAAAACAAAGATCATGGCATCTGGTCCCATCACTTCATGGGAAATAGATGGAAAAACAGTGGAAACAGTGTCAGACTTTGTTTTTTGGGGCTCCAAAATCACTGCAGATGCTGATTGCAGCCATGAAATTAAAAGACGCTTGCTCCTTGGAAGGAAAGTTATGACCAACCTTGATAGTATATTAAAAAGCAGAGACATTACTTTGCCGACCAAGGTCCGTCTAGTCAAGGCAATGGTTTTTCCCGTGGTCATGTATGGATGTGAGAGTTGGACTGTGAAGAAAGCTGATCGCCAAAGAATCGATGCTTTTGAACTGTGGTGTTGAAGAAGACTCTTGAGAGTCCCTTATACTGCAAGGAGATCCAACCAGTCCATTCTAAAGGAGATCAATCCTGGATGTTCATTGGAGGGACTGATGCTAAAGCTGAAACTCCAATACTTTGGCCACCTCATGAGACGAGTTGACTCACTGGAAAAGACTCTGATGCTGGGAAAGGTTGGGGGCGGGAGGAGAAGGGGACGACGGAGAATGAGATGGCTGGATGGCATCACCGACTCTGTGGACATGAGTTTGAGTGTACTCCGGGAGTTGGTGATGGACAGGGAGGCCTGGCGTGCTGTGATTCATGGGGTCGCGGAGAGTCGGACACGACTGAGCGACTGAACTGAACTGAACTGATATATCTCTTTCTGATTTCACTTAGTATGATAATCTCCAGGTCCATCCGTGTTGCTGCAGATGACTTTATTTTGTTCTTTTTAATGGCTGGGTAGTATTCCATTGTGTGCAGAATACATCACTTCTATCCATCCATTTATCTATCAGTCAAGATTTAGGTAGCTTCCTTATTTTGACTATTATGAATAGCGCTGCTGTGAACATTGGGGAACATATATATCCACTCTATAGTCTTTTTTTCTCCTTTCTCCCTTCCTTTTTAAAATACATATGGCAGTATATTATATACAACATTCAACTGTTTTTTTAAAACAATATATCTCAGAGATCATTGTACAGCACTGCATCAAGATCTTAAATTTTTAAATATCTTTTAATATAGTTTTAAATATACAATTTTAAATTATAAATATACAATTGCATAGGATTCTACTGAATTGATGTGTCATTATTTAACCAATCCCCAGTGATGGATTTATTTGTTCAGTCGCTAAGTCATGTCTGACTCTCGTAACTTTCTCCTCATCTCTTGCTATTATAAAACAGTGCCGCAGTAGATGACTACATACACACATCATATTATATTGAACTTATCTCCCTATGGTCTATCTTGACTTAGGCTCTAAGTTCCTCTGAGGCAGGAAATGATGCTTTATGCATCTCCGAATTTACCTGCTTTTAGTAGGGCTTGGCATGTGTTAGGCGTGTAAAGTTGGCTGGACTGAAGTATTATGTAAGGAATAAGCCAATCTCCACATGCTTTGCTGCCTGTCCAGGTCTGGGAATCACTGGACCTGCGGGCCCCTACGGGTCTGTGGGGTTATCCTCTACCCCACATATCCTCTCCTTCATCCATTCTGTTCCTCTCTACCCTGATCTCTGTACCCAGGTGGGAGCTGAGCCTTTATCATCATCCAGGCTTCCCTCCTCTGGCTTCCCCTGGGGTTCACCCAATAGGAGGCACTGCTAAGGGATGGGGAGTGGGAGATGAAAATTCTTCCTGTTGCTTCCCTGCCTCAGAGTTCAGTTCCAGCAGTGGTTCTGTCTTCCTCTGCGAAGGACTACAGCTCCCTACCTTCACAGCTCCAGCACGCACAACACTGTCTTCTGCCCTTGCCCTTCACTCCCAAAGTAGTACCAAGCCCACTGTTAGTCCTGGGTGGTTGTGATCTCTGGCGACCACAGCCTCCCAAGGCTTGAAGCAGGATTTCAGTTCCCAGCCAGAGATTGAAGTCAGGCTGCAGCAGTTAGAATGCTGAATCCTAACCACTAGACCACCAGGGACCGGTGGCCAGTAACAAGGCCCCTTGCCCTTAGCCTTTGTAGAAAAGAATTCCCTCAAAGACAGAAAATAGTGAGACAAGTAAAGTGTTTATTAGGAGAGAAAAGAGTATGTATGAATAGTACAATATGTATGTGCAGGCTCAGAGTCACATCCCTGCGGTAGTTTGAATCACTCATATGGGGCATTTCTTCCAGGCTTCCTGTGACCAGTTTCCTTGCTTTGCCTGGTTCTGAGTCCATATTTGGTTTATCTCAGGGTCCTCCCCTGTGTCTGCACGCATCTCTTAGCCAAGATGGATTCTTGTGAAGAGGCCTATAGGTAGGTTGACATCGCTTACTATGAGGGGTCACCACCTCCCTTTTGACTTCAAGGAGCATTTCTTCACATTTGAGGTCGGAAAGGTCTCCTTGACCTTGAGAATGAGAAACATGTGGTCTTTTACCTGGGCAGGGCTCAGTTCCTCCTTGTCTTCATCTGGGAGTATCTGTCCACAAGGGACAAGCTCCAGCTGCTCAGCCCCGGGCCCATCTATCTCCTGCCTCAGTTCTTCATCCCTTTTTGGATCCCTTAACCCTGCCCTTGTCCCTGTAAATTATCTTGCCACTAAATTATCTTCACTTAAACCCTTTGCGTAGAATCCTGTTTTCTCCCAGGACCTTCCCTGATTTAAGGTCTCTTCTGAATCTGAGATTCTACCATTCTAAGCCTTGATAGAGAGTTTCCCAACTCATTTTTGAGATATAACAAAATGTGACTAAACAGATAGTTAAACCATAACTGATTCCAAAGATTTATAACAATAGTAACAAAGCAGTGTTGAGAAAATGAAGCACCTAAACCCCTGCACGCTTGTCCTACTGTGACTGCTTCGCCAGCATCAGCATTTGTGATTCAGTCAGAAATGTTTAGTAAAAAATAAGCATAGAATTTAAAGAGTAAACTCTGCCTAGCAGTTCTTTTCACTCACTGAAGCAGCAGATAGGAACTGAAAAAATAAAGCAAGCAAATAAGACCAGAAAAAATTTATGTGAATTAAGCAGTATGCTGCTTTATATATTTCTTATAATGTACAAAGTGCTCACACAGTGTGAGCATTTCTTGAATAGCAGTTCATTAGTGGGCTGTGAATTGCACTTTTTTTTAATATCTATACGTTGTTCTCCAACCAATTAAGTTGAAAATAGGGTTTTTTTCCCCAGATTAATAGCTGAGCAATAGCCTGGAGAGTCTTCAGGGCATTGAGATTGATTCTTTGTACTTTTGAATTGTAAGGAAATCTGGCTTAAAGTAAAATATAATGGCTGCAGATTGCAATGTTCCTCATTAGCAAAGCTCAGTCTTTTGAAAGGAGTGATTTAGGATTTTCCTTCAGGGAGGATCAGGCTGCAATATCTACACACATTTTTTGCTTCTAGACATTAGTTACCAAGAACTTTAGAAGACACACAAAATGTATATCTGTCACTTTGTCTCATCAGGGTGCTTCTAAGATGCAGACCTTTTCAGGCATGAATGATTCATGAAATCATTTCTCCACCTTAAAAATAAAATGATGAGGGGAATGACAAACAAAATGATTCATTCATTTACAGCATATAAATGGAACTTTCTTTGGGATAATATATGCTATCTGTATGTTAGAACTAACACCCAAAAAAGATGTCCTTTTCATAATAGGGGACTGGAATGCAAAAGTAGGAAGTCAAGAAACACCTGCAGTAACAGGCAGATTTGGTCTTGGAGCACGGAATGAAGCAGGGCAAAGGCTAATAGAGTTTTGTCAAGAGAACACACTGGTCATAGCAAACACCCTCTTCCAACAACACAAGACAAGACTCTGCACATGGACATCATCAGATGGTCAACACCGAAATCAGACTGATTATATTCTTTGCAACCAAAGATGGAGAAGCTCTATACAGTTAGCAAAAACAAGACCAGGAGCTGACTGTGGCTCAGATCATGAACTCCTTATTGCCAAATTCAGACTGAAATTGAAGAAAGTAGGGAAAACCACTAGACCATTCAGATATGACCTAAATCAAATCCCTTATGATTATACAGTGGAAGTGAGAAATAGATTTAAGGGACTAGATCTGATAGAGTGCCTGATGAACTCTGGATGGAGGTTCGTGACATTGCACAGGAGACAGGGACCAAGACTGTCCCCATGGAAAAGAAATGCAAAAAAGCAAAATGACTGTCTGAGGAGGCCTTACAAATAGCTGTGAAAAGAAGAGAAGCGAAAAGCAAAGGAGAAAAGGAAAGATATAAGCAGCTGAATGCAGAGTTCCAAAGAACAGCAAGGAGAGATAAGAAAGCCTTCCTCAGCGATCAATGCAAAGAAATAGAGGAAAACAACAGAATAGGAAAGACAAGAGATCTCTTCCAGAAAATTAGAGATACCAAGGGAAGATTTCATGCAAAGATGGGCTCGATAAAGGACAGAAATGGTATGGACCGAACAGAAGCAGAAGATATTAAGAAGAGGTGGCAAGAATACACAGAAGAACTGTACAAAAAAGATCTTCACGACCAAGATAATCACGATAATGTGATCACTGACCTAGAACCAGACATCTTGGAATGTGAAGTCCAGTGGGCCTTAGAAAACATCGCTACAAACAAAGCTAGTGGAGGTGACAGAATTACAGTTGAGCTATTTCAAATCTTGATAGATGATGCTGTGAAAGTGCTGCACTCAATATGCCAGCAAATTTGGAAAACTCAGCAGTGGCCACAGGACTGGAAAAGGTCAGTCGTCATTCCAATCCCAAAGAAAGGCAATGCCAAAAAATGCTTAAACTACCGCACAATTGCACTCATCTCACACGCTAGTAAAGTCATGCTCAAAATTCTCCAAGCCAGACTTCAGCAATATGTGAACTGTGAACTCCCAGATGTTCAAGCAGGTTTTAGAAAAGGCAGAGGCACCAGAGATCAATTACCAACATCCGCTGGATCATGGAGAAAGCAAGAGAGTTCCAGAAAAACATATATTTCTGCTTCATTGACTATGCCAAAGCCTTTGACTGTGTGGATCACAATAAACTGTGGAAAATTCTGAAAGAGATGGGAATACCAGACCACCTGACCTCCCTCTTGAGAAACCTGTACGCAGGTCAGGAAGCAACAGTCAGAACTGGACATGGAACAACAGACTGGTTCCAAATAGGAAAAGGTGTACGTCAAGGTTGTATATTGTCACCCTGCTTATTTAACTTATATGCAGAGTACATCATGAGGAATGCTGGGCTGCAAGAAGCACAAGCTAGAATCAAGATTGCTGGGAGAAATGTCAATAACCTCAGGTATGCAGATGACACCACCCTTATGGCAGAAAGTGAAGAGGAACTCAAAAGCCTCTTGATGAAAGTGAAAGAGGAGAGTGAAAAGGTTGGCTTGAAGCTCAACATTCAGAAAACAAAGATCATGGCATCTGGTCCCGTCACTTGATGGGAAATGGATGGGGAAACAGTGGAAACAGTGTCAGACTTTATTTTTTTGGGATCCAAGATCACTGTGGATGCTGATTGCAGCCATGAAATTAAAAGACGCTCACTCCTTGGAAGGAAAGTTATGACCAAACTAGATAGTATATTAAAAAGCAGAGGCATTACTTTGCCCACAAAGGTCCGTCTAGTCAAGGCAATGGTTTTTCCCGTGGTCATGTATGGATGTGAGAGTTGGACTGTGAAGAAGGCTGATCGCCGAAGAATTGATGCTTTTGAACTGTGGTGCTGAAGAAGACTCTTGAGAGTCCCTTGGACTGCAAGGAGATCCAACCAGTCCATTCTTAAGGAGATCAGTCCTGGGTGTTCATTGGAACGACTGATGGTGAAGCTGAAACTCCAATACTTTGGCCACCTCATGCGACGAGTTGACTCACTGGAAAAGACTCTGATGCTGGGAGGGATTGGGGGTGGGAGGAGACGGGGATGACAGGGAATGAGATGGCTGGATGGCATCACCGACCCAATGGACATGAGTTTGAGTGAACTCCGGGAGTTGGTGATGGACAGGGAGGCCTGGCATGCTTTGATTCATGGGGTTGCAAAGAGTCGGATACGACTGAGCAACTGAACTGAACTGACTGACTGATGTACATGTATATAGATACATACATATATATAGGAAACTGAGTCCTCCTGAAATCAAGTTCCCATGCTGAGTTTATGATTAACTTCTCTATCTAAAACTTTATTCCTTTCTTGTCCTGCCAATTATTATTATTGTATATAAAAGTGATATTATTGTATACACAACTAATAATTACTCAGCGTATATGGGAGTTAAGTTTCCCATGAACAGTTTCTCTTAAGTCCTTAAAACAACCTGGTGGTCAGCTGATGTGATTACCTTATGGATGAGGAAACTGAGGACCTGAGAAGCTAAGATGACACAGCTTTGAAGAAACAGAAGAGAGATGCTATAAAAACAACCTAGAACTCTGACCAAATTCTATGCTTCATGGCGTCTATTATTCTAAGGCTTTACTTCTACGAGACGTCTCAGAAATTTCTCAGATCAACCTCAGCCTTGAATTTTATGGTACTGAAGACATGAGTTCTTTTAATATTGATGAAATAAAATTCATATTTTAAGGTAAGACAAAAATTTAAACATAAAATTTTTCTCTGCCCATTTGGGCCTCCTCCCACCTGGCTGTGCATTGTACATCTGCATTATGCATTAGTGAGACCTCCCCAAGGGCAGAAATTCCAGCTCAACCATGAAGTTCAGTTTTTCTTCTGGTGCCAGTCATGGAACCCCTTAGAAGATAGTATTACTTATTTATAACCTTATTAATGTTGCTAGCTTCATTATTTGTATTCTGCCTATTTTACAATACTGTTTCTTGCATTACCAAATGTATGACTGACTCTCTTATTAAAAATAATGACTATGTGATTTGAAACAATTAACGAAATATATAATTCTATACGATCAATAATTGTAATAGTGCAACTCTAGATATGGGGAGAAGCAACAAGAAGGAACCATTTCCTGGACCATGACAGACTAGTAAGACAGGTGGGCTTTTGGCTACTGTTAACAAGGCCTAGTCCAATAATAGCACATTGAGTAGCCTGTCAATGAAATCCTTGCCTGATCTGAGAATGAGTGTTTCTAGCACCATGGGACACATTGATCATGAAATGACTCTGAAATCTAGCAAAAATGAGACTAAAAAGAGGGCTCTGTAAAATAAAGAACATAGCCCACCATCCAGTTCTACAAAGATCATGTCATTAGCTGCTATAGTTGCTTACAATATGCCTTGAAAGTAATTCAGGGCAAAGATCAGGATGAAGCATTTTGGACTCTGGGAAAACTGGCAGATTGGCCCTCAAATAGTTAAATATTTTCAGGAGAAAATTTTAAGAATCCAGTTTCTTGCATTTTCCCATCCTTACCTCTTTGAAACAGTCCTCAGAGCTTTCTAGAAGACTATCTCCTGGGTTATAACCTTCAGGTTGACTTGAATAAAATTTTCTGTTTCTTTGTCAGATTGACTATTAATTTTTTGGTCAACAATATAATGAAGAAAAACCTGTTCAGGGAGATTCGCCATAAGATATCCTTCCTGTTCTCCTTTAGAAGATCTATAGAAAAATGGAGATAGTCTTTACAACATAGCAAAATATAGTGGGGCCTGGCATACTGGTCCTCATACAAAACAATTTTATCATTTGAATCACTAACACCATTTTCAATAAATTCTAACAATCTTTATTAACTAGTAGATTGCACACTTACTACCTTCCACCCTTGAGTTGTTTTAATAATCTCCACGAGAATCCTTTAAGAAAGTTATCACTGGCCTTGTTGGAGAGATAAATGCAAACCAACGTACCAACCAGGTAAAAGAAAAGATGATCTTTCTGGGTGAGTCCCCAAAGTGAGGATCTGCAGAACTGAGCTTTGAAGTTCAGGGGAAATTGTAAGATAGCAAGCAGTCAGAACTTCAGAGGAAAGAACTGGAATAGATTTTCTTGGAATATTGGTTGGAACCAGCAGCAAAGTATCCCAATGGTCAAATAGTTTTCTGTCTGTGACCTAATTGTACTGTCTGAATTCAAGTGGACTTCATGAATTCAACCAATCAGCAAGTCCATTAGATCATAGGCATTGTGGATTTGGCTTTAAAACCCTGTATCAAGTCCATTCCTCAAGGCTCCATCTCACAAAGATGAATCCTTTCCCTGTTCCATCAGTTGTTTGTTCTCATGTGGCGCTAGTGGTAAAGAATTAGCCTGCCAGTGCAGGAGACTCAAGAGACGTGGGTTTGATCCCTCGATCTGGAGGATCCCTTGGAGTAGGAAATGGCACCCCCACTTCAGTATTCTTGCCTGAAAAATTCACTGGCAGAGGAGCCCAGTGGGCTGTAGTCCATGGTATTAAAAAGCAAAGACATCACTTTGCTGACAAAGGTCCATGTAAGTCAAAGCTATGATTTTTCCAGTAATCATGTACAGATATAAAAGTTGGACCATAAAAAAGGCTAAGTGCCAAAGAATTGATGCTTTTGAATTGTGGTTATGGAGAAGATTCTTAAGAACCCCTTGGACTGCAAGGAGATCAAACCAGTCAATCCTAAAGGAAATAAACCCTGAATATTCATTGGAAGGACTGATGCTAAAGCTGATGCTCCAGGACTTTGGCCACCTGATGTGAAGAGCCAACTCAGTCAAAAAGAACCTGATGCTGGGAAAGATTGAAGGCAAAAAGAGAAGAGGATGACAGAGGATGAGATGGTTATATAACATCACCGACTTAATGGACATTAATTTGAGCAAACTCCAGGAGATAGTGAAAGACAGGTAAGCCTGGTGTGCTGCAGTCCATGAGGTCACAAAGAGTTGGACACGAGTTAGCGACTGGAAAACAAATTGGGACATTAAATTCAACTTAGTTTTCACTCTGTATCAGTCTGTTTTTTCCTTAATATTACATATATTAACTTATCTCAATTACACAGTAATTCATATAGCAACTTATTATAAAAATAATAAATTTCTCAGTAAATATTTATTTAGACATTCATTAAATAAGCCTGGTGTGCTGCAGTCCATGAGGTCACAAAGAGTTGGACACGAGTTAGCGACTGGAAAACAAATTGGGACATTAAATTCAACTTAGTGTTCACTCTGTATCAGTCTGTTTTTTCCTTAATATTACATATATTAACATCTCAATTACACAGTAATTCATATAGCAACTTATTATAAAAATAATAAATTTCTCAGTAAATATTTATTTAGACATTCATTGACTAACTTTTTGGGTGCCTACTCCGCTCTGGGCACCATGCTAGGCTTTGGGGATCTGTTGCTGACACGGAGCCTGTTCTCATGGAGTTCATACTCTAGTCAGCGAGACATATCGAAAAAATGGTCAAATGCACCAGTGCAAAACTGGGATTGTGACATGCTAAGGAGAGGTGGACAATGCCGTGGACATACTCAGTAGATGAGAACCTGTCCTATTCGGGGAAGTCAGGAAAGACTCCTGTGAGGAAAGTCCTTTGGGCTGAGGAAGGAGAAGATGCGCTGTGGATGGCGATGCAGCAGAGGGCGCAGCGGAGACTGCTGGGAGGTAGAGGCTAGGAGTCTTAGCACCTGGGGAAATCTATGGTACTTTTTTAAGGGTGAGGTTTGCAGAGTCCGGTGAGACAGGTAAGGAGCTTGTCTTCATTCTAAGAGGTAGAAGGCCAAAATCTGTGTTTTACAAGGAAACTCTCGCTACTGTCTGTGGAAAATGGATCAAAGCATGCCAGAGAGGGTGCTGGTGGACCAGCAAAATAACTCACAATAGTCCATGGAAGCGTCATCTAGTCCAGAAGAGGCTAATTTTGAATTGTCGGTTCAGGAGGTTCTATCTGAGATGTCTTCCATCCCAGCTTGTTTAGGCACAGCTGCTTTTCTTTATTTTCCTCCTTATTCAGACTTTTCCCCTTTAGTCACTGATGCTCAAGTTTAATTGATCAAATGCATTAAGAAATAAATGAATTGAAAGGTTAGTTTCTATGGCATCATTTTGCTTGTGAGAGAAAATGTCTAAGTTTGGAGCAGCGCCATATAAAAGAACTATTAAGTGTTACTGATGCATTGTTTAATATCGCTCTTGCTTCTTAAATCACAAAATACATCTGGTGACATCCGAAATTTGTTTCTTGAAATGTAACATGTGAAAAGCAGTCCTATGAGTCCACTGGGATTATGAGTAGCTTCTGTTTTCTTTGTGGAGTGTGTTGGGTAAGAACACACACTCCAGACAGGCTGCCTCATTTGAATCCACTTTTGCTTACTTCAACAGCTTACCTTACAGCGCCGTTGGGAGAATTAAATAGGTTAAACCACTTAGTACAGAAGCTGGCACATAAGTGCTCTCAGTAAGTGGTGATTACTGTCATTATTTTTCTCCCAAATGTTACTTCCTAATAAACACATATTATTATATGCAGAGCTATTTTTTAACATAATGATATGCTTTATTTTTATGATGATTTTCAAAATCAATAATATTAACTTTAGTAACTGTGGTAAATAGGCTCTTGGTGTGGGATTTTATTTTTTTTTAACTTTTTATTTTGTATTGAAGTACAGCTGATTAACAAACAATGTCGTGATAGTTTCAGATGAATAACAGCGGAAGGACTCAGCCGTACATACATGTGTATCCATTCTCCCTCAATCTCCCCTCCCATCCAGGCTGGCGCATAACATTGAGCAGAGTTCCATGTGCTATACAGTAGGTCCTTGTCGGTCATCCATTTTAAACATAGCAGTGTGTCCAAGTTTATCCCAAACTCCCTAAGCATCCCTCTCCCCTGTTCTTCCCCCATGGCAACCGTAAGTTCATCCCGTAAGTCTGTGAGTCAAACGGAGTTATTTTTAAACTGGCAAATATGATAGCATAAAAATGTTAGCAATGTTTACCTCTAGATGCTGGGGTGAATGGTGATTTTTTTTATCTGCTTCTTTGTTTATCATTGTATTTTCTTAGTTTCTAAAGCAAGTATGCATCTTTTTGTCATCTAAAATGCTCTTTTAATTGTCTTCTTTATAACTTAGATGAATGCCAACAGGCAGATAGAAGCGTTAGAGAAACAGTTCTTCAAAACAACACATTGTTGCTTGAAATTTCTCCAGGTGCCTCATCAGGAATAAAGGTTATTGAGCCCAGTGACCTGCTGGCCCAAATTGGGCACACCTAGGAAACAGTGTTGGCAAAATAGTACCAGCTCTGCTTGCTTCTTAATACTTTTAAGCTCCCAAATACAGTCAACAACCAACTGACAGCTGTGTTGTATAAGAATTGGTGATACTACAACACTAATCTACTATCTACACTGAAGCTCAGTCCCAGTAAATATTAATGCTAGGAGCAGCTGAACTCTCCAGTTCTTTAACATATGAACATCAGATTAAAGCTCCACAGATGCAGTGACTTGCCTGCATCCCCAGAGTACTTTAATCCTGATATTTGCAGTCTCCATGACCATTTGCAAGGTCAAAAGGTCAAGGATGTAACCAGATTTTATGCACCTCCATGTGCTCCTCAGTATGATGGTTCTACTACCCTGAACCATTTTCCAGTATGAATAGGCAGGAGACATAAACAGAATTTGGGAATCAGACCTCATAGCTGGGTTGGGACAGGTATTCAGAGAAAGGTGTATTCCAGAAGGTGGGACACACTGCCCAAGCCAGGTGAGGGGGGATTTAGCTCCTCGTAACTGGAATCCCCCAACTGATGAGGGGCAAGGCCTGGAAGGACAGAACAGATAACACTTGGAACTCCAAGCAGTGGCATCAAGGAGGCTTGTTAGCTCATGGTAGAATCATGTTGCTGGACTGGCCTCAGGAGCAGGACTTTTGTCCTTGATCCTCCTGGTGGAGGATTATGAGAGTTGAGAAGTTTGACAGGAGAGTCCCAAAGAGGGAGGCTTGATAATGGATGGTGCACCAAGATGCAGGCCTGTGGGAACATGGCAGGGGGCCAGATCTCAAAGCAGAAGCAGGAGGGCAAGAAAGTCGGCAGTGGAGATGGGGGGACACTGCAGTCAGGGTTAGCCTGCACACTAGCCCAGAGCTGGGCCACCCTTCGTGGAATAGAGGCTGGAGTGGGTGTGAATGTTATCACAGTATGCGGGGAGCAGGAATTAAGTGGTTGGGGGACTAGGTGGAACCTGATATTAATAAAAATAGCAACTGCTCAATGAGCACCTACTGTGTGTCACTCACTGTGCTAGGACTTTGCATGCACTTTCACTCTCCTCAAAACACCCCTGTGAGGAAGGTATGATAGCCCAAGGTCATAGAGTTACAAAAAAGCAATCCAAAATCTGTGTGACTTCTAATCCAGGATCTTTCTACTCCACGAACACATTTACTCCTCACTGTATCTGAGCACGGGTGACTCCAGTTTTTCTGTTCTTGGGGGTAACATCATACACGCAATCTATGATTTATGTTAAAACAGTAAAATTTCTATTCTTGGGAAAATCAAGTCAAGAGTGGAGCTGGTAGTCTCAATAATATATATTTGTATTTCCATATTTTAATAAGTGAACTCTGTCCTTACTTTCATAAAACATAAACATTCCTGGTAGTAGCTTCAGAATTTTTTCTGGCCATTTTGCTAATTCTGGAAACCCTGAAAATAAAGATAAACTGATAGGCATTGAAAGCCTTTTTATACAAAACTAGAGGAGTTTTTAAAAGATTAGACACTGCAAGTTGAAGGAAATTGTCAATAGGAACAGGAATTCTGGCGGGAGAGTTTGGGGTCACGGGTTTCTGAAAGGACTTTGAGTCCTGGTTCCTTACCCACTCTTCTGTTGGAAAACTAACAGTGTCACTGCCTTCTCCACTAGTCAAATAGCACAGAAATGAGAGCGGCTGCATCTTTGTCTTTTACAATTCCAAATTCCAGTATCTCAGTTTAAAACTAAATCACGACCTCACCATGACCATAGTTTAGAATCATTAGAGGAAAGCAAGCAAGGAGGGGTCAGAATGAGCCAGGTAGTAAGATCCTCAGGCACAAACCTGAGGTCCCACAAAACCAGACTTACTGATCCCCTGCAGTGAGGGAGCGCATTAAAGAGAGGGAGGAGGAAAGCATTTTGTAAAGCTTAGGTTCCTTCTGAAGGATTCCGAGAAGAGCATAAGGGAAGCAGGTTACAGCTCTTGTATTGAATGCTGTTTCTGCTGTGGGCTTAAGAGAAGTAAACCACCAGGTGGTGGGTACTGTCAGGAATGGAGGGTGGTTTAGCAATTAAGAATCCCCAGTAAGAGATGAGAATAATAAGATGGGTTGAGGCATCCTTGAAAGGAAAGAAGCAGTCATTCAAAGAGGAGGGTTGCGGCATTTTACAGACTGGGGAGAACAATGGTTTCTGTTAACTCTGCAGCTGGCTCTCTGTTTCTCCTCCCTGGCTGATTGACAGCAGGGCTACTTTTTTTTTTCTTTTTCAGTTCAAGATGTGTTTTTTCATCTTTTAGTTCCAAATAGGATTTTCCTCTTTCGAAAGAGTGGAGGGAGAACAGGGGTAGGAAAGTTGATCCCCTTGCTCTTCCAGCTGACCTTCCTGCACTGTGATCTGGACCTTGGTTTTGGATTTCTCTACGTCAAGGTTGTATATTGTCACCTTGCTTATTTAACTTATATGCAGAGTACATCATGAGGAACGCTGGGCTGGAAGAAGCACAAGCTGGAATCAAGATTGCTGGGAGAAATATCAATAACCTCAGATATGCAGATGACACTACCCGTATGGCAGAAAGTGAAGAGGAACTCAAAAGCCTCTTGATGAAAGTGAAAGAGGAGAGTGAAAAGGTTGGCTTGAAGCTCAACATTGAGAAAACAAAGATCATGGCATCTGGTCCCATCACTTCATGGGAAATAGATGGAAAAACAGTGGAAACAGTGTCAGACTTTGTTTTTTTGGGCTCCAAAATCACTGCAGATGCTGATTGCAGCCATGAAATTAAAAGACGCTTGCTCCTTGGAAGGAAAGTTATGACCAACCTTGATAGTATATTAAAAAGCAGAGACATTACTTTGCCAACCAAGGTCCGTCTAGTCAAGGCAATGGTTTTTCCTGTGGTCATGTATGGATGTGAGAGTTGGACTGTGAAGAAGGCTGATCGCTGAAGAATCGATGCTTTTGAACTGAGGTGCTGGAGAAGACTCTTGAGAGTCCCTTGGACTGCAAGGGGATCCAACCAGTCCATTCTAAAGGAGATCAATCCTGGATGTTCATTGGAGGGACTGATGCTAAAGCTGAAACTGCAATACTTTGGCCACCTCATGCGACGAGTTGACTCACTGGAAAAGACTCTGATGCTGGGAAAGGTTGGGGGCGGGAGGAGAAGGGGACGACGGAGAATGAGATGGCTGGATGGCATCACCGACTCTGTGGACATGAGTTTGAGTGAACTCCGGGAGTTGGTGATGGACAGGGAGGCCTGGCGTGCTGTGATTCATGGGGTCGCGGAGAGTTGGACACGACTGAGTGACTGAACTGAACTGAACTGAACTGATTATCATTCATGGCTGGGGCCTTCAGCCTCTCTCTATGAAACTATGTTCGTATCATAACCTGGATGAAACATTGAAAAATATGCTTATAAAGTTATAAGTGACAGAAAGATGGAGGGACAGAAATTTCTGGATGAGTGGACTGGGCAACGCAATATGCTAAGTGCCCTCCAGGCCCACACACCTTGAATAGGGCCATCTCCAGGCAGTATCTATGAGTTACCATGTTCTGCTCTTCATTTAAACCAGATCATGCTCCCTACCCCCAACACACACTCCATATTTAAAGCTCCTAAGTGGCTCCTAAATGATCTGGCCTCTATCTGCCTTTCTGATTTTATCTTCTGTGTCTCTTCCCCTTTCTCCCAGTAGTCCAACTACATTGGCCTTCTTTCTGCTGTTCCTGAACACTGACCTCATTCCAGTACTCAAGCCTTTGCTAGCCTTCTCTGGAATGTGTGGTAATACGCTTACAGAGATTTTTGTTTTTAAAAAAACAGATTTTGGACAAGAGTAACTCCTCATCATTTAAGTCTGAGCTTAAATTTCATTTTTTCAAAGATACCTTTCCAGTCACTTCTGTCTAATCCCTCCCCCCAGCCCTGTCTCTCTCATTACCTCTTTAAATATATGAATGTATATAGCAAAAGAGAAACAGGCTCACAGGCATAGAAAATAAACTAGGAGTTACCAGTGGGGAGAGGGGAGGGACAAGCTAGGGGTACAGGATTGATACAGACTACTGTGCATAAACCAGAGGCAACAAGGACATATCTTACAACACAGGAAATTATAGCCATTATTTGGTAATAACTTTTAATGGAGTATAATCTGTAAAAAATACTGAATCACAATGCTGTACACTTGAAACTAATATACTATTATATTAACTGGTTTTTTTTCCCCCCTAAGAATTGAAACAGAGAGAACTCTCCAACAGACACAACTCTTCAACTCTCGTGGGTCTTGCTTCCTTCCACGTCTTATTAGCCTGGTGCCCTCAGAAAAGTTAATTAGCCTCTAAAAATCTCAGCTCCCTCCTCTAAAAAATAAAGAGTAAAATAATGCTTAGTGCCTGAGTTTGTTATGAGGACTAAAAGATTTGTAAAGCCCTTAGCATAGTGTCTGGTATGTGGAAAATTTATAATAAGTGGTGCCAAAAAATAATAAGCTGAATCTCAAATGTTAAAACTCTAAACCGACACAAGAATATGGAATAATACAGCAAAGGAACATACAGAGATGACTACATCATAAAGAGAAATGCATGATCAAAGACAAACTGTAAACCATCATCAGTCTATACATTGTGAAAATACTACATAGGTTTTCTAAAGCATGGAAATGATAACCTCATTTTCACTTTAAGGAGGTTTTCTGAGTAGATTTGTCATTTTTACTTTGTTTCAAGAAAATGGAAGGCATATCCAGATCACTCAAGGAGCAGGGGGAGGGTATTTCTTATGCCTCAGAAAGAACACTGAATGTAGACAGTTTTATGAGTGTTACTCAGAATGGTCTGTAAGGACAGAGTCGTTAACTAAGCTACCATAAAATTCTAAAGTTGTGGCCTCTGCCTCGCAGCACACAAGGATGCAAAGCTGACAAATCACGCATGGCTGCCTGCCATCCCCCTCAGTTAAGAGACTAATCAGCAGATTGCTGTGTGAGGCAGCTCATACTGTTAACTCCACTTAAAAACTGACTTTGAAGCAAGGTCAAGAGAAATGCTAGATTGCATGTACAATGAGTATCTGAGGACAGCCTTGAATTAAGCCATCACACACATCAGCCTCATTTTTTTCTCCAGGGCTCTGGAAATCTTTCAGAAACAAATTTCCTGTCCTCTTGTACTTCCCTTCCATCTCTCCCAATTCCCACTCCTGCCCAGCCCCAAGTAGATTCTTCAGAATTCAGTAAATCATCATTTATTTAATTCAGTCCACAGACACAATAGAAGTGTCTGCTGTGTGCCAAGCACAGTAGTAGGTGCTAGAGGTATAAATATGAATCAAGCAGAGTATCTGCATATGAGTAGCCCACATCCTTGTTTGGGGAAACAGAAATGGAAACAAATAGTCACACTATAATTTGCTCCCTGCTTTAATTTTTAATTTGCTCTCTGATGCTGGGAGGGATTGGGGGCAGGAGGAGAAGGGGACGACAGAGAATGAGATGGCTGGATGGCATCACCGACTCGATGGACATGAGTTTGAGTGAACTCCGGGAGTTGGTGATGGACAGGGAGGCCTGGCGTGCTGTGATTCATGGGGTCGCAAAGAGTTGGACACGACTGAACGACTGAACTGAACAGCATGAAGGAGTGTGTCAAGGCTGTATATTGTCACCCTGCATATTTAACTTAAATGCAGAGTACATCATGTGAAATGCTGGGCTGGATGAAGCACAAACTGGAATCAAGATTGCCAAGAAAAATATCAATAACCTCAGGTACACAGATGACACCACCCTTGTCAGAAAGTGAAGAACCAAAGAGCCTCTTGATGAAAGTGAAAGAGGAGAGTGAAAAAGCTGGCTTAAAACTCAGCATTCAAAAAATGAAGATCATGGCATCTGGTCCCATCACTTCATGGCAAATAAATGGGGAAACAAGAGAAACAGTGACAGACTTTATTTCGGGGGGACTACAGACGGTGACTGCAGCCATGAAATTAAAAGATGCTTGCTTCTTGGAAGAAAGTTATGACCAACCTAGACAGCATATTAAAAGCAGAAACATTACTTTGCCAACAAAGGTCCGTCTAGTCAAAGCTATGGTTTTTCCAGTAGTCATGTATGGATGTGAGAGAAAGCTGAGCACCAAAGAATTGATGCTTTTGAACTGTGGTGTTGGAGAAGACTCTTGAGAGTCCCTTGGAGTGCAAGGAGGTCCAACCAGTCCATCCTAAAGGAGATCAGTCCTGAGTGTTCATTGGAAGGACTGATGTTGAGGCTGAAACTCCAATACTTTGGCCACCTGATACGAAGAGTTGACTCATTGGAAAAGACTCTGATGCTGGGAAAAATTGAAGGCAGGAGGAGAAGGAGATGACAGAGGATGAGATGGTTGGATGGCATCACTGACTTGATGGACATGAGTTTGAGTAAGCTCCAGGAGTTGGTGCAGTCCATGGGGTCGCAGAGTCAGACATGACTGAGCGACTGAAATGAACTGAACTGAACTGACCGCATGAAGGTAGAGTTGGCCATTCTGCTTTGAGAAGGTGGTAAAGCTCCTCAAAGATAGTGATTCTTGATTTGAGTGTTGCGAGATGAGCCTGAGTGCTTAGGGGTGAAGCCAGGGAAGATCATTCTAAGCAGAAGAAGCAGGGTGTACACAAGTGCAGATAAGTGTGTGGTTGACATGCAGGCTCTGGGTGGACAGGGAGGCCGAAGAGGTTGGCTGAAGAGTGACTGTAACAACAGGAATACGTGAATGTGAAATTCAAAGTTAAACCATGTTTTGCTTCAGCTCTGAATTTTGGAATTGGAAGGGATCTTAGGGATTATGTAAATTAACCTCATAGAGGCTCAGGGTACTTAATGACTTGTACACAGTAGAACCAGAAGCAATCTGCTGGGAGGAGAAAATATTTTCCCCTTCCCCTCTTAATTCTTTTGGCTGGTTGAATAATTAAAATAGCATAAGACAGATGAACAAACAAAAAAATTTAATTATGAATGTACTGTGCTTAGTTGCTCAGTCGTGTCTGACTCTTTGCAACCCCATGGACTATAGTCAGGCTCCTCTGTCCATGGGGATTCTCCAGGCAAGAATACTGGAGTGGGTTGCCATTTCCTTCTCCAGGGATCTTCCCAACCCAGGGATTCAACCTAGGTCTCCCGCATTGCAGGTGGATTCTTTAATGTCTGAACCGCAGAGAAGCCCAT
Source organism: Moschus berezovskii (assembly GCF_049115385.1). NCBI lineage: Eukaryota > Metazoa > Chordata > Mammalia > Artiodactyla > Moschidae > Moschus > Moschus berezovskii. The sequence goes on along the minus strand of NC_142462.1, from coordinate 52,333,449 downwards.
GATGTACAGGGAATCCAAATAAATACAGGAGATTCCAGAGAGTAAAATGAGGTCATCCTGCACCAAGGAGATGAGAGTAGAAGTCTGGGACTTGAAAAATAAAGAAGAAAATTCATAAGAAGAATGAAGAGAGCAGATGTTTAGTAAATACATATTTGCTGGGACAAACAAACAATGGGACACAGAGGAGAATTTTAACAGACTCTCCTATCTGCCACACCTAGTTCATATTATACTAAGATCAGCGGTCCCCAAACTTTTTGGCACCAGGGACCGGTTTTGTGCAAGACAACTTTTCCTCAGACTGGGAAAGGGTGGGTTGGTTTTGGGGTGATTCAAGCATGTTATATTTATTGTGCACTTTAATGCTGCTGCTGATTTGAAAGGAGGTACTGATTCTTAGCTCAGAGGTTGGGGACACCTGCTCTAGATAACTCTGGTGATAGTTTTTTTTTTGGAATAGGCCCTCTGTCTAAATTCTTTTAGGCAGGTAAGTGAGAGTTGATAAGAAAAACTTCTCGAACCTTGCGTTTCTTCCTCATGTCAAGAGACACATTTTAGGTTGGTCAATTCTGCTTCCTTACCAATCTCTACCACACAAGGTCTTCTGCTCTTTTCTCTGAATCCTGCAACCATGACTCCTGGCATCAACCTGGAATATTGGTCCTACAAAGCCTGGAAATTGGGTCTCTCAGAGCTCAACTTGGAAGTCAAAGTATAGAGTTTAGACATATGTGTCCGTTCATTATGCTAATTGACAAATGTTTTATATATATTGTTATCACACTTCAAAGACTGCTTAAAGGAGAATATATTGGTTTCCCATTGCTAATGTAACAAAGTACCATAAATTTGGTGGTTTATACATATTTACGTATTTTCTTACAGTTCTGAAGCCAAAAGTCAGTCTTTTTCCCTGGGCTAAAACTGACTGAAAGTCATGGTGTCAGCAAGGCTGGTTTCTTCCAGAGGCTGCCCACCTTCCTTGGCTGTGGCTGCATCACACGGGTCCCCGCTGCTGGTACCGCAGGGCCTGCTTCTCTTTGACCTTCTTGCTGCCTCCTTCTGAGGTCTCTTGTGATTACATGTAGGGTCCACGTGGATAATCCAGGCTGATCTCCCCATCTTAAGATCTTTAATCACATGTGTAAATCTCTTTTGCCACATAAGGTAATATTCACAGGCTCTGGGGCTTCAGTTCAGTTCAGTTCAGTTGCTCAGTCGTGTCCGACTCTCCGCGACCCCATGAATCACAGCACGCCAGGCCTCCCTGTCCATCACCAACTCCCAGAGTTCACTCAAACTCATGTCCACAGAGTCGGTGATGCCATCCAGCCATCTCATTCTCCGTCGTCCCCTTCTCCTCCCGCCCCCAACCTTTCCCAGCATCAGAGTCTTTTCCAGTGAGTCAACTCATCACATGAGGCTTAGGAGGTGAATATTTTCAGGGGAAGAGAGGATTCTTTAGTGTAACACAGGGAGCCACATTCTTTGTTCTTGAATTGGAAGTAGTTGACACACAGCTGTTGCTGGCTGGGGACTTGGGAATTTAGGGAGGAGGAATGGGACAAGTAACCCTCACTAGTCCTCAATCTCTGAAAAATCAGATAACCTGAGGTGTTTGTTGGGAAGAAGGCAAGAAATCTTTTCTCTCTCTGCCATAATAAATGTCATCCAAGTTGGATTAACATTGTATTGTTCTTTGGGCAGCGAACTGAATGTAAAAAGAAGTTATATCAGTCCAACAAGTCAATAGGGAAGTGTCTATTTTAAGGTCCAACCTTCGTAAGATAAAATGTTTAGTTAGCTAGAGTGAAGAGGATAAATAAGATTTAATGTCTTCAACGTTAGCAGTCAGTTTTTGCTGTTTAGAGTTTGAAAAGTGTCTGATTCTTTATTCTAAATTCCAATCTTTGGTTTTAACTGTGTAATTCAGCTGCATGGAAACCCAAAATAATGTTAGCAGAAAAGCATGAGAACAAAGAAGGCTGATTTTTTCACAGGCAGTGTGCCCAGATGAAGACTTCCCTCAAGTCATATTCTTTCAACCACTTAGGTGTAGGAGGAGTCCTCTCTCATTGGAGAAAATCAAAGTGGGTCTTCCCATATTCTTCTGGCTATTTTGTCAGTGGATTCAACCTGACAATCTAATAACATAAGGATTAAACATTGAAGTGTATAGTCAACATGATCTGTGTTTTAAAAGTTAAAACTTATGTTTTGAAAGTTAAATGAAAAATAAACTCAAATAGAAAAGTCTAAAAAAACCCTTGAAGTCTAATAATTTTTCTTAATCACAAAATACATACGTATTGGTGACTTTAAGTTTCCTCTTTCACCGTTTTTTTTAAATATATCTAAAGTTTCATGATTAAAAATAGCCTAACACAGAAGTCAGCAAACTTTTTTGGTAAAAGGTTAGATATTTTAGGGTTTGTGGGTCATGTCTCTGTTGCAACTACCCAGTTCCGCCTTTGTATTGCAAAAGTAGGCACATGATATATAAATGAATTAATATGACTTTATGTAAATAAAACTTTTATGGACCCTGAAATTTGATTTTTACAGAATTTCCAGGTATCACAAAATATTATTTTTTGAATTTCCTCCCAATCATGCATGTAAAACTGTAAAAAAAAAAAAAATCATTCTTAGCTCACAGGTCATACAAAAACAGGTTACAACCTAAAACTATAAAACTGAAGAAAACTGAAGAAAAGCATGACATTGGACTGGCAGTGATTTCTTAAATATGACATTAAAAGCACAGGTAATAAAAGTAAGAATAGACAAATGGAACTATAACAAACTTAAACTTTTGTGCATTAAGGACACATTTAATAAAGTAAAAAGAACCTATGGAATAGAAGAAAATATTTGCAAATCATATTTCTGATAAGCGGTTAATATCCAGAATATATAAAGAATTCTACAACTCAACAACAAAATCACTCAATTTAAAAATGGGCAAGAGTTCAACAGAAATTTCTCCAAAGATGGTATATATTAATAAATGGCCAACAAGTATACAAAAAGATGTTCAACATCCCTAATCATCAGAGAAATGAAGATCAAAATCACAACAGAATATCACCTCATACCCATTAGGATGGCTACTATCAATAAAACAGAAATGACAAGTGTTGATGAGGATATGGAGATATTGAAACACTTGTGCACTATTGGTGGAACTGTAAAATGATGTAGCCACTATGGGAACTATAAAAAAATTAATAAACCTCACTTAAATAGAGTTGGGAGACCAGAAGGCGAAGCTGTCACACCGTGCAATGATAGCAGAGCCCAATGGAAAGGAGAAAGACTCCTCTTTCCTGGCAAGGATTCAGTCAATGGAAAGTCATGAACTCTGTTTCCTGAGCCCTCCCAACTCCCTTTCCTCCTCCATGAAAGCATGCTCCTTCCATTGCTCTCTTGGGACTTGCACATGGCTCACTATGGTTGCAGACCTTGGATTGCAGTTCTCTGCTGACCCCAAATAAACCCATCTTTTGTGGAGAAATATCTGACAGTCTTATCTGTGGGAGCAGCCCAGATATCCACTGATGGATGAATGGATAAATAAAATATGGCAAATACATACAGTGGAATACTATTCAGCCTTAAAAAGGAAGAAAATCTTGTCACATGCTATAACAAGGATGAACCTTGAGAAAATCACGCTAAGAGAAGTAAGGCATGGGACTTCCCTGGTGGTCCAGTGTTGAGACTTAGCCTTCCAGTGCAGGGGTTGGGGATTCGATCCTTGGTCTGGGAGCTAGGATCCCACGTGCCTCATGGCCAAAAAACCAAAGCATAAAACAAGTAATATTGTAACAAATTCAATAAAGACTTAAAAAAAGAAGGCAGTGATAAAGAGACAAATATTGGATAATTCCATTTGTATATGTGCTGCTGAAGGGAGCACGGATGATTCCATTTGGATGAGGTTTTTGAATAGTCAAATCCACTTAAACAGAAAATAGAGTGGTGGTTACCAAGGCCTGGGAGTTGCGGGGGAAAGAGAGTATTGTTTAATGAGTATAGAATTTTAGATTTGCACAATGAAAACATCCTAGAGATCTGTTTGCCATCAATGTGAACATACTTAACACTACAGAACTGTACCTTTAAAAATTTCCACCTTAACCATTTTAGTTATGTGTTTTTTACCCTAATACAAGAAATGAAAAAGTATTACTATAATGTAAATTTTGAGGATTTTATATTCTGAGAACTAGTTTGAATCAGAACCAAAACAAATGAGGGGGAAGATTAGACCTGGGCCTCAGGTCAACTTTGGTTGATCATTGGTCTAATGTAATCCACTTCAGTTCAGTCGCTCAGTCGTGTCCAACTCTTTGCGACCCCATGAACTGCAGCACGCCAGGCCTCCCTGTCCATCACCAACTCCCGGAGTTCACTCAAACTCATGTCCATCGAGTTGGTGATGCCATCCAGCCATCTCATTCTCTGTCGTCCCCTTCTCCTCCTGCCCCCAATCCCTCCCAGCATCAGGGTCTTTTCCAATGAGTCAACTCTTTGCATGAGGTGGCCAAAATATTGGAGTTTCAGCTTTAGCATCAGTCCTTCCAATGAACACCCAGGATTGATCTCCTCTAGAATGGACTGGTTGGATCTCCTTGCAGTCCAAGGGACTCTCAAGAGTCTTCTCCAACACCACAGTTCAAAAGCATCAATTCTTTGGTGCTCAGTTTTCTTCACAGTCCAACTCTCACATCCACACATGACCACTAGAAAAACCATAGTCTTGACTAGACGGACCTTTGTTGGCAAAGTAACGTCTCTGCTTTTTAATATGATATCTAGGTTGGTCATAACTTTCCTTCCAAGGAGTAAGCGTCTTTTAATTTCATGGCTACAGTCACCATCTGCAGTGATTTTGGAGCCCCCCAAAATAAAGTCTGCCACTGTTTCCACTGTTTCCCCATCTATTTGACATGAAGTAATGGGACCAGATGCCATGATGTTAGTTTCCTGAATGTTGAGCTTTAAGCCAACTTTTTCACTCCTCTTTCACTTTCATCAAGAGGCTTTTTAGTTCCTCTTCACTTTCTGCCATAATGGTGGTGTCATTGCATATCTGAGGTTATTGATATTTCTCCCAGCAATCTTGATTCCAGCTTGTGCTTCTTGCAGCCCAGCGTTCCTCATGATGTACTCTGCATATAAGTTAAATAAGCAGGGTGACAATATATAACCTTGACGTACTCCTTTTCCTATTTGGAAACAGTCTGTTGTTCCATGTACAGTTCTGACTGTTGCTTCCTGACCTGCATACAGGTTTCTCAAGAGGGGGGTCAGGTGGTCTGGTATTCCCATCTCTTTCAGAATTTTCCACAGTTTATTGTGATCCACACAGTCAAAGGCTTTGGCATAGTCAATGAAGCAGAAATATACGTTTTTCTGGAACTCTCTTGCTTTCTCCATGATCCAGCGGATGTTGGCAATTTGGTCTCTGGTTCCTCTGCCTTTTCTAAAACCTGCTTGAACATCTGGAAGTTCACGGTTCACATATTGCTGAAGCCTGGCTTGGAGAATTTTGAGCATGACTTTACTAGCGTGTGAGATGAGTGCAATTGTTTAAGCATTCTTTGGCATTGCCTTTCTTTGGGATTGGAATGAAAACTGACCTTTTCCAGTAACCCAACTTACCCTGTAATCAGCATGCAGTCTTCACATATTTAACCCGCCCCCCCTCAATCTTTTTTATCAGAGTCATTGAATGTTTCAACTGTAAGTGGCCATAGAGACTTGGTCATTTTGGAGGGTAGGAGTGGGGGCCTGGTGATGTGAGATGGGTATTTTCCAAGATCAAAGAGGTAGTTAATGGCAGATTTAGACGTTAGCTGCCTCACTGATTTACAAGTTAGCTGCCTCATTGCTATTTGGAGTTATCTATAGATTCTAAGTGTTCATGCAAACGATTTTTGATTTAAATGGAGGTGAATGCAGTAGTTAATTCCATAGGTGCTGCTATAAATACACATTGAATTAAACTCCCCTAGTAAGTAGTAAGCAGCAGCAGTAAGTAGTCACATGGTGCTCTAGTCCTCTGTGCCTTTAGGCTTGGAGTTGGGAGAAGAAAGGACAATACTGATTGCAGAACTCACTTTACAGATGAGCTATTGTGCTAAAATTTGTCTATATGTGGTTTTACAGAAGTTATTTAAGTAAAGCCTAAGATTTTGTGAAGTATTTAGAATAAACTTATTTAATACTAGTCTCTAGAAACTTTACCTTGGCCACCTAACCACTTAAGGGAGCTGTGTAAATTTGCTCCTCTTTCTTACAGCACTAACTAACATTTTAAAAAGAAGTAATGTTTGAAAAAAATTCAACAGTAAATTTTACAGATCTTAAAGGCTTTATTCAATGATTCATGAATTTGGCAACATCCCATCTCACAGACAGAAAGAAGTTCCAAGGCATTGTACAAAATTAAAGAACTTTACAGGCAGAAGGGAGTGGGACCTGGAAGTCATACTAGCAGAAAGTTGGTTGTGACAAGGTCACTTTCCTTTAAGGGATGATGTGGGTCTGGGTGTGTCGTGTCATGGCCTAGATATATCAGGCTGATTATCTCACTAGTGCTGACCAGGTGATTCCTTGATTGACTGGTTTAAGATTCCAGTTCTGGGAGAGGCTGACATTATAAATCTCCGTTTGGTGATGTGGAGTTGAGCATTAAGTGACTCCATTTTAGGCCTGTTGTCTTGTTTTTAACAGTGACAACTTAAAAGACAAATCATTATATGCCAAATGCCTGACTTTCTAGGGGTCACCAAAGAGCAAAGGACATATAAAACCCAATTCAGCAGGTCAGGATCTAAAATTAAACATGAGTGAAATGCAAGAGGCACAGCATTCATTCTGCTCTGTTCTGTGAAGCAGGACAAGCTAGGTTTTGCCTGGAATGATAAAAACTGGTATACTAAACAACTTTTCATCATCAAGAAAAATTAAGCTTTAGAAGTGTTAGGGGAAGCACACCGACTGAAACCGCCCACCCTGGCCAGGCACCATAGTAACTATTTGCATGAGCTGTTTTACAATAGGAGGTCCTGGTAAGGAACACGGAACTAATAAGCCACCACCCACCAGAAGGGTTCAGGAGAGGTCAAAAGGAGACACTATATGTCTGACCATCTCCCAGAATCCTTCTGTCTGGCATCCATGTTGGTTGAACAAGGCATGCACCACCAGGAAGGACTCTGAGTCAGAATGATTGGCTAAAGACAACCCGGAAACTAATCCCATCCCCATAAAACCTGAGAGCAGAGCAGTTCTCCTGGGTTCCCTTACCTTGTTGCTCTCTGCCCGGGTGCCTTCTTCCAATAAACTCTCTTGCTTTGTCAGCACATGTCTCCTATGACAATTCTTTTCCGAGTGTTAGATAAGAACCCACTCTTGGGGTCCTGGAGGAGGGTCCCCCCTTTATACAACATAAGTAGAGTAGAAATGACAACACAATCCATAAAGTTTGTGTGATATTCCAGAGTTTAGAAAGCATAAACATTAATGCAGTGCATGAGCCTAGGCAATATCTTGTTTAGGGAAAAAAAAAGGCTTAAAAGACCTTCTTGGGACAATCACATAACTTGAAAATGGACTGAATGTTAAATAGTATCAGGGAATTGTCTTAGATATGGTACTGGTATTGTGATTCTGAGGCGAATGTTCTTATTTTTTTAGAAGACACAGACTGAAGTGTGATTGATTTTGATACCTGCAATTTATTCAGATAGTATAATAAAAAGGCATCTCTATTTTCTATAGATTTGAAAATCATCATAAAGAATTGGGGTGAGGGGAGCAGAGGGCATTTTTCAGAAGTTCCTTAGCTAAGGCCACTGTGAAGACCTCCTGAGCTATCAGTAGCTTCAATTTATAGTTCGGTTTTGCAGCGCTGTTTCTTTTCCCTGCTGCAGCGAGGAACACTCTGTGACCCAGGAACAAGCAGCATTTAATCACCCTTAAGTCAATAAGATTCAGCTGCAAGCTCCCCGAGGGGGTAAAAGTCCACACCTGATATAATCTGCTTTACATTCCTACGCTATTGCACTTGGCACGTTCACTTTCAAATTGCAAAGTAATTTGTTTTGCATTTCCCCGCAGTTGTATCTGCATTCGGAGGCCCAGGCAGAAGGCATTTCTTTGGCCGGAGAACACCCAAACACTCATTGTTGAATTCTATTTGCATAGTCTCTATACTTTAAAATACTTTAAAAAAAAAAACCCATGAATTGCATTTTGCAATTCAAAAATGAAAACCTGGGAAAAAGCTAAGAATCGTAATCTGGTGGTATTTGGTCATCACCCTAAGTATCTTGCTACCAGGTACTGGCCTACTGATAGCGCAAGCAAGAACCGCCACCTCGATTCCATTTAATTTTAGCAATTGGGGAGGCTGACCCGGGAGCTGTTCAAGCTATCTGCAAGTTAGCGTCCGATCTAGGACAGGATAGCCAGCATGGTGTCAGAAGGGCTTGCGCGGAGGGCGAGTGGGGCAAGCACAGGGGCCGGCCGGGAGGGGCGTAGCGCGCCGCGGCACCTCCTCTACCAACACGGCCTGGCCGCCGGGCTCCGGCCATCTTGGTAAAGACCAGAGCAGCGGCCAGCCCGGGGCTGCCAGATTCGAAGGTCACGATGAGTGAGTGATCGGGCGCCGCGGAGCGGAACCTAGCTCGGCCAGGGCCTCGGGCCGCCGGGCGGGCTGCGGCGCCTGCTCGGCCCTGGGATGGTGAGGCGCCGAGCGCTGAGGCGCTGCCTGCAGCTGCTGGCGCCCTTGGCGGAGCCGGCGCGGCGGGGCCGGGGGCGGAGGAACGCGGGCGCCGGCCGCCGCGGCCCCTCCCGCTGCGCGGGGGCGCTGTGTCCGCGGGCGCCGTGGCCGGTGGCCCAGCAGCAGCAGCGGCGGCGGCGCGCGCGCCCGACCGCCCCCCCCAGGTGAGCCCCCGCCGCGCGCCGCCGCCCCCGCGCTCCGCTCAGTCCGCCGCGCGGCGCGGCTCGCTGCCTCCCGGTCTCCGCGAGGAGCGGTCCTCACGCCCCGCGTGGGGTGCTTGGCCTCTTCGGCGGACTGGAGCGCGCGGTGGGTGGATTCCTGCTCCCGAGCTCTGCCTCATCTCGGAGATGCTGCGCTTGTGAATGGTAGGGCTTCGTCTGAATTTGTGCGGAGCCCGCATCTCTGAAGCTGCGTGTTTGACTAGCCGCAGAGTTTTTGTTTTCCCCAGCTTGGGAGAGGAGCCGTCTCAGGGATTTGTTATATCTAGGTCCAGGCTTCTCTGCAGTGCACGAGGTGGCATCTTCACCGACTGGAATATATGTGGGTGTCTTTTGGTGTATGTAAATGAGTGGTTAGACAACTTCCTTAGAGCAGTTTGTTTCTGCTTCACCTATAGTACTTATTTCTAAAAATTAGTTCCGACAGGTTTCTCCCCATTTTGAAAGTTAACCACGGAAAGGAAAGGAAGAGCTAAAGTTTGGAGCAAGGTGCGGCGAGGTGGTAGAAGACGGTGCTTTCTTTCTTGTTTGTTTTTTGACCGTGCTTTCTTGTTTTCTGTTCGGTGGTTTGTTTCTCAAGTTGAGTGTTACTGCAGGCTTTTCAAAAGAGGTATTCAGATAGTTTCCCCCCCCACTCCTTTGACTAGAACTCGCTATAATCTTGGTAGTTTAGATCAATACGTTTTTACAGGCTTCTGAGTCTAATGCATCATATCTCTGTTGTACCTGGAAAATACTAGTATGAGAAAAGTGAACTTTTAAGAAGTCACTTGATTTTTGGTTTTTCCTTTACTGCAGTTGTTCTGTATATGTTATAATAAGACTCACCTGGCTTACTTTGGCTCATTAAGTGTTTGCTAGTTGATAATTCTGGTTAATGTATTGAGAAAGTGATGCCTGAAATACAGCTCTCTGAAAATTAAGAAATAATTTCCATCTTTGTTAAGAATGAATATGTAGCAGTTCCATTTCTATTTTCAGTTTCACTGGTTTTGATTTAGCCTCAAACATCCATATTGTTGAGGAAGAAGTTATGTAATGTTTAAAAAGAAAAGATTACCAGTTTCCCACAGCAGTCTGATTTTGTTGGAAGAAAATTTCAGTCTGTTAGAGAAGAAATTTAGGTCTTGTTTAAAATTTAAGAGCGATACTGACTTCAAAATGTTTTAAGTGAAAATATAGTCACGATTTTCAGATTTTATTTAATTACATTATGCAGGTCTTCCTGCTGCAGGAATTTTGTAGTCTCCAAGAGACGGTAATACTTAGTTTATTTCTCATACTCTTATTTTCACTCAGAGTCTCACATTATACTGTGCAGGGTTTCATATTGTGAAATTTCATTATGAAATTAATTCAGTTTTAATTATATGAAGGACATTTTAATATAAGCATTCCTTCATAGGGTTTGGGTTTTAGTTATGCTTTCTATGATAGAGTCATCCTGTATGAAAAGGGTGTTATGTTAATTTTGAGTATTAGTGAAGTTGGGAAATTGGGGCGATTTTTAAGAACATTTTTGTCTGTTTGAAAAAGTACTGCTTGCCTTTAATTTGTTGTTTCATTCTGCTTTTTCTTTGTAGTGGCACACAATTGTAATTAAAGTAAGTTTTTCCATTCCATTCTATTCTTTTTTTCTTTGTAAATTAGAATATGCCTGTAGGTGGTTTGTGTTGATCTGGGCATTTTAGATTGAAATGCATACAGGTAAGAAATGTTTTCATTGAAGTATTACTGGGGAAATGAACTGTGCACATAATTAATGTGCACACAGTTTAGCCTGAAGGCATGCGTAAAACTGGTATTTAAATAATCACCCTTGTGATTTCCAGTCTAAGTCAAATAGTGTACTATTCTAGATGCTAGAATACTGAAGACTTCTACATTTCTATATTTATAGTGCTTTCCTTGACTTGTCTTTTGAATTTAATAACCATTAGTTGTGTATTTAAATATTTTAATTAACAGATTTTGTGACAGATTATGCATGAACTTATACATCTCAGAGGCAGTATTGTTACATCAGAGATACAGTCTTTGCCAACTCAGTTGTTTAAATAATGTATTGCTGCAGAAACCAGAAATCGAGAAACCAAGCACCATACAGAGAGTTGGAGAATTCAGGTTTATTACGCTGGCGGGCCCAGAGGAGTTAACACTCCAAGACCTGAGCCCTGAACAAAGGGGTTACAGAGTTTTTATAGACAGACTATAGTGGGCAACACTAGCTGCTAACAGGCTGGTTTAAACTAAGGGCTTTTGCGCACGCAGGAACAGCAGTCAAGATGGGGAGGGGGATGCCTGACCTTTACACGGACAGGCGTGATTAAGCAGGTTTCCAGGGGCTGTGCATGTGCAAAGAGCAGGACAAGGGTGAGTGAGATAAGCTCCAGTTCCTAGTATTCCCCACTTTCTGAGTCTGTGTGACCTACAAGCAAGCTGAGTTACAGAGGCAGAAGGAGCAGGAGATTGTGTAAAATTTTAACTTCCTCTTCATTCTCCCCTCTTGATGCTTCTATCATTCATTGTAGAAAGCATCATCTCTTGTTTTGGTAGGACTCTCCATTGTTTAGGGGGCTATATTGAGCTATTACCATATGTAAGTTTATGGATTCAATCCAAAAGGTGAGGATCCTGGTAATTGTATTGAGGATACAAGGGCCAAACAAGAGCACTGCAAAGAGCATGAAGAGGGACCTGTTAAAGGGAGAAGCCACTAGCCCCAGCTCCAGATACTGTTGCAGTTATCCCAGGAATTAGCTAATTTCTCCTTTTAGCTGTTGGGCCATGTCCCTGACTATTTCTGATTGGTTACTTGAAAGCAGCATTTTTCATTCAAGAAGAGGCAGGTTCCTCCCTTTTTGGCTGTGAGTAGGCCTAGCCCTCTCCTACTTTGTAAAACCACCTCAGCCAGGAAGTCTAGTTGGTCCTGTAATGAAGAGAACAGCAATAATACCAATTAGGGATAGAGGCCAGATTTGACAGTGAAAATCCATCTATATTTTGATAGCTGGATCCTCAAGCTTCGGCTGTGTGTTGACCAGCCAGCTGCTGGAGTATGACTGGAGCAAGGCTGAAGAATCCTCAAGCTTCTGCCGTGCGTTGACTAGTCAGCTTCTGGAGTGACTAGAGCAGGGCTCGGCGTCCTTCACAGGTGAGGGATGTTGTCTTTGGAACCGGACCTTGAGGAGGTTTTTGGGGGTCCTGAACTACTTTCCAAGTGTCCTCATCACAGGAAGTCGCTTTCTTCTTGACTCTGGTGTGGTGGATCCAAGGAATGACACCTATAACTTTAACAGCAGTAGGGGTTGCCAGGACGACCATGTGAGGGCCTGTCCAAACTGGCTGAAGTGGTTCCTTTTTCCAATCTTTAACCCATACCTCATCTCCTGCTGATAGGGATGAACCCAGTTGCCCAAAGGAATGGGTGTCCTTCCTAAGGTTTCTCGGGCAATTTGGTGGAAGACTTTTCCCAGGGCCTGGAGGTGTTGGGACATCTCCAGGTCAGCTAGTTGTTGGTGGTCTCCCTTGAGCTTTTCTATCACTGGGGGTGGTCTTCCATATAAGATCTCAAGGGGGGAATAGCCTGAGGACCTCAGGGTGCATTTATGGAGGAAGATGAGAGTCCACAGAGTGATAAGGCAGCTTGTTCTAGCATTGGCTGGGTGTTGGCCGGGGGATATTCTTGTCGTACTACTACTTGGAGAAACAAACTTAACAAGAAAGTTAAAGATATATGGCCAAAAGATTAATAGAAGTAGGAACGCTGCTGGGGGGCTAGCCAGTCCAGGTCCAGACACTGGTTTGTAACATTAGTGTTTCTTTAGGTATGAGAAGATGCAAGAATTTGGACTCATAAAAATCTTTACTTGAAAACATCTGACTATCTGAAAGCCTGTTTTTCTGGGGTTTTCCCAGAGCACTGAGTGCCTTATTTTTTGTCTTCACCCTGAAGTCCTTTCAACAGGGTGTTGAAGGTCAGCATCTTATAGTGGTCATGATTTAATCTTTGTAGAGACAGCTGGCAAGGGCTAAGTTCCAGTCAGCAGGGCCCTTTCATAGGCACATGACTGACCATGTTTTGGGGCATTTCATGGTCATTGTGTCCCACGGTGCTGGGAAGTCTCAGTCCCAGATCTAACAAAGGTTCCATTGACAGGCCACTCAATGTGTTGTCACTAGACCAGGCCTGGTAAGTAGCAGAAGTCTCTGGACCATACCTGTCTTACTAGCCTCTTGGTCCAGGAAAATATTTCCTCCTGTTGCTTCTTCCAATATCTAGAGTCACATTATTACAGTTATTGATCTCATATGGAACTGCATACCAGCATTTTATCACAGGCTCAGTCACACATTTGGTAACGTTAAGAAATAATCTTCTGAAGCAAGCTACATAGAAAATAATATAGCTTGCAGTTATTAGTAAGATTACAAGCAAGAATTTAAGTCAAGAACTTTCATTGGGTATACCCTGGTATACCCCAGGTCATCTGACTCAGTCAAATGATTATAGCCAAGTGTTAATCTCCTGGTTGTACATCATGGAGCATCTGACCTTTATCCAAAGACTGGTTACTGAGATAAGCTTTAGAAACAATCTTAGAGTGTCCTTTTTAATAATGTAATTAAGCCTTTTAGCAATATAACAAGGAACTATCTCAGAAGTGAGTCTTAGTAAGCACAGACCTTAATTAACAAAACTAGAAATTCAGTGAGACATAATTTTTTCTTTTTTGGAGAACTCATTCTGAGGACATTAACACTGTAGCCAGGTAAGTCTTTAACCCATCAAATAAAAATGTCAGGGAGCCGGGAAAAGCTGAGATTTCCCATAGCCCTGGCTCTTTGATTTTCAGCTGTTGTTTATCCATTTTTAATTTCCTGATTTAGGAGCAGACTATTGCCATGTTTTAAGGACATTAGGATAGCAAAAATCTAACTCTAAGGGGTTATATTTTTTTTTGTTGAAGCAGAATGAGCTTTGTCTACATGTACCATACCCTTAAATAATGTTTATTTACTTTACCAAAGTAACAGAAAGATTTTAAAAACAAATATTAATCACTTAAAGGCAAAGAAATTCATAATCTGTTATTGAAAGCTGCATTCTAAGAAAACTTTGTTCTCTAAACAGAAGACCAAATTCCAGTCTGATACCAGCTTATTGTTAATAGCAAAATTTGTTTATCTGCTTAATTTTAGTACATCTTTTCCATAAATCTTGAAGAACTAGCAGTATTTTTCCAAAGGCATGAGAGTAAAACCATAGAAGGGATGTTTAAAATATGATTCTATTGCAATTGACAAAGAAACCTGGTCATAACACTTTAATATGATAACTAGAATTACCATTGACCATATTTTATCAGGGCTTATCAGAGCTATATGAATTTCACATAATTTTAGGATATCTATATTAGTAACATCAGCCATACAGTATAACCTGAAAATATTTATCATCCTTTTAACAGTGCTTCCCATGTGATTTAACATGTCCAGTGAACCAAGGTAGCTTAATAACTCTTTGGAATGTCTCAGGGACCCTCTGAAGCATCCCAAAGTTAGCTAAAAATCAAGTTATTTAGGAAGTTTTGTCAATAAATGTCAAAAGGATTTATAATAGGTAGGATCATATAAGTTACTGTGAAATAATAGTTATTTACTTAGCCAAAGTTAACAAAAGATTTCAAAGGTAAATATAGAACGGATCAATTAAGAGGTAAACTTAAATCTGTAATTAAAAGCAGTTAAACATCTGAACAAAGTATGTCCTCTTAACAGAGAGAAAGGCCGAATTTAAGTTTTTGCACCAGCTTACTTTAAACTCATTTGCTGCTGCTGCTGCTAAGTCGCTTCAGTCGTGACCAACTCTGTGCGACCCCATAGATGGCAGCCCACCAGGCTCCACCGTCCCTGGGATTCTCCAGGCAAGAACACTGGAGTGGGTTGCCATTTCCTTCTCCAAAACTCATTTAGGTAAACTTAATTAAATTTATTTTAAACTTAGTCCTCAGTTCAGTTTAGTCGCTCAGTCTTGTTCAACTCTTTGCAACCCCATGAATCACAGCACACCAGGCCTCCCTGTCCATCACCAACCCCCGGAGTTCACTCAAACTCACGTCCATTGAGTCGGTGATGCCATCTAGCCATCTCATTCTCTGTCGTCCCCTTCTCCTCCCGCCCCCAATCCCTCCCAGCATCAAAGTCTTTTCCCGTGAGTCAACTCTTCGCATGAGGTGGCCAAAGTATTGGAGTTTCAGCTTGAGCATCAGTCCTTCCAGTGAACACCCAGGACTGATCTCCTTTAGAATGGACTGGTTGGATCTCCTTGCAGTCCAAGGGACTCTCAAGAGTCTTCTCCAGCACCACAGTTCAGAAGCATCCATTCTTCGGCAATTAGCTTTCTTCACAGTCCAACTCTCACATCCATACATGACCACTGGAAAAACCATAGCCTTAACTAGACGGACCTTTGTGGCAAAGTAGTGTCTTGCTTTTTAATATGCTATCTAGGCTGGTCATAACTTTCCTTCCAAGGAGTAAGCATCTTTTAATTTCATGGCTGCAATCAGCATCCGCAGTGTTTTTGGAGCCCAAAAAAAATAAAGTCTGCCACTGTTTCCACTGTTTCCCCATCTATTTGACATGAAGTGATGGGACCAGATGCCATGATCTTCATTTTCTGAATTTTGAGCTTTAAGCCAACTTTTCCACTCTCTTTCACTTTCATCAAGAGTCCTACCCATGCACAAAACATTTTTTCAGGGTCCACCTTTCACATACCTTTTAACTACTTTCTGTAACAGCCACCTGTAAGTCAGATGTACTTTCTTTTTCCTTTATAAAATATAGTTTCATTTTTTATATTTTCTTTACTAAAAACATACTTCCTACTTCTTCCTTATTAGATTAGCAAACAAACATTAATACTAGATATTAAACGTTGAATACTACCCAGTTTATGTCACTCTGAAATTTATTTATTTATTTTAGTAGTGGTGAGAGTGGGCACCCTTGTCTTGTTCCTGACTTTAGGGGAAACGCTTTCAATTTTTCACCATTGAGGATAATGTTTGCTGTGGGTTTGTCCTATATAGCTTTTATTACGTTGAGGAATGTTCCTTTTATTCCCGCCTTCTGGAGGGTTTTGATCATAAATGGATGTTGAATTTTGTCAAAGGCTTTCTCTGCATCTATTGAAATAATCATATGGTTTTTATTTTTCAATTTGTTAGTATGGTGTATTACATTGATTGACATTGATTGATTTGCAGATGTTGAAGAATCCTTGCATTCCTGGGATAAAGCCCACTTGGTCATGGTGTATGATCTTTTTAATGTGTTGTTGGATTCTGATTGCTAGAATTTTGTTAAGGATTTTTACATCTATGTTCATCAGTGATATTGGCCTGTAGTTCTCTTTTTTTGTGGGATCTTTACCAGGTTTTGGGATTAGGGTGATGGTGGCCTCATAGAATGAGTTAGGAAGTTTACCTTCCTCTGCAATTTTCTGGAAGAGTTTGAGTAAGATAGGTGTTAGCTCTTCTCTAAATTTTTGGTAGAATTCAGCTGTGAAGCCATCTGGACAAACAAAAAGTGAAGCTTTTGTTTGCTGGACAGTTTCAATTTCCATGCTTGTGATGGGTCTGTTAAGATTTTCTATATCTTCCTGGTTCAGTTTTGGAAAGTTGTACTTTTCTAAGAATTTGTATATTTCTTGCAAGTTGTCCATTTTATTGGCATATAATTGCTGATAATAGTCTCTTATGATCTTTTGTACTTCTGTATTGTCTGTTGTGATCTCTCCCTTTTCATTTCTAATTTTATTGATTTGGTTTTTCTCCCTTTGTTTCTTGATGAGTCTGGCTAGTGGTTTGTCAATTTTATTTACCTTCTCAAAGAACCAGCTTTTGGCTTTGTTGATTTTTGCTATGGTCTCTTTTGTTTGTTTTGTATTTATTTCTGCCCTAATTTTTAAAATCTTCTTCCTTCTACTAACCCTAGGGTTCTTAATTTCTTCCTTTTCTAGTTGCTTTAGGTGTAGAGTTAGGTTAGTTAGAGTAGTAGTAGTTAGTGTAGAGTTAGTTCAGGCCAGGAGGGAATGGCAGGGCATATTTAAAGTGATGAAAGAAAATAACCTACAGCCCAGATTACTGTACCCAGCAAGGATCTCATTCAAGTATGAAGGTGAAATCAAAAGCTTTACAGACAGGCAAAAGCTGAGAGAATTCAGCATTACCAGACCAGCTCTCCAACAAATGCTAAAGGGCCTTCTCTAGACAGGAAACACAGAATGAGTGTATAAACTCGAACCCAAAACAATAAAGAAAATGGCAACAGGATCATACTTATCAATAATTACCTTAAACGTAAATGGGTTGAATGCCCCAACCAAAAGACAAAGGCTGGCTGAATGCATACAAAAACAAGACCCCTATATATGTTGTCTACAAGAGACCCACCTCAAAACGAGGGACACATACAGACTGAAAGTGAAGAGCTGGAAAAAGATATTCCACGCAAATAGAGACCAAAAGAAAGCAGGAGTAGCCATACTCATATCAGATAAAATAGACTTTAAAACAAAGGCTGTGAAAAGAGACAATGAATATATATAATGATCAAAGGCTCAATCCAAGAAGAAGATATAACAATTATAAATATATATGCACCCAACATAGGAGCACCACAATATGTGAGACTAATACTAACAAGTATGAAAGGGGAAATCAACAATAACACAGTAATAGTGGGAGACTTTAATACCCCACTCACACCTATGGATAGATCAACTAAACAGAAAATTAACAAGGAAACACAAAAGTTAAATGATACAATAGACCAGTTAGACCTAATAGATATCTATAGGACATTTCACCCCAAAATAATGAATTTCACCTTCTCAAGTGCACACGGAACCTTCTTCAGGATAGATCACATCCTGGGCCATAAATCTAGCCTCGGTAAATTCAAAAAAATTGAAATCATTCCAGGCATCTTTTCTGACCACAATGCAGTAAGACTGGATCTCAATTACAGGAGAAAAACTATTAAAAATTCCAACATATGGAGACTGAACAACACGCTGCTGAATAATGAACAAATCATTGAAGAAATCAAAATATGCATAGAAATGAATGAAAATGAAAACACAACAACCCAAAACCTGTGGGACACTGTAAAAGCAGTGCTAAGGGGAAGGTTCATAGCAATACAGGCATACCTCAAGAAACAAGAAAAAAGCCAACTAAATAATCTGAAATTTATTTAGATTAATTTTTCTTGTATTTAGAATTGATTTGTAAGTGCTTACTTTAGGCCAGTTAAATTAGAACTCATTTACAACTTCAACAATATTATCAGAAAAAAAAACAAAAGACATACACTGAGACATACATAAATCCAGACAGTCAGAGATCTTACAGTTTTCTGTTTGAGATTTAAAATATCTCTTTGACCCCTCTTTTTTCCTTGCTTGAAGTTCTAATTTGCCAAAGACTGAGGTCTCAGGCAAAGTTGCCTGTGTATTTCAAGGACATGAAAAGGGTTGACTTCAAACTTTTCCCTAGGGAAGCCTTTTAACAAGTTAGTTGTTTTTAATTTCAAATGCAAAAAGAATTGGTTTTGCAGTTTCCAAAAAGAAAAATTCACTCCATTCAGTCAGCAATTACGCACTCACAATCATTCAGAGGCTATCACAATACTTCCCTTCTCCTGAGTCTGCAGGTTTCCTTGACTGTTGCTTCCTTCCTGGGAGCTCCAGGGAGGTTATCAGTCACAATGCCTCCATTCTCGCGAGTCTCCAGTTCTCCCTGATGTTTCCTTCCTGAGAGCTCTGAGGTGATCAGTATTCTCTTCTACCCGTTGGGGTAGGACCTGACTGGGGACAGGCCCCAGGACCTTACCTGATCCTGTGGCCATTCCTGGTGAGTTGGTCCGTCCCTCCAGTGAGTCCATTTGGGGCTTGGCCATCTGGAGAGTTGGAACACCAGTCCGAAAGAGAACCTGGAAAGGTGGCATGACTCCTCGTTCGTCTTGGGGTTCCTTTGCTCCAGCCCAGCCAAGCCACCAGTCTGGCGGCTCGAGGAGTCAGCATGGTTGGAATCTTGCTGGGGCCTCCAGAAATATTGCAGAAACCAGTAATCAAGAAACCAAGCACCACACTTAGAGAGTTGGAGAACTCAGGTTTATTATGCTGGTGGGCCCAGAGGAGTTATAAACTCCGAGCCCTGAACAAAGGGGTTACAGAGTTTTTTAGACTATAGTGGGAACACTAGCTGCTAACAGTCTGGTTTAAACTAGGGTTTTGTGCTCGCGTGGGAACAGCAGTCAAGATGGGGAGGGGGATGCCTGACCTATACACCGACAGGTGTGAATAAACAGGTTTGCAGGGGCTGGGCAGTTGGAAAGAGCAGGACAGGGGTGAGTGAGATAAGCTTCAGTTCCTAGTATGGTAAGTCCCCACTTTCTGAGACTGTGTGACCTACATGATCCAGACTTTGCAAGGAGCGAGCTGTGTTATAGAGGCAGAAGGAGCAGGAGGTTACATAAAGTTTTAACTTTTCCTCTTCAGTATAACTTCATAATTTACAAAAACTCTTTCAAGTATTTTTTCTTAATGTATTTACATTTAGTTTGGTTTTAGAGATGTACAATACATGAGATTATTAATGCCCTTCCACAGATGAGGAAAACAGGAAACTCAGAGCCCGGGAGATTTTAGTGATTTATCCGAGGTTCCTTAGCCCAGTAGCCCTGGCCTTAGGCTCAGTATGTGTATACACTGCTGCTGCTTATTCGAAAGGGGTACCAGTTGAATCTGAGGTAAAAGTGATTTGGATCAGCAAGCTTTGGTCAGCATCACAGCTGTAAATTGTACCCTTAAAATGGTAGTACCATTGGCTATTGGGGCACAGGGCAGGCATCTGGATGGATCATAAATTCAAAAGTGATTGAAGATCAACTCAGTACAAGCCTGCTACCTGGAACAATTCATCTTTCCCCTCTGAGGCAGCAGATTTTCCTATTTATCTAATTTGGGGGCCTGCCCAGATTAAGAGACAGTGACATACTGTTTGAACAGTATATGCTTGTAGAGTTCTGTGCTCATTTGTAATCTCTCTCAGCTATAAGAATGAAATTGTCAGAATACACACCAAGCTTTCTCATTATTCCTGCATCGCTTATAATGGGCAGATGCTTGTTTTGCTTACAAAAGACCCTGATGCTGGAAATACCGGACAACAGCAGTAATTTTGAAAATTGTTTTCTGTATTTTGAAGATCCTTCAGAATACAAAGGTGTTTGTTTTCAAATTACTTTGTTCATTCTTTAGGCTTGTTTAGAGAGTTCATGAAAAGTACTGCTATGCATATTGTGCTATTGTATGGTTGAAGTAACTAATAAAAGAGTTTCTGAGCTCAGAGTTCTATTTAAAACTTGAGGCAAGTTTATCTGGTTATGAGTTAAACTATGTGAAATATCCCCCATGAGGTGAAGTGAAATGTGTTACTTATCTCCCCATGCTGACCACAAGCTATGTTGGTTCTAAGTGTTTCTGAGCATAATTCTGATGAGAATACGTCTAATCAGCTGTCCAGCCTCTTTCACCAGCCAACCCTGGACCCTTGGAGTGCCATGTAAATCTCTGGTCTGACTTGTTTCTCCTGTAAAAGAAAGAGGTTACAAAGGAATGACTAGGGTCATGGAGTGTTCAAGTTACAAAGGACCTAAGTATATGGCTGAGTCCAACCACTTTTATAAACCTGGACCCTTGGAGTGCCATTTAACTCTCTGGCCTAACTTGTTTCTCCTGTAAAAGAAAGAGGTCACAAAGGGATGACTTGGGTCATGGAGTGTTCAAGTTACAAAGGACCTAAGTATATGGTTGGGTCCAACCTCTTTTACTTACAGATTTCCTGTTTCTACCCCAGAAAGTTTTAAGCCTCTTACGATACCATGGAACCGAAACATCAAAATTAGACTTTTCAACCATTTCACAGAGATGAGGTACAGCACTCCCTGACTTATGATGGGGTTGTTATTGTTGGTGATGTAGTCACTAAGTTGAGTCTGACTCTTGTGACTCCATGGACTGTAGCCCATCAGGCTCCTCTGTCCATTTTGGGGTTCAGTTCAGTTCAGTCACTCAGTCGTGTCTGACTCTTTGCGACCCCATAAATCACAGCATGCCAGGCCTCCCTGTCCATCACCAACCCGTGGAGTTCACTCAAACTCATGTCCATTGAATTGGTGATACCATCCAGCCATCTCATTCTCTGTCGTCCCCTTCTCCTCCCGCCCCCAATCCCTCCCAGCATCAGAGTCTTTTCCCGTGAGTCAACTCTTCGCATGAGGTGGCCAAAGTATTGGAGTTTCAGCTTTAGCATCAGTCCTTCCAATGAACACCCAGGATTGATCTCCTTTAGAATGGACTGGTTGGATCTCCTTGCAGTCCAAGGGACTCTCAAGGGTCTTCTCCAACACCGCAGTTCAAAAGCATCAATTCTTCGGCAATCAGCTTTCTTCACAGTCCAACTCTCACATCCATACGTGACCACGGGAAAAACCATAGCCTTGACTAGACGGACCTTGGTTGACAAAGTAATGTCTCTGCTTTTTAATATACTATCTAGGTTACATTCTCATAAACATAAGTTGAAAATATCATCATTTGAAAATCCATTTACTACGCCTGTTGAACATGATAGCTAAGCTTAGCTGTCTTTAAGCGTGCTCCGAACACTTAACATTGGGCTTCCCTGGCGGCTCAGATGGTTAAGAATTTGCCTGCAGTGCAGGAAATGTGGGTTTGATCCCTGGGTCAGGAAGATCCCCTGGAGAAGGGAATATCAACCCATTCCAATATCCTTGCATGAAGAATTCCATGGACAGAGGAGCCTGATGGGCTACAGTCTATCAGGTCACAGAGTTGGACATGACTGAATGACTTTGGAGCACTTACATTAGCCCACAGTTAGACAAAATCATCTGCTGCAATAAAGCTTATTCTATAATAAAGTGTTGTATATCTTATATAATTTATTGAATACTAGTGAAAGTGAATTTTACTTTTCACTTTCATGCATTGGAGAAGAAAATGGCAACCCACTCCAGTGTTCTTGCCTGGAGAATCCCAGGGACAGTGGAGCCTGGAGGGCTGCCGTCTGTGGGGTCGCACAGAGTCGGACACGACTGAATTGACTTAGCAGCAGCAGTGAAAGTGAAAAATAGAATGGTTGTAAGGATATGGGTCATTTACCATGGTGATTGCTAGCCAGCGACCCCAGTTATCCTTTGGGAACTGTGGCTTGCTGCTGCCCATCAAGGCAAGAGAATCTTTTGGTCCACGTATTACTAGCCCAGGAAAAGATCAAAATTCACCATTCTAAGTAGGATTTCTACTAAATGCATTTTGCTTTTGTGCCATTGGTAAAGTCAATAAAATCATAAGTTGGATCATTGTAGGTTGGGCTTCCCTGATGGCTCAATGGGTAAAGAATCCACCTGTAATGCAGAAGAAACAGGAGATAGGGGATTGATCTCTGGGTTGGAAAGATTCCCCTCAATGAGAGCATGGCAACCCACTCCAGTATTCTTGCCTGGGAAATCCCGTGGACATAGGAGACTGGTGGGCTGCAGTCATACTTTATAATAACGGTGGTGATTTAGTCACTCAGTCGTGTCTGACTATTTGTGACCCTGTAGACTGTAGCCCTCCAAGCCGCTCTGTCCATGGGATTCCCCAGGCAAGAAATACTGGAGTGGGTTGCCATTTCCTTCTCCAGAGGATCTTCCTGACAGAGGGATCGAGCCCACGTCTCCTGCACTGCAGGCATACTCTTTACTGCTGAGCCACCAGGGAATTACCCTTTTTAATAATGCTCATCTCCATTTTCATATAAACTGTCCACATTCTAATACATTTTGTTGAAGACATAACTATGCATATATATGGTACCCTGAGGCCACAGAGTGATCAGTCTTCAGATTATCCCAGGACTGATGGAGTTCCCAGGATACAGGACTTCCAGTGCTAAAACCAGGAAAGCCCTGGGATATTGATCCTCTTACCTGAAAGTGTCTCTTCTTGGGATTTAATTAAAAATTCTTCAAGTTGGGAGGATAAAATGCCAGGTAGTTATATACTGCTGCTGCTGCTGCTAAGTCGCTTCAGTCTTGTCCGACTCTGTGCGACCCCATAGACGGCAGCCCACCAGGCTCCTCCGTTCCTGGGATTCTCCAGGCAAGAACACTGGAGTGGGCTGCCATTTCCTTCTCCAGTTATATACTAGATATATATACTAGTATATATATCTATATACTCAAAGACATTTTCAAGGCAAGGAAAATATCTTCAAGGCCTCATATATATTTTCTGTTTATACGACTGAAATATAGGATTAATTTATTCTTTTCCATGTAACTTTAAAGAAAAATAATTTAGCAGTTAAATGAAATAGTTATTTAAAATCTCCATGTAAAATTAAAAGGGCAGTTATAAGAGAATTGTTATTTATTGTCTACTAAGTGCTTTTTACTTTAGGGTCTGAGAAACATTGTTGAAAGCAAGAAAGGCTAGCTTTGTTTGTGAGACGATACTGTTGGCTATGTGCTATGAACTTTAGAACCTAGATATCTGTTCAAGACAAAGTTTTTGGGTTTTTCTTGCATATTCAACATGATTAGTGGAAAGAGCATGGATTATGGAGTCTTATCAACTTGGGTTAGATTTCCAGGTCCAACTGTTACCAGCTTTTTGACTTTATGCAAACTATTAAATTCTGTGAACCTCTGGTGTGTCACCTGTTACATGAAGATAATATGTTTGGTGAGAATGTGAGAATTAAACTAGATAATGAAGGTATAGAAATTGTCTGACACATCAGTTCAGTTCAGTAGCTCAGTCGTGTCCAACTCTTTGCGACCCCATGAATCACAGCACGCCAGGCCTCCCTGTCCATCACCAACTCCCGGAGTTCACCCAAACTCATGTCCATCAAGTCGGTGATGCCATCCAGCCATCTCATTCTCTGTCGTCCCCGTCTCCTCCCGCCCCCAATCCCTCCCAGCATCAGACTCTTGTCCAGTGAGTCAACTCGTCGCATGAGGTGGCCAAAGTATTGGAGTTTCAGCTTTAGCATCAGTCCTTCCAATGAACACCCAGGATTGATCTCCTTTAGAATGGACTGGTTGGATCTCCTAGCAGTCCAAGGGACTCTCAAGAGTCTTCTCCAGCACCACAGTTCAAAAGCATCAATTCTTCGGTGATCAGCTTTCTTCACAGTCCAACTCTCACATCCATACATGACCACAGGAAAAACCATAGCCTTGACTAGACGGACCTTGGTTGACAAAGTAATGTCTCTGCTTTTTAATATGCTATCTAGGTTGGTCATAACTTTCCTTCCAAGGAGTAAGCGTCTTTTAATTTCCTGGCTGCAATCAGCATCTGCAGTGATTTTGGAGCCCAAAAAATAAAGTCTGACACTGTTTCCACTGTTACCCCATCTATTTCCCATGAAGTGATGGGACCAGATGCCATAATCTTTGTTTTCTGAATGTTGAGCTTCAAGCCAACCTTTTCTCTCTCCTCTTTCACTTTCATCAAGAGGCTTTTTAGTTCCTGTTCACTTTCTGCTATAAGGGTGGTGTCATCTGCATATCTGAGGTTATTGATATTTCTCCCGGCAATCTTGATTCCAGCTTGTGCTTCTTCCAGCCCAGCGTTCCTCATGATGTACTCTGCATATAAGTTAAATAAGCAGGGTGACAATATACAATCTTGACGTACTCCTTTGCCTATTTGGAACCAGTCTGTTGTTTCATGTCCAGTGTTCAGTAAATGATATACTTACAGCAGTCACATGTGCCTCTCTGTGTACCCATGTTTGGATTAGGAAGTCTCTGTTTTTGGATAGTTACCTTACATGTTTTTATAGCTTCCCTAAACTTCCTAGTTAAGATCATTGTGTCAGTTAGGCTTAGTTTTGGGAGGTCCAGAGTTGCAAGGCCCAGGCTTGGTACATGGCCTCTGTCTGAAGTCCCAGCTCTCTGTGCCATTCCCAGTGAGTTGACATACTCATGGCTCAAGATGGCTTGAGGCAGCAGGATGAAGGGAGACTCAAGAATGCCTCCCTTCCCTTAAGGAGACTCCCGGAGGCACCCTATGAGACTTCTGCTTCTGTCGCATCCGCTAAAGTGTCGTAAATATGGCTGGAAGGTGTGGAAAGGTAGTCATTAATTGGGGCATCAGTCAGCTCAGTTGTGTCCGACTCTTCGCGACCCCACGGGCTGCAGCACGCCAGGCTTCTCTGCCCATCACTGTTGCCCTAATGGGCCAGGAGCAAGCGAGGAGAATGAAGACAGAATACGAAATCTGGTGCAGTGGGTCAGGGGACCTGCAGTCTCTATTGGACTGAGGTGCAGAGTCCACTCTGAGTACAACTTTTATTCCTAATTGCTGACTACAAGATTTTCTCAGATCTTATCTTTTTTTTTTCCTTTTCATATGAACTTTATTTATTTATTCATTTTTTAATAGGAGGCTAATTACAATATTTTAGTGGTTTTGCTGTACACTGACAGATCTTATCTTTTTCAAGACACATGCTGTGTTAATCATGTACTCCTAAATGTCATGTACTACACTGCCACAGTCCAGAGCTCCTTGTGTTTGCCTCAGGCCGTTCTTTTCTGGGCTAGTCTCAGGAACAGCTAGCAAGTGTGTAGGCAGCGTTCATGCCTGGCACCAACCCAGTGTTCCAAGGTCCATGCTTTTATGATCCCAATCATACTCCCTTCTGGTTCTGGCCTTGAAGTTTGTAACAAGGAGATTATTCTTAAGAAAAACATGAAAGATAATCATTA
Organism: Moschus berezovskii; assembly: GCF_049115385.1. Lineage (NCBI taxonomy): Eukaryota > Metazoa > Chordata > Mammalia > Artiodactyla > Moschidae > Moschus > Moschus berezovskii. Next base: position 52,307,562 of record NC_142462.1, on the reverse strand, counting down.
ACATAATTTCTTAATATATGCTGTTTTTCCAGGTGCTCTTTCTGTGGAATTTCTCAAGGCTGTGAAAGTACATTATTAGGAATTCCCACTACACATCACCAACTCCCGGAGCTTGCTCAAACTCACGTTCATCAACTTGGTGATGCAATCCAACCATCTCATCCTCTGTCGTCCCCTTCTCCTCCTGCCTTCAATCTTTCCCAGAATCAGGGTATTTTCCAGTGAGTCAGTTCTTCGCATCAGGTGGCCAAAGTATTGGAGCTTCAGCATCAGTCCTTCCAATGAATATTCAGGACTGATCTCCTTTAGGATGCACTGGTTGGATCTCCTTGCAGTCCAAGGGACTCTCAAGAGTCTTCTCCAACACCATAGTTCAAAAGCATCAATTCTTCGGCAATCAGCTTTCTTCACAGTCCAACTCTCACATCCATACATGACCACTGGAAAAACCATAGCTTTGACTAGATGGACCTTGTTGACAAAGTAATGTCTCTGCTTTTGAATATGCTGTCTAGGTTGGTCATAGATTTTCTTCAAGGAACAAGTGTCTTTTAATTTCATGGCTGTAGTCACCATCTGCAGTGATTTTGGAGCCCAAAAAAATAGTTTGTCACTGTTTCCATTGTTTCCCCATCTATTTGCCATGAAGTGATGGGACCGGATGCCATGATCTTCAGTTTTTGAATGTTGAGTTTTAAGCCAACTTGTTCACTCTCCTCTTTCACTTTCATCAAGAGGCTCTTTAGTTCTTCTTCTCAGCTGGGGCATAGCTACCCTAAGTATAACTGGCATTCTGTTACTGAAGAGAAAATGGGGACTAGATTTTATGGTAGGCATCTTCTGGTCTCTGCCTCTTTGTCACCACTTCACCACCGCAGAATTCAGCTACTTAAGTATTCCTTGGTAAAGATTTTTCCATTTTTATCCCTATAATTAGTAGTCTTAATGGGAATGCCCCTTGTTGAATTTTGTTTCATTGTTCTTTGTTTACTTTTGCTTCTCCTGTAATTTGATTCCCACCAGATTCTCTGAGAAAAATTAAGTCTATCCCAGTGAAGAGTAATTATGATTTAAGCTCCTGTTCATTTATTCATTCAATAAGTATTTATTGAGCACTCATCATGCATAGGCTGCCGCGGGTTATTACAGACAATGTTCATTATCACTAAGTGTGTTTACCATTTTTTGTTTGTTTGTTTGGCTTCTTGGGTTCATAGAGTTGACTTCGTGACTCAGCTGGGTTGAGTACAAGTCAGTGACCTGTCAACCCTTGTCCCTAGCAGTGTAGGCTTCCCAGTCCTAGTATTGTGTAGCCATCTTGAGGTTAGGCCACCTTGCTAACTTGCAGTGCAAGACTTTGGAGGAAGAATAGGCTTTGTTGTTGGCAACTGCTATGCTAGCATAAATTCGAGGGTGCCAATGTGTTTTCTTTGAGCTGGAGAATGTAAACCACGCTGGCTTTACACAAATTGCTGATGGAAGCTAGTGGTTCTCAACCTTGCCTGCATGTCAGAATCACCCAGAGAGCTTTGAAAAATTACCTGGGGAACACCTACCTGACATTTGGATTCAGGAGCCTCCGGTAGAGTTTAAAAAGCTCCACAGGTAATTCTGATGTGCAGCCAGCCCTGAGAACCACAAGTTTGAGGATTTATACCCAGCTGACTTGGAAATACTCTTGGGAGGAGTCCCACTTTGCTCCTTATCAGTTGTCAGTCCTACAAGCAGAGCCCTCCTTGTTAACCTGTTTTGACCCATCAGAAGGGGAATGTGGAAGAGCTCAGAGATTTAGGACCTGGATAGGACATGTGAGACAGTGAAATGTTTAGGGGACACTTAACTAGAGCTGGCCTTGCTTGCCTGTTTTGCCTGTACCTATTGGAGTTGGTGATGGACAGGGAGGCCTGGCGTGCTGTGATTCATGGGGTCGCAGAGTCGGACACGACTGAACGACTGAACTGAACTGATTGTGAAATATTTCTTTTGAGCTGGAGAACCTCAGTAACTGGGGCTCAAGCTCTGGGGAGAGTGTGAGTTGTGGATGTGGCTTCTATTAATATTTTGAGTTTGCTCATTTTTGTTCTCTAGGGACAATAAGGGGAGATGAAGGGGGCGGGGATTGTTATTTTCAGAACCAAAAACTGCCAAAGTTTGTGAGAACCTCCTGGTGAATCTGGAGGAGTAGATGGGGCCACATGGAGCTGTGGGATTACATAAGAGTTCTGTGGAGAATCGTTTCATATTGTTTTGAGTTGTGTGAATTCTAGGAAGACTAGAATTCTCTTCCTCAAATATAAGAATAAAAACAGTCCAGAGTTTATTCCTTTCATGTTTGTTCACACCACTGCCCTCAGCCCCCATCTTATTAGTGCAGAAATGTCAAAATGGAATTCAAAGTGGAATTTTTTCCACTAACCCTTATTACTAAAATAGTGTTTAGCATGTAGTAAAACAGTGGCTTAGTTATTGAGGACTTATTGTGTGCCGGACACAGGGCAGAAGGATTATGTACCTTTTGTCCAATAATCCAATGAATAGGCATCAAACAGGGAAACTAGGCTTAGAAAACATGGCAAGGGTGCCAAGTTGAGAAATATTTATTTTTAAAATGTTTTAAATCTCCTGTGTGTCTTTTCCTGTTAATGTGGTTTTTCCTGATAAATGATTTAAAATGTACATTATGTTCTTTTTTTTTTTTTTGATAATGCTTGTATAATTTACTACATTCTAGTATTCTTAAATATTGAATTAACTCAGGGATCTCAAAATTCTTTTGAGCCTCAGGGTTCTATTAGGGGTGTCTGAAGACCTTTACCCTGAACCTGTTACACTGACAGATCGGCTGACCAGGGTTTGACTCCAGTACTGCCCTGGGCCTTGCTTCCCTGTAAAAGCTCCCACTGTTGGTTTGGTTTTTGTCATTTACTTTTTTCTCACAAAGGATCAGCAAGAGTGACACCCAGGACAGAATGATGTCTGCCATTCTGCCGTGTTCAGTGAATCACGTAACCCTTCTAGTGACTTTCTTGCTTTCCGTCACCCTCTGTCCATATCAGGGCCCTTTAATTTGTCTGCATTTAGGAGCTTAAGAGCCTTTTCAGTCTTACTGACCCTGGTAATCAAAGGACTTTGTCAGTGTGAACTTTAATACTTGGCATGTAAGGAAAAGTGTTTCTTGCCATTTCAAGATATAGGGCCCATTATTTTGGAAGTGCCTTATTCTAAAGATGACTCTTCGTTATTCAAAGCTGACACTTTCTGTAAATATGGTATGGTTGCTTGTGGGTTTTGTTATTTTTTTGCTCCTGAAGGATTTTGAATACTTGGAGGTTAGGGGCTTGTATTACCCACTGTACCTAGAGAGTTGGAATTTAGATACAGTAGACAAACTGTGCTTGTTAAATATGCCTTTAAAAATGCTTTAACTGGAGGCCCTTACAAATGATATCTCAAATCTTATTTTAAGGTTGAAAGTCTTAAGGGTTGTTTGATGTATCAGATTTGTCATGAAATGCCTTCTGACATACTTCCTGCTCTGAATGACTCCTGATCTGCCTGATCAACCTGTGAAACTACACCTTGTCCCTGTGGCTGACTCTGCTGTTCTCAGGTGAAAAATACTTTACTTGAAAATGAAAGTGCTAGTCGCTCAGTCGTGTCACTCTTTGCTACCCCACGGACTGTAGCCCACCAGGCCCCTCTGTTCATGGAATTCTTTAGGCAAGAATACTGGAGTGGGTCACCTTTCCCTTCTCCAGGGGATCTTCCTGACATAGGGATCGAACCCAGGTTTGCCGCATTGCAGGGAGATTCTTTACTGTCTGAGCCACCAGGGAAGCCCAAATCCCTTGCTAACTTGGCCTAGGGAAAGTGGCCACATCTGAGCTGCTTGAGCTGGAAATTTCCTAGGAGGCTGGGGCACTGGAGAGGGGCAGCCCAGGGCTCTTGGCTGCTTTAGATGGGGCAGCTCCAGAGTGGCACAAATGGGCTGTTTGGTGCAAAGACTGTTTGGCCTTTTGCAGGTATGGTCCAGTCCACTAATTTTACAGATGAAGAAAGTGAGCCTTGATAGTAAGTGACTTTTTAAAGGTTGCAGAATTCAGTAGGGCAAATTTGGAACCAGAACTGAAGTCAAAAGTTTTTTAAAAGAGTGCACTTTCCCCCTCTTTATCCTTTGTGTCTATCCAGGAGCTATGAAGACACATTTCTCGATTCCTTTCCTTATGAGTTATGCTTTAAAAACAGGCAGCTTTCAGCCCAGTTCTCTGTGACAGCCTAGAGGGGTGGGATGGCGTGGGAGATGGGAGGGAGGTTCAAGATTGAAGGGGCATATGCCTGTACGCCTGTGGCCGATTGATATTGATGTGTGGCAGAAACCAGCACAGCATTGTAAAGCAGCTATCTTCTTATAAAAACACACACAGGCAGTTTTTCTTTTCCCATCATTGATTATGAGACAGGAGAAACAGAGGCCATATTTTTCTTTTTAATAACTTTATTTATTTTTGGTAGTGCTGGGTCTTTGTTGCTGTGAGGGCTTTTCTCTAGTTGCGGCAAGCGCGGGCCAATCTGTAGTTGTGGTCTCAGGGTTCTCGTTGATGTGGAGCACAGGCCCTTGGGTGTGCAGGCTTCAGTAGTTCTGGCTCCCAGGCTCTGAAGCACAGGTCAGTAGTAGTGGTGTGTGGGCTTAGTTGCTCCAAAACATGTGGGATCTCCTCGAACCCGTGTCTCCTGCATTGGCAGGCATATTCTTTACAACTGAGCCACCAGGGAAGCCCGAGGCCACATTTTGATAAGTGTATTTTTGTTGAAACCTAGGATTAAGGAATAATAAGTGAACATTTAAGATCCTCTTAACATATTTAGAGGTCAAAATGGATACATTTTGAAGTCACACAGGCATCAATTTAGACTTTTTCCTTCTCATCCTTCCCAACCTTTTCAATTAAATAATTCTCTGTATTATTTAGGCATTATTGATTATACCAGAAAGGAACCTGCACTTTTGGTTTGGTATTATTTTCAAGATATTAAGGAGGTGATGACTATATCATTTCATTAAACTTACTTTATGCATGTTTTCTCAATTTGTGGTAACATGTCATTTTAATTTGTTAATCCCAAGGATTCCTGTTGTAATACTGGAAGTTGTATTTTTGAATGGGCTTTGGTCTTAAGTTGGCTCTTTATCTTTTTTGTTTTGTTTCTAATCCTAATCAAAGCTTTGGTTTCTTATTAACTCATATAGGAAAAACTTTTATCATAGAGGAAGCATCTACAGAGATTATCTTGGTGATTTAAAATCTATAAATAGCCTGTGAAATGATTTTTAGCTCAACATACTGAATTTTGTCCAATAGCAAAGAATTTTCAAAGCCTTTGGCATTCTATGATCAAGGATATTAGTTGTTCTTGATTGCTTTTTAAAAAGAAAACAAAACAAAAAAAAAAAAACAAAAAAAAAATAAAAAGAAAACATGTTTTCTAATTCGTATCCTGCAGAGTCTGATTGTATTTTGCATTCATCCTTCTCAAAACTGCCTATTCTGATTTCTTTTTTTTTTTTATGTGGTTTAACCATTTATTCAGCTCTGTGTGCTCTTGGTAAGTTAGTGTTTCTTTGGGAATTATTTGTGTCAAATGACAAACCAATTTAGTAACCAGTTTGCAACCCTTTTTTCAAGGGAAAACAACCCATGGATTGCAGGAGTTCAGGGCCTCACAAAGAGTGGTGTGCTCCTCCCTGGGGATTTTGGTCAAAAGGGAGTTCTACAAAAGAACTCCTTAGAAGAGGCAGCCTGGAGACAGGATTCAGTTGGCCAAGAGACTGGTCATTTCCTCATAAAGCCAGCAGGTCCTGTTTTCTAGGGTAACGTCATAAGCTAGTTAAGCTCAATTGGAGGATTGTGCATGGTGGATGTTTGGATTCCTTGAGAGGTATTTCCCCTAAGTGAAGGCTGACTTGGGTTCAGATTTGTGATGTGGGCCATGCAACTGGGTGGCAGGATGGTCCTGATATATATAGTATGTTGTGTGATAAGTCACTTCAGTCGTGTCCGACTCTCTGTGACCCTATGGACTGTAGCCTGCTAGGCTCCTCTGTACATGAGATTCTCCAAGCAAGAATACCAGCGTGGGTGGCCATGCCCTCTTCCAGGGGATCTTTCCCACCCAGGGATCGAACCCACATCTCTTATGTCTCTGCATTGGCAGGTGGATTCTTTACCACTAGTGCCACCTGGGAAGCCCTGTGTGTGTGTGTGTGTGTGTGTGTGTGTGTGTGTGTGTACACTCATGCTGCTGCTAAGTCACTTCAGTCGTGTCCGACTCTGTGTGACCCCATAGACGGAAGCCCACCAGGCTCCCCCATCCCTGGGATTCTCCAGGCAAGAACACTGGAATGGGTTGCCATTTCCTTCTCCAGTGTGTGAAAGAGAAAAGTGAAAGTGAAGTCGCTCAGTCGTGTCCGACCCTTAGCGACCCCACAGACTGCAGCCTACCAGGCTCCTCCATCCATGGGATTTTCCAGGCAAGAGTACTGGAGTGGCTTGCCATTGCCTTCTCCGGTGTACACACACACATACATGTATATATATATGTGTATGTGTGTGTATTAATTTTATCATTTGTCAAAATAATTTTTCTGACTATAATCAGATTAGCACTCTATAAGACAGATTTAAAGTTTTTTTTAACATAGAAGATAACTGATGTATATAAAGAGTAAGGACACAAACTTTTTATTACATTTTTTAATGAAATTTTTAATGAAAGAAAAATTTCAGCAATCTGAATTTTAAAATCTGAAATTTTAGGATGTTATCCTTCACCTGAAAAAGAAAACCCAGCTCAGTTGGATCTTAAGGTTCTATTTGTCATATTTACTCTATTTACTCCTCTGATCACAAATAATAGTAATACTCTTTGTATTTGTGTAGCAGTGAGAAAGGTGGCACAAGTGGTAAAGAACTCGCCTACCAGTGTAGGAGATATTAGGGACACAGGTTCGATCCCTGGGTTGGGAAGATCCCCTGGAGGAAGAAATGGCAACCCACTTCAGTATTCTTGCCTGGAGAATCCCATGGACAGAGGAACCTCGTGGGCTACAGTCCATAGGGTCACAAAGAGTTGGACACGACTGAAATGACTTAACACAGGAGAAATACTAACCTATGATGTCATAGCTCTTCATTACAGTCCTTTAAGGATGTAGTTAGGTATTATCTTTATTTAGCAGTTGAGTAAGCCCAAATTTGGGTTTCCCTGTTGACTTAGCGATAAAGAATTTGCCTGCTAGTGCAGGAGATGCAGACTTGATCCCTGGGACAGAAAGATCCCCCTAAGAAGGAAATGGCAATCCATCCCTGTGTTTGTACCTGAGAAATTCCATGGACAGGATCCTGGAGGGCTATTGTCTGTGGGGTCCAAGAATCAGACACAACTTAGAGACTAAACCACTACCACACCCAAGTTTAGAGAGGTTAAAGTACTCTCTCTCTAAGTTAATGGGAGAACTGAGTCCTGTCCCGATTCCCAACTAATGTACTTCCCACCACTGTGAAGATAAATTGCTCACTGATATATATACATATATCTAAGTATAATCATGTATATATATATAAATTCTGACTAATGTGTTTTTGATACAATAATTGTTACTGAGTTGTATATTAATAACATTGCAATGTGTGCATGCTCAGTTGTGTCCAGCTTTTTGCAAGGCTGCCAGGCTCCTCTGTTCTTGGAATTTTCCAGGCTAGCATACTATAGCAGGTTGCCATTTCCTCCTCCAGGGGATCTTGGTAATTAAGTATTAATCTTCCGACCCTCTTTTCCTTTGTGAACAACAGATGGATTTGTGAATAATATTGATAGCTAAGTTTGGAAAAGAAAGCTAGAATCCAGAAGCAGATTTCGAGGTAATAAAGCCTCTGTGACAACTGATAAATATAAAATATAAAATTTTTAAGACCAATTTGTTTCCAAAAGGACAGCATAAATTCTATCTGGTAATTATCAACTGCATTCTCTACGTTTCTTAGAAGATTAAATGCTAACTTAATAGCAGAAAAACTTTTATTCCTGTGTCTCTAACCGAAGAGAGGTCTGAACTACGACATTTGGTGAAGACAGGTTGTCAAGTATGAATATTTTACTTCAAAAACTGCACACATGGGTAAAACGCTTTCAAAAAACAAGAATGCTTTATTTCAAAAGCAAGTGTTTTATCTTTTCTTTCTTTGACATTTAAGAATTGCCAGCTGCCTGGAATTGAATGTGTTGCTTTATCATTTAAAAAATTAAGGAATAAATAACAGTACAGTATGTGTTTGAGATTTCAACATACTCATGAATCATAACATTGGAAATCATCATTCCTAGATTTGACATTTCATAAATAATAATTGAGTGACTATCCATGACATATCAAAGATGCTAACATTTATCTGGAAAATATTCAGAACTGTATTTTCAGATATCAAAAATACTGAATTCACTATTTTTTTAATTTAATTTTTATTTTATATCACAGTATAGTTGATTTATAATGTTATGTTTTAGGTGTACAGCTAAGTGATTCAGTTATACATGTACATATATCTATTATTTTTCAGATTCTTTTCCCACATAGGTTATTACAGAATAGTGAGTAGAGTTCCGTATGCTATAAGCTAGGTCCTTGCTGATTATCTATTTTATATATAGTAGTATATATTTGTTAATCCCAATCTCCTAATTTATCCCTTCTCCCACCAGCTTTTCCCCTTTGGTAACCATAACTTTGTTTTCAAAATCTGTGAGTCTGTTTCTGTTTTGTAAATAGGTTCATTTCTATTGTTCTTTTACATTGTACCAGCATAAGTGATACATGATCTTTTCTCTGTCTGGCTTCAGTTAGTATGGCCATCTCTAGGTCTGCCCATGTTGCTCTCAGTGGCATTATTTCATTTTTAGTGGTTGAGGAATATTCCATTATTATATGGAATCTTATCAAATTCCACGTCTTCTTTATCCATTCCTCTGCTGATGGACATTTATGCTGCTTCCATATCCTGGTTATTGTGAATAGTGCTGCAGTGAACATTGGGGTGCCTGCATCTTTTTGAATTATGATTTTCTTTGGATATATGCCCAGAAGTGGGATTGCTGGATCATATGTTAGTTCTGTTTTTATTTATTATATATTTTTTTGTAGGTTGTGGAAACTTCCATAGATTTATTGAGCAATTTTCAAAGATCATATTTAAAGAAAGAGTTCTTGAAAGGTTCAACAAATCAAACCCAATTGCACATAATAATATACTTTCTCATGGTTATATTTGAACACACTGATTTTGAAACTATAGTGCAGATAAAAAACAGTAATCTTCCAATGCAGCGTTGGATTTAGTGTCAAAATGGATATGTGAATTAGGAGGTGCATAATAAGTACTCAGTATATGTTAGCTGGTTTAAAGTGGTGTACATTGCAACTGAACACCACACAGTTCCTGTTGGTTCTTGACAAACCCAAAGCAAATATTTTAAAGAATTGCAGAAATATTCTGGCAAAATGAAGCCACAGCTTTAGAAAAGGATCATAAAACTTTGATCAATATAGTGAACAAGGCTTTATTTCTGAAACTGTAGTTAAACATTGCCCAAAGATTGGCCACAGTGAACATAAAGTAGATTCTGGCCATATGAGAGAGGATCCACTGGAGTCTGAGGTAAAGGCCAGAATTTTGAGGGATCATTTATTGAAACAAACACATGAACTGCATATTATCTTGAAATTTCTGGCTATGGCCAAATTCTACATTGGGCCCTTTTCCTATTAAAATTGAAAACCATCACTCAAAACTGAATATACAATCTTTTTTGTTTTCCGTGAAAAGTTGATTCAGCTTGTTGGGGACTACTTTTACACTGTTTGGAAAAATCTGTATTCTTTACGTGTGTGTGCTCAGTTGTGTCTAACTCTTTGTAACCCTGTGGACTGTCCACAGGTTCGTCTGTCCATGGCATTTTCCAGGCAAGAATACTGGAGCAGGTTGCCCGTTCCTACTCCAGGTATTTCTAGTTTTATAAGGAACCTCTGTACTGTTCTCCATAGTAACTGTATCAATTTACATTCCCACCAATGGTGTAGGAGGGTTCCCTTTTCTCCACACCTTCTCCAGCATATGTTGTTTGTAGATTTTTTTTTTTTTAGTAATAGCCATTCTGATTGGTGTAAGGTGATACCTCATTTTTTGTAATTTAGTTTTGCATTTCTCAAATAACAGGATGTTGGGCATCCTTTTAGGCCATCCATGTGCCTTCTTTGGCTAAATGTCTATTTAGATATTCTGCCCATTTTTTGCTGGATTGTTTCTTTATTTTGATATTGAACTGCGTAAACTATTTCTACATTTTAGGGATTAATCCCTTGTTGGTCTCTTCGTTTGATAATATTGTCTCCCACTCTGTGGGTTGTCTTTTCTTTTTACTTATGGTTTCCTTTGCTGTGCAAAAGCCTTTAAGTTTAATTAGGTCCCAATGGTTTCTTTTTATTTTCGTTAACTTTAGGAAATTGATCCAGAAAGATACTGCTGTGATTTATGTCAAAGAGTGTTCTCCTTATGTTTTCTTCTGAGTTGTATAGGATAACATTTTAAGTTTCTAAGCGGCACCTAAAACAACTGCTTTAAGAATCCATGGTGTCTTAAGTTGGATGAAAATCAGTATAATGTAAAGATCCTCATCAGCTTTGAGACCCCGTTTGTAACAGTGTTGTTGTTGACAGTGAACATGTCTTTATGAATATGCCTCTCTCCTTGTACTCAGTGTTGGCCGGAAATCAAGGCAGAATTTTCACTTATGGTTAACTTTGGAGACAGATATATGACAAAAAATAGTTGGGAAGTCTGCTACATTTGGAAAAGGAAACTCCAACCTGGGTATGTTTAGTTAGATATATTTTCTAAGTTTACAAAGCTGAAGGCTAGTCAGCAGAGCAGGATCCAGCCTTCCTTAGTTCTAGTCGTCCTGTTCTTTTATCTTTGATGTTTAAGGATGGTCTTTGTGAGATTGTTCTGTATCCACTGCAGAGTGACCACAGGGGTGATCCTCGATGCAGAGCCTTCGCATGGCCCAGCCATCCAGCAGCTCTGTGTGTCTCCGCAGGCTGGTGCCCTCTTGGTCGCTGGATCATCTGTTGGCAAAGCTCATCATTGTCTACATTCAGCAGACGCACTTCTAGTTCTTTTCCTCCAAAGGAACGAGTCCAGGTTGTCACAGTTGAGGTTATGTTCTTCTGGTTCTTTCTGATCATCTCCTGCTTAGAGTGTGTAGTGTGGAATGGTGCATCACAGAGCCAGCATTTTGTGTTGTCTGAGCGCCTTTCGCGGGCGTACACAGTCCTGTGAATTCATCGGGGTCCATGTGCCACTCCCTCCTCTCACCCCAGGGATATTTTAAGGATCATGTGCACAAGCACTGCGATGGCCAGGGGCCCTGCGGGGGAGTAGGATGCATCTGGAGAAACAGATGAAGGAAATAGATGCAGGGCCCATGTTTGGAACAGAGGAGAGTGTGGGCAGAGCTAGAAGCACATACCCTCACGGACCATCTTACTGACTTTGTCCTCGTTCTGAGAACAAAGGACATTCTTTGGAGGGTCCCTTTTACCACATCTTCCCCTTTAAAAAAAAAAAAGATGCCTTTAAAAAGCTCTCTTCTGAAGTCTGGATTTTGTATGTGTTAGGGGTGGGGTATATTAAGAGGATAGTTTTTGGTAGAGACCTGCTTCTAAGGATTAATCTGGGTGAAAGCCTGAGTCGGGGGGAAAAATGGGTTCCATGTGACTAGACAACTTTAAAAAAGTTTCTTGTCCAGGAGGAAAACAGTCACCAAACCCATTTTTCACTCTTGTTTCCGTCTCCGGGCCCCTGGAAGCCTCTTTGCTCTCTCGCTTTCATCACCCCCAGAGCAGCCCGGATCCCAGAGATCCGTTTGCACTGAGTGTCAGCGCTCACCTTGGATCCTTCCTTCACTGTGATCTCAAACCCTGCCTCAGATTCACTGAGGCACAGATCCAGTTTCTCTTCCACACTTGAAACATGTACTTAATTTCCCGATTCCTTTACTGCGTTAGTAGGCTTCCAGTTCTGACTCATCCCATTTTTAACTCCTAGCCCCAATCTGCCCTCCAAAGTGGCCAACGTTGGCCACCACCCAGCTCTCAGATCTTAGTGATGCAGCTTCTGTATTGTCTCTTCGAGTTAATCTTCCCTTTCTCACTATCACCGTCTCATCATCTTTTGCCTGGTCTGCTGTTCTGCCTCTTAGTTCTTCGGTTAAACATGTATGATTACGATAGCTACCTTGAAATTTTGCTGGGGATGTTAAGTTAAATGCAGTGTGTGAAACATGTAGCATAGAGCCTCGCTGTTAGTGACGTTCTGGGTTTCTTCGATGTCCTACTCATTCATTTCTGTCCCTGGCTCCAGGTTTTAGCCACTCCCTTTTTGGTTTTATCCTGCTCCCAGAGTTGTCGTCCCCAGACATGCCCTATTTAAGTGCCTTAAATGGCAACCCACTCCAGTGTTCTTGCCTGGAGAATCCCAGGGACAGGGGAGCCTGGTCGGCTGCCCTCTGTGGAGTCGCACAGAGTTGGACACGACTGAAGCGACTTAGCAGCAGCAGCAGCAGCAGCAGTGTTTCCCCGCTGCCTGAGAGTAGCCAGACCTCCTTAACATCACAGCCCCAGGTCCATCCTTTCATCGCATCCTGACACCTTTCCCACTCGCAAAGCCCTTCTTGCATCTTATGTTCCAGGTACATTTGACAGCTGGGTGTTGTCTGAAAACCTTGCTTTGAGTTTTTTGTGTTTGGTTTTCAATCAGAGTTCCCTTTTCTTTTTTCTCCCCTATCTCTTGATTGTTGAAAACAGTGAGCCAATACTTTATTATATATTTGGTAGAATTATTACATATGTGTGTCTGCTGCTGCTGCTGCTGCTGCTGCTGCTGCTGCTAAGTCACTTCAGTCGTGTCCGACTCTGTGTGACCCCATAGACGGAAGCCCACCAGGCTCCCCCGTCCCTGGGATTCTCCAGGCAAGAACACTGGAGTGGGTTGCCATTTCCTTCTCCAATGTGTGAAAGTGGAAAGTGAAAAGTGAAAGTGAAGTCGCTCAGTCGTGTCCGACCCTTAGCGACCCCACGGACTGCAGCTTTCCAGGCTCCTCCATTTCACAAGCTGTCAGTCATCCCGGGGGTGGGCATGAGGTCAGTTCTGCCATTGGTTAGATGTATTATTTTGTCCAGAAGTGACTTAAACTCTATATATGTGTATTTTCTTCTGTTCAGTGAAGCAGGGTTTAAATGAATGGTCTTTGTTTCTGCCTGGACCCAAACTTTATTCCAACCCAGGTAAAGCTATTCTATAGGAGGAACTGAGATAAATCTCCCAGATCCTTTGCTTTCTGATAGAAGTTAATGACTTTAGCTGTTAACTAGATTAGGGAATAAAGAATCAGGCACTTTTTTGTATATTATGTCATTTAATCCTTTGAAACCTGACTTGAGATAAGTAGGTATTTAACAGATAATGGAGGACTGGAAAGGTTAAGTCACCTGCCCAAGACATAAAGCTGGTTAGACAGTGGTAGCTGTGGGGCTCTCCCACTAGCAGCCATGCCTGAGCAGAAGCGGGTGCTTCAGCTTTTGTCAGCTGTGGTTTCTTAATACAGTTTTTCTCTGGACCGTGAAGTGCTTACTCCAGACAGTTTTGGGGGAAAAGTTTTTGGTTGCGTGTACGTGTTCATCTTGGGGTTTGAGTTATTTCCCTTTCTTCCTCGGTAATATTTCTATTTAAACACCAGTGAAATCAAATCATGATGCTTGGCTTTCTGTTATTTGTGCTTATTTTTCTCAGAAAGCAAATGTTTGTTTAACAGAATAGGAACGGGATGAAATCCATGGCAGGTGAATGGATAGTCTTACTGCATCGTTGCTCACTTTAATGTGTCTGGAATCCTGTATAGCTCAGAAGCAGGGATTTCAGTGCCTTGAGGTAGGCCGTGTAAGTGGGCGTAGGAGCGGTAATGAAGAGGGCAGCAGCAACAGCTCGGGTTTGATGAGCTGGTGAGCCTGATGTGTGTGACTAATGCATGTGAGGATGTGCATACATCTGTGTTATATACATCTTGCATGCATGTTTCTAAGTGCTTTACTTGCATTTGCTTTTTCAGTCCTCTCAATAGCCCTTTGGTGGCTGGTATTATTATCATCTCCTTTTTTTAGATGAAGAAATCAAGGCACAGAGAGGATAGGACACTTGCTTAAGTTCATAGAGCTAGGATTCATGCTTGCAGTTCTATATCTGAGTTAATTGAAATTTGTATTGTTAACCTGTTACAGTGTTGAAATGTCTCTCAACTAATGTGTATCTCCTTTTTTGGTGTTTGGACTCAATGCACTTTTTGGAGGGGGTTAGTAACTGGGAGAAGGCAATGGCAGCCCACTCCAGTACTCTTGCCTGGAAAATCCCATGGACGGAGGAGCCTGGTAGGCTGCAGTCCATGGGGTTGTGAAGAGTCTGACACGACTGAGCAACTTCACTTTGACTTTTCACTTTCATGCATTGGAGAAGGAAATGGCAACCCACTCCAGTGTTCTTGCCTGGAGAATCCCAGGGACGGGGGAGCCTGGCAGGCTGCCGTCTATGGGGTCGCACAGAGTCGGACACGACTGAAGCAACTTAGCAGCAGCAGCAGTAACAGTTTGTCTTCAAAGTAAAAATAACTAGGCCTTGTGGGGTTGTACTAAGTCATTGGAATTAGTGAAATATCCTGGAAGAACTAAGACAATTCTTCTTATTATGTGTTATTAACCATGATATTTTAAAAATGCAGATATGAAAGTATTACAGATTCATGAAGATACTTTATTCTATAGAATTTTATTGAAATGGAAATTTTTCATATATTTCAGTGCTGGCTGGTGAAATAGATTTGTTTTGAATTACAGTACATAAGCAATTTTTAAAATGTTTGGCAGTAATAAGTAAAACACCTTTTCTATTTAGCAAGCAGTAACAGTGGATTCTAAAGTGATATTTTGTAGGAAGAAAGTTTCAGCCTAATAGAGACATAATAGCATGTGTATGTTTTAACTTCTTTATGTTAAAACTCAGTATATTCTTCTTCCCTCTGCTTTTTTTGTTTTTAGATCTTCACCAAAGAACATGGATGAAAATGAAACCAACCAGTCCCTGATGACAAGTAGCCAGTATCCTAAAGAAGCAGTAAGAAAGCGCCAAAATTCACGGAATTCTGGAGGAAGTGATTCTTCTAGGTTTTCCAGGAAGAGTTTCAAACTGGATTACAGACTAGAAGAAGATGTAACTAAATCAAAGAAAGGAAAGGATGGGAGATTTGTTAACCCTTGGCCAACGTGGAAAAATCCCTCTTTTCCAAGTGTTCTCAGATGGCTGATAATGGAACGAGATCACAGCAGCGTTCCATGCTCCAAAGAGGTAGCGCTTGTCTTCCGAGTGCTGTGTGTTTGCTCTTTTTTTTTTAAATTATTTATTTATTTGGCTGCGCTGGGTCTTTTTTGCTGTGTGGGCTTTTCTCCAGTTGTGTCAAGCAGGGTCTACTTTCTAGTTGCGGTGCCCAGGCTTCTCGTTGGCAGCAGCTTCTCCTGTTGCGGAGCAAAGGCTCTAGAGCATTTGGGCTTCAGTAATCGCAGCATGTGGGCTCAGCAGTTGCAGCTCCAGGCTCTAGAACACAGGCTCAATAGTTGTGTTGCACAGACTTCGTTGCTCTGCAGCATGTGGGATCTTCCCAGGCCAGGGATCAAACCCTTGTCTCCTGCATTGGCAGGCAGATTCTTTACCACTGAGCCACCAGGGAAGTCCCATGTATTTGCTCTTAATATCTGTATTCCTTAACTCTGCTGTAAATTGTATCATGACACCCCAGTTAGGTAATCGAGCCCTTTTATATGATAAGGTTGTGGAGAGATGACATGAATAAGGTACCTTCACGTTCATAGTGGAGCAGCAAAGTGCATGTGTGTGTAACTAGCTCTGATCTGGTGGCAGTTGGAAGTAGAATGAACAGAATGTCTTAAAAGTGCAGGGAAGGAAGCTGTTGATTCTGACTGGTGGGATTGGAAATGGTTTTACAGAGGAGATGATCTTTGAGGTAGGCCTAGAAAGATAAAAAGTATTTGGCAATGGTTTTCCCAGTGGATGGTGGCATGAGGAAGGTCACAAAAGGTGAGAGAGCATGACGTGCTCCAGATGGTACTAACCCATGCTTTGGAATATGAATTATGAGGGTTAAGCCTAGAGTGCTTGGCTCTTCATTCTTGGATAAAGCTGCTAAAATTTTAAAAGAAATCATCAAATAACCTTCCACTCCTTTATAAACTGAGAGTAGGTTCCTGGCCTTTCAATATGCCAGTTATACTTACGATGAAACAAACTTTGGCCTATGGTTTCTTAGGTGAATGAGATTCCACTTTGGCTGGGAGTGGGTGGCTCCCAATTGCAGCGGGACTGTCTTCTCTTAGTTTCTGGCTGCTCTTCCTCCTGCCCACTTTGTCCTCTCTTTTCCAGCAATGCCTGTCCTGCCAGACATTGTGGGGAATTGAGAGATAAGGAAGTAGCCGTTGGAAGTGGGTGGGATTGGAAGTGGGAAGTGGGTGGGAAAAGAGTGGGGACATCCCTGAAGGCTTGATCTGCAGTGAGGCAGGAGGCGGGGAGTAGGTGGGTGGTGGCGACGTTGGATCTTTTAGGTGTGTCCATTTTCCTTTAAAGGATATGGAATTAAAAAACAAAACACAACCCATATTGTCACTTCAGTGCCAAGGAATGTGCATACTATTAATCCTCGTTTCGGTTCCGTTGCTCAGTTGTGTCTGACTCTTTGCGACCCCGTGGACTGTAGCCTAACCAGGCTTCTCCATCCATGGGATTCTCCAGACAAGAATACTGGAATGGGTTACCGTTTCCTTCTCCAGGGGATCTTCCCGACCCAGGGATCGAACCTGGGTCTCCCGCATTGGAGGCAGAAGCATTAACCTCTGAGCCACCGGGGAAGCCCACTATTAATCCTAGTTAGCAGAATTAACATGAATAATATTTTCCCAGCACTTTTTAAGAGTGAGTCAGGAGATTAATAAATAAAACCTTATTGTATGTTTAAACTTTGTGGATGGGAGGAACAGGAACATTTTTGTTTCTTCTAGAGAACCTGGTGTGAAGAGAAACATGGAGTCAAGCTGCGAGAAGGGCTTAGGGCAGGAGGCCAGGACGGGTAGACTGCCTGTTGGGTAAAACTCCTTCCTGGTATCTGGGCCGCAGCCTCTAAAAATGCAGCAGTAGTAATGGTGTCTTTAGTTTTCCTTCCTTTCAAAGAGGAAAGTAACCACATGAAAGCAGAAATACATCTCTGAACACTGACGATTTAGATAACTAGAGATTGGGTTCACTTTCTGCGAGCTCATCAGGCCAGTGCTTCTTCAACTCCACTGTTCAGATGCTAAAGCTCAAGCCATGAACAAAGCAGAAAGCACCCTTGCCTCCTGAGGCCTTAGGTTTAGTGGAAGAGAGACAGTAAATAAGTAAAGGATGTTGTGATACTGAAAAGTGATTATTGCTTTGAGGAATACCAAAGCGGAAAAGGAAATGGGGGGCGGCGTTGGGAGCCGAATTCTTTGATGAAGCATAAGCATTTTAAAAAATGTATTTATTTTTAATTGAAGGGTAATTGCTTTACAGAATTGTGTTGGTTTCTACCAAACATCAACATGAAATCAGCCATGGGTTTACCTATAATCCCCTCCCACTTGTACATCCCTCCCACCTCCCTCCCCATCCCACCCTATATTTTTTAAAGGCAGGAGTTTCTTGTTTCTTTGATTTTCAATTTAATTTTTATTTTATATTGGATTATAGTTGATTTACAAGCTTCTCGCCATGTAGGGTTTTATCGAAATATTGACAAGAGTACCCTATTCCTTACAGAAGATCCATGTTGATTATCTGTTTTATATTTGATGGTGTCTATATGTTAACCCCAAACTCCTAATTTATCCTTCACTGCCATGTTTTCTTGTACCTACAGCAGCCACCACTGAGCTTTGCAAGTCTGTGAGTCTTTCTGTTTTGCAAATAACTTCATTTGTATCATTTTTCCCTAACTGTACCTAAAAGTGATACCAGATTTTGTCTTTCTCTGTCTGACTTGCTTCTCTCAATATGATCATTGGAAGGGCCATGTACATTGCTGCAGATGACATAATTTCATCTTTTTTAATGGCTGAGTATATGTTCCCTTATATGTATCTGTACCACATTTTCCTTCCCTGTCTTCATCTATCTTTTTCATCTATTGATGGACATTTTGGCTGAATTCATGTGCTGCTGCTGTGAATAGTGCTGCAGTGACTGTTGGGATGCATTTGTCATTTCAGATTTTGGATGTCCCTGATAGACACGCTGGAGTGGTATTGCCGGGTATATAGTATATCTACTGTTAGTTTTTAAAGAACCTTCATACTGTTCTCCATAAAGGCTGTTACCAGTTAACATTGGAGGGTTCCCTTTTCTTCATGGCCTTTCCACCATTTATTCTTTTTTATTTTTTAATTTTATGTATTCATTCATTCGGTTTTGGCTGTGCTGGGTCTTCATTGCTGCACAGGCTTTTCTCGGTTGCAGAGAGCAGAGGGGCTCCTCTCTGGCTGCAGTGTGTGGGCCTCTCATTGCGGCTGTTTCTCTTGAGGAGCACGGGCTCTAGGGTGAGCGGGCTTCAGTAGTCGCGATGCGTGGGGTCAGTATTTGCAACTCCGGGACTCTAGAGCTCAAACTCAGTAGTCCCGGGACACAGGTTTAGTTGCTCTGAGGCATGTGGGATCTTCTTGGACCAGGGCGTGAACCCCTGTGTCCTTCATTCACAGGCAGATTCTTTACCACTGAGCCACCGGGGAAGCCCCCGCCAACATTTATTCTCTGTAGAATTTTTGATGTTGGTGATTCTGATTGGTGCAAGATGATGCCTCATTATACTTTTGATTTGCCCTTGGAAGGAAAGTAATGACCAACCTTGATAGTATATTGAAAAGCAGAGACATTACTTTGCCAACAAATGTCTGTCTAGTCAAGGCTATGGTTTTTCCCGTGGTCATGTATGGATGTGAGAGTTGGACTGT
Organism: Moschus berezovskii; assembly: GCF_049115385.1. NCBI lineage: Eukaryota > Metazoa > Chordata > Mammalia > Artiodactyla > Moschidae > Moschus > Moschus berezovskii. Next base: position 52,288,373 of record NC_142462.1, on the reverse strand, counting down.
GAAGAAAGCTGATCGCCGAACAATTGATGCTTTTGAACTGTGGTGCTGGAGAAGACTCTTGAGAGTCCCTTGTACTGCAAGGAGATTCAACCAGTCATTCTAAAGGAGATCAATCCTGGGTGTTCATTGGAAGGACTGATGCTAAAGCTGAAACTGCAGTACTTTGGCCACCTCATGCAACGATTTGACTCATTGGAAAAGACTCTGATGCTGGGAGGGATTGGGGGCAGGAGGAGACGGGGACGGCAGAGAATGAGATGGCTGGATGGCATCACTGACTCGATGGACATGAGTTTGAGTGAACTCTGGGAGTTGGTGATGGACAGGGAGGCCTGGTGTGCTGTGATTCATGGGGTCACAAAGAGTCGGACACTACTGAGCGATTGACCTGAACTGAACTGAATAGTGAGTGATGTTGAGCATCTATTCCTGGGCTTTTTTCCTTAAAAGAGCCTTGTGAGTAATATTTACCAGTTGAAATGAGCTTCTTGAGAGTCACCCCTGTATTGTATTCTCTTTTGATTACCTAGGACAGCACATTGCATGAGGGAAAGTCATGAATACAATAGCTCTGCAGGCCTTGCGCTGCAATTCCTCACTCATGGTTTTCCAGCTGTTATTATGGGAAGTGTTCACAAAGGAGCAGCATTTCTTCTTTCCCAGCACTGGTCACAAAGGGCAGCTAGAAGATTAGGGCAAGTCTTGCTCCTGGGTTGTTAATGGGAGCCCACTGTGCCACAAGAAACACCCACCTGGGCTATGTTTCGACACTTTCACCCCTTACCCTTCAGCCTGGGTCAGATCTCATCCCCTGCCAAACCGCTGTGTTGAGCTTGCTGTCCTCTGTAGGTGGGGACTCCAAGGAAGGAGGCTGTAGGTGGGAATGCCTGGAGCACCAGGAGACATGGAGGTCAGGTGACTTTTCAAAGCTGTTGCAGCCCAGAGGGTCTATTATGTTTTCCCTGCACTGAGCTTAGCTTAGTTTTCCGATGGCCCTCCTGGATCAGGACATTCTGGTCTCATTACAGGGTTCAAGGCACCACAGGTCCAAGGGGGTTACTGTCTTGGCATGTCCTTCCCAGCTCCCTGAGCCCCATGACAGTCCAGCTTTACAATCCAGGTGCCTCAGGCTCCAGGGATGAACTACCAGCCCTGAAAAGTCAGGAGTGAGGCGGGAATAGAGTCTGCTGCTTCCCTGTTTAGGTTGTCATTTAACTTTTAGTTTATGTTGGAGTTGTTCAGTCATGTCTGACTGTTTGTGATGCCATGAACGCAGCACACAGGGCTTCCCTGTCCATCACTGTCTCTGAGTTTGCTCAGACCCACGCCCATGGACTCGATGATGCCATCCAGCCATCCTCTGTCTCCCCCTTCTCCTCCTGCCCTCAACCTTTTGCAAAATCAGGGTCTTTTCCAATGAGTTGGCTCTTTGCGTCAAGTGGCCAAAGTATTGGAGCTTTAGCATCATTCGTTCTGATGAATATTCAGGGTTGATTTCCTTCATGATTGACTGGTTTGATCTTGCTGTCCAGGGGACTCTGAAGAGTCGTCAACGCTATAGTTCAAAGGCATCAATTCTTTGGCTTTCTTTATGGTCCAGCTCTCACATCCATACATGACTACTGGAAAACCCATAGCTTTGACTAGACGGACCTTTGTCAGCAAAGTGATATCTCTGTTTTTTAATGTGCTGTCTAGGTTTGTTATAGCTTTCCTTCCAAGAGGCAAGCATCTTTTACTTTCATGACTGTGGTCACCATCTGCAGTGAGTTTGGAACCCAAGAAAATAAAGTCTATCACTGTTTCCATTTTTCCCTCATCATTTGCTATGAAGTGATGGAACTGGATGCCATGATCTTAGTTTTTTGAATGTTGAGTTTTACACCAGCTTTTTCAGTCTATTCTTTCACCTTCATCAAGAGGGTCTTTAGTTCCTCTTCACTTTCTGCCAAAAGGGTGGTGTCATCTGCATATCTGAGATATTTCCCCTAGCAATCTTGATTCCAGCTTGTGATTCATACAGCTTGGCATTTTGCATGATGTACTCTGCATGGAAATTAAATAAGCAGGGTGACAATATACAGCATTAATGTATTTATCTCCTAATTTTGAACCAGTCTGTTGTTCTGTGTCTGGTTCTGTTGCTTCTTGATCTTCATACAGGTTTCTCAGGAGGCAGGTAAGGCGGTGTGGTATTCCCATCTCTTTAAGAATTTTCCATAGTTTCCATAGATTGTGATCTACACATGGTCAGTGAAAGAAGTAGATGTTTTTCTGAAATTCCCTTGCTTTTTGTATGATCCAGTAGATGTTGGCAATTTGATCTCTGATTCCTCTGACTTTTCTGAATCCAGCTTGTACATTTGCAGGTTCTTGTTTCATGTACTGTTGAAGCCTAGCTTCAAGGATTTCAAGCATTACCTTGCTAATGTGTGAAATGAGTGCAGTTGTGTTGTAGTTTGAACATTTTTTGGCATCGCCCTTCTTTGGGATTGGAATGAAACCTTGCCTTTTCCAGTCCTGAGGCTACTGCTAAGTTTTCCAAATTTGCTGGCATATTGAGTGCAGCACTTTAACAGCATCATCTTTTAGAAAAAAGCTCAGCTGGAATTGCATTACCTCCATTAGCTTTGTTCGTAGTAATGCTACCTAAGGCTCATTTGATTTTACACTCCGTGATGTCTGGCTCTAAGTGAGAGGCTGCACTATCGTGGTTATCCAGGTCATTAAGATCTTTTTTGTATGGTTCTTCTGTGTATTCTTCCTAACTCCTCTTAATCTCTTCTACTTCTGTTAGGTCCATACCATTTGTCTTTTATTGTGCCCATCTTTGCATGAAATGTTCCTTGGTATCTCTAATTTTCTTGAAGAGATTGCTGCTGCTGCTGCTAAGTCACTTCAGTCGTGTCTGACTCTGTGTGACCCCATGGACAGCAGCTCACCAGGCTCCCCTGTCCCTGGGATTCTCCAGGCAAGAACACTGGAGTGGGTTGCCATTTCCTTCTCCAATGCATGGAAGTGAAAAGTGAAAGTGAAGTCGCTTATGTCTGACTCTTAGCAACCCCATGGACCGCAGCCCACCAGGCTCCTCCGTCCATGGGATTTTCCAGGCAAGAGTACTGGAGTGGGTTGCCATTGCCTTCTCCAGAAGAGATCGCTAGTCTTTCCCATTCTGTTGTTTTCCTCTATTTCTTTGCATTGTTCTCTTAAGAACACTTTCTTATCTCTCCTTGCGATTCTTTGGAACTCTGCATTTAGTTGGGTATATCTTTCCCTTTCCCCTTTGCCTGTCGCTTCTCTTCTTTGCTCAGCTATTTGTAAGCCCTCCTCAGACAACCATTTTGCTTTATTGCAATTCTTTTTCTTGGGAATGGTTTGTGTCACTGCCTCCTGTACAGTGTTATGAACCCATAGTTCTTCAGGCACTCTGTCTACCAGATCTAATCCCTTAAATCTATTTGTCACTTCCACTATATAATCATAAGGGATTTGATTTAGGTCATACCTGAAGCCCTAGTGGTTTTTCCCTCCTTTCTTCAGTTTAAGTCTGAATTTTGCAATAAGGAGCTCATGATCTGAGCCACAATTATTTCAGGGCTTGTTTTTGCTGGCTGTATAAAGTTTCTTCATCTTTGGCTGCAAAGAATATAATCAGATTTTGATATTGACCGTATGGTGATATCCATGTGTCGAGTCATCTCTTGTATTGCTGGAAGAGGGTATTTGCTATGACCAGTGTGTTCCCTTGGCGAAACTGTGAGCCTTTGCCCTGCTTCATTTTGTTCTCCAAGGCTAAACTTGCCTGTTACTCCAGGTATCTTTTGACTTCCTGCTTTTGCATTTCAATCTCCTCTGATGAAAAGGACATCTTTTTTTTGGTGTTAGTTCTAGGTCTTGTAGGTCTTCATAGAACTGTTCAACTTCAGCGTCTTCGGCATCCGTGGTTGGGGTATAGACTTGGATTACTGTGATGTTGAGTGGTTTACCTTGGAAACGAACCAAGATTATTCTGTCATTTTGAGAGTGCACCCAAGTTGCACTTTCAGGACTCCTGTTGACTGTGAGGGCTACTTCATTTCTTCTAAGGGATTTTTGCCCACTATAGTAGATATAACGGTCATCTGAATTAAATTCACCCATTCCAGTCCATTTTAGTTCACTGATTCCTAAAATGTCGATGTTCACTCTTGCCATCTGCAGTTTGACCACTTCCAATTTACCCTGATTCATGGACCTAACATTCTAGTTTCCTGTGCAGTGTTGTTCTTAACAGCATTCGACTTTACTTTCACCACCAGACACATCCACAGCTGGGCATCATTTCTACTTTGGCTCAGCCTCTTCATTCTTTCTGGAGCTGTTTCTCTGCTCTTCCCCAGTACATATTGGACATGTGCCGACCCGGGGGGCTCATCTTTCAGTGTCATATCTTTTTGCCTTTTTATACTGTTCATGGGGTTCTCATGTTGGAGTAGAGTTGATTAATATGGTTATGTTTGTTTTAGGTGTGAAGCACCTTGATTCAGAAATACTGAAATGTGAGTCTGTTTTCCAAATTGATGGATTTGTATCGGTTTTTCGATGGGTCATGGAGGTGCTTTCATATGCTATTGGTCCTTATCTGACTTGCTTCTAATAGTATGAGCTTTTCCAGATGCATCACTGTCGTAAATGGTCTGATTCATTCTGTTTCATGGCTGAGTAATATTCCCTTGTATATGTGGACCCTGTCTTCCTTGTGTATCTCTTTGCTGATGGACAGTTTGGTCTTGACTTCCAAGTCTGGGCTATTGAAATCATGTTGCAGTGAATTTTCAGGTGTACACATTTTTATAGTTTCTTTCAGATATGTGCCCAGGAGTGGGATTACAGATAATTTAGCTCTAATTATTTTTTAAGGAACTTTCATAGTGTCTAACTGGTGGCTCTTACCACTTTACTTTCTGAGGAAAAGGCTAGGATGGTTCCCCAGCATTTATCATTTGTAAAGGTTTTAATGATGGCCGCTTTGAATGTTGGGAGGTGATCCCTCGTTGTAGTTAGAATTTGCATTTCTCTACTAATGAGCTATGGAGGTGACTTTGGGCTTTTTTTTTTCCCCCGATAGAACGTTGTGACTAAAATTTACCTCATTGCATATCCTGAAATTCACCCTCTTTTGTACTTTCTCGTCTTTACCTACCAGTACATTTCTCTCGGGGAGGTTTCATGAAAAGTTCCGCAGGTCTTATGAGGCAATTCACCTCAGCACTGGTTTTCCAGTTGTTATGGGAAGCATGACCAGGCACAGCAGTATTTGCTCATTCCAGGCACTGGTTCTACAGGGAACAAGAAGACTAGGGTAAGACCTGCTCCTGGGTTGTTCCTGGGAACCCCGGGTGCCAGAAGAGAGGCTGTCTCAATTCTTCCACCCTTTACCCTTAACCCTGGGACACATCTCAGTTTATACCAAGGATGGTTGCTGTCCTCTCTTGTGGGGTCTCCAAGGAAGGAGACCAGAGGTTTGGTCCCTGAGCACCAGGAGACGTAGCATCTAGCTGACTTTTCAAAGCTCTTGCACCCCAGCGGGTGTGACTTGTTTTCCATGCACTTAGCTTAGCTTACTTGTTGGATGACTGTCCTGCATCAAGACAGTCTGGTCCCAGTCTGAGGTTCCCGGCACCACAGGTCCAAGGGGGTTGCTTTCTTGGCACATCTTTCCCAGCTCCCTGAGCCCCATGAGAGTCCTGCCTTAGGATCCAGCCCTCAGACACCAGGGATGAAACAGCCAGGTATGTGGGAAATAAAGTCAGCTTTTTTCCCTTTTGAGATTCCCTGCAGTGTGGAAGACCTGGGTTTGATCCCTGGGTTGGGAAGATCCCCGGGAGAAGGAAATGGCAACCCACTCCAGTATTCTTGCCTGGAGAATCCCATGGATGGAGGAGCCTGGCAGGCTACAGTCCATGGGGTCACAAAGAGTCACACATGACTGAGCGACTTCACTTTCTTTCCCTTTTAGATCGTCGTTTTTTAGTTAATGTTGGAAGAGAGTTGATTAACACTGCCACGTTTGTTTTAGGTGTGAAGCAGCTTGATTCAGTTCACTGAGGTGTACGTCTAGTCTTTCTCGGACTGTTGTCTCATATAAGTTACTCCACAGTGTTGGGAAGAGTTCCTGTGCTAGACAGTAGATCCAGACTTTTTTTCCTATTTTATACCTGTCAGTGTACAGATGTTCATCCCAAACTGCAAGGTTATTCCTCTTTCCCAGCTTTCCCCTTTGGTAACCCTAAATTTCTTTTTTTAAGCCTGTAAGTCCGTTGCTGTTTTACGAATCGGTGTTTTGTGTCAGTTTTTAGATTGTTCTTGGGGGTGACAGCATATGCTAGTGCTCCTTTTCTGACTTGCTTCTCCTTGGATGAGTTTCCCTGTCCATTGTGACTGGACTGGCCTCACTGCGTGTCATGGCTGAGTGCCCCTTTTATATCCATCTGATGTCTTCCTCATATCTGTTTGATGATGAACGGCTGGGGCCTGGCTTCCAGTTCTTAGCTCTTGAAAGCATGTTGCAATGAAACTTCAGGTGAAGGAATTTCTTCTCATTACAGTTTCATTCTGATATAAGCACAGATGTGTGATTACAGATCAAATGTAGCAATAATTAGTTTTTTAAGAAACCTGCATAGTGTCCTCTGTGATGGCTATTACCAGTTTAGCTTCCGAGCAGAAGGCTAGGATTCCTTTTCCCCACACCTTCCCCAGCATTTACTGTGTGAGGAGTTTTTAATGACGGCTCCTCTGATTGGTTTGAGGTGACCCTTCATTGTAGTTAACATTTGAATTTATCTACTAATGATGGATACTGAGCATCTTTAGTATTTGTCTTTTAGTAAAAACCTGAGAAAAATCTACCTCTTTAAATTGGCTTCCTGAGATTTAGCCCTGTTTTGAATTTTCTTTCAGTTACCTGCCTGCATGCATGCTACTCCTCCGAATTTTTGCAACCCTATGGACTGTAGCCCTCCAGGTTCCTCAGTCCATGGGATATTCCACACAGGAATACCAAAGTGGGTTGTCTTTTCCTCCTCCAAGGAACCTGCAAATTTCTCCAGGTGATTAAAAGCTTTGCAGGCTTTCTGGTGCAATTCAAAAGAACGCTGGTTTTCCAGTGGTACTTACAGAAGTGTCCACAAGGCGGCAGCATTTTTGCAGTCCCATCTCTGGTTTAATAGGGCCAGGAGGTTAGGAAAAGCCCTGCTTCTGGCTTGTCCCTGGGAATGCCTGGTGTCAGAAGAAATGCCCTGGAATGTCTCAGTACTTCCACCCCTTACCCTTTCCTCTGAACAGATGTCAGCTTATGCCAAGGACTGGTGCTGAGGTTTCTATCTTCTGGGCTAGGGTCTCCAAGGAGGGAGGCTTCTGTGGGGACCCTGGAGCACCAGGACATGTGGAAGCCAGGTGATATTGCAAAGTTATGCAGCCCAGAGAGTCAGTCGTTTTTCCAACCCTTGCTTACCTCCCTAGTCCACTGACCCTCCTGCATCAGGACAGTCTGGTCCCATCCCTAGGTTCCAGGCATGACAGGTCCAAGGGGGATACTCGCTAACCACATGCCTCCCAGCTCCCTGAGCCCCATGATTGTGCAACATGAGTATACAGCCAGCTCAGGCGCCAGGGGTGAAATACTAGGCCCGAGGAGCCAGGCATGTGGGGAACTGAGTCAGCTTCTTTCCCTTGTAGATTGTCGTTTTTCGTTCATGTGAGACTAGTGTTGATTAACACTGTTGTGTATGCTTTAGGGGACAAGCCTCTCGATTCACATATCGTGATGTGTACACCTAGTCTTTTTTGGAGTCTTGTCCCATATAGGTTATTCCAGTGTTAAGAAGTTTCTCTGTGCCAGCCAGTTGGGCCAGGTTTCTTACTGATTTAGATCTGTCAGTATGTAGGTGTTAATTCCAAATAGATTGTTTCTTCTTTCCTCCCAGCATTTCCCTTTTGATACCCTAATTATCTACGTTTGTGAGTCTGTTTCCCTTTAGAAATTGATGTGTTTGTATCTTTGGTCAGGTGAGAATTTTTGTTGCAAATGTCTGATTTGAGTTTCATGGCTGAGTAACTTTCCCTTCTATGTACCCCGTCTTCCTGAACCATCCTGTGCTGATGGCCAGTTTGTTGCTGGCTTCCAGGTGTGGACAGCATGTTGCAGTGAATGTGAATACAGATCAATGTAGGTCTGCTTACCATTCATGGAAACTTCATAGTGTCCTCCTTCAGTAGCTTTACTGGTTTCCCTTCGGAGAATATGGCTAGCATGTTTCCTTTTAACCAGCTCCTTTCTAGGATTGATCATAGAGTTTTTAATAGTGGACACTCGACTGTTCCGAGGTGATCCCCCATTGCAGTTACCAGTGGCATTTCTATCCTGATGAGTGCTGGTGTGTTCCTCTTACGTTTGTGTGTTTTAAAAGTTTATTCATTTTACTTGGAGCATAATTAAACTATTCTGATTTTTTTTTTTTTGCCAGACTTCATTGTGAATCGGCCATAGGCATGCATGTGTCCCCTCCATCCTGCACCCTACTCACGCCTCCCTCTCAGCCTGTCCCTGCAGGTTTTCCCAGAGCACCAGCTTTGCATGCCGTGCTTCATACATTACCCTGCAGTGGTCATGTATTTTACAAATTATAATGTGTGTTTCAGTGCTGTTCTAATAAATGATCCCAGCCTTGCCTTCCTGCACCGAGTCCAGAAGACTGTGTCTGCTTTCCATCTGTTTCCTTTGCTGCCCTATATGTAGGATCGTTGGTACTATCTTTCAGGATTCCATATGTGCTTTAATATATGGTCTGTCTTTCTCTGTCTGACTTACTTAACTGTATAATAGGCTTTAAGTTCATCCATCTCATTAGAACTGACTGAAATGTGTGGTCTTTTTTTTTTTAATAGCTATGTTCCATTTTGTGTATGTACCATAAATTCCTTATCCATTCATCTCTCAAAGGACAGCTAGGTTGCTTCCACATCCTAGCTATTGCAAATAGTGCTGCAATGAACATTGGCATACATGTGTCTTTTTCAATTCTGGTTTCCTTGGGGTATATGCCCTGTAGGGGGATTGCTGGGTCATATGATAGTTTTAATTTTAGTTTTTTAAGGATTCTATATACTGTTCTCATAGTGGTTGAAACACAGAAGAGGAAGTGGACAATTAGGGTAGAACAATTAAGTTTCAAGATTAAGTTCGGACAGAAACCTTTTCCATCACTCCCTGCTGATGTGTCCTTCCCTGTTCCATCCTGCACATGGATGGCACAGCTTTAGCCTTTACTCTGAACTTCCTAGTCCAAGCAAAAATCGAAGCATGAATTTTCTCCCAATGACAATCAAATTAATAAGGCAAATTGCTCTGGAAAAGAAGAGCTTTTCCTGGTACAGGGAATTGAAATGTTTCTGGGGTGAGTGGGAAGGTGGGGTGGAGGCTGAGTGGGTACCCAGTTCTAAAGACAGCCCCATGGGATATACTTGGCAAGTTTCACCAGTGGCTTCCTGGGAGAGACCTCAATGCAGCTCAGTGGCAGAACAGCAAAGTGCAGTTTGTGAGAGTTTTATAGAACCCAGGAATATGACCCTAAAATGAGCTCCCCTGGTGGCTCAGCAGTAAAGAACTCACCTGCAGTGCAGGAGCTGCTGGAGATGCGAGTTCAGTCCCTGGGTTGGGAAGATTCCCCTGGACAAGGAAATGGCAACCCACTCCAGTATTCATGCCCAGAGAATCCCATGGACAGAGGAGCCTGGCGGGCTACTGTCCATAGGGTCGCAAAGAGTCAGAAAAGACTGAAGTAACAGCATGCATGCATGTATGATCCTAAAACACAGCTTCTTGTTGCTTAACCCAAGGATTAAATGTAGAATAACCTAAGGAGTAGTACTTAACACATTTGTTGTAGTTACTGGTTCACACCTGCTTACCCCCAAAAGTGATCATCTTATTACGTCAGGACAAGTTTCACTTTGGTTTGATTAGTGGTAGGAAACTTCAAAGGAAAGGAATGAGGAGAATCATCTTTGCGTGTGATTGTACAGCAGTGATCACAGTCCTCTGCTTTGAATTCTGTGTACTCAGAAAGTTAGCTTCATAAGAGATCCAGGATCTGCACTTATGTTGTCAAAGGTTTTCTTTACTATTTCTAGAGGCTGACCTGAGGCAGTTTTGCATTAGCTGAGCAAAGGGACTGCATCTAGGTCAGCTTCTGGCACTTACAGAAGAGAGCCTTTACAAATATTTAATAAACTCAGCAGTACTCAAAGTTTTAAATTTAATTTTCCCTTTGTCAGTTGTATTTGCGAGTAAGATCTTACATTACTATATAGTGATTACTGTGTCTGATTCAGAAAGAAGTATATGCATTTTCAGTAGAAAAGCAAAAGAAAAAAGATTTATCAAATGACTTCAGTTCTCAAATAAGCCTTCTCTCTATAATTTAGGTCAAAATGTGCTCATGATGATATATACCTTCTGTTTGTTTTCAAATTAACTGCTGCCTTTCTTTGTATACATAGGAGCTTGATAAAGAACTCCCGGTGCTTAAGCCATATTTTATTGATAACCCTGAAGAAGCTGGAGTGAGGGAAGCTGGCTTAAGAGTCACATGGCTGGGACATGCGACAGTGATGGTGGAAATGGACGAGCTCATCTTGCTCACAGATCCCATCTTCAGTGCTCGGGCCTCCCCATCCCAGCACGTGGGTCCCAAGCGGTTTCGCCGTCCCCCGTGCACTGTGGACGAGCTGCCCCGGATAGACGCAGTCCTTGTCAGCCACAACCACTACGACCACCTGGACTACAATTCTGTCATCGCTCTCAATGAGCGATTCGGTAACGAGCTGAGATGGTTTGTGCCTTTGGGGCTCCTGGACTGGATGCAGAAATGCGGCTGTGAGAATGTGATCGAGCTGGACTGGTGGGAGGAGAACTGTGTCCCTGGACATGACGGGGTCACCTTCGTGTTCACGCCTTCCCAGCACTGGTGCAAAAGGACTCTGATGGATGACAACAAGGTTCTCTGGGGCAGCTGGTCTGTCTTGGGGCCTTGGAACCGATTTTTTTTCGCAGGAGATACTGGTTATTGCTCTGCTTTTGAAGAGATAGGAAAAAGATTTGGCCCTTTTGACCTTGCAGCTATTCCCATTGGAGCGTATGAACCAAGGTATGTGGGTGTCCAGAGAAAGCATTCCTGCTACATGGCAAATCAGCTGGACTCAAAGTAGTCATGATACATGTAATTTGTGATTTTATGGGTGGTCTTTGTTATATATTGGGTAGGGGCTTGTGCGTCAGACGCAGTTAAAAATTTTTTTTTAAATTCTAAAACATTTTAATTAGTCATATCAGTTAAATAATTATTCAAAATCAGAAGTTATATTGCCAAGAAAAAACAGCACAGTTTAAATAATTACTTTACCTAGCACAGAGTTCATGTACTATTCCGACTAAAATTAAACCCATCAGCCAATAATCAAATCTGACCCCGGCTTTGCCTTTCACATGGAAGGTACTCTCCTTATAGAAAGAACCACCTTTTGCTCCATGACTGGACTGCCCCCATCCCCTGCCCTGTGTTGAGGGCAGAAACAAGCAAGGGCTTGGCCTTTAGCCTCAGTCCCTGGTGATGGTCTCACTTCAGTCAGCAATGAAGTCAGTCGGGTCAAGACAGAGTTTCACAACTCAAGGTTTCACTGGCCCTCCAACCTCTCTGCACTCGTCACCTGACTTCAGAGCAGATAAAGGTCACGCTAGCATTTGAGACCCATCCATGGCCTATCTTTTCCTTAACACTATTTAAAGAAAAAAAGAAGTGATTTCAATGAACTTGGTTAGATTTCAGTGGACTGTGGTTGATATCTACATGTGAAGAGGAAAGAAACACAGAAAATAACGCGATAAGGGCTAATTTTAAAGGGCTTTCATTTTCCGAGGTGCCTGTGCAGGTCAGTTATGCAGACAGAAGGGCATGCAGGGTGGCATTTTATTTAGGCAGTCCTGCAAAGAGAAGAACACTGACACAGAGATGAACTGAGCAAATCTGATCATTTGTTTCTGATTTTGTTACACTTAAAACTTTAAGTTCATCGTAAACCATTTCATTACTATTTTTATTAATGCTTATTTCTCCTTTTTTTCCTCTAGTTTCTTCATTTAAGGGACTAGACATTTTTACCTTATTGAAAACTATTATGAACCAGTAACACTGCCAGAATTTCCCTTTTCCACATCTAATTCTGAATTCTAACGAAATCTCTCAAAATATCAACCTGTTTACACATCAATTTTATATGGTATTGATCCTTATTCAATGTATCTTCTTAGTATATTAGAACAGTTCTTATATGTAATTGTGAAAATAAATTTTCATATGTAGCAAGATACATGTGTCATATATAGGTGATGATACAATGTGTACAGCCTGAGCGCACAAATGCACTCATATAATTCCCTTCCTGCTTGCATCGTAGTTGTCTTGTTCCTAAGATGGGAAAAGGATCGGGGAGGGGACACTATTTGCTCTAAATAATTAAATCATGGTAGCCTCTACTCTGCAATCCAGTTATCTGGTCAGTACTAAAGTTTTAGAAATAATGTTATCAGCAACATTTCAAAGTCTATAAATGTAAGACAATTACACCTAAAATGATTTTCAGTGATCTTAGAACATTTTCATCCTTACATCTGGGATCCCCTGTCATCAAGTTTCCTATCCAAGACAGGTAGGATTTTAAGTTCTTTATTTTTTATACTGGAGTGAACATTTTAAATTTATTTCAGACAGACATGAAGGTAGAAAGGAGTATGTGTATTTCTTTGATTTGAAGTACAAGTTTCAAAAACTCAGTAGAAACACCTGATTCCACAGTAGAACCAGTAGAAACGGTTTGCATCCGGCCCTGACTCTGAGTGTCAGGAGACACAGCAGAGCAAGTGCTCTCTCGTCTGCTGAGCAGAACCAGGGGCTCTGTCCTCAGCCCTGCGGCTCCTCACCATCAATAACACCCCTTGAGCCGCTGCAGACAGACTGGCTTTTCCATAGTGTCTCTAAAAACCGGAGCAGCTCCCTGCTGGATCCAGGTCGCTTAAACTGCAGCATCAGCTGACAGTAGCAGACCTGGGATATAAATAATGTGAAGACACTGTTGTTTTTCTAAAGTGGTGGCTGGGAAAGCAAAGGATTTACTTGTAGATAGTACACTATATTTTACTTACCAGAAATAATTCTTTGTCCCTAAAGTGCTGGTTTTGTCAACTAAATCGGTGCTGTATTTGATGCTTTGAATAAACTGTCTTGTTTACTCCTCACAACACCCCAGTGAAGTGGGAATAGCTACTATTTCACAGACAAGGAAGATGCAAGCTGGAGAATTTGAAGTGGCTGCCAAGGCATTCCCAGGAATTGGTAGAGCCAGGTTCACGCCCAGGCCCCCTGTCTCCAGAGCTCTGCTCTTCCCAGGCCTGAGGCAGCTGGCCAGCATTTCTACACTCTGTCCAGTCCCCTGAAGTCCCCTTTTTTCTTACCAAACCACACACCTCATCTTTGGTTGTATGATGTTAATTAAATCCTTGATTAGTAATTGGATTTTATTTTTGCTCCTGATATTACAATTTATACAGTAATTTTTGTTTGCTTTTCACTTTAGCATGTTAAAAAAATGGTTTCTGTAAGTTAGGTTATTTTGCAACTGAAGTTTTCATTTTTAATTTGTTACCCATTATTCTACTTCTTTGATTAATACCAAGACTGCAAGATATCTTTTTAAGATAAGACATTTCTTCAGAATAAATCCTCAGTAAAATGAAAATACATGTTAGTCAAAGGGGAGTTTTGCTTGAGACTTACCTACTGTATAGCAGTTTGTACAAAAAATATTTTAGTGGTCTGAGGGAGATTGTTTTGACTACTGTGACTTACTCCTGTGTAGAATCTTAAAGGCTGATGAAGCAGTAATTAGAACTGAGTGTATATTTCAAAGGCTATATTTAATAAATTACTGTTTTCTAAGGTGGTTTATGAAGTACCAGCATGTAGACCCAGAAGAGGCTGTAAAGATCCACATTGATGTTCAGACTAAAAAGTCTGTGGCAATTCACTGGGGAACTTTTGCCTTAGCAAATGAGGTAAGTACGACTGGTCACAGTAACTCACCGTGTGTCTGACATGGGATAGGATGCAGGCATCAGTGTGCCTGGCAGTGTGTGCAGAAACCAGACTAGAATCTGAACCTGCGTGGTCATCACAGTCATCAACATGAATTACAGTGGTAAATTATTAATTAGTAAAACAATATTTATATACAGTGAAGAAAACCTCTTCATTGCATGGGGTCTTTTGAATTATTTACATAACCAAAAATATGTGTGGTCTTAGGAAATAGGAAAATGAATCATCATGTCATTTCTCTCAAGGCAGGCTTTTATTTCAGTGGAAGATACAAGATATGTACAGAATTACTCTAAAAGTGTTACAAAAAGTGGGACAGATAAAGGGGTCTCAGAGTCAAGGACTGTTACTAATTGAAGGGATCAGGGAGAGCTTCATGTAAGAGATGACATTTAAACTTGGCTGTGAGAAGGTAAGGGAGAAGGCTTCTCAAGAGGAGGAAAGTGTGGGCGTGGAGAAGGTGAGCAGTGAGTTCAGCCAGAGTGTGAATGCTGTCAAGAGCAGCAGGGGAAGGAAGGCTGGACAGCTTAGAACTTTTCAGAAGTGTTATTTGTCCAGTAAACACGGATTCTGTGTCTGCTGTGTGCCAGGCACTGGGATAAATAAATGGTGGTTTTATTCTTAAACTAGTAGAGAAGACTTGATTTTCCTATAAAGTACCTGGACCCTAGAACTCTGCTACTAGGCAGAGTTGTGGGATCAAACAGAAGCTTAGCAAAATGCTTTCTCTCCTCTGCTGGAGCCAGGGCCTGTTCTAAGCAAAACTTAGAAACGGACAAGCGAACTGGGCTGCTTCTCCTTGCTCTCTGTGGCACCTTCCCCATTCCAGGGCCTCTCTGCAGGAGTCCTGTGCTTTTTAAGCTTTCCGTCCCTCTCGTCTGGCCTGCCTTCTCCCCTGGCCTGCCTTCTCCCCGGTTGCATCTTATTCCTTAATTAACACACTGCCTGCCCCTCCCATCAGAATTCCCATTCTGCAGTGCTGCGGTCCTGACCTTCACTGTTGGTGGGGACACAACAGAATCCATAGCTGAATGACCACGAGCATAGGAACAGTGAAGGAAGAGTATGTGTTTCTGTGTATTTGGAGAAACACAAGTACACAGCTTTACTGCTGTATTTAGTGGCAGTGTCTTATTCTATGTGTGTGTGTGTTCCATATGTATATAAATTTAGATATGAGTATGCTTATTTATGTTCCATATATATTTCAGCAACTTAGATGAAGTAATAGTATTTTATTAAAGCCTGCAGACAGAAGAGTCAAAGATGAGTCGTAGATTTTTAACAAGTAATTGGAAAGATGGTTATGCTCTTGACTGAGGTGGGAATTTGAGGAGAGGAGAGGAGCGAAAAGCCTCAGTCTTTAAGAGTTATTGTATTATTCAGTCTTCGGGAATTACTCCTGTTAAAAATCTAACCTTCATCTTTACTTCTTAATGAAACATAAAATACAAGCTCATTTAGTCTTTTTAACATTAGTTGTCTAAATCTGACAACTGCGAGTTTGCTAAATAAATTATAAAGAATTTGTAGGGAGGATATTTAGCCTATGCTTTGCAGACAGTTTTAAATGATTTACATGTAAATAGTTGTAATAACTGCTTACTACAGTATAAGCAGCTTAAGGATGTCCTTGACTTGGCAACACTTAAATCAGATGTTGCTGTACATGCATTTTCTCTGAGGAATGTTAAGTGAATTTCTTACATGTATTTAAACATTTAAGTCATTAGTTTTGGTGGAAACAAACTATAGGCACTACATAATATATGTTAACTTTTTAAATGACCAGGCTCTCTATTTTGAGTATATCTTAGAAAGGGAACAGTTTGAGTTCTCTGGGGCTGGTTGTGGGTCCAGATTACTGGGAGTTTTCACCACTTACTCACTTACTCATATTTATGTCCAATCTACTATCTTGACTAATGCATACTGTTTGGTCCCAGGGCTATAGGGCATTTCTATCTTCCCTGCAGGACTAAAGTGCCTGCATTAAAACAGTTTTCTTGCCTACTTCTCAAGTTATCATCTAGATAAGCAGCGAAGAACTGACCTGTGAAGAAACTCACAGAGATACTGCAACATCAAAATCCATACTAAGTTAGAGCTTATAACTAAAGTTACAGTTTAGGAAAGAAACTATTAGTGTGAGATAATTGTTTTATTATTGGCTGAGAGTTGTAGAACACAGGGGAAGTGGGAAAGAGTTTCATCATTCTGACAGCTCTTAACAGTTTTGCAAAGGAATGCTTCTTGCCTTGGGCTGTTAAAGTTATATTTTACTGGTGATACACTAGCATCCTATGTGCAAGGATAAGACTAACAGTAGATTTCTGTTATCAACTAACCTTAATAAGTGGCTGTTTCTAGGGATACAGGGTACCCAATGCTTAGTTAACCTCAGTTGCTCAGCAGACAGTGGCAACACATCTCTGAACACAGCCATAAATCTAGAAGTGAGCAAGCAGGGAGGAAAAAACTTGTGGCCAGTAACTGTTAGCAGATCTGTACATCTGAAACCACAGAAAACTTACCTGGTTTTCCTACCGCGTCACTGGCTGGCCCTTCGTAGTCTGTGGCTGGTTCCTCCTCTCCCTCCCAGCAGTGAGACTGTTAGGACTCCACAGTCCGGGCGCCCCTTCTCTTCTCTAGCTGGTTACTCCCTGGGGGCTCTCACCAGTCTCGTGGCTTTAAACACGGTCTATGCACCATAAGCTCTCTAACCCAGGTTCTTCCCTACAGTCCACATTTACCTACTTTTCTCCACTTGGATGTCCACCAGATTACAAAAACTTCATACTAAAAGTTAAAAAGCTTCATACCAAACTTCCTGTTCTTTCCTCAAACTTGTTTCTCTTCCTTCCAGCTCCTCAAGCTAAAATCTTGACTGTCGTATATCCTCTGTCCTATTTTCTCCAAATGCAGTCAGCTCACCTTTCAGACTGTATTTGGACCCTGACTGCTTCTTATCCTGTTCACCAATGCCACACTGCAGAGGGCAGTGACCTTTACCCCTAAATCAGATCATGACACTTCTCTTCCAGGAGACTCCCCCCCCCGCCCCCGCCAAGTCAAAGCCACAGTGACTCTAACGGCCGCCTATAAAGCCCCGCGCTGTCTGCTCCGTCAGGTGTGTGTTGCCATCTCCAAGAGATCTTCTTAGGTGGTTGTATTTAAAATTAAACCTCCACCTCTGATACTATTTTGTCCCCAGAACATATCACCCACCCCAATAATATTTTCGTATTTGTTCACTTCTTACCTGTCTGTGTATTGGGATGTTAGCCCCAGGAAGGCCAGCGCTCTTAATTCGGCTCCCTGACCTGGCTACTCCAGGTACTCACGAGACACTACTGCATGAAGGGTAGCAACGGACTTAACCGCTGGCGATCAGAGTAGAGACCGGGTGATTTTTACTCCTGCTTTAACTTTCACATTTTACAGCTTTTCTGATTGAAGTTGAAAAAAAGAAAATAAAAACCTTTTCTGTAACAGCTGTTTTTCCCCCTTTATTTGATATAAATAGCCACTATCCAATGTACAGATTTAACTCAAAAGAGAAATAACCGATGAACTGATTTATCTTTTATACCTTTTACTTTAATAATTATAACACATTCAAGTGGTTTTAATTTATTTGGAAAACATTTGAGTAGGTTGAAACATCCTTATGTAGTGTGCTGTGTTCCCCCCCCCCTTTTTTTTTTAAGCAGTGAAAAGGTGAGGAAACACAATGAAACTCCATTTGTCAAATCTATTCTCCAGCTCCCTCTTCACTTCTCAGGCTACAGATGTGGTATGTGGCGGGGGCTTGGGGATGACAGCCCTTCTGCAGCCAAAAATAGTCTCTAGAGTTTGCTTACACACAGATACTCTTCCTTACAATCTAAGTTTCTATAGTCTCCCTAAATATTGGTAACACTTAATTCTTTAGCACTGGTTCCATTTAGACTGGAATTTCATGTAGGGAAAATATTGATCAGAGTTCATGAAGTCTAATGTTCAATCTAAGTTGGCACCAAAGTTGACATACATGGTGTTAGATAAATTGATACGTGTGACACTTATATCAACAATGATTATATATTAGAAAGTGATTGACTCATTTGCTAATCTTTCAATGAAACGGAAAGATTTTAAGCAGACTTTGTTGGTTATTTTAGTTGAAATCTTGTTTGAACGATCCCCTCAAATATAGGTATGCTTAATCTTTTTCCATTTTTGTTTCTCTCTGCCCTTTGCCAGCATTATTTAGAACCTCCAGCGAAACTGTGTGAAGCTCTAGAAAGATACGGACTTAAGACTGAAGATTTTCTTGTCCTGAAGCATGGCGAATCAAGATACCTTAATACTGATGATGAAGATGTTGAGTAATACGAACATAAGAGCTTTTCATGAAAAAGGCATCATTTGATATACATGTGAAAAGACTAAGAAATTCATGAATATTATGATTTTTTACATTTGGAAACAACTTCTGTAGGTTTATGTTCTGTTATCACCTGATACTAATATGATTGCTGGTCCATATAAACAAGAGTTCAGAGGTGGGTCATTAAAATCCACATTAGCCAACTCATTATTTAAGGTCCTGTCTCAGTGACATAAACACTGCAATGGGTTTTGTTTTTTTTTAACTAAAGCACTCTACTTTCATGGTAGTTTTGAGGTTATGAAAAACCAATTTAAAAAACTCACTTTTTTTATTCTTGGGGGCCTTCTGCAAGGTAAGTCAAGGCTATGTACCTACCTAGATTTTCTTGGAGGCCTGCACAGAGAAACATTTTATAGTCAGAGTAAATGATGACATTGATTCCCATATGCTTATAGCAATTTGTGCTCTATTAAGATTATGCCAAATGGTAAGTGATTTATTTTTTTTAAACATAAAAACATAGGAGTTTTGGCTAAGTTACCATTTGTAAAGACAATTTTTTAAAGAGAGGAACAGTATATTCTATGGCACATCTACCATCCTTATGGCAGAAGCCCTCTGAGCTGGGAAGTGTGGTTATAAGACATGACTTATGAAATTTTCTATTTTTAATTTAAAACTCAGACCTGCTCAGCACAAATACAGCTGCAAGGAAATAATTTAAAAAGACAAATGCACATCTTATATGTTGAAAGAGCATATACTTTGCATTTTTATTTTTTCCCTATTCCATCTCCTCTCTATGTAAATATACTCATTCTTTTTCTGGATTCTTAGCTCGAACTCCAATGGCAGCGAGATTTATAAGTATTCTATGTTTTACATGAGTGTGATGTCTTATATTTTTATATCAAATGATCCTTAAGCACGGTTCTACTTGTATTAAGCCAGTGTGGAATGTTCGTGGTTAAAAAGAGACAGTGATTTAGTCACAGACGGGCTCTGCAGGCACTTGGTAACTGTGACCCTTCCTAAGGGGGAGAGCCGAGCAGAAGCCTGTTCTGTCTTCCTGATCGAGTCTCAGTAAAGTGAATTTTATTCATACAAAATGGTCAAAGTACAGGTTTTTCGACACCAAATGCTGCCCAGGCAGCCCTGTAATTTCTTTCACATACATGTGCATGTTAGCCGCTCGCTCTGCACTCCAGCCCTGCTTCCACCGTGGACCTCCTGTGTGCCTCAGCGTCCTCCTCACGTGAACAAGAGGACGACGCCCACCTACCTCCAAAACTGAAGAAGTAATTGGCTTGTTTTTTTAAAAGCACTTTGAAAATACACTGCCTACTACAGATAGGTAGATTTGAAAGTGGAAAACAGGCTACTGCTTTTGATATACTTTGATATATTCAAGCATATATAGGGGCAGTAAAACATTGAGGACTGACAACTTTATCTCCTGCATTTTGTAAATTTGCAGTTACAGCCAAAATAAATGTAAACTATTTATAAAAATTTCAGTATTTCTAGCTACAAAGATGCAGCAAATCTGTTAAGGGGAAATGTATATGTAGTACAGGTGAATGTATATGATTTGAGGGCACTAAAGCACATAAAATTTCCCCCTAAAATAAACCTTCAGAAGGAAAAAAAAAAACCCAACACTTTCACTCCAAAGGAATATTTCGCAAGCAGAGAGGAGTCCAGATGTTGGGCTTACTGGTGGATTAGCTCTGGCACGTGTTGCCCTGATACTGGCCAGTGCTCTGTGGTCACCCTCCTCGCTGTTGCACGCCAGACTGAAAATTCATCTCTTACCTCATCTCTGTGAAGCAAAGCCATGCACATCTTGCTTAGTTATTTTTTCTCCTTGAATGGCCTTAATTTTTTCGCATGCATTGTTTACCTGAGGGTCTGCCTCAGGTATTTGGACCTGCCTCATTTTTCTAAGCTTGCTCCATGCTTTAATTTTTATCAACATTAGCATTCTTTCCACTTTGGCATTTTGTTCCTTAAGTACATTGAGCTTCATCTTTCCTATCTGCATTTTGAAGGGTTTTATGTGCAAAGCAAAGACAGATTTTGAAAAATTAAACAAATCCCCTCTGTTCCCTCCAGTCAGTTTAATACCTTTCATTTGTCTCATCCTCTAAGTCAATTTCATTTTTCTCTTTGATTAGCCAGCATCCATACCAACATGTAAGATATTACTGAAATTCATTTCTCCTGTGGTTGGAGGAACACTTTGATACTCATTGCCCAAGAGGGTGCGGCTATCCAATAGGATCACCTAAAAAAGTAAGATGTACCCTGACCTACAAAGGTAAAGATCTAATTGTGCATTTTCACCGTGTGATTCTTTCTAGATAGTTAAAATGACTCCCCCTCCTGATTTTCTCTAGCAGTTTGACATTTCAAACTCAATGCTCTGATCTCCAGGAAATGTTATTTGTGTGAGGAAAAGAACAGATGGAGTTTTAGAATCCAGTGCTGCTACAGCACATTAAAATGTAATCTTTTTAATGTATGTATATTTTGAATATATATTTTCATTAAATGAGGAAGACTACGCAAAATTGTTATGAAGAAATGTGCCTTTTGGGGAAGTAATATTTACGTTTGCATCACTGAAAATGATTCTTAGCTCTCATCATGTATAGCTAGTTGAGAATTTTCATCATATACTGAATGTTTTCTACTGTAAAAAATATTTCTCCAAAGTTTCATTTCTGTATCAGTATAACCCTGAGAAAGCACATTTTTCTGTTTGAGGATTTGTAACTTCCTATGGAAATCTATGTATTTAGAAATGAAATTCAAAATACTCTTCTCTTAAAGATTTGCCTTAAATATATGAATAGGAAACCTTCTGCTTGCAAACTGATTTACTTAATAACTAAGCATGGTGGTGGTCATGAACTTGAATATTACAAAACGTGGGGAAGTCAAATATAGCAAATTGTTACAGTAGCTTATTGGACAAAGATATGATTTAAAATAACTGCTGAGAATTTTTATAATTTTAGTCATGTAAAATATGGATGAAAATTAATGAATAAAACTTTTAAAGGGAGAAAATAATCTTGCCACTTTTTTCTACTTAAAAAAAAAAACCTATGAATTTTTTACTCTGAGCATAAATTTTAAACACTAGACTAAGCACCTGTACAAAGAAAAGTCATTTCCTCACTCTCCAATCCTACTCTCAGGAGACTGGGTTTCATTCTAGATATACCAAAATGCCTATATATGAATGACAGAAGCATTGTTTTGATTGATACCAGTATGTTATACACAGTAAACAGGAGGGTATTAGGAAACATTTTTCCTAACAGTTAAAAGTTTTCATGGACTAAAAACAGATTCTATGATTAGAACAGACCTGAGTGGCAGGTGGCCTTGGGAGTACAGGATCTCACAGCTACTAGAAGAACAAGGTTAGGGCAGTTAGAAAACAGTGTTGCTGTTCCGGTGGAGTAACTGCAAATCACTTTGGACAAGGGAAGGGTAGCTTACACACAAAAGGTCACTGTCTCTCCTAGCTAAAGTAGCTTAGCAAAAAGCAAAATAAGAACAGTTTCAGGATAAGCTCTTATAGTCATCTTATCAATAAAATGGTCCAAAACAAACCAGAAGACCATGGCAAGTTGTAGCTGTGTTGAAGATGAAATGTATTTACAGTACATGATATTTACTGTTTCAATTCTGCAGCTGAAAGAATCTCTTTGTGAGGAAGGTGAAAAAGGAGAAATTTCTATGTGCTACTTCTGGACTGCATTACTCTTTGGAAAAATACGACCAACCAATTAGAATTCTGGTATCATTGTTACCTTTTCCTTCACATCTGCATCATGGTGATGAACTAAAGCTTTCATTTTCTGGGCACATTCTTTTCCATACAACAGGGAAAACAGTGAACCTGCAGGGAAAGTTGGCTGCGTAGCTAAATGGCGCTCTTCATTGAGGCAGTTTGTTATATTCTGAAGCAGTGTGAGAACGCGAAGAAGAATCTCCTTTGGTACATGGCCATCAAGAAGTGAAAGGAATGAGGAGTCCACCTGAAATAGGAAACAATGAGAATTAAAAATATATGAAAACATTTTCCATGGGTCTTTTCACATGTACTGAACACATTTTAAAAATCCTGTTGTGGAAAACTATCCCTGAGACAGCATAACATAAATATGTAAAATCTTAAGCACCCCTGTATCATATACCAAAGGAAACAGGAGGCTTTGTGTCTTAGCTTAAAAATGCTATTTTCTTGGAATCCTAGAATGTAGTCATTTTTCCTCTTTAAGATCCATCATATATAGTCATCATGGAAACTCATTAATTCAAGGTGCCAGGTATAAGGACTGAGCAGATGAATAATAAACAGGGTCCTTTTTCTACAGGATATTCTATCATAGTACAAACTATGCTTCCTTCAAAATACCACAGCTTTTAATTATCTTGCTCATTTCTTACATTTTCTGTCTCCTCTACCTAGACTGTAAACGCAAGCAGACAAGCACCACGTCATGCTGTCCTCACTGGTATCCTAGCACTCAGCTGGGCATCAGGCGCATGGTGGGGCCTCCGTGAATACTAGTGTCTCTGGATACTGAGATACACTGAGCATTAATAAGTATGAAAGGTGTGTTAAGTACCCCAAAGTGAAGAACAGAGACACAAAAATTATTACTACTAGGGAGACCTTCGGAGAAGGCAATGGCAAGCCACTCCAGTACTCTTGCCTAGAAAATCCCATGGATGGAGGAGCCTGGTAGGCTGCAGTCCGTGGGGTCGCTAAGGGTCGGACACGACTGAGCGACTTCACTTTCACTTTTCACTTTCACACACTGGAGAAGGAAATAGCAACCCACTCCAGTGTTCTTGCCTGGAGAATCCCAGGGACGGGGGAGCCTGGTGGGCTTCCATCTATGGGGTCACACAGAGTTGGACACGACTGAAGTGACTTAGCAGTAGCAGGGAGACCTTTCCAAAAGTTTTCAGAAGTAAAATATGGTCTTTACAGAAAATTGAGGTAATTCATATAGGTAAAAAGAACCAAAACAGAAGGAAAAACCGCCTCTAATATTGCTCCTCAGGGAGAATTCCTGTTAATATTTCGGGATAAATCCTTTCCTTCTGAATCTGTCTGTCCAAACTGACGTATAGACAGCACAAATATGCAGGTACTTACTTGGGCATCAAGAAGTCGATCTGTCATGGCTGGATTTTCAGACAAATTCAAAAGAAGCTTCAAAACTTGAACCTGAAACAAGAAAAATATCAGATTATTTCAGACAACCAAGCATGGATTTTCTCTACCTGACATGCTGTCTCCCAGCCATGTCCATATTTTAAAGTCCTGCCTATTCTTCAAGGTCTGATTCAAATTCTCTCCATTCCATGAACTCTTCTCAATTCACTTTACTTAAAAAGCACAGTTTTTCAATTATACTGATAGGGAGAAAATAGTGAATGTCTTCACTTCCCACCACTGGCCCACACAAATACCTAACACAGGGTAACTTTAACATATTACATAAATAATCTTTATTATGATTGAAAGTGAAAGTGAAGTCGCTCAATCGTGTCCGACTCTTTGCAACCCCATGGACTGTTAGCCTACCAGGCTCCTCCTTCCATGGGCTTCTCCAGGCAAGAATACTGGAGTGGGTTGCCATTTCCTTCTCCAGGGGATCTTCCTGACCCAGGGATTGAACCTGGGTCTCCCGCATTGCAGGTAGATGCTTTAACCTCTGAGCCACCAGGTATTATGATTACTGTCACGTAAAATGTGATCTTTGGAACAAAAAAGCCATCTGTCAAACTTCAGTTTATTTCTACTTAAAGTATGAAAATGTAGGGAAAGTTTGGTTATGAAGACTTAAACGGTGCTTTTTTTACTAGCTTTCTGTGATTCCTGGTGCATACTGTTACATGAAAAATTTTACAATCTTTTAAACAGACAATGATATAATCAGCAAAAACATGTTAACAACTTAACACTGGACTAACTACTTGCATTCTTTTTTTGGCATTTTTAATTGGAGGATAATTGCTTTACCGTGTTATGTTGGCTTCTGCCATACAGCAACATGAATCAGCCACAGGTATACACATGGCTTCTCCGTCTTGAACCTCCCCTCCCACCCCACCCAGCTTGTCACAGAGCACCGGGTTTGAGCTCTCTGCATCATACAGCCAGTTCCCACTGGCTCTCTAGTTTATATATGATAACGTATACGTTTTCAATGCTCCTCTCTATTCATCCCCCTCTCTCATTTCCACACTGTGTCCACACGTCTATTCTCTATTTCTGCATCTTCACTGCTGCTGCTGCTGCTGCTAAGTCACTTCAGTCGTTTCCAACTCTGTGTGACCCCATGATGGAAGCCCACCAGGCTCTCCCGTCCCTGGGATTCTCCAGACAAGAACACTGGAGTGGGTTGCCATTTCCTTCTCCATCTTCACTGCTCCCCTGCAAATAGGTTCATCAGTACCATCTTTCTAGATTCCATATGCATGTGTTAATATATGATACTTTTCTCTGACTTACTTCACTCTATATAAGAGGCTCTAGGTTCACCCACCTCATTAGAATTGACTCAAATGTGTTTCTGTTTATGGCTAATATTCCATTGTACATATGTACCACAGCTGTTCTATCCATCTGCTGACAGACATCTAGGTTGCTTCCATATTATAGCTATTGTAAATAATGCATTTCAGTTATGGTCTCCACAGGGTATATGCCCAATAGTGGGATTGTTGGATTATATGGTGGTTTTATTCCTAGTTTTCTTTTTTTCAATTTTAGGATAATTGCTTTTCAGAATTTTGTTTTCTGTCAAACATCAACATGAATCAGTCATAGGTGTACATATGCATTCCTAGCTTTTTTAAGGATCAGGACTTTCCCTAATCTCCTTGCCCTATGGAACCATTGCTGAGAAAAGAGGATATGCTGCCGCCGTGTGGACACTTCCCATAATTACAACGGGAAAAACCAGGGCTGAGGGGAACTATCTTACTGCAAGGCCTGCAGAGCTATTAATGAAACCTGCCCTGGAGAAATGTGCTGTGGTAAGCAATCAAAAGAAAATTCCAAATAGGCTCAAATTTGAGGCCACTTCAGGAGTTAAGTTGTACTCACAACATTCTTTTAAGAAATGAAACACATAAGAGGATGCTCACCATCGCTCATTAGTAGAGAAATGCAAACTGTCACTACAATGAAGGATCACCTTGCACCAGTCAGAGTGGCCATCATTAAAAACTATCAACAACTGCCAGGGAGGACGAGGTGAAAAGGAACCCTCCTAGCCTGTTGCTCAGACAGTAACCTGGTGACAGCCACAAGGGAGGACACTGCAGGTTTCTTAAAAAATTAAGTAGAGCCACATTTGATCTGGAATCCCACTCCTGGATATATGTCTGAAAGAAACGAGACAAAATTCATGCAGAACCACCCCAAAGGGTATTTAAGGAGAAAACCAGATTTTGAAAAATCTCATGCAGCCAAGTATGCACTGGACAAGAATTTTTTACATCCGACAAATGGAAGCAAACAAAATGTTTATCGAGAGAGGAATGGATAAGGAAGTGACACATGTACACAATACAATATGACTCAGCCAAGAAAAAGAATGAATTATTGTGATTTTCAGGATCATAGATAAACTAGGGGATAATTAAAGAAGTGAAGAAAGTCAGAATCAGAAAAATACAAATATCACTTAAAAGTGGAGTCTAAAAATACACATAGATTACTTGAGAAAATATAAGCAGACGTGAGTTAAAAAACATACTAAATGAGAAGGGGTAAAGGATAAATTATACAGTTCAGATATAACAGATATAATGACTCCATATGAAATAGATTATCAACAAAGACCTAGCTATAATAAGGGGGTTCAACACTCTAATAAGCTACATGGGAAAAAAATTCAATTGTGAATCGATACGTATATGTACAAAACTGAAAATACATTTTGTATACCTACAGCACTCATTACCTTGTATATCAACGTTAGTACAGTAAGAAAAAAAGTGAATTTAATTAAAAATAACAAGGATGGAGACAAGATTTCAGTCTGTCATCATACTTTCCACTTTATAATTCAACACTGAATCAGGACTTTCACTGAGGCTCTGGTTGCTTTAAAGAACCACAGTTGGGCTGAGGAGAGCCTGCCACTTTGTGGTCACTGTTTAGATCAACAACATTAACAACAGAGTTGAGTGTACATAATCTTCACAAGGCTTGCAGGGCTCTATACTTGTTCTCAAGAAATGCCTGGGGTAAATCAACAATAGAGAACTGAAAACAGGGCAGACTTTAAAGAAGCCAATTTCAAGAGGTAAATTTTATTTACACTTCATAAAATATAAGCACATGGGGAGATACAGAACATCACTCATTATTAACATAATATTGACTAGATAAAAAGGAGCTACTGAATAGCACAGTGAACAATACTGAACACACTAATAATCTATATGGGAAAAGAACCCAAAAAAGAAGATTCAGGTCTATGTATAACTGAATCAAGGTCCTGTACACCTAAAACAAACACAACACTGAAAATCAGCTCTAGACCAATGAAAAAGAAAAATGGGGGGGAAGGGTGCCATGAAGAAATGCTGTCACCTTGTGGCTCTTTGCCCTAAGGGAAACTAAAAATCTGTGCTGATGGGCAATTAATATTCACAAGGGGCAGTCAAGAAAAACACCTGCCCTCAAGATATATCCTGGGGGTATGACATCAGAAAAGATTTCAAAACAGGGCAGATGCTCAAGAACCCAATTTCAAGAGCTGTTTCACTCACCTTGTTTACAAAAAGAAAAGAAAAGATGTCATTATTGCTAAATATTCAGTTCAGTTCAGTTCAGTCGCTCAGTCGTGTCCGACTCTCCGTGACCCCATGAATCACAGCACGCCAGGCCTCCCTGTCCATCACCAACTCCCGGAGTACACTCAAACTCATGTCCACAGAGTCTGTGATGCCATCCAGCCATCTCATTCTCCGTCGTCCCCTTCTCCTCCCGCCCCCAACCTTTCCCAGCATCAGAGTCTTTTCCAGTGAGTCAACTCGTCACATGAGGTGGCCAAAGTATTGCAGTTTCAGCTTTAGCATCAGTCCCAACAATGAACATCCAGGATTGATCTCCTTTAGAATGGACTGGTTGGATCTCCTTGCAGTATAAGGGACTCTCAAGAGTCTTCTCCAACACCACAGTTCAAAAGCATCGATTCTTCGGTGATCAGCTTTCTTCACAGTCCAACTCTCACATCCATACATGACCACGGGAAAAACCATTGCCTTGACTAGACGGACCCTGGTTGGCAAAGTAATGTCTCTGCTTTTTAATATACTATCAAACAGGAGATGGCAAGAGTGAACATAGACATTCTAGGAATCAGTGAATTAAAATGGACTGGAATGGGTGAATTTAACTCGGATGACCATTATATCTACTACTGTGGGCAGGAATCCCTTAGAAGAAATTGAGTAGCCATCATGGTCAACAAAAGAGTCTGAAATGCAGTACTTGGATGCAATCTTAAAAACGACAGAATGATTTCTGTTCGTTTCCAAGGCAAACCATTCAATATTACAGTAATCCAGGCCTATGCCCCAACCAGTAATGCTGAAGAAGCCGAAGTTAATCGGTTCTATGAAGACCTACAAGACCTTTTAGAACTAACACCCAAAAAAGATGTCCCTTTCATTATAGGGACTGGAATGCAAAAGTAGGAAGTCAAGAAACACCTGGAGTAACAGGCAAATTGGCCTTGGAGCACGGAATGAAGCAGGGCAAAGGCTAATAGAGTTTTGTCAAGAGAATGCACTGGTCATAGCAAACACCCTCTTCCAACAACACAAGAGAAGACTCTACACGTGGACATCACCAGATGGTCAACACCGAAATCAGATTGATTATATTCTTTGCAACCAAAGATGAAGAAGCTGTATACAAGACCAGGAGCTGACTGTGGCTCAGATCATGAACTCCTTATTGCGAAATTCAGACTTAAATTGAAGAAAGTAGGGAAAACCACTAGACCATTCAGATATACCTCAATCAAATCCCTTATGATTATACAGTGGAAGTGAGAAATAGATTTAAGGGACTAGATCTGATTGATAGAATGCTAAATATTAGAGCAGTGCAAATCAAAACTACAAACAGATTTCCTCACACCATTTACAATGGCCACTGTCCAAAAGACAATGCTGGAAATGGTGTGGAAAAATGGAAACCTCCCTGCACCCTTGGTGAGAAGGTAAATTAGTAACAGCCACGATGGAGAACAGTGTGCAGGTTGTTTAATGAAAAGGGGGATGAAATTAGAATATTCACTAACATACAGAAAAATAAACTCCGAACATATTAAAGACCTCAACAAAAGGATGAATAATGTAGAGCCCTTGAGGAAAATACAGGCAGAACATGCTTTGACATAAATTTCAGAAAGTTCTTTTTTGAGTCACCTCTTAGAATCACGAAAAATAAAAATAAACTAATGGGACCTAATTCCACTTGAAAGTATTGGCACAGCAGAGGAAAACATAAATACAACAAACAGACAACCCTTAGAATGTAACTAATATTTGCAAACAAAGACACCCATGAGGAATTTATCTCCAAAACATACAAACAGCTTATGCACCTCAGTATCAGAGAAACAACCCAATCAAATGGGGGCACAAGATTTAGATGAACATTTCTCCAAAGACGTAGAGATGGCCATTAAGCACATGAAAAGATGCTCAGCATTTCTAAGTTATTATAGAACTGCAAATCAAAAGTACAATGTGATACCACACAGTTCAGAATGGTCATCATCAAAAAAATCTACAACAATAAATGCCAGAGAGGGTGTGGAGAAAAGGGAACCCTACTACACTGTTGGTGTGACTGAAAATCAGCAAATCCACGGAGAACAGGACAAAGGTTCATTAAAAACTAAACGGAGAAGTATCGTAGGACCCAGCAATCTCATTCCTAGACATAGATCCAGAGAAAACTATAATTTTAAAAGACAGATGCATTATACATTATGACCAAGTGGGCTTTATCCCAGGGATGCAAGGATTCTTCAATATTCACAAATCAATCAATGTGATACACCACATTAACAATTTGAAAGATAAAAACCATATGATTGTCTCAATAGATGCAGAGAAAGCCTTTGACAAAATTCAACCTCCTTTTATGATAAAAACCCTCCAGAAAGTCAGCATAGAAGGAACATACCTCAACATAATAAAAGCCATATATGATATGGCAAACACCCTCAATGGTGAAAAACTGAAAGCATTTCCCCTAAAGTCAGGCACAAGACAAGGGTGCCGACTCTCACTACTACTATTTAACATAGTTTTGGAAGTTTTACCACAGCAATCACAGAAGAAAAAGAAATAAAAGGAATCCAGATTCGGAAGAAGAAGTAAAACTCTCACTGTTGCAGATGGCATGATCCTCTACATAGAAAACCCTAAAGACACCACCAGAAAATTACTAGAGCTAATTAATGATATAGTAAAGTGGCAGAATATAAAATTAACACACAGAAATTCCTTGCATTCATATACACTAACAATGAGAAATTAAGGAAACAATTCCATTCACCATTGCAACAAAAATAAAATACTTAGGAATATATCTACCAAAGGAAACAAAAGATCTATATATGGAAAACTATAAAACACTGATGAAAGAAATCAAAGATGATACCAATAGATGGAGAAATATACCATTTTCATGGATTGGAAGAATCAATATAGTGAAAGTGAGTATACTACTCAAAGCAATCTATAGATTCAATGCAATCCTTATCAAGCTATCAACTGTATTTTTCAGAGAACTAGAACAAATAATTTCACAATTTGTATGGAAATACAAAAAAACCTCGAATAGTCAAAGCAATCTTGAGAAAGAAGAATGTAACTGGAGGAATCAACGTGCCTGACTTCAGACCATACTACAAAGCTACAGTCATCAAGACAGTATGGCACTGGCACAAAGACAGAAATATAGGTCAATGGAACAAAATAGAAAGCCCAGAGATAAATCCATGCACTATGGACACCTTATCTTTGACAAAGGAGGCAAGAATATTCAATGGAGAAAAGACAATATCTTTAACAAGTGGTGCTGGGAAAAGAATGCAACTAGAACACCGTCTAACATCATACACAAAAATAAACTCAAAATGGATTAGAGAGCAAAATGTAAGACCAGAAACTATAAAACTCCTAGAGGAGAACACAGGCAAAACATTCTCTGACATAAATCACAGCAGGATCCTCCATGACCCACCTCCCAGTGTACTGGAAATAAAAGCAAAAATAAATAGAACCTAATTAAACATAAAAGCTTTTGCACAACAAAGGAAAATATAAGCAAGGTGAAAAGACAGCCTTCAGAATAGGAGAAAATAATAGAAAACGAAACTGACAGAGAATTAATCTCAGAAATATACAAGCAACTCCTGAAGCTCAATTCCAGAAAAATAAATGACCCAATCAAAAAAATGGGCCAAAGAACTAAACAGAAAGTTCTCCAGAGAAGACAATACAGATGGCTAACAAACACATGAAAAGATGCTCAACATCACTCATAATCAGAGAAATGCAAACCAAAACCACAATGAGGGATCATTTTACGCCAGTCAGAATGGCTGCTATCCAAAAGTCTACAAGCAATAAATGCTGGAGAGGGTGTGGAGAAAAGGGAACCCTCTTACACTGTTGGTGGGAATGCAAACTAGTAGAGCCACTATGGAGAACAGTGTGGAGATTCTTTAAAAAACTGGAAATAGAACTGCCATATGATCCAGCAATCACACTCCTGGGCATACACACTGAGGAAACCAGAATTGAAAGAGACACATGTACTCCAATGTTCATCGCAGCAGTTTATAATAGCCAGGACATGGAAGCAACCTAGATGTCCACCAGCAGACGAATGGATAAGAAAGCTGTGGTACATTTACACAATGGAGTACTACTCAGCGATTAAAAAGAATACATTTGAATCAGTTCTAATGAGGTTGACGAAACTGGAGCCTATTATACAAAGCGAAGTAAGCCGGAAACAAAAACACCAATATAGTATGTTAACACACATATATGGAATATAGCAAGAGGATAATGATAACCCTGTATACGAGACAACAGCAGAGACTTGGATGCGTGGAGCAGCCTTTTGGACTCTGTGGGAGAGGGCGAGGGTGGGATAACTTGGGAGAATGGATTGAAACGTGTATATTATCATATGTGAAACGAATCTGACGTGGTTGGGGGCTCCCCACCTCAACACTCTGTGGATTTAAGAGGCCGTTTCTTCCGGAAGTGTATAAATTAGCCTGGGATAGAACCTGCACGCTGAATTTACTAATTAAGAAATGGGAAACCAGAACTATAAAAGTGGCATAGAAATACTAGAAATTATTCTTAAGTAATTTTTTAAAACTTTGAACAGAGTTACAGATTTTGCCATTTGTTATAAACTGGTATATGCAATTTAACCAGAACCATGAGAAAGTTGGTACTGTGTGAATTCTGAGGCACTTTTGACATGTTGTAGGAGTGATGTGGACTTTCTTGAGTTTTACACATTCATAAGTGAATGGTCTGTATCTCGTGCCTTTTTTGGTTTTCTGTGAGCTGTAGTTTCTGGGAAATGAGCAGCTCTCATTCCTGTAACTCTTGTAACCCAGTCATTCGTGTGCCTCCTTCATGAGGACCCAGTGCGGCTGTGGTGCTGTTATCCCTCTGATAGGAACTCTAACTTGGTATAAAGCCCCAAAGATCTGTTACTTATTTTTATTTTATATTGTACTGTATTTTATTTATAGTGTGTTTGTTTCAGGTGTATAGCAAAGTGATACAGTCACATATATATATATGTGAATTAACAAAAGCAGTTCCCGTCTTTTGATGGGGAGTTCGTGGTTTATAATATAAATGGCATTATTTTGAGAGAGGGATAACTTAGGTAAGGCATTGGGTTTTTTTTTCTTTTTGCAGCTTGAGGCAGTTGTAAAATAACTTAATGTAGCTTTTTGCAACTGTGTATTCTATAGTATTTTTTTCATTTGGTGATATTTTAACTGTTAATGTTTATGGCATTGTGTTTTGTACCATTTATTAAATTTTATAAAAAAAAAAAGATGTCCTTTTCATCATAGGGGACTGGAATGCAAAAGGAGGAAGTCAAGAAATACGTGGAGTAACAGGCAAATTTGGCCTTGGAATACAGAATGAAGCAGGGCAAAGGCTAACAGAGTTTTGCCAAGAGAACGTACTGATCATAGCAAACACCCTCTTCCAACAACACAAGAGAAGACTCTACACATGGACATCACCAGGTGGGTTTGGGCCTGTGGGCTTTATTTCCCACAGTGAAGCATGAGGAAATCCTGCCGCCTTGTGGCCACGTCCCATAACTACAACAGGAAAACCAGTGCCTATGGGCACTTCACTTTCAAAAGGCTTCTGTCATTGTAACTGATACCTGCCCTCAACAAAAGTCCTGGGGTATGCAATGCAAAGATAATTCACAAAAGGGCAGACTTTCAGAAGCCAATTTGAAGAGGTAAATCTCATTCACACCAATTTCAAAAAGTGGCACCTGGAAACAAGTTAAATGTCAATTATTAGTAGAGAAATTCAATTCACAGCAGCAATGAGTTATTACTAGGGAACAGACAGAATGGCCACCGTAAAAAACTCTAGAAAAAGAAATTACTGAAAGAAATGTGGAGAAAAGGAAACCTCCCACGTTGCTGCTGGAACTGTAAATGGGTAAGAGCCACTATGGAGAATAGGATGGAGGTTCCAAAAAATACTAAAAACACAGCTACCACACAATCTGGAAATCCCACTCCTGGGTCACCTGGAGTAGAGTGAACCATACCTGGAACAGACAGGTGCGATCCACATTCACTGCAGCACTATTTAGAGTAGCCAGGACACACAAGTAATTAATATGTCCATGAACAGATGGATAAAGAAGCTGTGCTACATACATGGAAGGGAATATTACAGAGACAGAAAACAGGATGCAGTAATGCCATCTGCAGCAACAGAAGTGGACTTGGAGATGATCACGTGAAGTGATGTAACTCACAGAGAGAAAGATGGCTATGATGACTGATGGCTGGAAAGTAAAAGCTGATTGATATGGAGAACATTTTCCTAACAGAAACACACTCACAGATTTAAAAAACGAATCTGTCCTAACCAATGAGGAAAGGCAGAAGCCAAGGATGCACTATGACGGAAACATACCCACTAACAGAAATGAAATAAGACAATCAACAAGAACCTACCGTATAGCACAGGAACCTAGACAACACGGGAATAACTTGAAAAAGGTGCCCCAAAACGAGGACAGGTATGTCTACATATAATTCAATCAATGCACTGTACTCCAATATTGCCTAAAAATTAATTTTAGAAAAATGGAATGCCTACTCCATTCCCCTCAAGCTTCAAGGTCCCGGGCTGGCTCACATTCCTGGAGCCCAGGCAGACGTGTTCCAAGTCTGGACTACCATGGGGCTGATGGAGCTGTGAAGCATGCGCCAGCCAATGAGTCCCTTGGAGTTCTAGTGCCTGTTCCCCTGTGGATCAGATGACAAAGTCCAGAACAAGGCAGGACCTCCCACAGCTAAACCAGGGCAAATGCACTCCAAGGACTGTGGGATGGTAGACCCCTGAGACCCGAAGACCTGTAAAGGAGTCACCTTGAGGCGGGAGGCAGATGGGAATCCCAGGTAAAAGAAACTGGAGATTCATTCTCTATTGACCGAAATCCCAAGACAAGAATAGCAGGGCAATTAAGGGAGGAGGCTGGACCCTGCACAGACCACATATTTCTCATTCCCGAAGTCAGAAAAACTCCCTGACCACATACGTTCAGAAAAGGCTCCGTGAAGGCCCAAGGTGAGTCATGTCAAGAGATGTCCTACCCAGATGCCTTTGCAGTGGAATAAATCTTGGCTGAGATGTGAGTGCACACGTGGGAGGATCCTGAGATACACCAAATATGGACTGTGAACCAGGCCAACCATGACTGGCCAAAGGAAATCCAGAAGAAATGCCCCACAGAAGTAATGCAAACTACCACAAGGGTGTGACTCAGCAACTCGGGGACTCTCCCTCTGAGTCTGCCCGTGTGTCTGTCCAGACGCTGTTGTAGTTCAGTTGCTCAGTTGGGTCTGACTCTCTGCAAGCCCATGGACTGCAGCACATCAGCAGTCCTTACTCTTCACTATCTCCCAGAGTTTGCTCAAACTCCTGTCCATTGAGTCAATGATGTTATCCAACCCTCTCATCCTCTGTCGCTTCCCTGTCCATCACCAGCTCCCAGAGCTCACCCAAACTCATGTCCATTGAGTCAGTGATGCCATCCAACCATCTCATCCTCTGTTGCCCCCTTCTCCTCCTGCCCTCAGTCTATTCCAGCATCAGGATCTTTTCCAAAGAGTCAGCTCTTGAATCAGGTAGACAAAGTACTGGAGCTTCAGCTTTAGCATCAGTCCTTGCAGTGAATATTCAGCACTGATTTCCTTTACGACTGACTGATTTGATCTCCTTGCTGTCCAAGGGACTCTCAAGAGTCTTCTCCAGCACCACGGTTCGAAAACATCAATTCTTCAGCCCTCAGCCTTCTTTATAGTCCAACTCTCACATCCATACATGACTACTGGAAAAACCACAGCTTTGACTAGATGGGCCTTTGTCAGCAAAGTGAGGTCTCTGCTTTTTAATGCACTCTCTAGGTGCATAGCTTTTCTTCAAGGAGCGAGTATCTTTTAATTTCGTGGCTATAGTCATCATCTGCAGTGATTTTGGAACCAAGAAAATAAAATCTGTCACTGTTTCCATCCCCCTCTCCACATCTATTTGACATGAAGTGATGGGACTGGATACAATGATCTTGTTTTTTGAATATTGAGTTTTAAGCCAGCTTCTTCACTCATCTTTCACCCTCATCAAGAGGCTCTAGTTCCTCTTCACTTTCTGCTATTAGGATGCTGTCATCTGCATATCTAAGGTTATTGATATTTTCCCCTGCAGTCTTTATTCCAGCTTGTGGTTTATCCAGCCGG
Source organism: Moschus berezovskii (assembly GCF_049115385.1). Classification (NCBI taxonomy): domain Eukaryota; kingdom Metazoa; phylum Chordata; class Mammalia; order Artiodactyla; family Moschidae; genus Moschus; species Moschus berezovskii. Next base: position 52,252,686 of record NC_142462.1, on the reverse strand, counting down.
GCATTTCGCATGATGTTCTCTGTATGTAAGTTAAACCAACAGGGTGACAACTTGACATACTCCTTTCCCAATTTTGAACCAGTCCATTGTTCATGTCCAGTTCTAACTATTGCTTCTGGACCTGCATACAGGTTTCTCAGGAGGCAGGTCAGGTGGTCTGTTATTCCCATCTCTTTGAGAATTTTCCACAGTTTGTGGTGATCCACACAGTCAGAGGCTTTAGTGTAGTTCTGGTACACTGGGCTCTCAGTTTCAAGCCAGAAGGAGGATTTTCACCAAGGCTCTGCTTATCCCAGTAAGCAGAGTGAGATATGTGGAAATCCTGCTGCCCTGTGGCCACTTCATGTAACTATAATGTGAAAATAAGTGCCTAAGGATTGCAGCCATGAAATTAAAAGACGCTTACTCCTTGGAAGGAAAGTTATGACAAACCTAGATAGCATATTCAAAAGCAGAGACATTACTTTGCCAACGAAGGTCCATCTAGTCAAGGCTATGGTTTTTCCTGTGGTCATGTATGGATGTGAGAGTTGGACTGTGAAGAAAGCTGATTGCCGAAGAATTGATGCTTTTGAACTGTGGTGCTGGAGAAGACACTTGAGAGTCCTTTGGACTGCAAGGAGATCCAACCAATCTATTCTAAAGGAGATCAGTCCTGGGTGTTCATTGGAAGGACTGATGCTAAAGCTGAAACTCCAGTACTCTGGCCACCTCATGCGACGAGTTGACTCACTAGAAAAGACTCTGATGCTGGGAGGGATTGGGGGCCGGAGGAGAAGGGGACGACAGGGAATGAGATGGCTGGATGGCATCACCGACTCGATGGAAGTGAGTGTGAGTGAACTCCGGGAGTTGGTGATGGACAGGGAGGCCTGGCGTGCTGTGATTCATGGGGTCGCGGAGAGTCGGACACGACTGAGTGACTGAACTGACTGACTGGCTGACAGTGAATACATGCTGTAGGACATTAAGCAAAGGGAACCCTCTCAGGCTGTTACTGGAACTTAAATTGGTAACAGCCACTATGGAGAACAGTATGGAGGCTCCTTAAGTATCTAAAACAGAAAGCTACCAAATGATCACACAACCCCAGTCATGGGCATATATCTAGAGAAAACCGTAACTTGAAAAGAGACATGTACCCTAACCTTCACTGCAGCTGTGTTTACAATAGTCAGGATGTGCAAGCAACCAAAATGTCCACTGACAGGTGGATAAAAAGATGAAGTAAATATATACAGTGGACTGTCACTCAGCCATGAGGAAAGAATGAGCGTCAACTGCAGCGACAGGGATGGACGTGGAGACGATCGTACTACGAGAAGTACATCAGAGAGAGACCGTGTACATCACTGAGAGATGGCAACTAACATTTCCACAAATACACTACATTTTCCAAACAGAGACAGACCCACAGGCTTAGGAGACAAACTCACGGTGACCAAAGGGGAATGGTAAGTGGGAGGGATAATCAGGAGGCTGGGATTGCCAGACTGTCACGCAAAGTCTCCTTTTATCACAACAGTCCTGCATCTGGTGCAATCAACACTAGCTCCTTCCGTAAAGAGGAAACTGATTTTCATAAAACCAAATGAATATCATTCTTTTGATAAGAGAAACAACAGACCGTTTTCATAAGTTAATTTTGAAATTCAGTGTTAGGATATAAAAATAATATACTTTCTTGGGCCTATGAATGGTTTTTAATAATAAACTTTAAACTTTCTCTTTCTTTGAGGAACATCAACTTAAGACAGGTGACTTGTAAAATGAATTTCAATCTTAATAACACGGATGCAACAGCTGTTTGCACTGCAAATAATCACCCTTTTCTTCATACCTTGGTGCTTCCATTTCCCGTGACCAACACGTGGAACAGGTCTGTAATGTAACTGCTAAGCATGTCCTGGTGGTCATTGGTCACTGTCATGTTTGTTAACAACCTCAGTCCAGCCAGTTGCACAGCAGAGTTCAGGGGGCCAGAGATGACATCCTCACAGACTTGACTGATGTATACCTGGAGGTGGGAAAAAGGGGATGTTCTTAGAATCTCCAAAACTTTCCTGTTAAACCGTAACTCTTGCACAGTGGAGTCAGGTGACTGTTTAGGATGAGACTGACTCTTGAAGAAAGACGGCATTTCTATCAAGGTCTCAAACTTGGTCACTTTTTTTTTTTTAAAGTTCCCTAATTAATAGCAGGCGCTGAGCATTTTACAGATATACTCACTTCAGTCCTCAGACAACTAATGAGAAAGTGGTATTATGGTCATTTTATAGACAAGGACTGTAAACCGTTCAAGAAGCTTGGATTCTCTGCCCAATATAACAAGACAGTGGAGCAATGTCCAGACCCAGAGAACATGCTCTCAACACCAGTGGGGGGCCTCTCACTTGTTGGGGGCCTCCCAATTCTGTCTACCTTTCTGTGTCTGGGCATGTCAGGACAAGGAGGAAGATCTGTGGGGACATTTTGTACCATAGTCCGCACCTGAACTGTAGGATCTAAGGGCACATCATGTTAGAAGTAAAGAACTGGAGAGGGACACTGAATAGAGCTTTTCTTCAGAGCTCTTTCTTTTATGAGTAAGCAGAGGCAAACTCTATTTGGTCCAAGGTTGTTATTTATGACGTATAGGTAGAAGAATTACTCCTTTATAATATTGTAAACCACCACTGGCTAAAAGTAATGCAATGCTAGTCGTATGCCCATGTCACACATGATAGATCTAGACTAAACCTAGGGGTACAGAGAATTTTCTGAAACTCTATTTTCTATGTCTGGCCATAAGCCTTCCAGCTTGAAAAAATTATGTCTCACAAGTAATTGGTATTCACCTAAGTCTGAATTTCATCAAAAGTTCTAACTGGTAAGAAAAATTCCCTAATATAAAATGCTAAGGAATTACCAACTGTCCCATACGCCAGTACTAACTTAAAAAATGTATTCATGTTACCACAGAAACAAAAATGATGGCAGTGAAGCAAACTGCGTAAGTAAAACAGATTAAATTTTTAATCAGGTTTCAAAATCCAAGTGATATTTACAAATCAATCTGTCCTGGGTCACAATTTCATTATGCATCCATCCTTTAAAAAACGGCATTTCCTTAGCTTATTATAAATCATATATTTTCATAGGATGCTCCTGTCTTTCCAAGCATTTCCTAAAACGTGCTGAGCATTTACATCCTTACTGGCTCTTTTCTTCACTTCAGTTCTAGCAACAAGATTACCAAACAGGCCACCTCAGTTATTCCTGGAGTTTGCCTACCTCACCTTGTTCCTTTCTCTTGGGATTCCCTCATTCCTCGACTCTGGTAGAAACCTTGGAAAGTTTTATGAGCCAGCTCGGGCTCTACCTTTTACAGAAACTTCTGAATGAAAACTCTCTTTTCTGTGTATTCAACAATATTTTACTTGCATTTTTCCTTTAAGTAGTTCATCATGTTCTGCCTTGAATTACAATTCTTTCTGGACTTGCCTTATCTCTTTCTAGCTTCCTTATCCCTCTTTCTAGCTTTCTTACAACAACAGTTAATCATGTTCATTTCTAAACTCTGCAACACAGAGCATGAGCTCAATAAAAGTTGAATTAATGTTATTTCCTAACTTAATTTGTCTTTCTGCTGATATTATCTGACTTTGGCCTGGTTCCTTTTTCACACTTTGATTAAACTGAACGTCAAATTCAAAAGTCCACTGCACTTCTTATTGGCTTGTTCAGGCGCCTTCCTCCTCTTATTCTGTATAAAAAAATGAGCAGAAGACCTGAATAGACATTTTCCCAAAGACATACAAATGGTTTATGAAAAGATGGTCAACATCACTAATCATCAGGGAAATGCAAATCAAAACCACAGTGAAATATCACCTCACACTTATTAGAATGGTTATTATCAAAAAGTCAAGAAGTAACAAGTATTGGCAAGAAGAGAAAAAGGAACCCTTGTGTACTGTTGCCACTATGGGAACCAGTATGCATATTCTTCAAAAAATTAAAAATAGAACTGTTATATGGTCCAGCATCCCACTTTTGGGTATAGATCCAAAGGAAACAAATCACTATCTCAAAGCAGTACCTGTACCCCCAGGTTCATTGCAGCATGAGTCACAATAGCCAAAACACAGAAATAACCTAAATGTCAATTTATGGACAAATGGATAAAGGAAATGTAATCTGTATATACAATGGAATATCATTCACTATAAAAAAGGAAGGAAATTCTGCTATTTGTGAAAAATGGATGAACTGAGGGCATTATGCTAAGTGAAATAAGTCAGAGAAGACAAAAATCTTATATGTGGAACATGAAAAAGTCAAACTCATAGAAACAAAGAGTAGGATGTTCAGGTGAAGGGAAAGGGGAGATTCTGATCAAAGTAATAAACTTAAAAGTTATAAGATGAATACGTCCTGGGGTCTAATGTATAGCAAGGTAACTATACTTCACAATACTATATTGTATACTTGCATGCTCAGAGAGTAGATCTCAAATGTTCTCACCACACGCACACACACAGGTAATTAGAGGTGACGGAGGTGATAGCTACTGCTATATAGTGCATGCATGCTAAGTCGCTTCAGTCATGTCCAACTCTTTGTGACCCTATGGACCACAGACCACCAGGTTCCTCTGTCAATGGGCTTCTCCAGGAAAGAATACTGAAATGGGTTGCCATGCCATACTCCAGGGGATCTTTCCAACCTAGGGACTGACCCTGCGTTTGTTAAGTCTACCTGCGTTGGCAGGCACGCTGTTTACCACCAGCACCACCTGCAAGCCCAATGCTATGCAGTAGTGGTGATCATTTTGCAATATATATGTGTATCAAATCATGTTTTATACCTTAAACGTATACAATATTTATGTTGATTATATCTCAATAAAGCCAGAAATAATACATCTGGCTTTATAATAATAAATTCAATAATAAATTCTTGGCTAAAAGCTATAAAGTATGGTCTACTAAAATTTCATTACTTACCTTTTTCCTCTCTCATTTATTAGAAAACCTTACCTTCTGTAATTTCAGGTAACTTACCTTTATCTTGATTTGATTTTCAACATTCACACTCAGGTTATTCAGTGCATTTAAAGCTTTCTCTTTAATACTCTGATTGGGATTGTTGATTTTGCTTCCAACAATTGGAATACCACCCAATTCACGGATAACAATCTAGGAGGAAAAAAACAGAACCATGACTTCAATATGCAACCTCCCCTTTATTACATTCTTTACATCTACAAATTAATGACCCTTTGGAAATAATGTTCCCATATACAACCTCTAATTCCTATTTTTTAAAAAAGTGTACTACCCATAATTTTATAGCTAAAGAAACTAACTGAAAATAAATTATTAATATATGTCATATTTAAACTATAGCATGGAGATATACAATGAAGATTTGTAGAGCTACTACAGTGATCTCAAAGTAATTTACAAACAAAATAATTTTACTTTGATATAAGTTATCTCTCTCTCACAGGGCAATTTGGAAATGCATTAAGATTTAGAACAAAACTAGTGTTTTGCTGAAATGAATACTTTGGAACACTAATCCCTCAAGATGTAAACAGATATTCCAGTTTTAAAAAGGAGATTTGGGACTTCGCTGGTGGTACAGTGGTTAAGAGTCCACCTGCCAATGCAGGGGACACAGGTTCAATGCCTGGTCGGGAAGATTCACATGCCATGGAGCAACTACACCCGCGTGCCCCAACTCCTGAGCCTGCATGCTGCAACTACTGATGTCTGTGCACCTCGAGCCTGTGCTCCACAATGAGAGAAGCCACTGCGCTGAAAAGCCCGTGTTCACAGCAAAGAGAGAAAACCTGCAGGCAGCAACGAAGACCAAGTGCAAACAAAGGTCTCATTTAAGAAAGTAGGTTTCACAGATAAATAAGTTTGAGAAACTCTGGTTATAACAAGAGTAAACATGTCTCTTTACTGTGATGCAATCCTATGGTCATGTGATTGGAATCTCCAAGAGCGGAGTATTGACTATTGTACTTCTATAAACTTTATCCAAAAAGAAGATTGTTTTTCAACTGTGGGAAGGGAGGAACACTTATTAACATCCTGAAGAATTAAAGTTCCACACAGTTTGGAAATGATGCCCAAATTTTCAAAGAAAAAAATAATCCGGGGATTTCTCACAACCAGCTGCAACACTAAATATTATGTGCCTTCATCCCAACATTGAAAGAGGCATAATGCTTCATTTCCTACAAGAAAAATAAGCTGAAAATGACTCCTGTCAGGTCAAAACATGCTGTTCTATCAAGAAAAGAGATAAAGAAGCTTTCCCTCTGCAATTTCAGGTTCTTCCTAAGGACTTGTGGTTACTAGGAGACAGTCTTAAAAAAAACCAAACAAAACTGTACTATAAAAGATGAAGGCACCGTGACTGATGACAAGGGACACCAACTCCTATTACCCAAGAAAGTACTTGTTCACCAGTGGCTTCTCACCCACTCTGACTACAGTTTATAAAGGAATATAAAACTGTGGCATCAGAAATACCCTCAATATAGGCATGCTAGTAAGCTAGTCGCCATCTGTTATTTGTGTCTGCCTGGCAGCCCTCTTTCCACCGGGAGAAACACAGCACCTCCTCGATCCCAAACAGTTCCTGGTGAAACTGCTGGTCAACTGTGTTCACACCCTCCCTGCTGTTTTTGTCTGCATGTGAGCCAGGACCTGCTAATCATGGCCCAGGCCAGCCCAACAATCGAGCCAAAGGGTTGGCACTTGATACTTGTAGAGTAACTCCACCTTTTAGATCACGAGGGTCAAAGGAGAAAGCTTGAGAGGCCAGTAGCTGTCTTTCCATCCCTGTGAAGAAAAGCTCTTTGTGGCCAGAGAGACAAAAATTATTACACAAAAAGAAGTAGGGGCAAACAGTCAAAAGTCAGAGAGAGAGAGGGAGAGGTCCGATAATGCTTTCTGTAACCTTGACCTCTAGTCACACTTCTGTCTCAAACCAAAGCTATCCTTGGACGCCCAAGTTAACTGAGCTCAGTATTTTCCCTTTTCATTTTTTTTTTGAGATTAAAAAAAAATCTTTATTTCAGATAAAGTTATTTCCATAATTAAGGATAAAGGAAACGCACTTCCCTGAGTCCATTATTTCAGGTGACTGATTTCCATGAACACTGATGTTCCTGAGCATCATCTTGAATATTTGCCTACATGCTTGTGGGAAGTTTCTGTAGCCTTTTCTTGGTAGGAATTCCAGTTCTTCTGAATTCCTCCCTTTCCTTCAGGTATTCCATTTTGCATTCTTCATAAAAGGCTGGATCTTTATAGTAAGAGGTCAGACAGTCTTTCAGTGCAGAATTTTCTTTCCGGCATTTTACTACCATAAGGACTCCAGAGTCCTTGCAACACTTGGTGAAATCTTGAACTTGTTCAGAACATCTCTCTCGGGCCTTTTCTCTCATTATTTTAGGGATCAAAACATCTTTTTCGACGTGTCAGATGCTGCTCTGCGGGGTCGTGCGCCATGTCCACGCGCGGCCGCCCGCGAGCGTGGGGGGGCGGGGCCGCACAGGGGCGAGGGGAGGAGCGCGGCCTGCGCAGAGCGAGGCGGCCCCCGCGCCTCTGGCTTCCCCTCCCTTTTCATTTTAAAATAACCCAAGTTGGGGTCTGTCACGTATAACGGAGATGTACAAAATACACACATATTCCTTATATCTCTCTATAAATCTCGAGAGCTAACCTTGACACAATGGATAAAGACAAACTGAAATGAAGTATAAATTCAAAATTTTGCATTCATGACAAGGTTAACAAAAGGTATTAGCTGAAAATAATGACAAAAACTGTTTTACTCTTTCTCTATGGGAGGCTGCGGGGAAGCAGAAGCCATTTACATTTACACTGGTCCATAGGTTGTCAGAGTGTGGTCCAGAAAGCACCGACTTCAGAACCATCCTTGTCAGCCCTTTGTACAATGTAAAGCAGGTACTTAAATGTCAGATGCTTCTGTTGCTCCACTGCAGCACTGCTGAGTTGTGCACAATTAAAAAGGCCACGCAATAATACTAAGTGTTGATTAGATACACTTATTACAAACGTGACGCTGGTGACCAACTTCATAGATGTATACAATCTGATTGCTAATCGTATTACTATTAGGCTATGCTTTTTAGAAGTAAACAGACATTATTATTTTGTAGATATCTAACACCACACTATACATAGATGAAAAAATTGAGGCTCTGGCAGGTTAAGTAACTTATCAGAATCACAATTACTGTTGTGTGTGAGAATGGGAGGAGCATGTTTATGGAGACTAGGGTACTCACTTGGTTGGCTGAAAAGGCTGCATTGTTACCCAGAGTGACCAAAGCTCGTTCGATAATGACAGGATCCTCAGTTGATTCAAGCAGGTAAAGGAGTTTCTGAACTTGTTCAGCATTTAGGGTGTCATCATATGATCCACTGGTTAAGTCTTCTACATAAGAATAAAGTTATTTAAAGTTCATTTAAAATCAATATAAGACTTAAAGGAACAATCCTGAATCATATTCTGATGCCAAGCACAGTTTTGAGCACTTTGTATACCTTAACTCATTTAATTGTCAAGTAATCCCTTAGAAGAAGATACTATTCTGATTCTCAATTTACAGATGGAATACTGAGCCTTATAAGCATTAAGAAATTAGCCGATGGTCTTGGTACTTTTCTTTTAGTAAGGCACTGCATGCCAACAGCATTTTCTGTTTCTTCTTTCTGAAAATCAGGTACACCCGTCCAGTGGAACACTTCCCACAGGCATGGCTTCATTAAGAAACAGAGTTTGCATTTGGGAGAACTGCTCCGATCACAGGCCAGAGGAAAAGCTATGCAAGGGACACAGTCACGCTGCTAGCGAGGTGCTTTTGTTCAGTTTCTATGAGCAAGGCATGACGACTGTGATGCCAGAACAGTCCAACTGGGGGTGATGACAGCAGCTGTCACTCTAAGGAAAAGGGTGAGCAGTCAAATGCTGGATCTGCTCAGGACATTCTGAAGTTTAAAGATGGGACCTTTTAAAAAATCCTCTTTACAGAAATCTCCACAGGAAAACAGAAACTATTTGTATAATGCAGTCATTGTGTTATAAACATAGAACATGATTCTTTCCAAATTAAGCTATGAATACAGGTCAGACAGCACAAGTGGCCACAATACATTGCCCTCCGTGGAGTTGGGGGGGCGGTGTGTGCTGCAATTTACAATAGGTGCTGCTGTATGATATCATAGCTGTGCTCATCTATATACTGATGAGTCCTCAACCCTGATCTCCAAGTTAAAACTCTATTTCTGGAGCTTAGTTTATATAAATCAACTTACTCACTGGCAATTCAATTTAGGTACCTTAAAGACACCTCAAACAAGCTGTACTCTATCCTGAATACACTGCCCTCCCACACAAATCTACTAGACTTCAAAATCTCTACCTCACTGAATGAGACCGCTATCTACCCGGTTTTCCAAACCAAGGGCATCTTTGCTTTATACTTCTCTCTCACCACCCACAATAATTCATCAAATTCTAAAAAATACAATGTGTCTCAAATCATTAAATTTATCATCTTTGGATACTGGGATTATAAATGACTTATTTTCTGCCCTGTGCTCATGAGTTCTTGTTTTTTCTTTTTTTTTTTAACAATAAAAACATATTAAAATAGAATATATTGCTTAAAGAGGAATCACAGGCAAATATGAGGTAAATGGACAAGCTTAGATTAAGAGAATCAATAGGTGATCTGATGTTCTGAAGAAGCCAAATAAGAAATCAACTATTAGGAAAATCCAAAAGCCAAAGAGGGAGCAGATTCTCACTCCCATGTCTTATAAGCAGAACCTCTGGAGTATGCTTTCACTCCTGAACCCACTACCCACCTCATTTACACCTTATACAAGTATTTCACCCAAACAATATTTGAAAAGGTAAGTGAAAGAATGATAAAAGCACAGATTGTCATATGGAAAGACTTTTGGGGGTTCATTCAGAAGTGTTTTTACACACAAGAAAACTGAGATCAGGATCATTTAAGGATTTGCCTAACATCACACAGGAGTTAGCAGCAGAGACCAGAGAAACGAAAACACAAAGCTGCAGGCAACCACCTAACCTCTTTGGGGTCTCAGTTTTCTCATATGTAAAATAAGGCTGGTCAAACACTACAATGCTTCCAAAAGTCCCTATGCAGCCCTGAAGTTGTGTGATTTTACACATATACACATGGCATAAAAAGGATATATTTAATTTACTCATACCCCCAAACTATTTCAAAGTCTGTAACTTCCTCATACATTTTCCCACAAACCATTAAAAAGTTTTATAGATAAATAAATTATTAATGAATAGCCAAATAAAATGTTATAGAGAAAAGGGTTAAAGCATAAAATTTTCTCTTGAAAGGAGGAGGTGTAATGTAGTAGTTAAAAGTAAGCCAAGGTTAAGTCTAGTTCAAATTCCAGCTAAGCTATTTACCAGCTGAGAGACATAATTTCTCCAAGCCTCAGTTTCTTCATCTGTTCCAAGGGAGTTAACAGTGCAAAGAACCGGAAGACGATAGAATGGGAAAGACGAGAGATCTCTTCAAAAGACATTTCATACAAGGATGGGCACGATAAAGAACAGAAATAGTAAGGACCTAACAGAAGCAGAAGAGATTAAGAAGAGGGGGCAAGAATACACAGAAGAAGTGTACAAAAAAGCTCTTAATGACCTGGATAACCATGATGGTGTGGTCACTCACCTAGAGCCAGATATCCTGGAGTGTGAAGTGAAGTGGGACTTAGGAAGCATTATTACAAATCAAGCTCGTGGAGGTGATGAAATTTCAGCAGAGCTATTTCAAATCCTAAAAGATGATGCTGTTAAAATGCTGCACTCAATATGCCAGCAAATTTGGAAAACTCAGCAGTGGCCACAGGACTGGAAAAGGTTAGTTTTCATTCCAATTCCAAAGAAGGGCAGTGTCAAAAAATGTTCAAACTACCAGACAACTACGCTTATTTTGCATGCTAGTAAGCTTATGCTCAAAATCCTTCAACGGGCTTCAGCAGTACATGAACTGAGAAATTCCAGATGTACCCATTTCTAAAGCTGGGTTTAGAAAAGGCAGAAGAACGAGAGATCAAATTGCAAATCACTGGATCACAGAGAAAACATGAGAATTCCAAAAAAAAAAAATCTAACTTTTGCTTCACTGACTACGATAAAGCCTTTGGCTGTGTAGGATCACAACTGTGAAAAATTCTTAAAGGGATGGGAATACCAGACCACCTAACTGTTTCCTGAGAAACCTGTATTCATGTCAAGAAGCAACAGTTAGAACCTTATATGGAACAATGGGCTGGTTCCAAATTGAGAAACAAGTACAAAAAGGCTGTATACTGTCACCCTGTTTATTTAATTTCTATGCAGAGTACATCATGTGAAATGCCAGGCTGGATGAATCACAAACTGGAATTAAGATTGTCTGGAGAAATATCAACAACCTCAGATACACAGATGATACCACACTAATGGCAGAAAGCAAAGAGGAACTAAAGAGTCTCTTGATGAGGGTGAAAGAGGAGAGTGAAAAAGCTGGCTTAAAACTCAACATTCAAAAAACTAAGGTCATGGCATCCAGTCCCATCACTTCATGGCAAATAGAAAAGGAAAAAGTAGAAGCAGTGACAGATTTTACTTTCTTGGGCTCTAAAATCACTGCAGATGGTGACTGCAGCCATGAAATTAGAAGATGCTTGCTTCTTGGAAGGAAAGTTACAACAAACTTTGATAGCATATTAAAAAACAAAGACATCACTTTGCCTACAAAGGTCCGTCTAGTCAAAGCTATGGTTTTTCCAGTAGTCATGTACAGATGTGAGTGTTGGACCATAAAGAAAGATGAGTGCCAAAGAAATGATGCTTTTAAATTGTGGTGCTGCAGAAGACTCTTGAGAGTCCCTTGGACTGCAAGAAGATCAAACCAGTTAATCCTAAAGGAAATCAACCCTGAATATTCATTGGAAGGATTGATGCTGAAGCTCCAATACTTTTGCCATCTGATGCAGAGTCGACTCGTTAGAAAAGACCCTGATGCCGGGAAAGATTGAAAGCAAAAGGAGAAGAGGGTGGCAGAGGATGAGATGGTTAAACAGCAACACCGACTCAGTGGACATGAATCTGAGCAAACTGTGAGATGGTGAACAACAGGGGAGCACAGAGTGCTGCAGTCCATGCGGTTGCAGAGTCAGACATGACTCAGTGACTAAGTAACAACGGTGCCAGCCTGAAAGCATTTTTATGTCTCTTGATACATATCCAAGAGTGGAACTGCTGGATCATATGGTAGTCTCATTTTCAGCTTTATGAGGAAGCTCCATACTGTTTTCGACAGTGGCTGCACCAATTTACACTCTCACTAACGGTGTATAATGACTCCCTCTTCTCACATCCTCACCAGCATCTGTAATTTGTGGCCTTTTTGATGACAGCCATTCTGACAGGTGTGAGATGATATATCACTGTGGTTTTAACTGGCATTTCTCTAATAATTAGCAATGTTGAGTATCTTTTCATGTGCTTGCTGCCCAATTAAGTGGGAGATGGGCTCAAGTCAATAAAATTATAAATGAAAAAGAAGTTACAACTGACATCACAGAAATACAAAGGACCACAAGAGACTACTACAAGTAACTATATGCCAATAAAATGGACAGCCTCTTGGAAAGGTACTATGTCCCGAGACTGAACCAGGAAGAAACAGAAAAATATGAATAGACCTATCACAAGTACTGAAATTGCCACTGTGATTAAAAAGCTCCCAGGAAACAAAAATCCAGGACCAGATGGCTTCATAAGCAAATTCTACCAAGTGGGATTTATCCCAGGAATGCGAGGATTCTTCAATATACACAAATCAATCAATGTGATACATCACTTCAACAAACTGACTAATAAAAAACATTATGATAGATAAAAACATTATGATAGTTAAAAAACATTTCAATAGATGCAGAAAAAAGCTTTTGATAAAATTCAATACCTGTTTGTGATTATAAAAAAAAAAAACTCTCTAGAAAGGAGGCAGAGAGGGAAACTCCCTCCCCCCTGTCATATATATATTTAGGATGGGCTCACTTATGTCTAACTCTTTGCAACCCCATGGACTACAGCCCATCCAGCTCCTCTGTCCATGGAATTTTCCAGGCAAGAATACTGGAGTGGGTTGCCATTTCCTACTCCAGGGGATCTTCCGACCTAGGGAATGAACCTGTGTCTCTTCTGTCTCCTGCATTGGCAGGTGGATTCTTTACCACTGTACCACCTGGGAAGCCCAACATAATAAAGGCCATATATGACAAATTCACAGTAAACATCATTCTCAATGGTGAAAACCCAAAAGCATTTCCTTTAAGGTCAGGAACCAGACAGAGATACCCACTCTCACCACTATTACTCAACATAATGTTTAAAGGCATATCCATGGGCAATCAGAGAAGAAAGAGAAATGAAAGGAATTCAAAGAGGAAAAGAAGAAGTAAAATTCACTGTTTGTCAATGACATGATACTATACTTTGAAATTCCTAAAGACGTTACCAGAAAACTACTAAAGCTCATCAATGAATTTGGTTAAGTTGCAGGATACAAAATTAAAAAACAGAAATCTGTCACATTTCTATACACTAGCAAAGAAAGATCAGAACAACAAATTAAGGAAAAAATCCCATTTACCTTCACACCACAAAGAATAAAATACCAAGAAACAAACCTACGTAAGGAGATAAAATGACCTGTACTTTGAAAAGTATAAGACTGATGAAAGATACTGAAGATGACACAGATGGAAAGATAAACCATATTCTTGGGTTGGATGAATCAGTATCATTAAAATGACTATACTAAGCAAAGCAATCTACCAATTAAATTCAATACCTATCAAACTACCAATGGCATTTTTCGCAGAATTAGAACAAAATTTTTTTTACAATTTGTATGGAAACACAGAAGACCCCAAATAGTCAAACCAATCTTGAGAAAGAAAAATGGAGCTAGAGGCATCAAGTTTCTTGACTTCAGACTATATACAATGCTAGAGTCATTGAAACAATGTTACTGGCACAAAAGCAGAAATATAGATCAATGGAACAGGATAAAACTCCAGAGATAAACCCATGCACCAATGTGCTGTGCTTTGCTTTGTTGCTCAGTCACGTCTGACTCTTTGCAACTCCATGGACTGTAGCCCAGCAGACTTCTCGGTCCATGGGGATTCTCCAGGCAAGAATGTTGGAGTGGGATGCTGTGCCCTCCTCCAGGGGATCTTCCCGACCCAGGGATTGAATCCAGGTCTCCCACATTGCAGGTGGATTCTTTACCGTCTGAGCCACCAGGGAAGCCCCATGCACCAATGGTCAACTACAAAAAGGGGGCAATGATGTACAATAGAGAAAACACAGTTGCTCTAACATGTGGTGCTGGGCAAACTAGACAGCAACATCTTCAAGGATGAAATTAGAACACTTCTTAACACCATGCACAAAAATAAACTCAAAATCTAAATGTAAGTCCAGATACTATAAAACCCTAAGAGGAAAATCTAGGCAGAATTCTGATACCTACTGCAGCAATATTGTTTCTGAATCACCTCCTAGAGTAATGAAAGTAAAAAAAATAAAACCATTAAGAAAACAAGAAGACAACCCACAGAATAGGAGAAAATACTTGAAAACAAAGCAACTGACAAGGGGTTAGTCTCCAAAATATACAAACAGTCCATGCAGCTCAGCATTAAAAAAAAGAAAAAAAAAACTAACCAAAAAATGGGCGGAGGATCTAAACAGACATTTCTCCAAAGACATACAGATGGCCAAAAAGCACATGAAAAGCTACACGACATCACTAATTATTAGAGAAATACAAATCAAAACTACATGGAAGTATCACCTTACACTTGTCAGAATGGCCATCATCAAAAAATCTACAAACAAAAATGCTGCAGAGGGTTTGGAAGGGCCTCGTCCTATACGCTGTTGGTGGGACTGTAAATTGGTACAACCACTGTGGAGAACAGAATGGAGGTTCCTTAAAAAACTAAAAATAGTGCTACCATATGATCTAGCAAGCCCACTCCTGGGTATATACCTGGAGAAAGTAATTCAAAAAGGTATATGTACCCCACTGTTCACTGCAGCACTACTTACAATAGCCAAGACATGGAAGTAAACAAAATGCCCATCCACAAAGGAATAGAAAAAGATGTGGTACATATATACAATGGAATATTACTTAGCTATAAAAAAGAATGAAATAATGCCATTTGCACTGACATTTCTTTGGAGGGACTATAGATGATCATTCTGAAACCATGTACAAACCCGTGTCCTTGCCTTTTGAAGTAAAATGCTTACTCAACAGTTAATGATTGGGAAACGGGAAGAAACAAAGAACAGCTGTTGGGCTAAGGAATTGGTAACAATTTAGACTATAATCCTGCCACATAACAGAATCACCAAACTCCCAATTCCTTGAAATATACAGATAAAGGCCTGACAAACATTCCCAAGTTGTTTTTACAGAAAGCAGATGAAAACTGCTGACCACAAGAACACAGACCCTAGACTGTGTTCTTCGCACAGCCAGGAAAATTAAAAAACAACAACAAAAATTAAATTTATGGTTACCAAAGGGGAAAGGCAAGGAGGGATAAATTGGGAGACTGGAATTAACATATACACACTACCATATATAAAATAGAAGATCAACAACGATCTACTGTTAGCATAGGGAACTCAGTCTTTTGTAATAACCTAGATAGGAAAAGAATCTGAAAAAGAAGGGATATATGTATAGCTGAATCACTTTGCTATACACCTGAAACTAACACATATTGTATATCAACCATACTCCAACATAAAAAAAAAATAAAAACATCTTATAAAGCTGATTTGATGGTGCTGAACTCAGCTTTTGCTTGTTTCTAAAATTTTCATTCTTTCTATCAAATCTGAGCAACAGCTTTGCCAAGTAGGTTTTTCCTTTTCACGACTTTAAATATATTGTCCCACTTTCCTCTGGTCTGCAGAGTTTGTGCTGAAAAGTTAGCTGATAGACATACTGGACTTCACTTGCATGGAACTTGTTGCTTTTCCCTTGGAGCTTTCAATATTCTCTCTTGATCTTACTTTTTGCTATTTTAATTACAATGTGTCTTGGTGTGATCCTTTCAGTTGTTATTCAGCTGCGTCTGACTCTTTGCTACCCCAGGGACTGCATCACACCAGGCCTCCCTGTCCATCACCAACTCCCAGAGTTCACCCAAACTCATGTCCATTAAGTTAGTGATGCCATCCAACCATCTCATCCTCTGTCGTCCCCTTCTCCTCCTGCCCTCAATCTTTCCCAGCATCAGGGTCTTTTCAAATGAGTCAGTTCTTCGCATCAGGTGGCCAAAGTATTGGAGTTTCAGCTTCAACATCAGCCCTTCCAATGAACACCCAGGACTGATCTCCCTTGGGTGATCCTGTTTAGAAGTCTCCCTGCTTCCTGGACTTGGACATCTGTTTCCTTTCCCAGGTTAGGAGGGATTTCAACTATTATGCCTTCAAATATGTTCTTTGCCCCTTTCTCTTTTTCTCCTTCTAAGACACCATGATTGAGGGGTGCCCAACCTTCGGCATCTAATGCCTGATTGAGGTGAAGCTGATGTAGTAACAGAAATAAAGTGCACAATAAGTGTAATGTGCCTGAATTATCCCAAAACCACCAACTGCCCACTATTCATGGAAAAATTGTCTTCTATGAAACTGGTCCCTGGTGCCAAAAAGTTTGGGGACTGCTGCCATAATGTGAATATTAGTGTGCTTAATGTTGTCCCAGAGGTCTCTCAAACTACTTTTTTTCCCCTGTTCAGCTTCAGTAACTGCCACTATACTGTCTTCCAGCTCACTAATCTATTCTTCTTCTACTGTTTTTTGTTTTTTTTGTAGTATATTTTTAAAATCAGTTATTGTCTTTTTCAGCTCTGTTTGGGTCTTCTTTACATCTTCTAATTTGCTAAACTTCTCACTGTACTCATCCATTCTCCCGAGTTCTTTAATCATCTTTATCGTTATTTCAGACACTTTATTGGGCAGACTGCCTATCTCCACTTCATTTAGTCCTTCTGGGTTTTTATCTTGTTTCTTCTTTGAAATATGTTCCTTTGTCACATTTGTGCCTGATTTACTGTCTTTATTTCTGTTTATCTGCTATAACAGCAAGAAACATCAAGAAAAGGTCAAGAAACATAACGTAAAGGTGTAGGAGACACCCTATGGGTTCCAACAGCATACTCCTTCTGGTCACCAGAGTTATAATCCCTAGGGGTGCTCCCTACGTTGGGGGGGGGGGATGGGTTCTTCCATTGTGGAGGGTTGACTACTGTGGTGGTCTGGTAGGTGTGGAGGACCCTTCGTCCAATTGGTTGCCAGGGCCATAAGATAGCTGGCTGTAAAACTCTGGGATTCCAGGCCTAGTGCGGGCTCACTGGTGGGAAGAGCTTGGTTCTGGGATGAGTGACCACAGGGCTGGGGTTCCCAGATCTAATGCTGGTCTTCTGGTTGGTGGAGCTGATTTCTGGGGTGGCTGGCTAAGAAGTCCAAAGTATCTGGCAGCTGGTGGGTGGAGTTCAGGCCCAAAGCTACCGCTGGCTCACTTATGAGTGGATGCAGGGTCTTGGGGTTCCCAAAGTTGGTGTCAGCCCACTGGTGGGTGTCTGCTTGAATTTTTAATAAAAATCACATTTTACTTTTTTAGTAAAGAAATATAAGCCTTAAAAGTCTAAAAAGTCTAGAGGATGGTGATGATCAAATATCCAGCATTTCAACTGATTAGTTTTTGAATTGCTATTATATAGGTGAGGCAGTCAGGTATGTATGTCCCAGTTCTCCACTTAGCTTTATTCTAATAAGACTGAAAGAATTTCACGTTCAGTAGTTCACCATCTCTTCAAGTAAACTGAGGAGACATTACAATTCTCAAAGAAAAGTGACTACCAAATAATAACATTATAGTAAGATAAATTTCAAGATAACTGTCACCATACAGAATCATTCCAATCAGGAACATAATGTTTTTCTCTTTATGGAGTCTATGTCCTTCATAAAAATGATCTTCGTGTGGCTTCTTACTAGATGTGTTCCTAGCTTTTAAAGATTTTATAGCTATCATAAAATCTTTTCAATTATATTTCAAATTAGTTACTGCTTATATACAAAAAGCTATAGGGTATATTTATCTTGCATTCAAATTACTTTATTCAACTCCTCTTGTTTCTAAAATTATTCAGTTTATTCTCTTTGGTTTTTCCAAGTAAATCATTGTGTCATTTACTAATTATACTTTCACTTCCTTTCTAATATTCATCCAATTTTTCCTTTCTTATCAAGTTACCAAAGACTCCAGGACAATGCTGAATAACAGGTGTGATATCAGGTACCCTTCTCCTGTTCTTTTTGTTTATTTTTGGCCATGCCATGTAGCATGTGGGATCTCAAAGTTCCCTGACCAGGGATCAAACCTGTGCCCCATGTGGTGGAAGTGTGGAGGCTTAACCACTGGACCACCAGTAAAGTCCCATACTTCTCTTGCTCTTGAATTTAATAAGGATGCTAGCAGTGTTTCACCATGAAATAGAATGTTTGCTTTTGGTTTTTGATGGATGTTCCCCAACAACTTAAGAATATTTCCTTCTATTTATTTCTAACTTGCTGTTTTTATTAGAAATAATGATATTCAAATGTCTCTATTTCTTCTTGGCTATGCCACACAGCTTGTGGGATCTCAGTTCCCTGACCAGGGATCAAATCCAGGCCCTAGGCAGTGAGAGTACAGAGCTCTAACCACTGGACCACCAGGGTATTCCCCTTCAAATATCTTTCTATGCAACTTAAAAAAAAATTGAAGTATAGCTATTTACAAGGTTGTATCAAATGACTTTCTAATTATGAGGTCATTATGTGCTTTTGCTTTTAATCTATTTATGAAAAAAATTACATCAATCTATTTCCCAATTTGGATCATCCCTTTACATCAATTTGGTCTCAGAATATTATTACCTTAATCATGTAATGGGTTTGTTAGTATTTTATTTAGTATTTGTATATCTTTAGTCACAACTGAGACAGATTTACAGTCTTTTCACGCTATTCTTGTCAGGTTGGGGATCAGGTTGTTGAATGAATTGGGACTATTTCCATCTCTTTCAAGCTCTCAAACAGTGTTAACAGAACAGGAATTAAATTTTTCTTAAAGTTTAAGACAAACAAAAGACCACGTGGTTCTTGTTCAAGATAGTTACATAGGAAGATCTTGAACTCACCTCCTATATGGACATACCAAATCTACAGCTAGATATGAAACAATTTCCTGTGAACAAAATCTTGAAACTGAGTGATTCTGATACACTGGGCAGATGAGAAAACAACTCCCTGGGAAGCAGGCAGGACAGGCTGAGACACTGTCACCATCAACCCCACCCCTGGTTCAGGGGCACGCAACTGGGAAGGAACTGACAGCTCCCAGCTTCTCCCTGAGGAGCAAGGGGTTTAGGGTCTCCATCTTGTGTCCCAACTCAGAGAGAGCAACCTAAAGGGTTTCTACAGAATCATCATGGCTAACCCCCAAGGACATAACAGAGGCAAAAGACCGAAACCAACATTTTCAGCGAAAGAAACCAAGAGCAAGGCTCTCTAGAGACGGGGAGATCAGACAGGTGCCATCTTTGCATTCTCTCCCTGCCTTGCTGTATGTCACTGGTATTTCCCAGAAAGGAGTCTGTGTATGTCTCTGGTTTGGGGCTGCCACCCAAAGGACACCCCTAGATCACCTGGCTCTGGTGGTCAGTAGGGCTTATGGTCACAGATTCAGTAAGACAGTAGCAAACAAGGAAACGGTACTTAGCTGGCTGCCATTCCACAGCTTAGTAAAGAAGGTACAGACAGAAACACCCATCTCCCAGATTTCCCCCAAAAGAAGTACATCTGCATACTTTAAAAGTTGCTACCTTAGAGTCTGGCTTCCAATCAATCTTCACTTAGGGGTTTACTGAGAATCTCCTCTTGGGGAACTGACAGCTCTTGGCACATCATCAAATACTAGGAGCTAATAAAAATAAAACAGGCTGTTTGGACAATCACAAGTTTTGAGAAACAGCTAAGAGCTGGGGCAAGGTTGAACAATAAGGTTCATCTCCTACACAAGACCTTCAAAATGGGAAAGGTGGTTGTTTCAATCTAATACATAGAAACCAACAGAGAATCAAGCCAAATGAAGAAACAGAGGAATATGTTCCAAAGGAAAGAACAAAATAAAACATCAGAAAAAATCTTAACAAAATGCAGATAAGTAATTTACTGATAGAGGGTTCAAAGTAATGGTCATAAAGATCATACCAAACTTGGGAGAATGAATGAACACAACAAGAATGTCAACAGAGGGAAAGGAAATATAAAAAAGAACAAAAGAGTTTACTTATGGCAGATTCACAATGTTGTATGGCAGAAACCAACACAACATTGAAAAACAATTATCCTCCAATTTAAAATAAAGTTTTAAAGAAGCCATAGAGCTGAAGAATACAATAAATGAGCTGAAAAAGAAGCTATAGGGGTTTAACAGCACACTAGATGAAGTTAAAAAAAAAAAGGATCATGGAACTCTAAATGCAGTGAAACTCATCCATTCTGAACAGAAAAATGAAAAAAGGAAAAAATTAAGATAACATCAAGTGGATCAACATTTACCTTACAGGGATCCCAAAGAGGAGAAAGAGGTAGAATAATTATTTGAAGAAATAATGGATGAAAGCTTCCCTAACCTGGGGAAGGAAAACCAGATCTATAAAGCAGAGAGTTACAAATAGGAGGAACACGAGAGAACCACAAGACACATTATAATTAAAACACAAAAATTAAAGAGAGGAGGGGAAAATTTTTAAAGCAGTAGGAGAAAAACAACTTGTTACATCCAAGGAAAACCCCTATTAGAATATCAGCAGACTTTTCAGCAGAAACCTCAGAGGCCAGAAGGGAGGAGCATCATGTATTTAAAACGCTTAAAGAACTGTCAACTAAGAATACTGTATCCAGTAAAGCTGTCTTTCATAAATGAAGAGGAGATAAAGGATTTTCCAGACAAGCAAAAACTGAAGCAATTCAGCACCACTACACTGGCCTTTCGTGTATGCTTAGTCACTAAGTCCTGTCCAACTCTTTGTGGTAGCCTGCCAGGCTCCTCTGTCCACGGGATTCTCCAGGCAAGAATACTAGAGTGGATAGCCATTCCCTTCTCCAGGGGATCTTCCCAACATAGGAATTTCAAACCCGGGTCTCTGTATTGCAGGTAAATTCTTTACCTTCTGAGCCACCAGGGGAGCCTTTGTTAAGGGATACACAAAATAAAAAGATGAAAACTGTGGCATCAAAAACACAAAAGCGTGTGTGTTGCAGGTGGGGAGAGTAACAACGCAGAGCTTTAGAATGCATGCATTCACCGAAAGTTGTTATCAACTTAATAGACTGTTATAACCACTCCACGTGAAAGTCGCTCAGTTGTGTTTGACTCTTCGCAACCTCACAGACTATACAGTCCATGGAATCCTCCAGGCCAGAATACTGGAGTAGGAGCCTTTCCCTTCTCCAGGGGATCTTCCCGACTCAGAAACTGAATCCAGGTTTCCCACATTGCCGATGGATTCTTTACCAGCTGAGTCACAAGGGAAGCCCAAGAATACTGGAGTGGGTAGCTTTTCCCTTCTCCAGAGGATCTTCCTGACCCATGAATCAAATCGGGGTTTCCTGCATTGCAGGTGGATTCTTTACCAACTGAGCTATCAGGGAAGCCCCATAACCACTACAGGAAATTATCAAATCATAAAGGAAAATAGCAACAGAAGAAGAATGGAACAAAGGAATTACCTCCTTTGGGGTTTTTATAGAAACTTGTTTACATTAGCACAATTGTTTAAATTTTGGATACTGGTGACAGATTCAACCTCCAGTCCCTCTCACAAGCCCAGAGGTCAGGGGAAAGTGGGACTGAATGTTTCAACCCTCTAATCACAAAGTTGGCTCCACTAGCAATCAGCCCCCAACCTTCAATGCTTTCCAAACGTCACCACATCAACATTAAAAAATCACCTTCTCCACTCACATCACTTAGGAAATTCCAAGGGTTTTAGGAACTCTGTGCCAGAGATGGACATAAAGACCAAATATTTGTTGTTGTCGTTTAGTCGCTAAGTTGTGTCTGACTCCTTTGCAATCCCATGGACTGTGGTCCACCAGCTCTCTACATGGGATTTCCCAAGCAAGAATACTGGAGTGGGTTGCCACTTCCTTCTCCAGGGAATCTTACTGGTCGAGAGACTGAACCTACATCTTCTGCTTGGCAGGCAGATTCTTTACCACAGAGCCACCCGGGAAGCCCAAAGACCAAATACACATTTCTTATTATAAATCACAATATTACAGAAACTATATGTTGTGTACAAGAGATTCACTTCAGTTTTAAAGATTCAAACACAAGACTGAAGTGAAGGTATGAAAAAAGATATTCCACGCAAATAGAAATAATAAAATAGCAGGGGCAGACATACTTATCAGACAAAACAGATTTTAAGACAAATAATATAATAAGACATAAAGAAAATCATCATATAAAGGATTTGAACCAACGAGAGCATATAACATATGTAAATGTTTATATACCCAACATAGGAGCACATAAATTAACAAACCCGAAGTGAGAAATAGGTGGCAATACAATACCTCTTGCCAGGTGGCAATACACCTATTGTATTGTAGGTGGAATCAAAACCCTACTTTCGTCAATGGACAGGTCATCAAGACAGAAAATCAATGAGGAAACAATGGACACATTATACCAAATGAACTTAATATTTATAGAACATTCCATTCAAAAGCAGAAGAATACAAACTCTTCTCAATCACACGTGGAACATTCTTCAGGACAGTTTACATGTTAGGCTACAAAACAAGTCTTAATAAATTTAAGAAGACTGAAACAGTACTAAGAATTTTTTTTTATGATCACAATGATATGGTCATTGTCACCAGATAAAAGATGGCACAGTAAAGGGATGTGTGCACATCTTCTCCTGTGAGAATACCAAAAGAGCAACTAGTGTTGAACGACCACTGACAGGATACTGGAACTCACCAAAAAAAAAAAAAAAGATATCCCATCTCCAAGGACAAAGGTGAAGCTGCAACAAGATGGTAGGAGGGATGTAATCACGTCAAAATCAAATCCCATACCTGCAGGTAGGCAACCCCCAAACTGGAGAATAATACCAAAGAAGTTCTCACACTGCTGCGAAGGTTCTAGGTCTCACATCAGGCTTGCTAACTGGGATCCAGCAAAGGGAATCCCCAGGGAAACTGACTTTGAAGGATAGCAGGATTTGATTATGGAACTTCCACAGGACTGGGGGAGAGACTCTTGAGGGCACAAACAAAATCTTATGCACGCCAGGGAGAAGCGGTGACCTCACAAAGGACGGTGTCAGACCTGCCTGTGAGTGTCTGAGGGTCTCCTGCAGAGGAATGGCTCAGAAGTGGCCCGGGTTGAAAGTAGCCTCCCTCGGGGATAGGGTCACTGGCGGCAGCAGTCCAAGCAGGTGCGTGTTGGCATAAGTCCTTTTGGAAGGTTGCTAGTTAGCCCTACTGTGGAGACTGTAGACTCCAGGACGGGGTCGCCTCAGGACAAACAACTAACTGGGAGGAAGCACAGCCACATCCATCAGCAGAAAATTGAAATAAAGATTTACTGAGCATAGCCCTACCCAAGACAGCAAGAGCCAGTTCTCCCCACTGCAGGTCCCTCCCTCAGGAAACTTGCACAAGCCTCTTATCCTTAGCCATCAGAGGGCAGACAGGAGAAGCAAGAAATATAATCGAACGCAGTCTTCAGAATGAAAACCACAATCACAGAAAGCTAACCAAAATGATTACACTGATCATAGGCTTGTGTAACTCAACGAAGCTATGAGCCATGCCATGCAGGGCCACCCAAGACAGACGGGTCATAGTGGAGAGTTCTCACAAACTGTGGTTCACTGGAGAAGGGAATGGCAAACCACTTCAGTATGCTTGCCTCAAGAACCCCATGAACAGTATGAAATATCAAAAGATACAACAGTGGAAGATGAGCCCCCCACATCTGTAGGTGTCCAATATGCTCCTGGGAAAGAAAGCAGAAATAGCTCCAGAAAGAATGAAGAGGCTGGGCCAAAGCAGAAACAATGCTCAGCTGTGGATGTGTCTGGTGGTGAAAGTAAAGTTTCAGCTTTAAAGAACAATATTGCATAGGAACCTGGAATGTTAGGTCTATAAATCAAGGTAAATTGGATGTTGTCAAGCAGAAGGTGGCAAGAGTAAACATCATGTTAGGACTCAATGAACTAAAATGCACAGGGATGGGCAAATTTAATACAGATAACCATCATCTCTACTACTGTGGGCAAGAATCCCTTAGAAGAAACGGAGTAGCCCTCAGAGTCAACAAAAGAGTTCAAAATGCAGTACTTCGATGCAATCTCAAAAAAGAATGATCCCTGTTTGTTTCAAAGGCAAACCATTCAACAGCACAGTACCCAAGTCTATGCCCCAATCACTAATGCTGAAGAAATTGATGTCAAAAGGTTCTATGAAGACCTATAAGATGTTGTAGAACTAACACCAAAAAACAATATCCTTTCATCATAGGGAACTGGAATGCAAAAGTAGGAAGTAAAAAGATACCTGGGGTAACAGGCAAGTTTGACCTTGGGAGAACAAAACGAAGCAGGGCAAAGGCTAACAGAGCTTTGCCAAGAGAACACACTGGTCATAGCAAACACCCTCTTCCAACAACACAAGAGATGAATCTACACATGGACATAACCAGATGGTCAGTACCAAAATCAGACTGATTATATTCTTTGCAGCCGAATATGGAGAAACTCAGATAATCAGCTTCTTATTATAAAATTCAAGCTTAAATTGAAGAAATTAGGGAAAACCATTAGATCATTCATGTATGACCTATATCATATTCCTCATGATTATACAGTGGAGGTGATGAATAGATGCAAAGGATTAGATCTGGTAGAAGAGAATGCCTGAAGAACTATGGACGGAGGTTAGTAACACTGTACAGGAGGTGGTGACCAAACCATTCCCAAGAAAAAGAAATGCAAGAAGGCAAAGTGGTTGTCTGAGAAAACCTTACAAATAGCTGAGAAAACAAGAGAAAGGCAAAGGAGAAAGGAAAAGATACATCCAACTTAAGAGAATATGCAAAGAAAGAGAGGAAAACAATAGACTGAGAAAGACTAGAGATCTCCTCAAGGAAACTGGAGACACCAGGGGAACATCTCACGCAAAGATGGGCACAATAAAGGACAGAAACAGCAAGGACCTAACAGAAGAAGAGGAGACTAAGAAGAAGTGGCAAGAATACAAAGAACTGTACAAAAAAAGGTCTTAATGACCCAGATAACCACAATGACGTGGTCACAAACCTACAGCCAGACATCCTGAAGTGTGAAGTCAAGTGGGTTTTACGAAGCATTACTATGAACAAAGCTAGTGGAGGTGATGGAATTCCAGCTGAGCTATTTCAAATCCTAAAAGATGATGCTGTAAAAGTGCTGCATTCAGTATGTCAGCAAACTTAAAAAACTCAGCAGTGGCTACAGGACTGGAAAAGGTCAGTTTTCATTCCAAGCCCAAAGAAGGGCAATGCCAAAGAACCTTCAAACTACCACACAACTGTGCTTATTTCACATGCTACCAAGGTAATACTCAAAATTCTCCAAGCTAGGCTTCAACAGTACGTGAACTCCCAGATGTACAAGCTGGATTTAGAAAAGGCAGAAGAACCAGAGATCAAACTGTCAACTCCAATGGATCATACAAAAAACAAGAGAATGCCAGAAAAACATCTACTTTTGCTTCACTGACTACACTAAAGCCTTTGACTGTGTGGATCACCACAAATTGTGGGAAATTCTTAAAGAGACGGGAATACCAGACCACCTTACTGGCCTCCTGAGAAACTTGTATGGAGGTCAAGAAGCAACAGAATCAGACATGGAACAACGGACTGGTTCAAAATTGGGAAAGGAGTACTGTATATTGTCACCCTGCTTATTTAACTTCTATGCAGAGTACATCATGAGAAATGCTGGACTGGATGAATCACAAGCTGCAATCAAAGTTGCCAGGAGAAATATCAACAACATCAGATATGCAGATGATATCACTCTAATGGCAGAAAGCAAAGAGGAACTAAAGAGCCTCTTGATGAAGGTGAAAGAGTGGAGTGAAAAGGCTGGCTTAAAACTCAACTTTCAAAAATCTAAGAACATGGCATCCAATCCCATCTCTTCATGGCAAATAGAGAGGGAAAAAGTGGAAATAGTGACAGATTTTATTTTCTTGGGCTCTCCAAAATATCTGAAGATGGTGACTACAGCCATGAAATTAAAAGATGCTTGGTCCTTGAAAAAAAAGCTATGATAAATCTGGACAGTGTATTAAAAAGCAGAGACATTACTTTGCCAACAGAGGTTCATACAGTCAAAGCTATTGTTTCTTCAGTAGTCACGTATGAATGAGATTTGGACCATAAAGAAAGCTGAAAGTCAAAGTCACTCAGTTGTGTCTGACTCTTTGCCACCCCGTGGACAACACAGTCCATGGAATTCTCCAGGCTAGAATACTGGAGTGGGTAGCCTTTCTCTTCTCCAGGGGATCCTCCCAACCCAAGGATCAAACCCAGGTCTCCCCCACTGCAGGCAAATTCTTTACGAGCTGAGCCACCAGGGAAGCCCAAAGAAAGGTGACGGCTGAAGAACTGATGCTTTGGAATTGTGGTGCTGGAGAAGACTTGAAAGTCCCTTGGACAGCAAGGAGATCAAACCAGTCAATCCTAAAGGAAATTAGACCCGAGTATTCATTGGAAGGACTGAAGCTGAAGCTCGAATACTTTGGCCACCTGATATGAGGAGCCGACTCATTGGAAAAGACCCGGGGAAAGATTTGAGGGCTGGACAAGAAGGGGGCGACAGAGGATAAGGTGGTTGGATGGTATGATCGACTCAATGGACATCAGTTTGAGCAACCTCTGGGAGATGGTGAAGGACAGGGAAGCCTGGCATGCTACCGTCCATGAGGTCCAAAGACTCAAGACACTACTGAGCGATTGAACAACATCTACAACATGGCTGATTCACAGCTGTCTGGCATAAAACTACACAACACTGTAAACTGATTATCCTCCAATTAAAAATAAATTAAAATAAATAAAGCAATAAAATGGAAATACAACATACCAAAACATATGGGATGTACCAAAGCCAGTTCTCAGATGGAATTTCATAGCAATAAATGCCTACATAAGAAACAAGAAAGATGTCAAACAACCTAACTCTACTACTCCTCGAGGAACCAGAAAAACAAACAACAAAGCCCCAAGTTAGACGAAGGAAGAAAATAACAAATTTCTGAGCAGAAATGAATGAAACAGAGACAAGGAAGACAACAGAAAAGATCAATGAAATAAAGAGCTGCATTTTTTTTTTTAAGATAAACAAACAAACCTTTAGCTCGGCTTACCAAGAAAAAGCGAGGACTCAAACAAAATCAGAAAGAGGAGACACTACAACTGATACCACAGAATGCAAAGGATCGTAAGAGATTACTAAGAACTATTACACACCAGCAAACCGGACAACCTAGAAGAAATAGATACATTTCTGGAAACATAAAACTCACCAAAACTGAATCATGAAGAAATGGAAAATCTGAACAGACCAATTACCAGTGAGGAAACTGAATCAGTAATCACAAACTTGCCTTAAAAACAGAAGTTCAGGACCAGATGGATTCACTGGTGAGTTCTACCAAAAATCTAAAGAATATAAGTCCTTCTCAAACTCTTCCAAAAAAGTAGAAGAGAACACTTTGAAACTTATCTTACAAGGCCAGTATTACCCTGATACCAAAATCAGACAAAGACACCACAAGGAAAGAAAATTACAGGTCGATATACCCAGAATATAGATGCAGAAATTCTCAACAAAATGTCAGCAAACACATGAAAGGATCTACACAATGATCAAGTGGGATTTATTCCTGATATGCAAGAGTGGTTCAATATCTGCAAATCAATACTGTGTTACATCACAATAATAAAATGAAGAATAAAAATCACATAATTATCTCAGCAGATGGAGAAAAAGCATTTGACAATATTTAACATTCACTCATGATACAAACTCTTGACAGTGGGTACACAGATAATGTTGTTGTTGGTGTTTAGTCACTAAGTCATATCTGACTCTTTTGCAACCCCATGGACTGGAGCCGGCAAAGCTCCTCTGTCCATGGGATTTTGCAGGCAAGAATACTGGAGTGGGTTGTCATTTCCTTCTCCAGGGGATCTTCCCTACTAAAGGATCAAACCTACTTCTTCTGCATTGGCAGGCAGATTCTTTGCCACTGAGCCACCAAGGAAGCCCCATAGAAGGAATGTATCTAATATAATAAAGGTCATATATGAAAAGCCCACAGCGAACATCATACTCAGCAGTGAAAAACTGAAAGCTTTCTGAGAAACAAGAAAATATGCCCACTCTCATCACTTCTATTCAGCACAGTACTGGAAGTCCTAGCCAGGACAACTCAACAAGAAAAATAAATAAAAGGTGTCCAAATCAGAAAGCAAGAAGTAAAACTCTGTTTACAGATGACATACAGAGAAAACGCTGAAGACTCCACTAAAAAAACTGTTAGAACCAATGAATGGATTCAGTACAGTTGCAAGATACAAATTCAATATTAAAAAAAAAAAATCAGTTGCGGACTTTCCTGGTGGTCCAGAGGTTGAGAGTCTGCCTGCCAATGCAGGGGACATAGGTCTGATCCTTGGTCCTGGAGGATTCCACATGCCACAGAGCAACTAAGCCTGTGCACTGCAACTACGGAAGCCCACACACTCCTAGAGCCTGTGCTCTGCAACAAGAGAAGCAACCGCAATGAGAAGCCTGTGCACTGCAGCTAGAGAGCAGCCCCTGCTCACCACTACCAGAGAAAGCCTGCACAGAGCAAGGAAGACCAAGCACAGCCAAAAATAAACTAACAAATAAATAAAAATTGAAAAATAAATCAGTTGCACAAAAGCAAACTATAAAAAAGAGAACTTAAAACAATCCCATTTGTAATTGCATCAAAAAGAATAAAATATTCAGGAATAAATTTAATCAAGGAGGTGACACACTTGTGCACTGAAAACTATAAGACATTGATGGAAAAAATGGAAGAAGATACAAATAAATGCAAAAATACTTATGCTCAGGGGTAGGAAGATTTATTTATTTTTAATTTATTTACTTTAATTGGAGGCTAATTACTTTACAGTATTGTATTGGTTTTGCCATACATTGACATGAATCTGCCCCGGGTGTACATGTGTTCCCCATCTTGAACCCACCTCCCACCTCCCTCCCCATCCCATCCCTCTGGGCCATCCCCGTGCACCAGCCGTGAGCATCCTGTATCATGCATTGAACCTGGACTGCTGATTCATTTCACATATGATAATTTACATGTTTCAATGCCATTCTCCCAAACCATCCCACCCTCGCCCTCTCCCACAGAGTCCAAAAGACTGTTCTATACATCTGTGTCTCTTTTGATGTCTCGTATACAGGGTTATCATTGCCATCTTTCTAAATTCCATATATATGCGTTAGTATACTGTATTGGTGTTTTTCTTTCTGGCTTACTTCACTCTGTATAACAGGCTCCAGTTTCATCCACCTCATTAGAACTGATTCAAATGTATTCTTTTTAATTGCTGAGTAACACTCCCTTGTGTATATGTACCACAGCTTTCTTATCCATTTGTCTGCAGATGGACATCTAGGTTGCTTCTATGTCTTCGCTATTATAAAGGAAGATTTAGTATTGCTAAAATGTCCATACTACCCAAAGTGTGTTAGTTGCTCAGTCATGTCCAACTCTTTGCAACCCCATGGACTACAGCCCACCAGGCTCCTCTGTCCATAGAATTCTCCAAGCAAGAATACTGGAGTGGGTTGCCATTTCCTTCTCCTGGGGATCTTCCTGACCCCGGATCTAATCCAGGTCTCCGGCATTGCAGAAGGATACTTTACCATCTGGAGCCACCAAGGAAGCAATAGCTATCAAAATTCCAACACCAATTTTCCAGAAATAAAAAATCCCAAATCTTTATGGAACTAAAAAAGATTGCAAATAGTCAAAGTAATGTTAAGACGAAAACTGTAAACATCATGCTTCCTGAATTCAAAATAGACTACAAAGTTGTAGTACTCAAAACAACATGGTACTGGGGTGGGGGAGAGAGACACAAAGATCAATAGAAGAGAACAGAGAGCCCAGAAATAAACCCTCATGTATGTGATCAATTAATTTATGATAAAGCAGCCAAGAATATACCTGGAGAAAGAACAGTCTCTTCAATAAATGGTGCTTGGCAAACTAGACAGCTACGTGCAAAATAATCAAACTAGACCATTATCTTACACAATACACAAAATCAACTAATAATGTATCAAAGCCTTGAATATAAGACCTGAAAACTTAAAACTCCTAAAAAAAACATAGATGGTAAGCTTCTTAACATTGGTCTTAACAAGATTTTTTTAATTCGACCAAAAATAGAAGCAACAAAGGGCTTCCCTGGTGGCTCATTGGTAAAGAATCTGCCTGTTGATGCAGGAAAAGCAGTTTTGATCGCTGGGTTGGGAAGATCCCCTGAAGGAAATAACCTACTCCATTCTTGTCTGGGAAATCTCATGGACAGTGGAGCCTGGTGGCCTACAGTCCATGGGGTCACAAAAGAGTCAGACATGACTTAGCAACTAAACAACAACAGAAGCAACACAAGGAAAATAAACAAGTGGAATTACGTTAAAAAATCTTCTGTCCAGCAAAGGAAGCCATTAACAAAATGAAAAGGCAACCTATGAAATTATGGAGAAAATATTTGCAAATCATGTATCTGATATATGGTTAATACCTAAAACAGACTTAAAATCCTCATGCAACTCAGTAAGAAAAAACAAAAGGAAGCAACCTGATTACAAAATGGGCAGAGGCTCTGAATTGATCTTTTTTGAAAGACATTCAAACGACCAAGAAGTACATTTAAAGGGGTTCAACATTGTTAATCTTCAGGGAAATGCAAACCAAAACCACAGTTACCTATCACCTCATACCTGTCAGAATGGCTTTCCTCAAAGGACAAAACACACGCTGCTGAGGATGTAAAGAAAAGAGAATGCCTGTGCACTGTTGGTGGGAAAGCAGACCTCCAACCACTATGGGAAATATGGAGGCGCCTCAAAAGATTAAAAATAGAACTATCCATGATCTAGCAATTCCACTTCATGATTCCGCAAAACCTCTACCTTGAAAAGATATCTGCACCCCAATGATCACTATAGCATTATTTATAATAGTCAAGACAGGGAAACAACCTATGTGTCAATCAATGGATGAATATATACATAAAACATGGTAACACACTCACACACACTCGCACATACATACAATGGCATGTGATTCACCCAAAAGAAAGATGGAAATCCTGCCACTGTGACAACATGGATGGACCCTGAGGGCATGATGTCCAGAGAAATAAGTCAAACAAATGAAAGGCAAGTATAGAATGATCTCACTTTGATGTGGAATATTAAAAAAATATTCTTAACTCATAGAAACAGAGAGTGTCATGGTGGTTGCCAGGGGTTGAGGGCTGAGGACTGAAGGAAATGGGAAGATTTTGGTCAAAGGGGACAAACTTCCAGTTATAAGGGCAATAAATACTTACAGTAATAAACAGCTTGGTGACTATAGTTAATAATACTGTGTTGTACACTTGAAAGTTGCTAAGAGAATAAATCTAAAAAGCTCTCATTAGAAGAAAGTTTGTGGTGATGGATGTCAACTAAACTTATGGAGATCATTTTGCAATTCATACAAATTTCAAATCATTTTGCTATTTATCTAACACTAATACAATGTTTATTTCAATTAAAAAAAAAGATCATCATGCAAAATATAAGGATGATGCTGACAAAATGGGTATTTCTTAAATCTTCTTCAAAGAAAGAAAAAGTATAGCTTCAGGAAGGTTCTGTGAACAACTTATTTTGTAAGCCGTCTGACCATGGTAATGGTGATTTGAGGAGCATGGGCTTCCCTGGTGGCTCAGAGGTTAAAGCGTCTGCCTCCAATGCGGGAGACCGGGGTTCGATCCCTGGGTCGGGAAGATCCCCTAGAGAAGGAAACGGTAACCCACTCCTGTATTCTTGCCTGGAGAATCCCATGGACAGAGAAGCCTGGTAGGCTACAGTCCACGGGGTCGCAAGGAGTCGGACACCACTGAGCGACGGAACAGAAGACTGTCAGTTTCATCTTTCTCAGTAAGTTCAGGTCGCCTGACTACTTATACAGAAATATCTTTGACACAAAGACAACAAATTAAGCTTTGGCAGCAAGAATAAGTACAAATCTTCTTAAAAATTGATTCTTTTCCCCTTGTGCCAGAAGGGAAAGGAACCTTTTTCCTACTCCCTCTTGTGCGAAGATTTCCTTGAGCAAACTTCTAACTGTAAATCCTTTGTCCCTTTGATATGAATGTACATCTTTTAAAAAGCTAAGCCTCTTGCTGGTTTACAACCTAAAAAAGTCTTTCTCAGTGGCTTTGATGTCACCTGTTTGTGTGTAAAAATCAAGTAAGGAGTTCCCATCTCCTTATCTGAGTCTGAGCTTGGTACTTAGTTCTATGTTGTGACTACATGGTTATAAAGACACTGAGAAGTCTTATCTTTTCCTCTATATAAAAGTAATGAGCTAACACAAACACCATCTCAACTACCAGTGAATTCAGAATGAACTATGTGTAGCAAATGGTTCAGTTAAGTCCTTTTAAGGACAAATCACTGTTTATCATGAAGGTATGTACATAATATGAAATAGGCTGCACCTGCGTAGATACTTAAAGAGGTGAGAATTCAGTCTTCGCAATCCCACTAGCAGATTGCTCATGATGCGTGTGCTGCTGCTGCTGCTAAGTCGCCTCAGTCGTGTCTGACTCTGTGCGACCCCATAGACGGCAGCCCACCAGGCTCCCCTGTCCCTGGGACTCTCCAGGCAAGAACACTGGAGTGGGTTGCCATTTCCTTCTCCAATGTGTGAAAGTGAAAAGTGAAAGTGAAGTCGCTCAGTCGTGTCCGACCCTTAGCGACCCCATGGACTGCAGCCCACCAGGCTCCTCCATCCATGGGATTTTACAGGCAAGGGTACTGGAGTGGGGTGCCATTGCCTTCTGCGCGTGATGCGTGTAGCAATCTGGTTAAATGCTTATTTGATAATAAAGTTATTTAGTTCTTTCCCACATTTGTAGAGAGAAATTTCTTGGTTGGCAGATTTTATTTTTTAATAATTTCTGTAACAACTCCCATGACCTGAAATATTCCCTCAGAACATCAGCAAATTGTTATACTTGAAAGGACCAATCAACTTCTGGACCCAAACTTGATGGTGCACTTGTCCGCCAGGAGGGTTGTCCTGCAAGCAGACAAGCGTTCTAATTTGATATACACAGCTATATCTGTAACTCCTGTCTCGCAAACTTTGCTTATACGTAGACCACGGTGACTTCAAAGTACCTCCTCTCAGAGCTGCTCCTCAGGTGTCCCTTCTTCCAGGCTAACAGCATGCAGAATTTCATCTATCGCTGCAGGCCGGGCAATACCCGACACACACTCAGGAGAAACCCTCTGGTAACAAAAAGGTCAGGAGCAAGAGTTGACGCGAAAGGCAATCAACACACTCCTGGAAAACTTAATCCTCCGCTGTGCCACCAGACTTGGGCAATAAAGTTACAGCAATTTTCCATCCTGGTATTTTGAAAAAAAGAAATGAAGGTAGGGAATCGAACCCTATACTCATCCAATTAAGAGGAAGATTCGCCTTTTGCACCTGGGCTTCCCGACCTCGCCCTTCTCACCAGCCTCCCTCCCTGGCTGGGCTTCTTATTTACTCCCAGCACAGGGAAGCCATAGAGAAGTAAATGGCAACCCACTCCAGTACTCTTGCCTGGAGAATTCCGTGGACAGAGGAGCCTGGTGGGCTGCTGTCCATGAGGTCGCACAGAGTCGGACACGAATGAAGAGACTTAGCGTGCATGCATGCATTGGAGAAGGAAATGGCAACCCACTCCAGTATTCTTGCCTGGGGAATCCCAGGGACAGCAGAGCCCGATGGGCTGCCGTCTGCGGGGTCGCACAGTTGGACACGACTGAAGCGACTTAGCAGCAGCAGCAGCAGGGAAGCCAAGACCTTCCAAGCAAACACATTAAAGGATCATACATAATGACGGGGAGCTTTTTCAACCCCTCTTCCAGGGAAAGCCCCAGTCCCAGTCCCCGCCACCTGCCAGGGACCCCGTGGCCTCACCTGCGGACCGCGAGGGGCGCAGCCGAAGCCGGCGGCCGCCTCGTCTCCGGCCCCGCGTCAGCTTGTAGAAGCAGTAGCAGGCGCCGGCCGCGAGGACCAGGCCCGCCGCCACCCAGCCCACGTCCCGGGCGCCGCCCATGCTGCCTCTGGGGCCGCGCACAGCGCTGGGGCCGGCGCGGGAGCGTCCGAAGCCAGCGGGTCCAGGCGCCGCCGCCCGGGATCACGCCGCGAGAGAAAGGAAATGGGGGACTGAGCTCCGCCTTTCAGAAACCGCCCTGCTGAAAAGTGAAAGAGTCAGCCCCTACGCTTCCTGGCGGCTTCCGGGAGAACGGGCGGGGCACGGCTGCAGGCGAGCTACACTGGGTGAAGCGCTGCAAGCGCTGCACGTCCCAAGAGCACACGCCCTGGGCCGCCCCGGACGCGCGGAGGCTGCCCCCGCCCCGGCCCGAGGCCCGCCTCTCTTCCCGGCAGCCCACTGAGGGCGCGAGGCCACGCAATGCCTAGCCCCTCCTTCCACGCCGCGCGGTTGCCGTGGCAACGCCGGGACGCGCTAGCCCCTCGCTCAGGAGTGGCTCTAGCTACTCCGGGAGTGGGGAGGGCCAGCGAGCAGCGCAGGATTTCAGTAGGGCCTCAGATCATGGCCTCACTGCGCCAGGCCAGCCCCAGGCTGAGGAAGTACTTCAGGGAGAACTACATTCCTCAGATCTGCGAGGTACTGGAGCCACGTGGCGGCGGAGTTAGAAAGAGGGAGGAATGGGCAGAGACTGCCCAGAGGAGGGACTGGAGTTTGGCGAAGAGAGGAAGTGGAGGTTAAGCGGAGCGAAAAGGGAAGAGATGAAGTCAGCTTTGGACAGGACGGCGGTCTGGGCTGAACATACAGATCAGAGAGTTGAAGACAGAGGGGTGATGGTGGCTGAAAGGGGGGTAATGAGTGACATCTCCCAGGGGGAAAGGGGGAAAGGCCTCAGGACAGAAACCCCAAACTCCAACTTTTCAGGTTTGGACAAGAGGAACTAAGGACAAGAGGAGTGAGAATGAAATGCCTTGGAGATAGAGGAGGAAAAGCAGGAGAGTATGGCTTTATGAAGAAAGTGGGCAATAGTGTCACCTAAAGACTTGAAGGTGTTCATTGGAAGGACTGATGCTAAAGCTGAAACTCCAATACTTTGGCCACCTCATGCGGCGAGTTGACTCACTGGAAAAGACTCTGGTGCTAGGAGGGATTGGGGGCAGGAGGAGACGGGGACGACAGAGAATGAGATGGCTGGATGGCATCACCGACTCTGTGGACTTGAGTTTGAGTGAACTCCGGGAGTTGGTGATGGACAGGGAGGCCTGGCGTGCTGTGATTCATGGGGTCTCAAAGAGTCGGAGATGACTGAGCGACTGAACTGAACTGAAAGACTTGAAAAGTTGTAGTGGACTTGGCCCAAGGTAAGTGTGGGTTTTCAGTGGAGTGATGAAGGCAGAAAATAGATTGAGGTTAGCTGAGGAGTGGAAACTGAGATCTTTAGATAGAAGATAGTCAGCCCTTTGTGTGAGAGGAAGAGCCACACAACCAAGACTTAAATGGGAGGAAAGACTGTCCTTCCCCATCCACCTTGTAACAGGAAGGAGGACAAGGGGTGGATAGACTTTGTAGGCTCCAAGTTAGGAAGCCAATAAAATTATCTTCTGGTGACTTCCATTTTCTCTACCTCATTTTCAAATATAAGGTGAAATGTTTGTCAAGAATGAGGATATTTGGGAGGGGACATGGCAGTTGTAGAAGGGGTTTTGAGTAGTTAAGTTATTCAGGCAAGGAGGGAGAGTTAGAAGTCCAGGGAAGGAAAGAGAAGGAGGGTGAGGCAGTGTTGAGAGCCCAGCTGGGGGAGTAACTCTCCTACGCAAGTGGGAGGGCAATTCAGTACAGCCCCCTCCTTTTGGGAGGGTAATTTTCAAATATTTATTAAAATGTTAAATATGAATACCCTTTAACCAAGCATTTCCACTTCTGAGGATCCACTTTAGAGACATACTTGCACATGTTACCAGAAGGATGTACAAGTATATTCATTGTAACATTGTCACATAGTGAACACAGTAAATAAGTGTAAATAAGGGAATGGGATATTATGTAGAAGAATATATACCTGTGCCTTAAGACAAAAATGCAAATTGCCTGCTGCTGCTGCTGCTGCTAAGTCACTTCAGTCGTGTCCGACTCTGTGTGACCCCATAGACGGCAGCCCACCAGGCTCCCCCGTCCCTGGGATTCTCCAGGCAAGAACACTGGAGTGGGTTGCCATTTCCTTCTCTAATGTGTGAAAGTGAAAAGTGAAAGTGATGTCGCTCAGTCGTGTCCGACCCTTAGCGACCCCATGGACTGCAGCCTACCAGGCTCCTCCATCCATGGGATTTTTCTAGGCAAGAGTACTGGAGTGGCTTGCCATTACCTTCTCCGGCAAATTGCCTAACAGAGTGTCTACTAAAATCTAGCTACTTCATATTTGTATGCATATGTGTATATGTAAGTGTGTTTTTATGTGTGTGTGTATATATATAAGACAATAATACATGCATAGAATATATGGCAAACTATTAACAGCAAATGTTTTGGGGGATAGCTTTAGGGGAGAACTCTAATCTTTCACTCCATATACATCTGTATGGTTTTAATTTTTTTTATGATGAGTTTCATTCGTGTTTTACCTCTATACAATTATATTTGAAAATGTGTAGAAAGCTTGCTACTTATCTTCCCAGTTGCATGATTTTCTCAAGTAGCACTCAGTAAATCAGACTTAGGTACACAAATAAGAGTTGATTTCATCCAGGATAGGAGTTTGCCACACATATATAATGGAAGGGCAGTGGAGGGGGAGCTAAGCTTTTGAGAGTGCCTAAAGTGTGGATCACAATAAACTGTGGAAAATTCTGAAAGAGATGGGAATACCAGACCACCTGACCTGCCTCTTGAGAAACCTGTATGCAGGTCAGGAAGCAACAGTTAGAACTGTACATGGAACAACAGACTGGTTCCAAATAGGAAAAGGAGTACGTCAAGGTTGTATATTGTCACCCTGCTTATTTAACTTATATGCAGAGTACATCATGAGGAACGCTGGGCTGGAAGAAGCACAAGCTGGAATCAAGATTGCCGGGAGAAATATCAATAACCTCAGATATGCAGATGACACAACCCTTATGGGAAAGTGAAGAGGAACTCAAAGGCCTCTTGATGAAAGTAAAAGAGGAGAGTGAAAAGGTTGGCTTGAAGCTCAACATTCAGAAAACGAAGATCATGGCATCTGGTCCCATCACTTCATGGGAAATAGATGGGGAAACAGTGGAAACCGTGTCAGACTTTGTTTTTTTGGGCTCCAAAATCACTGCAGATGCTGATTGCAGCCATGAAATTAAAAGACGCTTATTCCTTGGAAGGAAAGTTATGACCAGCCTAGATAGCATATTAAAAAGCAGAGACATTACTTTGCCAACCAAGGTCCATCTAGTCAAGGCTATGGTTTTTCCCGTGGTCATGTATGGATGTGAGAGTTGGACTGTGAAGAAAACTGATCGCTGAAGAATTGATGCTTTTGAACTGTGGCGCTGGAGAAGACTCTTGAGAGTCCCTTGGACTGCAAGGAGATCCAACCAGTCCATTCTAGAGGAGATCAATTCTGGGTGTTCATTGGAAGGATTGATGCTAAAGCTGAAACTGCAATACTTTGGCCACCTCATGCGACGAGTTGACTCACTGGAAAAGACTCTGATGCTGGGAGCAATTGGGGGTAGGAGGAGATGGGGACGACAGAGAATGAGGTGGCTGGATGGCATCACCGACTCGATGGACATGAGTTTGAGTGAACTCCGGGAGTTGGTGATGGACAGGGAGGCCTTTCGTGTTGTGGTTCATGGGGTCACTAATAGTCGGACACTACTGAGCGACTGAACTGAACTGAACTGAAAGTGATGGGTCTAGGACTCCAAGGACTGGGTGGGATATGAGAAGAAGACATAATACTGATATGTGGGTAGAAAATGGAAGTTTGTAAGAGGTGAATGAAAAAGTGTAGAGGGAGTATTTGAGTGAGGGAGCTGGAAAAGTAGGAGGTGGGGGCCAGAAAGTGGAATGTTTGCACAATTATCTCTCAGAATCATCTTTTTTCTATTAAACCTTTTTCTTGGTTAGATATATTAACACATGACTTCATAATGCACAATTTCAAACTTTTATAAAGAAAATGAATTTTAGTTTCCATAGGGAGAACCTGAAAAATCTGTGGATCATCAATTTTTCCTTTTTGAAACCATTTTTGTACTATCATTAATCCAAGTAGGCCTGGAGGGGTGAAACTATCCTCACACTCAGAACTGGAGGAAGACGGAGCCTCTTCAAAGGACGTAGTACAGTCATCCCTCAGTATCCTCAGCTGTGGTTCCAAGACCCCCATGGATACTGAAATCTGTGCACAGTATTTACATACAACCTACATCCATCTTACTGTATAAATCACCTCTAAATAAGTCATCTCTCCATCACTTATAGTACCTAATCCAGTATAAATGCCATGTAAATGATTGCCTGCACATAGAAAATTACAGTTTTGCTTTTTGAAACAATGGAATTTTTCCCCAGTCATTTTGGACCCGCATTTGATTGATTCCATGAATGAAGAACCTGCAGATACAGAGGGCTGACTGTATTTATGATTCAGTATGAAGTCATTATGAGCCATAGCTATGTCCAAGTTGGCCATGGAACAGGTAGCACAAAGTGGACTTGAGTTGAGGATCAGGGAAGCTGTAACCTCTCCTTGCCTTCCTCTCCACTTGCCTTAAAACTGCCCAGCTGCTGGAGACACCCCTGGCTCCTCCTCTGGATGAGAGCACCTCTTCCACACCAGTCTGCCACCCTGCTTTGCCCCCAGAGAAAGGAAGCCCTCAGAAGTGCTCCCTATGCCCCAGACAATACTATTCTGAGGAGCCTCTGCCACCACATCACCAGCAGGTGCAAGAGAGCACCACATACCACCTTAACCTGGCTACCTGCTTTCTTTGTATCTGTTCACCTGATCCAGTTTTCCATGCCTAGGACTCTTCTAAAACCCATCTTCTGCAAGTTTTGGAATACATCATCTTTCATCACAGATTTCCATGTATATTTAACCTCTTCTGAACTCCACCTGCCTGTTCTGAATAAAACCTGGCTGTCTCCTTAGGATATCATTTCCCTGCCAACTTTTGAATAGAGACTGGTCTTTTTTCTTTTAGTCCTGCTTGATTCACTGGGCTTACTTAATCAGTTGATTCATACTTTTCATCTGTTTTAGAGAATTCTTGATCATTTTCAAATTTTGCTTCTACCTAATTCTCTCTTCTCCTTCTGGGACTCCCGTCATAAATATGTTAGCTTTTTCTTTTTTTTAACTTGGTCCTATGCCTCTTTTGTTCTTTTCTGTTTTTTCCCCATTCTCTTTTCCCTCTGTGCTTAAGTTTGGATAGTTTTCATTGATTGTCTTCAAGTTTACAGATTCTGTTTTATGCTGAGTATAGTCTACTGTTAAGTACATCAAATGAGTCCTTAATTTCAGATAGTGTATTTTTCAGTTCTAGAATGTCCATTTATTTTTTTTTACATTCCAATTAAAATCCTGCCTCTTTTCATCCTTTTTATCTATCATTTCCTATTTTATTCAACATGTTAATTATTATTAATTTAAAATCATTGTTAATATGAACAACTTTAAATTAAATTATTTATTAGAATTTAGTTATTAAAATAGAATAAATGTCCTTTATTCAAATTACTGGTGTGATTTCTGTCTCCTAACTGGATTCTGACTGATACAGAAAGCTTAGCTGGAAGGCTCCACAAGGGAACTTTCTGGGGAGTTGGAAAATGACTGAGATTTAAGTGTATCCATTGTCATAATTATACAACTAGGATTTGTGCATTTGAATTCATGTAGATTTTACCTAAAATATTATAATAGAGAACAGGTGGAAAATGGGGAAACATATAATCTAGATGAAAATAATGTTATGTTGATTTAACCTAAAGAATCACACAAATCACAGCTGGTGACAGCTGTTGAAACTGGGTGATGGGCACATAGTGGTTCATTGTTTACTTTATATATGTTTGAAATTTTCCACAATAAAATGTTAAAAGATAGTCATGGCTGCGTGTTTTCTATGTTAATGTATGTAGTTAGGGATGGATGGAATGACAAGCTTTATCTGGCTATACAGTCATTTATTGTTTGTTTTCTGCATCAGTTATTCACAACCACACAACCACAAAACTTCATGGCCTACAAGAACATGAAGCATTTAGTTTGCTTAAAAATCTGAAATTCTTGCAAGGATTTTTAGGGAAATCTTGTCCCTGCTCCATGTGATACCATCTAGGGTGGATCAGCAGAGTGTTAAAGATCCACTTTTAAGATGGTTCATTCACATACCTGGCAAGTTGGTGCCAGAAGTTTGCTGGAAGTTAGGTTAGGTCTGTGAACCAGGAGGCTTGGTTCCTCCATGTGCCTCTCCATGGGCTGCTTGGACTGCCTCACAGTATGGAGACTCAGTTCTAAGAGCAAGTGTCCCCAGAGAGAACTAAGTAGAAATTATATCATCATTTATGACCTAGGCTTGGAAGTCAACATAACATTATTTTCACCTTGATTCACGAGGAGGGAACATAGACCCCACTTCTTAATGGGAAGTGTATCAAAGTCACAATTCAAAAAGAGCTCGTGGGATGGGAGATATTGTAATGGCCATTTTGGGAAATATAATCAGATACAGCCAGCTTGTTCATACAAGAAGAATCTGCGATCAAGTTGGATCTCAAAGTATTATCTGAACAAAGATGTAGTTTACTGTCATCCAGCAAGTGGGTCTCAACCCTTCTGTAAATATTCCTTCTCCTTTCTTTTCTGTGTTCCTCAGGTGCAGATGTATACTGGACATTAACAAGTTGCTTACACAACATCTGCTTCCCTCTTCCTAATATTTCTTACATTCTTATTCCATAACTACCTCTTCCCCCACATAGCCTGGGTGCTTCAGGGAAGCTGATTATCCTTATCTCTGGGGTTGGACCCTGATTGACTTATGGCAACTAGCACATTCAAGTTCCCTTGGTCATAATGTTTGTGACTATGGCGGGTGGTAGCAAGGATCATGGGGGAGGGCAAGATGTGATCTAAACCAGTTTAGATCAGGTTGCTGGTTGGAATGCTGGGACAGAGATATCGCATCTCTGGATGTTCGTGGGGAAGCATGTAGCCCTGGAAGCCATTGCCAATTTTCTTGTGTCCACATGGGAAGATGGTTTTAGGGTGAAGGAAAGTAGAGTGGGAAAATGGAAAGAAATCAGGTCTCTCCTGACATCAGTAAGTCACTGGATTAAATACTTTGGCCACCTGATGCGAAGAGCTGACTCATTTGAAAAGACCCTGATGCTGGGAAAGATTGAGGGCAGGAGGAGAAGGGGACGACAGAGGATGAGATGGTTGGATGGCATCACTGACTCAATGGACGTGGGTTTGGGTGGACTCTGGGAGTTGGTGATGGACAGGGAGTACTGGCGTGCTGTGGTTCATGGGGTTGCAAAGAGTTGAACACGACTGAGCGACTGAACTGAACTGAACTGAACAGCAGGATCTGCCTTTAGAATTTCTAGTGTAGGACCCAATAAACTCCATGTTTAGTTGACATTTATAACTGAAGCCTAAAGTGTCTAACGGAGAAGGCAATGGCAAGCCACTCCAGTACTCTTGCCTAAAAAATCCCATGGATGGAGGAGCCTGGTAGGCTGCAGTCCGTGGGGTCGCTATGGGTCGGACACGACTGAGCGACTTCACTTTCACTTTTCGCTTTCACACATTGGAG
Organism: Moschus berezovskii; assembly: GCF_049115385.1. Classification (NCBI taxonomy): domain Eukaryota; kingdom Metazoa; phylum Chordata; class Mammalia; order Artiodactyla; family Moschidae; genus Moschus; species Moschus berezovskii. The sequence continues at coordinate 52,210,248 of NC_142462.1, read as the reverse complement.
AAGGAAATGGCAACCCACTCCAGTGTTCTTGCCTGGAGAATCCCAGGGACGGGGGAGCCTGGTGGGCTTCCGTCTATGGGGTCACACAGAGTCGGACACGACTGAAGTGACTTAGCAGCAGCAAAGTGTCTAAAGCAATGCAAGAGAATTACATTAATATTTTATTATGAGATTGCCTAGGTTTGACTCTTGGTGTTGCCAATTACTAATTGTGTAAGTCTGAGCAAGTTTCTAAATCTCTCTGACTCGTTTTTCTTTGTACTAAGATTCCAGATGAATGAGAGACAGGCCCTCACTTTCTAGACTAGGAGAAAGCTATTGTGAAAGGGAAGAATGGGAAAAGAAAACCACAAAATGTGTCCTGAGGCAAATTAAGTTCAGGAAAGAATGTATGGAGAAGGCGAGGATCTGGAGATTGGGGAGTCTTTTATACTATTCACTCTCCGATACCCGCTCTGAAAGCCTCTGTGGGCTTCTAGACATTTGCACCCTAGCTTAAAGACTGCTGGATTTTATGTTCAATTCAAGTAGTCAGGTTCCTTTTTTTTTAAACAACAGATTAGGATCTTTTTTTTTCTTGGACAGAGTGGCAAGAGTGGTCAGCTAAGAAGGGTACATTAGACCATTTTTCATCAGCAAACATTTGCTGGGCATCTATCCTGTGCTGGTAGAAAACATCTCAACAGCTTCAACCACTTGCAGCTATGACTCTGAAGGTGTCTCTAGCTCAAAGTTTCTCCTTAGTACTCTGCATTTATCCATTTTGGTGTCCTACAGACACCTTAAAGAAGTAAAAAGAAATAGATGACATTAGATTCTCTACAAACCAATCTATCCAGAACATAATCATTTCAATATGGACTCATATTGACTCACTATAAAATCATATTGTCTTCAGAACTGAGTGTGTACTTTACACTTGCAGCACATGTCAGTTTCGACAAGCCACATCTGAAGTGCTCAGTTGTTCAGTAGCTCAGCTGTGTCTGACTCAATAGCAACATGGAATTAGTAGCTGCCACATTAGACAGTGCAGGCTGAGAATGTATTAATATATTTAATAAGCCAGAGGAAATAACCTTTGACCCAGAAGTGATCATCGTGTCTCTGAGAAGGTTGTTGTTTTCATGGGCACCTAGTTTCCGGAAATTTAGCAAGAGTCTGGGTAGCACAGGGAGGGTGTAGTGGCTATCTAGTCAGGTTGGTCACTGCAATGTGTCACAGATGGGACAGTTCTCACATGCACCAAAGCAAATATATACCTATTTTCAAATCTTCAGGAATCATAGTGATTAGTGTTTATTGTGGAAATGAACAAAGTGATATGAACATTCTGTAGACTGCATGTTTCTCCCCAAAATTCATATGTTAAAACCCAATCTCGATTGTGATGGTATTAGGAGGTGTGGCCTTTGGGAGGTGATTAGATCATAAGGGTGGAGCCCTCATGGATGGAGTATGAGTCCTTATAATGAAGACTCCAGAGAGTTCCATTGATCCTTCCATCACATGAGGGTACTGTCAGAAGATGGCCATCTATGAAGTGCTGCTCACCAGACACAGAATCTTCCTGCACTTTGATCCTGGATTTCCCAGTCTCTAGAACTGTGAGAAATATGTTTCTGTTGCTTATTAGTCATCCAGTCTATGGTGTTCTAAGATTCCAAATGGACTAAAACAGAGAATAAGTCATGGACTAAATGTTGCCATGACTTGTCTTAAACCACAAAAGCCTTTAAACCCTTAGCTGAGAAAGACTCCAGGCGAGACTTCTGAGGATATGAGTAGCGATTCAACAAGTGGTCCTGCTATCTTTCTGAATTTTACCATCCCTTTGAGATTCTCTCTTTGGTTACTATTGTATCTTGCATCCCTATCTAAATGAAGGACATATCAAACGTATAGAAAATCATGGGTGGCTAGTGTCTTAGTTGTCTTGGGCTGCTAAAATAAAATGGCATACACTGGGTGGCTTAAATAACAAAAAATTGTTTTCTCAGTTCTGAAGGCTGAAAGTCTATGATCATGGTGCCAACAGGGCTGAGTTCTGGCGAGTGTTCCCCTCCTAGCTTGCAGACGGCTGCCTTCTCACTGTGTCCTCACTGGACAGAGAAAGAGCAAATTTCTCTGGTGTCTGTTTGTATGAAGGTGCTAATCCCATTGTGAGGATCCTATCCTCATGACCTCATCTAAACCTTATTATCTCCCCAAAGGCCCAGTCTCCAAATACCATTACAATGAGGATTAGAGTTTCAATATATGAATTTTTTGGTGACATGATTCAGTCTATAGCAGTTGGGAAATGTATGAAAACTGACTCCACTGACAAAAATGAAATATAGATAAAACGAAGTCTTTTTCTCAAATCAACAAAACTAAAAATGTTTTGATTCTGATTTGGCAAGGTGAAATGGACACTTCCACTGGCCACTAATGAAAGTATAAACTGATGATATCTTCTTAGAAAAGCAATTTTGAGAAATGTATGAAGAGCTTCAAAATACACATTTTGATTCTATATTCTATTTCTAGGGAAATAGAGTGAAGATACGTACATTATCATTTGCAGTGAAAGTTAATATGTATATCATATAATTTTTAATGATGGAAAAAGAAACAAATGTCCAATCATTTTGAAATTTTTTAATATTTATGGTACACTTTTTATGCAATAGATTATCAACCAATCTCAATACATGATGTCTTGAAGAATTTTTGGTGGCATGGAAAAATGTTCACAATATAATAACTAGCCAGGAATTAAAAAAAAAGAGAAATAAGTTATATATATTATGATCCTAATTTTAATTTTGCAAAAAATATATGTATTAAGGAAAGACTAAAATTAAAATTTTTATTAGGGGTTATTTCTGGTTGTCAGGATGATGGTTGATTTTTATTTTCTTTGTATTTTTTAATTTTCCAAATTACATCTAATATATACTATTTTTATAATCAGAAAGAGTTCCTATATTAAAACAAAATAATGAAAACAGGCTTATGTGTAGGAAAATGTCCTTCCTTTTTATTGCTTTCCCATAATATTATCAAGCGAATTTTATTGGTGGCAAATCAGAAAAACATGCAGAGAAAGCCTAGGAAGCATAAAAACACTAATTGCTGGGAAGTGCTGGCTTTTCATCCAAGGAAGTCAGGAAGGCTGGCCAGTTCTCAGGCCTTTGTCTGGTCTCCTTGGGATGAGAATCCTTTTCCTCTGGCCAGCTGGGGTCTCCTGGACACCCTTTCCCTAGATGGGCTAGCCTCTGTTCCAGTTTACGATGGCACTTTCATAAAATCCTCTCACTCTGGTTTCAGGTAGGCCTGTGTGTGGCTGATTGAACACTGATAGATTTCCAAAGGTTTTGTTGTTGTTGTTTTTTATCAGAATCCTAGTTCTAAGAATTCCTGTAGGGTATGCTCTAGAATTTAAAAAAGAGCTTTGCTTTTTCCGTTTATATCCATCCAGAAACATCCAAGAGCAACTCTGCTTTCATCTGGATTATATTTGGGGATTCTCATAAGCTTAGATTTTTTTTTAAGATTTTTTTCTTTTGATTTAAAAAATAAATTTTAAACCACTGTGATCAACCACAGGAAATAATCTCTTCCTTCACAGTTCACATCTTCTGTGTTGCAGAAAGCTAGTGTTTTCCCTTGTAGACCGTTAGCATCTAGCACAGCATTCATGCAACCTAGATGTATTTGTTTATACAACAGAAATAAACATAGAGACCTTTTTCAGACCTTGGAGCCAAATATTTTTTAACTTTAATTTTAGATTTGAAATAAATGATCTAAATGATCAAAGATTTGGGGATTTTTGGACAATAAAATATTTACTTTCTATATATTATTCTAAGATTTGGCAAAAATATACTTTAGAAATTCAAAGCTTAAAAAAAACTGCATACATGTCAACACTGAAAGCCAGCACCTCAATATAATTGTAGGGAAACTAAATATTGCCTTCTAATTCTTCACTCTCACTATATTTGTCATTTCTTTCTCTCTGAGAATTCTGAAATACACATCCTACCACTGTTGAAATCTCCTTCCTTGGAGGTATTCCTTTCAAAAGATATTTGTATTTTAAAAAGCTATCACCAAGCTAGGAGTCCATACAGTGAAGCCCAGTTGGTAGACTATGAAAAGTAGGTCATCAAAAGTATTTAGAAATCTGTTTCTCCCTCAGTTTTCTACAACTAGGCAGAAGTCAGCACACTGTCTGCAAACAAGGCCTGCCCCATAAGGACCAAAGACGGGCAAGATATTAAGGGTATAGTGTCTACTATTAAACAGCTATGTACAGAGATTATATCTGAGAGTGAAAAAGTGTTAGCTCAGATTTCAGTTTAACATGTAAGAAAGATTAAAGGAATTTGCAAAACTAGATATGCCCAGCAGAGGGCATGTTTAAGCTACAAATCATGGTTTTTATGTTAAAATTTTCCATTTTTAGAAATAGTTTTTAAAAATTTTTATGCAACAACTTTGTGTTTCTTTCATGATTCAGTTTCCAGCCTGTATTTTAAAAATACCATATTTATTTCTAAATCACATAGATTCTACTATCAGAATTTTTTTTAGACTAATTGCTGCAAATATCTGCCAGTTATAAGAATCAGGATTACCGAATATGTGAGCAAGAGACTACAGGCTTATGCAGAAGAGAAGGAACTGGTCATACTAACTCATCTTGCTAGACCTTGGAGCTAGAAGGCTGTGGTTTCTCCTGGGGGCAGTAGTGCTTGCTGAGCCCAGCCCACCAATTCATAGATGCAGTTCAGAGACAAACCCACGGGACACTTAACCAAAAAGCAATTCACCTACTCAACTAGGGATTCAGTTCAGTTCAGTTCAGTTCAGTCACTCAGTCGTGTCCGACTCTTTGCGACCCCATGAATCACAGCACACCAGGCCTCCCTGTCCATCACCAACTCCCGGAGTTCACTCAAACTCATGTCCATCGAGTCGGTGATGCCATCCAGTCATCTCATTCTTGGTCGTCCCCTTCTCCTCCCGACCCCAATCCTTCCCAGAATCAGACTCTTTTCCAGTGAGTCAACTCGTCGCATGAGGTGGCCAAAGTATTGGAGTTTCAGCTTTAGCATCAGTCCTTCCAATGAACACCTAGGACTGATCTCCTTTAGAATGGACTGGTTGGATCTCCTTGTAGTACAAGGGCCTCTCAAGAATCTTCTCCAGCACCACAGTTCAAAAGCATCAATTCTTCGGCGATCAGCTTTCTTCACAGTCCAACTCTCACATCCATACATGACTATTGGAAAAACCATAGCCTTGACTAGACAGACCTTGGTTGGCAAAATAATGTCTCTGCTTTTTAATATACTATCTAGGTTGGGCATAACTTTCCTTCCAAGGAGTAAGCGTCTTTTAATTTCATGGCTGCAATCAGCATCCGCAGTGATTTTGGAGCCCAAAAAAATAGTCTGACACTGTTTCCACTGTTTTTCCATCTATTTCCCATGAAGTGATGGGACCAGATGCCATGATCTTTGTTTTCTGAATGTTGAGCTTCAAGCCAACTTTTTCACTCTCCTCTTTCACTGTCACCAAGAGGCCTTTGAGTTCCTCTTCACTTTCTGCCATAAGGGTAGTGTCATCTGCATATCTGAGGTTATTGATATTTCTCCCAGCAATCTTGATTCCAGCTTGTGCTTCTTCCAGCCCAGCGTTCCTCATGATGTACTCTGCATATAAGTTAAATAAGCAAGGTGACAATATACAACCTTGATGTACACCTTTTCCTATTTGGAACCAGTCTGTTGTTCCATGTCCAGTTCTAACTGTTGCTTCCTGACCTGCATACAGGTTTCTCAAGAGGCAGGTCAGGTGGTCTGGGATTCCCATCTCTTTCAGGCTGTTCCACAGTTTATTGTGATCCACACAGTCAAAGGCTTTGGCAGAGTCAATGAAGCAGAAATAGATGTTTTTCTGGAACTCTCTTGCTTTCTCCATGATCCAGCGGATGTTGGCAATTTGATCTCTGGTGCTTCTGCCTTTTCTAAAACCTGCTTGAACAACTAGGGATTACCTGACTGGTAACCACCTCCCCACTGGGCCACGCACAATCCTGCTGGGCCTGGGATCCAGTGTCTTGCTCTCACCTTATACAGACTGTCTCCTCACCTGTCCAGTCTGCCTTAAAACTCCTCAAGTTCTGACCTTGAGGGGCATGTTCCCGTCCCTGGGGTCCCTCCTTAATGTTTAAAGCCAGTTGGTCCCTTTCAATAATCTTCAATATGTTTTTAGTTATAGGGTATCTAAAATAAAAATTTGGCACCCTCTACTTATTTTTTTGGGCTCCAAAATCACTGCAGATGCTGATTGCAGCCATGAAATTAAAAGACACTTACTCCTTGGAAGGAAAGTTATGATCAAGCTTGATAATGTATTAAAAAGAAGAGACATTACTTTGCCAACAAAGGTCCGTCTAGTCAAGGCTATGGTTTTTCCCGTGGTCATGTATAGATGTGAGAGTTGGACTGTGAAGAAAGCTGATCGCCGAAGAATTGATGCTTTTGAACTGTGGTGTTGGAGAAGACTCTTGAGAGTCCCTTGTACCGCAAGGAGATCCAACCAGTCCATTCTAAGGGAGATCGATCCTGGGTGTTCATTGGAAAGACTGATGCTAAAGCTGAAACTGCAATACTTTCGCCACCTCATGCGACGAGTTGACTCACTGGAAAAGACTCTGATGCTGGGAAGGGTTGGGGGTGGGAGGAGAAGGGGACGACCGAGAATGAGATGGCTGGATGGCATCACCGACTCTGTGGACATGAGTTTGAGTGAACTCCGGGAGTTGGTGATGGACAGGGAGGCCTGGCGTGCTGTGATTCATGGGGTCGCGGAGAGTCGGACACGACTGAGTGACTGAACTGAACTGAACTGAACTGAACTTAAATGTCCACAAGACACAGAACTCCCTTTACTTTCACATTTTTAACTTAGTAACATCCATAGAAACACATGCCAACACCATCTCTACTACAGATGGGGATGGTGAACATTTCTGAGATGTCACTTTGGACTTGTTTGGGAGGTTGGAGGGTAGGGAGGTAGAAGGGACTTTGAAAAGGGTTTAGGAACTTAGGCCACTTCCTAAATAAAGGCGTTTCTGTATGTGATGCTCACATTGCAATTTTAAAAGCAATCTCATCTGAAAAAAAGAAAGAAAAAAAACAGCAACAAGGTGTAGACTATATGTTGATTATGATCTGTTTGAAAGAAGACTGTGTTTTTGCATTTGCATATGAATAAAATTTGGGGGGATAGATAATGTGAAAAAAAATCCTCAAGTTCTGGAGGAAGATACACATGCAACACAATTTTGTTTCAGTGCATGGTACGGGCAAGGGAGGAGTCTTGGGTTTGTAGTTTAAAAATATGCTGGCTCTGTGAATCACTTGGCCCTTTTTTGCCTCTGTGAAATCCTGAAGGAAGAATATACCTGCCAAAAGCCAAGGTCATCCCTAGAGGGATTTTAGAAACACACTGAACTATGACTCTCTGACATATGGCCATCTGTGACTTTGGACACATGGGTGATCTTGCATGGGTTTGATCACGAATAACCTAACGGTTGTGAGGAGGAACCAGTCCTGGGTCCCAGTATGGAATTCTGGTGTCTTCACAGAGTGACTCTGACTTCATCTCTCACATTGGTCCTCCATTCCAGCCAAACTGGTCTGTGCTCCTGAGGCTCTGCTCTTGCAAAGAGAAAGACCCTTACCCTTTCCTTACCACTTGAAAGTTTCTCCAGCTTCATGTGTCCCACAATGCTTGTGTCCCACAAGCATTTGGCAGTCATTTTCTTCTCTGCCCTCAAGAAGAAATTATCTTCTATATTGCTATTTAGGCCCTTAGCATTTTTTTCTACTATGTTTATCTGGGTATCTAAAAAGATAAACAAGATTTGTTCTCTCAAGTGTCTTACATCTACTTATAGTTCTAATAGACAGTTACTATCTGCTGTTTAAATTATTATTGTATAAATTTCTCTCTCCTGACCATTTCCCACCAAATGCATTGGTCTTAATTTCTTCTAGTAGACTTGGTATAAAGTCAGCCTCTCTTCCTCTGTCATTACACTGGCCTTTGAATGGTATGAGGGAATGTTTTTAAATTTCTTTTCTCTTTGTCCAGTCATTTTTCTCTAATGGAAGTGATAATTAGCAGTGAAATGGTTTAAAAATGATGATGGCTTACTATCATTATTATCTATTGAGTATTTTGTGCTATGAAACAAGTTAAAGTTCTTTACATACATGAATTCACTTAATTATCAGGATAGCCGTATAACATATATACTTTTACTATCCCATGTATAGTTAAGGAAACAGAAGAACAACAGTTAAACCCAGTGGACTCCATTTATTGCATTATCTTGCTTCTTGAAAGATGGGTAGTAGTGTAAAGGAGTAGAAACAATTGTCCTGGATAAACTCTCATTTGTCCTCAGTACCCAGACATTTTTCAGAATATCTGAGAAATATTCTGGACTGAGATTAGGGAAGCAGAGCCAAAAGAAAGTGGAGGGTTGCACAATTCCTTTGTGAATTTATAAACCTGAAGACTACAACTAAGTCATGGTGTTTTTTTGTCCTTGACCATGTAAGTTTTTACTAAGAAGACTAGCAATAACAAAGCCCTACTCATTGTTTTTCAGACTCAAACACTCATCTTGAGGTCATGTTTTGCATATTTTGTCTCTGCTTATTAAGACCAAGTTAATGGTTTTACAGTTTTTATTTTCACTGAGCAGGAAAAAAAATCTGTTGATTCACTAACAGATAAGCATAAGAAATATGCTTTCTTATTTATATGGAGCTATGCACTATTCACACATTAATATATGGAACCTCAGATCTTTATTTTGCCCAGTGGGAAACTATGAACAATGAGATTTCTTATGTAAAAAGTGAACACTTGAAGTATGCTAGTTCTACATGACTTTTATTAGCAATCCAGAGACTTACCCTTTCAACCTGATTTGATTTCTGCAGGATAACTTTTCAGGAAAAGTAGTTTTCTGATCTGTGGAGCTTGGAAATATAAAGAAATAAGGAACTTCTCATATTCATTAATCAGATGGCAGTTTCCTTAATAATTTATTTTAAAGGTGATCTCCAGTAAGGCACTAGTTCTTAGAATTTAGTGTGATAAGAATCACCTGGGGAGCTAATCAAAATGCAGGCTCCTATGTCTCATCCTCTGAGACCAGGTCACTTCCCAGGTTAGGCTGATGCAGATGTCCTCTGGGTACCAGACCAGGATGAAGGGGAGGATGTGGAGCAGGGAGTGGAGGAGCTCAGTACTCTAGTGATCAAGGCTCAGAAGTGCTAGAATGCAGATGGGCTTTTCATCAGGGCTATTTAGGGAGCTGGCTGAATTTGTGTTATTGTTGTTGTTTAGTTGCTAAGTCGTGTCTGATTCTTTGCAACTTCATGGACTGTAGCCTGCCAGGCTCTGAAGTCTAGCCTCCAGGGAACAACTTCAATAGAAGGCTATTCAAATCCAGCTCGCCAACTTTGGTGAAAACACTGATCTCCTCTATCACAATATTCTTTAGGTTTGAGGGAGAAGGAAATTAGTCTGCAGATGGCTGAGTGTTCACTGTAAGCACCTAGGGTGGGGCTAGGTCAGGAGGCAGGGGTGGGGAGGGAGAGACATGGAGGTCTTACCCCAGTCCTAAAGGCTAGGTTCCCAACTTGCAGGCTGCACGCTAAGAGGGGAACATGGATTCACTGAAAGGGGGGAAATGTGTTGTGCAGGTTCAATCAAGAGACATGATCCTCTTTTTCTTTGAAGGAATACTGTGAGAACAGCTGGGGATCTAATACAGGACCCCAGGCCTGCATCTATTGACTTGGCCCATGGAGGTGGGAAGAACTCTGCTTGACTGGAAGGTGGAATTATTTTGTTCATAAGAGAGAAGAGTAGGAAAAAATACACACGCACCCAGAAGACCTACCAGTGAACTAAGAGGCAAAGAGAAATGTCTAAGGATTCCAGGTGGTTTCTGTGAGATGGGTGCTGCAAATCCCTTTCCTCTGTCTCAAATGGAGAGATATTCTATATATGTCTCACCAATACTTTAATAAGAAGTTTCTTCTTTTGGGAGGAACTCATAGAAGAAAATAAGATGGCAGCAACTTTCTGACATTCCATATATGTGACTTAAGGGTTATCTTAGATATAATCCAATAAGTCATTTGTTTATCAAGTATATGAACTGTGCTACAGTTTTTCAAATACAACCCTGAAAATGTTATGAACGATAAAATTTGAAAGCATTTTTAAAAGGATTTTTGAATTCACAGTAGATTTTGATTTTGATGTTGAATTTTCTCAGTCATTTTCATGGTTGAGTCTGAGGAATTTTTCACTTTAAAAAGGAGTTTCTCATAGCCAAGACATGGAAGGAGCCCAAATGTCCACCAACAGATAATTGGATAAGGAAGATGCAGTATATACAACCAATGGAAAGCTACTTGGTCATAAAAAAGAATGAAATAATGCCATTTGCAGCAACATGGATGGATCTGGATATTATCATACTAAGTGAAGTAAACCAGAAAGAGAAATACAAATGCCATATGATATCACTTATATGTGAAATCTAAAATATGATACAAATGAACTTATTTACAAAATAGAAACAGACTCACAGTCATAGAAAACAGTTACCAGAGGAAAAAGGAAAAGTGGAGAGAGACAAATTAGGAGTTTGGATTATCAGATACAAACTACTATATAATATAGATAAACAACAAGGTCCTAATGCATAGCACAAAGAATTATATTCAATATCCTATAATAAACCATAATGAAAAATTATATACATATGGATATATGCATGTATGATTGCTAAGTCACTTCAGTCATGTCTAACTCTGTGCGACCCTATAGACTGTAGACTGCCAGGCTCTTCTGTCCATGGGATTCTCCAGGCAAAAATACTGGAGTGGGTTACCATGCCCTCCTCCAGGAGATCTTCCCCACCCAGGGACTGAACTCATGATGTCTCCTGCATCTACTGCATTGCAAGTGGTTTCTTTACCACTGAGCCACTGGGGAGGCCCATATGTGTGTGTGTGTGTGTGTGTGTGTGTATCTGCCTGCAACGTGGGAGACCTGGGTTCAATCCCTGGGTTGGGAAGATCCCCTGGAGGAGGGCATGGCAACCCACTCCAGTATTCTTGCCTGGAGAATCGCCATGGACAGAGGAGCCTGGTGGGCAACAATCCATGAGGTCGCAAAGAGTTGGACATGACTGAGCAACAAAGCACAGCACAGTATATGTGTGTATATACACACACACACATATATAGCATTTTGCTGCACACCAGAAACTAACATAACATTGTAAATTAACTATACATCAATAAAAAAGGGTTCCTCATATTTAAAATTGGTAGAAACCATTGATCTATGGTAATCACAACTATGCCTTCAATTGGACTGTAAAGTACTTCTCAAGTAATGCAAAATACTGTGCAATGACTCTGTTGCCATTTACAATGGATTTTTTTAAAGAGTAAAGGTAAACTGCATTTTGTTCTGGTCATTTGGTAGCACCAAATAAATATAGAGGGGGTATCGATAAGGCACATTTACTTAAAAAACTGTCACATTATTTGACTTTGTAATTGACTGAACAGAAAGTCTATCTTTTGCTTAGGAGGAACATGAATATCCAGACACACTGATTCTACTTCATTTCCCCAGGCTCTGTTATGTGGTCTACTTGTTACATGTCCGGAGGATCCTCTGAGGTATTTAGAGGAAATGATCATTGGAATAATGGAAAATGGTCTTGAAACTCTACTCTGGTGAGTAATGTTTTGATTAATGGTAGGGAGATATTTTATTTTGAAGATAAAACACTCATTGTATAGTATCCAAAGAGGTCTTGCTTGGAGGGATTGGGGGCGGGAGGAGAAGGGGACGACAGAGAATGAGATGGCTGGATAGCATCACCGACTCGATGGACATGAGTTTGAGTGAACTCCGGGAGTTGGTGATGGACAGGGAGGCCTGGCATGCTGTGATTCATGGGGTCGCAAAGAGTCGGACACGACTGAGCGACTGAACTGAACTGAACTGAACTGAGGGAGATGTTTTATTTTGAAGATAAAACACTCATTGTATAGTATCCAAAGAGGTCTTGCTAATGAATGTTTCCAATCTTAAGATTATTAAAGAATCTTTGCATGGGCTTTTAAATCCCATAAACTTCAATATTAGCAATTTCTCCACTGGTTCCTAACTCAGAAACATAGCACACTGTTATCAAGAACATATGCTCATAGGGCAGTTCATTTCAACTTGAGGATGAGGACAGAGGCATGTCTTCTTGGGGAGCTCAGCAGAATTGTGAGGGGGAGTGATTTGAAAAAGTTCTCCAGGTGATTCTGACATGTTTCTCCCAAGGGGAAGTATTTTTCCTCCCCTTCCCCTCCATCCTTTAAAATAACAGATTTAATTATGCAACTAACAACTATGAAATGAAATGATTTTTTGACTACATCTTATGATTTTATTAAAGGGATATGTGCATTGATCCATTAATGAAACCAAAAATTCGGAGACTGACTGAAACTTACCTGGAACAACTTTTTGGACTGGATGATCAGCTGGTAAGTATTATTACCCAAACATTCTATGCTATATGTCTTAAGTTTGGATGGAAGCTCTCAAATAGATTTTAGATTTCATGAGAGGTATGAGGTCAAATTGTTTTTGAAATTGAGGACAGTCAGGAAAATGAGGGAATGTTTCATACATATATACAAACACACACACAAAGCAACACCCATAGTAACCTCCCCAAATTTCCAAGAAGCATTTGAATAGGCAGTTATTATTCATCTGTCTGATAAACTCTTCCCATTAAATTTCCCCCTTTATCCTTCTGCCCCTCTCTTGCATCTTTACGATGATAAAAAAAAAATAACATTATGGAAATCTTTAAAGGAGGATAGTTTCTTTCCATTCTAATCTACTTCCTCTGTATTCCATCCTCCTCCATTTTCTTTGCTGTCTGTCCAGGAATTATGCTACAAAGATATGGCTGAAACATTAATAAGACCTAACTTAAAAGCCAGACCAACTTAATAAGAGGAACAACCAGCTCCAACAGTTGGTTTTGATCCTGTAAAGAGGGCAAGGAAGTACTGCAGGATATGGAGACTTTTAGAACAAAGATTGTGTAACTGAGAGAAGCTAAAATAACCAAAGGCATGTGGGGAGAGAAACAGCAGCATGGATTAGATGTGTGATATCTCTAGATCCCTCACCAGTGTCTCGGTGAGCGTAGGCAGGGCTAGTTGCTGGTGAAGCCAGGCATTGAAAAGTGGAATCAAAGTCATGGTCACAGTGAGTGCTGAGAGCCAGGAATGAACTGAAGAGTCATTTAGAAGAAAGGGTGGAGGGGCTTCCCTGTTGGCTCAGTGGTAAAGAATCTGTCCACCAACGCAAGAGACTCAAGTTTGCTCCCTGATCCAGGAACATCCCACGTGCCTCAGAGCGACTCAGCCCATTGGCCACAACCACTGAGCCAGTGCTCTAGAGCTGTGGAACCACAACTATTGAGCCCACGTGCTGCAACTGTTGAAGCTCAGTGCCCTCGAGCCTGTGCTCCGCAACAAAAGAAGCCACTGCAGTAAGAAGCCTGTGCAATGCAGAGTAGCCCCTGCTCGCTGCAACTAGAGAAAAGCCCGAGCAGCAACAAAGACCCAGCACAGCCAGAAATAAAGTGTTAGTTGCTCCGTCATGTCTGACTCTTTGCATCATGGACTGTAGCCTGCTAGGCTCCTCTGTCCATGGAATTCTCCAGGCAAGAATACTGGAGTGGGTTGCCATTCCCTTCTCTAGAGGATCTGCCCCACCCAGGAATCAAACGCGTGTCTCTTGCATCTCCTACACTGCGGGTGTATTCTTTACCACTGAGCCACCAGGGAAAACAAATTTAAAAACTTGTTTAAAAAAAAAAAAAAAAGAAGGATGGGTAGAGAGTAACATTGGATCCTAACCAGTGTCTGCAACGAGAGATAGAAATAGAGGGGTGGGATATTTCTGTCAAGCTGGGATGATTCTGAGGCACCAATACACTGGGATGAACCCACTTGTTTGATCATAGATGATCTGCATCATGATATGTGAGTCTCAATGACTTTATCAAGCACAGAATTTAGATCTACTACGGAGTACAGACATCTGCAAAGTGTGTTCTTGGAGGTGTTTTGGGGAACCTCAGGAACTGGAGAGGAAAGACCCAGGGGATGGCATTCTGGTCCTCTCCTCCTCACCCTTTATCCTCTAGAATAGTCCTGCATTGAGAATAATGTCACATGAAAAAAGCTTGAAAACCACTGCTGTAAGATACCAAAATTATTAAAAACCACTGATCTAGAAGGGTAAACATTGTCAATATTTTGAAACTGACCTCATAAAACACAATCAGATTGTGTCCAATGTCTAGCCAAAAGCCTATAGAGAATCTTTAAAAGTTTGCACAGAATTCTAAGAGACACTGTAGCTACTTCAAATCTTAAGTTTCACTTGAAATTCTCAGAGATATTTCATGACATTAAAAGTACAAAATATTGGCAGCAGATCCAGATTTAGAATGGGATATGACAATTCACCAAGGCATAGAAAGAATGCCCACTTCATAAGTCAGAAAAAACAGAAACTAGATATAACTTTGCAAACTGTAAATCTGTGTTGTTCAGTTGCTAAGTCGTGTCTGACTCTTTGCAGAGTCTATCTCCTGGAGTTTGCTCAGATTTATGTCCCTCGAGTTGGTGATACTATCTAACCATCTCATCCACCACCATCTTCTCCTTTTGCCTTCAGTCTTTTCCAGCATCAGGGTCTTTTCCAATGAATTGGCTCTTCACACCAGGTGGCCAAAGTATTGGAGCTTCAGCTTCAGCATCAGTCCTTCCAATGAATATTCAGGGTTGATTTCCTTTAGGAATGACTGATTTGATCTCCTTGCAGCCCAAGGGACTCTCAAGAGTCTTCTCCAGTCCCACAATTCACAAGCATCAATTCTTTGGCGCTTAGCCTTCTTTATGGTTCAACTCGCACATCCATACGTGACTACTGGAAAAAAACAGCTTTGACTGGTAAAATGATGTCTCTGCTTTTTAACACATTGTCTAGGTTTGTTGTAGGTTTCTCTCCAAGGAGCAAGCATCTTTTAATTTCATGACTGTAGTCACCATTTGCAGTGATTGCTTCCCTGGTGGCTCAGTGGTAAAGAATCTGCCTGCAATGCAAAAGATGCATACAGGAGACGGAAGTTCAATCACCGGGTTGGGAAGATCCCCTGGAGAAGGAAATGGCAACCCACTCCAGTGTTCTTGCCTGAAAATTCCATGGCCGGAGGAGCCTGGCAGGCTACAGTCCTTGAGGTCACAAGAGTCAGCCACAACTTAACGACTAAACGATCCCAAGGCATTTTAAATTATAGTACACCAAATAAACATTAGTTTTGTTCCCCATTCATTTTTCTTTCCTATAGTTATAACTGCTAGTCAGAGAGATTTTAATGTTTTGATAAAAACGTTTTACAGATCACAAACAATCGCACTTTTCCGCGTTGATAATTAAGAGTGCTTTGCATGGTTTCAGCATTTTTTTATGGTGCAGTCATTATCATGGCTTCACACTACACAGTCCTGCACAGCAAGGACAGCCTGTTTACATGCCAATTTTAATAATAAACATTTGTTTGTTATTCTTTGCCAAGAGAAGAATGAATACAAGAAACCATAAGCCAAACAATTATAAAAAGATAGAAAAATTGTTCTCATAACAGTAGATAGTTTAACTGTGTGTTCCAAGATGAAATAATTGTCTATTGTTAAGAAGGAAAAATAACTTCACAGACTTGATTCTTATTTCTTAGGAAATGAAATCTCTAGATGGGTCTACTAATTACAAGAAGAAAAGGCATTTATAGCATTAAAACATTTTTATTACTTATACATAACTCAAAAGTGAGAGTATATAATAATCCTCCTCATTCAGCGTAAACAATAATCAATATTTTGCCAATTTTCTTAATTATTCTCTTCACCTTTGGTCTGGAGTATTAGAAAGTAAATCCCAGGAGTTGTATTACTTTTACTGGTAAATACTTCACTGTGCATCTTTAATAAGAAATGGCATTTTTAGAGAATATTGTACTCAGTCACTCAGTCATGTCCAACCCAGTGGACTGGAGCCCACCACCCTTTTCTGTCCTTGGGATTTCACAGGCAAGAATACCAAAGTGGGTTGCCATTTCCTACTCCAGGGGACACCACTGAGCAACGACAACAACAACAACTCAAGGGGATCTTCTCTACCCAGGGATGGAATCCACATCTCCCGTATTGGCAAGCAGATTCTTTCCCACTGCACCACCGGGAAAGCCCTGATAGAGAACACAGCACAGTGCAAATGTCTATGAAACGTAATGAAATGAGCAACAACTCCTGAATATCATCTAGTACTGACTACATTCAGATATATATATATAGACTCCATATTTAGTCCATATTTGGGTTTTCCAAATTGCCTCAAAAATGCCTTTTTACATATGGCTCTGTTAAGTTGAAATCCATACAGGGTCCACATATTATACTTGGTTGTTACGTATTAATATCTAATATCTCTAGTAATCTGCAGTAGTTCTTTCTTCTTTTTTCCCCATGCCACTAATTTATTGAAGAAAACAGATCAGCTGTCATGTAAAAGGTCCCACGTTCTCATTTCCTCTAATTCCTTTCATTTGTTCTGTTTCTTGTATTTCCTGCAAGTCTGCAGGTAGAGCTACAAACTTGATATTCAGGTTTGTTTTTCCTTTTGTTCTCTGGTAACAAGAATACTGCAGAGTGGATGTTGGGTTCCTTCCAGTGCCTTGCATCAGGAGGCACCCATGGTCTGCTTGACCAACTTTTAATGAATCTTGATTCCTACAGACATTAACTAATTGGTTATTAGTTTCATCCTGCTGCTGCTGCTGCCAAGTCACTTCAGTCGTGTCCGACTCTGTGTGACCCCATAGACGGAAGCCCACCAGGTTCCCCCGTCCCTGGGATTCTCCAGGCAAGAACACTGGAGTGGGTTGCCATCTCCTTCTCCAATGTGTGAAAGTAAAAAGTGAAAGTGAAGTCACTCCGTCGTGTCCGACCCTTAGCGACCCCACAGACTGCAGCCTGCCAGGCTCCTCCATCCATGGGATTTTCTAGGCAAGAGTACTGGAGTGACTTGCCATACAATACCTATATAATGGTTTTGAAATAACTATACAAGAGGACCATTAACCACAGAACTATGGAAAGCAGTTTAAGAAAATTACTCAGTTCTTTTTGCTTTTAAGATGTATATATCCTACCTAGTATTTTCATTAAAATAATACTTTTTTGTTATTTAAAATAATAATTGTTTGTGTTGATGGTCATCTTTACTTTCTTTGCTATAATTATGCTTTTTCAATTATTTCTAACATTACATGATGGCAAAATCAAAGCAATAAAATGAGGAGTATTCAGGGAAGTACTGCTTCCTTTCCAGCCTCTTTACCTGCTCTATTCCATCCCTTTCTCTAGGTAACCAATTTTAGTAGCTTTGAGTGTATCTCCCCATTGTTATTTTTTAAAAAAATGTGAGCAAATACACTGCATCCCCCCTTCCCTTTTACTTCTTACACCGAAGTATCAGACTGCATACAGTCTTTTATTCTTGCTGGCAGAGAGAGCACTTTGTTACCAAACTTTAAATGAAAGATACAGACTTAAAAAAAAAATCTTACTGATACAACAAACAAAGCTTAACTATAAAAAGGAAATTTGGGGTTTTACTACTTTGGGAGAAGCAGACAGACCTTGTTGCCCAAACGAGATAACCATATCCCATGTCCTTGCTGGTTTACAAAAGTGTTTGTTTTCTTATGAGAGTGGGTGGATTACTGTTTCCTGAGCAGGCATTAAGATAAGTGTCACTGTAATCTGGAAGGAATAAAAATTTTAAAAGTATAGAAATAATGAAGATATGCAGATATGCATATGAAGATATGGAGATGATACTCCTTTAATGGCAGAAAATGAAGCGGAACTAAAGAGCCTATTGATAAAGGTGAAAGAGGAAGTGAAAAAGCTGGCTTAAAACTCAACATTCAAAAAATAAAGATCATGGCATCCTTGATGCCTATCACTTCATGGTAAATAGATAAGGAAAATGTGGAAACTGTGTCAGATTTCATTTTCTTGGGCTCCAAAATCAATGCGGACAGTGACTGCAGCCATAAAATTAAAAGATGCTCGCTTCTTGGAAGAATAGCTATGACAAACCTAGACAGTGTATTAAGAAGCAGAGACATCACTTCGCCAACAAAGGTCCTCATACTCAAAGCTATGGTTTTTTCAGTAGTCATGTATGGATGTGAGAGTTGGATCATAAAGGCTGAGCGCCAAAGAATTGATTCTTTCAAACTGTGGTGCTGGAGAAGACTCTTGAGAGTCCTTTGGACTACAGGGAGATCAAACCAGTCAATCCTAAAGGAAATCAACCCTGAATATTCATTGGAAGGACTGGTGCTGAAGCTCCAATACTTTGGGCACCTGATACGAACAACCAACTCATTGTAAAAGACCCAGATGCTGGGAAAGATTGAGGGCAAGAGAAGGGGGTGACAAAGGATGAGATTGTTGGATGGCATCACTGACTCAATGGACATGACTTTGAGCAAACTCAGGGAGATGGTGAAGGACAGGGAAGCCAGGTGTGCTGCAGTCCATGGGGTTGCAAAGAGTCAGACTTAGCAACTGAACAACAACAACCAATGAAGATATGAAACTAGATTCATACTGTTTACTTTAGGATAAGTTTAAGTGTAAAGTTAAGTAATAGTAGTTAATGATATGGCATAATGTATGTTTTTCTGCTATGTATGGCATTTGAGAGTTCTAAAGAACATCTTTGTAAGGTTTTAATTTCATTTAAGTTGTTTCAAGGAGTTTCAGTTCACTTTAGTTCAGTCAGTCGTGTCCGACTCTTTGCGACCACATGAACCGCAGCACACCAGGCCTCCCTGTCCATCACCAACTCTCGGAGTCTACCCAAACCTATGCCCATTGAGTCAGTGATGCCATTCAAGGAGTTTACCTAATAAAATTTGCAATAGACATTTACATGTTTAACAAAAATGGATTTTTCCAAGTGGCACTGAATTAAATATGTTTATTAAACATAGCTCTAAAATACAAAGAGTAGTCACTGTTTCCCTCCATGTACAAAAGCCCCTTGGGCATTAAATAGCATTTCAATAATATTGAGGTCAAAAAATAAAACTACTCATCATGAGAAATCTAACATCTTATGTCATGCCATGATACCTATGTTAGACCCTGCTCACTTCATTAAAGGCACGGTTTTTTTTTTTTACTATTATTGTTTTCACTATTAACTTTCATAGCCTGTGAAAAATAAATATTTTAGAACTGGGAGGGATTTAAATTAATTCACTCCACCCTGTCTTAGTCTGTTCAGGATGCTATAGTGAAAATATCATAGACAAGGTGCTGGTAGATCTGGTGTCTTGAGAGCCTGCTTCCTGGCTGATATACTGCCATCTTCTTGTTATAATCTTACATGGCAAGGGGAGACTGAACCCTCTGGGGTCTCTTCTCTAAAGACACACTTCTTATTCATGAGAGCTCCATCTTCATGACCTAATCATCTCCAAAAAGCCCCACCTCTAAATACCATCCATTACATTGGGGATTAGGTTTCAGCATATGAATTCTGGAGAACATAAACATCCAATCATGTGAAATGCTGTGCTGGATGAATCCCAGCCTGGAATCAAGATTGCAGGGAGAAATATCAACAACCCAGATATGCAGATGATACCACTCTAATGACAGAAAGTGAAGAGAACTAAAGAACCTGTTGATAAGGGTGAAAGAGAGAAGAGTCCATTTAGTCAAAGCTATGGTTTTTCCAGTTGTCATGTACAGATTTGAGAGTTGGACCATAAAGCTGAACAATGAAGAATTGATGCTTTCGAACTGTGGTGCTGGAGAAGACTCTTGAAGAGTCCTGGACTGCAAGGAGATCAAATCAGTCATTCCTAAAGGAAATCAACCCTGAATGTTCATTGGAAGGATTGATACTGACACTAAGCTCCAATACTTTGGCCATCTGGGGTGATGAACTGACTCATTGGAAAAGATCCTGATACTGGGAAAGATTGAAAGCAAAAACAAAAGAGGGCAAGATGGTGGGATAGCATCACTGATTCAATGGACATGAATTTGAGTAAACTCTGCGAGATAGTGAAGGATAGGGAAGCCTAGTGTGCTGCTAGTGGTAAAGAACCTGCCTGTCAATGCAGGAGACATAAGAGACAGGGGTTCGATCCCTGGTTTGGGAAGATCTCCTGGAGGAGGGCATGGCAACCCACTCCAGTATTCTTGCTTGGATAGTCCCATGGACAGAGGAGACTGTCAGGCTACAGTGCATGGGGTTACAAAGGGTCAGATATGACTGAAGCGACTGAGCACACACACAAATAAAGTAAGTGTCTTCCAAAGTTTAAAATTAATGGGACCAGTCACTACTGACATTAAACAGCCATGAATTTGGTATGTTTGTAAGCTAGAATTAATGATTTGTAATGGAATTTCCTTATCCTTTCATTTATTTCAAAATTTCCCCATAAAATTAATTAATTAAAAAAATTTCCCCAGCTCTCAGCAACCTGGGATACAAGTAAGAGTGCTGATTTGATGTTGTTGTTTAGTCATTAAGTCATGTCTGACTCTTTTTGCAACTGCGTGGACTGTAGCCCACCAGGTTCCTCTGTCTGTGGGATTTACCAGGCAAGAATACTGAAGTGGGTTGCTGTTTCCTTCTCCAGGGGATCTTCCCAACCCAGGGATCAAACCCCCTGCATTACCAAGCCACTAGGAAAGCTCAACGTCTCATTGCTAACAGTATTGATATCCCAAATTTCCCTGCTTCCAGCCCCTATCTGGGTAACACAGAGGTTGGTTTTTCCTTAAAATTCCAATCAGTTGCTCCTGGGAATCCCAAAGCTGTTCTGTGTGAATTCAAGAATTCCAAGATTGTTTCTGTCCCAAACCTGTGAAACCATCTAAAGGTGGAGTCATAGTGCTGCTATTCTTGACTTCCTGAGAGCTTTGATGTCTAACTTCAGTTGGAACTTCAGGCTTCTTTAACCACAAATCCTTACGATGCCAAAATAGCACTCCTTTCTCTGGATTCCTTGCTCTACTCAAACCATACCTGGTGGTCACACTGTTCAAAAGAGATAACTTTTATAACTTTTCTGAAAATGTCTAGTAAGTCAAACCTGTACTTCAAGACTAAGGCCACATTTATTTACATGCCCAAATAGTACCATGGTGTAGCAAGAACTTAAAACCTTCCATTCATTTTCCCACCAGTTTTGAAATAAAGTGCTTCATGATAAAACTTTATTTTGAGGGTCTGCATTATTTCAAAACCTGGCATAATGTAAGATTTTGGTAGGGAATACTTTTATATCACATGATTTCCAACTTTCAAAATTTAAAGTTACATGAAATTTGATGGCACTGTGCTGTGTGTGCTGTACAGAAGTAGGGGAAATGCCTTTCTTTATTTTGCATTGTACACCTCATAAGTGCAAGTTTTTGGATTTTGCTGTAGTCTCTTCCTCCATAAGGCTCAGACCCACAATCCATGGGGCTGAGACAGATGCCATGCAGCTCCCCCTGCACCAACCCCAATACTCTGATTTGACTCCTCTGGATTCCTTTCCCCCATGAAGATCAGAATTTAGTAAAGAAAGACTTCAATAACTTATGTTCTCCCCTCACCACAGACAATTTACTTGTAATCCCCATTAAAAGCAAGAATTTTCAAATGTCGTTGAACACAAGGCAGAATATCAGGGGGCACATAGGCCTTTCTTAATATGCCTAAAATTGACTTCATGATCAACATGTGCATGCTGTATCTATTAACTTATCAAAGCACTTACAGCAATGAGCAAAGGAGAAAAATGCTTGGCTTAGAAAAGTAGAATTCTGAATTCTGGGAAGTTGGTATATACTTGAACCAAACTTATCTCTACGCTCAATAGTTATGATTATAACAGTCCCTTGGACTGCAAAGAGATCAAACTAGTCAATCCTAAAGGAAATCAACCATGAATATTCATTGGAAGGACTGATGCTGAAGCTCCAAAACTTTAGTCACCTGATACAAAGAGTTGACTCACTGGAAAAGACCCTGATGCTGGGAATGATGGAAGGCAACAGGAGAAGGGGGCAGCAGAAGATGAGATGGTTAGATAGCATCACTGACTCAGTGGACATGAATCTGAGCAAATTCCAGGAGATAGTGAAGGATAGGGAAGCCTGGCATGCTGTGGGCCATGTGGTTGCAAAGATTTGGCCATGACTTGGCGAGTAAACAACAACAAATAAACAGGTAAACATGTGGCAATAACAAGAGAAAACCATCATTCACACTTAACAGTAGCCATGTACCTATAATAAATAGTTAAGAACACAGAGAAGGCACAAAAAATTTCAGCAATCCTTGGAGAGCTATTCCCACATTAATGTGTGTTATTGTGAGTAACTGGAAGTGATGCTTGCGTCTCTTTCAGGGTATTCCACAGTTTAGACTTTTAACTTACATAGTTTTCCTAATCCTGCTTGTTAAATGAGGCATTCTTATTTACTTTTTAAAACACAGAATCTCCTTTTCTACTTTGTTTTTTTGAGTTTGGTTTCATCCCCAATTTTATTTATTTGTATTCTAAAAATTTTATTGGAGTATAATTGATTTACAATGTTGTGTTAGTTTCAGGTGTACAGCAAAGTGCATCAGCTATATATACACATATCCACTCCTTTTTAAACTCTTTCCCCATATAGGCCATTACAGAGCATTAAGTAAGTGTTCTGTGTTGTACAGTAGGTCCTTATCAGTCATCTATTTTATATATAGTAGTGTGTATATGTCTGGAGAAGGAAATGGCAATCCAGTCCAGTGTTCTTGCCTGGAGAATTCCAGGAACGGGGGAGCCTGGTGGGCTGCCATCTATGGGGTCGCACAGAGTCGGACACGACTGAAGTGACTTAGCAGCAGCAGCAGCAGCAGTGTGTATATGTCAATCCCAGTCCCGCAGTTTATCCCTCCCTCATTTTCTACTCTTGAGAAGGCAAAACCATTCAACTTAATAGTGACTAGCCAACCCCGGTCCAAAAACTCTGTACTCCTATCAATATAATAATGCCATAGTGTTTACCTTAAAATGCTTTAAAATAAGTACAATATAATGAAATTTTAAGCTGTGATTTTAACTTAAAAAAATAGGCATGCACAGTAAAATTCCAAAATATATAAATGGTCTATACTTCTTCTAGAAGTCTGTTCCTATCTCCCCAATTCTACTTCCCAGATGCAATCACTGCTCTCATTCTCTTGTATATCTTCCAGAGGTAGCCTGTGCATTCCATTTATTTCTAATGCTTGTTATTTCATGTCTTTCTTCATTTTAGGTGACTCCAGAATTAATGATAAAAGCATGTACTTTTTATACTGGGCATTTACTGAAGACCCACTTTTAGTAAGAACATGAGTTTTATATATTATTCCCTCCTGTTTGTGTTCTTATTCTAGAGATTCTCCATATGAAGAACAACTCACTTTTGGCCAGTTGTACTGATTTTATCTATTTAATCTTGTTTTTACCATTTTATATTATATATTTCTTTTATATTTATTCAGCTTTTACTTAGTTAAAAGATAGTCTTTGCTTCTTCAAGGTACCACTTTGTCTTTTTTTAAATAGAACTTCAAAACTGAAAGTACAGGTCTATAATCCCCTTATCTGAAATCCTTGAAGATAGACATATTTGGAAATCTAGATTCCCTTTCTTAAAATTTTTTTAGAAAGGAACTCTCTGCACACACTGTGTATTATATAACATCTTCAGTTGTGTCTGGGATGGCATATTGGAACCAAACATATCTGAACACATTAGTATTTCTACAATAAAACGTATTTGTATATTGCTAAGTGAAATGAAGAAATACTATGAACCATTATGTGTCAGATTCTGAGAAATTTTGATGCAAAATTAGTTTAGGTCAGGTCTAGCTTTGCCTCTAAATAGGTTATGGGAGAAAAAAAAAAGTTTCAATTTCAGAGCTTTGGGGGCTTTAGAAATGTAGACAAGAGAAATGCAAGCTTAAGAAAATGCAAGGACTGACTGTAAATAAAACAATACAAATAATTTAACAACCTCTTTGAAGCTGTGGTTTTTGAGGAGGTAAAGGAGGCCCAGTATATTACTTCTTCACTCTCTCAGTGAAGTAAATACATTATTAGTAAATTAGTAAATACATTATTAGTAAATATATTATTTACTAATATATTACTGTAACTTCAAAATATTATATTCCTGTATTTTCTGCTTATAGCACATGGAGAGAGATAGCAATACCTACTGTAAATGAAGATGGCCTTCTGGCTGAAAAAATGGGAGCAGCAATAGTATATGATAATTTCAGACTTAAAAAACATGTATTACATCACTGGCACTCTTATGTGAAAAATAGAAAAGAAAAACTTAGAGGTAAATCCTTATATAGTAACAACTGGCTTTTGTTTTCATGGATCCAAAGTTTCAACGAACTTAACAGTTAAACATAACTTGTACTAGAGAATTTATTATTTTTATGTCTAGAAAACTGTCATGAATTGTAAAGTCACTAATTTAAAGTATTTAATGAGATTTGTCTCAAAGAGTTTTAGTGTAATAGAAAGCAGGCGTATTTAAAATAAAATTCTATATCTATTTGTGTGATATATATACAAGTTTCAATATAAATAGGGAGCTACTATTAACTTTATTTTACAAAATAGAGAGTTGGGATAGATAGGTAGATGGACAGGTGGATATCAAAATTGACTATTTTTTATAAACAGCTCTTTATTCTTTATATTTTATTTAATGAATTTCTGAGGAAACTTGAAGAAAAATAATTTTCTTTGACTTAAACCCTTGATAGTTGCAATGAGTGGACAGTGGCTCTTCAGAGCAGGAATAGAGATTTCATCCAGCTAACTACATATTGATCTGTTTATGGCTGCTGCAAATCAGTAAATCCTTTCCTCTTGATTGGCTCCTGTTGGTACTTCAGAGTGGATTCTGATGATTTTAACATAAGGGTGGTGGTGGTGGTGGTTTAGTCGCTAAGTGGTGTCCGACTCTTGCGACCCCATGGACTGTAGCCCACCAGGCTCCTCTGTCCATGGGATTTTCCAGGCAAGAATATTGGAGTGGATTGCCATTTCCTTCTCCAGGGGATCTTCCCAACCCAGGAATCAAACCCAGGTCTCCTACATAGCAGGCAGGTTCTTTACCGACTAAGCTAGGTAGTGGGTCTCTATTTCTGAGAGGAAGCAGTTAGCTATAGTTAAGAATGATGGACAGGGAGGCCTGGCGTGCTGTGATTCATGGGGTCGCAAAGAGTCGGACACGACTGAGCGACTGAACTGAAGAATGGTGTCCCCAAGGCCTGCCTTAATCATCCTCCTTCCTGGCCTGGCCCCTGTGTTTGAACTTTGGACCCCTGCTTAAACATAGAAATATATATATATATATATCGCAATCTATTTAATCACAGGGTATTTAAGTACTATCTCATGACTCTATTTCTATGAATAACTCTGGAAGTTCTGGTTTTATAAAGAACAGATTTGTTAAAAAGGGAATGCTATATAACAACATTTTGTTACATCTATAATATCTTAATTTATAAGGGCAAAGGTGATGTTTACAAGTGCTATATATTGCTGTCAAAAGTAATCAATTTCAGATGCAATTAAAATAAAAACTATCAGATGCAGCATTGTTTCATATTATAAACCTGATAGAATATTAATTATAATACTGTGTAATTATATACAGTAATCATGCATTTTCTTCAGATGCACTACTGCAGATACAGAAGATGTTCCACTGCTACAAGATGATAATGACCCTAAATAAATGGAGGGATAGAGCAAGATATAAGTTTAAAAAGAGAGAAGATGAGCTGGTATGGCATACTGTAAACTTAGTTTTTTTAGAAACTGAACTTTGTTGTTACATTGATGTTGTTTCAGATAATAATGCTATGTGTATAAAACACTAAAGACTTGAATATTATATACTTTTAATGGGGTCCTTGTTCTTTTAATTTAATAATCTAAATGCCTCCTCACCTACCCAAAATATTTCCTAATAAATTTTGCTCTTTCATTTGAAGTTCAACATCAAGGAAAAATCTTTTTAACATTTCACTTAAATTTATTGATAAAGACACTAAGAATTTTGTTTAAGCAAGTGTTTAGGTGGAAATAAATGTTTAAAGTGGAAGAGAAATGGTTTGATATGATTATAATAGAAATAAATGATAAAGACTAAATTTATTCTTTTCTAGATAAGATTACATTTATATCTACTCTTTTCAATATCCGGTTTAGTAAATTAAAATCTTAATACTAAATTATTTTTAAAACTACTAAATTTCTACACTTGAATCATTCTTAACTGGGACACCTATTAGAAATTAAAGCAGTCAAAACAGAGGATCCAAGCAAACTCCTCCAAACTTATAATAATAAAAACATCTCTAGTTTGCTTTAGCTATCAGTATAGTAAATTATCATTTAATGATTTTTTAGAATATTCACAGTAACTACTAGGAACAGATACGGAAACAAAACATGCTGGAATATTTTGTAGTTACATTATTTAGTATGTAATGCTTTACTAATAGTCTGAAATATAAAGTTGGGATAAATAGGAAAGAGAAAAATAGGAAGAAATTAAACCCTGTTTTATGGTTCCTGGTGAAAAGGTAACTGTGTGACCAGGCTGCCATTTTATATTGCCTTAAACTGAATGCCCCTGAGAGAAGGCAGCACTGTTGTCTTTAACCATCCCCATATACTAAACATAGTGTTTTGTAGTAATTGATATATATATATAAATATATATGATAGTGTATATTATATATGACATAGTAATATTATCCTTAATATAAGTGAAAGTAGTGAAAGTGAAGTCGCTCAGTCGTGTCCAACTCTTTGCGACCCTATGAACTGTAGTCTACCAGGCTCCTCCATCCATGGGATTTTCAGGCAAGAATACTAGGGTAGATATGTATTAAATAGTTAATTGAGTATTTAAAGAACATGTTTTATTTTAGCTGTGTGATTTCTTGGCCTAACAGTACTACTGCGCTCATTAGGGTGGAGTAAGGATGGCAGGTGCCTGCCGGGAGGAGAGAGCTATGTGCGAGCTCTCCATCGTGTGCTCTTCCTTAGGCTCTGATATGTACATATATTACAGCAAAACTGTGTGTGTGTATGGGTGCAGCACTTATTTACCCTTTAGGGTTTTTTTCTTGATTATGCACTTTAAATGAATGTATTGAAAGTAAATATGGGGGTTTACTGTAATGATACATTAGGCAATTCTCAAAATTCTTTCCTTCTGACATTTTTTAAAGAAAAACATTTATATATATATATATATATATTTTTTTTTTTTTTTCATCTTTGGCCATGCCACACAGTTTCTAGCATCTTAGGTTCCTCAACCAGGTACCTTAAACCTGGGCTCTTGATAGTAAGAGGGTGGAGTCCTAACCATTGGACCAGAAAAGAAGTCCCCTGACTCACCTCTTAAAACTCCAGGGTAACCCTTACCCTTCCATGCCCCAAGTATCAGTTCTGTCATTACCAGAACTTTGACTCTGTGGGTTTCAGCTTTCTCATTTCTACAAGAGAAGGCTGGACCACATCTTCAAGGTGACTGCCTATGCCAGTATTGTATGACAACTAGTGGAAATGACCTATAATGCTTTGGTGATTCAGAGACTATTACATATGCTCTGGACAATGATAATTTATATACTGACAATGATGATAATAATGTTTAATTGGTACTATCATTGTATCAAGCATTGCGCTTTATATGTATCATCTCATTTAGTCCTTACAACAATCTGTAAATTATTTTCATGGCAGATGCTAAAGCACGAACTTCAATTACAAAAATTCTCCAAGTTAAAATTCAAAACAAATTCTAAAGAAGAACACCTTTTTCCTGAACAATTTGTGTCTGAAGGCTTTCTTGTAGGTGGGATTCTTGAATTTGACATTTCACAGTTACCCAAAAGAGCAGTATTACAGGTTCGTATGAATTCATGTCTTAACTAGTTGTTTTGATAATATTTTCTTAAAGAGTGGTTTTATGAACCTTGTATGAATGATGGAAACCATATTTTGAAAAAAAAAATTGTTTTTACAACTACCTTTGGGCTATCTCAGTATTTGGAAGTCATCCATTTGGATGGCTGTAAATTGTTATAATAATAAAAAAATGGAGAAATTATTTTTTTTTTACTTTTTTTTATTTAATAAATGGTACAAAGCACAATGCCAAAAACATTAACAGTTAAAATTTCACCAAATGAAAAAATACTATAGACTACACAGTTGTAAAAAGCTACATTAAGTTATTTTACAACTGCCTCAAGCTGCAAAAAGAAAAAAAAAAACCCAATGCCATAATAAGAATGAAAAAAATGTCTTTCTTTCTTTCCTTATTCAAGAACATGTTGTCATTTAAGGTACAACAGATTTTAGATACTTCACTACATACCTTTTAATCGCTAATCCCTAATCCTTTAAACTTAATGTTATAGCTACACTCTGGAATATAAATGGGACTTGTCATAATGCAACTTTCAGTTAGTTAAATATATTTATACCACTCATCTTTCTTCCTTAGATTGTGAGTTCATAAAAACAAGAATCATGTATCTATATCTTATAACTCATTGAACTGATCTCTGAAATAATTCCAACTGGTTTTTCTTTGAACTCCTATGTGTTGACTGGAGAAGACTCTTGAGTGTCCCTTGGACTGCAAGGGGATCCAACCAGTCCATTCTAAAGGAGATCAATCCTGGGTGTTCATTGGAAGGACTGATGCTAAAGCTGAAACTCCAATACTTTGGCCACCTCATGCGACGAGTTGACTCACTGGAAAAGAGTCTGATGCTGGGAGGGATTGGGGGTGGGAGGAGACGGGGACGACAGAGAATGAGATGGCTGGATGGCATCACTGACTCGATGGACATGAGTTTGAGTGAACTCCGGGAATTGGTGATGGACAGGGAGGCCTGGCGTGCTGTGATTCATGGGGTCGCAAAGAGTCGGACACGACTGAGCGACTGAACTGAACAGAACTGAATGTTTATTTACATTGTAAGCACCTGAATTTTCAATTCATTTCAGATTATGCCTTAAAATATTTTTTATCACTTTACATATAATGTAAGAACCTAGAAAGAGTACGCTTTCATCTTCCCCTTCCTGTGTTTCATGCTATTATTTCCATGTACTGTATTTTTATGTATTTATAAACCCTACACTAGAGTTTATTTTTCCTTTAAACAGTCAATTATATTTTATCCAATGTGTATTTTTAATGTTTAACAATCTCAAACAGGAAGGTTGCAAGTGCAATACAATGTACTTTTTTTTCTGAACGACTTGAGAGTAAGTTGCTGACATGATAACCTATCACCCCTAAATATTACAGGAGTTTTCACTATAAACAAGGGCATCCTCTTGAAGTCAGCCATCAAAATCCTTGGATCTAATTTGGGTATCCCCTGTTGTCCCAATAATGCAAAAGGATGCAATCCAGAATCACACAAGAACAGCTGATTACCATGGTCATTCATCTCCTTGAGTCTGCCTTTCTTTAATTTTCATTCCCTTGACATGACGATCAGGCCAATTTTATTGTAGAAGACCTCTTGTTTTAACTTGTTCTGTTTTCTCCAGAATAGATTCAGGTTCTGAATTTTTATTAGAAATACCACAGACATTAGGCTGTGCTCTTCTCACTACATGATACAGAATTTGGATTTGCCCAGGATTGGTGATTTCACAGGTGATTGCTTGTTTAAGGTGGTGTCTGCTTCTCCACTATTCAACTGCCATCTTTGAAATGGATATGCATTTTGTGGGGAGGTACTTTACAATTATATAAATATTCCCGTTCCTCATCAAACTTTCAGTTTATTTATATCCGTATGACTCATGGTTTTCTATTTTATTCAATGAGATATAATCTGTTACTATCACTATTTATTTTGGTGCTCAAATTCTTCCAGATTCAGAAGTAGGAGTCCTTTCAAGTTGCCTTCTATGTCCCTTTGACATGTAACTATCATCCTCTGAGCACTTCCCTACTTTATAGCACAACATGATATCACCAGATCAGTTCAGTTCAGTCGCTCAGTCGTGTTCGACTCTTTGCGACCCCATGAATCACAGCACGCCAGGCCTCCCTGTCCATCACCAACTCCCGGAGTTGACTCAAACCCATGTCCATCGAGTCGGTGATGCCATCCAGCCATCTCATTCTCTGTCGTCCCCGTCTCCTCCCACCCCCAATCCCTCTCAGCATCAGACTCTTTTCCAGTGAGTCAACTTGTTGCATGAGGTGGCCAGAGTATTGGAGTTTCAGCTTTAGCATCAGTCCTTCCAATGAACACCCAGGATTGATCTCCTTTAGAATGGACTGGTTGGATCTCCTTGCAGTCCAAGGGACTCTCAAGAGTCTTCTCCAGCACCACAGTTCAAAAGCATCAATTCTTCGGCGATCAGCTTTCTTCACAGTCCAACTCTCACATCCATACATGACCACGGGATAGTTGATACCAAAATCAGATTGATTATATGCAGCCGAAGATGGAGAAGCTCTATATACTCAGCAAAAACAAGAACTGGAGATGATTGTGGCTCAGATCCTGAGCTCCTTACTGCAAAATTCAGACTTGAAGAAAGTAGGGAAAATCACTAGGCCATTCAGGTATGACCTAAATCAAATCCTTTATGCTTATATAGTAGAAGTAACAAATAGATTCAAGAGATTAAATCTGATAGAGTGCCTAAAGAACTGTGGACGGAGGTTCATAACATTGAACAGAAAGTGGTGACCAAAAAGATTCCAGAGAAAAAGAAATGCAAGAAGGCAAAATGGTTGTCTGAGAAGGCCTTGCAAATAGCTGAGAAAAGAAGAGAAGCTAAAGGCAAAGATATATACACAGTTCCAAAGAAACAGCAAGGAGAGATAAGAAAGCCTTCTAAAGTGAACAGTGCAAAAAAATAGAGGAAAACAATAGAATGGAAAGGCTAAAGATCTCTTTAAGAAAGAGACACCAAGGTAAGCTTTTCATGCAAAGATATGCACAATATAAGACAGAAACAGCAGTAACCTAACAGAAGCAGAAGAGATTAGGAAGAGGTGACAAGAATACACAGAAGATCTGTACAAAAAAGTCTTAATGACCTGGCTAACCATGATGGTGGTTATCCTGAAGTGTGAAGTCAAGTGGACATTAGGAAGCACTACTAGGCACAAAGCTAATGGAGGTAATGCAATTCCAGCTGAGCTATTTCAAATCCTAATAGATGAATCTGTTAAAGTGCTGCAATCAGTATGCCAGCAAATTCGGAAAACTCAGCAATGGCATGGAAAGATCAGTTTTCATTGCAATCCCCAAAACAGGCAATGCCAAAGAATGCTCAAGGTGAAAGTGAAAGTCGCTCAGCCGTGTCCGACTCTTTGTGACCCCATGGACTATACAGTCCATGGAATTCTCCATGCCAGAATACTGGGTTGAGTAGCCTTTACCTTCTCTAGGGGAATCTTCGCAACCTAGGGACTGAACCCAGGTCGCCCGCATTGCAGGCAGATTCTTTACAGCTGAGTCACAAGGGAAGCCCAAGAATGTTCAAACTACCATTCAATTGTGCTCATTTCATATTCTAGCAAGGTAATGCTCAAAATCCTTCAAGCTAGGCTTCAACAGTACATAAACTGAGAACTTCCAGGTGTACAAGCTTGATTTAGAAAAGGCAGAGGAACCGGAGATCAAATTGCCAACATCTGCTGGATCACAGAAGCAGCAAGGGAATTTCGAAAAACATCTACTTCTGCTTCATTGACTACGTTAAAGCCTTTGACTGTGTGGATCACAACAAACTGTGGAAAATTCTTCAAGAGATGGGGATACCAGACCATCTTACTGGTCTCCTGAGAAACCTGTATGTAGGTCAAGAAGCAACAGTAAGAACTGGACATGGAACAACAGACTGGTTCAAAATTGGGAAAGGAGTATGTCAAGGCTTGTATATTGTCACCCTGCTTATTTAATGTATATTCAGAGTATGTCATGGAAAATGCCAGGCTGTATAACTGACAAGCTGGAATCAAGATTACATGGAGAAAAATCAACAGCCTCAGATATGCAGATGACACCACCCTAATGGCAGAAGAAGAACAAAGAGCCTCTTGATGATGGTCAAAGAGAAGAGTGAAAAAGATGGCTTAAAACTCAACATTCAAAAAACTAAGATCATGGCATCTAATCCCATCCTTTAATGGCAAATAGATGGGGATAAAATGGAAACAGTGGTGAATTTTATTTTCTTGGACTGCAAAATCACTGTGAATGGTGACTGCAGTCATGAAATTAAAAGATGCTTGCTCCTTGGAAGAAAAGCTATAACGCACATAGACTGCGTATTAAGAAAGCAAAGACATCTTTTTATCAACAAAGGTCCAAAGCTATGGTTTTTCCAATAGTCATGTATGGTTGTGAGAGCTGGACCATAAAGAAGGCTGAGCGCTGAAGAACTGATGCTTTCGAATTGTGGAGCTAGAGAAGACTCTTGAGAGTCCCTCGGACAGCAAGGAGATCGAACCAGTTAATCCTAAATCAACCCTGAAAATTCATTGGAAGGACTGATGCTGAAGGTGAAGCTCCAATACTCTGACCACGTGATGTGAAAAGCTGATTCACTGGGAAAAACCCTGATGCTTAGAAAGACTGAAGGCAGGAGGAGAAGGGGATGACAGAGGATAAAGTGGTTTGGATGGTATCACCAACTCATCATGGACATGAGCTTGAGCAAACTCAAGGAGATAGTGAAGGACAGAGTAGCTTGGTGTGCTGCAGCCCGTGGTGCTGCAAAGACCCGGACACGACTTAGTGACTGAACAACAACAACAATTTGCCTTCTGTGTCCCGCTGACATGTAACTATCATCCTCTGAGCGCTTCCCTATTTTATAGCACAACATGATGTTCCAGTCTCCACTTGTACTTTCCCTGCTCCATCCTGGATAGGTCATTTATCTAGAACTCTTTGAATCCTTTTGAATGGAGAATTGTACATAGAAATCAAGATTTGAACACTACCTGTGTTCATTGCCGTTGGAGTGTTGCTTCTCCCATGCACTCTTGGTAGAACTAGAGAGTGTGTCAGCAGGCACACACATATACACATTTCCTCCATGTATACATGTCCCTATGCACTTAAAACCTGCACTGCATGGGAATACTTCCAGTTCAGTTATCACCATGGGGCTCATTCTAGTCTTCTCCTTCTCTATATCTGCAATGTCCTTCTCCAACAGTGAGAATCCCAGCTCTCATTAGTCTTCATTTATTTACTTATCTGATCACTCCCCTGTGTGTAAGCAGTCACACGTGTGGCTGCCACTGTCCCCTCTGTGTGGATAGCTTCCTCATCCTGCTCAGGCTCTGACACCCCTTGCCACTCACTCAGAGGCCCTCCTCATATGCTTGGACTATGACATTCTATGCCAGTTGCCCTTTCCCCTGTGCCGTTGCCTTCCTAACTTTGTTTGGGCTGACACGCCCTGCACTGAGTACCTTCCTATGTAGATGCCCCCCTTACCCTACTCAGGTTCTGAATCTCCATGCATAGACTGCCCCTCTTTGGGGGTGCCTGCCTTATACTAAATAGGCCCTGTCACCACACGTCAACCTTCTCCCCCAGCATAGCTGCTCTCCACATCCCCCTTGCTCCAGGTATCTTACACAGAGTTTTACTTCCTTACTTCACCCTCCTTGTCTTGTCCAGGTTCGTATATCCCACAATGGCTGTCCCTCCTTAGGGACTTCCTCCTCGTTCCTTGCAGACTCCGATATCCTGCAGTGTTCTTCCACAGGGACTAGTGCCCTTCTCATCCCGCTTGTCTCAGTCTGCTGAGCAGATGTCCTCTTCCTGGGCTCGAACATCCCACAGTGAGCCATGCTTCCTCATTTGTCTTCCTTTTTCCACTGAGGCTCTGATATTCTACTGTGGGCCATTCCTCCTTGGGAACACCCTTCTGACCTGTCTTGGTCTCCAGGACCCTGTGCAAGGAAGGCAGCTCCACTGAGTGGACACTCTCCAAGTCCTGATGCCTTGCTTTGGGCTAACAGAGCCCCCCTGGGCCCCTCACCTTGGCACAGATGCTTCCTTCACTTGGACCAGTCTAATGGCTTAGGGACTGAACTGCGTTGAAAGAAGAACGTGAAAGGGAAGTGGAAGGGATCTTTTAAAGAAATTAAAGATACAGAAAAAAAGTATTTTCTATTTTTCCACAAATCGGTTGATTGTGGCGTTCTTTCTTCTAGTTTAGATTTGATTTTTCATCTGGAACCATTTTTCTTCAGCATGAAGAACCTCCTTTAACATTTCTTGAAGCACATTTCTGTTGGTGCTTCATTTTCTCAGCTTGTATTTTCTCAACTTTTAAAAATTTCATTCATTCCATTTAAAAGATGTCATTCCATTATCTTCTGCATCATTGTTTTAAATGAGAAGTCAGTGGAATATTTTTCTTTATATGCATGTGTCTTTTTCCTTTCTTGTTGCTTTGAAGGCTTTTCTTTTTTTTTATTGAGTATTTAGCAAGTGAATTTTGACATGCCTTGTAGTTTTCTTTGTGTTTGTCCTTCTTGGAATTCGCTGAACTCAGACATAAATGTTTATATTTTTCAGAAAATTTGGAAAGTTTTCAGCCATTATTTCTTCAAATATTTTTCATTCTTCTTTATCTTTCTGAGACTACAATTATACATACATTAAACAACTTAATATTTCCCCACATTTCACTGAGTTCCTTTTCCTTTCTTAAGACTTTTTTTTCCCTCCTGTGCTTCATTTTGAATAGTATTTATTGTAATGTCTTCAAGTTCAGCACAGTAAATATGCAACTGTTTTATAAAAAGTCATTAAATTCTGTTTAATTACTCATAAAATTAGCCAAAAAAGGCACCAATGATTCGTGTAATAGATGGCCTGCGACATACTTCTGAATTTTGGAAGTAGGATGGACATAGAATGTTTTAAAATTCTTACTAGCTTTCATTAACCTCCTTTTTCTTCAGCTACCTTGAAAGGGGAAAAATGCATCCAGTCAATCTTGAATTTAGAAACTTTTCAGAAAGAGACAGAGAGGATGGCCTCAATAAACAATAACTTCCTCAAAATGTAGGCAAGGAAATTGTTGATCATTAGTTTGGCTAAGTTGCTTCAGTTGCGTCCGACTCTGTGCGACTCCATAGAGGGCATACACGCATTGGAGAAGGAAATGGCAACCCACTCCAGTACTCTTGCCTGGAGAATCCCAGGGACAGAGGAGCCTGGTGGGCTGCCATCTATGGGGTCACACAGAGTCAGACACGACTGAAGTGACTTAGCAGCAGTAGCAGCAGTGACATTTGGCTAGTTTTATAGTTCAGTTCAGTTCAGTTCAGTTCAGTCGCTCAGTCGTGTCCGACTCTCCACGACCCCATGAATCACAGCACGCCAGGCCTCCCTGTCCATCACCAACTCCCGGAGTACACTCAAACTCATGTCCACAGAGTCGGTGATGCCATCCAGCCATCTCATTCTCCGTCGTCCCCTTCTCCTCCCGCCCCCAACCTTTCCCAGCATCAGAGTCTTTTCCAGTGAGTCAACTTGTCGCATGAGGTGGCCAAAGTATTGCAGTTTCAGCTTTAGCATCAGTCCCTCCAATGAACATCCAGGATTGATCTCCTTTAGAATGGACTGGTTGGATCTCCTTGCAGTATAAGGGACTCTCAAGAGTCTTCTCCAACACCACAGTTCAAAAGCATCGATTCTTCGGCGATCAGCCTTCTTCACAGTCCAACTCTCACATCCATACATGACCACGGGAAAAACCATTGCCTTGACTAGACGGACCTTGGTTGGCAAAGTAATGTCTCTGCTTTTTAATATACTATCAAGGTTGGTCATAACTTTCCTTCCAAGGAGCAAGCGTCTTTTAATTTCATGGCTGCAATCAGCATCTGCAGTGATTTTGGAGCCCAAAAAAACAAAGTCTGACACTGTTTCCACTGTTTTTCCATCTATTTCCCATGAAGTGATGGGACCAGATGCCATGATCTTTGTTTTCTGAATGTTGAGCTTCAAACCAACCTTTTCACTCTCCTCTTTCACTTTCATCAAGAGGCTTTTGAGTTCCTCTTCACTTTCTGCCATAAGGGTAGTGTCATCTGCATATCTGAGGTTATTGATATTTCTCCCAGCAATCTTGATTCCAGCCTGTGCTTCTTCCAGCCCAGCGTTCCTCATGATGTACTCTGCATATAAGTTAAATAAGCAAGGTGACAATATACAACCTTGATGTACACCTTTTCCTATTTGGAACCAGTCTGTTGTTCCATGACTGGTTCTAACTGTTGCTTCCTGACCTGCATACAGGTTTCTCAAGAGACAGGTCAGGTGGTCTGGGATTCCCATCTCTTTCAGAATGTTCCACAGTTTATTGTGATCCACACAGTCAAAGGCTTTGGCATAGTCAATGAAGCAGAAATAGATGTTTTTCTGGAACTCTCTTGCTTTCTCCATGATCCAGCGGATGTTGGCAATTTGATCTCTGGTGCCTCTGCCTTTTCTAAAACCTGCTTGAACATCTGGGAGTTCACGGTTTACATATTGCTGAAGCCTGGCTTGGAGAATTTTGAGCATGACTTTGCTAGCGTGTGAGATGAGGGCAATTGTCCGGTAGTTTGAGCATTCTTTGGCATTGCCTTTCTTTGGGATTGGAATGAAGACTGACCTCTTCCAGTCCTGTGGCCACTGCTGAGTTTTCCAAATCTGCTGGCATATTGAGTGCAGCACTTTCACAGCATCATCTTTCAAGACTTGAAATAGCTCAACTGGAATTCCATCACCTCCACTAGCTTTGTTAGTAGTGATGCTTTCTAAGGCCCACTTGACTTCACATTCCAAGATGTCTGGCTCTAGGTCAGTGATCACATTATCGTGACTATCTTGGTTGTGAAGATCTTTTTTGTACAGTTCTTCTGTGTATTCTTGCCACCTCTTCTTAATATCTTCTGCTTCTGTTAGGTCCATACCATTTCTGTCCTTTATCGAGCCCATCTTTGCATGAAATGTTCCCTTGGAATCTCTAATTTTCTTGAAGAGGTCTCTTGTTTTTCCTATTCTGTTGTTTTCCTCTATTTCTTTGCATTGATCACTGAGGAAGTCTTTCTTATCTCTCCTTGCTATTCTTTGGAACTCTGCATTCAGATGCTTATATCTTTCCTTTTCTCCTTTGCTTTTTGCCTCTCTTCTTTTCACAGCTATTTGTAAGGCCTCCTCAGACAGCCATTTCGCTCTTTTGCATTTCTTTTCCATGGGGATGGTCTTGGTCCCTGTCTCCTGTACAATGTCACGAACCTCCGTCCAAAGTTCATCAGGCACTCTATCTATCAGATCTAGTCCCTTAAATCTATTTCTCACTTCCACTGTATAATCATAAGGGATTTGATTGAGGTCATATCTGAATGGTCTAGTGGTTTTCCCTACTTTCTTCAATTTAAGTCTGAACTTTGCAATAAGGAGTTCATGATCTGAGCCACAGTCAGCTCCTGGTCTTGTTTTCGCTAACTGTATACAGCTTCTCCATCTTTGGTTACAAAGAATATAATCAATCTGATTTCGGTGTTGACCATCTGGTGATGTCCATGTGTAGAGTCTTCTCTTGTGTTGTTGGAAGAGGGTGTTTGCTATGACCAGTGAATTCTCTTGACAAAACTCTATTAGCCTTTGCCCTGCTTCATTCCGTGCTCCAAGGCCAAATTTTCCAGTTACTCCAGGTGTTTCTTGACTTCCTACTTTTGCATTCCAGTCCCCCTATAATGAAAAGGACATCTTTTTTGGGTGTTAGTTCTAAAAGGTCTTGTAGGTCTTCATAGAACCGATTAACTTCAGCTTCTTCAGCATTACTGGTTGGGGCATAGGCCTGGATTACTG
Organism: Moschus berezovskii; assembly: GCF_049115385.1. Taxonomy (NCBI): domain Eukaryota; kingdom Metazoa; phylum Chordata; class Mammalia; order Artiodactyla; family Moschidae; genus Moschus; species Moschus berezovskii. The sequence goes on along the minus strand of NC_142462.1, from coordinate 52,171,980 downwards.
TAATATTGAATGGTTTGCCTTGGAAACGAACAGAAATCATTCTGTCATTTTTAAGATTGCATCCAAGTACTGCATTTCGGACTCTTTTGTTGACCATGATGGCTACTCCATTTCTTCTAAGGGATCCTGCCCACAGTAGTAGATATAATGGTCATCTGAGTTAAATTCACCCATTCCAGTCCATTTTAATTCACTGATTCCTAGAATGTCGACGTTCACTCTTGCCATCTCCTGTTTGACCACTTCCAATTTGCCTTGATTCATGGACCTAACATTCCAGGTTCCTATGCAATATTGTTCTTTACAGCACCGGACCTTGCTTCTATCACTGGTCACATCCACAACTGGGTATTGGTTTTGCTTTTGCTCCATCCCTTTATTCCTTCTATAGTTATTTCTCCACTGAGCTCCAGTAGCATACTGGGCACCTACCGACCTGGGGAATTCCTCATTCATTATCCTATAATTTTGCCCTTTGTCACTGTTCATGGGGTTCTCAAGGCAAGTATACTGAAGTGGTTTGCCATTCCCTTCTCCAGTGGACCACATTCGGCTGTGGTCCATGTGATCAGATCGGCTAGTTTCCTGTGATTATGATTTCAGTTTGTCTGCCCTCTGGTGCCCCCTAGCAATACCTACCGTCTTAGTTGGGTTTCTCTTACCTTGGTCGTGGAAAATCTCTTCACAGCCGCTCCAGCAAAGTGCAGCCGCTGTACCTTACCTTGGGTGAGGGGTATCTCCTCAAGGCCGCCCCTCCTGACCTTGAACGTGGAGTAGTTCCTCTCGGCCCTCCTGCGCCCGCGCAGCCACCGCCTGTTGGACGTAGGGTAGCTCCTCTCGCCCGCCGGCCCTGGCCTCAGGCGTGGGGTAGCTCCTCAGTTTTATAGTAGGGATTTTTAATTTTGTTTTTTATTGTTGACTGCCTAACTTCAAAATAATTAAACAGTGCTTGTTTAGGGTTGGAGAAGGAAACGGTAACCCACTCCAGTATTCTTGCCTGGAGAATCCCATGGATGGAGAAGCATGGTAGGCTAAAGTCCATGGGGTTGCAAAGAGTCGAACACAACTGAGCGACTGAACTGAACTGAACTGTTTAGGGTAAAAAAAAGCAGTGTCTAATCTGCTATTAAGCCTTTCCAGTGATTTTTTTCACTATAGATGTTACATTCATCTCTAGAAGTTATTTGGTTCATTAAAACATTTTTCCACTTTCTCTTTCATTTTTCTTTGAAATCCTTGAGCATTTTCAGAATAGCTGTTTTAAAGAACTTGATTACCAGTTCTATTATCCCTGTAATTTCTCTTATGTATTTATGTTCTAAATTTTTCTCTTGGTTATGTGTTGTGTCTAAATGTTTCTTTCGGTTATATGTTTCCTTCTTCTTTACAGATATTATAATTTTTAAATTATTATATGTTGGATGTCTAGTAAGTTACATTATTGAGTGCCTGTTTTCTTTAAGAAGCGTTAACTTGGGTTTTGCAGTTAGTTAATTTACTTGAAGACAGACTTCATCTTTTCTCAGCTTACACTTAAGCTTTGTTGAGGAAAGATTAGAATAACATATTTTTATGCTAGGTTATCCTTACTCTTATCAAGCGACCTTCCTGGATCTTTATTGAATGCCCTGAGTGTTCTGTGACATATCTCTACTCTGATTTGTCTCAATTTTTAAATTTCCCAGTGCATATGAACTAGAGTTTTACTGTTTACAGATTCCTGGTAGATGCTTTGTCCCCAGGAGTGGTTTTCTCGTTCAGCTTCAAGGCATGTCCCCTGCACAGACACACTGTTTAAAATGCAGTCAAAGACGCAAGGATCCCTATGCAGACTTTTTGAGCCCTCTTTTCTGTGTAACTTCCACTTTTCCAGCACTTTGCCAATAAATTCCAGCAACCTCAACATCTTTGAACCCCATCATCTATTTCCTTGACTTAGTGAGCCTGCCTGGCACTCTTTCTCTCACAAGCCACCAATAAATGCTTCCGTGCAGAAAGCCTGGGCTATCATGGTTTTCTGAACCTGAATGGTATTTAACTTCAGTTGCTCCAAACAGTACCCGTGTATCCTTCCTTGGGTCTCTTCCTTCCATTTCTTACAGAAACTTTTTGAGATCTTATTTATGGACTAAATGTTTGTGTCCCCACTTCTCCCTATTTCTATGATGAAGCCCTTACTTCCAATGTGACTGTAATTGGAGACAGGGCCTGTGAAGAGATGATTAGGCTTAAATGAGGTCATACAGTTGGGATCCTAGCCCAGTAGGGTAGTTGCCTGTATAAAATGGGGCAGAGACACCAGAGCTCTCTGTCTGCCATTTGAGTGCACAGCAAGAAGGCAGAGAAGAGAGAGCTCCCACCAGGAGCCCAATTGGACAGACACTTGATCTTGGACTTCCCACCCTCCAGAACTATGAGAAATACACTTTTGTTGTTTAAGCCACCTAATTTATTGTATTTTGTTATGGCACCCTGAACAGACTGTTACCACTGTTCAGTTTTTCATGCTAAATACCCTACTTCACTGTCCTTCACCTTCACTTTCCATCCTTCTTCACTGAATAACTATATGCCACCAGGTAGGAACTCCTTTCCAGGTCAGGAACTTCCTGACCCCTTTCCTCAATCCTGTTTTCCTAATCTTTGTACTCTCTTTTCAAATGTACCATCCATACCCATCTTTGCTTCCTTTTCTGTTCTAATGGCATTTTGTGTATAAAATATAGAATATTTATATCCAGATAACTTTCTTTAAATTTTGCCACAGGTAGTGATGCAAGCTATTTTCAGGCCGTTATTAATGTCAGTTTTGAGTCCATGAGGAGTAGTTGACAGAAAGTGACAACTTCAAACACAAGACAGTTTCTCAATATAGTTTTGTTGCCTGTTAGTCAAGGCACTCAATGGTACACACATATGAAATTATTCCTGGATGTCTAGGAGTATGTCTTATTCATATTATATTCTCTGATTTACAAACATACAAAATATTTTAAAATATTTAATCAAGTGAATGAATATATCATTTAAGAAATTAGACTATGCTGCTCCAATTCAAGGTTATAAAAGTAATACAGATCTAGAATAAAAGGATCACAGTTTTCCTCAGGCTATTTCTTGTGCTCGTGACAGTCAACAATTATTAATGGTTAGACATAAAAAGTAAGTTTTCAATAATTAAAAAAAATGTAGTGCTGATGGAAACAGAAGAGAAAAAGGATAAGGTTCTGAACTATCTTTAGGCCTCAAGAATACAGTACCTTTCTTTTTATGAGCCTCCATATAGGTGACTTACAGAGAGCATAAAAGCATTTAAGTCCTTAGTTTCAGATGCTGACTGGATGCAAACAGTTCACTGTACTTCCAAGTAGCTATTTTAGGCACAGCACTCTGGGTCTAGTAATTCTGTAAGGTAGCAGGTCATACTGTCTTCACCTTCCAATACAGGAAAACATGACTGATGGTGAGGCTTAAAGAAGCAAGGACTTGTTTTTTCCCCATAAAAGAAGAAGGCCATTTAGGGCTGCTTCTCCACAATGCTAATAAAAATGGAATTCTTCTATTTTTTCACTTCACAACCCTTAGTATCCTCTTGGTTATTGTCTCATGGTTGCAATATGGGTTCTCCTCTTTCAACCTCATATCCACTTACCAGCCCAGAAGAAGGGGGAAAATCACAGTGGTGGAAGGCAATAGGTTGTCTACTTTTGATTATTAGGAAAGCCAAAGTTTCCCTAAGACTTCACAGTCAAGGCTTCCAGTGATGTGCCTTAGATTAGAACTTTGCTACGAAGCTGCATCTAACTACAAGACTGCTGTGGAACTGTGAGTGGGGGCTTGGGTGAGATAGGTAGTCAGTCTCATTGAAGGTGGATCTAACCTGCCATTCATCAGTCAGTATTTAAAAGGGTATTTCTCTTTGTCAGAAAAAAATGTGTTAGTTTTAGTGAAAAGCAAAACAACAATTACAACAAATGAGAAACAAGAAGATGTAGTGGCTGCAAAGGAGCCACTTCCACCTTGCAGTTCTGTTGTTGTTGTTCAGTCACTAATTCACGTCTGACTCTTCGTGACCTCATGGATTGCAGCCCTTCAGTCTTCTCTCTCCTTCACTGTCTCTAATAGTTTGCTCAGATTCATATCCATTGAGACGATAATACTATCTAACCATCTCTTCCTCTGCCATCCTCTTTTCCTGTTGCTTTCAATCTTTCCCAGCATCAGGATCTTTTCCAGTGAGTCGGCTCTTTGTATTAGGTGGCCAAAGTAATGGAGCTTCAGCTTCAGCATCAGTCATTCCAATGAATACTCAGGATGGATTTCCTTTAGGATCGACTGGTTTGATCTCTCTGAAGCCCAAGGGACTATCAAGAGTCTTCTCCAGCACCACAATTCAAAAGCATCAATTCTTTGGTGCTCAGCCTTGTTTATGGTCCAACTTTCATATCCGTACATGACTACTGGAGAAACCTTAGCTTTGACAATATGGACCTTTGTTGACAAAGTGATGTCTCTTTGTTATAGCTTTCCTTCCAGTTCAGAGAAACTAAAAATGCCAACTAATAAAGAACCATAGAACCCAGGAGCCAATAAACCATTTTTTAATGTGATCCATACCTTAATAGAAACTTGTACATGGAAACTTTAGCAGTTATGATGGAGATATGAGCGTGCATGTTTTCTTATTAAGAAGTCTTTTTGTTTGATATTATAGTGATTAAAAGTCCAGCTACTCACTAGTGATATGACCGTTGGTAGTTTCCACCCTCTTGGCCCTTGCTCATCACCCCAACAAAACTAAACTTACATAGAATTTATGTTGAATTAATTGACATTTGGATTCACTTCTATCAGGATATGGGAAACATGTAAAATTACTGGGGATGTTGCTGAGGACAATGAAAATCATTGCCAGTTTCTGCATTTTAAATATTGCTTTGTGACATCATGTCATGGGTAGTGATCTGGCTTCCTGTCCCTCCTTCTATTCCAATTCCCTTCCCTCCTCTGTCTGGAATGCTATTGAGTCCTTTGGGGATAGATTTATAGAGTCTGCCAGAATAGTCAAACCATAGCATGATCTAGAAAAGAACAGATTTTTATACTGAGATTTTACCTTTGTCAGGAGGGACAACTGAGGATCTAAGAAACGACATTCCCAAAGCCAGACAACTATGAAACTAAGACCAGCACTTGTTTTTCCTGACTACTTGGCTAAAATTATAGCCTCTATATCACTCTGGTTTTTCCTCTTAGAGAATTCTAAGTAAAAAGAATGTATATATATATATATATATATTTACATAAACACACACACATAGATATGAATGTGCTATTCACATATATGTAAAATAATAATTTATAATATGTATGCATGCCAAGTTGCTTTAGTTGTGTCCGACTCTGCAACCCTATGGACTGTAGCCTGCTAGGCTCCTCTGTCCATGGGATTCTTCAGGCAAGAAAACTGGAGTGGATTGCCATGCCCTCCTCCAGGGGGTCTTCCCAATCCAGGGATGGAACCTGCATCTCTTACGTCCCCTGTGCAGGCAGGTGGGTTCTTTACCACTAGTGCCACCTGGGAAGCCCCATAATAAATATACATATGAGTAAAATAAACATGAAACAAAAAACAATAATTAAGAGCCATTATATATCTGTTTAGTTGTACTACCTTTAAAAAAATAAAGAGTAACTTTTAAAATTTACTAAATCTTGACACGACACTAAAGCACAGCATTATTTTTGGAGACATTCTCAAATTTTCCACAGTCAAATAAGTTGTCAAGGATATCCATTAAAATGTACTGGTAATAAGAGAGTAAACTTATAGTGTAAAACTGGAAATTAATGATTCTAACACTCATGTCTTGAAGAGTTGGGTTTATTAAGCCTATTAATACAATAGATTTTCAGAGTTAATTTTTTAAATCATAGTTTTAAAATGACATTTAATTTGGTGACTTCTCTGGTCAATTAATTCTCAGGGACTTAAACAATGTAATATGAGTTGGATCTAAAATTTATTTAAAGTTTTTGGAAATGTTAGTTTTTAAAAGAGATTTATATATTTAGACTGCCTAATGTTTTGAAGGAATAATTTCAAACAGCACCCAGTTTCAATTATTGGGATACAATTTGAACTTCACTTGGAAAAGTGTAGGCTTGCTTTTTATATTCAGTTGCATCAACTTATGAAAACAAGTCAGGTTCTGTTTCACTGTCATTTTCCTTAGTATCATTTATCCATTATGAAAGGCTGCTTTGTTAGCAGATGGTAGAGCTCATACACTATCAGTCAAACTCAGAGCTAGTTGAGAGGGTTGGCAAAGATTATTTTCCATGAAAATGCAAGGTTTTTTGTATGTGTGTAGTTTGGCAAGCAATACAGAAAAAAATCCTCTTATGTTGATGAATTTGGAAAGTCTAAACAATCTAGTTAAGTAATTCAGTTGTCTTAAAATGAAAGACCACTTGATTAGCTTAATAATATAAGTAGTATCTTAGGGCTGTCTTTCATCTTAAACACCTATAACTTTCTGTTTGTAAAAGATAATAGTATGTGGACTTGCAAAAATTCACAAAATCACCTTCAGATTTTATAGTTTGATGACTCATCTCACTTGGGGGATTTAAAAAAACTGGATAACTGTTAAAACTTGTACCATGTTGCAGGAGGAAAACCAGATGGTTCAAGCCTGTTAGATTAAATTGCTTGGGATTCTAAAACAAAAGAGTATTCTCAATGACTTTTGAGTCCATATTTTGATAACCTCAGGGGTCAGTCTGACCTCAATTCACCAAAGCAGAGTGGTTCCAGGTTTCTTAGGAAAGTATTGTGTGAACTTCACATAAGGGAAGCTTCCAAAACTACACTGCTCCATCAAAGAACTATGTGTATGTTGGCTCAATTTGTGGTGTGGATAAAAAAGCAAATGAACCCAAACATCTAATAATTGTTTTAGGATCAGTTTATTTTTGGTATAAGATTGCTCTGTCCATGGACCTGACTTTTATTGCTTTAGCCCTAATCAGTAATGCTAAGTCAAGAAGTTTACAAATGATTACTTAATCTAAAATCAATCCCTGTTCTTTTGCTTCATAGCACTTCTCACTGTAATTAGTATTAATATTAATTTTTAACAGTGTTCTTAGTTTTTGTCTGTCTCTCCCACTAAATTACATGCTTTTGGGGTACTGGGATTACATCTGTTTTGATTACTTCTGTTGAACTAAAACAAATTAACTGTCAGACAGTTCTCTGGCAAAGATTTGTTTATTCAGAATCATCAGAGAATTGCAGTCAGAGGTCTATAACCATTGTGAGTCACGTGCAAGTCCCCCCATGGCAGAGGAAGGTGAGCACTTTCATAGGGAAGGAGAAGGAAGTTGTGAGGGCTAAGTAAACAAAGAGCCCATGGCTTCTCACTGGCTGAGTCTCTGCCATGTGAGGAAGAGGAGTCCTTCTTGGGCTCTGTTATCCCTACAGATGTGAGAGATCCTCTTTCTGGTCTCCCAACTCTATTTAATTGAAGTTTCTATTGATTTTTTATATTTCTTTATCCTCAGTATCTAGGAGACTGGCACAAGCAGGTACTTAGGGATGTCATTTTATTTATTTAATAACTATGTTGGGTGCCTATAATACTGTAATACACAGGCTCCATTTTAGGTACTGAGGGTATAATGACGGATTAGACAAATATCTTGCTCTTAGAGGGCAAGTGTGAGAAGTGTGAAGAATCAGACAGTAAAAAAGGGAATACAAAAGGATATGTTACACAGAATTAAATGCTATGAAGAAAATATATCAGGGTAAAAGAAGAACACCTTTACTAAAAGGAATGCCAAAAGCAAAATTATGGATGTAAATTGGTGCAGCCACTATGGAAAACATTATGGAAGTTCCTCAAGAAAAATTTAATAGAGAAATACCATATGATTCTGCAGTTCCACTTCTGTGTATTTATCTGAAGAAAAAAAACACTAACTCAAAAAGATACTGGATGTTCACTGCTGCATTATTTACAATTAGCCAAGACATGGAAACAACCTGAGTATCCATCAGCAGATGAATGGATAAAAAAATGTGAAATTATTACATATAATATATATTAGAATATTATTCTGTCATATAAAAAAGGAAATCTTGGCATTTTTGACAATATGGTTGGAACTTGGAGGCATTATGTTAAGTGAAATAAGTCATAAAGAGAAAAACAAATACTATATGATCTTACTTATATGTAGAATCTAAAAATAACAGACAACAGGAGGAAAAAATGAACTTAAAGATACAGAAAACAGACTGGTGGAGGTAGGTAAAATGAGTAAAGGTGGTCAAAATGTATAAACTTTCAGTTCTAAAATAAGTCCTATAATATACAGTATTGTGACTATAGTTAATAATACTGTATTGTGTATTTGAAAATTGCTAAGAGTAGATCTTAAAAATTCTCATCACATGAAAAAAAAATTGTAACTGTGTGGTGATATATGTTAACTAGACTTACTGTGATCATTTTGTGATATATACACAGATTGAATCACTATGTTGTATACTTAAAACTAACATATTAATGTCAGTTATATTCACTAAAGACAAGAAGCTGAAGTTGAATCATTCTATGAAGATCTACAAGACCTTCTAGAACTAACACCAAAAAAACATGTCCTTTTCATCAGAGGGGACTGGAATGCAAAAGTAGAAAATCAAGAGATACATGGTAAAACAGGCAAGTTTGGCCTTGGAGTACAAAATGAAACAGGGCAAAGGCTAACAGAGTTTTGCCAAGAGAATGTACTGGTCAAACACCCTCTTCCAACAACACAAGAGATGACTCTACACATGGACATCACCAGGTGGTCAATACCAAAATCAGATTGAATATATTCTTTGTAGCCGAAGATGGAGAAGAACTATACAGTCATCAAAAACAAGACCGGGAGCTGACTGTGGCTCAGATCATCAGCTCCTCATTGCAAAATTCAGATGTGAATGGAAGAAAGTAGGGAAAAGCACTAGGCCATTCAGGTATCAATTCAGTTCAGTTCAGTCCCTCAGTCGTGTCCAACTCTTTGTGACCACATGAATCACAGCACGCCAGACCTCCCTGTCCATCACCAACCCCCGGAGTTCACTCAAACTCATGTCCATCGAGTCGGTGATGCCATCCAGCCATCTCATTCTCTGTCGTCCCCTTCTCCTCCTGCCCCCAATCCCTCCCAGCATCAGAGTCTTTTCCAGTGAGTCATCTCTTCGCATGAGGTGGCCAAAGTATTGGAGCTTCAGCTTTAGCATCAGTCCTTCCAATGAACACCTAGGACTAATCTCCTTTAGAATGGACTGGTTGGATCTCCTTGCAGTCCAATGACCTAAATCAAATTCCTTATGATTATACAGTGGAAGTGACAAATAGATTCAAGGTATTAGATCTGATAGACAGAATGCCTAAAGACCTATGGATGGAGGATTGCAACATTGTATAGGAGGTGATAACCAAGCCATCCTCAAGAAAAAGAAATGCAAAAAGGCAAAATGGTTGTCTGAGGAGACCTTACAAATAACTGAGAAAAGAAGAGAAGTGGAAAGCAAAGGAGAAAAGGAAAGATATACCCATCTGAATGCAGAGTTCCAAAGAATAGCAAGGAGACAAGAAAGCCTTCCTAAGTGAACAATGCAAAGCAATAGAAGAAAACAGTACAATGGGAAAGACTAGAGATCAGTTCAAGAAAATTAGAGATACCAAGGGAACATTTCACGCAAAGATGGGCACAATAAAGGACAGAAAAGGTAAGGATCTAACAGAAGCAGAAGAGATTAAGAAGAGGTGGCAAGAATACACAGAACTGTACGAAAAAGGGTCTTAATTGATCAGGATAACGACGATGGTGTGATCACTCACCTAGAACCAGACATCCTGGAGTGTGAAGTAAAGTGGACCTTAGGAAGCATTACTAGGGACAGAGCTAGTGGAGGTGATGGAATTCCAGCTGAGCTATTTCACATCCTAAAAGATGATGCTGTTAAAGTGCTGCACTCAATATGCCAAGCAAATTTCGAAAACTCAGCAATAGCCACAGCACTGGAAAAGGTCGGTTTTCATTCCAATCCCAAAGAAAGGCAATGCCAAAGAATGTTCAAACTGCTGTACAACCGTGCTAATTTTACACACTAGCAAAGTAATGCTCAAAATCCCTCAAGCTAGACTTCAATTGTATGTGAACGGAGAACTTCCAGATGTACGAGCTGGATTTAGGAAAGGCAGAGGAACCAGAGATCAAATTACCAACATCCGTTGGATCATAGAAAAAGCAGGAGAATGCCAGAGAAAGACATTTATTTTTGCTTCACTGACTACACTAAAACCTTTGACTGAGTGGATCACAACAAACTGCAGAAAATTTTTAAAGAGATGGGAATACCAGACCACCTTACCTGCCTCCTGAGAAATCTGTATGCAGGTCAAGAAGCAACAGAACCAGATATGGAACAATGGACTGGTTCAAAATTGTGAAAGGAGTACCTTAAGGCCATATACTGTCACCCTGCTTATATAACTTATATGCAGAGTACATCATGCGAAATTCTGGGCTAGATGAATCACAAACTGAATCAAGTTTGCTTGGAGAAATATCAACAATCTCAGATATGCAGATGACACCACCCTAATGGTAGAAAGTTAAGAGGAACTAAAGAGCCTCTTGATAAAGGTGAAAAAGCGGAGTGGAAAAGCTGGCTTAAAACTCAACATTGAGAAAACTAAGATCATGGCATCCAGTCCTATCACTTCATGGTAAACAGATAGGGAAAAAAATGGAAACAGTGGCTAATTTTATTTTCTTGGGCTCCAAAATCACTGTAAATGGTGACTGAAGCCATGAAATTAAATGAATTTAAAATGAACTTATGAACAAATTAAAATTAATAAAATTAATTTCATGAAATTAAATGAAATTAAATACCTGCTCCTTGGAAGGAAAGCTATAACAAACATAGACAGCATATTAAAAGCAGAGACATCACTTTGCCAACAAAAGTCCATACAGTCAAAGCTATGCTTTTCCAATAGTCACATACAGATGTGAAAGTTGGACCATAAAGATCGCTGAGTACTGAAGAATTGATGCTTTCGAACTGTGTTGCTGGAGAAGACTCTTGAGAGTCCCTTGGACTGCAAGGAGATCTAACCAGTCAATCCTAAAGGAAATCAACCCTGAATAGTCATTGGAAGGACTCATGCTGAAAGGGAAGCTCCAATACTTTGGCCACCTGATGTGAAGAGCCAATTCATTAGAAAAGACCCTGATGCTGGGAAAGATTGAGGGCAAGAGGAGAAGAGGGCAACAGAGGGTGAGATGATTGGTTGGTATCACTGACTCTAGGGACATGAGTTTGACCAAACTCCAGGATATAGTGAAGGACAGGGAAGCCTGGCTTGCTGCAGCCCATGAGGCTGCATAGAGTCAGACACAATTAAGTGACTGAACAACATATCTCAATTGAAAAAGAAAAAGTGGCTGGGGTGTGCTGCTGTGGACAGTACCATCAGGAAACACTTTTCTAACAACAAAAACAGGGGTATTTGGTGAAGAATTAAAAGAAAATAATGCCAGGAAAATGGTAGAAACAGTTCAGGTATGGGTGAATAAGGTCAGTTTGACTGGAATGGAAAATGATATTGGGAGTAGCAAGATATGAAGTTGGAAAAATGAGACAGAGCCATATGGTTGAGGCCTTGAGTGTCCACTCAGGAGTTGGGCTTAAACCTTTGGGCAGTGACCTGATGGCAGACTTGAAAAGACATTTAGTGAGAATGAAAAGGAAAGGGCCCATGTGAGAACCAAAGCACTCACAGAATTCTGAAACAGGTAGTATGTAGAGTGAAAAAGTGAGTGAGGAGGCTGATAGGGCATCACTGAGCCTGGGCAACTAGAGGGATGAGAAGCTCAGAAGTAATGAAGTCAGGAGCAGAGCCAGGGTCTTACTGATCTTAAATGCATGCATGACTCACACCGCTCACCACTTACTCCTGACTCATGCTTCTGCCTTGCCAAGTGTTTTTCTTTCCATACTATACAATGTTCCATTGAAATGGGTGGTGGAACCTAATTCATTTTAGCAGTTTACCATCTGTTTTAGATGGCTTATGATTCGCACTAGGTAATTTACCAGTTAACTCAAGAAGCTGTGTGCTATATTCAGAAGACAGCTCTCCTTTTACTGCCCTATAAGGTAAAATTAAATAGGACAGAACTGCTTCCCCTGATTCTTCCCTGGCCCCTTTAGTTTCTTTCTTTCTATTAATTTATTTCCTTGTGTGTATAAATGTATGCAACTCATTCCTATTCTATAAAACATTTTTCAACCCTCCTTTCTTAAGCTAATATAGTTTTCTCCTTGTAAGAGTTGTCAAGCATCTTGACTTTACCTCCCACCTACCTACAGAGACACTCAAAAGCTGCTTTTAAAATGGTCTCTACTTGGGTGTTCCAAAGGTACAAGCCAATTCATCATTTCCAAAGTAGAACTCATCATTTCCCTCCCCCAACCCTCTATTTCTCCTGTATCCGTTTCTAAATGAACAGTAGCATCATTGACTCCAGTAATCTAACTAGAATCTGCGAATTATAATAAACTTCCCTCCTTTATTCCCCACTACATATGCTGTCCTCCTTTTCTTTTATTAATACATTCTCTTTTTAAAAAAATTATATTTATTTGTTTTTGGCTATGCTGTGTCTTCACTGTGACATAAGGGCTTTCTCTAGTTGCAGTGAGTGAGGGCTACTCTAGTTGTGATGTGTGGGCTTCTCATTGCAGTGGCTTCTCTTTCTGTAGAGCGTGGGCTCTAGGGTGCTTTGGCTTCAGCAGTTGTGGCACACAGGCTTAGTTGCCCCAGGGCATGTGGGATCTTCCTGGACCAGGGATCGAACCCATGTCTCCTGCATTGGCAGGTGAATTCTTAACCACTGGACCACCAGCGAAGTCCCTACCTTTCCATTTTAACATGTAATCTCTCATACTTTCTCCTCTCCATTCTCTTTGGCACTCATTACTTTCAGTGACATTATTAATATCAAAGCATTTTAATTGGGTCTTCCAGCATCTATTCTTTTTTTTTTTCCCAGCACTTATTCTTGACCTTGACCTTCCAGCTCATTTTTCATTTGTCCACCAGAGCTGTCTTTCTAAAGTCACATTTATTCACATCACTTTCCTGCTTAAAAATCTCTCCTTGACTCCCCACTGGCTCTAACATTGCCCACAAAGCCCTTCCTGGTCTAGCCCATTACCATCTTTCAGCTTCATTCTCCACCATCTCTCTGTAGGAATCTTCGGCTCTAGCCATACTGTATTACTTAGTCTATTACCCAAGTACAAGGACACTCTCTGCAGCCACTATGCCTTCTCTGTATAGGGCCCCCTTCTTTTCTGTGACTGGCTCACTCCTGTTATGCACAGCTCAGATGTCCTGTTATCCAGAAAGGCTTCTGTTCTCTCCCTTAGTCTTGTTTAGTTACCCTTCATATGTGTTCCCTGAGGGCCTTAGGTCGGTTTGCTATATGCCCCCATTTGGCAGCCAGTAAAGTCAATCTCAATCATGAATTGTAATCCTAATTCCCCCTGGGTCCTGCTCCTTGGTTGTTCAAATCTTAGAGCCCAAGTACCCAAGAAGAACACTGCACTTGAGCCCACACTGCCCACCACACCTGTGCTTCCTAAGTTGACTCAGTCCTCTGAAGGTAGGAGGCGCCACAGTTTCTGAAACAAGCTTGGGCACAGGGACTTTTACCATCGTGCTCAAGGCAGGCTATTCAATGGTCAGTTGCTGTGGCCTTCGGAGGGCTCCCACTAGGGGGCCTGTCACCTTGTTTGCATGGGAATGTAGCACAGATGTCTGCCATAAGCTCCCATTCTTTCCCTAAGTGGTGAAATCAGGAATTGAGATAGGGTATGTCTGAATCTAAGTCTTGTATTTCCCCCTGCTGCTACTGCTAAGTCACTTCAGTCGTGTCCGACTCTGTGTGACCCCATAGATGGAAGTCCACCAGGCTCCCCAGTCCCTGGGATTCTCCAGGCAAGAACACTGGAGTGGGTTGCCATTTCCTTCTCCAATGTGTGAAAGTGAAAAGTGAAAGTGAAGTCGCTCAGTCGTGTCCGACCCCTAGCGACCCCATGAACTGCAGCCCACCAGGCTCCTCCATCCATGGGATTTTCCAGGCAAGAGTACTGGAGTGGCTTGCCATTGCCTTCTCCGTGTATTTCCCCCTACTACATCATAATGCCTATCCTTGAACTTGTGTTGAACAAAAATGCTGAGGTCTTCTTTATCTGAACTGCTGGCCAGCAGTTTTATTTTATGTCACTGCTATTCTCAACCTCAACACAGTGGTTCCTGTTATTTCTGTTCAATTTCATCTTGTTGATTTTGGTACTAGTTCCAATATTCAGTGAGTTAGCTATGTCGTACAGCCTGTGGAATTCACTGCTTTGATAAACATGATACTTACAGTCTTATCCATGGTGAAAAAATGTTTAACACAAATCCTGTCTACTCTCCCTTTCTGGGGCACATATGCTGCCCTGAGCTGTGACATGCCTCTCTGCCTTTGTGTGTGTGTGTGTGTGTGTGATCATGGTTATGTCCCCTGCCAGGCAAGTGTTCTGGCTTTGTTTTTTAAAATCAGTTCTCTATCCATATTTTCTCCTGGAGGTGAATTATATGCCAGTGGGGCACTCAACCAGAAGCATGACTGCCAGGGTGGTGCTAGTTCTAGGTGGAGTGAGGGGAAGACTGTCCTATAGTTGCTGGTGGTAGAGAATAATCTTCAGAGGATTTCCCCAAACAGCCACAACTAGGCCGGGTATTCAGCATGGAAGAATTCCTTCCTGATGAGAGTCCTATAGGTGTGTACAGCACATGGATCAGGGTATGGGAGCTGTCAACATGTGACGACCATAGTGACAGGCAAGTGATCAGGGACAGATGGCCAGGCTGACACTGAGAGTCTATATATAGAGCTAAAGGACAAGCACAAGCAATGGGAGACCCCAATCCGGTTGAGGGTTGCCAGAGTTAGCAAGTAAAAATATAGAATGCCCAACTGAATTTAAAAGTCAAGTAAAATTTGCTTTCCTTTTTAGTATAACTTTGTCCTATGCAATATGTGGCACATACTTGTACTAAAAGTCTATTAGCTGTTTATGTAAAATTCAAATTTAATTGGGTATCCTGTATCTTATTTGTCAAGCCTAATCCAGATAGAACTGGAAAGTAATGTGGAATTAGTTCCCTCCATCTTTAAAATAGGATAACAATGGACACATAACAGGAGTCTTCTAAGAATTGACATGAAATGCCTAGCACAGAGGAGGTCCACAATAAATTTAAGTGCCCTTTCCACTTCCACACAACCTTTCTTTTCTTACTGAAAGTATAGCATTAAAAAATTTGATTAGGTTGTTATCATAAATATCATATAAGCCCTAAGAATGAATAAACTCTTTGAGGGAGAGAAATTTTAAAAATCTGCTGGAGACAAAGGGTGAGTATTGGGAAATACTCATGATTTAAAAAAAGGCAAGGAAGCCAACTGGGGACTGTTATGGTTAATTTCATGTGTCAACTTGAATGGCCCATGAGTCCCCAGATATTTGGCTAATCATTAGTCCTGGGTGTGTTCTGTGAGGATGTTTCTGGATGATTAACTTTTGAACTAGTGCACTGAGTAAAGCAGAAGGCCCTCCCCAGCGTGGGTGGATATCATCCAAGCCACTGAAGGCCTAAGTAGAATAAAAGGGTAAGCAAGAAAGAATTCTCTCTATACTTGACTGCCTTTGAGCTGAGACATCTATCTCCTGCCTTCTGACTCGGATTGGAACTGGAACTTACACCCCTGCCTTTCCTGGTTCTCAGACCCTGAACTCACACTGGAACTACCCCCACTGGCTCTCTTAGGTCTCCAGCTTACTAGCTGCAGATCTTGGACTTCTCAGCCTCCATAATTGTGGGAGCAAATTCCTTAGTGCATGTGTATATGTTTGTGTATCCTATCATTTCTTTAGAGTAATAGGAAAATGGAGAGAGCAGAGAACCAGGGGTGGAGAGTCAGGGAAAAACCAGGATAATGTGGCATCTTGGAAGCATGAGAATAGAGAATTTCCATTAAAAAGCCTCGTGTTTATGACTTTCTTTCTTTCTCTCTGTGCTTAACTATTTCATAATATTTTACTTTGTTTTGATCTGAATTTCCCAAACTTATTTGGCCATATAATTATTTTTCCTATGAAATATATATTTTTAATATTTTAAGTGACACATAAAAATATTGGCCTATATGTCCCTGGGACCCAACTCTTGAATGTCAGACTCTAACCATCATAGTTCAGACCCATAGGAAACTTATTATGTCCAAAACAGCTTTTTGATTTATAATGGCATTTGGAAATCATAGTAGAATGTTTTTTAGGATACTGTCTTCTAGAGAGCATATGTCTCCTTTGAGAATAAATTTAAATTAGGGAGAAACAGAAGATACAAAGAGAAAAGCTTAAAAATTAAATTCTTATTTTTCTTTTTTATTATAATTAATTTATTTTTTATTGGAGGCAAATTATTTTACATTATATTGGTTGGTTTTGCCATACATTGACATGAATTCGCCCCGGGTTTACATAAGTTCCCCCTCCTGAACCCCCCTCCCACCTCCCTCCTCCCTTTATCCTCCCTCTGGGTCATCCCCGCATGCCAGCCCCGAGCATCCTATAACATGCATTGACCCTGAACTAGTGATTCGTTTCACATATGACAACATACGTGTTTCAATGCCATTCTCCCAAATCATCCCACCCTCACCCTCTCCCACAGAGTCCCAAAGACTGTTCTATACATCTGTGTCTCTTCTGTTGTCTCATATACAGGGTTATCATTTGCATCTTTCTAAATTCCATATATATGCGTTAGTATACTGTATTGGTGTCTTTCTTTCTGGCTTACTTCACTCTGTATAATAGGCTCCAGTTTCATCCACCTCATTAGAACTGATTCAAATGTATTCTTTTTAATGGCTGAATAATACTCCATTGTGTATATGTACCAAAGCTTTCTTATCCATTCGTCTGCAGATGGACATCTAGGTTGCTTTCATGTCCTGGCTATTATAAACAGTGCTGCAATGAACATTGGAGTACATGTGTCTCTTTCAATTCTTGTTTCCTCGGTGTGTATGCCCAGGAGTGCGATTGCTGGATCATATAGCAGTTCTATTTCCAGTTTTTTGAGGAATCTCCACACTGTTCTCCATAGTGGCTGTACTAGTTTGCATTCCCACCAACAGTGTAAGAGGGTTCCTTTCTCTCCACATCCTCTCCAGCATTTATTGCATGTAGACTTTTGGATTGGGCTTCCCTGGTGGCTCAGAGGTATAAGCGTCTGCCTCCAATGTGGGAGACCCAGGTTCGATCCCTGGGTCGGGAAGATCCCCTGGAGAAGGAAACGGTAACCCACTCCAGTATTCTTGCCTGGAGAATCCCATGGACGGAGAAGCCTGGTAGGCTACAGTCCACGGGGTCGCAAAGAGTCGGACACGACTGAGTGACAGAACAGAACAGACTTTTGGATAGCAGCCATTCTGACAGGTATGAAATGGTATCTCATTGTGGTTTTGATTTGCATTTCTCTGATTATGAGGGATGTTGAGCATTTTTTCATGTGTTTGTTAGCCATCTGTATGTCTTCTTTGGAGAAATCTCTGTTTAGTTCTTTGGCCCATTTTTTGATTGTGTCATTTATTTTTCTGGAATTGAGCTGCAGGAGCTGCTTGTATATTTTGGAGATTAATCCTTTATCAGTTGCTTCATTTGCTATTATTTTCTCCCATTCTGAAGGCTGTCTTTTCACCTTGCTTATAGTTTCCTTTGCTGTGCAGAAGCTTTTGATTTTAATTAGGTCCCATTTGTTTATTTTTGCTTTTATTTCCAATATTCTGGGAGGTGGGTCATGGAGGATCCTGCTGTGATTTATGTCAGAGAGTGTTTTGCCTACGTTCTCCTCTAGGAGTTTTATAGTATCTGGTCTTACATTTAGCTCTCTAATCCATTTTGAGTTTATTTTTGTGTATGGTGTTAGGAAGTGTTCTAGTTTCATTCTTTTACAAGTGGCTGACCAGTTTTCCCAGCACCACTTGTTAAAGAGACTGTCTTTTCTCCATTTTATATTCTTGCCTCCTTTGTCAAAGATGAGGTATCCATAGGTGCGTGGATTTATCTCTGGGCTTTCTGTTTTGTTCCATTGATCTATATTTCTGTCTTTATGCCAGTACCATACTGTCTTGATGACTGTGGCTTTGTGGTAGAGCCTGAAGTCTGGCAGGTTAATTCCCCCAGTTCCATTTTTCTTCCTCAAGATTGCTTTGGCTATTCGAGGTTTTTTGTATTTCCATACAAATTGTGAGATTATTTGTTCTAGTTCTGTGAAAAATATCGTTGGTAGCTTGATAGGGATTGCATTGAATGTATAAATTACTTTGGGTAGTATACTCATTTTTACAATATTTATTCTTCCAATCCATGAGCATGGTATATTTCTCCATCTATTAGTGTCCTCTTTGATTGCTTTCAGTAGTGTTTTATAGTTTTCTATGTACATGAGAAGACACTCAAAGTTTTCAGAATATCTACCATTTTATACATCAGAAATACTGTATTAAAAACAAAAACAAGCCAAAGCAATCTGGAGGAAAAAGAATGGAGATGGAGGAATCAACCTTCCTGACTTTAGACTATACTACAAACAATATCGTACAGGCACAAAAACAGAAATACAGACCAATGGACCAAGATAGAAAGCCCAGAGGTAAACCAAGGCACCTGTGGGCACCCTATCTTTGACAAAGGAGGGAAGAATATAAAATGGGAAAAAGTCTCTTCAATAAGTGGTACTGGGAAAACTGGACAGCTACCTGTAAAAGAATGAAATTAGAACACTTCCTAATACCAAACACAAAGATAAACTCAAAATGGATTAAAGACCTAAATATAAGACCAGCAACTATGAAACTCTTACAGGAAAATGTAGGCAGAACACTCTGACATAAATTAGAGCAAGATCCTCTATGATCCACCTCCTAGAGTAATAGAAATAAAAACAAAAATAAACAAGTGGGAGCTAATTAAAAGTTTTTGCACAGCAAAGGAAACTGTAAGCAAGGTGAAAAGACAATCCTCAGAATAGGAGAAAATAATAGCAAATGAAACAGCTGACAAAGGATTAGTCTCCAAAATATACAAGCAGCTCATGCAATTCTAAACCAGAAAAACAAACAACCCAATAAAAAAGTGGGAAGAAAGAACTAAACTGACATTTCTCCCAAGAAGACATACAGATGGTTAATAAACACATGAAAATATGCTCAACATTGCTCATTATTCAGTTCAGTTCAGTTCAGTCACCCAGTCATGTTCAACTCTTTGCAACCCCATGGACTGCAGCACACCAGGCCTCCCTGTCCATCACCAACTCCCAGAGTTCACTCAAACTCACGTCCATTGAGTCGGTGATGCCATCCAGCCATCTCATCCTCTGTCATCCCCTTCTCCTCCTGCCACCAATCCCTCCCAGCATCAGGGTCTTTTCAAACGAGTCAGCTCTTGATATCAGGTGGCCAAAGTATTGAAGTTTCAGCTTCAACATCAGTCCTTCCAGTGAACACTCAAGACTGATCTCCTTTAGGATGGACTGGTTGGATCTTCTTGCAGTCCAAGGGACTCTCAAAAGTCTTCTCCAACACCACAGTTCAAAAGGATAAATTCTTCGACGCTCAGTTTTCTTTATAGTCCAACTCTCACATCCATACATGACTACTGGAAAAACTGTAGCTTTGACTAGATGGACCTTTGTTGGCAAAGTGATATCCCTGCTTTTTAATAAGCTGTCTAGGTTGGTCACAACTTTCCTTCCAAGGAGTAAGCATCTTTTAATTTCATGGCTGCAGTCACCATCTGTAGTGATTTTGGAGCCCCCCAAAATAAACTCTACCACTGTTTCCACTGTTAGCTCATTATTAGAGAAATGCAAATTAAAACTATAAAGAAGTATCATCTCCCACTGGTCAGAATGGCCA
Source organism: Moschus berezovskii (assembly GCF_049115385.1). Taxonomy (NCBI): domain Eukaryota; kingdom Metazoa; phylum Chordata; class Mammalia; order Artiodactyla; family Moschidae; genus Moschus; species Moschus berezovskii. The sequence continues at coordinate 52,151,856 of NC_142462.1, read as the reverse complement.
TCATCAAAAAATCTGCAAATAATAAATGCTGGAGAGAGTATGGAGAAAACAAAACCACTTGTACTGTTGGTGGGAACGTAAATTGATACAGCCACTATGGAAGACCATATGGAGATTCCTTAAAAAACTAGGAATAAAACTACCATAAGACTCAACAATCCCACTACTGGGCATACACCCGGAGAAAACCATAATTGAAAAAGACACATGTACCTCAGTGTTCATTGCAGCACTATTTACAATAGCTAGGACATAGAAGCAACCTAGATGTCCATCAACAGATGAATGGATAAAGAAGCTATAAAGAAGTACATATATACAATGGAATATTACTAAGCCATATAAAGGAACACAATTGAGTCAGTGCTGTTGAAGTGGATGAACCTAGAACCTATTATACAGAGTGAAGTCAGAAAGAGAAAAATGAATATTGTATGTTAAAGCATATATATGGAATCTATATTGAACATATTTGTGTGGCAGCAATGGAGGCGCAGACATAGAGAACAGACTTGTGGACACAGTGGGGAAAGGAGAGGGTGGGACAAACGGACAGAGTAGCATGGAAACATATCCACTACCATATGTAAAACAGATAGCCAGTGGGGATTTGCAGTATGACTCAGGGAACTCAAACCAGGGCTCTGTGACCATCTAGAGGGGTAGGATGGGGTAGGAGGGAAGTGGGAGGGAGGTTCAAGAGGGAGGGGACATATGTATACCTATGGCTGGTACATGTTGATGTATGGTAGAAATCAATACAATATTGTAAAGCAGTTATCCTTCAATTAAAAAAAAACACAAAATAACTTCTCTATATGTTCTACTTTGGGTAAGCAGAACAATATAGTTCCTAAGAACAGTCCAGGTGTTGAACTAATATTTGATTTTTTTAAAGATTAAGCATCAATAAAACATGGAAGCAGATTAACTGTTTTATTCTTGGGAGTTCTATTTCTAAGAGGATATAAATTTTCCACTATGTATTTGGAGGTGACAGTGTTGTTATATTTTTTGACATTCAGTGTTGTGCTAAAAGGAAAGGTTAAACAATGAACAGAAAACTCTTGACCTTGTGCTGGTAAAATTGTCATTTTGATTTTGGATGAGGAGAATGGCTTTATTAAACAACTGCAGTTTACTTTTGAACAATTTTTTTATTCAAGTAAATGGGTGTGTGCAGAATTTTGATACAAATGTCTCTTAGGAGAATTTATCAGCAAAATTATGAAAGACATTACATACTGTCAAGAAATTTATGATTAGAAAATGTCCAGTAACTATGAGCTTTTGGAAAAATGTTAAAAATAGAGTTTATATGGTGAGGATTAAATTTTATGCTGAAAGGTGTTTTGTGACTCATTCTATTCTAGGCAGGGTAGCAGTCGGGTGAGAATAATCTATCATTCTAGAATGGGGAAAAGTTTCTGTGGAAATTGTGTAAGGAAATGAATCTTAAATGTAGAAAATCAGAGTATGAATCTGAGCTCTGAATAATTGTGTGTTATGGATTGAATGTTTGTGCCTCCACCAAACTCATGTGTTGAAGAATGAACTCCCAGTGAGATGATATGGTATTATGAGGTGGGATCTTGGGGAGATAATTAGGTGTAGATGAGGTCATGTGGGTAGAGTCCCCATAATAGCATTATTGCCCTGAGAAAAAGAGGAAGAAAAACCAGAGCTTCCTCTCTGCCATGTAGGAAACAGCAAGAAGGCAGCTGCCTTCAAGCCAGGAAAAGAGCCTTTCAGTTCAGTTCAGTCGCTCAGTCGTGTCCGACTCTTTGCAACCCCATGAATCACAGCACGCCAGGCCTCCCTGTCCATCACCAACTCCCGGAGGTCACTCAAACTCATGTCCATCAAGTCGGTGATGCCATCCAGCCATCTCACTCTCTGTCGTCCCCGTCTCCTCCTGCCCCCAATCCCTCCCAGCATCAGAGTCTTTTCCAGTGAGTCAACTCTTCGCATGAGGTGGCTGAAGTATTGGAGTTTCAGCTTTAGCATCAGTACTTCCAATGAACACCCAGGACTGATCTCCTTTAGAATGGACTGGTTGGATTTCCCCCAAGAACCAAATCTGCCAGTGCTTTGATCTTGGACTTCCCAATCTCCAGAAATGTGACTCAGTCCATGGTATTTTGTTATAGTAGCCTGAGCTGACTGAGATACTGTATAACCTACAGCATGTAATCTAGTCTCTCCAATCTTCAGTTTCCTGATTTGTATAATGGGGATAAAGTTGATATGATCTATAAGTGAACATGCCTACCAATATTAAATGTGACTAAACCAATACTAAACAATCCCACTGGTACACAATCAATGGTGGAATGGACCCAAGACATTTACTCTGACTTTTAAAAACACTTAATGTCTGACGATGACCTGAATTACTAGTCAGTCTTTAAATACATTCACATTCTAACAATTCTATTTTTAATCTCTGGGAATTGTGAAAACTGGCCTTTTTGAGGCAAAGCAGTGTTGCCAAAAAATATCTTTGGGGAATTTTCATTTCTTGTCCCTAAATTTGGCTCTATTTGTTCTGATGAAATGAGTATTTCAGGACACAGGTTGCCCTTAGGACAGGGGTGACAAAAAAAAAAATAAACAGGGTTAAGAATTTGGCTGGGCCCATCACGGGAGAGATAGGAATGGGGATGATCTATAGCAAGGGTGGCCAACTGTGGCCTAAGGGACAAAACTTCCCCCACCACCTTTTCTCGTATGAACTTCTAACTAAGAATAGTTTTCACATTTTCAAATGTAAAATAAAAAAAAAGACAATTTATCTCTTGGTGAATTGTTGTTCGATGAGTTGAAGACATCTCTTCTTGGCCCACAAAGTCAAAATATATACTTTTTTGCCCCTTTTTAAAAAATGTTTGTTGATGTGTGATCTAGCAATAACTTAGAAATACTACTTAGTTTAGTGAGTAAGACCCAGGAAATCAAGTAAGTGGTAAAAGCATCCTGGAGCTAAAGGCATTTACTCCCTACTTTGATGATCTATCGGATAGTGGACTGGCAAGATGCTTGCTGCTCAACATTCAATCCCTCTGCTCTTTCTTGCTGACAGAAGCTTGATTTGGTTCAAGAGTCCACTCTCCATGAGCTTCAGGGGAGGATTTTCCCACTCCTAGCCTCATCTCTTTATCTACTTGTGTACTGAAAACCATAATTTCCCATTAATACTCAATTCTAATCTAACAGCACAGAGTTCATTCTAGTTTTCTTCCTTTCCACACTCACAATTATACCTTCTAGAGGGAGAAACCTGGATCCCAATTTTCTAGGCTTTTAACTTACTCAGTCTATCTACTTCTTCCCCATATGTACCAATCTCTAATTGTCATAGCCACGTTTCCTGTGCAAGTACCACCCTCCTTACACCCCTCTGGTTCTGATACTCCACACAGGCCAGTCCCTCATCTCATGAATGGATGTGGTTCTCACATCACTAAGCTCCGTCTCCACCCTACCCCTCAGTATGACCACCTGACTTTCTTCCCCCAGGGTCCCACTCCTTGACTAGACCCCTTTCCTGTGCGCGCTGAGCCAGCCTCACGCTGCTGGCGCCTCACCTCCCACACCATGCCCTCCTCTTCCAGTCCCCACCCCTCACCCCTGTCTCATTTGGGGTGCCCACCTCTCCCACTGAAGTTCCAATGCCTTTCACAGGCACGTTTTTCTCATTCCTGCTTTTCTTTTTTGTATAAACCTTGAGAAATACATATATCTCAACCTGAATGTCATTCTTCTTCAGCTTTACCAAGCAACTTGAACACGTAGTCCTTGCAGAATGACTTGGCCAGTGTATACATAACAGCATTTTGATTCTGTATATATGCATTAGAATACAGTATTTATCTTTCTGTTTCTGAGTCACTTCACTCTGTATAATAGGTTCTGGGTTCATCCACCACATTAGAATGCATTCTTTATTATGGCTCAAATGCATTCTTTTTTATGGCTGAGAAATATTCCATTCTGCATATGTACCACAACTTCTTTATCCATTTATCTGTCAGCGGACATCCTGGTTGCTTCTATGTTCTAGCTATTGTAAATAGTGCTGCAATGAACAATGGGATACATGCGTCTCTTTCAATTTTGGTTTCCTCAGGGTATATGCCTAGGAGTGGGATTGCTGGTTCATATGGTGATTTTATTCCTAGTTTTTTAAGGAATCTCCATACCGTCTTCCATGGTGGCTGTATCAATTTACATTCCCACCAACAATGCAAGAGCGTTCCCTTTTTTCCACACCCTCTCCGGTATTTATTGTTTGTAGACTTCTTGATGAGGGCCATTCTGACCAGTGTGAGGAGATAGCTCATTGTAGTTTTGATTTGCATTTCTCTAATAATGAGTGATGTTGAGTATCTTTTCATGTGTTTGTTAGCCATCTGTATGTCTTCTTTGGAGAAATGTCTGTTTAGGTTTTTTCCCCACTTTTTGATTGGGTTATTTGTTTTTCTGGCATTGAGTTGTGTGAGCTGCTTGTATATTTTGGAAACTAATCCTGGTGGCTCAGAGGTTAAAGCGTCTGCCTCCAATCGGGAGACCCGGGTTCGGTCCCTGGGTCGGGAAGATCCCCTGGAGAAGGAAACGGTAACCCACTCCAGTATTCTTGCCTGGAGAATCCCATGGACGGAGAAGCCTGGTAGGCTATATACAGTCCACGGGGTCACAAAGAGTCGGACAAGACTGAGTGACGGAACGGAACGGAATCCTTGGTCAGTTGTTTCATTTGCTATTATTTTCTCCCATTCTGAGGGTTGTCTTTTCACCTTGCTTATAGTTTTCTTTGCTGTGCAAAAGCTTTTAAGTTTAATCAGGTCCCACTTGTTTACTTCTGTTTTTATTTCCATTACTCTAGGAGGTGGGTCATAGAGGATCTTGCTTTGATTTATGTCATCGAATGTTCTGCCTATGTTTTCCTCTAAGAGTTTTATAGTTTCTGGTATTACATTTAGGTCTTTCATCCATTTTGACTTTATCTTTGTGTATGGTGTTAGAAAGTGTTTTAATTTCATTCTTTAACATGTAGCTGTCCAGTTTTCCCAGCACCATTTATTGAAGAGGCTATCTTTGCCCCATTATATATTCTTGCCTGCTAGGACCATTGGCATTTTGATAGAGACTGTATTGAATTTGTAGAGCACTTTGGGTGATACTGACATCTTAAGTACTTTTCTTGTTAGTATTATCAATTCCTTGGATAGTTGATAGAATACTCTTTGAATCTGCAGGGTTTGTGTGTGTGTGTGTTTATGTGTGTGTTTATTCATATACAGATTTCAGTTCAGTTCAGTCGCTCAGTCTTGTCCGACTCTCTGTGACCCCATGAATCACAGCACACCAGGCCTCCCTGTCCATCACCAACTCCCAGAGTTCACTCAAACTCATGTTCATAGAGTCGGTGATGCCATCCAGCCATCTCATTCTCTGTCGTCCCCTTCTCCTCCCGCCCCCAACCTTTCCCAGCATCAGAGTCTTTTCCAGTGAGTCAACTCATCACATGAGGTGGCCAAAGTATTGCAGTTTCAGCTTTAGCATCAGTCCTTCCAATGAACACCCAGAACTGATCTCCTTTAGAATGGACTGGTTGGATCTCCTTGCAGTACAAGGGACTCTCAAGAGTCTTCTCCAGCACCACAGTTCAAAAGCATCAATTCTTTGGCGCTCAGCTTTCTTCACAGTCCAACTCTCACATCCATACATGACCACGGGAAAAACCATTGCCTTGACTAGATGGACCTTGGTTGGCAAAGTAATGTCTCTGCTTTTTAATGTACTATCTAGGTTGGTCATAACTTTCCTTCCAAGGAGTAAGCATCTTTTAATTCTGTTTAAATTTCTTTTATTGTTATTATGTCCTCCAATCTATTAACATGGGATATTTTCCTATTAATTTAGGTCTTAAATGTCTTTCAATAATGCTTTGTTGCTTGCAGTGTACTAGTCTTTCACCTTAGTTACATTCATTCCTAGATATTTTTGTCAAAACTTAGGTTTTTAGAATAAAATATTTTAAGCATGCACAAAAAAATATAACGAATGTAATCACCACTCAGCTTAAGAAATAAGATTTAACAAATACAATTAAAGCCTCTCTGACTGTATTTTTTTTCCCTCCCTCAGATGTAACTACTTTCTTAAATTTAGTGTTGATCATTTCCTTACATACCTGATAGCTCAGTTGGTGAAGAATCTGTCTGCAATGCAGGAGACCCTGGTTCAATTCCTGGGTCAGGAAGATACACTGGAGGAGGGATAGGCTACCCACTCCAGTATTCTTCGGCCTCCCTGGTGGCTCAGCTGGTAAAGAATCTGCCTGCAATGCGGGAGACCTGAGTTCGATCCCTGGGTTGGGAAGATACCCTACGGAAGGGAAAGGCTATCCACTCCAGTATTCTGGCCTGGAGAATTCTATGGATTGTATAGTCCATGGGGTTGTAAAGTGTCAGACATGACTGAGCAACTTTCACTTTCTTTTCTTTTTTTCCACTTCTTTTTCAAAAAATTAATTAATTTATTTTAATTGGAGGCTAATTACTTCACAATATTGTGGTGGTTTCTGCCATACATTGACGTGGATCAGCCATGGGTGTGCACGTGTCCCCCATTCTGGAACCTCCCTCCCTCCTCCCTCCTCATTCCATCCCTCTGGATGGTCCAGGGCACCAGCTTTGAGTGCCCTGCTTCATGCATCAAACTTGGATTGGTCATCTGTTTCACATATGGTAATATACATATTTCAATGCTATTCTCTCAAATCATCTCACACTTGCCATTTCTCACAGAGTCTAAAAGTCTGTTCTTTATATCTGTCTCTTTTGCTGTCTCGTATATAGGGCCATCGTTACCATCTTTCATATACATGCATTGTAAATTTCATATGCATGCACTGATATGCTGTATTGGTGTTTTTCTTTCTGACTTACTTCACTCTGCATAACAGGCTCCAGTTTCATCCACCTCATTAGAATGGATTCAAATGCATTCTTTTTAATAGCTGAGTAATATTCCATTGTGTATATGTACCACAATTTTCTTATCCATTCATCTACTGATGGACATCTAGGTTGCTTCCATGTTCTAGCTATTGTAAACAGTGCTGCAATGAACATTGGGGTACACACGTCTCTTTCAATTCTGGTTTCCTCAGTGTGTATGTCCAGCAGTGGGATTGCTGTGTCATATGGCAGTTCTATTTCCAGTTTTTTAAGGAATCTCCACACTGTTCTCCATAGTGGCTGTACTAGTTTGCATTCCCAACAATAGTGTAAGAGGGTTCCCTTTTCTCTGCACCCTCTCCAGCATTTATTGTTTGTAGACATTTTGATGGCAGCCATTCTGACTGGCATGAGATGGTACCTCATTGTGGTTTTGATTTGCATTTCTCTGATAATGAGTGATGTTGAGCATCTTTTCATGTGTTTGTTAGTTATCTGTATGCCTTCTTTGGAGAAATGTCTGTTTAGTTCTTTGGCTCATTTTTTGATTGGGTTATTTATTTTTCTGGTATTGAGCTGCATGAGCTGCTTGTATATTTTTGAGATTAATTCTTTGTCAGTTGCTTCATTTGCTATTATTTTCTCCCATTCTGAAGGCTGTCTTTTCACCTTGCTTATAGTTTCTTTCATTGTGCAAAAGCTTTTAAGTTTAATTAGGTCCCATTTGTTTATTTTTTATTTAATTTCCATTACTCTGGGAAGTGTGTCATAGAGGATCTTGCTGTGATTTATGTCAGAGAGATTTCTGCCTATGTTCTCCTCTAGGAGTTTTATAGTTTCTGATCTTACATTTAGATCTTTAATCCATTTTGAGTTTATTTTTGTGTATGGTGTTAGAAAGTGTTCTAATTGCATTCTTTTGCAAGTGGTTGACCAGTTTTCCAAGCACCACTTGTGAAAGAGATTGTCTTTTTTCCATTGTATATTTTTGCCTCTGTCAAAAATAAGGTGTTTATAGGTGCGTGGATTTATCTTTAGGCTTTCTATTTTGTTACATTAATCTAGACTTTTGTCTTTGTGCCAGTACCATACTGTCTTGATGACTGTAGCTTTGTAGTATAGTCTGAAGTCAGGCAGGTTGATTCCTCCAGTTACATTCTTCTTTCTCAAGATTGCTTTGGCTATTCAAGGTTTTTTGCATTTCTATACAAATTGTGAACTTATTTATTCTCATTCTGTGAAAAATACCATTGGTAGCTTGATAGGGATTGCATTGTATCTATAGATTGCATTGGGTAGTATACTCATTTTCACTATATTGATTCTTCTGATCCATGAACACGGTATATTTCTCCATCTATTTGTGTCATCTTTGATTTCTTTCATCAGTGTTTTATAGTTTTCTATATATAGGTCCTTTGTTTTCTTAGGTAAATTATTCCTAAGTATTTTGTTCTTTTCGTCACAATGGTGAATAGGATTGTTTCCTTAATTTCTCTGTTTTCTCATTGTCAGTGTATATGAATGCAAGTGATTTCTGTGTATTAATTTTATATCCTGCTACTTTACTATAATTATTAATTAGCTCTAGTAATTTTCTGGTGATGTCTTTAGGGTTTTCTATGTAGAGGATCATGTCATCTGCAAACAGTGTTTTACTTCTTTTCCAGTCTGGATTCCTTTTATTTCTTTTTCTTCTCTGATTGCTGTGATGAAATCTTCCAAAACTATGTTGAATAGTAGTGGTGAGAGTGGACACCCTTGTCATGTTCCTGACTTTAGGGGAAATTCACTTTCACTTTCATTTCCTTACATAGTATGATAGGCAGAAAAATTGCTCCCCCACTCCACCCCTGTACCCCACCAAATCCTCAGAACCTGTGAATACAAGGCAAGAATCTTAGCAGATGTTAAGTTAAAGATATTGAGATGATGAGATTATCCTTGCTTATCTGGGTGGATCCAATGTAGTAACAAGGTCCTTATAAATAAAAGAGGGAGTTAGTTAGTTAATGAAAGTTAATGAAAGTTGTTCAGTCATGTAAGACTCTTTGTTACCCCATGGACTGATAGTCCATGGAATTCTCCAGGCCAGAATACTGGAGTGGGTAGCCTTTCCCTTCTGCAGGGGATCTTCCCAACCCAGGGATTGAACCCAGGTCTCCCACATTGCAGGCAGATTCTTTACCAGTTGAGCCACAAGGGAAGCACAGGAATATTAGAGTGGGTAGCCTATCCCTTCTCCAGCAGATCTTCCCAACCTAGGTATTGAACCGGGGTCTCCTGCTTTGCAGGCGGATTCTTTACCAACTGACCTATCAGGGAGGCAGGGCTTAAATACATCTCTCTAAGGGCCAGATAAAAATCAGTATCTCTGATTTTTATGACATAGAGGTGTTGCCAAGGTCCTGGGACCCATATCTCCTTGAATGTAAATTAGTAAAGATCTTCCTGACATTTTGGGAGCTTGACCTAGGAAAGTAGGCTGGATTATACCCACTTGACATTCTTGGGGAGAAAAGAAAATTTTTATCATCCTTTCAGATCAGAGAATTAACTAGACAGATAGCTACAGATCTAATCTCCGTAGTTTACAGAAAAGTAGAGTGTTTATAGAGGAAGTAAAGATAAAATATTACCTTTATTTATTTTTTAAAACATTACCTTTATGTCATACAGATTTCTGTGTCTCCAGAGGCTAGAGTTTTTTGCAGGAACACTGAGGAATCCAGGAAAGATTATTTCCTCAGAATGATTTATCAACAATTAAGATTTCTGATATAACCTTTCATCATGATTGTGGATTTGTCAATTTCTCCTTGTATCCTTGTGGCTATGTTTTCAGATGGTTACACATTTAGAATTGTTATATATCCTTAGTAGATTCTTAGAATTACTTTAATTATAATGTAGTGATCTTCTTTATCAAATAAACTTTAAAAATCCACCTAAAGTACAATGCTGAACAAGATGAACACAACTGAAAGGAGATTTTTGATAGCTATATTAAATAAGTAGGAAAAACTTAAAAGCAAAAACAATATTAGGGATAATCTTTGTCTTCCCACCAGTGCTGCTGCTGCTGTCACTTCAGTCGTGTCTGACTCTGTGCGACCCCATAGGTGGCAGCCCACCAGGCTCCTCTGTCCCTGGGCTTCTCCAGGCAAGAATACTGGAGTGGGTTGCCATTTCCTTCTCCAAGGCATGCATGCATGCTAAGTCGCTTCAGTCGCGTCTGACTCTGTGCGACCCCATGGAGAGCAGCCTACGAGGTTCCTCTGTCCATGGAATTCTCTAGGCAAGAAAACTGGAGTGGGTTGCCATTTCCTTCTCCATTCCCACCGGTGAATTTTGTTAAATTTATTATTACTAGATATACTTAGATTTTTCATTTCATTTTATGCTATTTGGTTTTTTATGTGCTTCCTTGTTTTGTCCTTTCCTGACTTTATTTGTTGAATTTAAAAAGCTATTCCCATCCCCCATTTTTATATTTTAGAAGATAACCATTCTATTTCTTCTATTTCAATGGTTTCACTTACATATTTTTAACATGCACATTTACCTTAATAAAACTTAAAGTAAATGAATATCTAAACTTTCTTCCTGAATAATTACCAGAATTTAGAACATTTTAACTCTGATTACTCTCTCCAGTCTTCAGTTCAGTTCAGTTCAGTTCAGTCGCTCAGTCGTGTCCGACTCTCCACGACCCCATGAATCACAGCACGCCAGGCTTCCCTGTCCCTCACCAACTCTCAGAGTTCACTCAAACTCATGTTCATAGAGTCGGTGATGCCATCCAGCCATCTCATTCTCTGTCGTCCCCGTCTCCTCCCGCCTCCAACCTTTCCCAGCATCAGAGTCTTTTCCAGTGAGTCAACTCGTCGCATGAGGTGGCCAAAGTATTGCAGTTTCAGCTTTAGCATCAGTCCTTCCAATGAACACCCAGGATTGATCTCCTTTAGAATGGACTGGTTGGATCTCCTTGCAGTACAGGGACTCTCAAGAGCCTTCTCCAACACCACAGTTCAAAAGCATCAATTCTTTGGCGATCAGCTTTCTTCACAGTCCAACTCTCACATCCATACATGACCACGGGAAAAACCATAGCCTTGACTAGACGGACCTTTGTTGGCAAAGTAATGCTTCTGCTTTTTAATATACTGTCAAGGTTGGTCATAACTTTCCTTCCAAGGAGTAAGCGTCTTTTAATTTCATGGCTGCAGTCAGCATCTGCAGTGATTTTGGAGCCCAAAAAAATAAAGTCTGACACTGTTTCCACAGTTTTTCCATCTATTTCCCATGAAGTGATGGGACCAGATGCCATGATCTTTGTTTTCTGAATGTTGAGCTTCAAGCCAACCTTTTCACTCTCCTCTTTCACTTTCATCAAGAGGCTTTTGAGTTCCTCTTCACTTCCTGCCATAAGGGTAGTATCATCTGCATATCTGAGGTTATTGATATATCTCCCAGCAATCTTGATTCCAGCTTGTGCTTCTTCCAGCCCAGCGTTCCTCATGATGTACTCAGCATATAAGTTAAATAAGCAAAGTGACAATATACAACCTTGATGTACTCCTTTTCCTATTTGGAACCAGTCTGTTGTTCCATGTCCAGTTCTGACTGTTGCTTCCTGACCTGCATACAGGTTTCTCAAGAGGCAGGTCAGGTGGTCTGGGATTCCCATCTCTTTCAGAATGTTCCACAGTTTATTGTGATCCACACAGTCAAAGGCTTTGGCATAGTCAATGAAGCAGAAATAGATGTTTTTCTGGAACTCTCTTGCTTTCTCCATGATCCAGCGGATGTTAGCAATTTGCTCTCTGGTGCCTCTGCCTTTTCTAAATCCTGCTTGAACATCTGGGAGTTCACGGTTCACATATTGCTGAAGCCTGGCTTGGAGAATTTTGAGCATGACTTTACTAGTGTGTGAGATGAGTGCAATTGTGCGGTAGTTTGAGCATTCTTTGGCTCCAGTCTTAGAATATTAGTATTTTCTAGGGGTTTTGTCCCTTGTTTTTTGTACCCCCCACATTAGTCATCATCATTATGTGCTTTTATAAGGTTATTGGGTTTACTCCTATGTTTATTAGTTTCTTTGCCCCTCATTACTATTTTATCTCACTCCTTTCTTCTTACATAAACATCATTTACAAGTTCTTTTGTGATGGGTCCATTGGAGGCAAACTCTCTCAATCTTTGCCATAGGGTGTCTACTTAATATTCATCCTTGAGGTGTAATTTACTTACATGTGGTATCTGAGATTGGTAAGTATTTTCTGATGACTTTTGCTTTTGGAGACTGCTAAGTGACATTCTATTGTCGATAATCAGTCTCTGGTTGCACTTAAGGTTTTCCTTTGCTTATCGCCTTTTGTAATTTCACTACAAAGCCATGGAATAAGTATGCTGTTTGGGATTTCTTGTGCTTCTTAAATCTGAGAATTGTTGCTTTTCATCATTCTAAAGCATTTTTATTTGTAATATTTTTGAGTTTTGTTTTGATTTCCATTTGCTCTCCTCCTTTCTTCTGGAAATTCTATAAGGGTATATATAGGATGTTGTATAATGTTATCTATAACCTTTTTATGTTATATAATGTGCAGTTAACTTCCTTCATATTTTCCATCTTTTCCTCTGTGCCCTACCCTGTGTAATTTTATCTTACATAATCCAATTTGCTATTTCTTGTATCAGCTGGGTTTCTTTTGCTATGTAACTCAGAGTTTGGAAAAAGGGTATAAATGTTTAGCTATAATATGAATAAGGTCTGAGAATTTAAAGTGATATATGGTGACTATGACTAATAACACTTATTGTAAAATTGAAATTTGCTAACAGAACAGAACTTAAATGTTCTCATAAAAATGAATTAATTAAAATAAAGATAAATATGTGAGCGTTGGATGTGTTTAACTAGGTGGAGGAATCCTTTCACAATGTATACATATATCAACTCACTACAACATACATTTTAAGTATATTCCCAGGAATCCTGTAACTTTAAAAGAACCCAGTTTATTTCAGCAAATGATTATTGAATGACTTCATTTAGGGAAATCATTCACTTTCTAGCAGAATGCTACTTTCATTCAGAAAACAAAATAAATCTACCTATCTTCACCATTCTTCTGCAACTATCAGTTTGATCACACTCTATCAAAGGCATCATCAGATAAGTTCTAGAACTCTAGATGAAATTTCTATCTTTAGATAAAATGCAAGCACATAAACCCCTGCTACCACAATATATGGATTGCATTACCCTTATTAACACACACACACAAATGGAAAATGGAAGAGTTAGATCAAAATTCACATGTTTTTCAAAATTGTGTATTACTTTTCTTTGTGTTTAGATTTTCTCCTACCTCAGTTTAAGAGATCTGGTAATATGTGGTCAAGTTAATCGCTCCTGGTTGCTGATGACACAAATGGGCTCATTGTGGAATGGTGTAAGTAGACACTACCTGAATCTATGTCTTTATTCTAGTTCTTAAAGGAGAATAGGTCACCTTATAGCAGTAATGGGGACTACCTTCTTCCTGCTCCACAACATGGGATCACAAAAAAGAGGTACACTTGTTTCACTTTCATCCAGGCACAGCCTGAAGGAAAAGATAAAAAATGTTACTTGAAGAGATTTGATAGAAGTATTTTCTAATTTAAATAGTAGAAATATATTGAATATTATTTTTTGGATTGAAATAAAGCTCTATTACATCCGAGTTAGGCTTAACATTGCCTTACTCAAGGAGCTCCAGAGATAGACTAAGCAAAATGCAAGAAAGGTGCTTATTGTAGAGTCTGGCATGTGGGCAGCACTCAATAAATATTAGTTACTGTTCTTAGTTAAAAAAAAAAATACAACAAAGCAGCACAAAATATGGAGTAAAAGGGAAGAAAAAAAAAACTACTGAGCCTGAAATCAGGCTAAAATAGACAACATGTAAACAAAGCTTGTTTGATAATTCTTGGTGTGTTTGCATGCATGCATATATATACTCAGGCATTTTCTAATGTGGACTCCTAGGCTCATGCCTCTTTTATTATTCTTGTCATTGCACTATATTTGTACTATTCCCATAAAGTAAAACATGCTTTATTTTTCATTCCAAAGAAACGTTGGGTGGTAGGTCTTAGCCAATGATAAAAATAAGCACGTATTATCCTTGATGACCTTTCTTTTCTTTTTCTTGGATAACTGCTTTAATCTTAATAACTGTGATCATTTATGCCATCAACAAATGTTGGAGTGGCAACATTTTCCTTGTTGCCTATGTCCAGTTAATAGCTGGCTTTACCACCCCTCCTTAATTGTTATTGATTGGAGGACTAATGATATGTGCTCAGACTGACCTATGAATAGGTGATTGGGGTCATTCTGCAGAAACTTTGACAAAGACCCCAAGAGGAGTTGGCAAGGTACAAGGAATCTAGCTCCATAATCAACACAGCATCTTTACATCCCATCAGAGCACCATTCCATTCTTGACTATAGCCTTCTACTCTTACCTTATGTAGCAATGGTAATTTAAAAAAAATGTGCTTCTCTTAATTAACACCTCTTAGCTACCAAATTTATTATTCTTGTCTTAGATATAATTTTTAGTTGAAGGCAGGGATTCTTAAACTTTAGAATGCATCAGAATCATCAGAAGGGATTGTTAAGATTGCTGATTGCCACCCCCAGAGTTTCTGACTCAGTTTTTCTGAGGAAGGGCTTGAGAATTTGCATTTCCAATGAGTTCCTGGGTGATGCTGATGCTGCTTGTCTCTGGACCACAGTAAGAACCACTGATTTAAAATAATAAATCTCTTACTTATGTGACAGATTAGGGGGTGTCACTTTTTCCTTTGGAAAACCCGTAAAGAAGAATAAACTGAATCCAAATGGTCTGGGAAAGAAGGAATATGTACCATATTAAATCAGGACAAATCTTACAGAAAACTGGCAGAAAAAGCCAGCACTCATGCCCAGAGACCTCACTGGGTAAAGATGGAGAAAATATGAGCACATGGCAGCGAAGAGCAAAGCCAGAATAGGAAGTTAGTTTATGTTCAGCAAATTTCTATTTCCACAATTATCTGTTGCCCTTCATTTGCAATTATTTCTGTCTTTATTTGTGAGTGCTCAAATGTGACACAACTGTAATAAACATTTCAGCATGAAGAATAACTTTGTTCAGAAAGCAATAAGAAGTGGGATGTTCAGTACACTTAACCTTTTAGCTGAAGGGTAGTATTAACACTATGTTATTGTTATCAACTATACTCAATAAAAAAATACTATGTTGTTGTTTATCCACCAGCCCTGGCCATTCAGAGGTTACAGAAAATTCTGTGCTTTTCAGTTTTATACACTGCACTCAGATCATCTTTCCTTATCTCTAGAACTACCCCCACAAACTTATGAGTTATGGAAAAGCCATTATAATCCACATACTATATTGTCTTTCCATAGTCAAGCATTCAGTGCATAGTTTGTGCTCATGAAGAAAGAAGCAGGCACACATTAGTGATGAATGAAGAAGGGTCCATTAACATTGAAATAAGGGGAAGCCTTGGGGCTCACCTGGAATGATGGGGGGCCTGCATCCAGGCACCCCATGAAAATTGACTCTTGTTGGGGGGTGGATGTGAGATCCTTGCCCTCCCAGCTGTCAACCTGGACTGGACATTTGGAATCTGTTTGTAATTAAACCTGGGAATGACCACAAAAACCCTAACAAACAAAAAAGAGTGATGAGATGAAATTTTAGTTCTTTGATGCTTTAAAAATATTTTAAAATTTCACATGCCAAAGATCTTTCTCATTTCTTAACATTTTTGTTTATCCTTTCTAGATTGATTTTTCTGCAGTAAAAAATATAATCACAGATAAATATATAGTGTCTATTTTGCAAAGGTGGCGTCTAAATGTGCTGCGCTTGAATTTTCGTGGTTGTGTTTTCCGATCGAAAACTTTGAGATCTGTCAGTAAGTATGTTTATTAACTTTTTTGTCTTGCTTCCCTGTATTTTATTTTTTTGCTTACCTGTATTTTAAAATGGAAACTTCAGTTACAGTCTTAGACCATGAGAATGCCTATTAAAACTATTTAAAATCCCATAATACACTCAGCTCTTCCTGGATTGTATGCCCTGAGACCTGGTCCTTTGGTCATTCTCATTGATATTTTTTTGTCTAGCATTTGTGTATCTATATATCAGAAATTTATCCACAATATAAGGACATATTCTCACTAAAGTAATAATAACAATAGAGAGTAGAAGAAAAAATCTACTTTCATCTCTCTCAAACCCATTCACTTACCCAATGATACTCAACATTATCACTTTTTCTGTTTTTCTAAAATACATTTAAGCATTTGTGATTAAAAATACAGAATTTTAATTTTTAACATTAAAGGGATAATATTGTTTTATATTTTCTTTTATATCCTGAAAATCTTTTCATGTCAGTACATATAGAACTACTAAATTATTTTTAAGTACTTAAAATCATTTCCTTGATTTTAGGGAGTACCATACTATGGCTATACCATAGTTATTTAACTTTCTTCTTACTGATGGACACTAATGTTATTTCCAAGTTTTCTAACTTGCTTTGTAAACTTTGTGTTTAACTGTCTTAGTTCAGGCTGCTATAATAGAGTTCTATTTTGGCTGGGTGGCTTATAAACAACAGAAACTTATTTCTCATAGTTCTGAAGCCTGGAAGTCTAAGACCAGGGTGCCTAGTCTCGGTTGGGGTCCAGTGAGGGCCTTGTTCTGGTTATTGACTTCCGTGTTCTTCCTGTATCCACATATGGTAGACAGCAGGAGAGACAGCTCTCTGGAATCCCCTGTATAAGGGCATTAATTCTACTCATGAGAATTCCATCTTAATTATGTCCCAAAGGGCCAACCTCCTAAAAGCATTACATTGGGGGTGAGGATTCCAACATATGAATTCTGGGGGGGACAAAAACATTCAGCCCATTGCATTAAAACATATGTCCTTTGAGGTACATTTTTAAGTTTCCATATATATATTTCTGGAAATGAGAGAAAAAATAGATTTCAAAATATCAATATGAATGATAAAGATGTTAATGGATGAAAGCAAGTTGCAGAATGATATATATATAATCTAATACCATTTTTATATAAGTGTTCAATGTGTAAAATAATATTATATACTTTATATTTTGAAATAATTTCAATACTATATATTTAAGGTCACTTGTACACACACACACACACACACACACACACAGCAAAATGTAAAAAGCATGCATGTGAATGAAAAACTCCAGACGCAAGATAATGGTTACCTCTGAGATGGAGAGAGTTGAATGAAATGGGGACGAGGTTCACAAGGGCTTTCAACAGTTATCTGTATTTTTTTAATTGAAAAAAGAAAAATACAAAATGGAGTTATTCTGACTGGTTACTGCTGGTGCTGCAGAAAGCGATGGTTTTATATATAATGTCATATATCTGATCATATGTTAAACTGCCTTCCTAGTTTTAATAGTTGGTCAGTTGATTCTTTTGGGTAGTCTAGGTAGACTATCATATCATCTGGAAATATTTCCATTCATTCCTATTCTTATATCTTCTACTTCTTTTTCTGGTAGCAAGGATATGCAGCTATCTTGTCTTCTTCTTGAATCCTTTTCTCATATTTTTAATGAGAATGGTGTTAATATTACTATATATTCTAATTTATGGGACACACCCGTCACAAAGACATAATGCTGTTCCATCTTTTACAGCAGTCATCTTCTGAATGTTCCTCATTCAATCTGGTAATGTTCGCATTTAGATTTTTCAGTTCAGTTCAGTTCAGTCGCTCAGTCGTGTCCGACTCTCCGCGACCCCATGAATCACAGCACACCAGGCCTCCCTGTCCCTCACCAACTCTTGGAGTTCACTCAAACTCATGTCCACAGAGTTGGTGATGCCATCCAGCCATCTCATTCTCTGTCGTCCCCTTCTCCTCCCGCCCCCAACCTTTCCCAGCATCAGAGTCTTTTCCAGTGACTCAACTCGCTGCATGAGGTGGCCAAAGTATTGCAGTTTCAGCTTTAGCATCAGTCCTTCCAATGAACACCCAGGATTGATCTCCTCTAGAATGGACTGGTTGGATCTCCTTGCAGTCCAAGGGACTCTCAAGAGCCTTCTCCAGCACCACAGTTCAAAAGCATCAATTCTTCGGTGATCAGCTTTCTTCATGTCTTTGATTTTTAGGAACTATTAATTTTTGATCCACCAAGACCATCCCTGTTGTTTTCCAAGGACATGATAGATCAGAAAAATTTGTTTCTGGTAATTTGGGTAGGAAAGGAAAATTGAAACAGGTACTTAGTCTGCCATCTTAAACCAGTTTATTACTTTTTCTTCTTTTGTTCTCTTTTCTTTGTTGATTTGTTGACTATCTTCAGTGTTTGCTTGGATTTATTTCCTCTTTTTTTATGTGTGTACCTGTTTTACATTTTTGTTTTGTGGCTATTATGAAGTGTATGTATAGAAATCTTTATACATATTTGATTATTTTAAGTTGCTATTCTCTTAAGTTTGAATGCATTTTTACTCCCCTTCAAGTTTACTGTTTTTGACATCACAGTTCATACCTTTTTGTTTTGTGTATCTCTTAACTACTTATTGTCGATATAGATGATTTTACTACTTTTGTCGTTTAACCTTCCTACTATTTTATAAGTGGTTGATATACTACCTTTACTGGATACCTGCCTTTACCAGTGACATTTTTTCCTTTTGTAATTTTCATATTTCTAGTTGTGGCCCTTTCTTTTCGACTTAGTGAAGTCCCTTTAACATTTCTTGTAAACCCAGTTACTTTCAGCTTTTGCTCCTCTTTAAAACTCTTGGTCTTTTCTTTGAATCAGAGTGGTAGCCTTGTGGAGTATTGTTTTTCCCTTTATCATTTAAAAAATATCATGCCACTCCCTTCTGGCATGCAGTTTCTGCTGAAAAGTCAGCTGATGTTGGTTCCCTTGTTGCTTTTCCCTAGCTGCTTTTCAGATTCTCTTTTGAATTTTTGCCATTTTATAGTGTGTCTTGGTATGGACCTCTCAGTTCATCTTGTTTGGGACTCTTGGTGCTTTCTGCACCTGAATGTTTGTTTCCCTTCCCAGATTAGGGAAGTTTTCAACTATCATGTCTTCCAGTTTTTTGCCCTTTCCTCTCCTTCTTATAATGCAAATGTTAGTACATGCAGATGTGCTAAGTTGCTTCAGTCATGACTGGCTCTGTGCAACGCTATGGACTGCAGCCTGACCGGCTCCTCTGTCCATGGATTCTCCAGGCAAGAATACTCGAGAATACTGGACTGGGTTGCTGTGCCCTCCTCCAGGGGATCTCCCCAACCCAGGGACTGAACCCATATCTCTTACATCTACCTGCATTGGCAAGTGGCTTCTTTACCACTACTACCACCTGGGAAGCCCAATGTTAGTACACTTGATATTTTCCCAGGAGTCTCTTAAAAGTATCCTTATTTTAAAGAAAGTGTTTTTTTCTCTTCAGATTGGGTGATTCCACTACTCTTCCAGTTCTGTTCCTCTGTATCATCTCATCTACTGTTGATTTCTCCTAGCATATTTTTATTTCAGTTATGATATTCCTCAGTTTTTTTTCTAACTCTTTGTTAAACTTCTCACTGTGTTCATTCATTCTTCTCCCAATTAATTGAGCACTTCTATGATCATTACCTTGAATTCTTTATTGCATAGATTGTTTATTTCTATTTCTCTTAGTTCTTCTTCTGGAGTTTTGTCTTGTTACTTCATTTGGAACATATTCCTCTGTTATCTCATTAAGCCTAATTCTCTGTTTTTATTTCTATGTGTTTAGGAAATGTAAAAAATTTGCCAATCATGGAAGAGTGGTCTTATGTAGGATATGCCCTATGGGGCTGAGCAGCAGACTCCCCACTGGTTACCCACTAGAGTTAAATGCTCTAGGGCTGTCCTCAATGCGGCTGCAAGGGTCCTTCTGTTGTGGCAGGGCCAACGACAGTGGGCAGTCTGGTAGACATGGCTGGGCCCTGGTGTGTTTGGTGGAAAGACCCTGCCTTGTTCAGTGGTTATTGGCCCACTGGGTTGGCTGTGTGGCCTGGCAGGTCTTGGGGCTGGTGTTCACCAGCTGAAGGATGGGGCCAGTTCCCAGGGCTGCTGGCAGCAGGCCTTAGAGGAGTGTCTGGTTGCCATAGTTTATTTAATAAAATCACTGTTCATTTCAACAACCTTGAGTCTATCAAATTAAAAAACTAATCTCAGAGATGTTTCAGCTTTTTTTCCCCGCCCCCCCCCCCAGCTGAGGTCAATTGATTTATTGATGTGCTTAAAGTTATACACATTTCTGGTAAGAAGTTTGACTTTCTCACTTTTTGTTAAATTGAAGATAAATACTGGCTGATATTTTAGGCTGTTTGGCTGAACAGCCATAAGACTTGTAATCCTTATCTACAAAAAACTTTAGAAGAAAATTAACTTTAACATATTATTTTAAATGTTTAAAAGACAGATGAGAGCAAGGCTGGGAAATGCCTGTTAAAATTATGATAGGTAGCCAGAGTATATGATGAAACACTTAAGCATACATTTGGCAAGGATACACATAGTGATTTTTAAGTCCAACAGTTGCATTTTTGAACCTGAGCAAAACAGATTCATAAGGGATGAGAGGCTCCACTTGACTGCAGTTTTTCTACATCGACTCGATGACTGGCAAGATGAGATCAGTTCAGGAAATGCTTGACTTGTAAACAGCAAACATCCTCGTCCAACAGCACAAGACTCTACACATGGACATCACCAGATGGTCAATACTGAAATCAGATTGATTATATTCTTTTCAGCCAAAGATGGAGAAGCTCTATACTGTTAGCAAAATCAAGACCAGGAGCTGACTGTGGCTCAGATCATGAACTCCTTATTGCCAAATTCAGACTTAAATTGAAGAAAGCAAGGAAAACCACTAGACCATTCAGGTATGACCTAAATCAAATCCCTTAAGATTATACAGTGGAAGTGAGAAATAGATTCAAGGGATTAGATCTGATAGACAGAGTACCTGAAGAACTATGGATAGCGGTTTGTGACACTGTATAGGAGGCAGTGATCAAGACCATCCCCAAGAAATAGAAATGCAAAAGGCAAAATGGTTGTCTGAGGAGGGCTTACAAACAGCTGTGAAAAGGAGAGAAGCTAAAGGCAAAGGAGAAAAGGAAAGATATACCCATTTGAATGCAGAGTTCCAAAGAATAGCAAGGAGAGATAAGAAAGTCTTCCTCAGTGATCAATGCAAAGAAATAGAGGAAAACAATAGAATGGGAAAGACTAGTGATATTTTCAAGAAAATTAGAGATACCAAAGGAACTTTTTATGCAAAGATGGGCACAATAAAGGACAGACACGGTATGGACCTAACAGAAACAGATGTTAAGAAGAGGTGGCAAGAATACACAGAAGAACTGTACAAAAAAGATCTTCACAACTCAGATAATCACAATGGTGTGATCACTCACCTGGAGCCAGACTCTAGAGCCTGGAATGTTAAGTCAAGTGGGCCTTAGGAAGCATTACTATGAACAAAGCTAGTGGAGGTGATGGAATTCCAGTTGAGCTACTTCAAATCCTAAAAGATGATGCTGTGAAAGTGCTGCACTCAATATGCCAGCAAATTTGGTAAACTCAGCAGTGGCCACAGGACTGGAAAAGGTCAGTTTTCATTCCAATCCCAAAGGAAGACAATGCCAAAGAATATTCAAACTGCTGCACAATTGCACTCATCTCACACGCTAGCAAAGTAATGATCAAAATTCTCCAAGCCAGGCTTCAACAGTACGTGAATCATGAACTTCCAGATGTTCAAGCTGGATTTAGAAAAGGCAGAGGAACCAGAGATCAAATTGCCAATATCCGTTGGATCTTCGAGAAAGCAAGAGAGTTCCAGAAAAACATCTACTTCTGCTTTATTGACTATGCCAAAGCCTTTGACTGTGTGGATCACAACAAACTGTGGAAAATTCTGAAAGAGATGGGAATACCAGACCACCTGACCTGCCTCCTGAGAAATTTGTATGCAGGTCAAGAAGCAATAGTTAAAACTGGACATGGAACAACAGACTGGTTCCAATCAGGAAAGGAGTATGTCAAGGCTGAATATCGTCACCCAGCTTATTTAACTTCTATGTAGAGTACATCAGGAGAAATGCTGGACTGGATGAAGCACAAGCTGGAATCAAGATAGACCAGAGAAATATCAATAACATTAGATATGCAGATGATACCACCCTTATGGCAGAAAGTGAAGGAGAACCAAAGAGTCTCTTGAAAAAAGTGAAAGAGGAGAGTGAAAAGTTGGCTTAAAGCTCAACATTCAGAAAACTAAGATCATGGCATCTGCTCACATCACTTCATGGCAAATAAATGGGGAAACAGTGGAAACAGTGACAGACTTTATTTTGGGGGGCTCCAAAATCACTGCAGATGGTGACTGCAGCCATGAAATTAAAAGATGCTTGCTCCCTTGGAAGAAAAGCTAGGATCAACCTAGACAGCGTATTAAAAAGCAGAGACATTACTTTGCCAACAAAGAGCCGTTTAGTCAAAGCTATGGTTTTTCCAGTGGTCATGTATGGATGTGAGAATTGACTATAAAGAAAGCTGAGTGCCAAAGAATTGATCCTTTTGAATTGTGGTGTTGGAGAAGACTCTTGAGAATCCCTTGAACAGCAAGGAGATCGAACCAGTCCATCCTCAAGGATATCAGTCCTGAATATTCACTGGAAGGCCTGATGCTGAAACTGAAACTCCAGTACCTTGGCCACCTCATGCGAAGAGCTGACTCATTTGAAAAGACCCTGATGCTGGGAAAGATTGAAGGCGGGAGGAGAAGGGGACAACAGAGGCTGAGATGGTGGGATGGCATCACTGATGCAATGGACATGAGTTTGAGTAAACTCCAAGAGTTGGTGATGGTAGGGAGGCCTGGCATGCTACAGTCTGTAGGGTCGCAAATAGTCAGACATGACTGAGCAACTGAACTGAACTGATATAGAGTATATGATGAAACACTTGAACATACATTTGGGAAGGATACACATAGTGATTTTTAAGTCCAGCAGTTACATTTTTGAACCTGAGCAAAACAGATTCATAAGGGATGAGAGGCTCCACTTGACGGCAGTTTTTCTATACTGACTCAGTTACTGGCAAGATGAGATCAGTTCAGAAAACGCTTGACTTGTAAATACTCCCAAAGTTGCATGTTTATGTTTCTAGAATTCATAGAATAAAATACTTAATTTTTTTGGAATAGAATTTATGAAGTAATTTTCCATTTTGCCTACCATATTCATGTTATTATTACTGATTCTCTCATTTACACTGATTAGTTACACTGTTGACTGATACACATTACATCTCCCCATCCACTCACCAAATACTCTGCCTCCTGCAGAAAGAAGCCCCCAAATCTCACAGAATTTAGCCAAGTAGATGTGAATATTACTTATTATTCAATATTCTTATTACTGAATTGCTTCTATTTGCCAGAGCAGGAGCCTTGTTCAGATTTCTCAGAAATGGGTATTAATTGATCTATGGTGAAGACTCCAGGGGAGGGAATGTTTAATAAATGAATAAGCCATACTGTTTAATATTAAATATCTCTCAAAGAGTCAAGATTTAGGTCAGAACTGACTCACACTTAGGACTCAGAAGACCTTAGCTTGTAGTAAATCTTATTTACTTCAAAAAAAGAAAAAAGTAAAAGATTTAGAACTAGTTGAAAAAAACAAACACTTGGGTATTTGAATAAAAATTCAAGTGATATTTAAACATATGTGTTCAAATATGGAGATCTCAGGATTGCATTATTTTTGACTACTATAAAATATGCTTTAAAAAAACTCCTGAATTTCATCACCTATTGAACAGAAGGAAGTTGCAAAGACAAGTTATTAAATGATAAGTAAGGAATTGGCAGGAGAGGAAGTATCTGATTGTTCATTCCATCACTGATCAGCAATGCTTCCCTGAGAAAGTATGAACTCTGATACACAAAAATAGCAATCTTAAGCTTTCAAAAACATATTTAAATTTTGGCCATGGAAGATAGCAGCAATTCTAAACAACTTACTTTTGGATGATCCAGATCAGTTTGTATCACAATGTGTTCCAGAGCTTTATTTCCAAATAGATCCCTGGGGATAATCCTGAATATAAAAATCAACCAATAAAATTCCCAACTAGCCTCCAAAAACTAAACCAGAGAGTAATTTGGGTCCTTTCTCTGAATCAGATTTAATATCCTTATTCCTTTCCAGAACCTTCACATCTCCATTGTGTGCCTTTGTCCCCTACTATGGTCCCACCTGGACTTTCTCCACCGTCAAATCTTGGATGCTTTCTTTAATATTCCACTCTAAGTGCTCATGAACAATAAGTAAATTTATATTTATTATATCTCTCTGGTAACACTTCAGATTTAACAGCTGCCTTTGTTGCTGTTAAACATATCTCATGTTGAATAATGTGAGAACTTGCTTGGAGAACCAGTGTCTCTTAAGTCTCCACCCTGACCCAAACCAAAGGAAAACGGGCATAGAGGTTAGAACCTTACAATGCTATGTCATTTCCTGAACCACAAGCTCCAGCAATTCTTCCTGTTCCCCACTCTCTTGGTTTCCTATACACATTAGTACAGATTTGACTGACTTGACCCAAAGATTGTCTCCAGCCCTCACAGGTGTTTCAGGAGAAAAAGTATATACTCTATGTCTTGGATTCCTCATCTAGAAAAGGCAGATAATATTATGTACCTCAGGGGGATCTTATAAGAATTAGAAAAAGAATATGTGAAGCTCTTAGCACAGTGTCTGAGCTCTAGTAGGTGCTTCAGAAATGCTCAATGGAATTCCCAGGTGGTCCAGGGGTTAGGACTGGGTACTTTCGTTGTCATGGCCTGGGTTCAGTCCCTGGTCAGGGAACTAAGATCCCATAAGCCACATGGCACAGTCAAAAAAACATGTTCAATACTATCTGCTATTTATCATTTCTATACTTTGGAAATCTGTGCAAGTATCAAAGATCAGTTGCTAAACTTTGTATGAATACCTTGATATAAGACATGAAAATATATTCAACTCAATATGAAAAAGGAAATCTGCATAAAAAAGTTGTATTTCTAATGACATGTACATATTTCATTTTATTTTTCTAATAGAATAGTACTATCAAAATACAAACTGATGAGGTTAGTCTCCAACTACTTCCTCTTTCTGGTGATCTGTTTTTCTAGGTGAGCTAATTTTAACCTGCAACCCCATAGGGCTTCTCTTCCATACCACCTACTCCCTCAGTTGCTTTTGATATCAATTTCTTTTTTTCTTTCTTTTTCATCTCAAATCCTGACCCTGAATCCTAATTTCATCCTGTTTTATGCTCCTTTACATATTAGCTTAGCAGGAAGGGCTCAGATCCTTCCCACTGACAGGCGGCTCCATAGCCTAAATTCTGTTAAAACACCAGTGCTGTTTCCACACTTAGTGTTTATACCTGTTCAGGGCTTATGATTCACACCACGTACAATTGCTTCTCAGAGTCTGGTCTTCTAACCAGTCTCTAATATAATTCTCAGATTCTTGGCTTATTGCATGTGACAATTCTTCCGGTTTAGCTTGACATTTTTTTTTTTTTTTTTTGCATGGATCAGTGAAAAGTAGTGGAGAATTTGGGTTTACCAGGACCTGATTTTGGAGTGCACAGGAATCAAACATGGGAATTTATTCAATGCATAAGCTGACTTACTGAAAAAAAAGGGGGATAGAGGGGAGAGAATAAGATTTTATTATTACTAATCATTTGTATCTCTTCATTTTGATCATCTTTAGGTATGTGCACGCAGCTCTTGAAAAGCATGTACAAATGAACCAAGCTTTTTATTAATTTTTATTTTCAAAAAGCAGTAAAAAGATTTATACAGGACATTATAAAAATCTAATGCCATCATTAGGACCCAACTCCTGCAGGTTACCAGTGTGGGATCATCATCGAAAGCTGTTCGGCAAACAGGCAGGCAAGCAGGATAAGAGTATTCCTTTGATTACTATATTGTCACAACAACAATAATAATCAAGGGAACCTTTCTTTAGTTGGATAATCCTGCATAAATAAGTAATACAGTTAATCAAAATGTAAACATGCGGTTTTCCAACACCAGTATAGCAAAGGCAAAACTAGTTGCAACAAGAACAATTCTGTTATCCCACAATAGTGATTCTTACACTTTGCTTCTTTGCTGTGTGATCCTTATGTATTTTTTCCCATTCATCATCTTCCATATCCTGGTCAAATGTTTCAGGATATGCTGGTAATTTGTCTTTGGGGCATTCTTCATAGTAACTCCGAACATATTTTCCTACAAACCACCCTTTGTATTCTTCAGGCATTTTGCATTCCAGGCCATTATAATGCACGTTGTAGTGATGCTTTAACCAGTAGTAGAGGTAGTGGATGTTGTAATCACATCTCCAAGGGTTCTCTCTGAGCCACAAGAGTTTCAAAAAATACAAGTCTTCTAATACACCATAGTCAAAGTTTTGCAGACTGTTGTTTGATAAATCTAACTCTTCTAAATGTGTAAGTCCTAAAAAAGCAGCTAGAAACAGAAAATATTTATTAAACCAATGAGTAATTAGGTTAAGTACACTGTATATTATAAGGACAAATTTAAAAGTAAGAGACAATTCTAGCTGTTGAAAATAAAGGAAAAAATTTTCCTTAACCTCCTTTTTCCCAGAGTTCTTACTTTAGAAAACTTCCAAATACTTTTTCTTCTTTTTTGAAATGTATACACATCCATTAGAAGACTAAAGAGGCCTTTCTCAGCTCTCTGAGGAACATCCTTCTTAAAAACCTGGGAAAAATCTCTTTGAAATGGAAACATCAAGAGAGGTAACACTCCTGCCTCTCAGTTACTCTGGGAGGGTAGAAGCCTTTAAGGCGCAAAATTATTTCTTGTCATAAAGACAGAAGTTTGTTTTCTTCTTGATAAAGCCAATTAGCTACCACAGATGGCCACTCCAATTGCTCGGTAAGGTTTTAGAATGAACTACATTTGGCAAGTGGTGCTGTCAAGCCTTCTAACTTAAGGACTGAAAGTGAAAGTCATTCCTTCATGTCCAACTCCTTGCGACCCCATGGACTGTATGGTCCCTGGAATTCTCCAGGCCAGAATACTGGAGTGGGCAGCTTTTTCCTTCTCCTTTTCCCTTCTCTGGGTTGGATCTTCCCTACCCAGGGATCAAACATGTATCCTGAAAATACACATATGCTAGGTTGTGTCTGCTTGGCTATATAAAGGGTGAGCTTTCTTTCTGCCTCTGCAATCTCTTTAGCAGATTGCCTGTTGTGTACATCACATTCCAATTTAATGCTTATTCAATAATAAAAGCATTTTCTTTCTCTACTACTTTGTGGAGAGGATTTCTGTGCTGGATGAGGACTCTGGTTTTAATTATATTTCCCTAACAGTATACATGTCTAAATGCAAAATTCTGAAACATGTTTTTACTCAAAGCTCTCCCCTTGATTAAATTAACTAGAGTACAATTTTTTATTTGAAAAATCAGTTTTAAGTTAGCTCTCTAAAAAATGTATTTTGTGCTCATGTGCATTTTTTTAATACTCACTGGAAAAATGCCACAGAAAGACATGAATTAGGAAAATATTTCAATGTAAGATATGCTGCTGCTAAGTCACTTCAGTCGTGTCCGACTCTGTGCGACCCCATAGACGGAAGCCCACCAGGCTCCCCCATCCCTGGGATTCTCCAGGCAAGAACACTGGAGTGGGTTGCCATTTCCTTCTCCAATGTGTGAAAGTGAAAAGTGAAAGTGAAGTCGCTCAGTCGTGTCCGACCCTTAGCGACCCCACGGACTGCAGCCTACCAGGCTCCTCCGTCCATGGGATTTTCTAGGCAAGAGTACTGGAGTGGCTTGCCATTGCCTTCTCCGAATGTAAGATATAAATGCACAAAAAATGAGAAATGTGTTTGGAAATCTAACAGCTCTTTGGGAAATGAATAATCTCTGAAAATGTCTAGAAAACAGTCATTTCCAAGTTTATGGGGAAGGAATTATATTCTTGTATTGTCCAAAACCAAAAAAAAATTTTTCGTATCATATTTTGAAAACATCTTGGTTGTATTTTGGCAAGCTATGGTAGCTATCAGCTTTGCATTCATATGTAATTAATTTCACCAGAAGGTAGATAATTAAAACAAATACTGAACACATAACACAAAATAATACAACAAAAAGCTATTTTTCCTTCTCTGAGAGTAAAGAAATCTAAACATAAATTATCCCTATTTCAGTTAATGTGAATAGACCAGGTACGTTATAACAGGCCAATCCTGATTTTAAATATTTTGTTTCTATTTTAAACATTTTCTCATTGCTGTTTTAAAATACTTTTGGCTACAGTATACAGTGCCCTTATGTTGAATTTCAAAAATACACTCTCAAGCCAATACCATTAACCATTTTCATATCATTTGTTCTCAGACAAAATTCATGTGTGCTTAGTTGCTCAGTTGCGTCCAACTCTTTGCAACCCCATGGACTGTAGCCCACCAGGCTCCTCTGTCCATGGGGATTCTCCAGGCAAGAATACTGGAGTGGGTTGCCATGTACTCCTCCAGGAGATCTTCCCAACCCAGGGATTGAACCCAGTTCTCCCACATTGCAGATGGATTCTTTACCTTCTGAGCCACCTGGGAACTCCATGAATACTGGAGTGGGTAGCCTATTGCTTCTCCAGGGGATCTTCTCAACCCAGGACATTGAACCCGGGATCTCCTGCATTGCAGGAGGATTCTTTACCAGCTGAACTACCAGGGAAGCCCCCCAAAGAATTATATTTTGGGGCAAAGCAATGACTTGGGTGTGGGAAGGAGCAGGGAGTGAGAAGCAGGCTGCTGCGAAGGAGCAAAAGGTCAGCCCTTGCAATGATAGGTCTGAAAACACTGCATTCAAAAAAAATTGCTAACATTTGTGAGTCAATCATCTCACTGTTTACTCTTCTTACCAGAAGTTAGCCCTTCAGATTGAAAGCATCTGTAAACATTCCTATATTTTATTTTGAAAATGCTAAAGTTGTTACTTAAATCATATGTATTTGGGCATTTTAGAAAGCTACTTTTCATTTGTTCCTTAAAGGAGGTAGATTCTAAAATGGGGGTGCCTTCTTTCCTTTTTCTGCAATAATATCTGGCATTTTATGAGACTTATTCACATTGCCTTTTCAAGATTGATATATTTCACTACATTTGTATACCTACCAGCATACATCATTAAAATAAGTTTGCTTTGGCAGTGTTTCAACTCAAAAACCCTGAAATATAGAAGGTATTTATTTTATTTTATTTTTTTGCATTTCACAGAGACTATTTAATGTGTATTTTAAAAATTTTATATTGATTACACAATTTGAAAATATGCTTTTTAAAAGAATATTTTCAAATGAGAACAACATATACAAAAATTAATCCCCTAAATATAATTCCATGGGTAAAATGTACAAAATGTATATATTTCATTGACTTTCTTATGAAGTGAGTAGAGCCATTTACTGTGCTCTGAATATATTGATTTTACTATATTCTAACAGGAGCTAAAACACAACTCAACGTGAGAAGACTGCAAATTTCTAGAAGAGACACTAGGAAACAAATATTTTTCCTTATTTTCTTTTTTTTTTCTTTTTAATATTTTAATAATAATAATAGCTAATCAAGATTTCATGCTTACCATGGGCCAGTCACTATTCAAAACATATTGACATACAGAAATTCATTTGATTCTCACAGTGATTTTATATCCCAAGTATACTGTTACTTCATTTTTTTTTGCTTGCATTTATTTCCATAATTCTACATTTATTTTTATTTTTTTATTTTTTCAAAAACAATTTTAGGAATCTTTACTTTAAAACAACCTTATCTTAAAATGGAGTAACTTTGGTTTTACGAGCAGCAAGCAAAGTACAGAAGCAAAAATGCATTACAGGAGCATTAAGTTCTACATTAGGTCATAGCGTCTAATCTGAAATCACACCCATAATATCATTTTTCAGGATATCTGGGAAATAGTTATTTCCCAGGATGTCTGAACCATAGGTACTCTATTTTGACTTTTAATTGTAAAAAAAAATTTTTTTTTTAAAAGGTATTTATTTAAAAAGTTTTAAAGGTCATTTTGACTTAAATGACCAGCCTGAAATGACCACTTAAAAGTTCTGAGATGCTTTTTTGTTCCAGAAGATTTACCAAGGAAAGTGGTTGACATTTTCCAGATGCTCAGTACATATTTGTTAATGTAGAAAATATCATACTTTCCTGAAACTGAGTTGAACAAAGGGGGAAAGGATAATACTGCAGGCACTATTTGCAATACCCAAGACACGGAAGCAACCTAAGTGTCTATCGATAGATGAATGTTTATGTTTATATACACATACACACAATGGAGTATTACTCAGCCAGAATGAAATATTGCCATTTGCAGCCATATGGATGGGCTTAGAGGTTAAAATCATCATTGAGTAAGTCAGTCAAACTATACACTACTATATATAAAATAAACAAGGATTTCCTGTGTAGCACAGGTCACTACATTCAATATCTTGTGATAACTCATAATGAAAAAGAAACTGAAAAAATACATATGTATTATTGTATCACTTTTCTGTACAAATGAAACTAACACAGTATTGTTAATCAACTATACTTCAATTTAAAGAGACCTAAACTGACACTTCACCAAAGACAAACAGATGGCTAACAGACACATGAAAATATGCTCAACATTGCTCATCATCAGAGAAATGCATATCAAAACCACAATATCACCTCACACCAGTCAGAATGGTCATCATCAAAAAGTCTTCAAACAACAAACGCTGGAGAGAGTACGGAGAAAAGGGAACCCTCTTGCACTGTTGGGAATGTAAATTGATACAGCCACTATGAAAGACAGTATGGAGAGTCCTTAAAAAACTAGGAATAAAACCACCATATGACCCAGCAATCATATACCCTGAGGAAACCAAAATTGAAAAAGATACATGTACCCCAGTGTTCACTGCAGCACTATTTACAATAGCTAGGACATGGAAACAACCTAGATGTCCATTGACAGATGAATGGATAAAGAAACTATGGCATATATATACAATGGAATATTACTTAGCCATAAAAGGCACCCGTTTGTGTCAGTTCTAATGAGGTGGATGAATCTAGAGCCTATTATACAGAGTGAAAATGTCAGAAAGAGACAGATAAATATCATATACTAACGCATATATGTGGAATCTAGAAAGATGGTACCAATTAATTTATTTTCAGGGCAGCAATGGAGGAATAGACATAGAGAACAGACTTAAAGACACAGGTGGGGTGGGAGGGGAGGGGAGGGTGAGATGTAAGGAAAGACTACATGGAAACTTATACTACCACATGTTAAATAGATAGCCAATGGGAATTTGCTGCATAACTCAGGGAACTCAAACAGGGGCTCTGTATCAACCTGGAGGGGTAGAATGGGGAGGGAGATGGGAGGGAGGTATAAGAGGGAGGGGACATATGTATACCTATGGCTGATTCATGTTGAAGTTTGACAGAAAACAATAAAATTCTGTAAAGCAATTATCCTTCAATTTAAAAAATAAATTAATTTAAAAAAAAGAAAAATAACAACAACAACAAAATAGTATTCCAAGGTGGCACTAGTGGTAAAGAACCCGCCTGCCAATGCAGGAGACATAAGAGACATGGGTTCTATCCCTGGGTCAGGAAGATCCCCTGGAGGAGGGCATGGCAATCCACTCCAGTATTCTTGCCTGGACAATTCCATGGACAGAGGAGCCTGGCAGGCTACGGTCCATAGGATCACAAAGAGTTGGACATGACTGAAGTGACTCAGGATAGCATACATGCATTAATACACATTTTTAAACAGTGGGCTTCTCAATTAGGAAGACACAAATATTATGTACATTACAAATCTGATCAACATTGCAATCATTCCCAGTTCTTTCTAAATTCAGTGTGTTAACTTACCATGTTCATTCTTGTCCAAGGCTTTGCTTAGCAAATGGAGAAGAGATTTGGAGGATGAAAAATAATTGATCTTGATCTAGGATTAGGTGAAAATCTATCTGGCTCTAAGTTGAGCACATTTTATCTTAATTTATGAGCATACTTAATTTTATGAACTTAATTTATTCTGCTTAGCAGAATGTTTCAAATTTACTGTTAAAGTCTTACTTTAAACAAGTTGGGACATAATGAATATCAAAGAGAATGCCAAATCTGAATTTCCTTTAAAAAAAAAAAATCACAACATGTGTAGCATATTATCAGCCACATACTCTTATTTTTAAAATATATTCTACAAAACACTTCTTTGGGCCAACTGAATAATTGACCAATTGAATAACTGTTGCTTAGTAATATTACATGCTATTACATACTTCATAAAGCAACAATTTGGCAAATATTTCTCTGAGTGCCAAGCAAGTTCTAATTTAAGCATCATATTAACCTAAATTCAAAGTTCTTTTTAGTTTTTCAAAAACTAAATTGTATTTACTATAAATGTTGCCAGAGAATACCTGTGGCCTGTTAAAAGGGTTATTTGTGGAACTTACCAGGATCTATGAATTGAATGCCATTGCTGCTGAGGTTTAATTTCTTTAACTCATGAACATCTTCAAACTCCTTGGGTCGAAGTTGGTTGATTTTATTGTGTGACAAGTCAAGTTTAACAATATCTGGAGGAATGTTGTTTGGAACTTTCTTCAACTCTAGAAAAAAAATCATGTTCAGGTTACCAAGTTCTCCTCTTGACCCCACTGACTATCACTCATGTGATAAAGAGTCAGCTCTTGAAAGGAAAAAGGATAATCCATCTAAATCCAAAGAATTTTGCTATGAACAAGCCTGAGAATATACTGAATTCCACCAAAGCCCAGCAACCTAAGTGCATCTCACTTAGAGGAGCAGATATCGCTCATTGCTGAAATGTTCTGAGAAACTTCCTAGAGATGGCAAGAAATCAAGAGAAGGACAACAGGCAGTGTGGGCCAGTTGGGCTCAAGACTAACCTTTGTTAGAATCACCTGGAAAGCTTTTTAAAAACAGAAAGCTGAAACAAAATAAAACCTACAAATCAAACCACTCCACGTGCGTCCCCTCTGATTCCCTTCCTACTCCTCTAAGAGCTTTGACTACTAATTACTGCCTCTCTGCAGCATCTTCATTTCATCCCTCTCAACAGATAAGCTCAGATTTCACCACCCTAAAAAAGAAGCAAAAACCCTTGAACTTGATGACCCTCAAGCTGTTATCTTATTTCTCCTTTCCTTGGATGCTAAAATTCGAGAAAGTATAGTCCTCCTCTGCTCCTCCTGCTTCCTGATCACCATTTACTCCCTGAATCCTTGTGACTCAGTTGTACTCACTCATCCCTAACTCTTCCCAAGGTACTGCAGTAACTGGACTCCTCAGGAACAGCAACAGCAATCATGATGCTACCACTACTAGTGCTACAAGAGACGCCTCTGAAGAAGAGTCCAGTTTCCATAGGTTAATAGGCAATTAAGTTTCACCTATCTTTCATATTTGTCTTTAAATTATGCTTTTATAAAACTATAAAGTGTGTTTATTTTATATTTTAGCATAATACTTGCCCTTTATTTTAATCTTTAGCAAAATATTCTGAAGAGGTTTTGCTCAATTCTAAGTATAGCAAGTGGAACCTCTGAAGAGAAACAAACCTGTTCGGACCAAAGAAACTAGAAGCAACAAGTAAAATACGCAGATTAGTTCATACCTGAGAAGTAGCATGACACAAAGACTTCTTGAATATGTAGAAATTCTTTGAACTAGGTACAGTAAAGTTGATGAAAGGTGGTATACATCTATCCATGATTCCTTTTTTGCTACAGAATAACTGAGTTGCTGATAATTTCTTCCAAATATTTTTTAAAACCCTCTGGTATATATGCAAAGATGGGCTCGATAAAGGACAGAAATGGTATGGACCTAACAGAAGCAGAAGATATTAAGAAGAGGTGGCAAGAATACACAGAAGAACTGTACAAAAAAAGATCTTCACAACCAAGATAATTACGATGGTCTGATCACTGAACTAGAGCCAGACATCTTGGAATGTGAAGTCAAGTGGGCCTTAGAAAGCATCACTATGAACAAACCTAGTGGACATGATGGAATTCCAGTTGAGCTATTTCCAAATCCTGAAAGATGAAGCTGTGAAAGTGCTGCGCTCAATATGCCAGCAAATTTGGAAAACTCAGCAAGTGGCCACAGGACTGGAAAAGGTCAGTTTTCATTCCAATCCCAAAGAAAGGCAATGCCAAAGAATGCTCAAACTACCGCACAATTGCACTCATCTCACACGCTAGTAAAGTCATGCTCAAAATTCTCCAAGCCAGGCTTCAGCAATACGTGAATTGTGAACTTCCAGATGTTCAAGCTGGTTTTAGAAAAGGCAGAGGAACCAGAGATCAATTTGCCAACATCCGCTGGATCATGGAGAAAGCAAGAGAGTTCCAGAAAAATATCTATTTCTGCTTTATTGACTGTGCCAAAGCCTTTGACTGTGTGGATCACAACAAACTGTGGAAAATTCTTCAAGAGATGGGGGTACCAGACCACCTGACCTGCCTCTTGAGAAACCTGTATGCAGGTCAGGAAGCAACAGTTAGAACTGGACATGGAACAACAGACTGGTTCCAAATAAGAAAAAGAGTACATCAAGGCTGCATATTGTCACCCTGCTTATTTAACTTATATGCAGAGTACATCATGAGGAACGCTGGGCTGGAAGAAGCACAAGCTGGAACCAAGGTTGCTGGGAGAAATCTCAATAACCTCAGATATGCAGATGACACCACCCTTATGGCAGAAAGTGAAGAGGAACTCAAAAGCCTCTTGATGAAAGTGAAAGAGGAGAGTGAAGAGGTTGGCTTGAAGCTCAACATTCAGAAAACAAAGATCATGGCATCTGGTCCCATCACTTCATGGGAAATAGATGGAAAAACTGTGGACACAGTGTCAGACTTTATTTTTTTGGGCTCCAAAATCACTGCAGATGCTGACTGCAGCCATGAAATTAAAAGACGCTTACTCCTTGGAAAGTTATGACCAACCTAGATAGCATATTAAAAAGTAGAGACATTACTTTGCCAATCAAGGTCTGTCTAGTCAAGGCTATGGTTTTTCCAGTGGTCATGTATGGATGTGAGAGTTGGACTGTGAAGAAAGCTGATCGCCAAAGAATTGATGCTTTTGAACTGTGGTGCTGGAGAAGACTCTTGAGAGTCCCTTGGACTGCAAGGAGATCCAACCAGTCCATTCTAAAGATCAGTCCTGGGTGTTCATTGGAAGGATTGATGCTAAAGCTGAAACTCCAATACTTTGGCCACCTCACGTGAAGAGTTGACTCACTGGCAAAGACTCTGATGCTGGGAGGGATTGGGGGCAGGAGGAGAAGGGGATGACAGAGAATGAGATGGCTGGATGGCATCACCGACTCTATGGACATGTGTTTGAGTGAACTCCGGGAGTTGGTGATGGACAGGGAGGCCTGGTGTGCTGTGATTCATGGGGTCGCAAAGAATTGGACATGACTGAGTGACTGAACTGAACTGGTATATATGATTTAACTAATAGTATGTTTACCTTCATAAAGATCCAGTCTTATTTCCTCCCTTCTTTTAACAGCTTAGAATCCATGGTCAATGGAATGGTTCCTTCTCTGGTATCCTTATTACTATTAAATTAGCTTTTTATTCTTGATGGGATCTTGGTATCTTAGTATCTCTGCATAAGAACTTTTCTAGGGGTCCTAACAAGTATTATGTGCAAGAATCCTATAAGCTAGTAAGTATATTTATCCGCATTTGACAGACAGAGGCACAACTTGTTCATAGTTACACATCTAGGATTTAAACACAGACATACTAGCCCCCAAACCTATGCTTCTAACTGCTATGCTCTGCTGGCTAGTCATGGTACCTTTCAGTCTCATTTATGCTGCCCATCTGCCTAGAATCCTCAAACTTGGCATGTGTAGGGTAAAGTGAGTGTTGGGCAGCAACAGGGGTGGAAACAATATATTGGGACGGCTATAAGACCTTTCTGGCTCTGTATTTAAAATGACATCTCTCTGCTCTCAAGCAGACAACAGTAATAATACCATTTCTGTGTTTTGTTTTTTTTCAATAGTAGATAGCAACATCAGACACAGTGTACATCTTACTGATTTTTTTTCATTTTTGTACCCTCCTAGCCATGAAAGCTTCATGAAGGAGGTTTAGAACAATGCCTAATATATCACAAATAAATAAGCCAGCTTCTAAAATGGCACCCAACAATCCCTCTACTGATATTCATGTTGTCGTGTAAATTCTTCTCCCTAATTATGGGCTGAACCTAGTGACTTGCTTCTAACAATAGAATGTAGCAAATACGATAGGATGTTACTTTCATAATTAGGTTATAAGTAACTGTGACGTCTGTCAGGCTAGCAGACTCTCTTTTGGTGGCTTTGATGAAGCAAGGTGCCATGCTGGAGAGGCTTACATGGCAAGTAATTAAGGGTGGCCTCTGGCTGACAGCCAGCAAGGAACTCAGGCCCTCAGTCCTTAAGGAACTGAATCCTGCCAAGCCATATGAGCTTGGAAGAAGATACTTTTCCAGCTGAGCCTTCAGATGAGACCACAGCCCAAGCCCTGGTCAATACCTTATTGCAGCCTCATGAGAGATCCTGAAGCAGTGGACTTAGCTAACCCATGTCTGGCTTCCTGACCTACAGAAACTGCGAGATAACAAAGTGTGTTATTTTAAGCTGCTAGGGTTTGTGGTAGTTTTTAGGCAGCAACAAAATTAGTTATCTAATAACACATGGGAAATAATGAGCTCGTTAAATATGTTGAGTTTCAGTTCAGTTGCTCAGTAGTGTCCGACTCTTTGTGACCCCATAGACTGCAGCAGGCCAGGCTTCCCTGTCCATCACCAACTCCCAAAGCTTGCTCAAACTCATGGCCACTGAGTTGGTGATGCCATTCAACCATCTCAGCCTCTGTCATCCCCTTCTCCTCCTGCCTTCAATCTTTCCCAGCATTAGGGTCTTTTCAAATGAGTCAGCTCTTTGCATCAGGTGGCCAAAGTACTGGAACTTCAACTTCAGCATCAGGCCTTCCAATGAATATTCAGGACTGATCTCTTTGAGGATGGACTGGTTCGATCTCCTTGCAGTCCAAGGGACTCTCAAAAGTCTTCTCCAATACCACAGTTCAAAATTATCAATTCTTTGGCGCTCAGCTTTCTTTATAGTCCAATTTTCACATCCATACATGACTACTGGAAAAACCATAGCTTTGACTAGATGGACCTTTTTTGGCAAAGTAATGTCTCTGCTTTTTAATATGCTGTCTAGGTTGGTCATAGCTTTTCTTCCAAGGAGCAAGGATCTTTTAATTTCATGGCTGCAGATACCATCTGCAGTGATTTTGAAGCCCAAAATGATTCAGCAATATTGAAAGTGTGAAAGTGAAAGTTAGTCGCTCAATCATGTCCTACTCTTTGCGACTCCATGGGCTGTAACCCGCCGGGCTTTTTGTCCATGGAATTCTCCAGGCAAGAACACTGGAGTAAGTTGCCATTGTCTTCTCCAGGGGAATCTTCCCACCCCAGGGATCGAACCTGGGTCTCCCGCATTGCAGACAGATTCTTTACCATCTTAGCCACCAGGGAAGCCATAAGAATATTGAGCCCTCTTATAGTAAAAGTGCTTTGAAAATTTGGATTGACTTTACTTCCATCCTCTGATAAGATCCTGTCTTGTCTGACCTAGAGCTGTGTCTGCCAACACATAGATATGTGAAAGATTTTAAGATCTGAACTTATTATAAGGTTGAAACACTGGGGTAATATCCTCCTTTCGGACCAGCGAGACCTTGACTGGAGAGCTGCATTCTCTCTTACATACTCCATGTAAACAAGGAGACGGAGACCCGAGGAAGAAGTGAAAACCGCAGAGAACACTTGAGGGCAGGCAGAAGAAATAATTTCTTGACATTTAGCATTTAGAATAATTATTGACGATGAATGGTTGTGGCATTTTCTCAGATTTTTAAAAGAGGAATGTTTTATTTCTAAATACCCAGGATCCCACCTCCCCTCTCTTCCCTCACGATGACCACATTGGTCTAAGCCACCATCACCTCTTGTCTGGATTATCCCAATATTGTCCTAAGTCCACGTGACTTTAAAACATAAATCAGATCTGTCATTTTACCAGATGGCAGAATCCTTTGTTTCTCATCTCAGTATGAATAAAAGCCCAAGTCCTCACCAAAACCCTACAAAGCCATTAAGGGCTGAGGTCTTCCTTGCCAGCAGAGTTAGTATCTTCTAGGCTCTGGAAAGGAGCTTATTTATCAGGATTTGATTGCTGAACCAACATCTGCTGGGTTGGGCATGAGAGTAAATGACAAGAGACCTTCCAAGCAACCACTGTAGAACAAGCTAAAGTAGGTTTACCGCAAATAAATGGGTAGAAAAAATGTTTATGAGAACACCCTGAAACCCAGATTAACCATTGTGGTAGACCTGTGGAAGAGGAATATGAATTGCAGAACCAACTTTGGCATTGTTACCAGCAGCTCTGGGTAAAAATAGGATCCACAAGTAATACCAGTAAAGGCAAAGCAAAGCCTCTACCAGTAGGCTTAGAACACTTGAAAAATCTTATTTGTTGTACTGATGAGTAAAAATAGTCCTTTGTTTTTAACTTTAAAATTAAATGACAATTGCAAATATTGATGTGAAATATGGTTGCTTTTGATAAAGATTATATGAATATAAATGTCCCGAGACCAGAAGTCAAATTTGGTCAATGCCCCCATTTCTAGACCAGGCACCACATGGTTATTTGCTGCTATCCAATAATTTTGGTAAACCCTCAATAAATACCAAATTTACTTGATTATCACCCCTGACAAGCATTGCCTCTCCCCTCACCAAACTTTGCTGATTTTGAGGAGGAAACTGGGATTTTTTTCCATGTAATTTCCCATTTAGTAGGCTATCTTGATTGTCAGCAATGTCAGAACTACTCTGAAGGTTTGGTAGTGGTAGGTAAAGAGACATAAATGACCTTGTCTATTGCCAATTAAATATTCCTAATTACTCTTCAAACTAATAGTGAAATTAACTTTGCAGGCAGCTGGGAGCAATTTTTGGTCATAATTCTCCCCAGCCCTAATCTTAGCAGGAAAATGAATCCTTAAAAATAGCAAATTATTCTGGTAAGTGTGAAGCTAAAAAGTTTTAAAACTTACTTTCACGTATTTTTGCCAAATCCATCCATCTCAATAAGGCATAAATATGCCTTTTAACTAATCTCACATTTATTCCCTTTGAAAGACTGTTTTGCTGG
Organism: Moschus berezovskii; assembly: GCF_049115385.1. NCBI lineage: Eukaryota > Metazoa > Chordata > Mammalia > Artiodactyla > Moschidae > Moschus > Moschus berezovskii. The sequence continues at coordinate 52,112,341 of NC_142462.1, read as the reverse complement.
CAAAGTGCCTGCCTCCCAGTGAATAGAGCTATTATTTCTTTTTCTTGTTGTCAGATGTTTAAGGCAAAAATAGTGATCTTTGAGGTCTATGTGGTCAAACTGGTATGTATTAGGTACCCTATTCACACCATCTGACTCATCATCTGTCAGTTAGGGAAGGAATAACTCCCAAGGTAGGGGAATCTGTACTCATGTTGTGTGTGATTGCATGTTGATGTGTTGTATAGAGCCTAAGGAGACAGTCAATACTGGGAGGAAGCACCCAGAAGGCTTTTATAAAATCTTTTTCGTTAACAGGCATACCCCAAATCTTGAAGGTGATGGAATATGGTGAACTGTATGGTGAACAATGGCTTGGGAATTGCTTAGGGACTACCTACATGACCTTAAAGGGCACATTAGCTTCTCTACTCCTCAGCTTCTTTCTTCATAAAATGATAATGCTAGTATTTCTTTGAAGGTTGTGAGGAGTAAATGTGTGTGTGTGCTCAGTCACTTCAGTCATGTCTGATTCTTTGCGACTCCATGGACCATCACCCACCAGGCTCCTCTGTCCATGGGATTTTCCAGGCAAGAATACTGGAATGGGTTGCCATGCCCTCCTCTAGAGGATCTTCCCGACCCAGGGACAGAAACCAGGTCTCCTGCATTGCAGGTGGATTCTTTACTACTGAACCACTGGGGAATCTCCAAGGATTAAATGACAATGCTTAAAACTGTTATATCTTGGGCACACAGAGCATTTAGATGGCAGTTCACATTAATATGGGCTTCCCTGGCGGCTCAGATGGTAAAGAATCTGCCGGTAATGCAGAAGACCTGGGTTTGACCCCTGGTTTGGGAAGATCCCCTGGAGAAGGAAATGGCTACCCGCTACAGTATTCTTGCCTGGAGAATTCCATGGACAGAAGAGCCTGGTGGGCTACAGTTCATGGGGTTGTAAAGAGTCGGACATGACTGAGCGACTAACACTTCTTCTCATTAATATCACTGCTAGTTCCACTCTTGACTTCTTTAGGGCTTCCCTGGTGACTCAGATGGTAAAAAATCTGCCTGCAATATGGGAGACCTGGGTTCAGTCCCTGGGTTGGGAAGATCCCCTGGAGAAGGGAACAGCTTCCCACTCCAGTATTCTTGCCTGGAGAATTCCATGGACAGAGGAGCCTGGCAGGTTACGGTCCATGGGGCTGCAAAGAGTTGGACACAACTAAGCGACTTAAAAAAAAAAAAAAAAAAAGAGATCCTACATGGTGTCCAACATGTGGAGCACAAAAATATTACTATATTCTGGCAGAGAGTTAAGAGATGAACACTGCTAAACATTCATTCTTAGTAGCTAACATTTATTATCTATTTGTAGAATGGAATAAGGAAAATGACAATGGATAAAATTCAGATTGTCATACTTGAATTCTAGTCATGATTTTTAATTTCTATGTATTTTTATTTTTAAAAGTTGCTTAAATTACTGCTTTGTAAGAGCAAAAGAAGCAGCTCAATTATTGCCATCAATGTAAAGAACATGGCCCTGTGCCAGGCAGTACCAAAGGGAATTTAAAAGACAATATTCTTGACTTTAAACTTATGGGAATCAACAATATAATAAAAAATGAAAAGTAAATGATCAGCTGAATCAATACAGTGATATCAACCATAGTGAGAGAGATTTATATTGATGATATTAAAAGAAAAAACTACCCTTCATGTTATAATCTAAAAAGTACAGGTTCTGATTTACATAATTATTAATAAGTGGAAGTACTTAAGTTGTCCTTTAGTGTATGATGATATGTACTAACTGTGTGTGTCATGAAACTTTGCTTTCCAGTAAATAATATGTGTTTCTAAAGCAAGGATAATGCATTCATGGGGCATATCTGAAAGGTTGTGTTTAGACAACAATAACTTGAGGAAGGAAAGCAACAAAAATAAATTTGTATTTTTCTAAGTTGATTTTTGCCAAGAGACAAAAATATTATGGAAACAAAGACAAAGGCAGAAATAGACTCACTGGAGAGGGAATGGCCCAAGGGTAGAAAAACAGTAAAAAAGAAAGTTCTTTTCTACTATGTTATCTTTTCTTAAATTACAGTGTGGTCTAGTTGTAGAAATCTTCAATTTTGTTTTGATGGCATTTTTTCTCAGATAATTAATGAGTTTAACTCTATTTTCTCTGGTATTGCAAGTGCAAATGAACTTTAGCTTAAGGATAGAACCTCAGCAATATCAAGTAATTTTCTAACTCAAGTCTATGAATAGTAGCTTTGTAATAGTTTTTTTAAATATATAATTCAAGTTTTTAAGCACTACAAAGAAAATCCTAGTAAAACACGTTCTTTGGCGTGAAGCACCAAGTACTCACTGGAACAGTGTTAGGGAAATTCCACCCAATCTGGCTACAGAGAAACTATGTGTACTGACTTTCTTCGAATTCTTTAATGCTTCCCTTGTTCAGGAGCTTGTTTGAACATGATTAGATTAATTCTGGATGCCAGCAGGCTCAGGTGGACTTAGCTTTGCTGCTTACCTGTGAGAACACAAGCAAGTGTCTGAATATCCCTCAGCCTCTTTCTCCTTCTCCTCCCCTCTCAGATGGGGATATTACTACTACCTTGCTGGCAGCTGTGGACAGCATGTATGTGGAATACCTAGAGCATAGTAGGTTCTCAATTAATGAGCACTTTCTCTCAAACGTAGAGGATCCCATGATGGCATCTCTCAGCTTACAATGCTGTAATCGCTCTACTTTAGCATCAAAATTCACAGAGTGTCACAGTAAGCAAATCTTTTGGTGTCACATGGTCATGGTGAGATCTAACCAGGTGCCACCTTCCACACTCAGAGTGAGGGGGGCAAGCCTTGAGCATGACTTTGCTGATAAATCAACAAATTGACTTCTGTTTCTTCAACATTAACAGATTCCTGTCTATAATTTCTTTGAGACGTGCTGGAGTCTCTTGGTTCATCTTAACCTTTCCTTTCTGTTCTTAAAAAAAACACCTTACAGTAATTGGAAGGAATAATACCATGTTCTACACGACCCTAATTCAATGACATCTGGCTTTAATTTAATATTACAAATAAGTTATTAACCCATGCCAGAAATGAAAGAGACAATTAAACTGTTTGTTGTCCTAGGGTAGATTAACAGTGCTCAGGCCACACTTTGACAGTGTCTTCACTAATATGTCAAGAGCCTCACTAAAATCTCCCATGGTGGAAATGACACCAGAAATTCTAAGTCATGGGCGGGGGGCGGTGGTGGTGCAGGGATTCATAACATTCAAAAACCATTTTTAATCGTCCACAAAAGTGAAAAAGTAAGCAACTTACAAACCTTTTCTTCTGCAGTCCAGTGTCTGTATGGGAAATACGTAGTTGTGGCAAAGAGAAGAGTCCACCTCAGTCTTGATGACTGGGGGTTTTCCTGACAGTTGGGGTCTCGGATCCAACTGTTCATTTTCTTCTTCATTACATAACTGTTCAGATTTTATCTGCCTCAGTTTCTTATTCTTCAGTTCTTGTGGGCTTTCACACTTGGCATAGTTCCCCAAATTCCGATTCCTTGGAATCTGCAGCATTGAAATAAGCGTTTCCATCTCACAAGTACAATGCCAGGGGTTGTCATAAAGACGCAGGTAGCTCAGGAGAGGTGTATAAATGAACACTTCCTCTGTCAAGACTTTGATCTGGTTGTGCTGCAGTAAGAGAGTGGTGAGTTTATTTAAACCGAAGAAAGCCTCACTCTCAATTTTGGAGATCTCATTCTGTTGCAGATCCAAGCTTTTCAGCTTTTTAAACTTGGAAAACATGCTGTTCTTCAGTATGCGGATTTTGTTTCTTGCTAACAGCATGTGCAGCAAATCCTGAGGCCAGTCGGGCAGCACATAAACTAGTTTTCTTTCTTGACAATCTAAGTATTTTTCGTGAAGGTACGTGTACACTTCACAGGGGAGGCCTGGCGCATAGCGTTTGACCGGGTTGGAGATTTTCCGGCTCCCACCAGCCCGGCCATGGTTCACTCGGTTTCTTGCACCCCCAGGGCTTGCCTTGCGGAGCTCAGAGGCTTTACAAAAGAAAAGTAGGATTACGATGGTCACCACCCGCATCCTAACATCCAGCTGGTCCCAATTACTTGGTGCGACAGATGGAACAATGAAAGTATTCCTTTGAAATCCAAGTTTGGGTAATCTTAAATAAAGCAGTTCAGGAAGAATGAGACCCAGCTGAGGTACGGCAGTCCCTAGATTGCAAAAGGAAAAAAAATAGAGACCTTTGTGAACACTGCAACTGACGAATAAAATAAAATTTTCAAGTTTTTTTTTCTAAATTATGAAAGTATGATAACACATTTACAGGAGACTTGGAAAATACAAAGCAAAGTTACATATAGTTCCACTATATATTACAATTATTTTTAAGTAGGCAAATTAAGATTTTTTAGTTGGGGTTTCAATATCAAACTCTCAAAAATTAATAGAATAGACAGAAAAGTAGGAGGAAAGAGTAGACCTGAAAAATACTATGAACCAATTCAACATAATCAAGATTTATACAATTTTCACCCAACAGCAGGATACAAATTCTATTCACGTTCCCATAAACTCTAAACCAGGAGACACAGAACTCAAGTTATTTTTTATTTTAAGGCAAAGGCATTCCAATTATTATAATAAAGGTACATGTAGAAAGTAGTGTACAAAGCTCCACGCCCTCCTGCTTGCCTGGTTTCATGGCTAAATGTTTGGGCTCTGAATGTGAATCAAGGCCTAACTTGATTAACTTGATTACTTGCTTAAATGTGTGATCTCAGACTAATTAATTAACCAAAGGAAATGGCAACCCACTCCAATGTTCTTGGCTGGAGAATCTCAGGGACAGAGGAGCCTGGTGGGCTGCTGTCTACGGGGTCGCACAGAGTCGGACACGACTGATGCGACTTAGCAGCATCTTCAGCATCTGTGAAGAGGGACTGATGTTACCTCTAGTATTTTGGGGGAAGATGAAATAGGCTCAGCACATTGAATACTTCACACTTCTTGGTCCAGGGGAAGAACTCAGTTAAACTGTTAGGACTTAGCATTATGAAAACTGAACTAGATTCAAGAAATTAAAGGGATTCTTCTTATATCTTTGATAAGTGCAAACAAGAGTAGGACTCCAACTGATGTTCTGCTGAACTTATTTTTTTGTTTCCTTTGCTGTCTCCCAATCACCAATCATGTTGAATATGGGCTCTATAAATGCTCAGGGTAAATTGCCAACTGTCCTTGCCATCGCCTGCACATCTTGGCTCAAATGTCACCTCAGCAAAACCCTTTCTGGCTGCTCTATTTAAAGTAGCACCCCTTCCCACTCACTGGTGATTCTCTAATCCATTTCTTGTTTTATTTCTCTCCAGAGCATGTATCGCCATCTGTCAAAATAAGTATTTTGCCTCTTTTGTTTATTGTCCTTCTTCCCCAACTAGGATATAAACTTCCTAAGGACAGGAATTTTTCTCTATTTTGTTCACTGCTGTATTTCCAGCACCTGCAGAGTTTCTAGTACATAGCAGGTTCTTGTTAAATGTTTGTTGAATTGCATGAATTCAAGTAACTGCTATTGAAAATATAAATAATCTCATAAATTTAGTTATCTTTTTGGAATCTATTTTTCCCTTCATTATTACTGATGAGTTCCAAAATCTGCACATTTTAAAGAATTTTTTTCATTTTTAAAATTCTGAAATTGATTCTGGTTTGCACTTATTACTTAGGACATAGTTGTAAGGAGGAAGAAATGTTCAAAATGGATTTATAATTAATAACATTTCTGTTGTTATTACCGTGGGGCTCTGAGGTTACGAACAACAGATGTGTTTTCTATTCATTGTCTCAGTGTGAATGCCAGGATCACCCCCTTGCCTGGAGTTTTCCTGATTGTAGGAGTCTCCTCCATTTAGAATGCCTTCTCCCCTCTTTGCCCCAAGAATTCCTTCTATTCACTCTTGTGTGATACCTCACTGTTTCTCTTCTGTCTCAGATATGGAGTCTTACTCATGCCAGTCTAGACCCAGAGAGCTGATTGTGTAACACTTTGCTGTTTAGCTCTTTGCACCTATGTCTTGATTTTACTTCTAGATCACAAGCTGGGCAGGTGTCTCTGGTCCCAGAACTCATCAGGCACTTGGCCTTTCTGATTCTCCACATATCAATCTAAAATTCTTTGTAAAGTTTATGGATATCTAACCTAAAATATAAACATTCTGTCAATTACTATGCATGGTGAATTATTCATGACATTCATGCGGAAGTATTTGTTGGGGAGGAGTGTCCCGATCTCTGCAACTTACTTTAAAATGCATAAGAAATTAAGATGAATTGAGGAATAGAGAGAAAGATGTACAGGTGGGTATGTGATCAAGCAAACATAGTAAAATATGATTTGTAGAATATGGGTGATGGGTATATTCATTGTACAATCCGTCAATTCTCTCAACTTTCTTTGTATGTTTGAAAATTTTCATAATGTTAAAAAGAAACACAACCTCTCAAATTAACAAAAATGTCACACCACAAAAAAACCAAATTGGTTTTCTTCAAATGCTTCGAAGCTAAAAAGCTCTAAGTATATACAGTTTTTTCCCCAAAGTAGTAATTTTCTCTTATCCCCTTTCCTTTTGTAATCCTCAAACAATAATAAACGTATTTTAATTTTAAAGCCCAAAGAAATCATTTTTCTAGGAAAGGAAACCATATACTTTGAACAAGTTACTTACCAGGGGTATTGGTTTGCTTTCTAATGAATATACAGCATTGAATGTAGGGTGGAAAAACTTTAAGTTTAAATATTTGTAATATGTTTTTTAGTAATATGTAACTTGTTTGATTTAGGTCTCTGTAAAAACCTGCAAGAGCTGAATGTCTCTGACTGTCCAACGCTCACAGTGAGTATAAGAAGCTTATTTTACTGTTGTTTATATGGATTCAGACTTGCTCCACTAGAGTACTAATAACACAGAGGTTCTGCCAAAATACATGCCTGTGTGCTCATTTATATTAAATATGGAGAAATAAACACTGCAAAAAAATTTTATCCAATTCATATAATGCTATTATTTATCCTATAGATATGCCCAAGGTTGGAATCTCTGGAAAGTGAAAACTATTCAACAATAACACAAAAATAGTTATATTTATGTTTAAGGTCCAGTATATATGAGACAGAAAAAAATGGGTTCCAGCAGAGACAAGAGGGTCAATTTATCAGTCTTCCTGGCTGTCAACTGTGGTGCATGAACACATAACCCTAGTCAGCTCCTTCCTGGTCCCTGTCTCCAGGCTATCCTCTACTTTCAATCTGTCTTCCACTGCGTGACCACAGATATTCCTTCTAAAAGGTAGATCTGACTATCTTCCACCATTTATACAAATGCCTGTCATCACACTATTGGATAAAGTCAGTTCTTTAAAATTACTGTACTCTGGAGACCCTCAGTGATCTTGCCTCTGCCTCGCTCTCCAGTCTCATCTTCTTCCAAGTCCTGCTGCACAGTAAGTTGCGGCAGCCACAACCTGCTATGTTTTCTTTGCTGCGTGCACCAAGCTCTTCTTGCTGTTCTACCTTTGCACAGGCTGTGCTCTTGACTTGGAGATAGGAGGAACAGAATGAAGAGCCTGATTGCTTCGTGCTCCTCATAAGTCACCAGTTCCAGATTGAAGTCCATGCACCTTGGTACAGGTGAAAAGACTTCATGAATCAGCTCCTTCTTGCCATCTACCCAGCCTCATCATTACAGTTTCTTCTTTCAGATTTCTACTCTATTTCATTCTTTATCTGCATATTTTTAGTACCTACTCTGTTAAAGATATATGATATATAGAGAACTTATATGTTATAAAATAGAGGTGTTTTAGGGAATTTAAGATGAATTAGGTTCCAATTCTTGCCCTCAGGGAGCTTTAGTTCTTGCTTGAAAAAAAGATCATATTCTGTAAATTTGGCTTTCTAATAGGAAAGTCAAAACAAGGCCATCTGTGTTGAATTTGTGAACATCAAAGTCTTTTTTCCAGTTTTAGTCTAATAATATACAGGGCTGATAATTTTATCCAGCTACATTTTACTATTGTCTTTCGTTTTGAGACAAAGACTAAGAGACAGGCTTACATTTAAGGAGTTGAGTAACATTCATTCAAAAAGGTTTGATTTTTAAGAAGCTTGCCTTATGAATATATTACATCCAGAAAGATTAGAGTGCTTTGTGGACAAATTCCACAGACCATCTTGCAGTGTTAAACACAGAAACAGTTTTTGCATTTATGTGCTCAAGTATTTGGGGATTGCAACTTGAGTTCTTTTGTTCTTTTAAATATTGAAAACAAAATTAGTTTGAATTTCCTTCAGACAGGAAAATGAAGAGAATGGTTTGCTTCCTCGTCTCAAAGGAACATCGGATTATTCCATGTTACAGAAAGCCTACTACATCTTCCTCTTGCTGGTTCCCACAGTTACATCTGTGTAGCTACTTCTCTAAGGGTGTTAAACCAGCTTTCTCTCCTCCTCCATGTACCATTTCATCTGCATTTTTGCCGGAATCTTCCAACAGGTGCATAGTCACTTCGATAGTTGACACCATGAATATTTTTGAAGATAGATTCTTTGTATTAAACTATAATGCCACACATTATGCTTGTTCTCTCCATTCTTGTTGGGGAAAAGTATACTGTTTACTTTTTTAAATTTATACACGTATATCGTCTAGTCAAGGCTATGGTTTTTCCCGTGGTCATGTATGGATGTGAGAGTTGGACTGTGAAGAAAGCTGATTGCCGAAGAATTGATGCTTTTGAACTCTGGTGCTGGAGAAGACTCTTGAGAGTCCCTTGGACTGCAAGGAGATCCAACCAGTCCGTCCTAAAGGAGATCAATCCTGGGTGTTCATTGGAAGGACTGATGCTAAAGCTGAAACTGCAATACTTTGGCCACCTCATGCGATGAGTTGACTCACTGGAAATGACTCTGATGCTGGGAAAGGTTGGGGGCGGGAGGAGAAGGGGACGACCGAGAATGAGATGGCTGGATGGCATCACCGACTCTGTGGACATGAGTTTAAGTGAACTCCGGGAGTTGGTGATGGACAGGGAGGCCTGGCGTGCTGTGATTCATGGGGTCGTGGAGAGTCGGACACGACTGAGCGACTGAACTGACTGACTGACTGATCCAAATCCTACATTTCTGTGATGGAATGTCTAGAAAACTTGCTGGCATCTTGAATGCAGTGGCAAAAGTACAGTGTTTATTAAAAGCCCTGTACTTGTTCTCGGGCGTTACTGACACACAGAATGTTTTCTACAGCAGAACTACAGTTTTACACCTTAAAAAAACCCTTGTGTTCTCTTTAAGGTGTGGTTTGCACCTTAAATCAACCAGTTCTTATCCCACGTGCAAGATGCTTTGACCTGTAGGATTTTGTTATTTTAATATTTATGATTCCAAGAAGTAGCTAGGAATAGAATATTAAGCACCAATGGTCCTGCTGAAACTAAACGTTGCCATCGTTTGTGCTGTTAGGTGCAGCCATACTGACCACGCAGAATCCCTCCCCAAACCACATCAGCTAGCCTAGTGACAGTTTACCTCTTCCTGTAATGGCCTATTTCTAGGACAATGTACCACAGATATTTAAAACTAGCAGACCTCTTCTGTATTCCTGGGAAGACTCATCCACCATCATTAAATAAACACAAACCTACTGCTACTCATTCTAGAACATTTTACAAATAGTTACCCACACAAGAAGCAGCACCATTGCAATCCAAGCTTGCAATTCATCTGTTTTGTAAACTGAGTTTAGGGCTCATGATTGAAATCATTCTTTGTTTTTCTGTCTTTCTCATGTTGCAGTCACATTCTCTTGTTCTGGTTTTCAGCTCTCTGGAGGGCTGACTGAATCTTTAAGATTCTCTTGCACAGTTTCCCCGACACTAAATTTCATGTCCAAAATGCATGCAGCCTATCACAGTTAAATCTGACCCAGTAAACTCAGCTTGTGTCTTTAGTGGTTATACAGAAGAAATCGTTCTTTTCCTTTTCCTTTTCTTATGTTATTGTTGAATACTTCATGCACAAGGGAAATAATCATATCCTAAAGAGAGAGCGAGCGATTGGCTTGTTTAGCTTTTGTTGTTCTTCCCTGTTATCTGCTTAATAGAGAGAACTTTGTGTTGTGGGAAAGATTTTTAAAACACACATACACACAGTATATACGGGGCAATGCACAGGTGGGAGCTGGCAATGCAGAGAGGAGGAGACACTGGTCTGCAGCAGCAGCTTCTACTACCAGCCCTTGGGGCACTCACCCCTGTGCTCAAGCAATCATTGTCAATGACAAAGTGACTATTGAAGTTATAATTGTATTAAATTAATGCTAATAAATTTAGATATTTTATTTTATTTCTGGCTGCTCGGGTAACGTTAGCCCTTAACCAAGCATATGTGTTTTTTTCCCTTTTTTTTTTCTTTCTGGGTCCAGCTGTAAAATATTTGGATATAAGAAATGTTGTGTTATTCTTGCAGCCTTGATATTCAGGGTGGATTGTAAAATATAAATTTTTATGAGATTTCAAAGATTAAGATTATTTTGATAACATTATTTACAGATTTAAAAGATGTGGTTATCACAAGTCTGTTGAGGGGGAAACTACTGCATAAAATAACTAACTTGGAATAAATATTTTGCATCAGTAAAAAAAACAAACAAACAACAAAATGTATGCAGCCTATAATTCAGGCCATCTCAAACTCATCGTAAGTTTGGTGAAAGATCTGTTCAGCTGTTTTAAATATTCAGTAATGGAACCACAGAAATGTCACCACACACAAACATCTCTCTCTCGCTCTCTCTCTCTTTCTCTCTCTCTCTCTATATCCGTGTATGGATATGGACTCACTTTTTAATGAAGTCCAGTTGAAAGAGTTTACTACACCCATCTTTCAGAATGATTTTAGTAAGTTTAAAAATGGATCCCTTTTCAATCATTTTCATGTATCTAAAGAATCAAGACTGTTTGACACTTTGACACGAGCTCAAATTTCCTGTCATGGTGTTGAAATGGCAACATTGTGATGGAATGGAACTTTTCCAAAGAAAGGGAACAGTGAACTGAAGTTGCTCAGTCGTGTCTGACTCTGCAACCCCATGGACTGTAGCCTACCAGGTTCCTCCATCCATGGAATTTTCCAGGCAAGAGTACTGGAGTGGGTTGCCATTTCCTTCTCCAGGGGATCTTCCTGACCCAGGGACAGAACTCAGGCCTCCCACATTACAGGCAAACGCTTTACCGTCTGAGCCACCAGGGAAGCCCAAAGAAAGGGAAGGGGAGGGAGTAATGAAGTTGCAAGCAAAGCAGTCTTCTACTTAATTTGATTTATAACTAATAAAGAGTATGAAGAGACCAAGTCTTGCATATACTTTTCTGGGGGCAGGGTGAGAGATGATAGATAATGGGGAAATAGCAAAGCCTGTTAGACTTTAATAAGATTCTTCCCTCTACTATTATGCAGGATGAATCAATGAGATACATCTCTGAGAGCTGCCCTGGAGTCCTGTATCTCAATCTATCTAACACAGTTATCACCAACAGGACAATGAGACTACTGCCAAGGTAATGCTTGTGTTATCTGTATTACCCTGAAAATAGTTATGCTCCTCTAGGCCCTGACTTGCTGTAGTATCACCCAAAGGTAGTGCTCCTTTTACTAACACCCCCCAACTGTGGCACCCCTGTCCTAATAACAGGAGACTGCTTTCAAGTGCCAATGCTCTCCCTTCTTTCTGGGTATCCACTGAATAATTAACTGATCCTTTGCCTTGGCTGGTGTTTTGGTGTCACTCTTGTAGCAATTTGCCCAGTAGCTTGAGTTAAGCTCTGCCTGTCTCTTTCTGGTGGTCCTCATTCTTGGACTTTGAAGCCTGGCCCCTCAATTCTAGTCCAGTGTTCAGACTTCTCTACAACAGAAAGCCAATATCCTGCTTCCTCAGACTGAACTCTGCAGCACTAGGTTCCCTACTGCCATGCTCTGGTTACCTGCTAGGACCCCCTCATTACCTCCAGGAAACCTAATATTTGCTGGGTTTTTTTGACCTATGAACTGTTGACAAGCTAGCACTTCTTTGGAGGAGAAGGCACAGAAGAATACATTTCTAAGAGCTGACAGGATATTCAACTTTATCCAAAATTTACATCATTCAATTTATTCCTTATTTTCACCAAAGAAAAACTAATTAGGAAAGTGTATATGCTCATACTGGGAGAGATTCAAAACATTTTTCAAACTCCTATGAAGGAGTGAATCATTTTTGAGAATGTAACTATTTTTAGATCTTTTTAAAAATGACAATAAGGCATTTAGAGATGCTTAAACAGAGAAAATTCTAGGTGGTACTCTTCCTTTTCTCTCTAACCATTTTCTGGAAATGTGCAAGCCTAGGAAAAGGGTAGTGACATATTTGTTTATCTCATTAATTGACTTGCCACTTTCTATTCAGTCAAATCTACCAAATTTTTCCTTTGAAATTCCTTGCGAGTTTTTTTAAAATAGAGAGTTTTCCTCCATTCCAGGCATTTGATATACATTTTTTTCTTCTATGATTTGTTTTTAAATTTATAACCAAGCTAGAATTTATTTTGGTAGATAAATGAAACAACAATCTAACAGGTTTGAGCCATGTGGCCCAAAGCCTGTTTGTGTGCAGTCCATGAGCTCAGAATATTTGTTTTTTACATCAAGAGTTGTCAAACTCCTGGGGATAGCAGGGTGGAGCAGGGGAGAGGGAGAGATAAATTAAGGGTCTTAGATTAGCATATACATAATACTGTATATAAAATAGATAAACAACAAGGACCTACTGTATAGCACAGGGAACTATATTCAATATCTTATAATAACCTAAAATGGAAAAAATCTGAAAAAGAATATATTATATACATATGTGTGTGTGTATATATATATATGTATACATGTATGTATAGCTGAATCACTTTGCCATACACTGGGACCTAACACAACATTATAAATTAACTATACTTCAGTGATTAAAAAAAAGAGTTGTTAAATAACTAACCAATTATTGCAGCATCATTTACTGAATAAACCTTTTCTCAAGTGATGTGTGATATCTCCTTATATATCTAAAGTTTTTATATAGGTAGTACTAAAAACTCATACCTTCCAATGTTTTTGTACACATTACTATTATCTATGTTCTTGAGGTTATTTATGTCTATTGTATCTGTATGATGAAAATACTATAAAATAGTGTGCTCTCTGCATCTCTTCCCAACTCCATGTTCAATGATCTCTCATTGATAGCTTGAAATCAGCCAAAATGGAATGGAAAATTGCAAATAATACAAAATTAGGACTTGGTTTATTTTTCTGTTGATGTTTAGACTGGAGAAAACAATATAGTAGATTAAAAGTATGTCATGTCTACGAATTATAGAACGGGAGAAAAGATTTGCAAATGATGGCTACTGACAGGGCCTAGTTTCCAAAATATACAGACAGCTCAACTCAACAACAAAAAATCAAAGAACCCAAGTGAAAAGTTGGCAGAAGACCTAAACAGACATTTCTCTAAGGAAGAGATACAAATGGCAAATAGAAACATGAAGAGCTGCTGAACATAGCTAATTATTAGAGAAATGCAAATCAAAACGACAATGAGGTACCACCTCACTCACATGTGTCAGAATGGCCATCATTAAAAAGTCTACAAATAACAAATGCTGGATAGGGTGTGGAGAAAAAGGTACTCTCTTACACTCTTGGTGAGAATACAAGTTGGTGCAGACACTGTGGGAAAAAATATGGAGGTTTCCTCAGAAAACTAAAAATAGAATTACCATATGATCCATTCCTGGGCATATATTCAGACAAAACTATAATTCAAAATGATATATGTACCCCTATATTCATAGCAGCACTATTTACAATAGCCAAGACAATGGAAACAACCTGAATGTCCATCGACAGAAGAATGGATGAAGATGTAGCATATACATACATGATAGAAAATCATAAAAAAGAATGAAATAATGCCATTTGCAGCAACATGGATGAGCTATAAATTGTGATACTAAATTAAGTAAGCCAAAAAGAGAAAGACAAATACCATATGATATCATTTATGTGTGGAATCTAAAATATGACACCAGTGAACTTTACTTATGAAACAGAAACAGAATCATGGACATAGAACAGACTGGTGGTTGCCAAGAAGGAGGGAGTTAGGGGAAGGGATGGAGTGAGAGGTTGGGGTTAGCAGAAGTAAGTGTTTATATGTACAATGGATAAACAGCAAGGTCCTACTGTGTAGCACAGAGAATTATATTCAATATCCTACGACAAATCATAATGGAAAAGAATATTTAAAAGAATGTATGGAAATATATGTATAACTGAATCACTTTACAGCAGAAATTAACACAGAATTGTAAGTCAACTATACTTCCACAAAAAATACTGAAAAAAGGCATGTCATGTTTGTAGCTGCAACACTGTGAATAGCACAAAAAAGTTTCAGTTCAGTTCAGTTCAGTCGCTCAGTCATGTCCGACTCTTTGCGACCCCATGAATCACAGCACGCCAGGCCTCCCTGTCCATCACCAACTCCCGGAGTTCACTCAAACTCATGTCCATCGAGTCGGTGATGCCATCCAGCCATCTCATTCTCTGTCGTCCCCGTCTCCTCCCACCCCCAATCCTTCCTAGCATCAGACTCTTTTCCAGTGAGTCAACTGGTCGCATGAGGTGGCCAAAGTATTGGGAGTTTCAGCTTTAGCATCAGTCCTTCCAATGAACACCCAGTTTAGCAAGTATCTTTTCAGTACTTGAAAACTGTTATCTGAATCAGCAAAGAAGTCACATCATTGATGACTGAGTGAAATCTGGACACACATTTTTCTTTACTTTTGTCTTACCCATTAATATAAACAAATATACTCATATTAGAATTATTGGCTTCCCTGGTGGCTCAGAGGTTAAAGCATCTGCCTGGAATGCAGGAGACCTGGGTTCGATCCCTGGGTTGGGAAGATCCCCTGGAGAAGGAAATGGCAACCCACTCCAGTATTCTTGCCTGGAAAATCCCATGGACGGAGGAGCCTGGTAGGCTACAGTCCATGGGGTTGCAAAGAGTCGGACAAGACTGAGTGACTTCACTTAGCTATTGGAATTATACTCATTCCTCAATTTTTAAAATTTTACTTCTATTTTTTGGTAAAAATAAATATAGCAGACTGACCAATTTTATTTTTCCTTTGAGTACATACAGGAGAAGACAAAAGTACCACCTATATTTATGAGCTTGGCAAAAGTCAATGAATGAAAGCATTGTGTAAGAATCAACTGGCTATACAAAATCAGTAATAAACAGTATTGTGTATGTTACTATTTGTAATTTGTGGGCTATTCATCTTTTATATCTGTAAAATAGTTGATGTAAAATAGTAAGATGTATAATTTTTTAGTAAACATATATACATATGCATATATGTTTTTGAAGAGCCAGTATGCCAATATTGAAAGATAAAATAAATTAGAAACTAAGCCATATTTTTACAATATTTAGTCTCCCTATCAGGAACATTTTGTTTTTCAGTCGCTTAGTTGTGTCCAACTCTTTGCAACTCCATGGGCTGTAGTCCACTAGGTCCCACTGTCCCTTGGATTTCCCAGGCAAGAATACTGAAGTGGGTTGCCATTTCCTCCTCCAGGGGAATCTTCCCGACCCAGGGATTGAACCTGCATCTCCTGCAGTGGCAGGCAGATTCTTTACCAAGGAGCTACCAGGGAAGCCCATCAGGAACATAGTATACTTCAAAAAAATATCTTTTTCAAATGCTCTTCAGTTCAGTTCAGTTGCTCAGTCGTGTCCGACTCTCTGCGACCCCATGAATCACAGCACGCCAGGCCTCCCTATCCATCACCAACTCCCGGAGTTCACTCAAACTCATGTCCATCGAGTCGGTGATGCCATCCAGCCTTAGATGTCTCAACATTTTGTTTTATTCATAAAGATAGTCTTTGTGGTGTCTTTTTAATTGCCATTGTGCATGGTATCCTTTCTGATTACGATTCCTCATTATATTTTCTAAATGAATAGTTTTGGATTTGGATATGATTTACATGTATCTTTTTAAACTTTTCATTTGTATGATTTAATTGACTTCTTTCCTTCTAAAATAAGAAAACAGAGATATGAAATTACTTTTAAAGAAGAACTTAGGCAAAGCTTGTATGATTTGATAAGTATTATTCTCCTTTTCTGAACAAACTGTTGTATATTTGCTTATCTCTTTGACCCAATAATTATTTAGAAGAGAAACTTGTTTTTAATTCTAGTTTTGTACACTGTGGTCAAGAAATGTGGACAGAATTATTTCTACTCTTTGAAATTTATGGAGATTTCTTGGTGGACTACTTAATATAATCAATTTCAATAAATCATCCATGAATGTTTAAAACAAGAGTTTCTTTCAGAAAACAAAATTTCTATGTATATATGCATGTGTATGTGTAAATTCTTCATTAAGAATTTACATAGTGATACAGTAGTTGCCTATTATAATGAAGTTTTTATTATTTTTATGTTATTTAACTCATAAGGATTAATAAGTAGTATGTTTGTACATACAATCTATCTATAAATTGTAGCATGTGTTTACATAAAATTATATTTCTCTATCCTGGTTGATGTTTCTTTGTCTTAAATTCTTTTAAAATGCTATTTACACATTCACCTTTGTTTTCTTTTGCTTGTGGCTTTGTGAAATAACTTTCTGTATACCCATAATTTTTAACCTTTGTGTTGCTATATTTTAGGTTTATCTTTCACATGTAGCAATAGCTAATTTCTATTTAAAAAAATTTCAATCTCTTTGCCTTTTTAAGAAAGTGGTTTAAAAGACTAATATTTCTTGTCAAAACTGAGTATGTGGTCTTATTTTTATCATCTTTATGTTTTTTATTTATTTTTATGTTACTGCACTGTACTTATCTTTTCTGCTTTTTGTTATAAAATGTGTTATATTTATAATCTGAATGCATTTAGATAAATGCATATTTTGTTGTGTATTCTAACTAGTGGCTATTTCCATGTTTTTTAAAAACATGCTTTATAATGCATTTCTCTAATTATCAAAGTCACAATGAAATACTAACTTTGGCTCCCCCTGTGTTCGACATTACTTTGACAACAAAGGTCCGTCTAGTCAAGGCTATGGTTTTTCCTGTGGTCATGTATGGATGTGAGAGTTGGACTGTGAAGAAAGCTGATCGCCAAAGAATTGATGCTTTTGAACTGTGGTGCTGGAGAAGACTCTGGAGAGTCTCTTGGACTGCAAGGAGATCCAACCAGTCCATTCTAAAGGAGATCAATCCTGGGTGTTCATTGGAAGGACTGATGCTAAAGCTGAAACTGCAATACTCTGGCCACCTCATGCGATGAGTTGACTCACTGGAAAAGAGTCTGATGCTAGGAAGGATTAGGGGTGGGAGGAGATGGGGACAACAGAGAATGAGATGGCTGGATGGCATCACCAACTCGATGGACATGAGTTTGAGTGAACTCCGGGAGTTGGTGATGGACAGGGAGGCCTGGCGTGCTGTGATTCATGGGGTCGCAAAGAGTCGGACATGACTGAGCGACTGAACTGAACTGACTGAACTGTGTTCAACAGAGATCTAATACATTCTAATTTTCCCTTGAACTTGATGTTCCTCTACTTTGACTCACCTATATGTAAATACATACTAATTGTGATTTTTATCATCTAACTTTATTTTTAATATTGATTTTTGGTGTCTGTACTCAATATCGTAATCATATTTATGATTAGGTAGTCCTAACTTGAAGGAAATGGCAACCCACTCCAGTGTTATTGCCTGGAGAATCCCAGGGATGGGAGAGCCTGGGGGGCTGCCGTCTATGGGGTCGCACAGAGTCAGACACAACTGAGGTGACTTCGCAGCAGCAGCAGCAACTTGAGTTTGGGAGAAGGAAATGGCAACCCACTCCAGTATTCTTGCCTGGAGAATCTCATGGACACAGGACTCTGGCAGGCTAGTCCATGGGGTTGCAAGAGTTGTACACGACTTAGTGAGTAAACCACCATCACCACCAACTGTAGTTTTGTCATTCACTGATGGTCTATTTGTATCACAATTTCCTTATTCTTTAATTTTGATTTTGATTCATCCTATGATGACTGGAATCTGGAGGAGGAACAACAGACTGGTTCCAAATAGGGAAAGGTGTACGTCAAGGTTGTATATTGTCACCTTGCTTATTTAACTTATATGCAGAGTACATCATGAGGAACGCTGGGCTGGAAGAAGCACAAGCTGGAATCAAGATTGCCGGGAGAAATATCAATAACCTCAGATATGCAGATGACACTACCCTTATGGCAGAAAGTGAAGAGGAACTCAAAAGCCTCTTGATGAAAGTGAAAGAGGAGAGTGAAAAGGTTGGCTTGAAGCTCAACATTCAGAAAACAAAGATCATGGCATCTGGTCCCATCACTTCATGGGAAATAGATGGAAAAACAGTGGAAACAGTGTCAGACTTCGTTTTTTTGGGCTCCAAAATCACTGCAGATGCTGATTGCAGCCATGAAATTAAAAGACGCTTGCTCCTTGGAAGGAAAGTTATGACCAACCTTGATAGTATATTAAAAAGCAGAGACATTACTTTGCCAACCAAGGTCCGTCTAGTCAAGGCAATGGTTTTTCCCGTGGTCATGTATGGATGTGAGAGTTGGACTGTGAAGAAGGCTGATCGCCGAAGAATCGATGCTTTTGAACTGTGGTGTTGGAGAAGACTCTTGAGAGTCCCTTATACTGCAAGGAGATCCAACCAGTCCATTCTAGAGGAGATCAATCCTGGATGTTCATTGGAGGGACTGATGCTAAAGCTGAAACTGCAATACTTTGGCCACCTCATGCGACGAGTTGACTCACTGGAAAAGACTCTGATGCTGGGAAAGGTTGGGGGCGGGAGGAGAAGGGGACGACGGAGAATGAGATGGCTGGATGGCATCACCGACTCGATGGACATGAGTTTGAGTGAACTCCGGGAGTTGGTGATGGACAGGGAGGCCTGGCGTGCTGTGATTCATGGGGTCGCGGAGAGTCGGACACAACTGAGCGACTGAACTGAACTGAACTGATATATAGAGAGTATTTCTGCCTGGATAATTCCATGGACAGAGAAGCCTGGTGGGCTACAGTCCATGGAGTCGCAAAGAGCAGAGTCGGACATGACTGAAGTGACAAAGACACATGCATGATGACTGGAAACATGGTTTTACAAACTCTTTATCTGGAAATATGTGCAAATATTAGATTTTCAGTCATTGCTTTCTGAAGATGACTTTTTGTTGTGTCAGAGGATGAACAACAAATTCTCTCAGGGTATACTTCTTGAATCATGTCCCTTACTCTACTTAAAACCCTACAAATGCTGCTCCATAATCTTCACTATTTCAAGTTAAAGAAAATTCTAAAGCCAGCCTGATTTTTCTCTTCTTTTGTTAGTAATCTATTTTTTTTCTGCCAAGATGCTGGCAGGAATTTCCTTTTCTCTGAGAAATTAAAAACATTTTCCAAACTTGTGTTCTTTTAATTAATTTTTCCTGGGACAGAGTAAACCTTTTGGACATTAAAACTAATTTTCTCAGCTAAAAAAGAGATAGTTTTCTCTTTACTTTTCTATTAACTAAAGTCCTTATTCAAATTTCATCGTTTTCCACTCGTGTTCTTTTATTTTTGCTCTAGGATCCAGTGTAAGCTTCCATACTACATTCAGCTATCATTTCTTCTTAGTGCCCTCCAGTTTGTACCAGTCCACAGTTGTTCCTTGTATCTCATGACCCTGACACTTGAATAAAACCGTTTATTTATGACACTTGAAGAATACTGTTTATTTATTTTGTAAACAATCTCTCAATTTGGGTTAACTGATGGATTTTTTTTTTTTTTAATGTTTCAACCCTATTTGTTTTATCTTAAGAATCCCCTTTCATTTTCAGGTCAGATTTTTATTACTGTCCTTCAAAGCTATCATCTTATCTCTCATCATTGTTTTCTCAGCAATACTGCATTCTCTGTACCAATAGTTCTCAAAGTGTGTTCCAAGGACAGCAGTGTATCAGTAAATGTTTAATAACTGGCTGAGGTAGGGGGTTAAGGTATGTTTTGATTTGTAGGATTTACTGATTTCTGTGACATAAATAATTCCATCATGTCCAGTTTTAAGCTACCAACATGCCACTGAATGTAGAGTTGAGAAGAGATGCTAACAATTGGTTCTCATGGGCTAGTGCAAGCCAGCTCCAGCAACACCTCTGTGGAGGGCCTCTGACTCTTTCAGGAATTCTGTAGGATTCTCTGCCCTGCAATATAGAACATCAGTCAGTAGTTTTCTTTAGAAATTCTACATTCAGATATATATGTGTGTGTGTGAATGAATATATGTGCATGTATGAATGTGTTTATATATATAGTACATGTGTATATGTCTATGTATGTATTTTATCTATCTATAGATAGAAAGTGAGTCGGGGGGGCTGGAGAGGGGATAGAGAGATACATATTTAAAAATCTATAAATCCATATGTGAAAATCTGAACTCTTTAAAGTAGACAATTTGGGAGTAGCATATATCACTTTTTTAAAAAAAACTCAAAACATTTTTTCCAACCATACTTTGTGATAACTTTTTCTTCTAGGAAATTTAAAATAATAGTACAGCTCTGCATAGTTTTTTAAGGATGTTTATTTTACAAATGAAGCTGTTATCTTTAGTGGGCAACATGTAGGAAAATAGGACCTAAAATGAGAATTTTGTTTTGATTTTAACTTCTAGTTCTTGCTATTGAGACGACGACAACATTCAGGATAAATGCTACTTGATACTGATGTTTTTCATCATATGAAAAAATGTACACTGACTTTATCTATAATAAAAATACATTTCATAATGATTCTCTATTTCTGCTCTGCTTTCTATTGCTTTAATCATGCTTGGGTATGTAATAACATCTTTTAAGCTATAAATAACTAGAGAAGTGTTGTTTGTTGCTGTTCTCATTCTCTCTCTGGTGCCTTTAGTGTTTCTTTCCAAAGACAAATGTAATTTGTTTGCCTTTCTTGGCAACAGTGATTTGCCAGTTTTTAATCTGAATATTTTGCCTCACTTCTTTGGAGACTTGCTCAGTTTTCTAAAGCTGAAAACAAGGGCTGCCCATAGCTCGTGCCCATTTCAAAGTATTTTTTGCTTTTAAATATTTCCTGAATTAAACCCTGTCCATTTATTCCATTGCCACAGTCGAGGTGGCATTCTCAATACCTCATTTGGCGCAGCATCCAGATGGTTCACCCTTGGTCTCTCTTCCCTTATGTTGTGAGGTGTACTATCCTGAACTTAGTCTTATCATGTCTTTGACGTGCTTAAGGTCTAGACTCTTCCTTTGCTGTTCTTTATCATTATCTGATCAAACTTATCTGCCTACATTTTCCAAAGGAAACTCTCTGGTCAGTTGATTGATACATACTTCTCTTTCTCTACAAGCTTGAGTGCCTTTCTCCTCTCTTTGCTAATCTGCAGACTTTACATCTCAAGTCACACCATCTATCAGAACTCCACAGTGATTCCTCCCTGAGTTCTAGTAGCAACATTCATTCACTTATTTATTGATCAACTGCTGTTTCCAATTCTGGGCACAGAGTGGTGAGTAAAGATATTAATATTATGATCTTTGCTTCTTAATGGAGCCTTATATGCTATAGAAGCATGATGTCTATTTTTCCTATAGATGAATCAACCCTTAAACTGACTGGCAACTTCTTATTGACAAGTACTCTCATGGTATATAGTCTCACCACAGTTCATCAGAGTGGGGTAGACAGAGTAAGCTGTGGCCGTGACTGGAAATCCTTAGCGTCCACCCTGTAAATAGGAGGTCAAGTCACTGCATTTGGATTTTCTGCAGGAATTCTATTAAAAAATTGCCTCTGCAAGACTAACTCCAGTACTCAACTCAAAAGAATCCATATGCAAATACTCTCTTTTACAGACTGTACCTTGTGTTGAGATTTTTCAGAGAAATGTTAATTTATATACAGAATTCTACATTCCTTCTAGTAATAGCTACCCTCAGATGTTGAAGATCTAACACAGAGGGCCTCAATTCTTTAATGGATAAAAAACCCAAAGAAAGAAGAAAAAGTGATCTCTGTAGTTTCTGTAAGAATTGTGATGTCTTAAAGATTATAGTAACAGTAGAAAAATAAATCACAAAAAGAACCTTCCCCACACACAAAAGAAAAAGTTATCAAATAGTAAGAAAACATTGTCTGAAAATACTGCCTCAAGTGTAATTAGAATTATCAAGTCATCTCTGGATTGGAAAAATGATGAACCAGATCTTACTCATATAAGGGAAATATTTCTTTGCCAAAATTCAGGATAACAAGTGGCAATATTGCATAAAATTTGCCAAGTGTGATTTCACTGTCAACCAATATTTTTCTCATCCCCCAAAGCTCTAAGTCTGCGGCACTATAAAAGCCTAGAAAGGCTAACAGAGCCACTCAAGGTTTGTGTTTTACTTTCAAATCGATGGTTCCCATGAGGTTCCACTTTGAAGAGAGAGATCTAGACTTCTAATCTCAGAGTCATTTAGTTTAATTAAATGACTCTTTTGCCAAACCTGGGGTCAGTGGATCCTCCAAGAAGATCATGAATGGAAATCAGGGGTTCCATAAATTTTGATAGGAGAA
Source organism: Moschus berezovskii (assembly GCF_049115385.1). Taxonomy (NCBI): domain Eukaryota; kingdom Metazoa; phylum Chordata; class Mammalia; order Artiodactyla; family Moschidae; genus Moschus; species Moschus berezovskii. The sequence goes on along the minus strand of NC_142462.1, from coordinate 52,089,511 downwards.
AAAAGAAATCTCTATTTTCACTAAGCTCTAACTGAAATATAGATTTAAAAAATCAGGGTAGTATTAGCAGTCCCTGGGACTCTTTCACTCATACAAATCACAATTATTTTCTCATCACAGGTATTTTCTTATAGTTGTTACAAATATTTAAAATTATCATTGGTACTCAGTACTGCTTCAAAAGCATTGTAGTTAATAGACTTGTCACTAGATGTTGTTGTTTAACATGCTAATAAAGAAGCACATATATTATTTCACTCATTTGGTTTCTAAAAATATTTTAATAATGTCTTTGGATAAAATTGGCTGCCTTTGTAATTGTATTTTATTTTATACATTAAAAACATTATGCTGACAAAGGGGCCATAGATCCAAAAGTATCTGTGACACACAAAAAGTTAAAAGCTGCCTGTTCAATTCTCATTTTTGACTCACTGGAAAAGACTCTGATGCTGGGAAAGGTTGGGGGCGGGAGGAGAAGGGGACGACCGAGAATGAGATGGCTGGATGGCATCACCGACTCTGTGGACATGAGTTTGAGTGAACTCCGGGAGTTGGTGATGGACAGGGAGGCCTGGCGTGCTGTGATTGATGGGGTCGCGGAGAGTCGAACACGACTGAGCGACTGAACTGAACTGAATGGATCACATGCACTTAAAGAAACTGAAAAATAGACTTGGACCAGACTTGAATATATTTGAATATGCATGACTGTGTAAGTAATGGTTTCATTATTATACCTGAAGAAAGACTGACTGGGGTACAGAGCTTAAAAATGGGTTAGGAAGAACGGGCAGCAGACAGAGGCACAGAAACGACGGCGGACTACCAGTCTCACTGGGGTTAACGGGTCACACGCGGTTTTACCACCGCGACTGAAACACGGTGCAGATGGACTCTGAGGCCCTCAGACTCTTCAAATTAGTTGTATGCACCACTATTGTCAGGTAAGTACCTATTCCATTAAATGGAAAAAAGATAGGTCAAACTTTGTAAGAATAATTCATAGGTATTGTTTGAGACAGTAGTAGCAATAATAACAATATATGTATTTTTAAAGATTCTACCATATTCCTGCTGATTTTAATCATCAAAAATCACCCTCAATATAACACTATTATATATACATTCTTATGTAATTGTCACATCTTTATTAAGAGGAAAAAGCAGATACGTTAGGTTCATGTTACAGAAAACTAAGGTTCAGGGAAGCTGGAGGCCACACAGTTGGTCAGGGTTAAAAAAAAAGATAATGCTATAATCTCCACTTAATAAATGCGGAAACAGTCTCTGAGCAGTTAAGGGGCAGTTGCAGTAAGTGTCAGGGCTGGGATTCAAATCCAATTTGGTCAGATTCCAAAACCCTGTGTATTTTCCATTGTGTCATGCTGCCTGCTTCACTATATTCCTTTCTCCAAATTGGAAGCTAAAAAGTTCTTAGGAATGACAACCCCCCAAGACAACTGTACTTTACTTAGTTGAATCACAGGGGTTTAATTCAGGGAGAGGAAGACAAAGCATTTCTAAAACTTTGGCAATGCTCTCAGGGGCCCCAGAAGGGTCGTGTCTTTGGGATTTTAGTGCTGCTTTCTCCTTTAGAGCCCCGCCCACCCAGCCACTGGGGAATCCAGAAGACTTCCCTCTCTGTTCCACTGAATCTCATGGAAATAGCCATTACCAGAGGGAAATGTGTATGAGTCAAATAATCTGCTACAGCATATGAATTATATCATATGATATTTTCAGATTTCGGAAATAAATCTGATTAATGATCAAAGCTTGCACATCTAATTTCCCATTTATGTGAAAGTAAACTTTATTAGTCATTTGTGGGCTTTTGAGGGACAGAAAGGCATTTTCCTCCTACTTTTTGTTCTTTATGCTTTCTAGTTCACTGTTAAACTGCTGCAGATCACAAGCCAAGATCATGTTTTAAATTCTATTACAAGAGCAGAAGTGAGAGTTCTTGCACTTTTAAAAAATGCCAGGCTTAGGAGGGCTTTGAAAGTTGCCCAGAGTGTCCTCAAACTGTGAGTCTTGCAGAGAGTTGTCCTAAAGACCCTCCTTTTTCCTGAAAGCTCTCATTTTGGTTATGGTGGTAATGCCATAGTTAATCTGTTGCAACTCCAGTGAGATTTATAGCCTGATATGGTTTTATTCCTCTCATATGTTGCCCACATATTTGCAGACTATTCTTAATCCACTTTTAGGCTCTGTGTATCAGTCAGTCTTTCTTTAGTTATAATAATGAAACTGTTACTTAGAAAATCATGCATATGCAAATCTATTTTTTCAAGCCATTTGCTTACTATGACCATTTTAAGAGCCAATTATGTTTAACTTTGCCTCCTTTCTGCCCCAAATCCTAACTCTCACGTAACAGTTAATCACCATTTAAATGTTTACAAAGAGTTTGTCCTCCTAGACATCTGCATTGTTATTTCGACGCTCCAATATAAAAGCTAAATGCAACAACACAAACTGAAACTGCTTTCAAACACAAACTAACTTGCAAACAATATGAATGCACAAACCTCCCCCGCCCCCAAAGCTTTATCCCAAGCGGTTTTCTTAAAAATCTAGACAAATATTTATTTTCATTTGAAATGTGATTATGCATTATCTGATATGCTACTGCAATCTCCTTAACAGGAAGAGAATTAACAATAAAGTTCAACTCTTGAATATCTGCAAGGAGAAAAGATTACTTTACAGTTTTACTTCTCTTTGTCACAGTGGCTTAACAAAGATGTGAGGAAACAGCTTAAGTATAATCACTTTCCTTCCTCTCTACTCTCTCCCTGTCTTCTCAGGTACTTCTGCAATTTACAGAATCTTAGTTTGGCTTACTGCAGAAAGTTCACAGACAAAGGTTTACAGTACCTGAATTTGGGGAAAGGATGCCACAAGCTCATCTATCTGGACCTTTCCGGCTGCACCCAGGTTTGTCTTTCAGCCTTCTCTTTCCTGCAACAGGCAAAGAAGTCCTCCAGAGAACGGGCTGCATCCAGCCCCAGCCCTCATGTTATACTGACGCTGTGCACGGACTGCAGCACACTTTTCAGAGGTTTTCAATTACATGAACACAGCTGCTTAAATTTTCCCCAGGATCGCTACTATAGGCTCTTGGCTTCCCTCCACTGGAGTGTCACATCCACGAAGAGGCAGAGCTCATTGGATGATGAAGCAGACCACTTCTGTGTAGATACTCTGTGCACAATTATGATAGCAGAGTCCAAATACTGAAAACTTTTTAGAATTGCTACCAAGATACAAACAAAGAAAAATATTTGGGGGTGAGGGTGGGGAGAATTTGCAAAGAACTTCCTGAAAAGTTAGTTTGCTTCCACGTGGACTCTGAGAGTAAATAGTATTAGGTAAAATGCTACAAGTGATAAATGTAAGAGAGGAAATACAACAAACATAATGATTTTTTTTAATTGCATTATATCCTTGGGCTAAATAACATGAAGATTTGAGGTCTACATGGGGAAATATTTAAGTCTAAAGGAACAAGACAAGAAACTTGGGCAGAAAATAGTGTGGAATTGTGGAGGGTATGGCATGGCACTGTGGAAGCAGTTCCTTCTTCCTTGATAGTTTCTTCTGCTCTGTTTTGTTAGATTTAAGTCACCATTCATTTAACTTTTCTTCCACCTCTCTGTGTATTGCTATTAGTGTCATAGTATAGGCCTTAGGGAGCATCACTACGAACAAAGCTAGTGGAGGTGATGGAATTCCAATTGAGCTATTTCAAATCCTGAAGGATGATGCTGTGAAAGTGCTGCACTCAATATGCCAGCAAATTTGGAAAACTGAGCAGTGGCCTCAGGACTGGAAAAGGTCAGTCTTCATTCCAATCCCAAAGAAAGGCAAGGTCAAAGAATTCTCAAACTACTGCACAATTACACTCATCTCACACGCTAGTAAAGTCATGCTCAAAATTCTCCAAGCCAGGCTTCAGCAATATGTGAACCGTAAACTCCCAGATGTTCAAGCAGGTTTTAGAAAAGGCAGAGGCACCAGAGAGCAAATTGCCAACATCTGCTGGATCATGGAGAAAGCAAGAGAGTTCCAGAAAAACATCTATTTCTGCTTCACTGACTATGCCAAAGCCTTTGACTGTGTGGATCACAATAAACTGTGGAAGATTCTGAAAGAGATGGGAATACCAGACCACCTGACCTGCCTCTTGAGAAACCTCTATGCAGGTCAAGAAGCAACAGTTAGAACTGGACATGGAACAACAGACTGGTTCCAAATAGGAAAAGGAGTACGTCAAGGCTGTATATTGTCACCTTGCTTATTTAATCTATATGCAGAGTACATCATGAGGAACGCTGGGCTGGAAGAAGCACAGGCTGGAATCAAGATTGCCGGGAGAAATATCAATAACCTCAGATATGCAGATGACACCACCCTTATGGCAGAAAGTGAAGAGGAACTCAAAAGCCTCTTGATGAAAGTGAAAGAGGAGAGTGAAAAGGTTGGCTTGAAGCTCAACATTCAGAAAACAAAGATCATGGCATCTGGTCCCATCACTTCATGGGAAATAGATGGGGAAACAGTGGAAACAGTGTCAGACTTTATTTTTGGGGGCTCCAAAATCACTGCAGATGCTGATTGCAGCCATGAAATTAAAAGACGCTTACTCCTTGGAAGGAAAGCTATGACCAACCTTGATAGTATATTAAAAAGCAGAGACATTACTTTGCCAACAAAGGTCCGTCTAGTCAAGGCTATGGTTTTTCCCATGGTCATGTATGGATGTGAGAGTTGGACTGTGAAGAAAGCTGATCGCCGAAGAATTGATGCATTTGAACTGTGGTGCTGGAGAAGACTCTTGAGAGTCCCTTGGACTGCAAGGAGGTCCAACCAGTCCATTCTGAAGGAGATCAATCCTGGGTGTTCATTGGAAGGACTGATGCTGAAGCTGAAACTCTAATACTTTGGCCACCTCATGTGATGAGTTGACTCACTGGAAAAGGCTCTGATGCTGGGAGGGATTGGGGGTGGGAGGATTTGGGGATGACAGAGAATGAGGTGGCTGGATGGCATCACCGACTCGATGGACATGAGTTTGAGTGAACTCCGGAAGTTGGTGACGGATAGGGAGGCCTGGCGTGCTGTGATTCATGGGGTCACAAAGAGTCAGACACGACTGAGCGACTGAAATGAACTGAACTGAACTGAAACTGATGGTCATCATTCTATGAAAATAATATAATGACACAAATGAGAACTGTTACTATACACCAGGCACCATGTTGAGTGTTTCATACATATCAAATTTACTATTCATACAATTGCTGTGCAGTATAGCTTATTTAGATGAAAAACTAAGGTTCTCAGGGTTGCACAGCTGGTAAAAGCATACTAGTACTGCTCTAAGCAGGTATTCCTGGAAGGAATACAGGGACAGAATGGATTTCTCCTGCAAGTTCTTGAATGGACAGAATCTTACTTAGCCACCACCACTGGCATATCATGGTTTCCTGCTACACTAGGCATTGGGGAGGATGTAGGGGAAAGGATGTGGGGGATGCTAAGCTAGGGCTGCAAGGCTAGAATTTGCATTTGTTTAAATCCAATCTACTGATATATCAATAGTTTGCTAAGCACCAACATCTGCCACTCTATGATCAAGATGGCCTTAATGTTCCCTCCAGATAGAAAAAACCTCAGATAGGCTTCTTTCTGACCCTGAATCCCTGACCTCCTTTTTCTTACTTTAGAAAAACTTGCAGTTGTACATTCTGTTTTTGCTCCCTTTGAGATGTCAACTTCTTAAAAAGTTTCTTAGCTGTTTTACAATCCATGAATGTCTTCTCAAGGACCTGGGAGCCAGCCTTTGATATGTAATCATCAAGAGAGAGCACGCCTGTATCTCTCAGTCTCCGTGGAATGCCGGGGGCCTAACTTGGATATGAATGTCAGCAAACACAGATGGCCTGATCACAAAGGAAGAGTATTTGCAAATTCAGAAATAACTCAATATACTTTAGACACATCCCACTGATCAATCTCTCCCTGAAAGATACATCCTTTAGTCCTTCTTTTAAAATTAAATTTTACTGGACTATAGTTGATTTACAATGTTGTATTAGTTTGTGCTGTACAGCAAAGTGAATCAATTATACATATACATGTATCCACTCTTTTTTAGATTCTTTTCCCACATAGGTCATTATAGAGTATTGAGTAGAGTTTCCTGTGCTATACAGTAGGTTCTCATTAGTTACCTATTTTATATATAGTAGTGTCTAACTCACCTCAATGCTTTAGAACCCTCCTCATGGTGTGACTTAACTCCTCTTTCTTCCCAGTTTCCACCAAGTAATTATTGCAGCAACAACACAAACACAAGCATAGACACACAAACACACATACACAAGACCTAAGGTGAAATAGACTGGTTCCAAATAGGAAAAGGTGTACGTCAAGGCTGTATATTGTCACCTTGCTTATTTAACTTATATGCAGAGTACATCATGAGGAACGCTGGGCTGGAAGAAGCACAGGCTGGAATCAAGATTGCTGGGAGAAATATCAATAACCTCAGATATGCAGATGACACTACCCTTATGGCATAAAGTGAAGAGGAACTCAAAAGTGTCTTGATGAAAGTGAAAGAGGAGAGTGAAAAGGTTGGCTTGAAGCTCAACATTCAGAAAACAAAGATCATGGCATCTGGTCCCATCACTTCATGGGAAATAGATGGAAAAACAGTGGAAACAGTGTCAGACTTTATTTTTTTGGGCTCCAAAATCACTGCAGATGCTGACTGCAGCCATGAAATTAAAAGACGCTTACTCCTTGGAAGGAAAGTTATGACCAACCTTGATAATATATTAAAAAGCAGAGACATTACTTTGCCAACAAAGGTCTGTCTAGTCAAGGCTATGGTTTTTCCCGTGGTCATGTATGGATGTGAGAGTTGGACTGTGAAGAAAGCTGAGCACAGAAGAATGGATGCTTTTGAACTGTGGTGCTGGAGAAGACTCTTGAGAGTCCCTTGTACCGCAAAGAGATCCAACCAGTCCATTCTAAGGGAGACTAATCCTGGGTGTTCACTGGAAGGACTGATGCTAAAGCTGAAACTGCAATACTTTGGCCACCTCATGCGACGAGTTGACTCACTGGAAAAGACTCTGATGCTGGGAAAGGTTGGGGGCGGGAGGAGAAGGGGACGACAGAGAATGAGATGGCTGGATGGCATCACCGACTCTGTGGACATGAGTGTGAGTGAACTCCGGGAGTTGGTGATGGACAGGGAGGCCTGGCGGGCTGTGATTCATGGGGTCGCGGAGAGTCGGACACAACTGAGCAACTGAACTGAACTGAACTGAAGGTTAAATATTTTCAAACACAGCTCAAAGTCAGAGGTTTCAAACTGATGACCTTCTGGCCAGATATTTATGCAAAACATATGGATATAATCTGTCTTTAAATTTTGAGTCAACATTTAGAATTTTGGAGTTTTCAAATAAAAATCTAGACTTCAAGCTTCTCTTGAAAAAAATACATAAGAACTAACAAACTTGGGCCTGCATTCCCACATGGTAACAAGGGGCTGGAACAGAGTCAGCCTCACCCCCTTGAAATGGAGCCCTCTCCTCAGTTTACCACCCTCTCCTCCACTCACTAATGTCCAAACATGCACTTACTCTGGGACAGTTACCACTTCACTGCATTGCCTGCCTGTCTTAGTAGGTGTCTGAGTTTGGTCTGAATGTATCAAGAATAGATTTTGTTTCTTAACTGATCCTTAATTTGTAATTCTCAAACCACAGTGATGTTAGTATTTCACATCATGCAAAACAATGTTAGGGTGTTTGTTTTTTATTCATCTATATTCCATTTCCCTTTGTTCACTGAATAATTTAACAGCAAACAGAGATTTAACCTTAGTTGTCAGCCACTGGAAATTTTACCATTTGAAACTTTGTAAGAAATGGGCTCATTATGAACGATAGATATTTTAATAATGGCTGCTGCTATAACTTCAGGACGAATCAGTGTTGTGCGCCTGAGGGACTTACGAAGTCTTTTGAGGAGGTTTCATCTACTTTCCTGGCTCCATCTAACTACCTGTGAGGATTGTTTCACCCTACCTGGTCTAATTGCATTGGTATGACAATACAAAATGGTTTCAAAGAAGGAAAACTGACTATTCACAGGTTTTATAGGTTCGTCCCTTGGAAACTAAAATGTAGTTTCTTTTTATATGTTTGGAATTTTGCGCTATGAAGACATGTGTTAATATATCTGACCAAGGAAAAATGTCCTAATAAAATAAAAAGAGTTGAGAATAGAAGCTTACGACTAAATGTTTTTCACTGAGAGCCTGCTGCATACTGGGCACTGTGATGTGTAAAATAGCATCTCTGTCTTTGGAAACTCTGGATTAACATAAACAAAATATGTCAAAAGCTAAATGTTAATGCAGTCATGGCTGCCCAAAAAAGGAAAGATGTACTTATACAATATTGTGAAAGTATGTGAACCATACTTGTTAGAAAAAAAAAATAAGTGGATGATGGAGAACTACAAAGATAAGTGAAAATCAATTACATATGCTTTAGAAATATTCTACATTCTTATGGGATTGGATAAACACTGTTCAGTTCAGTCACTCAGTCGTGTCCGACTCTTTGCGACCCCATGAATCACAGCATACCAGGCCTCCCTGTCCATCAGATGACACCACCCTTATGGCAGAAAGTGAAGAGGAACTAAAAAGCCTCTTGAGGAAAGTGAAAGAGGAGAGTGAAAAGGTTGGCTTGAAGCTCAACATTCAGAAAACAAAGATCATGTCATCTGGTCCCATCACTTCATGGGAAATAGATGGAAAAACAGTGGAAACAGTGTCAGACTTTATTATTTGGGGCTCCAAAATCACTGCGGATGCTGATTGCAGCCATGAAATTAAAAGACGCTTACTCCTTGGAAGGAAAGTTATGACCAACCTAGATAGTATATTAAAAAGCAGAGACATTACCTTGCCAACAAAGGTCCGTCTAGTCAAGGCTATGGTTTTTCCAGTGGTCATGTATGGATGTGAGAGTTGGACTGTGAAGAAAGCTGATCGCCGAAGAATTGATGCTTTTGAACTGTGGTGTTGGAGAAGACTCTTGAGAGTCCCTTGGACTGCAAGGAGATCCAACCAGTCCATTCTGAAGGAGAGCAATCCTGGGTGTTCACTGGAAGGACTGATGCTAAAGCTGAAACTGCAATACTTTGGCCACCTCATGCGACAAGTTGACTCACTGGAAAAGAGTCTTATGCTGGGAGGGATTGGGGGCGGGAGGAGAAGGGGACGACAGAGAATGAGATGGCTGGATGGCATCACCGACTCTGTGGACATGAGTTTGAGTGAACTCCAGGAGTTGGTGATGGACAGGGAGGCCTGGCGTGCTGACTGTAGGGTGCATTAAATTATATGACTGATTTCCTAGTGAATACTAGCACTTACATGTTCACCGGCATGTTATCATCTTTGATGTGGCTGAAGTAATGCCTCTGCCCAGTTTCTTCTCTTTGGAAAAACCTCTGCTCCTTCTTGGCCTGAATTGTGATAGGGCTGCTGCAGTGAGCCCTCTAACTATCCTCTGCAAAGAAAAAAATTAAATCACCTGAAAACTCACCACCCAGAAATAATCAACACTACTAGAATTTCAGGGTCTTTATGCCATGCATGTTGAGAATTCTTTTGAATTGAAATGGATTATATAGTACACATATCTTTCATTATTCCATGTCTTTATTTCATTAAATACTTTCCTGTAACTTTACTTTTAATAGGTATATAGTATTCCATTGTATCAAAACACCAATTTATATTTAACCATTCATTATTAGCCTACAATTCTGTTTCCTGGTCTACCATTTTTGGCTATCATAAATAATCTCTGAGGAAAATTATTGTAACCATATCTTAGCATATATGTATGCAATTTTGAAACAAATTTTTAGAAATGAAATGATCAGAAGTTATTTTTAAGGTTGTCCATGCTCTACTAAGAGTCTCAATTTACATTTATGATGAATGTAAAATAGTTTATTTTCATAAATATATTCTATATAAAAAACTTGTCAATTCAACATTGAATATGCTATTTTATATTTTCAATTTGTATTTCTTTGATTTTCAGGCAAAGTTGAACCATACATAGGCACTTAATAAATATTTGTTGAATGATAGCATTTTTATCTCAATAAGCTGCATTGTTAAAATATTTTTCAAAGTAATTAAAATTTTTCTTTCAAAATGGGGAATATTGGAGATAATGTAACTTAAATTCCTGACACAGTTGGTGTTAAAAAATAAAGCCTATTAGCATATTTCTCTAAAAAATTTCCTTCAGTGCCTGAGTGCAACATTTTCCTTATAGTATTTTCAGAAGAAAAAAAAAAACCTACTTCATTTAACAAAATGATTCTGACTGAATCAGTCAAATGAATTTAATTTGTTTTATATTTACTATTTATTCAAAATTATAAAATCTAAGCTTATACCATAAAATGATTTTTAAAAACCGTATTTAAATATAATGTGGTAAGACTCTTTGGAGACAAAATGGTTTTATCATGTAAAGAAGGTACTCTTTTCTGTGCTCCTTTGCAATTTATGATCTGGGAGACATTTGGTGACAGGGAATGGATCCATCTTTTTTTACGTCTTAAGGAACGATATGTGACCTAACTCATGGTAGATGTTTATCAGATGCTTGTTGAATATTTGGATTAATGTTTAGTTAAATAAGTGAAACTAATGAACCACTATATGAGATATTGGTAGTTTTCATTTACATCTAATTCTCTGCTTCAAGGAACCACTCCTCTCCCTTCCCTTGTCGTTCTGAGGAGCTGTCAGTCATGACATCGTGAAAGTAACATACCACAGTAATTGGGAACATGGGTTCTGGGGTACCTGCATTTTAATCCTGAGTGTGCTATTTGATAGGTATGGGGCTGGGGCAGGTCCTAATCTTTCTGTATACCTTACGTTCCTTATCTGTGAGATGGGGAAAATGCTTTAATGGTAATTACCTGTGTTTTGTATGAATTAAATGATTTGACACATATAAGAGGCTTCAATGATGGCTGCATATAGTAAATGCTTAGCCACTATTAAATATTATTTTTAGATTATTAACAGTGTTTTCCAATGGTCACTATCATTTGGCTCAGGCCTAGACATTGTTAAGTTCCATCTGCAATTGCTACAATTTTTCCAGAAAGAACATGACCTTAGCAGAACCCATTCAGAACTCTTTAGGTACTGTAACAATTTTATGTCTACAAATATACACACACACACACACATATATATATGTTATATGTATATTACATATATATGTAGTAAAATAAGTCAGAGAAAAGAGAAATCTGTATGTTATGGCTTATCAGTTCAGTTCAGTTCAGTCGCTCAGTTGTGTCTGACTCTTTGCAACCCCGTGAATCGCAGCATTATATGTGGAATCTAAAAAAAAACAACAAAAATAAGTGTATAGACAAAACAGAAACAGACTCACAGACACAGAAAACAAACTTATGGCTACAAAAGGGAAGGGGAGGGCAGGAGGGGCAAATTAGGAGTATGGGATTAACAGATAGAAACTACCATAAATAAAATAGATAAGCAACAGGGATTTACTGTGTAGCACAGGAATTATACCCAGTATCTTATAAACTATAATGGAATATAATCTGCAAAAACACTAAATCACTATGCTATACACCTAAAACTAATACAATACTGTAATTAAACTATACTTCAATTAAAAAATGAGCAAAACATGAAAGTCCTCCTCTAGCAACAAAAAAGAATACATTCAGTTCAGTTCAGTTCAGTTCAATCGCTCAGTCATGTCCGACTCTCTGCGACCCCATGAATCACAGCACGCCAGGCCTCCCTGTCCATCACCAACTCCCGGAGTTCACTCAAACTCATGTCCACAGAGTCGGTGATGCCGTCCAGCCATCTCATTCTCGGTTGTCCCCTCCTCCTCCCGCCCCCAACCTTTCCCAGCATCAGAGTCTTTTCCAGTGAGTCAACTAGTCGCATGAGGTGGCCAAAGTATTGGAGTTTCAGCTTTAGCATCAGTCCTTCCAATGAACACTCAGGATTGATCTCCTTTAGAATGGAATGGTTGGATCTCCTTGCAGTCCAAGGGACTCTCAAGAGTCTTCTCAAACACCACAGTTCAAAAGCATCAATTCTTCTGTGCTCAGCTTTCTTCACAGTCCAACTCTCACATCCATACATGACCACGGGAAAAACCATAGCCTTGACTAGATGGACCTTGGTTGGCAAAGTAATGTCTCTGCTTTTTAATATACTATCTAGGTTGGTAATAACTTTCCTTCCAAGGAGTAAGCGTCTTTTAATTTCATGGCTGCAATCAGCATCCGCAGTGATTTTGGAGCCCCAAAAAATAAAGTCTGACACTGTTTCCACTGTTTTTCCATCTATTTTCCATGAAGTGATGGGACCAGATGCCATGATTTTTGTTTTCTGAATGTTGAGCTTCAAGCCAACCTTTTCACTCTCCTCTTTCACTTTCATCAAGAGGCTTTTGAGTTCCTCTTCACTTTCTGCCATAAGGGTAGTGTAATCTGCATATCTGAGGTTATTGAGATTTCTCCCAGCAATCTTGATTCCAGCTGTTGCTTCTTCCAGCCCAGCATTCCTCTGCATATAAATTAAATAAGCAAGGTGACAATATACAGCCTTGATGTACTCCTTTTCCTATTTGGAACCAGTCTGTTTTTCCATGTACAGTCTGACTGTTGATTCCTGACCTGCATACAGGTTTCTCAAGAGGCAGGTCAGGTGGTCTGGTATTCCCATTTCTTTCAGAATGTTCCACAGTTTATTGTGATCGACACAGTCAAAGGCTTTGGCATAGTCAATGAAGCAGAAATAGATGTTTTTCTGGAACTCTCTTGCTTTCTCCATGATCCAGCGGATGTTGGCAATTTGATCTCTCGTTCCCCTGCCTTTTCTAAAACCTGCTTGAACATCTGGGAGTTCACGGTTCACGTATTGCTGAAGCCTGGCTTGGAGAATTTTGAGCATGACTTTACTAGCGTGTGAGATTAGTGCAATTGTGTGGTAGTTTGAGCATTCTTTGGCATTCCCTTTCTTTGGGATTGGAATGAAGACTGACCTTTTCCAGTCCTGTGGCCACTGCTGAGTTTTCCAAATTTGCTGGCATATTGAGTGCAGCACTTTCACAGCATCATCTTTCAAGATTTGAAATAGCTCAACTGGAATTCCATCACCTCCACTAGCTTTGTTCGTAGTGATGCTTTCTAAGGCCCACTTGACTTCACATTCCAAGATGTCTGGCTTAGGTCAGTGATCACGTTATCGTGACTATCTTGGTCATGAAGATCTTTTTTGTACAGTTCTTCTGTGTATTCTTGCCACCTCTTCTTAATATCTTCTGCTTCTGTTAGGTCCATACCATTTCTGTCCTTTATCGAGCCCATCTTTGCATGAAATGTTCCCTTGGAATCTCTAATTTTCTTGAAGCGATCTCTTGTTTTTCCTATTCTGTTGTTTTCCTCTATTTCTTTGCATTGATCGCTTGAGGAAGGCTTTCGTATCTCTCCTTGCTATTCTTTGGAACTCTGCATTCAGATGCTTATATCTTTCCTTTTCTCCTTTGCTTTTCACTTCTCTTCTTTTCACAGCTATTTGTAAGGCCTCCTCAGACAGCCATTTTGCTTTTTTGCATTTCTTTTCCATGGGGATGGTCTTGGTCCCTGTCTCCTGTACAATGTCACGAACCTCTGTCCAGAGTTCATCAGGCACTCTATCTATCAGATCTAGTCCCTTAAATCTATTTCTCACTTCCACTGTATAATCATAAGGGATTTGATTTAGGTCATATCTGAATGGTCTAGTGGTTTTCCCTACTCTCTTCAATTTAAGTCTGAATTTGGCAATAAGGAGTTCATGATCTGAGCCACAGTCAGCTCCTGGTCTTGTTTTTGCTAACTCTATACAGCTTCTCCATCTTTGGCTGCAAAGAATATAATCAATCTGATTTCGGTGTTGATCATCTGGTGATGTCCATGTGTAGAGTCTTCTCTTTTGTTGTTGGAAGAGGGTGTTTGCTATGACCAGTGCGTTCTTCTGACAAAACTGTATTAGCCTTTGCCCTGCTTCATTCCGTGCTCCAAGACCAAATTTGCCTGTTACTCCAGGTGTTTCTTGACTTCCTACTTTGGCATTCTAGTCCCCTGTAAGGAAAAGGACATCTTTTGGGGGTGTTAGTTCTATGTATATATTAATGTATTCTTTAGCTTTAGAACTAAAGAATACATTAATATACATATATTAATGTATTATTAAATTTTTATATTGTGGTTCTGTGTGTGGATATTAATTCTCATAAATTATATTGTGCTATAGCTCTCACTCTTTTTTCTTTTTTTGACAATGTTTCTTAAGGTGCTTCTCTCAGCCACCTCTTCTCTTCAACCTCTTAATCGCAGAAAACCCCAAGGTTCAGTCCGGGTCTACTTTTCTTCTCATCACACCCTTGGTGATGTCACCTATTAACAGATTATAGCTTTAAATATCACCTACAATGACAAATACACACACACATACACATATATAAAATCATGCTGCTGCTGCTGCTACTGCTGCTGCTGCTGCTCACTTCAGTCGTGTCAGACTCTGTGTGACCCCATAGACAGAAGCCCACCAGGCTCCCCCGTCCCTGGGATTCTCCAGGCAAGAACACTGGAGTGGGTTGCCATTTCCTTCTCCAATGTGTGAAAGTGAAAAGTGAAAGTGAAGTCGCTCAGTCGTGTCCGACCCTTAGCGACTCCATGGACTGCAGCCTACCAGGCTCCTCCATCCATGGGATTTTCCAGGCAAGAGTACTGGAGTGGCTTGCCATTGCCTTCTCCGATATAAAATCATATATGTATAATATTCACACACAAATATATGTTCACACGCACATATACACATACATGTATGTAATGTATGTATATAGGAGTATGTTTATATATGCATATATACATATATCGGAGAAGGCAATGGCAAGCCACTCCAGTACTCTTGCCTGGAGAATTCCATGGATGGAGGAGCCTGGTAGGCTGCAGTCCGTGGGGTCGCTAGGGGTCGGACACGACTGAGCGACTTTACTTTCACTTTTCACTTTCACACATTGGAGAAGGAAATGGCAACCCACTCCAGTGTTCTTGCCTGGAGAATCCCAGGGACGGCGGAGCCTGGTGGGCTTCTGTCTATGGGGTCACATAGAGTCGGACACGACTGAAGTGACTTAGCAGCAGCAGCAGCATATACATATATAAATATACATGTATATATGTGTGTACATTTATATACATACACACACACACATAGACACATATAATGATAGACAATGAAGGCAGATTCTTTACCAAGTGAGCTATCAGGGAAGCCCTAGTCTATCTAATATATGCCCCTAATGAATGAAGAAGTGACTAAAAGGCGTCAGCCAAAATGCTCCAAAGAGATCCACATTAGTTTTCCATGTTCATATCAGAGCTCTCTAAAATGTGAACTTGTTTCTTTCAAAATCTCAAAGAAGAAATATGGGTAGGATTTACAGTTTTAATGGAAAGGACAAATCTATCCTATATGTACATGAAAAAGTGCCAATTAGGAGGGCAGATTACTGGTTATGCTTTTCCTTTACCCTCTGCTCCGTGTGTTACTTCAAGGGTTCGCATGTTGATACTGCCTTTTCCTACAGATTTAATGTCTCTCCAATTGTGTTTAGTAGTGGGTTATGGCATTATATAGAAAGTTAGGCAAAGAATGATCACAGTTGTGATGGTAACGAAGGCTGGGCTGTAGCCAATCTCAGGCTGAAACTCAAACATCCAGAAACCAGTAACCCTGAACATGGAGTGGGAAAAGGATCCAGATGAAGAGGGGGTAGCTGTGGAGGCACCTCCAGAGATGAATGTATTAGCCTAATGGAACAGAGACTGAATAAGCAGAGCAATCTCATTCTCTCTCCCTCATAAGCAGAAGGCACTGGGATGGTGAATGGAGCCCCAAACTAAAGTTAAGAGACCCCCATCTAGCCTTTGCTATGCCACATAAGCACCTGTGCAACCCTGGGCAGTTACTTGATTTTTCTACTTCAGTTCTCTCTTTTGTAGAATGGCTAGGTTAAGCTAGAACTCTGAGATCTTTTTCAGCTTTAGGATTCTGTGTTTCTGTAAGATGACTAACTAAGATAACTAAAGAAGGAGTGTGAGTGGGAAGAAAGAATAATGAATTTTATTTTGGAAAAGCTGAATTTGAGCTTTCTGTGATACATCTAGTTATCAATGATAAGAAACTACTTGAAAGTGGAAGTCCAGTCCTTGCAGCAGAGCTGGGAATGGAGGTACAGATTTGGTAGTTTATCAATAGAGGGTAATTGGAACAGTAAGAGTTATGTGACCAGCTAAGCCAGCTGTGAATAAAGAGATTATGTACCAAAATGAAGTGGTAACAGCTAAATTCAAAATTATAATTTACTTATATTTTACCTTATTCTATATTTTAATGGATAGTATTAATAATTGGTGGGCTTCCCTGGTGACTCAGTGGTAAAAAATTCTGCCTGGACAGAGGACAGAGGAACCTGGCGGGCCACAGTCCATAGGGTTGCGAAACAGTAGGACATGACTTAGCAACTAAACAATAACAATAAAAATTGGTACCATTTGTTGGGTATTGACTATGAACTAGGTGTTGAGGTATGTGCTCTGCATTTATTTTCTCATTTAATATTTATAAATAACTATATGAGGTGTGTATCATTATTCTCATTTTTGAGATGTGGAAACTTAGCACTAGTGTGTTGGTAAACATCTAACACCTGAGAAGGAACAGGCAAATCCCTGAATTACAATGGTTGCTAACTTCCATGGTGTAGATACTCTCACCATGGCCCATTTCAAGCTAACAGAGGTCACTGGACAGTGAGACAGGAAGAAATGTGCACTATGTAACACTGTCATCATACAGATATAATAAACATATATATCTTCAAGAGCATAGATAATGGTAAAGCATAATAGAAAAATAATTATAAAGTCATGAGTTTGGGTGTTTGCTACATTTGTTAATATAGCTTATTTAATTTTAAGTTTATATGTTTTAATTTTTAAGCTGACTGCGTTTAACAACTGGCTTGCATAGTTCCTAAAATTTTAACAACCTGCTTTTGCAAGCTAATATAAGCTATCTCCACTTATAATGATGCCACAACAGGGTAAGTAACTTGCTTATAGTCACACTGAAAATGTCTGGACAAAGATTAGAACCTTGATCCATCTAATTCTGAAGACCAGGCTCTTAACCATTCAGTTCAGTCTCTCAGTTGTGTCCGACCCTGTGCGACCCCATGAACCACAGCATACCAGGTGTCCCTGTCCATCACCAACTCCCGGAGTTTACCCAAACTCATGTCCATTGAGTCGGTGACACCATCCGACCATCTCATTCTCTGTCGTCCCCTTCTCCCATCCTCAATCTTTCCCACCATCAAGATCTTTTCAAATGAGTCAGCTCTTCACATCAGGTGGCCAAAGTATTGGAGTTTCAGCATCAGCATCAGTTCTTCCAAAGAACACCCAGGACTGGTCTCCTTTAGGATGGACTGGTTGGATCTCCTTGCAGTCCAAGGGACTCTCAAGAGTCTTCTCCAACACCACAGTTCAAAAGCATCAATTCTTCTGTGCTCAGCTTTCTTTATAGTCCAACTCTCACATCCATACATGACTAATGGAAAAACAATGGCCTTGACTAGATGGACTGTTGTTGACAAAGTAATGTCTCTGCTTTTAATATGCTGTCTAGGTTGGTCATAACTTTCCTCTCAAGGAATAAGTGTCTTTTAATTTCATGCCTGCAATCACCATCTGCAGTGATTTTGGAGCCCCCCAAAATAAAGTCAGCCACTGTTTCTCCATCTATTTGCCATGAAGTGATGGGACCAGATGCCATGATCTTAGTTTTCTGAATGTTGAGCTTCAAGCCAACTTTTTCACTCTCCTCTTTCACTTTCATCAAGAGGCCCTTTAGTTCTTCTTCACTTTCTGCCATAAAGGTGGTGTCATCTGCATATCTGAGGTTATTGATATTTACCCTGGCAATCTTCATTCCAGCTTGCACTTCATCCAGCCCAGCGTTTCTCATGATGTACTCTGCATATAAGTTAAATAAGCAGGGTGACAATATACAACCTTAACGTACTCCTTTTCCTATTTGGAACCAGTCTGTTGTTCCATGTCCAGTTCCAACTGTTGCTTCCTGACCTGCATACAGGTTTCTCAAGAGGAGGTCAGGTGGTCTGGTATTCCCATCTCTTTCAGAATTTTCCACAGTTTATTGTGATCCACACAGTCAAAGGCTTTGGCATAGTCAATAAAGCAGAAGTAGATGTTTTTCTGGAACGCTCTTGCTTTTTCCATGATCCAGTGGATGCTGGCAATTTGATCTCTGGTTCCTCTGCCTTTCCTAAAACCAGCTTGAACATCTGGAAGTTCACGGTTCACGTATTGCTGAAGCCTGGCTTGGAGAATTTTGAGCATGACTTTACTAGCGTGTGAGATAACTGCAATTGTGCGGTAGTTTGAGCATTCTTTGGCATTGCCTTTCTTTGGGATTGTGATGAAAACTGACCTTTTCCAGTTCTGTAGCCACTGCTGAGTTTTCCAAATTTGCTGACACATTGAGTGCAGCACTTTCACAGCATCGTCTTTTAGGATTTGAAATAGCTCAACTGGAATTCCATCACCTACACTAGCTTTGTTCTTAAGCTTTGATGCTTCCTAAGGCCCACTTGGCTTCACACTCCAGGATGTCTGGCTCTAGGTGAGTGATCACACCATCGTGATTATCTGGGTCCTGAAGATCTTTTTTGTACAGTTTTTCTGTGTATTCTTGCCACCTCTTCTTAACATCTTCTGCTTCTGTTAGGTCCATACCATTTCTGTCCTTTGTTGAGCCATTAGACTATCATTTGTAAAACTATAAAGTGCTATATACTGTATATGATAAAGAAATTATTGCTGCATTTAAATTTTGTATTGGAGAAAACTTAAGTGTCATCACTCAGGAGGGGTTGTAGTGGAAAAGCAGGCATGAATCAGAAAAGTCACAATGCAATTTCTGCTTCTCTTGATCAGGTCGTGAGCCTCAGTTTTCCTGTTAAAGGAATGTTTCGTGTCCTTTCTGAATCACACTTCAACCTGTATTGGGAAAAAACATTGAAGAAATTATGAAAAATGTTACGAATCTTATAGATAAGACTCATATAAATTTAAATGGCTGTCATAATTATTAGTTTGAAGGCAACTTAATACAAACCGCATTGAAATAAAAAACAAAACAAAAGCCTATTGTTTAGTATCCATAGATTAATGTAATCTCTGTAGCCAAAGTATTTAAGGATGTTTATTACATTAAGTAGTAAAAAATAAAACATCTGGCAACAATTTTTAGATCTTGAAGAATCGGATGACAAAATGATGTCTCAGGGGACTCAGATCATATTTCCCCCTCCTGAAAATAGGTTTGAAAAACTTGTAATGCTTTCTGAAAAACTAAACTTTTAGTTTCTTCTCTCTTCCCTATCATAGCAAATGGCTTATACACAGAATTTCATGAACTGCTCATAAAACTCTACTTTAGTTCTTTGGATCTGGGTGAAGCCAGTGGTTAGGACTGTAGCTGTAAAGCCTCCATCTAACTCAATAAATCTAGACAAGGGAGCTCTATGGATCATTGTGTTTTAAGAAGAAAGTATTGCAGCTGTGATTTTCTTTATTTACAAGGCGATAAGCCTCCATTATAGCACAGGGGAAGCTGTAAGTAATTGGCCAGTGGGTGAGGAAGAGAACAACATGGTATACTCCAGACAAGAATGGCAGAGCTCAGGAAGGGTCAGCCCGCTTGTGCAGAGCACAGCTCTCAGTCATTATGCAGTGAGCACACACATGCAAAGTTGGCACCCATGCTTGCCTTCCTGGTATCTGCATGCTTCACTAATCTTGTGTTTTAGTTTTATTTTCCTTACTCACACTGAAAAATGAAAGGTTTTCTTTTTTTTTCATGTTTGGCTGTTCAATGTTTAAATATGGCAATCTTTAACAAAGGCTGATATTGACCATGCCCCCCCCACCCCGACTTTAGAACTACTAATTCTAATTTACATTCTATACACAATTTACTTGACAACTACTTGGCCTATTAACAAGCTGCTGTTGCATCATACTTTGCTCCCAGCACGGTGCTGTACAGGGCCTGATGGATAGATGGGCAGGGATATTACACACGTGCACCGGGAATTACTTACAAGGCAGAAGGCGCACAATGCAAAGGGAGGCTCTGGCTGCTGGTGCTCCGAGAGGCAAGAGAAAGAGAAGCTCTGCCTGAAGCTTCTTCCAGAGCTACCTGGGAGAAGTGCATTAGTGAACACAGAGGCGGAGGTGGCCATGAAGAATATATAGGCTGGAAAGTGCACGCACATGCAAAGAGAGTGGTAGGGATAATAATTAGGCCTCTTGTCCTATCACCACAGAGGACATAATATTTGAAAGCCTGTCAAGCCCTCTTAATACAGACCCTGGAAGTGTTGCTATTTAAGCCTCTGGCACATTTGAATGCAATAAAACAGAATGTGCCATAATGTTTTGGGAGAAATCTTTCTTCCCAACAGTTCATGCCACTTGCTAAGCCAGGCTTCTTTGAGGTTATCAAGAGATTATGAAGGATATGTGGATATGACTGAAGTCATCATGTTACTCATTAGCCATTGGTTATAGTGCTGGTTAGAATGAGAGGAACAGCTGAAAATGGTACAGAAACACAACATGGGCCATGTCTACCTAGATGGGTATTTCTGTCATCGAGGGTTTCACCCTACATATATCTCTTTTTCTGTGTTGTTGAGCTAACTGATTCAGAGACAATCTTGTAAAGAAGGACTGGAAAATGGGAGTTCGGTAAGATGTGATCCTCACTGAGAAGGGATCTGAGCTAGACTGTGTTGCTCAGCACTTTTGGTCTTCTTTTCGTGTGGCTCACTGAGAACTCATTTCCTTCACAGACCACTCTGTCCTGTTGTGCTGAGACCCAGCCAAAGGCAGATGGAGAGAATTTCCCTGTGAGCACCAAGGCTTCTCTGCCCCCATTAGCAGCAGTAGCTGTCTGCTGGGACTTGAGACTGGAACACCACTGGTGTGGCCAACTTCCCCAAGTTCCCAACCAATGGGAGCTTAACCAGAAAATGGCAGTGTGGCAGGGCTCCAGTTGTCCAAACTGAAGCCAAAATTACCTCAAAAGTAAAAAGAGATCCGACCCCAAATTTTATAAGAATCCTGTACAGAAAATGCACAGATATCAGATGTGGCAAAACCCAGTATTTTATCATGGTGAAATAGTTTGCTTTCTCTCTTAGAGAGGAATCTTTAATTTTAGGCTTGTATCCTCATTACTTCAGTGAAGAGAAAGGACAACTAATAGTTGGCTGGCCTAAAAGATTCTGGCAGGAATATTTGACTCATAAAATATTAGCCAAGCATCTTTTTGGATATTCTAAAATAAACTATGTACAGAACTAAGCATTTCATGCCAGGACAAAACTGAAAAGCTTTTCTCAGAGGCCTCCCTGCCCTTCCTCCTTCCTTTCCTGGATACAGTCTTATTGGTTGATAGCACCCAGTTTTTGGCTGCATTACAAGGAACCACTCAGCTGTGGCTGATTTCTGCTATCACTTTTTCCCCCTTGTTCAGGAAATCTTGCCATGAATATGTTTCCAAGACAGCAAGAGAGAAAAAGTTTTTTACTTGTTTTGGGGAAGCCATTATTGGAGATACAAGTGTTAGGGTAATAGACTTGTTGTTGTTATTATTTAGTTGTTAAGCTATATCTGATACTTCTGCAACCCCATGGACTGTAGCCTGTCAGGGTCCTCTATCCATAATATTTCCCAGGCAAGAATACTGGATTGGGTTGCCATTTTCTTCTCCAGGAGATCTTCCTAACACAGGGATTGAACCTGTGTCTCCTGCATTGCAGGCAGATTCTGGTTAGCCACTGGGGAAGCAGGGAAATACACTAGGGCTGAGATAAGGGGAGAAATTTAGAAGTGTTGTGAAAAACAACTGCTCCCATCCCTGGATCTGGAGTTATTCACTATGGGGAGAAATGGTCTCATAGCTTTGGCCCTGCTGTTGACTGTGTGACTTAAGAACATTCGTTCATTAATGCAGCACTTATGGAGTACCCACTCTGTGTGGCACCATGTCCAGCACTGGGGACACACAATGAGGAATAGATAAGGAATCTATTCTCAAATCCTCAAATCACCCAACTTCTCTAAATACCATTTCTTCATACTTATGGTATGAGGGATACAGTAGAATGATCCTTCAAGGTCTTTTACCTCTAGTTCTTGAATCTTTATTTTTCAGTGAGCTCATAATATGCACAGAAGAACAGCAACAGGAAAACTGGTATTCGAAACACATACCAGGTATTATGCTAACTAACCACTTTTATATACATGACTCTGTTTTCTCAAGAATCTCCTAAAATAAGTATTATTATACCCATTTTATAGAAGAGACAACTAAACCTCAGACAGGTTGAACTGCCTTTTGTTATAAGTGAGAAAGAGACAGACTCAAACCCAGCTCTCTGCTGGCTCCAAGCCCAGCATTCTTTCCCTGTCCTCTGTTCTCCAGATTTATAATGTTAATTTATCTCCCCTGGACTTTTCCCTGCGAGTATTTATGGAAAACTTATTCAAGAATCCATGGCAGTACAATATGAAATACCTAATTTTTGTCTTATGGGTCTTCCATTAGTTTTTCCTCCCTCTCTACCAAGCTTTTCTTATTCATCCCAAGGGTGATCTTGCCACTTCATCTAAGCCAAGTGCTCCCACTGCTTTGCCTCTGCTTGTGCTTTACCTTCAACTTTGAATCATTTTCAATCTTGTCTGTAGCCAAATTCTGTACTTTTTCCCAGACTTTGTCTTACTCCTAAATTTAATTCATCCATCCCCTAATAGTTATTCAACACAGTAAGAAGTTTAAAAGAAAAAGAGTATAAGATCATCTCCTTGGGGGATATAAAACATGCACAGATTATAGGAATGTTATATGCTAAAATAGTTATAAACCTGTAAGGACGAGAGAAGAAAGGTAGCAGGATAGGGCTGGAGTCATTGGGACTTGAAGAATAGCTAAGGCTTGATTAGATGAAAAGAGAAAGAGGTGGAGAAAGGTTACAAGGTCAGACAAAGAGCAGACAGGTCCACTGAGTATTGGAGAAGTTGGATGACTTTCTTGCGGGAATGACGAAGTTTGAAGAGCTCTGGAAGCTGGGATGGAACAGTTTTACTGGATGTTATTGTTGAAGAATGTTAATCGGAAGGAGAACCGGATTAAGAATTTGCACATCTGTGTTCTTGCTCTACCAATTTGTAATCTAGAGAAAATCGATCAAGAGATCTAAGTCTCCATTTCTTCATCTCCTAGGGCTACCTCAGTCTATAGAAGTCTCAGCTCTTTAGAACAGCCTCTCTTCTTTTACTGTTCCTGCCTCCAGACATTTTACAGTATGTCTTTTAAGTGTGAGCAGTCAGTTATGAGACCTTTCACATCATAGTATAATCACATATACTCTGTGAGAACTTTCACAGTGCTGAAAAACATGATTGGTCACAAAGCTACACAAGTTAAATAATAAAAATTAAGTTATACAGTCTAAATAATAAAATTCAGGCTATACAAGTTAAATAATACTCATACACAAGCATTAAAAATGGAATTTTTGATTGGGAGTTTGGGATTAGGAGATGCAAATGAGTATACATAGGATGGATAAACAACATGGTCCTGCTGTACAGCACAAGGAACTATATTCAATGCACTGTAATAAATCATAATGGAAAAGAACAAAAAAGAATATATATATCTGAATCACTTTGCTGTACAGCAGAAATTGACCCAACACTGTAAATCAACTATATACTTCACTAAAATATTTTAAAAAATGGAATGTTTCCCCTACCAATTTCAAACTTTAAGTTTAGGACACTCAGTTCAGTTCAGTTGCTCAGTCATATTCTACTCTTTGTGACCCCATGGATTGCAGCACGCCAGGGTTCCCTGCCATCACCAACTCCTGGAGCTTGCTCAAACTCATGTCTGTTGAGTTCGTGATGCCATCCAACCATCGCATCCTCTGTCGTCCCTTTCTCCTCCTGCCTTCAATCTTTCCCAGCATCAGGGTCTTTTCCAGTGAGTCAGTTCTTCGCATCAGGTGGCCAAAATATTGGAGCTTCAGCATCAGTCCTTCCAATGAATATTCAGGACTGATTTCTTTTATGATTGACTAAGTTCCTTAATTAAATATTTAGAATTAAAATTTTAAGACTTGAGACTTTGTGTTTTAACTTGAAAATATGAGGCAAAAATAAGGTCTTAGGGCTCTTTTTTGTTGTGTATGAGTCAAACAGCTAGTGGTGCCAGATGGGGTGGATGATCTCAAAGATGCCGATCTGGATAAAACTGTGGACAGGCAAGCTTAGATGATCAACCAGGACAAAGCAGCAAGAGCAAAAAGAGCATTAACCATGAGTCTAGGAAAAGCCAAAGCCCAAAATATTCAAGGAAGCCGTGATGTTAATTTTATTGTGTCTACTTGAATGGGCCATGGATGCTCAGTTTTTTGGGTAAATATTATTCTAGGTTTGTCCATGAGGATGTTTCTGTATGAGATCAATATTTAAATAGTAGACTGACTAAAGCAGATTACCTTCCTCAACGTAGGTGGATCTTATCTAATCTGTTGAGCGTCTGAATAGAACAAAAAGGCTGAGAGGGAAAATATGCTCTCCATGCCTGACAGTCTTCAAACTAGGACATCAGTCTTTGCCCGTCTTCAAACAATACCTTCAGCTCTCCTGGGTCTTCAGCTTACCAACTGCAGATCCTGGGACATCTTAGCCTCTATTGTTGTTTGAGCCAGTTCCTTATAAGAACTCTATCTAACTACGTATGCATGCTTTTTCTTCCTTCCTCCCTTTCCATCTATTTGTGTGTCTATCTATCTACTCATCTCCTATCTCCAACACTTTGGCCACCTCATGTGAAGAGTTGACTCACTGGAAAAGACTCTGATGCTGGGAGGGATTGGGGGCAGGAGGAGAAGGGGACAGAGAATGAGATGGCTGGATGGCATCACCAACTCGATGGACGTGAGTTTGAGTGAACTCCGGGAGTTGGTGATGGACAGGGAGGCCTGGTGTGCTGCGATTCATGGGGTCGCAGAGTCGGACATGACTGAGCGACTGAACTGAACTGAACTTATATCCTATTGGATCTGTTTTTCTGGGGAACCCAGACTAACACAGTAGCATTAGGATCCACATCATAATGGATGGTTGTGAGGATGACACAGACCAGTTATGTGAAAATATATTGGAGCTGAAGCTCTGATATTTTGGCCACCTGATGCGAAGAGCCAACTCATTGGAAAATACCCCGATGCTAGGAAAGATTGAACATAAAAGGAGAAAAGGGCAGCCGAGGATAAGATGTTGGATAGCATCACCGACTCAATGGACATGAATCTGAGCAAATTCTAGGAGACAGTGAAGGACAGGGAAGCCTGTCATGCTGAAGTTCATGGAATTGCAGAGTTGGACATGTTTGAGTAACTGAACAACAATATGAAAACTGCCTTAAAAAGTACCTGGTAAACAATAAGCGTTACTTAAATGATAGCTATTATGAGCCCTAGTAGGCTCCTAGAGCTAACCACAGCCTCTCATGGAACATTTTGGATCCTATGATCAGAAACTTTTTCTTCCAGTCCATGACTAAGGAGTAGGAGTAAGAGGAATTCAACAAATGTTTTCCTGAGCTTTACCAGGAAGTCTTTGAAATCATCTAACAGGACACTTTTAGGCCAGATATCACCTAGAGGCTTGGCTTTTTAACAAGTTAAAAGGACTATGTCCTGAAGCAGAAGTCTTCAGTAGATACTCATTTTCAGCATACATTAGATTTCTTTAGGTATGTGACTACAAGCCTACTGTGTGAGGAAGAGGACTGAATTTCCTTCTTTCCTTTTATTAATTTTTTTCTGATTACAGAAGAATTATATGCTCATTAAATAAGATTTTTAAAACATAAAAGAAACATAAAAGAAAATAAAAATCATCCATGAGCTCAGCATCCAAAGATAAACAATATTTTGAAATGTTTCTAGTTTTTGGTCTATTTGTCTATGACACATATATTTTTTAAAACAACATTGAGATCATAATATATACAGCTGCTATTCCTCTATCTCCCTTTATACTGTGAAGATGACTTGGTACGAGAGTTCCCCTGATATTTGTTTTTGGAAAGAGTCTTACTTTCCCATTACTGAATCAGAGCATCATCTTATTGCCCATCCATGACCATTTGTTAGGAAATGAAGTCTAAATAACAATGTTATTTTAAGATAATTCATTGGGAAATATATTTGATCTTTTGACCAGTAACTACTTTTGAACACTCTCTACCACTGTTGCTTCTATTAATGTAGATAATGATAGCTGAAAGAAATCAACATACAAAGCTATAGTAATCAAAACAGTGTGGTACTGCCACAGGACAGACATG
Organism: Moschus berezovskii; assembly: GCF_049115385.1. NCBI lineage: Eukaryota > Metazoa > Chordata > Mammalia > Artiodactyla > Moschidae > Moschus > Moschus berezovskii. The sequence goes on along the minus strand of NC_142462.1, from coordinate 52,062,804 downwards.
TAGAATTGAGAGTCCATTAATCTATACTGTTATGGCCAACTGATTTCCAACACAGGTGCCAAGACCATGCAGTTGGGGAAAGAATATTCTCTTCAACAGCTGGTGCTGGACAACTGGATTATCCATGAAAAAATGAAGTAGATTCCCTACCTCATACTATATACAAAAATTAACTGAAAATGGACCAATGACCTAAATATGAACTAAAATGACAACACTTAGAAGAAAACACTGAGAATAAATATACATGATCTTAGATTTGGCAATGGATTATTAGATATGACATCAAAAGCATAAACAACAAAAGAAAAAACTGAGAAAATGGACTTCATCAAAATAAAAACTTGTGTATCAAAGGACATTATTAAAAAGTGAAAAGACAACCTAAAGAATGAACAAAATATTTCCAAGTCATATATCTAAGGCTCTAGAATCCAGCATATACAGGAACTCATAACTCAATAAATGACAAATGACCAATTAAAAAATAGTCAAAGGACGTGAATAGACATTTCCCTAAAGAAGACATTCAAACGACTAATAAGCACATGAAAAGATATCAATTTCATTAGTCATTGGGCTTCGCCGGTAGATCAGCTGGTAAAGAATCTGCCAGCAATGTAGGAGACCCCAGTTCAATTCCTGGGTTGGGAAGACCTGATGGAAAAGGGATAAGCTACTCACTCCAGTATTCTTGGGCTTCCTTGGTGGAATCCCAGATGGTAAAAAATCTGCCTGCAATGCAGATGTCATTCAGTTCAGTTCAGTTCAGTCACTCAGTCGTGTCCGACTCTTTGCGACCCCATGAATCATAGCACACCAGGCCTCCCTGTCCAGCACCAACTCCCGGAGTTCACACAAACTCGTGTCCATCGAGCAGATGTCATTAGCGGGATGCAAATCAAAATTACAATGAAGTACTACTTCAAACTCAGGAAATTTTTTGAAAAAGAAAAATATGAAAAAATAAAAATTAAATTTTGGCAAAGATGTGGAGAAATTAGGACCCTTGTAGATTGCCGGTGAGAATGCAAAATAGTACAGCCACTGTAGAAAGTATTTAGGTGGTTCTTTAAAAAGTTAAAAGTAGAATTACCATATGATCTGGCAATCTCACTCCTAGGTGTATACCCAAAGGAATTTAAAACTGGTATTCAAACAAATAGATGTACATGTATGTTCACAGCAGCACTATTCAAAATATCCAAAAGATCTAAAACAGATAAGTAGATAAACAAAATGTGGTATATCCATAAAATAGAATATTATTCAGCCATAAAAAGGAATAAGGTACTGACACATACCATATTTTGAACTTCAAAAACATCAGGGCAAGTGAAAGAAACTAGACACAAAATGACCACATATTGCATAATTCCACTTGTAAGAAATATTTACAATAGGTAAATCCATAGAGACAGAAAACAGATTAGTGATTGCCAGGGGCTAGGGAAGGTGTGTATAGGGAACAACTTCTTAATAAGTAAAAGGATTTTTTTTAGGGTGATAAATATGTTTTGAAACTACATAGAAGTGACTATACAAAATTATGATTACTTCAGTTCAGTTCAGATCAGTCGCTCAGTCATGTCTGACTCTTTGCGACCCCATGCACCACAGCATGCCAGGCATCCTGTCCATCACCAACTCCCGGAGTCCACCCAAACCCATATCCATTGAGTCGGTGATGCCATCCAACCATCTCATCCTCTGTCGTCCCCTTCTCCTCCTGCCCTCAATCTTTCCCAGCATCAGGATCTTTTCCAATGAGTCAGCTCTTCACATCAGGTGGCCAAAGTATTGGAGTTTCAGCTTTAGCATCAGTCCTTCCAATGAACACCCAGGATTGATCTCCTTTAGAACAGACTGGTTGGATCTCCCTGTAGTCCAAAGGACTCTCAAGAGTCTTCTCCAACACCACAATTCAAAAGCATCAATTTTTCAGCACTCAGCTTTCTTTATAGTTCAACTCTCACAACCATACATGACCACTGGAAAAACCATAGCCTTGACCAGACCTTTGTTGACAAAGTGATGTCTCTGCTTTTTAATATGCTGTCTAGGTTGGTCATAGCTTTCCTTCCAAGGAGTAAGTGTCTTTTAATTTCATGGCTGCAATCAACATTTATAGTGATTTTGCAGCCCCCCAAAATAAAGTCAGCCGCTGTTTCCACTGTTTCCCCATCTATTTGCCATGAAGTGATGGGACCGGATGCCATGATCTTAGTTTTATGAACGTTGAGCTTTAAGCCAACTTTTTCACTCTCCTCTTTCACTTTCATCAAGAGGCTCTTTAGTTATTCTTCATTTTCTGCCATAAGGGTGATGTCGTCTGCATATCGGAGGTTACTGATATTTCTCCTTAGTTAAGAGAATTTAAGTGACTAATTTTATGTTATAGGAATTTTACTTCAATACAAAATAGAATAACAAGTTAAATAGGCTTACCATGGTGATCATTTCACAAAACATACATATAAAAATTAAAATAAATCAAGATTAGAATATGTGTTTCCTTTTTATGTCTGCAAGATGTTATGGTTTCAATTTTAAAACACAGTAAACCAATCATAACACATCTTTGGTTATTACTATGTTTGGGTTTTATTAGAGGTGATGCTAATGGGTTCTCCCATCATTTTCACCAACTTTGTACAATTCAGATTTCAGTCCAAGGCTTCAGGAACATTGCAAACAGCTGCAGTGGGATAATGCATCTGACTATCAATGACATGCCAACTCTGACGGACAACTGTGTAAAAGTAGGTATTTGGAAACTACATTTTCTTCTCAGTCTCATTTGGTAGGCATATTTTCTAGTGGCTTGAATTATTGAAAAATATGAATGGACTTTTCATTGCAGTTGATGTTTATATAATTATGAAATTTATACACACATTTGAACATTTGAATCTTTAAATACCCTAAGAAACTTCATTTCACATTTAGGATATTTTTATTTCAATAATATTGCAATCAAATCTTACAAAATCATATGTAAGCTTAATCATAAACCTTAAGTCTGGTTCTACATGTTAAACTTCTAAATGTTCTGATTTCTTTCAGCATTCCATTGTCTCATGTTTTCCTATCTTTTGTGATATCATTTAGTTGATTCCTATGTATTACTCAAATGTAAGTGTAGTAAAGTATATTGGAAAAAGTAAAAGTTCCCATTTTCTTTGACAATAGGACAACTTAATAGTTAATGTGTCCGTTTTTGAAAAGACTGAGAGAAAAAAATCATCTCATGACTTCTTTGATAAATGTGTTCTATATAATCTGATTTATCTTTTATTTTTTTCCTTCTAAAGGCTTTAGTTGAAAAATGCCATCGTATTTCATCAGTAGTTTTCATTGGTGCACCACATATTTCCGATAGTACTTTCAAAGCTCTTTCTACTTGTGACATCAAAAAAATCCGATTTGAAGGTGTGAGATATTAAAAAGTAGTTTAGCATTAATTTTTACTTTTAATCTTGTGGTGATTCAAATACAATCTTTAACTTTTTCTTTTATTTTTTTAAACAGGAAATAAAAGGATTACTGATGCGTGCTTCAAACTTATAGACAAGAGTTATCCAAATATCAGGCACATTTACATGGTAGACTGCAAGGGAATAACAGATGGTAGCCTCAAATCACTCTCACCTTTGAAGCAACTCACTGTGTTGAATCTGGCAAACTGTGTAAGGTAAACCGTCATTCAGTCAAGAAACACTGATTATCTACAGTGTTCCAAGCTTCCTCAAGATACTCATTGGTTAGTATAGTAAACATGAAAGTCAGGGATCTAAGTAGAGGTAAGTGCAGAGTTCTGTGGTAAAACAAAGGAGGGGCACCCAACCCAGACTAATTATATGTGGGCACAGGGAGATGATCAGGGAATGCTCAGGATATGTGGAATCACAGGCTCTTGTAAGATTAAATGAATTCACTAGAACATTTGTGGGCTCTCACAGCTAGTTCAGTTCATAAGTCCTTTTCCCAAATGGAAAGTTCATAGTGAAGGTTCTCACAGCTAGTTCAGTTCACAGGTCTTTTTCCCAAATGGATTTTCTGACTTGCCTATGAAGAACCAATCTTACTGAAGTGTTTACTTTTGGGTACTAGTTAGATTTTTCCTCTGTGTGGATCTGCTCACAGATGGCAAGTTCTTACTGAAACCGTTTTCTTTCACCTGAGTTACAAATAGGCTTCTAACCTGGCATTCTCAGGTGGGCAAGGATAAAATTCTTGCTAAAATTTCTTCCCCAACTGATAACTCAGCCTCTTTCCTATGTAAATTTCTTAAAATATTATGGGGCCAGAAGATAACAAAACAGCATGTGATTTACAAAAAAATTGGTTAATAGTTTGGATAACATAAGACAAGTCAGAGTAATAAGCTAAGCTAAACAAAATCTTAACCCATGGTCCCTATTATTAAAATGGGGAGGCACTGAGGGTTGGGACGGAAGGCAAAGACAGGATTTGAAATGGGAAAACCTGGATTAGGAAATGAAGCCTCTAGTTAATAGCCATAAGGAACTGAGGCCTCCTACCAACAGACATGTAAGTGAATTTAGAAGCAGATCCTCCACAGTCAGTAAATCCTGCAGATGACTAAAGCCCCAGCTGATAGCTTGTAGTTGTAACCTCATGAACAAGCTGGCATCATGATGGAAGCACAATATGGAAGCTACTATACAACAGCTAATGGACTTCCCTGGTGGCTCAGCTAGTAAAGAATCCATGTGCAGTACAGGAGACCTGGGTTCTATCCTTGGGTTGGGAAGATCCCCTGGAGGAGGGCAAGGCAACCCATACCAGTATTCTTGCCTGGGGAATCCCCATGGACAGAGGAGGCTGGTGGGCTGTAGTCCACGGGGTCGCAAAAAGTCGGACACAACTGAGCAACTAAGAACATAACAGTTAATCCTATTTGTATTAACATGAAATAAAATTAAATTGCACTCATATATTTCACTCAGGCTTCTGTAAGTTAATTAATTTTTTAAATAAATGGAGGTTTTTATGCTTCTAGCAGTATAGTTGACAAAACACTTCAAAGGATTAATACAAACAATTTAGATTTTTGATGAAACATACTTTCAATACATTGCTGAGCCTACAGAGAGTAAGGAAAACATCCAGTTCATGATTCATCACCATCCTCTTGATGAGCAGACTCTCTGAGATGGAGAGTGAAGGGCAAGCAAACATAAAAGGTGGAGCTGCTATAGCATAAATGTTCATTTCAACATTGGCACTGAGAGAATCGATTTTAGTAAAGGGAAGCCAGGATGAGACTTCTGCAGTGTTTGGACCCTTCAAAAAGGACAAAATAGTCTCAAGTAGATAGTACCCAAGCCCCTGGAAGAAGTTATCTCCAAACTTTTTTGAAGGAAAGCATCTTCTCTTTAAGCATCCAGGATTCCCATAGGTTAAGATCAAATAAATAGATGTTCACAATTAAAGACCATTAAATGTATGAAGATATGAGTCATCAAGTGTACAAAGATATGCAAAATAAATTTGAGCTGAGTAATTCAGATATTAGAAGAATCAGTCATAGAATATTAAGTAACAATGTATAAAATGTTTGAATAAATAGATAATGGAACCAGAAATATGAGCAGGCAACAAAATATGATAAAAATAACTAGACTAGCCATGGAAGTAAAAGACATTGGCTCCTTGGAAGAAAATGTGACAAACCTATGACAAACCTACAGAACATACTGAAAAGCAGAGACATCACTTTGCCTACAAAGTTCCATATAATCAAAGCTATGGTTTTTCTAGTAGTCAGGTATGGATATGAGAGTTTGACCATAAAGAAGGCTGAGAGCCAAAAAATTGATACTTTTGAACTGTGGTGCTATAGAATACTCTCAAAGAGCTCCTTGGACAGCAAGGAGATCAAACCAGTCAATCCTAAAGGAAATAAACCCTGAATATTCACTGGAAGGACTAATGCTGAAGCTGAAGCTCTAATACTTTGGCTACTTGATACAAAGAGCCAACTCTTTGGAAAAGACCCTGATGCTGGAAAGGATTGAAGGCAGGAGGAGAAGGTGACGACAGAAGATGAGATGGTTTGATGGTATCACTGATTCAACGGATAAGAGTTTGAGAAAACTCCAGGAAATACTGAAGGACAGGGAAGACTGGTGTGAAGCAGTCCATGGGGTTGCAAAGAGTCAGACATGACTTAATGACTGAACAACAACAACTTGAAAAAATAACTTTTAGAAATAAAAAAATATGATATAGTTATTGAAATAAAATGGATTTCTAATCAGCAGATTAGAACTCAGTGAAGAGAGAAGTACAAAGTTGGAAGATAAATGAAGATATGATAGCAGAGTGAAAAAATAAAAAGAAAAAATGTAATAGAGTATAACAAGATAGGGGAGATTTAATATTAGCGTTTTAGATTAGATTTTTAAAAATTCATCTACAGAAGATACACTTAAAATGGGAAATTTGAGAATCAAAGCATATATTTTTCTCAACCACATATCAATCCTTCAAAAAATGGACTGTGTATAAAGTTTTAAAGCAAGTCCTCACAACTTTTATAGTACTGGTATCAACAAATTATATTCTCTTACTACAGTGCAATTATATTAGGAATCAGTAATAGAAAGCTACATTTTAAAAATATTTATGATTTAAAATGAAAATTCCAGAGCATCAGAATCACCTAAGAAGCTGAATAAAACTACACATGCCCAAGCTCTATCCCAGAGCTACTGAATCTGAATATCTAAGGATGGAACACCAACTTACATATTTTTTAAAAAAGCAACATGGGTGCTTTTGATGCACAGCCAGGTTTACGACTGACTGCATTAACTCATCAACTTGGCCATTATGTGAAATAATCCTTTCTATTGATATTTATGCTTCCTGGATTATCATATAAATTTATAATATACATACATATAAACACAGATACACATCAGTATGTGTGTGTGTGTGTATATAAATGTGTGTTTTCAGGCTATTTTTTGTTTCAGTCATTCATCTGTCTTCTATCTAATCTTACACAGTATTTTATCTGTAAAAATGGGGAAAATAAAGAGTATATACTCAGGATTGTTGTGAGGATAAAATAAATCAATTCATATGTTTAGAATAGTGTCTGGCACTTAATAAACACTCTGTACATGGAACAACAGACTGGTTCCAAATAGGAAAAGGAGTACGTCAAAGCTGTATATTGTCACCTTGCTTATTTAACTTATATGCAGAGTACATCATTAGGAACGCTGGGCTGGAAGAAGCACAGGCTGAAATCAAGATTGCTGGGAGAAATATCAATAACCTCAGATATGTAGATGACACTACCCTTATGGCAGAAAGTGAAGAGGAACTCAAAAGCCTCTTGATGAAAGTGAAAGAGGAGAGTGAAAAGGTTGGCTTGAAGCTCAACATTCAGAAAACAAAGATCATGGCATCTGGTCCCATCACTTCATGGGAAATAGATGGAAAAACAGTGGAAACAGTGTCAGACTTTGTTTTTGGGGGCTCCAAAATCACTGCAGATGATGATTGCAGCCATGATATTAAAAGACGCTTGCTCCTTGGAAGGAAAGTTATGACCAGCCTAGATAGCATATTAAAAAGCAGAGACATTACTTTGCCAACCAAGGTCCGTCTAGTCAAGGCTATGGTTTCTCCCGTGGTCATGTATGGATGTGACAGTTGGACTGTGAAGAAAGCTGATCGCCGAAGAATTGATGCTTTTGAACTGTGGTGCTGGAGAAGACTCTTGAGAGTCCCTTGTACTGCAAGGAGATCCAACCAGTCCACCCTAAAGGAGATCAATCCTGGGTGTTCATTGGAAGGACTGATGCTAAAGCTGAAACTGCAATACTTTGGCCACCTCATGCAACGAGTTGACTCACTGGAAAAGACTCTGATGCTGGGAAAGGTTGGGGGCGGGAGGAGAAGGGGACGACCGAGAATGAGATGGCTGGATGGCATCACCGACTCTGTGGACATGAGTTTGAGTGAACTCCGGGAGTTGGTGATGGACAGGGAGGCCTGGTGTGCTGTGATTCGTGGGGTCGCGGAGAGTCGGACACGACTGAGCGACTGAACTGAAGTGTTAATATTGTCATTATTATTATACCTTAATAAATTCTTTACCATCTGAGCTACCAGGGAAGTCCATGAAGTCAGAAGACGATTGCTTCTTGCCAGGAAAGCAATGACAAACCTAGACAGTGTGTTGAAAAGCAGAGACATTACTATGCTGACAAGGTCCATATAGTCAAGGCTATGGTCTTCCCAGTGGTCACATATGGTTGGGAGAGTTGGACCGTAAAGAAGCCAGAATGCCAAGAATTGATGCCTTTGAACTGTGGTGCTGGGAAGACTCCTGAAAGTCCCTCAAACAGCAAGAAGAGCAAACCAGTCAATCTTAACGGAGATCAACCCTGAATATTCACTGGAAGGACTGATGCCGAAGCTGAAGCTCCAGTATTGTGGTCATCTGATGTGAACAGATGACTCATTGGAAAAGTCCCTGATGCTGGGAAAGATTGAGGGCAGAAAGAGAAGAGGGCATCAGAGGATGAGACAGCTGGATGGCATCACCGATGCAATAAACATGAACTTGGGCAAACTCAGAGAGACAGTGATGGACGGGGAAGTCTGGCATGCTGCAGTCCATGGGATTGCAAAGCGTCAGACAGGACTGGGCGACTGAACAACAACAAAATATATTCTAACAGATTGAAACTCTCTTCATGAGTTGTCTTCTTTTAAATTATTAGATATTTTGCCAGTTTATTCTTCCAAATGAATGTTGGAATAATTTTGTCACATTTCAGAAAAAAATCCTATTGAGATATTAATTGAAATTATGTTAAATACATAAATTTTGGAAAGATATATAGTTTTATAATACTTACTTGAGTTTCTCTTTCTTTGTCCAAGAATTATTTACTAAAAATGTATTCAGATATCTAAGTAGTTTATATCTAATTATAATTTTGTTACTAATTTTTAGTTTTATAACATCATGGTACAAAAAATGTGACCTCCGTCTTTTGGAGTCTTTATTTAGGGGTAAGGCTGATGGGAAGGTTGATGGTTAAGTAGTTTATCATGTTGAATATACTTTAATAGTCCATGGAATTTAAATTACGTTAATTTTTATGTCCCATTTTTGTTTGTCAAAAGCCAAGTCTAATAAAATTGTACCTTAATTATGTTCTATTTGAATTCCTAATTATTTTTCCTTCAGTTTGTATTTATGCTATACTATGTTTGCATAAAGAGGCTTCCCTGCTAGTTTAGATGGTTAAGAATCTGCCTGTAATGCAAAAGACCTGGGTTCGATCTGTGGGTCCAGAAGATCCCCTAAAGAAGGGAATGTCTACCCACTCCAGTATTCTTGCCTGGAGAATTCCATGGACAGAGGAGCCTGGCAGGCTGCAGTCCATGGTTTTGCAAAAAGTCAGACATGACTGAGCGACTAACACTATATGTTGCATAAAAAGTCATGACTTGGATTTTTGTCTTCATAGTAGTATTTTTAAGAATTATTTGGTTAAAAGGTAATTTTTTAAAAGATTGTAGGATGACTTAGTTTTTTATGATTCAGTTCAATTCAGTCGCTTAGTCGTGTCCGACTCTTTGAGACCCCATGAACCACAGCACGCCAGGCCTCCCTGTCCATCACCAACTCCCGGAGTTCACTCAAACTCATGTCCATCGAGTCGGTGGTGACATCCATCCATCTCATTCTCTGTCGTCCCCGTCTCCTCCTACCCCCAATCCCTCCTAGCATCAGACTCTTTTCCAGTGAGTCAACTCGTCGCATGAGGTGGCCAAAGTATTGGAGTTTCAGCTTTAGCATAAGTCCTTCCAATGAACACCCAGGATATATACTTAATATTCAGAAATTTGTAATCCATATTCAAAGGCAAACAAAATTTAGAGTAAGATTTGATTTACAATGACCATAAACATGATTTTGCCCGTGTGTGTGCTTAGTCGCTCAGTTGTATCCGACTCTTTGCAACCCTAGCCCTCCAGGCTCCTCTGTCCATGAAGATTCTCCAGGCAAGAATACTGGAGTGGATTGCCAAGCCCTCCTCCAGGGGATCTTCCTGACCCAGGAATCAAACCAAGGTCTCCTGCATTGCAGGAGGATTCTTTACAAGCTGAGCTACCCAGGAAGCCCGGAATTGCCTATAAATGTTACAAAGCAAATAAATTGATTTAAAATGTTAAAAAAAAATCAAATTACCAGAAAAAAAAATCAGATTGGCCTTGAATTTTTCCTCTGTAACAGAAAATATATTTATAATTGATATTTTATCAATACTGTTTATACTGTTATATTTATATGTTTGGTATTTCTCTTGCAGAGAAGAAATCCAAGACCAATCTGATTTTTTAAAAATTTATTTTATTGAAGTATAGTTGATTTACAATGTTGTGTTAATTTCTATGGATAGTAGGTTTTTTTTTAACACATAACATATATTCGTAAGTTGCTAGGTCACACACACATATTTTAAATTGCCACATTATTACACCATTTCACTGTACATAATTTCATGGCAGGGAAGAATATGATCTCCAAATTCCACACCTATCCATATTCTCTTCATTGGGGGTTAATCCTAATCAATATAAAACTACCCTGTTAGTTTTGTTTAATATTTTTACTAGCATAGTATTTTAACTGAATTGCCTTTCCTGTGTTAATTTTATTTAATCTGGTCCCATCACTTCATGGGAACTAGATGGGGAAACAGTGGAAACAGTGGCTGACTTTATTTTTCTGGGCTCCAAAATCACTGCAGATAGTGACTGCAGTTATGAAACTAAAAGACGTTTACTCCTTGGAAGGAAAGTTATGACCAACCTAGATATCATATTAAAAAGGAGAGACATTACTTTGCCTACAAAGGTCCATCTAGTCAAGGCTACGGTTTTTCCAGTGGTCATGTATGGATATGAGAGTTGGACTGTGAAGAAAGCTGATCGCTGAAGAATTAATGCTTTTGAACTGTGGTGCTGGAGAAGACTCTTGAGAGTCCTGTGGACTGCAAGGAGGTCCAACCAGTCCATCCTAAAGGAAATCAGTCCTGGGTGTTCATTGGAAGGACTGATGGTAAAGCTGAAACTCCAATACTTTGGCCACCTCATGCGACAAGTTGACTCACTGGAAAAGACTCTGATGCTGGGAGGGATTGGGGGTGGGAGGAGAAGGGGACAACAGAGAATGAGATGGCTGGATGGTATCACCGATTCGATGGACATGAGTTTGAGTGAACTCCGGGAGTTGGTGATGGACAGGGAGGCCTGGCGCACTGTGATTCATGGGGTCGCAAACAGTTGGACATGACTGAGCGACTGAACTGAATGCTACTTCACAATTTTCTTCTTGTTGTCATTTTATTAAAAGTGTGTTTCTTGTTGACTATAATTTAGAGAATCATTTATAAGTGAGGACTTATGGCAGGGTGGGGGGGGGGGCACTGACACACAGGTGTCTCTGATTAAGGACAGTGTGGGAAGAATGAGGTCAAGGTGGTCTCACAGCATCAGGCTTTGTCTGCTTCAGAAAGGATCTATATGTAACTTACTGGGTTTTTTCTAGTCCAGCAAAACTGACTTGTACTTAGTGGAAATTCCTCCAAGATTTTGTTAGTAGTTTGATTGTAAGTATTGGTTCTCCCTATCCTAAGTTTTGGTCTTCTTCTTTTGCAGGAGATTGCAACAGGCACGATTTAACATGATCAGATTTTAACTTCAGGGAAGAAACCTTACAGGCCATCTGTTTTATTAATAGTCATGCCACCTAATTAAATGAACGAATGAACAGGAATAGCATTTTTATTAATACTTCTATTACTATTATTTATATATTTTATATTAAAGTAAAATCTATATAACCAAATTTGGTTTACAAATGTGGACAAAATAACAGATACAGATATTACCTTGCTCTTTTGGAATGTACTGGGTGTAATAGCTCTTATTTTAATAGTACTATACATATTTACACATAAAATCACACATAGAGCTTTCCTTATTCTTTCCTACAGAATTGGTGATATGGGACTAAAACAATTGCTTGATGGTCCTGCAAGCACAAAGATAAGAGAATTAAACTTAAGTAACTGTATCCACCTGGGTGATGCCTCCATTGCAAAACTACCAGAACGGTATGATAAAACAAAATTACATATATTATTAGTAACTGTATATCTGTTAATATGAGAGATCAGAGATAGACTTTTGAAGCCATTTGGGAAACATCAGGGATGCCTAGAAGCTGGTCCAATATTCAGTTAAACCAAATAAGATGTTGGAGTCATAGATTAATATTTTTCTATCTCTGTTTATTACTAATTTCACCTTGGAGAAAGTTTGAGATGGAATCACTCAAGAAGTTCTAAATAGCTGTACCTGGGTGACTTACCTGTCCTTTTCAAGGACATTGTCTCTATGGAAACCTTTACTCCAGTGTATCCCAAGGGATATTCTAGTGGGTGAATTTATTCTTGATCCTCTTCACTTGTCAAAGGTCTTGTGTACAGTACAGGGTGAAGTCCAATTCTTGTAGTAAATGTGTAACGAAAAGTGAGAGATTTAACTTTGTCCTTTTACTGGTTATTCATCTTGGTATTTATATGAGTTTTTTTGCATGCATGAAATAATTTTTTCTTATCAGAAATTGCAATATGAAATGAAATCACAGAAAAAATATTTTACTCAGCTGTGTATTGTCAATTATTTCCATTTTTAAGCTTACTATGAACATTAACATTATGATGAGAAAAATAAAATCCTTGTTTCAATAGCATTTGCTTTCCCCAGATGATTTATATGCAAAGAAATTGCTATTTGACAGGGTGATGAAAAGTTTAAAGTAATTTTTCATGCTACTTTTTTCAGGTGCTATAATTTAAACTACTTGAATTTACGAAATTGTGAACATCTGACTGACCAAGGAGTTGAATTTATTGCAAACATCTTTTCATTGGTATCAGTTGATCTCTCTGGAACAGACATCTCTAATGAGGTAAAAAAAAAAAAAAAGACTTCTATTGTTTTCTGTAACACAATCATTTTCCATTTTGTAAACAATGGAGAGAACAACAATTATTTGTTTCTTAAATTATTGGATTATAAAGGGTAAGTTTGGGAAATTTTTTTCTGGGATAGTGATGGTTGAGGTTATTTGTAAATCAATGGTTTTGTTTCTTCTTCAAAAATTGGCAAAATACAATATTTGCAGGAAAGTCCTGACAGATCAGACTATTAGATCTGAAATTTGTTTCAACTATGGACATTTTCTCATTGTGAAGATATATTTTAGATGGCTTAAATATATTTTCATTGTGGATTACACATTCCAAAAGACTACCTTAGTGCTTTTAGATCCAAGTCCTTAGTTCAAAACTGAAATCTAAAAATGGCCTCTTCAAATCTATAAAAGGATGTATTTTAAGAAACTAATTTCCTGCAAGCTGCTGTAGCTACTCATTAGAGTTGAAACACAGGTCACACCCATCCTATCATTCCAGCACTGCTCCATTCAAAATGAAGATAAATCCAGAGATTTGTCATGTTTCTGAAAGACTTTAATGGACGGCAGTTAGATAATAAATATGCTGGCTTCTCTTGATATCCGAGCAATAGGAGGGACAGAAGACAACAGAGGTGAGGATCTCTGCCCCATCTGCTTGCTAAATCCCTAGTCATCCCTCAGTCTCATCAAACACCACTGTCTCTGAGGCCTTCTCTGAGAAGTCCTACCGTACAGGCAAACAGAGCAACTTCTCTGTGTACCTCTGCAGCCTCAGTGTGTCCTTTACCATGACCTCTTTCTCACCACATTACTGATACCCATGTTATCTGTCCATCTTTCCCCACACATTCAGTAGGCTCTTTTAAATAAAGAACTGTGTCTGTTTATTGGTACAGTTCTTTCTCTTCTTTATCTAAGAATGAATTTAGATTTGGCCTCCATTCTGCTATTCTCTCCTCTTACTTGGAGTGTTGGTGGTGGTGGTGGTTTAGTTGCTAAGTTGTGTCTGACTCTTGCGACCCCATGGACTGTAGCCTGCCAGGGTCCTCTGTCCATGGGATTCTCCAGGCAAGAATACAGGAGTGTTTGTCATTTCCTTCTCCAGGGGATCTCCCCAACCCAGGAATCGAACCTAGATCTCTGGCATTGAAGGCAGCTTCTTTACCAACTAAGGAGTGTTGGAGTGTTGTCTAAATGTAGAATGAGACGGGGAGGCTGGGATAGTTACATGTAGTCAACTCATTACGGTGAAATCAAGCCTGGTCTTCTCAGTGCTGTCTTTTGTCCAAGGTGGAATCCCCTGAAGTGTCTGACGGCCCATTTGGTCTTTGGTTTCCTTCCAGGGAAATCCCAGATGTATATTCCCTGTCCCAGCTCCAAGGGCCCCTCAAGTTTTGGGGCTCCTTTGTCATACGTGCCTTGCTCTGGGCCCCTCTGGGTCATCCTGAGGTGTGGGGACTCTGTGAGGCCTTCTTAGGTCCATAGTCCCAGACACCCCCTGCAGACGTTTTCCCACTTTTACATCTGGGCGCATTTGTCCTCAGACCCATGCCTCACCCTTCTTACTCTCCTACAGAGTGGCTGACTTATGTCTGTTAGATTCCATCTGGGTTTGGTGCTTGTAAGGTATCTGTGAACAGCAGGAGGGGCAGAAGCAGGCAGAGGCCAGGGTTTTTGTCCACCTTTCCCTGCATTATTACTATCAGCTGCATTTCTTTTGTGATCTACTCCCTTTGGTCAGGATTGTTGTGGTTCCAGTTTCCCACATGACCTTGGACCGTCAGAAACACCATCTCTTTCCACTGTCCTCCCAGAATAGGCGTGGTACTGGCTTCCTGCTACTGCTAATATCTAGATTTTGTCCTCATTCCATTAGGTTCCTAAGGTGTCTAATACCTATTAGTCCATTTTCTTTCACGATTGTATCTCCTCCGTTTTAAACAAGAGTTGTTTTTATTTTCCTCATTAGATTTTAGCTGGTACAATGATGACCACAGGGAAACTCTGATCCCTTGTTGCTTTTCACAAGCATACCAGGGAAAGATAGAATGAGTTCTCCTGTACTCTTATATTGCCAACCTATCAGGAGATAGAGTCCAGCGAGGTCTGAAGTGGGCCCTGTATCCAGCATCTCATCCTTCTGCTTCCCTCTGGCTCTCCTTTCCCCTCTTCTTCCTCCAAGCTCCCCTCCTTCCTGCGCTGCTCTCTCCCTTTCCCTTCTCTTCTCCTCTCCCCTCTTCTCTTCTTTGCTCCCTGTCTTTTCTCTTGGCATAGATTACTTATCTAATCTGGGGGTGGAAGACATGTTCCAACTGATTACATGGTTTTTAAAAACGTCATGCTCCAAGTCTTTCAGGGTTTGGAATTTTAAGCTTACAAGTCCAGGATGTTTTTCTACTCTGATGTTCTGTAAAAACCCTTCCCTGACACATACAACCAGCTGTTGTCTGAAGGATCACAGGGTAATGAGAAGGATCAAAGCACATTATAAATTACATCAAAATATAATTCCATCACAGGACTCCTCACAACCTGAAGGATCTGGTGAACATTTGCTGAATTAACGAAAGGAGGTCTATCCTAGGTTTTAGCATTTGTGAAAAACTCAGTTTTTATTTTCAAAGATCATATATTAAAACTTTTATCAACTGAGGATAAGTTTAAAATTTAGGGATATAGCCTCAAGTCCCATTCACTGTTTTTATTTTCTGGTAAAAAATTAAACAATCTGAAAGAACACCTGTGGAGAAGAAAGTTAGTTGTTTTCTGCTAAAAGATGGAAAAATTAGTCTTCTGAAGGCTATTGTTTTCTTTCTTCAAGTCAGTTAAATTCAGATCTAAAAGGCAAATGACTGGCAACACAAGGTACAACAGCTCTGGAAGCTAACCTCAAACAGTCAAATTAAAATGAGTCAGCCCAGATGTCAAACTGGGCAGCTAACACCAGCCTGGACTGTAGGTCTGATGAAGTGCAAATATGACTACAGATTTAACACTTAGGATTTAAACTCTGGAATGTTACAGATATTCAGTTCAGTTCAGTTCAGTCACTCAGTCGTGTCCGATTCTCTGCGACCCCATGAATCACAGCACGCCAGGCCTCCCTGTCCAGAGGTCAAATGTGACCATTTATACCTTTGGGAAAAAATAGATTATGTTTTCTAATAATTATGTTTACTCACAATTCTTTTCAATAGTGAGTTTTCAGTTTGAATCATACTATATATTTAGTTAACAAATATTTATTCTGACTACATTGTGCTCAGTGCTAAGGGTACCGGAATCAGCAAAACAGACCCGGCCCCTCCTCCTAGCCCTTACATTCTAGTGGAAGACAGGTGTGGAACAATGGTCATAAAACGAGATGGGTGCGGGAAACAAACAGAAGGGAAACTTAACCTGAGTCAAAGTCAGAGAAGACCTTCTTTTACAAGAGAAGGAGAAGGGGTATGTGACAGGTCAAAGCAACAGCTTGCACAAAGATAAAGAGGTTGAAAGAATGGTGGCACTAAAGACATCTGCACACTTGGATATAGCGCGACTGTGAGGACAGTGGTGCGAGATGACGTTTGACAGGTAGGCAGGGGCCAGGTCATGAGGGGCCCAGAAGTCACAGTGAGGAGTTTGTTCTCTGCCTTGCTGGCAACAGAAGGACATTCGGTATTGTCAATTAGGCCACAAAATATTAAAACTCAAATTTTGAAACGATCACTCTATCTGCTGGATAGACATGGGAATAGGGCTTCTCTAGTGGCTCAGGCAGTAAAGAATCCACCTGTAATGCCGGAGACCTGGGTTCGATCCCTGGGTCAGGAAGATCCCCTGGAGAAGGAAATGACAACCCACTCCAGTATTCTTGCTTGGAGAATCCCATGAACAGAGAAGTTTGGCAGGCAACAGTCCAGGGGGTTACAAAGAGTCAGACATGCCTGAGCAACTAAGCATAAACGGTCAGTGACTGATTATAAAGCAGTAAACCAGGTGAAAAATTATGAGAGTCTGTATTTAGGGCTAGAACCAGCGAGATGGTAGTAAGGCTGGCACAGCAGATTTGAGAGACATTTGGAGAAAGAATCAATGGGAACTAGAGACAGAATGAATATGGAGGTAAGGAAGAGAAGGAGAAAATCAAGGATGATGCCAGATTTTTGGCTTGAGTGGCTGTATATATGGTGGTATCCCTTACTGAGCTGTGTCCTTTCCACAGTGGGAGAAGAAGGATTGCTACAGGTTGGGGAAATAGGCATGTTTAGTTTGAGTCATCTGCAAAACAGCTATACAGAGATGTAGAAGAGCTCTAGAAATAAGCAGGGAAATCAGTGAAATTTACTACTCGAAGGTAGAAGAGCCTTTAAGGTTGCACGGCTAATGGGATTTTATGTTTGGAAAATCATGGATGCTCATGAGGAAGTTAATCAGCAAAGAAAAAACTATAGATATTTAGAAATCAAGCAATATATTTAACTGAGAGAACTAATTTAAATGGGGACAGCAAGGAAGAGAACAGTTACTTCAAACTTTATACATTCCTTTTAATAATTTTATTGTTTTCAGCCATTCCTTTTTGGAAAAATAGTGACTAATCTGTTACATCATCCAAGAATAAAAGTTGTTTAGGAAGTTATCTAATAAGCATATTTTACAGAAAGAGGAAGGATATCAATTTTCATCTTCTAATATAAAGAGAATAGGATTTGCAAGTGAAGGAAATAGCTTACTAATGTGATGATATTTTATGGTATCTTTAAAAATCTTTAATTTTCTATAGCTTTTTCTTAATGTCTAATTCAGCGGGATGTTATTCATTCCCTATTACCCCAGAGGATTGTTTGAATATAAGGTTATATTTCCATGATTATGGGAACATGTTTTCTGCTAGGTAGGAGAATTATCACTTACTGAAGACCACAGGATCCCCAGTTAGGGCAGTTAAAGCTGCTGCTTAGGTTGTCTCAGTCACCACCCATACTTGTTTAAAGGAAAAATGAGTCAGAGCTGTGTTCCAGACATATGCTTAGACAGTGGTTTAAGAAGACTCTTTCATTTGCCTGATTTTCAAAATTTTTCACCATCAGCACTAGAAAAATGTTCACCCTAAGTGTCCATTGTGTAGGCCATCTCCTGGCGTGCCCTCATGAGAATGTAACACCCATGAGGCTGAGACTTAATTTTGTTCACTGTTGTTTTCCCAGAATCCTGAGGGTAGTAGATGCTTGATACTCACTGAATGAAGGAACAAATGCTGAGCTCTACAATACCAAATATGAGTAAGATTTGTTCCCTGCAGCCCAATTTGGAAGAGTGTGACTCATTTAAATATGGTATGGAAGATGGAGTGATAGAGGATGCAGAGAAAGGGATCTATTAACTCAGCCAGTCTAACACAAAAGCAAGTCTATGCTTGCCTATTTAGGGTATTTTATGCAGCTTAGTACTGCTAGAATATACTGTGAAAAGGAGATGTTACCAACGGAATGTCACGCTATGCCAAGGACTCTGGACTTGAATCAATGATGAAGTAGCACCTAGAAGGGGAGTCACAGTCATGGTCAGCCTCCCATTTTAGATTATCTGGGTTATTCTATTTGCTTGGGTTCCAAAACCATTGCGGATGGTGACTGCAGCCATGAAATTAAAAGACACTTGCTCCTTGGAAGAAAAGCTGTGACAAACATAGACAGCATATTAAAAGGCAGAGACATCACTTTGTTGACAAAGGTCCATACAGTCAAAGCTGTATAGTTTTTTCAGTAGTCGTGTATGGATGTGAGAGCTGTACCATAAAGAAGAATGAATGCTGAAGAATGAATGCTTTCAAACTGTGGGGCTGGAGAAGACTCTTGACAGTCCCTTGGACTGCAAGGAGATCAAACCAATAAATACTAAAGGAAATAAACCCTGAATATTCATTGGAAGGACTGATGCTGAAGCTCTAATACTTTCTCCACCTGAAGCAAAGAGCCAACTCTTTGGAAAAGACCCTGATGCTGGAAAGGATTGAGAGCAGGAGGAGAAGGGATAACAGAGGATGGAACGGTTGGATGGCATTACTGATTCAATGGACATGAGTGTGAGCAAACTCTGGGAGAGAGTGAAGGACAGGGAAGCCTGGCATGCTGCAGTCCATGGGGTCACAAAGAGTAGGATACAACTTAGCAACTGAACAACAACAAATTCTCTGGGGGATAGACTGGAGGGGAAAGCAGTGGGACTTATTTCAGTAGTTAAAGAAAGAGATGAATTTTTTAACTACGTTAGAGTAGTAGTGTGGAAAGAACACTGTCAAGACTACTTAGGAGGTAAAACTGAAAGAGTCTGGTGACTGACTAGATGGGGAAGATAAGGCCTCGAGGTCAAAAGGATAAGAATGATTCCAAATCTGACTTTGGGTGGATGGAGGTCCTACTTCAAAGAAAGTTAGGTAATGCAGGAAAAGTAACAGGTTTTGAGGGAAAGGTGGTTTCGGTTTTATTAGAATGAGTTAGAGTGGGTGGGATATTCAGGACAAAGGCTTGGGGGAGAGATCCTGAAGGAAGACTCAGATTTTTAGAAGTCATCAGCATGAAGGTTTGTATGTGGCAAAGATCCTGCGGGAGCGTAGGGAGTAAGGAGAAATGTGTACCTGGGAAGAACACAACAGAAAACCAGTATTTAAAGAGTGGGAAGAAGATGAATCCACAGAGTATACTAAAGATAGAAGATGAAAAAGGTTTTTAAGAGAACCAGAAGAGTGCAGTCATGTGCGGAATGTTGAGAGGATAATGCAACATGTCTAATAAAACAGAAATAAAATCAGAGAAAGACCAAAGTTTTAAAGAACATTTACCATTAATTAAACAGATCACTGCTGACTCCTCCAATATCATTCATGTCTCTGCTCCTCTCATTCCCTTTCCTCCAGCCCCACTGCCACTTTTTAGCTCCTGAAACATGCCAAATTCTTTCCTACCTTGGGATATTTATACATATTGTACTTTCAGCTTCGGATGCTCCTCCTTCCATACTTGTGCCTGGGTGGGTAGATGCTGAGCAAGAAATCACTGATGTTTCTGACAATAGCTGCAACTTCCTAACATAAGCTCATAGTATCTTTTAAGATATTTTGGATGTAATTTTATTTATAATAAACATCAGTCATGCTATCCATAATGACCAGATAATCACACTCTCAACGTAGGTCATTTCAAGGCAATAGCAATAGGTTTTATTTTATTGATGCATTCTTTTTTTTTAAGAAAACATAAATCACATGGTGAGATTAATTTCTCTACATGTCTTTCTAAATAAGTTAGCATTCTTTAGTTCCTAGTACACCGTATCTCGAAGGAAAGTTATGACCAACCTAGATAGCATATTAAAAAGCAGAGACATTACTTTGCCAACAAAGGTCCATCTAGTCAAGGCAATGGTTTTTCCCGTGGTCATGTATGGATGTGAGAGCTGGACTGTGAAGAAAGCTGATCGCCGAAGAATTGATGCTTTTGAACTGTGGTGCTGGAGAAGACTCTTAAGAGTCTCTTGTACTGCAAGGAGATCCAACCAGTCCATTCTAAAGGAGATCAGTCCTAGGTGTTCATTGGAAGGACTGATGCTAAAGCTGAAACTGCAATACTTTGGCCACCTCATGCGATGAGTTGACTCACTGGAAAAGACTCTAATGCTGGGAAGGATTGGGGGTGGGAGGAGAAGGGGACGACAGAATGAGATGGCTGGATGGCATCACCGACTCGATGGACATGAGTCTGAGTGAACTCCGGGAGTTGGTGATGGACAGGGAGGCCTGGCGTGCTGTGATTCATGGGGTCGCAAAGAGTCGGACACGACTGAGCGACTGAACTGAACTGAACACGATATCTCATCTCTGCTACATTACAGCATAGTCTCCTAAAGGCGTATTATACTTTTAGAAGGCCTCACAGCAATAAAGACTCTTGAATTGCTGGTAGCACCCAAATTATTTTCAAATTGAACTGTAAAACAATAAATTAAGTAAGTAACCCCAACTGAATATTAACCAAACTGATCACATGGTTCATAACCTTCTCTAACTCAATGAAACTACAAGCCATGCCATGTGGGGCCACCCAAGATAGACAGGTCATGGTGGAGAATTCTGACAAAACGAGGTCCGCTGGAGAACAGAATGACAAACCACTTCAGCATTCCTGTCTTGAGAATCCCATGAACAGTATGAAAAGGCAAAAAGATATGACACTGAAAGATGAACTACCCAAGTCAGTAGGTGCCCAATATGCTACTGGAGAAGTGCAGAGAAATAGCTCCAAAAAGAATGAAGAGGCTGAGCCAGAGAGAAAACAACGCCCAGTTGTGGATGTGACTGGTGACGGAAGTAAAGCCTGATGCTGTAAAGAACAATACTGCATACAAACCTGGAATGTTAGATCTATGTATCAGGGTAAATTAGAAGTGGTCAAACAGGAGATGGCAAGAGTGAACATTGATATTTTCGGAATCAGTGAACTAAAATGGACTGGAATGGGCGAATTTAATTCAGACGACCATTATATCTACTACAGTGGGAAAGAATCCCTTAGAAGAAATGGAATAGCCCTCATAGTCAACAAGAGTCTGCAATGCAGTACTTGGGTGCAATCTCAAAAACAACAGAATGATCTCTGTTTGTTTCCAAGGCAAACCATATAACATCACAGTAATCCAAGTCTATGCCCCAACCACTATTGCTGAAGAAGCTGAAGTTGAACAGTTCTATGATGAACTACAAGACCTTCTAGAACTAACACCAAAAGAAACGTGTCCTTTTCATCATAGGGGACTGGAATGCAAAAGTAGGAAGTCAAGAGATACCTGGGGTAACAGGCAAGTTTGACCTTGGTGAACAAAATGAAGCAAGGCAAAGGCTAACAGAGTTCTGCCATGAGAACACACTGGTCATAGCAAATACCCTCTTCCAACAACACAAGAGATGACTCTACACATAGACATTATCAATGGTCAATACCAAAATCAGATTGATACTATTCTTTGCAGCCAAAGAAGGAGAAGCTCTATCTAATCAGCAAAAAAAAAAAAATGACCAGGAGCTGACTGTGGCTCAGATCATGAACTCCTTATTGCCAAATTCAGGCTTAAATTGAAGAAAGTAGGGTAAACCACTATACCGTTCAGGTATGACCTAAATCAAATCCCTTAGGATTATACAGTGGAAGTGAGAAATAGATTCAATGGATTAGATCTGATAGACAGAGTGCCTGAAGAACGATGGATGAAGGTTCATAACATTGCACAGAGGTGGTGATCAAAACTATCCCCAAGAAAAAGAAATGCAAAAAGGCAAAATGCTTGTCTAAGGAGGCCTTACAAATAGCTATGAAAAGAAAAGAAGCAAAAGGCAAAGGAGAAAAGGAAAGATATATCCATCTAAATGCAGAGTTCTAAAGAACAGCAAGGAGAGATCAGAAAGCCTTCCTAAGTGAACAATGCAATGAAGTAGAGGAAAACAACAGATGGGAAAGACTAGATATTTCTTCAAGAAAATTAGAGATACCAAGGGAACATTTCATTCAAAGATGGGCTCGATAAAGGATAGAAACAATAAAGGCACAATAAAGGACAGAAATGGTATGGACATAACAGAAGAAGAAGATATTAAGAAGAGATGACAATAATACACAGAAGAACTATACAAAAAAGATCTAAAAAACCCAGATAATCATGATGGTGTAATTACTCACCTAGAGCCAGACATCCTGGAGTGCAAAGTCAAGTGGGTCTTGGGAAGCATCACTACAAACAAAGCTAGTGGAGGTGATGGAATCCCATCTGAACTACTGCAAAGCCTAAAAGATGATGGTGTGAAAGTGCTACACTCAATACGCCAGCAAATTCAGAAAACTCAGCAGTGACCACAGGACTGGAAAAGGTCAGTGTTAATTCCAATCCCAAAGAAAGGCAGTGCCAAAGAATGTTCAAATGACCACACAATTGTGCTTATCTCACATGCTAGCAAAGTAATGCTCAAAAATTCCCAAGCGAGGCTTCATAAGTGAACCATGAACTTCCAGAGGTTAAAGCTGGATTTAGAAAAGACAGAGGAATCAAAGATCAAATTGCCAACATCCGTTGGATCATAAAAAAAGCAAGAGAATTCCAGAAAAACATCTACTTCTTCTTCATTGACTATGCTAAAGCCTTTCGTTGCGTGGATCACAACAAAGTGTGGAAAATTCTTCAAGAGATGGGAATACCAGACTACCTCCTGAGAAATCCATACACAGGTCAAGAAGCAACAGTTAGAACTTGACATGGAACAATGGACTGGTTTCAAATTGGAAAGGAATATGTCAAGGCTGTATATTGTCACCTTGCTTATTTAACTTGTATGCAGAGTACATCAGGCAAAATGCCAGGCTGGATGAAGCACAAGCTGGAATCAAGATTGTCGGGAGAAATATACACAACCTCAGATATGCAGATGTCACCACTCTGCAGAAAGTGAAAAGGAAATAAAGAACCTCTTGATGAAAGTGAAAGAGGAGTGTGAAAAAGCAGGCTTAAAACTCACCACTCAAAAAACAAAGATCATGGCATCTGGTCCCATCACTTCATGGGAAATAGATGGGGAAACAATGGAAACAGTGACAGGCTTTATTTTCTTTGGCTCCAAAATCACTGCAGATGGTGACTGCAGCCATGAAATTAAAAGATGCTTGCTCCTTGGAAGAAAAGCTATGCCCAACCTAGACAGCATATTAAAAAGCGAGACATTTCTCTGCCAACAAAGGTCCATCTAGTCAAAGCTATGGTTTTTCCGGTAGTCATGTATGGATGTGAGAGTTGGACTATAAAGAAAGCTGAGTGCCGAAGAATTGATGCTTTTGAACTGTGGTGTTGGAGAGGACTCTTGAGAATCCCTTGGACTGCAAGGAGATCAAACCAATCAATCCTAAAGGAAATCAGTCCTGAATATTCACTGGAAGGACTGATGCTAAAGCCGAAGCTCTGTACTTCGGCTGCCTGATGAGAAGAGTTGACTCACTGGAAAAGACCCTGATGCTGGAAAAGACTGAAGGCATGACGAGAAGGGGACAACAGAAGATGAGATGGTTGGATGGCTTCACCAACTCGATGGACATGAGTTTGAGCAAGCTCCAGGAATTGGTGATAGAGAAGCTTGCCATGCTGCAGTCCATGGAAAAGCAAAGAGTCAGACACGACTGTGTGACTGAACTGAACTGAACTGTATTGAATATTGGCATGTTTTCCATATTAATTTTAACTGTAATTATTATAAGATCATTTCAGATCTAGCGAAAAAAAAAAAAAAAACCTCAAAGACTAAGTAATATATAAGAATAGAAAGAAGCCAGTGTGAGATCTTTAACAATAATTAGTGTAGTCTACTACTGCTGCAATATTAAAAAGCAGAGACATTACTTTGCCAACCAAGGTCCGTCTAGTCAAAGCTATGGTTTTTCCCGTGGTCATGTATGGATGTGAGAGTTGGACTGTGAAGAAAGCTGATCGCCGAAGAATTGATGCTTTTGAACTGTGGTGCTGGAGAAGACTCTTGAGAGTCCTTTGGACTGCAATGAGATCCAACCAGTCCATTCTAAAAGAGATCAATCCTGGGTGTTCACTGGAAGGACTGATGCTAAAACTGAAACTCCAATACTTTGGCCACCTCATGCAATGAGTTGACTCACTGGAAAAGACTCTCATGCTGGGAAGGATTGGGGGCAGGAGGAGACAGGGAAGACAGAGAATGAGATGGATGGATGGCATCACCAACTTGATGGACATGAGTCTGAGTGAACTCCGGGAGTTGGTGATGGACAGGGAGGCCTGGCATGCTGTGATTCATGGGCTCGCAAAGAGTTGGACACGACTGAGTGAGTGAACTGAACTGAACTGAACTACTGCTGCTGCTAAGTCACTTCAGTTGTGTCCGACTCTGTGCGACCCCATAGATGCCAGCTCCCCAGGCTCCCCCATCCCTGGGATTCTTCAGGCAAGAACACTGGAGTGGGTTGCCATTTCCTTCTCCAATGCATGGAAGTGAAAAGTGAAAGTGAAGTCGCTCAGTCGTGTCTGACCCTCAGCGACCCCATGGACTGCAGCCTTCCATGCTCCTCCATCCATGGAGTTTTCCAGGCAAGAGTACTGGAGTGGGGTGCCATTGCCTTCTCCAAGTGTAGTCTAAACGTCTCTCAATTCTGTCCCCCTGCCTGCTCTCCATCCCTGCTGTCACTGCCATAGTTCAAGCATCATTCTTCTTACTAACCTCTTTTGCCTTAAGCATCACTGTCCTCAATCCATTCTTCACTTTGCTGTAGCGTGATTTTCCAGCACGTAAATCTGAGTCTTTCACTTCTTTGTTCATATATCGTCAGGAGATCTACATTGCTTTCAGTATAAAATCTGAACAGTCTAGTATGGGGGACCAAGACTTACTAAGGTGGTTCCTGCCCACCTACGCAGCCTTACTTCCATATAACTTCCACCTTCATTTTTAGCTCCAGAGACACAGAAATGATTCTCCTACAGCTCCTCAGACATGTCTTGCTCTTCTTTTCTTCTCACTTCTGTGAGTACTTCTCTCTGTCTGAAACACCCTTTCTTCTTGTCTACCTGCTGACTTCTTGCTCATCCCTCAAGTTTCAGCTGTGTGAAGCTCCCCTGGAATTCCTGGGCAATTCCCAGGCAAAGCTTAGGATCTCCCCACCTTGTGTTTCCACTGTACTTTATAATGTCTCCAATAAAGCAATCAGCTCAATATATTTTTGAGTCACTCAATGTATTTTAATATTTTTTTCCATGCCTGCCTCCTTACAACATTGTAAGACTCTTCAGGGCAGAACCTGGATTGTCCCATCTTTGGGATGCCCAGCATAACACCTAATACATAAAAGGTGTGTAAAATATTTGATCAGTAAGCAGTGAGTAAGGGAATGAATGGATCTGGTACCATTTTCTTCCTCTAAACCAAACACAAGATTTTTCAAAATGCCACATCTTCTCAGCTACGATCTGAGCTGGAGTGGGAATGCTTACAGCTGCACGTCTTAACCTGATGATATGCTTTCAAGAGACCACCTATCTGCATGGAACACAAACACAAATTAAGGCTGAGGTGTAGTGCACCACAACTCCTACAGCGGGAAGCACAGGAAACCACTTAAGATTTAAGAAACAGAAAGAATGGGAGTTAAAAGAAAGAATAACTCAGAGATAAATGGATTTGCCTTGGATTAAAAAAAAAAAGCACACACATAAGAAGTTTGCCCTATTGAACTTTTTCCTATGGGGCTGGACCTTTCCTTAGTCCATTCCAGGCCCCTCTTCACAGCCAGTGGCCTTATATGAATCTGCTGGTCCCATCACTATCAATAGTGGTTTTCCTCATAGAGCTTGTAGTCAATTTTCTCCCGTTTCCAGAAAAATGCCTACTAAAATCATTGCAAAAAAGAAGTGACCAACTTGAGCTTGTCACTTCCCTCCAGGAGAATCTTTGGTTGATATAACTTTCCTCTCAACCTCCACCAGGTAGGAGGCAAGTAGACCCAAGGTGACTTACTCTATTTCCAGGAAACAGAGATGCTTATTTTCTTTCCCTCCACAAACACATAGAGGACCTATTTCTGTGTATTGATCAAAGCCTGCTTTCTTTTAGACTTGTAGGTTGGTAAATTAGGTTGGAAAGGTTGGCACATTTTAAAAAGTATGGTTACAAAATCCATACTAATAATCAAGTAAATAGAAATAAAAATAATTAAATAGAAAAGGTAAATTATTTTTACAAAATTGTAATTGCTAACCAGAGTGTAAAAGGTCACTTGTGAGGTTAAAGATATATTTTCATGGACATTGTACAAGAGAGTGTTATCAGTGATTTTAGAAAGAGGATGTGTTAATCTAGATAAAATGTATTTTCAGATAAAAGTTTTGTTCTTTATTCCTAAAAGAATGTGTAAGCAATACTGAATACACTGACTGCTTCAGAAAGAAACATATTAAATGTAAACCATGATTCACAGAATTACAAAACTGTTAGTCACTCAGTTGTGTGCAACTTCTTGCAACCCCATGGACTGTAGCCTGCCAGGCTACTCTGTTGATGGGATTTTCCAGGCAAGAATATTGGAGTGGGTTGCCACTCCCTTCTCCAGGGGATCCTTCCAACCCAGGGATTGAACTCAGGTCTCCTCATTGCAGGCATATTCTTTACCATCTGAGCCACCAGAGAAGCCTCACAATAACAAAGGGAAATAGATTCCACTCAAGAATTATGAGAGTTCATAAAAATAGATAATTTTATAAACAGATTACTCATTCATTCACACATACGTATGCACTGTCAGCTGTTTGTCACAGGCTGTGACAGCGTCTAGGAGTACTGAACTCACATACACACTCCTGGGCTCAAGGTACAGCCTAGGGGCCAAAGAACACCAAGAGTAACGGCACTACACGGCTGAGAATTACTGAAATCAGGGGCTCAGGGCGCAGCTGCACATCCTTACTGTCGTCACCACACTCTGGGAGCTCGGGCAAGTTACTGAACCTCTCTGCGCCTCCATCACCTTCTCTTCAATGCAGGAGTTATTACTTTCCTCATAGTGCTGTGAAGACTTGTAAACTGCTGAACCTAAGTGCCGCTGCTAAGTCACTTCAGTCGTGTCCGACTCTGTGTGACCCCATAAACGGCAGCCCACCAGGCTCCCTGTCCCTGGGATTCTCTAGGCAAGAATACTGGAGTGGGCTGCCATTTCCTTCTCCAATGCATGAAAGTGAAAAGTGAAAGTGAAGCTGCTCAGTCATGTCTGACTCCTAGCGACCCCATGGATTGCAGCCTACCAGGCTTCTCCATCCGTGGGATTTTCCAGGCAAGAGTACTGGAGTGGGTGCCATTGCCTTCTCCAACGTATACCACTTCATGGGGAATAGATGGGGAAACAGTGGAAACAGTTCAGTTCAGTTCAGTCGCTCAGTCGTGTCCGACTCTCCGCGACCCCATGAATCATAGCACGCCAGGCCTCCCTGTCCATCACCAACTCCCGGAGTACACTCAAACTCATGTCCATCGAGTCGGTGATGCCAGCCAGCCATCTCATTCTCCATCGTCCCCTTCTCCTCCTGCCCCCAACCTTTCCCAGCATCAGAGTCTTTTCCAGTGAGTCAACTCGTCGCATGAGGTGGCCAAAGTATTGTAGTTTCAGCTTTAGCATCAGTCCCTCCAATGAACATCCAGGATTGATCTCCTTTATTTTTTTTTTTACATTCTTTTTTTTTTTTATGTTATGCATATATTTTTTTAGGTAATTAATTTATTTTTTATTGGAGGCAAATTATTTTACAATATTATATTGGTTGGTTTTGCCATACATTGATATGAATTTGCCCCGGGTTTACATAAGTTCCCCCTCCTGAACCCCCCTCCCACCTCCCTCCTCCCTTTATCCTCCCTCTGGGTCATCCCCGCATGCCAGCCCCGAGCATCCTATAACATGCATTGACCCTGAACTAGTGATTCGTTTCACATATGACAACATACGTGTTTCAATGCCATTCTCCCAAATCATCCCACCCTCACCCTCTCCCATAGAGTCCCAAAGACTGTTCTATACATCTGTGTCTCTTTTGCTGTCTCGTATACAGGGTTATCATTTGCATCTTTCTAAATTCCATATATATGTGTTAGTATACTGTATTGGTGTTTTTCTTTCTGGCTTACTTCACTCTGTATAATAGGCTCCAGTTTCATCCACCTCATTAGAACTGATTTAAATGTATTCTTTTTAATGGCTGAATAATACTCCATTGTGTATATGTACCAAAGCTTTCTTATCCATTCGTCTGCAGATGGACATCTAGGTTGCTTCCATGTCCTGGCTATTATAAACAGTGCTGCAATGAACATTGGAGTACATGTGTCTCTTTCAATTCTGGTTTCCTCGGTGTGTATGCCCAGGAGTGCGATTGCTGGATCATATGGCAGTTCTATTTCCAGTTTTTTGAGGAATCTCCACACTGTTCTCCATAGTGGCTGTACTAGTTTGCATTCCCACCAACAGTGTAAGAGGGTTCCTTTCTCTCCACATCCTCTCCAGCATTTATTGCATGTAGACTTTTGGATAGCAGCCATTCTGACTGGTGTGAAATGGTATCTCATTGTGGTTTTGATTTGCATCTCTCTGATTATGAGGGATGTTGAGCATTTTTTCATGTGTTTGTTAGCCATCTTTATGTCTTCTTTGGAGAAATGTCTGTTTAGTTCTTTGGCCCATTTTTTGATTGGGTCATTTATTTTTCTGGAATTGAGCTGCAGGAGCTGCTTGTATAATTTGGAGATTAATCCTTTATCAGTTGCTTCATTTGCTATTATTTTCTCCCATTCTGAAGCCTGTCTTTTCACCTTACTTATAGTTTCCTTTGCTGTGCAGAAGCTTTTGATTTTAATTAGGTCCCATTTGTTTATTTTTGCTTTTATTTCCAATATTCTGGGAGGTGGGTCATGGAGGATCCTGCTGTGATTTATGTCGGAGAGTGTTTTGCCTACGTTCTCCTCTAGGAGTTTTATAGTTTCTGGTCTTACATTTAGCTCTCTAATCCATTTTGAGTTTATTTTGGTGTATGGTGTTAGGAAGTGTTCTAGTTTCATTATTTTACAAGTGGCTGACCAGTTTTCCCAGCACCACTTGTTAAAGAGACTGTCTTTTTTCCATTTTATATTCTTGCCTCCTTTGTCAAAGATGAGGTGTCCATAGATGTGTGGATTTATCTCTGGGCTTTCTATTTTGTTTCATTGATCTATATTTCTGTCTTTATGCCAGTACCATACTGTCTTGATGACTGTGGCTTTGTAGTAGAGCCTGAAGTCCGGCAGGTTAATTCCTCCAGTTCCATTTTTCTTCCTCAAGATTGCTTTGGCTATTCGAGGTTTTTTTGTATTTCCATACAAATTGTGAGAT
Source organism: Moschus berezovskii (assembly GCF_049115385.1). Lineage (NCBI taxonomy): Eukaryota > Metazoa > Chordata > Mammalia > Artiodactyla > Moschidae > Moschus > Moschus berezovskii. The sequence goes on along the minus strand of NC_142462.1, from coordinate 52,032,804 downwards.
TGTTTGTTCTAGTTCTGTGAAAAATATCTTTGGTAGCTTGATAGGGATTGCATTGAATGTATAAATTATTTTGGGTAGTATACTCATTTTTACAATATTTATTCTTCCAATCCATGAACATGGTATATTTCTCCATCTATTCGTGTCCTCTTTGATTGCTTTCAGTAGTGTTTTATAGTTTTCTATGTACAAGTCTTTTGTTTCCTTAGGTAGATATATTCCTAAGTATTTAATTCTTTTCGTTGCAACAGTGAATGGAATAGTTTCCTTAATTTCTCTTTCTATTTTCTCATTATTAGTGTATAGGAATGCAAGGGATTTCTGTGTGTTGATTTTATATCCTGCAACGTTACTGTAATCATTGATTAGCTCTAGTAGTTTTCTGGTAGAGTCTCTAGGGTTTTCTGTGTAGAGGATCATGTCATCAGCGAACAGTGAAAGTTTTACTTCTTCTTTTCCAATTTGGATTCCTTTTATGTCTTTTTCTGCTCTGATTGCTGTAGCCAAAACTTCCAGAACTATGTTGAATAGCAGTGGTGAGATTGGGCACCCTTGTCTTGTTCCTGACTTGAGGGGAAATGCTTTCAGTTTTTCACCATTGAGGATAATGTTTGCTGTGGGTTTGTCATATATAGCTTTTATTATGTTGAGGTATGTCCCTTCTATTCCCACTTTCTGGAGGGTTTTTATCATAAATGGATGTTGAATTTTGTCGAAGGCTTTCTCTGCATCTATTGAGATAATCATATGATTTTTATTTTTCAGTTTGTTAATGTGGTGTATTACGTTGACTGATTTGCGGATATTGAAGAATCCTTGCATTCCTGGGATAAAGCCCACTTGGTCATGATGTATGATCTTCTTAATATGCTGTTGGATTCTGATTGCTAGAATTTTGTTAAGGATTTTTGCATCTATGTTCATCAGTGATATTGGTCTGTAGTTTTCTTTTTTTGTGGGGTCTTTACCAGGTTTTGGGATTAGGGTGATGGTGGCCTCATAGAATGAGTTTGGAAGTTTCCCTTCCTCAGCAATTTTCTGGAAGAGTTTGAGTAGAATAGGTGTTAGCTCTTCTCTAAATTTTTGGTAGAATTCAGCTGTGAAGCCGTCTGGACCTGGGCTTTTGTTTGCTGGGAGATTTTTGATTACAGTTTCAATTTCCGTGCTTGTGATGGGTCTGTTCAGATTTTCTATTTCTTCCTGGTTCAGTTTTGGAAAGTTGTATTTTTCTAGGAATTTGTCCATTTCTTCCAGGTTATTCATTTTATTGCCATATAATTCCTGATAGTATTCTCTAATAATCCTTTGTATTTCTGTATTGTCAGTTGTGATCTCTCCATTTTCATTTCTAATTTTACTGATTTGGTTCTTCTCCCTTTGTTTCTTGATAAGTCTGGCTAGTGGTTTGTCAATTTTATTTACCTTCTCAAAGAACCAGCTTTTGGCTTTGTTGATTTTTGCTATAGTCTCTTTTGTTTCTTTTGCATTTATCTCTGCCCTAATTTTTACAATTTCTTTCCTTCTACTGACCCTGGGGTTCTTCATTTCTTCCTTTTCTAGTTGCTTTAGATGTAGAGTTAGGTTATTTAGTTGACTTTTTTCTTGTTTCTTGAGGTGTGTCTGTATTGCTATGAACTTCCCCCTTAGCACTGCTTTTACAGTGTCCCAGAGGTTTTGGGTTGTTGTGTTTTCATTTTCATTCATTTCTATGCATATTTTGATTTCTCTTTTGATTTCTTCTAGGATTTGTTCGTTGTTCAGCAGCGTATTGTTCAGCCTCCATATGTTGGCATGTTTAATAGTTTTTCTCCCATAATTGAGATCTAATTTTACTGCATTGTGGTCAGAAAAAATGCATGGAATGATTTCAACTTTTTTGAATTTACCAAGGTTAGATTTATGGCCCAGGATGTGATCTATCCTGGAAAAGGTTCCATGTGCACTTGAGAAAAAGGTGAAATTCATTGTTTTGGGGTGAAATGTCCTATAGATATCAATTAGGTCTAACTGGTCTATTGTATCATTTAAAGATTGTGTTTCCTTGTTAATTTTCTGTTTAGTTGATCTATCCATAGATGTAAGTGGGGTATTAAAATCTCCCACTATTATTGCATTATTGTTAATTTCCCCTTTCATACTTGTTGGTAATTGTCTTACATATTGCGGTGCTCCTATGTTTGGTGCATAAATATTTATAATTGTTATATCTTCATCTTGGATTGATCCTTTGATCATTATGTAGTTTCCTTCTTTGTCTCTTTTCACAGCCTTTGTTTTAAAGTCTATTTTATCTGATATGAGTATTGCTACTCCTGCTTTCTTTTGGTCTCTATTTGCATGGAATATCTTTTTCCAGCCCTTCACTTTCAGTCTGTATGTGTCCCTCGTTTTGAGGTGGGTCTCTTGCAGACAACATATATGGGGGTCTTGTTTTTGTATCCATTCAGCCAGCCTTTGTCTTTTGGTTGGGGCATTCAACCCATTTACGTTTAAGGTAATTATTGATAAGTACGATCCCGTAGCCATTTTCTTTATTGCTTTGGGTTCGAGTTTATACACCCTTTCTGTGTTTCCTGTCTAGAAAAGATCCTTTAGCATTTGTTGGAGAGCTGGTTTGGTAATGCTGAATTCTCTCAGCTTTTGCTTGTCTGTAAAGCTTTTGATTTCTCCTTCATATTTGAATGAGATCCTTGCTGGGTACAGTAGTCTGGGCTGTAGGTTATTTTCTTTCATCACTTTAAGTATGTCTTGCCATTCCCTCCTGGCCTGAAGAGTTTCTGTTGAAAGATCAGCTGTTATCCTTATGGGAATCCCCTTGTGTGTTATTTGCTGTTTTTCCCTTGCTGCTTTTAATATTTGTTCTTTGTGTTTGATCTTTGTTAATTTGATTAATATGTGTCTTGGAGTATTTCGCCTTGGGTTTATCCTGTTGGGGACTCTCTGGGTTTCTTGGACTTGGGTGATTATTTCTTTCCCTATTTTAGGGAAGTTTTCAACTATTATCTCCTCAAGTATTCTCTCATGGTCTTTCTTTTTGTCTTCTTCTTCTGGGATTCCTATGATTCGAATGTTGGAGCGTTTAACATTGTCCCAGAGGTCTCTAATATTGTTCTCATTTCTTTTGTTTTTCTTTTTTCCTCTCTGTTTCATTTATTTCTACAATTCTATCTTCTAGTTCGCTTATCCTGTCTTCTGCCTCTGTTATTCTACTGTTTGTTCCCTCCAGAGTGTTTCTGATCTCATCTATTGTATTATTCATTGTACATTGGCTCTTTTTTATTTCCTCTAAGTCCTTATTAAACCTTTCTTCCATCTTCTCAATCCTTTTCTCCAGGTTATTTATCTGTAACTCCATTTTGCTTTCAAGATTTTGAATCATTTTCACCACCAAAATTCGAAATTCTTTTTCATGTAGATTCCCTATATCTTCCTCTTTTGTTTGTGTTGGTGGGCATTTATCTTGTTCCTTTACTTGCTGGGTATTTCTCTGCTTCTTCATCTTGCTTATAATGCTTTGCTTGGGGTGGCCTTTCCCTCTTCTGGCCGTTTGTGGAGTTCTCTTTATTATGTAGTTTCCTTGCTGTGTGTGGGGTTGGACAGGTGACTTGTCAAGGTTCCCTGGTTATGGAAGCCTGTGTCGGTGTTCTGGTGGGTGGAGCTGGATTTGTTCTCTCTGGAGTGCAATAAAGTGTCCAGTAATGAGTTATGAGATGTCAGTGGGTTTGGAGTGACTTTGGGCAGCCTGTATATTGAAGCTCAGGGCTAGTTTCCTGTGTTACTGGAGAATTTGCGTGGTATGTCTTGCTCTGGAACTTGTTGATCCTTGGGTTTAGCGTAGGTATGGAGACGTTTGATGAGCTCCTATCGATTAATGTTCCCTGGAGTCAGGACTTCTCTGGTGTTCTCAGGATTCGGGCTTAAGCCTCTTGCCCCTGGTTTTGGTCTTATTCTTGGAGTAGTCTCTAGACGTCTCTATCTGTCATTTCCAAGGTTGTTCCCTCTGTTTTAGCTTCTGTCTGCTGGTCTCTTCAGTGTCTAATTTCCGCCCTGATACTAGGGGGTGGGTGGACACTTTTTAAGGCTCAGTTGTTCAGTCCTGTTCTGGGAAGGGAGGAACGCTGCAGTCGATTATCTCTGGCATCTGTGGGGAGTGCTCGCAGCGTCTCGGCCACACTGGGTTTGCCCCCGCTCACAGCACGTATGCTGTCCCAGTCTACACTGCACAGGCTCTAGGTTGCTCTGCCGGGAACTGTCCGAGGCTGGCACCGGGTTGTATGCACTTCCCAGGTCTGAGCGGCTCAAGTTCAGGTTCTCAGGTACTCCACAAAGGCGCAGACTTGGTTGGGCCTGCGTTTTGTGCCTTCCCCGGTCCGAGCAGTTCAGGGGATCAGGTGTTTGGCGAGCGCGGTCTCTGCGACTTATCGCCTCCCCAGTCCCCGCCACTCAGTTTTCTGGGTGTACAACCGGCGCACCTTCTCAGGGGGATATCGACCGGCCCGAGCCCAAGAAGTCCTGATTAGCAACAAGCCTGTCTGCAGTTTGTATCGGATGCCTTTCTGGGGCCGCGGTTGCCCCCTCCGGCTCTGGCTGCGCTCCCTGCCTGTCTCGGCGGGGAATGGGGGATGGGCCGACCGCAGCCGGATCGCTCTGCTCAGTCCTTTATTCTGTGAGTGGGGCTGGCCGAGTCTTTGGTTAGAGCTTTCCGCCTTTTCGTGGGGAAGCTATCCCACAGTCTGCTTTGCTCTCCCTAGTTCTCTCAAATTGTTCTCGCGGCATTCAAGCCCAGTCCTCTCTCTAAGCAGTTCAGCCGGCTCCTCCCTGCCCAGCCCCCGCTTGCTAATGGCGTATGCAGGCGTCTGCGCTGCTTCTCCGCTGGGAGTTACCGTTTGGCGGGTAATCTGTGGGTTTTAAAAAAATCTTAAAAAAAAAAAGAGGGTTATGTGGCCCTCTGAGCTTCCAAGGCTCGCCACAGATTCGCCAGTGAGAATGTTTCCTGGTGTTTGGAAACTTCTCTCTTTTTAAAGCCTCCCTTCCCGGGACGGAGCTCCGTCCTTACTTCTTTTGTTTCGCTTTTTATCTTTTATGTTTTTTCCTACCTCCTTTCGAAGACAATGGGCTGCTTTTCTGGGTGCCTGACGTCCTCTGCCAGCATTCAGAAGTTGTTTTGTGGACTTTACTCGCGTTCAAAAGTTCTTTTGATGAATTTGTGGAGGAGAGAGTGGTCTCGCCGTCCTATTCCTCCGCCATCTTGTTCCTCCTGATCTCCTTTAGAATGGACTGGTTGGATCTCCTTGCAGTATAAGGGACTCTCAAGAGTCTTCTCCAACACCACAGTTCAAAAGCATCGATTCTTCGGCGATCAGCTTTCTTCACAGTCCAACTCGCACATCCATACATGACCACGGGAAAAACCATTGCCTTGACTAGACGGACCTTGGTTGGCAAAGTAATGTCTCTGCTTTTTAATATACTATCAAGGTTGGTCATAACTTTCCTTCCAAGGAGCAAGCGTCTTTTAATTTCATGGCTGCAATCAGCATCCGCAGTGATTTTGGAGCCCAAAAAAATAAAGTCTGACACTGTTTCCACTGTTCTTCCATCTATTTCCCATGAAGTGATGGGACCAGATGCCATGATCTTTGTTTTCTGAATGTTGAGCTTCAAGCCAACCTTTTCACTCTCCTCTTTCACTTTCATCAAGAGGCTTTTGAGTTCCTCTTCACTTTCTGCCATAAGGGTAGTGTCATCTGCATATCTGAGGTTATTGATATTTCTCCCAGCAATCTTGATTCCAGCTTGTGCTTCTTCCAGCCCAGCGTTCCTCATGATGTACTCTGCATATAAGTTAAATAAGCAAGGTGACAATATACAACCTTGACGTACACCTTTTCTTATTTGGAACCAGTCTGTTGTTCCATGTCCAGTTCTGACTATTGCTTCCTGACCTGCATACAGGTTTCTCAAGAGGCAGGTCAGGTGGTCTGGGATTCCCATCTCTTTCAGAATGTATCAGACTTTAATTTTTGGGCTCCAAAATCACTGCAGATGCTCATTGCAGCCATGAAATTAAAAGACGCTTGCTCCTTGGAAGGAAAGTTATGACCAACCTAGATAGCATATTAAAAAGCAGAGACATTACTTTGCCAACAAAGGTCCATCTAGTCAAGGCTATGGTTTTTCCAGCAGTCATGTATGGCTGTGAGAGTTGGACTGTGAAGAAAGCTGATCGCCGAAGAATCGATGCTTTTGAACTGTGGTGTTGGAGAAGACTCTTGAGAGTCCCTTGGACTGCAAGGAGATCCAACCAGTCCATTCTAAAGGAGATCAATCCTGGGTGTTCATTGGAATGACTGATGCTGAAGCTGAAACTCCAATACCTTGGCCACCTCATGCGACAAGTTGACTCACTGGAAAAGACTCTGATGCTGGGAGGGATTGCGGGCAGGAGGAGAAGGGGACGACAGAGAATGAGGTGGCTGGATGGCATCACTGACTCGATGGACATGAGTTTGCGTGAACTCCGGGAGTTGGTGATAGACAGGGAGGCCTGGAGTGCTGTGATTCATGGGGTTGCAAAGAGTCAGACACGACTGAGCAACTGAACTGAACTGAACTGAAACTAGCAATAATTTATCAGACCTATGACATAATGAGGTATATTTGCTGTTATGGAGTTATGTGCACTGCACTGCATCTTGGCAGCAAGAATGAGTTGCAAGGTGAGTGCTTCTGTCTCTGTTGTCTCTGTGGTGGAGTCAGGAGACGCTCTTCAGCTTTTGAGGTGTGACTAAGAGCTTTAGTAGGTGTTTGTAAGTTGAAGAAAAGAAGATCATTTTAGTGATAGAAGAAGCAGGGAGGAAGGCATAGAGACATGAGAGAAGGTTATGAGTTGGGGATCCACAGGTACCTTTGTACTGTCAGAGCATGGCCTGAGATAGAGGATGTGGCAGGAGATGAGGCTGGAGAAACAGGTGGAGGATAGAATGAATATGGCCTTGGGTGCCTTGCAAAGCAATTCAGAATATGTGCTATATACAAAGGGAGCCAATGCAAAATTCAGAGTAGGACTCAAAACGATTTGTGTACAGAGACATAACAGGAAGATCTATTTAAGAAGGATGAGCTTTTGTGATGACAGCTTAAATAATGAGGTTCTGACCATAGTGGCAGAAGAGGCATGTATAAGAGATATTTAGAGGTAGTGTAGGTAGGGCTTGGTGGTTAATTAATTGGATATGCGGAGCAGTGGGGCAAGGAGTAAACACAGATAAAATCCAGGTATTTATTTGACCAGTTGTGGACATAGCAGTAGCATTACGAGGCAAAGAAAGAAGAGAAAGATTAGGACTTGGATGCAAGATGCTGAATTCTGTTTCAATGCATTTCAATCCAGTACCAGGACACTTCTCTCTAGACTAAGAGCTCTTTTTGTCCTGGTTGACAGATAGAAGACAGAGATTTCATTTGACTTCAGAATCTTCACTTTTGTCTGTTTTGTTTCTCAGCACGCCTGACAAGTAATCATAGGCATTAGGTATATTACAATATAAGCATTACTGAAAGCAGAAAATTTACCCAAAACATTTTCAACAATACCTTCTAACTCCATCCCCTCTATCATTTAGATCCCATTTTATCCTCAAAAAAAGCAACAAGAAAGGAGGCTTCCTACGTTTGCTGTTAGGGACCTTTTGTTCTTCATAGATTTATCATCATCTACACCTCCAATGGACTTCCCTGGTGGCTCAGACAGTAAAGTGTCTGCCTACAATGCAGGAGACCCGGTTTTGATCCCTGGGTTGGGAAGATCCCCTGGAGAAGGAAATAGCAACCCACTCCAGTACTCTTGCCTGGAAAATCCCATGGACAGAGGAGACTGGTAGGCTACAGTCCATGGGGTCGCAAAGAGTTGGACATTGAGTTGATTGAGTGACTTCACTTTTCACACCTCCAATAATTACATCAAAATTGTCAGTCATCCTAGACTCTTGTATACTACATTCCATCTTATTTCTTAGGATGTGTTTTCCAACATCCTGTAGTCAGATATTAAATATCCTAAGTTGTATGGATTATATTTATAGATTTCCCAGGTAGAGAAATCTAGGCACTATAGGGACAGTCATACATGGAAAACAAACTATGGTTACCAAAAGGGATAGCGGGGTAGGGGGGTGATGAACTAGGAGTTTGGGATGAACATATACACACTACTCTATATAAAATCCAACCAGTCCATTCTAAAGGAGATCAGTCCTGGGTGTTCATTGGAAGGACTGATGCTAAAGCTGAAACTGCAATACTTCGGCCACCTCATGCGATGAGTTGACTCACTGGAAAAGACTCTGATGCTGGGAGGGATTGGGAGCGGGAGGAGAAGGGGACGGCAGAGAATGAGATGGCTGGCTGGCATCACCGACTCGATGGACATGAGTTTGAGTGAACTCCGGGAGTTGGTGATGGACAGGGAGGCCTGGCGTGCTGTGATTCATGGGGTCGCAAAGAGTCGGACACGACTGAGCGACTGAACTGAACTGAACTGATATATAAAATAGGGAAACAACAGGACCTACTTCATAACACAGGGAACTATACTCAATATCTAAAAATCTATAATGGAATAAATCTGAAAAAGACTACATAATCACATTGCTGTACGTTTGAAACTAACACAACATTATAAATTAACCATATTCAATTAAGAAAAAAAGACAAAGAGAGAGTCATAAAAGTTGTAAAATGCAGAGAAAGGAACAATGTACTTAAGTCGAAGAAAAGTCTACCACGAATTATTCAACTTTAACCAGACTTCTTGCTTAAATCAGAATCAGCAGTAGGAAGAACTCATTAAACACTGTAGTTTCCAGTTTGAATACTAGTCCTTGGAAAGTAACAGTGCTAAGTTTCAGGTGCTTATGGCACGTTCAGGTGTCTAATTTGAGAAGAGTGATCTGGGCTAGCTGTGAGAAGGCTGAGGTGCCTGAAGTTATGGATGAGAGACAGAAGAAGAGAGGTCAACTTCAAAGCTCCAGGGAACTTGGATACTTTCTGGGTGGATTTGGAAGATAAACCCAAAAAGGAAGCTGAAAATGAACATCCAGAGCAGTAGATAAGGAAAGAGTTAAGAGTGATGTCATGAGAACTAAGGGAAGTGATGTTTCAGAAAGCAAGGTTGCACTTCACAGATGGACCAAGTAACATGAAGACAGAGAAGGATATATTGATTTCTGCTAAACAAAATTGTTCATATACATACATACTTGTATATGTTAACATACAAAGCTTAATATTTTGCTTGAATATTGGTGTTTTTGTGCTGTTACAGTTTATTTGGAACAGACAGTAAACTCCCAGAACTGCTGTGGGTCTCATAAAGGAAATATGCATGCTGTTAATACTTTATGTAAATCTTTGTTGATCTATATAAGAATTTAATAATGCACCCATGAATTGGTTTTTTCCCCCAAGTTATTCTAAATTACTTTTAATATTGAGACATTTTATTTACTTATTCACTCATTCTTTTTTCCTCCTTCTTTTGGTACTTAATTATCTAGTCCCTACTATATTTAAGGCAGTAATTCTTGGTTTCAGTGTAGAAATAGGAATAAGACAAGAAACCTGCCCCAAAGTTTTTACTAACCTTTCTCCCCCTCAAATCTTCCCTTCTTTGAACAGGACGTTTTCTTCTGGTTTTGGTCACTTGCTTTCCCAATCAGTTCAGTTCAGTTCAGTTCAGTTGCTCAGTCGTGTCCGACTCTCCACGACCCCATGAATCACAGCACGCCAGGCCTTCCTGTCCATCACCAACTCCTGGAGTTCACTCAAACTCATGTCCACAGAGTCGGTGATGCCATCCAGCCATCTCATTCTTGGTCGTCCCCTTCTCCTCCCGCCCCCAACCTTTCCTAGCATCAGAGTCTTTTCCAGTGAGTCAACTCGTCGCATGAGGTGGCCAAAGTATTGCAGCTTCAGCTTTAGCATCAGTCCTTCCAATGAACACCCAGGACTGATCTCATTTAGAATGGACTGGTTGGATCTCCTTGCGGTACAAGGGACTCTCAAGAGTCTTCTCCAGCACCACAGTTCAAAAGCATCAATTCTTCGGCGATCAGCTTTCTTCACAGTCCAATTCTCACATCCATACATGACCACGGGAAAAACCATAGCCTTGACTAGACGGACCTTGGTTGGCAAAGTAATGTCTCTGCTTTTTAATATACTATCAAGGTTGGTCATAACTTTCCTTCCAAGGAGTAAGCGTCTTTTAATTTCATGGCTGCAATCAGCATCCGCAGTGATTTTGGAGCCTAAAAAAATAAAGTCTGACACTGTTTCCACTGTTTTTCCATCTATTTCCCATGAAGTGGTGGGACCAGATGCCATGATCTTTGTTTTCTGAATGTTGAGCTTCAAGCCAACTTTTTCACTCTCCTCTTTCACTTTCATCAAGAGGCTTTTGAGTTCCTCTTCACTTTCTGCCATAAGGGTAGTGTCATCTGCATATGAGGTTATTGATATTTCTCCCAACAATCTTGATTTCAGCCTGTGCTTCTTCCAGCCCAGCATTCCTCATGATGTACTCTGCATATAAGTTAAATAAGCAAGGTGACAATATACAGTCTTGACATACTCCTTTTCCTATTTGGAACCAGTCTGTTGTTCCATATACAGTTCTGACTGTTGCTTCCTGACCTGCGTACAGGTTTCTCAAGAGGCAGGTCAGGTGGTCTGGTATTCCCATCTCTTTCAGAATTTTCCACAGTTTATTCTGATCCACACAGGCAAAGGCTAATAGAGTTTTGTCAAGAGAACACACTGGTCATAGCAAACACCCTCTTCCAACAACACAAGAGAAGACTCTACACATGGACATCACCAGATGGTCAATACCGAAATCAGATTGATTATATTCTTTGCAGCCAAAGATGGAGACGCTCTATACAGTTAGCAAAAACAAGACCAGGAGCTGACTGTGGCTCAGATCATGAACTCCTTATTGACAAATTCAGACTTAAATTGAAGAAAGTAGGGAAAACCACTAGACCATTCAGATATGACCTAAATCAAATCTCTTATGACTATACAGTGGAACTGAGAAATAGATTTAAGGGACTAGATCTGATAGATAGAGTGCCTGATGAACTCTGGACAGAGGTTCGTGACATTGTACAGGAGACAGGGACCAAGACCATCCCCATGGAAAAGAAATACAAAAAAAGCTTTCCCAATAAGTTGTAGTAATATTTATTGCCATCAACTAAAAAAATATGTAGGCTGACCTTATACTCATTCACCAATATTGGCTGTTTTAATTTCAACAAAAAATAGATATACATTATAACTTTATTGCCATTTGATTTTACATTTAAAAAATTCTAGTAATATAATTTCCCCGTATATTTATCATCGTGATTGAATTTTTTCTTATGTGAATTTTATGTTTATATTCTTTTAGTCATTTATATATTGGGGGTCTCAATATTTCTGCCAACTTGTATGAACTCCTTTTAATAATGCAGTTATTAATAATTTGTCATATTTTCATATATTTACCATTACTTTATAAAGTCTTATCTCATAACTATGGAAGAGAGGCTTGTATTAGTGTTTTAATCTTGAAAGTCTAGAAGCTATACTTATGAAGAATATTCAAGAAAAAATGAATTAAAAGTTGGACAAACTATGCAATCTTATGTAATTTTATACGATTTTTTTCTAGAGACTTTCTTTAATCAAAGCAGAACAGATTATAAAATTTATCTGTGCTTATTTACTGTTCTCGTGTGCCTTATTAAGTTGTTGACAGTTCCCAAACTGAAACATACTATAAACAAGGGTGGTTTGTGGCATTGTGGCTATCAGATAAATTACATTATATTTTATTCTAATGTTAGTATTCTATAATGCCTAGACTTCTTCTGAAAGTACCGTGTCTCAGAAAAAAAAGCCACATCCAAGTTGTAAAGACTAAATCTTTCAGACTGTGAAACTGATTAACAAGATTTCATACAGTTCGGTTTCATATATAAAACTTGGTTCTTTTTAAATTATGACCAAATGTTTATAGTCTTATAACAGGGCAAAATACTGATGTTTTTTATTTTCCTCAATGTGTCATCTTTTGCCAACAAACAACATAATTACACTAAGCAAAAGAGTAACTCCATTTTGTAAACACACTTAACAGGAATGTGGGAAAATTGAAACATTGTTTGCCTGTTAAAATAAATATTATCAAAAATATAAGAAATAACAAGTGTTGGTGAAAATGCGGAGAAAATGGGCCGTTTGTGCACTGTTGTTGGGAATGTAAATTGGAGTAGCCACTATGGAAAACAGTATGGAGGATTCTTAGCAAATTTAAAAAAGAACTATCATATGATCTAGCAATTCAAATTCTGGGTATTTATCCAAAGGAAATGAAAACAGTAATTCAGAAAGACATATGTACCCCCCTGTTCATTGCAGCATTATTTACAATAGCCAAAATGTGGGAGCAACCTAAGGGTCCATTGATGGATGACTGGATAAAGAAAATGTTTTCTATATGTGTGTGTGTGTATTTAGCCATAAAAAAGAAGGAAATCTTGCCATTTGTGACAACATGGATGGATCTTTAGGGTATGATGCCAAGTGAAATGTCAGACAGAGAAGGATAAATACCACATGATCTCAATTATATGTGGGATCTCAAAAAACATCATGAATGCAGACAACAGATTGGTAATTGGCAGAGGTGGGGTTAAGTCTGTGGGCAAAATGGGTGAAGAGGGACAAAAGGTATAAGCTTTTAGTTATAAAATAAATAAGTCATGGGGTATAATATACAGCATGGTGATTACTGTTAATAATAATGTATTGTATATCTGAAAATTGCTAAGAGAGTAGATCTTAGAAGTTCTCATGACAAGAAAAAAACTGGAACTATATATGGTGACAGATTTTAAAGAGACTTATTGTGATGATCAATTCACAATATATACAAATATTGAATCACTCTGTGGTATACCTGAAACTAATATAATATGTTAATTATATCTCAATAAAAAAGGTTGTTAATAAGTGACACAAAAAATTAAGTGGGACAATTGATTGTTATATCTAAAATAATCTTTTATTCAAAATACTTCCCAAATTATTCAGCAGGGAGTAAGAGAAAGAATAATGGAAAAAAGGTTTAAATGAATACCGGATTCTACATTCAGAAGGAAAGACAGAATCAGAAAACTCAATATTTTTGCAACTCTTAACAAAATAACTGATTTAGGCAAGGATCATCAATTAATGCTCAAATCATGGACTGAAAGGATGTTGAGAAACAGGGAACTCATGTGGTCTCAAAGGATCACATCATGGATTATTTATTAAATAAATAGGAAAAATACAGTTCTAATGAAACAGTACCTAGGTAGTAGTTTTGCAGAAAATGTTTACCTAGAATCCAATCATAAGGAACAATCAGAAAAATCCAGAATGTAGGATATTTTATATAATGGCTGGCCTGGGATCTTAAAAGGTAAAATTTAAAGAAAAAAAAGAAAGGCTAAAGAGACATGACAACCAAATGCAATACATGAACTCTGGAGATTGGATAAAAAGAAAATCTGAATATTGACTATATTATACAGTATGGTACTACTGTTAATCTTAGGTATCATATTATATATACATAAGACTATATAACTACATAGGGAAATGTCCTAGGAAGATGCATATAGAATATTTAGAAGTAAAGTGTCATGATAGCAGACACTTATTTTCAAATGGTTCACGCTACACATATGAATTTAAATATATATATACATTCCCTGGTAACTCAGTGGTAAAGAATCTGCTTGTTAATGCAGGAGGTGCAAGATACATGAGTTTGATCCCTGGGTCAGGAAGATCCCCTGGAGAAGGAAATGGCAACCCACTCCAGTATTCTTGCCTGGAAAACCCCATGGACAGAGGAGCCTGGCAGGCTACAGTCCATGGGGTCGCAAAAATCAGACAGGACCTAGTGACTGAACAACAGCAACAACATATACACATATAAACTATATTCTTACATTATACCATTTTTTGAACTTGTCTATAGATTTGAATATCTTCAAAATAAAGAGTTGGGGGAGGTATGTTTTCTGTTTACATCAGTGATATTCTCAGCCTGGAATAGTAGGACTCAGTCATATAGTAAGTATATACAAACACACAAACTATTTCAACATTTGTAACTAGTTCATTGCTGATGTGTATCTACATCAGCTAAACAATTCCAGATGTAAAACTGGGGGAAAAAAGAATAGTTTTCAAAGGCTTTGTCTGCTCCCAACTATCTGGTGTACACACAAGTCTTCCTGGCAGTGTGCAGTATTCCCTCCCACTACTCCCAGTGACCCCAGACTGAACTACTTCCCAAACAACTCACACTTTCCAAATGAAGCCTTTGTTCATGCTGCTTTCTTGGTCTGAAACACTGTTCCTATTACTTTACTTGTCAAAATCTTACCCAGTCTTTAAGGCTTAATTCAAATTCTTCATCCTCCATGAAAGTCTCTTCTAGACTGACACCTCCTCCTTCCAACTAAAATAAATCACTCCCTGCCCTGTGGTCCCTATACCTCCTTTGAAACACATCCTCATTCCTTTTTGCATTATTGTCATTTATTCCCTGAAGAGGGAAAGTTTTAATAGTGTTGCATAGGATAATGTCTATATTCCAGAGTAATGCTCAAGGCCCTCATGATGTGGTGCCCGCTTCCTTTCAAATGTTAAGTCTTGACACTCCATTCTGTAGACATGATACCAGAGCTATGAATGTTTTGTCATGCAGTCATGTCTGACTCTTTGCAATCCCATGGACTGTAGCCCTCCAGGCTTCTCTGTCCATAGGATTTCCCAGGCAAGAATACTGGAGTTGGGGGATGGGGAGAGAGGTGGGAAGGCAGTTTGGCATATGAATACCAATGGCTGATTCATGTTGATGTATGGCAGAAACCATCAAAATATTATAGAATAATTATCCTCCAATTAAAATTAAAAATAATATAGCAGTGGGTTATCATTTCCTACTCCAGGGGATCTTCCTGACCCAGGTATCAAACCCTCATCTCCTGCATTGGCAGGTAGATTCTTCACCACTGAGCCACCTGAGAAGCCATCAGAGTTATAATATAAGCCACTTTTCCACTAGGGACTCCTGGTCCCTCAATTTCATGGCCTGTAGAGGAGAAAAGCGCTCCCCAGGATACCTATGAATTCCTAATACACTGTATTCTCATATAACCTGCAATGCTAGTGACTTCTCCAGACTACCACATATTTGCTTTCCTTTGCATTTTAACTGATTATAAAATTCAGTCCCTTCTAAGTTTTGGCAAAATGAAACAGAACCTTTCCTGCAAAGCATTCTTGGGTTTGGCTACTTTTGAAGGAGATGAAGGAGGATTTACATTTTCATGATACTACAAATACCCTGGAAATTTAAGTATCCACTTTCCTTCTTATTTTTGTCTTATCTTCCCACTTTCCTCTTTCCATTCCTCCCAGAAGTAAGTTTGGCACAGCCAACTCCCAGGACTCCTCCCTCAAACAATTAACAAGGGATTAAACAAAACAAAAACAAAACCTTGTAGTTTCTTCCTAAGAAAAATTCTTTGACCAGCTTTTCACATAATTTTTAAAAAATCCATGTAAATCTAATCATGCCATACTATATAGCTTCATACATACACCATACTATTTCATACTTTAATGCTTTTGCGCATTCTGCTCCTTCAGCCTGGGATGTCCTTCCCTCTGTAGTTTACTTGGCAAATTACACTTCCCCACTCATGAGTCTCCCCCAATCTTCTCTCATACAAAATAGTGGCTTCATCTTTCCTCTTTGGTTTAATCACTGTGCACAATATTTACCTTCACAGGACTGTAACTATCTCTTTTAAGTGTGTCTTCAGTGCCAGACTATGAACTCCTTGAGGGTAGACACTGCACCTCACTGACTTTTATACTCCCAGCTTCTATCCCAGAGTCTGATCAATATAATACATGCTAATTAAATATTTATCAAATGAATAATAAATTAAGAATGAATGAATTTTGCCTAGACCTGAGATTCAAGACTTCTAAGGTATAAAGAAAGACTGTAAAATGTTGGAACCATCATTTGCTTCAGAGAACATCTTCCAATTTGGAGAATTTATAAATTTCAGTGCCAAGGCTTCTTATTATCTGTCCATAGTCTGTTCAATGTCATACTTAGCAAGTATACTTCATTATAGTTCGTTTTAAAAATTTCTAACATGGCCTACATAGAAGCAATAAAAAGTGAAAACTTCAGAGAAACTATTTAGAGATAGTTTCATAAAACAAATTCCACATAGAATAATAAAACATGTTTAGCTATTATCAAGCATAGGACAAAGAGAAAAACTGCATCACTTACTTGATATTTTTGTTCAAACAATTTAGTTTCTGTTTGGAGAGTATCTAAATTCCAATTCTTTTAACATGAATAAAACAGCATCCACATCTGGAACCCAGACCACATGTGATGGCATCACCGAGTTTGCCCATTCTTTATTTTAAAACAATGAGACAGAAAATGTGTTCCTAGGAAAGGAATCCACATTTGCAATGAAATTAAAAGAATAAATGGGGTCATTTTATTTTTGTGTGGCGTACAGAACAGTTAAATGACATTAGAAATTGTAATTTAACAGTGACTTCAATCAAGCAGAATTTCAAGCACTCTTCTCTTTGATATGCATTTTGTTTTTGAAAAATGAAAGGCCTAATATGTAAATCGATAAAAAAAACCCCAGCATATAATACTTGCATGACCCATTTTCAATTATAGTCCAAATGTGGTTTTTATGATTAAAAGGTAAATCAGTCCTGAAAATAAAATGTAAAAAGGACAAATCATATACCATTTCCAGCAGTTTTCCCTGCCAGCCAGCTCTGGGACCATAAAAGGAGGAGAAATTGCTCTAGTCCTCATAGTCTAGGAAGCATATCTAGGAAATAGAAAAGTAACATGATCCTGAATGCAAAACAGAAGGATGGCATCTATAAGGCACAACAGTCAGTGTTGTACCAGTTTAGGAGAACAGGTGCTGAGAAATGGGCCAGCCAAGGAGTGTGAAAGCGAAAGTGAGTCGCTGAGTTGTGTCTGACTCTGCCACCCCATGGACTACAGCCCATCATGCCTCTCTGTCCATGGAATTCTCCAGGCAAGAAAACTGGGGTGGGTTGCCAGTATTTTCCAGGGGATCTCCCCGACCCAGGGATTGAACCTGGGTCTCCTGAATAGAAGGCAGATTCTTTATTATCTGAGCACAAACAAAACTACACATTAAAAAAGTGAAGGGCTGAAAGTGAAATCCATTTTTTTTTAAATAAAAAGAAACAAAACTTTTAGCCTGAAAAAAGAAATGAACTACTAGCGAATAATTATCTGTCTATGGGCCTTTATATAAAGATGTGTTTCTTCTCCCTCGAAGCAATTAAATATAATAAAATGAGCTAAAGATTTTCAGATTTTAGGCTAAGCATAAATAAGAATTTATTGATAAATAGATTCATTAGCCACATGAAATGTCTTCAAATAAAATAAAGCTGTAAACTTAGGCATCTGAGGATTTCCTTACATTGATTCATATAAAATTTACTTGAAAATAGGAGGCAAGATAAGAAGTTTTCTGGTTCTAGGATTTGTAATACTTTTTGTAAAACATTAGAGATAACCTGAAAATTTTATTTAATAATGTTTCCTAACCAAAGTGATTGTAGGATTAAGTCTAAAGAAATATAAAACAGAAGCTAAATATTTTTAGTTTCCATAAACTGTTGTTATCATATTGGACATACACCTTCTATACTAATATATCATCAAATAATCTCTATATTAAACATTTTTAGGGTTTGATGACACTTTCCAGACATAGAAAATTAAAGGAACTTTCTGTGTCTGAGTGTGATAGAATCACCGATTTTGGAATCCAGGTAAGATAATTATGTTTTTTTGTTGTTGCTGTTAAAGAATTAAGATTGAAAATTAAGTGTAAATTGAATAACCTTTGTGGGTAACAATAGGAAAAAAAAGAAGTGGAATGAAACTAGTAATACGTATGTGATCTTGGTTGAGCCAGGATCAACTCTGCCTTTAGTCAGGTCTCCACAGCACGAGGTGATTGAGAGGATTTGCTTTCCCATGTTTCCCTGTCTACTCTCTCCCTTCCAGATGTCAGACTCATTGGATAGATAGGGATAGGCTGACATTTTATCTGGAGAATAATCAACTTCAATGTGGTAAAAGTCTTTTCATATTAATATAATAGAAATGTTCTGTAGAAAGAATTGTTATATCATCTAACCATGAAAATTGGGGGAGTCTGAAAAATTACACCAGATACTTAACCATTAGGGACTAAGTTATTCAAACATAATTGGTAGTATACTTTGCCAGGATGGAAAGCATGAGATAAGTAATTGGATAAGATAAATGATTATATACTCAAATGGTACTTTAAGAACTTATGAGAAGTAAATTCCTAGACCTGGTGTTGAGTGATAGATAGGAAGTCATAAAGTAGTTACTGTAAGCAAGCCACACATGGTGTTTATCACAATATTAAGCATCTCAATTTGCTGTTAAAAGAAGACAACTGAAGTTATATATCATACTTGTATTGAACTAGGGCAAAATCTGGTTACTGATTAGTAAAATAGTGGAAGATAGCATTTTTAAACAGAACTAATAATCTAGGAATGTGGAAAACTGTTAAATGCATTGGAAACCCCATTTAAAGTATCCTGAGAGTTCAAAAACCCCAGTATTTATGAAAATCTGGTATTAAACTCAGAAAAATAATTTAAATACAAACTCTTATTAACATAAAAGAAGTCATCTCACATGAAGAAAGATAATGCAAATATTAGCTGAAAAGTCTACCAGAGCATGGCAGACCTGAAGTTAAGCTGTCTTCCATGAATTTGAAATGAACTTTTCAAGAAGTTCTAACATAATAAGAGAGTGTTAAAACATTATAGGAACTGTTGGGCTACAGAGAGTGCCAGGTCAAATGGTGTTCTAGATTTTAGCATGGAATTTCACCATTCTGAAGCTGAAGGAATCTTAGAATCATCTAACCATCTCTGTAATTTTACAAGTGAGGAAACTAAGGCCCAGAGGGCTTAAACAGTCTAAAGTCCTATGCCTTCTCAGCAAACTAATCTAATTTTACAGAAATGAAGAGTAGAAAGAGAACTGCTGTTCTAAATGGTTGATGGTCAACATAACCTAGTGGGAAAAATTGTTTTCAAATGATTTTCACTATACTTCATTGTATCGGGACAATGTAATGGTACTGAACAGGAAAATGTAACACCGATAAGAAGTCTCCTTTAATAAGAAGGGAAGGGAAAGAAAAAAAAAAAAAAGTCTCCTTTAGGAGGCAATAGTGGCTCAGAGGGTAAAGCGTCTGCCTGCAGTGCAGGAGACCCAGGTTTGATCCCTGGGTCAGGAAGATCCCCTGGAGAAGGAAATAGCAACCCACTCTAGTATTCTTGCCTGAAGAATCCCATGGATGGAGGAGTCTGGTAGGCTACAGTCCATGGGGTTGCAAAAAGTCAGACATGACTGAGCGACTTCACACTTAATGTCAAACAATGTGAATTTCTCCCAGTTTCAGATCCTGGCTGCCAAATTTCTAGCAGGTTCCTAAGAAATCTACCTAGTAGTACGTTCAACTGTACGTAAAAAGAACAAACACTATTTTTCAAAGCAAAGATCGCAGAGAGGACCAACAACTTGCATAGGGCAAGAATGTAACTATACAATAACAAAAAGGGTTATCATGTGTGTAACCTACTAGAAGAAAAAGCCAAGAGGTTCCTCTAAGGTTAAACCATGACTTATGTATTGCATTTCATTTAAGGATTAAACATGAATTTACATAAAACTTTATTCATGAATATGATCTAGTCAAGCATTCAAAAGGTCTTTAATAAGGCAACAGAATAAAGGTTATTAAAATTAAACGGTATTAACATTTCTAATATCGGGTTATATTTCCTTCATGGTGATCATTACATTTGATCAATAACTACTAATCATTCAGAAGTATTAAAACCCCCTATGGTGATGACATACATGACCTCGTAATACCCATCACTATTCATTGAAAAGTGCTTCTTGTAATGAAAGAGAGTGCTGACCAAAGTTTGAAGCTAAGTATCAGGAAGCCAGTGCTTCCTGCCATGGCCTTTTTATTTTCCCTCTTGGGAGCCTGAAGATCATACTGTTTTTAGGTGGTCTGAGTTTTTAGATGAAGAAGGTTACTTATATGCTAACTGTATGATCATATAGCTGAGTTTGGTATAACTTTTAAAAATGTAGTCTTTTATTGATATATTGATTTCAGTGATCTAAAAGAAAACAAAAGATGGGGAATACAGGAGCATGGAAATACAGAATTATTTAATTATCTAATTATTATTAGATAATTGTTCTTGAATAGAACAGCACAAGATTGGCTAGTATCTAATAATTATTAGATAATTGTTCTTGAATAGAACAGCACAAGATTGACTGTTCTATTCAAGTTCATGAAAAAATTTTTTTTTCTCTTTCTCATCATCCCTTTTTTTCTCCTCTCCTCCCTGCTTTTGGAGTGTATGTGGTGTGTGTGTATGTGTGTCTGTATGCTCACACTGTAATGCAGTGACTTTCAGTCTCTTTTTACCTCTTCCAAGGTTTCAAGGTTTACACTAATGGGCATGTGGTAATCTTTCTCCTCCTTCCCAATTATTAAGTTCCAAAAGAGATGAAATAAAGAGGGAGGAGAAGAAAGTGATACATAAGCCAATTTCACAATTCCTTATCTAGATTTGAAAAAATGTGATTAAATTGAGATGTTTAGATTATCCTAAATTTATCAGGAAATTTCTTGTTATTTAGAAGGTAGGGGACTCTCTTTTTGGCATATGACATTGAAAACCACATAATGATTTAATGAGAAAAAGGAGGAGATATGCATTTTTACTCTGGCTTGGTTTTGCAAGAGTCATGAACATAATAAGAATAAAAAATTACCTCATTTCAGTTTTACTGGAAACCACAGCACATGAAGTTTGAGTATCTGGAGCCTCAGATGTATTAACTTTTTAGGATCTGGTTTTAATTACTTTTCCCAACTTTAGTTTTTTTCCTGAGCACATTAGACATTCAATGATCACATTAAACTAAAATTATTTGGTACTCTTGAAAGACACACTCATTTTGGAAGCAATGTCTGATATAGTCATAGCTGGGCATTTCTCAAGAAACTTTTTTCCCCTGAGCATTTTGTAAATTTAAATAACAGACCGTCAAGTTTGGCAAAAGAATTGGTTTAACTGGGATATGTGTGTGTGCTCAGTCGCTCAGTCATGTCCAACTCTTTGCAACCCCACGGACTATAGCCCGCCAGGCTGCTCTGTTCATGGAATTTTACTGGCAAGAATACTGGAATGGGTTGCCATTTCCTCTTCCAAACCCAGGGATCAAACCCGTATCTCCTGTGTCACCTGCATTTGGCAGCAGATTCTTTACAATTTGCACTACCTGGGAAGCCCCTTTAACTGAGATGCTATGGTACAAATATATTAGAAGTTTTGTTCTATTAAGTTTGAATAGAACCAGTGGAATAAATAAAATTATTTAGTCTAACTGCTTTTTACATTCCCTTAACCTGGTGACTCAGATGGTGAAGAACTTGCCTGCAATGAAGGAGAAAGTGAAAGTCACTCAGTCGTGTTTGACTCTTTACAACCCCATGGACTATACACAGTCCATGGAATTCTCCAGGCCAAAATACTGGAGTAGGTAGCCATTCCCTTCTACAGGGGATTTTCCCAGCCCAGGGATCAAACTCAGGTTTTCTGCACTGCAGGCAGATTCTTAACCAGCTGAGCCACCAGGGAAGCCCAATTGTTGAGTATATGTGTGTAAATTAAATATATGTATACATCTTAGTGGTTGTTAGATTACATGAATATGTCAATGTGTGCATATATTTAGTATGTCCAAATTGTGTATCAGTTCAGTTCAGTTCATTTCAGTCGCTCAGTCGTGTCTGACTCTTTGCGACCCCATGAATGACAGCACGCCAGGCCTCCCTGTCCATCACCAACCCCCGGAGTACACTCAAACTCATGTCCATTGAGTCGGCGATGCCATCCAGCCATCTCATTCTCTGTCGCCCCCTTCTCCTCCCACCCCCAATCCTTCCTAGCATAGGGATGTTATAATATTATTTAGTTTAGCCTAATACCAAACAGACTGGTTCCAAATAGGAAAAGGAGTACGTCAGGGCTGTATATTGTCACCCTGCTTATTTAACTTATATGCAGAGTACATCATGAGGAACACTGGGCTGGAAGAAATACAAGCTGGAATCAAGATTGCCGGGAGAAATATCAATAACCTCAGATACGCAGATAACACAACCTTTATGGCAGAAAGTGAAGAGGAACTAAAAAGCCTCTCGATGAAAGTGAAAGAGGAGGGTGAAAAAGTTGGCTTAAAGCTCAACATTCAGAAAACTAAGATCATGGCATATGGGCCCATCACTTCATGGGAAATAGATGGAGAAACAGTGGAAACAGTGTCAGAATTTACTTTTTAGGGTCCAAAATCACTGCAGATGGTGACTACAGCCATGAAATTAAAAGACCCTTGCTCTCTGGAAGAAAAGTTATGACCAACCTAGAGAGCATATTAAAAAGCAGAGACATTACTTTGCCAACAAAGGTCCATCTAGTTAAAGCTATGGTTTTTCCAGTAGTCATGTATGGATGTGAGAGTTGGACTATAAAGAAAGCTGATCGCCGAAGAATTAATGCTTTTGAACTGTAGCGTTGGAGAAGATTCTCGAGAGTCCCTTGAACTGCAAGGATATCCAACCAGTCCATCCTAAAGGAAATCAGTCCTGAATACTCATTGGAAGGACTGATGCTGATGCTGAAACTCCAATACTTTGGCCGCCTGATGCGAAGAACTGACTCATTTGAAAAGACCCTGAGGTTGAGAAACATTGAAGATGGGAGGAGAAGGGGACAACAGAGGATAACATGGTTGGATGACATCACCAACTCAAAGGACATGAGTTTGAGTAAACTCCGGGAGCTGGTGATGGACAGGGAGGCCTGGCGTACTGCAGTCCGTGGAGTTGCAAAGAGTCAGACACGACTGTTTGATTGAACTAACTAACTAACTAATACCAAATAAATTGTGGTCAATATTCAAGGTGAATAAAAATTAGTTTGTTAAGGAATTATCTTTTTGGTTGCTCTCACCTTCTGAGATGGCCCACATTCTGCCTGTGGAGTCTGTTTCTCTCTAAATAAATGTGCTTCTTACCTACCACTTTGTCTCTCACTGAATTCTTTCTGCAATGAGACATCAAGAACCTGAGATTCTTTAATTCCTGAGATCAGGTGTGTCACCTTGGTTTAAAGATCATGGGTTAAAGTCCCAACCTGAGTTCCACGGTTTCAGCTGGTGAGCTGGGGGGGACAGTGATAAGGTACTCACTCCTCCAGCTGAGTCCTTCCTCAGGAGCTGCTGCATCCCAGGGTAGGTCTTTTCCCTGGATCAGAACTAATCCAGTTGCTGGCTGATACTATGAGGCAGAGGCCCAGCCCTCTTGCTTCAATTTAAGTCAACTCGGAAGAGTCCGTCCTTCCCGTTCAAAGTGAAAGAATGTGAAACATCTGGACACACTGTACAATATCTCAAGAATTCACTACATCAATGAACAAATGTGGGAGGTATACTGGAAGCCTTGACTAGACATATTTGTTTCGAGGAATGGGCGATAAATCCTTCAAAGCATCAAAGTTCAGCTAAAAGTATATATACACAAAAAAACCTGCATGCAGATGTTTATAGGAGTTTTATTTATAATTACCAAAATGTGACAGCATCCAGCATGTCCTTCTATAGGTAAATAGATAAATAAACATCCAGACAATGGAACATTATTCAGCAATAAAAAGAAAAGAGACACCAAGTCGAGAAAAGACATGGAGGAGCTATTACCGTGAAAGAAGCCAATCTGAAAAGGCTAAGTACTGTATGATTCCAACTATATGACATTCTGGAAAGGCAAAACTATGAAGACAGTAAAAAGATCAAAATCTATAGAGGAGGAAGATATTAACAGGTAGAGTACAGAGGATTTTAAGGGCAGTGAAACTACTCTGTATTTATATTATCATGGTGAGCACATATCATTACATATTTGTCAAAACTAATAGAATGTACAACACCAAGAGGGAACCCTAATGTAAACCATGGACTTTGGGTGATTATAATGTGTTGATACAGGTTTATCAATTGTAACAAATATACCACTCTGGTGGGGCATGTTTATAATAGGGGAGGCTATGCATGTGTGGGGGTAGGAGATATAAGGGGAATTTCTGTAACTTTTGCTTAATTCTGCTGCGAACCTAAAACTCTTCTAAAAAATAAAGTCTATTAAAAAAAAGAATTATCTTTTGCTTATACTTTTAAAAATTCAGTATCTATGTAAATGGCAAGACTCCTTTTCCTATGGTAAGATGTTTCGAATATGCTCTTAAAAGAAACAATTAAAAAATTTTTATTCCTATGAATGAACCAGTGCATTTTGGGGGCCTTGCCACGTGGCTCAGTAGTAAAGAATCTGCTTGTGATGCGCGATAATGTGGGTTTGATCCCTGGGTGCATTTTTAGTGGCACCTAAATTATAATTGATTAAACATATGTATTTATAAGAGCATTAAGCAATTCCATGACACTACATAATTAATTACTACTATTCTTGAGAATGCTATAAGAGAATATACAAAGTAAAAAGGAAATGGATCATTGTTTTTCATTAGGATTATGATTTTAGACATATTTTCCAACATCCCAGTTAAATTAGTATAATACTCAGGATATTGATGTACACACTTAGGCACTGAATTAACCCTTTTGCTTTTGGCAACATGTATGTGCCCTAAGCCCCCAGATGGTTTTTTTTTTTTCCATCTTTACTCAGCCTGACTCCATATCTACTTCTGTTACAATCTCATAACACTGTGCATCATGTTCACACATGATGCCCTCTTACTGCCCACCTATGGATGAGCAAGGCTTGTCAAATCTTGGAGGAGGAAGGTCTACAGGGCCAAAATGGACATATGGAACATTCCTTTTTGTACACTAATTTTATATCATGCAACTTTGTTATAATTGCTTATTAGTTCTAGTAGTTGGTATGTTTTTTTTGTTTTGGCTTTTTGTTAATTCTTTGCGATTTTCTAGCTAATAGTCATACCATCTGCAAACACAGGCTTTTTTTTTTTTCTTCCCTATCTGTATACCTTCTATTTCTTTTTCTTACTGAATTAGTTAGGACTTCCAGTATGATGTAAAATAGGAGTGAAAAGGAAAAACATCCTTGTTTCAGTCCTGACCTTACGAGGAAACCACAGGTTTCTTTTCACTAAGTATGTTAGCTATAGATTTTTCGTACATGTTCTTTATCATGTTGAACGAAGTTCCCCTCTATTCCTAGTCTTGTTGAGAGTGTTTTTTAGTAATGTGTGTTGGATTTTGTCAAATACAATCTTTGATATGATCATATAGTTTTTCTTCTTTAGGCCATTGATGTGATGAATTACATTAGTTGATTTTTGAATTTTGAACCAGCCTTGCATATGTCCAGAGCATTATTTCAAAATGGTTACTAAATATTTTATTCCTCCCCTTAAGCCTTTGCTGTGAGAACTTAGAGGCCCTCCTAGA
Organism: Moschus berezovskii; assembly: GCF_049115385.1. NCBI lineage: Eukaryota > Metazoa > Chordata > Mammalia > Artiodactyla > Moschidae > Moschus > Moschus berezovskii. Next base: position 52,006,997 of record NC_142462.1, on the reverse strand, counting down.
GGTAAAGCTCACAAAAGTCTATAGGCCCACTAAGGTTGGCCCACCAGGAATTTTTCTCTCAGGCTATTCCATTCTCAGTTTCCAGCTATTAGTCAATTACCCTTTCAGTGTTCCTACTGGTACTGGCTCCAGCCACAAGTTTCCACTCCTAGTAAGCCCTAATTCTTTGTATTTGCCTGACTCTCCAATTTTGACAGTGGTGATTTGTTTTATGACCTCAATTATCTGACAGATCTAAGGAGAGTTGATTTTCAGTTTGCTCAGCTTTTTTCTTATTTTGAGGAAGGGACTAATAAGTTCCAGACTTCCATGACAGACTGGAAACTGGAAGTCTGGAACACGAGTTCTGGATCCCTGGATATTTGCTGAATTAGTAGCATCCAAAAAGGGATGACCAATGCACAGTGGGCTCTGAATCAGATCTTGAGGCCCAGCAATGAAGTCAGGAACTGAAAGTCGCTGGAGCCAAGAGCAGAGACCCATAGGTAAGTTGGGCAGGTAGGCGGTCATTGTTGAGCATGGCACCTGTGGCTGTTGTGAGCTCTCTGCAGTGTGCTTGGCTGTGATTATATAGATGGGGCATGTGGCTGCCCCAAAGTTCAAGTACTTTCTTTGGTCATGTTCTTCCAGAAAGATCTTCAGTTTCCTTAGTACAACACTAGAACTTTATTTGCAATTACAAAATTGGAGATGATTAAGTTCAACTTGAATGAAGAGCTCCATGCCCTCATGTAAGACAATAATCTAATTCAGATTAACTCATTTTATGAAAATGTGACAGTTTGCTCAGTGACTGAACTGAAAACATTTGGACTGGACTTTCTATGTAGTGGACACTGAGATAATCTGTTTTTGAAAAGGGAAATCATTCTAAAATCTTTAAAGAGTATTGAGGCTGGGTCTAGTAGAATAAAGAGACTTAGAAAAATCCAGTACCACTTAGTCATTGTTAGCTAACATTAATTTAGCATCTGCCACATGCCAGACACTGTTCTAAGTATTTCCCATAAAATAATTACCTACTTTATAAGGTAGGTAATACTTTTGATTCCACTTTACAGATAAGGAGACTGAAGTTCAGAGAGGTTATGAATCCTAACCCAAATACTGAAACAAGCAAGTATGTGAGCTAGAGTATAATATGTCTTATTCCAGAGTGACAATTCTTGCCATTATGCAGTGATAAAGGAAGCTACAGAAGGATTCAGTTGAGATACTTAATCCAGCATGGGAATGACAATGAGAGCCTATCTGTTAGAAAATCACTTTAATAAGCAATATAGAAGATGGATTGAAGATCAGAGAGGAGAAAGAACTGCTATCACCATTAAAGGTAGAAATATGTTAAGAGGTTTTTGTTATAGTCCAGGGGAGAGAAGATGGCAGCCTGAACAGCAATAGAAGAGAATGAATGGGAGACTATCTGGATAGCAAATCCATAGAATGGTAATGGTTTAGATGGGACAGGGTCAAGCTTTGGTTAAGGATGCTTCTGGATTGAAGACTGGGGGCAGGAGAAGGGGGAGACAAAAGATGAGATGGTTGGATGGCATTATCGACTCAATGGACAGGAGTTTAAGCAAACTCCCAGAGACAGTGAAGGACAGGGAAGCCTGGCGTGCTGCAGTCCCGGAGTTCACAAAAAGTCAGACATGACTGAGTGACTGAACAATAGCAACAACAACCATGATCCTGATTTGGTTGCCTGGGAGGTTTGTGGTACCCTCATTTTCAAGCCCTTCTCCACAGCCAAGTCAGGCATCCAGGGCTACGAACTGCCAAGTCTGATTCAGCATTTTGGCACTTACCGCCACACTTTCTTTTCTTGGGAGTGATTTTGTCCGTGCATCCTCTCAGGTCTCGTCATCCCTTTACTCTGAAGACAGTCTTAAGCACCGGCTCTCCCACTCTCTTTACCCACAGAGTCACGGTGGCTAAGGGAGCTCTGCTGGAGTTTGTTTCTGTTCTTACTCTATGTACAGGTAACGTGAGGTGTTCTCTGTGTCCTAGTAATGATGAATGCATGGGTCCTATGTAGTTTTATTTGTCCTCTCAATAGATTTTATGGCTTTGGGAAGAGGGGAAGATTCAAATGTAGGTAACTGTCACTGTTTTTCAAACCCAATCATGGCCTCCTCTTTATTTTTTTAATGAAAAAAAGTATCTCTAACAGAGAAGGCTATCCATCTTTTAAAACCCTCTAACCAGAATGCAGTGGGTAGGACTTATAACCACATAAGAGAGGTAAGAGGCACATGGTAGTGGTTTAGCTTCATCTATTCTCTTGTGTCTTTTCTGTCTAGCTTGTTGTTTATATTCTTTGCAAGCTGGTTTACTGGTATCTTGCAAATGGCACCGCTGATGAATTTTAAGAGCCCATTTAAAGTCTAGGTTACAGGATGCTCGGGGCTGGTGTGCGGGGATGACCCAGAGGGAGGATAAGGGGAGGAGGGAGGTGGGAGGGGGGTTCGGGAGGGGGAACTCATGTACACCCGCGGTGGATTCATGTCAATGTATGGCAAAACCAACCAATATAATATTGTAAAATAATTAGCCTCCAATAAAAATAAAATAAAATAATAAATAAAGTCTAGGTTAATGTCATATTCTCTGATGATCACAAAGGTATCTGATAACTTTTGGTTTTCGGTAAAACCAGCAGTGGAGGTGCTAGAACCTCCACATCCCTCATTGTTCTCTTAGGGACTCTTCTTTTTTGAGATCCTTAATTTTGCCCTAACTGCTTGGACACTTGAGATAACAAGTTCCTTTTCCCCTTCAGGGAAATCTTCAGGGTGTTTTGACCTCTTTTATCCTGACTTACAAACTTTTGATTTTACTTTTTATTCGACCTTTAGTAACAGATTTATCTTGACTTACAAACAGAAAGGGGAGAAAATAGGAGAGATCAAGGAATAGGGGACAGGGGAAGTGGGGCCATATGGGGCAAATTATAAGCTATTTCATAGCTGGGAGAACAGCAAAACAAGATCCGTGACTGTTCATCTGGCTTTCAGCCCAGGAGTGTTTAGTAAGTTGAATGGGTCTGCTCCAGGCTGAGTCCAGCTGGAGACTGAGGATTCAGGGTTCTCAGTCCTGTAACCTGGACTGCCTGTGTTAGAAAACTGAAACACTTACAACTAGTGTGGAGCATCTACATGTCTACTCAGGTTGGAAAGGCCTAGGAGTACTCACCTCATTCCCCAACAGTCCTATCTGTGTCTTCCTCCTTAATAACTGCCTATGGCCAGCCTGTTCTGCAAGTGTTAAGAAAAACTGGATTCTTGTTTTGCCCTAGCACTCATCCTGAATTCATTCTTGACCTAAAAACAAGAACTGAATGCCTCTCCAGTGACTCTTTTCTGATCTTAAACTCTTACTTTGAATTACTAAACTTTCTGAATAGTTATAAATGTTGTTTATACCAGACTCTCATCACTCATTCTCATCAGTTCATAGACCTCACCCCCTAGTACTAAACCAAAATCAGTTTTAGTGGCCTTCCACACAGAATAACTTACAGTGCCAAAGATGGATTAGATGTGTTGTCTCCACATGGCAACAATGTTTAAAAAAAAACATTGCTTTATATTTGGTTTCCAAGATTAAACCATTTAAGAATTATCAAAGCATGGGATTTCAATAACTCCACCTCTTCCCCAGGGACACAGCTATGTCTATTGATTACAAGGGAAGCAACAAACAGAAGATCCATTTCCAAAATGGCCACAATTCTTGGCCTCTGGTGCAGTGGAAGCTCTGAAATCTCCTGCATGTGGGAAGATGGGGCATCCAGACGTCTGGACACTTTATCTCTTGGCTATACCACTCAGGAAAATTCTTTATCTTATCCACTAACAACATACTGGTTCCAAATAGGAAAAGGAGTATGTCAAGGTTGTATATTGTCACCCTGCTTATTTAACTTACATGCAGAGTACATCATGAGGAATGCTGGGCTGGAAGAAGCACAAGCTGGAATCAAGATTGCCGGGAGAAATATCAATAACCTCAGATATGCAGATGACACCACCCTTATGGCAGAAAGTGAAGAGGAACTCAAAAGCCTCTTGATGAAAGTGAAAGAGGAGAGTGAAAAGGTTGGCTTGAAGCTCAACGTTCAGAAAACAAAGATCATGGCATCTGGTCCCATCACTTCATGGGAAATACATGGGGAAACAGTGTCAGACTTTATTTTTGGGGGCTCCAAAATCACTGCGGATGCTGATTGCAGCCATGAAATTAAAAGACGCTTACTCCTTGGAAGGAAAGTTTTGACCAACCTAGACAGCATATTAAAAAGCAGAGACATTACTTTGCCAACAGAGGTCCATCTAGTCAAGGCTATGGTTTTTCCAGTGGTCATGTATGAATGTGAGAGCTGGACTGTGAAGAAAGCTGATCGCCGAAGAATTGATGCTTTTGAACTGTGGTGCTGGAGAAGACTCTTGAGAGTCCCTTGTACTGCAAGGAGATCCACCCAGTCCATTTTAAAGGAGATCGATCCTGGGTGTTCATTGGAAGGATTGATGCTAAAGCTGAAACTCCAATACTTTGGCCACCTCATGCAAAGAGTTGACTCACTGGAAAAGACTCTGATGCTGGGAAGGATTAGGGGCAGAAGGAGAAGGGGACGACAGAGAATGAGATGGCTGGATGGCATCACCAACTCGATGGACATGAGTTTGAGTGAACTCCGGGAGTTGGTGATGGAAAGGGAGGCCTGGCATGCTGTGATTCAAGGGGTCGCAAAGAGTTGGTCACGACTGAGCAACTGAAGTGAACTGAACTGAACATAGGTTATTATTAGGAAGTAACTGACTAAACAGTCTATGATGAAGATAGCAGAAGATCCCAGGTTCAAAATAATTTTACATGGTCTTAGAAGAAGGAACTAAGGAATCCCTCTGGTAGAATTAAGAATTGTGTATCTGAAACCTTATGGAAAAAGCACCTCCCACAAAATCTGGAATAAGTATGAGCTTTGTTAGAGAAATTGATGCTTCATGGTTGGTTACCCATGCCAAGAACAGTCTCCTAGGATTTATACTAGAACAAAATACTCTTTAGAGACCTAGTTCAGTTCAGTTCAGTCGCTCAGTTGTGTCCGACTCTTTGTGACCCCATGAATCACCGCACGCCAGGCCTCCCTTTCCATCACCAACTCCTGGAGTTCACTCAAACTCATGTCCACAGAGTCGGTGATGCCATCCAGCCATCTCATTCTGTCGTCCCCTTCTCCTCCTGCCCCCAAACCCTCCCAGCATCAGAGTCTTTTCCAGTGAGTCAACACGTCGCGTGAGGTGGCCAAAGTACTGGGGTTTCAGCTTCAGCATCAGTCCTTCCAATGAACACCCAGGATCGATCTCCTTTAGAATGGACTGGTTGGATCTCCTTGCAGTCCAAGGGACTCTCAAGAGTCTTCTCCAGCACCATAGTCAAAAGCATCAATTCTTTGGCGCTCAGCTTTCTTCACAGTCCAACTCTCACATCCGTACATGACCACTGGAAAAACCATAGCCTTTACTAGATGGACCTTTGTTGGCAAAGTAATGTCTCTGCACTTCAACACACTATCTAGGTTGGTCATAACTTTCCTTCCAAGGTGTAAGTGTCTTTTAATTTCATGGCTGCAATCAGCATACGCAGCGATTTTGGAGCCCCCAAAAATAAAGTCTGACACTGTTTCCACTGTTTCCCCATCTATTTCCCATGAAGGGATGGGACCAGATGCCATGATCTTTGTCTTCTGAATGTTGAGCTTCAAGCCAACCTTTTCACTCTCCTTTTTCACTTTCATCAAGACCTAAGGCACCTGAAATCAACTGAGTCACAGACAAACTCCTACCCAGATACCTAGGCTTTCTTTTCTTTTCAAAGGCTATGAGCAAAAGAAATAAGCTCAGAATTCTCCACTGCTCCTTATGCTAGTGTGTTTCCAATTGTTGAGGCAATTCAGTAGAATTAGAAATTTGCCAGCACTTCAAAGGATGTGGGATTTGACAGCTTGTCATTTTCCCACAGTCTCTACTGTTCAAGACATAATGGTGTCTTGGGTACCATGTTTTCATGTCTGATAAACAGCTGAAACTCAGAACACCCCACACAAGTCCTGGCTTCTTGCCTACTCCCACTGGAGAGAACCATTCTCCAACAACTGAAATGCTGATGGATTCATTAAATGAATGCACACATCTGTTATCATCCACAGAATGTTCAACATCCACAGGATGTTCAACATCCACAGAAAAGAACTATAAGAGAATATGTTAAAGGAAGCTAATCCTTTGGAGGCCTCTCAATTTAAGCTGTCCCTGGAACATTAGTTTATCCTATGTAAGCTAAAACTTGCCAAAAGTCAGATTATCTGAAGGCAAAAATAAAAGGGCAGGAAAAAGAAATGTCAGAATCTCACTTTCCTACAATAGTATGAGTTTATGCTTCTTAAGCCTAAGTGGCTAATTCGTTTTTGATCTCTCTTTTATGCAGCATGCCTAGACTCACTGCACCTCACCTTACATGAACTGAAGCATGTCTCACAGGAGCTGTGATTTTTCTATGTTATGACTTCTAATAATCCTCTTTGTTAACTTCCACTTCCCTGGTGGCTCAGAGGTTAAAGCGTCTGCCTCCCATGCGGGAGACCCGGGTTCGATCCCTGGGTCGGGAAGATCCCCTGGAGAAGGAAATGGTAACCCACTCCAGTATTCTCGCCTGGAGAATCCCATGGACGGAGAAGCCTGGTAGGCTACAGTCCACGGGGTCGCAAAGAGTCGGACACGACTGAGCGACTCAATGGAACGGAACTTAAATTGTGTGCATGATATTTCTTCATCTCAAACCCTCCAGCACATTGAAGGTGGTAAGGTGATGTTCTCATGTCTTAATTGACAGGCAGGATTGTTCTACAGCCTCTCTGGTTCCACTGCTGACAGACAAAAAGTCAGCATTTACATAGGCTATTACGTCTGCTAAGGGATCCAGGAGTACACATTTTTTCTCTACCTTCCAATAAACCTGAGACATAGACAGTTGTTTTCATTCTCCTCTTAAAGATGAGGAAATTTGAAGTTAAGTAACAAGGTCACAGACATAACTTCAAATTCCTGGCCCTTTGTTTTTCTTCTAGACCAGTAACCTCCCTTGATTACATCATCTCTTATTCCATTATGCACCAAAATTGGAGATCAAAGCATCAATAATGGTTGATGAACTCCTCATTCAATAGAGATTCTTAAATGGAAGAGGCCACAGGAGGACACAGTGACTTTGTCCTTAAAGTTCTGAGTTGCCATTTTCTAGGGAAAGAAGGAGAAAAAATAAGAAATCGAGTGGCTGACTGTGCAAATAGAAACCCATCAATTCTTTAAAGCTGATTACTATAACTTAAGTAATTTCCCTGCCCAAAGATCTTAATAGACATTTATCCAAAGAATAAATACAGATGACACATGAAAAGATGCTCAACATCACTAATAATTAGAGAAATGCCAATCAACCCTGCAATGAGGTACAACCTCACAGCTGTCAGAATGGTCATCACTAAAAAAAAAAAATCTACAAATAACAAATGCTGGGGAGGGTATGGAGAAAGGGGAACCCTCCTACACTGCTGGTGGGAATGTAAATTGGTACAACTACTATGGAGACCATTATGGAGGTCACTTAGAAAACTGAAAAAAAAAAAAGAACTACCATAATATCTAGCAATCCCACTTCTGGGCATTTACACAGATAAAATTATTAATTAAAAAAGATACATGTACCCTATGGTCATAGCAGCACTATTCACAATAGCCAAGACATGGAAACAAAGTAAATGTCGACTGACAGATGAATAGATAAAGAAGATGTGGCACATATATACAATGGGATATGTTCAGCCACAAAAAGAATGAAATAATGCCATTTGTGGAAACATGGAGAGATTTTCATGCTAAGTGAAGTAAGTCAGAAAGAGAAAGACAAATACCATATGATATCACTTATATATGGAATCTAAAATATGGCACAAATGAAACTATCTATGAAACAGAATCACAGATATATAGAACAAACTTGTGGCTGCTAAAGCGGAGGGAGCTGGGAGAAGGAAGGACTGGGAGTTTGGGATTAGCAGATGTAAACTAATATACATAGGATGGATAAACAACAAGGTCCTACTGTATAGCACAGGAAACTACAGCTGATCTCCTGGGATAAACCATAATGAAAAAGAGTACAAAAACTACTGCATATATTGCATAATTGAGTTACTTTACAGCAGAAATTAGCACAATACAACACTTAAACCAGCCATACTTCAATTTAAAAAATATTATTAATAATCATTTAAAGCAAAAAAAAAAGCAATTTCCTCATCCTTCTGGTCCCACAGGGCTGCTGGAGTGTCAGGTAACTGGGCCACTCGATATCCCTTTTTTATTTTTTAAAAATGGAAAAAAATATCAGTTATATTTCAAGCCACAAAAAAATACCTAACTGACCTTTGGGTAGTCCAAACTTAGCTCATTTTTTTTTTGAAGATGAAAAGCTAGGATTTTCTTTAAACAGTCCTAATTTCAAATTATAATTCAGAGGTACTTTGTTTTGATCTTTCTTGATTTTCCTTCCAATATGCATTTTCTTCCACTCACTCAACCTGTTTATAATTTTCTTACATTTGACATCTTTTTATGTACTTGTCATATTGGATACTTTAAAAGTAATTCCCTTGTTTATACCAAATACCTAGAGTCTGTACAGCCAGTATGTCATTAAGGCTTACTGACAACCAAAGGCATACTGTTGAGTAGGTTTCTCTAGAGAAAGCATTTACTCTGGCAAGTGAACAAGATAATCTATTTCTGCGTGACAAGAAAATATTAGAACTTCTATTAAGATTTAGTTTTATCTCATATATTTTATTTCTAGTTTTATATACTTTATAATATATATTTGAGTATCTATATAATTTACAAGTACATTTAATTTATAATTTTTGAAAGTATATGCTCAAAATATTTTTATTATGGTGTGATGATTTTAAAAATTTTGAAATCATAACCATAGAGAATCAGTAGGTACAAATAATATTACTATTATTTACTAACTGCTATGTTCCAGGCATTGTTCAATTCCTTTATTCATCTTAATTCACTTAATCCCCCTAACAACGCTATGAAGTAGGTGCCATATTACTATACCATTTTATTCCCACGCTGCAAGTGAGATCATTCAGACATTGAGAAGTTGGATAATTTATCTAGAGAGACAGAGCTTCTAAGTGGCAGGATTTGAAATTAGGCTAGTGGACCCCAAACTCTGTCCTCTTAACTATTCTTATTCACTAGCAGTTACTGAACAGAATGCCAGGTAGGATTGGGCTTAGTGGAATCTATGGGAGCTCATTCTCCTCACTCCTTTGATGAGAGACATTTTCCATTCTCTTCGGAAACTCTCATCTTGAACTTCATCTGTATACCAGATGTTGGGGCCACAAGACAATTTAGACATGGTCTCTGCCCTCAACAAGCTACAGTCAATGCAGAAGATAATACAGTTATATAAATAGCTATAATATAAGTGGAAAGTGAGAAGGACAAAAAATTTAAAGCTACAGAAATTTTGGAGAGTCATTACTTCCAGAATGAGGAACTGGGAAAAACTTCATGGAATAAAGTACATTTGAGCTGGTTTGAAGCTATGGCTTATTCCCTCAAATCACTATATAACTGACAGAAATTTCATGGTGAAAGTATCTTTGGAAATATTTGTTTTGGGTCTTGGCCTTGCCCTTTCTCCCTTTCACAGTCCTCTTCGTATTTAAAAACAGTAGGCTCCTCTAAAGTGGTATAACCCTGTAACGCTGAGCCCAAGCTAAGCCTAGCTTCCCTGGCAGGGAGAAAGCGAATGCAGGGGAGGCATCTTATCAGTGGGGTGGTAGGGGTGGTGGTGGACACTTAGGCTCTGGTAGTTTCGTTTTGGTGCCAGGGCCCAGATTTCACAGCTCAGTGTGCCCAGGCAACCACCACTCCTACCTGTTCTGATGCCTAATGGGGACAAAGCATTATAAGAGACTATAATTTTGGATTCAGTTTATAACTTAGAATTGAGGAAGTTGTATTTCAACTAGCCCAAAATAGTCTTCATTATAGAAAATGGTTCATGATAGCAAAAGAATTCTCCATAATTATAAGTAGAAAACTCTATCCTACTCCCACACAGAATTTTGTAGCAGTATTAATCAGAACTTAATAAGGCAAATAGTCAAGAGATGGTTTTACAAGTATGCACCATGAAGTGAGCTTTTTAAGACTGGGAGCTGACACCTTTTGAGGTGGTTTAAATTAGGATTTTGACAGAAGCACATTATTGTCACAATCGGTAAATGTTAGTGAGATTCAGTCTCTTCCACATATCCAATTTAGGAATGCATTCATTAAGCCCCCACACAGTGATTCAATTCATGAAATACAAAGAAGTTATTTAACTCACTAAGAGATTTGGAAGTTGTCTTAAAGACTGTTGAGAAAGTGAATGTTAGTTACTCAGTTGTGTCTGACTCTGCGACCCCATGGACTACAGCCCACCAGACTCCTCTCTCCATGGAATTCTCCAGGCAAGAATACTGAAATGGGTAGCCATTTCCTTCTCAAGACTGCTAACCCATGGCAAAACTGGTTGATACATGGGATAAAAGTCAAACTTGACAATTTTTGCACTTTTTCTCCATTTTCATTATAAAAGATTTTTACTTTGAAGAAACTCAGTCTAGCATTTTCCAAGATAAGCAAATCAACAGCATTGATATATGTGTGATTCTGAAGCACTGTAGCCAGAAGAGCATAAATAATCTTATGGGTCAGGGGGGTATGGAATTTAATGAGTGATTATGCTGAAAAACATGCCTGCAGGCTTAAGTACTTAATACAACTTACAGTCTCTAACGGAAAATATGGATTGTAAGAGAGAACAAGTTCTGACTTATTTCTTAGATCTGCACTGATTTATGCCAAAAATAAAGCCCTGGACTCATCTTTGTGCCTCAGATTTTCCCTGAATGAGAATGCTACCACGAATGCATCATAGGCCTTGTTAATCATTTTTATAAGTTCTTTAATTTAAAAATTCTGAGAAAGTTTAACTTCAAAGAATATCAAAGCTTTTAAAAAGGCTTAAAGCAGAACTGATTCAAGCAGTCTAAGACACTGACAGATGCTTCTGAAAAGAGTCTGCAGACATGCAGAGACTTGAATTTCCCTTTGAAGTTTGTTTCATCTTTTAATAAGTTTTTCTTATAGTTCAATTATTCCTTCTTGCTTTACATTTTCTCTAGTTCCTTGAACTCTATCCGTTCTCTAAATAGAAAACAATGTTATCCTACCCCTTGCAACATAAGAATTCCTGTGTTATGAAAACACAAGTCTTTATATCCTTGAAGATACTCACAGATTGAGTAAGCAGCTAGTATTTATTGCTTACTGTAGTCTAAATATGATGCTTATGAAAGGGGTACAAGAAGCAAGCAGAGTTCCAGACAGTACCTCTGAGAGACTTATTGCACTCTAACTGAAAAACTTGTTGAATGTGAGCTGAGTTTTAAGACTAATTCCAATCCTTTAAAGCTAGATTTCCCTAGTTGTGCCCTCTATGCTTGATTAGCTCCAATAACAGGGACCTCAATATCTTCTTACCAGCTGCCCCTTCCAATATCTGACATCACTTAGTTGCTAGAGAAAACAGATCTCCATATAAACTGAGCTACAAAACAGGAATGAGTCAAGTATTGTAAGTGCTGAATCAGTTGAAAAAGACAAGTTTTGTATGAGGTCAGATGAAAGAGGAATCACCGATGGTTACTGTGGTCAGAAAAAGATGATGACTTAGGGTAAAATAACCAATATCTTTTGGTTTTCTCCAAAGTACAACACAAACGTGCATCTTTATTATTACTGGTATCATATGCAAATTTCAGTAATAATAAATATGGAGTGCTGTTGTTCAGTCGCTAAGTCGTGTCTGAATCTTTGTGATGCCACAGACTGCAGCATGCCAGGCTTCCCTGTCCTTCAATCTCCCAGAATTTGTTTAAACTCATGTCCATTGAGTCAGTGATGCCATCCAACTATCTCATACTCGGTCTCCTCCTCCCCTCAATCTTTCCTAAGAACTAATCAATATGTTTCAGTGCCTCTCAAATGACACTGTATGTAAATTTTAATATAGGCTTTTTTTCCTTTTACTGAAAGTAGGAATAAAAATTCAGAACAACCAAGATAAAGGGAAGAAATTTCAATGATTTCCAGACCTTTTCTAGCCCTAGAAATTTTAGATTAACATTTTGGCATTCCAGAACAACGCTGGAGGGTAGATATTATTTTCCCTAACGTGAAGAAACTGAGGCTCAGAAAAATTGAGTGACTTGCTAAGGTTTCAAAGCTAATAAAATGCTAGAATGAAATTAAAACTCAAGTCTGTCTGATTCCAAAACTGTGCTTTTCCCATTATATTTTAGCGTCAACCCCAGAGAGTTTGCCATCTAATTCTTATCTCCAGATTTCTTTTCTTCTACTCACTGAGCTGAATATAACTCTAATAATTACTAACCATATGGGTAAAATTCCATTAGTGATAGAAAACCAAATTCTGTTAGCAGGAATTTGAAAATTACTGAACTGTTAAGTGGTGTCTGAGTATCTTTTGTTATAAGGAGAGTTTGGACATAAAGGCTTCTTTGTTTGCAACAAAATGTAACACATTTACATCTCAAGAACTGAAATGCATACTAAATAAACTGCCACGGGGTAAGATGGCATAAAATTTGAATAAAGACTAAGAAAAAAAAAAAAGAAAACCACTAACTTTGGAATTTCTTGCAGGTATTCTGCAAAGGCTCACTGACCTTGGAACATCTGGATGTTTCTTATTGCCCCCAACTATCAGATATAATTATTAAAGCATTGGCCATTTATTGTATTAATCTCACATCTCTCAGTGTTGCTGGCTGTCCAAAGGTATGTGCAGGAGTTAAAGCTCAGACATGTCAGATTGAAGTACTGCCAAAGAACACAGGCAGGGTAGCAATTAGGTGTTGGACTCATAATAGAACTTTTCTTTGACATACCTGAGGTATTCATCAAGAGTTCTTCTTCCCCAAACTGTAAATAGCTTTATGATTTCATTTGTGTAAAAGTAGTACCTGGAAAAAGTTAAAGACAATTCTCATACAAATATAAAAATGTGTCAAATATTTATTTAATTCACTAATGAGAGAACCAGCAAAATGATAAAGTCAGTTCATACAGCATTTGACCAAACTAAGTATTTACAGGAACTGAAGAAAGAATGTTGGAACATGATTGTTAGGTTAAATCCAAAATTGGTTAAAGTCCTACAAGGTAACAAATCAATAACCTTGGAGCTATAGTTTCTACCAGAAATAATCTGCATCTCTCTTAGACAAAAATACAACAGGTAGAATTTGAGCCCTAATCGATAATAATGCCCAAAAAATGGCATAATTCCTTGTAGAATTTCTCAGTTGGACCTGTTAAAATAATGTTCCAGTAAATGCTGAAAGGGTAGGCAACCATCTTTTGTCTTATTTTCAAGTGTTTGACAATTTTTCTTGACATCTGTCTTTGAAAGGAATATATACTCATTGAAAATCTTTGGACTGCATATATTAAAATTATGAAAGTAAAAATTCAAAGTCATACCACCATCCAGGATGTAACCACTGGCATTTTATACTTACTCTTCTAGAATTCTTTTCTATGTACAGAGATTATAGTTAAAGAAGGTTTGCCTTGCTTTTTAAAGAATAGAATCATACTTTCTAAAATACACTGTAACCTACTTTCTTTTCTCTTAATATACTATGGATAATATCACCAGGTCAAGAAATAGAGGTCTCTGCTTCTGGATTAATATGGCAGATTAAATATACCCTGATAATTTTGTTCCCTCTTGAAATGCTACCAAAACTGTAGAGGAAGGGTGAGGGCCCACAATGATAGGGAAAACAGTAGGAGACAAAAGCAACAAAATTTTGGAAACCTGAAAAAAGATGAATTAATTTGAGACAACTTTGAATCCTAAACCAATAGTAGAGAAAGCTGGGGAAAGAATCGATTTACACCATAACCTTCAAACTTGGCAATACAGTATACTTCTATAACTGGGTTAAGAGGATGGCTAAAATAGGGAAGACTGGGTTGAAAGTTCTTGAGAAGTAGGTACATCAATAGATCTCCTTCCCTATGCTATGCTTACAGGCAACTGCTCCTCCTCATCCTCACCAGATTTGAGATATTTTCTAGAGCCAGATTTCTCAAAAGTGGCATTACTGACATTTGGACAAGATCATTCTTTATAGTGGGGGATTGTTTCTTGCACTGTAGGATGTTTAACTGCATCCTTGTCCTCTATCCAGTACATGTCAGTAGCACCTAGCCCCCCATACCTCCAGTCATAACAATAATAAATTTCTCCATATATTGTTGAATGTCCTCCGATGGAGGAGGGGCGTAAAATCTCTCTACTGTCTGCTCTACAGACAATAAAACAGAAAGTTGCTAGGCTGGGAGACATCATGTAAAACTGAGAGCTTGGATACAAAAGTGAAAATGGGAATTAAGTGACTAAATGCTTAATGCAGAGATACTCAGCACTTTTCCAACACAGCATCCAGAATTTGGCTGCCAGACCTTTCCCTCCAGGCAGGAGACTGGAATCCTTTTTTCTGGGGACTCTGACTAGTCCAAGATGAAACACTGAAAAATACTGACATCTGTGGGTTTTCCAACAAATAACTCATTTAGCCCATTGAAGCTGAAAGAAGAGAAGGCCCATATTATGCACTCAGACCTTCTATTCAGCTTTTGTTGTTGTTTTTGTTTAGTTGCTAAGTCATGTCCAACTCTTTTACAACACCATTATTTGTAGCCCACCAGGCTCCTCTATCCATGGGATTTCCCAGGCAAAAACACCACAGTGGGTTGCTATTTCCTTTTCCAGGGGATCTTCCCAACCCAGAGATCAAACCTGCATCTCCTGCATTGCAGGTGGATTCTTTACTGCTGAGCCTCTAGGGAAGTCCAATCAGTTTTTAGCTCTTCACTATTAATCATGAGCAGAAAGTCAAGGACATGAGGCCACACTTAGGAAAAGAGCCTCTAAAGGAGAAGATAAAGACCAAAACAAATTAACAGAAAAAACCTTAGAGGAAGTAAAATACCAAAGGGAAGAAAACTAAAATATCTCTCAAAAAATCCTCAGAAATTGCTAAGTTACTAACAATTTTGTCCTCTTCTGTTGCACACATTAAAGTATCACCTGAAGTTTCAAGACTCCTTGAATTCTAACTGGTCTAAAAATTCAGCTTCTCAGTTGTTCAGTCTGGGTAGTGATGTGTAGTGATGTTAAGTAGTGATGCTAGAATCTCCTGATTTCTCTATCATTAACCATCCCACAATAAGGAGGAGGCAGTGGTGGGAAAGCTATGGTCAATCATGACAAAATTGATCTCGAAAATTTATAATAAAATTCTTCTTTGTTCAACAGCCTTTAGAACTAGGGAAACCAGCGGTATTTCTGGTCAGCATCATCTGGTTCTAGAAGTATGCTGGAGCAAGGTATTCAGGACAGCAGTGACCATGAACCCTCTGCAGCTTGGGTAGTCACAGCTCGCGGGGTCCTTGCTTTCACTGCACACGGACACATAGACACATGGGTAACACATGGCTCACTGGGAACAGCCCTTGCTCTAAAGAAAGCACAGATGTTGACTGGGTTTTTAAGAGGCTCCACTA
Source organism: Moschus berezovskii (assembly GCF_049115385.1). Classification (NCBI taxonomy): domain Eukaryota; kingdom Metazoa; phylum Chordata; class Mammalia; order Artiodactyla; family Moschidae; genus Moschus; species Moschus berezovskii. The sequence continues at coordinate 51,991,203 of NC_142462.1, read as the reverse complement.
ATAAGGGAGGGAAATAGGAGAATGAGAAAAGGAAAGATTCTAAAGAGAACAAGAACTGAGGCGGAGGATTTGTGTTTGATTTGTTTTTGTAAGGAAAAACCAACAGAGTTCCTTCTACAAAATGTGCAGTGGACGTTGTCTTACAGCCTAGAAACTAAGGAGGATCATACAAATAACATTTTATAAAATGCATCACTCTACACTGAAGATCTAGACTGAGAAAAAGGAAGGAGAGTAGATTATTTCAGAATTTCAATGTAAAGGAAAAGCATTGAGCTTTACCATCTATGTAGGTGAAATTAATATTCTGATTCAGAAGATGTAATGACCATAATATGAACACTCCCCACAGCCTCAGAAATCATAAGGCTGTGGTTCTGTCTCATATATTTCAGTTCCATTGTTTCTGATGAGCCATAATACACTTCAGTGTCTGGCTTATCATTCTAGGTTACATTTCCCAAAAGTCCATGAACTAATCTTGAATGGGCATCTTATACACCTCCTGGTAGGTCCCTATAACCAGTTCACCCCTAATGTTTAGTGAGTAGCACTGTGACTTCATCCTACCCAGCACTAAAATGGGAATAAAATAATCTCTGCTCAATAGGACTGAGATCAAGACCTTGTATCTGGAGGTTAAGAATGTGGCCAGTCACCTCGACCTCCAGTTTCCAGATCCCATAAGTTCCAAAAATATCACCTCAGTCACTGAACACTTGGGATTCTGATCTACAGGAAATGGTGGGCTCCTTTTCAGTTCCTCCGGTATCAAAAAAACCTAGTAGTCTGAGCTCTACCTCTCTGGGATTTTTCCATCATCTCATTGTCTTTCCTTTTCTCTACAATTCATTAGGGGCAGGCTAACTCCTGCTCCCAATGATATCAGATCCTCAGAGACCCATAGAGTGTGGCAGGAATGTCTGAAGGCACTTATGTGAGAATCAGTTGCAATGTTAAACCTTGGTCCTGAGCATGTTCTGGAAACAGGGCATACTTAGACGATGACATCTATCTTTCCAAACATAAAAAGTATACATTTCAAATTAAAGGGGGTTTCTGTATAATTCTCTAAATTTTATGTAAAAAACAAGAGCTTAGCCTCGTGGCATGTTTTTTAGAATGTTCAAACATTTAAAGTAAATTAAATCCAGTTGGAAAAAAATTCCTTTGGGGAGAGTAATCTAGTTGATTCTGCAACAAGTCTCAGTTCAGCTATTAATTCAAATGCTAGACCTTGAGTAAGTGAAGTAATCTAAGAAGTGGAGTTGAATTACTTCTACAAAACATCTGTACAAACCCTCAAAATGTTGGAACCCTTAGCAGAAATTCTCAGTGTGAGATTCATGTAGTCTCTGTGGCTTCTGCTCTTCTTTCCTCTGCTGCCTACAAACATCTCTCTCACCTACTAGTCCCTTTCCAGAACCAATTATTCCATATACAAACCATCAGAGATGTCCAGATCCCTTCTTATAGCAAGTTGATTCTGTCTGCAGGTTAATATACATTATATATATATATATATATATATTCATGTAATACATATATTACAGTTTTGTAACATGTGATGTTATTAAACTTATGCTTCTCAAATTGATGATGCCTTAGAGTGGATTTCAAATTTAAAGCCAAATGCTGTTACAGCAGAATTTTTTAAGTTGCTCATACTGGTGTGACAAGTATTACTAGGAAAATTTTGATGAAGTTTCCCATCCCAAACAGGTAACTCTAAAATAAAAATAACAGCAAAATCACAAATTCTATTAGTGCCACTTGAAAGACACCTTTTACTGTTCTGGAAACAGACTAAGTCACTGACCTGAGTTATAGGCTCACCACATAAGAGAATATGCAAGGGTTCTGACTATATTTGTTATGGACTGAGTATATGTCATTCCAAAATTCACATGTTGAAACCGTCATCCCTGGTGTGACAGTATTAGGAGGTGAGGCTCTGGGGAGGTAACTAGGTTTAGATTGAAGTCACTAGGGTAGTACCCCCACGATGCAATTAGTGTCCTTAAAGAATGGAAAGAAACTAGAGCTCCCTTCGGGCTTCCCTGGTGGTTCAGATGATAAAGAATCTGTCTGCAATGCAGGAGACCCAGGTTTAATCCCTGGGTTGGGAAAATCCCCTGGAAAAGGACATGGCAACCCATTCCAGTATTCCACCATGTACAGTTACAGCAAGAAGGTAGCCATCTACAAATCAGGAAGAGGACCCTTACCAGACACTGAACCTGTGGGCAACTTGATCTTGGACTTTTCAGCTTCTAAAACTCTGAGAAATAAATGTATGCTAGTTAAACCAACTAGTCTGTGGTATTTTGTTATAACAGCCCAATATACTGTTCTTAATTGGGATGCAGCTGGTTGAAATAATCAGTAGTTACTTTGGTTCTATGTCCAGATTACTGACTCAGCAATGGAGATGTTATCGGCAAAATGCCATTACCTGCATGTTTTGGATGTTTCTGGTTGTATCCTGCTTACCGACCAAATGCTTGAGAACCTTGAAATGGGCTGCCAACAACTCCGGATCCTAAAGATGCAGTACTGCAGACTTATTTCCAAGTAAGTATGTACCTGAATATGAAAAGTTTTGTGAACTACTTTCTGATAAAACAGATTATGTCACCACAGTATTTATAATAGAATACATAGTGTCTTCCAGAGTTAGGAAGTTTTTATTTTTCACCTAACTGAAGCCAATATATTGAGCTGACCTCTAAAATGGTCTCTGTGGTTTTATATTCCTTTTCCAGTAACCCTTCTACTCTTAGTGCTTCCTTGACTGTGCAGATGCCCAAAGCCCTAACTCTGCTTCTCAAGGAATAATCACTAGGTCTTCCTCTACTTCCTCTCAAAATAATACCATTCAGTTAATCTCCCCTGTGGGTTAAGAAAATCATCAGACATAGTAATAGTAGTTTAGTCCCTGAGTTGTGTCTGACTCTTTGTGATCCCACAGACTGTACCCCGCCAGGCTCCTCTGTCCATGGGAATTCTCCAGGCAAGAATACTGGAGTAGGTTGCCATTCCCTTCTCTAGAGGATCTTTCCGATCCAGGGATTGAGCCCGGGTCTCCTGCATTGCAGGCAGATTCTTTACCATTTGAGCTAGCTCACAATTAGGTACAAATTCAGTTCAGTTCAGTTCAGTTCAGTCGCTCAGTCGTGTCCGACTCTCCGCGACCCCATGAATCACAGCAAATTACTAACAGTTATCCTAAGAGTCCCATCTTCCCCAAAGCTATATTTGTTATTTTACTAAGATCTAAAGCTCAGAGTAAGGTATTCTGATAAGTGCTACAGGCCAAATGCCTATTTCCTCAATTTACAAAATGTTTCCAATGAAATAACTGCTGGGTAAACAAGAAATCTATAAACATAGAAGGTATCAGGTGTTACCCTATAATTTTTAGATAGAAAGCAGTTTTTTTCTTTGTTGCTAATTCTTTTTTCTATTGACTGGAAATAAAAACGTGAAAGTATTTTAACTGACCTGATAAAGTAACCCGGGGAGAATTCATATGAGAATTCTTGACCAGTCCCTGAAGGTCAGGTTCTTTTCTGAAAGTTGGAAAAATGAATACTAAGAATTAATATTATCAAGGTACAAAGTACATAATGTGTTCTAAGCATGTAGATTTCACAGAGGAACTTTCTTAATTAAACAGCCCTGGCAAGAGCTGAACCATGAGATCTGGTCACTTGATAACTGAGGAAGAAAATGATTCCTGATCTAAGGATATGTGTGCTAAAATGAAATGAAAAAACAAAAACAAAGCTATTTCTTATAGAATAAGCACTCCCACTGGGCCTAGACTTGCCAGGGGAGAAGGCAGCCAACTGAAAATGGATCAGAAAAAAGAGGGCAGGTTCTTGAAAACTGGTTGAAGAAGAATAGAGACTCAACCTTTCTTGATAGGTCTGGAGATGACTGACATGAATATTATTAACTCAGAGTATTACACCATGAAATAAGATCCTAGGAGTTTCTGTTGACCTTGTGATATCATAAAACAGCCAAGATGTCACCTTTGGGTAAGATGATAGTCAATGGATAATGTATTACACAAAGGAGTTTAGTTTTTAGTCTTTTGACTATATTTTGCCAATCATTATTTCGGGGAGGTAATATTATTAAACTTCTGAAATGTAGAATGTTAAGTAGAATGAATGGAAGACTTAGCTAGGGTCCCTGTTAAACCAAACATGGTTACCCACTCCTCTTGCAAGGTCCATAGATTGAAAAAAAAATATGAAAAGAAAATAAACAACAAAGATTTTACTACTAGCTGGGGTTGGTCCCCCCCAACCAATGCAAAATGCTAGTTAACTAGCTGAATCTGTGGAAAATTCCTTTACCCAATCCAGGACAGTTAAAGGTCTATTTTGTTTTCTACCACCAGGCCTGACTGTCCCTATCAGCCAGGAGCAGAGACTTGGCCCTCATGCTTAAAGGGGAGCTGGCTTGTCTGCCCATCTCATTGTCTAAAGAGGCCAAACCATTTCAGTTTCCCTTGTAGCTCCACTCCTGCTAAGATCCAGTAAGAAAGAGGCCTAGAATTTTCTGATTCTATACTTGTCTAGCAATGGAGAGGGCTGTCCCACAGCATGGTGGCTAGGCTAGTAAGGCTCCAGGAGCATCTGTCTTGACATCCAGCTTCCAGGAGAGGATGCTACTTGCCAGTCAAAGAGGTCCCAAGATACTTGGGTTTCAAAATTTTGATTAGAGAAGTGTAAGGTCTGGCCTCATTTTGCTGTTTGGGCTTAGATCTAAAGACTAGAACATTTTCTTCTTCACTTAGACCCATGGGATCCTTGGATGGAGCTAGAAATGCTGCAGAGTATATGAACCCTTTAAGACACAAGCTCATGATGGTATCTAATCCCTTACCTATGTCCAGTCTAAAAAAAGCAGTTGTTTGCTCTTGCTCCCTCAACAGTGAGAGCTTTGTTTCATCTGAGTGAAATGAAACATCTGGAAATTAGGATGGATGAGATTTTTCTTGGGAAGAGGTTTTCTGACTTTGAATCACAAAGCAAAATATTCCCACACATCTGACTCCATTTGAACATAAAAATGTATGAAATCATATAAAATCTAGTTATAGCCCTCAGAAGAAATTGTCCTATATACAAATTCCTCCATACTCAACGGAATCTGAAAATATTTCACCAGCTTTACAAATTAAAGAGGTCTATTCAGTCCACCCTTTCTGAACCAGGGAAGTAGTAAACTTTTGGTCAATGAGCAAATTATCTATAGGTCCTTTGCAGGAGAGCTTCTAGCATGAGATATTCTGTCATTTTACAACCTCAGAGCCTGAAGGGATCCCAGGAAATGATTCCAGAAGTCTCACGTGGAGACATAATAAGTGAATGAAAGTTGCTCAGCTGTGTCTCTTTGCAACCTCGTGGACTGTAGTCCACAAGGAGTGGGTTGCCATTCCATTTTCCAGGGGATTTCCTGATCCAGGGATTGAACCCAGGTCTCCTGAATTACAGGCAGATTCATTACTGTCTGAACCACCAGGGAAGCCCGTAAGAGACATAATTCTCCTTTAATTCAAGGAGAAATTCTTAATAATTGAGATTATAAATATGACAAGAAAATCTAGCTGTGTACATTTGAAACAGTTGTATTCAACAAGTCTTTCAACTTAGACCTTTGTGAGGAAAGCAAGATAGGCAAAGGAATAAATGAAAAGCATAATGGGAAAGCCAGAGAAAGACCCAAACGATGGTCTCCACAATCCAGGAGGGTCTGAGCCACAAAGAAGCAGAAGAGCCATTAAGTCTATAACTGGCAAAGAGCAAAAGACATTATTGGGGTCTAGAATCCAAAATTTTACACATTAGAGAGATGAGCAGAGAAAATCTAGATGGTTGTCAGAGCTTCGAACAGCAGTAAAGAGATTCTTTGAAGACGTTATTTAGCAATTGTTGGCAGCATAAATTACCACCTAAATACTCTAAGAGATCTGCATTGTTAGAAAATCTTAATAAAACTCAGAGTTCTCCTCTCCAGCTCATGGGAATGTCTTTGTGGAAAGGCCTTTGTAATCTGGACCTACTGAATTTTATTACCAATATGAACAAATAATATTACTTAACTATTATTATTTGCCATGTACTGTGCTAAATCCTATTTTATTATCTAATACTCACAAATACTCTATTACCATAAAAATGAATAAGGAAACTACCTTAGACAGGTTAAATAACATGCCTAAAGTCATATAAATAAAAGAGCCATACTTTGTACCTAGGTCTTATCATTGCTATGTTCCTCTTTTGTCTTTAGATTAGTGATTTTCAAGCTTTTCTAAAGCCCTAACATTCAAGAGATTTGATCAATAAGGGAAGATAAGTACTCTCTGCCTACTTTACTGGCTGATGCATAAATAAAAGGCTGATTATAAGCAGTCTTTGATGTAGGCTCCAAATTCTCCTTTCTTTTGGCTTACTCAATTAACTAGAAGGAAATTTGAGGGCAGTAATGTTTATATAGGGATAACCTTTAATCAGAGACATTACTTTGTCAACAAAGGTCCGTCTAATCAAGGCTATGGTTTTTCCAGTAGTCATGTATGGATGTGAAAGTTGGACTATAAAAGAAAGCTGAGCACCAAAGAATTGATGCTTTTGAACTGTGGTCTTGGAGAAGACTTTTGAGAGTCCCTTGGACTGCAAGGAGATCCAACCAGTCCATCCTAAAGGAAATCAATCCTGGGTGTTCATTGGAAGGACTGATGTTGAGGCTGAAACTCCAATATTTTGGCCACCTGATGCAAAGAGCTGACTCATTTGAAAAGACCCTGATGTTGGGAAAGATTGAAGGCAGGAGGAATAGGGGACGACAGAGGATGAGATGGTTAGATGGCATCACTGACTCAATGGACATGAGTCTGGGTAAACTTCGGGAGTTGGTGATGGACAGGGAGGCCTGGAGTGCTGTGGTCATGGGGTCACAAAGAGTCAGACATGACTGAGACTGAACTGAACTTAATCCCTTTTAATTTATGAAAAACAAAAGTCATTTACAAACTAAACCCTCTAATGTAATACAACTGTTTGTGACATATCATGTTTGAAAATGTTTGTTCTATTCTGATCCAAAGAAACCTCTCTCACCAAGTTAAATGTGTAATGACTAACCATTGCAGTAGACCGCTTCAGTTTTCAAATCATTTCTTACCAGGTCTTGGTATTGCTCAGGCCAAGTCTGAGTAGCAGGTACTCAAAGGATTCCATATGCACTTGAAGGAACTTAGAACACACAGTGATTCCTAAGTAGACATTTTCTTTTCAATATTTCCCAGTTCCCATATAGATTAGAGCATCAGGCTATTGAAAAGAAAGAGGGGGCGTTTGAGACAAACCAGCAGACAAGCATGTTTCTAGCAGGAGCACTCAGTTTCTACATTTTCAAGTTTCCTGATACTTTTCAAAAGTTCTGATGTGCAAACACACAGCTACACAGAATGTGGTGAAAAGTAACCCTGAAACTCACTGGTGGTCACCATGCTGGTCCGTTCTCTTGGTTACGTCCTGTGTCTTAGGAGTCAGTCAATCAATGCAAGGATGACAAAAGTCCTAATGAGGTGGTAAGGCCTAAAGATGTTCTAAAGGGTGGAGAGGAAGCAGACTAGGAAATAGTCTACACTAGTATTCAGACTCTAAAACTAATGCCAAATTTGCCCTAAACAGATTCAGATTTTTCAGTTTTCCCCAGGACCATGCTTGCTGGTAAAATATGTAGGACTAAGTTAGCCCTAGAGACATTCTAGACTTGAGGAAGCCTTAACCTCCCGGCATTTGTGATTGGGAGAAGAGGGGTCTCAGAGCTGATCCTTTGTTCCTCTCTTGTCTGGATCACCTTAAATGGTCAGGAGACCCTCTGATGTTTAGTTTCAGTGAAGCTGACTGTGGGTAAAAGGCAGAGCAGTGCTTATCACTAAGAGCTAAAGTAGAGGCGGTATGGAATTGCAGATCTAAGAAATGCTTGTACCACTGTGTACTTCATCCATGGCCAGGGCTCAATATACAGCTTTTTATTTTTTAATATGCAGTTCATTTTTATTCTGTCACATGATGGTGCATTTAATGAGTAGTTTTCCTATTTATTCCCTATTTTTCTTGTCTATATTGAGTCAAAATCCCCAACTTTCTTTTTCTTGTTATTTTTTCAAACTCCCTTTACTTGCTAACTTTTTATATCACATTACCTACCATCTATCTTACTGGGTCTTATAAGTCATTTGAGAAACTCTATTACCCAGTATTTATGTATCCCCAAACTTAATACTGGAGAAGCAAATGGCAAGCCATTCCAGTATTCTTTCCTGGAAAATTCCACAGACAGAGCCTGACAGGCTCTAATCCACAGGGTTACAAAGAGTAAGACATGACTTAGCGACTGAACAAACTTAGCATTAAGAGTACTTATCCTCTTACCAGTTAACTAGAATTCTCAAAAACTCTTGCTCTTCTGAGGCCAAAGGTTATAAATAATTTGCTCAACTATTTACAAATCTTTTACTCCCAAGCATGTCCTTTTCCTGTAGGTCAAGACCTTGTTGCCTAAACTCAGTAGTATTGTTATCATCAGTGGCATTAAATCATTATCAATAACTATGAAATATAGTATGTGTGTCCAGCGCTCTGCTGTTAGGATGTTGGAAACAGCAACTTAAACCAAACCAAACTAGACCAAAAACCAACAGAAGACAAGACAGCTAAAGGGCTCCTGAGTAAACTACTGAAGTCTCTTGATTTCGCTATTACTGCTGTATTTCAGGAGATACAAAGAAATGTAATATGCCCTTAAATACCTTCTTAAAGGAAAGAAAAATAACAAAGTCTAAAATTATAAACAGTTAATACCATGAAACTATGTACTGGAAAGAAACTAATTCTATGGTCAACTTCCTATGAAAGTTTAGAGGAGGAAACAGTTGGGTTGGAGTCTTTAAAGACAGGCAAAGTTGAGATAGGCAGAGACAGGCTGAAGGCTAAGTAACAACAGATCTCTGTTGCCCAGGATAGTGCTTTAACCATTTAACCATGCTTCTGAGTCCCCCAGCATTTGGTATTATATTGTGGCAGGTTTTTGAGGTTAAAAAAAAAAAAAGAAATTCACAGGAAACACTTTAAAACACATGGCAATCTTGTCAACTACATAGAATTGAAAAGGGAGAAAAATCTTCAGAAGAAAACAGAGAAAGCTAAAGATATTATTTTTTTCATGATACTATTCTACTTAGAGGACATAACAAAGATTATATAAGAAATTTAAAATATAGAATCACACTTCTTAAAAAAGATTAAAAAATTAGCAGAATGCAAAACTTTATATTGATATTGAACTATAAACTTATCTTCAAATTTGAGAATAAATATTTCTCTAAAGAGAATACATCTGTTTGCTAAGTTTTAATGCACATGGCTCAGAACTAGAAATTAGTATAACAACTGCTCTTTCCTTAAACTGTTCTTTAAACTTTTATAAGTTTTATCAGTGCAAGTATAGTAGCCAAAAAGCAATGTGGTAAGAAACAGAACTGGCAATGCTTTGGCTGTCTCTCTGCTGAGTTTGCTTACAGTTATTTTAAACTATCTAAGATTTGACTGAAGTGAAACGGTATTTTAAAAACTGATGTATCTCAGCTTTTTTGTAAATTTCATAGCCATACCAGAACTCATATGGCCACTGAACACAAATTTAAGTTAAAGTATATGACATCAGCCTCCATATCAATGACTCAGTTTCCAAACTTATGCAATTAATAACTGAATGTAATATACAGTAATAGCAAGCAAAGAATCCCCCACATGGGCAAACGTTGTTACTTATCTCTGTTCCTACAGAAGTTGCCAGTTACTTATATCCTTTCTAGTGCCAATCTCACCATTCAAATCAACTTCCCAGAAAAATCCTTCTATCCTGGAAATGACATTATTTTCAAGTTAGATATATATTTTTTCTGATGTTGAAATATTGTGCTTTATAGGACATATATACTTGGTCATTCAGAGGATCAAAACTTATCTTTTATATATATATTTGGTCTTCCTCCATGGTTTCTGGCTCACAGCTCCCAAAATCTTTGGAATTTCCTGAGTGATAAGAGCAATGGAAGAATCTTTTAGCATAGTATTTGGTCTCCTGTCTTCAGTTTCTGAAACTGATTCAGAGCCACAAGGTGAAATATGGGTGTCTTGTTATTCATAACAAGTCCCTTTCTACTACAACTGAGTTTGTGTTAAGGAGGTGACTTCTGGAAAGCACCTAAGGATGAGGGCTGGTTGCCAAGGGAATCAACCATGAATAGAGGAGTGAAACATTTTCAGGATGATTTCAAAAATCACCCTCTGATTTCTGGGGAGAAGTGAGGGACTGGAGGTTGACTCAGTCACCAATGGCCAATGATTTAATCAATCATGCCTACATAATGAAGCCTCCATAAAAACCCAAAAGGAACGGGCTGAAGATCTTCCAGGTTGCTGAATGCATAGATTTGGGGCGAGTGGTATGCCTGTAGAGAGCAAGGAAGATCGGCATCCTTTCCCCATATCTGGACCCATGCAGCTCTGATACCTGGTTGTTCTTGAGTAATATCCTTTAATGAGCCAGTGATTCAGTAAGTAAATGTCTCTGTTTTCTGTGAGCAGCTCAAGGTGGTAGATCAGAAGCCCAGGTAACAACCTGGACTTGAGATTGACTCTGGAAGGTTGTCTGTGGGTCTGAGCCCTTAACTTGCAGAATCTAATGCTATACCTGGATATATAGTGTCAGAATTGGGCTGAATTATAGGATGGCCAGCTGGTATCTTAGAACTGTTAAGTGGTGTGGAGACCACCACCACCCCATGTTGGAACTGGGGTCCCAAATAACTTTATGATGATTTCTTTGCTTCCTTCTTTCTAACACATATTTTTAATCATTTTGGTCATGGACACCTTTGAGACGTTAATGAAAGTCACAAACCCTCTCCTCAAAAAAAAAAAAAAAAGCATAGTAGATATAAAACTGCATGAATTTTCAAGGAGGAATCCCTGGGCCCTCCCTGAAGTTCATCCACATATCCAACAGGGATCTGTGGACTCTAGGTTAGGAGCTCCTGCTCTGGTGCACAGCTAACTTTCACAGGTTGCCTAGTTAGGATACTTCCATCAAAGAAACTCAAATAACAAGCAGAAAGCTCACTTAAGAGTCCTAGCTACAGAATGCCTTCAGTGTTTCCACGCCTTGGCCATGCTATTTCCTTACCCATTTCAGTATCTGTTAATCTTTGAACTGACTGAACCAGAGAACTACTGAGCTACTGAAGCTTTGGGATCCTGATTATTAGCACAATTTACCCACACCCTCCCCCTCAGGAACGCAAAAGAGATGTGAATTTGAGTTGTGACAGTGAGTTCTTTGACTCCAAATGTGGTCTAATTTGAAAATTCTGCACTAGCAATTACTTTTTCAACTAGCTAATGCTCATCACTGTTATTACAGGGAGGCAGCTATAAGAATGTCATCTATAGTTCAGCACCAGGAATATAGCGCTTCTAACCCTCCACTTTGGTTTGGCTATGATTCTGAAGGCAAGTCTCTTAGAGAACAACAAAATACATCACTTAAAGATTCAGAATTGACCGCAAAAGAGTCAACATACAGTAGTGAAGAGGAAGCAGTATGACCTTCAACCTCAAGCAAGAACAAAAAATCTAGAATCTGGCAATTTCATTTAATGCAAGTATTTTTTTACTAGCTGGATCTGAACAGTGTAAACAAGCTGGAAATCATTTCCAGATTTTTATTCCAGCTATGTGTTTGTAAATACATCTATGAGTTCTTCTATCTAACAATCATGATTAAAAAAAGCCAAATTAAATACTGCTACTATGTAACTTTTCTACTTAAATTTACTTTAATCAAACCAATTGTTTTGATGAGACTATCAAATCTATGGTTACAGTTGTATACAAAACAATCCTGACAGATGTGATGTTTTTCACAAGAAATTTAGAAGCTTCTTCTTAGAAAAGAAAGCAGAAGGCTATATAAAACAGTAAGGGTTTTGAGTGAGAGCAATGACATTAAGGATCTGTAAGGCTTTATTATAAATGATATAGATATACATTTTTGAAAGAAACAAAGCTTTCTAGTAATTTCTAGACACTTAACAAGAGAGATCTAAATGCCAATTAACCCAGGACTCATTTCAACATTTGACTTAACAGTCAGAGGCAAATTAAAAAGAAACAGTCCCTTTTAGTCAAATTTGCACTGTCCCTGCAATGTCTCACAAAGATCTTTTTTTACTGAAGTATAGCTGATTTACAATGCTGTGTTAATTCAGGTGTATAGCACAGTGATTCAGTTATATACATGCACGCACATACATATATATTCTTTTTGGATTATTTTCTAAGTTATTACAGACCCTTGAGTACAGTACCCTGTGCTTTTCAGAAGATCCTTGTTTGTTATCTATTTTATATATAGTAGTGAGTACATGTTAATCCCAAACTTCTAACTTATCCCTCCTCCCATCACCCTCTCCCTTTGGTAACCATAAATTTGCTGTCTGTGGGGTTATTTTTATTTTGTAAATAGGTTTGTTTGTATCTTTTTCTTAGATTCCATATATAAGTGGTATGATATTTGTCTTTGGGTTACTTCACTTAGTGTAATAATTTCTAGGTCCATCCTTGTTGCTCCAAATTATTTCATTCTTTTTATGACTGAGTAAGCAACTCAACTGAAGCAACCCACTCCAGTGTTCTTGCCTGGAGAATCCCAGGGACGGGGGAGCCTGGTGGGCTGCCGTCTATGGGGTCGCACAGAGTTGGACACGACTGAAGCGACTTAGCAGCAGCAGCAGCAATATTCTGGGGGTGTGTGTGTATATACATATCTATATACATTTTACATTTTCTTTATCCATTCATCTGTTGATGGACACTTAAGTTCCTGTCGTGTGTCCTGACTATTGTAAATAGTGCTGCAATGAACACTGGGGTGCAAGTATCTTTTCAAGTTATAGTTTTTTATGGGAGTGCTGCTGCTGCTGCTGCTGAGTCACTTCAGTCGTGTCCGACTCTGTGTGACCCCATAGACGGAAGCCCACCAGGCTCCCCCGTCCCTGGGATTCTCCAGGCAAGAACACTGGAGTGGGTTGCCATTTCCTTCTCCAATGTGTGAAAGTGAAAAGTGAAAGTGAAGTCGCTCAGTCGTGTCTGACCCTTAGCGACCCTACGGACTGCAGCCTACCAGGCTCCTCCATCCATGGGATTTTCTAGGCAAGAGTACTGGAGTGGCTTGCCATTGCCTTCTCCGATGGGAGTGCTAGATAATATGAAATAAATTGAAGATGACACAAACAGATGGAAAGATGTAATATGTTCCTGCATTAGAAGAATCAATATTGTTAAAATGACTATACTACTACAGACAATCTACAGATTCAATGCAATTCTCACCAATTTACCAATGGCATTTTCCATAGAACTAAACAAAAAAATATTTTTATTCAGGCTCCCTGACTTCAGACTATAATACAAAGGTACAGTAATCAAGACAGTATGGTACTGGCACAAAAAAACAGAACTAGAGATCAATGGAACAATAGAAAGCCCAGAAATAAACCTGGACTCTATGGTCAATTAATCTATGACAAAAAGATTCAATGGAGAAAAGATGGTCTCTTCAATAAGTGATACTGGGGAAACTGAAGATCTATATGTAAAATAATGAAATTATAATATTCTCTACCACCATATATAAAAATAAACTCAAAGTAGGTTAAAGACCTGAATGTAAGACTAAGTACTATAAAACTCCTAGAGGAAAACATAGGTAGAACACTGTGACAAAAATCATAGCAGGATCTTTTTGTATCCATCTCCTAGAATAATGGGAATAAAATAAAAAATAAATGGGACCTAATTAAAAGCTTTTGCACAGTAAAGGAAGCTTTAAACAAATGAAAAGACAACAGAATGAAAGAAAAATTTTCAAATGATGTGACCGACAAGGGATTTACAAACAGCCCATATAGAGCAATATCAAAAAAAGACCAAAAGACCCAATCAAAAAAATGGGTAAATCTAAATAGACATTTCTCCAAGAAAAGACATAAAGATGGCCAACAGGCACATGGAAAAACGTTCAATGTCACTAAATATTAGAAAAATGCAAATCAGAATTATAATGAAGTATCACTTCACTGGCTACAAATAATAAATACTGGTGAGGGAATGGAGAGAAGGGAACCCTCCCATACAGCTGGTGGAAATGTAAGTTGGTACAGCCACTATGGAGAAAGTTTGGAGGTAACTTAAAAAAAAAAAGATTTTCTTTTAATCAAATTTTCACTATGGAGAAAATTTTAAACTATGCTATACCAAAAAAGCTTCCAACTTTATGCTAGGAGATATGGGTTACTGGTTGTGTATCTACATGTAGTTTTTAATAAGCTTTCACCTATGAATTTATATCATTAGGGTAAAAGATAATAACTCTCTTTAGATTTTAACAGAATTCAAATGATCACATGCCAGTGTATGATTATTTACTTCATACTATGTAACACTAAGGTTTATAGGGTCCAAGAAAGAACTCTGTTATGCCACAATGTTTGTAATATTAGATCAGTCTTTTACCCTATTTCCTCCATTACTCGTCCCTTAAATTGGGTTACTGTCTTTTGTACCCCACAAGTACAAAGTAAAGATAAAACTTTAGGTAAAAGATATGAAAGTTATTTTGAAAAGCTTTAAAAAGTCTTACTTTTTAATAAGGTATTTTTAATACAGTTCCCTAAAATTAGCTATATGCTTTTAGTATTTCTCCCCTTTCTTAGTACGTGGTCCACTAGAGAAGGGAATAGCAGACCACTTCAGTATTGGCTTGAAAACCCCATGAACAGTATGAAAAGGCAAAATGGTATGACACTGAAAGATGAACTCCCCAGGTCAGTAGATGTCCAACATGCTACTGGAGAAGAGTAGAGAAATAACTCCAGAAAGAATGAAGAGACGGAGCCAAAGCAAAAACAACACCCAGTTGTGGATTCACAGGTGACAGAAGTAAATTCTTATACTGTAAAGAGCAATACTGCGTAGGAACTTGGAATGTTAGGTCCATGAATCAAGGCAAATTGGAAGTGGTCAAACAGGAGACGGCAAGTGTGAACATTTACATTTTAGGAATCGGTGAATTAAAATGGACTGGAATGGGTGAATTTAACTCAGATGACCAGTATATCTACTACTGTGGGCAAGAAGAAATGGGAGTAGCCATGATAGTCAACAAAAGATTCCAAAACACAGTACTTGGATGCAATCTCAAAAACAACAAAATGATCTCTGTTTCCAAGGCAAACCATTCAATATCACAGTAATCCAAGTCTATGCCCTGACCAGTAATGCTGAAGAAGCTGAGGTTGAATGGTTCCATGAAGACCTACAAGACCTTATAGAACTAACACCCCCCAAAGATGTCCTCTTCATTATAGGGGACTGGAATGCAAAAGTAGGAAGTCAAGTGCTACCTGGAGTAACAGGCAAATTTGGCCTTGGGGTAGAAAATGAAGCAGGTGAAAGGCTAATAGAGTTTTGCCAAGAGAATGCACTGGTCATAGCAAACACCCTCTTCCAACAACACAAGAGAAGACTATACATGGACATCACCAGAATTGTCAATACCAAAATCAGATTGATTATATTCTTTGCAGCCAAAGATGGAGAAGCTCTATACAGTCAGCAAAAAGAAGACTGGAAGCTGACTGTGGCTCAGATCATGAATTCCTTATTACCAAATTCAGACTTAAATTGAAGAAAGTAGGGAAAACCACTAGACAATTCAGGTATGACTTAAATCAAATCCCTTACGATTATACAGTGGAAGTGACAAATAGATTCAAGGGATTAGATCTGATAGAGTGCCTGAAGAACTATGGATGGAGGTTTCGTGACATTGTACAGGAGGCAGTGATCAAGACCATCCCCAAGAAGAAGAAAGGCAAAACGGTTGTCTGAGGAGACCTTACAAATAGCTGAGAAAAGAAGAGAAGCTAAAGACAAAGGAGAAAAGGAAAGATATACCCATTTGAATGCAGAGTTCCAAAGAGTAGCAAGGAGAGATAAGAAAGCCTTCCCCTGGGATCAATGCAAAGAAATAGAGGAAAACAACAGAATGGGAAAGACTTGAGATCTCTTCAAGAAAATTAGAGATACTAAGGGAACATTTCATGCAAAGATGGGCTCAATAAAGGACAGAAATGGTATGGACCTAACAGAAGCATAAAATATTAAGAGGTGGCAAGAATACACAGAAGAACTATACAAAAAAGATCTTCATGACCCAAATAACCACTATGGTGTGATCACTCACCTAGGGCCAGACATCCTGGAAAGTGAAGTCAAGTGGGCCTTAGGAAGCATCACTACAAACAAAGCTGGTGGAAGTGATGGAATCCCAGTTGAGCTATTTCAAATCCTAAAAGATGATGCCCTGAAAGTGCTGCACTCAATATGCTTCCAAATTTGGAAAACTCAGCAGTGGCCAAAGGACTGGAAACGTCAGTTTTCATTCCAATCCCAAAGAAAGGCAATATCAAAGAAAGTTCAAACTACCGCACAATTGCACTCATCTCACAAGCTAGCAAATTAACGATCAAAATTCTTAAGCCAGGCTTCAACAGTACATGAACTGTGAAATTCCAGATGTTCAAGATGGATTCAGCAAAGGCAGAGGAACCAGCATCCGTTGGAACATAGAGGAAGCAAGAGAGTTCCAGAAAAACATCTACTTTTGCTTTATTAACTACGCCAAAGCCTTTGATTGTGTAGATCACAACAAACTAGAAAATGCTTAAAGAGATGGGAAAACCAGACCACCTGACCTCCCTCCTGAGAAATCTGTATGCAGGTCAAGAAGCAACAGTTAGAACTAGACATGGAACAACAGACTGGTTCCAAATCAGGAAAGGAGTACATCAAGGCTGTATACTGTCACCCTGCTTATTGAACTTCTATGCAGAGCACATCATGCGAAATGCCGGGTTGGATGAAGCACAAGCTGGAATCAAGATTGCCGGGAGAAATATCAATAACCTCAGATATGCAGATGACACCACGCTTATGGCAGAAAGTGAAGAAGAACTAAAGAGCCTCGTGATGAAAGTGAAAGAGGACAGTGAAAAAGTTGGCTTAAAACTCAACATTCAGAAAGCTAAGATCATGGCATCTGGTCCCATCACTTCATGGCTAATAGATGCAGCAATAGTGGAAACTGAGAGACTTTATTTTTGGGGGCTCGGAGATCACTGCAGATGGTGACTATAGCCATGAAATTAAAAGATGCCTGCTCCTTGGAAGAAAAGCTATGACCAACCATACAGCATATTAAAAAGCAGAGACATTACTTTACCAATAAAGGTCCATCTAGTCAGAGCTATGGTTTTTCCAATAGTCATGTGTGGACTTGAGAGTTGGATTATAAAGAAAGCTGAGCACCAAAGAATTGATGCTTTTGAACTGTGGTGTTGGAGAAGACTCTTGAGAGTCCCTTGGACTGCAAGGAGATCTACCAGTCCATTCTAAAGGAGATCAATCCTGGATGTTCATTGGAAGGATTGAAGCTGAAGCTCCAATACTTGGGCCAGGTAATTGAAGAACCAACTCATTGGAAAAGACCCTGATGCTGGGAAAGATTGAAGGTGGGAGAAGAAGGGGACAAAGAGGATGAGATGGTTGGATGGCATTACCGACGTGATGAACATTAGTTTGAGTAGGCTCCGGGAGTTGGTGATGGACAGGGAAGCCTGGCATGCTGCAGTCCATGGGTCATAAAGTGTCGGATATTACTGAGCGACTCACCTGAACTGAACTGAACTAAAATTAGCTAAATGCTTTTAGTAATTCTCCCCTTTCTTAGGTTGGTTTTGAAAGTTTTTGAAATAAGCAGTATCACTTAGCTGTGAAATGGTTCCTGGAAGTGGACTGCTGCAGAATCAACTGAGTAGGAAATTTTAACACCCAACTTGAGACATAAGATGACTGTTCCAGAGGGTGATTTTTAATTAAATTTGGAGATTCTGGCAGCTGCATAGAAACTGGCTTCTGACCCCTAATTATTTTGAGTGCATAACTGGAAAGATATGCAAGATGCAACTGCTTTCTAAAGGAATGATGCCTGCCTGGGTAAAATCACCGTAAGGAGAAACACACCCATTATGTTTCTCTAGAAACCAGGCAGGGTATTTAACTGTCAAAGCTTGCTCCACAGTTCTCTGAGTAAGGTCCTGTTCTAAACAAAAACAAGAGACACATTTGTTCTTTATGGGGAGACAGATTTTATAGTAGCAGAAATGAAAGAAAAAGGGTAGGGGTTAGAAAAAGTTGGCTATGAAAGGGGACTAAGAAGTGCACTGAACAAGTGGTGAAATTGTTAAGTTCTGGGTGCAAATTACTCAAGGTATCCATATTATTGATACTGAGGTCTTCAGATCTTAAGCATTTGAAATATATAGGTCCGTGTTCAAGACAGTAAAATATGTGACTTTACCTTTCAGTTTGGACTTGAATCTGTCATCCAAATATGTACCATTCCTTTAATAATTGTAAATACAGTTGACTGCTGTTTATGCTCACCTTTCTGGCTATTGTTGACCAAGTTCATAAACTTTTAGTCGTGAAAATATTTATATAATTGCAGAAGGTGGAAAAGATGATAAAAATTGCCTTATTGCCTCCCAGTTCCCTCTACTTAATAATTTAATACACACACACCACAACCACATCAAACATACTAACATGTGAGTGTTGTCCAAAACCATACAAATTATAATTTTATGAAGTATGAACTAAAAAGAGACTTTGAGACACCTGACAAAGCTGACTTTTTGCTTCATAAATAAAAAGTTAAAAACAGAACTCCAAATAAATTAAATATTAACAAAAAGAGACTATTACAGGTCATATTTGGAAAGGTTTATTAGAAAATCAGAAATTAAAAGAGCATAGAAATACAATCCAATAGATAACATCTATTCAGTATTGTATAATTTAAATCTTCCGGGGAAAACAACATTTGAAAGAAAGAAAATTCATAAAATAACTTAGATAGTATGTCACTGTAAAAGTGAAAATCTATCTTCATACAACAGGCTATAAAGTAGCTGAATGCTGCCCCACCACCAGAATGCATTATGCCTTAAATTACGTTAAAAAAAAGAATCAGTAGTAATTGCATTATATTTGTGATGTCTTTTATTTGTGTATGTATTTGTGATGTAGCCACAGCTTAACTTTATATTGTTGTCATAATAAGTGCTAAGTAGAAAACATTTTATACAAGAGCCCTGGTAAAGAATTTTAAAATAACTGCCCCCTATTACCTATTATTTTTGTATAATTTCTTCAAGTGGAAACTACGAATATGATGAAATACCATTTTATGATTACATTAGATTAGATGACAAAACAAAGATTATCCTAAGTAGGCCTTACCTAATCCTCTGAGCTCTTTAAAAGCAGTTATCTCAAGCTGGTTGCAGAAAAATAACTCAGATATTCAAAGTATGAGAAGGACTAATTGCATTATTGCTGGGTTGAAAATGGAGAGAGCCACATGAGAAGGGTTGCAGGTGGTCTCTAGAAGCTTAAATGATTGCCAACTGACAGAATGGAAACATAGATCTCAGTCACACAGTCATGATGAACTGGAGTTTGCCAATAATATGAGTAAGTTTGGAAGTAGACTATTTCTCAGATCATCCAGAGGAGAATTCAGTCTGGCCAGCGCCTTAAGTCCAGACTTGCAATACCATGAGCAGAGAATCTAACCACACTGAGCTCCTGATCTACAGAACAGTGAGCTGATGAACAGGGTTTTCTTTAGCTTAATAACTCATATTAAAAAAAAAATTTAATGAGGTATGGTTGATATATAATATTATGTAAGTTTAAAGTATACAACATAGTGATTGACAATTTTTAAAGGTTATATTCCATTTTAGTTATTACAAAATATTGGCTATATCCCATGTTGCAGCTTATTTTATAAATAGCAGTTTGTACCTCTTAATCCCCTACCCATATCCTGTTCTTCCCCACTTTCCTCTCCCTACTGGTAACCACTCGCATGTTCTCTGTTATCTGTGAGTATGTTTCTTTTTTAAAAATTATATTAACTATATTTTTCCGATTCCACCTGTGACATTATATAGTATGCATATTTCTCTGACTACTTTCACTTAGCACAGTACCCTCCAGGTCCATCCTAGTTGCTGAAATTTTCATTCTTTTTCATGGCTGAGTAGTATTCCATTGCATATAAATATTTGTTTATTTATCTGACTGTGCTGGCTTTTAGCTGTGGCATCTAGGATCTTCAATCTTCATTGCAGTATGCAAACTCTCAGTTGCAGCATATGGGATCCGGTTCCCTGACCAGGGATTGAACCTGGTGCCCCTGCATTAGGAGTGTGGAGTCTTAGCCACTAGATCAGTAGATAAGTCCCTTATTGTATTTATATATACCACATCTTTTTTATTCATTCACCTGTTAATGGACACTTAGGTTGCTTCCATATCTTAGCAATTGTAAATGCTATTAATATTGGTGTTCAAGTATCTTCAAATTAGTGTTTTTTGTTTCTTCAGATAAAAAACCAGGAGTAGAAATGCTGGGTCTTATGTTAGTTCTAGGTTTTGTGTTTTTTTTTTTCCAAAATCTCCATACTGTTCTCCATAGTGGCTGCACCAATTTATAGTCCCACTAAGTATAAGAAGATTCCCCTTCCTCCACATCCTTGCCAATATTTTTTATTTGTGGTATTTTATGATGATAGCTATTTTGACAAATGTGAGGTGATATCTCATTATGCTTTTAATTTGAATTTCTCTGATTATTATGATGTTGAGCATCTTTTCAAGTGATGATGGCCACTGGTATGACTTGTTTGGGAAAAAAATGTCTATTTGGATCTTCTGCCCATTTTTTAATCTTTTTTTTTTTTTACATTGAGTTGTAAGAGCTGTTCATATATTTTGGATATAAGCCTCTTTTGGCTGTATCATTTGCAAATATTTTCTCCCATCCAGTAGGTTGTCTTTTTATTTTGTTGATGATTTCCTATGCTGTGCAAAATCTTTTAAATTTAATTAGGTCCCATTTGTTTATTTTTGTTTCCATTTTCTTTGCTTTAGGAGAGCTCATCCAAAATATTGCTACAATTTATGTCAGAGTGGTCCACCTATGCTTTCTTCTTGAAGTTTTGTTTCTGCTATTACTTTTAATTCTTTAATCCATCCTTAATTTGTGTTTGCATATGGTGTTGAGAATATTCTAATTTTATTCTTTTACATGTACCTGACCAGTTTTCCCAGCACCACTTATTGAAAAGATTGTTGTTTTTTTTCTATCTTCTTGCCTACTCTGTCACAGATTAATTGACCATAAGTGTGTGGGTTTATTTCTTGGCTCTTTTCTGTTCCACTGATCTACACCCTTGTTTTTGTGCCAATTCCATGCTGTTTTGATTACTTCAGCTTTTTAGTACAGTCTGAAGTCAGAGCATGTGATTCTTCTAGCTTCCTTCTTTCTGGAGATCATTTAGTTATTTAGGGTCTTCTGTGTTTCCATACAAATTTTAGAAATACTTAATTGTGTGAAAAAAGTGCCCTTGGTATTTTGATAGAGATTGCATTGAATCTGTAACCTGCCCTGGTTAGTATGGTCATTTTATAAAATTAATTTTTCCAATCAATGAACATGGCATATCTTTCCACCTGTTTGAATTACCTTCAATTTCATTCATCAGTGTCTTACAGTTTTTCAAATACAAACCTTTAACCTCTTTAGGTAAGTTTATTCTTAAGTATTTTATTATATTTGATGAGATGGTAAATGGGATTGTTTTAATTTCTCTGATAGTTCATTTTTAGTGTGCAAATAACAGATTTCTCTGTATTAATTTTGTATCCTGCAACTTTACAAATTTAGTGATAAGCTCTAGTAATTTTGTCAGTGTCATCTTTAGGATTTTGTGTGTACAGTATATCATCTGCAAACAGTGACTGCTTTACTTCTTCTTTTCCAATCTGGATTCCATTTATTCCTTTTTTTTTTGTCTGACTGCTGTGGCAAGAAATTCCAAAACTATGCTGAATAAAACTGACAAGAGGGGGCATCCTTGTCTTGTTTCTGATCTTAAGAGTAAATGTTTTTAGCTTTTGACCACTAAGTATGATGTTTGCACTGATTTGTCATATATGGCCTTTATTATGCTGAGGTATGTTCCCTCTAGGCCCATTTTCTAGAGCGTTTTTAAACATAAATGAATGCTAAACTTTGTGAAAACCTTTTCCTCTATCTATGCAGATGATCATGTGGTTTTTATTGTTCAATTTGTTAATGTGGTGTATCACATTGATTGATTTGTGTATACTGAGAAATTCTTGCATACCTGAGATAAATCCCACTTGATCACCATGTATGATCCTTTTGATGTATTGTTGGAATTGATTTGACAATATTTTGTTGAGTATTTTCACATCAGTATTCATCAGTTAAAATGGCCTATAATTTGTATATGTGTATAATTATCTTTGTTAGCTTTGATCTTATGGTGATTCTGGCCATGTAGAATGAGTTCAGCAGTGTTCTTTCCTCTGCAATTTTTTGGAATAGTTTAAGAAGCATAAATGCTAACTAGTCTCTAAATGTTTGGTAGGACTCTTCTGTGAAGCCATCTGGTCATGGACTTTTTGTTTGCTGGGAAATTTTTGTCACTAATTCAATTTCATTACTTATAATTGATCTGTTCATATTTTCTACTTCTTCTGAGTCAGTCTTGGGAGTCTACTGTTGATTCCTTTTAGCATACATTTTTAGGATTTGCCTATTTCTTCAATGTTGTCCCCTTTTTTGACATATAGTTGTCTGCAGTAGTCTCTTATGGTCCTTTGTATTCCAGTAGCATCAGTTGTAACTTCTCCTTTTTCATTTCTGACTTTATTGATTTGGATCTTTTTTTTCTTGATGAATCTGGCTAATGGTTTATCAGTTCAGATTATCTTTTCAAAGAACAAGCTCTTAGCTTCACAGATCTTTTCTATTGTATTTTTTAAGAGTCTATTTCATTTATTTCTGCTCCGATTTTTATGATTTCTTCCCTTTGACTAATTTTGGGTTTTGTTTTTTCCAAGATAGGAAAGTTTTCAGCTATCATGTCTTCAATTATGTTCTTAGCCTCTTTCTATTCTGTGGGGATCCTAAAATGCAAATAAAAATGAGCCTGACGTTGTCTCAGAAGTCTCTTAAAATGTCCTCATTTCTATTCATTGGTTTCTCTTCAGCATCACTGATTTCCACTACTCTGTTTTCCAGCTTCAGATCCATTCCTCTGTATTATTTAGTCTACTACTGATTGATTTAAGTGTATTTTTCATTTCAGTTATTGTTTGGTTGGTCTTTTTTTCTTTGTTAAAAACTTCTAACTTATCAGTCTGTGCAGCCATTCTTTTCCTAAGTTCTTTGGTCATTTTTATGATGATATCCTTAAACTCTTTCTTGGTTAGATTTCATATCTCCCATTTCATTTAGTTCTTCATCTGTGGTTTTTCTCTCAATCATTTATTGGAACATGGCCCTCTGTTGCCTCATTTTGCCTAACTAGCTGTTTTTGTTTTTTATGTATCTGACATGTTGGTTATGTTTTCCAATCATGAAGAAGTGATCTTCTGTGTTCCAGCAGTGCACTCTCCTCTCATCAAAAGCTATATGCCTTAGGAGTTCCCCCTATGAGGGCATGGGTCTTTCTGTTTTGGCAAACTGTGCAGGTGGTCTGGTAGGCTTGGTTGGCCTCTGATCCATTTGGTTGCCAGGTGCTTCCTTGTGCAGAGGCTGCTGGCCATTGGTTGATGGAACCAGGTAATGAGGTGATTGACTGTAGAGGCCTTGGGGCTAGTGCTGGGTAGTGTCAGCATCCAGGAGATCCCAGGACAAACAGGTATTTTTTAAAGTCAGTAAGTCTGTGGTAGTTTGTTACAAAAGAAAACTAACAGCGAAGTACAAATTTTGAAAAGATTTCTCCAAGACATTCCAATTTGTTGTTTTCAATATTTGTATGAACACCAGTATTTGCTTTTTTGTAGTCATAGATATACTAGTCATTGTTAAAAATTAGAAATATAATTCAAGTCATTCAGTCCTGCAGCTTCAGGGACTGAAACCAGCTTTGGCTTCTAAAACGTACAGTTCCTTTTGGGGCATCAGCCTTAATCCATTTTTCATGTTTGCTTGTTTGATTCAGGAATCCTGAAACACAAAATTGCATAAAGTTATATCCTGATTGACAAGAGCGATACTGACTACATGTAGCCTAACAATATATCTCTAAAACTAAAAAACGTTTTAAACAGCAAAATCTTAGTAAAGATAGCCTGCACTGGAAGAGTTGCAAAGAGGTTACCTGGGCTTGTTCTCTCCTTTCTTTTCCTCAAAACAACACGGAAAGGGAAACTACTCTTTTATTTATTCATTTTTGTATGCAGGTTTTTAAAAGAGCTTTATTTAAGTATAACTGACTAAATAATGCATGTATTTAAAGTATGTAATGTAATAAGCTTTTACATATGAAAAAGTCTGAAAAACCATCCTCAAGAGTTTGACAGAAAACAACAAAATTCTGTAAAGCAATTATCCTTCGATTAAAAAAAAGATAATGAACATATCCATCACTCCCAAAAGTTTCCTTGTGTCCCTTTGTAATATTTCCCTCCTGCCCTGCCATGCCTGTCGTATCTGCACCTCTTCCAATCTCTCAACAATTACTACTTTGTGTCACTATGAATTAGTTGCATTTTCTAAGATTTTAATAAATAGACTCATACAATATGTACCCTATGTAGTCTTTTAAAAAATAGGTCCTTTCAGCATAATTATTTTGAGGTTTGTTCATACTGTAGCATGTTTCAGGTGGTTTCCTTACACACATGCTGATCCATACTTTGCTAAATAGTCATGGGCACCCTGTATAAACTGGCTCTCTCTGGAACTTTCTCTTGTTACCTCTAGCAGCCCTTTTCTCTACCATGTGGTGAATCTCTTGGGCTTTGCCTGTGTTACTCCTCTCCTTGCCCTACAGCCTGGAAACTCTCAAGCTAATAGGCTATGGCAATCATTGTGCTCACCTGTTTTTTTTTTTTTTTTGCCATCTCTAGTCTTCTAGCTCTCTTTTTTCTTTCAATCAAGGTAGTTAAGGTGTTATACCTCTGGAGCTCCACTGCAATTCTGGACTTAAGAAACCAGTCAAATCTGAATTGAGGGATATTGTGAATACACTGTCTCAATTCATCATATACATTTTCTTTGTTGAATCCAAGCACACAAATCAAGGAAACAAACTCTTCTCTACTAGTTTTCTCCTTTGATGGTTCCACCTGCTGAAAAGATACTTTGTACCATTCAGTCTTTGTGTCAAGACTTTGTATCTTTCTTTGATACAAACTCTCTGAATTCTTGCCTTTCCCCTTTGATCTGAGGCATAATCTTGTCTATTTCTTTATTGCATCTTTCCCAAAAGACAGTTGAGTATTCAATGACTTCCTCTGGAGATTTTTCCTTCCATTTCTTTTGCCGTATTTCCAGTATCATCATATCCCAATTTCTCATGAAACTGCTTAAAATCTTTCTCATTCAACTGGTGAATCTTTGCGTTATGAGGTTTCTCTTTTTCCTCTAATCTTCATTATTAAGGGATTCACAATTTTGTCAATTTTAATCTCTTCATCTTTTGGTGCCTGTACTGCATTTAATAGATCATGATTTCAAGGTATCTATAACCAACAGTTTTTCTATAGTATAGAATTTCTTTTCTAGTAATTGAAACAAACATAGAGGAAAGAACTGGTAATTCTGAATCAGTTCAGTTCAGTTGCTTAGTCATGTCCAACTCTTTGTAACCCCATGGACTGCAGCAAGCCAGGCTTCCCGATCCATCACCATCTCCCGGAGGTTGCTCAAACTCATGTCCTTGAGTCGGTGATGCCATCCGACCATCTCAGCCTCTGTCATCCCCTTATCCTCCTACCTTCAATCTTGCCCAGTATCAGGGTATTTCCCAGTGAGTAAATTCTTCACATCAGGTGGCCAAAGTACTGGAGCTTCAGCTTCAACATCAGTCCTTCCAATGAATATTCAGGACTGATTTCCTTTAGGATTGACTGATTTGATCTCCGTGCAGTCCAAGGGACTCTCAAGAGTCTTCTCCAACACCACAGTACAAAAGCATCAATTCTTTGGTAATTCTGAATACCAGTTGTTAAAACAACCAGGAATAATCAGAACTATTATTTTTTTACACATTTTAGCAACAATAGTAAAGTGTCAAAAATAGTAAGGGTTTCCCAAATACATTAGATCTTTTGTTGTTCAGTCGCTCAGTCATGTCTGACTCTTTGTGACCCCATGGACTGCAGCAAGCCCGTTTTCCCTGTCCTTCACCATCTCCTGCGGTTTGCTCAAACTCATGTCCATTGAGTCAGTGATGCCATCCAACCGTCTCATTGCCTGTCACCCCCTTCTCCTCCTTTCCATAAGCAAGCAACTTATGATTGGGGAGGTAAAATCTTTAAAAAAGTAAGACCTTTTACCTCCCCAATCATGAGTTGCTTGCTTATGGAAAGAGAAGCCAAATCTACCTATTTCCTTCTGCAGCAAAATAGACCATGCACAGTGCTATCACTACTAACAAACAACACACAAGTGATTTTAGCTTATGAAAAATACTCACAAGCAAGACAGTTTATAAAGTTCCATTTAGCTTGCTGGAAAAGAGCTTTCTCTTGCCAATAAGTAATTTACTAAAAGCTCTGAACTTTGGGTTGAATCTGTGGAGACTCTTAATTCTAATTTGTAAAGTTTATAAATTCTTTCCTACAAAAATCTTGTAACATGGATTGGAACTTGGGGTTGCAGAAACTTTGTTCCTTTTTAAATTCCCTTTGCCAATGAAAATCAGGCAATATTTTTTGACCAAGAAATGGGAAATGACTATTCTATCCCCATGTGGCTTGGCTTCCATTAATTGGGAAAAAAGTTTATTCTCAGGATGCTTTTAAACTTATGCATTTTTTCTCAAAAATCTGCTATGTTCAAATTTACCCAAGTATATAAATATTCAAGTTGGACATTTATATGATTGATTGATTTCCAAATACCTAATTGAGAGGTGTTACTGGTGGCTCAGAGGTTAACGCGTCTGCCTCCCGGGTTCAATCCCTGGGTCGGGAAGATCCCCTGGAGAAGGAAATGGTAACCCACTCCAGTATTCTTGCCTGGAGAATCCCATGGATGGAGAAGCCTGTAGGCTACGGTCCACGGGGTGGCAAAGAGTCGGACACGACTGAGCGACTGAACAGAACAGAACAGAATAGAACACATTATTTAACCCAAAATGAACCTGATCTAATCTGCACTAGCCATGGACAAAGATAGGGCTGTAAGGAGTAACTGGCAAAATTTCTGTCTCTTGTTTAAAAATAGGCTTAAGCATACTGGCTAAGGTGAGCTTCTGCCTGCCACCCACCCCACCACTCCCCACTCCAAGCCCTGTAACTGACTTTGTTTATTTACATTGGGTTCAGAGGGATATTTCTGTTAGGGGAAGCACACTGATTGAAACCGCCCACCCTGGCCAGGCACCATAGTAACCATCTGCATGAGTTGTTTTATGACAGGAGATCCTGATAATGAATACAGAACTAATAGGCCACCACCAACCGGAAGAGTTCGGGAAAGGCTGAAAGGAGACACCAGGTGTCCGTTCACTTCCCAGAATCCCTCTCGCTAGTATCTATCTTGGCTGAGGGATGCCTGCGCCACCAGAAAAGACTCTGAATTAGAATGATTGGCCAAAGACCACCGGGAAACTAATCCCACCATCACCACAAAACCCCCCGAGACTGCAAGCCATGTGGCAGAGCAGTTCTCCTGGGTTCCCTTACCCTACTGCTCTCCACCCGGGTGCCCTTTCCCAATAAAATTTCTTGCTTTGTCAGCACGTGTCTCCTCGGACAATTCTTTTCCGAGTGTTAGACAAGAGCCCAGTTTTGGGCCCTGGAAGGGGTCCCCTTTCCTGCAACAATTCTGATGCTATGTTATTAAGAACCAATTAAATTCCAGTGCATCACAGTTGGAAGATTCCCTCTTTTACATTATAAACACTAATGACCACCCGAAGTGGGAAGCACCATGCTAAGTATCTTAGGGAGGTTTAAACAATGTAGAGACATGCTAATATCCTCAAAAAGCTTACCAGCTGGCTAAGAAAATATACACTTAAGAAACAGCATGAAAATAATTGCTTTGAAATCCTATTATTTTATGTATTTCACAAACAAAAGCTCTAATACCAAACACAAGCACATAACCAAATATTTTAATGTTGTCAACATTCTTAAACTGTTTACAGTCTTCCCTTGACAAAGTGCAACCCAGGACATCTTAACAAATTTCTACAAGAAAGTATTTTTGAGCTAGTTTTAATGCTACCCATCATTGTATTTTCTCTCAATTATCATGGATAATGACAAAGTCAACAGTAGACTAGGCTTTGAGCAAGTATACAATTAATCAGTTTTGCCCAAGAAATATTATTCTGTGTCTAATTCCACCAACTGTATTTCTCATCTCAGATTATGCAGCTTTCATTTCTAGAAGTTCAGTTTTAGTCTGGCTATTTTCACTCAGCATAATGCCTTTCAGTTCAGTTCAGTCTTCAGGTTCTAGCAAAGTTGTATTAATAGATCATTCTTTTTCATTATTGAACAGTACTCCGTTGTATGGACCTATCACACAGTGTGTGTGACAATTTACTGGTAGAAGTATATTTCAGTCATTCCCAATTTTGGGCTATTGCAAATAAAGCTATGAATACTTGTGTACAAGTTTTTATGCGAAACACTAAGCTCCATTTCTCCAAGGTAAATGCCCAGGAATGTCATATGGATCATATGGTAGTTTCACACTTAGTTTTTTTTAACAAAATGCCAGACTGAATTCAGGAGTGGCTGTATTATTTTACACACCCAACAGCAATGCCGGAGAGACCCAATCTCTCCACATCCTTGCCAGTATTTGATATTATCAGTATTTCTTATTTTGGCCATGCTAATAGGTATGTAGTAGCATCTCATTCTGGTTTTAATTCATATCTCACGATTGACTAGCGATATTGAACATGTTTTTGTGTTTTTATTTGCTATCTTAAATTTTCTATGGCTGTACTGTTTCTTAAATTTTACATTATTATACTTCTATGTGCACAAATCTTTTTTTCTTCATTATTGGGAAGAATTTCCTCAGCGTAAGATTTGTCTACAGTTCAGTCTTTCTTGAATGACCAAAATAAACATTAAAAACAAAAACAATTTAAAAAGAAACAAACCTAGGCATCACACACAGAATTCACATGCTCTAAGACTGGGGTCTGCACTTTGATCTCTATTCTAGGGAGTCAGCAAATTATGACCCACAGGCCAAATCTGGCCTGAGGCCTGTTTTTATAGCCTAAGAGCTAAGAATGGCTTCTACATTTTTAAAGGGTTATAAAAAACAAAAGAGAATACACAACAGAAACCATATGTAGCCTGAAAAATCTAACATTTACAATCTGTCCTTAACAGGTAAAGTTTGTAGATGAATAGAAACAAAACCTGAGCTTCCTTTTTTGGTAAACCTTAACAAACAAAGCTGATGTCTATCTATTACACTCTCAGGATCTTAAACTTTAACAAAATGGAGAAATAAAAATACCATAAAAGCACAAATAATCTGAAGGCAGTTTCTACATTAACTCTCTGTCAAAGTATTTTTAAGCAGCCAGACATAAACCTATTGCATTCTTCAATGTTACCAAATTTCTTTCTTGTCATCCTGAAGCACATCTACATGACTAGACAAATCAACGTTTCTCCAAATCCTATAAACTGGAAGAAAACCAAAACGTGTGTGTTCTAAAAAAAAGTTATTCCTATGAGTCATATCAAAAGACTAGACTTTTTTTTCTTGTTTGGAGAGAAAATATTGTCTCTAGCTCTTAAAAGTGGCATCCTGTGGGCTTAGTCTCATTTCAACCTCTTTTCCAACCAATGAACTAGTTTTCCAATAGAAATCACAATACTATTAAATATATAATTTTCAGGCATACAAACAAGCTGAGAACTCTTTTCTGACCTTTATTTTGATCCCAAATGAACTTACTTTTATCATGCTTTACATTTACAGTTTGACTAAAATAAAGTGAACCCAGTAATATTTAATACCACTCTCCCTACCATGCAGACAATAAACAAACAATTGTTTGGCTGACAACATACTTTATTTCTAATACTCTCTAATCATTTAAATTGGGGCGTTTTTAAGACAAAAGAACTTTGTACCACATGCACTTCTGGTCTTAGAGAATGGCTTGATATACAATGGGGAGGTTTCAAATTTAAGTTGGTGAATCCAGTTTAAAACCTAATAGACAAGTCAATTTATTTCTAGAAATATCTAACCTAAGTTATTCACCACCTATCCAATTTACTATATATACGTGCTGTGCTGTGCTTAGTAGTTCAGTTGTGTCCGACTCTTTGCGACCCCTGGACTGCAGCCCACCAGGCTCCTCTATCCATGGGGATTCTCCAGGCAAGTATACTGGAGTGGGTTGCCATGCCCTTGTCATGCCAGGGGAATCTTCCCAACCCAGGGATAGAACTCAGGTCTCCCACATTGCAGGCGGATTCTTTACCATTTGAGATACCAGGGAAGCCCTACCATATATGGGTAGAGCACAAAACTTTAGAATCAAGGATCTCAAAAGGATTAGAGAATATATCCCAAAGAATACACTGTGCATAACTCTTTAGTAAGTGTTTTAGCCTAAGAGTTCCAGGTTTTCTTTTGACCTTAGAATAGCACATGTTTATAAATCACCTTAAGAATTATACAACATACATTTATTTATCAGTGATGGCAACAACAAAGGAGACCATGGAGCAGGAAATCAAATAGGGACTAAAGTTTACTGGCATGGTTTCTTATAGAAATCATGCTACAGATATAATCCAGACCTCTTAGCAGCGAGGGTATTTCTGTTTCTATGCCTCACAGACTCTGTAAGGAAGGTCCAGAAGAGCTGAGCTCAGCTGCCTATAATAACAACTCCCATATAAAGCTGCTCATTATTTCCACAACTGGGTTTCAGACTGGAAATCTCTACAGAAAAAACAATCTGTTTTGATTTTTCAAGACCTCTTAAATTATTACATCCAGTTCATAAATGACATCTGTGGACTTCTGAGCACCAGTTTTGAAATCAAGATGAAACATAAAGGTTTTTATAAACCCAATAATTTGTTCATACAGCTCTCTCTACAAAAGACTGCTGAAATCTTTATCTGAAATCTCTCTGCATTACCACTCTCATGGATTTAATCTAATATCAGAGACCACCTACAGATCCATTTGGGGCCCAATCTCACAGTGCCACTCGCCAAAAGAAACCTGAGTCTTGGGCTGTAAGCAGGAAATAAACTTTGTTCTGCAATATGGTCCTTCCTGGTTCAGGAAGCGGGGGCTAGAGTATAAGACATAATAACACAAAAAATAATTAAATGGACTAAGGAGCTTCATAATGATGAATGAGGTAAGCATACATCTTCCTCATAGCATCCATTTATAATCATAATTTAAAATTTGATACATTTTAAGTATAATAAAAATCTGTAAATTGTAAAGTAAAAAATACTGTTAAAAATTGCTCATTATTTGACCCTTTAACAATTAATAATGTTCTTGCTGGTAGAGGGTCTTGCCTTGATGATGATGGCTGCTGAATGATTAGGGTGGTGGTTGCTGAAGGCTGGAATGGATATGGCAATTTCCTAAAATAAAATAACAATGAAATTTGAGCTACTGACTGACTCCTTTCACAGTTTCTCCATAGCATGCAATACTGTTTGACACCATTTTACCCACAGTAGAACTTTCAAAATTGGAGCTAATCCTCTCAAATCTTGCTCCTGCCTTATCAATTAAATTTGTATGATATTCTAAATCCTTTGTTATAATTTCAACAGTCTGCTAGCATCTTCACCAGGACTATATTCCACCTCAAAAATATCACTCTCTTTGCTCATTCACAGAAGCAATTCCTCCACCATTATAGTTTCATCATGAAACTACAGTAATTTAGTCGTATCTTTCTGTGCTCTGCTTATAATTCAAGCTTTCTGCATTTCCACTGTATCTGCAGTTACTTCCTCTACTGAAGTCTTGAACCCCTCAGAGTCATCCATGAGGGTTGGACTCAACTTTTTCCAAACTCTTTTCAATGTTGATATTTTGACCTCTTCCCATGAAATCAAATATTCTTAATGACATCTATACTGGTGAATCCATTCCAGAAGATTTTCAGTTCATTTTGCTCAGATCCATCAGAGTAATCACTATCTTTGGCAGCTAGAGCCTTATGAAATTTATTTCTTAAACAGTAAGACTTGAAAGTTGAATTTACTCTACATCAACTTGGATGTTGTATCAGCAGGCAGGAAAACAATATTAACACCATTGTATGTCTCCATCACAGCTCTCAGGTGGCCAGGTACATTGTCTGAGAAGCAATATTTTGAATTTCTTTTTTTTTCTTCCTGTGTGGTAGGTAGTAACAGTTGGCTTAAAATATTCAGTAAACCATGTTATAAACAGATGTGCAAAACAAACCCAGGATTTGCTGTTCCATTTCTAGAGTACAGGCAGAATCAGTTAGGTTCAGTCGCTCAGTCCTGTCTAATTGTGTGACACCATGGACTGAAGCATGCCAGGTTTCCCTATCCATCACCACCTCCCAGAGCTTGTACAAACTCATGTCCATCGAGTTGGTGAATCCATCCAACCATCTCATCCACTATTTTCCCCTTCTCCTACCACCTTCAATCTTTCCCAACATCTTTTCCAAAGAGTCAGTTCCTCACATGAGGTGGCCAAAGTATTGGAGCTTCAGCTTTAGTATCAGTCCTTCCAATGAATATTCTGATTTCCTTTAGGATGGACTGGTTGGATCTCCTTGCAGTCCAAGGGACTCTCAAGAGTCTTCTCCGACACCACAGTTCAAAAGCATCAATTCTTTGGCACTCAGCTTTCTTTATGGTCCAACTCTCCCATCTGTACATGACAACTGGAAAAACCATAGTTTTGACTAAATGGACCTTTGTCGGTCAGGTAATGTCTCTGCTTTTTATTATGCTGTCTAGGTTGGTCATAGTTTTTTTCCAGGGACCAAGTGTCTTTTAATTTCATGGCTGTAGTCACCATCTGCATTGATTTTGGAGCCCCAAAAAATAAAGTCTGTCACTGTTCCCATTATTTCCCCATTGATCTGCAGTGAAGAGGTAGGACAGGATGCCACGATCTCAGTTTTCTGAATGTTGAGTTTTCAAGCCCACTTTCTTTCAGTTTCATCAAGAGGCTCTATAGTTTTTCTTTGCTTTCTGCAATAAGGGTGGTGTCATCTGCATATCTGAAGTTACTGATATTTCTCTGGCACTCTTGATTCCAGCTTGTGCTTCATCCAGCCTGGCATTTCACATGATGTACTCTGCATACAATTTAAATAAGCAGGGTGACAAAATACAGCCTTGATGTACTCCTTTCCCAATTTGAAGTTATTTGAAGTCCAGTTCTAACTATTGCTTCTTGACCTGCATAGAGATTTCTCAGGAGGCAGGTAAGGTGGTCTGGTATTCCTATCTCTTGAAGAATTTTCTAGTTTGTTGTGATCCACATAGTCAAAGGTTTTAGCATATTCAATGAAGCAGAAGTAGATGTTTTTCTGGAATTCTGTTGCTTTTTCTTTTTTTTTTTAAGGCCCACTTGACTTCACATTCCAGGATGTCTGGCTCTAGGTGAGTGATACCACCATCGTGGTTATCTGGGTCATTAAGATCTTTTTTGTATAGTTCTTTGTATTCTTGCCACCTCTTCTTAATATCTTTTGCTTCTGTTAAGTCCATATCATTTCTGCTCTGTATGTGCCCATCTTTGCATGAAATGTTTCCTTGGTATCTCTAATTTTCTTGAAGAGATCTCTAGTCTTTCCTGCAGAGTAAGTTGAGCATAATTCTGAAGCTGTGTAAGATTTTTGGTATGGAAAATGAACACCATCTTCAACTTTAAGTCACCAGCTGCACTGGCCCCTAATAAAGTCTTCTGAAGCTTTGAAGCCAGACATTGACTTCTCTAGCTATGAAAGTCCTAGATGGAATTTTCTTCCAATATAAGGCTGTTTCTTCTACACTGAAAATCTATTGTTTAGTGTAGTCACATTGATTAATTACCTTAGCTAGATCTTCTGGATAACTTGCTACAGTTTGTACATTAGCATTTGCTATTTCACTTTGCACTTTCATGATATGGAGAGGGCTTCTTTCCTTAAACCAAAGTCTGCTAACTTCCAAGTTTTCTTTTGTAGCTTCCTCATCCTTCTCAGCCTTTGTAGAATTGGAGAGAATTAGGGATTTGCTGTGGATTAGGTTTTGGCTTCAGGGAATGTTGTGGCTGGCTTGATCTTCTATCCAAACCACTAAAACTTTCACCATATCAACAATAAGGCTGTTTCACTTTCTAATCATTCATGTGTTCACTGAAGTACCATTTTAGTTTCCTTCAAGAACTTTTCCTTTGCATTCATAACTTGCTTTACCTGTTTGGTGCAAGAGGCCAAGTTCACATCCTATTTTGGCTTCAACATGTGCTCCTCATTAAGCTTAATCATTTCTAGCATTTGATTAAAGTGAGAAATATGCAACTTTTCCTGTCACTTGAACAAGGAGTCTTCCTTTAACTTGAAAGTTCCTTCCTTTCACTTGAACTCTTCCTGTCGCTTGAACACTTAGAACTCTTCCTTTCACTTCAAGAGTTCCTTAGAACTCTTCCTTTCACTTGAACACTTATTAGAGGCCATTGTAGGGTTATTTCCCTACAATTTTTCCCTACCCTATTTCAATAATGTTGTCTCTCAGGAAATAGGGAGATCTGAGGAGAGGGAGAGAGACGGGTGAACAGCCAATTGGTGGAGCAATCAGATGATACAGAACCTTTATCAATTAAGTTCAATGTCTCATAGGGGGATCATCATGGTGTCCCAGAACAATTTTAACAGTAGCATCAAAGATCACAGATCACCAAAACACATATAATAACAATTTTAAAAATTAAAATACTGTGATAATTACCAAAATGAGATATAGAGACACAAAGAAAGCAAATGTTCTGGAAAAAATGGAACCAATATACAAGCTCCACGCACAATTGTCACAAAACTTCAATTTGTGAAAAACACAGTATCTGTGAACTACAATAAAGTACAATAAAATGAGGTATACCTGTATCTATGTTTTTCAACCAAAATTTATTTAAGGCTTTTTATTCACTTGTTTGGTT
This sequence comes from Moschus berezovskii, assembly GCF_049115385.1. Classification (NCBI taxonomy): domain Eukaryota; kingdom Metazoa; phylum Chordata; class Mammalia; order Artiodactyla; family Moschidae; genus Moschus; species Moschus berezovskii. The sequence goes on along the minus strand of NC_142462.1, from coordinate 51,955,698 downwards.
TAAAATAGATCATTGTGGAGCCCAGACCACTAAACTCTTTCCCTTGAATTACCGTGATAACCAGTTAATTATCATTAACTTTTCTTTTCCTTCACCCACCACTGTCCTTTCCAATATTTCTCCACTCAACATTCAGTAATCTTTCCTCTTATACTGTTGTTGTTGTCGTGCTGGGTCTTCACTGCTGTGCAGGGGCCTTCTCTAGTTGCGGTGAGAGGCACTACTCTTTAGTTGTGATGCATGGACTTAGTTGCCCCGCAGCATGTGGACTCTTCCCAGACGACGGTTTGAATTCATGTTCCCTGCACTGCCAGGTGGATTTTAACCACTGGACCACTAGGAAGTTCAGTGATCTTTCTAATACACAGATCCGATTATATGAACTTCAGATTGAAACCTTGCAGTGCCTTTGAAATGCATTTGCTATAAAAGCCAAATTAGCCCTCTATGATCTGATCCCTCTTGAACTCTCCAGCCTCCTTTTATACCACTCTGCCCCTCACTCGCCACACTCTACTATATTGAATTTGTCTTACTTCCTCAAATTCACAATGCTAATATAATTTAGACATGCCACTTTCATGCTCTCACTATACCACACACATACCTGTATTACAACATTTATTCCACTTTATTATATTCATTGGTTTGTCTATCTTGCTTCAGTAGGTCATAAGCTTCCCATATGTCAGAGAGATCACGCTTTATTACCTTATCTTTGCACTCCTAATTTCTAGCAGTACCTGACTCAATAAATGTTTGCTGAGTGAATGACCAAAAAAAGGAAAATAGAGACGACAGGAGGAGGAAGAACTAGCCTAGTAAAAAATAATATCTGTTTTTACATATGTTAAGTTTGAAGTGGTACCTGTTTAGTGGAATGGAAACGGGCAAGAACCTAATAAAAGATATCAGGTCTGCAAATAATGATTTCATCTAATGACAGGACTACTAAGTATTCTTAGAGGATATAATGCGGTCTTTTTTTTAAAGGCTGAAATGACAAGAATAGGATTGAGAAAAGGAACTTAAATCTAAATTTCAGAAACGCATGATTTTATGAGTTACAGAATGAAAAGTGAAAAAAATTCATAATTCAAACATTCTAACATGCAAAATAACTTGATTATGCTATCATTCAGAGCATTATTAAATAAATTTGTATTATTACTTTACATTAAGAGGGCCAAAAAAGGTAACTCTATTGGTTCTTTATCAAATTCAAGATATCATATCACAAGAAATTGATTCTTGCCACATTTAACACTTAAAATTTTCATCAGATTTTCTCCATGTAACCAAGAGTCTGACCATTAAGCACAGAGTTAATCTGAAATTGTACAGGTGTTATTTTTTACTATTGCTACACTTTTTGCTAATATTTTATGATTTTAAGACTGCCTTTTTAACTTTTATGATATACAAAATGAATATCTAGGACAGAAACTTGATTTTTTTTTTTTTTGATCATTAAATAAATTCCTTTACTTTTGAGGAAAAAAAATCTCCCTCCCCACAAATAATCTCTACTCTTTGCCAAGATTTAATATAGTGGCTGTTAATTATTGTGAAACTTGATCTCAAGAAGACACCCCACTGCCTCCACCACCACCACAAATACTTCCTTTTTCTCAAGAATATCTCATGGGTAAGCCTGCAGCATACATGCATATACACACTTTCATTTCAGTGTCCTCTGCGCTAGAGACAAGATTGTGCAGCAGGAGGACTTGAGTTCACCTCTTCTCATGAAAACACCAAAACCACAACTAACTGCTGAGCGATCATCAACAAAAGATTCAAACTTACCCAAAATAATATTCTATACCCAAAGACGGAGAAGCTACAACAAGATGGTATAAGAGGAGCTTTCACAATTAATCAAATTCCATACCTGCTGAATGGGTGACCCACAAACTGGAAAATAATTACATTACAGAGGTCCTCCCATAGGAGTGAGAGTTCTGAGCCCCACATCAGGCTCCCCAGTCTGGAGGTCTGCCATCAAGAGGAGGAACCCCCAGAGCATTTGGCTTTGAATGCCAGCAGGGCTGCAGTACAGGAGCTCCACAGGATTTGGGAAAACACAGAAACCACTCTCAGAGAGTGCACACAGGTTTCATGTGTACTGAACCCAGGAAAAACCAGTGACTCCATAGAAGCCTAGGCCAGACCAACTGGTAGACTTTTAAGGGGCTCCAGTGAAGGCAGGGATCAGCTGTGGATCACTGTGGAGGCAAGGACACTAGTAGCGGACGCCCCAGTGAACAATCATGATCCGCGTGAACTCTCCTGGAGGTCAACATTTTGACACTGAGACCTAACCCCACCAAAAAGCCTACAGGCTCCAGTGCTGGGAAACCTCAGGACAAACAACTAATGGCGGGGTTGGGGGGTGGGTAGGGGTGTGGGGTGTGGTGGGGGCTAGAGAAACAGCCATACCCATCAGCAGATAGGCTGCATAAAGTTGTCCTGAGCCAGTTCAGTTCAGTCCCTCAGTTGTGTCAGACTCTTTGTGACCCCATGGACTGCAGCACGCCAGGCTTGCCTATCCATCATCAACTCCTGGAGCTTACTCAAACTCATGTCCATCAAGTTGGTGATGCCATTCAACCATCTCATCCTCTGTCGTCCCCTACTCCTCCTATTTTCAATGTTGCCCAGCATCAGGGTCTTTTCCAATAAGTCAGTTCTTTACATCATGTGGCCAAAATATTGGAGTTTTAGATTTAGAATCAGTCTTTCCAATGAATATTAAGGACTGATTTCCTTTACAATTGACTGGTTTGATTTCCTTGCACTCCAAGGAACTCTCAAGAGTCTTCTCCAACACCACAGTTCAAAAGCATCAATTCTTCAGCACTGAGCTTTCTTTATAGTCCAACTCTCACATCCATATATGACTACTGGAAAAACCATAGTTTGACTAAACGGACCTTGGTTGGCAAAGTTATGTCTCTGTTTTTTATTATGCTGTCTAGGTTGGTCATAGCTTTTCTTCCAAGGAGCAAGGGTCTTTTAATTTCATGGCTGCAGTCACCATCTGCAGTGATTTTGGAACACAAAAAAATAAAGTCTGCCACCATTTCACTGTTTCCCCATTTATTTGCCATGAGGTGATGGGACCAGTTGCCATGATCTTTGTTTTCTGAATGTTGTGTTTTAAGCCAACTTTTTCACTCTCCTCTTTCACTTTTATCAAGAGGCTCTTTAGTTCTTCGTTTTCTGCCATAAGGGTGGTATCATCTGCATATCTGAGTTTATTGATATTTCTGGTAATCCTGATTCCAGCTTGTGCTTCATCCAGCCCAGCATTTCGCATGATGTATTCTGCACAGAAGTTCAATAAGCTGGGTTACAACATACAATATACAGGTTGAAAATATACAATGTACTCCTTTCCAAATTTGGAAACAGTCTGTTGTTCCACGTCCAGTTCTAACTGTTGCTTCTTGACCTGTATACAGATTTCTCAGGAGGCAGGTCAGGTGGTCTGGTATTCCCATCTCTTTCAGAATTTTCAACAGTTTGCTGTGATCCACACTGTCAAAAGCTTTGACATAGTTGATAAATCAGAAGTAGATGTTTTTCAGAACTCTCTGCTTTCTCGATGATTTAGCGGAGGTTGGTAATTTGATCTCTGGTTCCTCTGCCTTACTTTCTAAATCTAGGTTGAACCTCTGGAAGTTCACGGTTCACATATTCTTGAAGTCTGGCTTGGAGGATTTTGAGCAATACTTTGCCAGCGTGTAAGATGAGTGCAATTGTGCAGTCGTTTGAAACATTCTTTGGCACTGCCTTTCTTTGGGATTGGAATGAAAACTGACCTTTTCCAGTCCTGTGACCACTGCTGAGTTTTCCAGATTTGCTGGCATATTGAGTGCAGCACTTTCAGGGCATCATATTTTAGGATTTTAATTAGCTCAATTGGAATTACATCACCTCTGCTAGCTTTGTTCATAGGGATGCTTTATAAGGCCCACTTGACTTTGCATTCCTGGATGTCTGACTCTAGGTGAGTGATCACACCATCATGATTATCTGGGTCATGAAGATCTTTCTGTATAGTTCTTCTGTGTATTCTTGCCACCTCTTCTTAATATCTTCTGCTTCTGTTAAGTCCACACCATTTCTGTCCTTTATTGCATTCATCTTTGCATGAAATGTTCCCTTGGTATCTATAATGTTCTTGAAGAGATCTCCAGTTCTTCCCATTCTATTATTTTCCTCTATTTCTTTGCGTTGATCCCAGAAGAAGGCTTTCTTATCTCTCCTTGCTATTCTTTGGAACTCTGCATTCAAATGGGTATATCTTTCCTTTTCTCCTTTGCCTTTCACTTCTCTTCTATTCAGAGCTATTTGTAAGGCCTCCTCAGACAGCCATTTTGCTTTTTTGCATTTCTTTTTCTTGGGGATGGTCTTGATCCCTGTCTCCTATACAATGTCATGGACCTATGTCCATAGTTCATCAGGCACTCTTGTCTATCAGATCTAGTCCCTTAAATCTATTTCTCACTTCCACTGTATAATCATAAGGGATTTGATTTAGGTCATACCTGAATGGTCTAGTGATTTTTCCCTACTTTCTTCAATTTAAGCCTGAATTTGGCAATAAGGAGTTCATGATCTGAGCCAAAGTCAGCTCCCAGTCTTGTTTTTGCTGACTGTATAGAACTTCTCCATCTTTGACTGCAAAGAAAATAATCAATCTGATTTCAGTGTTGACCACCTGGTGATGTCCATGTGTAGAGTCTTCTCTTGTGCTGTTGGAAGAGGGTGTTTGCTATGATCAGGGCATTTTCTTGGCAAAACTCTTATTAGCCTTTGCCCTGCTTCATTTTGGACTCCAAGGCCAAATTTGCCTGTTACTCCAGGCAGATCTTGACTTCCTACTTTTGCATTACAGTCCCCTATAATGTAAATGACATCTATTTTGGGTGTTAGTTCTATAAGGTCTTGTAGGTCTTCATAGAACTAACTGTTCAGCTTCTTCAGCATTACTGGTTGGGGCATAGACTTGGATTACTGTGATATTATAATGGTTTGTCTTGGAAACAAACAGAGATCATTCCGTTGTTTTGCACCCAAGTACTGGATTGTGGACTCTTTTGTTGACCATGAGGGCTACTCCGTTTCTTGGTCCTGAGCCAAGAGCTTCCTATAAATACACTCCTTGACACGGCCCTGACCAGAGTGACAAGTCCCAACTCCACCCACCAGTGGCCAGGCACCAGTTCCACCCACCAGGAAGCCTGCTCAAGACCTGAGGCCAACTTCACCTGCCAGGAGGCAGATAATAGAACTAAGAAGAACTATAATTCTGAGAAAAACAAACCACAAACATGGAAAGTTAGATAAAATGAGATAGCAGCAAAATATGTCCCAGGCAAAGGAACAAGATATAACTACAGAAAAACAACTAAGTGAAGTGAAGATAGGCAAACTACCAGAATTGACAGAAATGATAGTAAAGATGGTCCAAGATCTCAGAAAATGAGTGGTACATGGACTGAGAGGATACAAGAAATGGTTAATAAAGAAGTAGAAGCCTTAAGGAATGGAGATGAACAGTACAATAGCTGAAATGAAAAATACACTAGAAGGAATCAAAGCAGAACAAATGAGGCAGAAGAATGAGTGAGTGAGTTCGAAGACCGATTGGTGGAAATCACTGCTATGGAACAGAATAGAGAAAAAAGAATGAAAAGAAACAAAGACAAACTCAGAGATCTCTGGGACAATGTTAAATGCACCAACATTCACATTATAAAGGTCCCAGAAGGAGAAGAGAGAGAGAAAGGGAGGAAAAATATTTGAAGAGATAATAGTTTAGAATACACGGGAAAGGAAACATTCAAGTCTAAGAAGTACAGAGAGTCCATTACAGGATTAATCCCAGGAAGAACATACTGAGACACATATTAATCAAACTGGCAAACATTAAAGATAAAATATTAAAAGCAACAAAAGAAAAGCAACAAACAACATATAAGAGAATCCTCATATGGTTATCAGCTGAGTTTTTCAGCAGAGACTTGCCAGGTCAGAAGGAAGTGGCATGATACATTTAAAGTGATGAACGTGGAAAAACCCACAACAAAGAATACTCTACCCAGCAGGGCTCTCATTCAGATTTGATGAAGAAATCAAAAGCCTTATCGACAAGGAAAAGTTAAGAGAATTTAGCACCACCAGATCAGTTTTGAAACAAATGCTGAAGGAACTTCTCTAGGTGGAAAAGAAAAGGCCACAACTAGCAACAAATTACAAATAGGAAAGCTCACCAATAAAGACAAACATAAAATAAAGATAGGGAATCATTCACACATAAATATGATATCAAAACCAGCAACCATGAGGAGAGTGCAAATGCGGGATATTGGAAACGCATTTGAAATTAAGAGCCCAGCAATTTAAAATAATCTTGTGTATATATATATAATTATATCAAAACCTCATGGTGATTTCAATGTCTGTCTCAATTACACTCTGGTAAGATGTAAAGGAGAAGTTTACCAGCATTACTTATTACTTTTTTTTACTATATAAATGTATTTTCCAGACCATAAATCTTTTTTGAAGCAGTATCAGCTATCAGTATAGCCAAAGGTAATTAGAAAAAATGTAGAAAAACTTTACACATTTTTGGAATTAAGAACTTGTCAAACTAAAAGATCAAGTTTACAATGTGCACAATACCACACCAAACTCCTGTTTATTTATTACAATTATACAAAGTTAACTGCATAGCTTACAATATAATATATGTGTTTATAGTTCAAACTGAAGAACACAAGTTTGAACTATGTGAATGCACTTACACACAGATTTTTTAAAAATAATACATATGACATTACTATATGATCTGCAGTTTGTTGAATCTACAGATGTGGAACCACTAATATGGAGGACTGACTGAAAAGTTACAGGTGGAATTTTGACTTTGCACTGGGGTGGGGGACCAATGACCACAATTTCCCTGTTATTCAAGGGTCAACTGTAGTTGATTTTTAAGACCAAGAATTAGAAAGCAACTATGCCAGAAAAAAAAAAAAAGAGATTTTTGGTTACAGTAAAAAACACAGAAAATAAAATTTACCATTTTATTTTGTTCTTTATTATAATCAAAAATTAGTCATTTTATCAAATTATAATCATTTTAACTATTTTAAAATCTACGGTTTAGTAGTGTTAAGTATATTCACATTGTTGTGCAAAAGATCTCCAGAACTTTTTCATCTTTCAAACTGAAACTTTATACCTGCTGAACAACGCCCCATTTTCCTCTTTCTCTATTTTGATTCTTTACATATCCCATGTAAACGTAATCAGACATTATTTGTCTTTATGTGACTGGCTTATTTCACTTACTATAGTGTCCTCAAGGTGCACTGATGTTGTAAGCATGTAACAAGACTGCCTTCCTTTTAAAGGCTAAGTTTGCACACTTATGTTCATGACAACATTATTCACAGTAGACAAGGGGTAGAAGCAACTCAAATTTATATTGATGGATGACTATATAAATGAAATCTCTTTGACAGGAAAGTTTTTAAAATCTACTTTATCCAACAACAGGACTAAATGCCTGCAATTGTATTACTGATAAGCAGCTGGAAGAAAAATGTGTCAAACAGAAAGAATAAAAGACTAAAGCTGCAGTTAAGTATAGCATATTTCTACTTATAGATGGACAATGACTATTCATCTTACATAGCAAAATGCAGTCTCCTTACCAGTAATTATCACACCATCATCTCTATGAGCTTCATTCATTTCTTCAACATGGACATCTGAGTTCACATCAATCTCTTTCCCTGATAACTGTAAATAAGCTTGAAGAGAAGATGCAACCTTGACAAGAATAGAGCCTGTGATAAATTTAAAGGAGAGTTTATTTAATGCAAAGAAATAAAAAGTACTGGAGACTATTATAAAAATTATTTAAAGAATAGCATTGCTCCCAATAGTCTGTCTTTATTCATCAGTATATTTGATTTAAATAGCACTATCTTTTCCTCACTCTCAGGTGGTCAACATCTCTTATTCCCAAGGCAATCACAGTATCTTTTGTCAAGAATATGAGCCACTAGGCCATCAGGAACTACTATTTCTTCTTTTGCCAATAGTCTTAGCTTGTCCAGTACCGGAAAAGTGAGTTTAATAGACATGCAGCTTACAGACAGAATTTACCATTAATTGAGCATTTACTAAGAGCCAGACACCATTATATTATCTTTTAATTTCCCTCTCAACTTTATGAGGTATTACTGTATTCCCAATTTTACAGGTAAGAACTTGCTCAAGTTTCCACGATAGCTATTGCTAGAATCGAGATCCACTGCAATGACAACAAACCAGTGCTGTTAATCATTGCAGTATTTCATACACTGCTACCTCACTGTATTCCCAGACTTGTGATCTCACTGATCACTATAACATAACTAGAACCCTGAGCTCTTATGCTTTCAATAGTACCTTGTTTGTGGGGGAGGGGAGGGTCAATAACAAAAATTTAAAAAGGAATATTTAGATTTAAACTCACTAATGTTTCTTTTAGTGATTACAGACTTCTTTTGGGGTACTTGAAGCAAGACACTCAACTTTATTTCTACTACAATCTTACCAAAACAACAACAAAACACCTGTTAAGGAGGAGTCATTTTTCAAAACAATTACATGGGTTGCAATGAAAATTCACCAGTACATTCTCATTTCAAGAGTTTTCTTTCTCCATGTCTCACATATCAAATAAATAAAAGGCCCGTCCCATAAAACAGTAACCTCATCTCTGTCCACAAAGAAGGTCAGGATGACAACTGTTGTGAATGTTGTAAAGATTTCTTCTAGAAGGCTTTTGTTTACGGGTCACTGTGTGCTTTCCAGTCTGGTTAACATCAGCTTATGTTTCCCTAAGTAATTCTGTATCTTCGCAGCCTTTCTAATGGGAGCTGGAAATCTGGAGTTAAAACTGATGAAGTTTAGTATTTACTCCTCAAAAAGGGGGGAACAAAGCACATTACTACAACTGGTTTATCTTATTTAAAAAACAAATTGCTTTTCAGAGTTTCAATGTCAGCTACTTAAATAGGAGCTGCCCATAAAAACATATTATGAGGGCTTTAGGAAAACTCAAAAGCAAACTAGGAAAATGTCAGGATAAATAGAAGATCCATGTTCTTCTACCAAATATACTTTAAAATGTAGAAAATAATGGATTTAAAAAACCTTTACTAAAGGTTTTAAAACTTTATCTCTAAATACATCAAATGTGATAATTTTAAAAATATATTTTTTTTCTGTGCTTAAATCAGTTCAGTTCAGTTCAGTCGCTCAGTCATGTCTGACTCTCCATGACCCCATGAATCACAGCACGCCAGGCCTCCCTGTCCATCACCAACTCCCGGAGCCCACTCAAACTCATGTCCACAGAGTCGGTGATGCCATCCAGCCATCTCATTCTCTGTCGTCCCCTTCTCCTCCCGCCCCCAACCTTTCCCAGCATCAGAGTCTTTTCCAGTGAGTCAACTCGTCACATGAGGTGGCCAAAGTATTGCAGTTTCAGCTTTAGCATCATTCCTTCTAATGAACACCCAGGATTGATCTCCTTTAGAATGGACTGGTTGGATCTCCTTGCTTAAATAAAGGGACTGTAAATCTGTGGGAGTCTTAAAAATGTTAACTGATGCAAAGAGTTCTATCCTTATCTCTCCACACCCTTAAAGAGCAAAAACTATCACTATAAAAACTCCATTCCTATCTGTGAATGAAGTTTCACGATTTTTGAAAGCTCTACCCTAAGTGCCATCTCTAACTCTATCTTCTTTAGAAAGGGCAGCACCTATTATATCTTCAACCTCTTTTCACTTCAAAAAGTGCTTCATGGCTACTGACATCAATACCATTTTTTAAAAATTAAAAAGTGAATACTAACAATAGCATCATTTATTGAAGGGATATTATATGGTTAAGACTAAAGGCTTTATCAAGGAAAAATTTTAAGTGCAAAAGTCAGTACCCAGATGCAACTCTGACTCTCAAGCATAAACATAGCCTTTTCAAATGAACTCATAAGGTCACCATGTTAACTTTCATAGGAAGAGAGGAAATAAGCATTGTGACAGTTTTTTTCACTTGGCAAAATGACTACAGGGGCTTAAAGGACAGCAGAGGAGACTCCAGTGGTTGGCTCTTAAACCCTTCAGCAAGACAGTGATGGAACTGGAAAGGATTCCAGATGTCTTTACTAACTAGTAAGCAACAAAATTGTGAAAACTTTCCATCACTCCAGAAAGTTAGTGCTCCCAAGTCTAGTGAGAATTAAGAGACTTGAATTAAGACAGAAAACTTTGATTCCAGTTATCTTTACGCTCCTGCCAGTATCATGGTCCCAAGAGGAGAAAACATAAAATTGTAATTCTAATCAAATCTTGCAATATCATGTGCTATTTCAGTAAGTTACTGGAAAAACAATCCAAATAATAGTTAAAAATACTTCAAGTGGATGAAGATTAACAATGCTTTTTGTTTGCTTTTACTTTTTTGCCCATTCATACAAAATAGTAAATGATTTCCATGTAAGAGCTATCCAAAATGTTTTTACTCTGTTACTGGTTACATTAAATGTAGCAATGGTTTTTCTCCTTAGGTCTTCACAATACAAGAATGCAAGTATATGAATTTTTTGACATTTACAAAATATCCTAAATAGTATTACTGAAGCTGTTAGAAATTTAGTGAGAACATAATATTATCTTATTTAAAAGGAAAAAATGTGATCTTTAGAAATCAAATAATACCTGTGTATCAGTAATAACTTCAGTTTCACATATTTATGCTTGTAGTTTCATTTTGATACTGAGAAGAGAGTCTCATTGAACAAAAAAAGTACTAAACCAACATGACAAAGAAATTACTAACAACAGGAACAACTGGTCTCTATGGAGGTTTCTTCCTTGTTATAAACATAGCCATGTTCTCGCCTATATGCAAGAGCTTCCAGATTTTCTCTAAAAAAAGATTTTATATAGAGGTATGGTTCTTAACTTGCCGAACCCAGATCACTTAAGCCCTAAAGCTAAGCAACTTCAAGTACCCAAGTCACTTATCACCAGGCACGTGTACATCTATGTGCATGCATGCACACAAAGACTTGTATATTCAGCCTTCAGGTGATTAAAAAGTATGCAATTTTTCATGAAAGCCTTGAACTCTTAGGATAAGCTATTTGTATTAGAAATAAGATTACAGAAAGAGACACATCATAAGTCTGATACTACAACAGTCCCCAACCTTTTCGGCACCAGGACAGATTTTGTGAAAGATAAATTTTCCACAGACCGGGGTCAGACAGTGGTGTTTCAGGATGATTCAAATACATTACATTTATTGTGTACTTTACTTCTATTACTATGACATTGTGATAATATAATGAAATAATTATACAGCTCATCATAATGCAGAATCAGTGAGAGCCCTGAGCTTGTTTTCCTGAGATGAGGCCAAAACACAAGGGATAGGGAATGACTGTAAATAGAGATAAAGTTTTGCTCACTGGTCTTTTGTTTACCCCCTGCTGTGCAGTCCAATTCCTAACAGACCAGGGACCACTATTGGTCCGTGGCCCAGGGGTTCGCGACCCCTGCTACGAGAGACTTAGTTAATAATCACTTTAGAGGACCTTCTTGGTGACACATTTATTTCAGGATCATACCTTTAAAAGTATTACTCTAGCATAATGGCCTGAGAAAGTCCTCTTACAAGGGAGCAGGAAAGCTACCAAAAGAATGTATGAGAACTCTTTTCCTCCAAAGAGTATTTATTTCAGACATTAAACTGAAAAATTCCAAAATAACAGTCAATAAATTACAACATCATGTTTGTAATACAAAAAAAAAAGATAGTCTTCATGGCCATCTATTCCAAAAGTTTCAAAGATCATTGGTCTAGAGGGCCAGTATTCCAGTCTTTAAATCAGGTTCTAATAGAGAAAAATTTTATTGAAATCTCTGTCAGTGTAAATAAGATAATTTGACCATCTGCTTCCTGAGTGTTACATAAAATCTTCCTAATATCATATGTCAAAATAAAACATTCCACTTGGCTAACCTTTATGGACTTTCAATTCCACTTTTCCCAGCTCACTGACATAAACATCGATGGCACCCTGCTGAGCCAAGGCATTTAGACATCCAGAAGACGAATCTAGGAGGAAGAACCATAAGCATAATCATTCTTATCTGAGTAACTGGAATTATAAACTTGAAATAAAAGGCTCTACTTCAGCATTAGGATAAGGAGCTAAGAGTCCTGAAGGTTTTCTATTTTCCTTGTAACCATACCATCTTTTGCTTTAAAAATGAAAACAGAATCAGAGGTCTACAAATCTACACTTAGGTAACTAATAAGAAAATCCCTATGTCTGCAGTAACCTCCAAAACTTAACTCTAAACATGTTTAATCTAAAATCCAATTCATAGGAAAGATATTATGGAAGTAATGACAACCCAAACAATTAAGCATCATTGACACATTTAGCTTATTATCAACTTTCAATATTTACTAAAGAATTCTATCTCACACTCACATAGAAGTAGTAGCAAAGTTAATAAAAAGAAAACTCTTATATTTTCTCCTTTTAGCAAATGAGCGAGTACTAAAAAGTGCAGCTAACAGTGAAAGACTACAATACATAAGGTTTTACTGCATTTCTTAGAGAGATGTGGAAGGGAAGGAATGACATGAAAAGTGGGTGAAGTTCATTTATATCTAAATATTTCAAGTTTGGGAACTGGACAGATTATCTTTAAGTCAACGGAAGAAAATCATAATTAAGATGGTTCTGGTTTGACACTCAGATTTCCCTTTGTCATCACTGAACCCAGTTTTCAATCATCCAACATTTCAAGTTTCAGGGAAAGCTGACAGTCAGATAAAGAAGTAAGATAACTGTGGTGAAAAGTCGGTGCTGTGTAGCTTCTCCTTTTTCATCCTTTCCCACAGAACTTTTTCTATTCGACTGTCCTGTTTGTCTATTTGATTGTCCTATTTGAAGATCAAAGCATAGTTTTTAGACAGATCTCATAAAAAAGCATATTTTATTAGGTGCTTTTATTACTTCAAGGTAGAAACAAATTAGGGAGTATGGTGAAAATAATGCCAAAAATTATACACTTTTTACAAAATGTGAAGAAAAAAATTTGTATACTCACAAAGGAACCATCATTCTTCTTTAAAATAAATGTTTAAGACTTTAAAAAAGACAAAAACTTGGGAATAAATAGTTTAAAATGTGACTTCAAAATAATTTATAATTTATCTCTAACCTATATTCAAAATGCCGTTTATCAGATCCAATGTATTTAATTTTTAAGTGTCACAAGTGAACACTGAAGTTGGGAAGTTAAGCCACTGGAGATAAATGACATGGAGTTGCTTGACAAAGGTGGAGAAAGTAATGGCAACCCACTCCAGTATTCTTGCCTGGAAAATCCCATGGACGGAGGAGCCTGGTAGGCTGCAATCCATGGGGTCGCAAAAAGTCGGACACAACTGAGTGACTTCACTTTCACTTTTCACTTTCATGCATTGGAGAAGGAAATGGCAACCCACTCCAGTGTTCTTGCCTGGAGAATCCTAGGGATGGGGGAGCCTGGTGGGCTGCCATCTATGGGGTCGCACAGAGTCGGACATGACTGAAGTGACTTAGCAGCAGCAGCAGCAGCAGCTGGACAAAGATGAATATTTCTCTCCTCAGATACCAAGAGAAACTCCTATAAAAACGTCTTCAATCAATTCAATTCAATGGAATCACTCAGTAGTGTTCGACTCTTTGTGACCCCATGGACTGCAGCACGCCAGGCTTCCCTGTCCATCACCAACACTCGGAGCTTGCTCAAACTCATGTCCATCAAGTCAGTGATGCCATCCAACCATCTCATCCTCTGTCATCCCCTTCTCCTGCCTTACTGCATCCTAAAGAAAAACTGCTTACTGCATCCTAAAGAAGCCAAGTAGAAATATATTATGGTAAAAAAAAATAAAAATAAACTACAAAATAATACAACTTGTATTACCCCAAGTTGAACAAAGTAAAATATTTGAAACAATATTTAATTTCTTGCTTTTTCTAGGGGAAACCCACAAGATTTTTATATAGCTCATAAACAATGCTTTTCACTTCTTTTTCTCTTCACATGGGACATAAACAACAGCTAAGTAATCATATCCTAACCCATTAATAAATTATACACTCATGTTATCAGTCTTGAGCTCTAATACTGGCCTACCCACTGGAGGCTGTCAAAAAAATTAAAATTCAAGATGTGCTTTCAAAAGAGAAAGCAAAGGTAACATTTTAAAAGCTATGTAATGGCAACCCACTCCAGTATTCTTGCCTGGAGAATCCCATGGTCAGAGAAGCCTGGTAGACTACAGTCCATCAGGTCGCAAAGAGTCAGACAGGACTGAGCAACCTCACTTTTCACTTTAATACAAATGAATGGAACTAAAAATTAATTACCAAGAGTCAAATTAAGGCTTCATTCATAGAATTTCATTTTTTGGAGATTCACAAAACAGAGAAATTCCATTATAGATCATGGAAGAAGCCTTAAGGAAAAAAGCATTAGAGATTAAATGAACAAAAATTACTAGTACAGATACTGACTGGAATAAATAAAATCCCACAGAGAGTTTTCTATCACCACAACTTTGGAAAAAGATTTTGTTCATCTGACAGAGACCACTGAGTCTTCCTGGAAAATTACACACACAAAAAGGAAAAACTGATGTCAGCTACCAGCTAACACTACATATAACCAAATAAATAGATATTTGTAATATATACTCTGCTATTAAGCAAAGAATAACAACTAAGCTCAAAAGGCTAACATTACAAACTTTTCTATTTTCTTTGAGTTAAAGGGAGAATTCTCTTGAAATTGTTCACACATTCAGAAAGTTCTTCTGAATTTTTATAATTTTACCTCATTTCAACATGCAGATAACTAAGGAACAGCAACACAAAAGATAATGATTTCGCAATTAGATTTCTATACTTCCAAAGCTACACTAATTTCAAGAACAAGGAACAAATTTTATATACAGGATGTAAAGGATTTGCAAAGGCAGAATTTTAAGGTCACTTTGAGGAAAATTTTCTAAATTAATGTCCTGCCCCTAGGTATTCTGTGTTAGGAAGGTAGCTTATAGCAGGCTGGGCTTATAAGAAACACACAGGCAACTGCTACTACCAGCCCTCCCTCAAAAAAAAACTATGAAAATATCCCTTTTTAAAACATATAATTTCCAGTACACAGCTTCTGGCAGTGCCTTCCAAAAGAGGGAACATAGAACAGGCAAAGTAAGGCTGGGTGAGCAACTTCTATTCCACCATTCAGTTCAGTTCAGTTCAGTTGCTCAGTCGTGTCTGACTCTTTGCGACCCCATGAATCACAGCACGCCAGGCCTCCTTATCCATCATTATCTACTATCAAGTCCTGCTTTCTCCTACTGATTTTTTAAAAATGGAAGATGACCAGGTATTCCAGAAGAAAGATACTATTTAAAAAAATATAAGCTTAGGGAAAATTAGGATTTTTATATACATAATCAATTTTTTAATACAACGTCAGCTTTTAAAAGAGCTCTAAATGTATTAGGGAAATTAGGAAGAACAGGGTTTTTGTATGTAGCTGCTGCTCCTGCTGCTAAGTTGCTTCAGTCAAGTCTGACTGTGCGACCCCACAGACCACAGCCCACCAGGCTCCACCATCCCTGGGATTCTCCAGGCAAGAACACTGGAGTGAGTGGCCATTTCCTTCTCCAGTGCATGAAAGTGAAAAGTAAAAGTGAAGTCACTCAATCGTGTCTGACTCTTAGCGACCCCATGGGCTACATCCTATCAGGCTCCTCCGTCCATGGGATTTTCCAGACAGGAATACTGGAGTGGGTTGCCACTGCCTTCTCAGTTTGTATGTAGGTTAGAATGTATATATAAAATCCAAGTGATTGAGGACATTATCTAAGAAGCAGATCAATTATATTATCTAAACTAGATTTAAAGGACCATAATTACACATATTCTTCTTAAAAGGAATCATGGAGATAACACAATCTATTTTCCTGAAATCAGACAATATAATACCTGTATCATCTCTAGTCTCTTAATATTCCAATTTGATAATATTGTATAGCTTTTTCTCTACATCCATTCCAATATTTTGAAACCTCTGGTAGACTAACAAATTTCCTTCTCAGGTACCTAAATCACTTTTTGTTTCTTTGTAATTGTTTTACTTCTACTGATCTCAATTTCTCAAAACTCAAGTTATGAAGTGACTTTAATTAGGCTGTCTTGATTTTCTGAGCTGCCTCAACTTTGTCCAACAAATCTTCTGATTTAAGGAAAACAAAAATCAACCAATCAATAAATTTCAAATAAACATTACCCACTTGTCACCTTTGGGATTAAGGTACCAGACCCAACATTTCTCCAAAATCATAACAACAATGGTCTTTAGATTCTATAGCAGGGTCATCAAATTACAGTCCACCTCTTCTTATTATTAATAAAGTATTACTGGAACACAGACACATCCATTTGTTTGTATACTGTCAATGGCTGCTAGAATATCAAAATGAGAAAGCTGCGGATTATTCATAGAATCTATGTGGCTCACAGAGTCCAAAAATTTTACTATATGGCTCTTTACAGATAAAGTCTGCTGCTCCTAAAACAAAACATTTTAAGAAAATGAGCTTCCATCCCCACAAAAAATCACAATGTTATATTTGATTCTATTTAAGACAAAGATTTAGTAAATTTAGTAAAATTTAGTAAAATCAGTTTAGTAAATCA
Organism: Moschus berezovskii; assembly: GCF_049115385.1. Classification (NCBI taxonomy): domain Eukaryota; kingdom Metazoa; phylum Chordata; class Mammalia; order Artiodactyla; family Moschidae; genus Moschus; species Moschus berezovskii. The sequence continues at coordinate 51,938,837 of NC_142462.1, read as the reverse complement.
GTGTAGTAAAATCAGTTTAGTAAAATCAGTTCTTTTTTCTAAGACTTCAGTAATGTTCAGATAGGTACACAACTCTTGCTTACGGAAATGAAAAAAACTGTTGTCTCGGCAGTTCTGACTCTTCTTTGACCCTGATTGCTTATTACTTTCTAGCACTAACAGAGTTGTTTCCATCTAATCTATTAAAGTGAGAAATAGCATATCACAGTAAGTAACTAGTACTATAATGACTTGCATAAAGATTATGTCAGCTTATTTGTTTATATATTTAATCTTTTACACAGTATGCTCTTATGAAACAAAAAATCAGCAATGCTAACTTTTGACTTACAAAAGAGCTCAAGTGGGCTTCTGATTAAATTGTATGGCATGTCCTGCTCAGTTTGTCAGTAAAAATGGGATCTATTCCCACAAATCAGTGACTTAGGTCAAGATATATTCAAAGGAAGAAACCTGTAACAGGATCCAAACAACTTTGATTTCTATATAAATTCTGGATGAATTCTGCTGTGCTCTCCTCTTACTTCCACTCTCATTCTCCTTCCCTCCCTCATTTTTTCTGATTTAATACTCAATATGAAAGCATATTTTGAAATAATAGTACAATGTTTTGCTATTTTTTAAATTAAATGTCAGGAATATCCTTCTATGATGTATACTACAGACCTAAGTAATTATATTGTTAAAGGCTGAAGAACATTCACTTTATGACTGTATCATACTATATTTAGTTATTCTCTTACTGGGAACAACCTAAAATGTATACTTTCTTTTGCTATTAAAAACAGAGATGATATATACATATATCATGTACATATCTTTATATCCTCATATATATATCCTTATATCCTTACCAGATTCTCTCCTTGAAATAAAGTTGTAAAAGAGGAAGTGCTAGAACAAAGCAAATGTAGATGCTTCCAATTTTAATATACATTTACAAACTGACTTACATAATGATCAATTTATATCTGAACTAACAATTGATGGGAATCCCTGTTTCACCCTAACTTTCCCAACAATGGACATTATCAGTGTTTTAAATCATGATGGTTTATACTTAGATACTTTTGATTAGCAGTAAGGTGAAACAACACTGTACACGTATATACAATATTTCTTCTCTGAACTGCTTGTTCATGTTTATCCATGTTCCCATCCCACTAAGTGTTCCTTTTCCTCTCATCTGTTGTGCACACATATCGACAGAGATTATATATGAATATATATATTCATTTTATAAGCATAGTGTAATCCTAATAACAAAACCTACAGATTTTAAAAAATAAAAAATCACAGATCAGCATTCATCAAAAACATGAATATAAAATCCTTGACAAAATATTAGCAACTGGGCTTCCCTGGTGGCTAAGTAGTAAAGACTGCCTGACAATGCTGGGGACATGGGTTCAACCCCTGGTCTGGAAAGATACAAGTCATGGAGCAACTAAGTCCATTCGTCACAACTACTGAGCCTGTACTCAAAAAGCCCACAAGCCACAAATACTGAGCCCACGCACCCTGGAGCCTGTGCTCCACAATAAGAGAAACTACTGCAATGAGAAGCCTACACACAGCAACTAGAAAGTAGCCTCCGCTTGCCATAACTGGAGAAAGCCCACATGCAGCAACGAAGACCCAGCACAGCCATTAATAAAATAAATCTTAAAAAAAAAATTAGTAACCTCAACCCAACATGTATAAATAGGATCAATTCAGTTCAGTCGCTTACTCATGTACAACTCTTTGTGACCCCATGGACTGCAGCACGCCAGGCTTCCTTGTCCATCACCAATTCCCGGAGCTTGCTGAAACTCATGTCCATTGGGTTGGTCTGTCGCCCCCTTCTCCTCCTGCCCTCAGTCCTTCCCAGTTTCAGGGTCTTTTACAATGAGTCAGCTCTTGGTTCGCATCAGGTGGCCAGAGTACTGGAGCTTCAGCTTCAGCATCAGTCCTTCTAATGAATATTCAGGACTGATTTCCTTTAGGACTGACTGGCTTGATCTCCTTGCAGTCCAAGGGACTCTCAAGAGTCTTCTCCAGCACCACAGTTCAAAAGCATCAATTCTCTAGTGCTCAGCTTTCTTTATGGTCCAACTCTCACATTCATACATGACTACTGGAAAGACCATAGCTTTGACTAGACAGACCTTTGTCAGTCAAGTAATGTCTCTGCTTTTTAATATGCAGTCTAGGCTTGTCACAGCTTTTCTTCCAAGGAACAAGCATCTTTTAATTTCATGGCTGCAGTCACCTGTAATGGTTTTGGAGCCAAGGAAAATAAAGTCTGCCACTGTTTCCATGATTTCCCCATCTATGTAGTGATGGGGACCAGATGCCATGATCTTAGTTTTTTGAATGTTGAGTTTTAAGCCAGCTTTTTCACTCTCCTCTTTCACTTTTATCAAGAGACCCTTTAGTTCCTTTTCACTTTCTGCCATAAATAGGATACTACATCATGATTAGGTATGGTTGATCCGAGGAATACAAGGTTCAGTTCAGTTCAGTTGCTCAGTCGTGTCCGAATCTTTGCGACCCCATGAATCACAGCACGCCAGGCCTCCCTGTCCATCACCAACTCCCGGAGTTCACTCAAACTCATGTCCATCGAGTCGGTGATGCCATCCAGCCATCTCATTCTCTGTTGTCCCCTTCTCCTCCCACCCCCAATCCCTCCCAGCATCAGAGTCTTTTCCAGTGAGTCAACTTGTCGCATAAGGTGGCCAAAGTATTGGAGTTTCAGCTTTAGCATCAGTCCTTCCAATGCATACAAGGTTAGTTAACATCAAAAATCAATGCAGTTGATCATTAACAGAGTAAAAAAAGAACAGAAAAAGCAATCATTTCAATAAATACAGAAAATACATTTGACAAAATTCAACATCCATTCATGATCAAAGGAAAGAAAAAAAAGAACTTTCAGGAAACTAGGAATAAAAAGAATTTCCTCAGTCTGATAAAGAGTATCTATAAAAAGCCTGCATAATGTTATAGGATGCTCAGGGCTGGCATGCGGGGATGACTCAGAGGGAGGATAAAGGGAGGAGGGAAGTGGGAGGGGGGTTCAGGAGGGGGAACTTATGTAAACCCGGGGCGAATTCATGTCAATGTATGGCAAAACCAACCAATATAATATTGTAAAATAATTTGCCTCCAATAAAAAATTAATTAATTACAAAAAAAAATAAAAAATAAAAAGCCTGCATAGCTAACATCATACTTAAAAGGGAAAACACTGAATGTATTCCCTCTAATACTGGATACTAGGATTGGGAACAATCTGCCACTATTATTCAATATTGAGATGTAGAACCTTCCTAGCCTAATAAAGCAAAAGAGAAAAAAAGGAAAACAGATTGGAAAGAAAGAGATAAAACTGTATTAATTTGCAAATGGAGTGACTGCCTACCTAGAAAAGAATTCTGGATTCTAAAAAATACACTATTTAGAATAAATAAATAAATTTAGCAAGGTCACAAGAAACATAGTCCATGAATAAAGGTCGGTTGTATTTTTTTTTATATACCAGCAACAGACCATTAGAAAATGAAACTTTCTAAAATTCCATTCATAATGGGGTCAAAAAAGCAAATTTAACCAAAGATATCTCAGACCACTACACTGGAAACTATAAAACAAGGTAGGAGAAATTAAAGATATATATAAATGAAAAGTGACACTTTGCTTATGAAAGATTCAATTTTTGTGAATGTATCTTCTCTGCAAACTGATAAACTCATTCCACGTAAACGCTTGCACTGGCTGTCCTCTATATCTATGGAGCTGTGCATCCAGAATTTTACATCCCTTTTCCCCATTATTCTGACCTTAATTCAAGTATCTCTTCTACAGACTCTCCTGATTGCTAAACGAGACAGCTTTCTTTCTGCTCTATTACATTCGTTCAGTTCAGTTCAGTCATTCAGTCATGTCCGACTCTTTGCAACCCCATGAATCACAGCACACCAGGCCTCCCTGTCCATCACCAACTCCCGGAGTTCACTCAAACTCATGTCTGTCGAGTCGGTGATGCCATCCAGCCATCTCATTCTTTGTCGTCCCCTTCTCCTCCTGCCCCCAATCCCTCCCAGCATCAGAGCCTTTTCCAGTGAGTCAACTCTTCGCATGAGGTTGCCAAATTATTGGAGTTTCAGCTTCAGCATCAATCCTTCCAATGAACACCCAGGATTGATCTCCTTTAGGATGGACTGGTTGGATCTCCTTGCAGTCCAAGGGACTCTCAAGAGTCTTCTCCAGCACCACAGTTCAAAAGCACCAATTCTTCGGTGATCAGCTTTCTTCACAGTCCAACTCTCACATCCATACATGACCACGGGAAAAAGCATAGCCTTGACTAGATGGACTTTGGTTGGCAAAGTAATGCTCCTGCTTTTTAATATGCTATCTAGGTTGGTCATAACTTTCCTTCCAGAGAGTAAGCGTCTTTTAATTTCATAGCTGCAATCAGCATCCGCAGTGATTTTGGAGCCCAAAAAAATAAAGTCTGACACTGTTTCCACTGTTTCCCCATCTATTTCCCATGAAGTGATGGGACCAGACACCATGATCTTAGTTACCCTCTCTTATTTATTCATTACACTATGTGAAATTATCTTTTGTCATTCACATACTTACTGTCTTTCTTCTCAGCCCAAACGTAAGCATGAAAACAATATCTTTTGACCAACATATTCCCCAGTATCTACATGAGCTCCTGCTATGGAGCAGGCACTTGGTAAATATATGTGGACTAGTTTTCGCCATATTCAGGGCTGTCTTCAAATGCTAACACAATTTTAAGACCAATATAAACAGTGACATAACATACTTTCTTCCAAAGTCTTAATAGAGATATTCAAAGAACTAAAGGAATTTAAGAAATGAACACTATTATTAAGGTTAAAACACTGTGGCTTACTTACTGTCTCAGAGATAATAAAATGAAAGAGGAAACAGAAAGACACTCCCCACTCTCCCTACCCCATCCAGATTAATTTGTATGTGTGTGTGTGTGTGTGTGTATGTAAGTCACCCAGTTGTATCCAACTCTTTGCCACCCAATGGACTTTACAGTTCATGGAATTCTCCAGGCCAGAATACTGCAGTGGGTAGACTTTCCCTTCTCCAAGGGATCTTCCCAATCCAGTGATCAAACCCAGGTCTCCCACATTGCAGGCGGATTCTTTACCAGCTGAACTACCAGGGAAGCCCTTAAAACTTACACAGTTATACAGTGTGAAACCATCTTCAAAGATGTAAATTACTGTTCATTTCATCCTGGCTGTTGCTATTCTTTTTCAGTATGGGTAATAATGCATTTGCAGTTTCAGCTTTAGCATCAGTCCTTCCAATGAACACCCAGGATTGATCTCCTTTAGAATGGACTGGTTGGATCTCCTTGCAGTCCAAGGGACTCTCAAGAGTCTTCTCCAACACCACAGTTCAAAAGCATCAATTCTTCGGTGATCAGCTTTCTTCACAGTCCAACTCTCACATCCATACATGACCACGGGAAAAACCATAGCCTTGACTAGACGGACCTTTGTTGGCAAAGTAATGTCTCTGCTTTTTAATATACTATCAAGGATGGTCATAACTTTCCTTTCAAGGAGCAAGCGTCTTTTAATTTCATGGCGGCGATCAGCATCTGCAGTGATTTTGGAGCCCAAAAAAACAAAGTCTGACACTATACTTTGGCCACCTCATGCGACGAGTTGACTCACTGGAAAAGACTCTGATGCTGGGAAAGGTTGGGGGCGGGAGGAGAAGGGGACGACAGAGAATGAGATGGCTGGATGGCATCACCGACTCTGTGGACATGAGTTTGAGTGGGCTCCGGGAGTTGGTGATGGACAGGGAGGCCTGGCGTGCTGTGATTCATGGGGTCGCGGAGAGTCGGACACGACTGAGCGACTGAACTGAATAATGCATTTATTTCCAATTTTAGAAAGAATGGTTTTCCCTTTACATTCCCACAATTCCATCCAACAATACTACTAGCATTATCATATAAGTATTTCTCAAATTCTCATCTGCCTAAAGGGCCTGCTAGTGGGCAGTGAAACTCACTGTGCCTTCCAATTTGAAATATTCCCTTTCTTTCCTCCCCTTCCCTTACTGCTACAAACTCTACCCATGTCTAGGACTCTCTCCCCCACCAGATAGCTCAGCTTTTTACTAGTGTATCTTTTTTTCACCCTAGAAACTTTCCTACTAACCCCAGATGCACCCTCTGATGGAATGGACTGAAGAGTCAGCAGTGAATTTTGATTTCTCTCTGGGACAAAGCTAAACCCTGTCATGTTTTCAGTTAAAATGATTTACAGCTATCACTTAGGAAGCCTTTATCTTCTATTTATCCCTCACTGAACATAAAGGTTACAATGTCTAGAAAATTTAAAAAGGGATGTGCACCTTAAGTCTGAGAATCCAGATGTGATAGTGAAAAGGATTATTGAGTATATTTACCATTTCAATCAGCACACACAAAAGAAAACGTAAAATATCAAAAGGACAAAACAGGAAGCCGAGGCATTCATACTGGCAATAAGCCTAGCTCCTCAACAAAGATCCTGGTTTCCCACCCCTGACCCCTATGCTCTAAGGTCTAAAAATCAACCATCGCTCTTAGAGCTCAGAATGTGCCTTCACCTAACAGGCAAGCAGGTGCAACTAGGGAAAGAGAAGAGCTCTATCTAAGCTATCTGGGAATCTGAACTTTTATTCCCATAGGCATAGCATCACATGTGGTGATTAGGTCTAAAGGATCGTTAGCCACTAGGGTTAGGGTTAGTTAGTTCTGGCTTAGGATTAGAACAATAACAAAAATTAAAACGGCTATTATTTATTGAGTACTTATCATATGTCAGATGCTATGCTAAAGTACTTAAATATCTCATTTAATCCTTACAAGAACCCCATTTGATAGGTACTTACTGTTATTTCTATTTTTTCCAGAGGTAGAAGCTTAGGTACAGAGCAGTTAGATAATTTTCCATGAATAGAAAGTGCTGAAATTAGAATTCTAACAGTATTCTGACAGCAAACCTATAATTATATAGTATTTATAGGATGATGAATCAATGAACTTTTAGAAATAATTTCACACATTCATATATTTATTATTGCTCAGTCGCTAAGTCATGTCTGACTCTTTGTGACCCCATGGACTGCAGTACACCAGGCTTCTCTGTCTTTCACTACCTCCCGGAGTTTGTTCAAACTCATGCCCATTGAGTCAGTGATGCCATCTAACTATCTCATCCTCAGTTCATATATTGGGTATGCCTATATCTGACAGGTATATCGGGATACTATTAGGTTCATCGGCTAAATTGTAGATTTTATGTACTCTAATAATATGTCACAAATATAGCTATTTTAAAAAGAATACAAAATTTACCAACAACCACTTAGCATATACCTACTGTGATGTTACCCATCTTGCTTCGTAATGTAATATTACCTGCAAAAGAGAGAAAAAGACAACTTTACATATTAGGGATAATCTAGAAAGGAAATGTATTAATAATGTTCTAAAACATGGTTAGATATCCACAATATTTAATAATATTATTATTGTCATTCATGATTTTTCTCAGTATCACAATCCTAGTCAGAGATTTAGGCGCAGTTCAGTTCAGTCGCTCAGTTGTGTCCGACTCTTTGTGACCCCATGAATCACAGCACTCCAGGCCTCCCTGTCCATCACCAACTCCCGGAATTCACTCAAACTCATGTCCATCGAGTCGGTGATGCCATCCAGCCATCTCATTCTCTGTCGTCCCCTTCTCCTCCCGCCCCCAACCTTTCCTAGCATCGGAGTCTTTTCCAGTGAGTCAACTCTTCGCATGAGGTGGCCAAAGTATTGGAGTTTCAGCTTTAGCATCAGTCCTTCCAATGAACACCCAGGACTGATCTCCTTTAGAATGGACTGGTTGGATTTAGGCGCAACTACAAAATAGCTTTAGGCATCTATACAAACTCTCTTCTTCCACTCTAACTTAATCTACTACAGCACAACTAAAAAAACAAACCCCTGCACTTTCTGGGAAACATGGAAGACAAATAATGATTCTTCTAAAAGTTAAAAAAATGTAAAAAAAAAAAAAAACCACTACTTAAATGTACTGACTACACATTTTCAACCTAAACATCACAATATTTATCAGACCACACAAAGCCAAGTTTTGAACCAAATAACACTAAAATAATCCATGGAAAAAAGTAATTACTGTTATTTTTCAGGTCAGTTTGGCATACCTATCTGTGAGATTTCAGTGATTTCTCTACCAAGAGTTTAAAAGGTTTGGGACAGGAATAATAAATAATTGAAATATGACTAACAAAGAAAAAAAACTTCAAATATTCCCTTCTTTCAATGAAAACCTATTTTCTAGAATAAACATTGAACTCTGAAACCATTCTTCCCAGTGCCTTCCTCCAGCATCAAAAACAGCAGGATTTTTCTTCACGTGTGTTTAAGGGATAATTACTCCTAGAGTTATACCACCTATATTTACTGCACTATCATAATTCTAAAACTATAGTGAAGAGTAAAAAAGGAGTAAATAAAGAAAATGGTAAGAAACAAGTAGAGTAAAAGAAGCTGTGCTATTTAAAATCCCAAAAGATGATGCTTTTTAAAGTATTTCACTCAATATGTCAGCAAATTTGGAAAACTCAGCAATGGCCACAGGACTGGAAAAAGGTCAGTTTTCATTCCAGTCCCAAAGAAGGGCAATGCCAACGAATGTTCAAACTACCATACAACTGCACTCACTTCTCATGCTAGCAAGGTAATCCTCAAAATTCTCCAAGCCAGGCTTCAGCAGTACATGAAACTAGAACTTCCAGGTGTACAAGCTGGGTTTAGAACGGGCAGAGGAACCAGAGATCAAATTGTCATAGAAAAGGCAAGAAAATTTCAGAAAAACATCTATTCCTGCTTCATTGACTACACTAAAGTCTTTGACTGTATGGATCACAACAAACTGTGGAAAATTCTTTAAAGAAATGAAATATCAGACCATCTCACCTGCTTCCTGGGAAACCTGTGAAGTAGGTCAAGAAGCAACAGTTAGAGCTGGACATGGAACAACAGACTGGTTCCAAACTGGGAAAGGAGTATATCAAGGTTGTATATTCTCACCCTGCTCATTTAACTTATATGCAGAGTACATCATGTGGTATACTGAGCTGGGTGAATCATAACCTGAAATCAAGATTGCCAGGAGAAATATCAACAACCCCAGATATGTAGTGGAGAAGGCAATGGCACCCCACTGCAGTATTCTTGCCTGGAAAATCCCATGGATGGAGGAGCCTGGTAGGCTGCAGTCCATGGGGTCGCTAAGAGTCGGACACGACTGAGCGACTTCACTTTCCCTTTTCACTTTCATGCATTGGAGAAGAAAATGGCAACCCACTCCAGTGTTCTTGCCCGGAGAATCCCAGGGAAGGGGGAGCCTGGTGGGCTGCTGTCTATGGGGTCGCACAGAGTCGAACACGACTGAAGTGACTTAGCAGCAGCAGCAGCAGCAATGTAGCTGATACCATTCTAATGGCAGAAAGCAAAGAGGAAGTAAAGGGCCTCTTGCTGAGGGTGAAAGAAGAGAGTGAAAAAAACTGGCTTAAAACTCAACATTCAAAAAACTAAGAACATGGCATCCAGTCCCATCATTTCATGGCAAATAGATGGGGAAAAAGTAGAAACAGTGACAGATTTCCTTTCCTTGGGCTCCAAAATCACTGTGGACACTGACTGCAGCCATGAAATTAAAAGACGCCTGATCCTTGGAAGAAAAGCTATGACAAACCTAGACAATGTATTCAAAAGCAGAGACATCTGTTTGCCGACAAAGGTCTGCCTAGTCAAAGCTATGGTTTTTCCAGTAGTTATGTATGGATGTATGAGTTGGAGCATAAAGAAAGCTGAGTGCTGAAGAATTGATTCTTTTGAACTGTGGTACTGGAGAAAACTCTTGAGAGTCCCTTGGACTGCAAGGAGATCAAACCAGTCAATCCTAAGGGAAATCAGTCCTGAATATTCATTGGAAGGACTGCTGCTGAAGCTGAAGCTCCAATACTCTGGCCACCTGATGCGAAGAGCTGACTCACTGTAAAGACCCTGAAACTGGGAATGACTGAGGGCAGGAGGAGAAGGGGCGACAGAGGATGAGATGGTCGGATGGCATCACCGACTCAGTGGACATGAGTCTGAGAGACAGTGAAGGATAGGGAGCCTGGCAACCTACAGTCCATGGAGTCACAAAGAGTCAGACACAACTTAGCAACTGAACAAAAACAACAAAAGAAGAGTAAAAGAATAAAATTTCGTCTCAGAATTAATCTAGGATGAGTAAAATCATTTATTTCATTTCATGTATCTTGTAAATACTGACATGTATCAGTACCTGGGAAAAAGAAAAACAAAGGAGATGCTTGATTCATTTGTCCAACAGTTAAATGTGTTTTGACTGTAAAAATTTCTCTAAAAAAGTTTTATCTTTCATCATACTTCACGTAAGCATATGAACAAGAGATAGACTTGTGTAGGAGTAAAACTTGGTTTGTGTGAAGTTAAGCTTATAAAATTATTTTCAAGTTTCAGTAATTTACAAGGATGTGCAGATCTTCCTGTTACATGGTTAAGTAAATATTATTTCACTGGTGTGTTCTAGATACTCTTCCAATTTTCAAACCCAGTAAATGCAGATTCACATGCAAGTAGTAGCCAAGGATCACAAAGCTGCTAAGATAGCTTCCAATGATCCCTGCCTCCTGGTATTCATGCCCATGTATGAGCTCCTTCACTCATATGGAGGCTGGACCTACTGATGCTTTTAAAAAGGAGAATAAGGGCAAAGACAATGAGATGTTACTTTCACAACTAGGTTACAAACGATTCTTGCATCTGTCTTGCCAGTTCTCTTTTGCTGCAATGGAAGCCAGCTAGCCATGTTGTCTAACTGCCTTATGAAAGAGGCCCCCAGCCAATAGAATCTGAACTGAATCTTGCTAACAACAACATGAGTGAACTAGGAAGCAGATTCACTTTTGGCTGAACCTTCAAATAAACCCATGGCCCCACCTGATACCTTGATTACAACCTCAAGAGAGATCTTGAGGCAGAAGACCCAGTTAAGTGATACCAGATTCCGGACCACCCAAAGTATAAGAAAATAAGTGTTTGCTGTTTTCAGCTGCTAAATATGTTACAAAGGAAGAGGTAACTAGAAAAGATGTTGAAAGCTGGACGTGGGGTGATGCCACAATAAATAACTAAAAATATGGGAACAGCTTTGGAAATTGGCAGTAGGCACAGGCTGGAAGGATTTTTAGGAGCATGGCAGAGAAAGCCTAAATTGCCTGAACAGTGTGTTAGTAGAAAGCTGGACTTTGAGTGCTTCTCATATAAGGGCTTAAATGGAAGTGAAAAAAGTGTTTTGGAAACTGGAAGAAGGCAGATCTTTGTTAAGCAGTATTAGAAACTTCGCAATACTATCACATTCAGTAATGTGGAAAGTAGGAAATGTGCCTAATGAACTGAATGATCTAGCTAAGAAGATGGCCAAGCAGAGTCAAAGTGTTGTAGGTGCTGCCTATTTTTTCTTGCAGCGTCAGTAAAATGCAAACAAAGTAAGATAAACTTAAGAAACAATTGTTTAAAAAAAGAATCAGGACAAGAATCATTTTGAAAATTCTCAGCTTCTCAAGATGGCAAAAGGTGAGAAAGTTAAGAATAGCTTTGACACAGTTTGAATTCAGTGTACTGCCAGAACATGGCCTAAAAATGAAACTGATGGATTGACCGTAAAATCTTTTGTCAAGACTCCAGAAAGATTAAGAGTGATACCTCACAGTATTAATTAAGCTATACAAAAAGTCCATTAAACCGGCTGAGGGTATCTCACAGCTCCTCTCAATCAAGCAACAGGTCCCCTAGAAAGCTTGCGAGCACCATATCTTAATTTCTCTGCAGAAGTCCACATTTTGAAAACATTCTTGGATGTGGCCTTCATCTAATGCAATAAACACCAATGTGATTAATAGAAGGCTGACAAAATTTGTGAGAATTATATCAGCAAACACGTTGCTAACTTCGACCAAAAGGGACAGTAACAGTACAAAGTGAAATGAGACCACTGGAGTCCCAAAATTCTGCTGGCAGAAAGCAGACTAAGAAAATTCCTCAGCTGCAAACAGATGCTATATTTCATAAAAAAGGAAGGATGACTCAAAGGAAGAAACCAAGAGCTCAGACGGCAAAGCCTGGAAACCTAAAGAATTATCACAAGGCCATGAGATCTAATCAAAGAACCTCCAATGTTTTCCTACCTAAATTTCAAAACCATTATGGACGAATGACTCCCTTATTTTTCTCCCCTTAGAACAGGAAAGTCTATAGCAATTATCCTGTGTGTATCCCATCTCCGTATGCTTAGTGTACAGGTGGTATGTATAGCTTGAGGAGGTCAGAGAACAGGTCTTAAGATTGAGAACTATACTTGAGGAGTTAGACCTAAACAACTATACCCAAGGAAGCTCATCTACATTTGGATCTGATTTTGGTGTAGACATTCTGGACTCTAAGCAGATGTGCAATAGGATGAGACTCTGGGAACGCTGAAAGGAAGGGAGTGTATTTTGTATATGGGAAGGACACAAATCACTTGCAGGGGGTGCAGAGGATAGACTGGCAATTCAAAACCTTATAGGCTATCTAGGGAGATACATACATGAAAAGTTAAAAATGAGTGTTTATCAATAATTTTAAGTTAATGTTGTAACTGAATAGTATGTATTAGGTTCCATAATCATTCTGAGGAAGCAGACTAAAATGATGTGGCATGAACAAGGAAAAAATCATATTGGAGATTTCATCAGAGTCTATGTTTGAAATATGAGTAAAATTTGATGCTGAGGGGGAATGATTTTGTTGAAAAGGTATGTAAGCAATGGTAAAAAGGCGTAACTACCCGTGCTATATTTAAATCATGCTCATCAGTTAGGTTAGAGCAATTAGGCCAATCTATGAGGACAGGGCGGAGAAGGCAATGGCAAGCCACTCCAGTACTATTGCCTAGAAAATCCCATGGATGGAGGAGCCTGGTAGGCTGCAGTCCATGGGGTCGCTAAGGGTCGGACACGACTGAGCGACTTCACTTTCACTTTTCACTTTCACACATTGGAGAAGGAAATGGCAACCCACTCCAGTGTTCTTGCCTGGAGAATCCCAGGGACAGGGGAGCCTAGTGGGCTTCCGTCTATGGGGTCACACAGAGTCGGACACGACTGAAGTGACTTAGCAGCAGCAGCAGCATGAGGACAGGGATTAAGTGTTTCTTACTTAGCATTATATTTTGAGAGTTTAGCATATTGCCCATGTTCAAATTTAGCTTGGAAAAACAGGTAAAAACAAATTTGTAGAAGAATCATAGAGTGTTTAGTCTATTGACTTTGTCCTATACCAAAGGAGTCAAAGAAGACTTTCAAGATGAGAAGAACACAAGAAAACCATCTAGTATTCATTCCTTCCTAATCTTTAGGAAAACTAAGCTAGTGTCAGACACTCAGAATTCTCTTTACTGTTGTCACCTTATGACCACCTTAAAAATAAGATAAAGCAGACCTCTGCTATTTGTGATTTAACTATTAGTAAAACAACAACAATATAAAAACTGACATAGTTCTATGACTGACTAAATGACATAGTCAGTCATTTAGTTAGTGAGTTCACCCATTCAGCAAGACAAAAGGAGCTTTAGTAAACTAGTCTCCAAGGAATGCAGTAAAAATTTACTTTTTAAACAAAAATAGAAAATGTGGTCTTTTTCAAAAAGTCAGTCAGTAGTTAGTGTGATAAAAGTGAACAGTCAGTCAGTAGTTAGTGTGATAAAAGAAAACAATGGTTTTAGAGCCAAAAAAAAAAAAGTTTTAGTTTCATAAAAGAAAAAAAAGAGAGGACTAGTTAAATTATAAAGTGTAGTCGCTCAGTCGTGTCCGACTCTTTACAACCTCATGTACTGTAACCTACCAGGCTCCTTTGTCCATGGGATTTTCCAGGCAAGAATACTGGAGTGGGTTGCCATTTCCTTCTCCAGGAGATCTTCCTGACCCGGGGATTGAACCTGGGTCTCCCACATTGTAGGCAGACGGTCTACCGTCTGAGCCACCAGGGAAGTCAGTTAAATTATAGCAGAATCTATACAGTGTCAGACTTTATTTTTGGGGGCTCCAAAATCACTGCGGATGCTGATTGCAGCCATGAAATTAAAAGACGCTTACTCCTTGGAAGGAAAGTTATGACCAACCTAGATAGTATATTAAAAAGCAGAGACGTTACTTTGCCAACAAAGGTCCGTCTAGTCAAGGCTATAGTTTTTCCAGTGGTCATGTATGGACGTGAGAGTTGGACTGTGAAGAAAGCTGAGCGCCAAAGAATTGATGCTTTTGAACTGTGGTGCTGGAGAAGACTCTTGAGAGTCCCTTGGACTGCAGGGAGATCCAACCAGTCCATCCTAAAGGAGATCAGTCCTGGGTGTTCATTGGAAGGACTGATGCTAAAGCTGAAACTCCAATACTTTGGTCACGTCATGCGATGAGTTGACTCGCTAGAAAAGACTCTGATGCTAGGAAGGATTGGGGGTGGGAGGAGAAGGAGACGACAGAGAATGAGATGACTGGATGGCATCACCGACTCTGTGGACATGAGTTTGAGTGAACTCCGGGAGTTGGTGATGGACAGGGAGGCCTGGCGTGCTGTGATTCATGGGGTCACAAAGAGTCGGACACGACTGAGTGACTGAACTGAACTGATACAGTCTCAAACTACATCTCTCTTGAATGTTATCGAGTTCTGTACAGGGAAAGCATAAAGGAATAATAAAACTATGGAAATAAACAATATCTGTAAATATAAGGAATATATCAAAATATTTTTGTTAGTGCTAAAGGACTTTTAAAACAATAAACAAAAAAATATTCTCAACTCATCCAACTGTTTAGAAAATCTCTACCCTAAACAGAAATATTTCAAGGTCATAAAAATACACAACATGGAACTCTTACCTCAAATACTTTGTGGAAGAAGACAGAATATTTTAAAGTACACATATCAACCGAATGGACATTACTAGCACAGTTTTCTGTAATTTGGTTTTACCTTTTTCCATCACCAGACGGTGAAAACAATAAACAAATCAAGTATCTGAGAGGAGTAGATCTTTGTAAAAGCTTTCCTTTCATTAAAGCAGATGCCATATGATCTGTAATAATTATGTGTGCTTACTCTTCTTTCAAGTTATTTAATTTTTCCACAAAACCCAATGTTTGAGAAAATAAACAGTTCTCCTTAACTAGCCACACTTCATTCTAATAGGATCAGGAAGAATTAGCTATCAATTTAAAGAAAAATGGTTTATTTTTCTTCACTAAAAAGATTTTGGTAAAAATAGCACACATACTCTCATTATCCAAACAGAGAAATAAAATATCCATAAAGGTTAAATCCTTTTTGTGCTTCTTTTTTAAGGGGAAGATTGGGGGAGCAGAAAGAAAATATTTTCTACCTGCAAGCACATGGCTTAATGCAAAGCATACAGAGGTATATAAAACATGATCCCTGCTATTGAGGAGTTTATAATCAGGCAAAAATTTATGGGTCATTGGAAGGCCAGAAATAGAGAAAGGCTGCTTTAGCTGAGTATGAAAAGATTACTAAAAGTAAATGAGATAAATAAAGCTGGGAAAAACATTTTAGAAAGACTATAACCGATCAGTATGATCAAGGGCTCTGATCAAAAACTCAGAAGTATAAAACAGGTATGAATGTATGAACACAAAGCATAAGGTCAAAAAAAGGGAGTATGTTAGCTAAGTCACTGAGCAGGAAAGGGTTTGGGTAAGACAATGCCATGTTCAATGTGCTTTTCTAATAAACAACCATATAATAGTTCCCTAATAGCTCAGTTGGTAAAGAATCCACCTGCAATGCAGGAGACCCATAGGCTACCCACTCCAGTATTCTTGGGCTTCCCTGCTGGCTCAGCTGGTAAAGAATCTGCCTGCAAGGTGGGAGACCTGGGTTCGATTCCTGGGTTGGGAAAATCCCCTGGAGAAGGGAAAGGCTACCCACTCCAGTATTCTGGCCTGGAGAATTCCATGGACTGTAAAGTCCTTGGGGTGGCAAAGAGTTGGACATGACTGAACGACTAGCACTTGCAGTGTCACACAATAGTTAGAACGATGAATTTGAAGAAGGCAAGACTGGAAGCAAATTTATTGCTAGAGGTGAGGCAAGAGCTGACAAGCATCTTAATGAGAAGAGTAGCAATTTTGAAGAAAAAGATGGGAGAGACTGAAAGAAATATTTAGGTGATTGTGCCTGTGCAGCTCAGTCATGTCTGACTCTTTGCAAACCCATGGACTGTACCTGCCAGGCTCCTCTTTCCATGGGATTCTCCAGGCAAGAATACTGAGTGGGCTGCCATTTCCTCCTCTAAAAGAACTTCCCAATCCAGGGATCAAACCTGTGTCTCCTGCAACTCCTGCAATGGTAGGCAGATTCTTTACCACTGAGCCACCTAAAACCTATCTAAATTTGGTGTTGACTAGATGTGGAAGGTGACAGAAATTCAGGATTACTTCTGTATTTCTAGCTTAGGAAATAACGTATATGGTAATATTAGAATCTGTAAATGGAAATAAAAGAGGAAGAATACAATATGGATGAGGTTGGGGGTGTGGGAAAATAGGAGAAAAGAAGTTAGAAACATGAAGTCATCAGAGAAGACTATAAAGATCCAAATGGCTTTGTCTACTAAGCAGATGGATGTCTAAGTTGGAAGTCAGGGCTAGAGATATAAATTTGAATTATTGGAATACAATGGTAGTTGAGACTCAAAAGTGTATAAGATGTCCAAGGAAAAGAAAGAACTGAAAGAACAATGAAACAGGATGAAATGCTGGAGAATACCAAGGGGGTGTGTAAAGAGGAGGAACTCACAGACATTTGAGAAAGAGCAATTTTAAATACTGATGCTTTCAAATTTGGTGCTGGATAAGACTCTTGAGAGTCCCTTTGACTGCAAGGAGATCAAACCAATCAATCCTTAAGTAAATCAACCCTGAATATTCACTGGAGGGACACATGCTGAAGCTGAAGCTCCAATACTCTGGCCATCTGACATGAACAGACGATTCACTAGAAAAGACCCTGATGCTAGTAAAGACTGAAGGCAACAGAAGAGGACAACAGAGGACGAGATGGTTAGACAGCATCAACGACTCAATGGATACGAACCTGAGCAAACTCTGGGTGATCATGAAGGACTGGGGAGCCTTGCATGTTGCAGTTCACAAAGAGTCAGACACGACTTAGTGACTGAACAAAAATTATAAATATAAAATGTGACACAGATGCCAGTACCCACTAATACTTGTGTGCCTTTCTCCTTTCTTAGAACACACTAAGCTCTTTATCTCAGAATTCTATAGTTAAAGTCATTTTAAAACATTCTGGCTAACAAATTTCTCACATGATCCTCTATGATCTCTCTTCCTTTAGTGGAAGCTTGGAGGCTATACCCTGAAAATGGCATTATCACCTTTAAGGAAGGAGTCCAGTCCCTCCAAGGAAATGAGCAGAGTCCAAACACTGCATGGAATAGCAGCATATTTATCACATGTCTAAATCATGAAAAGAAAAAATCTATGCTATCTGTACCACAAAGCAAGCTATAATTTCATATAAAAAAGTTTTAAGTGTCCAGATTCAACATTAACATAAATTATGTGTCAAATGACAATCAAACTTAATGAATTTAAGAACAGAAACTAAAATTAGAACAAAGCATTTTCATGACCTTATGAAGAATCCCATTTAATCTAATAAAAGTTTCTTTCCTTTAGAATTTGTATTTCTGAGTTTCTAAATTCATAAGGCAGATTTATAAATTTACCAGAGCTTGTACGTTCTTCTTAGAGAAAAACTGAAACATTTCTTTATAAAGTTTTGAGTGCTATCAAAATTATCAATTGTATTTGCATAGTTTATGTAACGTTTACTTTTGTGAAAGTTTCTAAAATCCAAAGTTATTTAAGAAAACATTCAGCATGTATATATTGCTAAATCTTTTGACAACAAAGGACTTCTGAAGTACAGAAAAATGGGAACTAACAGTCATCAATTTATTAATGTATGTTCCCAAAGAGCCTAAAATAAGATCCTCAGTTATACAGAGAATCTAAATATTTTAAATAGTTTTATTCATTAATCATTTATTTTAAAAAATAACATAAGTTAAATATAAAACACTAAAATGACTGTCATGAGTACTCCTATATAATAAACCCAATTAATTTATTTAAATTGTAAGTAAAATCAATCCCAGCAAACCATTTCAAGGAAGCTTTTCTGAGTCAGGATACTATATATTTACAAATATTCTAAAAATATATTTACTAGAATACATATAAATACAGAATTATTTAAAAATCACAAATATTCAAATAGAGGAATACAACAACTATACAAAGAATATAATTTTTAACAACTTAGAAGAAAATCAAAAGATAGTAAACTCATAAAACTTTACATCTGAACACAAACTATTCAAGTACTTATTCTCCCACTAGATTCTCAGTGCCAGAACATTAGGGAATTTTTGTTGAATCAATAAATACACGAGTTTCTTCTGTATTAGAAGGCATACATACTTAATATGTGATTCAACATTCAGTTCAGTTCAGTCACTCAATCGTGTCTGACTCCGCAACCCCATGGATGGCAGCATGCCAGGCCTCCCTATCCATCACCAACTCCCAGAGTTTAGCCAAACTTATGTCCATTGGGTCGGTGATGCCATCCAACGATCTCATCCTCTGTCATCTCCTTCTCCTCCTGCCTTCAATCTTTCCCAGCATCAGGGTCTTTTCAAATGAGTCAGTTCTACGCATCAGGTAGCCAAAGTATTGGAGTTTCAGCTTCAGCATCAGTCCTTCCAATGAATATTCAGGACTGATTTCCTTTAGGATGGACTGGTTGGATCTCCTTGCAGTCCAAGGGAATCTCAAGAGTCTTCTCCAACACCACAGTTCAAAAGCATCAATTCTTCGGCGCTCAGCTTTTTTTACAGTCCAACTCTCAGATCCATACATGACTACTGGTAAAACCATAGCTTTGACTAGATGGACTTTTGTTGGCAAAACAATGTCTCTGCTTTTTAATATGCTGTCTAGGTTGATCATAATTTTTCTTCCAAGGAGCAAGCGTCTTTTAATTTCATGGCTGCAGTCTCTACCTTCAATGATTTTGGAGTCCCCAAAAATAAATTCTGTCACTGTTTCCATTGTTTCCCCATCTATTTGCCATGAAGTGATGGGACCAGACGCCATGATCTTAGTTTTCTGAATGTTGACTTTTAAGCCAACTTTTTCACTCTCCTCTTTCACTTTCATCGAGAGACTCTTTAGTTCTTCTTCTGCCATAAAGGTGGCATCATCTGCATATCTGAGGTTATTGTGCATCATCCAGCCTGGCATTTCTCATGACACACTCTGCACATAAGTTAAATAAGCAGGGTGAGAATATACAGCCTTGACGTACTCCTGTCCCGATTTGGATCCAGTCTGTTGTTCCATGCCTAGTTCTAACTGTTCCTTCTTGACCTGCATACAGATTTTTCAGGAGGCAAGTCAGGTGGTCTGGTATTCCCATCTCTTTAAGAATTTTCCACAGTTTGTTGTGATCCACAGAGTCAAAGGCTTGGCATAGTTGATAAAGCAGAAGTAGAATTTTTTCTGGAACTCTCCTGCTTTTTTGATGATCCAACGGATGGTGGCGATTTGATCTTTGGTTCCTTTGCCTTTTCTAAATCCAGCTTGAACTCTGGAAGTTCACAGTTCTCTTATTGCTGAAGCCTGGCTTGGAGAATTTTGAGCATTATTTTGCTACCATGTGAGATGAGTGCAACTGTGCAGTATTTAACATTACAAATGGAGAAGGCAATGGCAACCTACTCCAGTACTCTTGCGTTGAAAATCCCAAGGAAGGAGGAGCCTGGTGGGCTGCAGTCCATGTGGTCGCTAAGAGTCAGAGACAACTGAGCGACTTCACTTTCACTTTTCACTTTCATGCATTGGAGAAGGAACTGGAACCCACTCCAGTGTTCTTGCCTGGATAGTCCTACAGACGGGGGAGCCTGGTGGGCTGCCGTCCATGGCGTCGCACAGAGTCAGACATGACTGAAGCGACTTATCAGCAGCAGCAACATTATGAATAGTAAATATTACTAGTTAGTTACTCATTTTCTTATTAAGCAAATACAGCTAGCTATTCTTAAAATTTTCATTTCAAAAAACCTTTAAGACAGATTTTTTTTTTCTTTTCTCTACATATAGGAGTCAATTTGTAAGGCCAGGAAAGACTTATTACTCCTTTCATTTTCCCTTTCTTCATTACTGAGCATCGTCTTTTAAGTATTCAGCAGTACTGGTTTGCATCAGAGTATATGAACAAAAATAATACATAGATAAAAAATAAATTTCAAGCTCCCTCTTCCTTTATGGAAGGAACCCTTTGAAGTCACACACTGAAGATAGCAGCAACACTTTTATAAAATGAACTGGGTACCTGATTGGCTCCACAGAGCTAGGCTGAACCCAGACACTCTAAGGAACACCAAAAACTCATTTAAGGCATAATAAATGACCCTGAAACTGGAATTTACAATTTAGAACCTATCTGAAGCAGTGCATCTGTGTTATTGTGTCGTTTGCCTAGAGGAAGCATCTGTAGAGCAACCCAGGAAGCCTCAAAGCGATGATAGAATTTGGGTTGCAATCAAGAAATTCACCATGGCTATGTACAAACATCTCCCTAAAAGTCAAGAAATCTGGATTGAATACTTGCTCTTCCATTAATAACTTATAACTGAGAGCAAACAATTAGACATTTCTAAGTTTTGTATTCTTCATTTGTAAACAGCCAATTACCCAGCAAGGAAAAGAAGCAGACTCACTGAAGCACACAATAAATGTTTGCTTTCAACACGCTTTCACACAAACACCCACCCACTTACTGATGGGATCCCCAGGCAGTGGCAGTGGTAAAGAACCTGCCTGCCAATGCAGGAGACATAAGAGAGATAGGTTCGATCCCTGGGTCGGGAAGATCTCCTGAAGGAGGGCAAGGAAACCCACTCTAGTATTCTTGCCTGGAGAATTCCATGGACAGAGGAATCTGGCAGGCTATGGTCCCTAGGGTCACAAAGATTCAGACACAACTGAAGCAATTTAGTGCACACACACACCCCTACTGACACAAGGGCTCCAAATTCATATATCTGAAGACAGTTATTGTTATGATGTTTGTGGTATAAAAGGCTCTTACAACATTTGTATGTTGGAATTAAAAACAAAATCTACCTTATGAAAAAGAAGCCAAACTAAACAAATCCTGAACAGGCAGGTCTTAGAATATATATATTCTTATGAGTTTGTTTTCTGTAAGATGTTTAGAAGCAGCAATCTATTTTCCCATAAAAGATCCCCAAGCTAGTTAATTTAAATACAACCAAAATATGGATCTAATTTGCATTATATGACCATCATCACTTACAACAAAGAACTCACTGCAACATATATTTAGCATTCCAGCTTAGGGTGGTCCTTGGGAGGTATCTCTCCCTACTAAACTCCAGTAGCTAGAACATAGGGACTTCCTTCCCCCAGTCATGACTCTATCTTTAAACTTATTAGGATGTAGGGCTAGCACATTGGCTACTCTTCTGTACCCATCCCATCTTCACACTCCAGACTCAAGGAACATGTGCATATAATCCCTTGGGACAAGGATGGAACTAGGTATGGCATATAAGGGAAAGGCAAAAAATTGGGCCTCTCTGAAAGGTGACTTAAAAAGTAGGCAGGCACTGGGTGTGACTAAAAAACAAAAATGGTTCCTTTCAAATCTCTCTCTTTCTTATACTGACTACCACTGGAAAACCGAGTAGAGTGAGAGCCATGGATTAGATAGAGAAAGCAGGGCTGAACAACCTTTTGTATTTGCACAACCTTTGTACAAATGGAACCTTTTGTACCGTGGCAACTGGATCAATTTTCCCTTCTACTTCTTTCTGCTCTACTAGTATTATAAACAAGAAAGATGACACTCAATCCTCCCACTAGACTATGAGTTCTTTAAAGACAGACATCATCTCCTGCCCAACTTCATACCCCTGGGGCCTGAAAATCTGGCACACAATAGGTGGTCAAAAAGGTACTGCGTGAATCAATACATATAAAGGTAGAGGATGCTGTACGCTGTCATCCAGAATCCCCTCTGTAACTGAAGGGCTTGTTTTCTGATCTACTGGGAATCCTGCTGGCAGACAGTCCTCAGCTGTCTGCCCTCTTAGGGAACTGGTTTAGCTGAAGAGAGCCATTTTGATCCTGGATCATACTGCTTCAGGGGCAGCCTGCATCTAGGACTGGGGACATAAAGGTCCACCTCCCCTCATCCCAAACTGAAACAATTCTGAGGACCATCTCAGCTTCACAGCATCCTTTGGGGTTGTTGAGACTCATCAAGTTTAATCTCTCCTGTGGAAACCAGGCTTTCTTCCTTTGTATAGCACTGGGCCCCAGAGGCCTCCCTGGTAAATCTGCTGCACTCTGAATTTCCATCTTACAGTCTCCTTTCAAAAATCCAACCAGAGACAAAGTCTGAAAGAGGATGCAGGTCTGATTAGACTTAAACAACCCAAGAAAAGTTACCTGACTTTAAAGTAGAGGTCAGTAAATAAAAAACACTTTACAAAAGCTAAAGAATGAACTCTTTTATTCCTAGCCATCTATTTCCATATCAGCCACTGTAACTAATCAAGAGACCTAGAGTATTTTGAGGACTGTTTCAAAAAAGTAAATTTGTTTTACCATCATGCAAACTACTGATGTTAAATTGTACCAAGTTCAATTTTTGACTAATTTAAAACAAAAAAAATTAAACATTAATGAATTTAGAATAAACATGATATAAAGTACTGCAGAGAAGAGAGCTGTTCTTATCCTGAGTGTTAATCAACATGTAATATGGTAAGGAATTGACTTTCCACTAAAAGTTACTTAATATATTAAGTACAGCACTTTTAGTTACAACTGACAGTTAAGAAATGCAATGCCTACATATAAGTCATTGTTCAAATATGGAGTTACAAAGTACCAGAACTAGTCAAGGCACAACTGAGTTAAGAAAAAAAAACAAAACCTGATGAATAAGTAAGAAAACTATTTGCTTTATTTAGGTGCAGCTCTACTAGTG
The DNA here is from genome assembly GCF_049115385.1 of Moschus berezovskii. NCBI lineage: Eukaryota > Metazoa > Chordata > Mammalia > Artiodactyla > Moschidae > Moschus > Moschus berezovskii. The sequence goes on along the minus strand of NC_142462.1, from coordinate 51,915,514 downwards.
TTCTTGCCTGGAGAATCCTAGGGACAGGGGAGCCTGGTGGGCTGCCGTCTCTGGGGTCGACAGAGTTGGACACGACTGAAGCAACTTAGCAGCAGCAGCAGCAGCTACTTACTGGACACAAGCTATTCTGGTCTCAAATAATACTTTCAGCCTACAAGAATGATTGACAAGGTTTAACTATGCAATCGAGGTTCAAGAATTATTTCAAGCATTTAAGTACTCATTTTTTTAGTTTTCTTTTTAACTGTAAGACTTCTTGCCAGTTTGCTATACTGCATGGTTAGCACTAGTCAGGTTTTCTAATACTACTTAATAATTCATGTTGATTATGAAAATCTGGAAGTTTCACCAAAGTATATAGATAACAATATTCGGCTTTCCTATAGAAGTTAAATGAGTGTGGACTATGTACAGCAAAAGTTTGTTTGTAACTCCTGGAAAATGGTCCAAAAGGCATTTAGCAGATGTGTACACACTACCTGCCAGGATAAGAGATTCTTAATTCTATTAATATCCATATATATTTCAGAAAACATGCCTGGACTTAAATCATCCGCTATGTGGAAATTAAGAAGGGTGCTGAGTGACATTAAATACCAGCATGCCCTCTGCCATATTCAGTTCAGTTCAATTCAGTCGCTCAGTCGTGTCCGACTCTCCGCGACCCCATGAATCACAGCACGCCAGGCCTCCCTGTCCATCACCAACTCCCGGAGTTCACTCAAACTCATGTCCACAGAGTCAGTGATGCCATCCAGCCATCTCATTCTCCGTCGTCCCCTTCTCCTCCAGCCCCCAACCTTTCCCAGCATCAGAGTCTTTTCCAGTGAGTCAACTCGTCGCATGAGGTGGCCAAAGTATTGGAGTTTCAGCTTTAGCATCAGTCCCTCCAATGAACATCCAGGATTGATCTCCTTCAGAATGGACTGGTTGGATCTCCTTGCAGTATAAGGGACTCTCAAGAGTCTTCTCCAACACCACAGTTCAAAAGCATCAATTCTTCGGCGATCAGCTTTCTTCACAGTCCAACTCTCACATCCATACATGACCACGGGAAAAACCATTGCCTTGACTAGACGGACCTTGGTTGGCAAAGTAATGTCTCTGCTTTTTAATTTACTATCAAGGTTGGTCATAATACTTCACCATTATGTTCTCTTCTTTCAATAACACAAAAGTTAACTAAGTAACATTATTTAACTGCAGAGACATGTTTTGAAAGTTGTAAGATTGTATAAAGAACACTGAAAATGGCAGGGCACTGAGAGGATCTGGTGCTAGTACTTAGCCAAAATTAGTATCACTGAATTGCTATAATCTCTCACACAAATGTTTCATTAATTTATTTCGTCCTTTGCTTTCCTATCATAACATAAAACACTCAGAACCCATCTTTAATTTTTAACACTGCTTTCACTTCATCATGCTTTCCTCTGAATATTCCTGCACACATTTCTTTGTTGTCTGTTCTATTTTACAAGGAAATGCATTAAAAATCAGAATTATTTTTAACTTCATGTATAACAACATGATATTCAATTTCTTGACAAAATAAAATTCAGAACATTATGAGTCACTATTTTGTGGGTTTTTAAAGATGATTAGTTTGTAATTAATTATTTAGAGGGACACCTTCCTAATTTGCAGATCCTCCTTCAACTACAAAGAAATAGAGTCATCTCTTAAAATTTGTTACATGGCATATCTAAGATGTATTAGGCCTTTGTCATCTTACCATGAACACTTCCTAATGTAATATCCCCAGCAGCAGAAGACAGAAATGATGATTCTGTATAAAGATACTTGACTTTCAGCAAACCATCTTCAGTAGATATATTAATAGAACTTCCCTGTAGTTTATCTACAGTCACAGTCTAGTAAGAGAAAGATTCAAATCAGTATAAAATGAAGGCTAATAAAAAGTGAAAATGGTACTAACAGAATTAGTTAGCAACTAATATTTACAGCATGCAATCAACTTATTGACTTCAACTCCCCAGCTCTAATTACATGATTACGAGCAACAGTGTATTCTCTGTGGAACAGACCCATTATATTCCTGCATTTATTTAGATCTTCTTTACTTTCTCCTAATAATGTTTTACATTTTCTATGTAGAGTTCTTCATATTTTGTTAAATTTATTCATATTTTATGTTTTCTAAATATCATTATAAAAGGTATTTTTTAAACATAATTTCATCTAATTGGCTTTTGTATTTGACCTTAAATCCAAAACCTCACTAAACTCACTTAATTATAATAATTTACCTGAATTAAAATAATTTTTCTATATGTATAATTACATTGTTTACAAGTGATAGTTTCATTTCTTCCTTTCCAATTCTCATATTGTTTTTCTTGCTCTGTCTTGGCTTATCCAGCTCAGGACTCCAATTCAACAGTGAATAGAAGTGATGAGGTTACAAGTAAGCATCCTTATCTAATTCCTGTTCTCAGAGGGAAAGCTTACAACACTGCATCATTAAGTATGATGTTTGCTATAGAGATCTTCTAGATTCCATTTTGTTAGACTAAGGAAGTTCCCTTTTATTTCATATCTGTTTTGTTGCTGTTCCTGTTTAAATCATGAATGGGTTTAAAATTTTAGCATATACTTTATCGATTTTATTGGACTATGATATGATTTTTCTCCTCTCATCTGTTAATGCAGTAAATAAACTATTATTTCTAGAATTTTTCCCCCTTACATCAAAAGTCAGTAGTTTTACATTGAGCAAAATGGAAATACTTTTATATTTACGTCTAAGCTTCCCTAACAAAATTTAGTAGGCATTTATGTCTCAAATACTGAGCACAAAGTAAAATGAAGATATCTAATTAATGAAGATTCTAAATAAGAACTTCAGATTATCTTTATAGTATTTTAAGCAAATATTTTATAAGCATAAAGTGATTGTTAATATAAAATTGCTGACATAAAAACTAAATCACCAGGAAGGCATGCCACAGTTTTGCCCAGGGTCAGATTCAAGCATTACACTGAGGTATTTAAAGACAGAACATTTTTGTTTCTCAACACATTGGCATCAGTATTATTCAACCTTAACACTTCCTTCAAAAATTGTTGAGTGCAAAATATTATCTAATAAGAATTGAGTTTCAAGAATACTAAAATATGAAAAGAGAAATAAAAGTACCTAGAGGTTGTTATGGTAAGTACACTAGAATTACTTTGCCATCTGGATTTGAAGTATAGAATTTTCTTTTTTAATGGACTTTTATTAGATATGTTAAATACACCCAATTACTTCTTATCTACTACAGTTTCTTTTCACTAATTATGGATTCACAGATTTACTTTAAATCTAGTTTCGATAAATCTGTCAAACAAGGACAGATATTTTACATACATTCAGATCTGTGAGGTTACACATGCTTTGCATTCTTCAGTGTAACAGTAAACGTTTAATATTTCTAAAAAAATTATCCTTTATCTACAAAATTTCTTTATGAAAAGTTGCTTTATGCATAGCTTCAAATTCTCCGAGTATTTCCATAAAGCAGACAAGTATGAATACTCTAACTTTTTATAAACAGTGAGGCTGTTTTAGGGAATACCAAAAGATAAATATTGAAAGAATATTTGAAATTTAAATGAAGTGGCAAAGGAGGAATTTTTGATTAGACTCTCCCCACAATCAAATCAAGCCTTTAAGACATTCCTTATATATTTATGAAAAAGCTAAAAATTTACTTTGTTCATTAAACACTAAATATTTTACCCTTGTAGGAAGCTAAAAAAATATCCTCAAAGCAAATGAAAGCAAGCAAAAATACAACTCTCCCCACCACAATAATATTTTAACCAATCAATAAAATTACTTTAAAGAAATATAAAATTCACTGAGGGCCATATATAATGCATTGTATCAGATACTAACTGGAACAATTAAACTTAGGGCACCAAAGTTTAAATATTGAAGGTCTGATTTATATTAATGGTAATAGCACAAACAGTAAAAAATAGACTCATTTAAACTGTACAGCTTGCTTGTTAAGAAAAGGAGCTATTTAAAGAAAGAACAAAAAGCAGACTCAAAAATACCTTTCTTAGAGAGATATTGCTATAAATTAATCTGCCTTCCTACACAAAAAGAACTTTTTCTCATAAAGTCTAGTTATTATAAATAAACATTATCAAATTAAAATGAAGTTTTAAGGGAAAATTGTGGCCTTGTAGTCCAAACTAAGAAAGGAAGGTCAAATGATAACTATATCATCAATTCATTTAACAATCAGATAAAATGGATTTCTATCTTCTCTGTATCAAACTTAGGATACTGAAATTTATAAAATGATACATAAAGAATACTGTTGAGTATTTATCATGCTCACTTGATTCTCACAATCTTCTTGAGCAAAAAAAAAATACAAACCATCATCCCTATGTTTTCAATAATGAAAGAGTCTCAGTCAAGTTAACTGGGAGGGTTAGGACTTGACAAATTACCTTTCCAGTATTTCATTTACCTCTATCAACATCATCGTCATCAACACTACAACAGAGTTCGCTATGCCAGACACTGTATTAAGTAGTTTATCTATAGTATGTTTTAACTCATTTAATCCTCATGACAACCATCTGAAGTTAACACCATTATTATTATTCCATTTTCCAGAAAACCAAAATACATAGAGGTTAAATAACTAATCTGAAAGTAAAGAGCTTAGTAAGTGGCTGTGCCAGGATTCAAACCCAAGTACGCTGATGCTCAATTTTGTGCTCTTAACCAATTCACTAGGCTATCTCTCAAATATCCAAAACATTTCCACGAAAGCTGTATATTAAAAGTTAATAATATATTTTATAAGCATTTTTTATATAAAGCCCCACAAACTTAGAAATATGTCTTAAAAATTAACACTATACATAATATAAACTAAAAGAAATATCAAAACAGATTTGTTAGCACAACACAAAACTCAGGCAGGAAACAAACAAAAAAAACAGAAAGTAGGAATAAATGAATATTCAATAAACCATGAAAGCTGACAGAAAAGATAAATGATGAGTGGAAACTGTGGCCAAAATATTAAAAACAGTAAATAATTATGATGATTTAAATCTTTGATAGTTACATCTGAACATCAGTATGTACTATTCTACAACTGCAGTTGTCCAATTTCCCTTTTGTACCTCCGTCCGACTCCGTGTGACCCCATAGACGGAAGCCCACCAAGCTCCCCCGTCCCTGGGATTCTCCAGGCAAGAACACTGGAGTGGGTTGCCATTTCCTTCTCCAATGTGTGAAAGTGAAAAGTGAAAGTGAAGTCGCTCAATCGTGTCCGACCCTTAGCGACCCCAAGGACTGCAGCCTACCAGGTTCCTCCATCCATGGGATTTTCTAGGCAAGAGTACTGGAGTGGCTTGCCATTGCCTTCTCTGACAATCAGAGAGGTGAAGCTAAATGCCATCTCAAAACTGCCACATAAAGCCAGGCAGTGTCTTTCAACACTTTTTAAAAAGATATATTTGAATGTTTGGGTTTAAACAGTCTCCCACAGGTTCTAAGGAAAAGGTGATGAAAAGTAAAAAGGTGGAATAATTAGTGTGATAACCTGCTTTGTTTAATTATGCCAACAATAATCTACATATAGGATTCCAGTTCCTCTCTACCAGTCATCTGAGGATAAAGTTGAGTATAGAACTGAACAAATTTATGACGAAAGAGCCATGCAAATTATCTAAGTGTAAAACAAAAGATGGCTTGTGTGCTCAGTCGTGACCGACTCTGCAACCCCATGGACTGTAACTGAGAGGCTCCTCTGTCCATGGAATTTTCCAGGCAAAATACTGGAGTGGGTTACTAGTTCCTATTCCAGGGAACCTTCCTGACCCAGGAATTGAACCTATGTCTCTTTGGTCTCCTGTACTGCAAGTAGATTCTTTACTGCTGAGCCACCAGGAAGCCCCAAAAGGTGGCTTGTGCCTGTGTGCTAAGTCACTTCAGTCGTGTCTGACTCTCTGCAACCCCACTGACTGCAGACCACCAGGGTCTCCTGGCAAGAATACTGGAGTGGGTTGCCATGCCCTCCAGGGGTATGGGATTCTCTAGGCATTAATACTGAAGTGGGTTGCCATGCCCTCCTCCTGGGGATCTTCCTGACCCAGGAATGAAACTGGAGTCTCTCATGCTTCCTGCATTGGCAGAGAGGGGTCTTTACCACTATCGTCACTTGGGAAGCCCAAAAGGTGGCTTACACTTTTCTAAAAGATTCAGTATATTACTGATTATGCTGAAAAAGTGTTGACAATTTATACTTCAAAATCATACCTTTATTCTTAATACTATGTTAAACCACAGAAAGCAGCAACAAAAGTTGAATGAAAAATGCAAACTGTCTTATAAAAATGAAAATTCCAATGGCAAACAAAAGCGTTTGGAAACAGTAATGCTATCTAATGGCACCATCTTGTGGGAAACACTGAAGAAAGTTGAGTTTTGAAATATCCTTCAATTGCCTAAAGGCAAAATAAACAGGTATTGGGTAAAAAAAAATACTCAAACCTAATACTTTGGCCACCTCATGCGACGAGTTGACTCACTGGAAAAGACTCTGATGCTGGGAAAGGTTGGGGTGGGAGGAGAAGGGGACGACAGAGAATGAGATGGCTGCATGGCATCACCGACTCTGTGGACATGAGTTTGGGTGAACTCCGGGAGTTGGTGATGGACAGGGAGGCCTGGCGTGCTGTGATTCATGGGGTCGTGGAGAGTCGGACACGACTGAGCGACTGAACTGAACTGAACTGAACACTAAGAAAAATTTAATTCCAATTATAGTATTACTTGGGGCTCCCCTTGTGGCTCAGCTGGTAAAAGAATCCACCTGCAATCCGGGAGACCTGGGTTCGATCCCTGGGTTGGGAAGATCCCCTGGAGAAAGGGAAGGCTACCCACTCCAGTATTCTGGCCTGGTCAATTCCATGGACTGTATAGTCCATTGGGGTCACAAAGAGTTGGGCACAACCGAGCAACTTTCACTTCACTTCACTTCTTCATAGTATTACTTAATGAATAATTTTAACCCACAATCAAAAAAAAAATCTCTTTGAATCAGAATTAAACATTAAATATTTGGGAAGAAGGCACTGGGAGTTTGGGGTTAGACACAAACTATTACATACAGAATGGATAAACAATAAGGTCCTACTGTATAGCACAGTGAACTATATTCAATATCTTGGGATAAACCATAATGGAAAAGAATATAAAAAAGAATGCATATGTGTATATAACTGAATCACTTTGCTATATAGCAGAAATTACCACAATACTGTAAATGAACTCTACTTCAATTTAAAAAATTTTTAAACAAGTATTAAGTATTTAAAGATATTACTGATTCCAAATAAGGAACTAAATAACAAAAGTTTTAAAACACAAATTTAAAATTAAATTGTATAATATTAAATCATCTCTATTTCAAACTTAAATTTACTAATAAACTAAAATGCATTAAAAAGGGGAAGTTATACCACAAATTTTGTAGAATCTACACTCTATGTGAGCCAACCTGAGACAAAACTGCAACTACTAAAAATGAAAATTTCAATCTTACACTTTTATCTGATGCACGGATATCTATATCTCCATAAACTGTTCCCAGGCAGATCACTTTACCTCCTGTTGTTTGAACATGTAATTTTTGACTCTGAAAGACAAATACAAAATACACATATAGAAAAAGAACATAAATTTGACTTACACTAATAAATATTTAACATTTTATACATTTCTACATTAAACAATGATAATAAAGCAGTAACAGAGGAACTAGGAATGAAATAGAAATGTACTGCTTTGAATAATAACATCTGTGAGAAAAGAATGTCAACTGCTGTTAAAGGGCTTAAATAAAGCTGTTTGGACTAAAGGGAAAAAAAAAGACACTCAGGGGTTTCAGTAGCTTAAATGAACAAAGGGGTGGGAATCAAAGACACTGTGACTGGCTAACTAAACATAAATGATGAAGATGATAACAATAATCAATGTTACTGTTCATCATTATTAATATGAATATTATTAATAACAATGACATCTATGCTAATATCTATGCAAACATTCTCTTTGCATCAGTAACAGTGTTCGCTACTTTACACAAACTAACATTTAATTCTCACAACTCAGAGTGATGCATATTATGTTTGCTGCTGCTGCTGCTAAGTCACTTCAGTCGTGTCTGACTCTGTGTGACCCCATAGATGGCAGCCCACCAGGCTCTCCCGTCCCTGGGATTCTCCAGGCAAGAACACTGGAGTGGGTTGCCATTTCCTTCTCCAATGTGTGAAAGTGAAAAAGGAAAGTGAAGTCGCTCAGTCATGTCAGACTTTTTGCGACCCCATGGACTGCAGCCTACCAGGCTCCTCTGTCCATGGGATTTTCTAGGTAAGAGTACTAGAGCGGCTTGCCATTGCCTTCTCCGATATTATGTTTACAGAGAAAGAAATTCAAGAATCAAAAAGGTTAAACAACTTTATCAGGTGATATACTGGAAAACAGCAAATTATAAACTAACAGAATCAAACTTATACCTCCTGCACTAGAAGGCGAGGTTCTTTACCACTAGCGCCACCTGAGTTCTTGCCCATAGAATATAAGTGGAAATGCTATGTTTAATACCCAGGCTTGTGCTTTTAGAAGAACTGATGTGCCTTCTCTGTGCTCTGGCCCTTCCATCAGGCGAGTGTGTATCACAATAAGGCTTTAATAGATGACAGAGCCAGAAGACGAAAGGAACCTACAGTAAATGAATAGAAATGAGTCACCCACGCAAATGAAAACTAAACTACAGCTGTGTGTGAGCTGTTAGATGGTTTGATCTATTTTTCAGAGTACCTTTCTTCACCTTAATATCTGGATAAGTCTTCAGTTCTACCACAAGTATAAGAGAAAAAGAACAGGTAAATACCAGAGAATGAAAGACAGCAAACAACAGAAAAGTATCTAAAAAGTAGGGGAAAAAGTTCAAAACAATCATATACTTTCTGGTTGCTTTACTCAGAGGAAAAAAAAACAACAGTAAAACTTTAGGTAAAAACAGCCCAGGGATGAAATTCAAAAAATTCAGTAAAAAGGGCAAAATGAACCCCTCTTAAAAAGTTCATTTATGTTACAGCATGGTAGACTACTTCATGCCCACAGAAACATGAGTCAGAAGTCCAATTGTATTTAAGAATACAGTCTTTATCAAGCAGACAAGTAACTCATGAACTTTAAAAAAGATTATCTCCAAAATACCTGAAGGACAGGGAGGCCTGGTGTGCTGCAGTCCATGGGGTCACAGAGTCAGACAGGACTGAACAACAACAAGAGTTCTTAACCAAACTTACATGACATTCTAGAGTCTGCAAAAGTTATGAAATTGTAAGCAAAATTCCATATACATGTATATTTTTTCCAAGTAAATAATCATCCTATTTTCAAAGAAGTCTAAAGCTCAAAAATATTATGGAATAGTTAAAATGTTTAAATAAGTCAGAAGCTATTTAGTATAATATAAACTACTATTACTGCATTTTATTTTTTTATTTTTTTGTATTATTACTGCATTTTAAAAATGCAAGTATGTGGCATTCAATGAGGTAAGAGACTTGCTTGAAAAGTTTACTTATTTATTCCCTAATTATGCTGAAAAAATGTACTACTGCTAGACATTTTGCTTGGACAATAAAGAAAGATGAAAATAGCATAAGCTTGGAATGCAGAAAGACCCAATCAAATTTTAGCTCTATTTATTAACTATGGGAACCTAAATGGGTTCCTCAGTCTCTGATTCTGACAGTTTCTTCCTTGATAAAAAGGAGACAATTCATGGAATAAATGAAGGCTTAGCTAAGTTTCTGGATATATAATAAGAACTCAGTAGACAGTTTTGTTGTTTGTTTGTTTTTGTTCAGTCACTAAGTTGTGTATGACTCTTTGGAGACCCTATGGACTGTAGCCCACCAGACTCCTCTGTCCTTGAGATTTCACAGGCAAGAATACTGGAGTTAGTTGCCAATTCCTCCTTCAGGGGATATTCCCAACCCAGGGATCAGAACCCGTATCTTTCACGTCTCCTGCATTAACAGGCAGATTTTACCACTGAGCCACCAGTAGCTATTATTATTGCTATAAACATCTCATTACATAGATCAAATATATCTCAAATCCTTAAAATGAGTGGAAGAGAAACTTAAAGGCAATCACTAACTAGAAATAATATTATACCATATTTAAAGCTTTAAACCAGGTATTTTATGAAGCGTTCCCATTTGTGAATTTTAGTCAGTTAAATTCTGAGATCTCAAGAATGATTCTCTCAACTCAATTCTCCTAACAATCACTAAGATTCAGTGAACCCAAATTTAATTTTTGAATATTTTTTAACTATTTTATTTGTGGGCTTCTCTGGTGGCTCAGTTGGTAAAGAATCTGCCTTCAATGCAGGGGACCTGGGTTGTATCCCTCGGAGGGGAAGATCCCCTATAGAAGGAAACAGCAACCAAACCCATATTCTGGCCTGGAGAATTCCATGAACAGAGGAGCCTGGTGGCTACAGTCCATGGGGTCACAAAGAGTACAACACAACTGAGCCACTAACACATTCTATTTGCAGGACTGATGTATCATGACTTTTATTCTTTCTAAGAGGTATCCTCGGAGAAGGCAATGGCAAGCCACTCCAGTACTATTGCCTAGAAAATCCCATGGACAGAGGAGCCTGGTGGGCTGCAGTCTGTGGGGTCGCTAAGGGTCGGACACGACTGAGTGACTTCACTTTCACTTTTCACTTTCACACATTGGAGAAGGAAATGGCAACCCACTCCAGTGTTCTTGCCTGGAGAATTCCACGGACGGGGGAGCCTGGTGGGCTTCCGTCTATGGGGTCGCACAGAGTCGGACACGACTGAAGTGACTTAGCAGCAAGAGGTATCCTAAAAAAATAAATAGAAGATTTACTAATTTTTTAAATAGGATAAGCATATTCTATCTTAAAATTACTGTAATGGTCCACTGGGCTCCTTTGTAAATCTAAAATACATTATGGGATCTTAGTAATCTTATTTTTCATATGTCTCAAAACATTTTGCTACTTCATTATCCGAGTAGTTATTTCAATATCATTTTTCAATTATTCCTAACTCTGACAGAAAATGTCTAAAAGAATAAGACAACAGAAGAATGATAACCTTGCTTTGAATGGTGTTTGGTGGTGGTGGTTTAGTTGCTGAGTTGTGTGCAACTATTGCAACCCCATGTACTCTAGCCCGCCAGGGTCCTCTGTCATGGGATTTCTCAGGAAAGAATACTGGAATGGGGTGCCATTTTCTTCTCAACGGGATCTTCCCAACCTAAGAATTGAACCCAGGTCTCCATCATTACAGGAGGACTCCTGCATTGCAGCGGATTCTTTACAGACTGAGCTACTAGGGAAGTTTTGAATGGTGATTCTTAACTAAGGGTGATTTTGCCCCCCTGAGGACAATGTGTGGAGATATTTTTCACTGTCCTAAATGAGGACTGTTTCTTAGCACTTTGTTTACAGAAGCTAGGAATACTGCTACCCACCCTACAGGGCATAGGTCAGCCCCTGACAACAAAAATTTATCCAGCCCAAAATGGCAGTAGTGCCAAAGCTGAAAAATCATTTTTCATGTTATGCACATAATGATAGAAAAAAGAAAAACTTACAAAATAGGTATTTCAGAATTTTCAGATGAATCGAAAGATGATTGCAAAGACAAAGACAGCAGTACAGTAGTACAGTTGCTTCTAACTTTGATTGTGAAACTGAAAATCTAAGACTCTGAGTCTCCAGGGGACAATATTCTAGATGAGTGTTCTGAAATTCAAGCATTGATGAGTGAACAATACGTTTATAAGAACAAAAAGTAACCATGGTATTCTCATCCAGTTAGTCATTCAACATGAAAACCGCAATATGCAATCTTTCACAAGAACTGGAACCATCTCATTTTTCCAAAAGGGTATGTAATCTTTTTTGATATTTGTGCAACTCAATGTATTGAAAAGGATCACATGTGAACAGACGACAAAGGTAGGTGTGTAAACAAAGGTGGCTGGAACAAAACAAATAATGTAAAAAAAAATCTAATGCATCCAATTAATCATTCTAATTAGTGCTTATGAAACTAAAAGTGAAAATGTTTTGCAGTTATGAAGCAGAGATGACTGACTTCTCTTCAACAATACTAACAAAGTTCACAAAAGTATTGAGTTTTGAATATGCAAATATAAGAAGTACCAGTAAGAATAAGCTAAGTTTATCAATATGCATTTGAAATCATTTAGAGCTGAGACACGGAGAAGGCAATGGCAAGCCACTCCAGTACTCTTGCCTAGAAAATCCCATGGATGGAGGAGCCTGGTAGGCTGTAGGTAGTCCGTGGGGTCGCTAAGGGTCAGACACGACTGAGCGACTTCACTTTCACTTTTCACTTTCACACATTGGAGAAGGAAATGGCAACCCACTCCAGTGTTCCTGCCTGGAGAATCCCAGGGACGGGGGACCCTGGTGGGCTTCTGTCTACGGGGTCACACAGAGTCGGACACGACTGAAGTGACACAGCAGCAGCAGAGCTGAGACAAATCTAACTTTAAGAAAATTAAATATAAAAGTGTTACAGCACAAAATGAAGCTTTTGTTGTTTAGCAAAATACCTACTTAATCCTTAAGTAATGGGCTACCTAGTACATTATAATTTTGATTAACAATATTTTAAGCATATTTATAATTCTTAAAGACTTTTCCTTACTCCTTAATAAATGTAAGAAAATCATTCTTTAATTTCTAAAACTTGTTAAGATCTAAGAATAATAAGAATGTATTATGAGTTTTGCTGTACAGTTTGAAATGAAATCTAAATGTAATATGATGAAAATCTCCAAAGTTGCTAGAACCTCTACAGTGTCATAACAAAACTGATTTTAAAACAAAAGTTTTACAAGGAATTTCTAAGTGATGAATAAATGATACTCAATATTTTCAGTAAATGATGTTCAGAATAACAGCCTTCATTAGATGCCATGGTTCACAGTTTAAAGTGTTTTAAAAAATAAGATTAAAACAAAATTAGAAAAATACATATACCTTAACAGACTGTAAGATGCTCGTCCCCTGCTCAGTTTCAATTTTGCAATTATCACACTCAATATTTTGGACCTTTACACAGCCAGACCCTGATGACTGGATATTCAAATCTACAAATGGAAAAAAGAAAATCCAAGTTACTATGGCTAATGGCTCCAAAGCATTTAAGTATCCCGCAGAAACTCAGTTCCTCAGTCATGTTCATAACGTCACAGAATTCTGGAAAGAACACAGTTGTCAGTAGTCTCTCTCTAAAGGTAAGGGACCTCCACCACAGCAGGACCAAATGTAAAGCCCTTTTCTACCAGTTTTTAAAAAGCAGTTATTTCTGTTGGCCTCTATCATCTAAAGAAAGGAAGTAACATAGGAGGTAAGCAAAGGAGGTCCAAGATTCCAAATTCTTATAGGCACACCTGGGAGAGATCATAGAAGCCTCTTTCTCACTGAGAAAATACACACACACAAATTTGAGTAAGAATACAGCAACTTAACATCATTAGGGTGAACTGGATACGTCAGTTAGACAATTCTCTTTTAAAGTTCAAAGATTTGTTTCCAAACCTCCCTCAAATTTAAAGCATACTGTAGAAGAAATGTATGTATCAGTGTACATGATCATGACTAAGGTTTTCAAATCCTACCTCTAACCTTTCATATTATCATGCAGCTGTATCACAAGGTAATCTAAAGTAATAAAAAGAGTAGAACAACTCTGAAAAATTTAGTACTGAATAATATTAAAACCTCAAAATTGTGGATAACAGTAATATACATGAAAAAAGTTTAGAAAATAAGTCATCCTTAGCTTGAAAGTTTAACCTTGTGTGTATGCGTACATGCTGAGTCGTCTCTGACTCTTTGCAACCCCACATACAGCAGACCACCAGGTTCTCTGTCTGTGGAAATCTCCAGACAAGAATATTGGAGCAGGCCACCATTTCCTACACCTAGGGATCTTCTTGACCCAGGGATTAAACCCAAGTCTCTTACATCTCCTGCACTGGCAGGCAGATTCTTTATCACTGCATTACCTGGGAAGCCCAACTTTAACCTTAAATTCAACTTAATATGTAACCTGAGATGTCTCTGTATAAAAATTTAAAACACCAATACTTAATACCTAATTCAAATATTGATGATTTTCCTTAAACCAGACCAGCGAAGTAATGTTGCCCCCAACACAAACGACTGGAGCCTAACACTACAATTCCAATAGTTACGGTATAAAGATCAGCTTCTACAATTGTGTATATGGCAGTCTTTATAAAGGTAATGTTTTGATTTGGATTACTATAAAAAACATAAAAGACAATATGCAAATGTAACTGGCAAATTTTTAGCCATTAAGTAGTGGCTTGATCTCAGGCCACTGAAATTTGATCTCAGGCAGTAAAGACAGGCATGGGGAGAAGAAAACAGATTCTAAATATACTATACCCTCAACAGGTGGGTAGAGAAGTTAAAGCTAGATATTGAGTGGTGGTGGAAGTGAGAAATACATTTAAGGAACTAGATCTGATAGACAGAGTGCCTGAACTATGGACGGAGATTCGTGCTCTGTACAGGAGACAGGGATCAAGACCATCCCCATGGAAAAGAAATGCAAAAAAGCAAAATGGCCATCTGAGGAGGCCTTACAAATAGCTGCGAAAAGAAGAGAAGCGAAAAGCAAAGGAGAAAAAGAAAGACATTACCCTTTTGAATGCAGAGTTCCAAAAAATAGCAAGGAGAGATAAGAAAGCCTTCCTCAGAGATCAGTGCAAAGAAATAGAGGAAAGCAACAGAATGGGAAAGACTAGAGATCTCTTCAAGAAAATTAGAGATACCAAGGGAACATTTCATGCAAAGATGGGCTTGATAAAGGACAGAAATGGTATGGACCTAACAGAAGCAGAAGATATTAAGAAGAGGTGGCAAGAATACACAGAAGAACTGTACAAAAAAGATCTTCACGACCCAGATAATCACAATGGTGTGTCAATCTCTTAGAGCCAGACATCCAGGAATGTGAAGTCAAGTAGGCCCTAGAAAGCATTACTACGAACAAAGCTAGTAGAGGTGATGGAATTCCAGTTGAGCTATTCAAATCCTGAAAGATGATGCTGTGAAAGTGCTGCACTCAATATGCCAGCAAATTTGGAAAACTCAGCAGTGGCCACAGGACTGGAAAAGGTCAGTTTTCATTCCAATCCCAAAGAAAGGCAATGCCAAAGAATGCTCAAACTACCGCACAATTGCACTCATCTCACACGCTAGTAAAGTCATGCTCAAAATTCTCCAAGCCAGGCTTCAGCAATACGTGAACCATGAACTTCCAGATGTTCAAGCAGGTTTTAGAAAAGGCAGGGGAACCAGAGATCAAATCACCAACATCTGTTGGATCATGGAAAAAGCAAGAGAGTTCCAGAAAAACATCTATTTCTGCTTCACTGACGATGCCAAAGCCTTTGACTGCATGGATCACAATAAACTGTGGAACATTCTGAAAGAGATGGGAATACCAGACCACCTGACCTGCCTCTTGAGAAACCTATATGCAGGTCAGGAAGCAACAGTTAGAACTGGACATGGAACAACAGACTGGTTCCAAATAGGAAAAGGAGTACATCAAGGCTGTATATTGTCACCCTGCTTATTTAACTTCTATGCAGAGTAAATCATGAGAAATGCTCGGCTGGAAGAAGCACAAGCTGGAATCAAGATTGCCAGGAGAAAGATCAATAACCTCAGATATGCAGATGACACCACCCTTATGGCAGAAAGTGAAGAGAAACTAAAAAGCCTCTTGAGGAAAGTGAAAGAGGAGAGTGAAAAAGCTGGCTTAAAGCTCAACATTCAGAAAACTAAGATCATGGCATCTGGTCCCATCACTTCATGGGAAATAGATGGGGAAACAGTGGAAACAGTCTCAGACTTTATTTTTTGGGGCTCCAAAATCTATGCAGATGGTGACTGCAGCCATGAAACTAAAAGACTCTTACTCCTTGGAAGGAAAGTTACAACCAACCTAGATAGCATATTAAAAAAAAAAGAGACATTACTTTGCCAACAAAGGTCTGTCTAGTCAAGGCTATGGTTTTTCCAGTGGTCATGTGTGGATATAGGAGTTGGACTGTGAAGAAAGCTGAGCGCCGAAGAATTGATGTTTTTGAACTGTAGTGCTGGAGAAGACTCTTGAGAGTCCCTTGGACTGCAAGGAGGTCCAACCAGTCCATCCTAAAGGAGATCAGTCTCCTGGTGTTCACTGGAAGGACTGATGGTAAAGCTGAAACTCCAATACTTTGGCCACCTCATGTGAAGAGTTGACTCATTGGAAGAGACCCTGATGCTGGGAGGCATTGGGGGCAGGAAGAGAAGGGGACAACAGAGGATGAGATGGCTGGATGGCATCACCGACTCGATGGACATGAGTTTGTGTAAACTCTGGGAGTTGGTGATGGACAGGGGGACCTGACGTGCTGCGATTCACGGGGTCGCAAAGAGTCGGACACAACTGAGCAACTGAACTGACTGAACTGAATGCTATTCTCACGCTTTCATTGAAACAGTTATAGACAAACTGGAGGAACATGAGTTGAGTATGAAGAAAACAACTATGTTGATTTGAGGGGCCTGTGGAATACATACACTGAAACAGTAAAATTGGAAATGGGATTCTGGCTCTAAAAAGAGGAATCACAAATAATGAGGTTTGGGTAGTTCATTTTTATCTGAGCTGCCATAAAATTTTGCTTATCTCTATTTCAATATTCAGTTTATTTTGTACTATCTAATGCATTAGCAAATTTTTCTCCCCACTGTAGACTTTTATATTTTGAGATCAGGGTCTCTTACTCATCTAGGTTAGTTTAAAAAAAAGTTGAGAAGCAATAAAGCATAGTTATAGTTATTCAGCAGACTTCAGTCAGTTCAAATCTCAGCTCCACCACCTTATATCTGAGAGACTACAGGCATATTTTTTGATCTATCCCACTAGAAATTAAGTTTCATGAGGGCATGGATCTCCTCTACTTGTTCACCCATACTAAATAGTCAGTATATGAAACTTGTGATGTACTGTGTTGCTTCAGTCATGTCCAATTCTTTGCCACACTGTGGACAGTAGCCCACCAGGCTCCTCTGTCCATGGGATTCTCCAGGCAAGCGTACTGCAGTGTGTTGCCATGCTGTCCTCCAGGGGATCTTTCTCATCCAGGGGACTGAACCACTGTCCCTAGTCTCCTGCATTGACAGGTGGGTTCTTTACCACTAGGGGGTCAACAAACTTGTTGTATTTCAATTCTGTTATCGAAAATGGTGACAAAAACAGTGTTGATAATATAGTGCAATTGTAATTAGAAAAGATTATCTTAGAAGTGTTATCTGCTATTATGATCATTAATAGTATCTTCCTTCCGTCCTAGGAAGGCAGAGAACCTGGGAAGACTTTCCTAGAGAAGTGTCGCAGAAACTGTGGCTTCCATGTGAGAAATAACATGGAACTCAAAACACCTAGAAAACATATCTGGCCGCCATTATCAATTGACCTTTCTGGGACAATCTAACTATGTGTTTTTCTTCAAAGTCTGCAACTCACAGATAATTTACTTAGGCCAAAATGAATGCTGATGTTTCCAGTAAGAAGCCGGGTGCCTATTAGAAACCAAACACTGGTCCAGATTACATGGAACATACTATAGGCAAGGTTGTTTGGGGAACAGACCCCAGGCCATGAGCAAGGGGAAATGTGGACGGCCTGCCATGCCACTCAATGGATTACCCAGATACTTTAACCCTGAAAAATAAAACACTTTGCTATGGACAAAGTGCAGTAATACAAATAGGAACAAAGTGTCAAAGGACGATAGGACAAAAAAATGTTATGTGGCTTCAATTCAGTTCAGTTCAGTCGCTCAGTCGTGTCCGACTCTCTGCGACCCCATGAATCACAGCACGCCAGGCCTCCCTGTCCATCACCAACTTCTGGAGTTCACTCAAACTCATGTCCATAGAGTCAGTGATGCTATCCAGCCATCTCATTCTCTGTCGCGCCCTTCTCCTCCCGCCCCCAACCTTTCCCAGCATCAGAGTCTTTTCCAGTGAGTCAACAAGATCATGGCATCTGGTCCCATCACTTCATGGGAAATAGATTGAAAAACAGTGGAGACAGTGTCAGACTTTATTTTTGGGGGCTCCAAAATCACTGCAGATGCTGATTGCAGCCATGAAATTAAAAGACGCTTACTCCTTGGAAGGAAAGTTATGACCAACCTAGATAGTATATTAAAAAGCAGAGATATTATATTGCCAACCAAGGTTATGTGGCTTAGGTTATTCCAAATAATGTTTCTATTAGATTTATAAAATTGCTACAACTTAAAACTTAATTCCTAACTGCTCCTCAGAAACCCAAAGCAGAACAGAAAAAAAAGACATAGCTTCTGAAGGGGTCAAGAGTAAATTACGTTGAAAAGTCAGATCCAAAGGGACAAATTAAAAATGCACGTCGGCCTAATTTCAGAAGTTCACAGGGTGTGCCCCGGGCCCCAAACCCGTTTTACAGTCACTTGCCAAACTTCAGGGGCGCGTTCACTTCCACGGACGCCTGGTGGTCGATGACATCAGCCACGATGGTCACCTCCTTCTGCGCCTCGTCGTAGTTCACCTGCAGGCCGGCCAGGGCCCGCGCCCCGCCCTCCACTCCGCTCACTGTGACCAGCACGCGATCGCCGTCTGGGTAGGTGAGGGGGTCCAGGGGCCTCACGGTCAGGTGGCATGGGAGCCGCGCCCGCAGCCGGCCAAAAGGGCTCACCAGCAGCGCCCACTCCTTCAGAATCCCGCGCGCAGGGTCAGACCTAGAGACCTCGGGCTGGGACCCACCTGAGCCGTACAGCCGGGACTGACATGTCCCACATGCCCAGCGCCCGGTGGCGTCGCCGGTCCACACTCTGAGCAGACAGAGCCGGAGGCAGCCCAGCCCCCATCCCGAGAAGGGGAACATGGCGTGCCCCTCTTTCTCCCCCACCCTCTTATCAAGTGGGTTAGTCTCCCCACGTCCAGTCGGCTTGCCGCTGTGCTGACCAAGCCAAAAGGGAGGAACTTGATAAGAGGGTTTGCTGAAGCAACAGCAAGACTGGACACCTCGTTCAGCAATGTAAACGTCAGCTACACGGGTCTGGGCGGCAAACTGGAATTTTAAAGTTCTAAGTATCCATCCTGACCCGAACCCCTCGCCTACTCCCGCCCCTTTCGCAAAGGGCGGTGGGATAGGTAGTTCCAATGGTGGCCAGATGTTGAAGGGCTCGGGCAACTGAGAAACTACATTTCCGAGAAGGCAATGCGCAGGAAGCTAAGGGTAGTTAGAGCAGGTGTTGGACGGAACTCGGAAGGCCTGCGCTTTTCCCTCAAGCCCATTAGCCATTGGAGGACGGTGTTGGGGGTGGGGATCTACACCGGCCCTGGCCAATGGAAAGCGAGGAAATCAAAAGATGGGCCAGGCTGCTTGGTTTCCTTGGATACCAAAGACGCGACTTCTCCGAAGAGGGTGGAGCTTTGGAGTGAGACGGAGGAACATCCACTGAGAAAAATTAGGAGCCTAAATAAGAATCAGGACGAACAGAAGAGCTAAGAAACTGCGCTTTTAAAGGTGAGAACGTGATTTAAAATAGGAGTACCCTCAGTGAGTGGTTAGCTCCAAGCGTCATTAAATTAATGCGGGTTACCCTGGGATGGAGAATACTCCTGCAAGAGGTAAAAGACTCATTAGTGCTCTCAAAGGAAACTCCCTCTTCGAGAGCAAATATAGGAATAGCATTAGCGTCCTGTCTCCTTTCAGACTCTAAATGACCTCGGGCCAGTCATTGAATGTATCTGAGTTTTAACTACTTGCGCTTAAAATTAAGTCAATAACACCTTCTTTGTCTTGCCTCAAAGGTTGTTTTTTGTTTTTTTTTTTTTTTTTAGGGATCAAATGAGATAGTGGATGTAAACACCGGTACACAGGCAGTAAAGTTGCAGTTTATATTAGTTTTATATCTAAAAATCCTAATGAACTGAGTTAAAGTCCTCAGGGGCTCAAGTCACAGAGTTCTTCGCAAGCCATTACCTGTTTAAAAATACAGTGTTTTTCTTAAGTTATCCTTTCCTCCTTTCTGTCCTAGTCCATCTCCCTCCTTATAAAGGCTCACTCATGATGGGTGCGGAGAATGCAATGGCACCCCACTCCAGTCCTCTTGTCTGGAAAATCCCATGGACAGAGGAGCCTGGTAGGCTGCAGTCCATGGAGTCTCGAAGAGTCGGACACGACTGAGCGACTTCACTTTCACTTTCCTGCATTGGAGAAGGAAATGGCAACCCACTCCAGTGTCCTTGCCTGGAGAATCCCAGGGGCGGGGGAGCCTGGTGGGCTGCCGTCTATGGGGTCACACAGAGTTGGACATGACTGAAGCGACTTAGCAGCAGCAGCAGCATGATAGGTGCAAGCTTTTAGGTTCATCAAGTTCCCACTGTCCTTGGCTTTGTGTTTCACTTCATCATAATTATTCAAACTGATCTTCAAACTGTCTTTTTAATAAAATCCCACAGGAATAACCTTGCAAAAGGCATTGGTTTAAGCATGTTGAGAATGCACTCAACTTAGTTGTTCAGTTCAGTTCAGTCGCTCAGTCATGTCTGATTCTTTGCGACCCCATGGACAGCAGCACACCAGGCCTCCCTGTCCATCACCAACTCCCGGAGTTTACTCAAACACATGACCACTGAGTCGGTGATGC
This sequence comes from Moschus berezovskii, assembly GCF_049115385.1. Classification (NCBI taxonomy): domain Eukaryota; kingdom Metazoa; phylum Chordata; class Mammalia; order Artiodactyla; family Moschidae; genus Moschus; species Moschus berezovskii. The sequence goes on along the minus strand of NC_142462.1, from coordinate 51,894,642 downwards.
CATCCAACCATCTCATTCCCTTCTCCTCCTGCCTTCTATCTTTTCCAGCATCAGGGTCTTTTCAAATGAGTTAGCTCCTCCCATCAGGTGGCCAAACTATTGGAGTTTCAGCTTCAAAATTAGTCCTTCCAATCAATATTCTGGACTGATTTCCTTTAGGATGGACTGGTTGGATCTCCTTGCAGTCCAAGGGACTCTCAAGAGTCTTCTCCAATACCACAGTTCAAAAGCATCAATTCTTTGGTGCTCAGCTTTCTTCACAGCCCAACTCTCACATCCATACATGACCACGGGAAAAACCATAGCTTTGACTAGACGGACCTTGGTTGGCAAAGTAATGTCTCTGCTTTTTAATATGCTATCTAGGTTGGTCATAACTTTCCTTCCAAGGAGTAAGTGTCTTTTAATTTCATGGCTGCAATCACCATCTGCAGTGATTTTGGAGCCTCCCAAAATAAAAATCTGACACTGTTTCCCCCTCTATTTCTCATGAAGTGATGGGACCAGATGCCATGACCTTAGTTTTCTGAATGTTGAGCTTTGAGCCAACTTTTTCACTTTCCTCTTTCACTTTCATCAAGAAGCTCTTTAGTTCTTCTTCACTTTCTGCCATAAGGGTGGTGTCATCTGCATATCTGATGTTATTGATATTTTTCCTGGCAATCTTGGATTCTAGCTTGTGCTTCATCCAGTCCAGCATTTCTCTTGATGTACTAGGCATATAAGTTAAATAAGCAGGGTGAGAATATACAGCCTTGATGTACTCCTTTTCCTATTTGGAACCAGTCTGTTGTTCCATGTCCAGTTCTAACTGTTCCTTCTTGACCTGCATACAGATTTCTCAAGAGGCAGGTCAGGTGGTCTGGTATTCCCATCTCTTTCAGAATTTCCACACTTTGTGGTGATCCACACAGTCAAAGGCTTTGGCATAGTCAATAAAGCAGAAATAGATGTTTTTCTGCAACTCTCTTGCTTTTTTGATGATCCAACAGATGTTGGCAATTTGATTTCTGGTTCCTCTGCCTTTTCTAAAACCAGCTTGAACAACTGGAAGTTCATGGTTCATATACTATTGAAGCCTGGCTTGAAGAATTTTGATCATTACTTTGCTAGCTTGTGAGATGAGTACAATTGTGCAGTAGTTTGAGTATTCTTTGGCATTGCCTTTCTTTGGGATTGGAATAAAAACTGACCTTTTCCAGTCCTGTGGCCACTGCTGCTTCTGCTAAGTCGCTTCAGTTGTGTCCAACTCTGTGCGACCCCATAGATGACAGCCCACCAGGTTCTGCCGTCCCTGGGATTCTCCAGGCAAGAACACTGGAGTGGGTTGCCATTTCCTTCTCCAATGCATGAAAGTGAAAAGTGAAAGTGAAGGCGCTCAGTCAGTGGCCACTGCTGAGTTTTCCAAATTTACTGGCATACTGAGTGCAGCACTTTCACAGCATCATCTTTTAGGATTTGAAATAGCTCAACTGGAATTCCATTATCTCCACTGGCTTTATTTGTAATGATGTTTCCCAAGGCCACTTGACTTCACATTCCAGGATATCTGGCTCAAAGTGATGTTCACACTATTGTGATTATCTGAGTTGTGAAGATCTTTTTTGTACAGTTCTTCTGTGTATTCTTGTCACCTCTTCTTAATACCTCTGCTTCTGTTAGGCCCATACCATTTATGTCCTTTATTGAGCCCATGTTTGAGAAAAGTTCCATTGGTATCTATAATTTTCTTGAAGAGATATCTAGTCTTTCCCATTCTCTTGTTTTCCTCTATTTCTTTGCACTGATCACTGAGGAAGGCTTTCTTATTTCTCCTTGCTCTTCTTTGAAACTCTGCATTCAAATGGGTATATCTTTCCTTTTCTCCTTTGCCTTTCTTTTTTTTTTCAACTTGAAATGTTTACTTCATTTTTTTTCCTTTTTTTATTGGAGGCTAATTACCTTACACTATTATATTGGTTGGTTTTGCCATACATTGACATGAATCCGCCCCGGGTGTACATGTGTTCCCCTTCTTGAACCCCCCTCCCACCTCCCTCCTCCCCATATCCTCCCTCTGGGTCATCCCCGTACACCAGCCCTGAGCATCCTGTATCATGTGTTGAACCTGGACTGGTGATTCGTTTCACATATGATAATATACATGTTTCAATGCCATTCTCCCAAATCATCCCACCCTCACCCTCTCCCACAGATTCCCAAGACTGTTCTATTGTAGCCTATTATACAGAGTGAAGTAAGCCAGAAAGAAAAACACCAATATAGTATACTAACGCATATATCGGAGAAAGCAATGGCAAGCCACTCCAGTACTCTTGCCTAGAAAATCCCATGGACAGAGAAGCCTGGTAGGCTGCAGTCCATGGGGTCGCTACTAGTCGGACACGACTGAGTGACTTCACTTTCACTTTTCACTTCACTTTCACTTCACTGGCAACTCACTCCAGTGTTATTGCCTGGAGAATCCCAGGGATGGCAGAGCCTCATGGGCTGCCGTCTATGAGGTCGCACAGAGTCAGATATGACTGAAGCGACTTAGCAGCAGCAGCAGCAGCAACGCATATATATGGAATTTAGAAAAATGGTAACCTTAACCCTGTATACGAGACAGCAATAGAGACACAGGTGTATAGAACAGTCTCCTTTGCCTTTCATTTCTCTTCTATTCACAGCTATTTGTAAGGCCTCCTCAGACAGCCATTTTGCTTTTTTGCATTTCTTTTTCTTGGGGGTGGTCTTGATCCCTATCTCCCGTACACTGTCACGAACCTATGTCTATAGTTCATCAGGCAGTCTATCAGATCTAGTCCCTTAAATCTATTTCTCACTTCCACTGTATAATCATAAGGGATTTGATTTAGGTCATATCTGAATGGTCTAGTAGTTTTCCCCACTTTCTTCAATTTAAATCTGAATTTGGCAATAAGGAGTTCATGATCTGAGCTACAGTCAGCTCCTGGTCTTGTTTTTGCTGACTGTATAGAGATTCTCCACCTTTGGCTACAAAGAATATAATCAGTCTGATTTCGGTGTTGACCATCTGGTGATGTCCATGTGTAGAGTCTTCTCTTGTGTTGTTGAAAGAGGGTGTTTGATATGACCAGTGTGTTCTCTTGGCAAAAGTCTATTAGCCTTTGCCCTTCTTCATTTCGTGCTCCAAGGCCAAATTTGTCTATTACTCCAGGTGTTTCTTGACTTCCTACTTTTACATTCCATTTCCCTATAATGAAAAGGACATCTTTTTTGGGTGTTAGTTCTAGAAGGTCTTTTAGGTCTTCATAGAACCGTTCAACTTACACATGGCAAATATTTTTAGATTAAATAGGAAACCCTAATAGATGATTTCATTATGGTATGGTAATTTTGTTACGGTGATTTTTCTGATGCACACCAAGTCAGTGGAATTGGCAGCTGAACAATAATTGTCTATGTGGCAAAAGTCATTGCTTTACTATTTTCAAATAAAATAAAACTGACCAAAACCATTACTTTTTGGATCATCTGAGCTTTAAAATGGAGATTATGTACATTAAGTTTAACATAAGATATTAAAAAGTTAGTGATACTTTTATAAGTCTGATGTCATGTAGCAAGTCTGTCCACATATCAATAATAACCAATAAAAGTACCACCTTCCACCTTTATGACATTATAGTTTTCAGAGCATGTTCACATGTATCATCTCATGGTATCCTCACAAAACACTCTGTGTTTAGCAGGGCAAGTATTGTTATGCTTACATTATTGATGAAGAAACAAGTTTTGAAAGATTAAGAAACAATTAGAAGGTCTGACCCTCTCACCACTCTACTAAAAGGTCCTTCTATCTTCCTAACACCTTTGGAGAAAAAAAAAGTATTTACGAAATGAATAGAAAGTTGTATATAACTTCCTCCCATATTTAGAGTTTACTTGTAAAATATTTTTGCACAGTCAGTTTTTTAAAAGCCATTCCTGCAGTCATGAACATGCAGTGCTGATAGGAGTATGTTCTTAAAACTTTCAGAGTTCAGTTTAGCAATATGCATAAAGCACCTTAAAAATGTGTGTATCCACGACCTAGAAATTGTACGTAAACATACAATTAGGGATATTCACAAAAACTTACATTCAAGGAATTTTTTTTACAGAATTACTTATGATAATAAAGAACTGAAGCAACTTAAATGTCCAAATATAGGAGGGTGTTACATAATTTGTGAACATCTGAAATATTATGCAATAACTTAAAATTATATTTTGAAGACTGTTCAATTATATGTGAAATATTCTACAACATAAAGAAAAACCTATAATTCTCCTTCTTTGTATGGAAGAACTACACTCACATCTACCACACTCACATAACTTCCCTTCTGACACTTCCAATCATCTAATGTGTGGAGGTTTTCCCCTCAACAAAAAGCAATTTCTATGATACCAGCTGGATGTCCTGCAATTCAACTCAATTCTGACACTAATGTTAGATCCCATAGGTTAGGGGTTCAATTCCACAAAACTGCTCCCACCCACCTCAGATGCCAATCACAAGTAGGAGGTCCTCAGGTTACCCACAACTTCTATCCCATTCGGCTAGAAATTGGAGATTCCCACAAGCCCCTCCTCAGATTCAATTAATTTGCTAGCGTGGCTCACAGAAATTGGGAAAATACTTGAATTTACCACTTTACTAAAGGATTAGTAAAGGATACAGATGAACAGTCAGATGAAGAAGCACAGAGGGTGAGGCCTGGGAGGGTCTGGACTGCAGGAGCCTCTATCCCCGTGGAGTCAGGATGTGTTCCTCTCCTGGTGTGGATGTGTTTACCAATCTAGAGGCTCTCCAAACTGCATACAGTCTGACTGTTATGGAAGCTGCATCATGTAGGCTTATCAACTCCATTTTCAGTCCTTCCTTCTCAAGAAACTTGAGGGCAGAGCTGTAGTTCCAACCTTCAAATCATGTCTTGTTTTTTCTAGTGACCAGACCTCATCCAGGAGTCTATCCAAAGGCACTTCATTAAAACAAAAGACACTCCTATCACCCAGGAAATTATAAGAGCTCAGGAGACCTTTTTTGGGAGCCAAGGGCAGAGACTAATAGATTATATATTGTTCTGTTATCTCACAATAATGTTAAGGGACGTGAGTAGAATATCAAATTGTATGTATAGTGTATGATCTCAGCTCTATAATAAAAATAACAGGAATTTTAACATAAAACTATATTTAAAAATATATTCCATAGAGACAATTATAGGGAAACACAGCTTGATAACAATGGTTATCTCTAAGTTTTTTTGTGAGTCTTCAATAGTGAATATATATTATATTTATAATAAAACAATTTAGATGCATTTCTTAGCATGCATTGTTTCCTAAGACTGACTCAAATAATTAAATAGGTAGAGGATTTCTTACCATCTAAATGCCCATGAATATTTTACTTAATAATTAATATTCAGTAAGTGTACAATTTAATATAGCATGATGAAATTCTGTCTGAGATATTTTATATTTAACTATTCTGATAGTTAAAGCCGTGGTTTAAGCAGCTGTTTCATAAGCTAGCCTAGTGATTAATTTTGACACCTCATTCTGTGATGAAGACTTAACATACTCCAGACAGCCTAATGGAACAAATTCATTCTATACTGGACAATACATTCTGCGAAGTAAAGGAGAGTCTCTCATTGAGTGGCTGAGTCTTTTAAAGTGTTGGGGCAGGGAGGGTGGGGCCCCTGCAGCTGGGAGTCCTGGTCCGCCTAGGGCTCTTTAAACTTTGCATTTGGCTGAAGTACACCAGGTCCTGATCACCCTCAGGAGATTCCCTTCCATGTGTCTTCCATCCCCTTCACAGGGGCCAGCTGCTGTGATTTACAGAAAGTCCTTCCTGGAGGACTTCCTTCCTTCCCATCATCAGCTCCCAAGGCTCTCAGGCTACAAAGTCGTGAAGATTCAAGGCTTTTTGTGGATGATAGGAAACGGTCCTCACATTAAGTTCTGTGGACTGAATCTATTCAGAAAGGGATCTCTCTCAAGTTTTAAAAAAGGGAAATTTACTTTCCTCGTGCTACAGAAATAGGAAACTTAAAAGATTTCTGCTTGAACATCCAATAACTCACAACTGTAAGGTCACATACAAGGATAAGTATTGTTATAAGTAATTTCATTACAGCATTTAAAAAATGCCAGTTAGGTTTTATTAGTTTCAGAGCTCTACAACTCTTACACCCTATGAATGACAGATGACACTTGAATGAAATCAGCACCTGTCTTCCATCTTACAAGATGCTCTGAGTGATATCAGTCACAAAAAGCACCTGTGGACAGCCACAGCAGGCTGTCACAAAAGCAAAAAGAAAACCTACTGGCTAGGAGAAAATATCTGCAAACAATGCAACCAATAAGGGCTTAGTTTCCAAAATATTTGCAAACAATGCAACAAATAAGGGGCTTAGTTTCCAAAATATACAAGCAGCTCACACAACTCAACAAAAAAAATAAACAATGCAATCCAAAACTGGGTAGAAGACCTAAATAGAAATTTCTCCAAAGAAGAAATACAGATGGTCAGTAGGCACATGAGAAGGTGCTCATCACTAATAATTCCGTCCGTTCTGTTCCGTTCCGTCGCTCAGTCGTGTCTGACTCTTTGCGACCCCGTGGACTGTAGCCTACCAGGCTTCTCCGTCCATGGGATTCTCCAGGCAAGAATACTGGAGTGGGTTACCGTTTCCTTCTCCCGGGATCTTCCCGACCCAGGGATCGAACCCAGATAATTAGAGAAATGCAAATCAAAACTACAATGAGGTACCACCTCACACCAGTCAGAATGGTCATTATTAAGAAATCTACAAATAACAAATGCTGGAGAGGGTGTGGAGAAAAGGGAACCCTATACTGACAGTGGGGATGTACATTGGTGTAGCTCCTGTGGAAAACAGTATGGAAGTTCCTCAGAAAAGAATTATCCATATGATCCAGCAATCCCACTCCTGGGCATATATCCAGACAAAACTATAATTCAAAAAGATACATTCACCCCTATGTTCATAGCAGCACTATTCATGATGGCCAGGACATGGAAACAACCCTAAATGTCTATCAATAGATGAATGGATAAAGAAGATGTGGTACATATAAACAGAAGAACACTACTCAGCCATAAAAAAGAATGAAAAAATGGCATTAGCAGCAACATGAATGCAGCTAGAAATTATCATACTAAGGGAAGTAAGTCAAATACAGAAAGACAAATACCATATGATGTCACTTATATGTGGAATCTAAAATATGACACAAATGAAACTATCTATGAAACAGAAACAGAATCACAGACATAGTGAACAGACTGGTAGCTGCCAAGGGGGAGGGATGGAGTGGGAGGTTGGGGTTGGCAGATGCAAACTTTTATATAAGAATGGATAAATAACAAGATCCTACTGTAAAACACAGAGAACTATATTCAGTATCCTATGATAATCATAATGGAAAAGAATATATATATCAATAATGTATATATATAGATGTATAACTGAATCACTTTGCTGTACAGCAGTAATTAACACATTATCAACTACAAGCGTTAGTCACTTAGTCACATCTGACTCTTTGCAACCCTGTGAACTGCAGCTCTCCAGGCTTCTCTGTCTATGGAATTCTCCAGGCAAGAATGCTGGAGTAGCCATTCCCTTCTCCAGGGGATCTTCCTGACCCAGGGATCGAACCCAGGTCTCCTGCATTGCAGGCAGATTCTTTACCATCTGCTGCTGCTGCTAAGTTGCTTCAGTCTTGTCCAACTCTGTGCGACCCCATAGATGGCAGCCCACCAGGCTCCTCTGTCCCTGGGATTCTCCAGGTAACAATGCTGGAGTGGGTTGCCATTTCCTTCTCCAATGCATGCATGCATGCATGCTAAGTCGCTTCAGTCATGTCCTACTCTGTGCAACCCTATGGACAGCAGCCCACCAGGCTCCCCTGTCCACAGGATTCTCCAGGCAAGAATACTGGAGTGGGTTGCCATTTCCTTCTCCCTTTACCATCTGATACTTCATTTTAAAAAAATTTTTTTATTGGAGGCTAATTATTTTACAATATTATATTGGTTGGTTTTGCCATACATTGACATGAATCCACCCCGGGTGAACATGAGTTCCCCTTCCTGAACCCCCCTCCCACTTCCCTCCTCTCCTTATCCTCCCTCTGGGTCATCCCCGCACACCAGCCCCAAGCATCCTGTAACATGCATCGACCCTGAATTGGCGATTCGTTTCACATATGATAATATACATGTTTCAATGCCATTCTCCCAAATCATCCCACCCTCACCCTCTCCCACAGAGTCCAAAGACTGTTCTATACATCTGTGTCTCTTTTGCTGTCTCGTATACAGGGTACCCGGAGAAGGCAATGGCAAGCCACTCCAGTACTATTGCCTAGAAAATCCCATGGATGGAAGAGCCTGGTAGGCTGTAGTCCATGGGGTCGCTAAGGGTCGGACACGACTGAGCGACTTCACTTTCACACATTGGAGAAGGAAATGGCAACCCACTCCAGTGTTCTTGCCTGGAGAATCCCAGGGACTGGGGAGCCTGGTGGGCTTACGTCTATGGGGTCACACAGAGTCGGACACGACTGCAGTGACTTAGCAGCAGCATACAGGGTACCATCTGATACTTCAACAAAAAATTCAATAAATGAACAGCAGAGGGCATTAGAGACTTTTCAGAAAAAAAAAGTAACCTACAGAGAGGATTCTGTAATTCACTTTAAGTGAGGGGTGCCCTAGGAATTTGCTAACTTAATTATAAACTTTTGAAATAAATATATCTTACAACTTCTGTTCTTCTTACAAAATCTTAATAAACTCAATAATCTAGAGTAATAACTATAATACTAAGAAATAGTTAATGAATATGTAGGTAATCCCATTTGAAATCCCATGTTATTTGTTTTGATGCAGATGATGTACCAGAAAAAGCTGGTTACTTAATGTAGTCAAATTTCCCTCACATTGAACACCTTGAGAAATCATCTAGTTTACAAATATCTTTTTTTTTTTAATTTATTTTACTGGAGGCAAATTACCTTACATTAATATTGGTTGGTTTTGCCATACATTGACATGAATCCGCCCCGGGTGTACATGTGTTCTCTTTCTTGAACCCCCCTCCCACCTTCCTCTTCCCCATATCCTCCCTCCATGTCATCCCCGTGCACCAGCCCCAAGCATCCTGTGTCATGCGTCAAACCTGGACTGGTCACTTATGATAATATACATGCTACAATGCCGTTCTCCCCAATAATCCCACCTTCACCCTCTCCCACAGAGTCCCAAAGACTGTTTTATATGCCTATGTCTCTTTTGCAGTTTCGTATACAGGGTTCAGGTTACCATCTTTCTAAAGTCCATATATATGCGTTAGTATACTGTATTGATGTTTTTCTTTCTGGCTTACTTCACTTTGTATAATTGGCTCCAATTTCATCCACCTCATTAAAACTGATTCAAATGCATTCTTTTTGATGACTGAAAAATACTCCATTGTGTATATGTACCAAAGCTTTCTTATCCATTCATCTGCAGATGGACATCTAGGTTGCTTCCATGTCCGGGCTATTATAAACAGTGCTGCAATGAACATTGGAGTACATGAGTCTCTTTCAATTCTGGTTTCCTCTGTGTGCATGCCCAGGAGTGCGATTGCTGGATCATATGGCAGTTCTATTTCCAGGTTTTTGAGGAATCTCCACACTGTTCTCCATAGTGGCTCTACTAGTTTGCATTCCCACCAACAGTGTAAGAGGGTTCCCTTCTCTCCACACCCTCTCCAGCATTTATTGCATGTAGACTTTTGGATAGCAGCCATTCTGACTGGTGTGAAATGGTATCTCATTGTGGTTTTGATTTGCATTTCTCTGATGATGAGGAATGTTGAGCATTTTTTCATGTGTTTGTTAGACATCTTTATGTCTTCTTTGGAGAAATGTCTGTTTAGTTCTTTGGCCCATGTTTTGATTGGGTCACTTAGTTTTCTGGAATTGAGCTGCAGGAGCTGCTTGTATATTTTGGAGATTAATCCTTTATCAGTTGCTTCATTTGCTATTATTTTCTCCCATTCTGAAGGCTGTCTTTTCACCTTGCTTAGAGTTTCCTTTGCTGTGCAGAAGCTTTTGATTTTAATTAGGTCCCATTTGTTTATTTTTGCTTTTATTTCCAATATTCTGGGAGGTGGGTCTTGGAGGATCCTGCTGTGATTTATGTCGGAGAGTGTTTTGCCTACATTCTCCTTTAGGAGTTTTATAGTTTCTGGTCTTACATTTAGCTCTCTAATCCATTTTGAGTTTATTTTGGTGTATGGTGTTAGGAAGTGTTCTAGTTTCATTATTTTACAAGTGGCTGACCAGTTTTCCCAGCACCACTTGTTAAAGAGACTGTCTTTTCTCCATTTTATATTCTTGCCTCCTTTGTCGAAGATAAGGTGTCCATAGGTGCGTGGGTTTATCTCTGGGCTTTCTATTTTGTTCCATTGATCTATATTTCTGTCTTTATGCCAGTACCATACTGTCTTGATGACTGTGGCTTTGTAGTAGAGCCTGAAGACTGGCAGGTTAATTCCTCCAGTTCCATTCTTCTTCTTCAAGATTGCTTTGGCTATTTGAGGTTTTTTGTATTTCCATACAAATTGTAAGATTATTTGTTCTAGTTCTGTGAAAAATATCGTTGGTAGCTTGATAGGTATTGCATTGAATGTATAAATTACTTTGGGTAGTATACTCATTTTTACAATATTTATTCTTCCAATCCACGAACATGGTATATTTCTCCATCTATTAGTGTCCTCTTTGATTACTTTCACTAGTGTTTTATAGTTTTCTATGTACAAGTCTTTTGTTTCCTTAGGTAGATATATTCCTAAGTATTTAATTCTTTTCGTTGCAACAGTGAATGGAATAGTTTCCTTAATTTCTCTTTCTATTTTCTCATTATTAGTGTATAGGAATGCAAGGGATTTCTGTGTGTTGATTTTATATCCTGCAACTTTACTGTATTCATTGATTAGCTCTAGTAGTTTTCTGGTAGAGTCTTTAGGGTTTTCTGTGTAGAGGATCATGTCATCAGCGAACAGTGAAAGTTTTACTTCTTCTTTTCCAATTTGGATTCCTTTTATGTCTTTTTCTGCTCTGATTGCTGTAGCCAAAACTTCCAGAACTACGTTGAATAGTAGTGGTGAGAGTGGGCACCCTTGTCTTGTTCCTGACTTTAGGGGAAATGCTTTCAGTTTTTCACCATTGAGGATAATGTTTGCTGTGGGTTTGTCGTATATAGCTTTTATTATGTTGAGATATGCCCCTTCTATTCCCACTTTCTGGAGGGTTTTTATCATAAATGGATGTTGTATTTTGTCGAAGGCTTTCTCTGCATCTATTGAGATAATCCTATGATTTTTATTTTTCAGTTTGTTAATGTGGTGTATTACGTTGATTGATTTGCGGATATTGAAGAATCCTTGCATTCCTGGGATAAAGCCCACTTGGTCATGATGTATGATGTTCTTAATGTGTTGTTGGATTCTGAGTGCTAGAATTTTGTTAAGGATTTTTGCATCTATGTTCATCAGTGATATTGGCCTGTAGTTTTCTTTTTTTGTGGGATCTTTACCAGGTTTTGGGATTAGGGTGATAGTGGCCTCATAGAATGAGTTTGGAAGTTTTCCTTCCTCAGCAATTTTCTGGAAGAGTTTGAGTAGAATAGGTGTTAGCTCTTCACTAAATTTTTGGTAGAATTCAGCTGTGAAGCCGTCTGGACCTGGGCTTTTGTTTGCTGGAAGCTTTCCGATTACTTCCTCTATTTCCGTGCTTGTGATGGGTCTGTTCAGATTTTCTATTTCTTCCTGGTTCAGTTTTGGAAAGTTGTACTTTTCTAAGAATTTGTCCATTTCTTCCAGGTTATTCATTTTATTGCCATATAATTGCTGATAGTATTCTCTAATAATCCTTTGTATTTCTGTGTTGTCAGTTGTGATCTCTCCATTTTCATTTCTAATTTTATTGATTTGGTTCTTCTCCCTTTGTTTCTTGTTGAGTCTGGATAGTGGTTTGTCATTTATTTACCTTCTCAAAGAACCAGCTTTTGGCTTTGTTGATTTTTGCTATGGTCTCTTTTGTTTCTTTTGCATTTATCTCTGCCCTAATTTTTATGATATCTTTCCTTCTGCTAACCCTGGGGTTCTTCATTTCTTCCTTTTCTAGTTTCTTTAGATGTAGGGTTAGGTTATTTAGTTGACTTTTTTCTTGTTTCTTGAGGTGTGCCTGTATTGCTATGAACTTCCCCCTTAGCACTGCTTTTACAGTGTCCCAGAGGCTTTGGGTTGTTGTGTTTTCATTTTCATTCATTTCTATGCATATTTTTATTTCTCTTTTGATTTATTCTATGATTTGTTCATTATTCAGCAGCATGTTGTTCAGCCTCCATATGTTGGCATTTTTAATAGTTTTTCTCCTGTAATTGAGATCTAATCTTACTGCATTGTAGTCAGAAAAGATGCTTGGAATGATTTCAATTTTTTTGAATTTACCAAGGCTAGATTTATGGCCCAGGATGTGATCTATCCTGGAAAAGGTTCCGTGTGCGCTTGACAAAAAGGTGAAATTCATTGTTTTGGGGTGAAATGTCCTATAGATATCTATTAGGTCTAACTGGTCTATTGTATCATTTAAAGTTTGTGTTTCCTTGTTAATTTTCTGTTTAGTTGATCTATCCATAGATGTAAGTGGAGTATTAAAGTCTCCCACTATTATTGTGTTACTGTTAATTTCCCCTTTCATACTCGTTAGTAATTGTCTTACATATTGCAGTGCTCCTATGTTGGGTGCATAAATATTTATAATTGTTATATATTCTTCTTGGATTGATCCTTTGATCATTATGTAGTTTCCTTCTTTGTCTCTTTTCACAGCCTTTGTTTTAAAATCTATTTTATCTGATATGAGTATTGCTACTCCTGCTTTCTTTTGGTCTCTATTTGCGTGGAATATCTTTTTCCAGCTCTTCACTTTCAGTCTGTATGTGTCCCTCGATTTGAGGTGGGTCTCTTGTAGACAACATATATGGGGGTCTTGTTTTTGTATCCATTCAGCCAGCCTTTGTCTTTTGGTTGGGGCATTCAACCCATTTATGTTTAAGGTGATTATTGATAAGTATGATCCCGTTGCCATTTTCTTTATTGTTTTGGGTTCGAGTTTATATACCCTTTCTGTGTTTCCAGTCTAGAAAAGATCCTTTAGTATTTGTTGGAGAGCTGGTTTGGTGATGCTGAATTCTCTCAGCTTTTGCTTGTCTGTAAAGCTTTTGATTTCTTCTTCATATTTGAATGAGATCCTTGCTGGGTACAGTAATCTGGGCTGTAGATTATTTTCTTTCATCACTTTAAGTATGTCTTGCCATTCCCTCCTGGCCTGTAGAGTTTCTGCTGAAAGATCAGCTGTTATCCTTATGGGGATCCCCTTGTGTGTTATTTGTTGTTTTTCCCTTGCTGCTTTTAATATTTGTTCTTTGTGTTTGATCTTTGTTAATTTGATTAATATGTGCCTTGGGGTATTTCGCCTTGGGTTTATCCTGTTAGGGACTCTCTGTGTTTCTTGGACTTGGGTGATTATTTCCTTCCCCATTTTAGGGAAATTTTCAACTATTATCTCCTCAAGTATTCTCTCATGGTCTTTCTTTTTGTCTTCTTCTTCTGGGACTCCTACGATTCGAATGTTGGGGCGTTTAATATTGTCCCATATGTCTCTAATATTGTCCTCATTTTTTTAAATTCTTTTTTCTTTTTCCATCTCTGTTTCATTTATTTCTACAATTCTATCTTCTAGCTCGCTTATCCTGTCTTCTGCCTCCGTTATTCTACTGTTTGTGCCCTCGAGAGTGTTTCTGATCTCATCTATTGTATTATTCATTGTATATTGACTCTTTTTTATTTCCTCTAATTCCTTATTGAACATTTCTTCCATCTTCTCAATCCTTTTCTCCAGTTTATTTATCTGTAACTCCATTTTGCTTTCCAGATTTTGAATCATTTTCACAATTAAAATTCGAAATTCTTTATCGGGTAGGTTCCTTATATCTTCCTCTTTTGTTTGTGTTGGTGGGCATTTATCCTGTTCCTTTACTTGTTGGGTATTTCTCTGCCTCTTCATCTTGCTTATATTGCTGTGTTCGGGGTGGCCTTTCCGTCTTCTGACAGTTTGTGGAGTTCTCTTTATTATGTAGTTACCTCATTGTGTGTGGGGTTGGATGGGTGACTTGTCAAGGTTCCCTGGTTAGGGAAGCTTGAGTCAATGTTCTGGTGGGTGGAGCTGAATTTCTTCTCTCTGGAGTGCAATGAAGTGTCCAGTAATGAGTTTGAGATGTCAGTGGGTTTGGGGTGGCTTTGGGCAGCCTGTATATTGAAGCTCAGTACTATTCTCCTGTGTTGCTGGATAGCTTGCGTAGTATGTTTTTCACTGAAACTTGTTGACCCTTGGGTGGTGCCTGGTTTCAGTGTATGTATGGAGGCATTTGATGAGTACCTATCAATTAATGTTCTCTGGAACAGGAGATCTCTGGTGTTCTCAGGATCTGGCCTTAAGCCTCTGCCTCTGGTTTTCAGTCTTATTCTTGCAGTAGGCTCAAGGCTTCTCCCTCTGTTACTTCCAAGGCAGTTCCTTCTGTTGAAAAAGCTCTTCTGTTTTCTGGTCTCCTCAGTGTCTAATTCCCGTCCTGACACCAGGATGCGGTGGTGGACACTTTTTTTTTTATCCCCCGGCTCTCCTATTCAGTCCAGATATGGGGAGGGAGGAACAGCTAACAAATATCCCTGGCGTCTGTGGGGAGTGCTCGTGGTGTCTCAGCTACACTGGGAATGCTCCCGCTCGAGGTGTGTGTGCTTTCCCTGTTTATGCTGCTTAGGCTTTAGTTTGCTCTGCTGCGAGCTGTCCATGGCCGGCTCTGGGTTGCATGCACTTCCTAGGTCTGAGCGGCTCAGGTTCAGGTCCTCGGGTACTCGACAAAGGTACAGACTTGGCTGGGCCTGCGTTTTGTGCCTTCCCCGGTCCTAGCAGCTCAGGTGACCAGGCGTTTGGCGAGCGCGGTCGCTGCGACTTATCGCCTCCCCGGTCCCTGCCGCTCGGTTTTCTGGGAGTACAACCGGCGCACTTTCTCAGGTGGATATCGACCGGCCCAAACCCAAGAAGTCCTGGCCAACAAGGAAGCCTGCCTGCAGCTTGACACGGGAAGCCTCTCTGGGGCCGCGGCTGCCCCCGCCCAGGCGCGGGCTGCCCTCCCCGCCTGCGTCGGCGGGGGCTGGGGGAAGGGCCGCCCGCTGCCGGCTCGCTCCGCTCAGCGCCCGGTTCTGTGGGCGGGGCTGGCTTGGGGCTTTTCGCAGGCTTTTTCCAGCCCTCTCACCCTTCAGCTGCAACCTCTGCTCTGGTATCTTAAATTCGAGCCCTCAGTTTGCCCTGGGGCGTTCAAGCCCTGTTCTCCCTCTAAGCGCAGCCTTAGGTTCTCCCTCTAACCTCCGCCACCGGTGCCTCCCTGCCCAGCCCCCACCTGCTAGTGAGGGGCGCGGGCGTCTGCGCTGCTTCTCCGCTGAGAGTTTCCTCTGGGCACTTAGTCTGTGAGTTTTAATTATTTATGTCTTTTGTCTCCCAGTTATGCGGCCCTCTGAGGTTCCACTAGCCAGTGTTTCCAGGTGTTTGGAAACTTCTCTCTCTCTCTCTCTTTTTTTTTTTTAAGCCTCCCTTCCCAGGATGGAGTTCCGTCCCTCCCTCTTTTGTCTCTCTTTTTATCTATTTCCTACCTCCTTTCGTTGACTATGGGCTGCTTTTCTGAGTGCCTGATGTCTTCTGCCGGTATTCAGAAGTTTTTTGTGGGATTTACTCAGCGTTCAAATGTTCTTTTGTTTTTTTGTGGGGGAGAAAGTGGCCACCCCGTCCTATTCCTCCGCCATCTTCCAGAAATTTCTAGTTTACAAATATCTGAAGAAGATTCTCAGGGTATAAATTAAAGCAGTGTGTGTGTGTGTGTGTGTGTGTGTGTGTGTGTCTAAGATAATATTTATTGCAAACAGAAAGTTAACTTATAAGAGAAAAACTTCAAAAGCTCACTTTAGGCTAGAGTTCTTGTATATGTTAACTCTTCATTGCACTTCTACAAAGCAGCAATAGTGTTGCAACCATTCACATTGCAGTACCATTAACATATACTTTGAGTAGAAATTCCATTTATATTTTACATATTTTGAGGCAATACTGTTAGTTGTGTACAGGGTCAGGATTAATACTACTTCTCGATAAAATATTTGTCATTAAATAATATACCTCATTATCCCTAGTACTGCTTTCTATCTTGATGAATATTTTAATCTAATAATAATATTTTCATCCTTTTATTTCAAACCCATGACATTATATTTGGGACTTGAGTCTCATAAACAGAATATAGACAGATATTTTAAATCTAACTCAAGAACCTGTATCAACATGTAAGTTGAATCTACCTACTTTTTTGTAATTACTTTTACATTTATACTTATTCTTACCATCTTATTTTGTGTTTTCTATTAACCTTGCCTTTTTGTGCCTTTTTTGTTGTTCTTGCTTTTCCTGCTTTTCTTCATTCATGTCTTTAGTTTCAATGTTTTTCTTTGTTCACCTGTTGCCTCTGCAGTAATTTGAAAGGCTATTTTCTTCTAATCATTATCCATAAATTTTTCACATACTGACTTGACTTAGCAAATGTCTAATCAATCAATATTTCTATCTTCATCTCAAGTAATAGAATTCTCTAACATAAATCTTTTCCCTTCCATCTTTCATGTCATTTATTGTCCTGTGCTTTTCAGTTCCACCTTGTTTTTGAAGCCAAGCAAGTAGTTATTATTATTGCTATTTATATTTTTAAAATTTAGCAAAGTTTACCAATTTATTTGCTCATCTCTTTCCTTCTAGATTTATTTTTGAGAGTCTCTGAGTAATTTCTTCAGACTATGAAGTGTTTTTATTTTACCCTCACTCTTAAGTAATAACTTAGTTGACATATACTGTCTCTCAGTGGGCTTGCCAGGTGGCTTCAGTGGTAAAGAATCTGCCTGCCAATGTCGGAGACTCAGAGACACAGGTTCTATCCCTGAGTCAGGAAGATTCCCTGGAGTGGAGTAGGAAATGGCAACCCACCCCAGTATTCTTGCCTGGAAAATTCCATGGACAGAGGAGGCTGGTGGGCTACAGTCCATGGGGTCAGAAAGGGCCAGACACGACTCAGTGACATGCACACAATCACTGTCTCTCAGTACTCTGGAGAAGTATGGTTTTTGCTAATGAGAAGTCTTCTATTTGTCTAATTTACTTCCTTTGTGGAGAATCTATTTTTTTATTTTTGGTTATTTTTAAATTTTTTCCCTTTGTTATAATAGTTTACAGTTCAGTATTCTGTGTATGTTTAGATCTTTTTGTTTGCTTTGGTTTGTTTTAAAGTCAAGTTTCAGTTCAGTTCAGTTCAGTCGCTCAGTCGTGTCCGACTCTCTGCGACCCCATGAATCACAGCACGCCAGGCCTCCCTGTCCATCACCAACTCCCGGAGTTCACTCAAACTCATGTCCACAGAGTTGGTGATGCCATCCAGCCATCTCATTCTCGGTCGTCCCCTTCTCCTCCTGCCCCCAACCTTTCCCAGCATCAGCATCTTTTCCAGTGAGTCAACTCGTCGCATGTTTATTGAGGTATAATTCACACAAAATAAAACTCACCCATCTAAAAACAAAAATATATAAAATAAAACAAAAAAAACGAAAACTTTCTCCAAATCAAGGTTGCAAAGATTTTCCTCTACATTTTCTTTTGGAAGTTTTTTACTTTTAGGTTTTACATTTAGGCCTATGCCTCATTTCAACTTAGTTTTTGAGTATGAGGTGAGGAATATTTTTTTACATAAGGATGTTAAAGATCAGTTGTTCCAGCATCATGTTGGAAAATATGATCATCTTAATGGATTGAAAAAAAAAACATTTAGCAAAAGTCAATACCCAGCCCTGATTAAAAACCCTCCATAAACCTGGAAGTGAAGGAATTTCCTCCACCCAATATAGGCATTCATGAAAAACACACACTCAGTACCATACTTGACCATAACAGACTGGATGCTTTTTCCTTTTAAGATCTCAAACAAGGCACAGTTGTGCACTCTCACCATTTAATTGTTCTGGAGGCCCTAAATGTTATAATAAGGTAATAAAAGGAAATGAAAGGCATCTACATTGGACAGAAAGAAGTAAAATTGTCTATATGTAGATGTGATCATCTAAGGAGAAAATTTTAAGGACTATTATACAAAGCTAACTGAATTAATTAAAAAGTTTACAAGAACAAGGTCAATAACAAAAATCAATTCTATTTCTAAGGGCTAAAAATGGCATTTGGAAATTGAAATTTAAAGACAATCCCATTTACAATAAAATACAAAATGTGAAATACTTAGGGATAAATTTAATGAAATAGATACAAGACCTATTTTCTGAAAACGATAAAGCACTGCTGAGAGAAAATGAAGATCTAAGTGGAGTGAAATACCATGTTCAAGGAAAATAAGACTCAAGATGGCATATCACTCACTAATTATTGATTCATTGTTCAGTCAAAGATTTTAGCTGGCTTCTATTTTAAATTCTATTTAAAAAATAGAAATTGACAAGTTACTTCTAAAATGGAAATGTAAAATGCCAAGTATAGCCAAATAATTTTGAAAAAAGAGCTAAGTTTGAGGACTTGTCCTACTTAATTTTAAGACTTATTTTAAAACTGCAATAATCAACACAATGTTGTATGACTGTAAGAAGAGACATTTAAATCAATGGGACAGAATAGAGACTATAGAAATAGACCTAAAAATATCTGGTTAGTTAATTTTTGAGGAAGGTGCTACTATAATTATAATACAACAATGGGAAGAGGATACTTTTCCCAACAAATGTGCTGAAGCATTAAATATCCATATGGCTCTCCATCCCTCCTCCAAAAGAACATTAACCTTTACAACATAGCATACACAAAAATAGTTAAAATTTGCAAATAGAAGAGCTCAACTATAAAAGTTCTAGAAGAAAACATAGGGAAAATCTTGTGACCTCGAGTTTGGCAAAGATTTAAGATACAAAAAGCATGAATTAAGGAAAAAATTATAAACTGGATTTCCTCAAAATTCAGAAGTTTTGCTCTTCAGAATGAAGAGACTAGGAAAGATTGAGAGAAAATATTTATAAGACATTAATAAGCAACGTGTATCCAATCCTCCGATTAAAAATAAAAAAGGACTGTATCCAGAATATGCAAAGCATTCTTACAATGATAAGAAAAACTATTTTAAATGAGCAAAAAAAAAAAATTGAACATACACTTAAACTTAGAAGATATATAAATGGCAACTAAGCCCACAAAAAAATGCTCAAAATAATTAGTCATTATGGAAATGCAAATTGAACCACAAAATTATTAGATACTATTCAAACCTACCAAAATGGCTAAAACTAAAAGTATTGACAATACCAAGTATTGACAAGGATGCAGAGCAGTGGGAACCCTCATACATTGCTCGGAGGAGTATAAAATGGTACAGCCATCTTGGAAAACCATTTGACTGTATCTTATAGAATTAAACATAATTTACCATTTGACCCAGAAATTCCATTCCTAGGTATTTACCCAAAATATACATTCACATGAAGACTTGTACTTAAATATTCATAGCAACTGTATTCATAATAGCCAGGAAAGAGAAATAAACATCTATCAACTGGAAAATGGCAAATAAATCATGGTGTATTTATACAATGGAGTATCATTAAGCAATAAAAGAAATGAAATACTGATATCCATTGCAATGTAGATGAGCTTCAAAAACCTTATGCTAAATGATAGAAGCCAGAAATGGAGAAGGCAGTGTCAACCCACTCCAGTATTCTTGCCTGGAAAATCCCATGGACGGAGGAACCTGGTAGGCTGCAGTCCATGGGGTCTCTAAGAGTCGGACACGACTGGGCGACTTCACTTTCATGCATTGGAGAAGGAAATGGCAATCCACTCCAGTGTTCTTGCCTGGAGAATCCCAGGGACGGCAGAGCCTGGTGGGCTGCCATCTATGGGGTCACACAGAGTCAGACATGACTGAAGCGACTAAGAAGCAGCAGCAGCAGAAGCCAGAAACATATGATTCCACATACATGAAATTCTAGAAAAGGCAAAACTACTGGTGGTTTCCAGGTGCCTGAGATGGAGGGGACAGGAAGGGAAGGGGCACTGACTGTAAAGGAGCACAAGGAAATTTTTAGAGCAAGGGGAATGTTCACGGCAGTGATCACAGCCTGTCCGTATTTGTAAAAACTCATCAAATGTATACTTACAATGAGTTTCATTTAACATAAATTATATACCTCAATAAAGTTGAATTTTTAAAAAAAAATTTACTGAATTCATGTTTCCCCATTCCTCTCCTACTCCTGAGCATGAGACCCAAGTTCAGGGTTGTTAGGCAGCTTTATAGTTCAGGGTGGCTGTCTAGTTAGTGGTGTCTGACCATGCTGATTCCTCCTGAGATGTGCATCCATCTGGGTCCCCTATGTGGGCCTCCATGCTGGCATCTTCTGAGAATCCTATATCCCCATTTAACGCTCAATTGTATGATCCACAGAACTTTCTGAAGTAACATTTTCTCATCATAACACCAAGGGCTCTTGGGGTGCAGCACTCCCAGTCAACCTCAACACCTCTCCTACTCCACTCTAAAATCTCTTCAACCCTCTCTGCTTTATCACATGAAAGGGTAGGACTGATGATGGCTCTGGAAACTTGCCACTTTCCCCAAGTCCTACTTGGCAAGAGAGGCACATTATCCCTCTGATGTCCTGGAAAGTCCAAGTTTCACTGTCATATTTCCTGAGCTTGATCATGGGTGGACAGAGTGCCTCAGGGGACCATGCCAGCTTGATTCCTCATCACCTCTTCTTGTTCTCCAGCTCAGAAAGAGGGTGTTTTGATTTATTTTATTTTTAATTTCCTCTTCCAATATACAGTAGGAAGATTGTCTTGCTAAATATTCTTCTAACCCTATTGGTTCAGTTCAGTCGCTCAGTTGAGTCTGAATCTTTGCGACCCCATGGACTGCAGCACTCCAGGTTTCCCTGTCCATCACCAACTCCCAGAGCTTGCTCAGTCTTATGTCCATCAAGTCAGTGATGCCATCCAACCATCTCATTCTCTGTTGTCCCCTAGTCCTCCTGCCTTCAATCTTTCCCAGCATCAGGGTCTTTTCTAATGAGTTGGCTTTTCCCATCAGATGGTCAAAGTATTGGAGCTTCATCTTCAGCATTGGTCCTTCCAATGAATATTCAGGACCGATCTCCTTTAGGATGGACTGGTTTGATCTCCTTGCAGTCCAAAGGACTCTCAAGAGTCTTCTCCAACACCATGGTTTAAAAGCATCAATTCTTCAGCGCTCAGCTTTCTTTATGGTCCAACTCTCACATCCATACATGACAATTGGAGAAACCATAGCTTTAACTAGACGGACCTTTGTTAGCAATTAATGTCTCAGCTTTTCTAACCCTATAATACGCAATGTAAAAACCTTTGCCTTTAGAGGAAGGAAAGAAATTGAGTAAGAGATGCTGCCTGGGGAGAGGAAGACAACAGGAGAGATCTGCTTTGGACCAGAGGAAACCTGTGAATAGGAAATACTCATGCAATGAAAACAGAAATCTGTGAAATTTCTAAATATGGGAGAAGGAACTAGCTTGCTTTACTTACTGTCTGTAAAGTTGGCTCTTCCCACAGGGCTTCCATGGTTGTCTAGTGGTTAAGAATCTGCCTGCCAATGCAGGGGACATGGGTTTGATTCCTGGTCCAGGAAGATCCCACATACCACAGAGCAACTAAGCCCCACAAGCCACAACTACTGAGCCCATACACCATGCCTTCTAAAACCCACACACCTAGAGCCCATGCTCTGCAACAGAAGAAGCTGCTGCAATGAGAAGCCTGTGCACCCAAACTAGAGAACAGATCCTGCTTTCTGCTACTAGTGAAAGCCCACATACAGCAACAAAGACCCAGTGCAGCCAAAAATGAATACAAATAAAATCTAGGGGAAAAAAAAAGTTCGCTCTTCTGTGACTCAAGAGTTGACACATATTCTTTTTAAGGACTTTTAAATTTTTTAGTTGCTCCCTTTCTGCTTCTCCAGTACCCAATATCCTACATAGTCTTTCTTATCCTAGATTTAAACATCTCACAGTGGGATTTGAAGATTAGATTTACCAGGACTCTCATACCAAATCCTAAGGAGAGCTCTGGGACAAAATCATGCTGAAGAGGACCCAGGTCGCCTTTTCCAGACTTTAGATTCCTGAAATAATTTGGTCCAGTCCCAGGCTGACCTCTGTTTATTTTTTTTTTCCTATAAAAATAATCCAAGGCATATTGTATATGAAAGCAGAGGAACCAGGCAGAGATGGGAGGAGGCTCCCATTTATTGACTATATGCTGAATCTGGGCAGAGACTTCACATACACTGTCCCATTTTATCTTCGCAACAACTTTTAAATCATCTTTCAGTTAAGGAAACACCCACTTACAGGCTGAATGTCTTGCCCAAGGTTATACAGGAAGTGGGGAGGAATGAGATAAGCCCACACTGAGGAACTTCCAAGTAGTCGATCCTTTAGCCCATGCTGTCTTCCTGGTAGACTAAGTAAAAGACACTAATCCCAGTCTTAGATGAAATAACAGGAAAAGGGGGAGGACAGAGAGAAGGAGAAGGGAGAAGGGAGAGACCTGGGCTCTTGCAGATCAGAGGCAGTGACACTCCCACATTTCATGAACATCTTTGCTAAGGAAATAGACCCATGCAGACCCACAGTCTCTCCTGACTGTGACATGGGGAAGAGAAAAGGTGTCAATGACAGAAGAGGTATGCAAGGCGATGGTCTGATTAGACAGGATAGACAAATGTTGGAATGCTATGAATGTGCTTTCTGGTATCATTTTTTTTTTAATTCAAACAAAGATAATAGAATTTGAAAACCATGGACATTTTCATAGCAAGAGTGAGGAATGGCCTACAATGTGAAGATTTTAGATTGTATGCAAATGTGTAAGAATCTCTATTTAACAGACCTTCTGGGAGACTGGCAGAAGATGGCAGAAGATGTCAGAAATGCCCAGAAATACTTGGGCATTTCATACCTCCCACAGGCTTTGATACTCAGTCTCTCCTTAATACTAAATTATTTGGAAACTATTAGGGCAATCAATAGGACCTCTCAGGCACTCTTTGAATTTCTGAAGCCTGACTGGACTTATAGACTGATTGTAAATTATTGCAGGTGTAAGATCCAGCATTTCTTGTCACACTTCGTATATGTAAAGGAATTCCTTTTGTTTGTAACTATAACAACAAGTTCTATAGTCCATGGTTTTACACAGATCAGTCTTAAGGCCTTTCGGACTGACAAACACTCCTCTACAAGAATTAATTTGTTTCGATTTATACTCTACTGGCCTGCTCTTTCCGAAAGGCATCCTAGCCTTACATCTTTGTGGCGACAGAAATTGAATTCCATCAGCCTGCCTGTGTTCTTGATCCTGCTTTCCACTACTGGAGGCCTAGGGGCAAGGGCTTTGCTAAGACCATGGCAAGTGTCCCACAGAGTAAAATGCAAAAGGGTAAGGGATTTAGAGCAGTAAACATGGGTTTGAATAAATACTGTCGTTTATTGCTGTCTGATCTTAGTCACATCATTTATATTCTCTGACCTTCAATTCCCTCACCTATGAATGGAGATAATTATTCTTACGGAACATGGCTGTTGTAAGGATTAAGTAAAACAACATGAGGGGAAGTTTTGTTTAAACAGTAAGGAATTATATAAATGTTCTTGTAATTAGGTGCACAGGTAAGTGACCACTGGGCAAGAGTATCTGCTCGCTGATGGGGGCAATCAGGAGGATATGTTAGAGACAAAAATCATGTCAGTTTCACATCTGTGTAGAACTGTTTCTATGACAGTTCTCCTACATAGATGGTACTCACCATCACGACCCAATATGTTATATCCACTCAGAAATGAGTAACATAGAGCTCCTTTTAGCAGTGCAGATTTCTAAGAAAGCTTAAAGAAAGGATAGCTTTTCTTGTATCTGTGTTTGGGGTGGGAGTGTGCAGGAGGCGGTGATAGGACTGTGAAATGAGTTGGAAGTGAAGCTAGAGCTCTCTCAGCATCTTTCCATCCCAGAGAAGGGAGCTCATCCTGTAAGAGTCCTGGGTTCTCTATGATCATGGGAAGTTAACAGGTTCCTCACTGGTCGTGGTGGTTGTTTAGTCACTGAATCATGTCTGACTTTTGCAACCCCATGGACTGTAGCCCGCCAGGTTCCTCTGTCCATGGGATTTCCCAGGCAAAAATCCTGGAGTGAGTTGCCATTTCCTTCTCCAGGGGATCTTCCAGACCCAGAGATCAAACCCATGTTTCCTGCGTTGACCGGCAGATTCTTTACACTGAGCAATCTGGGAAGCCCTCCTCATTGATTACACATGCATATATTATCATTTAAGACTTTCTAATACTGTGAACATTTAAAGTTTAGGTATGCACTGGAGCTTTCTTTCAAGAGTATTGTTTTCTTTTAAGTGTATGAAATGCTTTTAATTAAAGGATGCCCAAGCCATATTGTTAGTTTAACACTTTATGAACCAGATTTTATCTACTGACTGCTGCTGCTGCTAAGTCGCTTCAGTCGTGTCCGACTCTTAGCAACCCCATGGACTGCAGCCTACCAGACTCCTCCATCCATGGGGTTTCCCCCAGGTTTTCCAGTACTGGAGTGGGTTGCCATTGTCTTCTTCGCTACTGACTGCAGTGGTTTTATTTATTTATTTTCTGTGCAAGAATGTGGTTTTTTGTGGGTTTTTTTTCAAGATTCTTTTTTGAGTGGCTCTTTTTCTTTCTCATTTTTTTTAGGAACAGAAAGAAGCTGTGGTTTGATTTGCTGGGTCTTTGAATGACAAAGATTTTCTATTCCCTCTTCTTAAAAACATGACCTGAAATCTGTATCTATATGTTATTAATAAAAAACGTTTCAAGTATAATCTTGTCTTTGCATGGAACTGAACTGAACTGAACTGAATGGGTATTGTATAATTGTACATAAAGTACCGAAACATGAATAAGCTCAATAATTGTATCTGTTGCATTTAAGACTGCCAGTGTCTTAATATCTGATAATGATCCTGTTGTTGTTATTGCTGAATTAATTGGATCCAAGGTGACTGCAGGCTGCGTGTTGGGTTGGCTGCTCAGTATTCTGAGCCTGTCACACTGTGGACCAGAGGCCTCTCAGAAAGAAAAGCCTTCAGTGTAGACTTTAATGTTACCTTCAAAAGAGAATACATGTGTAATCACAGAGATACACTGACAGGATTGAGAGGCACTTGCCCTACAACTTTAAATATACCACAGTTTTTTAACCCCATTTTGACACTTCTATGATTTTTAATAAATATAGGAAACTGAAACAACAAAAAATTAGGTGTCCCAGACTTTTCCTGTCGTCCAAGGGGTCTAGCTCTGAATTATTATAGAAATGTTCATGTAACTAACCTTTTATAGCAGTGGGTGATGGGGAAAGGAGCATGTGATTATGTTTCCAGGGCAATTAAAAATGCTAAATTACGAAAAATAATGCCCAGGTTCTGTGTGGGACAAAGAAATACTATGTTTGACTTTACAATACACCTCACTATTCTAAGATAAGCAAAATGTATGCCTGTTTAGTGACCAGTGATATCAAAAGGCAATATGGTGGTTTCCTGCTACATCTATTTTGAAACAAGCATTGCCATTTTCTTCAAAGTCATATCATTTGTGTATCCTGCCCATTCTCTGGTGTGCGGGGTTTTCAGTTTTTTGCCTGTGTTTCTTGTAAATGTCAAGACAAATTTCCTGAACAGTTCAAAATCAAGACAAAATGATCACCTCTTTAGCTTTAGGGAAGAGGAAGTAGTGGTGTATCTTACAAAACAAGGCATGCCCTGCAATGTTTATTGCTTAATTATTCTTTGGGAAGCTTCCTGTTTTGGCTCGGTCTTTTCGCCCCGAGGTGAGGTGTGAATAATAGAGGAGTTGAGTGTTGTTCTGCACTGGGACTAAAGCTTTTCCTTTTCTTCTCTCCTCCTTTAGTGGCCTTTCGTTTCTCTGTGTCAAAGCTCAGTGCATGTCCGTTCCCTTCTAGAAAGCCTCACGCAGCCACGGCCGCTCTCCTCCGCTCCTGCAGTGTAGCACGGTGCTGCCTCGGTACTGCTCTCAGTGCCTAACCTTCCAGTCAGGGCTGCTTCACGGCAGAACTGTCCCCACGAATGGCACTCACTGGGAGCATGTAGTTGCCCCATAACCCTGCTTCTGCATCCATGCTTTCACAGCACCCCTTTCAGTTACTCATAATTTTTATATTCATCTCTGTGATTCTGTGATTAATTGCCATCTTGCTCACCAGTCTGTTAACCCCCCTGAGGTCAGGGACTTGTCTTGCTCACTATGGCATCCATCTGCTATCCACAGCATAGGGACTGGCTCAGAGCCTCTAAATTGTCTCCTTGCCTTCAAATTCACACTTTTTCCAGACCATTCTTCTCACTGCCAGCAACATCTTTACAAATGCAGATAACTCATCTCTGCAAAAAATGTAATGGCTCCCAATACATATAGATTAAAATCTAAATTCTAGGATACAAGTTTCTTTTTACACCTTAGCTACATTTCTAAGAAAATTGCTTTTTATTTAGGTTTATTTTATCTTCATGGACTAAAGTCTATGACTGTGTGGATCAGAACAAACTGTGGAAAATTCTTAAATAGATGGGAATACTAGATCACCTTACCTGCCTCCTGAGAAATCTGTATGCAGATCAATAAGGAACAGTTAGAACTGGATATGGAAAAATGGACTGGTTCAAAATTGGGAAAGGAGTATGTCAAGGCTATATATTGTCACCCTGCTTATTTAACTTACATGCAGCGTACATCATGTGAAATGCTGGATTGGATGAATCACAAGCTAGAATCAAGATTGCTGGGAGAAATATCAATAACCTCAGATATGCAGCTGACACCACACTTATGGCAGAAAGCAAAGAGGAACTAAAGAGCTTCTTGATGAAAGTGAAAGAGGAGTGTGAAAAAGTTGGCTTAAAATTCAACATTCAAAAAACGAAGATCATGGCATCTGGTCCCATCACTTCATGGCAAACAGATGGGAAACAATGCAAATAGTGGCAGACTTTATATTTTTGGTTTCCAAAATCACTGCAGATGGCCATTGCAGCCATGAAATTAAAAAATGCTTGCTCCTTGAAAGAAAATCTACGATAAACCGAGACAGCATATTAAAAAGCAGAGACATTACTTTACTGACAAAGGTCCATCTAGTCAAAGCTATGGTTTTTCCAGTAGCCATGTATGCATGTGAGAGTTGAAGCATAAAGAAAGCTGAGTGCCAAAGAACTGATGCTTTCAAACTGTGGTGCTGGAGGAGACTCTTGACAGTCGCTTGGACTACAAGAAGATCAAGTCAGTCAATCCTAAAGGAAATCAGTCTTGAATATTCATTGGAAGGACTGATGTTGAAGCTGAAGCTCCAATACTTTGGCCATCTGATGCCAGGAACTGACTCACTGGAAAATACCCTGATGCTGGGCAAGATTGAAGGCAGGAGGAGAAGGAGATGACAGAGGCTGAGATGGTTGGATGGCATCACTGACTTGATGGACATGAGTCTAAGCAAGCTCTGGGAGTTGGTGATGGACAGGGAAGCCTGGCATTTTGCAGTCCATGGGGTCGCAGAGAATGTAAAATGACTGAGCAATTGAACTGACTGATTGTACCTTATCTTGTATGACACAGAAATTATTTCCCTGAATTCCTTCCTCTTTAGATTGTAAATCGCTTGCACCTTTGTAGACTCTTGATCTTCATAAAATGACTCAATAAATGTTTGCTTAATTGATTTAGGTATTATGGAGATATATGGCTCTAGAATCACTGTACTTGATAGCTATGTAGTTCTTACACCAGTCATTTAGAAGTTTTATAAATATTCTCTTGTTTATATCACTGTGGCCTATGAGTATATATTGTTGTTTTATTTATGGCTCTCAATTCATGTTGACTGCAGCATGATAATACTAGTACAATGGGCTTTGCTATATTAACTAATCATTGAATATTTTTTTGTCTGTTAAACTTTGATGTCTACTTAAAGCCTTTCTCTATATTTAATTATATTTAACTAGATTGATTACTGTTTTGTATTTAATTCACATGAGACTTTTGCACTTGCCTTTATTGTGCTTTTTTAATTTCTTACTCTCCTTTTCTTTTCTAATGGTTGAAGTTTGTCTGATAACGTCTATCAGAATTCCATTAGTGTCCTTTAGTTGCTTTCCTATGTAAAATGTCTTACCTGCCATAAAATATTTAGAATGTTTTCAAGATAGTAGAGCCTGAAAACATCAACAGACTCAGGAATTTGTGCACATTCAGCATGACATCTTCTTTCGTTGCCCAGGTAAGCTGTCCCATATTTAAAGGTGCCATGCTCTGAGAAGATAGCCTGAGCTTCCATTTGCAGGTTAATGCCATCTAGATTATAAAGATTCCAAGAGCCTTGAAAATATACTTTTAAATAAATTGGTGTACTTTACTTTGCAAAACTGTAATAGCAGAAAACTGGAAACATTCCATATATTTATAAATAAGGGATTATTTGAATAGCTTGTGGCATACCTATGCAAAGGGGTGCCTTGCAGCTGTGAAATGAAATGAGAACTATCTCTACAGAGATATTTAGGAAGTTCTTCAGTATATATTATTAAGCCTAGATGTCTAGGTTTTGCTTCAAAATAATATGTAGAGTGGAGAGGGGAAATGAAAGGGCTTAGATAAAACAAAATTACTCATGAATTGTTATTTGTTGAAGTTACTATGGTTATGTTTAATATATTTCTTAAAGAAAAGGCTAAAAGAAAAAGCTGAAAATAACAGTTATGACCTGATGTTCTGAAGAAAATGTTTTACTGGGAAAGCCCTAAACATTTTTCATCCATGAAATGATTGAACATACATATTTTAGCTTATTAACACAAATCAAGATATGTCATCAAGCCATTTCTAGTTCCCTGAAGACTTAAACAATAAACTGACTAAGGTTGTGATACCTTAATAATAACAGGTTCTATTTTTTTAAAAACTGTATTATGGCATTAAAAATGTTTGTGTTAAAGGAGGGACAGTCCAAACAATATCAATTACTATTAATATCACATTAAGAAAAACAACCAGACATTTGGTGCTTCATGATGGAAGTGCATGCTATACTTGTGAAGTGTTTTTGCAGCAAGAGGAGGAAGGCAAGTGCATGTGCAATTAATGGCTGTGGCAGAAAACCGGAGATAGTAGAGTGGAAGAAAGTCCAGAGGCATTATCACATCTAATATGCATTTTCTTTATGAAACAGAAAAATTAGCTACTATCACTTCCATATTAGAGAGGAGAAAACAATGAATCAGTGATATGCCTGTGACCACTTTAATAAATTCAGGAATCAGAGCCTACCATGCCATCTAGATTCATATTTTAGAGCATATTTTCCATATTAAAGGAAGGAGGATCCCTATCATCAGAGTAGGTATAACATAGATGTGAGAGGCAATACGTGCTCAACAAAACCTTACAATTGCATGGGCAGAACACTCTTCTGACATAAAGCAGCAATATATTTTTGGATCCTCTTCTAAAGTAAAGAAAATAAAGGCAAAAATAAACAAATGGAACCTAATTAAACCTAAAGCTTTTGTGCAGCAAAGAAAACCACCAACAAAATGAAAAGACAGCCTACTGAGTGGGAGAAAATATATCCAAGTGATATGATCAATAGGGGATAATATCCAACATATATAAATATCTCATGCAACTCGACATCAAATAAAACAATCAATCAAAAAATGGGCAGAAGACCTGAAAACACATTTTACCAAAGAGGAAATGTAGACGGCCAGCCAAAATGCACATGAAAAGATGTTCAACATCACTAATCATCAGGGAAACGCAAATCGAAACTACAATGAGATATCACCACACTTGTCAGAATGGCTAACATCAAAAAGACCACAAGTAACATAATCATGCATTGATGTGGAAAAACAGGGAACCCTCCTACACTGTTGATGGGAATGTCAATCGGTGCAGTCACTGTGGAGAACTGAATGGGGGCTTCCTCAAAAAACTAAAAATAGAACTACCATGTGACCCAGCAATCCCATTCCTTGGTATATATCTGAAAAAACACTAATTCAGAAAAATACATGCACCCCAATGTTCACTGCAGCACTACTTACAACAGCCAAGATATGAAAACAACCTAAATGTCCATCAGCAGATGAATGGATAAAGAAGATGTAGAATACTACTCAATGGAATACTACTCAGTCATAAAAATGAATGAAATTTTGCCATTTGTCACAACATGGATAGACTTGGAGGGCATTACACTAAGTGAAATAAGTCAAAATGAAAAAAGATAAATACTATATGATATAGCTTATATGTGGAATCTAAAAAATGCAACAAACTAGTGAATATAATATAAAAGAAATAGACTTATAAATACATAGACAAACTAGTGATTACCAGCAGGGAGGTACAAACTGTTGGGTGTAACATAGGCTCAAGGATGTATTATACAACATGAGGAATATAACCAGTATTTTGTCATAAGTGAAAATGGAGAGTGACTTTTAAAAATTGCATAAAAATTTTAAAAAAATTAAAACAAAAAGAAATTATGACAGTTGAAGTTACCCTGTCTAGTAAGAGAAGAAAGCAGGTATGCTCTTCTGTTGCATGCACATTCACATATGCAGAGATCAAAAGAGCAGATTAGATTGTCATTCTCCTATGCAATGGAGGCCTCTTACCAGCTCTCAGCGGAGCAGCCATCCCAATGCCACCAAAGTGAACCAATAGAGACCTTGCTAGCCAACACAGGGGTCCTTCTAGAAATGACTCTAGGTCCACTTGACTACATGAGCAAATCAATGGTCAATAAACAGGGCTGGATTCAAGGATGTGTGACCTGTGCAGTGATAAAATGACCAGCTTTGGGAGGGGCAAGTACTTGGCTTAATGTTCTGGTGTCACCGGCTTGAAATACCTAGTAATTTTATTTTGAGCTTCTATTTTGTAAGTGGAGTCTGATGCACATGTTGAGCATATGCACATGAGCACAGAGACCGGCCAGGTGTCAGGGCACACAAGCACACAGGCCTGAGCAGTGGCGGCAGCAGGCAGTGTGGGCATCGAGCAATTAGCCCGGTGGCCTTATGCACCAGTGCCTGCCCAAGGCAGAGTGGGACACCACAGGCTGTTGCTTTTTATGTTTCCAAAAATAATTTGAACTAACTTTGTGCTATATTTTGATGATAAAGGTTCTGTTTATTAATCCAATCAATGACTAGTAATTGAGCGCCTACTACAATACTCGGTGAACAAAATTAGGTTTATTTTCTGCCTTCATGGAACCTAAATTCTAGTTACTAATTATTTTTTCCAATTAATAATCTACTCTTTAAAATCAGAAGTATTGCTTTGAGTGTATCAATGGAGAGCATCTTTGCAACAAAGCAGCCTTTTATAGTAGTGTGATTGCAGCTAAGTTTCCTGACCTATAATTTCATTGAATAGATTAACTGCTTTTATTATCCAATCCTCCATTAATTTTACTTTATAACTCAAGATATCCATAAATAGCTAAATATGGAATGATTTTATTTTAGAATTGTGAAAAATGGAAGACAGTACCACAGACACAGAACAAGAAGAGGAAGAGGAGAAAAGTGGAAGGGCTCAAGAAGACCCCATTTATGCCATTGCACCCACAATTAATATCCAAGATGAGCGATTTGTTGATTTATCTACAACTCCAGCTTTCATTTGTCTGCATGAGGTACATATATATTTATTTATTACTCTCTTTATAAATTACACCAATGAGACTTGCCTCCTTACCTACTTAAAAATTCAGATGAAGTTAATATCATTATCAAAATAATTTATCATATGTAATCTGTATGTGACACATACGGTTTGAAACTCTTTAAAATAGTCCCTACCATCTCTTCCAAAAGCCTATCATATAATCCTGGACTAATGTAGTAGCATAAGTTCTGATACTTTGAAGGCATAATAAATCTTTACATACATGCAACTACTTAAGCACATTCTGTTGGTAAATTAATTAAGAGAGATTTCTTTCATTATTGGATAGACTACTTCAATAAAATGAAGATAAAAGGTCTTGTCTTATAATGATAGACAGAATATACATTTAGTTAACTAAATGCAGTTACTTCAGAAGAGCACTGAAATATACTGTTTTCTATTAGCAGAGGAGCAAAACAGGAAATATGATTTTTGTTACATTTTTGTCTGATTTAAAAAAAAATAAGATGAACATTTAGGAAATACCCAAAAATGAGGAAAGTGTTTTCTTTAATAGTAACTGACCACATAGCAACTTGTCAATTTTGAGAGCTGTACTTGAGAAAAGAGTTTAGATGACTGATGAATTCTGGATTCCTAAGTTTACATGAATATAACTGAATAAAACATCTAAGAAATTTGATAGTAATAATAAAAATAAGCTAAAAAAATCTTTGGGTAAAATCAGAGTTTAATTTAAACCAGAAGCAAAAGTAAATCCCCACCCAAATATTTTGTTGGTGTAAATGTTTTTAATAATTGCTACAACTGTTGTTGAGCTTTTGGCAACCCACTCCAATGTTCTTGCCTGGAGAATCCCAGGGACGGGGGAGCCTGGTGGGCTTCCATCTATGGGGTCACACAGAGTCGGACACGACTGAAGTGACTCAGCAGCAGCAGCATTGTCGAGCTTAGTGACTTAGCAGCAGCAGCAGCAGCATAAACCACATATCAGGAACACCTGATGTCAGTTTGTCCCATTACTCATGTTTTCAGCTTTTATCACTTGGGTAAGGTGGTGACTTCTAGCTTTCTTTTCTATAAAGTTAATTGTTTTACTTCTAGAAATTAATAAGGCCCTGTATTCTTGCCTGGAGAATCCCATGGACGGAGAAGCCTGGTAGGCTACAGTCCACGGGGTCGCAAAGAGTTGGACACGACTGAGCGACGGAACGGAACGGATGGGGAGATAATCTGAGACTATTTAAGTATCCTCTTTGTTGTCATTCAGTCATTAAGTCGTGTCCATCTCTTTGCAATCCCATGGACTGCAGCACACCAGGCTTCCCTGCCCTTCACTATCTCCTGGAGTTTGTTCAAATTCATGTCCATTGAGTTGGTAATACTATCTAACCATCTCATCCTCCGTGCCCTTTTCTCCTTTTGCCTTCAATCATTCCCAGCATCAGGGTCTTTTCCAGTGAGCTGGCTCTTCCCATCAGGTGGCCAAAGTATTGGAGCTTTAACATCAATCCTTCCAATTAATATTCAGGACTGAGATCGACTGGTTTGATCTCTCTGTAGTCCAAGAGACTCTCAAGAGTCTTCTCTAGCACCATAATTCGAAAGCATCAATTCTTTGGCACTCAGCTTTCTTTATGGTCCAACTCTCACATCCTTACATGACTACTGGAAAAACCATAGTTTTGACTGTGTGAACCTCTGTCAGCAAAGTGTTATCTCTGCCTTTTAATCTTCTGTTCTTCCAAGGAGCAGGCACATTTAATTTCATGTCTGAGTCACTGTCTGCAGTGATTTTGGAGCCCAAGAAAAGAAAATCTGTAACTGTTTTGATTTTTTCCCCATCTATTGGACATTAAGTGATGGGACCAGATGCTATGATCTTTGTTTTTTACATGGTAAGTTTTAAGCCAGCCATTTCACTCTCTTCTTTCACTTTCATCAAGAGGCTCCTTAGCTCCTTTTCACTTTCTGCCATTAGAGTGATATCATCTTCATATCTAAGGTTGTTGATGTTTCTCCTGGCAGTCTTGATTCCAGCTTGTGATTCTTTCAGCCCAACATTTCACATAATGTACTCTGCATATAAGTTACATAAGCAGAGTGACAATTTACAGACTTGTACTCCTTTCCCAATTTGGAATCAGTCAGTTAGTTGTTCCATGTCTGGTTCTAACTGTTGCTTCTTGACCTGCATACAGGTTTCTCAGGAGACAGGTCTGGTATTCTCATCCTTTTCAGAATTTTCCACCATTTGTTGTGATCCACACAGTCAAAGGCTTTAGCGTGGTCAAAGAAGCAGATTTTTTTTTTTCTGGAATTTCCTTGCTTTTCCTATGATCCAGCAGATGTTTGCAATTTGATCTCTGGTTATTCCACCTTTTCTAAACCCAGTTTACACATCTGGAAGTTCTCAGTTCACATACTGCTGAAGTCTATCTAGAAGGATTTTGAGTATTACTTTGCTAGCATGTGAAATGAGCACAACGTATGGTAGCTTGAACATTCTTTGGCATTGCCCCTCTTTGGGATTGAAATGAAAAGTGATCTTTTCCAGTCCTGTGGTCACTGCAGAGTTTTCCAAATTTACTGACATATTGTGTGCAGCACTTCAACAGTGTCATCTTTTAGGATTTGAAGTAGCTTAGCTGGGATTACATCACCTCCATTTAAGTATCCTGTTCTGCTAAAATTTTCACCTACTAGTTTTACATCTCTGGTGATTCTTGCTAAAATTAATTATTATGATGATGGCTGCAAAATGGCAAGTTTCTTATTCCATCATTTCTTCTACATTTATTAGTTGGCTTCCTACTGTAAGGTAGAATGTTCTCTTCTTTCCTATATCTATCAATCCATCCATCCATCCATCCATCAGGGTGAACTTATGAGTTCTTATTCTACTAAGTGAGTTATAATCCATCATTGCTATTATTCATTTTGATACTTCAATGTCCCAGATTTGGTCAATGTAACTCTTTCAAGAAGGCTCACTTATCCTTTTGACATGTTCCTAAGATTCTTTATGTACTTTTTAACTTTCTGTCATTGCAGGTTCAGCTTGCATTTTCTTTGCTCCAACTCTAGGATCAGCCATTTCTCAAAGGATTTTTAGTTCCCTTTTCAGAAGAGAACGATATTTGAAAACTAAGATCTCAGTGCTGGATGTGTTCACTGCTACTGGACTGTCATTGCTTCTAATTACTCTCAGAAATAGGAAATAGGCACAAAAATATATTTATTCTACACAAATTTATATATATTTCTATCTATATATTTATAATGATGAGTTTATATCTCTATTATTAATATTTTCAAATGATCAGGGTTCTCTATTTCTGCTAAAATCCATCATATGTCTAACTTTGAAATAGTATTTCTACTTTCATACCACTATTCCTAATAATTCTATCAAATAAGGGAACAGTTTATTAAAAATTTTTAAGCTACAGATAAAGAAATAGGAAATGTTTGCTTTGTAATGTCAAAGGAGAACTTAGGACAACTTCTCCTGAATATTGCTCTTCAAGGTAATGATTCATTAAATATTTCAAGAATCTGTTAATACTAATGTATGCACAAAGTATAGCTATCAATCATTGGGCATGACCCCTCTAATACAGTGGATACCTTTGATTATAAGGTCAAAGAACTGTCCAACTGTTTTGAGTACTATTTACACCAATGATTTTACTGCCTGAGAACTCTTTTTTTCTTTGCCAGCAAAATCTTGCAGAGTGAATTATTGGCTTCAAACAACTTTACTCCCATAATAAACACCCCTGAGGTTATTCCTAATGGCATCCAGTTTTATTTTCTAAGATTCACAAGTCAAAGATTCCCAAGTCTTACAATTTTTTAACCTATTATATATAAGCCTTCCTCCTTAAATTATCCAAACAGAAGTTGAATCTGCAGAATAAAAAAAGTTCTGAAAGAAAGCAGTCAGAAATCCACTTCTAGAAGGGAGGAACAAGATGGCGGAGGAATAGGACGGCGAGACCACTCTCTCCTCCACAAATTCATCAAAAGAACTTTTGAACGCAAGTCAAGTCCACAAAACAACTTCTGAATGCTGGCAGAGGACGTCAGGCATCCAGAAAAGCAGCCCATTGTCTTCGAAAGGAGGTAGGAAAAAACATAAAAGATAAAAAGCGAGACAAAAGAAGTAAGGACGGAGCTCCGTCCCGGGAAGGGAGGCTTTAAAAAGAGAGAACTTTCCAAACACCAGGAAACATTCTCACTGGCGAATCTGTGGCGAGCCTTGGAAGCTCAGAGGGCCACATAACCCTCTTTTTTTTTTAAGATTTTTTTAAAACCCACAGATTACCCGCCAAACGGTAAGTACCAGCGGAGAAGCAGTGCAGACGCCTGCATACGCCATTAGCAAGCGGGGGCTGGGCAGGGAGGAGCCGGCTGAACTGCTTAGAGAGAGGACTGGGCTTGAATGCCGCGAGAACAATTTGAGAGAACTGGGGAGAGCAAAGCAGACTGTGGGATAGCTTCCCCACGAAAAGGCGGAAAGCTCTAACCAAAGACTCGGCCAGCCCCGCTCACAGAATAAAGGACTGAGCAGAGGGAGCCGGCTGCGGTCGGCCCATCCCCCATTCCCCGCCGAGACAGGCAGGGAGCGCAGCCAGAGCCGGAGCGGGCAACCGCGGCCCCAGAAAGGCATCCGATACAAACTGCAGACAGGCTTGTTGCTAATCAGGACTTCTTGGGCTCGGGCCGGTCGATATCCCCCTGAGAAGGTGCACCGGTTGTACACCCAGAAAACTGAGTGGCGGGGACTGGGGAGGTGATAAGTCGCAGAGACCGCGCTCACCAAACACCTGGTCCCCTGAGCTGCTCGGACTGGGGAAGGCACAAAACGCAGGCCCAACCAAGTCTGCGCCTTTGTGGAGTACCTGAGAACCTGAACTTGAGCCGCTCAGACCTGGGAAGTGCATACAACTCGGTGCCGGCCTCGGACAGTTCCCGGCAGAGCAACCTAGAGCCTGTGCAGTGTAGACAGGGACAGCATACGTGCTGTGAGCGGGGGCAAACCCAGTGTGGCCGAGACACTGCGAGCACTCCCCACAGACGCCAGAGATAATCGACTGCAGCGTTCCTCCCTTCCCAGAACAGGACTGAACAACTGAGCCTTAAAAAGTGTCCACCCACCCCCTAGTATCAGGGCGGAAGTTAGACACTGAAGATACCAGCAGACAGAAGCTAAAACAGAGGGAACCACCTTGGAAATGACAGATAGAGACGTCTAGAGACTACTCCAAGAATAAGACCAAAACCAGGGGCAAGAGGCTTAAGCCCGAATCCTGAGAACACCAGAGAAGTCCTGACTCCAGGGAACATTAATCGATAGGAGCTCATCAAACGTCTCCATACCTACGCTAAACCCAAGGGTCAACAAGTTCCACAGCAAGACATACCACGCAAATTCTCCAGTAACACAGGAAACTAGCCCTGAGCTTCAATATACAGGCTGCCCAAAGTCACTCCAAACCCACTAACATCTCATAACTCATTACTGGACACTTCATTGCACTCCAGAGAGAACAAATCCAGCTCCACCCACCAGAACACCGACACAGGCTTCCATAACCAGGGAACCTTGACAAGTCACCTGTCCAACCCCACACACAGCAAGGAAACTACATAATAAAGAGAACTCCACAAATGGCCAGAAGAGGGAAAGGCCACCCCAAGCAAAGCATTATAAGCAAGATGAAGAAGCAGAGAAATACCCAGCAAGTAAAGGAACAAGATAAATGCCCACCAACACAAACAAAAGAGGAAGATATAGGGAATCTACATGAAAAAGAATTTCAAATTTTGGTGGTGAAAATGATTCAAAATCTTGAAAGCAAAATGGAGTTACAGATAAATAACCTGGAGAAAAGGATTGAGAAGATGGAAGAAAGGTTTAATAAGGACTTAGAGGAAATAAAAAAGAGCCAATATACAATGAATAATACAATAGATGAGATCAGAAACACTCTGGAGGGAACAAACAGTAGAATAACAGAGGCAGAAGACAGGATAAGTGAGCTAGAAGATAGAATTGTAGAAATAAATGAAACAGAGAGGAAAAAAGAAAAACAAAAGAAATGAGAACAATATTAGAGACCTCTGGGACAATGTTAAACGCTCCAACATTCGAATCATAGGAATCCCAGAAGAAGAAGACAAAAAGAAAGACCATGAGAGAATACTTGAGGAGATAATAGTTGAAAACTTCCCTAAAATAGGGAAAGAAATAATCACCCAAGTCCAAGAAACCCAGAGAGTCCCCAACAGGATAAACCCAAGGCGAAATACTCCAAGACACATATTAATCAAATTAACAAAGATCAAACACAAAGAACAAATATTAAAAGCAGCAAGGGAAAAACAGCAAATAACACACAAGGGGATTCCCATAAGGATAACAGCTGATCTTTCAACAGAAACTCTTCAGGCCAGGAGGGAATGGCAAGACATACTTAAAGTGATGAAAGAAAATAACCTACAGCCCAGACTACTGTACCCAGCAAGGATCTCATACAAATATGAAGGAGAAATCAAAAGCTTTACAGACAAGCAAAAGCTGAGAGAATTCAGCATCACCAAACCAGCTCTCCAACAAATGCTAAAGGATCTTTTCTAGACAGGAAACACAGAAAGGGTGTATAAACTCGAACCCAAAGCAATAAAGAAAATGGCTACGGGATCGTACTTATCAATAATTACCTTAAACGTAAATGGGTTGAATGCCCCAACCAAAAGACAAAGGCTGGCTGAATGGATACAAAAACAAGACCCCCATATATGTTGTCTGCAAGAGACCCACCTCAAAACGAGGGACACATAAAGACTGAAAGTGAAGGGCTGGAAAAAGAT
Organism: Moschus berezovskii; assembly: GCF_049115385.1. Classification (NCBI taxonomy): domain Eukaryota; kingdom Metazoa; phylum Chordata; class Mammalia; order Artiodactyla; family Moschidae; genus Moschus; species Moschus berezovskii. The sequence goes on along the minus strand of NC_142462.1, from coordinate 51,855,706 downwards.
ATTCCATGCAAATAGAGACCAAAAGAAAGCAGGAGTAGCAATACTCATATCAGATAAAATAGACTTTAAAACAAAGGCTGTGAAAAGAGACAAAGAAGGAAACTACATAATGATCAAAGGATCAATCCAAGATGAAGATATAACAATTATAAATATTTATGCACCAAACATAGGAGAACCGCAATATGTAAGACAATTACCAACAAGTATGAAAGGGGAAATTAACAATAATGCAATAATAGTGGGAGATTTTAATACCCCACTTACATCTATGGATAGATCAACTAAACAGAAAATTAACAAGGAAACACAATCTTTAAATGATACAATAGACCAGTTAGACCTAATTGATATCTATAGGACATTTTCACCCCAAAACAATGAATTTCACCTTTTTCTCAAGTGCACATGGAACCTTTTCCAGGATAGATCACATCCTGGGCCATAAATCTAACCTTGGTAAATTCAAAAAAGTTGAAATCATTCCATGCATTTTTTCTGACCACAATGCAGTAAAATTAGATCTCAATTATGGGAGAAAAACTATTAAACATGCCAACATATGGAGGCTGAACAATACGCTGCTGAACAACGAAGAAATCAAAAGAGAAATCAAAATATGCATAGAAATGAATGAAAATGAAAACACAACAACCCAAAACCTCTGGGACACTGTAAAAGCAGTGCTAAGGGGGAAGTTCATAGCAATACAGACACACCTCAAGAAACAAGAAAAAAGTCAACTAAATAACCTAACTCTACATCTAAAGCAACTAGAAAAGGAAGAAATGAAGAACCCCAGGGTCAGTAGAAGGAAAGAAATTGTAAAAATTAGGGCAGAGATAAATGCAAAAGAAACAAAAGAGACTATAGCAAAAATCAACAAAGCCAAAAGCTGGTTCTTTGAGAAGGTAAATAAAATTGACAAACCACTAGCCAGACTTATCAAGAAACAGAGGGAGAAGAACCAAATCAATAAAATTAGAAATGAAAATGGAGAGATCACAACTGACAACACAGAAATACAAAGGATTATTAGAGAATACTATCAGGAATTATATGGCAACAAAATGAATAACCTGGAAGAAATGGACAAATTCCTAGAAAAATACAACTTTCCAAAACTGAACCAGGAAGAAATAGAAAATCTGAACAGACCCATCACAAGCACGGAAATTGAAACTGTAATCAAAAATCTCCCAGCAAACAAAAGCCCAGGTCCAGACGGCTTCACAGCTGAATTCTACCAAAAATTTAGAGAAGAGCTAACACCTATTCTACTCAAACTCTTCCAGAAAATTGCTGAGGAAGGGAAACTTCCAAACTCATTCTATGAGGCCACCATCACCCTAATCCCAAAACCTGGTAAAGACCCCACAAAAAAAGAAAACTACAGGCCAATATCACTGATGAACATAGATGCAAAAATCCTTAACAAAATTCTAGCAATCAGAATCCAACAGCATATTAAGAAGATCATACATCATGACCAAGTGGGCTTTATCCCAGGAATGCAAGGATTCTTCAATATCCGCAAATCAGTCAATGTAATACACCACATTAACAAACTGAAAAATAAAAATCATATGATTATCTCAATAGATGCAGAGAAAGCCTTCGACAAAATTCAACATCCATTTATGATAAAAACCCTCCAGAAAGTGGGAATAGAAGGGACATACCTCAACATAATAAAAGCTATATATGACAAACCCACAGCAAACATTATCCTCAATGGTGAAAAACTGAAAGCATTTCCCCTCAAGTCAGGAACAAGACAAGGGTGCCCACTCTCACCACTACTATTCAACATAGTTCTGGAAGTTTTGGCTACAGCAATCAGAGCAGAAAAAGACATAAAAGGAATCCAAATTGGAAAAGAAGAAGTAAAACTTTCACTGTTCGCTGATGACATGATCCTCTACACAGAAAACGCTAGAGACTCTACCAGAAAACTACTAGAGCTAATCAATGATTACAGTAACGTTGCAGGATATAAAATCAACACACAGAAATCCCTTGCATTCCTATACACCAATAATGAGAAAATAGAAAGAGAAATTAAGGAAACTATTCCATTCACTGTTGCAACGAAAAGAATTAAATACTTAGGAATATATCTACCTAAGGAAACAAAAGACTTGTACATAGAAAACTATAAAACACTACTGAAAGCAATCAAAGAGGACACTAATAGATGGAGAAATATACCATGTTCATGGATTGGAAGAATAAATATTGTAAAAATGAGTATACTACCCAAAGTAATTTATACATTCAATGCAATCCCTATCAAGCTACCAATGATATCTTTCACAGAACTAGAACAAATAATCTCACAATTTATATGGAAATACAAAAAACCTCGAATAGCCAAAGCAATCTTGAGGAAGAAAAATGGAACTGGGGGAATTAACCTGCCAGACTTCAGGCTCTACTACAAAGCCACAGTCATCAAGACAGTATGGTACTGGCATAAAGACAGAAATATAGATCAATGGAACAAAATAGAAAGCCCAGAGATAAATCCACGCACCTATGGACACCTCATCTTTGACAAAGGAGGCAAGAATATAAAATGGAGAAAAGACAGTCTCTTTAACAAGTGGTGCTGGGAAAACTGGTCAGCCACTTGTAAAAGAATGAAACTAGAACACTTCCTAACACCATACACCAAAATAAACTCAAAATGGATTAGAGAGCTAAATGTAAGACCAGAAACTATAAAACTCCTAGAGGAGAACGTAGGCAAAACACTCTCCGACATAAATCACAGCAGGATCCTCCATGACCCACCTCCCAGAATATTGGAAATAAAAGCAAAAATAACCAAATGGGACCTAATTAAAATCAAAAGCTTCTGCACAGCAAAGGAAACTATAAGTAAGGTGAAAAGACAGCCTTCAGAATGGGAGAAAATAATAGCAAATGAAGCAACTGATAAAGGATTAATCTCCAAATTATACAAGCAGCTCCTGCAGCTCAATTCCAGAAAAATAAATGACCCAATCAAAAAATGGGCCAAAGAACTAAACAGACATTTCTCCAAAGAAGACATAAAGATGTCTAACAAACAAATGAAAAAATACTCAACATCCCTCATAATCAGAGAGATGCAAATCAAAACCACAATGAGATACCATTTCACACCTGTCAGAATGGCTGCTATCCAAAAGTCTACATGCAATAAATGCTGGAGAGGATGTGGAGAGAAAGGAACCCTCTTAAACTGTTGGTGGGAATGCAAACTAGTACAGCCACTATGGAGAACAGTGTGGAGATTCCTCAAAAAATTGGAAATAGAACTGCCATATGATCCAGCAATCACACTCCTGGGCATACACACCGAGGAAACCAGAATTGAAAGAGACACGTGTACTCCAATGTTCATTGCAGCACTGTTTATAATAGCCAGGACATGGAAGCAACCTAGATGTCCATCTGCAGACGAATGGATAAGAAAGCTTTGGTACATATACACAATGGAGTATTATTCAGCCATTAAAAAGAATACATTTGAATCAGTTCTAATGAGGTGGATGAAACTAGAGTCTATTATACAGAGTGAAGTAAGCCAGAAAGAAAGACACCAATACAGTAATCTAACACATATATATGGAATTTAGAAAGATGCAAATGATAACCCTGTATACGAGACAGCAAAAGAGACACAGATGTATAGAACAGTCTTTGGGACTCTATGGGAGAGGGTGAGGGTGGGATAATTTGGGAGAATGGCATTGAAACACGTATGTTGTCATATGTGAAACGAATCACTAGTTCAGGGTCAATGCATGTTATAGGATGCTCGGGGCTGGCATGCGGGGATGACCCAGAGGGAGGATAAAGGGAGGAGGTAGGTGGGAGGGGGGTTCAGGAGGGGGAACTTATGTAAACCCGGGGCAAATTCATATCAATGTATGGCAAAACCAACCAATATAATATTGTAAAATAATTTGCCTCCAATAAAAAATAAATTACATATAAAAAAAAATAAAAAATAAAAATAAAAAAAAGAAATCCACTTCTAAAGATCCATCTCATTGAAAGAACCAGAAGCTGCTTACACATTTATTGTTGCTAATGCTAGTCATCAGTTGGCCCAGAGCTACTTAATTGTAAAACATGGATGTCATGCTCTCGTCTAACATTGCGTACAGAATGTGTTCCACAGTCATAGCACTCTGGGATTTGGGCCCAGACTACTTTTGCAATCTAACAGTTCACATAGGCCCTCATGATCTTCTGTTAATGTTACTCCTCTTAGTATGGAGTCTCCCATATTTAGATGGCTAGGAAACTAGCAACATATTCACAAAGCATGATGCAAGGTCATGGCTGTCCATAATCCTCCTACTTATGTTGCCTCTTGAAAGACTATGCTGCTCCCACTAAAAAGAAATCAGATCAGACACTTGCAGAGGCCACATCTTGCAACCCAGCATTGTTTCCTAACCTTTTAGAACCTGGCTTAGTTCGCACGTCCTTCAAGAAACTGTATCTGAGCAGCCAGTGCACAGTATTTTCTCTAACCTGTCAATTCTTATGGCATTTGTAGGCTGTACCTTTCACTTGGTACAGGATCATTAACAGATATTTATTGAATATCTTCTCATCATGCAATATTTTGCATAGCAGATTTAATTCCTCACTGATATTATGATCACATTAAACAGTAAGACTTAACAGGGCAGGGACTACATTGTGTTAAATTCACTCTCTGGGATTAATGTTCAAAGTGGTGTTTGGAAACGAAGTCACATCAGTGTATTGTGTGGGTTAATTCTGGACACCTGCTCCTCAGCCCTGCCATGGCTGCCCTAATGATGAGGACTGACACTCTACAGACTTTTCTTGTCCTGTTGAAAACATTAAAAAATTTTTTTTGTTAAGGTGTAACATATATTCAGTAAACATCACAAATACTCAGGGTATAGCACTTTTATACGTATGCCATTAACCAACATGTTCAGCACTAAATTCATTATTCTCCCAATCCTAATTCTCCTACTGTGTTCTCTTTATCAGTTTGAAGGTTCAGTTCAGTTCAGTTCAGTCACTCAGTCGTGTCCGACTCTTTGTGACCCCATGAATCACAGCATGCCAGGCCTCCCTGTCCATCACCAACTCCCGGAGTTCACCCAACCTCATGTCCATTGAGTCGGTGATTCCTTAAATATCTCCATTAACTATTTCTTGAATTTATCTCTTCATTCATGCCATATTTACATTGACATGAAAATATATTTCCTGCAACTCAGTGGTGTCCCTTGAAATTCTTCCAAGTCATTGCTCCCACCGAAGTTAGCCACTTTTCTGACTTATCACTACATATTAGTTTTGCCTCTTTTAAAAATCATATGAATGGAATCATAGTACCATGATCATTCTGGTGCATGCTTTATACTTATGAAGTCATTCATCTTGGGAGTGTACCTAGGACTGGCGTTCCTGTGTCATAGTTTAGGCTTATATTCAACTTTAGTTGATATCTTCAAATATCTACTACTGTGGGCAAGAATCCCTTAGAAGAAATGGAGTAGCCCTCAAAGCCAACAAGAGTCCAGAATGCAGTACTTGGGTGCAATCTCAAAAACAACAGAATTATCTTGGTTCATTTCCAAGGCAAACCATTCAGCATCACAGTAATCAAAATCTATGCCCCAACCACTAAACAGAAGAAGCTGAAGTTGACCAGTTCTATGAAGACACACAAAGACACCAAAAAAACATGTGTTTTTCATCATAGGGGATTGGAATACAAAAGTAGGAAGTCAAGAGTTACCTGGAGTAACAGGCAAGTTTGGACTTGGGAGTACAAAATGAAGCAGGGCAAAGGCTAACAGATTTTTGTCAGGAGAACATGCTGGTTATAGCAAACACACTTTTCCAACAACCCAAGAGACGACTATGCACACGGACATAACCAAAAAGTCAGTACTGAAATCAGATTGATTATGTTCTTGGCAGCTGAAGATGGAGAACCTCTATACAGTCAGCAAAAATAAGACCTGGAGCTGACTGTGGCTCAGATCATGAACTCCTTATTACAAAATTCAGGCCCAAATTGAAGGAAGTATGGAAAACCATTCAGCCATTCAGCCATGAACTGAATCAAATCCCTTATTATTATACAGTGAAGGTGATGAATAGATTCAAGGGATTAAATCTGGTAGAGCGTGCCTGAAGAACTATGGATGGAGGTTTGTAACACTGTACAGGAGGCAGTGCTCAAAACCACCCCCAAGAAAAAGAAATGCAAGAAGGCAAAGGGGTTGTCTGCAGAAGTCTTACAAATAGCTGAGAAAAGAAGTGAAAGACAAAGGAGAAAGGGAATGATATACCCAACTCAATGCAGAGTTCCAAAGAATAGCAAGGAGAGATAAGAAAGCTTTCCTAAACGAACAATGCAAAGAAATAGAGGAAAACAATAGAATGGGAAAGACTAGAAAATTAGTGATTCCAAGGGAACATTTCATGCAAAGATGGGCACAATGAAGGACAGAAATGGCAAGGACCTAACAGAAGCATAAGAGATTAAGAAGAGGTGACAAGAATACACAGAAGAACTGTATAAAAAAGGTCTTAATGATCTGGATAACCATGATGATGTAGCCACTCACCTAGAGCCAGACATCCTAGCGTGTGAGGTCAAGTGGGCTTTAGGAAGCATCAAAGATAGTGGAGGTGATGAATTCCAGCTGAACTATTTCAAATCCTAAAAATGATGCTGTTAAAGTGCTGCAATCAATTTGTCAGCAAATTTGGAAAACTCAAGATCAGTTTTCATTTCAATCCCAAAGATGGGCAATGTCAAAGAATGTTCAAACTACTATACAATTGTGTTCATTTCACATGCTAGCAAGGTAATGCTCAAAATCATTCAAGCAAGACTTCAGCAGTACATAAACCAAGAAGTTCCAGATGCACAAGCTGATTTAGAAAAGGCAGAAAAACCAGAGATCAAATTGTGAGCATCTGTTGTATCACAGAGAAAGCAAGGGAAGTCCAGAAAAACATCTACTTCTGCTTCGTTGATTATGCTAAAGCCTTTGACTGTGTGGATCACAGCACAGTGGGGGAAATTCTGAAAGGGATGGGAATACCAGGCCACCTTACCTGTCCTGAGAAACCTATATGCCAAGAAGCAACAGTTAGAACCTGACATGGAACAACAGACTGGTTCAAAATTGGGAAAGGGTTACATCAAAGCTGTATATTGTCACCCTGCTTATTTAACTTACATTCAGAGTACATCATGCAAAATGCCAGGCTGGATGAATCACAAACTGGAATTAAGATTGCCGGGAGAAATAGCACTCTAATGACAAGAAGCGAAGAGGAACTAAAGGGCTTCTTGATGAGAGTGAAAGCAGAGAGTGAAAAAGCTGGCTTAAAACTCAACATTCAAAAAACTAAGATCATGCCAATCAGTCCCATCACTTCAAGGCAAATAGATGGGGAAAAAGTTGAAACAGTGGAAGATTATATTTTCTTGGGCTCCAGAATCATTGCAGATGGTGACTGTAGCTATGAAATTAAAAGATGCTAGACAGCACATTAAAAAACAAAGACATCACTTGGCTGACAAAGCTATGGTTTTTCTAGAAATCATGTACAGATGTGAGAGTTGGACCATAAAGAAGGGTGAGCACCAAAGAATTGATGCTTTCCAATTGTGGTCATGGAGAAGATTCTTGAGAGTCCCTTGGACAGGAAGGAGATCAAACCAGTCAATCCTAAAGGAAATCAACCCTGAATATTTATTGGAAAGACTGATGCTGAAGCTGAAGCTCCAATACTTTGGCCACCTGATGGGAAGCACTGACTCACTGGGTCATACTCACTGGGAAATACTTTCAAATGACTTTCTGAAAAGACTGTACCAAAATATACACTCTGATGAGCTATAAGCAATTGTCCTCCTCTAACACTATGGCAAGGACCATGTGTTAAATAGCACCTGGCTCAAGATCTTGCACAGAGATAAGTAGTAAATATTTAGTATTTAAAAATATTGTTAAAATTAGTGTCTCTTTGTTCAAAGCATCATGTCTGCTGCACATTCAGGCTTAATTTAAGTGATAGCTTTCATGGTATTCCCCAAGTCAAAATTTCTACTTTGAATCAGTACGTGGTTATGTAAAGTAGCACTGATTTCTAAGGGTCAACTTGGTTGTCAAAAGTCAGTGTGTCAGATATTAACTTTTCCAAGCTTTGGAAGTCATAAAATCATTCTTGTCTGAATGCCAAGAGCCAAAACCAAAACATGAGTGTATCTTGCCTGAGCCTTTTGGCTCTTTTGCTTTTCATCAGAACTAGTCAGCAACTCTTTTTATTTCCTAAAAATAATTTTTATGCCAATCATTTTTAAGTCTTTGACCTGATTTAACCAAGGGATAGAGAAAAAGTAGCCCTGAGCATTTGGGAGACACACGAGGCAGTATGAACACTGGAGGAAAACACTAAGGAAGTAAAAGTGTGAATCTGTATATAATACAAAACTCTGTTAGAGTGTAGGGTGTGCAAGTATTGTGGATGTATAGATTGAGATGGATTAGGCTTGTTGATAAGTGACCTTTTCACTGAAACAGATTCTATATAAAATTATCAACTGTTGGACTCCTTAAAAATGTATAATATATCTGTGATCAAGTTTTAGTTGCATGTCCAATTGGAAAAGAATTGAGATAGCAAGAAGTTTTTGAATTGCAGTGAGAGATGTTAAATCTTAATCTATTTAACATATTAATTCACCCACTATGTGTCAGGCTCTGTGTTAGGAAATATTTATTACCACTGTTATTAAAGTTACTCAAATTTACTCAAATTTATCCCTTCAGCTCCTCCTCTCTTGTGAGAAACTCCTATGTGCTGCACAGTGCTAGATGTCATGGACAATCATAGGCATAAAGTATTTTAAAGGGTACTAATCCCCTGGGGGAAGAAATGGCAACCCACTCCAGTATTCTTGCCGGGAAAATCCGATGGACATAGGAGCCTGGCGGGCTACAGGCCATAGGGTTGCAAAGAGTTGGACACACTGAGCACGCACACAATATGCAATTCTTTAGAAGTTTAATTTGGGAAACTTGTAGTAAACATCAACAAAAGGCAATGGATGGTTGAGAACCCAAAGGTCCAAACAGTGTGATTAGAACTAAATGCAAGAAACAAACACTGTTGGTTGAGATGATCTGGAAAAAGCTTTTCAGAAGCAGAAGGACATGAGAGAGAATATTTCGTCCAAATCCATGGTGTCCACTATGAACCTACTCTTCTATCTTAAGCTTTGCCCACACTGATATATGCACATACTTGGAATATCTTCACCTGGATGATTCCAAGTTACCTCCAACTAAACATGCTCTAAATTAAATTTGTTATTTTCCTCCCAAACCTAATTTTCATCCTGTATTCTGTCAGTTGATTTTCTCTCTTAAATATCCTTTAAATTTTCCTGTTTTCCATTCCCACAATCTCACCAACCAGAATGCCATTTCAGTGATCAAGATAAGATGTGGAGACCGAACCAAGCAGTGGCGATGGAAAGGAGAGAATACGTATAGGAGAGATAGTAAGGAAGTACAAAATGCTAAATTAACTGTCTGAATGGATATGGATGGAGTGAGGGAAAGGAGTCTACATTGATGTTTAGATTTGTGATTTAGGAAAGTGGCTGGATTATGGTATTGTAAGTGACAGAAAATTCAGAATAAGCAACGTTCTGAAGGAAGTGTTTAATATGTGAGTCTTGAGCTTACCAGGGAAGGCCCTTGACCGAAGATACAGACATAGCAAGTTCTTGGTAGTCAGATGGCTTTTCTGAAAAGAATGAAAATTGCTTCTTATGTATATTTAACAGCATAGTCTACCACTGCATATTTATAAAAAAAGATGTTACTATCATTTACATAATTTCCTACCTTTAAAATGATCTCTTTCACATGTTCAAAAGGCACTTTCTTATTTTGTATTCACTTTGCTCTCATAAGGCTGGTAACAGATTAAATAAAGTTTAGAATTTTAAATAAGAATTTTATAAATTTCTGAAAGTACTGATGATTTTTCTGATGCTACTAAAGCTTCCTTCATTTTCAAAGTTGGATCTTTGAGTTACTGATGAGTTTCTTGAGATAATGTTTTCTACTTCTTTCACACATGAACTAATTAATCAAGTAACTGGTTACAAAAAAGAAAATGTAAGATATCCTCCCTTCCCAAGGAGCTTACAGGCAAGGCAGTTTCAAATATGTAATTTAATTTTCATAACAATCCCATAAAGAAGTTTGAGATACCATTATTTCCACTTAAAGGCTCTGAAAGACTGAGGCTTGCCCTCTTTGCACCGCGAGGCAGATACAGAGCCAGGCATGCGACCTAGTCTCCTGTCTCCAGTGCACATTTCACCTGACATGCTTCACTTGACAGTCACACATTTAAACACTGCTATTTTAGGATTTTACAAATTTACTTTTAAAGTAAACTGTATATTAAAAGAAAAAATAAAGATAAATATTTTAACTTTCCATTTAAATATTTCTCTTCTGTTTTCCTATCCTTTCTGAGTTATCACACCTAACAGTTGTACTTAGAGGATATGCACTAAAAAAAAAAAAAAAAAAACTATAAATTTCTTTTAAAAATGTTTCTGCAAGTCTTATAGTTTTTAGAATCTTCTTACTTTCCCTTCAAACATCTAGGTAGGCTTGCAAGAATAATTCTTCAGGATTTTGTTTGGCTGTCAAGAAACTTTCAACAGACTAATAATTTATTAAACAATACAGATAGGTTCCATTTTCCCCATAAAGTGTTTTGTTTTTTACTTTAAGAGCAAGATAGAAATTTAAAAATCTTTACACTATGGAAGAAGATCATGGATCATGCTTGGAATACACTAAACATTTGGGGTATTAACATGGCTCATGTCTATTTATAAAGATTGGAAATTTACATTAGGATTATGGGAATAGAAGCCATATTCCACTTCACAAAGTGATTAACACCCCCAATTCAATCAGTAAAAACTGTATCAGGAAAAGATAAAAGAAGATCCCATGTTAGGGTATCCTCACCCTTGGCACCTTCAAAGATGATTCTGGACATGAATCTGGGGTGTGGTTAAAAAAAAACTCTGCCATCTGAACGTGTGATCAGTGGCAAGTGGGAGTCAGAGAATGTTAAAAATTGGGAACTGAAAGGAATTGGCAGTTCCTCTGCCTCCTGTAAGTGAAGTTGTGTGTGTGTTAATTGCTCAGTCATGTCCAACTCTTTGTGACCCCATGGGCTGTAGCCCGCCAGGCTTTTCTGTCCTTGGAATTCTCTGGGCAAGAATATGGGAGTGGGTAGCCATTCCCTTCTCCAGGAAATCTTCCCTGATCCAGGGATCGAACCTAGGTCTCCCACACTGTGGGCAGATTCTTGACCGTCTGAGCCACCAGCGAAGCCCACAGGTAAGATAATCTCCCTTTTATCATTCTGAAAACCTTTCCTGAGCATCCACCACATGGCGGACTCAGGCCTCGGAACCAGAGGCAAACAGCAGTGAGCACTCTACCCTCTGTAGCTCATCTGTTCCTTCATCTGTTGGGTTTATGTTTCTTGATTTCCTTTTCTCTTTTTTGATTCCTTTACTGACACAAGAACCTAGTCTCTGTGTGATGCTTGACTGTGTGTTTATTTTAATTATCTATTTAACAAAGTTTTAATTATCTATTTTTCATTGATTCTTTAGCTATTTTGTAGCAAGTTTATTTAAATATTTAAAACAATAATGTAAAATCAGATGCTCTTTTTTGTCACTGTGAACAGATGTTGCTTTTTAAAATAATGATTAGGAGAAATACTTACTGTATTGTTTTCTCCTTTGAGAAAGACATCTCTTGAGAGAGAAAGATGGCTTTTGAACATCAAGTTTGTAGTTCTCAGTAGAGTATGTGCATCTTGTGATAAAAGGATCTTTAAAAATCCAAGAACTATTTGAATATATTAGGCGCTAAAGATGAAAGCTTAAGGATTAAAATTAAAATGCCCTTTTTGATTAAAATCTATTTTATATAGGTGGATGGGGAGATGGTACTTTTGTCCGTCAGGTAGACTATTTGGGGAATAAAGCTGAGACGTGTGTGATTGGGAATTTCGCTCTTCAGCAACTGGACTTACAGATAACTTTAGTAAAGTAGTGAGGGCTTCCCTGGTGACTCATAGATGGTGAAGAATCTGCCTGCAATGCAGGAGACCAGGGTTTGATCCCTGGGTTGGGAAGATCTCCTGGAGAAGGGAATGGCTACCCACTCCAGTATTCATGCCTGGAGAATTCCATAGACAGAGGAGCCTGGCAGGCTACAGCCCATGGAGTGATGAACACACACACACACACACACATATAGAAGTAGTGAACACCAGAAAAGTCCACTAAAACAAGGCAATTATTATAGTTTTCATTAGGCAAACAAGATCAGGATCTCAGCAATTAAGCAGTGAGATAGAAGCCATTGTCAGCAGTAAAGTAGTGAGATAGAAGCCAGTGAGTCAGAAGCCAGGAAATTAAAGAATAGAGTATTAGAGAGCCAGGTATTAAAGATTTTTAGCCATGAGATCAGTATCTTTTTCTTTTTAACCATTTTTTAACACAAAAAATATGATGTAGTACAAAATTCAAAGATGCAGAATAGTACACAGTAAAAATTAAGCCAATCTGCCACCCATTCCAGTCTGCTGTCCACTTCCCCAGAGACAACCATCATTCACAGTCTCCTAGAGAGTCTTGCAGAAATCTGTACACAAATAAGTAAGAGGTAGCATAATATTCATACTTCCTTTTTTATACACATATATACAATTGTAACATTCTTTTTAATGTTTGCATAGTGTTTCAGTGCATGGATGGAGCATAATATAATCAATTTCTATTATAAAATTTGGATTAATTTGGATTATTTCTATCCTCTGCTATTATAATGATAGAGTCAATAACCTCATGTGTATATCAGTTCACACTGAAATAATCATAGGACAAATTCCTAATAGTGGGATTGCTGGATCAATGGATTTGTTCATTTAAAAAAATTTTTTAACTGTGGAAAAGTAGACCTACCATACTGACCATTTTCATATGTATAGTTCAGTAGTGCTAAGTATATTCACAGTGTTGTGCAAACAATTTCCAGAATTTTTCATTTTGCAAAACTGAAACTCTGTATCAAGTGACACTTTCTCATTTGCCCCTCCTCCCAGATCCTGGCAACCACATTCTGCTTTCTATTTCCATGAATTTCACTACTCATTCATATGTGTGTGCTCAGTCACTCAGTTGTGTCCGACTCTGTGAACCCGTGGGCTATAGCCTGTCAGGCTCCTCTGTCCATGGGATTTTCCAGGCAAGAATACTGGAGTGGGTTGCCAATTCCTTCTCCAGGGCATCTTCCCAACCCAGGGATTGAACCCATGTCTCTTATGTCTCATGCATTGGCAGGCAGATTCTTCTACCCCTGTGCTACCTACTCTAGATACCTTATATTTCACAGTATTTGTCTTTTGTGACTGGCTTATTTTACTAAGCATACTGTCTTCAAGGTGCATCCATGTCATAGCATGTGACTAAATTTCCCTCCTTTTTAAGACTGAATAATATTCCATTTATACTGGATTGGCAAAAAAATTCATTCAGGTTTTCAATAACATCTTATGAAAAACACAAAAGACTTGTTTGGCCAACCCAAAATACCGTATTTTATTTATACATTTATCTGTCAGTGGACACTTGGGTTCCTTCCACTTCTTGGATATTACGAATATAATGCTATGAACATGGTGTCCAGCTATTTCTTTGAGATCCTATTTTCAATTTTTTTGAAGCAGAATGGCCAGGTCATGAGTTCGTATATTAAGAAAATTTTTTTTTTTACTGCCAAGATGCTCTCCATAAAGGTTGTAATCATTTATGTTCCCCTCAACAATAAATATATCTTTACTCATACCAGCTCTGTGCACTGTGTGACTTTTCAACCTTTGTCACTCTGATGAGAGAAAAGATTATATAATCATAGTCTTTATTTACATTTATCTTAAGATGAATAGTTTCTTTTCATACATTTAAGACTTTTAAAATATAGTATATTGTAAGTTCCCTAGTGATCTAGTGGTTAGTATTTGGTGCATTAATTGCTGTGACCTGTGTTCAACCCCTGGTTGGGAAACTGAGAACCTACAATTTTGAGGCATGGCTAATACATAAATAAATAAGATGTATTAATAGAAAATGTGAGGTATAGGAAGGCCAAAAGGTCAGGAGACAATTGTCATTGAAATGATAGTTTATTACTCACAGTTCCTAAAAAAAAGGGGGCATGCCATAATATGGGGGGGTACATGGGGAAGCACCAGGTTGATCAGAAGCAGAGGAGAGGGAGGAACAGTACATAAGAGCTTCTATTGTGGTTTCCCTGGGAAGGAATGGGTGATTTGGGATAAGCAGCTTTGGATTGGCTAGTGTTAATAATTTCAGCAGACTCTGGGGCGTAGACGATGTCCTGAGTTGTTTGGCACCTGGCACTGGGATGATTAGGACAGTTGTACAGTGACCTGAGCACGAGGGCCCAGTGAAGGAGATTGGTGAGGGTGTGGACTCTGGATTGGTTGGTTTCCATTTGACAAGTGTCTTCCTCCAAGGAGGAAGACGCCTGTCGATGTGGGGGAGGAGGACGATGAGGGAGGCAAGGTGACGCAGGCACGTTATCAGGTTGTTTAGAACAAGGCATATCTGGCATAGGCATGCAGGGCAGATGTTAAAGCATCAAATTTACAGAAGCTGGTTAATACAAAGTCCTATTGTACTTTGGTTTTTTTGTTTGTTTCTTTCTTTGATAAATTTTGTTCACATCTTTTTTTCAATTTTTTTTGTGTGTAGTTTTTGTCTTAGGGATTCATAGAAACTCTTTATACATATAGAAAACAGGCCTTTGTGCATAATATGCATTGCAGAAATCTTATTCTCTGATTTTGGATTTCTTTTGAGTTTGCTTAAGATGGTTTTTCTCCATGTGAAAATTTATTTTATATGTGCTTAAATTTATGGACTTTTTCTTTTACAACTTCAAGATTTTATGCCATACTCAAGAAGACCTTTGGTACTCTGTTATCATAAATTATTTCCTGTGTTTTCTCCTAGCATATTGATAGTTTGAGTCATCATATTTTAACCTTTATTTTATCTAGCATGCATGCTGATATAAGGGGAAACAGAAAGGAGATGACAGCAAGCTCAGAACCTCATGCCAAGTCCAGAACCTCTGGACTTATCTTCTGAGGCAAAAGTTCTTTACATATTCCCAGCCCATGCATACCTAGGTGCGGGCAAATAGGTATATCTGAGTGGCATCAGAGATATGAATTAAGTGGGTATAAGAATTACCAAATATTGAACCACAGATTAAGAAGACAGGAATTTTGCTGTCACATCTAAGAATGGACAGGCTCAAACTATCTTAAATTTGAATGGTTTGGAAAGAAAATCTCTGATTGGCAGGGCACGGTGGCTGGGAGACGCAGGGAGTGGAAAAATGGTTCAGTAAAAAATGGGTCAGATTTGCCGCTCTGCATGCACTAGTCACACACTTTCAATTCCTGAGCCTCACTTTACACCAATAGTACATTTCTCATCTTCAGAGGCACCTCAAACTGCCTACTATTTTGATTTTCACCCTCCTTTTAAACTGCTTTTATTACTTGTTTCCCAGTAAAAAAAATCTTACACGGAAGCACAATATGTAAGACAGAGTTGGATATGGTGGATGCAGAGTTGAAGGTCCCCTGTTCTTTCCACTCATCTCCTGTCACCACTAGCCCTAGGGCCCCTGTCCCTCGAGGTGCTGGGGAAAGCCCCCATGCTCTGTGCAGAAAGTCTATGAACTGAATTCAATCGAGCCGCCTCTCTCCCACCCTAAAACCCATCTCAGCACAGCCAAAGGAAACACAGATCTGTCCCAGAAAGCCGTAGAAAGCAATGTGAGTACGCTGAAGCTTCCTTCGGGGAGAGAGGAGGGAGCTCCACCACATGTCATACAGCAAAACTGCCTGAAACTTCCTCAGCATAGCAGAAGCCTCTCCCTACCACATATACCCCTATTGTTTCCACTTTAAGAACTCCTCCAGGAACTTTATTTTCCCATCCCCAGCTGGGTTTTCCTCTTCATATCTACACCCATCTTTCCCTTGATATCTTTGGCCATTTCATTATTTTATAAAACAATCTTCAGAGTTACTTCCAGCTTTCCTCCCCACCCAGTGTCCCAACATCACCCCAGATTCAGACACAAAACCAGTCAATAGGTGGTGGGGGGAGACTGTAGATACTCAGATTGTGAATTTTTTCCTGCTTTAACATAAAGATCAAATATTACTTCTGTGAATTTATAGTCACATCCCTCTACAGTCTCATCCACCATTTCTTTCTTCCTTTATTTTATTTTATTTTTTTTTAACTGTTCTCTGCTATATACCTTACGCTCAGTCAAATTAGACGTATCACTGTTTTCCTAACTAGCTCCTCGTTTTCCAGCCTGCTTTTGTTCATCCTCTACCCAGCCTGGGACTGCTCTCCTCCACATTTCAGTGCTTTAGAATTCTATCCATTTTCCCCCAGGACAGTTCAGATTCCACCTTATTAAAGCATGGCACTTCCTGACAAAGTGGAGACACTTCTGTTGCTGTAACTTCTCTGCATGTGCTTGTACCACATGCCACTTAATTTTTTTCCTTTTTTTTTTTTTTTAAAAAAAAAAGCTAATCTATAGTAGCTTTAGAAACTCTGAAAGCAGGAAGCCTGTTATTCTTCTTGATATTCCTTGCAAATTCTTACACTGTCGCACGTGTAGCCATGCCATTTTCCTATCCACATACTAACCAGGTCCAACCCTGCTTAGCTTCTGACATCAGATGAGATCAGGCTCATTCAGGGTGGTATGGTCATAGACTTTCAAAGGAATAGATGTATATCGTAATTAGTAAAGCCCTCCACCAAAATAATCACACTACTGAATGGCTATTTTACAAGGCACTCTAAAGAGGAGAAATTTCTTCTGAATTTTCCACATCAAGCCCACCAAAATTCTCAGATATTTAAATGTTTAAAGTTGGAAATATCATACCAAGTTAGAACTATTGTGCATCTATTTTAGTTTTATTTTTGCTGACTGAGCCCCAAAAGGGATATGCAATGGGGAGGCAATGATTTTACAATATTTTTTGAAAACAGAACAAAATCTTTTAAGTGAAATTGAAGGTGAAGCCCCAAGATTCAAGATAAAAGTAAAACCAGAACTATTCAAGGTGAACAGTGTTTCATGCATCATATATTCTCCTGCATCCTCTCCTTCCCCGCTTCCTTTAGCATTCATGAAATATGTCTGCAGAACCTTTTGGGGTGACCAGGGACACAGTTTGAGAACCTTTCCTCTAGTGGTTCAGCCTGTTAAATATCAACCCCATAAATACCATACGTAAATACCATAACTCCCGTAACCATCCAAATGACATCACCCATGATATACCCCGTGTGTCTCTAGATTTTTAATCACTAACTTGTTATAGGATAGAAATTTTCAAAGTCACCATCACCAGTACCATTCATCTAAATGATATGTGCATTTGAAAAGAATTATATAACAAATGAAAATAAAAACTTTAGTGTTTACAAGAGAAATCTTTTGGCTCCCAAAGAACTTACAAAGTGCTTTGTACTTAAATGGAATGTTTTCCTTAGTGAATCCTGCCACGTAACCATGGAAGTAAAACAGTGTTTGGAGAGTACAGAAACTTGCTTGCCTTTTCTGTCAGAATTGCTATAAATTCTGACTTAGCTACAGGAAGTAAATAATTTTTAACTACTAGGTTAAGTAAGGACTTTAACACCCTTGAAAATATATATATATTTTAAAATATCTCCTGTCAACAGAATATTATGTAATTGTTTTTTTGGAAGATACAAAGAGAGTTATTTCACCTTAAGTTGAGATTTATTTGGAATCATTTTCTGTTTTGTAGATTCACACAAAAAGTCAGACAGGGGTGATAACTGAGGCTTACAATGTATGTATTGGGTTGGCCAAAAAGTTCATTCAAGTTTTTGTATACCATCTTACAGGAAAGACCCAAAATAACTTTTTTGGCCAACCCAAAACTTTACCATGGAATTATCCCAGGTAATTTATCATAGAAAATTAGTCCATTTCATGAGAAAAGCACCAAGAAGGCCAAGAGAGCTGAAAATAGATAATGGCCCACACATGATACATAGCTTGTAGATAACAAAGATTGTTTTTTTTCCCCTCCTTCAGGGAAGACTTTAGTAAGTGTAAAACATTACCTCCTTATTGTGGCATGAATCACACCAAACAGAAATAACACTGGAAATGCTCCTAGGAAAGTGTCCAGCACATGGCTGGCTCTCAGCAAGTGAGAGTTGCTTATTATTATGAGCATTTAGAAGCAAAATCTCTAAACAAAAAGTAAAACAGATTAATTCAATTGACTGAAAAATTATGATACTCATTACTGAATGAGAAATAAATGTAAGCAAACAGTTTTGAATCCCTTCTTTGATAAGATTTCACAACTATGTAAGCACAAAGTACTTACCTCTTGTAGAAGATGAGAAACCCAATTTCCAGAGATATCAAGTGAGAAAGTTTTCAGATTCTCCATGATTTCAAATTTGCTGGACTTTTGTATGAGGCCTTTTGTAATGGAGAAGCAATGCATATTAATAGTGTCATCCTTAATTACTCAGAGAAAATCCTGAATGCTAGAAATTAAACTCAGATTCTGAGAGTTCAGAAAGTTATTATTTGGAAAAAACCTTATTCAGAATACTTTAATAAGCATATAGCACCATGCTATACAGACAGTAGGCAAATGATAAGTATTTACTGGATTAAAATAATAACTATACATTCTAAAGGAGATCAGTCCTGGGTGTTCATTGGAAGGACTGATGCTAAAGCTGAAACTCCAATACTTTGACCATCTCATGCGAAGAGTTGACTCACTGGAAAAGACTCTGATTCTGGGAGGGATTGGGGGCAGGAGGAGAAGGGGACGACAGAGAATGAGATGGCTGGATGGCATCACCGACTTGATGGACATGAGTTTGAGTGAACTCCAGGAGTTGGTGATGGACAGGGAGGCCTGGCGTGCTGTGATTCATGGGGTCTCAAAGAGTCGGACACGACTGAGTGACTGAACTGAACTGAATGATACATGTAATAGTTGTTAAAAGGGGCTAAAACACAAAAAAGCTGTTTATTTTAAAATGTGATTTTTTTTCACTTTCAAAAGAAGAGTATAGATTCTCAGCATTATAGTGTAGATTTCCTTCTGAAAATAGCTAATAAAATAATAAAGATCTTTTTGAGTTACTATGTGAAGTCCAGGAGGACACTGATCACAAGTTAGCTAGGTTTTAATTTGAGTTCCCTCCTGGGACTTTAGGTGAGCAAAGATGCACATGGAGAATTGAATATAATGATGAGGACAGTAGGTTGCTTACCTGACAGAGAAGTAAACAAAGCAAAGGAGTAAAAAGATCCAAGTAGAAGGAGCCATGCTACGGGATTGTGGATGAGAAGAGAGGCAGCGCAGAAGGAGCAGTTCAAGGAATACCAGCAGCACTGAGAGCATAGAATTTGTTTCAAGGATTTAAAGAAGCTGCCTAAAGCTCAATGTTATGGCAATCTATTTGTATGTGTTTATATAAAACAAGCTATATTATATAAGCTAGCTATTGGCTCATTGTGATTTTTGTTGCATTGACTTCGGATTACATGTAAGAGCTGCATATCTATTTTATTTCAATGGACAGACTTCCTTGTGTGTTACAGCATGCATGTCACAAATTCCGTATGTAAGCCTGCATGTGTATCTTATATGTACATGTGGGGTGTGCACGTGTGCATGCATCTACACACCACAAGGGGAGCCTCCCCATATGCAGAGACCTATACTCATTGCTATCTGCAGCTGCTACTGCTGCTGCTTAGTTGCTCAGTCATGTCCGACTCTCTGTGACCCCATGGACTACAACCTGCCAGGCTCCTCTGTCCATGGGGATTCTCCAGATAAGAATACTGGAGTGGGCTGCCATTTCCTTCTCCAGGGGGTCTTCCTGACCCTCTATCTGCTGCTGGACCCAACCTAAGTGGAAACTTCCAGTCACATTCACTGATAACCATTCTGTTGTAAGCACGTTGAAAGCTATTAGAAATACAAGACTTAGGTTACATCTGACTTGGAAAACTATCAGAAAATATTTGTGAAAAAAAACAAATTTTAAGATCACTAACGTCTCAAAAATAAAAAGGAATAAAACTAAGTCTCCTCTTAACTAAAGGTTTATAATCATAGCAAACTAGTGCTCTAATGATTTAAAATGTCCATACATGATTCCTCAAATTTGGGCATTACACTGTCAACAAAGAATGTTTTTGTTGTCTGTAGCCTAGGTCATATTTCCTTTGCTATATACACATGTGTACACACACATGCCTACACCATATCCTGCATGAATGACAACCCTCCACCCTCAGAAGGTGGCGTCTCCTGGATGATGCACTGTGTAATATCTCAATATGGTATTCCTCCTCCCTTCACAGTGAAATGACTGCTTAAGCCAAAAGCAACGACTTGTAGAAATCCACAGTAAAATAATGGCTTCTGAGACATCCAGTAAGCCAACAACAGTGTGGCAGACAGAAGCAAGAAAAAGCACATCCAAATCTCCAATAATCCAGAGAAAGTATCTGTTCCACTAGGAATAAATCTCTGCCCTCTTCATAAGGAAGCTACCCTGGGACTTCTCAAATGACACATGGTGATCAGATGGGATGCAACTATATTGGTTCCTCCTTATCTCCAGCTTCTTCTCTGAAAGTCTTCGCTTCACGTGCATCTGTTTATTATTTTATTTCATCTAGTCCCACGGATTCGTGACCAGCTATGTTTTAGCAACCTACATATCTTCCCTGAACATCACACTAACATCCAAATGCCATCCACTTGAATGTGTTATAGATCTGAACTTAAGATATTAAAAACTGCTGATCCCCATCCCCTCCCCCACCACCCCCACATACACTTTCCAGACAGGCTCCCCTTGTAATCTTCCCCATCCCAGTTAACAGCAACTCTCTACTTCAAGTTGCTCAGACTAAAATACTGTAGTTGTCTATGATACCTCTAAATCTTTCCACTGTCCACACCTTTACCCCATCACTCTCCAAGTTTATTGCAAACACCATCAACCTGGTGTTCATGCTTCACTCTTCTCTCCTAACTGTACTCTTCCCTCAGCTACAAGAAAGAAAGTGAAAGTCACTCAGTTGTGTCTGACTCTTTGGGACCCCATGGACTATATAGTCCATGGAATTTTCCAGGCCAGGATACTGGAGTGGTAGCTGTTCCCTTCTCTAGGGGATCTTCCCAACGGAGGGATTAAACCCAGGTCTCCCACATTGCAGGCAGATTCTTCACCAGCTGAGCCACCAGAGAAGCCCAGGAATACTGGCGTGGGTACCCTATCCCTTCTCCAGTGGATCTTCCTGACCCAGGAATTGAACCGGGGTCTCCAGCATTGCAGGTGGATTCTTCACCAGCTGAGCCATCAGGGAAGCCCAGCTACAAGAGTGATCCTTTTAAAACTGGATGAGATCATCTACCTCCTGGAATCAAAACCTTTATGGCTCTTACCTACTCAAAAGGCAAAATCCTTACCATGACTCACATGAGTTGGCAGTCCCCACCCCCATTTCTTATTTAAGCCCAATTCCCCAAGCTCTCTCTGATCTCATCTCTTAAGTCCCCTCCTCCCCAGACTGCGTGCTTTTCCAGGCTCCTTGCTGAGTCTAAAATTCACCAAGCACTTTTGTACCTGATGCTCTCTTTGCTTGGAACATACTTCTCCCAGTTGTCTGTCTGGCTTGTTCTTCCTTATCTTTTATGTCTCTGATCAAATGTCACTTCCTCAAGGAGGTCTCCTCAGACCTCCCTATATAAAATAACACCTTCCCTCTGAAACTCCTTATCTCTCTTGCCCTGCTTAATTTTTCATGGCACTTATCATATATTGTTTATTCATCTCCTCTGATTAAATATAAACTCCCCAAGTATACTGTTAGTCACTCAGTTGTGTCTGATTCTTTGTGACCCCACAGGCTGGAACCCACTGGGCTCCTCTATCCATGGAATTCTCCAGGCAAGAATACTGGAGTGGGTTGCCATTCACTCTTCCAGGGGATCTTCCCAAACCAGGGATCAAACCTGGGTCTTTTGCATGCATGCAGATTCTTTACCTGTCTGAGCCACAGGAATTTTGTCTGTTTTAGTCATTGGTATATCTTTGTCTTCCATGAAGACTATCTAGCACATGGTAGACACTCAATAAATACTTTAACAATGAATTACAGCAAAATCCACTCCAACATTTCTCTCTTCGTAAGTCTTTTATTTCCAAGACATTTTTGATTTCTCAACTTCAGTTACTATTAGCTGCTATTGAATCAAGGTTTGTTTTCACTAATCAAACAATTAGAACCAAATACATCTGCTCCAACTAGCCTACTGAATACAGAATTTCTGGTAAATATACCTCTGTCAATGAATTCAGTCACATATGAAATTCTGGTATTTTTTTCTTTCTTTCTTGGTCAAAAACCTCAAAATCTATCTTTATGTGTGTTCCCCAAATGTCTGCTGATATAAATTAGCCAAGTTGTATAAAAGCTTCTTGGCAGTTTGACTTTATAATTCTCAGGAGGGCACGTCTTACCTTGGTTATAGATCTGGAGATACTGAGGAGTGAGATGGAAGAGCCTAAAGGAGGATTGGAAGAGCCTAAAGGAGGATTAACATCACTCCTTCAGAATTTGTGTTTTTGTTTTTGTCAGCTATATACCCAGGAGTAGAATTGCTGGGTCATATGGTAGTTTTATTTTTACTCTTTTCTGTTTTCCACAGTGGCTGCATCAATTTATATTCCCACCAATAGTATACAAGATTTCCCTTTTCTCCACATCCTTGCCAACATTTATTATTTGTGTGTGTTTTTTTTTAATGGTTGTCATTCTGACACGTATGAGGTGGTATCTCTTTGCGGTTTTGATTTGTATTTTCCTGATGATTAGCAAAATTGAGCATCTTTTCATGTGCCTCTTGGCCATCTGTATTTCCTCTTTGGAAAAGTGTCTATTCATTTCCTGCCAATTTTTTAGTTGGGCTTTTTGTGGGTTGTTTTTTTTTTATATACATATTGAGTTGTATGAACTGTTTATATATGTTGACTATTAAGCCCTCTTTGGTCAGATCATTTGCAAATATTTTCTCCCATTCAGTAGGTTGTCTTTTCATCTTGCTGATGGTTTGCTTTGATGTGTAAAAGTTAAGTTTAATTAGGTCCCATTTGTTTATTTTTGCTTTTATTTTTGTTACTTTATGAGACACATTAAAAAAATATTGCTGCAACTTTTGCCAAAGAGTATCCTGCCAATGTTTTCCTCTATAAGTTGTCTAGTCTTACATTTAGGTCTTTAATACATTTTGAGTTTAATTTTGTATATGGTATTAGAGAATGTTCTAATTTCATTCTTTTAATGTAGCTGTCAAGACAAATGAACCCCAATGTTCATAGCAACATTATTTACAATTGCCAAGACATGGAAAAAACCTAAGTATCCATCAATAGATGAATGGATAAAGAAATGTGTGGTATATAAATATAATAGAATACTGTTCAGCCATTAAAATGAAAATTTGCCATTTTCAGAAACATGGACTTGGAAGGTATTATGCTAAGCGAAAAAAGTCAGAGAAAGACAAATACTTCATGATATCACTTATATGTGTGATTTAAGCAGACTCACAGACATAGAGAACACACCAGTCATTACCATTGGGGAAGGAAAAGGGGCAATATAGGGGTGAAGACTGAAAGGTGTAAACTATTAGGTATAAGATAGGCTGAAGCATGTATTGTACAACACAGGGAACATGGCCAATATTTGGTAATGATTGTAAATGGAAAGTAACATTTAACAATTATATAAAAATTTATTGAAAGATTATTCCCTCAGGAAAGAAAGCAACAGTGCCTTTAGCAAGAAAAACCTTATTAAATGTGGGGGAGGAACTGCTTCAAGGAGCAATGGAGGCTCAGTCACATTTAGGAATTCAGGGGACTCTGAGTTCTCCAAGTACACCCCATTTCCCTCCCTCACTTCTATTCTTACTTTCCACTCGTCCCAATCAATAAACAAAAGAAACCTGACAAAGCTATCACTCAATAAACATTACAATTTGGCAATGTGCAGAATGAAATTCAAGTCTGGATTTAGTCAACTCTGCTTGTTACCTCTGGGGCAAGGGGGGAGATTGGAGCTGAAGATGGTTTGCAAAGGGGTCTTTAGTCTAAGTGATGATTGTTTAAGAAATTAAAGCATTCATGCATTTTTTATGATTAAAATTAATTTCAAAATTACAAGTATGTAAAATACTTTTTTTCTTTAGGAACTCAGCCAGGTAGAACAATCACTGGCCTGGTAAAACTATCCTTCTCTGCATGATAATATACCCAGAAGCACGTTCCCAGAACCCCTTCTAAAAGTTTGCCACTGTTTTAAGTACCCAACCCTATAGTATATCTGATCCTGTCTTGCCATATCCTCCCCTGAAGTCAATCACTGCTAACCTGTATTCACAATCTCCTAAGTTCTCAGATTTGATGATACCCACTCCTTCCCCATTTATAACTCTGGCTTCTTTTCACTATAGCTCTGCATCTGTGGTAACATATTCATGAAACACTTTGAGTAATAACACTTCTGTCTCAAATTTCCTTTACATTCTAGTCTAACAGATTGATTTCAGAGTAGAACATAGACAATTATTGAATAATGTAATGGATAATAAGGAATATACAGCATGGTATAAAACCAATGGGAATAGGCACCAAACTCCCCTTGATGTCATCAGAGAAGATTGCCCAGAAAAGATAATTATTTAGAAAGATGATAATGATGATAATACATATGTATATTCTAGGTACTTTATATACACTGTCTCATTTAATCCTCTTAATAACTCTGTCAGATTCTACTGTAACTCCTATTTTATAATTGAAGGAACCAAAAAAAATGAGATTAGGTGATTTTGCTTGTGCTCACACAGTTTGCAAATAATGGAGTTGAAATTCAAACTTAATTCTGGCTTCTGAATCCCTGCTCTTAATCATGGATAATAAAACAAAACTCAGTGGGGGTTAAGGATGGCATTCTACCTCGACCAAGGGAACAACAACACAAAGAAATGAAAATACGAGAGAACATGGTTTATTCTAGAACGAGGCATTCAGTATGGCAGGAGTGTGAACAGTGGCAGAAAGGATAGGCAGAAATCAGTTAATGAAGGAGCTTATTTGCTGAATTTCATTGTATAAAAAGAGTTGTTAAAAGGTTTTAAGCAGGAAAATAACGATCAGAATTATATATATATATATATATATATTTTTTTTTTTTTTTTTGCTGCGCTAGTCAGCATGCTGGATCTTATTTCCCCAATCAGAGATCAAACCTGTGCCCCCTTCATTGGGAACATGCATGTTAACCACTGGACCACCAGGGATTGTACTTTTGAATCATTCCTCTGGCAGTGATGTGGAGGACAGGTTATAATAGATTCAAACTGAGGGCACAGACCACACTTAGGAAGGGCTTGCATTATCCTAAGAGGATGTTGAGCAGCAACATGAATGATGGAAGAAAGAGGAGACGGGGTTAGATGCCACAAAAATGAAACCGAAACGTCCATATTTCAAATGTGTCAACAGTACGCAAGAGGAAAATAAGATAATGGTGTTCCTGTATTTGCCCCTGTCTTCCCTTAATGAAATAGTTCTCATTAAAGTCGTCAGTGAGTCAAAGGTACTGTCTAATTAGGTAAACATTATGCAACTTTTCAGCTAAGAGTAAATATATAGAAATTATTTTACAAACAATAGTACTTAATGTTTCCAAATCGAAGAAATAAATAGATGTGATGATTAAATCTTTTATTTTACAACGTTTTTAAAAGACATAAGACAAAAACCTATTTTTATGTTTTATATAAACATATAAACATTTCCTTTTATACATAAAGGAAATAAGAATTCTAAACAAAAGCTTATCATGACGCTATTACCCATCACTTTTTACCTTTAAACCTTCTACACTTTCCTTGGGTAGACATTCAGAAATAAGGAGCAGCAAATTTGTTACTCAGATTTCTTTTGTCTTGTATATTTAAGCTTTTTATTTATTGGATAAATGTGTCATCATTTCATTTGGAGCATTACTACTTATCAGAAAAATTTGATTTTTTTTCTCAGTGATTAGTGAACCAATTCCATTTGGAATTTCTAAAGACCTAATCTTAGTCAATATTTTCAAAGTATGATAAAGATGAGAAATAATTTGTTACCTCAGATAACAAATATTAGTCATTAAAATGGAACCAAGACAAGACTCTAAAATATTTGTTAGTAGTCAATCCACATTTGTGAACATTAGCTCATGATACTAGTGAATAGTTTTGCTAGGGCAAAAAACTCTCTCAAATATAATCTATTCCCATCAATATGCTAAAGATTATAAAAATCTAAAATATATTTTATAAGTGACATGAACTGACTTCAAAAAGGTATTTCTGTGTTATAGAATTTGTTATTAGAAAGGTGCCATAAATGTATAATAGAAAATAAAATTTTGATTCTTTGAATAAAGTGGAAAGATAGACAGGCTTTTGAGTATTTATGTAGATTAACGAATTATTTGCCAAATTCTGCTGAAATGATACCTGCATCCTATTAAAATCAGTGGATAGTTGCTATGTGAGCTATTTTTTTAGAACTGTATTTTTTAAGGAATCTATTTTTCATCTCAGAAATTTGCCTAAATTTATACACGTGTTAGTAGTTACATATAGTAAGTAAAAATGCCTTTATCTGAAATATTATATTGTATAATATCAAAATCTTCTTAGCATTTTTGTAAAACTCAGAAAAGACAGAGAAGTAAAGAATAAATTAGTTACAACATTTACACTTAGTATCCAATTGAGAGATATGAAGTTGTTAAAATCTACAATGATATCTTACATTTTGGTAATCACTTAATTCTATTTGCATTTCCCTTGTTTTGGCATTTTAATAATTATTAATAATAACATAATTTTTCATTATGTTTACCTGAACTTTGTACATTATATATTTTTAAAAGAATGTCTTGCTTTTTGATTCAAATTATTTATAAAAAGGCAATACTTGAAAAATTAACTTCTTACCTAACGATACTATTCTCCATTATTTTCAAATAATAGTTAAAGCTGCATTTTTGTGAATTTATTTTTGAAAACTTGGCTACCTTAGTAGAAAAAGACACTAGAAATTTAAGACTGACTGTATGTCTATGACTCACATACAGTATTGTGTATTCTTTCAAATGTTATTCTAGAGCATTTTAAAAACATGCTGTAGAATACTGCTGTTCTTTCTGAAATGATTCCTTTTTATAATAGAGAAGTTTAACAAATTATTTTTCTAATCCTTTAAATATGATTCTTGCATTTTAGAATTAATGAATTATAAGCGTTCTAGCTGCTTTTGTTAAAAAAAAAAAACACCTATGTTTGAATCTTCTGATAGCAAAGTAAGCAATACACCAGTTAGGGCTGAAATACATATTTGAACTACTCTTCTATATATTTCAAATTCAAGTTTTTTATAAATATGAAGATTTACCTATTTGTCATATAAACTTAGCTTTGTATAAAGTGAATCACTTAATAATATTAATGCTTTGGATCTAAAATTGGCTTTCAGAATGTTATAGCCTCTAAATAAGTGCTTCATTCCTTACCCACACCTACTTCTCCAAAAGAAAGTTTACCAGTAGTTTCACACAGCAGTGAGCAGTCTTAAATTAAAAACTATTATGCATTAGAGCAAAGGAAGATATTTTTTATATTAGGGCAGTTTTTACCATCAAACATCTAAAGAGTTATAAACTATAAAAGAATTACCTTTAAATCATGGTCTTTAAGGTTAAATTAATTTTCTGAATGCTTTTTGGAGGGACATTATACTATCACATTTTAAAATATTTTCAATGATAAAATTTTACATTTCACAAACAGTACATGAGCAGGTTTAATTATATATATTTCTCCTTTCTTGGAAACTAAAATGTCGTAAATGCTATAAACTGAGTAAATTTATCTCATAATGAGGAACAGGGTATTTAGAGACAAATAAATACTCAATAACTATAGCCTGAAAAGATGTGTCAAAATAGAGGTCACTTGTGTAAAATCTAGCCTGTTGAAAAAAACAATTATTTTTTAATTAGAGTGAGTAATGTAAGTAATATAAAACTTTTTAAATAAGAGAAATTAAAAGAATTATAAGTCTAATGTGTGATTCTTAATATTCCCAATGGCTTGCAAGTGTTTATTTGGATAATAGCAGAATAGTGACAAAGGACTTCTTTAAAAGGCATATTTTTCAGCTTTATTTCAAATGCTATGTGGCATAAGAACCCATTGCTCAGAGATAAATTTTAAGCCATGGAAAAGGAGTTTGAAACATATTCCAAAGTGCTGAAGGAATTAATTGCCCTATGGGATAATGAATACCCATAAGAATTAGCATTAGTGATTTATGGCTTAAAGTGCTTGGGTCTGATCATCATTTTGACTTCTTTGAAGGAGGACTTGTAACCAGCAGGTTGTGCCTCACTTATGCCAGGCCAGGTACCCCAGAAAATCCCATTTCGGACACCTCTGTATTTTTGGTGATAATATTTGCCATTTAAGTTTGCAGAAAGACAGGCGTCAAACCACCAGCCTGAACTGTAGTAGAGCCCACAGTTCCCAGAGGGGTATCGATCATTGTCTCTATCCAGGGTGGTGAAAAACTTCAGGTCGTGGTTGTAATGTTTACTGAAACGTAAGGCATCTCCAGCTGTGCCATTATAGTTACCAATGTGTAGACGGTATTTGAGAAACTCGTTGGCCACATAAAAGTGATCATACAAGGCATAGAGTTTGACACCATTAAAGTCTTCAAGATCTATTCTTAGAATCATGTCCTTACTCTTAGTCAGAAGATGGATTTTATCGTTCCCCAGCCAAAATTCTCTTCTGAGGTTTCCAAAGCCTACTTTGTAGTCTTGCCATGTTCTGGTGAAGTTGGTGCTTCCATCAACACGTGCCTGCAGCACTGTCCAGCCTCCCTCCATGGTCTCCATGTCACAGAAAACTTCGAAGCTACTATTTCTGGGATCCGGTGTAACTCTATAGAGCTCACTGCTTCTTTTGCCTATCGTGTAGTATTCAGAGCAATCTTTATATATAAGATGTTGTTGAACTGAAGGAGTGAGAAAAGAAAGGCATTGGATTTTGTTAATAAAAACTAAGCATCTAAAGAATTATTGATATGCACAAAAGCAGTTTGATAATTCGATCAACAGTGACAATGAAACCTTGCTCTGCTAAATTACTTGAACCTGTTTCAGTTCAGTTCAGTTCAATCACTCAGTCGTGTCCGACTCTTTGCGACCCCATGAATCACAGCACACCAGGCCTCCCTGTCCAGCAAATGCTTATTAAAGCCTCAGAACAAGACCTTGATGTTATAAAGCAGGCAAAGTTCTCTAACACCCTCTTGGTTTAATAATATTGACAATATCAACAACTAATAACAAGAAATAAAAGTGATAGTTTTAGTAATTTAATGATATTTAGTGAGGGCTCTGCCTGTGTCTTAGAGATTCTGCCAAAGACTTGGTGACATTTTTACAGTTGATCTGCATGTGAACTTTATGATATAGGTAGTATTACTAATCTGCTGGTGAAAAAGGATATTTAGGCTCAAAAAGGATCACTGGCTTGCTCAACTTCATAGGATCTTTAAATGTCAGAGCCAGGACAGAGAAAAGCTTGTCCTTGTAATCATTTCATTCCTTAGTCCTGAAATTCAGATGATTCCAACTCTCCTAGAATTGCATTCTATGCATACAGAGGATGCACAGGCTTCTATTTCCTTTCACCTAAAGAGGCTGATATACTCCACTTTCAGGTCATTTTACAAGATTATTCCAAACGATTTATTAAAATTCTAAAATACAGCATTGATCAACATTTCCATTTATCTTACTTGCTTGACAAAGAAGCTCAAGTTAAAAAAAAATTCACTAATATATGAATATTCTTATTCTGAATTTATTATCCAGGAAAATATTCAGCATTTCATATGTTTGGTTTTTAGAAGGAAACCATAGGTGATTACATTCAGGATAAGTGTAATAATCAATAATGTGGCTCTGTAGGAACCACTAGAGATATTTACTCCAAAATAATTTTTATAAAAATCCTTGCCAGATCAGGCAAGTTTAAAACATTAATACAAGCCACTATGAGCCACAAATAATCTATTCATGTGTATTTAGAACTCAGAATATTCAGACAGTTCCCCAAAACTTTAGTAGAAAAATAGCAGAATCTTGTTCTTGTCATTACACATTGCCATGCAGTACCAATCTAATGCACACCCAGGTATGCCACCTACGACATGAACCTCTGCCTTGCAATGTGCAGGGTCGGTCCGTTTAGATACAGACTGCTGGGAGTATTAGCAACAGTGGCCCTTGAAACTCCCAAACACCTTCACGGGTTGATTCTCTGGGAGTGGAGCATGCATGAGGTGCTTCTTTCAAAGGAACGCGATCTCTGCCGCAGGCACCACACCCCTTCAATGTCACACTCATGCAGAGACGGCTTTCAGAAGACCATCAGCAAGGGTCCCAGGAACTCATGTGGAAAACCAGGGTTTGGGGGAACCAGTGCCACAGCCAGCAGTTCTTTCTTGGACATAGTGGGTAGTTAGGTTTGTGGTCTTTAACATGTATTTATTAAAGTTGATTCAAATAATCTGGATGGAGAGGATGGATTCTACTGCTATATGCTTGAATTCTAGTAAAAGAAAGGAAGAAATAAGAATGTATTCCTTTCCTTAGTAGCATGCCAAAGCTCTGCATAAAATAGTTTTTGTGCCACTAGGTCTCAAAGTACAAAGTTTTGCACACACATGAAGCCATATAACTATTTTTATCCGCTCTATAAAATCTCCCATTTCCACTAGATGTTTGGGATTATTAACTGCAGATTACTCGCTAAAATCTTTCAAAGGTCTCTTGTTGCTGTATAAGGAGCAATCACCCAACCACAAAAAAACTGATTTGCGAAGAACAGAGTACAATCACAAACACTGCCTTAACTCTATTGTTTTCAAATACTTTAGCGAACAGATAAGTAAGTTAAAGTCACTGAAACATTAAGATATTCCATTTCTGTTTGTGTGTAGCTCTGGTGTCAGCAAATAAGATCTTTAAAAGTGCTTTAAAATGGATACAGAATTCATTATGACTCTTTTTGTAATTAGGTCCTATCTCTTTGCTGTGGTCACATTTAGAAAGATAATAGTTTCCCTTGTAGATGAATAAAAGGCTTAAGTTTTAGTTTGTCCTTTATTTAACATAATTTCTCAGGTTAATGTTTATAGATCCTATTGAGTTATAGAACAATCATCAACAAATGATAAGAAAACATTATTATACATACCTGGGAGTGATTGTATTTGTTCTTGCCTGGGACACTTAGATGAACATTTGCCATCCAAACTGTTGACAACAAATGTGAGGTTTGCCACTTTGCTATCAACATAATGCTCTATGTTGTTCATATTCACAAGATTCAGCTTCTGCAGGCGACCCTGAAGCACGTTGATCTCCTCCTTGGCATTCTTAAGGTCAGAGGACAGTTTGTTAACCTCGCTCTCTAATTCTCTCACTCTGCTGTCCCCAGTTTCTCCTGGGGCTCCTGTGCCCGGTAACAGCAATCCACTCCTTCCCGGGGCTTGATTGTCATCAGCCTGCAGTTTGCAGTCTTGGCAAGTCTTCTTCAGGCTATTTACAATTTCCTTGAGATTCTGAACTTCTTTGAACACCTCCTCGATCCTGCTGAACTGCTTGGGGAGCTGAATAGTCAGCGGGGGCAGGTTCACCTGGTAGGGACAATCGCCTTCCTCCTCACATCTCCCTCTGCTTTCTAGTCTCACCCGGCAGGCATCCTGGGCTGCTTCATCTTTAATTTCCTCTGTTGCATTGTTTGCCACAACCAAAAAACCATAAGTAGCAAGGACAGTTGAGCTCAGCCAGCACCAGTTCGCCAGCTTCATCTTTGCGGCGGCGCTCACTCACCCCAGCAGGGAAGGGTGCCGGGCTGGAGCTGTTTTAAGAGCGGCAGCTGCCAGCTGCTGGCCTGAGTCAGGCTTTCTGCGTTCTCAGGAAAGGGCGGGAGCTCTTTGCATCACAAGTCTCAGAAACGCGGAGGAAGACACTGTCCTCATCAAACTCAGTTTGCCAAAACTGTTATTTATTCTCAATCAAATCATCCTCTTTGGAATTCCTGCAGCCAGTCAGATGCACATATTCAACAAGTTTCACTTTCATTGTTTATTTTATGAAGCACAAGAAAATAATTGTACTTGGACTAAATCATTTCATGATACTTAACTCCCCAGTGGGGGGAATAGTTTTTAAAGATAAAATTGAATGTGCTAGCTATCCAGATTGTGTGAAGGACAGAAATGTTACCAAAATGGATATGGTTCTTTTTTTCTTTTTGGCATAAGCCATCGAGAATCCTGTAGTTTCTTCACACTGGGCTTTCAAGTGAAATCTCAAGCACTTAAACACAATTTTAAATATAATAAAGCTCAACTTTCTGACTCTTGCAGTGGACTTTTGTTTAATCTATTTGAAAAGGGAAGAAAACCAGTCAAGAAACAAAGTTCTGCTTTCTATTTCTTTGATAGTCACACAGTGTAGGAGAAATGTCTAAATGATGAAAACACTGTAAGGTACATCATTGTCTTTCATCAAAGCCAGCAGCCTCCTCCTTTGCCCTTCGGCAGTTTTGTGACTGTGCTGTCCTTCCACAACCACCCAAGTGAATCTGTGAGCTAGTCCCATCCGTGTTCTGCTCCTTCTTTGTCTCGAGCATCTTTGCCTTCCCTTCCTCCTGGCAGCCCTGCCAGTCCCACCTCGTGCTTTCTGCCGCCACAGTGGGCCCTCCACTTGGTCTCCATGCCACTTACTATGTCACTACTTTGCCCCAAACATGTCTGCATTCCTGACTTTTCATACTTTTCAAACTTTTTTCCCACCATTTTCAAACTTTTCTCCTGAGAGGTTGAGGGCACGAAGAAGGAACAGCTTTTATTGGAGAAACCACTTCCTTTTAATTTGTTTTACATATTGGCATCTCACACAAGATTTCTTATTGGTGTTTGTGGTGGCTTAGTTGCTAAATTGTGTCTGACCCTTTTGCAACCCCATGTACTGCCAGGCTCCTCTGTCCATGGGATTTCCCACGCAAGAATGCTGGAGTGGGTTGCTATTCCCATGGACAGAGGAGCCTGGCAGGCTACAGTCCTTGGGGTCACAAAGACTCAGGTATGACTTAGCAACTAAAACAAGATTTATTCGAAAAGGATTTTATGGCTTTAAAAATCATTTCAAAATTATGGCTAAAAATCTAAATTCTTACTATTATCATTTGCAGTACTCTATAATCTGTCTCTTATTTATTTCTTTAACCCGATTTCCTATTCTTTTTCTATGTACTCCTTCATCCCAGCCAAACTCTCCTATTCAACCTAACTATTCATGTTCTCTAAATGTGTCAGGTTCACTTTACAGTTACAAACTGTATTTATTCCTGAATACTCAGGAGACCTAGATTCTACCTCTGAATCTACTTTTTATTGGATCTATCATCAGCTTTGCTTAATCTTGGTTCCTGTAACTGTGAAGGAGGTGTTTGGCTATTCTTCCCTCCTACAGGAATGATAGTTATAAACACCTTGAGTGCTGGAGTGCTGAAGGGAAAATGCAGTGTATAAAATGTAACATTCTTTCTAAACAAATTTGACAAACATGTTATACACACTTAGGTCTCATTTTCCTCCATCTTCTTCCAGCTTTTTAAAAAATTAAGCTTGTTTTTCTCTTTATTCCATTTAATATATTCAAATAAATTTTAGATACACTCTTAACTTTTTGACTAAATATATATATATTTAATCTCCTAATTTCATTTCTCTCTCCTCACCCACTTTCAAGCTGTGACACTCCCTTATTGTGAGGGGAGAAATAAATGAATGATTAGGGAATTTTAAAAAGAATAAGAATGATGATGATATAAATAATAGATTAAAATATAAAGTAGAAATACAGGGGAACAATGTTTAGTTTAAGGTACATTATTAAATACCTTTGACTGAATTGACTATAAATCCACATGTTTAGGGACTTCCCTGGTGGTACAGTGGCTAAGACTTCACCCTCCCAATGCAGGGTGCCTAGGTTCGATCCCTAGTCAGGGAACTGAGATCCTGTGTGCTGCAACTAATGCCTGGCACAGCTGGGTTTAATAAGTATATATTTTTTTAATCTACACATTTAGTCAGTCAAGTCCAGTCAAGTATTACAGATCTAAATACTCAGATTTGTATATTCTGAGCATAAAGATATGTACACTAGAGCATATAAAAGATGGATCCAGCCATCCTATATTAACTAAGCATCCCGTACATGCAAGACACTATTCCAGGCACTTAGGCTGCAAACATCAAACAAAAATCCCCTTTCCTTCTTAGGAAGGAGTATTGAGGACTTTGCATTTTGTTCATGTCGAACTTTCAAGTGAAATCTTAAGCAGTTTTCAGCTTTTCTAAATCTAACAAAAGTACAGCTTTCTGACTCTTGCACTGCGCTTTTGTTTCATCCCTGTGAATCAGGGATTTGCTTTCCAGGCACTGCTGTTGATTCCTGGGCCCTGCAAACCCTACTTAGCCAAAAGCCAGTGTTATAGTTCCACTTAAAATGTTTGGATATGCTATGGGAACTGGCTCCTGTCCCTTCAGGACCATAGAAAATACCCAAAATAAAGGCAGAAAATTGCTTTATTAATCATTTTTATTGACATTAATAGGTGGGATTCTGAGTTCTTAATTTTAAAAGATTATTGTTCACTTACCAGGGGCAGACACTGACTATACCACATTAAAGAGGCTCAACCTGACTGGCAAATTTATAGCCCATGGGGGCAAGAGAGTTTGCTACAGTTGTTCAAGAAGCTTTCACAAATACTGTTTCAGTACATCCTCCCATCCACAAAATTACTTCCTGAATGTGCAGATGAGCAAAGAGTTCAAAGAAATAAATGATTTGCCTATAGTTTCATACTTTTTATGGGACAGTGTATTAAAAAGCAGAGACATTACTTTGCCAATAAAGGTCCATATAATCAAAGCTATGGTTTTTCCACTGGTCATGTATGGATGTGAGAGTTGGACTATAAAGAAAGCTGAGCGCTGAAGAATTGATGCTTTTGAACTGTGGTGTTGGAGAAGACTCTTGAGAGTCCCTTGGACAGCAAGGAGATCAAACCAGGAAATCAACTATGAATATTCACTGGAAGGACTGATGCTGAAGCTGAAGCTCCAATACTTTGGCCGCCTGGTGCAAAGAGCCCATTCATTAGAAAAGAGCCTGATGCTGGGAGGGATTGAAGGCAGGAGGAGAAGGGGATGACAGAGGATGAGACGGTTGGATGGCATCACCAACTCAATGGACATGAGTTTGAGCAAGGTCCAGGGGATGGTGAAGGACAGGGAAGCCTGGCGTGCTTCAGTCCACAGGGTCGCAAAGAGTCAGACACTACTGAACAACGACAAGAGGCAGAGCTGGAATTTGAACCTGGTCTGACTCCAAAGTTCATATCTTTCCTCCTATGCCATCCTGTTATGTGGGGGGCAGGGAGATAATACTGGAAAGGAATACTGGTACCATGTTGTGGAGAGCCTGCTATTTAAATCACTGCTTAGATAAGTGTGGACTCACTGAAAGTTCTGAGCAAAGGAATAATTTAATCAGTTAAGCATCTGAGAGAAGTTAATCATTGAAACTGTAGGTGTATTGGAAAGGGAAAGATTAGGTAAGGAGAGCAGTTTAGAGACCATTTAAATAGTCCAAGTCATTGTTTCCCAAAGTGTGTTTTCTGGAACATGAGTGACTAGATGTTGATAAGTGTTGTGTCAAAATAGAGTTCCAGGTCAGGTGGATCTGAAAATCATCAGTCATTTGCTAGCGTGCATTATAGCTGGCCAAAAACTAAATAATATATGCTGTATTTTTAAAATTATGATTGATAATGGGAATCTTTTTTTTTTCTTTAGAACAATTTTTAAGAATGAATCTTCTGCTAGAAGCCAGTAGGAAATGCTATTGCACATGAAAGGTGGCATGGTGGCAGAAGGGGTGGTGAAGGGGTAGCAGCTATTGTTTGTTATATGTGTGTGTGTGTGTGTGTGTGTTTAGTCACTAAGTTGTATCCAGCTCTTTGTGACCTCATGGACTATAGCTTGTCTCTGTCCCTCCTGTCCATGGGATTTCTCAGGCAAGAATACAGGAGTGGGTTGCCATTTCCTTCTCCAGGGGATCTTCCCAACTCAGGGATAGAACCTATGTCTCTGAGTCTCCTACATTGGCAGGCAGATTCTTTACCACTGAGCCACCTATTTTTAGCTATTTTTAGCAAATAGTAATAGAAGCTACAGAATCTGATAAGGGATGAAAAATGGAAGGAGAGGAAGAGTTGAGAAAGCACATGAAATACAACTTCAATTGAAGTTAAGTAATGTTATGGCAATGAGAGTCGAGAGGCAGTAGTAAATTGGGGAGAGTGTAGCAGTAATATTTATGTTTTGAATAGAGTGACAAGACAAAGTAGAAATGTCTAATATACAGTTGAATATCTAAGTATTACAAACAACACAGAATGGAAATGGATGTCAATTTGAAACCACAGGAACCAAAAGGATTGTAAAATATCAGAATCAGAAGAGTACAGTGTCACAAAAAGACCAGGGGAGATGGTTTCAAGGAGTCAGCCATCAAATGACCAAAATCTTGAAGAGCTGACTTCCTGTCCTCATCTTGCACAAAATTCCCACCCTCTGACCTTGACTCTGTCTTCTCCCTCTTGCTATGATACCATTCTGGACTTTCTCATGCTCAGCCTGTCCTGACTTCTAGGATCATCTACTGATGATGGCAGTCAGAACGTTCTATCCCATATCCACTCTCAATGTAAAACTGACACATTATGCCCACTTGTTTTTCATATCTAAACAAATTAACACCAATATATGTTAGAATTTTAAAGTAGTAAGATATGTTTTTGGAGTTCATGATCTGAGCCACAGTCAGCTCCTGGTCTTGTTTTCGCTAACTGTATACAGCTTCTCCATCTTTGGTTGCAAAGAATATAATCAATCTGATTTCGGTGTTGACCATCTGGTGATGACCATGTGTAGAGTCTCCTCTTGTGTTGTTGGAAGAGGGTGTTTGCTATGACCAGTGCATTCTCTTGACAAAACTCTATTAGCCTTTGCCCTGCTTCATTCCGAGCTCCAAGGCCAAATTTGCCAGTTACTCCAGGTGTTTCTTGACTTCCTACTTTTGCATTCCAGTCCCCTATAATGAAAAGGACATCTTTTTTGGGTGTTAGTTCTAAGAGGTCTTGTAGGTCTTCATAGAACCGATTAACTTCGGCTTCTTCAGCATTACTGGTTGGGGCATAGGCCTGGATTACTGTAATATTGAATGGTTTGCCTTGGAAACGAACAGAAATCATCCTGTCATTTTTAAGATTGCATCCAAGTACTGCATTTCGGACTCTTTTGTTGACCATGATGGCTACTCCATTTCTTCTAAGGGATTCCTGCCCACAGTAGTAGATATAATGGTCATCCGAGTTAAATTCACCCATTCCAGTCCATTTTAATTCACTGATTCCTAGAATGTCGACGTTCACTCTTGCCATCTCCTGTTTGACCACTTCCAATTTGCCTTGATTCATGGACCTAACATTCCAGGTTCCTACGCAATATTGCTCTTTACAGCACCGGACCTTGCTTCTATCATTGGTCACATCCACAGCTGGGTATTGGTTTTGCTTTTGCTCCATCCCTTCATTCTTTCTAGAGTTATTTCTCCACTGATCTCCAGTAGCATACTGGGCACCTACCGTCCTGGGGAATTCCTCATTCAGTATCCTATCATTTTGCCCTTTGTCACTGTTCATGGGGTTCTCAAGGCAAGTATACTGAAGTGGTTTGCCATTCCCTTCTCCAGTGGACCATATTCGGCTGTGGTCCATGTGATCAGATCAGCTAGTTTCCTGTGATTCTGATTTCAGTTTGTCTGCCCTCTGGTGCCCCCTAGCAATACCTACCGTCTTATTTGGGTTTCTCTTACCTTTTTAAGTAAAAAGCCCAAAGCGGTCCCCAATGAAGAGCTAGTAAGCTCTTCTGTTCATACACACAGCCCTTAGACAAGAATCATCGATATTTTTATCCAGAATGGTCTCCCATCCCCAAATTCTGATCTTTTATTTTTGTTACTCTTATGGAAATTATTCAGTGTGTTCATGTGCTTTTCATAAACTTTTTTTCAGAATGCCTAAACTACCACATCAACCGTGAATAGTAAATCATTTTTATAAAAGCTGTTGTCCTTTAGTCGCTCAGTCATGTCTGACTCTTTGCAACCCCCTGGACCGTAGCACCCTAGGCTTCCCTGTCCTTTGCTATCTCCCGGAGTTTGCCCAAACTCACGTCCATTGAGTCGGTGATGCCACCCAACCATCTCATCCTCTGTCACCCCCTTCTCCTCCTGCCCTCAATCTTTTCCAAGCATCAGGGTCTTTCTAATGAGTCAGTTCTTTGAATCAGGTGGCCAAAGTATTGGAGTTTCAACTTCAGCATCAGTCCTTCCAATGAATATTCATGACTGCTTTCCTTGAGGATGCTTTTCCTTGAGGACTGCTTTTCCTTGAGGATGCTCAAACTACCGCACAATTGCACTCATCTCACACGCTAGTAAAGTCATGCTCAAAATTCTCCAAGCCAGGCTTCAGCAGTATGTAAACCGTGAACTCCCAGATGTTCAAGCAGGTTTTAGAAAAGGCAGAGGCACCAGAGATCAAATTGCCAACATCCGCTGGATCATGGAGAAAGCAAGAGAGTTTCAGAAAAACATCTATTTCTGCTTCATTGACTATGCCAAAGCCTTTGACTGTGTCGATCACAATAAACTGTGGAACATTCTGAAAGAGATGGGAATCCCAGACCACCTGACCTGCCTCTTGAGAAACCTGTATGCAGGTCAGGAAGCAACAGTTAGAACTGGACATGGAACAACAGACTGGTTCCAAATAGGAAAAGGAGTACGTCAAGGTTGTATATTGTCACCTTGCTTATTTAACTTATATGCAGAGTACATCATGAGGAACGCTGGGCTGGAAGAAGCACAAGCTGGAATCAAGATTGCTGGGAGAAATATCAATAATCTCAGATATGCAGATGACACTACCCTTATGGCAGAAAGTGAAGAGGAACTCAAAAGCCTCTTGATGAAAGTGAAAGAGGAGAGTGAAAAGGTTGGGTTGAAGCTCAACATTCAGAAAACA
The DNA here is from genome assembly GCF_049115385.1 of Moschus berezovskii. Taxonomy (NCBI): domain Eukaryota; kingdom Metazoa; phylum Chordata; class Mammalia; order Artiodactyla; family Moschidae; genus Moschus; species Moschus berezovskii. Next base: position 51,816,031 of record NC_142462.1, on the reverse strand, counting down.
AAGATCATGGCATCTGGTCCCATCACTTCATGGGAAATAGATGGAAAAACAGTGGAAACAGTGTCAGACTTTGATTTTTTGGGCTCCAAAATCACTGCAGATGCTGATTGCAGCCATGAAATTAAAAGACGCTTGCTCCTTGGAAGGAAAGTTATGACCAACCTTGATAGTATATTAAAAAGCAGAGACATTACTTTGCCAACCAAGGTCCGTCTGGTCAAGGCAATGGTTTTTCCCGTGGTCATGTATGGATGTGAGAGTTGGACTGTGAAGAAAGCTGATCGCCGAAGAATCGATGCTTTTGAACTGTGGTGTTGGAGAAGACTCTTGAGAGTCCCTTATACTGCAAGGAGATCCAACCAGTCCATTCTAAAGGAGATCAATCCTGGATGTTCATTGGAGGGATTGATGCTAAAGCTGAAACTGCAATACTTTGGCCACCTCATGCGACGAGTTGACTCACTGGAAAAGACTCTGATGCTGGGAGGGATTGGGGGCATGAGGAGAAGAGGACGACAGAGAATGAGATGGCTGGATGGCATCACCGACTCTGTGGACATGAGTTTGAATGAACTCCGGGAGTTGGTGATGGACAGGGAGGCCTGGCGTGCTGTGATTCATGGGGTCGCGGAGAGTCGGACACGACTGAGCGACTGAACTGAACTGAAGATATGTTTTTATAAGCCCTATGTGAAAAGTGCTTTCATCAGTCCATGCTCACAACATATTCAAACTTCTTTTCTTTTTTTTATTCAAAGTATATTCAAGAAGGGATCTGCATTTACTGTATCTGGATCAGATTCCAAAAGCACATTTTTATTTCCCTTAATGTAGTTTATTTTTAAATGAAGAAACCCTTTATGTTTCTATTTTTATCAAAGGGAGTAAGTAAATTTAATAATTATTATATTTGTAATGTTGAGATCCCTTCATTGATATTACACCTATTAATTTAACATATTTGTAGTTTATGACTTATTAAATGGTTCTTTAGGGAGTGCATGCTTTCGTGATAAAAATTAAAACTTTCACTTTTTAAACTACTTGAATTGAAATGTCAACAATAAATACTGTTTATTTTAATACTCCTTAAAGGATCATTGTATATCTCATGGAAAGAACTTTAAACAAAAGCCTGATTTCAGCAACCCACAGAGAGATCAAGAATTTTCTGATTTTGGTTAAAGCTAGAATAACAGTTGGTAGGTTCTTTGTTACGTCTTGCAAGTACTTCACACTAGCATAGATGAAGCGATTTAGACTAGGAATCCCTCCAGCATGGACCTACCATGAAAGATCCACTATGTGGGTCCTTAGAGGGGTTCTGGATCAACAGAAATATCCAAAGGTCCACTCTTTATAAGACTGCTGCTGCTAAGTCGCTTCAGTCATCTCTGACTGTGTGCGACCCCATAGACAGCCGCCCACCAGGCTCCCCGTCCCTGGGATTCTCCAGGCAAGAACACTGGAGCGGGTTGCCATTTCCTTCTCCAATGCATGAAAGTGAAAAGTGAAAGTGAAGTCGCTCAGTCGTGCCTGACTCTAAGCGACCCCATGGATTGCGGCCCCCCAGGCTCCTCCGTCCATGGGATTTTCTAGGCAAGAGTACTGGAGTGGGGCTTTATAAGACTACAGAACATATAATCACTTGATGTACTAATGGCCTGTCTTCAGTGGGGTATCCAGGGATTCTCAGGTTAAAATTTTATAAAACGAATATTCTATGGGAGTCTTGATATGTCCATCTGTTAATACCTTATCAACAAAATCTCTTTACTATGTATCCCACACCAAGAAGGGGATCATGGAGGATCCAAGAGATCCATGGGGCGTGGCATCTAATTTTGTCGTCATTTTTCTAAATTTCCAGAGACTTAAAAATCTTCATATAACCAATGAGGAAACAAAATATATTTTTGTATCTTGTATTAGAGATTGATCTTGAGTTTCCTTTTATATTCCTCAAATCACTGCGGATGGTGACTGCAGCCATGAAATTAAAAGATGCTTGCTCCTTGGAAGGAAAGTTATGAGCAACCTAGACAGCATATTAAAAAGCAGAGACATTACTTTGCCAACCAAGGTCCATCTAGTCAAGGCTATGGTTTTTCCAGTAGTCATGTATGGATGTGAGAGTTGGACTACAAAGAAAGCTGAGTGCAGAAGAATTGATTTTTTTGAACTGTGGTATTGGCGAAGACTCTTGAGAGTCCCTTGGACTGCAAGGAGATCCAACCAGTCCATCCGTAAGGAGATCAGCCCTGGGTGTTCATTGGAAGGACTGATGTTGAAGCTGAAACTCCAATACTTTGGCTACCTGATATGGGGAGCTGACTCATTTGAAAAGACCCTGATGCTGGGAAAGATTGAGGGTGAGAGGAGAAGGGGACGACAGAGGGTGAGATGGTTAGATGGCATCACTGACACAATGGACATGGGTTTGGGTGGACTCTGGGAGTTGGTGATGGACAGAGAGGCCTGGAGTGCTGCAGTTCATGGTGTCGCAGAGTCAGAGATGACTGAGCGAATGAACTGAACTGAAGAAAGAAATCATTAAAAAAATGAAATTGTGTTTTTTTGTGCGTCTTCCCATTGTTTCTCATAATTTATGGTAGTTATATTTTCTAAAGTCACCACAAACACTGAATTAGCAAATACCAAACCATTGCTCCTAGGGGAAATATAGGGTTAGGTCTCTATGAGCCTCTCTGGTCATAATATTTTTGTCAACTGATCAATATATAACCTTATTTTAAATATGTTTCTGTTTAAAGACATCTTATTTAACATATATTATTAATTCATTAACACAGAATTCATGGCCAAGAGAACAATAATTAATGACTGAAGGAAACTTTTCTAACCCATGTATTTTCTCCTTAAGGTATATCACAACTTTCTTGCACTGAGGAACACTTGATAGCACCTCAGAACTATTCTCAGGGGCCATTTTAAATAGTGAAAACATCAATTAAAAAAACACCACAAAAATGTTGAAAAACACTGCACTTAGACCACAAAAAGAGCACTTGTTTACAGTGTGAGAGTTGAAACAAGACAGCAGTGTTGATCTCTGAGCTTAGCTGGGAATGTATGTGCTGGGCAACTCAAACTTTTCACGGCCCTGCATGTGTCTGCAAACGGTCCCCAAAGCCCACAGGTATTATCTTGGGGTTGTAGATAAATTCTAATAAGTAAGCAAATTTGCAAACACACAGTACATGAATAATTAAGATTCACTGTATATTGTTACAAAATCCAAGGCTTTAAATTCTTGGAAATGTCTATATAGCCATTTCAAGTTTAGTGTTAATTTGGTTTTATCTGTTTTATCACTTGTGTTCCTTAGGGTATTATTTGTTTTATCTTTACTAGGCATTTTAAAATAATATATAAATATGAATTTATATAATATATAACATATTACATATGTCTAATTATATTTTATATAATTGTATATAATATCATGCAATAACATTTATATTATATAACTATATAAATTTAAACTGAATAATAAAATTTAGCTTAGGAATTTGTTTCAGTTCATTCATAAACATAGTGTGCATCTTAAACAATTATTATGGAAAAGCAAAACTATTAAAGTAATTCCATGCCACTTGAATAATTTCATGTTGAATGTATATTTGTTGAATTCTTGTTCTTTATTTTCTTCAAAACTTGTTTTTAAAAGACTCAAGTTTATCTTATGAAATACATCTCAGTATATGAATGCTCAATAAATGTTCATTTTAAGCTGATTTCCACTGTGCTAGTAACTAAAGAAAATTTATGAAATGGAGTAAATGTAGTAATTTAATAGTAAACATTTGAACACACCAAAAACTTATCATCCAAATTCTTCTAAGTAAATCTTTTTAAACATGATTCAAACTATAACATTCTGAGATATAGTCTGTCTTACTGAGTTTCTTTCTCTGCTATTGGCTTGATGTTATCGATGATTTCTGTCATATCCTGTTGTTTGCAGTGAAAAATTTTCAGAGTATAAGAAACCATTTCTTGATCATTATCAACAAATGTAAAATTGCTTGGCCCTTATTTTGCTTATCTTAAAGTGTCAACCATTATTTACCACAGCTTCCTCTGCTTGTGTATTTATTTCAATCATGTTTACATGTACAATGATATGGCATGTGTTTTGATACTTTATATATATTAAAGTTCAGCTTTAACAATTGTTGCACAAAAAGATGACAAAATAGATGCATAAGTTGTAGTCAGTTATGGTCTAAACATAGGCTTAAAGTAAGTGTCCATTTTTACTACCATTATCATCTTAAAAACATCATGACATGACGGGTGAAAAGAGCCTTAGGGTAGAAGAAACCCATGATCTTAGGGAGCAAACTCCCACTTTCTTGTCACTTTTCCTCATTTGTAATATGAGGTCAGATTAGAGAGCTCAAGGTCCTTTTCAGGTGTAATAGTTTATGACTCAGTTCAGTTCAGTTGCTCAGTCGTGTCCAACTCTTTGCGACCCCATGAATCACAGCATGCCAGGCCTCCCTGTCCATCACCAACTCCCGGAGTTCACGCAAACTCATGTTCATCGAGTTGGTGATACCATCCAGCCATCTCATTCTCTGTCGTTCCCACCTCCTCCCACCCCCAATCCCTCCCAGCATCAGACTCTTTTCCAGTGAGTCAACTCATCACATGAGGTGGCCAAAGTATTGGAGTTTCAGCTTTAGCGTCAATCCTTCCAATGAACACCCAGGGTTGATCTCCTTTAGAATGGACTGGTTGGATCATTAGAAGCCATGTAATAGCAAAGAAAGTTATAAGTGCAGATGGTCCTTTGATTAAATCATTAATTCCAATGGAAAAATTATAAAGATCTACTTCATTTTAGTTATTCCTTCATTCAATGAGTCCTTATTTTCCATTTATTGAGTCGTGCTCTGTACTGACCCTGGGGATGACAAAAGTGAAAAAACAGACCCATTCCTCACTTCATGGAGCTTTAAGCTGCAAAGTAGTTCAAATCAGAGACAGCCTTGGGCCAAGACAGCATGTTTGGCATTAGAGAGGGGGTCAGTAAGCACACTAAGGTCTTTTGCACCCCTTAACCCCCTCCCTCAATGCCATGGCATTGGCTTCTCCCTTCGCTAACTCTGAAAATAGCCACTTTTAGAGTCATTCTTTTCAAATTAGACCACAAAGATTGCACAGTGTCTGTATATAATAATGGCTATGTTGGATATATACACTGCCTGGCAGAGAAGAGAACTTTCTCTTTTCATTATTAGGCTTATTTCTCTGCCTCTTAACCCACCTCCATAACTGCTACCACTCCAAAATGATCTATTTACAAAGCAGAGAAAAACAAGTGTTTGCAATGAAAGGGATTTTAAAAAGAAAGCCATGTTTTATACAAACAGCATGTATAGCTTCCCTAGGTCTAAATTTTACTTTATAAGCATGTGCATGCTAAGTTGCTTCAGTAATGTCCGACCCTTTGGGACCCTATGGGCTGTAGCCCGCCACGCTCCTCTGTCTATGGGGTTCTCCAGGCACAAATACTGGAGTGGGTTGTGTTTCATGCCCTCCTCCAGGGGATTTTCCCAACCGAGGGACTGAACCTGCGTCTCTTATGTCTCCAGTATTGTCAGGTGGTTCTTTACCACTAGCGCCACCTGAGAAGCCCTAATGAGCATAGGGTTTATTAATTCAATAAAGTATGGATTCTGCAGAATGCACAGAATAAAGATACAGTTGTAGCACTGAAAATATAAGAGCATAGAAGGTAAACATATGAAAACTTTTGCTTTTATATGTGCTGTTTTCCCTATTTTCTCCCTCCTGTTTTATCTTTGATTCTGCATTATGAAGCAGAAGTTGTTCTTTAGCAACTACAAGCATGTGGATTGGGGGGGCGGGTTACTTTTCTCTTTTCTAAGGCAAGACCCAGAAGAGGGATTTAGCCTGACTTGGAGAATCTAGGCTGAGTTTAAGTTGCTCTTCCTCTCTGCTCCACAGTTAGCTAACTTCTGCTGCTTATTATGCGGCTCATCTTCTCTAATTTTCCTGCTAATTCCCACCCAAACACAGAAAACAGAAATATAGTGCAGAGGAATGTAGTGGAGCCCAGAGAGATGAAGGTGGTGGGATAAAGATGCAAAGAAACAAAGAAAAGAGACTCAAGGGGGAAAGAGGGAGAGAAATTGAATTATGGTGGGGTCTGTACCAGAGTATTTTGTTTAAATATTTTGTTCAAAATTCTCCAAGCCAGGCTTCAGCAGTATGTAAACCGTGAACTCCCAGATGTTCAAGCAGGTTTTAGAAAAGGCAGAGGCACCAGAGATCAAATTGCCAACATCCGCTGGATCATGGAGAAAGCAAGAGAGTTTCAGAAAAACATCTATTTCTGCTTCATTGACTATGCCAAAGCCTTTGACTGTGTGGATCACAATAAACTGTGGAACATTCTGAAAGAGATGGGAATCCCAGACCACCTGACCTGCCTCTTGAGAAACCTGTATGCAGGTCAGGAAGCAACAGTTAGAACCGGTCATGGAACAACAGACTGGTTCCAAATAGGAAAAGGAGTGCGTCAAGGTTGTATATTGTCACCTTGCTTATTTAACTTATATGCAGAGTACATCATGAGGAACGCTGGGCTGGAAGAAGCACAAGCTGGAATCAAGATTGCTGGGAGAAATATCAATAACCTCAGATATGCAGATGACACTACCCTTATGGCAGAAAGTGAAGAGGAACTCAAAAGCCTCTTGATGAAAGTGAAAGAGGAGAGTGAAAAGGTTGGCTTGAAGCTCAACATTCAGAAAACAAAGATCATGGCATCTGGTCCCATCACTTCATGGGAAATAGATGGAAAAACAGTGGAAACAGTGTCAGACTTTGTTTTTTTGGGCTCCAAAATCACTGCAGATGCTGATTGCAGCCATGAAATTAAAAGACGCTTGCTCCTTGGAAGGAAAGTTATGACCAACCTTGATAGTATATTAAAAAGCAGAGACATTACTTTGCTGACCAAGGTCCATCTAGTCAAGGCAATGGTTTTTCCCGTGGTCATGTATGGATGTGAGAGTTGGACTGTGAAGAAAGCTGATCGCCGAAGAATCGATGCTTTTGAACTGTGGTGTTGGAGAAGACTCTTGAGAGTCCCTTATACTGCAAGGAGATCCAACCAGTCCATTCTAAAGGAGATCAATCCTGGATGTTCATTGGAGGGACTGATGCTAAAGCTGAAACTCCAATACTTTGGCCACCTCATGAGACGAGTTGACTCACTGGAAAAGACTCTGATGCTGGGAAAGGTTGGGGGCGGGAGGAGAAGGGGACGACGGAGAATGAGATGGCTGGATGGCATCACCGACTCTGTGGACATGAGTTTGAGTGTACTCCGGGAGTTGGTGATGGACAGGGAGGCCTGGCGTGCTGTGATTCATGGGGTCGCGGAGAGTCGGACACGACTGAGCGACTGAACTGAACTGAACTGAAAGCTAATTTTATAGGATTTTTTTTCCGGAATGGGTATTGAGAGAACGAAGTTAGAGGACATGACTGCATTCAAGCATTAGGGCATCAAAGATAAATGCTTTATCCATCATTTTGACAGTGGTCAGTTGTGTTAATAATTGCTTCAGATTATATTATTATATTAATATAAATGAAGTTAAATAAACTTTTAGGACACAGAAGTTCCAAACAGCTTTACTTTACAAACAATGTAAATGTTTAGCCAACATACCCAACTTCCAATGTTTAAAGGAGTTTTATTGTGGAGTTATTTGCTTTCATAACAATTTAATTCACTGTGATTTCTTGAATTTTTCATATTTTAAAATACCAGTACTATAGCAAACAGAATAATAACATTATCATGTGGAAGTTGAATATACTAGATATGTATTCCAGTAATTAATATAAAATATCTAAAACAAACTGCATTTAGTTTATTAAGTGAACTTTAATATTAAACAACTATTTCACACTTTTCTAATGCTGTAAAACTTCAGGAAATGACATTACATGTTATCAGGACCAGCTGCTTCATTTTACAGATGAGCAAGGAGGTCTCAAAACAACTAAATGTCCTGCCCATGCCTGACCAAGGCTGCTGAAGTCTCCCAATTCCACACCATCTACTCAAAACTTATCTCTCCAGTACTCTTAATTTGTAGCTGCTGCTGCTGCTGCTGCTAAGTCACTTCAGTCGTGTCCGACTCTGTGTGACCCCATAGACGGAAGCCCACCAGGCTCCCCGTCCCTGGGATTCTCCAGGCAAGAACACTGGAGTGGGTTGCCATTTCCTTCTCCAATGTGTGAAAGTGAAAATTGAAAGTGAAGTCGCTCAGTCGTGTCCGACCCTTAGCGACCCCACGGACGGCAGCCTACCAGGCTCCTCCATCCATGGGATTTTCTAGGCAAGAGTACTGTAGCTAGACTATAGAAATATGCTGCAAAAATAAAGTCCACCCACATTAAAACTTTCCTAGTTAAATGTTTTAGAAAGCAATAGTTTCCTTATATTTCAAAATAACTGGGAGTTACCAAATGAGCTGTCCACATGTCTTGCTATATGATTCAATTTCTCTTATACTTTTATGTATATATTACATATGTATGTAATCCATAATCCATCGCTACAATTTTTAATTATATAAAACATAATCTATTGCTACAATTTTCCACTTGTTTTTTATGCTTGTTTGTGTTGTTTGGCTTAAAATATAAGTTCTTAGAATAATAATTTTTAAAAGACATCTTATGCCTTACCCTGCCCAGAGCTACATTCTAGAAGACATGTGAAAAAAAATTGTTTTTAATCTCTTTTCATAGAAAATTTTTCTGATTACAAATGTAATGCTTGCTCATTATTGAAAAAATTAGAAAATACAGAAATTCTCAGGAAGCAAGAAAAATGTCAAACAACCTAACCTTATACATAAAAGAACTAGAACCTTACACCTAAAGGAACAAAGCCCAAAGTTAGTAAGAGAAAAGAACACATAAAGATGAGAGCATAAATAAGTTAAATAGAGATTTAAAAAATAGAAAAGATCAAGGAAACTAATAGTTCTTTGAAAAGATAAACAAAATTGATAAACCTTTAGCCAGACTCATCAAGAAAAAAGGTGGGCCCAAAACAATAAAATCAATAATGAAAAAGGAGAAGCTACAACCAACACCACGGACATACAGAGAAGCATTAGCAATTACTAAGAACAATTATCAGAGAAGGCAATGGCAAGCCACTCCAGTACTCTTGCCTAGAAAATTGCATGGACAGAGAAGCCTGGTGGGCTGCAGTCCATGGGGTCGCTACTAGTTGGACACAACTGAGTGACTTCACTTTCACTTTTCACTTTCACACATTGCAGAAGAAAATGGCAACCCACTCCAATGTTCTTGCCTGGAGAATCCCAGGCAGAGCCTGGTCGGCTGCCGTCTATGGGGTCGCACAGAGTCGGACACGACTGAGGCGACTTGGCAGCAGCAGCAGCAAGAACAATTATATACCAATAAAGTGGACAGCCAAGAAGAAATAGATGAATTCCTATAAATGTACAATCTACCAAGACTGAAATAGGAAGAAATAGAAAATATGACCAGACCAGTTAGAAGTAATACAATTGAATTAATAATTTAAAAACTCCCAATAGGACTTCCCTGGTGGTACAGTGGATAAGTCCGCCTGGCAATTCAGGGAACATGGGTTTGATCCCTGGTCCAGGAAGATTCCATATGCCCCAGAGCAACTAAGCCAGTGTGCCACAACTACGGAACCCATGTGCCGAGACTACTAAAGCCCACGCCCTGGAAGCCATGCTCTGCACCAAGAGAAGCCACCACAATGAGAAGCTCACACACTGCAGCAAAGAGTAGCCCCCCACTTGCTGTAACTAGAGAAAGCCTGAGAACAGCAACCAAGACTCAGTGCAACCATAAATAAATAAATAATTTTTGAAAAAACCTCCCGAGAAACAAAAGTCCAGGACCACTTGGCTTCACAGATGAATTATACCAAATATTTAGAGAAGCGTTAACACCTATCCTTCTCAAACTGTCCCAAATTACTACAGAGGAAGAAACATTTCCAACTCATTCTACAATGCCAGCATCATCCTGATACAAAATTTCTACAGAGATAAGAAAATTACACAAAAAGAATATTATAGGACAATATCAATAACAACACATAACACATCAATAACAAATATAGATGCAAAAATTCTTAACAAAATATTAGCAAACCAATTTCAACAATATATTAAAAGATCATATACCATGATTAAGAGAGATTTAGCTCAGGGATAAAAGGATGATTCAATATCTGGAAATCAATGTGATATGCCATATTAACAAATAAAAGAATAAAAATCATATGACCATCTCAATAGATGTAGAAAAAGTAATAACAAAATTCAACATCCATTTATGATAAAACTCTGGAAAATGAATATAGATAAAACATACCTCAATATAATAAGGGTCATTTATGATAATCCCACAGCTAACATTCATATTCATGGGTGAAGAGCTGAAAGCATTTCTTCCACATGGAATCTAACAAAAAGAATGAAATGAACAAATATAACAAAACAGAAACAAACTCACAAATAGAAAACAAACTACTGGTTATCAGTGGGGAGAGGGAAATGGGGAGGGGCAAGATAGGGGTAGGGTTGTAAGAGGGGCAAACTACTATGTATAAAATAAACAAGCTACAAGGATATATCATAAAGCACAGGGAATATAGGCAATATCCTATAATCTTAAGTGGAGCATAATCTATAAAAATTTGAATCACTATGTTGAACACTTGAAACTAACATGATACTGTAAATCAACTATTACTATACCTCAATAAAAGAAAAAAAGAAAATGTACAAACTACATTCCCACCATTTTTTTCTTTTTTTAAATCTATTTTTTTCTATCACTTTTTGTTGTGGTAAAATATACATAACATGGAATTCACTATTTTAATCATTTTTAAGTGTACAGTTCAGTGGCATTAAACACAGTCACATTACTATGCAACCATTACCACCATCTATCTCGAGACCTTTTCATCAACTCATACCGAAACTCAGTACTCATTAAAGAATAAACCCCCCTTCTCTGCTGCCCCACTCCTAATAACCACTGTTCTACTTTTGTCTCTATGGATATAAATATTCTAGGTACCTCTTATGAGCAGAATCATACAATATTTGTCCCTTTACATCTGGCTTATCTCAGTATAATGTCTTTAAGTTCTGTTCATGGTATAGCATGTATCATAATATAGTTCCTTTTTAAGGTTGAATAATATTCCACTTAAATAGAAAAATTGGGGAAAACCACTAGACCATTCAGGAATGACCTAAATCAAATCCCTTATGATTATACAGTGGAAGTGAGAAATAGATTTAAAGGACTAGATCTGATAGACAGAGTGCCTGATAAACTACGGATGGAGGTTCGTGACATTGTACAGGAGACAGGGATCAAGACCATCCCCAAGAAAAAGAAATGAAAAAAAGCAAAATGGCTGTCTGAGGAGGCCTTACAAATAGCTGTGAAAAGAAGAGAAGTGAAAAGCAAAGGAGAAAAGGAAAGACATACCATTTGAATGCAGAGTTCCAAAGAATAGCAAGGAGATATAAGAAAGCCTTTCTCCGGGATCAACGCAAAGAAATAGAAGAAAACAACAGAATGGGAAGAACTAGAGATCTCTTCAAGAAAATTAGAGATACCAAGGGAACATTTCATGCAAAGATGGGCTCGATAAAGGACAAAAATGGTATGAACCTAACAGAAGCAGAGGATATTAAGAGGTGGCAAGAATACAGAGAAAAACTATACAAAGAAGATCTTCACGACCCAGATAATCATGATGGTGTGATCACTCATACTCACCTAGAGCCAGACATCTTGGAATGTGAAGTCAAGTGGGCCTTAGGAAGTATCACTATGAACAAAGCTAGTGGAGGTGATGGAATTCAAGTTGAACTATTTTAAATCCTGAAAGATGATGCAGTGAAAGTGCTGCACTCAATATGCCAGCAAATTTGGAAGACTCAGCAGTGGCCACAGGATGGAAAAGGTTAGGTTTCATTCCAATCCCAAAGGAAGGCAATGCCAAAGAATGTTCAAATTACCGCATAATTGCTCATCTCACACGCTAGTAAAGAAATGCTCAAAATTCTCCAAGCCAGGCTTCACCCTTCGTGAACCGTGAACTTCCAGATGTTCAAGCTGGTTTTAGAAAGGCAGAGGAACCAGAGATCAAATTGCCAACATCCGCTGGATCATGGAAAAAGCAAGAGAGTTCCAGAAAAACATCTATTTCTGCTTCTTTGACTATGCCAAAGCCTTTGACTGTGTGGATCACAATAAACTTTGGAACATTCTGAAAGAGATGAGAATACCAGACCACCTGACCTGCCTCTTGAGAAACCTGTATGCAGGTCAGGAAGCAACAGTTAGAACTGGACATGGAACAATACACTGGTTCCAAATAGGAAAAGGAGTACGTCAAAGTTGTATATTGTCACCCTGCTTATTTAACTTATATGCAGAGTACATCATGAGAAATGCTGGACTGGAAGAAGCACAAGCTGGAATCAAGATTGCCGGGAGAAATATCAATAACCTCAGATATGCAGATGACACCACCCTTATGGCAAAAAGTGAAGAAGAACTAAAGAGCCTCTTGATGAAGGTGAAAGAGGAGAATGAAAAGGTTGGCTTAAAGTTCAACCTTCAGAAGACAAAAATTATGGCATCCAGTCCCATCACTTCATGACAAATAGATGGGGAAACAGTGGAAACAGCATCAGACTTTATTTTTGGGGGCTCCAAAATCACTGCAGATGGTGATTGCAGCCATGAAATTAAAAGACGCTTACTCCTTGGAAGGAAAGTTATGACCAACCTAGATAGCATATTAAAAAACAGAGACATTACTTTGTCAACAAAGGTCAGTCTAGTCAAGGTTATGGTTTTTCTAGTAGTTATGTATGGATATGAGAGTTGGACTATAAAGAAAGTTGAGCACCGAAGAATTGGTGCTTTTGAACTGTGGTGTTGGAGAAGACTCTTGAGATTCCCTTGGACTGCAAGGCAATCCAACCAGTCCATCCTAAAGGAAATCAGTCCTGGCTGTTCCTTGGAAGGACTGATGTTGAAGCTGAAACTGCAATATTTTGACAACCTTATGCGAAGAGCTGACTCATTTGAAAAGACCCTGATGTTGGGAAAGATTGAAGGCAGGAGGAGAAGGGGATGACAGAGGATGAGATGTTTGGATGGCATCACCGACTCAATGGACATGAGTTTGGGTGAACTCTGGGATTTGGTGATAGACAGGGAGGCCTGGTGTGCTGCGGTTTACGGGGTCGCAAAGAGTCAAACATGACTGAGCAACTGAACTGAACTGAATATTCCACTATATTTATACATCTTGCTGCTGCTAAGTCGCTTCAGTCGTGTCCGACTCTGTGCGACCCCATAGACGGCAGCCCACCAGACTCCCCTGTCCCTGGGATTCTCCAGGCAAGAACACTGGAGTGGGTTGCCATTTCCTTCTCCAATGCATGAAAGTGAAAAGTGAAAGTGAAGTCGCTCAGTCACCTCTGACTCTTCGCAACCCCATGGACTGCAGCCTACCAGACTCCTCCGTCCATGGGATTTTCCAGGCAAGAGTACTGGAGTGGGGTGCCATTGCCTTCTCCAATTTATACATCTTATCTGCCGATATATTGATGGACATTTGGGTGGTTTTCTAACTTTTTGAGGAACTGCCATACTGTTTTCTACATCAGGTTGTACCATATTATATTCTGATCATCCATGCAGAGGTTCCAGTTCCTCCACACTCTTGCCAATAGTTGTTATTTTCTGTTCTTTTGATAATGGCTATCCTATTGGATGTGAAGGGGTATCTCGTTCTGATTTTGTGATTAGTGATATTGAGTGCTTATTGACCATTTGTATTCTTCTTTGGAGAAATGTCTATTTAGATACTTTGTCCATTTTGGATTCTTGGTTGTTGTTGAGTACGGTGTAAATTCTACTTTTATTAACATTTTCAGATATTTCAAATCATCTTTCCAAATACATATGCGTGTGTGTATAACTTTTGAAAAATTAGACCATCTTCTACATAGAATTTAATCTTTTAAAAGTCTGAAATGTACATAAAGTGTCCAAAATATAGAGATACAATTCAAACCAAATACTCAACCACCATCCAAGACAAAAAAAAAAAAAAATACTGCCAGCTCCCCAAAATTCCCCTCCTATTCTGTCATTTACCCTGTAGTAGCCACTGTCCTCACTTTTATGATAATACTTTCTTTTTGTTCTTAACAGTTGTACCACCTCAGCATGAATCCCTAAACACCATACTTTTGTTTTACCCATTTTTAAATTTGATGGAAACAGAATCCTATAAATGATTTTGTGTTTATTTCACTCTATGTTATATTTATGAGAATCATTCATATTTTCTCATGTCTATTTCCACTGTATGTTTATACAATATTATTTATACAATATATTGCCAGTGGATATTGAGGTTGTTTCTAATTTTCATATATTACTAATAGTGCAACTTCAACATTCTTGTCTCTTGGTGTACTTGTGCATGCACCTCTGTGGGCATTTATCAAGGAGTAGAATTGTTTTGTCACAGGATTTATATAATTAGGCAATTTTTCATATAATTATTAGTCATTTGGGTTTAAGCAACTTACATTTTCATTATCTTCATTCTTCTAACATGATATTTTTATTTTAATTTGTAAAACCGTATTTGTTCTTTTTAAAGTAAATTTGAATTAAAATAAATAAATTTTTAAAAAGAAGTTAAAAAAAGAATTAAAGCAAATAAAGAATTTTCAACCAAAAAATATAAAAATAAAAAAATAAATTTGTATTATTAACCCTTTGTATATCAAATATTTGCATACTTTTTTTCAACTTTGACATTTGAATTTCAGTTGTGGTAATTAAATATATGGAAGTCTTTAGATGTTTCATTTTTATATCAGTTAATCTTTTACTTATGATTGCTTCATAATAATACAATCATCTAAAGGCCATGCATATTTTCTATTATTTTTATGGTTTTAATTTTTGTGTTT
This sequence comes from Moschus berezovskii, assembly GCF_049115385.1. NCBI lineage: Eukaryota > Metazoa > Chordata > Mammalia > Artiodactyla > Moschidae > Moschus > Moschus berezovskii. The sequence goes on along the minus strand of NC_142462.1, from coordinate 51,800,909 downwards.
GAATTTTACTACTCTAGGATTTGTTTTAAAGTGTGAGATAGAAGCCTAGCTATCTCTTTCCCCAAAATGTTTGATTAGTTCTTACAATATAATGTGTTAATGAATTCTACCTTTTCCTTGCACTGACTTGAACCTATCCATAAGCAAAATGTTTTCTGTTTACATTGATATGGCTCCTATTCGAAGGTGCAATGGCAACCCACTCCAGTACTCTTGCCTGGTAAATCCATGGACGGAGGAACCTGGTAGGCTGCAGTCCATGGGGTCACTAGGAGTCGGACACGACTGAGCGACTTCACTTTCACTTTTCACTTTCATGCATTGGAGAAGGACATGGCAACTCACTCCAGTGTTCCTGCCTGGAGAATCCCAGGGATGGGGGAGCCTGGTGGGCTGCCGTCTATGGGGTCGCACAGAGTTGGACACGACTGAAGCGACTTAGCAGCAGCAGCAGCAGTGCTACTGTTTAAATACCGTAGATCTAGAATGCATCTTAAATCTGAAAGGGAAAATGGACACTTAAAAGTCCTACTTTTATAAAATTTAAATAACTTACTATTCTCACTGTACAATCTTTTTAGGGCATTCTTTTTAAAAACTTTTTAATTGAAGGATAATTGCTTTACAGAATTTTGTTGCTTTCTGACATACATCAATAAGAATCAGCCATAGTTACACCAATGCCCCCTTCCTCCTGAACCTCCCTCCTTACTCCCTCCCCATCCCACCCTTCCAGCCAGTCACAGAGCCCCTGTTCGAGTTCCTGAGTCATACAGTAAATTCCCACTATCTATTTTACATATGGTATTGTAAATTTCCATGTTACTCTATCCATACATCTCACCTTCTCCCTCCTCCCCTTCCCCCATGTCCTTAGGTCTGTTTTCTATGTCTCTTTCTCCATCGCTGCCCTAAAAATAAATTCATCAGTACCATGTTTTTAGGTTCCATATATATGTGTCAGTATTTGATATTTATATTTCTCTTTTTGACTTAGTTCACCCTGTATAATAGGCTCTAGGTTTGTCCACCTCTTAAGAACTGACTCCTAAATGCATTTCTTTTCATGGCTGAGTAGTATTCCAATGTATATATGTACCACAACTTCTTTATCCATTCATCTGTCAATGGACATCTAGATTGCTTCCATGTTCTAGCTATTGTAAATAATGCTGCAATGAACATTGGGGTGCATGTGCCTTTTTCAATTTTGATTTCCTCAGGGTATATGCCTAGGAGTGGGCAATCATTTAAGTTCCAAAAATTCTAGTGACTAATTTGGGGATAACTGGCCTTTTTAAAAAGATATCAGCCTGGGGCATTTGTTCAAATCTTCTTTTATATTTCCCTGTACACTTTTGTATAGTTTTCCGTATAGAGCTTTCACATTTCTTGTTAAATGTATTTCCATATTTTTTTATCTTTCCCATTGTTGTTATGAATTAGATCTCTTCAATATGTTTTAAAACTATTAAGTCAGATTAATTTGGAAACCTATATTTTTATAAATTTATTTTATAAATGGTTACTGCATTATAAAATTATTTTTCATGTAGGCATTTATATCAGCTGCAAGTAATGAATATTTCTCCTTCTTTGCCATATATACACATCATTTTCTGTATAAATGCATTTATATCAGCTGCAAGTAATGAATATTTCTCCTTCTTTGCCATATATACACATCATTTTCTGTATAAATGCAGGTACATATTTTCTGATTTATATTTAATGATTCACACCTATAACTCTTCCCTACCTTATTTCTGATTTTAATGGAAATTCTAGAGTTCCATAATTAAAATATGGTGCCAGCTTGATATTAGTACTCAAGGGATAATAAATTCTCAATCAGTTCAGTTCAGTCACTCAGTCGTGTCCAATTCTTTGCGACCCCATGAATCACAGCACGCCAGGCCTCCCTGTCCATCACCAACTCCCGGAGTTCACTCAAATTCATGTCCATCGAGTCGGTGAAGCCATCCAGCCATCTCATTCTCTGTTGTCCCCCTCTCCTCCTTCCCCCAATCCCTCCCAGCATCAGAGTCTTTTCCAATGAGTCAACTCTTCGCATGACGTGGCCAAAGTATTGGAGTTTCAATTTAGCATCAGTCCTTCCAATGAACACCCAGGACTGATCACCTTTAGAATGGACTGATCTCCTTTAGAATGGACTGGTTGGATCTCCAGCACCACAGTTCAAAAGCATCAATTCTTCGGTGATCAGCTTCCTTCACAGTCCAACTTCACACCCATACATGACCACTGGAAAAACCATAGCCTTGACTAGACAGACCTTTGTTGGCAAAGTAATGTCTCTGCTTTTTAATATGCTATCTAGGTTGGTCATAACTTTTCTTCCAAGGAGTAAGCGTCTTTTAATTTCATGGCTGCAATCAGCATCCGCAGTGATTTTGGAGTCCAAAAAAATAAAGTCTGACACTGTTTCCACTGTTTCCCCATCTATTTTCCATGAAGTGATGGGACCAGATGCCATGACCTTAGTTTTCTGAATGTTGAGCTTCAAGCCAACCTTTTCACTCTCCTCTTTCACTTTCATCAAGAGGCTTTTGAGTTCCTCTTCACTTTCTGCCATAAGGGTGGTGGCATCTGCATATCTGAGGTTATTGATAATTCTCCCGGCAATCTTGATTCCAGCTGTGCTTCTTCCAGCCCAGCGTTTCTCATGATGTACTCTGCATATAAGTTAAATAAGCAGGGTGACAATATACAACCTTGACGTACTCCTTTTCCTATTTGGAACCAGTCTGTTGTTCCATGACCAGTTCTAACTGTTGCTTCCTGACCTGCTTATAGGTTTCTCAAGAGGCAGGTCAGGTGGTCTGGTATTCCCATCTCTTTCAGAATGTTCCACAGTTTATTGTGATCCACACAGTCAAAGGTTTTGGCATAGTCAATGAAGCACAAATAGATGGTTTTCTGGAACTCTCTTGCTTTTTCCACAATCCAGCAGCTGTTGGCAATTTGATCTCTGGTTCCTCTGCCTTTCTAAAACCAGCTTGAACATCTGGAAGTTCACGGTTCACATATTGCTGAAGCCTGGCTTGGAGAATTTCGAGCATGACTTTACTAGTGTGTGAGATGAGTGCAATTGTGCGGTAGTTTGAGCATTCTTTGGCATTGCCTTTCTTTGGGATTGGGATGAAGACTGACCTCTTCCAGTCCTGTGGCCACTGCTGAGTCTTCCAAATTTGCTGGCATATTGAGTGCAGCACTTTCACAGCATCATCTTTCAGTATTTGAAATAGCTCAACTGGAATTCCATCACCTCCACTAGCTTTGTTTATAGTGATGCTGTCTAAGGCCCACTTGACTTCACATTCCAAGATGTCTGGCTCTAGGTGAGTGATCACACCATTGTGATTATCTGGGTCGTGAAGATCTTTTTTGTACAGTTCTTCTGTGTTTTCTTGCCACCTCTTCTTAATATCTTCTGCTTCTGTTAGGTCCACACCAATAGTTAGTACTAAGTCTGTAACTGTTGTTGTCTGATTCTAGCCAACATGGCAGGAGACAGAGTACAATAGTGAAAAGAAGATGAACCCTGAAATCATCATGAATTTGAACCCTTGCTTCTCTCCTTAGAACACAGACTCTCTGACACATACCTATTTCCTAGGATTATCAGAAGATTAATTGAGATAACATATTCCAGGCTCCTATTATACTTTTCTGGCATATATTGTTATTATGCACAATCTAAATACTATAGTTTAGATTTACAGATTTTTCCAGATTTCTTTACAATTATAACTAATATTTTATTCATCTGTATATTAATTACATTTCTATTGTTCTCAATATGAACACACAGCACTTCTCAAAATGCTTAAAATAAGGGTTTTCTCTGTAAAAAATAAATAAATAACCACTTTGATGAAATACCAATCAATGCTGTATCTCTTTTCCTCTGTAGAATAGAATGTAGTCTCTATGTTTGATAAGAATATCAGAACATATTCAAAGTATCTTTGTAATATGTTCTAGGAAATTTTATTCCTTTATGCTTTCTTTTTAAACTAGTATATTCTAGTTTAAAATAGTCTAGTATATTCTAGTATATTCAATATAGTATATTCTAATTCTGTGGTATAGGTCTCCAGCACTGCAGGCAGATTCTTTAAACATCTGAGCCACCAGGGAAGCCCAATGTTGACTATATGGATGATTAAATATATATTTTAATTTTGATTATTATAAGATATAATTATATAGGATACCAGGGAAGTTCATAACATATAATTACTATATATATACATTAAAACTATAATAATACTGGAATAATTAATGACCTTTAAAGTATTTTAGGTCAACACTCTTGGATATCTAAATTTTGATACTTCTGATTATCAAGAAATATATATAACCTTTTAAAGAAAATTTCCAAACCTACATTAAAGTAAAGAAAATAATATATGAACCCCCAAGAACCCAAAACAGCTTCAGCAATCATCAATTCATCCCTCATTCATTTCCCATATCACTGAACGGCTGGTTACTGTAAAGCAAATCCCTAATATCAAAGCAATTCTGTTCATAAATATTTCATTATGTATCTCTAAAAGATAAAATCTCCCTTAAAATGTAACCATGATGCCATTATCATATTTCCTCAACTAATAAAAATTTCTTGCTATATTAGCTGTCCAGTCAGTTCATGCTTCTCTGTTTTAAATAATTTTTAAAGTTATTATGCAGTTATGAAACAACTGGATACATAGTTATGTTTGATTGATTTATTCTGTTTTCAGCTTTTAGGAAATGATTTTAATTTTATAATTAAGGTACTATACTGCTCTAAATCATGTCTATAAAACAAAGTATTCAAACAATTATTGCTTTTATCCCTAGCTCCTTGCCTCTTTTCTCTTCTTATAGTATAATTCTATTTCAAAGTTTATTTGTCCTTTATATTTATTAATGTCTCTTTTTATACATAGCAGAGCATCTGGATTTTAGGAAGGCTTGTGCTTTTGTTATAATAGTTACCTTTATATTCATACTATTACATAATAACATTTCTCCTTTTTTATAATTATTTTTGACTACTGTTGTTTGGTTTCACACTATAAGTGATTTCAAATTAGCTAATATCATCTTCTTCCTCTTACGCGTCCTCACAGCATCAATTTGGCACAGTGTCCTTCTATAAATACTGCCCACCCCTACATGGTCCTTTATGTCTGCCAACCTGGACTACCTTTAATTCTCTAGATGTGTTTCACACTATCTCCATGCTATCAGCAAGATTATGCTACTTATTCCTGACCTTCTCTAATTCATTTAAAAATGAGTAACAGAATAGGATTGTGGTCAAATTCCTCCTAAGAGCTTTGTGACCTTGTTCAAGTTTCTGAAGCATCTTCAGTTTTATTTTTAAATTTTAGATTGGAATATTTATTTCATAGGGTTATTGTGATGACCAAATAACATACACAAAGCACCTAACATAGTACATAACAATCTCTCAATAAAAAATGTCAAAAAGAAGAATTATTAATTTGTACTTTTTGTATATTTTTATCAGTATTGTTGGGCTTTCCTTGTGGTTCAGCTGGTAAAAAATCTGCCTGCAATGCAGGAGACCTGGGTTCGATCCCTGGGTTGGAAGATCCCCTGGAGAAGGAAAGGCTACCCAGTCCAGTATTCTGGCCTGGAGAATTCCATGAATGGTATAGTCCATGGGGTTGCAAAGAGTCAGACACTACTGAGCAACTTTCACTATGGTATGGTTCTATTTCAGAAATATTGATATTTATTGAATAAATTCATTTGATGATTTACCCATTTATTTAATAAATACTTATTGAGTGACTGCTATTTGCTAAGCACTCACATGTGTGTTTCCTTTCACTTACTCAGCATGTATTTATTTGTGAGCTCCATATGGACTAGACCTTGGAAACATAGTGATGGGAAAGATGAGTATGGTCCCTACCTTAATGGAATTTTCAGTCTTTCATAAGTCATAAATTATGCTCTTTTTGAATCTATATTTTTGTTCCAATGACTCCCCTCTTAGAATCCCTAGGGTTCCACTGCTTGACTTGCCTGGAAATAATTTTCTCATTTGACTACATTACTCAGTGTTTACTTCTTATTTGGCTCAAACCTCAACTAAAATGATAACTGTCAGGGTAAGTTGTTCAGAATTTATCTGCAATTTTCTTACAAATTATAATTTACTATTTTGTCAAAGCTTAATGTACAAAGCCAAAAAGATCCTTAGCTGCTAGGATAATGTTTGTAGATAAGGAAAAGCTCTTTATTTTAACTGAATGTTTTCTGTTTTTCAGCCCCCTTCTCCAAAATTGAGCCAATTGACACATTTTTTCACATTCTCCTCAGAACCTTTTTAGCTTAATTTTTTCCCATGGTGTATAAAGTTTTTAATAAACTGAATAAAATATGTTTCAATATCCAAATAATAAAATATCTCAATTTAAATATTTTTAAATGTTAGTCAAAAGTATCAGAATGTTTATTTAATCTTTTCATAAAATTATCAGAAACTAAAATGGAAAAACAGTATGAAAATCTCAGAAATTTTAAAGCATTAAGTTTTAAACTTCAGATGATATACTTGTGTGTGTTTGTGTATGTATATTAATAAAACATAAAACAAAGCAGTGTCCCAATGTTAAATGCCTGCTACTACAAGGTCTGTAAAGGTAACAAGTGAAACAGCCTAGGTGTTAGTACATTGTACATACATTGAAAGGGTAGGGTAGACTGGGCTCCTTTTAAAAGGGGGAAACCTCTTTTATTACTTCTGAAAGTCAGTCTCTGCTAAATGCCAATTGACTATTGTAATGTTGGAATATGAATCCAGTGTCATCAAATCTAAAGTTCTTTTAAGAGAAGCTGGAAATTCAGTTTTTAATGGCAAAATCTACAAATTTTTAGATGTTACCAGCTAATTTTCTAATTTTTAAAATTGTACATACAAAAAAATACTAAAAATATCTGCAGATTTATACTTTTGACTGCTGTGTGCTAAAGTTGCTTCAGGCATATCCGACTCTATGCAACCCTATGAACTGTAGTCCACCTGGCTCCTCTGTCCATGGGATTCTCCAGGCAAGAATACTGGAGTAGGTTGCCACTTCCTTCTCCAGGGGATCTTCCCAACCCAGGGACTGAACCTGAGTCTCTTACATTTCCTGAATTAGCAGGTGGAATTTTTACCTCCAGCACCACCTGGGACTGCTAGTTTGCAGTGTTTGGAGTAAAATACACTGTTGTGACATGGATTAAGGTCCATCTCACATATTTTAAGAGATATAGGCAGTATCTTACCTACTTTTCCTGATTAAGAAATACGGAGAAATAGTTATCAATCCCTAAATTTTACAACCTATCAAGGATAACTGGAAATGTGACATTTCCATGAAATGAGGCTCTTTATGTTGCCAGAAAGCACAGTAAAATATTTTGTAATCACTGACTTAGTGAACCAGAAACAGCTGTGTTTGGTTAAATGTTTGTTAAAATCTACTTTTTAAACTTTTTTTCATGTATTTTTATTTTACTTTGCTTGGGTATCAAAGTTGGTATCAACTGAAAAAAGTTTTAAAATTATACTTGGTGACATTATATGGTTTTCTTTTTTCAAAACTAAAAATTATGTCTTCAAATATCATAAAAAAATAGACTTCTTGGCAAACTGTGTTAATTTCTGAATATTCCACCCTTTTCTGAGGAAATCCCAGAATAGGCTGTTATATAATTACCATGAGCAATTGCTATCCATTGGTTACCATTCAAGTTATAGTATTTCAAGAAATGTATAAAATGACTAATTGGTTCATATAAGTACATAACAAAAGATTCTGAGGATCTAACTTTCAGTTTAAGTGTAACACATTATAATACCCATTTAGTTATAAAAATTCTATTATCTTTTCCTTTAAAGAATTTTTGTTAGGATTCAAACATTCAGGTATTGGATTTTATGCTTTATTCATGGATTTTAATATTTCTGGTACTTAAATTTGACCTAACAGTCTACAGAAGTCTGAGTAATTATGGGCTGAGCTATGCATCCCTGGAAGTAGAGCAGGTTGAGTTGAGGACTTTCCCCCACTGACAAGCTGTCAAGAGAAAATGTTTGCCAACCTGTATAGGGAGGGTGCATTCCACATACAATCAACCAATCTATAGATCTTCCACAAATAATACCAGCTTATATCCTCTTCACTTTTATACACTCACGCCCACATGCACAAACACATACAACACACACGCACGCACACCCTTCAGGCTGTTGGTGTTCCTTCTAGATTGACTCTTTTATATTATTTCAGTGATGTCCTTTATCCTTTTGGCCCAATTCACATGTGTACATGGAGAGGACAGGTCATATATTGAAATAAAACAGCAAGTTTTAAGTATCGCCTTCTATTTCCATGGTTAATAATTTTACTGATATGTGCAACCTTTCATGCCACACCCCTATCTGCCAGATGCTGATGGATTCTTGAGGCAGGTGCTGAGCACCTGCTGTGTGCTAGGTTCTTGAGACATCAGGTTGATTTCCACCTTCAGAGAGCTTTCCATCTGGTGGACAGACATATGAGCATGATTTCAACATTACAAGATAAGCACTCTAATTGAGGAATGTGTGAGCTATAGTAACATCACTCATGAAATATTTCTACTGTTCAGCAGGTTCTAGATATCTGGGCTATAGCAAGTGAATAAAAGAGTGAGAGAGAGTCTGCCTTAACAGAAACATCTGTAGAACACATAGGAAAGCTTACAGCAGGTTTTAAGCATTGGCCTATATTTTCATGGTTAATAATTTTACTCATCAAAATCAAATGGCTTCTGCACACTAGAAAAACAATCCAAAAAGGAAACTGCAAAAACAACTCCACTTACAATAGAATCAAAAAGATTAAAATACTTTGGGATAAAATGAACAAAATTTAAACGGCTTGCCCAAATACGCTGCCAGGATTTAAAGCTCCCCTACCAGGAGATTAGCAAGAATGCAACTCAAACATCCTCATATTCTGCTCCCGAGTTTCCATTTCATGCTATCAATGAGGAAGTTGCAAGCTGTCACTTCGGGTTTTTGTTCTTTTCCAAAGAACACTTCTTTGGTTAGCAGCGAAAAGCTTCACTGTCCATCACAATCTGCCTGCCAGAAGGGGAAGTGGAGGATGCTGCCACAGAGCATGCTCAGCTGGCACCGGGGCTTCCCAGATGCCTCTCTGGTAAATTCACTGTTATTTATGAACACCGGGAAGAGCAGTGTGGGCAAATGCATCTTCAAAACAGGAAGGTGGGTACCAAAGGTCCCAAGTTTCTTTGTTGCAGGAAGTGGCTATATCCTTTATCTGTAACCTCTTAGCCCAGAGCTGGAGGAATTGGCTGCCAGCCAGGTGAGAGGGGAGGAGTCCTTAGCATAAAGAGGAGCCTGAAAGGTGGGAGCAGTAGCAGAGAGTAGCCAGGTCCAGAGACCCAGGCCACTGTGCTCCAGGCTCCCCACGCTTACAGTGATGGCTCCTTAGGACAGCAGCAGTGCAAGGGCTGTACTCTGTGATCTGCATAGTGAGATGAATACTTGATCATCTTTTATACATTTGTAACCCCTGTGTGAGAGATGAGTCCCAGCTCCACTTTCGATCTCTCCCTGCCTAAAGGCACTCCAGGTCTGTAAAGGTGCCCTAGAGGTGGGGCCCCTTCATGTAAATGGATGAAAACTGATTGGTCAGAGTCAGCAGTCAACACCGGTCTTCCTGCCCCGCCCCCCCACCGCCATTCCTGCCCCCACCCCTACTCTTCTAGTTCCTGTTTTTGTGATTTTAGTCCTTCGTGGTTTTAACTCTGTTTCCTAACTCCATTATGTTCTGACTCTCATGTAAATACCCCTCAGGACTCTGGCCCAGTTAGCTTCTTTACTCTTAACCATTAGTTTGCTCTTTGAAGTTCGGAAAGAGGAATCTGGATTTTAATCTGGCTCATTTCCTGCCTCCTGGGCTCACAGCCACTCCAACCTGCTATCATCTTTTCCCATGATCTTTCGAAGTAGGGGGAAAATCATTTAAACAAAGGATAAATGATTGTTAAAATTCCAAGCAACTGCAGTTTCACTGGGACAAATGTATTTTAAAGGAATGCCACTCATTAGCATGTATGTGCTTAGACATGCTTTTTATTTATTTGGCTGTGCATGTTATCTTAAAATTATTGTAACTTAACTGTAAAGTCTTACACAGAGCTAAGCCACCTGCATTACTCACCCACAATGTCCACTGCCTTTGATACCTTAACTCTGGGAGGCCCTGTTTGCCATTTGTGGCCTCCCCCGCATTCCTGTGGTCGGCCACCAAAGGAGGAACAAGACAGCTGTGGGAAACAGTCCCGGAGCTCTCTGCTCGTCCTGTGAGTCTTGCCAACCACACAGAAGGGAGCAGGGGAGCTGTGGGTGAGGCAGCCTGTGTTGCATGGCACCCTCTCTGCTCTTTGAAGTCTTGTGTTGAGGCCAAGTTACCTGCTCTTGTCCTCCTTTTACACCTGCCCTCTCTGATGGGAAAGTTGGAGTGGAAGTGAATGAATGAACAAGCCTTCTTACAGCCACATCATTGGTTTTAAGATAAGCTTAAGTCAACACAGTGTGAAGAATATTACCGAGAACTTATAAGATACCAAACTATGTGCTGGGGCTTAGAGATGAACACCCTGGGGTTTCTATCATCAAGGAGTACACAGCCTAACAGGGGCGACATATTTAAACATACGTTGATAATGGTTTACCGAGTGTACAATAAGATATGCATCTAAATTTAAAGAAGCAGTAGAGAGAAAGAAGTAATCTGCCTGGAAATGGAAGTCAGCTACAGAGGCTGACAAATGAGATGTTTCAAAAGAAGAATGAGAATTCTCCAAGTGGACAGGAGAGAGAAATTGAAGCTAGGGCAATACAACATACAAAGACATGGTATGAGATGGTATTCGTTTTCTACTGCTCTCATAACCAATCACCATAAACTTGGTGGCTTAAACAACACAAATTTATTATATTCTGTAGGTGAGATGTCCAATACAGGTCTTGATGAGCTAAAATCAAGATGTTGATAGGACTGCATTCTTTTCTGAAAGCTCTAGGGGAGTATCTGGTTCTCTTCCTGTTCCAGCTTCTAGAAGCAGCCCTTATTTCTTGTCTTGAGGTCCACTTCCTCTGGCAGGTCAAGTCCTTCTGCACTTTCAATCTTTCCTTCTTCTTCCATTTCATCTCTCTAACTCAGCCAAAAAACATTCTCTGCTCTGAAGGACTCATGTGATTAGACCAGACTCAGTCAGATAATCCACAATAATGTCCTCATCTTAAAGTCTGTATCTGCGAAGTCCTGTTTACCATAAAAAGTAACATCAGTTCAGTTCAGTCACTCAGTCGTGTCCAACTCTTTGCAACCCCATGAATCGCAGCACACCAGGCCTCCCTGTCCATCACCAAATCCCAGAGTTTACCCAAACTCATGTCCATCGAGTCGGTGATGCCATCCAGCCATCTCATCCTCTGTTGTCACCTTCTCCTCCTGCCCCCAATCCCTCCCAGCATCAGGGTCTTTTCCAATGAGTCAACTCTTCACATGAGGTGGTATTGGAGTTTCAGCTTCAACATCAGTCCTTCCAATGAACACCCAGGACTGATCTTCTCTAGGATGGACTGGTTGGATCTCCTTGCAGTCCAAGGGACTCTCAAGAGTCTTCTCCAACACCACACTTCAAAAGCATCAATTCTTCGGCGCTTAGCCTTCTTCACAGTCCAACTCTCACATCCATACATGACCACGGGAAAAACCATAGCCTGGACTAGACGGACCTTTGTTGGCAAAGTAATGTCTCTGCTTTTTAATATGCTATCTAGTTTGGTCATAACTTTCCTTCCAAGGAATAAGCGTCTTTTAATTTCATGGCTGCAATCACCATCTGCAGTGATTTTGGAGCCCCCAAAAAATAAACTCTGACACCGTTTCCACTGTTTCCCCATCTATTTCCCATGAATTGATGGGACCAGATGCCATGATATAGTTTTCTGAATGTTGAGCTTTAAGCCAACTTTTTCACTCTCCTCTTTCACTTTCATCAAGAGGCTTTTTAGTTCCTCCTCACTTTCTGCCATAAGGGTAGTATCTTGTGCATATCTGAGGTTATTGATATTTCTCCTGGCAATCTTGATTCCAGCTTGTGCTTCTTTCAGCCCAGCGTTTCTCATGATGTACTCTGCATATAAGTTAAATAAGCAGGGTGAGAATATACATGATGTGCTCCTTTTCCTATTTGGAACCAGTCTGTTGCTTCATGTCCAGTTCTAACTGTTGCTTCCTGACCTGCATATAGGTTTCTCAAGAGGCAGGTCAGGTGGTCTGGGATTCCCATCCCTTGAAGAATTTTCCACAGTTTATTGTGATCCACACAGTCAAAGACTTTGGCATAGTCAATAAAGCATAAATAGATGTTTTTTCTGGAACTCTCTTGCATTTTTGATGATCCAACAGATGTTGGCAATTTGATCTCTGGTTCCTCTGCCTTTTCTAAAATCAGCTTGAACATCTGGAAGTTCACGGTTCATGTATTGCTGAAGCCTGGCTTGGAGAATTTTGAGCATGACTTTACTAGCATGTGGATGAGTGCAATTGTTTGAGCATTCTTTGGCATTGCCTTTCTTTGGGATTGGGATGAAGACTGACCTTTTCCAGTCCTGTGGCCACTGCTGAGTTTTCCAAATTTGCTGGCATACTGAGTGCAGCACTTTCACAGCATCATCATTTATGATTTGAAATAGCTCAACTGGAATTTCATCACCTCCACTAGCTTTGTTTGTATTGATGCTCTCTAAGACCCACTTGACTTCACGTTCCAGGATGTCTGGCTTTAGGTAAGTGATCACACCGTCGTGATTATCTGGGTCGTGAAGATCTTTTTTGTACAGTTCTGTGTATTCTTGCCACCTCTTCTTAATATCTTCTGCTTCTGTTAGGTCCATACCATTTCTGTCCTTTATCAAGCCCATCTTTGCATGAAATGTTCCCTTGGTATCTCTAATTTTCTTGAAGAGGTCTCTAGTCTTTCCCATTCTGTTAATAGGAATTATGATGTGGACATCTTGGGACTGGGGGAGAGGCATCGTTCTGCCAACCTCAGGACATGTTCTAGGAATGAAATGGTCACAGCAGGTTTATAAGGAGAAGAGCCAAGTTTGGAGAGGATGGCGATCTCCAGATAACCAAGGCCCTTGTATGCCAAGTAAAGGAACTTAGACTTCACCCTGCAAGTGATAGGATCCTTTGAAGGGTTTTAAACAAGGTAAAAGTTGTATTTTAAGGCACAGGCATTCTTCCCCAACTGGCTATGCCTCAGTAGGATTGACCGCTCCCTGGGGAAAGGTAGGAAAATTGTATTTTAGATAGAGTACTCTGCTGGCTGCTAGAAGGAGATTCAAGGGGACACAACTTGAAGTCAGGAAAGTGCTTAGTTGTCTACTGCCACACTCTCAAAAAGAAGTGATAAAGACTTGTGCACAGCACTAAATAGATTCTGTCTATTCTATGAAACTATCTGACATATCTAGTTTAACAGAATCTATGGATGAAATGCCCCAAAATATCAAATTTCTCTCTTAAAAAATGGTATTTGAATTGTTGATATTATATCATTTAAGTAAATCATGTATTCTAAATGTTAGAGGAAGATGTTTATTGCTCTCTACTCTTAATTCCCATGGGCTTCCCTGGTGGCTCAGAGGTTAACGCGTCTGCCTCCAATGCGGGAGACCCGGGTTTGATCCCTGGGTCGGGAAGATCCCCTGGAGAAGGAAATGGGTTAACCCACTCCAGTATTCTTGCCTGGAGAATCCCATGGATGGAGAAGCCTGGTAGGCTACAGTCCATGGGGTAGCAAAGAGTTGGACACGACTGAGTGACTGAACAGAACTCTTAATTCCCATAGTCTTGAATGGCTCTTGCCCAAACAAAGTCCTAGTTTGTCCAATAACAGTAACCTGCAGGCTCCTCTGTTTGAGAGTCACTGGCATACAGGCAGGTTCAGACTATACAGGTAGTTCAGACTAGGTACAATGGATAAATTTAAAAAGAAAAAAGTTCATGGCAAAAGCATGGGCAACACCAACTTTCAAAAAATTGGTGAGAAAAAAAACAGAAGAATTAGGAGAGAACCATGAGACCATATGCCACAGGAACCAGAGGAAAGAGTTCAAGAACAATGAACTGTCAGAAGTCAATAGTAATGAATGTCATAAGATTATCAAGTATAAAAAGGACAGAGGGATGTTTGAATTTAATAATTAAGAGGTCACTATGAAGAAAGCTGATTGCCAAAGAATTGATGCTTTTGAACTGTGGTGCTGGAGAAGACTCTTGAGAGTCCCTTGGACTGCAAGGAGATCCAACCAGTCCATTCTAAAGGAGATCAGTCCTGGGTGTTCATTGGAAGGACTGATGCTAAAGCTGAAACTGCAATACTTTGGCCACCTCATGCGAAGAGTTGACTCACTGGAAAAGACTCTGATGCTGGGAGGGATTGGGGGCAGGAGGAGAAGGGGACGACAGAGAATGAGATAGCTGGATGGCATCACCGACTCGATGGACATGAGTTTGAGTGAACTCCGGGAGTTGGTGATGGACAGGGCGGCCTGGTATGCTGTGATTCATGGGGTCGCAAAGAGTCAGACACGACTGAGCGACTGAACTGAACTGAAGGCTCCACTTCTAATCAAGATGGAGTAACAGAAACTAGATTTACCCTCTTTACCTTAAACAACTAAAAGATGGACCAAATCAGGTGAAACAATGGTTTCCAGACTTTGGACAGTAGCACAGGGCAGTGATCCCTTGGAATAGGTAAATAAATAAGTTGAGAACTATAAATGCCCCATTTTACTACTTATGAGAGTGTTTCTCCAAGTGATAACAGAGGGAGGGGATTCCGAACAGAGCCAGCTGGCCTTGCTGATTTGACAGATAGAGTTTGGGGTTCAGGGAGGCCAGATTGGCTAAATTATGCAGGTCAGGTGAAGGGAGAGTTTCACAGAGAGAGAGAAAAAGAGAGCACTCCAGAAATCTGCTGAGGAATGCTGATCAGTGCATGCATGTGAGGACAGTGCTGAGGCTGGGAAAGAACTCCCAGAGAGACTGGGATAGAACAATACCTGGAGCTTACACAGAGCCAAGAATATTGTTCATGAGGAGATTAGAAGACCTCTTAACACAGTAGAAGTGTATTGATTCAGGAGCGGGGCCAAATTAGCCCAGGAAGAAAGATCATTCTAGACTTCCTCAACAAAGTTTCAAAGAAAGCCTTGAAAGAATCAAACTATTTCCAAGTAACTTAACTGTGACTCACAAAGTCCCAAAATATTTAAAGGAATATCCCCCCCCCAAATCCATTTCACAACAGTGTAAAAGTCACAGTGTCTGTCGTCCAATCAAACATTAGTAGGCATGCAGAGAAGCAGGAAAATATGACCTATAATGAGAAAAACCAATAATGGAGACACAAAAACAGAATTAGTAGACAAGGACAATAAAACAGCTTTCCACACACTTTGAATGTAGGGGGAAAGGGAGAGGAGAGCATGAGCGTAATGAGAGGGCAGAAGTTATAAAAAGACCCAAACCCAACATCTGAGGTGAAAAGTTCACTGGACAGGATGACCAGCAGATTAGATACAAAAGAAAAGGAGATGAGTGAGGTTTTAGATATCACAATAGAAACTATCCAAAATGAAACAAGACTGGAGGACAAAAATGAACAGAACATCAGTGATCTGTGGACGGACATCAAGTGGTCCAACATGCTTAATTAGAATCACAGAAGGAGAGGGAAAGGGAACCGAAAAAAAATATTTGAAGAAATAACACTTGAAATTTTTTCCAAATTTGATGAAAACTATTTTGAGTGAACTCCGGGAGTTGGTGATGGACAGGGAGGCCTGGCGTGCTGTGATTCATGGGGTCGTGGAGAGTCGGACACGACTGAGCGACTGAACTGAACTGGACTGATAAACCCACAGGTTGAAAAGACGGAACAAATCTCAAGCCAAAGAAAACCACACCAAGGCATATCCTAAACAAATTATTGAAAAACATTGATAATGAGAAAAATATCAAAATCAGCCAGAGAAATAAGGAAATCATCGGTCAGTTTACCAATCTGGTGATACAGCGGCAGCCTGATCACTGTGGATTGGTGAGTGACTGGAAGGGGAGAGAGTGGAGCTAAAGGGCAGAGCCAACTCTGCTGAGAAAGAACTGAAATGAAAGAGAAGGAGACAAAGAAAGGGGTACCTGAATGGGAGCATAGCATTCAAGGTATGTTTTGTTTGTTTTTATAAGATAGACGAGCAAATTCATAGGTTGAGGATAATGTTAATGATAATAATAATAATAAAATAACTAACATTGATAAAGCCCTTCTAGACACTATACTCAATACCTTATGTACATTGATTCCCTTGGTCTTCACTACAGCTTTATGAGGGCTTCCCTTGTGGCTCAGCTGGTAAAGAATTCGCCTGCAATGCAGGAGACCTGGGTTGGATCCCTGGGTTAGGAAGATCCCCTGCAGAAGAGAAAGGCCACCCACTCCAGTATTCTGGCTGGAGAATTCCATGGACTATATAGTCCATGGGGTCGCAAAGAGTTGGACATGACTGAGCAACTTTCACTTTCACAGCTTTATGAAATGGGGCTATTTTTGTTTCTCTTTTATAAATGAGGTACAGATGGATTAAATATTACTCCAGATTACAGGGTTAAAAAGTAGCAGAGCTGGAATTCAAACCAAAGTCCACTTGTAATGTACTTGACTCGTATGTGTTGAGCCAGCAATAGGGGAAGCAGCAGTTATTAGAAAGGCGAGCAGGTATAACTGATGCCTTGGAAAGGGTTCAGTTCAGTTCAGTTCAGTTCAGTCGCTCAGTCGTGTCCGACTCTTTGCGACCCCATGAATCACAGCACGCCAGGCCTCCCTGTCCATCACCAACTCCTGGAGTTCACTCAAACTCATGTCCATCGAGTCAGCTATTCCATCCAGCCATCTCATTCTCTGTTGTCCCCTTCTCCTCCTGCCCCCAATTCCTCCCAGCGTCAGGGTCTTTTCCAGTAGGTGTACAGAAAAGCTAAAACTTGATATGACAACCAAGGGGAGAAGTCAAACAAAATGACTGATGAATTGTTGTTGAGAGTTTGATTGCATTTGAGCTACATTTAATAGCTATGTTCTTTATTTCTAGCAGTGAAAGGGAGAGGGTGAGAGAGAGAGAGGGATGGTAAATATTTATCCTACCTCCCAAAGCATGGCAGCTGTTTCTCAGGATGAGACCACCAGTAGGTAATGTCAAAGAAGCAACAAGAATAGAGTAGGTTAATAACCATGGTCACCTTGGTTGCCCTCCGGACACCCACACAGACACCTAATTGTTTCCCCATGCTGACCCCCTTCCAGATAAGTCCACTTGGTAAAAGCTCTTACTGAGCTATTAGTTTCCTTGGAATGTCCTAAAATTTCAATTTTTGAAATTTTTTCCATATTATTACATGTCATCTATGAATCATGAATCCTTGTTAAACTTTTAGCTCTAGAGTAAATGTTTCCTTCCAATCTCAATTACCAACAAGGCGATTCAGTAACACAAGAATCTATTGTGAAATCATATTTATGAAGTTCTGACATTCTATCTAACCTTTTGTTGTATATACCCTTCGACAACTTCAGATTGGGCTTTATGCTCTATTTCTTAGAGCATGCATTTTTAAAACATGACAAAATTGGTTTCTGTACCCAGTTGTGTCAGGCAGGGTGAAAATGCAACTGTCTTTTCCAGGTTTATGTTTACAGACAAATAATTTCATCCACTAGAACTGAATCTTTTTCTTTTTTAAATTTTTATTTCTATTTATTTATTCAATTTGTTTTTGGCTGTGCTGGGTCTTTATTGCTGTGGGGACTTTCCTCTAGCTGTGGTGTGCAGGCTTCTCGCTTTGGTGGCTCCTCTTGTGGAGCACAGTCTCCAGGGCATTTGGTTCAGTAGTTGTAGCTCCTAGGCTCTAGAGCACAGGTTCAGCAGTTGTGCATGGACTAAGCTGCTCTACACTAAGTAGGATCTTCCTGGACCAGGGATAGAATCTTTGTCTCCTGCATTGGCAGGCAGATTCCTTACCACTGAGCCACGAGGGAAGCCCAACTCTTTTTAAGAGAGATTCGTGTTTAGTAGAGTAGACCATAGTAAGATAGCTTATCAGTCCTTTTTCTGAACATCTATGATTTAACCTTTTCCAAGTTATGCAGAAACTACAAACACATATCACAAGTGTTGCCCTGTCGGGTTTCCTCCAGATTCTGGATACCAAAGGTAATCTGGCTGGTGGAGTGATGTAAATAGCAAATAGGAAAAGAAACCTGTCCACCTTCCTGCGTTTTCTATGGTCATAAAACCTGCCAAGAGGCATCCATGGCTGACCTGCCATCAGGCTTCAAACTACTGCTGTTTCAGATGAGACTCAAGTTAGGGAAAATTTAGCTGAGTTTTCAATAAGTCTGAGCTAGAATTTGGCTGTGTCTGCCACTGCGATCTGATCACAGTATTCTCCAGTTTGAAATTCTGTTCTGAATTCCTATTGCTTATAGCAATTGTTTTCAAGCATATTTTAACTTTTTGTTATTAAAAGTAGTATGTATCCATTTGGAGAAAATTATGAAATATAGATAAGCAAAAATAAAAATATAAAAACTATACATTCTTATTACCTAAAGAACATCATTTTTAAAATATCTTAGTTCTTAACCTAGATCGATACCTTATTGATGGTCTCTATCTGATGAACTGTCATCATAATCTCTTCTAATTCTTTAAATGTGATTTTGTTTCATTTTTTCAACATATTATAGTAGTTGCTTTGAAGTCTTTAAGTCCAACATTTACACACCCCAAAGCAGTTTCTGACTTTTTTTCTTTGCATATCTCATGATTTTTTGTTGAAAAACTGGACATTTTGGATAACATGGGGGCAAGTCCAGATTCTGATCCTCTCCAGCCTTCTTCTTGTTGCTGTTTAGTCCTTGTTATTGTGCGGCCTCTGATGTCTCTGTGTAGATAACCTTTCCTTGTTTTTGTTGTTAAGCTTGGCTTCTTGGGTGGGGGCTTCTCCAAAGCTTGATCAACCACTGGTTGGTCAGAGATTGTATTTAAGCCTCCTGAGCCAGTAACCATTTCAAGGTTTCATTCTTTTCCATTGAATCTGTGTGTGACTTGAGGACTGCTTTCAAGATTCAGGGAGTTTACATATCTGCCCCGCCTTTAGCTCAGGGACCTTGGAAGTATCCTCTCTGGTTCCTCCTCACAGGTCACAGCCTTAAGCTTTTCAGCAGCCTTCTGGACCACCTGAATCAAGTGTGATATTAGCAGGGCCCTCTTTGACTCTTTCTGGCCCCAATTTCTTTGTTAAACTTCTGCTGGTCTGCCTCCACTGGTATCACTAAGCTATTAGCCTCCTTTTACTGTTAATTATTGTGATAACTATTCTTTTTGACAATTCTTTGGGGCATGAATAGTCTACACTGTTTCAAATCAAGTGAGCATCCTCAGGCAGGAGGTGATCAGCATCTGCTGAGGAGTCTGATCTTCTTAGGCTGCCAAGCCTACCCAGAATCTCCCTGTACAGCAGGAGATTGGGGAGTGGGGATGGGCATTCCTCAACAGCTTCAGTCACCTACCCAGTAAAGCTCTTTCACATACAGAGCCTGGGGCGGGGGGAAGTAAAGTGCAGCAGCTTTCTGGGGCTGCCCCACCCCCTGGAATACATCTTCAGCAATAGAAAGGTGGAGCAATGGGATTTTCATTGACTGTCAACCCTGCCCAGAATGCTTCTTATACAAGAGGGAGCTAAGAGTGACGGATGCAGCTCATGGGGTAAATGCCACAGTCTCCTTACCCTTCTGAGTTTCAGTAGATTTTATTAAATAAATACCTCTCAATTTCTTTCATGCCCTTAGGTCAATTTCCAGAGACCATAAATGGGTGTCTTAGATAATTTTGATCAGCTTGATCAATGTTTCTTTGAGAGAGGGGCTTCATCAACCACTTCACACCACCATTTTAGAAGATCCACCCCATGGAAGGGGTCTCTAATTTATAATTTTACTTATTTGCTTTAACTTACAACATAAAGAAAATAATTACAAGATATCATATACACTTTTTTTTATGAACAGTAAAACTACTGAGTGTAGTTCTAAGCAATCAGTAATTTCGTTTGTGCCTATCGCCTCAAACTATGAGTACTGTGGGGCAGGCCCTATGTCAGTTCACTTGTTTCCATGGTGCAGGGCAATGGATGGGAGGCAGTGGTCTTTACAGCCTTAAAACAAAATACTATATGTGTTTTTAAACATATGATTCTATGATTACCGTACCTAATGGCTTAACTTCAGTGACTATCTCACTAGGCTAGTTTGTTGCTAGTTACAAGGCTGGCTCCCATGTGGGCTTCCTAGGACACACATAATCATATAAGCCCACATTCACACACTTAACCTTTTCATAACATTTTCCCAGTTACTTGTCTCCTTTAAGAGTGCCCATATGTGAATTTTTTTAACCAATTAGACTTTAAAGGCACAATACCTATGGCCTGCACGCTTTTTTGAAGCCAATGAAAATGTTTGTGATTCAAAATAAATTATATATTGGCTCAGAAACACAGAAAGAAAACTGCAGAACCAAAATAAATGTGTTTAATTAAATGTTTATAAAATCAAATATTAGGTCAACCTATCAAAAACAACTCAACAGTTAAAAAGTTACATATGAATTATATTTAAGGTGGCATATGAATACATTTGGGGACATTTGTAGTGGCTCAGCAGTAAAGAATCTGCCTGTCAGTGCAGGAGACACGAGTTCAATCCCTGGGTCAGGAAGATCCCTTGGTGAAGGAAATGGCAACCCACTCCAGTATTCCTGCCTGGGAAATTCCATGAACAGAGGAGCCTGGCGGGCTACAGTCCACAGGGTCACAAAAGAGTCGGACATGACTTAGTGACTAAACAACGACTGGTGTTAACTACCTCTGTAACTTTACACACATTACTTAAGCTCTCTAAACTTTAGTTTGAAAGGAAAAAAAAAACCCTATTCACAAAACATTTTCAAGAATGAAATAGCTGATGTACAACAGCTGCTCATAATAGATGCTCAATAATTATTAGTTCTTTCAACCTACAAATAGCCACCCTAGTAATTTATACTCTGTACCTTGTTTGCTAAAGCTAGATATATGAAATTTTTTTTAGAGTTGGAAGAATTTAAATCAATTCCTTCCCTCAGGTTACAGATGAAGAAATCACAGTATTCATCTTGAGAGGTAAAAGATTTTCCAGGAACTCAGCGGAATAGAACTAGAACCATTTTCTCTGAACACCTGCCACCTTTCTAATATGCCTTGTTGCCGCGTGTTTCCTAATGTTTAGTTGAAAGATTTTATGACATATCCATTTTATCTTTGCTTAAAGCATAAAGAGGATTATGGATAATAGTGGTCTTGTGTTCTCTTTGCTAGTTACATGCTCTGGGGAAACTTCCTGGAACCAGGATGGCAGAGTTAAAAGCCAAGTACACCTTGCTGCATGATACTGTAATGAGGTATGCTATTTACCAATGTGGAGACATATTTACTCATGCTTCTACTTCTCACTTGAAATGGGACCCGTCTTATTTTTCATTTTCCCCAAAGCAGACTCTGAGACAAAGATTTGAGTTCAAGTGATTTAAGAAGTGATACTAAAAATTATCATGAGGGAGTGGGGAAGTGACATGGGGAAGAAAGTTATTCAGCCAGGGATGTGTTAATCTTCAGGTTAACACTGCAGACAACTGGGGCTCAGTCTCACTGAGGACCCTCTGAGTGACTACAGAACATGCCTCAGAACTCTCCCGCTGAAGGGTGAGAACACTGGTATATCTGTTCACTAATTTCCATCTCCCGTTGATCTAGGATTGCTTAGAGATGAGCTCCTGACGCTTCTAGCTTACCCTCTTAGAAACCATAAGTTCCAATGGCCAGAGAAAGCTCTCAGGCAGAGGCACACAGATACTGTTGTATGATATGACAACTGTCCACCAAAGCTACTGGTGACCCTAGAGCGGGCCTAGGTGACTTTGTTGCGGCACTGACACTCTCTGCTACAGGACACTCCTGTAAGAGTCTCTCCTCCCTACCGTCACCACTCAAGAGGTGTAGGTTCTGTAACAACTCCAGTCTACGTCTGCTAAGATTTCTGTCTTTACTTCTCAGCTGTTCCTTCTACCCCAGCCACTCACCTTAGCCCAGTTCTAATCAGCAGAGGTCAGAAGACTAGGCAACAATAGAGTAATTCAACAAGGTCTCCTAAGCATGTGCAGTCAGCCACGGGGACTCAAGGGGGAAGCAGACTGAAGAAAGAAGTGGAAATCCTGTAGTGCTGCTACTCCCAAGTCCCCTTCTTCCTTTTCCCCACCTCCTGCCTCATAGCTTTGCATGACGTCTTCATGAAAGTCCGAGGAGAGACAGAGTGAATAGACACTCCGTCCTCCCCCTCCCCCTCCCCCATATCCAACCATTACTCCTACTGCTTTGCTTGCCCAGGTATTTGGCTACTTTGAGGATGGGAGCCTGGGGGAGGAGTGAAGGAGAGCAGAGCTGCATCCCTCTGGACCCTCCCCTAGGCTCCACCTCATACACACTCAGCTACATCCTTGGCTCCTAACCACCCTCCAGAGACCTCAGCTTTGTCTCCTGCTCCTCCCCAGCCCCAAACCAAATTCTCACCCTCACCCCTATAACAGGAACTCCATTTCCCACAACTGATCCCAAACGCCGGCATGTACACACAGCTCTCTTCAGACTTAAATTGAAGAAAGTAGGGAAAACCACTAGACCATTCAGATATGACCTAAATCAAATCCCTTATGATTATACAGTGGAAGTGAGAAATAGATTTAAGGGACTAGATCTGATAGATAGAGTGCCTGATGAGCTCTGGACGGAGGTTCGTGACATTGTACAGGAGACAGGGACCAAGACCATCCCCATGGAAAAGAAATGCAAAAAAGCAAAATGGCTGTCTGAGGAGGCCTTACAAATAGCTGTGAAAAGAAGAGAAGTGAAAAGCAAAGGAGAAAAGGAAAGATATAAGCATCTGAATGCAGAGTTCCAAAGAATAGCAAGGAGAGATAAGAAAGCCTTCCTCAGCGATCAATGCAAAGAAATAGAGGAAAACAACAGAATAGGAAAAACAAGAGATTTTTTCAAGAAAATTAGAGATATCAAGGGAACATATCATGCAAAGATGGGCTCGATAAAGGACAGAAATGGTATGGACCTAACAGAAGCAGAAGATATTAAGAAGAGGTGGCAAGAATACACAGAAGAACTGTACAAAAAAGATCTTCACGACGAAGATAATCATGATGGCGTGATCACTCACCTGGAGCCAGACATCTTGGAATGTGAAGTCAAGTGGGCCTTAGAAAGCATCACTATGAACAAAGCTAGTGGAGGTGATGGAATTCCAATTGAGCTATTTTAAATCCTGAAAAATGATGCTGTGAAAGTGCTGCACTCAGTATGCCAGCAAATTTGGAAGACTCAGCAGTGGCCACAGGACTGGAAAAGGTCAGTCTTCATTCCAATCCCAAAGAAAGGGAATGCCAAAGAATGCTCAAACTACCACACAATTGCACTCATCTCACACGCCAGTAAAGTCATGCTCAAAATTCTCCAAGCCAGGCTTCAGCAGTATGTGAACCGTGAACTTTCAGATGTTCAAGCAGGTTTTAGAAAAGACAGAGGAACCAGAGATCAAATTGCCAACATCCGCTGGATCATGGAGAAAGCAAGAGAGTTTCAGAAAAACATCTATTTCTGCTTCCTTGACTATGCCAAAGCCTTTGACTGTGTGGATCACAATAAACTGTGGAACATTCTGAAAGAGATGGGAATACTAGACCACCTGACCTGCCTCTTGAGAAACCTGTGTGCAGGTCAGGAAGCAACAGTTAGAACTGGACATGGAACAACAGACTGGTTCCAAATAGGAAAAGGAGTACATCAAGGTTGTATATTGTCACCTTGCTTATTTAACTTATATGCAGAGTACATCATGAGAAACGCTGGGCTGAAAGAAGCACAAGCTGGAATCAAGATTGCCAGGAGAAATATCAATAACCTCAGATATGCAGATGACACCACCCTTATGGCAGAAAGTGAAGAGGAACTAAAAAGCCTCTTGATGAAAGTGAAAGAGGAGAGTGAAAAGTTTGGCTTGAAGCTCAACATTCAGAAAATGAAGATCATGGCATATGGCCCCATCACTTCATGGGAAATAGATGGGGTAACAGTGGAAACAGTGTCAGACTTTATTTTCTGGGGCTCCAGAATCACTGCAGATGCTGATTGCAGCCAGGAAATTAAAAGACGCTTACTCCTTGGAAGGAAAGTTATGACCAGCCTAGATAGCATATTAAAAAGCAGAGACATTACTTTGCCAACAAAGGTCCATCTAGTCAAGGCTATGGTTTTTCCCGTGGTCATGTATGGATGTGAGAGTTGGACTGTGAAGAAAGCTGATCGCCGAAGAATTGATGTTTTTGAACTGTGGTGCTGGAGAAGACTCTTGAGAGTCCCTTGGACTGCAAGGAGATCCAACCAGTCCATTCTAAAGGAGATCAGTCCTGGGTGTTCATTGGAAGGACTGATGCTAAAGCTGAAACTGCAATACTTTGGCCACCTCATGCGAAGAGTTGACTCACTGGAAAAGACTCCGATGCTAGGAAAGGTTGGGGGCGGGAGGAGAAGGGGACGACAGAGAATGAGATGGCTGGATGGCATCACCGACTCGATGGACATGAGTTTGAGTGAACTCCGGGAGTTGGTGATGGACAGGGAGGCCTGGCGTGCTGTGATTCATGGGGTCGCAAAGAGTCGGACACGACTAAGCGACTGAACTGAACTGAACTGAACACGTAGCTCTCAGGACTCAGGAACTTGGAGGATTTAGATGGAAAGTCTGGGGTGATCTTTTCAACGTATTTCACACCACTTTACTGCAAGAAATTCCACACAGTTATCTGAGCCTCCTTGCAGACTGAAACACTTCTCACCCTCTGGATAGCTCTAACCTAGAGCCGCACAGAGTCCTGTGTGGTGCTGATGTGGCTGCCTCCTTGCCTGGCTCAAAACTTAGCTCCCTGGACTCCAGTGAGAGTCATGCAGGACCCAGGCCATAGCATTTTTTCTCGCTTCTTCCAGGCAGTGTCGCAAAACCATTCCCTTCTGCTACCACATTTTACCTCCTTCTGACCCCCGAACACAGAAGTGTTCCCTCTTTTGTGATTACAACGAACACCCACCACTCTCTCATCCCCAATGCCTGGTGGGTAGGGAAGACATGAAGATGCAGACTCCTCATTCTTGGTGCTGGGGCTGCAGCAGGACAGATAAAGGCCGGAAATGCTGAACTGAAATTGAATGAGGTTTCCATAGAAATCATGTTACAAGAGTTGTTAAATTCTTTTCCGCTGATGCTCTATTTCAAGTTCATGTGTGTAAATTACCATTTGTGTTCTGGCTGGAACCATAACCACTGTGTTTGCCTACTTTCTGAGGGAAAATGGGCTCAATGGCCCAAGAGAATACAATTCCATAGTTGAACACTCACGTTAAGGATATCAGGTAACTTCATATATATACAGTATACACAAGGAAATGAAATGTAAGAAATAACTCTAGCATCCATGAATGAAAATTACATGTGTATCTTTATAGCTGTTGTTGCTATTTGGTACCTAACACAGTACCTGAAACATCTTATATCCCAATAAATGTTTTGCTGTTAAGTAAATGATGTAGTAAAGGCTGAGAAAATGGGTGGGGCTGGTAACTTCAGTCGAGACAGGCTTGATTAAGTCATTGGGCATCTCTGCAAATGAACAGAACCCTGAAGAGTTCTCCTAGTGAGAAAAGTTGGTGGGGAGCATGCACACAGTGCTGCCTTTAAAACAGGAACTGGCAGGGTCTTGCTTCTGAACAGGAGAGATAGCAAAGGCAAGGAGGAAGGATTTCTGAGAAAGAAGAAATCTGCTGATAAAGCTGGATCTGACACTAGCTTGTACCAGAGGTCAGTGATTCCTTGAAGACACTGGAGATTCCAACAAGTCCAGTTTCTATGCTCATTCAATTCTGCCTCAAGCAACATGCTTAACCCCTTCCCAAGATAAGGCCAAAGCCATAGAATATACTTGGAATTGTAGGAATTGCTCTTTTCTGTGACATTCACACTCAGTTGTAGCTGGCATTGAAGTTATGATCAGAAACATGTAAATTAAGTTCATAATTTTACAGAAGAATTTTTCTTCCTAGTTTCCTGGTAAAGTGTCATTAGAAAATTTAATTGTTTTTTCTTATCACTAAGGAAGAAAAGATTTTCCTTTAATCAGGTCATGAGAATCCAAGAATTCAAGAAAGCCAGGGTTGCTAGGGCAGTTGGAGGGAGAACCCACTCTTCTCGGTATTATTCTTCTCACCCCCTGGAAGGTCATGATCATTCTTTAAAGTCAAGTGCAAATATCACATTCCCATCCAACTAATCCTTTCTCTGTCATCTCCTACCGTCTTGATCTAGACACGAGTGGCAGCACTTGTCAGCTGGTACTCCAGCTTCCTACTCATGACTGCTCCCCTTGGCTAGATTGTGAGTTCCTTTTGCCTTTAATATCTAGTGCAATACTTGGCACAGAAATGCCACTGAACTGAAGTGAACCCAGGAATGGAAGGAACGGGGCAGCAGTGTGGACATACCCCCTCCACACCTCACCAGACCCCACACAGGAGCTACTAAGGGTATTGAAGGTATGCACTTCTCATTATGCAAATCTCTGTTTTTATGGGATCCAGCACACAAGAATCAGAGGTCCAACTGCTACAGGATGCCAAACGTTTCACTGAGCAAATACAAGAGCAGCAGTTTCACCTGCAGCAAGCTGATGATTTTCCACAGGCGTTCACCACCGAAGTTTCCAAAATGAGAGAACAACTTCTCAAGTATCAAAATGAATACAATGCAGTGAAGGAACGAGAGTTCCATAATCAGTACAGACTGAATAGGTAAGTACACGATTCTCTCAAGTTCACTGAAGACAGATGCCAGCAAAGCTGCTTCCACATAAACTAAGAGAAAAAACTTGGACTAACTGAAGAAGGAATTTTAGGTACAGGGATTATGAGATAGCAATGATAAGAGAACTACAAGCCTAGTTCTTTCCTTGATTCCCTAGAACAGGCAGTCCCTGAACAAGAAGGTTACAAAGTTTTAGAAAAATAAGCTCAGGTTTCAGGAAGATGCTCTTAGGAAGAGGAGATCCCTGTAGTGGTTTCCGTGTGTCAGGAAAACTATAAGCATCGGGAGCTGCAACCAAAGAACACACTCCACGGAACAAGGACTTGGCTTACACTCTTGGCCTCTTCAGCTCTGGCGGTGGCCCCTTTCCTTTTGTGGTGCCGGATCCCGTGTCCGCATGGCGAGTGCCCCATGAGGACTTTCCAAACAAGCCTGTGGTTCCCTTGGTTCTTCTAATACAAGGACGGGGACCACATAGTCAACCCTCTTCTCCTATTACTAGACTATTCCTTAAGGTCAAGGAAAAAGTGATATCCTTTTGGAAGACACATTTGCTTATCCAAATCTGAGGGATGTCATTCAGTGACCAAAAGCAGAAATGTGTTGCTGGAAGGGATAAATGCTATTCCTAGAATCTCCTCTAACATTCCTCCTGTGAGTAGCAAGTCAGTGAAAGAGTTTGTTCAGCAAATCACACTAGTTAGATAGAATTTCAAAACACTGCAGTCCAGGTTTTGTGATATGTGCTGTGCCTGGGTACCATCAGAGAGAAAGCCAAACCATCTCTCCTAGAATGTGTTACCATTTAAAGTGGCAGAACTTTCTCTGGCTATTTTTAAGAGTAGGTAGATTCCCTACAGAGTGATGGAACTCAGTCTTCCTGCTAAGAGATAAGGGAATGATTTGAGTGACCTTTGGAGGACTCTGCTCGCCCTGGTTTTTGAATCCTCTCTTTGGGGCTTATTATTTCAACTGGGGGATGAAGATTAGCTTAATCAGGAGAATTATATTCAGGGGAAAAAAAAAATCTGAGTTCTTCTTTGTCCTTCAATCTAAACTTGTTTCAGGCTCACCAGTGAGATCTATAAAAAGAAAGCTTAGCTATTTCTGTGCTCTGTAAGCACTCTTTCAGTTGAGAAAATAATGAAATTAAAACAATTGGTAGTTGTTCATTAGTATTGAAAATATGAATGCTTGACATTTCCATGAAAGGGTAAGAGGAACATAAGTCAGTTGATATTTAAATTGTTTAAAATTTCCAAGTATTCCTGCCAAGAGGAAAGGAAAAAAATGACGAGAACTCTTGCCTTTTAGGTATAGACAGGCAAATTGTTCATTGAGTTGCTTGGGATGGGGGTGGGGGTGAGGACTGTACATAGTGATCTACAGTAAACAAGAACATTTAAAGTGAACATTTGCAGAAATGTTTTCTGTGTATTATTTTTGGGTTTGTTAACATGCAATACTTTAGCTTAGGCAGACTTCCCTGCATCCTCAACTATTAGCAGCTCAAGAATTAACAAACTTATTTCCATAAAAATAATGGTAATATCAAAATAAATACTAGGAAAGACTTACAGGCTGTGTATTTCATTGGCTTAACAACTTAGTATTACATGGTACGGAAACAAATTCATGCAATACTTCCTCCCTAGGAAGAAAGTAGATATTTCCATCCCCACATAAAAATAAAGAAACCAAGCCAGTGAGAGAACAAAAAAAAAAAAAACTATTCATCCAAATATACAGATGATATTTTTCAGATCAGCACAACAAAAATCTCATTTTATTCTGGGCCTGAATAACAGAAGTCCAAATAACTAGCACTCCGCTACCCCAACATCTTCAGGAAGTTCTGAATCATTGGCAACTAGTAAGAACAATATATTGTTTAAATATTCTAGAGAAAAGATTTTTCCTCTATAATTTAGTTGATTTTCTTATGTTTTCAAATAATATAAACTCCTTAATAAGTGCTAAGGGAAGTATAATTACATGGTTGGTTAATAATTAAATCTGTTGCAATAGTTTTTGGCTTTGGATTAACACTCACTGATATCTTGGGAACTATGCAGTTCAGGAATGAATATGGAACTTACTTCAATAAGTAAACACAAATAAATAATGAAGTGATTAAATAACTACTGTTGAGAACTTATACTTGAAACAAAGTAGAAGTCATTATTTTTCTAGAAACTTTCCCTGAAAAGACTTTACAGTATTCTTTTCAAGGTTTTTCTAGCTTTTACTTTGTTACCTTTGGGGGGCTTCTCTGCTTCCTAGAAATCCTAAAGATCTGGACAGCAAATCAGCTGAGTCTCTCATGCTAAATCGGAAATATCCTGACAAGTCTTAGTCGGTTGGCGAAACATGGTCAGTGCTGCCTGCTGTGGGTGTGGACGTGGAGTGGGGGACACGTGTGCTGCACGTGTGAAGGACTGTGCAGTGTGATCATGGCCTTAGTGACTACTTCCTCTGCCGTGGCTCGTTCCCTGTCGGGTGCTCACCCAGGGGTTTAGCAGTCATTTTCCATTCTTAGTCCAATAGCGATAGCAAAGTTGGAACCAAAAAACAGATCTGATAAGAAAGGAGCAGAGAGATTATTTTAGTGATGTCTCTGGAATTCCAGAAAGTTAGACTGACAGAGGGACCCACAGATCATCAGGATTAGTAGTGAGAAAAAAAAAAAAAACTCACAGCTGGAACAGATTTTTCCTTCTAAACATTAAAAAGAAAAAAAATGTTCTTGTGGCAACCAAGAACAGAAAGAGCTTAGAACAGGTTTTGCTGCATATAGTATAGTCCTCATAACTGAAAGAGAAGCACCTGAGATCCATGTTTAAAAGGCAGATTCAACTCTGAAACTAACGACTCCACTTTCTGTCCAGGCCTTCCCACCCAAGGTAACATTTGAGTTGCTCACATACTTCCTATGTGATTCTTATTCTTGTCAGAGTTTGAGAACTGTTGGTCTCCAAAGAGCCCTGAATACTCAGAATCACCCAAACCTTCTCTCAGTAACCACTCATTGTGTGCTATGGGGGCTCACAGCCTCCCATAGCAGTGCAGCCCAGCTTTAGACAGCCTGACTCGTAGATGGCTGTTGCTTATACTGGATAAGAAATCGACCTTCTTACAACTTCCACCCAGTCAAGCTGGTTCTACTCCTGATGGTGGATGATGCCTCGTGCACTTGGCAGCACACATGCCTTCCATCATTGCTTCTTCACCTACAAGTCCTTAAAACCAAAATCCTTTGATGACATGGTTTCACTTAGGACTCTTGCTGTGGAAATGAAATGAATCCTGAGGGGCTTTGATGCTGAAACAGCCCTAAGTCAGGAAAGCTGAAAGTGTCAGTTTTAGATTTTAATGTCAGTTTGAAAGGTTAGAGGTTTATATATATATAAAGGCACACACACAATAACTTTTCTCATCCCAGTAATGCCACACAAAAATGAGAATCCAAAACAAGAAAAAAGACAATGCATGAAGATGCCTATTATTCATAAAAGCAAAAACTCTAAAGCAAT
Organism: Moschus berezovskii; assembly: GCF_049115385.1. Classification (NCBI taxonomy): domain Eukaryota; kingdom Metazoa; phylum Chordata; class Mammalia; order Artiodactyla; family Moschidae; genus Moschus; species Moschus berezovskii. Next base: position 51,770,172 of record NC_142462.1, on the reverse strand, counting down.
CTAAATTCTAAAAAACAGTGAAATATTTCAATAATAGTGTATTCCAGGTATAGCTTGATACTGAACAGTGCCTTGGAGTCAGATAGAGCTGAGTTTGAAAGTCAGTTTAGCCTTGACTGGTGACTTTGGAAGAGGTGCCTAACTCCTCAGTTTCAATGTTTCTTAATGAAAAAGAGGAAAATGTATGCTTGAAATTTAATTAACTTAAAATGTTCAAAAGAATTAGCCATTTTACGTTTGCTCAAGAAAAAAAAACATTTTACATTTAAAGAAGAGACTAAGTCTTATCTTGTGGGAGAGTCTCATGTCACCATTTTGAAATTCAGGGACACTCGGGTGGGCTTTGCAACCCAGGGATGGCAGCACACTATCACCCCCTGGTGGCAACATGGTTGAGGTGCAGGATCAACAGCTTGGAAGTAAAATAGCAATACATACACAAGTTGAGAGCATGACATGGTTGAATGTCATCACCAACTCAATGGACATGAGTTTGAGTAAAGTCCAGGAGTTGGTGATGGACAGAGAGGCCTGGCGTGCTGCAGTCCATGTGGTCACAAAGTCAGACATGACTGAGTGACTGAACTGAACTAAATACACAAGCTCTAAAAGGAAAGGGCTTCCCTGGTAGCTCAGATGGTAAAGAATTGGCCTGCAATGTGGGAGGTCTAGGTTTGATCACTGGGTTGGGAAGATTCCCTGGAGAAGGGAATGGCTATCCACTTCAGTATTCTTTACTGGAGAATTCAATGGACAGAGGAGCCTGGCAGGTGACAGTCCATGAGGTCGCACACTTTCTTTCTTTCTAAAAGGAAAGGTATAAGTATTCAAAACTCTGAGGAAACTCAGGTTCAGCCTACAGTCCACACAACTAACCTATAAAATTCTGTGTGGCACATAGTTATTGCAAAAATCTTCATTTACTTTATTGCAAATATAGTTTCATAAAAATAAACCTGGTATGCATGCCTCTTTAGACCTACTGGCAAGTGGGATCTGCTAATTAGATGGAACCAGTAAAGGCTGTATCAGTAATCCAGACAGGTACTGGTTTCTTGTAAATAATATAAAGAAAAAGTCCAGAGCCTGCCTGGAAGGAACGTGAGTCTGGAGGGAAGGTCATGATCCCAAGCAGTTACAATGTGGTGAGAGAACTCCTTTGATGGGTGTGTGTACAGTGTTAGGGAGGACTGGAGAGGGCGCCCCTACATGAGCCTATGGGAGTCAGTAAGACCATCACCAAGGATGGACACCAGGCTAACAAACACGCCTGAGACTGCATTCTGAGAAGAGAAAGTAGAAAATTATTACTGTGCAAATAGTTTACTTTTTTGTACTTTGTCAAAGTTGTTTTTTTTTTTTTTTTTTGCAGCTTAGTGGAAGAAAAAAACCTCATACTAAAGGAATTCGAGAAGATACCTAAGCCAGGAGTAAGTCTTAGATGATCTAGACTTTGTTAAATACAGCTGGATTAAAACAACTTTTTTGATAAATATTAATGTTTATCACAGAAACCATATCCTGAAACATTTGAAAGACCCAGAAGTCTTAACTATGGATGATGAAGAAAGCAATACCTGTATAACTTTTGCAATAAGCATAAGTGTGCCTATTACAGGATTTAGCTACTTGGCATCTAATTTAGGTTGTGTTTGGTTGGACAATATCTGCTTTGTTTTCAGAAGAAAAAAGGATTATATGGTTGGCACTTAAAAACATTATTTTTGCTGTAGTTATTACTCTCTTAGCTTCCTTAATGTCTCAGGCTTATTATAAGAAATTTTTATACAGATGTATCACTTAGTAATTCATGCCTAACAAACTTCCCTAAAACATACTAGTTTAAAACAACAGCCATTTCTTATTTTCAACAGTTGTGAATTCTTCTAGCCTGAGCTGGCTCAGTTGGGGTAGGATGGCTTCATTTGCGTGTCGGTCATTTTGGTGTAGTTGGTCTAAGGTCACATGTCACTGGTTAGTCTCATGATGATGGAAGGGTTTCCAGTCTCAAGAAAGAGACAAATAGTCTCAAGAAAGGGCAAACCTCAACACAAGCAGTTTTTTAGCCTTTGCTTAAATCACTGTTGGCAACATCACATTGGTCCAAGCAAGTCGTAGTGCCACATCTGGAATCAAGGGGCAGAGGTACTCCTACATCTAAATATGACATAGCCATATTGCAAAGAGGCATGCAAACAAGAATAGGAGGAATTTATGTCCCTTTCTTTTGCAATCTATCATAGAAAGTAAATGGAAAGATCAGCACACATCACATTAAATGGGACTGCATTACACCCTCTGAATGGTTTTATTAAAAATGTATGTTGTTGGTGGTTTAATTCCAAGGCACAAAAACCTGTTAAACATAGAGTAAGATACTATTACATATATAAGCATGAATATACATATTATATATGAATGTAAAAATGTATATATATATATATATATGCATATATATGTATATATTGTATACTATCATATAAGTATTCCTAACCACCATTTTCAACAGAGATTCTATGGGAAAAAGTATTTTGAATTTTAGTTTCACATCATAGGATCACTCACCAATTTTACCCTCTAGGAACAGCAGTGGAAGAGAGCCATATGCAATAAGGCCAGAGAAGGCTAAGCAGATCCTTCCCCTTAGTCTTTAGTAATGTGTGGCCCTCCTGCGTACAAGAAGGCTTCTCTCTCGTAAGTTAAACACTCCTCAGATAATCAGTCACGGGAAACAGTCAAAGCCCTGTTAGGAGTCTGAGGCAGAGGGCATCTGAGGAGAAGGTGCATGAATTAGAGAAGTAGTATTAAGGAGAGTGGGGGATTAAGGAATGTCAAGGACGGGACATTCCAAATATGAACTCCCTAATCTTTAATTCTCATGTGTGACTCAGACTAACCATAGCCTAGATATTCAACCATTATTTTTATCTGATTTGTCAAATCACAAAGCTACTAGAAAAAAGCCTGGAAATGTTTACTAATGCTTTTTGGTATCAAATAAACGTTAACTGAGAAAAAGGAAACATTTAAAATGTAGGAAGACAGAAAAGAGTATTAATTTTTTAAAAAAAGAGTTCAAATCTAATATAAAACGTTTAACACATATAGTATAATTGCTATGCGTTTATTGAAGAGGTCAGAAATCAAAAGTTGCATTTAACTCTGTAAGAAATCATTTATGAAGCTCCAAACAAGTATAATCAAAATGGTAAGTAAAATTTTTAATTTGATTTTTAGCCAAACAGATGCTTGCTCAGACTCTGTATAACCTGATGATTTTCATGCCTTTTAAAGGAAATGGAGAAGAAGATGAGAATATTGAGAGAAAGCACTGAAGAATTACGTAAGGAAGTAATGCAGAAGAAATTAGAAATTAAAAATTTACGGGAAGATTTGACATCTAAGCAAAAGCAATTACTAAAGGAGCAGAAGGAGCTAGAAGAACTGCTTGAATATCAGGTTACCTTAAAGGTGTGCTACTTCAGCTCATACATATATAAACATTGTATCTGCAAGGACATAAAAATGCATGGGTATCATTGCACTTTTGCATTGACTACATAGGTTTGACAAAAACCAAAACACACAAACTGAAATGTTATGCAGTTGTGATTGATCCTATCAAACTAAACCTGGGCCCTGGGGATTCACGAAAGATTTCTGAATATTCAGTAGCATCACTCTAAGTTGGAGCCCTGACTGGGAGAAAAGGTCTCTCTAGACCTCGTCAGGCATTTTCCAATATTAGAAAGCAGTGTCACAAACACAATCACTTCCTTCAAGAGCAACCAAATGTCCTAACCTCTTTATATATTATTACTTTATCCTTGTCTGCCTGTTTGATTCCACTTCACTTCCCTATCACTGTGATCATTATACAAGACCCATATTTATGTTTTCAGTTCAGTTCAGTCCCTCAGTCATGCCTGACTCTTTCCTAAAACATATTTGTGTTTTAAGAAATAATTAAAGTTCATTTCATTTTGAAATATTTTGCAACAGGTCTTGAAACAATTTAAGTAACCTGGAGTTATTTTTTAAAGCAATACATCTGAGATGCCTTGGCTTAGAATTAGGATTCACTTTTGACCTCCTTGAGAGATGAAGCAGTCAGCCAAGACATACCCAGCTGCCACCTAGAACATGGACACTGAGCCGAGATGGATTTACAAGGAACCCGGTGAAGCTAAGGCTTCAGCCCTTCACAGGCATTAACTGCCTCCAAGTCCCTGAACCTAATTTAGCATTTGTAACTTGTGATTCTTTCTCTTAAAAAGAACTCCCCAAATTGTACAAGTTTTAGCCTCACAAAATTTAGATCTGCTCAGGACTGAGCAAGACCCAAGAAATATACCACACTGCAGAGATGTCTTCAAGCCCCAAGCATCTGTGTTACCCCAGGTCCCAAAGTCCAGCATGATCCTCAGGTGGGAAGGGGCTCTTCCACAAACCCTGCCATGTATGTACATACCATTCTTGAGGCTAAAAGTGAATCTTCCATGAATCCACAGAGCATAGTGCAAAGCGGTGTTAGACAAAGTTAGCTTCTGATCTTGGCCTTGCTTCTTAGAAGTTATGTGACTTTGGGAAAATCGTTTACCTTCTCTCAGCCTCAGCCTTAGAGATTAAGATGCGTATTCAGGGAGGTAAAGCTCTAGGAGAATCAGATAGGTGAGTGAGGGAAACAGGACAGAGCTGCAGAAGAAGTCAGGCAAAACCATGGTCTCAGGAGACCCCCAACCTGATCCCATGGGGAACTCAGATCAAGAATCGCACCGCAGAAGTTACTCCACCCTGACTCGGGGCTGTCCCTCCACATCATTCACAGCCTGTGCCCCTCTTCCTTCCGTCCCCCTACCACCACCCCCCGCCCCCCTGCCCGCCGCCAAGGCAACTCTGCACAGCCATGGCGCTCTGTGGAGAGAACAAGCATAAGCTGTTGCTGCTGCTAAGTTGCTTCAGTCGTGTCCGACTCTGTGCGACCCCATAGACGGCAGCCCACCAGGCTCCACCGTCCCTGGGATTCTCCAGGCAAGAACACTGGAGTGGGTTGCCATTTCCTTCTCCAATGTGTGAAAGTGAAAAGTGAAAGTGAAGTAGCTCAGTCGTGTCCGACTAGTAGCGACCCCATGGACTGCAGCCTACCAGGCTCCTCCGTCCATGTGATTTTCTAGGCAAGAGTACTGGAGTGACTTGCCATTGCCTTCTCCGGCATAAGCTGTTCAGTTCAGTTCAGTCGCTCAGTCCTGTCCGACTCTCCGCGACCCCATGAATCACAGCACGCCAGGCCTCCCTGTCCATCACCAACTCCCAGAGTTCACTCAAACTCATGTCCACAGAGTCGGTGATGCCATCCAGCCATCTCATTCTCTGTCGTCCCCTTCTCCTCCCGCCCCAACCTTTCCCAGCATCAGACTCTTTTCCAATGAGTCAACTCGTCGCATGAGGTGGCCAAAGTATTGGAGTTTCAGCTTTAGCATCAGTCCTTCCAATGAACACCAAGGATTGAGCTCCTTTAGAATGGACTGGTTGGATCTCCTTGCAGTCCAAGGGACTCTCAAGAGTCTTCTCCAGCACCACAGTTCAAAAGCATCAATTCTTCGGCGATCAGCTTTCTTCACAGTCCAACTCTCACATCCATACATGACCATGGGAAAAACCATAGCCTTGACTAGACGGACCTTGGTTGGCAAAATAATGTCTCTGCTATTCAATATACTATCAAGGTTGGTCATAAGCTATTAGCAGCCTTCAAAACCTCTGAGGGATGGGTGTATCTCTGTAAAGTGAACCTGGGCAGAGCACCCACAGCATTCGCTACAGTCATTTAGCTCCTCTTTCAAATGGTAACCACAACCATCTTGAAAGGTCATTATGAGAATTAAATGGAATAATTAAAGCACACTGCAGGGAACAGGACAGATAGCAAAAATTCTACACCTTGTAGCTCCTTTCTCTCCTATTTAATTTGCTTAACTGCTTCTCGTCTAAGAGTACATCATTTAACACGGCTCCATTTCTTTACTAGGATGAAGTGGTCCACCATCAATCCATCCCCGTACAAATTGGAAAAGAGATAGAAAAAACAACACGCAAAAAAGTGTATGGTTTAATATTTTTTATTTTCTATCCCTCTGGCCCACACTTCCCCAAGTTATGCATGCATGCTAAAACAAGAATATTAGCCACTGAACATATCAAATTACTGCTATAATTTTAGGAATATCTGCCTTTGGCTCTCTCTAGGTTGTCTAGATTCTTTAAAAGAATGTAGTGCAGCCCATTACTGTCATTCCTAACACTTATTTATGTCTTAATTTTGGGACAATATTCTCTTTCTAATATATAAATCGTGTCTCGATGGAGAGTTCTAACTGACTTTAACAGAACTGCATAGGGAATAAGTTGTTTGAACTGCATAGAATTTCATGGTCTAGATATGTCAGCCAGCCTGAAGCCCAAAAAACAGTAATTCTTCACTTGTCAGTTATCCATGTGCATAAGCCCCTACACATTTAGAGTAGACTGGAGGCAGAAATCACAGAGAAAATTCTCAAAGTTTAGAGGAACGAGAAAAGATATATAAGTGGAGATAGGAAAGTCTGGAGAAGAGGGGAAAAGGAGACATACAGCAGTAGTGGTTCTAAAACCCACGCCCCACCAGTACCAATGCTGAGAAGTTTAGGTCAGTTCGGAGGATGAGGGTTGAATCCCAAGAGATGGTAGCACCAGGGACCTGGGGAGAAAGTAGGGAAGCTGGACAAATGCTTACCCTCAGTGGAGATACCCATTCAGTCCCACTCATCTGTGGTCTTCACTTCACTTCTGAATTTATGACTAGACCTGCTGTTGCCTGGTTAGAAAGTACCGGTGAAGACATTCAAGGCTCAAAATAAAGCAAATGTGTCTGTGCGAATGTGTTGTGTACATACATATATATGTGTGCATGTATCCCCACAGAGAAATGGAGAAGAAAAAACTTGTCTTGGAATATGAACTCAAAGAGCTAAATGATTCCCTAAAGAAAGTTGAAACCAAAATTAATGCTGTAATGGAAGAGAAGGAGGATGTAATAAAGGAAGTCGAAGGCAAACGGGCCTTACTTGAAATTAAGGAGCGAGAATACAACCAATTGGTCAAGCTATTAGAATTAACTAGAGAGAATGAAGCAAGTTCACTAACTGAAAGGTTTGTTATATTAATGTGCTTTGTCATCTAAATATTTCTTTGATTTCTAAGATTCAAAATAATCTCAAACAGATTTATATTCACTTAGTAAACATTTTTGGAGAAGGCAATGGCACCCCACTCCAGTACTTGCCTGGGAAATCCCATGGACAGAGAAGCCTTGTAGGCTACAGTCCATGGGGTCACTAAGAGTCGGATACGACTGAGAGACTTCACTTTCACTTTTCACTTTCATGCATTGGAGAAGGAAATGGCAACCCACCCCAGTGTTCTTGCCTGGAGAATCCCAGGGACGGGGGAGCCTGGTGGGCTTCTACCTATGGGGTTGCACAGAGTCAGACACGACTGACGGAACTTAGCAGCAGCAGCAGTAAACATTTTTATAGAATTTTAAATCATTTTACCATTAATAAAAATATATTATTAAATAAAGCATTTCAAAGTATTTTTCTATCCTTTATTCTTCATTGTCCTCGATTTCTTGTGACCAAATCTTAAGGACACAATTTATTGTATTTTTTTTAAAGTTTCTCTAATGTACCTTTGGAAAATTGTATCATTGGAGTGTGCTATAATTGAAGGATTTTTTTTTTCCCTGCAGATTACAGCATTTCTGAGGTAATCATAATATTTTTCCCTAAAGGGAGAAATTCCATGATGTGAGTCTCTAGGAGAGTGTTAATTTCCATTTTTAAGTAAAATTTCAGAGAAACTAGGAACTTCTGTCTCTGCCAATTTGCTCTTCCATTTGGGTTTTTATGACTGTGACACTGACAAGAACTTGCAAACAAAATGCTTTTGGCATTACTTAAAATTTGATTCTAACATGAAAATAGTTCTGTATATATCTGCTGACCATGCTACCTTGAAAAAGGGCAGTTGATGACAAATCACTTTCATATTCTCTTTTTACCTGAAACAGAGGGATCCTGGATCTCAATTTACGAAATTGTCTTATTGACAAGCATAACTACCACGATGAACTTTCTCGTAAGCAAAGAGAGAAAGAACGAGATTTTCGAAATTTAAAAAAAATGGAGCTACTCTTGAAAGTGTCCTGGGATGCACTCAATCAAACTCAAGCACTGCATCAAAGGCTTCTGTTAGAGGTGGGTGCTGAACACTGCTATCTGGTTTACAAGCTCGGTGCCATCTTTTTGTTTTTTGGTTTGTTCTTTTTTCCTTTGGGAAGCATTGGTGCAGCTTGTGGGATCTTAGTTCCCTGACCAGGGATTGAATCCAGGCCCTCAGCAGTGAGAGCACAAAGTCCTAACCATAGACAGCCAGGAAATACCCTTAGTACCATCTTTTTGAAGCAAAAATATTTCAAGAACTTGTTTTTGCTGTCAGTAGGAAAAGAGGGAAAGGAAAATAACAGATAAAAGATAGCTTTAAAATGCATCAAATCTGTTATAGAGGCCCAGTCGTACAGTATGTTTCAATCTTTTTGTTATCCCAAGATTAGAGAAATGTCTTATTGGGATCACGCATCAGCCTGGCCATGGGAGGCAGTTAGGCCATCCAGTTCTGGAAGAGCTAATGGGTTCACTTCACGGTAGAACCAAGTGAACCGCTAAGTTTGAAAGACTTCAAAGAGTCAGATCCAGAATGCTGTTACTAAGACTACAACAGTCAGAAACAAGACCAGATCATGTGAATACAGACAGACAGCCAGCCTGCACCTCCAATTAGCCAACGCCCATCAGAACCCAGTGTCAGCTCCCTGAATAATTTTGTGTGTATCAGAGGTGTACTACAGCTAGAGAATATTCAACATAGCTATTACCTTCTTACTACCTCTGTGCTTCCATATGGAGGGATTTGGGTCCCATTGTCTCTGATTCCCTCCTCTCTCACATGGCACCTCCTGTGCTAATGTAATCGACCAAGCACTGCTGAGAGGCAGTGAATCATAAAAAAGACTACATCCCTATCCCCAGGCCTTGGCCAGTGCTTCTTTTGGTGAAAAAGAGATCAGTCTCTGAGATGAAGCTGCTGGGGGTACAAAAATCGTATATACCTGTTTTCTTCAGGATTGTCATGGTCCATGACCTTATAGAGGTTCATGACCTCAGAAACGTAAACAGGAGTTTCCAGCTATGGTAGACACTTCCAATTCTAACCTATAAGCCTAATTCTCCTCTCCTGGGCATATAGAAGGTTTATACTTCCTTGTACCCTCTGCCATTGAGCAGGGTCATATCACTGGTTCTGGTCAATGGATTGTGGGCAGAAATGACACATGTTCCTTCCATCCTAGAGCAGTGTGAGAACCTCTAGCCCCTTTCCCCCCTCCCATGGCCATTGTGGTGACTTCCAATGATGATATGGAAATGTTATAAATGAATGCAACCAGGAATACTGAGCCAACTGTGGTCCTGGAGAACCACCTTGACTGGCCAGACCCTTTGTCAGAGCAAGAGATAAGCTTTCATGCCTTTGGGTAATGATAGTTAGGCTTGTTTCTGATTCAATAACCTACGCTATCATGATTGAAAGACCAATTTTTATTAAATTTTGAAAATAACTGGTAGAGTTATTAATGTTCTAAATGACTAGGTCTTGATCTTGCTGTCAGGTGGCACTCATGAATTTTTTATATCTCATTGGGGTGAAAAGTGCTTTTCACACTTTTACAAAACAAACTGAATGTTTATTATTTTTATTATTAAAACAATAGCATTTATGTTTCTCATCTATTTTTAATAGTTTTATTAAAACTCCTACATGTAGATTGATTCCTTTATAACTGTGTAAAGTTTTAAACTCTAAAAATGTTTTTTTTCTATAAAAACTTACATTTTCTACATCAACAACTACACTACTTTTTTGTTGTTGTTTTCATGGTTATTTCCTCATCTATCCATTTACTTTCATTCCTTCTGTGTCCTTATTCAGGTGTGTCTTTCATACACAGCATATACTGTTTAATATCTAGTCTGAAACTTTCTGCCTTTCAGTTCTTGTATTTAGTCCAAAAGTACATTTGCTGGAGAAGAAAATGGCAATCCACTGTAGTATTCTTACTGGGAAAATCCCATGGACAGAGGAGCTTGGCGGGCTGCAGTCCATGGGGTCACAAAAAGTCAGACACGACTGAGCATGCACAGATACATTTGGGCTTATGGCTGCTGTATTACTATTGCTTTTTCTCTGTCTTATCTATTTTTTGTACCATTTTTTCTCTTGTCTTTTCTTCTTTCAAATTAATCAAAAAGATGAATTTTTCTATTTTCACCATTTTTTGATATGCATTAGTTTTGCACTCTCTTTTCAGTCTTTCAGTGGCTACCCTTAAGATTACATCATTCTTCCTTGACTTATTAGAGTCCAGTATAAATTCTTTTATCCTAGATAATGTTAGAACCTTTGAAGACTCCAGATCTTTGCAACTCTTATACTTTCAAATGTATTTTTTAATCCAATTTTTCAAGTTATTCTTACTCAAAGTACTGGCTTACTGTAAGCTATTCCACTTCAGCCTTGCACATTAGAAAGTTAAGTTGGAACTTTGGATAGACACAGACTTTCTGGTACTCCTCCTCACTCACAATGAGATCTACAGTGATGAGCAGTTAAAATATTTATTCCAAGAATTGGTGGAAACCTAGATGTGGTGAAAGAAGGTTCTTAAGACCAGTAAATGTTGCTTTTATTAATAAAACAATCCTTGTTTATTAAGCAAATAACCATAGTAAGATTTCTTTAAACAATAATAGGAAATAATTATCATTGCTTTTAGTAATCTACTATGGTGATTCCAATAGTAAGTGAAGTTAGCCTATTAAATATGTTGCTAATGCTGACTCAACAAAACATTCTCCTTAAAAGTGGAAAGAAAGATAAGTTGAATGGGAGCAGTAAGATAGCTTGTCACGTAGAGAAATACGTATTGGTGATCTCAAAAGCAGTTATAAGCTGATAACAGTCACAATATTGGTTCTAAAATATGACAAACACTAAACAGAGTTAAGTTTGTCTTTACCAGAAAATTTAAAATAGAAGGGCACATAAACAGAATATAAAATGTAACTCTTCCAGTTAAGACATAAAGCATTGGAGTAGACCATGGTTCCTGTCATAAGAACCAGAAAAAATATTAATAAACTAAAAATCACATATTTTTAAAAGACGTATGAGAGTTGTGGAAGTAAATTCTATAACAGTATAAACACTTCCTAGATGAACAGGTACAGGTAGCCTTTTTCCTCCCTGAAGCATTTGCCAAGTCTCGGCATGAGCAGGTAGAAGGTGGGCCTGCCCAGAAGGAATAAAGCTGGAGGCATAATCCTCCCAGACTTTAGACAATATTATAAAGATACAGTAATCAAAATAACATAGTAGTGGTACAAAAACATATAGATCAATGCAACAGAGTAGAGAGCCCAGAAATAAACCCACACATCTATGGTCAGTTAATCCTGGAGAAAGGAGGCAAGAATATACAATGGAGAAAAGACAGTCTCTTCAGTAAGTCGTGTTGGGGAAGTTGAACACAACCTCATAAAAATTCATGAAGTTATAAGAGAACACCGCCTGACACCACACACAAAAATAAACTAAAGTGACTTAAAGATGCAAAACCATAAAACTTCCAGAAGAAAACAAAGGCAAAACATTCTCTGACATAAATTGTACTGATGTTTTCTTAGGTCAGTTAACCAAGGCAATAGAAATAAAAGCAAAAGTAGAAATGGGGGACCTAATCAAACATATTGGAGAAGGAAATGGCAACCCACGCCAATATTCTTGCCTGGAGAATCCCATGGACAGAGGAGCCTTGCGGGCTATAGTCCATGGGTTTGCAAGAGTTGGACACAACTTGGCGACTAAACCAATCAAAAATATAAGCTTTTGCACAGCAAAGGAAACCATAAAAGACAACCAATGAACTGGGAGAAAATACAGGCAAATATCACTTCTATGTGGAATCCAAAAAAATGACACAAATGAATTTATCTATGAAACAGGATCACAGACATTGAGAACAGATCTGTGGTTGCCAAAAGGGAGAGGAGATGGAGGAGGAATGCAGTGGGAATGTGGGGTTAGCAGATGCAAACTATTATATATAGAATGGATAAACAATAAAGTCCTACTGTATAGCATAGGGAACCGTATTCAGTATTCTGTGATAAACCATAATGGAAAAGAATATTTAAAAAGAATGTCTCTCTATATATCTGAACCCCTTTGCTGTACAGCAGAAATTAACATAACACTGTAAATTAACTATACTTTAAAATGAAATATATCCAAAATAAATAATGAGTTATGTGAAAAATGTTAAAAAAAAAAAAGCGACACACATATACATCTTAAACGGAATTCTAAAGTCTATAATTAGAATTTCCTCTCTGTTTGGTTCATCACTTTGCCAATACTTTATCCTTGAGAGTGAGTGAGTGAGTGAGTGAAGTCGCACAGTCGTGTCCGACTCTTTGCGACCCAATGGACTGTAGCCCACCAGGCTCCTCCCTCCATGGGATTCTCCAGGCAAGAGTACTGGAGTGGGTTGCCATTGCCTTCTCCAGGGGATCTTCCTGACCCAGGGATCGAACCCTGGTCTCCTACATTCCAGGCAGACGCTTTAACCTCTGAGCCACCAGGGAAGCCCACTACTTTATCCTTATTACAGTCTTTTCCTTCAAAGAAATGCAAATAAGATTTTTGGCTTTTAATTAAGAAAAGCCTTAAGTGCCATGTTACCTATATTACTAAAGTACAATGGGCTCTGTTTGTGCATGTTGAAATACAGTTGATCATGCAGTTTCATGAAATATATATGATTTTTATTGGGCTTTAAAAAAAGAAAAAGACCAGTCTACCATAAGGAGAGAGACTTTGCTAGGGTTAGGGAAAACCATGACAAATTGAAATGTAAAGAATTTCTTAAAGATATCACACTTTCAGGAAATCAAACTACACATTAAAGTAGACTTCTGATTTTACTCATAGCTCCTATTGACTTCCACTGAGATATAGAAGAGACATAAAACCCCTTATCTACATTCTAACACAGTCCCCTCAATGACTCGGGATTTTGCTTTGACATTCATTGTCATGTTTTAAGGGTTGGAATATTATGTTTGTAGGTTATTTTCTTTCAAAATAAAAACATGCTCAAGATTGTGACAACAACAAAATCCTCTAACCAAGTAACTAAGTCATCTTCTGTATGTACACATCAAGTCGTGTACCACACAGGTCATCAACCCCAGGGAAGCAGAATGCCATGCACCACTCACCGTTCTTGGGGAGGGGGCCCGTGGCATCTTGGTGTTGGAGTCACCAAGGAAAACACTGGATGGAACAACACTACCTACGCAAAGAAGAGACAGAGGAAGATCGGCTTCAGTCATGAACTTTGGTCCCCAGCGGCCAGCAGTCTCCTGATGGCCAACTCAGGGTGACTGGCCTATGCTCACGATTGTCCCAGTACGGTGAAAGGAACGTTGATCCTTCTTGTAGAGTCTGAAATACTGAAAGCTGGCGGTGTGCCTGAGGGCCACTGACATATAGGCTTAAGCAGAACCAAGGAGTTCTCATTGTGCCTGAAACAGGGAAAGATATTCCCACACAAAGTGATAAACCCAGTACAGGCTGTGTGGATTCCCTATCTCTTCATAAGGAAGAGTTCTAGGGCCAAAGCCCATTCTTTTGTAGCTGAGTTGGGGTGGAAAGGCTGCAGGCAGGAGACTGCTTTTTCCAACAGCACTTTTCCTTTATTTGTAGTTTTCTAGAAGATTCATCTCTCTGCTCTGACTTGGAAGTGACTCTGCATTTCTCTTAGTGACTCCCTTCCAGCGTTCAAGGCAATTGTGACGATTTAACTATATGGAGGAGAGCATCAGTTTTGAGTCAGGCAGTTCAGTTCACTTCAGTCGCTCAGTCGTGTCCGACTCTTTGCGACCCCATGAATCACAGCACGCCAGGCCTCCCTGTCCATCACCAACTCCCAGAGTTCACTCAAACTCATATCCATCGAGTCAGTGATGCCATCCAGCCATCTCATTCTCTGTCGTCCCCTTCTCCTCCCGCCCCCAATCCCTCCCAGCATCAGAGTCTTCCAGTGAGTCAACTCTTCGCATGAGGTAGCCGAAGTATTGGAATTTCAGCTTTAGCATCAGTCCTTCCAATGATAACCCAGGATTGATCTCCTTTAGAATGGACTGGTTGGATCTCCTTGCAGTCCAAGGGACTCTCAAGAGTCTTCTCCAGCACCACAGTTCAAAAGCATCAAATCTTCGGCGATCAGCTTTCTTCACAGTCCAACTCTCACATCCATACATGACCACGGGAAAAACCGTAGCCTTGACTAGACGGACCTTGGTTGGCAAAGTAATGACTCTGCTTTTTAATATACTATGTAGGTTGGTCGTAACTTTCCTTCCAAGGAGTAAGCATCTTTTAATTTCATGGCTGCAATCAGCATCCACAGTGATTTTGGAGCCCCCAAAAATAAAGTCTGACACTGTTTCCACTGTTTCTCCATCTATTTCCTATGAAGTGATGGGACCAGATGCCATGATCTTAGTTTTCTGAATGTTGAGCTTCAAGCCAACTTTTTCACTCTCCTCTTTCACTTTCATCAAGAGGCTTTTGAGTTCCTCTTCACTTTCTGCCATAAGGGTGGTGTCATCTGCATATCTGAGGTTATTGATATTTCTCCCGGCAATCTTGATTCCAGCTTGAGCTTCTTCCAGCCCAGCGTTCCTCATGATGTACTCTGCATATAAGTTAAATAAACAGGGTGACAATATACAACCTTGACGTACTCCTTTTCCTATTTGGAACCAGTCTGTTGTTCCATGTCCTGTTCTAATTGTTGCTTCCTGACCTGCATACAGGTTTCTCAAGAGGCAGGTCAGGTGGTCTGGTATTCCCATCTCTTTCAGAATGTTCCTCAGTTTATTGTGATCCACGCAGTCAAAGGCTTTGGCATCGTCAGTGAAGCAGAAATAGATGTTTTTCTGGAACTGAGTCAGGCAGAGTCAGGCTTAAATCCTAGATTCATTGAACAGCTGCTGATGTTTGGCATTTTCAACCTTTGAACTGGGTTTATTGCAAGGAATAAAGTGATTACAGGTGTGAAAGTATGTGGTTCCAAGAAGACGCTACCAAGAAACAACTGTTGCTTTTCTTCCTGTATATATATAAACTTTTTCAAAGGCTAAAGAAAATTTTATAATCAGAATAAGACTTTGAATATGGCTATTTCATTCCAATGGCGAGGATGGCACTTTCAAGCCCTATTGATAACCCTCAGGAAAGCCTTTCAGTATCCACTCTGCACCATCTGAATGACTGCCACTGCCACCAGCTATTCTCCCTTTGTTCTATTTTTTCCAGGTTCAATCTACTATCCATTTTGCTACTAATATTTTTAAATGAAAAAAATAAAATAAAAAAAAACTTAAATGATACTTTCATGTGTCACCTACTCAAGATATTCAATGTTCTTTATTTTATATAATCATAGGATGAAAGAACTGAAAGGAATTGTAAAGATCATATGGTCCAAGGAAGGCAAGTGCCAATTCTCTTCAGCTGGTGGTAGCCCCCTATAGTGAACATTTTGCAAAGGATTCTGAGACTCAGCACTGACTTATCAGCTCTATAGTTGATTAGTGATGTCTGCCTCAGGTATAGAAAGATAGATGATAGCACATACACCATTTATTTCCTATTCTTAATTAAGTCCTCTTCCTTTAGCTAATTCTTGTGATCCATCTTCATCATTTAAGTAATATGTGAATAATGCTGCTCCTTCATTTTTCAGTTTTAGACCTGATTATTTTTACTTCTCACTATAAAAATGAGGATAAGCTTATTTTATACCCTGTCCGTTGTACATACCTATTTCTTGTCCCTCCATATACTAAATAGCTTTATGCTATAATTTTAACAGTTTTGAAGTTTCATATTTGCATTATTATGAATGTTATTCACACCTGAGTCACATTAGATAATTACTTACAAAATTGCATTCTCCAATATTTATATACATTGTGTTTTTATTTGTAGTTTTCTGTGTACTTATCATTAGTTCAACCCCAAACTGTCCTGTTAGTGTGTAAATTTCCTCTCAGCATGTTAAAACACATTTGGTAGTCTATTCATTTAATCTTCTTATAGAAATCACTTCTGAGACTTTTCAGTAATCTCTAGCCAGAAACTAGTAGGAACACACCTATGGTTGAATGAGTTGAGTTTACTACTCACTGAAGCAAGGGAAACTACACAACAGGCAGAATAGTAGGGTATCTCAGTGTAGCCTATTAGAAAGGACACATAGATTTGGGGCTGGTGTTATGGTTTTGGGGGATGGTTTAAGAAAAGAGGACTTTGCCTTAGATTTGAATATTGTCAGAAAGCAAGGGTAATCTTATGATTGAGTATCTTAATAAATTTTATGGCAGAAAGAGAAAAAAGTAGATTGAGGCTAAAGCTATAATAGGCAAGGAAGACCAGGAGATGGGAATACATGATATTTTGTGGCTTGGACAATGTTCTTGCTTGTATCTGTGACCAAAGACAAATACAAAGTGGTCGTGTTTTTGTCTATGATCATAGAATGGTCTTGTCTGATGGTGATTTTCTGTGAAACTGTGTTCAGCAGAACACCAAGGCCCGGCTGTGAGTGCCAGGTCAACTGCCAGGTATTAGAAGCTGCTTTTCTCTTCTCAGCTTTCTGATCTGTTGCAAATTGGGTCTCACTTCTCTACATGTACACTCCCCAGCTGAGGAGCCTTACTCCATGATCTTGGTGACTCCCTTTATCTCTCTCCTATTCTGGATCCCGTATTCCATGAGTCTCTTCTATTTCTTTTTTGACTTAACTCTCTTTTTGTGGGAAGGGGATATTGTCCACCTTTCCCTGAGAAAAGGTGAATGGAAAGTAATATTTTAAGACCGATGTGTCAGAAAATCCTTTTTCAGAACACCTTGCATATCAGGAAATATTTTATCCTCACTTTAGTTTAACAGATAATTAATAATTTTACTGGATATAACATTTTAATTGGAAATTATTTTTCCTCATAATGAAGGTATAGATCAATTGTCTTTTATTGTACTACTAAGAGAGTCCCTTGGACTGCAAGGAGATCCAACCAGTCCATCCTAAAGGAGATCAGTCCTGGGTGTTCATTGGAAAGACTGATGCTAAAGCTGAAACTCCAATACTTTGGCCACCTCATGCGAAGAGTTGACTCACTGGAAAAGAGTCTGATGCTGGGAGGGATTGGGGGCAGGAGGAAAAGGGGACGACAGAGAATGAGATGGCTGGATGGCATCACCAACTCTATGGACATGAGTTTGAGTGAACTCCAGGAGTTGGTGATGGACAGGGAGGCCTGGCGTGCTGTGATTCATGGGGTCGCGTAGAGTCAGACACGACTGAGCGACTGAACTGAACTGAACTGAAGACACTTGGTGCCGTTCTCATGCTTGATTCTTTGTTTGAAACTAGTTTTTCTTTTCTCCCATGCTGGAAACTTGTAGGATTTTTTATTGCCTCCCAAAATATAAAATTTCACAATGAAGTTCCCACTTGTGAGGCTTCTATTTTTAACCATCATACTGGACACAGAATGGGTTCTTTGCATAAAGAGACTTACGTTTTTCATTTCTGAAACACCATCTTAAATAATTTCTCCAAGTTTGTCCACTTTTATTTTACTATTCTCTTTCTGGGACTTCTATTATCCAGATGTTAGACCTTCTCAAAGAATCCTTTTAATCTTCTTGTCTTTTTTTCCCTCATATTTTCCACTGTTTTGTTTTTCTGACTTGCTACAAGGGAAATTTCCTCCACTTTTTCTTCCATTCTGTTATATTTTAAATTTCCATGAGCTATTTTTCTCCTAATGCTTATTTTTTATTGTACCCTTATGCATACTTCATATCATTTTTTAATGTCAAAGATATTAATAATAGCTTTTTATTTTTTCTTTTCTCTGCAAATTACATTTTTCTTTGTGTGTGTGTGTGTGTGTGTGTTTTGTGTTCTTATTTATTTTTTCTCTCTCTTACTAGAAATTTTTCTCATCTATCTGGTAATCCTTAGCTATCAAGTTATATTTAAGAGTGAGAGTACTATAAAGCTAACTGCGTGCTGTTTCTGATGATGAGGTTTGCCACTATAGACTTATCTTACTTGAAACAAATAAGGGATTTCTCCTGACCAAAGAAGAAATTGTGGTAGAATGCTCACAAGTTGTTTGTATTTTAGTAAAGAAATGCTATTTATATTGGACTTCTAGCTATTAAGTTCATAAAATAACACTCAAATAGCGTAGAACAGAAATGAAAATAAAAGCCCTTTTCCTTCACTGATTTCAAGAAAAGTCTATGCTTTTGTTCTAGTTTAGTTTCATGGAGAGACTAAACTTCCTCTTTGAACTTATGACTTATAATTAGCCCAGCCATGGTCCTACGCTGACTGGCAGTACTTGAAAATAGGAGTGGGTCAGGCCAGTCACTCCCAGCCTGAACATTTCAGACTTGCAAGCATGCCAAAAACAAAAAAGATAAAAGATAAGCATGAAGGGCTCAGGCTATTCTTCAAAATTCGTTTCCCCCTAGGGACAACTGATTCTCTTAGGCCTTTGACTGTAGAGACTCACCCAGAATTCCACAGACCTCATGAAAATTTGAAATAGTTTAGAAAAACAACAGAGCCTTAAAGAAACTGAAGTTCACTGATATGGGATGTTTACAACAACAGAACATGCCTAATTTCTTAATTTTATGAAAGTAAATGTTTGTTCATGTATTCACAATGTCAGGAAAAACAGACACCAAACTATTAATGCTGCCTCCTGATGAGTAGCATCTGAATGTGGAAGTGGGAGTGAAGATGTTTAATTTCTTACTTTACCTACTTTTTTCATTTTTTGATACAATAAACACATAGTTTTAAAAAATATATCAAATGCTACTCTATAAAAATCAAATAAATAACTAAAATGAATACGCTTACAAAATATACTATATATACAGCTTGGGGGCTCGAAAATAATGGTCCATTACTTTATCTCGGTATTAGAACTTAATATTAGAACTTTGATAGTTGATCAGTTTTTCTCTTCTCCATTAGTGGAAACTTCAGCGTAATTCCAGCCTATTCCCCAGATTACCTTAGGAAGATTTCCTTTGGAAGAGATGTATCAATCAGGTTTTAAATTTGGCTTCAAGGACAAATAGACACTCAATTACAGTGGCTTAAGTAAATAGGGGTTGCTTCATTCAAATAATAAAAAAAATCCAAAGATAGGCACACACCAAGCAGTTTCACGTAATGAAAAGTCCAGAGCCTCTGAGCTTTCTCATCTGTCATCTTTCACATGTATGTTTTTTCTCCAAGGTTACAAAATGGCCATTAGGCCTTTGGGCATAAGATCATACAGAAGTGAGGAAGGGCAGAGAGCAAAATGCATATGGCAGCTGACTTGGCTGACACTGTCTTTCTAAAAGAGTCACTTTTCCAGGAGCCCCTCCAGATTTCCACTTACATTTTATTGGCCTGCCCTAGCTCTTATCATCACCTCCAACTTTGAAGGAGTTTGTATATTTTTGGATACATTGCAGCTCTGAACAAAACTGGGGTTCTGTTAGTAAGGTCAAAGTGGAGGATAGATATTGGCTAGGCAGCCAGGAAGCTCTGCTACCAATGGTTCACCTTGTTAACCTCTTTCACAAATAAAGCACACGTAATTCCCTCCTGAAACTAGAGGGCTGGGTTTCTGGAGAATTGAGAAAATGTCAAAAAGCAGTTATGCAGAGTTCAAAAATGAGTATCATTATCATTCACTTTAGTATTGTTTGTAATTTAAAACATTGGAAAAAATTTAAAATGCCTGAGACCTGAATCCAGGAAAACTTGTCAGGAGCCTTTAGTTGACAGAGGAGTTGATGAGTTTGCTCTCATCGTATCTTCTGTAGAAACTGTATAAGATTCTCTAGTCCCTGTCAGCGTACATGTACAGATTTGCCTGCACTTGGGAGCAACATTTGGAGCAGCCTGCTCCTGGGCATCAGTGGCAGAGAAATAGTCAGGGACCAAGATACTTGCTGAACTCCAATCTGTTCAGGAAGAATTAACTCTACTTTCCAGAAGGAAAAATCAAAGTCTTCCTCGCTGGCTTCTCAACTCTTCCTTGAAACCTTCCTTGATTATTCAAGTCTATATGGAGCTCTCCATTTTCTGACCTGCTGTAGGAATTATCTGCTCATCCAAATCACAAATTCTATATATTGTTACATGGATTTCACAATACCATGTCTTATTTTCCTAAGTCTAGTATGTGCTTCTCGGCAACTATCTCTCTGCAGTAGGAGAGACCATGGAAAGAAGGATGTCATTGGGCCTCTGTGGGCAAAAAAATGCTACTGAAAATGCACAGGTTCGTGGGTGTGGAGCATCCAAAGACACATTTCAGCTACTTTAAAAGATCAGTGTGAACTTCAGAAGGATCCTGTTTAGTGACGTTTAAGTCACTAAAAGAATATGATCTTCTCTTCTTGGGACAAATTTTAGCCAATATTCAACTTTGGTGCCTAGAAGTGTGTGCTGTCACAGTAGGAAATAAACCACATCAGAGTGGAGTCATGAGCTTTTGATGCGAAGATCCAACTCTAAATCTTCTCTGAGTCAAGTATGCAGTCAGCACCCCAATGTAACCCTTCTTGAATCCTTGGATGGTACTCCTTCCCCGTCAGCTGCCCTGTGTCCTCTTTTTCTCTGCTCTCTTTTCCATCGTAAAGAATCCGATAAGTTCATTGCTAAAAAGGGAACAACATCTTATATTAAGATATTCTCTCTTCAAAGTACTTTGACAGAGGACAAAAGCACAAGCCAATACAATAGAAATGTAATGGTGGAATCTCAAGTATCAACAAAAAAGAGAGTTTTCTTTTGTATAACAAGTTTCCAGGTACTCAGGCTACTACAGAGTAGACAGCTCTTCTGTTCTTAATAATTCCTATTTTTCTTTATAGTGTTTCATAAATGAATTCAGGTAAGTATTGATATAAAAAATATCATTTGAATACATGTTTCCAGAGTGCTGAATCATTAAAGAGGTGGTAAAATACAGTGTTAAGACCATGGGCTCCGAGTCTAAGTGCCTGGGTTTACACGTTTACCACCACGCAAGGTGCTTAAGTGTTTCTGTTCCTCATTCTCATCTGCACAATTGGAGATAATAGTGCCTACCTAATGGTGCTATTATGAGAATTAAATAAGACCATACACATAAGCTGGAGTAGGCAATGGCACCCCACCCCAGTACCCTTCCTGGAAAATCCCACGGATGGAGGAGCCTGGTAGGCTGCAGTCCACGGGGTCGCTAAGAGTCGGACACGACTGAGCGACTTCACTTTTACTTTTCACTTTCATGCATTGGAGAAGGAAATGGCAACCCACTCCAGTGTTCTTGCCTGGAGAATCCCAGGGACAGCGGAGCCTGGTGGGCTGCCATCTATGGGGTCACACAGAGTCGGACACGACTGAAGCGACTTAGCAACAGCAACATACACATAAGCACTTAGAACTTTGTTTAACACATACACATGCTCTATAAATGTTAGCAACTATTAGTAGTAAGGTTTTTATTTCCAAATGAATAAGTAGGATATTTGCAGCTGGTGAATTACAAATCTCTTGCAAATCTTCATATTTCAATTTGCCATGACTTTACAAAGAATATTTAGCATAATAAAAAGTTTCCTGTGAGAATCATAATTTGCCCACCATTTTCAAAAGGTTCATGATGGGGTTGACTACAGGACACTGAAAATTTCTTTCTTGTATAATACCTGTTTTAAATTCTGATTTCCAGATTGAAGCTATTCCTAAAGATGATTCTACATTATCTGAGAGAAGGCGAGAACTCCACAAGGAAGTTGAAGTAGCTAAGAGGAATTTAACCCAGCAGGTTAATATCAACTTTCACTTAAGTTTCTAAGAATGACTAATGCAAAACTGTGTTTTAAACTGTTTTCCATGAAACCTCATTAGTAGAAAAGTCAAAGAGAGTACGATCCTACCTAATATGAGTCTGTTTCTTTATCTCCAAGACCACTCAAACTCACATTAAAATTTTGGAGGAGGAAACAAATTGTTTGAGCTGGCAAAAAAAATTATACAAATTCATGAGAGTTTAAAGTAAAAAAGCCTACTGATTCAAAATAAATAATAAATGCATTATTTTACCAATATCCAATTTCAAATTTTGTTTATTCAAACCCACTGTCAAAGTAAAATATGCTTTTATTTCTCTTCAAAACTTTACTTGAAAATACAGTCTGAATAAGAAAAAGTTCTATGCTATCATGTTTGCACATTTTTTTAATAAGATAAATACTTGGTGCAAAGGCTGCAGAGTTACTTTTTGTGTTTTAATAAAATAAACTCTACACAGAAGATTTTAAAAGTAGTCTGAGATACTGGCCTTAGTTCAGTTCAGTTCAATCACTCAGTCATGTCCAACTCTTTGCAACCCCATGAACCACAGCACGCCAGGCCTCCCTGTCCATCACCAACTCCCGGAGTTCACCCAAACCCATGTCCATTGAGGCAGTGATGCCATCCAACCATCTCATCCTCTGTCGTCCCCTTCTCCTCCTGCCCTCAATCTTTCCCAGCATCAGGGTCTTTTCAAATGAGTCAGCTCTGCGCATCAGGTGGCCAAAGTATTGGAGTTTCAGCTTCAACATCAGTCCTACCAATGAACACTCAGGAATGATCTCCTTTAGGATGTACTTGTTGGATCTTCTTGAAGTCCAAGGGCCTTAGTGTGTTCCTTCAAATAAAAACTTTATAATATTTGTGTTTTTCCAAAAGAAAATCCTATCAGAAGCTGAGTCTAAGTTAGTAGAACAACAACTTGCTGAGGAAAACAAGCTTTTAAAGGAGCAAGAAAACATTCAAGAACTGGTATTCAACCTTGTCCGTATGACTCAAATCAAAATTGATGAGAAGGAGCAAAAATCCAAGGATTTCCTGAAAGCTCAGGTAACTGCATTTTTGTAACCATTCATTAATTACCACAACAGTCCAGGGTAGCCTCATGTTAATACAATGTTCACTAGAAAACTATGACTTTAAGTCCCCTTCAAGTTCAGTGACTACACAGCTTCCGTAAACAAAACTCAACTATGCATTGAAAAACAGTCCCAGGATTCAGCTGGCAACAATCAACAATCTAGAGGGAAAAAGAATTAGATCAATGACAATGAGCAGAGGATTTGAACAGATGACAATTTCAGGAAGAATAAGGTGGGTAGCTCCAGGGGCAACGGCTGACAGGACAAAGGCACAGGTGTCTGTGATTCCTGCCATCCCATAGCCCATCACGATTTACCCAGAACATCTCAGGAGCCACAGCATCAGACCCTCTCCTTCCCAAGTTCATCGAGTCAGCATCACTTAAACCAATGTGAGGACAGTTACCTTTAGTAACTGCTTCACCCTATGCCTTTCCTGGGCTCCTGACCAAGCACCAGAGCTGACCCAGCGCAACATCCCCAAACAAAATCAACAATGAAACAACAGCAAACCAATCTTTCTATCATAGCTAAAATCCTATCATTACAATCATTTATGCCACATAAGGATTGTGTCCAGAGACCCTATTTTCAAAATTATTATGGAGTTTCCCTGGTGGTCTAGTGGTAAAGAATCTACCTGCCAGTGCAGGAGACATCCCTGGTCCAGGAAGATCCCACATGCCCCAGAGCAACTAACCCCGAGTGCTGCAACCACTGACGACACACTTGGAGCTGGCGTTCCACAACGAGAGAAGCCACCGCAGGAGGAAGCCTGAGCACCACGAGAAAGAGAGGCTCCCACTTGCTGCAACTAGAGAAAGCCCACACACAGCAGCGGAGACCCACCACCCCAAAAACCGAAAATAAATATATAACTCTTCTTAAAAATGATACGACATGTTACTAAAGTAGAATACCTAAATTTACCATGTGACCCAGATGCTGGCTGTTTCTGAGTGCAGCTTTGTTTAATTCTGCGGAGAACGCAATGGCACCCCACTCCAGTACTCTTGCCTGGGAAATCCCATGGATGGAGGAGCCTGGTGGGCTGCAGTCCATGGGGTCGCTAAGAGTCGGACATGACTGATCGGCTTCACTTTCACTTTTCACTTTCCTGCATTGGAGAAGGAAATGGCAACCCACTCCAGTGTCTGAGCGAGCATTCACACGGGGTAGCGTTTCTTATTTTTCGGAAAGAATGCACAACAAAGCATTAGTGAGCCATGAGGGGAAATACAGATGAGAGAAAACTAAGATAAAGACCTGCATCACACAACCCACAGCCAACTATTCAAACTGCCCTTTAACTGTTTATTGCCACTTCCCCCACCACCCCAGAATATTTGAGAGAGAGAAACTAAAAGTTTAGCATGGTTGGGGCATGGGAGGATGGGGAAAGTGTGTCAAATAGTGAGACCCAAGAGGAGAGGTCAGGTGGTGAAGGTCACTTAATCCCCATTGAACAGTTTGAATCCTTGTCCCAGAAGCTCAGGCAAAGCCCAGTAGAGTCCAAGGGTTTCAGTAAAGAAAGGAAAGACAGTGGACAGGGAGGAATGGGGAAAAGAAGGCAGCCTGAGGGAACCGCGTGGCCGAGTGAGGAGGAAGAGGAACAAAATAAGGAGCAGGATACTTGTTACAAGGAACATGGGTGTTTCATGAACTAGACAATTTTTAAATTAACCTCAAAACCTGATACATGTGTTACCCATGTGTGACTAATCTATGTCTGCCAAATCTCATGACTAAATTGGCTAATTTAGTTCTCTAATTGCTCTCAAAGGAGATCAATTCTTTCTCTTGAAATATGGAAATCAATAAAGGAAAAATATTGTTTCCCCAAAGTATTCTGAGCATTGGGGATTAATCTGTTAAACAAAGGTAATACACTATACTTTCCATAAGGAACAGTCAATCTTATTATTTATTTTCACCTCTCACCTACATCCCTAAGATAAAAGGTGAAGGGACAAAGAAAGTCAACGTTGCTATCACCTCCAAGTGGGAGTGCATGACTACATTTTACACCTCTTTAATTCTTCATAGACACAGTTACTTAGATGCCTAGTTTCTTTTATATCACTCACGCCATATGTGAATTGCTCTCACAGTCCTTAAGGCCAGCAGAAACTGGTTTCTACTAGCAAAATTCTGTACTTCTTTGAATACATTTCTCACCCTAGATGAGAGACACTACATCTTTAGATTTGAAGATGTAATTAGTTCATTTAGCACTTGGTATATCTTGAGGACTTTGGAAACAATAACTGCTGTCTTTTAAAATATTTGTGTGGAATCTTACCTCCTTGTGGGACTTGCTTCAGCATAGCACTTCATTCAGTAGGAAAAAACACCCACCGTACAAAATAATGGAAAGGTGGTCTAAAATCATGGTTTCAGGGACTTCCCTGGTGGTCCAGTGGTTAAGAATCCACCTTCCAATGCAGGGGACGCAGGTTTGAGCTCTGGTTCAGGAAGATTCCACATGGGAGGGGTTGGGGTGGGAGGGAACCAAACCGATGCACCACGGAGCCTGCACCCTAGAGCACTTGCACCCCAAATACTGAGCCTGCACATTCTGGAGCCCCTGTCGGGCAACTAGAGAGAAACCTTCGCACTGCAACAGAGATCCTGACTGCCACAACTAAGACCCACCACAGCCAAAAATAAATAAATAAAAATAAAATTATGACTTCAGTCTCTCACCAAAAATCGAGGCTTCAACTCACAACAGTTCTATGACAACCTAGAGGGGTGGAATGAGTGGGAGGTGAGGTGAGAGGGATGTTCAAGAGGGGACATATGTGTACCTATGACTGATTCATGTTGATGTATGGCAGAAACACAATATTGTAAAGCAATTATCCTCTAATTAAAGGCAAAAACAAAAACAAAACCTGATTCCAAACCCCCTCCCTCAACTATCGTTCACAAATTCCTCACTCACCCAACCCAATCAGGCTTTCTGTAATCATTCTTTGGCTTTTGAAAAGTTCCCTGAACTTTTCCTCAAACCAACCTGAGCAGGCTCCTTTTTCCCTCCTCTCTGGATCTTTCTGTCCTTTAACGAACACTTTGTCCTAATAAATGCAATTCAGTTCAGCTGGCCAGGTAATTTTCAGCCCCTAACCTGGCCTCTTCCCTGTGATCTGCACAACCCAGCTGATGAAGATAGAATGGTCTTTATTGGATACTTTATGAGATGGGGTGAGGTTGGGAATATCCACATGCTGTTGGTGGACTTTTTAAAAATTTCACAATTAACTTTTATATTTCAGCAAAAATATACCAACATTGTTAGGGAGATCAAAGCAAAGGACCTTGAAATCCAGATACACAGGAAGAAAAAACGTGAAATTCATCGGAGGTAAAAGAATTACTCAAGGACTTATCTAGTTAGTTTAAAGAGGGAAACATTTATTTCACAAGTTTCAAAATTTTTTGTGTTTTCACAGACTCAGAGAGTTTGCTAAACTGTATGACACTATTAGAAATGAAAGAAACAAATTTATTAACTTACTTCACAAAGCTCACCAGAAAGTCAATGAAATAAAAGAAAGGCATAAAATGTCATTGAATGAACTGGAGATTTTAAGAAATAGTGCAGTTACTCAAGAAAGGTAAGTCTTACAGTAACTACTGTCCTTTCAAAAGTTTCTCTTCTGAGTCACTGAATGATAAAATACCCTGGGGATGATGAAGTAGAAAACAAGTCTTCCACAAAGCTAGAAAAACCCTTGCTCACATACCTTGCATTAGAGCTGACAAGCTAAACATTTGAATGTGATTCCTTATGCTTCTACTTGGGAGCTGTATTTTTTTTAAGTGAGGGGAAAACTAAATCTGTAACTATTCTCATTTTATTTTCATTTATTCATCTAGAAATAAAAGCACAAATTTGACAGTCTGCATTTAAATGTTAATTAACCAGCATCCCAAGATTGTAGTCCTGAAGCATCTAATGTGCTTGTGGGAGGCAGGATAGCAGAGCTGTTAAGAGAGGTGACTTTACTGGACTCAAATCCCAGTCCTGCCACTTACTAGTTGTGTGACCTTGGGCAAGCAATCCTAGCTCTCTGGGCCCACTTTTTTTAATCCATAGAAATAGTCCTTTATATAGGACTTTTTGTTATTAAATGAGTTAATCCAGTGGTTGTTTTTTAAACTTTATTATTTACCATGTGACAAGATCTGGTGGACTCTCCCACCTGTATTTAGTCCTTGATCCATAGAATCTATTCAACCTGAACTTTTTCTGGTGGCCACTATTGCCCGGTTTTCTTTTCTAAAGATATTACAAAATAGGCTCTTGTTGGGGGTGGGGGGGTAGTGGAAGGGAGATGAGGGTAGAGCTGGGAGGGGACTGGTATGAAAAGGCAAAACTAACATCCTAATCAGGTTCTCATCCTACATGAAAGCAAATGTCATTTACAGAGGCCAGGCATTCATTCGGCATTGATTCTGATGTCATTTTAAGTCAAGCACTATGTTAGGTCCAGTGGATTGTCAGATATAACCACCTTCACCCTCAAGACAGCAGAGTCCCCTGGGGACAAGAGAGCAGTAAATGAATCACTGTAGTCTCTTGCTTTGATAAAGGGGAGCAGCAGATTCTTGGGGCACGAAGGAAAGATGTCCTAATCCAGAATAGAGGAAGTTGGAGACTTGGAAAATTACAGAAATTCCTAAAGGGTATGACATGATGAACATCATCATTACTATTACTATTGTCATTTCAAGGAACATACTAAGGCAAGAGCTACTTTGATAGTTTATCTTTCTGAAGTCTTCATTGCTTTTAAAGAAACTAAAGGAAGTTATAATCATACCCATTTTCCCATTATTTTTAAAGAAAGCTACAAAATTCTATGCTGAAGCATGCCAACAACATTACCATCAGAGAAAGCATGCAAAACGATGTGTGCAAAATTGTAGCAAAACTTCAAGAAATGAAAGAGAAGAAAGAAGCCCAGTTAAATAACATCGACAGACTTGCCAACATGATCACAATGATTGAAGAGGAGATGGTACAGCTTCGGAAGAAATACGAAAGAGCTGTTCAGCGTCGAAATGAAAGGTGAAAACCAGGAACTTGATGTCAGAGTAAAGAACCCAGAGAGCTGATTTAGAAATGCTGCCCATTTTTCTATCTAGACTTGACAGTGAACAGTGAGGGACATTTGACACTTAGATCTCATTAGCCTCTGCAGGGCGGGGAGGGGAGCTGTATGCTTTCCTTGAAAATGAGACACTTTGTCCTCATAAGAGAGACAGGCAAGAGTAGGGTTTGGGAAGCTGCTCGCTTAAAGATCACAGTCCTTTCTCAGGCTACCATTTAGGATACTATCAAATTATTTCAGAATAATTGATATAAATAAGAAGTCTTTGGATCTTGTATTCACTTTGGGGACAGATTTATTAAATGATTCACCCAGTACATTTTCTCAGCAAGTATCACCTTCAAGAGGTGTTACCCTTGAAGCATTATTTCTCCCAGCTATAATCATATTAATTGACTACTACTTAACAGTATTCCCAAGTTTCTTGTGCTCTAAGAAATCTGGCATTTGAGACTCTAAAACCTTGTAGTAATTATGTCAGGCATTATGTATTTTTTTTCCCCATCAAACCTTGATTGTCTGCTGTTCTGTGTAAGGCTGTGTTCTGTGTAAGTGCCGGGCCCTGAAAACAAGAAAGGTGATAAAGCATCGCACCTGGCTTCTGATGTCAAGAGATCAAAGAAGCTCAGGAGATGACCCAGTGAACAGCATGTGAGACAAAAAACAGAGCTAAGATTAACCAAATATAACCCTGTGCACACATGTCTTGAGGGAGGTGAGAGAAAGAAAGAAAAAGCAATGAAAGATTGCTTTGGGATAATAGATGGGATAACTCTGGGATAATAGATGCAGACAGTATCAGAGGAGAACTTCAGGGTCCTGATGAACAAAACTTTCAAAGGCCTGGCAGCTGTTCTCTCTGGGAAAAAAAATTCTTCTTATGTGGCTCCTGGCACAAATCAAAGCATGTAGGCAGTGTGTTCCAGACCCTGGTCAGTTCTGTGAGGCTGGAATTAGTAAATTCTTACTTTATTTTTTCCCCAGTCTCCTCAGGAGGGGTCTTTCCCCTGGCATGATTTCAAAAGACAGGATTTTGCTTATGGGGAAATATGCATCAGAAATATTTAATTGTGAAAGAGCCTAGTGGGTCTGGCAAGTACGAGAGAGCAGAATAGCTGCAAGAAACACATTCCCTGGCTGCCTGCCTGGGTACCTCTGGCCAGATCTTGGCTGGCGAGTCTGGCCCATGAAAAGGGTCTGCAGAAAATCAGACTCTGGGATCACGTTGTTCATGTGTGGGGAGTGACATTCTTTCCCACCCCGAGAGAACCTTTGGGACTTGCAGATATACTACAGCCAGCCAACAACATAGTTAGTTCAGTGTCCAGATGCTGAACAACCCTCTCTGTCTCATGCCCAGAAAACTTCAAAATGTAAGAGTTTAACTAGAAAGCCAACAGTGAGTATCCATTGTCTTCTGGAATTATGCAATGTTGATGTGTTATTTTGCACCCAAATCCAGAGGGAACCACAATGCTAGTAAAACAGTGGCCTCAAAATCCTCTCAGCCTCTGCCTTTCAATTTGACCGTAGTGGTGTTCAGCTGATAGAGCGGGAAGAGGAAGTGTGCATTTTTTATGAAAAAATAAATATCCAAGAGAAGATGAAGCTAAATGGAGAAATTGAACTACATGTCCTGGAGGAAAAGATCCGATTCCTGAAACTCAAGATTGCTGAGAAGCAAAGACAGATTCACGTGACCCAGAAATTACTGCCAGTCAAGAATGCTTTGGATGCTGATTTAGCAGTGCTCCAGATTCAGGTGGGAAATATATTCATGACAAAATTCCTGGGATCATTTGCCTTTTTTTTTCTTCCCTCCTTTGTTTGTATGTCATATAAGTTCTTTCTTGTAAATCAAGCCATGCTACTCCTGGTACCTAGGAGAACTCATGAGTTAAATGTCAGGGTACAATCTGTGCTTCAGACATCTGAACTATAGACTGTCTTTCAATCCCTGGTGAATCACTTTCCGCCTTTCTTGGAACTTCAGTTCAGTTCAGTCGCTCAGTCGTGTCCAACTCTTTGCGACCCCATGAATCACTGCATGCCAGGCCTCCTGTCCATCACCAGCTCCCAGAGTTCACTCAAACTCATGTCCATCGAGTCGGTGATGCCATCCAGCCATCTCATCCTCTGCCGTCCCCTTCTCCTCCTGCCCCCAATCCCTCCCAGCATCAGAGTCTTTTCCTTAACTCTAGCTCAGCTTCTTCAGAGCTCAAAACTTCAGTAATGCAGGCTTTTGCTGTGTGTGATCAGTTATGTTAGACTATAGCTGACACCATGGACAGTAGCCCACCAGGCTCCTCTGTCCACGGGATTTCCCAGGCAAGAAAACTGGAGTGGGTTACCATTTCCTTCTCCAGGGGATCTTCCTGACCCAGGGATTGAACCCCATATCTTCTGCATTGGCAGGTGGATATTTTACCACTGCACCACCTGGGAAGATGACAGGCTTCCACCACTACCCACATAATTATGTTTTGATGCCTACTGGAAGATCTTGCAGACCGTCTAGCTCTCTTGTTTTTGATACTCTTGTTCTCTAGAGCAAAGATTTTTGTTTCTGATACATTGATAATCATATATAGACTCCTTGTTAGCACCTGTAATTTCCCTGTAATTTAATAACTTGGACTTTGATGTGGTTTTTTAAAAGTAGAATAAAGTCATAAACACAAAATAGCCAATAAATAAAACCCTTAATATAAAGCTATTTTCTTCTTATGTAATAATTGTACTTTTTTTCTTAGTGAAAATAGAAGAAAAAAAAAAAAAACTAAAACATTTGAGGCTAAATTTTTCCCATTGATTTAATGTAGCAGGAACACATTTTAACCTATGTTTTCTAAAAAGTCACATTTGCTTTCAGATTTTGTGATTATAAAATTAAGACAAATTCCACTTACGAAGTTTTGTAAAACATGTTAAAAAGTTAAAGAAAAAATTACATCCCTAAGATATAATTACTATTAAACTTATGAAAAATTTATATGAGATCCTTCTGGTCTTTTTCTAGGTATACAGGCAAATGATTTCATTAGCTCAAGCTATAGATACAATTCTGGGTCTTTTTTTTTAATCATGTCATGGCAATTTATAGGACTTTATGAAATTGGATGATGATGCATCTACTATCTCATGGTATTTGAATGTGTAATATGCTTTATAGACAAAAGGATCTTTCATTTTGCACAAATACGCTAAGGTTTGGATTCCAGTGTCTCTTTAGCTATGTATTCTCCCATTCACTTCAATAAGTGCAGCCCCGAGTCAGATGGATTGGCTGCAACAGCCCCCAGGCCTCCCCCAGGTCTCCCACAAACTGACTCCTGCCTCCAATCAGTGGTTCATTTGGTGGATCCCCTCCTCAGATCGCAAACATGGTGTCCGGTCCACTTCTGTGTCACACTCCTCTTTCCGCCTGTACTGACACAAGGCCGTTCCTGTGAGGTCTGTGTCTGTAAACTGACTTTACTGAAGAACTGGGACACCAGTGCGAGAGGATACGTTAAAGAAATGCAAAGGAATTCAAATTAGGTATCAGACAAGTAGAGTTCTTAGGACCACCCCACCACTGGGAACAGTCCCCCAGGTGTACTGACCCATGCAGCACCCCAGCCCAGCTCCATTTCACAGGCTTGCCACCATCTCCCTTCCACAGCCTCACCATTCCAGATTGCCCCCCAGGGGCAATCTTAGTTAGTTCTAAGCTAAAGAACAGTTGAATAGAACGTTTCCCATTAGTCTTCAGACTGCATCTAATTATTTAATTGTATACTCAGCACTGATTACTTGGGCCCTTTGAGGGATATGATGTGAAATTTTGAACTTCAGGCAAGCCCCTGCCACGTAATTTCAGATCCCCGTCATGTCCTGTTGTTTGTTACAGTGACAGTGTTTTGTGATCATTTTTTTCTTTCCCCAATCTTCCTCTTTTTTGTATCATTTTCAGAATTCTCTTAAGGTTTGAATTTTTTGGTTTCTTGAAACAGTTTGTAATTGTTCAACAGTCTAATCCAAGGATTATCATGAGTCACATTTTCCTACAATATTTTACTTATAATGATAGCCTCTTTTTAGGGTTCTCAGAAGTCATGTGAACTATTTTAGGACGTAAGAACAGCATTTTATATAGAAAAAGGAAACAGTTTTTCTTCAAGCCCATGGGAAAATAAGATCAATCAAGGTACCACTTTGATAAGCAAGTACCATATATTTTTTCCTATTTAATTCCCTAATTAGCCATAGAGATATTAAATATTATTAATAACAAATACAACAAATGCTTAATTACACATACAAGGATACTTTAACTCCATATTAAGGGCAATTACGAAGTGTGGAGAGAGAAAAAAAATATTCATGTCACCATTTGAAATTCTTTTTTGTTATAAGGACAAGAATAAATTAAAAATTTTAAATTCTACCTATATCTCTCTTGGACATGTTGTCAAGTACTCTATATGTATTATCTCTTTTAATGGATCAATCCCATGAGTTTGGGACTTATTTTCCCATTTGACAGTTGAGTAAACTAAGGTTTAGAGAAGATAAATGATTTGCCTGAGATTATACAGATTTTCAGCAGAAAAGCTAAAAGTGATGACTCTTGGTTTTCATCGTGTTCAACATCTCTCCCTATAAAATAGCTAGGTTTAGCTGCCACTCCCACTTGGGAGTTTCTGTAATTTTTCATCTACCTCCAAAGTCTCAAGGTCAACAAATATAGTTGATACATGAAAAAACATATTGGATGTTTACCAAAAAAAATACATAGTTCAGGCTATTCCTCACAGACTGTACACTGTGTTCACCTAGTAATAAGAACTTCACTCTTCTCTGGTAGGCCATTAAGCCTATTGCCAGCAAAGGGATTTAAACTGGAGTCTAGTGTGTTATGTGCCCTGTGTGCTGTCTACCTTGGCCCCTGTAACGTATGCAATGAAGAGATCAAGTGTGTATAGTCAGAGCTCTGGAGCTACACAGTATCTCATGAATATAACACAAATGGAAAGTAATAAAAGGACTGGTTATAAAGTCTTTTTTTTTTTTTTGATGCCCCAGAAGTCACCACCTTGCTTTGTAATAATAGAGTCAATTAACAGGCATCTTCCCCATGTAACCATGGGTGAGAAGAAATACTGTCTCACCCCAAGTCCCAGCTGAAGGGTTGTTAAGAATTCCCTTCCAACTTTGTCTGGAAGGACCCTAAAGACCCTGGGCTATGTGACTGTAAGATTTACTGAGCACAGTTAATGTTTCTTTCTTGTTTAATAGTTTTCACAGTGTACAGACAAAATAAAAGACCTGGAGAAAAAGTTTATAAACCCTGAGGGTGAGAACAGAACACGCTTACTTCCAGGGAAAGATATGACTGAGGAAGAAATGATCAAAAAAATGGACGCGGTAAATGTCTTTTCTTAAAATAGCATCTGTTATCCCTTTGTTGATCAGTGTCACAGATATCTGTGGTTCTGTTTCATGCTATGCAGATTAATCCCTCATGATTCTAGTCACTAATACAGTCCTTTCATCATAATTTAGTAACAAAATCTAAGCTTGACTTTAGATGTTGCCAAAAGAAGCAAAAGTTGAGTGCTTTCAAGATACCCATCTCTGTCTCACAGCCCATAGGAGCAATTTTGGCATCTTAAATGAATTAGTCTTCCTGATGGGAGCATATCAGAGGAATGACAATATGGGAGCTAGATGGAGCTGAGAGGTCCGTTTTTTGCCATGGGGAGGAAGAATCCATAGCGCATGTGAGGGGAGGGGATGGAGGAGGTTGGAGAGGGTAACTCTGGACTTCGTCCAGTTCTAAAGACCTTCTGGAGTTATGAAGGCAAGGGGTTTTCGTTGGGGAAAAGGGGGAACAGTACTCTAATTATGAAAGATTTTGACTTTTTTTTCTCCCTTTGACATTCTTTTTGACTGTAGCTGGAACTACAGCTGGCCAAGAAGGAGGAGAAGTTGCTGGAGAAGGATTTCATCTATGAACAGGTCTCCCGGCTCACAGACAGGCTCTACAGCAAGACGCAGGCCTACAAGCAGGACACACTACTCTTAGCCAAGAAGGTCTGCCCGAGTCCCTGCCCTCTCTCTTCTGCGCTTCCTCCTCTATCACCCTCCATTTTCCATAGATGGCTTCATCTACTGAGAAAAGCCCTGAAGAGGTTAGGCTTTATGACTAGAGAAATACAAGGAGTTAAAATTTATACTGTAAAGATGACTCTTAGAGAATTGCCCAAGGTAAGTTTCAGTCTTGTTTCCCTGAATGAATTCTCATTATAATGGGAAATTCTAAGCCTTTCAATGACAGTACACAAATTTCACTTAACAGAGTACGTACTCAAAAATGACCATCATTATCTTCATATTTCATGTGCCATGTTAAATCCTTTCTACTCCTTGTGAAGGGAGGGCCTCACTTATCCAGCGACTTGCATGGGAATTGCCTAAATCTAGAAGCAGCCAGATCCCAGCAATAGTGTTGTAGTTTAGTCTCTAAGTCGTGTCTGACTCTTTTGCGACCCCATGGATTGTAGCCTGCTAAGCTCCTCTGTCTGTGGGATTTCCTAGGCAAGAATACTGGAGTAGGTTGCCATTTCCTTCTCCAGGGGAATTTTCCTGATCCAGGGATTGAACCCACGTCTCCTATATTGGCAGGCATATTCTTTACCACTTAGCCACCAGGGAAGCCCCCCAGAATGGAAGGGAACCATTAAAGAGAACAACAATCACACAACACCACAGGGTGGAGCTGCCACCAGGCCCCACTAGTGAGGAAAGGCCAGTAGCACTGAGCTTCCTGATTCCCTAGGCTTAATATACCAGGGCTTCTGAGCCAAAGCTTGGAGGTCAGGCAGAGACTCTGCAAGCTACACCAAGAGCAGCGAGGCTGGTGATTAGCTTGCAGCAGAACTTTGCACTGTCTGGAGTCAGAGGGTCTGCTGCCTGCCTGGCCTCCCCAGCCCCTTGGATAATCCTTCTGTGACAGCTCAGGGTTTTATTCAGTCAGCAACAGTTACTCGAGCTGCTATGTGCAAAAGGGCAAAGGACCCAATGTCCACACGTTGCAGAAGGGAGGAAACAGTTAAGAAGATCCCACAGATAACAGTGACACCAGTCCTCCCACTGTGGGCTCCTGAGGGCAGTGGTTCTTTCTTATTCTTAGTTTTCCGGATGCTTCGCATGTACTTACCTCTAGAAAAACATTTATTGAATAAGTTGACAGTGTTGTTTGAGAAACAGTTCTGGCACACTAAATTATTGTAAATCTGAAGCGTTCTTGGCCACTTTTATTTGGTATTTTCTCTTCCGCTCTAACCACTTCCACTAATGGACTGCAGCACTTGTGCAAATCTCAGCTTTGCCTCATAAAATAAGAAACCTTAAGAAACTTTTTTAAGCTCATAAACTTAGCCTGAATTAGCATATCTGGAGTTTCTTTAAATGTCGCTTTCCTTTCTTTTGGAAAATGAATTTCCCTTTTTGTGGTGGCAGTTGGTTTTGCTGAGGGCTTGCTTGTCAAAGCTGATGGCAGCCTCTCCAGCAGTCAACTGGAAAGCCAGAGTAACACAAATAGGAGCTGTCGAGACCATACACGTGACCAGGAAGGTTCCAACAGAACTGAGTCCTATCCTCATGATTCATCTCCCTTTCCTTTCCCCACCTTCCATGCTCTCTACCTGGCTTTCATCCTCCTCCACTTAAAATAACCTCTTCATAGCAGGCAGAGTTGGAAGATAAGACATTCAGATCCCAGATCTGTGATTTACCAACACTAGCAAGTGATCTTGAGAAATATACATAATCTTAAAACTCAGTTTACTGATCTGTGAAATGGGTGTGATATCAGCTAACATGGTGGCAAGCATCACACAGTCGAGCAGAAATGACCTGGCCCCTTGCAAGTGCTCAGCAAGGTGGCATAGCTCATCTCTCATCTCTCCTGGAGAGCTAATGGTTCCTCTTACAAGTTTCCCAAATGAACAGAAAATGGGAAATTTCAGCAAAGACTTAGAGAACCCAGAATAACACCATCCTTTTTTTTTTTTTACAGAGAAGAGAGGTTGATTACTTATACATACACACACTCGTGTGCAATGACTGATTAATTAATGACATTTAAAAGAGATAATGACTCATCATTGAAGCTTTGAATGCCTATCATTTTTATTCAAATTATGCTTCCTGAAAATTGGTGCAGCATAGAAGAGTTATAAAAATTTATATTCCCAGACTTCCCTGATGGTCCAGTGGTTAAGAATCTGCCTGCCACTATAGGGGACATGGGTTCAGTCTCTGGTCTGGGAAGATTCTACATTCCATGGGGCAACTAAGCCTGTGTGCCACAACTACTGAAGCCTGCTTGCCCTTGTTCCACAACAGAGAAACCACCACAATGAGAAGCCCACGCAACACAGAAAAAAGTATATTCCCTATTCCATTAAAGAAACAAAGTTAGCACATAATAATTGGTCATTCTATTTTCAGAGGAAAGTTAAATCACCAGCAG
This sequence comes from Moschus berezovskii, assembly GCF_049115385.1. Taxonomy (NCBI): domain Eukaryota; kingdom Metazoa; phylum Chordata; class Mammalia; order Artiodactyla; family Moschidae; genus Moschus; species Moschus berezovskii. Next base: position 51,733,290 of record NC_142462.1, on the reverse strand, counting down.
CAACGTTTCTGTAAACAAATGTACAGATAGACCAGTATATACTCTAGGGAAGAAAGTGTTTTGAAGTAAGGTGTAGTTTTTGGAAGCTCATATTTGTGTCTCAGTTTACCTTAGTTCAAAGGACTGAGCAATTAAAATAGACTACTACTACGTCACTTCAGTCGTGTCTGACTCTGTGTGACCCCATAGACTGAAGCCCACCAGGCTCCCCCGTCCCTGGGATTCTCCAGGCAAGAACACTGGAGTGGGTTGCCATTTCCTTCTCCAATGTGTGAAAGTGAAAAGTGAAAGTGAAGTCACTCAGTCGTGTCTGACCCTTAGTGACCCCACGGACTACAGCCAACCACTAAGAACGTATTAATTCCTTCATTCAACAAACATTCAGTTTTAATTTTGCCTCCTATATTCTAAGCACTGGGAACATTATGAGTAAAACAAATAGACCTTGTCCCCATGAAGAATATGTTCCTGTGAGATGTCACAGGCTATAACCAAATACATTTATACTATGATGTCAGTAGTGAAAGGATATGAAGAAATACTAAGGCAAAGTAATACAGTGAGTGTTGGCAGGTGGGAGGAGTCATCTCTTACTGCCCCACCAGGGCTAAAGGCCACTGAAAGGCCATGCAGTGGGCCAGAAAGCTTATTGGAACCACCAATTCCAACTTTTACTTCTTTTCTGTCCTTTAAAATCAAATTTTCCACTTAGTTGATTCTTTAATTCAATGATAAATAGCTTATATGAAAAGTTAAGTACATGCATGTAAACACACACAGCTAGGAATATTACATTTCAAATTACTGTCCAGATGGGCCAGTTCAGCTCATGCTTGCTTATGACCTCATAATGATGCATCCTTGGAACTATGATCAATAAAACACACATGTTGAAGGGTAATAGCTTCTATTAAAAATCATCACAGATGCTGATTATCTTATTTAAGCCAGTGTTAATACCCTGTAACTAATACAGTTCCATTCTATCAGATTCTCCCCCTGGATAAGTAGCAAACTAGTAAGAAGGCAAAATCAGGTCAAAACTTAGACATCAAGGATATCCTTTCCCTTGTTCTTACCACCTCTTAAATATGGAGACACTAAACTATTCCCCTCAATTCTACCCACCTGGAAATCCATTGACTAGATGAACATATCTCTTTCTTTTCCCTGCTCCTTGTCCTTATTTCACCGCCAGAGTGTTGGGCTGAATCTCTGAGGTCTCCTCCAGTGCTTACTCTCTCTGAATTCCCACTTAACCTCTCCCTTCTTCAGGCAAGAATGACACCCACTATCACAGACAGCCAGTAGCCTGTCTTCATGGAGTATATACATAGATAAAGCCTTGGGCTTTTTAATCCTAGATGAATGGCTACCAGAAAAAGATCAAAGATGCTACTGAAAAAATGATGGCTCTTGTTGCTGAGCTGTCCATGAAACAAGCTATGGCCATTGAACTCCAAAAGGAAGTCAAGGAGAAGGAAGAGTTCATCTTCACTTGCAATTCCAGGATGGAAAAGGGTCTTCCCCTCAATAAAGAGATTGAGAGAGAATGGTTGAAAGTACTTCGAGATGAAGAAATGTATGCCCTGGCCATCACTGAAAAGTCTCGGGTAAGTTATGGCTTCTGTATTGTCTACATTGCATTTGTAAAGTGTGCCAGGAAGGGCTGTTTCAGGAGTTGTCAATCCTCCCAAAATACATGAAATTTTTCTGCTCCACAGCACACAGAGTCCCAACAACTCATTAGAGAGAAGTTTTGCTTTTTTAAGCTATTATGTGAGTAGTCAAAGTACAACAGTGCAAAGCGTCAGACTATTCCCTGGAGAACATTTGGCAAGCACCAAGTCCCACGCCAGGGCCTCCCACTGGCATAGCAATGACCATGCTGGCATTGGTTTTATCTTAGATCTCTAGTCTCTGTCTTTGCAGTCCTGCTCAGACCATACCTTACTCTTCGATGTCCATCTGCTGTGGCCACCACAGCATACTGTGAGGCCTCAAGCATATGCTCATCCCAGGTTTCTGAAGACTCTGCATTTGGTGTAGAACCGATGACTCCAGTGCCACCCTTCTTCTCCCACCAATGACCTAACTGTATCACTGAACCCACCTAGGAGCTGTGTGTCCGGTTCTTTTTCCTACTCCCGTGACTTTTAATAATCTTAGAGTGGAATTAGGCATCTCTTTCAAAAGAGACCTACAACTTACTCTTGACTATGGGGCAGACATCCCCAGAAGATAACTATTCACTCTCTAAGCCAAGAAAAATATGTATCCCAAACACATACCAAGAATTCTTGAAAATAGGGTCTGACTTATCATTCTCACACTCACTGCCTAGGATTGTATTTTCGAAGGCGTTCAGATTTTTACCTGTGGTGTCCCAATTGTCATTTACTTGTCTCCATTTTTTCCAAGTTCTTTTTAATGCTGTAAGAGATTCCCGTTTTCCAGAAACACAGGCAGAATCTTGAGGCTCAAAGCAAGCTGCTGACCACTTCTCTCCTCTAATTCTGTTTACTCCTTATCTCTTCCTTTGTACCACTTGCTCACCAGTGACCTACCAAAGGAAATAGATTATCCTGCCTTCATCACAGACATGGAAATAACTAGTGCTTAACGTAAGATACTGAGTTTGGAATGTGGTGACTTTAGGCCCTATCAACCAGTTTATGGTAAACCCTAAACCCCAGGAACAGAGTGATGCTTGAGCAACATGGGTCGTTGTAGTGAGAGGAAATGTGTGTGGGGGGGTGTGTGTTTGGTGACTCTACCCTCACACCCTTTTGTCCCTTGGAATGTTGGCCAGCATAGCCAACGGGTGCTCAGACCCAGCTGTGTCTGATGGGCCCTGGGGATGAAGCGACTTAACCACTGTTTTCAAAAACTGAAAAGGATAAATCATTCTTTGCAGGAGTTCTTGGAAGCTGAAACTCGCCAGCTGCCCAATGGTGTTTACACAACTGCGGAGCAGCGTCCAAATGCCTACATCCCAGAGGCAGAGGCCACTCTTCCTCTGCCAAAACCGTATGGCGCTCTGGCTCCTTTCAAACCCAGTGAACCTGGGGCCAACATAAGACACATAAGGAAACCTGTTACAAAGCCGATTGAAATCTGAACATGTGAACCAACCCAGGCTTCTGAAGGAGATACTTCAACCAGGCTTCTTCACATCCACAGTTGGAAAACGTCAGCAAACAGCCCTAAATTACAAACACAGTATCCACAGTTACCCAACAGACAACAACATATACTTCCTTCCTTGCACACTCATCGATTTTTTTCACTCCATCTCTTGATTACATTTCAGAAACATATAGTAGTCAGAGTGCTATACAAACGCAATAAAAATAAATACCTTTTCAACAAAGCACAGAAATTGGCAGTGGTCTTTATTACAGAAAGAAAAGGAGATCCTGTTCAATATACTCACATTAAAGAGAAAGAAAAAATGGTTTAAAAGAAAAATATCCCAAGTTATGTCCCAAAGGGGCATAACTCACTTTGTTAAGTAAATAGCTATATTGGAAGCTGATGTTGGTAAATCTAAACTGAGTGAAAAGCAGTAAGGGACCTTGACTTTTTTAAAGTGACATTATAAATGATTCTGTTTACAAATAAAGAATCCTTTTGTGCAAAACAATCATGCCCTATTTTACCTTTCTTATAAACTAGATTTTCCACAATATTATAGGCAAATATACTTGTGATTACTTTCTTCTGATGCCAAATCTTTCAAAATTTCAATGAAAAATTTAAAACTCTGCATGTGAAAGAGTTGAAAATGAGGCCAGTTTCACTTATTTCATTACTCTCTATTGTACTGCACCCAAACATACTTTCATGATTCTGTTTACGTTCTCATATAAAAGTACACAAGTAGATTTGAAGCCTGTGGCTTTTCACTCATTAATATGCTCAAACTACTGTAATTTCATATTGATATCAGTTACAGATTTAATTTCTCTACTCTGGGAGTGAGAAATACCACATTCGTTTGTTTTGCTAAATCAAACAAAATCTGTGCCAAGCCCCCACCTGATAGACTGGATCTATAGATAGACTGAATCTCCTCCTCAATCTAGGAGTCCTGAACCTACCTGACTGCTTCATGAAATCATTAAAAAGCAATTCCTTGGGAGTGCCTATAAGTGATGCTGTATAAGCTGTGGTTAATGCCAGAAAATACTGCATACTTACACACAGCTGCTGTGCTGTAGGATCAGTAATTAGGGATTCAAAAAACAAACACATAAGAGGTTTAACAATATCGAAAGGAAAAATAATTTTTAAAAATCAGAAAGGTTTGAATGCTTAAATATTACAACAATGCAACAGGTCTGGAGAGTGAGATACCACTGTGCATTGGAGTGGCCAGGGATCGATCACTCAGATGCAACTATTTATCTGGCCCTTAAGCATAAATAAGATTTTAATAAGTGGAGAGGAATTCCAGGTGGGGGAAATAACTTGAGCAAGACTTGGAAGTAAGAAGACGAAAGCTGTCCTCTAGGCCCAGTGAATCAGCGTGGTATGAAGGGAACACTAGTCCTAGGGAAGTGTATGAGGCCAGGATATGGGAGATATTGAATGTCAAGGAGTTTGGAATTTATCCTGTAATAAATGCCAAGTGCTTGAAGGATTATGAGGAAAGTGGTGACAGGATCAAACTAGTGTTTATCTCAAATATGCGTCAGATGAATTAAACTTCAGAAAGCCACAGAAACAACCTTGGTGAGAAAAGGAAAGCGTAGGAAATGAAAAATAGTGACCTTATCAGGAAGAAAAATCAGCACCGCCTTGCTGATTTTGAACCTCAGTGACCATGAAATATTTAACCAAAACGGGAAATTCTGTAGGAAAGGATAATTTTTAGAATACAATGATGATTTTAGAAAAGCTGAATTATTACACCAGCTAGTGATGTTCGTAATCATTAAAATTTTACAAGTTCACTGAGGGAAAGAGTGTAAAGAGACAAAAGTAAAGGGTCATGGGCTTTTTTACAGGAAGCAACTATATTATGATCAGAATGTCACTGCAGAAGAGAAAGGGGGAAAAAAAAGTGGGAGAACTCATTAGGCTTCATGGGGTTGGGGAAACATGTTCATGGACTCATGATTCTTGATAGGAATGAAAAGGCAAAGTTCAAAGAACAAAGGAGTCAGGCTAAAACTTTCAGTGTTTTTTTTAAATGATGAGGTATTGCTAAATCAAACTTTCATAAATATAAAAAAAAAACACTTTACAATATTAAATACAGTTTCATCTGAACCTTCACAAAGACATATCCTACTCTATGTATGTTCAGATTGTTGTATTCTACAAATTATTCTGTACTGGAATTAATAGATATCACTTTGTTTAAATTTAGTTTTTTTAAAAAGTATCCTCTTTCTGATAGTTTTTCTGCAACTTTTAATTTTTCTGCTTGTCACATACTCACTTCAATGACACATCTAATTTTTGTTTTTCTAAGCACTCACTGTTCCTACATTTTTAAAGCATATTTTATTTCAGAGTATAATAGAAGCTAACTTTTGGCCTATGAGAGTACTAGGAAGATCAGTCATTTCTCTACACTTGACTGTTCATCTGCTGTTCAAAATGGGGTAAAACACGTGGTTTAGTTCTAGCTGAACAAAGTATCAAACTGACCTTCAGATGACTCAACAAGGTACTCTGGTTACCAATTTAAAATATTGCTAAAGAATTCTCAATGAGAATGGAGCTAATAAGCAAGATTAAAATATTGGAAGTAGATATAACTGTATTTTCTCTTTATAACCCTAAAAGCATTGCAGTGTGTTTCAGAGCTGCTTCCTCTACAAATTTTGCATCCACATTGTCATGTCCTTCAAAAGCATACAGAGCTGAAAGGAAAAACAGAGAAAAGAGTTACTATGAGGTCACAGAACATTTATAATATTGTGCCTACAACTCACTGAAATCATAGTTATTTTATATCCTAGTAAAACGTATTATTCTGAGGATGTGTTGTTAAAATTTATTAATCTTCAGCACCAAGAAAGGCCATTCACCCCAACCAAATGGGTTATAACTCTTAATTTTTTTAAAACCTGAAAGGTGGTTATTCCCTTGGTAATTTAGGTAGTACACTGTATATTGCTAATTAAAACCAAATGCAATAAGACCCTACTTACCAGTAAGGGACATTTTGGCAAAAAAAGGGTACACAGAAGTAAACAGAGACTGATGGATGTAACAAGGGAAAACAGGCAAATTCTGAGAAACAGAGGAGTGACTTACCTGGATTGGAGGACTCGATGTCTGTCAGGATGTGAATGAAGTAGTTCAGAGGCAGAAATTCTACACTGAATGACGACTTGTCCATTACAGAACTCCAGGGCTAAAAGGGAAAAAACGGCTGTCAAGACAGTTGATTCTCCAAAAAAGCACGAACTTACAGTGGTAAGAACCATAAATTGCTGTCCATACTTCAGCACCAAGAAAGGCCACTCATAAAATGGACAAAGAAGCTCCAGAAAGACATCGAGCAGGTCTCTGCTCCACAGACTCACCTGTTTGTTGTAGTTCTGAAGCAGTTGCTTTACGTGGTTCCGGGAAATCATATTAGAACTAACAGGATGATCCCAAAGTCGACAGATCTTCTGACCTGTAAGCTATTTTTGCAAATTAAAAAAATATGTAGAGGATTTTTAGGGCAGTGAAAATACTCTGTATGATACTACAATGAGGGCTATATCTCCTTATACATTTGTCCAAACTCACAGGATGACCAACACCAAGCATGAACCCTAGTGTTACTTCTATGGACTTCGATGATCATGACATGTCAGTGTAGGTGCATCCATTGTAAAAGATGGGCCATTCTGGTGGGGGCTGTTGATAATGGGGGAGGTCATGCATGTGCGGGGATGGGGGCATGTAGGAAATCTCTGTACCTTCCACACTAAAAAAAAATTGTCAGTAATAAAAAATAAAAATATGGAAAAATATAGAGAGGAGCCTATAGCTCACAGCAATAAGTAAATTTACCTTATATCTGCTCATAATTTTACAAGCTGTATTCCAGCTAGTCAGTCTAAAAGATGTCATCTTTATGGTTAATGACCTTGGAGAAAGGCCATTTCCTATGAGGTGTGCTTGTGAATTTTGAATAAACACTCCCTTAAATGCAACTCTGTGGAAAGCAATTTGTGCACAGATGTTGCCAAACTCTTTTTTTGAAATGGAGTTCATCTGTTACTCTTCAAAACTGAGTATGTGCATGCCAACCCTAAGTGATATTTTAATATGAAGCTAAAGGTTGTAGGCATGGACTCTGAAAATGTCTTGCCCAAAAATTTCAATTCCCTAAGAGTATAAGGGGAAAAAAATAAAACACATTCAGAAACCAAACTAAATGTTCAGAGATATTCCCCAGAGAGATCTAGCCATGGAAAATATGCTTTGTTTTCTATTCTTGCCTTTGCTTCGGTAAGCCTGTGAAGGTGAGAAGACATTACAAAGCAAGATGATTAGGTCCCGAAAGGCATCAGACACCCCTTGGTGGGAGGATCATGCTAGAGATATGAGTGTTCAAGGTATGTAAACTGCACAGAGCTGGCCAAGGCTCTCGGGGCCAGAAAGTCCACAGAGTTAGAGGCTCTGAAACCTTGCAGTGGGATTTCTTAATTTCACAGCATTTCTGACTCAGAGAGCTAATATCCTCCACCAAAACAAGGAGTGCCTGTTTAACCCTTTCGCTCATGTTTCTCATCTTTCCTTCAACCCGGGAATGTCTTCCTGCCATGGGAGGAACAACAGTGGGAGGAAATGCAGTTCCAGAACCTTCTGACCTCACCTGTATTTAAATTTCTTATCAGTTTAAATGCCAAAAGCATGTGTTTCCCCTCTGCCTGCCCTCAGACTCACAGATGTAAGTATTACTGTGGTTTCCTAAGAGGAGAAAATGGTTAAACGTTCCAGGTGGTCTCTGCCAAGAAGCACACACAGCCAGAGGGGCAAGTACTCAGTAGGCCCAGCGGGGGCAGCAGACAGAGGGGTGGGGACAGTTGGGATTTCTTGGAAAAGGCCGAAGCGTGAAATAACTCAATTGACTTCAACCCAAAAGCAAGTAAACGCTGTTCTTGCAAGAAAAAAATTGAAGAAGGTACATGCCAAGGCTTAGAAAATAAAGTATACTTCAGGTTTACCGGAGGAAGCCGCATAATGATGCTGAATTTTAGTTTTTCATTTTTCTCTGTATTGTCCAGATCTACAAGAAAGTTGGAAATTGGCAAACAAAATAAAACAAAACAAAACAGAAATCTCCGTTTTAATACCTGAGCAAGCTAATACTTCAGTGCTTCATCCTGATAACACATGTCCTAACCTTGTTTTCAAGACAAGTCTAACAACGCTATGAAAATATTAGTTTGTGTCTCTATGAATAAAAAAGGGATTTCTTAATGAAGTCACTGCTACATATCATGGAACAGGGTTCTGAAACAGGCTGCCAGTCACAAAAGCAATTTTGCTAACTTAAAACAGAAGGCACCTTAAGGAATGGCAAATACTTCAATATATATTAACAAAACTCATCTATAAAATACCACAGTCGAATAATTTAATAGTCATTATACTACAGACCTTTTTTCAAGTTCAAATTCCCATAGGTACTGTATCTCTCATTTTTCCTTGCATTCCAAGTCTTACTTTGAAAGGACAGAGTTAATCAGCTGAAAGCAAGCCATTGCCTGAGATTTTTCTTGAGAAACAAGCCTTCAGTCTCCTATACTCAAGTACTCTCATGTACAGAAAAGGGATCTAATAATTGTGTGTGGATTGAGAAGCCCTTGAAGGGCTAAGGCACACTGGCCCAAGGATGGTTACGGGAAACGAACTGTACTCAGCAGGCCCAGCTGTGGAATCATGGAGCCCGTCTTCAGCTACAGACTGAAGGCAGAACATTAAACTGTGTGTGGGCCCTTCTGAGTGTGGCAGGGCCTGGAATGACCACACAGCCGCACACCCACAAAGGCAGCCCTGGGGGTGCTGGGGCTGGGATGAGGCAAACTCAGAGGCCTTACCTTTCATGAGCCTTGTGACAGCTGCTTCTGTGAGAAGTAACACTCCATGATCAATGTAATGCAACAGGTTATGCAAAGGCAGACAGCGGACGCCAAGGATCATGTGCAGAGTGTGAAAACCTGGGAAGAGAGATCCAGGATGATAAACACAGTCAGTCAGCATCTCCAGTCTCCCAGAGGAAATGAATCTGGTGATGGCAATAAAGCACTCAGCTCCCTGCTTGGTGCCCAGAGTCAAATAAATGCTTCTTGAAGACCCTTGAAGATAAGGTCCAAGGTGTATAGAAAGTGATACAGTCATATATATATATGAATTAACAAAAGCAGCTCCCATCTTTTGATGGGGAGCTCAGGGTTTATAATATAAATGGCATTATTTTGAGAGAGGGATAACTTAGGTATGGCATTGGGTTTTTTTTTCTTTTTGCAGCTTGAGGCAGTTGTAAAATAATGTAGCATTTTGTAACTGTGTATTCTATAGTGTTTTTTTTATTTGGTGAAATTTTAACTGTTAATGTTTATGGCATTGTGCTTTGTACCATTTATTAAATAAAAATTTTAAAAAAAAGGTCCAAGGTTCCTTCTTTGTATTATAACAACTAAGTATGGTATATAGTAAGTTCCTAATAAACATGTATTCCCTCCACCTTGTATGTCTTCCTAGGCCAAAGTGAAGAAGAGTGCATAAAAATGGACTTTTTTTTATACAGCTCTTTTATGTAGTTTTTTTATACTTTTAATAGGTCTATAATTCTATGGTAAAATTGCAAAATAGAAAAATTAAAAGAAGAGCTTCAAACTCCACATGCCCTGATGGCCAGGGACCATTTTGTTGAAGGGGAAAATATTTGGACCAGAAGGGAATGCTTTTTATGACTAAACTCTGGGTATGCCCTGGAGAAAGGCTTTTGGGGTCTACTTGAACTAAATCATAGAAAAGAAAAACTAAAATGATATGGTTATATAGCAAATCTATAGGAAATAGTAAGAAGGCACTCTCAAATCTAAGTCTCATGGGCAGGGCTACCCTAGTTCTCACAAAGCTAGAGCTCTAAGTCCACTATTAACACTAACCCAGACACACAACATCCATGGGAGAAGAAGATATCAGACTGGAAGAGAAACAGAAAAGCCCTCTTGGATGTCAGGTGAGAGGTGCTTTGAAGGGTTGATGCCACTCCTGAGAGTAGAAATGATGTGAGAGAACGTACAGACTGGAGAAGCAGCAAAAGCCATGTGGGTCTGGGTAAACAGAGGCCAGAATCGTGCTTTGCTGCTTACTAGCTACAGGTAACTAAGCCTTCGCGGTGTCTGTCTCTCCATCCATCAAACAGAATCACCAGCACCTTTCCTGCAGGGCTGCTGTGAGGACTCGAGCTAGGTCTATGAAGAGCCTGGCACATGGTACGACAACGGTGACTGATACCAGACGTGTACTGAGGTCTTTCATCCATGTACAGGCTCACTTGATTCTCATATAACACCATGGGATGGGTACTACTCACTCCTTATTTTATAAATTGGGAAGCCAAGATTCACAGGAGCTAAGAAACCTTCCCAGGATCATACAAATAGGAAGTGGCAGAGCTGACATTTGAACCCAGGCTGTAGCATTTTAGTCTAGGCTTTTAACCGTGCTATCTTGCCTCAATAACTGGTATTAACGGAATAATATGAACAAAGGCTCAAAGGCGAGAAAGCATGTGGCACATTCAGGAAAGAGTAAACAATCCAGTTGGGTTAGAACAGGTGTGTAAGAGGAAAGGTGGGAGAGAAGGCTGGAAAGGTTAATTTATTCAACAAACAGGCAAAGGGACTGGGTGTGCAGTGATGAGAACAGACATGTCTGCTGCTCCCATCCACTTTCCAGTCTAAGAGGAAGACTGACAATCAAATAATCACAAAATAAACATACACTTTTTTAATGACCAGTTCTACGAAGGAAAAGTAAAGGGTGCTCTGAATGTAGGTGTCAGGGATTGAATGCTGAATGACAGCAAGGAATCGATCATTTAGTAAACTCTGGGGAGGCACTGGAAGCTTTTGGGCAGGATGGTTGGAGGTTCTGAATTTTACTTTCGGAGTATTAACATAGCAACAGGCAAAGAATGGGCTTCCCTGATGGCTCAGTAGGTAAAGAATCTGCCTGCAGTGCAGGAGACACAGAAGATGGGGGTTCTCTCCCTGGGTCAGGAAGATCCCCTAGAGAAGGAAATGTCAACCCACTCCAGTGTTCTTGCTTGGGAAATTCCATGGACAGAGGAGCCTGGTGGACTACAGTCCATGGGGCCACAAAGAGTCAGACACAAGTGGGAGACTAAGCACACTCTCTGCAGGCAAAGAATGGACAGGAGTGACAGTTTGCTACCAGGGGAATGAAGGCCTGCTGGGAGGCCAGTGCATGGACCTGTGCAGGAGGGATCGCGGACACTGATAGTGACAGGGAGGGAGGGGACTGGAGGCCAATGTGATATGAACTGGCTTGGAAACTGATTAGATGGGGTGGGGAACGACGAAGATTCATTGCCTAGCCTGAAAGGCACACATGACAAAGACATGATGGCCAAAGACAGCTGGGACTTGGATTCAGAGAGGTCGTAGAGCTTCTTTCTCCAAGCACATGAATCCCACGAGCAGAGGGAGACTTGAGTACCATGTTCTGGCAACACTGAGGGTCAGAGAAAGTTCAGACTCTGCCCTCGAGCAAATGTTAATGGGCCAACAATGGGATGAATCTTCCAAATGCCCTGATTCAAAAAAAAAAAAAGATTCTACTAGCTAATTAACAACATGAGATTTTTCAAATGGATTTGGACAGTCTTCCCCAGATTAAAAAAGTTATGAGATTATTTCTGAAAAAGAGTTTATAATAGGCTACTGATCTTATAGTTCTCTGGATTCAAAATCCCTCTCTAGCCCCACATCCATGTCCTAAAGATCCCTCATGCCCTTTCATCCTCTTTCCCAAGGTCACAGTGCCAAATTCAACAGCCTGTTCTTGGCTTCCTCTCAGCATGTCAGCTTTAAGCAACAGAGCAAACTGGGCAGAAGTAGACATCAGTTCCAAAAGAGAGAGTTCTTCTACCAGCCAACTCTAGTACTCATCCTTTAGGACTCTGGGCCTTCTCCAGGCAGTAAGGGGAACACAGGTCCCTTTTAAATTGTAAATGCTCCAGCTCTAAACTATGACTTCCCTTCTGTGGTCCCCATTCACTTTTTTATCTTTAATTCCAGTTACAAGTTCCTGTACTTGGAACTCAAACAGTTCTCATTAGTCCAGGGGGCCTGAAAAGCAAGCTCATTTACATATGAACACAAAAAAATAACCTGCATTTACACACACACACACAATCCAGTGCCATTTCATATTAGAAAAACATTTCAGAAAAATAAAGTAAGAGAAACTGCTCTTCCTTACTTGATCCATGGACACCAGCCATTTAAGTCTTACTCGTAATAATTCTCAGTCACTATGGGTAACGTTTTTCTGTTTTCTGTCTTTATCCATCTCTGTGAAGAAATGCAATGCTCCGTAGAAAGTGGATTTTTATGATCTCCCAGATAGAATATTATCCCCAGTGAGTCAGTTTTATTTATTTCTAAAAGGAGCTTAGATATCCATGGTGAACATTCTTCTACCAGGTCTATTGTGTTAAAGACAAGCATTTAAGAATTTAAGCCAGAAAACCATACATAACTTTCATGAAATCCTTTCATTCTTTCTAGAGGGTACTTCACAATTCATATTCCATTTAAAACCTATCATTCTTCTCATGAACCGTCACTTTCAGATCCCTGCAAAGTCACAAGAAACTCCTTTTGTGCCTCTACTACAAGCAGATCTTGTAAGATAAGGTGTATGGATAGAGAAAGTATAATGGATTCCAGACTGTATCAGATACTTCACAAATGCCGAGAAGCTGAGATGTGCTATGGGGATTTTCTGCTACCATAAATAGCTAATGTTTCAATATCAACTAATTCAACTGGAATATAAAATTCAAGAGGAATATAAAATTCAAGAGGCAGCACAGAATAGTAGTTAGAAGCATAGATTTTAGAGCCAAACTCCCTGGATTTGAGCACTGCTCTGTTGCTTAATAGCTATGTGACTTTAGGCAAGTTACTTCCTTTCTGTGCCTCAATTTCACCATCTATAAAATGGGAATAATATTAAATGGAACTGTATGAAAGTGCCTTTGTTGGTCAAAAGCTGATTGTATAGAAATAATTTAATGTGGTTCAATTTAAGTTCTTATCACTTAGCATCATTATGAAAATTAAATGTGCTAATTTATGTAAAGTACTTAAAACAGTACCTGGCACAAAAATGGGTACCGTATACAGTCAGTGGAAAATGAATGGACAAAGGAGCAAATTAATGAGGAATGGATGGATAGATGTATATGAAAGAACAAATTAAATAAAATTGGCTAATATATATTACATAGTGATAGCTACCATAAGCTTAAAATTCATCAGAACTTAAACATATTCAGCATAAGTTAAGCAGTTTAGAGCAAACAGGAGCTTATTTGTTTCTTAAAATGAATATTGATTTGTATGCATATTTGCCCTAGCAGACTTTTGTTAATTTTTGGAACTGCTCTAATTACCAGCCCAGTACCTGGCATGTAATTGCTCAACAAATGTTTGTTGATTGAATTAAAAAAACAACCAATTAAATGAATGATTGCAGACACACGTGCCAAGAGTGTTTTGAGACCTGATTTGGTCCTGTTTCAAAATCCCAAGGGAAGTTTTCAGTTTCCAAGGAACACATAAGAATCAACTCAATTTTTGAAACACAGCCAGGTCCACTTCCTTCTGAGTGTTAATTTTCTTGATTAGATAAACTAGGCCTGGAGACACCAACGAAAGTTTCCCACTGGTTCAAAATATCCTAGACAGTTGCAAGGGGACCAGATTTGGCCCCCTAAAGTTGGTGACAAGCTACAGTACAGTTTAATAATCAGAAGAGAGTTTCTGGTTAACCATAGCTCCCTCGTCCATAGGGCCTTGAATCCAGGTAATAGTTACTGACACTCAAGAAGAGGGAGCAGGAGGCCGTAAATCCTCCCCCAGGAAAGAGGAGATGGATTACATCACTGCAGTCTGCACCCTCCTAAAAGATTTCTCCCATTTCCCCTGCCCAGTACTTCATCTTTCCAGAAAGGAACAGTAGCTGACTCCAAGCTTCCCACATCTACTGAGAAAGCATGCACCAGCAAGTTTCCACAGAAGTTAGACTTGGCTATTCTCTTGGCCTTCTTCAATCTGCTCTTTAAAATATACAAGGTGGACTTCCCTAGTGGTACAGTGGCTAGGACTCTGTGTGCTCCCAATACAGGGGGCCTGAGTTCTATCCCCAGTCAGGGAACTAGATCCCAAATGCCCCAACTAAAGATCAGGTGTGCTGCAACTAAAGATCGCATGCGTTACAACTGAGACTTGTTGCAGCCAAATAAATATTAAAAAAAAAAAAAATCAGAGGAGATGTGATCAGGAGAGACGAACCTCCAACCCATCTCTTACAGTGACATGAGACCAAAAATTTCTCAGACTCAGGAGGTCTCATTCTTAAAACTCATAATGTGCCAAAGTCCAGAAGAAAGAACATATTTATTACAACAACAACAACAAAAAGCCAAGACTTACCAGGAGGCAGGGGTAAAAACAAAGTGTTAGTAGCTTCCAAAATCCTGGTCATGATGTGAAAGACCGCAAATTCAGCAGCACTCGCCTGTCTATTGCTGCAGGTCAAAGAACAAAGCAGCAATTCAGCCAAGCAGCTCATTTCCAAAACCCCATTTGCACATAAGCAGCGGCTCTGAGTGCCACGTGCAGATGAAATTTATGCTATCCGTGAAAGGCAATACCCTATGGGAAGCTTCACAGATATGATGATGACCATTGTTGTAATAATGTCTAGAATCTAACGAGACGCTAGGCACATAAATGACAAATTGCGTTGACTCAAACTCCCCTTTTTGGCAGTACTGAGCTTATGAGCCCCTCCCTCCCCACCAAGCATATACCAAAGAGAGAGGATGGGTGAAGCAGCAGGGACATAACTTTAACTAGGAACTAGGATGGATGGTGTAAGAACTTGTGAAAGTTACCTTCATCTACTAAGTTTAATCAAGGCTTTGCTAATACTGGCAGCAGAGTTGTTTAGCATTTTGTACACCAGAATAAAACACAGCAAGAAATACTTGCGTACAAGTGGAGAGCCCAGGGGTGAAGATTATGTTTCCTCCAACTGGCTTCCAGTATTTGGCAAATGAGATCCAGCTAGAGGGTAAAGAGAGTCTGTTAACCTCCGTTCACACCCTTTCCCCTCAGGAGCCCCTACAGCTCTGCTTCCATAGCTCTAACAGGCACATTCAAGGCAGCTGGCATTCAGGGCAGCTGGCATTCAGGCTGTGCCTGGACATAGAACCAGCCTTTCAGAGGTCAATTCTGAAGCACTGGAATTCAAAATGGAAAGACTGAAAATGTGCAGCCACATCTAACAGAGCATCCACTGTCATCGTGGGTAGTGCCCCAGCTGGGCTTCCCCACCACTAACCGGCCCCACCACTCACAACACAGGCCCTCAATCACAGGCCTTTGTCCATCAGTGAAGGTCAAGCGCAACAGGGTTTTGCCTCAGGCCTGTTATGTGACAAGGGTGACACGGTAGACAGCTAACAGAGGAAAGGCAATTTTGAACAGAATGGAGGTCCTAAGCATGGATTGTGAAGTAAAACTAGTTTCAAGTCAAGTTCTGTATTTTACTAGCTTGTCAGCAATACAACAGTATTCAAGGAATTGTTATCAGGACCATAAATCTATGCACTGCACATGTAGGCAAAGGACAGGGAGCAAAATTAGGAACAGTTTCCATACGAGCACAGACAGACACTATTCTCAATGATATAGATTCTCAGTTTCTCCCTGGCTGAAATCATGTAAGATAACACACAAGCAATATAATCAGGTTCTGCAGCAACTTCCCAGGATTTATTTTAAAGGCTATCCAGTCACCCTCCTAGAAGGGGACTGGGAGACGCAGATGTTTGCTTCTGGGCAGGGCAAGCAGCTTTGGCATCAGTCAGTGACTGCTGGGTTGAAAAGGCAGGGGGCACCAAGTCTCAGTTTTCTGAGACTACATTGCTACCATTTCTGGTCCTATTAGTTCTAGGAGCTGTTAGCACAAACTAGTGTCACATTTTTTTTTTTTTTAATATGATTAACTAAAGGGAAGACTGATGCTTGAAGAAAAACCCTAACACTCTGGAAGAGGACGTTTAAAGTCAACAGAAAGAAAGATGATACATGATATGATAAATCACTGTGCATTATGAAAGGACTAAGAAGGGGGCTTCCCTGGTGGCTCAATGGTAAAGAATCTGCTGCCGGTGCAGAAGACACAGGTTCGATCGCTGGTCCAGAAGGATCCCACATGCTGCACAGCAACTAAACCCGTATGCCACAACTATTGAGCCTGTGCTCTAGAGCCTGGGGATAGCAACTGTTGAACCTACACACTGTAACTACTGAAGCCCATGCACCCTTGAGCCTGCATTTTGCAACAAGAAGTTACCAAAATGAGACGCTTATACCCTGCAACAAAGGGTAGCCCCCACTTGGCGCAATTAGAGAAAAACTTGCACAGCAATGAAGACCCAGCACAACCAAAAATAAATAAACAAAAAAAATTTTTTTAAAAAAGGACAGTGAAATAAAGTCAGTATCAACATAAGAAAGATCAGTAACACATTTGTAAAGTGAGTTCCTTTTCTATCGCAAAGAATTATTATTTAAGAAAGTTCCAATGCCCTGCTTGTACACATTAGTATATGCAAATACCAACCTCTCCTAATATATTAAAAACTATAAAAGTCAAACTTTGCTGTAGAAATTCAAATATATCATTTAAAAACAGATACTAGTGACTGCAATAAAAGGGGAAAACTATAAAAACTGAACATGAAATTAAATCAGGGCCATATCCAATAAATTAAATCTTCTGGAGTTCAATGCAAAAATATTTGTTCATATTTACACACTAGTCCTATCCAAACTAGAGAAATGGAGTATTGGAGTTTTTTTTTTTCTCTTTCTTTATATTTAAATACTTAAAAATTTTTAATCTATCATATTATTTCTAGATTCTAAGTAGGGTCAGGCCTCAGTTCCACATGCATTTTGAAAGATACCAAGACAGGCTCAAATTTCAATCCAGCCTCATCATTTATGTTTACACAAGGACCAGTGTTATTAAGTTTGATCACACAATTTCAATGAGTGGCTACTCGGTAAATGAGCTGCCAATCTCACCTGTAGATTCTAATGTGGTAGTATTTATATAACTGAGCTGGAATCTTGCCTAATTTGGCTGTTGGAGCTAATTAAGGATTGAAGTTCAAGTTCTCTCATGTATGCATAAACCTCCATGTACAGAAATTACTACCTACAGTTTAACAAGGAGCTAGAAAATGCCAAGATGACATGAACATTTGGCACCCATGCTGAATTCATCACTGTTCCATGCATACGTAAACATATATATGCACTGTTCCATAAGCATATATAACCACTACTGGAAGGGAAAAATAAACCACTTCCAAGGCCATGTCCTCCTTGTTTTTTTGTTCTTTTTCCCCCTTCTTCAATCTAAAGCATCATATATAAAGGTGTGAGGACAGGAGAGATCCAAAATCCTAATATGAAAAACATACTGAACCACTGGAAACTATACACCAGGGGACCAAGGAGATGGGTTGGGGGAGGGGTGCATGGGTAGAGAAGATAAAGCAAAACCAACCAGTTTCGAAACGTAGTCCAGAACCATCTGTTCAATTTTTTTCTTCTCTACACCCTGTAGATGTCTCAAAAGATGGTCTCTTAGTTCAGACACCATCTGAAAACAGAATGTAGATAAGTCACAACCTACCCACTCATACCTGCAACTGGTTTGAATTCATTTATTAACATTCACTATCAATATGAAAAATATTGGACCTGAAGATCCCACTAGCAGAAATGTATAACCCATGATTTTCCTTTAATGGGCATAAATCAGGTGGCACTACCATTTTCCTCAAGAGGAATGACTTATGGTACACCCAAAGCCCGGTGAGCAGCTGAGAGTCAGGCTGCCAGTCCTGTTAAGAATTCTCCAACGTAGCCAGTGAAGTTAGCCAGTGGAAATCACCAGGCTCAGTAGTCAAAAGCTTTGGGATCTACCAAAGGATTGAAGTCTTCCTGGCTCTGGAGAACTAACAGGAGCAACTCTAAACATGGAAAGTCTATGCTAATGGGAAGGAACAGGGTTTGGATGTTTGGAAGGACAGAGGCTGGAATAAAAAGGAAATGTCCCAGGTACCTCCCTCTGCACAATGGCTAAAACAATTCCACGCAGTGCCCTGACATGCAAAGGTATGGAAAAATTTATTCAAATGCCTCCAAATGGGCTTGCTTCTATAGCCGCACTGTTAGGTCCATTCCTGGGGCTCCCCAATTAGTGCAGCATTCCCAGCTTTTTGCTTTTCTCTTACCTTCTACCTTTTCTTGTCTCTTTTGTCTAAATGCCTTGCTTAGCAACAGATCCTCTTGGCTAGAGAAATCTTTGTACCAATAAACACCATGGGAATTGTACAACTGACAACACACACACATGTATATATGTATCTTCTATTAATATCTAAACAGATTTACAACAGACACCCTAGGCAAAACTAAGCCCATGGCATCCTGGGCCAAGACAGAGTGGTATATAATTTCAGTCTCCTGCATGTATTAAATGATTAAGCTTTTTTAAAAAAACATTATCTTTTTCTGCATAAAATATGATGCATATTCTTGTCATTTAATTTTTCTATAATAATCATATATATGAAAACTTACATTGCTCATAATCCTACCATTTACATTAACATTTCAGTATTTTTACTTTCCTTTTTTCCAGTGTGTATAGTCATTCTAATATTTTACAAACTGCTTTTTTATTTAATAGTTTGTCATTAAATATTCTTTATCACACTAGTTAAATAGTTGTACAGTAACCAATTTTATAAAAAAATACTATAATTGAACTATTTATTCCCTTCATATACGCATGGAATATTTATTACTATTAATAATACCACCAAAAAATCTGTATACAAGGGTTGTTTGTCATATCCTTGATTATTTTGTCAGGCTAAATTCCTAGAAATGGAATTTCTTGGGTCCTGTACTTAGACTTACAGAAATACTGCTGAAATGCCTTCTACTGAGGTTATATTAATACTAATTTCAAATTCCATTGCATGAGACTGTCAAATCCCCCATACTCTGACCCTTCCTAATATAATTTTTAATTTTTGTCAATTTGATAGGCAGAAACAAACAAAAAACTACTTATTCTGTTTGTCATTTGGTTATAGCAATGTTAAGTATTGTTTTTCTTTCTCTGCCCCAACTCGAGATATTTTCAGCCTAAATTAACTTTTGAAAATTCACTGGTAACAGTATTTGTCCATTTCCTTTCTGGTATATTGTTCTCTTACTGATTTATAAGCTTTATTTATATGCCAAATGCTATCCTTTAATCACATTATGTGGCAAATATTTTTTTCTAAATATTATTGCTTGCCTTTTTGTTGTTCTGTTTCAAGATTTCAATCAATCTTCTCCAATATGTTTACATTCAATAATACACTTGAAAAGCTTTCTCAGTATTATTTAATTGCCTACTTATTTTATTCAAGTTATTAAGTTTAATTTTTTATATTTACATGTTAATTTTATTTAAATAATATATACATTATACTAATTTTTATATTAGATTCCTTAATCTGATATTTCTATGGTATAAAGTGATATTTGGGGTGGGAAAAACCTAATTTAATTGACTTTTCAAAATTGTCAACCACTGATTGATCAACTGACTAAAAATTATTTCTTTTCACATTTATTTTTAAATATTTCATTTATCATTCACCAAATATTCAAAATTAAATCATAATTTCCTATCTTTGTGTTAGTGCCATATTTTTCCAATTATTGCAGATTAAAAGCACATTTAGGTATCTTGTAATGTTGGTCCCACTCTTTCTTATTTTGTTAAGTGAGTCACTTAGTCAATTGTCAGAAATTTCATTGGCTTTTTGTTTGTAATTTCATTAAAGCTAGATGCTAAGGATTTGGAAATTATATACTGTTTTTCACCATCTTTTCCAACTGGTTAATTCTAATAAAATGAAAATAAATATAGCATTGTCAGCTTACTAACTTACATTATTATTTTTATTCTTTATTTTTAAAATTTTATTATTTTCCATTTTCCCAGTTGATTATTTTGTTGTTTCATTAGACAATTATACCATCTCCTTTTACTCTTTTTTCTTCTTTCATTGGCTAGAATTTTTAGAATAATGTAAAATTTTAGTGAAAATAGGAAGTATACTTAGCTTCTTTCTGATTTTAATAGGAATGCCTCCAAAGTGAGATTAAGAAGGATGCTGGCTACTAGTATTAGACTAAACTTTGTTTAAAATTCCAAGAGTGGAATTATACTTTCATCAACTTTTAGCACTCATAGAATCATTTTTGCCTCTTGGACTCAGTGATATGATGAACTACATTAATATATTTTCTAATATTAAGCCTTCCTGGAAACAAGCCCATGTGGCCAAGTTGTATTTTCAAACAGCGTATTGGAAAGTATTTTAATTAAGCTTGTGGTATCTATATTCAGAAGTAAAAGTGGTCATTGTCAGACTCTGGCTTAAAGATCATGCTTTTTAAAGTGAGTATAAAGCTTCCCATCTTTCTTCAAAAATATTTTACATAATATGAGAATAATCTGGTTTTTAAAAGTTTGAAAGAACTAACTCATTAGATAACTTGGGGCCTTTTTTTTGAGATAATCTTTGACATTTTTTCCAAATTATTTTATGGTTATTATACTTTCAGGTTTTCTATTTCTCCTTGGCTCAAGTTTGTAATTTCTATTTGCCAAGGAAACATTGTTTAACTAGAATTTTTAAGTGTATGGCTATGTATTTACACATATTTTTCTCATATTTTTAAACTAGCCTTATCTAAGGTAATAGATTATCCCATTCCTAGGCCTGCACAGCATTAAAATATTTTATTAAATTTTTTTAAATTAATTTTTCAGTTAAAGATGTTTTTCAGATTTAGATGTTTAACTAGTTGTGTTTTTTTTTAAGATTTTGGATTTATTTGCTAATTCTGCTCTTCAATTAATTTATTTTGCTTTACATCTTTGATCTTCCTAGTGGTAAGACCTCTTGAGAAAGAATACTTTATTCCTTTGTATTTTAAACCCAAATACAAAGGCCACAGAGATGCTGGTCTTTCCTGTTTTAAATACTCTCAGTGCTATACATTTCTTTATGATGCTTTATAATTATACATTTATTGGGGTGACTGATTAATTTGTGTTATAAAGACCAAGAGGGTAGAAATCATATATGTGTTCCTTACTAGTGAACACACAGGGCCTACAGTGAGTGGATGGCAACAACCATGTGTTGACAGATAAAAAACAAGATCAGAATGAGAAATACAATCTAGCCCTCTCCCCTTTCCTTGGAGCTCACTGTTTGCCAGC
This sequence comes from Moschus berezovskii, assembly GCF_049115385.1. NCBI lineage: Eukaryota > Metazoa > Chordata > Mammalia > Artiodactyla > Moschidae > Moschus > Moschus berezovskii. Next base: position 51,711,621 of record NC_142462.1, on the reverse strand, counting down.
ACCAAACGTCCCACTTACCAGCCCGATAAGCAGCTGCTGGTGGTTGTCTTCCTCCTGGAAGAGGGGTGTTAATCTTGGCTCTGAAATTAAACGGAGCGATAGTCAAGCAGGGTGGTTTTTAGGAAATGACCAGAAGGAAGAGGCCTCAGTCTGGGCTTCCCTTCTCTGAGTCATTGGGAAAATATAACACTTTCCTGATGGGATGAAAACTTTTCAATCAGTGTGACCTTGTCCTACACGCTGCAACTTTTCACTCAGGTGATATGCAGGGAGCACTGTGAACCAGAGAGAGGCACAGCTTGAAAGAGAGAACACAAGGAACACATTCCCAACACCAGTGCCCTCTGGCTTCAGTTCTCTTCAATGTGAGACTTGTCACTGAGATCCTCTGCTTCACAGGAGACTAAACATCTCAGGTCCTCTCTTAAACCTAAGGAGTGACAAACCCAGGAAGGGGGACTGAGTGGAAGGATCAAGTGACTCCCTTCTTTCTGACTCCAGCTTGTAGTTTATAGAATTACTGAGGGGACCAGTCACCGCAGTCAATTACTGCGGCAAATAATAGCTGGCACAAGTTATTGGACTGAAAATGTAGTTAGACTGAGATGGAAAAATGGTATGTAAGGTTAAACCAAATGGCACTTTCTCCACCGTGATTTGCACTGTGCCAGCAAGGCTGGAGGGGCAGGCAAACGCTGTCTCTAGGAAGATCTCCTAGAGCACCTTCATGCCCCATCTTCCTCTGCTAGAACCCGAGTCACAGTGCCGGTCAATAGGTAGAACTGCCCTGGTCAGGGAGCTGAGGACTCCTTTCAGGAGGGCACAGATGCTTCTTGACCCCTTGGGATAGATCCTAACTGGATCCTACACAACCTTCATGATGAAAAATTCAAAACTAGAGCCCAGCAGTTTTCACGGTTGTCCCACAGTTCACAAAGAATGTTCACTTCTGACAGTGACTTTCTTCCAAGGAAACTAGCACAAACAAAGAATGTGAGAGGAAGCAGCGAGTTCTCTAAAGTGCATCAAGAGAGAATGACTAGTAACAGATGCAAATGTTCCTGAAGTACAGGAGCAGAAGCTCTAACCAGAGTGGGAGCAGAGGACACAGAAACCTCAGCCAGACCAGTCACACTTCCCATACTACAAATCCCTGAGCGACGCAAGAAGGGGAGCCTGCAAGCATGCTCACACCCCTGGCTGACTGATCCTGCCTGGGGTTGGTGGCAGAGCCCTGGCTTCAGGCCGGGACGACCTGTTCCCCCAGGGCTGCTCAGTGACTTCACTGCTCACGTGGGCTGTGTGCACAGCTGCAGGATGTGCAGCAAATCACTGTATAAAACAATTTCCATTAGGGTCACCCAGTGTATACCTAAACATCCAAGCCCATAAAACAACAGAAAAATAACAGCTTAAAAAAAAAAAAAGCGAGGCTGACTTTTAAGAGGTGTGAAAGAGTCCCACAGATAGCTAGCTGGAGAGAGAATAGCTCTAGGCCAAGGCAAGTACACCCTGCGAGTACAGTCAGCGAGCATGTTAATTAGATCAGTTCTACAGGGAAATAGGAGCAAAACCTACAGACAGGGAGTCCGACAGCAAAAGCACATTCAACAGCTGTTCCCAAAGGACCTGGTGCCAAGATAGACAAGGAAGAAACTGGGAGTCGCTCTGACAGGAAGATAGTAAAGGGTGTTGCCTTCACTGAGCTAGTGGAAGTGATTTCCCTGCCAACCCACAGTGGGAGGAAGAATGGTGTTACAAACAAACAACTGACTGAAATCCAGAAAGCCTTATTACAGGTATTTTCTTACCCAAATTCTTTGCTTCTAGGTTAGAAATCACCCTACAAGAAAAATTAGCCAATGTTATTCACACAGGAAACATTAATAATAAAAAAAAAAACCCACAATACCATACAAAGATATTGTCGTTTAAAAACCCATAAAACCACTGCAGAAACTGTTCTCAGGCTGCTGAAAACCTCAAAAACTTTAATCAACTTGGCAAAAGCCACATTAAGCAATTATAAAATCTCAAAACTCTTTAGTGCAAACAATGACGGTAATTTAGAACAATTGCAGCTCTCAGTTATTGGAAATAATGGGAACAGAAAATAGAACAGGGGTTGGAAGGGGGCCTATGCTTGCAGCACTCCAAGATGACTCACCTACTCAGAAAACATGCTTTCAAAATAAGAGCAGGTTCACCAGCCGACTAACTCTTATTTAAAATCAACCCACTACTTGTACCCCTCTAAAGTGCTCTATTAATAAGAGCTTTCATTACCACTTATTCCTTCTGAGTCATCCATCCCCAGGATGCAAATCTAAAAGGTTTAACACATAAACTTTTCCCACAAGAAACTCTAGCTCCAATCTCCAAAACAGGGCTCGGGTGGCTGCTAACAGCATCATCTCATTGAGAATATAACAAAAGTAATAAGCTACTTCCCTGAAAGGCAGCCAGCAAAGTAATTACAAAAGATAGCCATCTTACAGCTATAATAATCCTTCATTTTACTTACTTTATTGCATTATCAAGAATATTTCTCACATACACCGTAGACCTTCTTTTTCCTGTTTTCTAGGAGTGAAAATACATCAGAGGTATGGAAGGTGAAGGTTTTGTGGGTGACATTTTTCACATTAACGTCATAATACAATATAGTTAAGAGGTCAGAAAAAAAGGAGACTTTCTTTCAAGGTAATCATAACACCTAGATTCTTTAAAAATTGGCTTTAAAAAGCTTTATTCTGAAACTATTACAAGTTTTCAGGGAGCTGCAAGTCCAACTATATTTTATATATCAATACAATAACACTACAACTATATCCAACAATGCTGCAGAGAGAGCTCATATACTTCACCCAGTCTCTCCCAGTGTTCATATCTTATATAAACAACAATAGTACAATACCCAAATCAGCGAGCATACAGTTCTGTCATTTTATCACATGTATAGGTTCACATATGACAATGTACAACCATAATCCAGATACAGAACTGCTCTATCACCCCCAAGATCGCCCTTGTGTTACCCCTTTATAGGGGTCATATTCACTCTTTTGCTTTCAACCATTCCTAACCTGTCTGTGCTCAGTTGATCAGTCGTGTCTGACTCTCTGTCACTCTATGGACTGTAGCCCGCCAGGCTCCTCTGTCTATGGGATTTCCCAGGCAAGAATACTGGAATGGGTTGCCATTTCCTCCTCCAGGGGATCCTTCCCATCAAGGGATCAAACCCACGTCTCCTGCACTGGCAGGCGGATTCTTTACCACTAAGCCATCAGGGAAGCCCTCCCTAACTCCTAGCAACCACAAATTTGGGAACTTAGAGATTTTTTAAAATCACTTCTTAACTATGTAAGTAATGCAAGAAAACATCTGAGACTCAAATGTGAATCTCACTTCTACTCTGAATGTGTTTTGTGTCCCTTAACCTTTTTGCACTTTAATTTCCTCTTGAAGAGAAAAAGGTCACAGAAGCACCTTGGTCTGCCTACTGGGGACCAGCAGCACTAATGAACAGGGCCTGGCAATGGCAGAGAGTGCTGGACCGAAGCCAGCCTTATGACCTAAGGGCCTCACCTAACCTAATCTGCAGGGCTTCCTGCTCTCCTTTCAGGAACCCACACACACCTCTTCTGAGATCAGGTTGTGCCACTCTCTTCTGACCACGCTGTTGTTATAGTGTAAGTGTGGCTTGGAGTACTTAACATATTCCAGGTTGGAGTTCAGTTTTTCCCAGTAGCCCTTAAAGCTATGAATCTGTAAGAGACAAAAACATCAGTGGGCTCGAGAAGCAGGTCCTGTGGCCTGAACTACATAGCACAGCCCATGCAGGCCTTGCTACAAAGCTCTCATGAGGCAGCATTTCTGAGCAGATACTTCCCACAAGGGATGGCAGTCTTGTCCCGACAGGAATTCTAAAACAGACTCAAAGAGGCTTGCCTCCCTCCCTTTCTTTTCGAGCTCCTTTTACACACAGAGAGAGCTGCTCACTTCCCTAAACCAGTGTGACTCCCCCTGGGTGAGGGCTGAGCAGGGAAGCCTGCTTTGAACACATCAAGTCATTTCCTCCCCAGAGACCCATTCTGACTCAGGTTATATCAACAATGTCATGATTAGTAACAGAATGGTCACAAGATTTGGAGCACATGGAAGCATAGGCTTACTTTCCAGTTAAGTTTATTTACTTCCAAAGGGTCTTTTTCAAAACTCAAGAATCAGAAAGGTGAAGTGAACTCCTTTCACACTCAGTTGTCAACTACTTCAAAATGGAGTTAGCTGGCAACCATCCCCCTCTAGGTTTTTGACATACTGATATCACTGTACTAGCCCGAAGCAAAAAATATTCATTGTGTTCATTTTAAAATAAAATGCTATAGTAATACATTTTTAATGTTAAAGGATATCCTGACAAAAAATTGTTTTTGCAAATTAATGAAGACAGATTCATGACACCTATTATCTTGCCAAAATATATGCATTTATAAAAGATTTGACTGGGATCAAGGGTGCAATGTGTGGCCAGGAAAACAAAGTGAGCTTAATGCCTACAGTGGCAACAGACTTGGCTGTATTACAAGGGGAAAAAAAAGAGAACTTAAAAAAAAATGCCCCATCAAGAAAAATGCCCTTTGTTAAGTAATAGCACATCACCCAAATTTTTATTGAAAGCGCAGTCACAAGTGGCTTCAAATGGATACCGGTATCAGGAAAGTGAGTTACATAACAAAACGAACTTGCTATTTTAGAAGCTTGAAAGGCCTGTCCAGTCAACACCCATTTTCACAGAGACAGGAAGAGCTATGTCCAAGAAATTATTTCCAGAGGAAATCAGAAACTCTCCACCTGACCTATCTCTCTTTTCTTTCCTTGTCCATACATGGATAGTGAATATATCTTTGTCCACCATTTTGTCGCCTTTATATTGAAAGAACAATAATGAAAGCAAACCCTGTAGACAGCTGACAGAATTTGGACCCTGACAGGAAGTCGCTGCAGCTTTTCTCGCTGCAGCTATTCTACATCTGAGTTTAGGCAACTAGTGCCCAAAGCCATCAAATTAACTGGTGTTGTGGTGACATCTAGTGGTCAGTTGTACAATTAGTTCTGCCTGCTTTGCATTGGAGTCCCACTGCTCGGTCCACTCAACCTTGCCCGGGATGAGACGGGAGGAAAGAATGATGATGTCCTACCTGTGCAAGACCCTCTTCCCCTCAGGCCAAAGGCATCTTTCTGTCAGAAGACCCTATTTTCATTCTCACACTGCGGTTCCCAAGAAAAGATCTCTCCCGAACTACCTTCCTCTCACCCTCGCCCCATTAAAAAAAAAAATCCCTTTCCTCATAACCTTGTCTTAGTTGAGAATAAGCAGATAAAACAAGTCCAAGGGCATGCTTCAGAGGCGGTCCTGAGTCTAATGATTGTATGTAAAACAGAGTATTGTTCTTATGAGCACTTTTCTGGGATGAAGGTCTACAGTTTATATCAGTTTCAAAGGAATCCATAGCTTAAAATAGTTTAAAACTACTGAGGTAGAAGGAAACATTAAGTTTTAAAACAATAACTTACATTTAAATAAGGATAACCAGAAGCCCCAAAAACATTTTAATATTTGTAGGTCTATTTAATATGTGTAGGTCATTAAAGGAGGTCACTGGGCTGGATGTTATGATACAGATATTGAGAGAGCACAGTTAATGGCATATGTCACTACTTGGTATCTACTAGATACGGATGCAATTTTTTAAGCTATGAAAATTCACAAAGATCATTACTCAGTCATATCCAACTCTTTGCGATCCCATGGACTGTAGCCTGCCACGCTCCTCTGTCCATGGGGATTCTCCAGGCAAGAATACTGGAGCAGGTTGCCATGCCCTCCTCCAGGGGATCTCCCCAACCCAGTATCGAACCCAGGTCTGAGCCACCATGGAAGCCCAAGAATACTAGAGTGGGTAACCTATCCTTTCTCCAGGGGATCTTCCCGACCCAGGAATCCAACGGTGTCTCCTGAACTGCAGGTGAATTCTTTACCAGCTGAGCTACCAGGGAAGCCCATTTGGAAGTTTGGGAAATAGATAAGACCCAGAAGATGAAAATGGATGCATAAGTGAAGGGTGAAGAGAGGATGTTACAGGTGCAGCTCCTATGAAATGAGCAAAGATTCAGACCATGGACAGAGCTTTAGAAAAAGTAGAGAAAACAACCCACAGCACTTCAATCTCTGCAGTGAAGATATCTGCCCCTAGGATATGACTGCCAACCTCAGTAACCACCTGGGTCCCATCTCCTAGACTCCTACTGGTGTGGGCTGTGACCTGGGCCCCGTGAGTTTTAGACATTCTCCAGGCAAGTCTACTGTTCAGCTTGGGCTGAGAACATGCTTGAGCACATCCAGGTCATGTCAGTCTCCTACCCACTCTCGAAGGTTTTCATCTACATCTCTGGCTTAAAGGCTGATGAAAAACCACCTGCCTGAAGACTTGCACTTGTGTTGTGACATAACAGGAGACAGGGTTAGAGAGGAGGTTCAATCTAACCTTCAAAGAATCTTCAAATGCCAAAGTAAACACCAGCACATTCCTTGACCCAGAGAGTAAAAGAAGCACCAAGGTAAAATGTCAGCTGTCGTTACATAACTTGGGGGGAAGAGGGCATGGGAGCTATACAATCACACCCTACCAGCCAACCTGGGAGCACAGAAAGACACTCCTCTGTCAGCCAGCATTTATGGCACTAGCTGAGTTCTAAGCACCATATTCATCAGGGACAACAGGAAAGGAAAAGCCACAACAATCTAAGAAGCACACTGCCAGCTTCTTGAAAAGAGCTTATAATGCTTTCAAATACACAAAAGTGCTTTATAAGAAAAAACCCATGAGTTTAGCTACTTCTGGGATACTCTGGTGTTAGAAGCCATCAGATCCTTAAGGAATGACCCAGGAGCATTTCCCTATACAAGGGACAGTTTTACATTTTGATTTTAAAGGAAGGAGAATTATTTCAAGTCTCTTCTTGAGAAATAATCTTAATTTGACTTTTAGGATGACGGGAAATAATTACCAAATGTAGCCCACCACAACTAATATTAATTGAACAAAAGGACTAAAGGGTTATATTAAGAGACTGTTTCCCATTTATGTGAGAAATAAATTTGATTTTTTTCTCTTTAAAAAACAATTACCAAGAAAGGAAAAAAACAAAAAACACTGTGGTACTTATTGGCTCATCTGCAAATTACTGCCAGGAAAAAAAAACATCTGCCTCTCATTTCTTAAAGGCCCTCTGGCTTAGAACCTACATCTGATGATTAACCAGCATCTTCTTTTACAAAAGAGGAAGCCAACTTTACCCTTCATGCCAGGGCTCAACTAGCAGAGGTAAAGCATAAAACTTGGCTCTTCAGTGGATACTATCTCAGTATCAGCTTTTACTTGCAGCCCAGAGAAACACAGTGGCCCACTACCTCCAGTATAAACAGAATAAAATAGAAACATCTATGTGTCCATAAAGCTAGCAAGGTACCATACTAAGCCAAGATGCTCTAAGCAGGGCCATCCATACAGAGGACAGTGACTTTAACTCCTGAGGCTTCCTGCCGGGAAGACCGCATGTTGTATGTGCAAATTCTTCTATTTACCAGTGGACTTTCTTCTTCCCAACATTTAGTAAAAATATCTCTCTTCTCTTCCCAGCTGGGTAGTACTCATGTAATTTTTAATGTAACTTCCTAAATATGGCTCTAAACTATTACATCTCATGATCAGCATGTATCGTGAGAAAGCCCACACTAAGATAGTTTCCTACTCTCAACCTTAAGAATTAAACATTATGTTCTCAACCAAACTCTGAACAAAAGCAGCACAGTTGAATGACTGGCAGAAGAGAAAGAAAAACAGGAATCCTTGATCAAGTCTGTTCCTCAATTTCAATATCTGGAAAGTAAACTGAAGGTACTCCCACCTCTACAGATAATGACAGGAATAAATTTTCCAGCCTGGTGTGCTGTCTCTAACAAGTTGTGTTTCTTTGGACCATTATAAAATTATGTTTCTACAATCTTAATTGAACTTGCCATAATTCTCTGCCTCTAAAAATACACTATATAGGAATAACTTGTGTTTCTTCTCTCCAACAGTCTATTCACAAAATTCTTCACTTCTGGTCACCAAATGTGCGTGTTTTTTCCTCCACATTCATCAATTCTCCAGTGCCAGCAAGATGTCCTACAATTATCCAGAGACAGTCTCAGACCCCACAGGTTGAAGACTCAGTCCCACAAGGCTGCCCCCCGCTTTTCAAATGCTAATCTCAAGTCCAGGTCGCTACCTGTGATTCTGACCAACTGCCTATCAATCCGAGGTTCCCAGCGCCCCCTTCATGGGTTCTGAACTCAGGAATACCGTTTACTTCCTATATGCCAGTTGATCATAAATGGATACAACTCAGTAATAGCCAGACTGAAGAGATGCGTAGGGCAGGAATGGGCTCTGAGCTTCCATGTCCTCTTCGGGTGCACCACCCCCACTCCTGCACCTCCATATATTCATCCAACCCATTAAAACTCTGAAACCTTTCAACTAGGGTTCTTTATGAAGGCTCCATCACACAGATACAATTGATTAAACCATTGGTCATCGGTGGCTGAACTCTATCTCTAGCCACTCTAGCCCTGGAAAGTGGTGTTGGTAAAGGGCTGAAAGGGCCAACCTTCTAATCACATGGTCGGTTCTACTGGCAACCAGCTCCACCCTTAGGTGCTTTCCAAAAGTAACTTCATTGACAAACTCAGGTGTGGCTGAAAGGGGCTTGTTAGGAATAATAAGACCTTCTTTTCACCTTTGTGCTCTGCAGCTATTTCAGGAACTGGAACACTAAACATTATAACAAAAGATCTCCCTATAGTTCTTATCACTTAGGAAATCACAAAGATTTTAGGAGTTCTGTGCCAGGAATCATGGAAGAAGATGAAATATATATTTCCAGTTACATCACAAGATTGCATATGTACAAACTAAACTTTGGAAAGTCAATATCTCACACATAACCATTTGACATTTCTGGTAATACTACACTTGTCAAAGCAACAATTCTCATTTTTAAAAACTGTAAGTTGTTGTGCTGTGATTGTGTTGACACCTTGAATCGCTAAGAAAACTTTTCTTCAAGTGATGGTGGCCATCTGCACTGGAAGGGTCAAGGAAAAAGCTGTCTTTTGTGCCTCACTAAAAGCTTTATTTGTCAATCTGATCACACGGACCACAGCCTTGTGTAACTCAATGAAACTAAGCCATGCTGTGTGGGGCCACCCAAGACGGGCGGGTCATGGTGGAGAGGTCTGACAGAATGTGGTCCACTGGAGAAGGGAATGGCAAACCACTTCAGTATTCTTGCCTTGAGAACCCCAGGAACAGTATGAAGAGGCAAAATGATAGGATACTAAATGAGGAATTCCCCAGGTCGGTAAGTGCCCAATATGCTACTGGAGATCAGTGGAGAAATAACTCCAGAAAGAATGAAGGAATGGAGCCAAAGCAAAAACAATACTGTGGATGTGGTGATAGAAGCAAGGTCTGATGCCATAAAGAGCAATATTGCATAGGAACCTGGAATGTTAGGTCCATGAATCAAGGCAAATTGGAAGTGGTCAAACAGGAGATGGCAAGAATGAACGCAGACATTCTAGGAATAAGTGAACTAAAATGGACTGGAATAGGTGAATTTAACTCAGATGACCATTATATCTACTACTGTGGGCAGGAATCCCTTAGAAGAAATGGAGTAGCCATCGGGTCAACAAAAGAGTCCGAAATGCAGTACTTGGATGCAATCTCAAACACAACAAAATGATCTCTGTTCATTTCCAAGGCAAACCATTCAGTGTGACAGTAATCCAAGCCTATGCCCCAACCAGTAACGTTGAAGAAGCTGAACTGAACAGTTCTATGAAGACCTACAAGACCTTTTAGAACTAACACCCAAAATAGATAGCCTTTTCATTATAGGGGACTGGAATGCAAAAGTAGGAAGTCAAGAAACACCTGGAGTAACAGGCAAATTGGCCTTAGAGTACAGAATGAAGCAGGGCAAAGGCTAATAGAGTTTTGCCAAGAGAAAGCACTGGTCATAGCAAACACCATCTTTCAACAACACAAGAGAAGACTCTACACATGCACATCACCAGATGGTCAACACCAAAATCAGATTGATTATATTCTTTGCAGCTAAGGATGGAGAAGCTCTATACAGTTAGCAAAAACAAGACTGGGAACTGACTGTGGCTCAGATCATGAACTCCTTATTGCCAAATTCAGACTGAAATTGAAGAAAGTAGGGAAAACCACTCAACCATTCAGATATGACCTAAATCAAATCCCTTATGATTATACAGTGGAAGTGAGAAATAGATTTAAGGGACTAGATCTGATAGGCAGAGTGCCTGATGAACTATGGATGGAGGTTCATGACATTGTACAGGAGACAGAGATCTAGACCATCCCCATGGAAAAGAAATGCAAAAAAGCAAAATGGCTGTCTGGGGAGACCTTACAAATAGCGGTGAAAAGAAGAGAAGTGAAAAGCTAAGGAGAAAAGGAAAGATATAAGTATCTGAATGCAGAGTTCCAAAGAATAGCAAGGAGAGATAAGAAAGCCTTCCTCAGCGATCAATGCAAAGAAATAGAGGAAAACAACAGAATAGGAAAAACTAGAGATCTCTTCAAGAAAATCAGAGATACCAAGGGAACATTTCATGCAAAGATGGGCTCGATAAAGGACAGTAATGGTAGGGACCTAACAGAAGCAGAAGATATTAAGAAGATTGCCACGTAAGAAGTGAAGAGACTTCTGAAATTGAAAGCAATCTTCATCCCACAGGCAGCGAGGCTTTGGCAACCTCAAACCTACAGTTTCAAGGAACTGAATTCTGCCAAGTACCTGAATGAACTTGGAAGCAGATTCTTCCCTGGAGCTTCTAGTTGAGAGTCACAGTGAGGACAGGAAGACAGAATATTCTAGATCTGGAGAGTCCTGAAGTCTTTGTCATCAACTTCTCCATTGGCCACAGTGAAAAGATTCTCGAGTCCTCAGGCTTCCCTTGTGGCTCAGCTGGTAAAGAATCTGCCTGCAGTGTGGGAGACCTAAGTTCGATCCCTGGGTTGGGAAGATACCCTGGAGAAGGGAAAGGCTACCACTCCAATATTCTGGCCTGGAGAATTCAATGGACTATACAGTTCATTGGAGAAGGCAATGGCACCCCACTCCAGTACTCTTGCCTGGAAAATCCCATAGATGGAGGAGCCTGGTGGGCTGCAGTCCATGGGGTCGCTAAAAGTTCGACATGACTGAGCCACTTCATTTCACTTTTCATTTTCATGCATTGGAGAAGGAAATGGCAACCCACTCCAGTGTTCTTGCCTGGAGAATCCCAGGGATGGCAGAGCCTGGTGGGCTGCCGTCTGTAGGGTCGCACAGAGTTGGACACGACTGAAGTGACTTAGCAGCAGTAGCAGCAGCAGAGATCTCTTCGAGAAAATTAGAGACACCAAGGGAACATTTCATGCAAAGATGGGCTCGATAAACAACAGAAATGGTATGGACCTAACAGAAGCAAAAGATATTAAGAAGAGGTGGCAAGAATACACAGAAGAACTGTACAAAAAAGATCTTCATGACCAAGATAATCACGATGGTGTGATCACTCACCTAGAGCCAGACATCTTGGAATGTGAAGTCAAGTGGGCCTTAGAAAGCATCACTATGAACAAAGCTAGTGATGGAATTCCAGTTGAGCTATTTCAAATCCTGAAAGATGATGCTGTGAAAGTGCTGCACTCAATATGCCAGCAAATTTGGAAAACTCAGCAGTGGCCACAGGACTGGAAAAGGTCAGTTTTCATTCTAATCCCAAAGAAGGGCAATGCCAAAGAATGCTCAAACTACCGCACAACTGCACTCATCTCACACGCTAGTAAAATCATGCTCCAAATTCTCCAAGCCAGGCTTCAGCAATACGTGAACCATGAACTTCCAGATGTTCAAGCTGGTTTGAGAAAAAGCAGAGGAACCAGAGATCAAATTGGCAACATCCACTGGATCATGGAGAAAGCAAGAGAGTTCCAGAAAAACATCTATTTCTGCTTTATTGACTATGCCAAAGCCTTTGACTATGTGGATCACAATAAAATGTGGAAAATTCTGAAAGACATAGGAATACCAGACCACCTGACCTGCCTCTTGAGAAATAGTTAGAACTGCACATGGAACAACAGACTGATTCCATGTAGGAAAAGGAGTACGTCAAGGCTGTATATTGTCACCCTGTTTATTTAACTTATATGCAGAGTACATCATGAGAAACGCTGGGCTGGAAGAAGCACAAGCTGGAATCAAGATTGCTGGGAGAAATATCAATAACCTCAGATATGCAGATGACACCACCCTTATGGCAGAAAGTGAAGAGGAACTCAAAAGCCTCTTGATGAAAGTGAAAGAGGAGAGTGAAAAAGTTGGCTTGAAGCTCAGCATTCAGAAAACAAAGATCATGGCATCTGGTCCCCTCACTTCATGGGAAATAGATGGGGAAACAGTGTCAGACTTTATGTTTTGGGGCTCCAAAATCACTGCAGATGCTGACTGCAGCCCTTAAATTAAAAGACGCTTACTCCTTGGAAGGAAAGTTATGACCAACCTAGACAGCATATTAAAAAGCAGAGACATTACTTTGCCAACAAAGGTCTGTCTAGTCAAGGCTATGGTTTTTCCAGTGGTCATGTATGGATGTGAGAGTTGGACTGTGAAGAAAGCTGATCGCCGAAGAATTGATGCTTTTGAAGTGTGGTGTTGGAGAAGACTCTTGAGAGTCCCTTGGACTGCAAGGAGATCCAACTGTCCATTCTAAAAGAGATCAGTCCTGGGTGTTCATTGGAAGGACTGATGCTAAAGCTGAAACTCCAATCCTTTGACCACCTCATGCAGAGTCGACTCACTGGAAAAGACTCTGATTCTGGGAGGAATTGGGGGCGGGAGGAGAAGGGGACGACAGAGAATGAGATGGCTTGATGGCATCACCGACTCAATGGACGTGAGTTTGAGTGAACTCCGGGAGTTGGTGATGGACAGGGAGGCCTGGCATGCTGTGATTCATGGGGTTGCAAAGAGTTGGACACGACTGAGTGACTGAACTGACTGGAAAGCTTAATTATGTTCATTCTTTCCCCAATTAAAACAGTAATTTTTAATCAGTTTTTAAGTGTTTAAGAGAAGAAGCATAATCAAGTGAAAACCACTCTTTCTCCAATTGCTCAGGGGCATCCAGACCCCTGATGGACATTGCAGCAGCCCCCTCACTTGGAGTGGCCATAACTGGGAAAGGGTTTGAGGTCCTTCTCCTTCCCAGTCTCTGGGTCAGATAGTTAATAGTCACAACACAAATGGTTAAATTAAAGCCTTCCTTACTGTATAAAATGAAACTAAAGATGTCTGGCTTAAAAATACTTTAATAAAAATACTCCATTTCTCCATTCTTGATATTCAAGTAAGCTATTGTTTCTACTTATTTTTTTTAATTCTTACATGACTTCCTGTGTAAGGGATTAAATCATTCTTAGGAAGTACATTCTCGATGACGTTCCTTTTAAGATTTTAAGGCGCAGATCTTGTTTTAATATATTTTTTGTTTCATTTTTAAAAATAATTTTGGAAACCATTCTATAAAGGAAACCTTTTGTCTTTCAGATGATAAACTGGTATAAACCAATTAAATTCGATGTCCATATATTAAACATTTATAAAGTACTCCACTTCACACTAAAATTACTTGCACGAAGACCAGAAGGACAGTGCTCGTCTAGTTTCATTTTGTCCTTCCTTCTCCAGACTCTTTATCAGGGCAGTCATCTTACAAGCAAAATGGAAGCAAGTGTGCTCAGAGCAGACAGGGGTCCCTCAGGCCTCAAGGAAAATCCAGCAGCAAGCACACCTTCGAAAGGTAACTTGTGATTCAGGTTAAGGGTGATCAGAGCCAACTCCTATCAGTGAAGTTGCAAGAATGGTCACATAACGGGCCAGGGAGGGAGGAAAAGTAGTGGGGATATGCTACTACAACAAGATCCAGTGCAATATAATTGGACTGGGACCTGCGGTAGAAGTAGGTCAAAGGCAGCTGCTTATAGTGAGAGGTATTATGCAAGCAGAGACGGGGAAACAAATGAGAGTCGTGAGGGCCAAGTGTCTTGTGAACTGAAAGGTTCGATAAGTTATGGGGATGGGGGAGAGGGGCAGGAGCTGGCCAAACCAAACCCAGTACCATCTTCTCCTGAGTCCAAGGGCAAATCCCTCAGCATTCCTATGGCTTCCCTGATGGATCATGTTTGCATGGAAAGGACAGTGAAGAGATCTACAGTTCAAACTTGTCCTATGTAATACTTCTGACTCGTATATGAAAACATGTAGCGTCTTGGAAGAACTCCCAAGCATGTTTGGGAACAGTTAATGGGAAATAACTCTTTGCAGAGCCAAATGCTAAAGATAATTAGGGGAGAGTAGAAAAACGTGAGGAAAAGGCAAAGTGAATAACAAAGAAGGAAAAAATGAAATACATAAAAAAAAATTTATACACACACACACACACAAAGTTAGAGACTGCAAAAATAAGCTAGCTTGTTCCCAAGCAAAGACAAATTGTATTAGAATAAACCAATGGGTAAAAATCTTGAGAACCTTCCCATTAGTCTTTTATACTTAATTTTTTTAAATGAAAATACACAATGTTGGTCAGGTTATAGTAAAACTGATAAACTCATAAATCCCTTGTAATACTGTAAATTATCACATTTTTTGAATATGAGTTTGGCAATAAAAATCAAAGGCTCTAAAAATTGTCATGGCCTTTCACTCAGTAATATTCCTGGGCATTTAACCTTAGAGGAATAAATCACATAACACGCACACACACACCACCCCCCAAAAAAACCTACATAAAAGTATTTAATATAGCATAAAAGTATTTTAATAGCAAAAATAATTTTTTCAGTGGGGCTAGAGACAAACTGTCTCAAAATGGAAGAATGATTAAGTAAACTAAGATATAGCAACACAGTGGAAACCTATGGAGTCATTAGAAATCATAATTATGAAAACTATGAAGTTCATGTAAACATGAAAATGTGTGTGATACACTATAATTCCTAATCTTTGTTAAATATCACTAGATGGACAGTAATACTGGGCAAAACATGCACACCGATGACAAAGACAAGAGGAAACGGGGCAAATAGACAATTAGGTTAGAAATTAAAGAACTGTGGGTGACATTGCTCTCTTCTAAAAATTCCTTCACTGGTTTATTGTGTGTCCATTAAACACATTCTGGATTTGTTGAACTAGTGGTAAAAGCAAAAACAATAAAATGAAAGGATGGAGGTTCTTAATAAGAATCTTTTAAGCTATTAGTCAAACCTTTCTTTTGCATCATTTCCCTGCTTCTGTAGCTCTTCAAAGTTGTCTCACATTGCTGCCTAGAAACCTCTCTTATCCATCTCCACTTAAAGGATGCTTGAAGTCCAAAACCAAGAACTACTAAACTTGCCCCAGTTGGCCCCCTCTCACCCCCAGGGCATCACCCTGACCTCAAACGCCCACAGCTTCCCCCCAGCTTCCTGGGCCTGGCCTGTTCTTCATGGATTCAAAAGAATCAAATGTAAATACCAAGAGGCATACTGGGCTGCCTGCTGCCAAAAGCTGAGATTTCCCAGCACACAGCAAGCTATAATTAACAGGAGGCAGTGCCAAAAACAACAAAGGAGCTTCAAGGAAACTGTGCTAAAATACTCCCCAGTTTTTAACTACATACACATTCTTTTCTACTCAACCACCTTACCCCACCCTCCCCATTGTCTTAGAAACTCCCGTGAAACCACCAGACTGTAGAGAGACACCAACGCTGTCCTCGGCGGGCAGGAAGAAGGTGCGCTGAGGCCACAGAGACAGCCCGAACAGGTCACTGAAGAAGCAGAAAGCGGGTTCTCAGAACCAGAAGGAAACTAAATAATCCCAGCACAGGTTACTTAATGGTTTGAAGATTCTGTGGTGTGTGTGTGTTGAGGGGGTGACAAAGTAAATGAAGTGGAAAAAAAAAAAACCACAGCTCTCGGGTCCTCGATTGAAAATGTACAGGACTTCCTCCAGCGTGGACTGGCTTCAAGCACAGGGGAAAGTATGACTTCTACATCCTTCATATTCTCTGTCTTCAGAAAACCTCCCTCTTTAAAGAGTACTCCTAAGAATTGCCCTGATGCCATCCTTAGAGACTGCCGCTTAGGAAGGACTGCCTCCCCCCTCCCCCAACCCTTCCCAGGAGTCTCAGTCCCTTCTGGAACTGCCATGACATCTGGGGCAGGTGACCGTGGAGGCCAGCAAGGAAGCCACGCAGGCCCGGGCTTTTGTCTCTCTGTAAGCACTTACCTTCATAAGAGGCAACGGAATCTCTTCTGTCACAAGGGTTATTCCAGGAATTTCCTGTGCAGGGGGGAAACACATACACAACCGCTAAACGTATCACTACCACCAGCCCGAGCCTTCAGGAAGTGTTTTGTGTGCACACAGAAGCTGAGGGCAGCTCCCAGTTTGCTAACCTCTACTTTAAATAAACCTTGGGGTTTATAAATACTAGTGAGCATAGCCTATCTCTTACCTCAGGAAGGAAATATTCTGTAAAGTTAGGATTATGATAGTTGACAGTATCACTAACGGAAAGAATAAGAAAGACTACTATGAAGAAACACAGAATAATGTATTATTTATACATTTCCATTTAAGAACAAAGGAGGCAAATTACATTTGCCCCATTAAGTATAATGATAAGGTGGACACTTTCTTTTTTTTTTTCACTCCTTTCTCCCTCTTCCCCTTCATTTAAATATATTATAGTTGATCCCCATCTCACTAATGGGATTCTTTTTTGACTTCAGTGGAAAACTGTTGTGCACTTCATTCTCCAGCATAATTTCAGAAGTAAGAGATCTCCATAAATCACCACGGGAAATGTGCAAGAGGCAATTCATATCAGGAAATCCAAATAATAACATTCTTCTAACTCATGAGCATTACAACAGAAATTTAACCAAAAAGATAAACTGCCAAAATTGCCACTTATTTTGAAAAGAGTGGTTTCTTGTTGTTATGTATATATTAATCTCTCAACTACTCAATTCCTCTTTCATTTCCTAAAAAGAAAGTAGATGATATACAGGAAAATAGAAATAGAATCTGGTATTTGTTTAGAACTCATATGTCCTGGGTTTCATTGACATACACTATTCCTGAGAAAAATAGCATCACAGGGATGGAGAAATAAATTTCCAGAACATTCAAGCAATTGAGATCTTCACTTGATAGGACAAAGCCTGTTTTAAGAATCTATATGTGCTTTACTTATCACTACTCAGGAACAGAAATTTCACTACAGTCTTAGGTTATAAATAGCATCTTAAAATAGGCACAACAGGCCTCATTGTCTGCAAAGCATAATTCAGGATTATCTATGTGTAAGAGCACAATATTTTCTAGTATCTTAAAAAATCCAATTCAGCTATTTACAGAAATAATCTATTTCCATATAGTAATAGAAGTATGTAGTAATAGAAGTATGAATTAAAATTTTCTATTGTGGCAAGTATTTATTAAAGGTATAGCATTAAGAATATATGCAGATTCAGTTCAGTTCAGTTCAGTCCAGTCGCTCAGTCGTTTCTGACTCTTTGCGACCCCATGAATCACAGCATGCCAGGCCTCCCTGTCCAACACCAACTCCCGGAGTTCACTCAAACTCATGTCCATAGAGTCGGTGATGCCATCCAGACATCTCATTCTCTGTCGTCCCCGTCTCCTCCCACCCCCAATCCCTCCTAGCATCAGTCTTTTCCAGTGAGTCAACTCGTCACATGAGGTGGCCAAAGTATTGGAGTTTCAGCTCAATGCTAAAATCAAATCATAGGATCATAGCATTTCAGAACTAGAAGAGACCTTTCAGGTAACATACTCTAACTGCAAGATCTTTAAAGCAACGTGGTACACCTAAAATAAACTCTGTGCAGTGGTTTAACTGGGTTTTTTCATATTTTTCATATTGTATTTCTTGTAGGACTTCCTGATATCACTCTATATGTCCACAAAGTTCCTCTGCCCCACAAAATAGAGAAACACAATGTGAAGAACTGTCTGTCAGGGTGACAGTCACACAACATCCCAACTAACATTTTCTCAACCCTGGGAAATAGAGGTCCTGTTTAGTCTCCCAGACACTGAAAACAGGACAGTGACAGCCAGCATTGGTGGTGAGGGGAGGAAGCTGAAATGTACATTTCCTGCTTCTGGCCAGGGTGGAGGTGGGGGTTAACCTGCAAACTTCCTGCCACCTTACCACAGAGTCTGCACGTTTGAAGAACCCTTGTTCTTCAAACAGTGAGGACCTGGAGAAGAAACAAGCTCAGACCTTCTAACTTCACGATGAGGCATGAAAGTTTAACAACTCTAACAGTGAGAGACAAGAAGAAAGGGCCTTTGGGAAAACACTTCCATTGTGCATGTCAAAAATTTAGAAATTAATCAAACACGGGACTTCACTGTCTGGAAGACTAGTGATTAAGTCTTCCCTAGTGGTTAAGACTCCATGCTTCCACTGCACGGGGCACAGCTTCGATCCCTGGTAGGGGGAACTAGGATCCTACATGCTGCATGACAGGGCCACCACCAAAAAAATTAAAAATCAAACACATCTGAAAGGCCTTTTTAAAGGATTAAATTTAGATAGTTTCAAAACAAAATGGGAAGTGTTACAGTTTATCCTAGTACTTATTTTCCAGTGTCTCCTGAAATAAATTTATTTTTCTAAATGCTTTGTTGATACAAACCTCTGCCTCAAGAGTAAGCACACAGTAGTTCTAACATCTAAACATGAAAGGAAGAGAGGCAGAACCTTTTTCAGGGGCAGCCTGTACATGGTTTTCACTTCTGATCCAACAAAGTTCAGTTTATTGAACCACATTCAAGAGAAAATGAACAATGTTTTCTCCTGAAACACTTCTTCCCAACTAAAAGGAAGGGAGTCTGGACCAACAGGAAGAAAACAATGAATGGGGTGAATTTGCTTAAGATTACTGACTTTAACTGATCTTGACACTCTAGAGTTATCACAGCTTTTCTTCCTAAGACTGGGGAAAAGCTTATGAAGGTGCTAATCTACTAAGTAAATAGAATGGCTCTGAATAATAGCAGTGGTCCAGCTGCTGCTCATTTATAAAATAAGATTTATTTTCATCTACTCCCGCTGCTAAAAAATCTTTAAAAACTAAAACAATTTGAAGATGATAGAAGCTTCATTCTGCATGGTAGTAGGAAGGGTAACACATACACTATATCTTCTCCTTCAATTCTAGAGTTTTATGTTAAATACATTTGGCCAACAGTAATGATTCACTGTCTTTCTTCTGCCAGAAATCCCCAATTCAGATCCTTATGGGGGCTTCCCTGATAGCTCAGTTAGTAAAGAATCTGCCTGTAATGCAGGAGACCCCAGTTTGATTCTTGGGTTGGGAAGATCCGCTGGAGAAGGGGTAGGCTACCCACTCCAGTATTCCTGGGCTTCCCTTGTGGCTCAGCTGGTAAAGAATCCACCTGCAATGTGGTTCGATCCCTGGGTTGGGAAGATCTGCTGGAGAAGGGAATGGCTACCCACTCCAGTATGCTGGCCTGAAGAATTCCATGAACTGTATAGTCCACGGGGACTCAAAGAGTCGGACACGACTGAGTGACTTTCACTTTCAGATTCTTATGAGTCAAAATAGAAATGAAATCATGGCCTTGGTTACTGAGACAAGGATGTCCTACAACTGACCCACAACTGTGAATCAATTTTAATTACACAAGGAATATATAAAGTGTTAACTTACTGTATCCCAAGTGAGCAGTGAGGAATACGGCAAAAGTTTATCCATGTTACTTGTCTCTGGATAAATGCTCCAATATGAAGAAGCTGAGTAAGTTTGGGGAGGGGGAGACATGTTTTAATATGAAGAACAGGTAGTAGACTTTGTAATTCACCAAAACAAGCAAACCAAAAAAAGTTTTCATTGCCTTATTCTTCATTCTTAAAAGGCTAATCATCATGCTTCTGTCTGCTGATTAAAATGTTCAGGTTCTACTTTTTACACTGAGAACAATTTCAAAAATTATTTGACATTTACATCTGTCCAAATGACATTATATTACTTCACACAGAACCAGCCAACACAATGCTGAGCATTACTTTTTACTGGAAAAAAAAATCACTAACAAGGTTATAGAATTAAGATCATGTCTTATATTTTATCAGTCTCTGAAGAGTCACAGCCTCTTGCAAAACCACAAGAGAATGAAGTTTAATTAGCTGCTGACTACAATAGAGTTTAAAAATAAAATGCTCCTACCCAACATTTTGACATATTGAGGCCTTATCAATTTACTGCTTTCCCTTAAGCAAAAGGATCACAGAGTCAATTTAACATGCACCATCAGAAACACCTACCAATTATAAATTCCTGAATGAGGTCAAATGAATGGCAGGCAGAGATGTTCTCAGAAATCCACTGAATAATCTTTAAAAAGTAAGAAGACAATTCCGTTGGTATTTAAATCTAAACCGTGCCCTCCCACTACCAAAGAAGTACAAGACATGTATGAATCTTTTAAAGTGTGATATTTATTTTAGATTGCCTAGGAATACACTCACTTCTACATAACACAAAGCTGGGTGGGTACAACAGCACTATAAATGAAGTCCTCTTCATACATCGTTTTAATAAACGCCCTTGGCTGGGATTCAAATATGTCTTCTTGAATCCAGTATTTGTTTTTGCTAGAGTAAGATATATAACAGCAAAATCATGGCATGAAGAGCTATGGATACAGGAGAAAACCAAACTCAACAACTGAGCTTGGAGGCAGCAGACCTGGGTTTGAATTTCAGCACAGTCACACCATTTAATCGTTGTCAGCATGGCTATGCTGTCTTCCCAAAGACAGTATAATCCCTGTTATATCTACGATTCTCTCAATCAACCTCTATAACATCCTGCTGCAGAAACAAAACTCTTTGTTTCTGAACCTTAGAACTGATGCTATGAGGTTTGATTAGCCATGGAGCCTCTCGCATTTCTGATCCTGCCAATAAGTTGTTCTTATTTCCAAACATACTCATGCTAGTTGTCTTAAATATTAACAATATTAATAATATTTAAATATTATTTAAATCTTTAAACAACTAGATGTTTAAATAATATTTAAATCTTTAAATATTAATAAAATATTACCCCAGACAAGTGAGATATGGATACAAAAAGAATACTGGTGGGTCAGTAAAAGTTGAGTGCTTAGCTAGTAGGAACCTGCTGTATAGCACAGGGAGCTCAGCTCAGTGCTTTGTGATGACCTAGAGTTCTGGGATAGGAAGTGGGAGGAAGGTTCCTGAGGGAGAAGATGTGAGTATATGTATAGCTGATTCACTTTGTTGTCAGCAGGAACTAACACAACACTGTAAAGCAATTATACTCCAATTAAAAAAAAAAAAGCTGAAAAAATAAAATGCTCAAAATACAACTCAAAGAGACAAAGAGTTGGTATAAAGATGAAAGAGAAATTGAGACAAGGAACACAAAGCAAGAAGCTCCAAAATACAGCTAATAAGGATTGCAGAAATAAATCACAGATAGAATGAAGGAGAGATAATAGTCAAAGACATATTGGTAGAGAATTTTCCATTACGAAAAATCATTAGACCAGTTTGCAATAGAACCCTAAATCCTGAAGAAGATACATAACACAAATCCACAGCTAATACATTGCAACGAAACTACAGAATATGCAAGATGATATAAAAATCTTAAAATGTGTATCTGAAAAGGAGCAGCAATCAGACAGCAGACTTTTGACTGGTTACAACAGATGTCACAGATGACTAAATACTATTTTCTTTTTTTTTCTTTTAACCTCCCTCCCCATCCCACCCCTATAGGCTGACACAAAGCCCCTGTTTCCGTTTCCTAAGCCATACATCAAATTCCCGTTGGCTATTTTACATACGGCAGTGTAAGTTTCCTTGTTACTTTCTCCATACATCTCACCCTCTCCCCCACCTCCATGTCCATAAGTCTATTCTCTATGTCTGTTTCTCCATTCTTGCCCTGTAAATAAGTTCTTCAGTACTATTTCTCTAGATTCCGTATATATACATTAGAATACGGTATTTATCTTTCTCTTTCTGACTCATTTCACTCTGTATAATAGGTTCCAGGTTCATCCACCTCATTAGAACTGATACAAATGCATTCCTTTTTATGGCTGAGTAATATTTCACTGTGTATATGTACAACAACTTCTTTATCCATTCATCTCTCGATGGACATCTAGGTTGCTGCCATGTTCTAGTGATTGTAAACTGTGCTCCACTGAACAATGGGATACATCTGTCTCTTTCAATTTTGGTTTACTCAGGGTATATGCCTAGGAGTATGATTGCTGGGTCATATGGTGGTTTTATTCCTAGTTTTTTTAAGGAATCTCCATACCGTCTTCCATAGTGGCTGTATCAATTTACATTCCCACTAACAACGCAAGAGCGTTCCCTGTTCTCCACACCCTCTTCAGCATATACTGTTTGTAGATTTCTTGATGAGGGCCATTCTGACTGGTGTCAGGTGATATCTCATTGAGTTTTGACTTGCATTTCTCTAATAATGAGCTATGTTGAGCATCTTTTTATGTGTTTGTTAACCATCTGTATGTCTTCTCTGGAGAAATGTCTGTTTAGGTTTTTCTCACACTTTTTGATTGGGTTGTTTGTTTTTCAAGCACTGAGTTGTATGAGCTGCTTATATATTTTGGAAATTAATCCTTTGTCAGGTATTTCATTTGTTATTATTTTCTCCCATTCTGAGGGTTGTCTTTTCACCTTGCTTATGTGCTTTCCTTTGCTGTGCAAAAGCTTTTAAGTTTAATCAGGTCCCACTTGCTTACTTTGTTTTTATTTCTGTTATTCTAGAAGGTGGGTCACAGAGGATCTTGCTTTGATTTATACCATTGAGTGTTCTGCTTATGTTTTCCTCTAAGAGTTTTATAGTTTCTGGTCTTACATTTAGGACTTTCATCCATTTTGAGTTTATCTTTTTGTATGGTGTTAAGAAATGTTCTAATTTCATTCTTTTACATGTAGCTGTCCAGTTTTCCCAGCACTATTTGTTAAACAGACTGTCTTTGCCCCATTGTATATTCTTGCCTCCTTTGTCAAAAATAAGGTTCCCATAGGTGCATGGGTTTATCTCTGGGTTTTCTATCTTGTTCCATTGGTCTGTATTTCTGTTTTTGTGTCAGTACCATACTGTCTTGATGACTGTAGCTTTGCAGTATAATCTGAAGTCAGGAAGGTTGATTCTTCCAGCTCCAATCTTCTTTCTCAAGACTGCTTTGGCTGTTCAGGGTATTCTGTATTTCCATATGAACTGTGAAACTTTTTGTTCTAGTTCTGTGAAAAATGCCATTGGTACTTTGATGGGGATCACATTAAATCTGTAGATTGCATTTGGTAGAACAGTCATTTTCACAATATTGATTCTTCCTACCCAGGAACAGAATATCTATCCATCTGTCTATGTCATCTTTGATTTTTTTCATTAGTGTCTTATAATTTTCTGTGTACAGTTCTTTTGTCTCCTTCAGTTCAGTTCAGTTGCTCAGTCGTGTCCAACTCTTTGCGACCCCATGAATCACAGCACGCCAGGCCTTCCTGTCCATCACCAACTCCCGGAGTTCACTCAATCTCTTGTCCGTCAAGTCGGTGATGCCATCCAGCCATCTCATTCTCTGTCATCCCCTTCTGCTCCTGTCCCCAATCCCTCCCAGCATCAGAGTCTTTTCCAGTGAGTCAACTCTTCGCATGAGGTGGCCAAAGGATTGGAGTTTCAGCTTTAGCATCAGTCCTTCCAATGAACACCCAGGACTGATCTCCTTTAGAATGGACTGGTTGGATCTCTATGCTATCTAGGTTGGTCATAACTTTCCTTCCAAGGAGTAAGCATCTTTTAATTTCATGGCTGCAATCAGCATCCACAGTGATTTTGGAGCCCCCAAAAATAAAGTCTGACACTGTTTCCACTGTTTCCTAATCTATTTCCCATGAAGTGATGGGACCAGATGCCATGATCTTAGTTTTCTGAATGTTGAGCTTCAAGCCAACCTTTTCACTCTCCTCTTTCACTTTCATCAAGAGGCTTTTGAGTTCCTCTTCACTTTCTGCCATAAGGGTGGTGTCATCTGCATTTCTGAGGTTATTGATATTTCTCCCGGCAGTCTTGATTCCAGCTTGTGCTTCTTCCAGCCCAGCGTTCCTCATGATGTACTCTGCATATAAGTTAAATAAGCAGGGTGACAATATACAACCTTGACATACTCCTTTTCCTATTTGGAACAAGTCTGTTGTTCCATGTCCAGTTCTGACTGTTTCTTCCTGACCTGCATACAGGTTTCTCAAGAGGCAGGTCAGGTGGTCTGGTATTCCCATCTCTTGAAGAATTTTCCACAGTTGGTTGTGATCCACACAGTCAAAGGCTTTGGCATAGTCAATGAAGCAGAAATAGATGGTTTTCTGGAACTCTCTTGCTTTCTCCATGACCCAGCGGATGTTGGCAATTTGATCTCTGGTTCCTCTGCCTTTCTAAAACCAGCTTGAACATCTGGAAGTTCATGGTTCATGTACTGCTGAAGCCTGGCTTGGAGAATTTTGAGCATGAATTTACTAGCGTGTGAGATGAGTGCAGTTGTGCGGTAGTTTGAGCATTCTTTGGCATTGCCCTTCTTTGGGATTAGAATGAAAACTGACCTTTTCCAGTCCTGTGGCCACTGCTGAGTTTTCCAAATTTGCTGGCATATTGAGTGCAGCACTTTCACAGCATCATCTTTTAGGATTTGAAATAGCTCAATTGGAATTCCATCACCTCCACTAGCTTTGTTCATAGTGATGCTTTCTAAGGCCCACTTGACTTCACATTCCAAGATGTCTGGCTCTAGGTGAGTGATCACACCATCGTGAATATCTTGGTCATGAAGATCTTTTTTGTACAGTTCTTCTGTGTATTCTTGCCACCTCTTCTTAATATCTTCTGCTTCTGTTAGGTCCATACCATTTCTGTTGTGCATCGAGCCCATCTTTGCATGAAATGTTCCCTTGGTATCTCTAATTTTCTTGAAGAGATCTCTTGTCTTTCCTATTCTGTTGTTTTCCTCTATTTCTTTGCATTGATCGCTAAGGAAGGCTTTCTTATCTCTCCTTGCTATTCTTTGGAACTCTGCATTCAGATGCTTATATCTTTCCTTTTCCCCTTTGCTTTTTGCTTCTCTTCTTTTCACAGCTATTTATAAGGCCTCCCCAGACAGCCATTTTGCTTTTTTGCAATTCTTTTTTCATGGGGATGGTCTACATCCCTGTCTCCTGTACAATGTCACGAACCTCCATCCATAGTTCATCAGGCACTCCGCCTATCAGATCTAGTCCCTTAAATCTATTTCTCACTTCCACTGTATAATCATAAGGGATTTGATTTAGGTCATATCTGAATGGTCTAGTGGTTTTCCCTACTTTCTTCAATTTAAGTCTGAATTTGGCAATAAGCAGTTCATGATCTGAGCCACAGTCAGCTCCTGGTCTTATTTTTGCTAACTGTATACAGCTTCTCCATCTTTGGCTGCAAAGAACATAATCAATCTGATTTCGGTGTTGACCATCTGGTGATGTCCCTGTGTAGAGTCTTTTCTCGTGTTGTTGAAAGATGGTGTTTGCTATGACCAGTGCGTTCTCTTGACAAAACTCTATTAGCCTTTGCCCTGCTTCATTCTGTGCTCCAAAGCCAAATTTGCCTGTTACTCCAGGGGTTTCTTGACTTCCTACTTTTGCATTCCAGTCCCCTATAATGAAAAGGACATCTTTTTTGGGTGTTAGTTCTAAGAGGTCTTGTAGGTCTTCATAGAACCGTTCAACTTCGGCTTCTTCAGTGTTACTGGTTGGGGCATAGGCTTGAATTACTGTAATATTGAATGGTTTGCCTTGGAAACCAACAGAGATCATTCTATTGTTTTTGAGATTGCATCCAAGTACTGCATTTCAGACTCTTTTGTTGACCACGATGGCTGCTGCATTTCTTCTAAGGGATTCCTGCCCACAGTAGTAGATATAATGGTCATTGGGTTAAATTCACCCATTTTAGTCCATTTTAATTCACTGATTCCTAGAATGTCTATGTTCACTCTTGCCATCTCCTGTTTGACCACTTCCAATTTGCCTTGATTCATGGACCTAACATTCCAGGTTCCTATACAATATTGCTCTTTATGGCATCAGACCTCACTTCTATCACCAGTCACATCCACAACTGGGTATTGTTTTTGCTTTGGCTCCATCCCTTCATTCTTTCTGGAGCTATTTCTCCACTGATCTCCAGTAGCACACTGGGCACCTACTGACCTGGGGAATTCCTCATTCAGTATCTATCATTTTGCCTTTTCATACTGCTTTGTCTCCTTAGGTAAATTAATTCCTAGATAGTTAATTCTTTCTGTTGCAGGGGTGAATTGGATTGATTTAATTTCTCTTTCTGATTTTTCATTGTTAGTGTACAGAAATGCAAGTGATTTCTGTGTATTGATTTTGTATCCTGCAGCTTTGCTAAATCCACTGATTAGCTCTAGTAATTTTCTGATACTATCTTTAGGGTTTTCTATGTACATTATCATGTCATCTGCAAACAGTGAGAGCTTTACTTCTTCTTTTCTTATCTGGATTCCTTTTATTTCTTTTTCTTCTCTGATTTCTGTAGCTAGGACTTCCAGAACTATGTTGAATGATAGTGGCGAAAGTGGACACCCATGTCTTGCTCCTGATCTTAGGGGAAATGCTTTCAGTTTTTCACCACTGAGAATAATGTTTGCTGTAGGTTTATCATATATGGCCTTTACTATGTTGAGTTAGTTTCCTTCTATGTACTCCTCAAACTTTTTTGAAGTGTTTTAATCATAAATGGTTGATGAATTTTGTCAAAGGCTTTTTCTGCATCTATTTAGATGATGATATGGTTTTTATCTTTTAATTTGTTAATATGGTATATCAAATTGATTTCTGTATATTGCATCCCTGGAATAAACCCAACTTGATCATGGTGTATGAGTTTTTTTATGTGTTGCTGAATTCTGTTTGCTAAAATTTTGTTGAGGATTTTTGCATCTATGTTCATCAGTGATATTGGCCTGTAGTTTTCTTTTTGTGTGGTGTCTGTGTAGTTTTGGTATCTGGGTGATTGTGGCCTTGTGGAATGAATTTGGAAGGGTCCCTTCCCCTGCAATTTTTTGAAAGAGTTTTAGAAGGATAGGCGTTAGCTCTTCCCTAAATGTTTGACAGAATTCTCCTGTGAAGTCATCTAGTCCTGGGCTTTTGTTTTTTGGGAGATTTCTGATCACAGCTTCAATTTCAGTACTTGTAACTGGGTTGTTCATAATTTCTATTTCTTCCTGGTTCAGCCCTGGAAGATTGAACTTTTCTAAGAATCTGTCCATTTCTTCCAGGTTATCTATTTTATTGCCATATAGTTGTCCATAATAGTCTCTTATAATCCTTTGTATTTCTGCATTGACTGTTGTAACCTCTCCTTTTTCATTTCTAATTTTGTTGATTTGATTCTTCTCTCTCTTTTTCTTGATGAGTCTGGCTAAGGGCTTGTCAAATTTGTTTATCTTCTCAAAGAATCAGCTTTTAGTTTTAATAATCTTTACTATTGTTTCTTTCATTTCTTTTTCATTTATGTTTGCTCGGATCTTTATGATTTCTCTCCTTCTACTAATTTTGGGGTATTTTTTGTTCTTCTTTTTCCAGTTATCTATTTGATGTTTTTCTTGTTTCTTAAAGTAGGATTGTATTGCTATAAACTTCCCTTTTAGGACTGTTTTTGCTTCACCCCATAGGTTTTGAGTTGTGTTTTCATTGTCATTTGTTTCTAGACATTTTTTTATTTCCCTTTTGATTTCTTCAGTAGTATGTTGGTTATTTAGAAACGTGTTGTTTAATCTTCATGTGCTTGTGTTTCCTACAATTTTTTTTTATTGTAATTGATATCCAGTCCCATAGCATTGTGGTTGGAGGAGATGCTTGATAAGATTTCAATTTTCTTAAATTTACTGAGGTTTGATTTGTGATCCAAGATGTAATCTATCCTGGAGAATGTTCCATGTGCAGTTGAGAGAAAGGTGTATTCTTCTGCATTTGGATGGAATGTCCTAAAGATATCAATGAGATCCATCTCATCTAATTGTATCATTTAAAGCTTGTGTTTCCTTGTTAATTTTGTTTTGATGGTCTGTCCATTGGTGTGAGTGGGGTGTTAAAGACTCCTACTATTATTGTGTTACTGTCAATTTCTCCTTTTATGTCTGTTAGTGTTTGTCTTATGTATTGAGGTGCTCCTATATTGGGTGCATAGATATTTACAATTGTTACGTCTTCTTGGATTGATCCCCTGATCATTATGTAAAGTCCTTCCTTATCTCTCGTAATGTTCTTTATTTTAAGATCTATTTTGTCTGATATGAGGATTGCTACTCCAACTTTCTTTTGCTTCCCATTTGCATGGAATATATTTTTCCATCCTCTCACTTTCAGTCTACATGTGTCTTTAGGTCTGAAATGGGTTTCGTGTAGACAGCATATATGTGGGTCTCGTTTTTGTATCAATTCAGCTAGTCTGTGTCTTTTGATTGGAGCATTTAATGACTTACATTTAAAGTAATTATTGATATATATGTTCCTATTGCCATTTTCTAATTGTTTGGGGTTGATTTTGTAGATCTTTTTTTCTTCTCTTGTATTTCTTGACTATATAAGTCCCTTTACCATTTGCTATAAAGCTGGTTTGGTGGCACTGAATTCTCTTAACTTTTGCTTGTCTGAAAAGCTTTTATTTCTCCATCAATTTTGAATGAGATCTTTGCCTGATACAGTAATCTTGGTTGTATATTCTTCCCTTTCAGTACTTTAAATATATCCTGTCATTCCATTCTGGCCTGCAGAGTTTCTGCTGAAAGATCAGCTGTTAAGCATATGGGGTTCCCTTGTATATTACTTTTTGCTTCTCCTTTGCTGCTTTTAATATTCTTTCTTTGTGTTTAGTCTTTGTTAATTCAATTAGTATACATCTTGGTGTGTTTCTCCTTGGGTTTATCCTGTTTTAGGTGTAACGTTAGGCTATCTATTTGATGTTTTTCTTGTTTCTTAAGGTAGAATTGTATTGCTATAAACTTCCCTTTTAGGACTGTTTTTGCTTCACCCCATAGGTTTTGAGTTGTGTTTTCATTGTCATTTGTTTCTAGACATTTTTTTATTTTTTGCCTCTTGGACTTGACTGACTATTTCCTTTTCCATTTTGAGGAAATTTTCAACTATAATCTCTTCCAAAATTTTCTCATACCCTTTATTTTTCTCTTTTTCTTCTGGAACCCCTATAATTAGAATGTTGGTGCATTTGATATGGTCTCAGAAATCTGAGACTGTCCTAGGTTCTTTTCATTCTTTTTACTTTATTCTGCTCTTCAGAAGTTATTTCCACCATTTTATCTTCCAGCTCACTGATTCGTTCTTCTGCTTCAGATATTCTGCTCTTGATTCTAAGTATTTTTAATTTCAGTAATTGAGTTGTTTGTCCCTGTATGTTTATTCTTTAATTCTTCCAGGTCTTTGTTAATTGATTCTTGCATTTTCTCCATTTTGTTTTCAAGGTTTTTGATTATCTTTACTATCATTATTCTAAATTATTTTTCAGGTAATTTTCCTATTTCCTCTTCATTTATTTGGACTTCTGTATTTCTAGTTTGTTCCTTCATTTGCGCAGTATTTCTCTGCCTTTTCATTTTTTTTTTAAGTTATTGTGTTTGAGGTCTCCTTCTCCCAGGCTTCAAGGAAAGTTGAATTCTTTCCTTGAAGAAGGTTGAATTCTTTCTTCCTTTTAGTTTCTGCCCTCCTGAGGTTGGTCCAGTGGTTTGTGTGAGCTTTGTATAGGGTGAGATTTCTGCTGAGCTCTGTTCGTTTGTTTGTTTGTTTGTTTTGCCTCTGATGGGCAAGGCTGAGTGAGGTGGTAATCCTGTTGGCTGATGATTGGGTTTGTATTTTTGCTTTGTTTATTGTTTCGATGAGGCATCCTGCACAGGGTGCAACTGGTGGTTGGGTGATGCTGGGCCTTGTATTCAAGTAGTTTCCTTTGTGTGAGTTCTCACTATATGATTCTCCCTAGGGTTAACAGACTGGTTCCAAATAGGAAAAGGAGTACGTCAAGGTTGTATGTTGTCACCCTGCTTATTTAACTTATATGCAGAGTACATCATGAGAAACACTGGGCTGGAAGAAGCACAAGCTGGAATCAAGACTGCCAGGAGAAATATCAATAACCTCAGATATGCAGATGACACCACCCTTATGGCAGAAAGTGAAGAGGAACTCAAAAGCCTCTTGATGAAAGTGAAAGAGGAGAGTGAAAAAGTTGGCTTGAAGCTCAACATTCAGAAAACTAAGATCATGGCATCTGGTCCCATCACTTCATGGCAAATAGATGTGGAAACAGTGTCAGACTTTATTTTTGGGGGCTCCAAAATCACTGCAGATGCTGATTGCAGTCATGAAATTAAAAGACGCTTATTCCTTGGAAGGAAAGTTATGACCAACCTAGATAGCATATTAAAAAGCAGAGACATTACTTTGCCAACCAAGGTCCGTCTAGTCAAGGCTATGATTTTTCCATTGGTCATGTATGGATGTGAGAGTTGGACTGTGAAGAAAGCTGATCGCCGAAGAATGATGCTTTTGAAGTGTGGTGTTGGAGAAGACTCTTGAGAGTCCCTTGGACTGCAAGGAGACCCAACCAGTCCATTCTAAAAGAGATCAGTCCTGGGTGTTCACTGGAAGGACTGATGCTAAAGCTGAAACTCCAATACTTTGGCTACCTCATGCGAAGAGTTGACTCACTGGAAAATAGTCTGATGCTGGGAGGGATTGGGGGCAGAAGGAGAAGGGGACGACAGAGAATGAGATGGCTGGATGGCATCACTGACTCGATGGACATGAGTTTCGGTGAACTCCGGGAGTTGGTGATAGAAAAGGAGGCCTGGCGTGCTGCGATTCATGGGGTCGCAAAGAGTCAGACACGACTGAGCGATTGAACTGAACTCAACTCAACTCAACTGAGGTTTAGTTCTCTGGTAGTCTAGGGTCTTGGAGTCAGTGCTCCCACTCCAAATGCTCAGGGCTTAATCTCTGGTCAGGAATGAAGATTCCACAAATGGTTTGTTATGGCATTAAGTGAGATTAAAACAAATATCCAAAAACAAGAAACCAAAGATGAACCCCAGACAAATGGCAGTTAGAAAATCAGGCAAATAATAATTAAAATAATGGAATATACATATACACCCATAAGCAAAGTGAAAACAGTCCAACAAAAATAAAGTACAGTAGATTGATCTGGTGAACAAAGGAAATAAAATATTATATTTACCAGTTAAGAACAAAGCTAACTTAAGCACAAACTGGAAAACAAAACTAAAGCAAGGTGCCAAGTGGGGAATAAAGCAATGAAAACAAAACTAACAATATATTGAGAGGAAAGGAAAGAAAGAAAGAATAGATATGCAAAGTTAAACAGAGGTAGATGAAGAACATTTATATAAATTAAAGATTAACTGCAAGGGGGAAAGAACAGAAGAAAAGTCAAGCAAAGGAATAAATGTAGAAAAAAATAGGTTTTAAAAAATTAAAAATATAAAAAAGAGAAAAGAGAAAAAAACAGAAGAAGAAAGAAAAAAGTGAACAAAAAGGAAAACTCCACAAAACTGCAAAAGCCCACTGTAGAGGCAAAGGTTTATAACAAGAATAGAAAATGTGACTGAATATACACATATACATATACACCCATAAGCAAAATCAGAACAGTTCAACAAAAATAAAGTACAACAGATTGACCCGGTAAACAAAGGAAACCAAAAATTATATCTACCAGAACAACACTAATTAAAGCACAACTGGGAAATAAAACTAAAGCAAAGTACCAATTGGGAAATAAAGCAATGAAAATAAAAGTAACAAATATGTTGAGAGGAAAGGAGAGAAAGAAAAGAAAGAAAGAATAGATATGCAGAGTTAAACAGACGTAGATAATGTTAAATGTAGATATGTTAAATGTAACATACAAATGTTTATATATGTTAAAGATTAACTGCAAGGGGAAAAGAACAGTAGGAAAAGCAAACAAAGAAATAAATGTAGAGAAAATAATAATAGGTTTAAAAAATTAAAATTAAAGAAAGGGAAAAGTGAAAATAAAAGAGGAAAACTCCACAGAACTGCAAAAGCCCAATGTAGAAGCAGAGGTTTATGACAACAACAAAAAATGTGACTGAGGGGAATAAAAAGCTCAAAAGCTTAATTGGGTTTCTTAGTGCCAATAAAATCAACAACTACAACTGAGGGGGGAAAAGAAAAAACAATCCAAAAGAATCTACAGAACAAGTCAAAAAATAATAGCAATAAATGTTTTTCCTGAGTCAGAAAAACTCAAGAGCTGTCAGAGTCCCCTTCCTAGGATGCTATCCAACATTGTGCTGATCTTTTGACCTGCTGTAGGGGCTGCTCAGATTCTAATCTGGTCCTACTCCTATGTGTTCTTGCCTCCAATGTCCATAGCTATCAGAATTAGTGTGTCGACTTTTGTGGGCACTCTCAATGGCCTTTTATATATTCCATAGACACAGAGTCTGCTTAGTTGATTGTATGGATTTAATCTGCAGCTTGTACAACTGGTGGGAAGGTTTTGGATCTCCTTCCTTAGTTACACTGCCCCTGGGTTTCAATTGTGCTTTTATTTCCACCTCTACACAGTGGGTCTTCCACTTTTAGCTCCTGAGGCTGCCCTGGAGGGCTTGGGTTTGCCCCTGTGAGGGCCAGGTGTGGAGGTGGTGCAGCTGCTTAGGTCACAGGGGTTCTGGCAGCACCAGGTACTCAGGGGGGTTGGCGGCTAGGGTAGTAGGAAATACAGTGCTCTAGAAGGGTCTGGCAACCAGCCTTGGCCAATACGCTTCAGTATTCTTCCCTGGAGAACACCCTCTCTGACAGAGAAGCCTGGCAGGCCACAGTCTACAGTATCGCAAAGAGTCAGAAACGACTGAAGCGACCCTGTGCGCACAAACATAAGACTGTTTCTTTTGCCTGTGGCAGCTCTGCCCCAATGAGGGTTGAGCACGAAGATGGTGCAGCTGCTTGGCTTTCAGGGACCCTGTCGGCGCCAAGTGTGCAGTGACACGGACTGCCTCTACCACAGGAGTTATGGCCCTATCAGAGTCTTTTGCTGAACTTGTAGCTGGTGATCAGAAGGTCTCTTTGGCCAGTCCTTCTCCATAACTCCGCCCGTTCAGTCACTTAGAGGGCTCCCTTGCCTTGGGTCCTTCTCTACTATTTTCTAAATAAGAGAAAGTAACTATCAACTTCATATCTATACTCAGTTAAATGATCATTAAAGAAGGAAGCAGCTTTCCCCAGCAGTTATAAGCCTGGGATGCTAGCACGGCTGCTGGTAATGGTCCTTATCATCATTTGTTCTCTTGTTATTCCCCTCAAAACTCTCAATATAAATCTCACTTCCTGCTATAAGTAAAGGTCAAATAAAGATATTTTCAGACACACACACACAAAAATAAAGTTGAATGTTTGGGAAAGACTCCAAGGTATGTCTCTAAAAACACTTATTAAAAAACTAGATGTGAGACAACTGTAATAGGAAAAACTGCCTGATAATGTACAAACTGCTTTGAAAGAATCTTTAAACTATTGACCTCCTTAGAGAATAAAATGAAAAGAAAAGAAAAAGAAAGTAACTGGAAGAGCTTTACAGGTACAGATAAAGCTATGACATTAGTAGTGGTTTTATGTAAGAAAAATAATTTTTAACTCCAATTAGCTGACAAAGAATGGGCCTTAATCTACATCAAAAGATAGGGAAATAAATGTACATCTACATGTTTTAGGTTAAAATTATAAAATATTTAAGATATCGTCTTTTCAACTGATCAACCACCCATTGGTCCCAATCAAGTCTAATGAAGGGTTTCTCCAACTTCATCAAATAGCTGTAAAATTAAGCAATACGATGTATGAAAGTGTTTCATAAACTGTAATGTGAAATATAAATGTGAGCTATCTCTAATTAAAGTGTAATAAATAGATTTAGTCCTTTTGATGATATACACAAAATACAGACCAGGAGAAAAAGTAGATATTTGAGAAACTCTCTATTTTACCGAGCACTTCCTTGGAATGTTACTGATACAGCTAATATTCACTCACAATATGGAAAAGAGAATAGTGAAAAGAACAGACATGCCTCACAGTATGAGGTCTGTGTATATAAAAAAGGAGAGTACAAGGGAAGAATACCTTCAAGTCAGGAGGAAAACCATAAACCTCAGTTGTCACCAAATAAACCTAACTTCTGTTCATTTCAACCACTAAACATATGCATCTGCTGCTGCTGCTAAGTCGCTTCAGTCGTGTCCGACTCTGTGCGACCCCATAGACGGCAGCCCACCAGGTTCCCCCGTCCCTGGGATTCTCCAGGCAAGAACACTGGAGTGGGTTGCCATTGCCTTCTCCAATACATGAAAGTGAAAGTGAAGTTGCTCAGGTGTGTCCGACTCTTTGGGACCCCATGGACTGCAGCCTACCAGGCTCCTCTGCCCATGGGATTTTCCAGGCAAGAGTACTGGAATGGGGTGCCACTGCCTTCTGGGGTTGTCCATTTGCAAATTTCTAAACATAAGCTATATTCCCACCTTGGCTTCCAGTTGTTGTGGGTCTTGGCCACATGAGAGCACACAGTGAAGCAAGGCCATCCTCTCACAGTCCAGCCGGGTGCTCCACAGGAACTCCAATAAATATGACTGGTTGAGGAACGCCCTATAGAGCTTTCCAGAACACGAATCCAGGACCAGAGACCCTGACAGTGACTGTAAAGGACTATGAGGTAGCATATCAATCACTTCACTGTTTTCTGGCCAAAAAAATAAAAAAAAAAGTAGATCAGCAAATAAAAGAATCCCACTCCCCCAAATATAAATATTAACATTTAAATGAACCCAAACAGACCATGTTCATGAGGGAAAAACTGCAGACATACCTGTCAGAAATAGACTGTGGCAGATCAGGTCTGGATGTTGAATGTTAAGGAGATGAAAGAAATGACCGGGTAAGTAAACGGCCACATAATAGTCTATGGAAGAGAAATTTAAGTCAGCTCCAAGTGGCAAGTGCTGTACAGTACAGATTAAAGTCAACAACTTTACAGTATCCCTATTTTTCTTTGAACCTCTTAAAACACAGAAATTTTGACCCATGTAATAAAAAGTTGTCTGATGTCAGTACGTTTAATATCATTTATTTCTCCCTATAGCTTTCTTCAGATATTTAGCTATAGTTATCTTAATTTATATCTGTAATCTTGTTTATGAATTGTGGCTTTATATGAATCTGAATGAACTCTGAGAACAAATCAGAATTTAAAAAATTATCCAGCAACATGAATTATTCCTTAATATGACAGACTGGAAATAGTTTATCATGGGAATTTCCTTCATAATTTCTGACATGTGAGGGAAGTTCTAAAATTTAGTTTCTTATGTTTGCCCACTGCTCATTGTCACCATTATCATCATCAGCAGCATTTTCTCTAAAGAACCTTTAAACTGATATTCATCAAAACAATCTCTGTAGGCATTCTGACACTTCATGATGTACTAATTTATTTCCTTGCATAAGAAGCTGCCTAGAATTCACACCTTCACAGTCCCTTCATGAGATATTTTTGTACAAAGAACAGAATTTTTGTATATGGAATGAGGCAAGGTATACAAAATAGGTTTCTGGAGAAGGGGGCAGGATAGAAGTAGTCCTTGCCAATAATTTTTCTAGGATCTTAGAGAAACAGAAAAATTCATATAGTAGGAGTGAATTTCATGCAGATGAAGCATTTAGATTATTAATATAAGTGAACCAGCTGGACTTGTTTTTTCTCCCTAAGAAGTAAAGAAATACACGCTAATTATTTGCATAAAAGGTATTCTGTGGAAGGGAATGGAAAGAGGATGTAAAACTCTACAAACAGTTGACTTATAATTTCAAGTCACTGTGGATTAAGTGATGTTAAAGAACTTAGCATAAGTAGTTGTGATGTTATCATTGTGGTAGCACTTAAGTAGAAAAACACAAATCATGATATGGTAGGGCACAATGGAAAGACATCATGACCTAAATTAACTCCTCATCCTACCACTTACTTAACCAGTTAATTAAGGCAGTACCATGTCCCTGGGAAAGGGGGCATTTGGAAATACATGAGGGTGTTCTAAGTTGTCACAATTATTGAGGCAGAGGGGAGATTTATACTGCCGTATGATGAATGAGTGGGCTCCAAGAATGTCAAATCCCTTGGTGTGCACACAGAAATTACTGTCTCACCAAAAGTGTCAGCAGTACCTGTGGTAGGCTGAACATCCCAAAGATGTTCATGTGGTAATCCCCAGAGC
Source organism: Moschus berezovskii (assembly GCF_049115385.1). Classification (NCBI taxonomy): domain Eukaryota; kingdom Metazoa; phylum Chordata; class Mammalia; order Artiodactyla; family Moschidae; genus Moschus; species Moschus berezovskii. Next base: position 51,674,931 of record NC_142462.1, on the reverse strand, counting down.
CTATGAATATGTCACCTCAAGTGATAAAGGAGACCTTGAAGATGTGATTAAGGATCTTGAGATAGGAGTATCCTGCATTACCCAGTTGGACCCAGTGTAATCACAAATGGTTTTATAAGGAAGAAGAGGAAGATTTGACTACAGAAGAGAAGACCATAAGATGATGAAAGAGACTGGAGTGATGTGATCACAAGCCAAGAGATGCTAGCCTCTAGATGCTGGAGGAGGCAAAGAATCAACTCTTCCCTGAAATCTCCAGAAGGAACCATTTCTGCCCCTACCTTGATGCCTTAAGACTTGCTCATTTTAGAATTTTAACCTCCAGAACCACAAGACAATGTGTTGTTTATTTAAGGGATAAATTTGTGGTGATTTCTTATTGTAGCAATAAACTAAGATCTTCAGGGGATCTTTTCAACCCAGGGGTTGAACCCAGGTCTCCCACACTGCAGGTGGATTCTTTACCAGCTGAGCCACAAGGGAAGCAGTGCCCCTGATAAGAGACACTAAAAGAAGTTTTAGCACACAACACAGACTTTCTGAGTTTCCATTTCATTATCTGTAAAGTAGGAATTCTTTACCAACTGAGCTATCAACATTCAGAAAACTAAGATCCTGGCATCCAGTCCCATTACTTCATGGCTAACAGATGAGAAAAAAGTGGAAACCGTGGCTGACTTTATTTTCGGGGGCTCCAAAATCACTGCAGATGATGACTGCAGTCACAAAATTAAAAGACACTAGCTCCTTGGTAGAAAAGTTATGACCAACCTAGACAGCATATTAAAAAGCAGAGACATTACTTTGACAACAAAGATCCGTCTAGTCAAGGCTATTGTTTTTCCAGTGGTCATGTATGGATGTGAGAGTTGGATTATAAAGAAAGCTGAGCACAAAAAAATTGATGCTTTTGAACTGTGGTGCTGGAGAAGACTCTTGAGAGTCCCTTGGAGTGCAAGGAGATCCAACCAGTCCATCCTAAAGAAAATCAGTCCTGAATATTCACTGGAAAGACTGATGTTGAAGCTGAAACCCCAATACTTTGGCCACCTGATGCAAACTGACTCATTGGAAAAGACCCTGATGCTGGGAAAGATTGAAGGCGGGAGGAGAAGGGGACGACAGAGGATAAGATGGTTGGATAGCATCACTGACTCAATGGACATGAGTCTGAGTAAACTCCAGGAGTTGGTGATGGACAGGGAGGCCTGGCATGCTGCAGTCCACGGGGTTGCAAAGAGTTGGACACGACTAAGCGACTGAACTGAAGTGAACTAAAAATAGAGATAGCGTCACCAAGAAGAACTGCTGTAAAGATGAAGAAAACTTAAGCAAAACACTTAGAATATAGTGTTAATTTGAGAAAAGATAGTTTTTTAATGTATAAATATATCTCTCTTATATATAGGTGGTTTGGCGTTCTTGAAAAACTTCCCTCAAAACTCTATTCTTTAATATTTAAATCAATATAAGCCCCTTCTAACAGGGTGACACTTCAGGGAAATTAAACACAATAAATTGCAAAAAGACCTCACTCAAAAAGCAATACTGTTGTCATAAAAGTCACCTCTAGAATAGTTTTAATCTTGGGTACAAACTTGTGCCTATGTAACAAAATCTGTTTCAAGAAAGAAAGACAACTTATGTAAGATAGCCTATTTTTACAAAGCTCTACTATTTTTGCACTCTCCACACTCTAAAGATCATAGATTAAATCATGGCTGCCCTTATCAAGAGTCATTCCTAGGGGTTAAAAAAAAAAGGAAGCATACATTTGACCTTGCAAAATGGGAAGTTTTTTTTTAGTGGAAAGTTTCCCACATCACTCTAGAGATGGGATACTGATATAGCTTTACTGATAAGAATCAAGTCTCAGACCCAGGAAATCTTACATTTATCTCTCTTACCACAGGATGCAGGAGAATCAGGCCTCTCAAAAACAATTTCCCACAGGTTCAGAGTTCATATTAAAACTGCCACATATTGGCCCACCTAGCATAGGCTATCACCCCTCATCAACAATATCATTCAAAATAAAAATCTTTTTTTTGCAACAATGTGGATGGACCTACAGAGTATTATGCTTAGTGAAATTAGTCAGATAGAGAAGTAAGAAATATTCTGTATCACTTATATGAAGAATCTAAAAAAATAAAACAATTATCTATAACAAAACAAAAGCAGACTTACAGATATAGAGAACAGATTAGTGGTTACCACTGAGGAGAGAGAATAAGGTCAAAATAAGGGTAGGAGATTAAAAGGTACAAAGTATGTACAAAATAAATAAGCTACAAAGATATATTTTACAGACAAGGAAACATAGTCATTATTTTGTAATAACTTTAAGTGGAGTATAATCTATAAAAATAATGAATCACTGTTGTACACCCAAAATTAATATAATATTGTAAGTTAATTACACTTCAATTTAAAAGACCAAAAAAATAATTTATAAACTTTCTTATCATTTTGGTTCTTTCTTTGCCCAGTTCCTTTACAAGCTTTTGCTATGATAGTAGGCAAACTGGGAAACAGGGATAAAGAAAATATTAAAGAACCCATCTGCTCTAAACCTGAAGTTTTTCTTTTAAAAATACTGTGCCATGTCCCATATGCAGGCAAGCAATGATTCTGTTTAGTCTTGTACTAACTAATCAGTTTGTGTTCACTCATCCCAACTGTCATGGAAAAGCAGCTTTCCACTGGGAGCCACAATAAATCCCTTCTTTATTGGCTTGATTAAAGACTCACTTAATATATATTTTTTTCACTTATTATACTTAAGTCTAATACTCAAGTTCCTTTCACCATGTTTACTCAGTGAAAAACAACTCACTCAAGCTGACCTGTCTATAAATGATTATTGGACTCAGAAGCTTTTAGTAATTAGTAGCAGGGACACGACTGAAGCGACTTAGCAGCAGCAGCAGCAGCAGGGAACAGATGATTTCTCAAGGGTTTTTGTCTCTAAAATCAAGGGACCACATGATGTATTATTTCTCATAGGCTTTTAAGAAACATCTCATTCACTGTCATCATTTTTATACTAACAAATTATCTTTTAGGATTGCTACTAAAAACACAGGAACACTGACATCCTAGGTTCTAAGAAGGGAGATACATTCCCCCCGCACTGCCCCTCCTTTCAAAAAGCTCATTTTGGTGGTGGTGGGGCTGTATCCAGAGAAAAGCTTCCCCTATCTGGCTTCAAAAAGGTCAGACATAGTCATTACAACCTGAGTCCCAAGAGGCATGAGAAAATGAGGTGCAAAGAAAAACAAGGCCTAACGTACCAGAAGGTAGGGTCAGAGCAGAGAGACACATGTGCTGCTCACTCACCAAGGTTGAGAAAAGTAATGCCCTTCGTCACACGTGAGTCAACACTCCCAAGAGTAGTAGTGAAGGTTTTGCTGTGCCCTGTGGAGAGAACACCAAGCCAGAGAAAGGATGGTAAGAGACAGAGAGCTGCAGCTCCACCCAAGGCAGTGACTACACATCACACTCTCCACACTAACTGTGAAACTGACCAAGCAAGTGTATTCAGGGTCCTGGAACTCATGGTTCCCCCATCATTCTCCAGAAGCCAGCAGTGAAGACGGATCACCCGAGTGTAGTCACAAGCCAGCAGTGGTTCTGGGCTTACACATAATCTTAGAGCTTAAAAGGTGGGTTGTGCTGGGACAGAAGGATCTGAAGAACTTTACTTAAGAATCCAAGAGATGGAGAAGACCAGGTGGCTCTTTGGCCCTCATGCCTCAAGGCTCACTGCCACACTCTTGCAGTCATTAAGGCCCTTGAAGGCTTCTCTGAATCACTGAGGAAGCCCACTGTTAATCTAGTACACTCAGGGTAGTACTGGGCGTCACTTTCCATTCTTCTAACTCTTAATCATGGTTATTAGCTCTTAGTATGACTTTCAGAAAAGTTCTATTTACTGCCTTTAATTATTAACCATTTGAAAAAGGTATGAAAACATTCCACAAATATCAAACTTGTATTATTAAAGCATGCATATAGGTCTTCTGAATTTCCTTCTGTTTTCTTCATTATTAAGTTATTAAACATATTTTACTTTGATCTCTAACTTCTGAATGTAACATCAGGCATGGCTACAGAATAAAATCTGGTGTGACCTGGCATAATTTTTTTTTAAATCCTAATTTTAAATAATTTTAAGTCTACCCACAGTATTATACATAACTACTAATTTTAAGCAACTAAACAAGCAGAATAAATACTCTTTAGCATGGTTCAGGCTAAAATTATTAAAAGTCAATTTTAAAACTATTAAAGGGCACTCTGCTGTCAACTACAGAACTAGAAAAGATTGGACACTTTACTCCTCTCCTCCAGGCTGACTACTGACATAGCAATTTCTTGGGCCACAGACGTATGAAATGAAATAATTGTATCTTAGATCTAAGAGCTGTTAAAGTCTAAGGTGGTAGAAACTTTTTAAACTAAAACCTTATGTACCTTTGTAAGCTAAATCTATAGGTACCTTTCAATTAGTAATAATATAAAAATCAAAAACACACTATCAGCAAATACATCCCTTTGCATCGATCAATAGGCCTGGTAAAAAGATATAGGTCAGGAAAAAATATATATTACACAATATTATTTTTAAAATAATATAAAAATAATTAGCTAACAACACTCATCATTCATAAATTTCTTTCGTTCCGTTCCGTCGCTCAGTCGTGTCCGACTCTTTGCGACCCCATGGACTGTAGCCTACCAGGCTTCTCCGTCCATGGGATTCTCCAGGCAAGAATACTGGAGTGGGTTACCGTTTCCTTCTCTCTCCAGGGGATCTTCCCGACCCAGGGATCGAACCCAGGTCTCCCGCATTGGAGGCAGACGCTTTAACCTCTGAGCCACCAGGGAAGCCCAGAAATATGTATTATATAGGTATACAGATATATGATGTACTGATCAAATTTGTTATAAGGTAACAAACTTAAGGTAAAACTTTAAAATCTATATACTTTGCTATTTGGAAAAAATGATTATGTTAAAAAAAAGAATAAATGAAAAGTACCTTTATGAAAGTAAAACACTGAATATGTGATTTGTTCCCAAGAGTCAAAGTTCGGGCAGTAACATACACACAAACTTCCTAGAAGGAAGAAAGTATTTAGTAAAGCTTAAAAGAATCACAGACAAATAAAGTTTCCTAAGCTACTTAACCTTACTGCCATTCCTTTAGATGTTCTGCCTCAATTTACCTCATAGATTATTCCCAAATTCTAGAAATTAACTATTAACAAGTTGCTAAGAAATTTCAATTCAACAATTACTCAGCATACACTATATGCAATATATTGTGGTAGGCTATTGAAGCCTAGGAAAATGAAGAGAGACTTCCATATACGAAATCATGGGAGTCTGGAGAAGTTTACAAAGCTTCATGAGATTCTCCTTATATACATATCCTCCCCTGTGCTCTTTTTCAGTAGTTCTCCAGCCATTACTAATAGCTATGGACCCCAGTTGATCAAAAATATGTCTCCTTTTTACAGAAAGTTTCCAGTCTTATTATTTATTTACAATGGAAGGCAAACTGAGGCTATGAGAGCAAGTGGTGTGTGAGCCTGTTCCCACCTGTATTTGGGTCACTGAGGTCCATGGCCCAAGGTCACAGGAGAGCTCCTGGGATAGACTGATGAGCCCTGACCGCCCTCACTTAGCCCACCCCTTCAGAACAACCTCAGCCTGCCCAACCGCTTCAATGTGTAAAACTGTCCATCACGTCCAGCAGCTGCTGCCACCTGTACATCTGGGTAAATTCATCAGTGACTTACAGATGAGGGCATTATGCTCAGACTGATAATTCTATTCTAATGCTAGCATTTATGTGATCACCTGAAATAGGAGATTTCTAGGGCGGAAAGGAACTTGACAAACCTGGTTCTATTCCCAGAGCGAATATTAACTAGCTATGTGAACTCTATTATTATTCTACTTCAGTGAATCATTTCCTCTACCATACTCCACTAGAGTTCCTTTGTTAAAAATCATGGTAGGGAAAAAAGGTCCATTTTCCCTAAGAAGGCTATTTCAGGACATATTTAAGCATTCTGTTATAATATTTATCAGTTTTGACTCTTTGAATGATTTTTAAGATTGCAATATATTGTTAGAAATTCATTTTATTGCAATATTTTCAACATGAAATGACAAAATAGAGTAACTTTATCAGATTAAAAAAGGTAACAATTCTGTTAGATTCTAAATTACCGTTATGCTTAATGACCACACAATATTACCTTTCTTTAAAACTATAGAAGACTCACTAAGAATAAAACAATGCTACACTAAAGCATAAACAAAAATAGTAATTAAGAGTTACCAAAGTCCCATGTACCACTCTGAATATTTTCATATAGTAAACATTCTATATGTTTACTATAGAATGTAAACCTACTGGTTTATCCTGTTCTTTTATGTTCTATGATCACAAGGACAAAGACATTTTTAGCAGACAAGAGTTAAAACTTCAGCCTCTCTCTGATAATAAAGAAATAAGAATTAAAATAAGGTACCACATTTTTCCTTTAAAATTAACAAAGTTTTAAAAATCATAATCAATTCTGCCAATGGAAGAACAATCTCAAATAATAGTAATGAAAAGGTGAACTAGTACAACCTCTCTGAAAAACAGTTTTGCAGAGAATTAAATATATTCACATCTGTTGACCCAGCAACTGTTCTTTTAGGAATCTGTCCTGAGGAATGAGCATGAAATGTAAACAATATAAGGAAGATTATAATCTCCATTCTAGAAAAAAATCTCTACACACCATTCTTTAGAGAATCAAGGTTATTGTTTCCCTTGTTTTGAAGAAAGTTAACATGAGATGTAGAATAAACTTACGTAAAAACATACATTGAGAGCCATATTCAGATTTCATAGGAAGTATCTCCACACAGGTTGTAGCTTAGTCACCCTTCTCAATCCCAAAGGGGGAAAAAAGAGAGCAAGGGGAAACGGACTGTGCACAGGGTCTGCAAACCTATCCCACTCCTAGAATTTTCTCTGATAGTGCAAATGTTCTAAATCTGGTTCTAAATCTGGTAGCCATGAGCCACATGTGACTACTGAGCATTTAAAAGACAGCTACCGTGACTGACAAACTTGCTTTAAATTTTACTTAATTTTAACAACTTAAATAGCCACACGTGGCTAGTGGCTACCATACTGGACAACACAACTCTGGAGCACTGGTTCTCACCTCTGAAAGCACATTAAAGCTTCCTGAGCTCACAGATACCTAGGCTCCATTTGAGACCAACTAAATCAGAATCTCTGGGACTGATACTCAGGCATCAGTATTTTTTAAATTTGCCTGAATCATATTAATTGAAATCTCTAAGCCTCAGTTTCCTCATCTGTAAATAAGGAAAACATAGCACCTCCTTCGTATGGTTCTGAGTGTCAGATGAGATAATATGTACAAAGCTCTGGCAAAAAAGTTATATGTAGTCATAAAGGTTAGCTGCTATTATTATTACTCCAGAATAATTTTGCTGCTATTTATGAGTTGGGGGAAGTCAGAGTTTGGGGGGGAAAAAAAAAGCATGTTCTTAATGGTGTATCCAGTGATGTTTAATGAATATTCATCAATGATGAAGATAAAATCTCAAAGTTGGCTAGCCTGGGGGAAACCATTTGGACAATGAAAGCTATTATGGACAAAGTTTTCCAAGGGAAATTATCTCATTGTAAAAAGCTCTATAAAATGCTAAACAGAGGCCTAATTCTGGGAACTTGTGAAGGGCAACTCATAATTAAATGTGCAGGACGGAGAAGTTACACTTTTCACCCCTCACCACCTCCCAGTAGGTGGTGCACAAGAAAGAATTATAGCCACCGTGGACTCAGAACACACAGAGCATTCTAGGTACCACTTCAGGGTTGACTCTCAAGATAGGGAGTGCGGTCTTTCCTTTAGTGCTTCAGAAAGTCCGATTTGGGCTTCCCTGGCAACTCTGCTGGTAAAGAATCTGCCTGAAGTGCAGGAGATCCTGGTACAATTCCTGGGTTGGGAAGACCCCTGCAGAAGGGATAGGCTACCCACTCCACTATTCTTGGGCTTTCCTGGCGGCTCAGTGGGTAAAGAATCCATCCACAATGCAGGAGACCTGGGTTTGATCCCTGTCAGTAATCAATACAAAGAAATAGAGGAAAACAATAGAATGGGAAAGACTAGAGATCTCTTCAAGAAATTTAGAGATACCAAGGGAACATTTCATGCAAAGATGGGCACAATAAAGGACAGAAATGGTATGGACCTAACAGAAGCAGAAAATATTAAGAAGAGGTGGAAAGAATACACAGAAGAACTGTACAAAAAAGATCTTTATGACTCAGATAATCATGATGGTGTGATCACTCACACTCACCTATAGTCAGATATCCTGGAATGTGAAGTCAAGAGGCCCTTAGGAAGCATCACTACAAACAAAGCTAGTGGAGGTGATGGAATTCCAGTTGAGCTATTTCAAATCCTGAAAGATGATGCTGTGAAAGTGCTGCACTCAATATGCCAGCAAATTTGGAAAACTCAGCAGTGGCCACAGGACTGGAAAAGGTCAGTTTTCATCCCAATCCCAAAGAAAGGCAATGCCAAAGAATGCTCAAACTACCACACAACTGCACTCATCTCACACGCCAGGAAAGTCATGCTCAAAATTCTCCAAGCCAGGCTTCAGCAATACGTGAACCATGAACTTCCAGATGTTCAAGCTGGTTTTAGAAAAGGCAGAGGAACCAGAGATCAAATTGCCAACATCAGCTGGATCATCAAAAAAGCATGATCGTTACAGTAAAACATCTATTTCTGCTTCATTGACTATGTCAAAGCCTTTGACTATGTGTATCACAACAAACTGTGGAAAATTCTTCAAGAGATGGGAATACCAGACCACCTGACCTGCCTCTTGAGAAACCTGTATGCAGGTCAGGAGCAACAGTTAGAATTGGATATGGAACAACAGACTGGTTCCAAATAGGAAAAGGAGTACGTCAAGGCCGTATATTGTCACCCTGCTTACTTAACTTATATGCAGAGTACATCATGAGAAACACTGGGCTCGAGGAAGCACAAGCTGGAATCAAGATTGCTGGGAGAAATATCAGTAACCTCAGATATGCAGATGACACCATCCTTATGGCAGAAAGTGAAGAAGTAAAGAGCCTCTTGATGAAAGTGAAAGAGGACAGTGAAAAAGTTGGCTTAAAGCTCAACATTCAGAAAACTAAGATCATGGATCTGGTCCCATCATTCATGGGAAATAGATGGGGAAACAGTAGAAACAGTGTCAGACTTTATTTTCTGGGGCTCCAAAATCATTGCAGACGGTGACTGCAGCCATGAAATTAAAAGACGCTTACTCCTTGGAAGGAAAGTTATGACCAACCTAGATAGCATATTAAAAAGCAGAGACATTACTTTATCAACAAAGGTCCGTCTAGTCAAGGCTACAGTTTTTCCAGTAGTCATGTATGGATGTGAGAGTTGGACTATAAAGAAAGCTGAGGGCTGAAGAATTGATGCTTTTGAACTATGGTGTTGGAGAAGACTCTTGAGAGTCCCTTGGACTACAAGGAGATCCAACCAGTCCATTCTAAAGGAGATCAACCCTGGGTGTTCATTGGAAGGACCAATGCTAAAGCTGATACTCCAATACTTTGGCCACCTGATGTGAACAGCTGACTCATTGGAAAAGACCCTGATGCTGGGAAAGATTGAGGGTGGGAAGAGAAGGGGATGACAGAGGATGAGATGGTTGGATGGCATCACCGACTCAATGGACATTGATTTGGGTAGACTCCGGCATTTGATGACGGATAGGGAGGCCTGTAGTGCTGTGGTTCATGGTGTCAAAAAGTTTCTGACATGACTGAGTGACTGAACTGACTGACCCACTCCAGTATTCTGGCCTGGAGAATTCCATGGACAGTATAGTCCATGGGCTCGCAAAGAGTCGGACACAACTGAGCAACTCAGATAGGGTGTGCAGTCTTGCCTACAGTGCTTTAGAAAGTCCCTGATTCATTCTCCTATTGTTAAAAATATATTAGAAAAAACTATAGAAACTCATAATTCTAATTTATCAGTGGTCTGACATTAACAGAGCACTTTTGCCCACCACTAATTCTTATGATCAGCCTCATCATCAAGATTTTAACATTTACATCTCTGAAAGGTAGCAGATTTCATTTCTTAGGGCAGAAAAATTCAGGACAAAGATGCTTTCAAGAATGTAAGAAGTGATGGTGAAAGGACAAAGTAGTTCTCAATGACCAATATGGAACAACTGAAAAACAACTGTTATTACAGCATCAGCATGAATGTAACAGTTGAAATAAGTAGAGTGTGCAAAAGGTCCTGAGTCTACTGGCATTTCTTTCACGAACCATGTTTTCTGTTCTCCACACCAGTGGAAAACTAAGCTCCTTATTATAGAGGGAGCCATATAGGGATTAGACTATTTGCCCCTTTCTTCATTTGCTGAAGTAGGTATTTGTTTGTTTTAATCACAAAGTTTCAAAAGTTGTTTTTGAAAAGTAATTTAGGAAATACATGAACTGACAATTTATGAGTTGAAAATAAAAAGGGTGCTTGTCTTGGTTTATTTCATCTTAAATCTGAAAGCATCCCATTTGAAACAGGCTTATTTTTTCTGTTTCAAAGCTGACTGAAAAGCAAGGCTCCTAGACATCACTGAGAAAGGAAAATCAGGCTCTTTCACATCTTTTGCCAAATTGACTTAACATATCTTAAGATATGTCATAGATAGCCTGTTTATAAACTACTAATATTTGTGAGAAATTCCTGTGGGAATAAAATAAAACAGAATAAAATCTTCACAGAATAAAAGCCTAAAATGATTGTTTATATCCAACAGATTTAAAGTAAGCAGCAGGGAAGAACCAACCCTGGGGGCACCACATGAGCTCTGGATCCCATTACATCCCACCTTCTAAGCAAATTCACTCTACTAGTTATTTCTCTCTGCTGTATATTGTCATCTTTTCTTTTCCACTAAATATCCTATAAGCATTCAAACATACTACAGTCTCTACCATCTCAAAAAATAATACCTCCACAATCCCACTTCCCCATCCAGCTGCTGCCTCTCTTATGCATGCACATGTTGCTATAATTTTCAATTCTCACATGAGATTTCACCCAGCACAATCAAGATTTTACCTCAGTCACCCAGCACAAACTACACACAGTAACTTCCACACAGCCATACCCAATAGGCTCCATTTCTCACCACCTACTAAAAGTCACTCTTTTTTATGAAACCCCCTCAGCTCTTGGCTGCTATAACATCTCACTTGGTTTCCCTTTTCTCTCCGCATACTGTTTCCTTTTTCTTTGGATGTTCCACATAACCTTTGTATATTTATGTCCAGATCTAATTCCTAAACCTTCTCCCTTTTTTTGACCCTTTACTTGCATGAGATGAGTGCAAGTGTACAATAGTTTGAGCATTCTTTGGCATTGCCTTTCTTTGGGATTGGAAAGAAAACTGACCTTTTCCAGTCCTGTGGCCACTGCTGAGTTTTCCAAATTTGCTGGCATATTGAGTGCAGCACTTCCACAGCATCATCTTTTAAGATTTGAAATAGCTCAACTGGAATTCCATCACCTCCTCTAGCTTTGTTCGTAGTGATGCTTCCTAAGGCTCACACGACTTCACATTCCAAGATGTCTGGTTCCAGGTGAGTGATCACACCATCATGATTATCAGGGTCATGAAGATCTTTTTATATAGCTCTTCTGTGTATCCTTGCACCTCTTTTTAATATCCTCTGCTTGTTAGGTCCAGACCATTTCTGTCCTTTATTGTTCCACTGGTATCTCTAATTTTCTTGGAAAGATCTCTAGTCTTTCTATTGTTTCCTTGATTTCTTTGCACTGATCACTGAGGAAGGCTTTCTTATCTCTCCTTGCTATTCTTTGGGATTCTGCATTCAAATGGGTATATCTTTCCTTTTCTCCTTCGCCTTTTGCTTCTCTTCTTTTCTCAGCTATTTGTAAGGTCTCCTCAGAGAACCATTTTGCCTTTTTGCATTTCTTTTTCTTGAGGATGGTCTTGATCCCTGCCTCCTGTATAATGTCATGAACCTCCATCCATAGTTCTTCAGGCACTTTATCAGATCTAATCCCTTGAATCTATTTGTCACTTCCACTGTATACTTGTAGGGATTTGATTTAGGTCATACCTGAATGGTCTAGTGGTTTTCCCCACTTTCTTCAATTTAAGTCTGAATTTGGCAATAAGGAGTTCATGATCTGAGTCACAGTCAGCTCCAAGTCATGTTTTTGCTGACTGTATAGAGCTTCTCCAACTTCGGCTGCAAAAAATATCATCAATCTGATTTCGGTGTTGACCATCTGGTGATGTCCATGTGTAGAGTCTTCTCTTGTGTCTTCTCTTGAGCTTCTCTGATAGCTCAGTTGGTAAAGAATCCGCCAGCAATGCAGGAGACCTGGGTTTGATCCCTGGGTTGGGAAGATCCCCTGGAGAAAGAAAAGGCTATCCACTCCAGTATTCTGGTATTCTGGCCTGGAGAATTCCATGGACTCACAAGAGACTGACCCAGACTTGCCCGTGAGTATCCAGGAGTCTCTGGCGGAGGTGTGGGTCAGCTGTGGCCTGCTGCAGGGTTAGGGGCACTGGGTGCAGCAGTGTGTGCACAGGACCTTTTGAAGGAGGTCGCCATTATCTTTGTTACCTCCACCATAGTTTGGCCCAGGACAAATAACTGGGAGGGAACACAGCCCCGCCCACTGACAGAAAATTGGATTAAAGATTTACTGAGTATGGCTCCGCCCATCAGAACAAGACCCAGTTTCCACCTCAGTCAGTCTCTCCCATCAGGAAGCTTCCATAAGCCTCTTATCCTTCTCCATCAGAGGGCAGACAGACTGAAAACCACAGTCACAGAAAACTAACCACTCTGATCACAGGGACCACAGCCTTGTCTAAGTCAAAGAAACTATGAGCTACCCAAGGGCCACCCAAGACGGACGGGTCATGGTGGAGAGTTCTGACTAAACGTGGTCCACTGGAGAAGGGAATGGTAAACCACTTCAATATTCTTGCCTTGAGAACCCCATGAACAGTATGAAAAGGCAAAAAGATAGGAGACTGAAAGATGAACTCCTCAGGTCTGTAGGTGCCCAATATGCTCCTGGAGATCAGTGGAGAAACAACTCCAGAAAGAATGAAGAGACAGAGCCAAAGCAAAAACAACACCCAGTTGTGGATGTGACTGGTGATGTAAGTAAAGTCCGAAGCTGTAAAGAGCAATATTGCATAGGAATCTGGAATGTTAGCTCCATGAATCAAATTGGAAGCGGTCAAACAGGAGATGGCTAAAGTGAACATTGACATTTTAGGAATTAGTGAACTAAAATGGACTAGAATGAGTGAATTTAACTCAGATGACCATTATATCTACTACTGTGGGCAAGAATCCCTCAGAAGAAACTGAGTAGCCATCACAGTCAACAAAAGAGTCTGAAATGCAATACTTGGATGCAATCTCAAAAAAGACAGAATGATCTCTGCCGTTTCCAAGGCAAACCATTCAATATCACAGTAATCCAAGTCTATGCCCCAACCAGTAATGCTGAAGAAGCTGAGCTGAATGGTTCTCTGAAGACCTATGAGACCTTCTAGAACTAACACCCAAGAAAGATGTCCTTTTCATTATAGGGGACTGGAATGCAAAAGTAGGAAGTCAAGAGATACCTGGAATAACAGGCAAATTTGGTCTTGGAGTACAGAATGAAGCAGGGCAAAGGCTAATGGAGCTTTGCCAAGAGAACGCACTGGTCATAGCAAACACCCTCTTCCAACAACACAAGAGAAGCCACCCTCATCTCTTGCTAAAATCCTCCCATGGTCTGCGAGGCCCTACATGGCCTGGCCCCTGCCTTCCTCTTCAGCTCTCTCTCCCAATACTTATCCTATTGCTCACTCAACTGCAACTAGTCACCCTGTTCTTAGCTCACATACATCCTTCAAGTATCAAGGGAAATATTATTTCCTGCCCTAAATTCCCCAAGACTGGTTTATAGAGGGACTTACGGGCCTGAAGGAGACCCTAAATGGAGAGAAAACTATGGGATGCATTTTGAAAGAGTGAGGAGGAAAAGGAAGCAATTTTCAGGACTAAGAATGCATTGACTGAAGTAGAACATACTTGAACATACTATAACAGTATCTTTTATTAAACCTCCACTATAAGCTCTTATGGCTTCCTATAATTCTCATTCATAAAATGTACCATGATTCGATTCAAATACTATGTGTTCACTTACTTAATGTCCAACATCCGTACTAAGTAGTAACTTTCTATTAATGCTCCATAAGTGTCAGATGAATGAGTACCACATAATATGGCTTCAAATAAATGTAATTTTAGTCCAAGCACTACTTAACTCTAATAGTAACTGTCCACTCAAGTTGGAGTATTAAATATGGCTATTAGATTTAGTTATTAGAGTTGATTACTTAGATGATTATTAAAGTTAATGAGCAGTTTTTTCATAAGATTCATTGAATGTAATCATACTCCTCTCCTCTCATTTTCAGGCATTATTTTCCCCCCTCCCTATTTTCTATCTATAATAAACAGGTCTTAAGAGATGGAATACTGTACGCTCATAACTTGTATGTGAAGATCTGATTGTCAGCTCATAGGTTATAGCATGGCTCTGAAAGTAGCTAATCACATGGGTTTAGAACTTCAACATCAGTAAGCCAGACACAAAAAGCATCCCTCTCATTGTATGTTGTTTCTTTACAATGAAGCAGGTGAGAAAATGTAGCTTGATTAAATATGAACCCATCCCCTCTACTAGAGAAACAATGCAAAGAAAAACTTTTAGAACAATAGCTGGACTCTGGCTTCTTTTATACAGACAGAAAATGTATAAAATTACAGTGGAGAAGTTAATTTGGTATATAAATATTCACATGAACACTTATGCTCAGGATCCATATAGCTGAACAATGGCTAAATATATGGAACTCAAGTAAAATTAAATAAATTGACAAGTACAACCCGGTTCTACCTGTATGGTTGGTAAAAACACATAGGGTCAGGTGTTCGGATAATTCTTCTTGGTCTTGAAGATCACTATATCCAAAGTTGACAAGTCTAAGAACATAAAGGATAAGAATTTACAATTAAGTTCCCTCATAAAAGACATAACCACTATAATTTATCCACATGTCTCTGAGAAATTTAAGTAGATAATATGTCTTTTTGTTAAAATAAATAAGTAAAACAATAATTTTCAATCCTTGGTCCAGGAAGATCCCATACACTGCAGACAGCAACTAAGTCCATGCGCCACAAATACTGAGCTTGTGGTCTAGAGCCCAGGAACCGCGACTGCTGAGCCCTCATGCCACAACCACTGAAGCCATCATGCCCTAGAGTCTGTGCCCCACAAGAGAAGCCACCATAATGAGAAGCTACTTGCCACAACTAGAGAAAAGTCCACACAGCCATGAAGACCCAACACAGCCAAAAAATAAATAAATAAAATTATTTTTTAAAATACATGGTACATAAATGGCACGGTCCTGGCAATAGGGAAAAGGATACGCAATATTTCAACTTTTGTCTGATCTTAGAATAATGTTGATGCTACATTTCAAAATAAACAGAACTGAATATTCATATATGATAAAATAAAGCTAGTGAAATGTAGCATTTTGCAATTATCATTAATTCAGGAAGACTTTCATTTCTTTGCACTTATGGCCTTGATTCTATTTTTTCAAAAGTATCTCCTATTTTTACTAAATGTAAAATAGTCTGGGGGGAAAAGTCTTGCCTTTTGTATAAAAATGAAAACGGGGGGGAAAAAAAGCAATAGACTCAGCTGAGCTTTAAGTGAGTTGACCTGAGACATCCTCTTTGATGGCAACAAGAAAAGGGTTCAGATGCTTCATTCTAAACACAGAGCTCTCTGACCCTGACTCTGAATCTTTTTATTGAATTACAGAGCACTTCCACAGATCAAAAAACTGAAGATGCCCTATAGAAATAAATGGATAAGAAAATCAATATGACTGCCTTTACATGGAAAAACCCTGTGTTCATACTTGATAACATTGTTTATATTCCCTATAGAAAACAGGAACAGAAAAGATTACAAACACTCCCTCACACAAACAGAACATCAAATTATCCTTTTAGCAGTATATCACTGATTATGTTTAAATATAATCATTCTGTCCAGAAATGTCTATAAAAAACAATAATAATTTAGGAGTAACCTACTTGAATCCTGAGACACTTAATGATATATCCAAGGGTGCTTCAAACTGTCAAAAAATCAGGTGATAACAAAGCAAAAGATGACATTAGTTAAGTGATGATAGTTCTGGAAACCAGAGCAAACCTGACGACACTGTGCTTACATAATGATGAAGAGCTCCTTTAACTAGCATTATCTTCAGAGGTTATTTCACAAATCTACATAGAGAAAGTCCACTGGGAATATTCTGGAGTCTACACAAATCACAAGCTTGATGTATATTTATCAATCATAAATACACATCAAGATTTTGCTTCAGATTTGACTACCGTAGATGGATTGTGTAATAAGTCAGTTGCAAGGAGTAGGCTTTTATAGGACACAGATGATTGTTTAGGGAATGGAATCTTTAGAAAGAGAATGAGTGTGAGTCAAAAAAAGGGGGGGGGGGCAGGAGAAGTAAATGAAATTCTTATCATGGTATGATGTCAATCTGCATTAGACACCAATATTAATCCTAGCCAGGAAGAATAATAATGTTCTATCACAGATAAAGATACTTATGACTCCTCACTACAATGATACTTCTCACTACATTCCAAATACTTTTCCAGGAGTGATTCTAGATTTTTACTAATTAAATTATATCCTCTCATCGACTTTAGACTCAATCCACCATCCTCACACATCCTTTTGGATCAAATGACGTGTAATCATGTACTACTGAGCACACCTACCACATACTACCTCCTACTAAATACTATCTCCTGCTAACCCTCACTCTTACTATGTTTCTTTATTGTGAAGCATTCACTTAGCAGAAATTCCCTGTCTGTGCTTTTCTAATCAGCTATATTAATTGCATTTACTATAAAGCTGAAGCTTTGAGCTGACAGGAACTATTTTACTTGCTCTTACAAGCTATTAATACGTGATCAAGAATGCTAAAATGCTCTTTATGATAACTTTCATTAAAAAAGAGTAATGGTTAGTATAAGGGCTTCCCTTGTGGCTCAGCTGGTAAAGAATCCACCTGCAATGTGGGAGACCTGGGTTCGATCCCTGGGTTGGGAAGATCCCCTGGAGAAGGGAAAGGCTATCCAGTCCAGTATTCTGGCCTGGAGAATTCCATGGACTGTGTAGTCCACAGGGTCATAGAGTCAGGCATGACTGAACAACTTTCACACAAATCACAAAATGGGTATAAAATTTCACCATATTGCCCAGTCATTTTCCAAACTTACCATTAAGTTAAAGTGCTCATCAGCATAAAACTGGATGCATTTTAAGACACTCCTTGATTTCTAAAAGAGAAAACAGAGTAAGTGACAAATTAAGGGAAAAAAAAATCACCAAAGAGAGAGAGAAAAGGAAGCAACCAAACAGCAAACATTAATGAAAATCTTCATTATTTGTAATAAACTTTGACTGACTGCTCTCATCAATGAAAATGAAGTAATTAATAAATTACAATAATGATAATGTCAAAATTAAAACACTCCCATAATAAAGAGAGCCAGTGGACTAGTTTTTACCTTCAGAACAATATAGTACAATCTCTGCTCTGACATATCCCACTGAGCCCAAACAAAATCTTCGGCTACTCTCTCTTTTGGGAGATGGCCAGAATTTTTAATTACCTAAGGAGGCAAAGAGATTTTAGAAATAAATAACTGTTTTAAAGGAGAACATATCTGGGTTTCATAATTATTTTGAATATTCTATCTTTATAATACATGCAAATATTTCCACAGTTAATTTTTAGTTGCCCCCTACTTCCAACACATACACATAGAAACTCTTCCCAAAAAAGATTTAAGGTATCATTCCATTACTTGCTCTTCACAACACTCTTCAATAAAGAGTTTTAATCTTGTTCTTAGTTAGGCTGGGGCTATTGAAGGCAAAGCCACACCTATCACAAATCAACAGCTAGGCAAATAGAAGATTCAAAGCTTCCTATTTTGGACATAACACACTCAAGTATCTGCAGTCTAGAGGGCTTTACTACCAAAGGTTGACTGTGAGGACAAGGGAAGACTCAAGCCTAGGAGAGGGGAGTACTGCGCAAGAATCCTAGACCTGCCATAAACCCTTCATGTGGCTTTGGTCATGGTCCTAACCTGTCCATCTTCTACAATGACTATGATGATACTGCCCATTTCTCAGCAATACTTAATTATTCACCCTTCAAGATCCAGCTGAGGCATTGCCTCCTGTACAAAGCCTAACTTCACCTCCCAATATGAAGGCAAAGCTCCCCATCTCTGTATTTCTATGTCACCTTGGCACGCTTCTATCACATTTATACTTTAATTAATGCTATAAGTCTACCCCAATGAGTATGCACTCTTCTACAACACCTTTATGTTTTCAATGACTTGACCATTTCTAGTATGCAGTAGTACTCAAGAAATACTTGTCAAATGAAGGGAAAGGAAATAAGGTATGCAAGGGTAAATGGATGAAGAAATGCTAAATGTAATACAAGGAATTAAGAGTTCATTTTCCTCAAAATGCTCAACAAGCAAAAGTCATCTATACTGGGACAGGTAAGTAAAGAACGAAGACAAGTTGATGTAGGAGAATGAGGAAAAAAAGGGATGGACCTTTTTTTGATGGTCTGATGAACCATCAGAATGGTCCATATTTGTACCTAAACCCTCTCTAATCTCAAATGGGATTTCTCCCCTGAGGCTAAGTTGGAACTCAAGGGAGGCACAGGGCAAGCAGAATCATACACCTCTATTTCTGTTTGCCTGGTTCCATCACATTTGCTGGAAAAAGATCCAAGAGTACTTATCTGACTCTTAACTTTGGGAAACCCATCTTGTTTCCATCTGATGGAAACCCAGGTTCATATAGCAGTTCTTCCCTCTCCAGAGTTACCTCACCTGTGTGAGTCTACATGGTTGTATTTCCTGAAAATGCTGGGATAAATATAATACCACTACTTTTATATAGGGATGTTAGGGTTGTTAGAGGGGTTCTAGGTTGGTACAGGGTTGTTATATAGGGATGTTAGCAGTGCCTCACAGAAGGGCACACGCGGAGGAAGGTGTGCTGGGGCTGTATCATCTTGGCCAGAAGAATCCTTCCTGGGCTTCTGACAAGTGCCTCCTGGCCTCACTCTCCTGGCAGTGTCTCTCACAACTCCCAACCCCTCTTCTTACCAGCAGTCCTCTGTCTGTATCCATTTCCAGTTCCTGACTCCAATCTGTTTATTTAACTATCTCCAAATCCTCACTGATGGTTTTGGGATTTTGCACCTTGGTCCTTCCTCTCTGGCCTGACCACTTCCAACCACTGGCCTCGTCTTTGCCCTCCCATCCATCTGGGGCCCAGAGCTCTAGTCATACATTTTCTGGTCATTTCCCAGCCAGGCCTCTTGATTTTAGGCTTTCGATCATAGATACACAATTAACAAATGCCATTTCTCATTTCAATTTTGTTCACATAATTTAAAATTAAAATCAGAGAAAGAGTATTCTGATGTAGACTATTTAAATATTGAAGGAAATCATTTTAATATCAGTAACATCACAAAAACTGTTGAGATAAAAGACAACCTAGCAAAAATATACACAAGAATATAACTAAACAATTTTCAGAAAAATAAATTCACATAGCCAATAAGTGTAGAAAATGTTCAAATTCAACAATATTAAAGGAAATACAAACTCAAATAATAATGTTCAGTTCAGTTCAGTTCAGTTGCTCAGTAACAACTTAAACCCATCAAACTGGATTTTTTAAAAAGGGAAATACATCTATTACTGGTATGGATAGAGGGAAATGGTACTTTTATGTTTTCCTTGCAAAACTAAATTGTTACAAGTCTTCTGGAAACTAATCTGGCAAAATGTGTTGAAGTTTATTAAATGCATATAACCATCAACCCACTTATCCATCCCTGAGGGTTTAACCCAAAGAAGCATGTGTACCAAACATATAAAGTTAAAAACATTTGAAACGATTTGTAACGTAAACAAATAAAAGGGGGGAAAGGGCAATCAAGTGAATATCCATCCATGGAAGAATGGTGACAAAATTGTGTACATCCACGCCAGGGACTGTTTGCATTTCTGAAGACAGTGAACTAAGCTACTCTAGGTTGCTTGGCAGTAATTCCACAAAGTTGAATAAGGAAAGAGTGAATAATAAACAAACCCCTGGGTGTATCAGGGTGGGGATGTGAGACACAGAGGTATGGAGAAAAGTATGAAAAGATACACAATACACATGGTTGTGAACAAAAGTTAGAGGTAAAGAGTCAAGGGGGATGTGGAAAACAAGCAAAAAAGAAAAGAAAACTGAACTGTATAGAACCTCAGCTTATATGCTATTATCTCATTTATTATATGCATGAATATGTATACATGTATACAAATTAAGAGAAAGAAGTCATATCTCTGTTTGGAAACCTACAGGGATACCCCTGATATATTAAGCAAAAGCAAAGGCAGCAAATTAATATTTATACTATGAATCGATTGCAGTAAAAGCAGCTGAATCCCAGTAACTGTGCACTGAATCCTGAGCAAGGTACAAGGCATGGAAGCATCACACAAGGCTGTCATCAGTTATCTCAGGAGACTGATTGGCGGGGTGGGGGTGAGATAGGTATGAAGGAGATAATCAACTCCTTCGTGTATCTTATATTATTTCACATGCTATAACAACCAATCTATAACCTGAAAGACATCAAGTAAGGTAGAATATTTCCATAACATTAATACATCCTTAATAGTCTAGAAATGCTACTCTTTATGGGGAAAAACTCTGAAGCAAAAGGAATTTCAAATGTTTACCACTCGATTTCCATCTTCTTGGACAACTTGGATATGAAATTGTTCAATATCTTTTAAAAAAGAAAACAGAAAGACAGTTTAACCTTCATGAAAAATATGAGTACTTTTTTTCAACCCAACAGTTATGAACTTTTTATATATATATAAAAGCAAAGCAGATTAAACAAATGGCTGAAAAATAGTATTATCACAGATGGCAATCTCACAAAAAGGTTCAAAACAGAAACCCACCTTTCTCCACCCTCCCTTTACAGTCTGTCTAGTCCAGCATTTACTCTGCTCCCCAATACCAACAACACATGAAGCATTTAACTCTGCTACTCCCCTGGGTTAGCTGAACAAGTGTTTCCCTCCCCAATACCATCAGTCTTATATAGGGCTAATAAGGGCTCATTTGGCAGGGTTTATCTTCAATTTCCAAATACCAAATACCTCTTTATATGAAAACATCATATAGAAAACTCATTATGCCAGATATTAGGGGAGGTACTTTTACAGGGGTCATTAACAGAACACTATAAACACTTTATTGATGTATAGATGGACCATTTTTCTCCGTAACCAGTTTACATTGAGCCATATGTATCTTCTGTTGGTTCTAGTTACAAAAATGTGAGATACATAATTGGGCAAGAGTATAGGAAGTGAACACAAACCAAATCTTCAGTCTTGTCCCTCCAATTACAAATCAGCTGCTTCACCTCATAACAAGAAAGATGGCTTCCTAGATAAGATGCATCAGTGAATTTTGTCCTTTCTCTGTCCCTCCTTCTACTTGAAATCATCATTAAAGGATGTCCCAATCTTATCTCCCTCTACCTGAATTTGACCAAGTCACTATGTATCCTCGAGTTCTGCCATGGATTTCTTCTAGCTTCTAATACCGCTCCCTCTGTCCATCCAAGCCTTTTTCCTTACATTATAGTTTCAACTGTGATAGACATCCTAAAGAAGGATGGACTAAAGAAGACAAAAATGACTGTTCTACAAACATTCTACCGTGTGCCCAACCTGGAAATCCATGTTTGCAGAAGCCCATCACATATGGAGACAGAACCCAAGAGAACAAGTGAGGCAGAGAGAAAGTCCTTCCACAGGAGCCCGAGATCTCCAATGCACATCAAAGTCAGTGGACTCTTGGATTGGCGAGTGGACAGTTAGAAGCTTCATCACCTTCTATGCTTCACTAGGAGACATGCTGTTCACGAAGTCCCCATGGAAAACCTAAAGATACACTTACATTTCTCTTCTGAAAGTAGTAACAGATGATTCTTTGGTTGAGGGCGACTTTCAATATGCGGGTAGAGGAACTGTAAAAAGGAAATTAAAGTCATAGGCAACTACCTTGCTTACACAGTTATTTCAAAAGTTATGTTCAATTATTGTGCTACCACATACCATAGAAGGGAGTGGGAACCACAAAATAGTTTAGGCAAATCACATTCATACACACACACTATAGATGGAAACAAGGAAGAAAAAGGAAAACTTTCAGGAGCTCGGTTTTACAGGAGGGGATTGATGGCAGGTCTGACACAATTCCTTTAAACAGTAAGGCTAAACTGTAAGCCATTCCTAGGGAAGGTGCTTCCTATTTGGAATGTGTGATTCTGAAGTCAATCAAAAACAATATCAATAAACAACATTTGAACAGAAAGTTCCATTTCACAAACACCAAAAAAGAGGGATCGATAACAATTTCTTAAGCAGCTAAACCTAGTGTTTAATTTGAGAGTCAAGTAAACAAACTCTCCACGACAACTTCCAAAGTCTCACATCCGAGAGACAAAGCACAACAGAACCAGGGACTTTCCAGGAAAGGACAGTGAGTCACAGTGTGGCATGTGGTGGAAGATTTACCTCAAAGTATTCAATGACTGCCACTGGAAGAAAAGGCCTGATCCAGCCCTTCCTCCTCCTCCGTGCCTGCCCTTATTTGTCAGCCCACAGGACAAAGCAGGCAGCCAGAAACACAAGGCCTGACACCATCAGCTGTGATAATGAGGGGAACCTGGCCATGGGATGACTCCAGTGACTTAATTCCTTCATCATTATAAGAGTAACTATAAATCTGAAGTTTCACTTTGCAACATGAAAGACAGCTCACTAGGTCCACTGGCTAATTTTGGGTTTTCCTTCCAAACTTGAAAGCATAATAAAAGAACAGAACTTTTCAAGTCCCTGTTTTACAGCCTACAGCCTTTCTAAAGACTAGGGAAATTTTTGACAAAATATGTTACATGGTATCCTAACTTTTCATAATGCCAAATTAGAATAGATCTCGTCAACTTTTTAAAAGATTTATCTTTTTTTTTTTTTTGGCCACACTGCGGCATTCAGGATCTTATTTATCCAACCAGGCATTGTAGCTGTGCCCCTTGCAGTGGCAGCTTGGCGTTTTAACCACTGGACCACCAGGGAAGTCCCTAGAATTGGTTAACTTTTAAAACTGCTTGTAGTCATTTCCCTTTGAGAAAAACAAAGCATTAACTATATACCATTCTTCACAGCAGGGCTTCCCCAATGGCTCAGAGGTAAAGAATCTGCCTGCAATGCAGGAGACCCAGGTTTGATCCCTGGGTAGGGAAGATCTTCTGGAGGAGGAAATGGCAACTCACTCCAGTATTCTTGCCTGGGAAAAAGCCCATGGGTAGAGGAGCCTGGCGGGCTACTAGGCCATGGGGTAGCAAAGAGTCAAACACGACTGAGCAACTAAGCACACACACACACACATTCTTCACAGCAATAAACTCAAAACTGTAAAATAGAAAGCAGTTCAAAATTCAGCTGAGAGAAGAATATAGAACTTATTTCTGCTGATTTGTGAAACTGTGTACATCAAAAAGTATACTTTGTGTCCTGGAGTTGTGGAGAAGCAATGATGAGTTTTCACGCAGATAATGGAAGAGCAAATACTCAATGCCTCAAAATAAGGAAAAACTACAGATTTGGTGTCCCCTGGGTCTCCAGAGGTGACCAGGACCCTCTGGCTTAGGGCTATGACCTAAACTAAGGTGATGACCAGTTTTAAACCTTTGCCTGGACTCTGT
Source organism: Moschus berezovskii (assembly GCF_049115385.1). Taxonomy (NCBI): domain Eukaryota; kingdom Metazoa; phylum Chordata; class Mammalia; order Artiodactyla; family Moschidae; genus Moschus; species Moschus berezovskii. Next base: position 51,650,760 of record NC_142462.1, on the reverse strand, counting down.
GAAGCAATCACGATTTTAAAAGTTCCACTCAGGTGGTTGTTTTTCTTTCTAATTTGAGGCAACCCTAGAGCAAGGCCTACAAGTGAGAATATACATAAGACAGGCTTCAGACACAGCTCTACAAAAGCACGCAACGATTTTGGAGATTTTGTTTTGTTTGCTTTGTGAGTAGGAATCTATATAGACTATATTAGAAAAATAATTATTTTTATAAATATAAAGCTAGATTGTGATCATTAATATTCATTGATGGAAGGTACATACTATAGGCATGTGGACATGGACAGTGTCCATGTAATTATCCAATGAACTATCTGGAAGGTACAATCATGCCGGTGGGGAACTCTACAAGGGTCCCAGATTGAGATCCGGACTCCACTCACTACTGTCCTGAAGAAATTTCTTCATGAAGGCTGCACAGGTAGAGGGAAAATGTACCACTGGAAATCATCATGGGTGTTTTGGAAAGAAAAAGGAAATAGGTCACAGGGTAGGACCAAATTTTGTGGACAACGAATGGTGTTTCCCTAAAGAAGAGCAGAATGGAGAGAGGGTGAAGGTGGGGATTTGCCATGGGTGGAAGCTTGGAGGAGTTTCTTTCTTCAGAGGCCTGAGCATGAGAGCAGGGAGCAGGGCTCGGGACTGGATGGACCAAGATGAGTGTGGGTCTACTTCATATGGTGGGGGTGCAATCATGCACCTTGCATTTTTAATTTTTTTAATTAAGATAAAATACACATAACAACATTCACTATTCACAGTTTTCACTATTCATAATACAATTCAGTATTTTTAAAATATATTCAGAGTGTTATGCAACTATATATTTGTAAGACCTTTTTCCTTCCTACACTCTGATTACCCATCCTTCAATAACATCATCATTGCCTACACAGCCCTGGATAAAAATGGTAAAGAAACCAAAAGAACATGCCAGAAAAGGGAAGTGTCCCACAGTCACCCCTGCACTGAGGACAGTGTAAATAAACAGAGTGGATTCCTGGGGGAGGGAATGTAGCTTAGAAGTTCCAGGCCCGGCCCCGTCTGGCAGCAAGCAGCGGCCCAGAGAGAAGCCAGGAGTGAGTAGTGGCGAAATGCACAACTGCAAGGACTGGCTGCCAGTGGACAACCAGGCACATGAGAGACAACCCGTTCTCCCAACACAGACTGCCAGGGGGAGACCCAAGGTCAGAGGCTGAGAACAGGTAGGGTAGTGGGAGGCTACACAAGGTAATGCTCATGCAACCCAGCAGGAACGAGGGTAATCGATTCTTGTTCTCAGTGATCGTTACATTCCATCGTGCCTGCATCAGTGCTTAATTGTTTTCGATTCTTTTGTGAATTCATGGACTGTAGTCCGCCAGGCTCCTCTGTCCATGGGATTCTCCAAGCAAGAATACTGGAGTGGGTAACCATACCCTTCTCCAGGGGATCTTCCCAACCCTGGGATCAAGCCTGACTCTCCTGCATTGCAGGATTCTTTACTTTCTAAGCCACCATGGAAGCCCTATGTTCCATAAGCTCACCACAAACACTGAACTCTGAACCACTGTTCCCAAGGGAAATAGTGATAAAAGCTCCTATGAGCCTCTAGCTACAACATTTTTGTCAACAAAATAAAACAAAACTTGGTCTGATGTGTGTCCCTATTTAAAGACATTGTGGGACTTCCCTGGTGGTCCAGTGGCTATGACTCCACGCTCCCATTATAGGGGGACCAGGTTTGATCCCTGGTCAGGGAACCAGGACCCACATGTTGCAACGAAGAGTGTGCACACTAAAAAGATTCCGTATGCTGCATCAATGATCAAAAGCTCTGGCGTGCCACAACTAAAGATACTGTTGATTTGCTAGCAGTGAACTCAGTCAGCTGCACTATAAACTAATGCCTAACTGAAGTTTATCTAATGAACACACATATTTTCTCTGTAAAGTATATAGCAGCCTTTTTGCACTTAGAAACATGAAACACTACTTCAACAATACACTTGGAGGACATGTTAAACATGAAATCAACTGCCAAAGAGTGTGAAAAACATGGCATTAAGTTGACTATGAAAACAATGTTTGTTTATAGTCTGAGAACTGAATCTGAAAGGCAGGGTCACCTTGTTCTGCCTCAGCTGGGAACATGTACATTGGGCAACAAATTTTCACATGTGTACCAACGACTGATTTGGGGGTTACAAATGAATTTTAGTGGGTAGCAGAATTTGCAAATTCTATGTACCAGTAATGAGGACTGACTATATCTAAGTCTGTTTGTGTTATACACACAGTGCTTCTGCATCAGTGCATAGAGTTGAGAAATTCAGGGATTAATTATGTCATTTAAACACAGGTATTTAACCTGTCAACTCTATGAAACATTAGATAAGCCATTTTCAAAGTTCCTTTCAATGTGTTTTGATAGTCAATATTTTATCATGTAAAAACATCTATTATATCAAACAACCATGATGTAATAGAAACAGAGAGCTAGGTTTGAATTTTGATCTCCATGTTTGAGAGGGAAGAAGTGTTCGTTCCAGCCATACCCATTCACTGGATTATTCTGAGGATTAAATGTCATAATGTGTATGAAAACACTTTTAACACCACTGTCTCTAGGTTTCATGCCTTTTGATTAAAGAGATAAAGGATAAAGATATGCTCACTTACCTGTACCCAAATATAGCTATCCACTGCTTTTAAAACCTTCACATTGTTAATGGGGTGGATCTCAACCAACAAAGTTAAGCACTTTGATCCTATAAAGTAAAGGATGCTTTTAATAATAGCAAAATCCAGAATATTACACATTACTCTTCCACATAGGCCTGAACTTTGAAAATGTAAAATGCATTACTTACTGTATTAGTAACTCCACAAACAAAAGCAGTTATCTTAAAATTGAGACTTCTTAAAACCACAAATAGATACAGAAAACATCATAAAGGAGAAGTCAACGTACATGGAGTGAGAAACAAGTTCCCACCCATTTCTCAGCTATTTTTACCATCACTTCATGGGCCCTCTCAGCTTTTAAGTCTAAACAAATACATCTCAGTTCAGTGTAACTACAATTCTGTAGCACAATGGCAAATACTATTTGTGTAGGAAAATATAAAGATTTCTGATGAATGAATGTGTTCGGGTTGACAGCAACTAGGTCAGGGACTGGGCTTCCCTCAGGAAGGGTGGAGCTGCATGGATACAGACTCACTTATTTCCTTATGTCACATCTGAGCAAATGTCATTAAAGATAGTAATTAGGAGGAAGCTTTGGACACAGGCTAGAATGGGGTTACCACAGATATTCAAATTTAGACCAAGAGTTTCCCTCCTCAGAAAAGGAGTTGCCTTATATTTGAGTTCTTAAAACAGCTCTAATATTCTCATGTGCTTTCTCAATGACTTTACTTTGAGTAATAATTTACAACTTGGGGATGGCACAGCAGCCTGGAATTGAATCAATGCCAGTTTTCACTATTTAAGAAAGCAACCTAACAGTATTGTTTTATGTCAAGAAGAAAAAAATGTAAAGAATATAAAATATTTTCTGGGATATTGCCTCACATTTTCAAGAACTGGGTATTTCTATAAAAATACATTTTAGAGTTTACTGAAAGCAAAACAGTGAGTGAGTTATTATGTGGGATCACAAATACACAACAACAAACAAAAAATCAAAAGCAAATGTTGTTTGGTCGATGGGTACTTAGAATAAAAATTCCAGTGACAGGTCATTCACGATTCAAGAGGGCTGTATACTTCTAATACCTGAGACAAGGTAAAGTGAGATGCTTTGGGAGTCTGCTTGATGACTCAAAAATAGCTCTAAGAATAAGAAATATTGATGTCAAAGATACTTGTGAAGAAAAATAGACTGTGAAATGTGGGAATGACAAAAAAAAAAGCAATTTTCCTTATTGTCTTAAGTATATATAACTAATTTAATACAGTAAATAGTACAAGTTGATATTTGACTATTTCATCTCTTGCCCCAAAAGTTTATATATTCCAACTAGGGGAAAAAGCTTTTTAGGGGGAAGATGGGGGAATCTTCTCATTGGAAAAATAACAAATCACCCATATTCAGCTTTTTTGTCAATGAATCTGTTCCCAGGTGAGATTATCAGCTAAAATCACTTACCTTTAAAATGGGAGGCTTATCGAGGGCAGGGCAGAATTCATCTTCCTACACTAATTTCTCTAGGGCAGCCCAGATACTTAATATAAGTAGCTTAATGAAAAGAGGAATTGGACAAACAGAAATGCCTCTCAATAACATACCATGTGCTTTCACAGTGTAACGGGAAGCACTCGAATAGGATTCTAGAGATATGAATTCTAGTTTAAAATCTATCACTAACCTGATATTTATACTTCAATAAGTCACAAAGCTTTCCTAGGACTTGGTGCTTTGTTTTTAGTTTATTTTTGCTTTTTTTTTTTTTTTTTTGGCCACACTGAGCGCAGCTTGCAGGATCTTAGTTTCCCAACCAGGGAATGAACCCGGGCCCCAGCAGTGAAAGAGCCAAGTCCTAACCACTGGACTGCCAGGGAATTACCAGTGTTTTGTTATTTAAAAAATAAAGTGAAAAACTACAGAATCAGATTATTTCCACAATCACTTTCAGCCCTAAAATCCACAGTGATTCCATGAAGTGCTTAAAGTTGTCTTAAGAATTCAGAGAATCCAGGTATCAGTGGAACCTGGGAGTACACCACTGAAAGGCAAGACAGACCCGGCAGGACACCGATGCTCTAGGGAGCCGAGCAGCAGGACCAAAAGGGACAGCATGGATGGACCTCAAGGCATTATGCTAAGTGAAGCAAGTCATATCAAGAATGAAATAATGCCATTTGCAGCACCATGGATGGACCTAATGAAGTTAAGTCAGAGAAAGACAAATATCAAGAAATCATTTATATGTGGAATCAAACATATATATATATATATATATATATATATATACACCAATGAACTTATTTACATAAAAGAAACCGACTCACAGACATAGAAAACAAACTTTACCAAAGGGGAAAGGGTTAGGGAAGGATAAATTATGAGCTGGGATTAACAGATACACACTTACTATATATAAAATAGGTAACAAGTTCTTAGTGTTGAGCATAGAGAACTATATTCAACACCTTATAATAACCCATAATAGAAAAGAATCTGAAAAAAAAATACATATGTGTGTAACTGAATCACTTTTCTGTACACCAGAAACTAACACAATATAGTAAATCAACTAAAATAAAAGACAAATACCGTATGATCTCTTTTATATGTGGAATCTAAAAACCAAATCAAACCAAAACCAAAACCAGGTTTATAGATACAGAGAACAGATTGGTGGTTGCAGAAACCAGAGGGTAGGAGGTGAGGGGAGAAATGTTTAAACTGAATTTAAATTAAAAAAAAAAAAAGCACAAGGATAGGCATGGCATAGGAAGGGTGAAGAGCAAGATAAAGAAAGAACCTGGTCTGATGCAGGTAAAGGTACATATTGTGAAATAGTGAAAAGGTTGGAAGAGTTCAGTCAAGTCTGGTTGTTTAGAAGCTCTGGTTCTTAGAACTTTGGAATCAAAGCAGCTCCATGGATCATCTGCAGCACTTAACTGACTACAAAGGCTCCTGGGGTCCTGGAGCAGCAGTGGGGCCCAAGACACTGCCCACAGGGACCTGCTATGCCTTAGGGAAAACATAATACCTCCAGGAAGGGTGAAAGGGGCAGCTGTGCCTGGCTTCCTATGGAAAACCATTTCCTGTATATAACAAGTTTGCATGACCTCGGCCAAGAAGAGAAGCAATGCTGACAAAAATTTTGTCATAAAGTTTGTAAACCAAAGAACTCTATCTTGCTTATATGAGATACATTATAGTCTGTCTCATTTGCAATGGAAAAATCTCATGATAAGCAACAGAGTGTTAACACCTTGAGGCAAACTACATTTTATAATCAACTGGCTTATCAAATTATTCACAAACAAAAAATTAGCCTTCAGCAAAAGGCAAAATATTTGCATAATATTTGTTCAAAGGACTAATCATTAAAACAGATCCTATAGTACTTTCTGGTCACACAATTTCTGAAATTGTAGCTGAACAAAAGACCTCCTAAGGGCTTCCATGATCTGTCTGCAGCTCACGTTCATTTCCTGCTAGCCTTATCTCCCAGCACTCTGCCCTTGTTCACTCCAGTCCAGACTCACTGATCTCACTATCCTGGAACAGTCAGAGAGTCTACAAGCACTCTGGCCTCAGGGCCTTCATGCTGGCTGTTCCTTCTGCCAGAAACGTGCTTCCCCATGTTGCTGCTGCTTAGTCGCTTCAGTGGTGTCCGACTCTGTGCGACCCTATGGACTGCGGTCTGCCAGGCTCCTCTGTCCACAGTATTCTCTAGGCAAGAGTAGGTTGCCATACCCTCCTCCAGGGGATCTTCCTGACCCAGTGATCAAGCCTGGGATCTCTTGCATTGCATAGATGCATGCTTGCTGCCCCCCTCCTTTCAGGTCTCTGTTTAAAAACTCCTTTAATGGAGTTTCCTAGGATCATCCCTCAAACTATCTGGGCTCAAATACTAACCTCTTCCCGACCTTTGGTACCAGCTTCTTTCTGCCTGTAGCACCTGTTTAGTCTGAAGGTGCTAACTGCCTTTTTAAATATTTCAGTTATATAGTTATAGTTCAGTTGCTCAGTCATGTCCGACTATTTGCGAACCCACGAATCACAGCACGCCAGGCCTCCCTGTCCATCACCAACTCCCGGAGTTCACTCAAACTCATGTCCATCGAGTCGGTGATGCCATCCAGCCATCTCATTTTCTGTCGTCCCCTTCTCCTCCTGCCCCCAATCCCTCCCAGCATCAGAGTCTTTTCCAGTGAGTCAATTCATCGCATGAGGTGGCCAAAGTATTGGAGTTTCAGCTTTAGCATCAGTCCTTCCAATGAACACCCAGGACTGATCTCCTTTAGAATGGACTGGTTGGATCTCCTTGCAGTCCAAGGGACTCTCAAGAGTCTTCTCCAGCATCACAGTTCAAAAGCATCAATTCTTCAGCGATCAGCTTTCTTCACAGTTCAAATCTCACATCCATACATGACCACTGGAAAAACCATAGCCTTGACTAGATAGACCTTGGTTGGCAAAGTAATGTCTCTGCTTTTTAATATACTATCTAGGTTGGTCATAACTTTCCTTCCAAGGAGCAAGCTTCTTTTAATTTCATGGCTGCAATCAGCATCCACAGTGATTTTGGAGCCAAAAAAAATAAAATCTGACACTGTTTCCACTGTTTCCTCATCTATTTGCCATGAAGTGATGGGGCCATATGCCATGATCTTTGTTTTCTGAATGTTGAGCTTCAAGCCAACCTTTTCACTCTCCTCTTTCACTTTCATCAAGAGGCTTTTGAGTTCCTCTTCACTTTCTGCCATAAGGGTGGTGTCATCTGCGTATCTGAGGTTATTGATATTTCTCCTGGCAATCTTGGTTCCAGCCTGTGCTTCTTCCAGCCCAGCGTTCTTCATGATGTACTCTGCATATAAGTTAAATAAGCAGGGTGACAATATACAACCTTGACGTACTCCTTTTCCTATTTGGAACCAGTCTGTTGTTCCAAGTCCAGTTCTAACTGTTGCTTCCTGACCTGCATATAGGTTTCTCAAGAGGCAGGTCAGGTGGTCTGGTATTCCCATGTCTTTCAGAATTTTCCACAGTTTATTGTGATCCACACAGTCAAAGGCTTTGGCATAGTCAATAAAGCAGAAATAGATGTTTTTCTGGAACTCTCTTGCTTTTTCCACGATCCAGCAGATGTTGGCAATTTGATCTCTGATTCCTCTGCCTTTTCTAAATCCAGCTTGAACATCTGGAATTTCACAGTTCACGTATTGCTGAAGCCTGACTTGGAGAATTTTGAGCATGACTTTACTAGCGTGTGAGATGAGTGCAATTGTGTGGTAGTTTGAGCATTTTTTGGCATTGCCTTTCTTTGGGATTGGAATGAAGACTGACCTTTTCCAGTCCTGCTGAGTGGCCACTGCTGAGTTTTCCAAATTTGCTGGCATATTGAGTGCAGCACTTTCACAGCATCATCTTTCAGTATTTGAAATAGCTCAACTGGAATTTCATCACCTCCACTAGCTTTGTTCGTAGTGATGCTTTCTAAGGCCCACTTGACTTCACATTCCAGGATGTCTGGCTCTAGGTGAGTGATCACACCATCGTGATTATCAATATTTCTGTTATTCACTGTTATATTTTTTTCTGTACTTTCTTGTTTACTTGGAAAAAATGCAAAGAACATGCCTGACATGACCTTTGCGTTTTTATTCTAAGCTAAAGCTATTTGTAAATAGGCTTGTAGTTTTATTTAGTAGTTCAATAAATCTTCATCTATCAACAAGTACTAAAAAGTGTAATTTCATTACCTGGTTGAAGCTCATTACTCCTTCCTTCTTTAGCAGCTTGAACTAAACTTGCAGCTAATGGAAAAAGAAAAAAAAAATCCATTAGCAAATGATCTATGCAGTGGCTTGTTAAAGTTTACCAGATAATACCCAGAATAAGTAAGGGCTCAAAGGATCTGTCAGTGGATGATTAAAGTAAAATATGTTATTGTAGGTAGACTCCACAGATTCTTTATTTCAAATCTTATCTCAAAAGTACATCTTTTCCCAGCATAATCAACTATTGTAAAAATTCAATACTTTAAAACTCAAAAAATAGAGCTTACTTCTTGACTTGTAGCAAACTTACCCAGCAAAGTTTTCTCCCTGTTGACTGAGCAACTGACAACTTGCAAATCTTTCTCAAATGTATACAGATGCTATAAAAACAGAAGTATTTTTTAATTTGGAGTTTCATGTTAAATAACAATTTTATGAATGCAAATTCCCACTCAGCTCTTTAGCAAGTATCACTGTGGCAAGCATTTTATTAAAGGACCACCAATGAACCAGTTTATCTGTACTGAGAAGTTTCAGATTATTTTTAAAGAAAAAAGTTTGCTATTGTAGGCCATGTTTGGCACAGAAATTTAACCATGAGACAACACAGTGTAGTGGTTAAAAGCATAGACCTTGAAGTCAAGCTAGACCCAGGCTCAAATCCTAATTCTGTCACTTGCTAGCTGTGTGACTTTGGATGAGTTACTCAACCATTCTATCCTCCCATCAGCAAAATAGGAATCATGTTACTACCTATCTTGGGAGATCCTTAGAAGTGCTAAATTAAATAATCCATAAGAGAATACTTACTACAATGTTTGCCACACATAATAAGCACTCAAGGGTAAGCAATTAGGATTATGAAGGCAAGTTAACACTTTAATCAAATTACATAACTATGACATCATTAACTATGTCTAAGAGACTGTCACAAGGGCATCTCCTAAAGGATGCCCATATTTAGAATACTGGCAAAGTGATCTGCTATTTTTATTTAACCTGTATTTTATTTTCTTGCTGTTTAAATGTTGCAAGATTCTATTTCCTGGAATATCAAAGAAAATTAAAATGGTCATGCAGAAGGAGGATGTGAGGTGCAGACTGAGGAAATGGAGACAATCAGTTATATTAAGCAAACTCTGTTAAAACATATTCAGGCTACAAGGAAAGAAAGAATCTTAGACTTCAGGAGAGAACAAGTTAAGAGAAACAGTGACTAGCAGAACTATTAAAAAGGTAAATAGTACTTGCAGACTAAAAAAGCACTGAAGACATACTAGAATGCAATGGCCAAAAGTTGATTAAAAAATGTCGAGAAATCAGGAAAAGTAAACTTTGAGTTAATAAGAAGGCTCTGAATTCACGTGGTAAATTATGGTTTCCTTTACTCTTGCTCTGAGGGATTCTTATTTATAAGTAAGAAGAGGCAAGAATGTATATACTTAATTGTAACTGCGTCATCCTTTTAATTATGTAATAACACACATAGTCTAATAAGTGTTTAAAACATACAAACACTACCAAATAAAAAGTCTAAATTCTCCATTATATTCACCCTATCTCAACCCCTTTTGAAAAAGAAACATTTTGTAATTTACTCTGTAATCCTTCAGATCATTCAAAGTGAGTTTTTAATATATTTACACACGTATATATTATCTCATTTTCTTTCAAGTTTTTTAAAACATAAATGGAATGCATTACTCTGGCAACTTGCTTTTTCATGTAATAATGTGTTTTGGAATGACTCTGTGACAGTGTACATTTATAGACTTCTCAGTCTCTTGATATTTACAAATTATTTTTACATAGACACAAAGGAATCCCCTCCCATTTGCCTCAAGAATTAGACAAGCCTGACACGTTAACCAATATCTTACATGAGCTGTCTGGGGAAATTTAAGAAAAAGAGGCTGGTTCTATAACTGGATCTTTGAGAAGTAACAAGAAGAAAATCAGTGAAGTTCTGTAGAAGCAGAACTCAGAGTCAGAGGTCATTCTGACATCCTAAGCTTCTGGGAAACACACATCCTAGGGAGGCCACTGGACTTCCTACATTCCTACAGAATACTGGATAATTGGTTTGGACTATTCAGCTTAAATCTCAAAGGACTAAAAGACTACAGTTGACATTTGGTCCAGGAGTCTTCACACTTTTTTTTTTAAAGATAGTATAAAAGGAAAAGAGAAGGAAGACAAATATAAAATAAACTTGTATCTTAAAAAAAGGAAAACTAAAGGCAGTAAAGTAACTGGAGATGAATGTACAATTTATGATGACTTTACCTCATTTTGTTTGGCTTGGTAATCATACAGTCCAAAGCAGACATTTCCCTTATCGTCCTGAAAAGAAAAAATTAACTAGATGTTTATAAAAGGTCACTGTTTAGGAATTTACTAGTTTTAAAAGAAATCTGCAATAATTCAACCAGTATTAGCAATAAGCACTCTAAAGGTAGCCTGCTGTCCAAGTCAGAGAAGGACTGAACACGTTTCCGATGGCAACACAGGTCAAGCGGTGAAAGGGAACCAAGAACATACAGCTCAGTGTGTTTGAGGGAGCCTGTCACAGGGGACACAGCATAGTGAAGGAGCAAATCTTTTTCTACTTTCATTTATTTCTGTAAAAGAATATGAACGATGGATACAGAAAGTAGGTAGAATAAGTCCATGATAGTCTTATAAGTAAAACTTCTTGGCAAATAGATGGCAAATCAATGGAAACAGTGACAGATTTTATTCTCCTGGGCTCCAAAATCACTGTGAATGATGACTGCAGCCATGAAATAAAAAGATGCTTGCTCCTTAGAAGAAGAGCTATAACAAGTCTAGACAGTGTATTAAAACGTAGAGACATTACTTTGCTGACAAAGGTCCATACAGTCAAAACTATGGTTCTTCCAGTTGTCATGTATGGATGTGAGAGCTGGATGATAAAAAAGGCTGAGCACCAAAGAATTGATGCCTTCAAACTGTGGTGTTGGAGAAGACTCTTGAGAGTCCCTTGGACTGAAAGGAGATCAAACCAGTCAATCCTAAAAGAAATCAACCCTGAATATTCATTGGAAGGACTGATGTTGAAGCTGAAGCTCCAATACACTGGCCACCTGATGAGAAGAACTGACTTATTAGAAAAGACCCTGATGCTGGGAAAGACTGAAGGCAGGAAGAGAAAGGGACAGCAGAGGATGAGATGGTTTGATGGCATCACCAACTCAATAAACATGAGCTTGAGCAAACTCCGCGAGATGGTAAAAGACAGGGAAGCTTGGCAAAGAGTCAGACATGACTAAGTGACTGAACAACAGCCATAAACTTCATGAATCATAGAATTCCTTGAATGTAGCATCCTCATGGATACAACGTAAAATAACTTTTTTAAGTAAAAAATGTACAGTAATACAACTTGCAAAGCAAACTGGCCACTGCAATTATTCTTTCATGTTTCACTATTACACTAAAGTTATCCACGAAGTCAAATTTTATTTTCTTAGAACAGTTAACATTGGAAACACACTGTTAAATAATAATGCCTCAAAACTCTGAGTATACAGAAATCCGAACAGATGAGGTACAGTAAAAATGTTTAATGTTTTCTCAAAGATAAAAACTTAACATATTGATTAAGTTTAAATATCTCTTACTTGGCATTTTTCCTCTAGAGGATGAAACTGTTCATTTATTCAAAACCTTTGAGCACTGTATCAGACATTGGGTATAGCATTATTTTATTTACAAAAGAAAAAATATTATATAAGACTGAATTTCAATTACCCTATTTAATCTCACAAAATAAAAAAAAGTCATATGTTAAAGATTAAATGCCAACAAGTCTTATTCACCTTAAAAAGATAAAGTTTAAAACTCTGTTGAAAAAATATATATATAAATGGTTAGAGTAAATTTTATGTTAAGTATGTGTGTGTGTGCTTAGCTGTTCTTTGTGTTCAATGCTTTGCCATCCCATGAATGCTTTGCTCCTTTATCCATGGGGATTCTCCAGGCAAGAATACTGGAGTGGGTTGCCATGCCCTCCTTGTGTTATGTATATTCTACCACAATTTAAAAAAGAATATAGACTTACCTTATAGGTATAAATAATATTTCTGTTTCTTTCAACATTTTGTACACGTAAGCACTCATAATTGTTTTCTGAAACACCTAAAACAGAAATAATCACAAGTTAATATCTAGAAGGAGATGTTTAAAAACATATCTAACAAAAATACATCTGGGTTAGATTTTACAAGCCAAATATAAAAGAACACTGATAATTCCATTATATAGAGCTTAAAAACAGGCAAAGCTAATCTATTTTACTGGAGATCAGATTAGTAATGACCTTTAAGGAAGAGGAAAGTAGTGATTAGCAAGTATCTCAAGGAAATCTTGCTAATGGAAGTGTACATTGGACAAAACTAGCAGAATCTACTAAGGCTGAATATATACGGCTCAACAATTGTCTGTGTACTTATATCTCATCAGAAGTCTATACATAGTTTGGCAAATGACACATATGACATGTACAGCACTATGATTTATAATAGCCAAAACTGGAAACCCAAAATATTCATCAAGCAAAGAACTAATAAACCATGATATATCCAAACAATGGAATGTTATATAATAAGAATTAATTAACTTGCTGTAACATACATAAGTAAGTGTTAGTCACTCAGTCGTGCCCGACTCTTTGCGACCCCGTGGACTGTAGCCCACCAGGCTCTTCTGTCCATGGGATTTTCCAGGCAAGGATACTGGAGTGGGTTGCCATTTCCTTCTCCAGGGGATTTTCCCAACTCAGGGATCGAACTCGGGTCTCCTGCACTGCAGGCAGATTCCTTACTGACTGAGCTACAAGGGAAGCTCTTATAACATACATACATACATAAATAATTGAGCAAAAGAAACTCATATTTTCACTCCGCCCCAAAAAGGCACAAACTGTATGATTTAATTTATACACAAGTTTCAAAAACTGGCAAAAAGAATCTACGGTGCTAGATGAAGGACAGCTGAAAAAGAGTACGAAGGGGCTCTTTGAGGTCTATTAATGTTCTCCTTCTTCCTGAGTGCTGGTTCTAGAGAGTTGCCTCACTGTGTGAAAATTAACTGAGCTGTGCACTGTGATCTGTATACTTTTCTGTATGAAGGCCATCTTCAATGACGGATATAAAGATTGTTTACACAAAACATTTAACTTGTAAGTTAACTGATCATCACCTTTCTTCTAAAATTTTAGGATATTCCTCTGAATTCTACAGTTAAAGGATTTAAACACTGGTTAGAAACAGCATCGATAATTATCATCATTAATCAGAGAGAAATGCATATTTCCCCAATTTCCTCAAAATAAATTGCTTAAACTTGATTCATCTTACCCACACAATAGTGTTTTTAGATGTTAAAATATCATGTTGATTATGACAAATACCAATATTCAGAAAAAAATATGCAAAATACCCTATAAATCAGAGCAAATTTCAGCCTGTATTCCGGATTAAAAAGGAAAAATCAAGATACAAAATCAGGATAATTGGTGAGCTCAATCCCTGCACTGGAGCTGGCAGTGGAAAACATTTACATAGGCAAAGAGCAGGTTCACTGAGAACCCAGGAATCAACCTGCGATCTCTCTTCCAAACTCTTCACAGAAAGAAACTTCATGGATTTTCTGCAGACACAGCAAAGGGAGGGGCAAGTGTTGCTTATATACGTGTATATACAACTTTCAATGTCTAATGAGGCATCAGAAACACTTCACAATGGTTAAAAAAAAGTAATTCCCTGGTCTCTTAGGATAATAGTATGATTCAGTTAGCTTACTGCTGAATAGCAAAGAAAAGGTAAACAGAATGAACTGTTTCCTCTATCCTACTTATAATAGGAAAATGGGTAATTACTGAAAAATCCTTTAAGGTAGATTTTGAAGACATCTAAAGAGAATTTTTGTGAGTTATTTTTCATCCTGCATATGACTCAAAACTCCTGGAATGGAATGTGTCAATATTTTGTAAAGTTTTTTTTTTTTCTTTCCAGATTATAAGGATGCTGGGACTTTCTCAAAAGTACACTTAAAAGGTTTTAACTAAGATAAGAAACTGCTTTATAATAATCTTGCTAAGAAAATCCTGTTTCCTTGCAAAAGCACACCTATTTTCAAATCACTATAATATTAAGAGGAAAATAAATCTTCAACAAGTGCAGATTACAACAAATGATATATGCTTATTTCATTAAATCAGTGGTTCTCAAGACTGGTTGTGTTAGAATCATCAGGGGAAATTTTAAAAGAACATAGATCCCCAAATCCTGCCCCCAAATATTCTGATTTTTTTGAGCTGGTGAAGGTCCTACTATCTCCTGTGTGTGTTTTTAAATTCGCTTTGTTATTCTAATGGACAGATAGAACTGAGAACCACTGAAGTACATATTTACAATATACATTCAGTTCAGTTCAGTTCAGTCACTCAGTCGTGTCCAACTCTTTGCGACCCCATGAACCACAGCATGCCAGGCCTCCCTGTCCATCACCAACTCCCGGAGTTCACTCAAACTCATGTCCATTGAGTCGGTGATGCCATCCAGCCATCTCATTCTCTGTCGTCCCCGTCTCCTCCTACCCCCAATCCCTCCCAGCATCAGACTCTTTTCCAGTGAGTCAACTTGGCGCATGAGGTGGCCAAAGTATTGCAGTTTCAGCTTTAGCATCAGTCCTTCCAATGAACACCCAGGATTGAGCTCCTTTAGAATGGACTGGTTGGCTCTCCTTGCAGTCCAAGGGACTCTCAAGAGTCTTCTCCAGCACCACAGTTCAAAAGCAACAATTCTTCGGCGACCAGCTTTCTTCACAGTCCAACTCTCACATCCATACATGACTACGGGAAAAACCATAGCCTTGACTAGATGGACCTTTGTTGGCAAAGTAATGTCTCTGCTTTTTAATATACACTACACAATATTTATTAGACAGCACAATTATAACCAGCTTACAATGTAATCATGATATACAGATTTGAAGGAACTAAAAATTATGCCTTCATGGGTCTGTTAGGGAGCAATGATTGCAGTCTTAAATAATCCTGCAGTTAAGCACATGGTTCTCATCTCTAGGGCATTTGCATTAGATAAATTTGGCAATACTGGAAATCCAGAGACTGGCATCTCACCACACACTATAAACCCGCTAGCCCTTCCTCTTCAGATTAGCTGCTCATGTTTTAGACACACCCTTTTAAAATATTTATTCAATAACCTCTTTGCTTATTCATTCTGACTATTCTCCCACAGTTCATCACTGGAAAGTCCAGAGGAGGAAGTTTAGCAATTTCAAATGAGGAAATGTGGTTTAATTTTACAGTTTAGTTAAATCAGAGTTCATGAAGAAAAAATGTAGCATTTTGATAGATACTTGCATAAATCTATTATAAAAAAAATAACTAGATACTAAAGGTGTTGGCAAAGTCACAGCTCATGTGAAATTTAAGGTGGTTTGCCACATAGTCTCATCCAGCTTATATCCTTGCTAAACACCAGTGATTTCACTTTAAAAGAAGATGTTTACAAAGTATGCAGATTTTGTTTCCAATTGCTATGAAATAAGATAAATCTCATATAAAAGTATTTCTTTTCTTTCTAATGACTATGGGAGCATGGGGAGTCTCACAGCCTTATACAAAAATTTGAACTAGTTTCTAAAACACAGATCAAAAAGTGTTAAAATATGATTATACCTACAACATTTCTATTCTGTAAATAACTCACATAAATCCTCCTGCTCAACATGACTAGATACTCTAATTCCTAAACTTATGAAGTAAACATCATTATGTGATTTATATTTCATATTCTGGATAAAATGAGGAAAATCAAGGGTGGGGTGTTGAAGCCATAAAGAGAGAAGAGATTCAGAAAAGGAGACTAGGAAAGTAGGGGGAGGAACAGTCAACCGGAAGGACAGTGGCAAGGGACAACCGAAACAATAAACAAAAATAATGTGACAAAGCCAGTCCTCTAGCCCCCAAATCTGTTTGGGGGTATCGAGGAGGCAACAACAAAAGCACTACCCTTGAGGCAGTCACCTGGTACAATATATCACTTCCCTGGAAAAGATGAATAATTACAATATTAGAAAGAATAATCAGTCTGGAATATTACTAAATTCTAACAAATTCACAAATCTAGTACTAATCGAAGCAGACAAGGAGACAGGAATGGAAACCACATTCTTCCTGGTCTTACATACATGTGACATTGAAACCTCAGAATATTCACATACCACAGACTTTTTCTTAAGTTTCCTGAGGATCTGATACATCCCAAGAAGAGATTAAGCATTAGACACAAAAATTAATATACAAAATCTATTATATTGATACATACTAGTAATAGTTATATAATGTTTTTAAATGTACCATTTATGAGAGCAACAAAAACTAATAATAGCCCAGGAGTAAATCTAGCAAATCTTCATGGAGAAAATTCTAAGACTTGTTAAGAGTCATAAAAAGGCTCTAAATGAATAACATGCTATATACTTTGTTTACCACCCTTAGGGCAGAAAGTGAAGAGGAACTAAAAAGCCTCTTGATGAAAGTGAAAGAGGAGAGTGAAAAGGTTGGCTTGAAGCTCAACATTCACAAGACAAAGATCATGGCATCTGGTCCCATCACTTCATGGGAAATAGATGGGGAAACAGTAGAAGCAGTGTCAGACTTTTATTTTTTGGGGCTCCAAAATCATTGCAGCCAGGAAATTAAAAGACGCTTACTCCTTGGAAGGAAAGTTATGACTAACCTAATAGCATATTAAAAAGCAGAGACATTACTTTGCCTATTAGGGTCCATCTAGTCAAGGCTATGGAGAAGGCAATGGCAAGCCACTCCAGTACTCTTGCCTAGAAAATCCCATGGATGGAGGAGCCTGGTCGGCTGCAGTCTGTGGGGTCGCTAAGGGTCAGACGTGACTGACTGACCTCACTTTCACTTTTCACTTTCACACATTGGAGAAGGAAATGGCAACCCACTCCAGTGTTCTTGCCTGGAGAATCCCAGAGACGGGGGAGCCTGTTGGGCTTCCGTCTATGGGGTCACACAGAGTCGGACACGACTGAAGTGACTTAGCAGCAGCAGCAGCAGCAGTCAAGGCTATGGTTTTTCCCGTAGTCATGTATGGATGTGAGAGTTGGACTGTGAAGAAAGCTGATCGCCGAAGAATTGATGCTTTTGAACTGTGGTGCTGGAGAAGACTCTTGAGAGTCCCTTGGACTGCAAGGAGAGCCAACCAGTCCATTCTAGAGGAGATCAATCCTGGGTGTTCATTGGAAGGACTGATGCTAAAACTGAAACTGCAATACTTTGGCCACCTCATGCGCCAAGTTGACTCACTGGAAAAGACTCTGATGCTGGGAGGGATTGGGGGCGGGAGGAGATGGGGACGACAGAGAATGAGATGGCTGGATGGCATCACCAACTCGATGGACATGAGTTTGAGTGAACTCTGGGAGTTAGTGTTGGACAGGGAGGCCTGGCATGCTGTGATTCATGGGGTCGCAAAGAGTCGGACACGACTGAGCGACTGAACTGAACTGAACTGAATATACTTTGTTCATAGTTGGGAAGATTTAATATTGTAAAGATGCAACTTCTCCCCTAGCTGATCTATAGATTCAATGTAACTCAAAAATCCAACAGACTTTTTGGTGAAATCTGATAGGCTGATTCCAAAATCTAAATGTAAGAACAAGGAGCATAAAATAACCAAGAGGACCCCAACAGTGACTGAGGTGAGGAGACTTATTTCACCAGTTACCAAGACTTAACAGAAAGATAGTTATTAAGATGTCTTCACCTTATATTGACCAATGGAACAAAATTAAAAACCCAGAAAAGAAGACTCACACGCATACGGAAACATGATGTGTAAAGGAAGTAGTTTTGCTGTCAATGAGAAAAGGTAGGGCTATCTGGTTAGTGACCATAGAACTACTAGCTATTAACATAGAAAAACAATGAAGTTTACAAAAGAATATTTTTTACATGCAAGCTATAGATAATAACAAAATAAAACCATGTAATGACCACCCAGCTTAAAAGTAACAGATACGAAGACTACTTCTAAAGGTTCCAGTGTTCCCCTATCTGATTCCTACATCACATTACACACATAAATACATTCCAGATGAATTTTAAAAATAACAAAATTCAAAAATAAAAGCTTTAAAGCTTTTAGAAATTAATATAAAAATGTCTTCATGGCTTCTAAGTTTCTTTAAAATATCCCAAAAGCACAAACCATAAAGGAAAAACACTCACAGATTAGACTACATTATAATCAAGAACTCTTATTTAGCAAAAGTAATGACAAACTGAAAAAAATACAACAGATACTTGCAACATATATGATAAACAAAGGACTACAATCCAGAATGAAGAATGCCTTAAAATCAATATGGAAAAAAAAAATAACCCACAACAGAAAAATAGACAAAAGGATGAACACCCTACAGAAGAAGAAACACAAACAGCCAGTTAAGTATATAGAGATGTTCAACCTCAGACCATAAAGAAGTATTATTTAGACCCACCAGTCTGACAAGAAATTAAACACCTGGAAAAATCAAGAGCTTGTAAAGATATAAAGTACCAAAAATACTTTGATAACACAAATGATACAGGTATTTTGGATAGTAATTTGGTACTACCCAGGAGGTAACCCCGGGGATAAAGAATCTGCCTTCAATGTCTTAGACGCAGGAGACGCAGGTTCTATCTCTGGGTCAGGAAGATCCCATAGAAAGGGGCATGGCAACCCATGTCAGCATTGTTGCCTGGAGAATCCCATGGACAGAGAAGCCTGACAGGCTACAGTCCATAGGGTCGCAAAGAGTTGGACACAAGTGCAGCAATTGAGCACGCAGGAAAAGTGAAGATGTGCATAGCCTGTGACTTAGCAACCTCACTGTCAGACATCTATCCTAGAGAAACTTGCACCAGGTGATGCACACAAGGTTAGTAAAAGCATTGACTATAACAGCAAACCCCAGAAACCTCCCAAATGTCACTATCAGGAAAAGGGTAAGTAAGCTGGGTTCCCTAGGAAACACCCTGAGACACTTTAGTACACAGGATATTTACTAGATTGTGCTAGTGGGATTGATGTCTGTAATAGGAAGGAGAAGAAAGCAGGACTGGGGCAAGGGGAAGAAGTCAAGCTGCAATAAAGGTCCAGTGGCCTCAGATGACATTGGGGTCCTCCATCAAGGAAGCTCTAGAACTGAAATGGATTGTCTCAGTTGTCCCATATGAGTCAAAATGCCCAGGCTTTTATATCCTACCTGAACTCCTTATTAGAGGAGGGCATACCTAAAGGGGCATAAACTTGGGTGATACAGCCCTCTGCCGAGGCCATCCCTGAAGATGCTGACAGCTGAGGGCTCTGCTACCATATTCACAGCACTTGGGACAAGCCCTTCCTTGAAACAAAGATCTAAGCATTGCATCTCCATGTTTATCATATTGTATAGGCACACAAATGGAATACTATACAGCAGTGAAAAGTAATGCCCTATAGCAGTCAACATGGCACTAGTGGTAAAGAACCCACTTGCCAATGCACAAGATATAAGAGATCCAGGTTCGATCCCTGGGTTTGGAAGACCCCCTGGAGGAAGGCATGGCAATTCACTCCAGTATTCTTGCCTGGAGAATCCCACGGACAGAGGAGCCTGGCAGGCTACAGTCCATGGTATTGCAAAGAGTCCGACATCACTGAAGCAACTCATCACACATCACATACCAGTCAACATGGATAAATTTTACAATATTGAGAAGGAAAAAAAAGGCAGAAAGAATACATAAGATATTCTTTCACTTACTTAAAAGTTCACAAACAAGAAAATGAAATGATAGTTCGCTTAGGGAGATAGATACAGGTTAAAACTACAAATACAATTGAAGGAATGTCAAAATATAAAAGTTTAAATGGTTGTAGGCAACAACATATAGATGAGGCATATGAAGAGAAATAGGATCAAAGAGGGAGACCCAAGAACCGACAAAAGTCTTGCTATTGTTCTATTTTTAAGACAGGCACATGGTTTTCTTTTTATATTATTTATAGCTTACACGTGTTAAAATATTATGTTGTATAACTGTTTTAATTTTTTTTAAGAACAAATATTTTCTTCATTTATTTCAGGAGAAATAATTTCCCCAAAGTTCAACCCAAAACCAGGAACAGAGGCAGTGAACAAATCTGGTCTCCTTATTTCTTAACCCCGATTGACTAAAATGCCATCCTACTGAATTTCTGCCTGGCTAACTTAGCTTAGTTCTCTGGCTATTTTGCCAGAAAAATGTCATACATCAGGAGTCCTACTTAGCACCACTAAGAAATCTTCAACTGTATTTATTTATGTAAAAACATTAAGGCTTCAAATTTAGAGAGCAAGTGTGCAGACAGGAGACTTTACAATGGTATAATTATTCATAATTTACATTTGAAAAGCCGAGACTTTGAAATGAAAATAATTTACACAAACGTGTGGCGTCAGAGCCGTGCTAGAGATAAAACAGAATTCCAGATTCCTCTGCCAGAGCTACAAATTACAGCAGAAGAAGAATTAACTTGTGGGTTTTTTAAGCTGCCACCACTAGTGATTTTCAGAAGTAACAATGTCTTTTAGGATAACAGGGTTAATATTTTTGCCAAGCTGTTCTGAAGGAGCAAAATGCTACCAATATGAGAAAAGGCTGGTATTTCTAGTAAGTTTACTTTCTGAGGACCCAAGGGTAACTGCTGTCTGGGGACTTAGCAGCAGCAGCAATGCACAAGTCTATGTGTCTTCACAGATGAATGAAAGACACAGATGAATGGAAGCCAAAATCTAACCAGTTTACACACAGTTTTTCAGTCACAACACACTACTGAGACATATGACTGTGGCATTTCACACTTCATCTAACTTCTCATTCTCGAGCACCTGCCACTTAGCTATATAAGGAGATGGTCCAGAGAAAAGGGGCTTCCCAGGTGGCGCAGTGGTAAAGAATCTGCCTGCCAATCCAGGAGACTCAAGAGACACAGGTTCAACCCCTGGGTTGGGAAGATCCCTTGGAATAGGAAATGGCAACCAGCTCCATATTCTTGCCTGGAAAATTACATGGACAGAGGAGCCTGGCAGAGTCACAAAGAGTCGGACATGACTGAGTATACATGCCAGAGAAAGGACCACTTTGTGTTGAAAAGCACAAATCTTCAGAAACTCTTTAGACATCCAGGAGACTTTTTAAAATGCAGCACCTCCCAACCCCAGCCCCCCTACTCCCCCACCCACTACCCAGCCAAAGTGAGCCTTTACTAATAATGACACTAGTCGTTAGTCAAACTCACTAGTCAAACTCAAGTCTTGAGCTAGACAAAGATGACTCTATTTGGAACCAAGAGAGCCAACATGCCAAAACAAGGAACCCTACAAATATTCTTCTGAAACCACAGGACAGAAGACTTTGTCCAGTGATGAGGGGAAAGGAGTTGTAGATACTGGTAATTTGATAGCCGTTTCCCAAAAATGCCTTCCAGCAGTCTACAGTGCTTAAGGAAAACCAGAAGTGGGGGAAATACACTGAAGCGGCTAGCTCCTGTGCACAACTGGGATTCCAGGGTATCATTGCTTAGAACCTGAACCTAAGTCCTGAAGATGCAACATTATGTGAAGCAAACTTCTCTTCTTACAAAACAACCTGAGAAATCACGGAGTTCCCCTTCTTTAAAGTTTCAATTGATCAATGCTGGGAAGTCTCAAAACTCACTTTTCACTCCCTCAAAATCAAAGGATTTCTGAGACATGAAAACCAAAGCTTCAACTGCGGGGAATGTATTCCAATCCACCCTGAGAAAGTAGGGCAAGACACCTGAGCATCTTTTTTTTCTCATAGAGACCTTCCAGCCCCTAGTCTTGCTAGAGCCCCTACCCGGGTGACAAATCTTTTTAAAACAAGTGAGATGTGAATGAAGCATAGAGAACCACCTTCTCCCACTCCCCGAAGCCTTGCGCCAGGGGAGCAGAGCCTGGGCAGCTGTTTCTCCTGCCTGATGAGATGATGCTTAGGGTACCACTAGTGTCCCCTGCCTTTCTGCTTAAGGTGACTTACTGTGGGCAAACAGTAAGCCAGAAGATGAAAGACTCGCCAGAAGAAGCAATGTAGCTCGGCCGAGACTTTGCCCAGGGGCTGCCCCTCCAACCTTCACCCAGCGGCCCGGGGTGAGGATGACAAAGCCCAGACTCTAAAGAGGGCACCCTTCCCCTTTCAGGACCAAACTTCACAGGTTGGCAGGGGGCACAGGCTGCCGCTTTGGGTCGGTGCTCACCACTTGGGCGCAGGCCGAGAAGCCCTAGACATGAATGACTGTCCCGCCTCCACGCCCCCCGGGCCCCGCGGCCGGACGCGCCCCCCGCCCCGCCCCGCGGCCGGACGCGCGCCCACCGCACCTGGGCCGCCGCCGCGGGCCCCGGCGGCCGCCGACGCCGCCAGCTGCCCCCGCAGCCACGGGAGCACGTCCTTCCCGAGATCGAAGTCGGCGATCAGACGGAGAGCCATCGCCGGGACGCGGCCACGGAGCGGCTCTGGGGCCCCGCGCCGCCGGCATGCCCGGCCCTCCGCGTACCACCGCGCCCGACTCCCGCCCCTCCTTCTCTCCCCGCCCCAGGTCCCCCACCCCCCGCCGCCGCTGCTTTCGGTTCCGCCGCCTCCCGGGCCCGAGAGGCCCCAGCACCGCCTCCTCCCGGCCCCGCCGCGCACGCGAGCCTCGAGCTCTGCACACCCGGCTGGGGGGAAGGGAGACTGCGGCGCGGGCACCAGACCCCACCCGGCCCCAGATCCGCCGCTGGCACCCTCCAGGCTGGAGGCAGAGAAGGAGGATTTGGTCTTTTAAGAGCTGCGGGTGTCAATGTATGGCAAAACCACTACAATATTGTAAAGTAATTAGCCTCCAATTTAAAAAAAAGCTGTGGAGATGTGGCTGGACCGATGGTTTCCAAATTATGCTGCACGTTACATGCGGGCACTGCTGCTGCTAAGTAGCTTCGGTCATGTCCGACTCTGTGCGACCCCATAGATGGCAGCTCACCAGGCTCCCCCGTCCCTGGGATTCTCCAGGCAAGAATTTTGGAGTGGGTTGCCATTTCCTTCTCCAATGCATGAAAGGAAAAGTGAAAGTGAAGTCTCTCAGTCGTGTCCGACTCTTCGAGACCCCATGGACTAAGGGTTTGGTTTTTTCTTTTTTTTTTTTTTTTGTCTCTTTTAATGTCCAGGTAAGTCCACTGTGCAACAAAGTTCAGACACCGGTTGGCTAGAGAGAGGTAATACTAGCTGTTTCACCTGAGAAGTTTCAGGTTCATCGCCAGGGCCAAAGCGGGTAGCGACTTGGGCCTATTCGACCCAATTTCAGGGTGACGGTGTTTTATTAGTATTATTTAGGAAGAAGCACAGGCTGGAATCAAGATTGCTGGGAGAAAAATCAATAACTTCAGATATGCAGATGACACCACCCTTATGGCAGAAAGTGAAGAGGAACTAAAAAGCCTCTTGATGAAAGTGAAAGAGGAGAGTGAAAAAATTGGCTTGAAGCGCAACATTCAGAAAACTAAGATCATGGCAACATCCACTGGATCATGGAGAAAGCAAGAGAGTTCCAGAAAAACATCTATTTCTGCTTCATTGACTACGCCAAAGCCTTTGACTGTGTGGATCACAACCAACTGTGGAAAATTCTGAAAGAGATGGGAATACCAGACCACCTGACCTGCCTCTTGAGAAACCTGTATGCAGGTCAGGAAGCAACAGTTAGAACTGGACATGGAACAGACTGGTTCCAAAAAGGAAAAGGAGTACGTCAAGGCTGTATATTGTCACCTTGCTTATCTAACTTATATGCAGAGTACATCATGAGGAACGCTGGACTGGAAGAAGCACAAGCTGGAATCAAGATTGCTGGGAGAAATATCAATAACCTCAGATATGCAGATGACACCACCCTTATGGCAGAAAGTGAAGAGGAACTCAAGCCTCTTGATGAAAGTGAAAGAGGAGAGTGAAAAGGTTGGCTTGAAGCTCCACTTTCAGAAAACAAAGATCATGGCATCTGGTCCCATCACTTCATGGGAAATAGATGGGGAAACAGTGGAAACAGTGTCAGACTTTATTTTTGTGGGCTCCAAAATCACTGCAGATGCTGATTGCAGTCATGAAATTAAAAGATGCTTACTCCTTGAAAGGAAAGTTATGCCCAACCTAGATAGCATATTAAAAAGCAGAGACATTACTTTGCCAACCAAGGTCCGTCTAGTCAAGGCTATGGCTTTTCCCGTGGTCATGTATGGATGTGAGAGTTGGACTGTGAAGAAAACTGAGCGCCGAAGAATTGATGCTTTTGAAGTGTGGTGTTGGAGAAGACTCATGAGAGTCCCTTGGACTGCAAGGAGATCCAACCAGTCCATTCTAAAGGAGATCAGTCCTGGACTGATTTAGAAGGACTGATGCTAAAGCTGAAACTCCAATACTTTGGCCACCTCATGCGACGAGTTGACTCACTGGAAAAGAGTCTGATGCTGGGAGGGATTGGGGGCAGGAGGAGAAGGGGACGACAGAGAATGAGATGGTTGGATGACATCACTGACTCGATGGACATGAGTTTGAGTGTACTCCGGGAGTTGGTGATGGACAGGGAGGCCTGGCATGCTGTGATTCATGGGGTTCCAAAGAGTCGGACACGACTGAGCGACTGAACTGAACAGAGGTAGTCAGTAGCAGCGAGGAGTGTGTGAAGAAGATGATTCTATTTTAAGAGAGATGCAGACACACTGGAAGGGTCAGCTGGCTCAACACAAACAGGTCCTCTGCCTGTATACCGGATTGTTCCATACACTGCCTCAACGAAGCTGAATTAAGGCTCCCTTTGCACTTTGTCTTTTAAAAGTGCTCTCCTTCCTCCAGGGTCACCTGTCACTTTGGACACCATCTCACCACCATACAAGTACAAACAAGTCCAGTATTGGTTTTTGTTTGTTTTGTTTTTAACCTTGCCACTCAGGTTTCTTTCCAACTGAGAGTGTCCTGTCACTACTGCCTGCTGTACCTCTGGCACTGCAGATCCAGTCCATCCTGAACATGAATGCCAAGTTATTACTCTCCCTCAAAGCTGTCTTCATGTCCCTATGTAAAGACCTGGAGGAAAGTCGACCCCAGGAACAAGTGCCTATGCTTTACCTGACCCTTCCAGCCTTTTCACCTAGACCTTCAGTTCCAGGTTGGCCTGACTCCAGAAACTCTCTGATACCACCATCTTCCCTCTCAAAAAAAAAAAAAATCACCAGAGCCTTCCAAACTGGATCCACAAAGTCTTCTCACAGCTTCAGTTCCCAGTGACCTTCCTAACCCTGAACCTCTAGAGAAATGTTGCTGCTGCTGCTGCTAAGTCACTTCAGTCGTGTCCGACTCTGTGTGACCCCATAGATGGAAACCCACTAGGCTCCCCTGTCCCTGGGATTCTCCAGGCAAGAACACTGGAGTGGGTTGCCATTTCCTTCTCCAATGTGTGAAAGTGAAAAGTGAAAGTGAAGTCGCTCAGTCATGTCCGACCCCTAGCGACCCCACAGACTGCAGCCCACCAGGCTCCTCCATCCATAGGATTCTCCAGGCAAGAGTACCGGAGTGGGTTGCCATTGCCTTCTCCGAGAGAAGTGTTGCTAGTATACCTCATTTGACAGTCAAATACCACATGGAGACATGAACTGAATCTTGCCTCTTGGCACACTTCTCTGCAGCAGCACCCAGAAGCTGCTCGTCCGTTACTGAAGAATGAGTAAATGCAGTAACAGACTAAGGAGCTCTGTGACATGTTTCTCAAAGTGAAGGTCTGAAAATACCTGCATTGCAGTCATCTGGGAAGCTGTTTTACAATGTGGACTCCTGGGCTCTAATCTAGACCTGGGCAAGGCACAGAAAATGTGCATTTAAACCAGATCTTAGGTTGCAAAGAGTTGGAGACGACTGAACAACTAACAGCTTCACTTTTTTTTAAGGTGATTTTTTAGGCTTGCTAAGATTTGAAAACATCCTCTGTAAACAAAGATGAAAGAAACTCTTTATTTTCCCATACAGACCTGTTTCTCCAGTTGAGGTGGTGGTTGATATCTGGTAGTTCTCCACTCTCACCACCATATTCATAAGAAAATCATCCTACCTTTAAAGTGCATGAAACTCTTAACAGAAATGCTTACTCAGGCTGATAATATTGGGAGTGCATAAAAGTGAGACCACTAAAATCATGGGGAGATACTACACTGAACCTTTCATAGTAAATGGAGTAGGTTGCCTTTGTCATACAGAAACGTCTTCACTTTCCTATTTTAAAAACTCAGTAGGTTTCTGATTTTTTTTTTTTCTGTTAACCTCTATTTTTGTGAAGCAAGATTGATTTTACAGTCCTCATCAAGCAGTGATTATATAAAAATTTCCCTCAAAATAAGTTTAAATAAAAAAGAACACAGAGTTCAGGATGGGAAACACATGTACACCCAAGGCTGATTCATGTGAATGTATGGCAAAAAACACCAAAAAAAAAAAAAAAAAAACCCATAAAGAAGCTGAGAAATAATAACAAAGATACCAGAAAGATACAGCCAACATCATAAAAACAGTATACAAATAGCTGAGCTTTGGAGATAATTCACTAAGGAAAAGCCTAGTGAATGGTGAGGTTTTTTTAATTGCTTAGTCACTAAGGCGGGTCCGACTCTTTCGTGAACCCTACCAGGCTCCACAGTCTGTGGGATTCTCCAAGCAAGAATATTGGAGTGGGTTGCCATGCTCTCCTTCAGGGAATCTTCTAGACACAGGGATGGAACCCTCCTGCATTGACAGGGGGATTTTCTACCCCTGAGCCACCAGGGAAGCCCTGAAAGGTGACTTACTGGTTTACAATCTGTGGAAGGTAAATAGGAAAAGAATGCTGATGGATTATCCTTCAGCTCTAGAGAAGGCAGAACTGGATAATGTCCTATTTCTTTAGTTAAAAAGCTTCTTCTTTGATGGATGTTAACTTGACTGTGGGAATCATTTCATAATTTATATTTACATTAAACCTCACATTACACACTTTATATATTACCTCCAAAAAAAGAAAAGAAAGCTGCCTCAGAATCATTAGGTACTGGAACTGTCTTTTGGAGAGAGTAGGAATATTCTGCTTTTGGGGGGTTTTAAGAATTAACCATCATCTTTCTTAATATCAGAGCATAGGATAGAGTTGGAGATTTAAAGATCTTATAATCAAGACCTTTATTTTATAGATGAGGACACAGGCTTAAAAAGGTGAAATTAGTGAATGGTCTCAAGAAGCAAAGCTAGTAGTTAACCACAAGGTTGGGATCAGAACACAGGTCCACGGCAACTGGTGTTTGTGTTGATTAAGTCCAGTGACTTAGAAGACTCAAATTATCATTCAGCCTGAGGATTCCTAGCTATACAAATACCACACCCTAACTGGAGTGGAATTCTGGGACCACAGTGAGAAATCACAGAATTTGAACCATATAACTTCCTCAAAATAGCCTAGGTTCTTTGTAGTTTCATCTTGAGTTTTAGAGTTGAAGAAAACTAAAGGAATTGGAAATGTGGGATGAGTGATTCATTTGTAAATGAAAATAGTTTATCTAATAGAGATGTTAAAATTGAAAGTTTCACACCATTCTCCTAATCAAGAAAGAACCTCTGAAAGTGGGAAACTATATATGTTGATTTTGAAGAAGTTAGAAAATGGCCTATTTAACAAATCTAACCAAAAATTCTAAATTGCAAGGATTTTAAGGAAAGGACTATAGATACTAGGTTTGAAACTGGCATTCATTGGAGCAATAAATGTGCTAAAAGAACATTTTTATTTGTAAGTTCAAGTGGGTGAAATTAAGTAGAAATGAATCAACTAAAATCCAAACCTCATAGTTTGGAGGCTAATCCTTTGAAAGCACAGCTGATAATTTTTTCATGAAAATTAATAGAGGTTATCAGAAAACCCATTAGAATCTAAGTAATGCATAAGTAAGGTTCCTCTTCCTCCACAGTTAGAACCAGACATGGAACAACAGACTCGTTCCAAATTGGGAAAGGAGTACATCAAGGCTGTATATTGTCACCCTGCTTATTGAACTTCTATGCAAAGTACATCATGCAAAATGCCAGGCTGGATAAATGACAAGCTGGAATCAAGACTGCTGGGAGAAATGTCAACAATCTCAGATATGCAGATAATACCACCCTAATGGCAGCAAACAAAGAACAAAAGATTCTCTTGATGAGGATGAAAGTGGAGAGTGAAAAAGCTGGCTTACAACTCAACATTCAAAAACTAAGATCATGGCATCCAGTCCCATCACTTGATGGCAAATAGATGGGGAAACAATGGAAAACAGTGATAGATTTGATTTTCTTGGGCTTCAAAATCACTGCAGATGGTGACTGCAGCCATGAAATTAAAAGACGCCTAATTACTTTGTCAACAAAGGTCTGTCTAGTCAAGGCTATGGTTTTTCCAGTGGTCATGTATGGATGTGACAGTCAGACTATTAGGAAAGCTGAGTGCCGAAGAATTGATGCTTTGAACTGTGGTATTGGAGAAGACTCTTGAGAGTCCCTTGGACTGCAAGGCGATCCAACCAGTCCATTCTAAAGGAGATCAGTCCTGGGTGTTCATTGGAAGGACTGATGTTGAAGCTGAAACTCCAATACTTTGGCCACCTGATGTGAAGAGCTGACTCATTTGAAAAGACCCTGATGTGGGAAAGAGTGAGGGCAGGAAGAGAAGGGGATGACAGAGGATGAGATGGTTGGATGGCATCACCGAATCAACGGACATAAGTTTGAACAAGCTCTGGGAAGCTTGGAGTGCTATAATCCAGGGGTCACAAAGAGTCAGACACAACTTAGAGATTGGACTGAACTGAAGATTCTTCTGAAGTTTCTAGGAAATAATAATCTAAGTTTTGTAACTAAGATGATAAAGTACTTACGATAAGGTGGCTTCTTGTGTAGATATTGAGAATGCTGCTTTCGTATAGTAATCTGTTTCTACCAGAAGTACTTAATATATTTTTAAGTAGTATTTGCTGTGGTAATCATCACGACCCCTGCCCCATCCATTTGCTCCCAGTCAGGTGGTGACAGTTCCTGTTGCCAGTGACTGATTGGGAATGGGCATGTGTACTAGTCAGGATTAGGTTCACCAGAAGTCAATGCAAACCCAAATTAACAGTGAATTAAAGACACAGGTCTTACTTTCTCACCTATCTGGAGGTAGGTAGTCCAATGCTCGTTAAGGGCAGGTCTCTGAAATCATCAGGGACCCAGGCTTCTTCCAGATTTTTGAATATGTCTTTGTCATCATGGTCCAAGGTGAATGTGAAAGTTTCGGCCATCATGTCTGCATTATAGAAATCAGAATGAAAGATAAAAGAGGATGCTGCCTTCCTTTTAAAAAATACTTCCCACAAGTTCTACATAACATTTTTATTTACACTTATATGGAAATAATTTACAAGGAATTTAATTTAAATTTAAGTGACTAGTCATAAGCGCTGATAAAAATCAGGATAATATTACTAAAGGGAATGGGGAGAACAGATATTTAGAAGCAACTAGAGGTCTCTGTCATGAAATCCGAATCTGGACAATGGGTTGTAAGGAAACCTCTAATATGGTATTTCTGGGAAAGATTTCTCTATTCCTAAAAAAAAGAAAAAAAAAGTCATGAGAAATCTATAAAAGCTTTTATCTATTTCAAGGCCTGGATATGATTCCTGGAACTTCACCAGTCCTGCTACCAGTCTGAAGAGGGAGTCAACAGATAGAACTGGGTAGAGCCCAGAGAACTGCAGAGAAAGAGGGCCTTGGCCTCTCATTCTTGATACCAGCCCTATCTCTGGCCTTCTTGATATTAGAGATAACAAATTTCCCTATTGTTTAAACAAAATCGAATCAGACTTTTATTTTATTTGAGGCCAAGGCTCTCAATTTTAAAGGCCTATCATTTTGCAATTTTCATAACTTCCACCAAAGAATCCTACAGTCATAATAGGTCTTGAACACATTAGGACACAATGTCCTATATTTTTGTATTGTTCTTATTAACATAAAATGAAATAATATTAAGGGAGTAGGCTGGAGGAAAAAACCCAGATAAGCAAAAAGTTAGTTTCAGAGCCCTAATAACTTAAGAACCTCTGGATCAGATCACACTTAAAACTCACTCAGCAGATTTTTTTTATTATAGGAGCCAATACATCTCCTTTATTATGTAAGCCAGTTTGGACTGAATTCTTAGTTATTTCTGCTAAAAGCACCCCAAGTGGAGATTCTCTAAATTTAATGAGCATACAAATCACCTGAGGATCTTGTGAAACTGTAGATTCTGATTCAGCAGGCTGGGGTCTCCAGTTTAACAAGTTCGTAGGTGATGCCGATGCTGGTGGTCCGCAGCTGACACTTTGAATAGCAAAGTCCTGCTACCTCATGCAAGGATCTTTCCATTTGTGTACTGCTACCTTACTTTCACCAGAGAGAGGGCCAGGTAGGAAAAGGCTTGGATGGCTTAGCTATGGTGGCATCACAGAACTAAAAGTCTCGGTCCAGAGAGAAGTTTAAATGGGGGTGAGTACTGATTCCATAAATTAGAACCAGACCATGGACCACAAGTTCTAGCAGCAAGTTGCAGAAATCAGAAACTAAAGGGAGGAAATTTTAGGAAACAGAAAAGGATCTTTGCCCAGGACTTTTAGAAAGCAGAGCATGGACAAAGAGTAAAGTGCTAACACTTCACAAAGTGAAAGTTGGAAGTAAAGTCACATAGTCGTGTCCGACTCTTTGCGACCCCATGGACTATAGCCTACCAGGCTTCTCCGTCCATGAGATTTTCCAGGCAAGAGTACTGGAGTGGGTTGCATTTCCTTCTCCAGGGGATCTTCCCGACCCAGGCATTGAACCCGGGCCTCCTGCATTGCAGGCAGACGCTTTACCCTCTGAGCCACCAGGAAGCCAGATAGGACAGGCAAATACGGGCAAGAAAAGAGGTAAAGCGTGGATCAGACTGCATTTTAACAAGACCCTGAATCATTCACGTGCCTGTTAAAGTTTCAGACGCAGTGTTCTAGCTACTATATGCTTTAGATAAGAGTTGTTTTCTTTCTTTCTTTGTGACTGAGTTATTGAGTTCCAAGTGTGTGTGGATTTGGTGCAGAAGTAGAGATCTCACTCCAAGAAACAGGAGACAAGTGGTTCAGAATTATGAGACTCCTTGCAAGGTACACCTACTCTGTGCATATCACAACACACTGACCCTGAAAGAAATAAAGGGATTTCCTTCTTTGTGTTCATACTTTACACTGTTTTACTGAATGTGGCTTAAGCAAATTTAGAGATCTACACAACAGGAAATGAACAAAGATGTGGCTTTTCTGGGGAATTCTTAAAAATATACAAGATGTTCAAGGTGGATAATTTGTATGTACCTAAATCAATTCCAAATTCTGTTATGACAGTATGTTTTTGCAGTCATGTTAAAATTCTGTCCTAAACGAGAAAGTGAAGCACATTGACATCCAACACACTTCTTCATCTAAAAAAGTAATCCTATTTCTCTGTATTTAAAAAGAGACAAAAGACATAGTCCTATTTCTTACCATTTACAAATGGAATTCTAAAGATTGTCTCAACTGTTAAAACAATAGTTAACTCTGGGAAATATAATTAGATAAAGTTTTTTCAAAACTTTAGCCACACATGAATGTTTTTAATTTTAAAAGCTAGTTTAAATTTTAAATGTTTAAAAAATTTTAAAAAGCTAGTTTAAATTTTTTAAAAATTATCTTCACTCTGAATTTGGTAATAAAATTATTGTTCAAGCTTTAAGGAACATCTTCCTGATATTATGTGCAAATCTTTGTCCTGTGTGTTGTGGAGATGGCTGTATGCTTAGGGACATCGTATATGTTTTTACAGGTTTTCTTAGAGAGCTGACACTGTTTCACAGCAGTGATTGATACAATAACTGTTTAAATCTGCTTGCCTATCATTTACATTGGTGGTGTGAGAGTAATTTCCCTGCAGTTTGTTGAAAAGACTGACATAGATCTTGTAAGGAAATGCTCTGGACAATAATAGCCCTATGATTAGAAGGGATATAGAGACTGACATTTAACAAGATGGACTAGACAACAATTGGAACCCATTCTAAAGGAATTATACCTGATTTAATCAGGGCATAGGGAAGAATTGGGGTGAAATCATCAGAACGGTGCTAAATACTTCTGACAGCAAGAATGCTTCCCCAATTCCCTTTTAAAGTTTAGCTGATGAGTAAAGATCATCTGTGTGGAATTCAGTCAGTTCAGTTCAGTCGCTCAGTCATGTCTGACTCTCCGCGACCCCATGAATCACAGCACGCCAGGCCTCCCTGTCCATCACCAACTCCCGGAGTTCACTCAAACTCATGTCCACAGAGTCGCTGATGCCATCCAGCCATCTCATTCTCTGTCGTCCCCTTCTCCTCCCGCCCCCAACCTTTCCTAGCATCAGAGTGTTTTCCAGTGAGTCAACTCGTCACATCCATACATGACCATGGGAAAAACCATAGCCTTGACTAGACGGACCTTTGTTGGCAAAGTAATGTCTCTGCTTTTTAATATACTATCAAGGTTGGTCATAACTTTCCTTCCAAGGAGTAAGCGTCTTTTAATTTCATGGCTGCAATCAGCATCTGCAGTGATTTTGGAGCCCCCAAAAAATAAAGTCTGACACTGTTTCCACTGTTTTTCCATCTATTTCCCATGAAGTGATGGGACCAGATGCCATGATCTTTGTGTGGAATTACTATTTCTCAAATAGGAAGAACAGTGGTATGTACAAAATATAAAAAGATCATCTAAGAAGTATACAATCATGTGAAAGTTGGGTTACCATCTCTAACATCTGGACTTTGGTATTACTTGTAACGACCGGGGGGGAAAATGTTGTTACATTCTACCTCAGTCAGAAAGCACTCCATTTCTAAGAGGCTTCTTAGAGT
This sequence comes from Moschus berezovskii, assembly GCF_049115385.1. Lineage (NCBI taxonomy): Eukaryota > Metazoa > Chordata > Mammalia > Artiodactyla > Moschidae > Moschus > Moschus berezovskii. Next base: position 51,617,200 of record NC_142462.1, on the reverse strand, counting down.
TTTCTCTTATTTCAACTGTATCATTTTAACAGAAACTTAATCTGCTTGCTGCTGCTGCTAAGTCACTTCAGTCGTGTCCGACTCTGTGTGACCCCATAGACGACAGCCAACCAGGCTCCCCCGTCCCTGGGATTCTCCAGGCAAGAACACTGGAGTGGGTTGCCATTTCCTTCTCCAATGTGTGAAAGTGAAAAGTGAAAGTGAAGTCGCTCAGTCGTGTCCGACCCCCAGCGACCCCACGGACTGCAGCCTACCAGGCTCCTCCATCCATGGGATTTTTGCTTACTTGTGATTTATTTAAACAAAGATGTGCTTTCTCCCTCCCTTCTTCTTCCTCCTTTTCTCTCCTTATTCTTTTCCCTTCCTCCTTCAAAGCCCTTTCCCCTTCTGATCCCAAACAATTCCATCCTCTAACCATCAGGTGGGGCAAAGCATTCACATAGCTAGAGTTGAGGGCAGGATGTCGGGCAAGATTTATATCTGGGGCCCAAGCAGGATGAAGAGGGTATTCATGGGTGGGTGGAAGGTGTCACCCAGCATGAGGTGTCAAAATCCAATCAAGGTGAGCTGGGCAGATAGGTGGGAGTGGTTGCTCAATATGGGATATCAGCTTTCAGGTGATTTGGGGAGGGCATCTGCACAGGGATGGGTCTGGCAGCCGAGATGGGAGACTGGCTACTTGCCATGGGGATTGTATCAGATAAGTAAATACATTAAGAATGATATGTCATGTTTCTCATTGGCAGGCAGGGGTGTCACCAGAAAAGAGAAAAAGGCTTAAGTAAACTCTGTAGTCGGAGAAGTCACTCCAGTACTCTTGCCTGGAAAATCCCATGGATGGAGGAGCCTGGTAGGCTGCAATCCGTGGGGTCGTTAAGGGTCGGACACGACTGAGCAACTTCACTTTCACTTTTCACTTTCACATATTGGAGAAGGAAATGGCAACCCACTCCAGTGTTCTTGCCTGGAGAATCCCAGGGATGAGGGAGCCTGGTGGGCTTCCATCTATGGGGTCACACAGAGTCGGACACGACTGAAGTGACTTAGCAGCAGCAGCAGCAGCAGCAGCAAACTCTGGAGTATTGGACAGGACTTGGAAGTATTAGTGTAAACTTACAATTTTCTTTAGAGAGATGATGGTGATGATAGATAGAAATGTAGATGTGATATAAAGGTGTGTATGTGTTAGACTTACACACACACATACACTAGTTCCATCCATTGAAAGCCTTGGAGCAGCAATACTTCCAATGCCAGTTTACCTGTCTGGTACAAGAAAGAAGATGAGCTGGAAACATCTCTTAGTGCCAGAAAGCAAGAATGTGCTCCAAGAATGATGGCAACATGTCAGGACATAGAAGCCAGTGTGAAGGAGGTTCCCACTGGCTACACCTGGGACAATTTGAGCATCTAAATAATATTTATAATAAAGGATTGTGAACTGTTAGAAGATAAAAGGCATATTAAAAATGTAAGAGTTTATTTGAACAAAATTCCATTTGAATTGGGCAACAGCAAATTGAAACTGGTTAAGACCACTCCACTAGGGAACAACATAAGGAAATTATTGATTGGCTCTTGCTTCAACTTGGTTGGCTCTTTGTGACTGGTAACCCTTAGGTTTTGATTTCATAATCTTGAGGGATATATGGGCTTAGATTCTGATTTGCTTACATAGGCTGCCACAGCATTAGATTCACGGCAGTATAATAGCCTCCCTGTTTAATTAATGTAACAAATCAAATAAAGCAGGCATATACACACACACACACTGTAATACACATAAATAAAGTTTGATGCAGAACAGGATATCTATCTAGTTTCTGAGTACCACTCCACAAAATACTGGTTAAGCCTCAAATATATCACCGAAATCAAGGGATCAAACTAAACAATATCGGTAATAATAAAAACAAAAATTATAGGATAAAATCATTTCCAAAAATTATAACTTTAATCATGAGAAAACATCAGACAAACCCAATAGAAGAACGTTCTGCAAAATAGCTGGACTGTTATCTTTGAAAGTGTCACAGTCATGAAGAACACTGGAAAACTGAGGAACTGTTCCAGACAGCAGGTGGCTGAAGAAACATGACAGCTAAATGCTCCACAAGACTGTAACCTGGATACTTCCCTATAAATTCATCATTGGGTCTAAATGCTAGAGAGGATGTGAAGGAAAGGCAACACTCCTACACTGTTGGTGGGAATGTAAATTGGTGCAAGCAGTCTGAAGCTTCCTAAAAAGAAAAAAAAAAAAAAACTAAACTAAAAATAGAGGTCGTATGATCCAGCAATCCCATTCCTGGGCATATATTTAGAAAATCTGAAAAGATACATGCACCCCAAATGTTTATAGCAGCACTGTTTATAATAGCCAAGACATGGAAGCAACCTAAGCATGCATGGACATATGAATGGATAAAGAAGATGTGGCACAAATATACAAAAAAAAAAAAATCAAATAATGCCATTTGCAGCAACATGCATGGACTTAGAAATTATCATAATAAGTGAAGTCAGACATAGGAAGACAAATAGCATATGCTATCACTTATATGTAGAATCTAAAAAAAGTGATACAAATGAACTTATCTACCAAACAGAAATAGACTCACAGAAAACAAACTTATGGTTACCAAAGGGGAAGAGGGAAGGGATAAATTAGGAGTTTGGGGTTAACAGATACACGGTACTATGTGTACAATATATAAACAGCAAGGACCAACTGAATAGCACAGGGAACTACAATCAATATAAGAAGTTATGATGGAAAAGAAGCTGAAAAATAACATATATATATATATATATGCTAATGCTGAAACTCCAATACTTTGGCCACCTCATGCAACGAGCTGACTCACTGGAAAAGAGTCTGATGCTGGGAAGGATTGGGGGCAGGAAGAGAAGGGGACGACAGAGAATGAGATGGCTGGATGGCATCACTGACTTGATGGACATGAGTTTGAGTGAACTCCGGGATTTGGTGATGGACAGGGAGGCCTGGCGTGCTGTGATTCATGGGGTCACAAAGAGTTGGACACGACTGAGCGACTAAACTGAACTGAACTGAAGACATATATATGAAATTATAACTGAATCACTCTACTCTACACCTGAAACTAATACAACATTGTAAATCAACTATACTTCAATAAAAAAAATAGAGTTCATTATTGGGTCAACTGAATAAACTTGAACAGGTCTGAGAATTAGTAAGTAGTGATGTTTCAAAATTAATTTTCTCATTTTGATTGTTGTACTGTAGTTATGTAGGAGAACATTCTTGTTTGTAGAAGATACATACCAAAATATTTGGGAATAATGAGACATCAGATCAGCGTTTGTGCATGCTTAGTCGATCAGTAGTGTCCAACTCCTTGCAACATTTTGGACTGTAGCCCATCAGGCTCCTCTGTCCATGGATTTTTCAGACAAGAATACTGGAGTGGGTTACCATTTCCTCTTCCAAGGGATCTTCCCGACGCAGGGATGGAAACCATGTCTCCTATGTCTCTCTCCATTGCAGGCGGATTCTTTACCACTTTGCCACCTGAGAAGCCCATCAGATCAGCAATTACTCCCAAATGATTAAGAAAAAAAAAAAAAATTCAGTGATACTCTCAACTTTTCTGTAAGTTTGTGATTGTTTTGAAGATGAAAAATACTTTAAAAAGCATAAATGCTATCAGAATGATTGGTGTTTCAAAAGTCTCATTATTTTCTATAGAAAGAAATACCATCTATTGTCTTAAGAGCAAACTTTAAATAGTGACATGAATGGATTTGATTTAAAACAGTGAATTATCAGATGTGAAGGTTTCTAATTAGATTGCATTGACAGAAACGCAAAGAAAACTACTAAACTTAGTAGTTCTTGTGCTCTATGAAGTGAATTCTTCAAAACTAGCTGAAAAGAAACCACAGTCAAATAAAAGGAGAAGTATGATGAAAAATTTTTCACCTCTTATATGACTATCTTTTTTTCCTTAATAGGAATCTTCCATTAACTATTCTCAGGGGAAAAAAAAAAATTCCTAAATTAAGCATTTTTTTTCAGAGCAATCAGATGACTTTATTTCATAGGGAAACTGATGGCATAAATATAATAAATACATAAAAAGAATAAATATATATTACAAAAACATTTTCACTAAAAATGCACACATTGAATTTCATTAACAACACTTACCCATTTAAAAAGAAATGTATAACAGATATTTGTGTGTGCAGCAGATTTTTAATGTCCAACTGCCATGTGTTCAGTACGTAGATTTTTTTTCCTTCAGATTTCTAAGCACAGTGGAAACCACTAGAGAGAATATCTGAAGCAATTCATTAAAATCTTGGCAGCAGAGCCCGCAGCTCCTGTTTCCCTGAAAGCTGCCTTTACTGAAGCTGCAATTCCCTCCACAGAAGCCTATTGTCACCGCCTTTGGAGGGGCAACTCCTGCAGGGACTGCTTCAGCCAGTCCAGGGTCTTGAATAAATAAAAACTACGTAAATAAATTACCATCTCGAAAAGCGGTGGTTTAGTGTGCTCTTTTGAATGTTCCTGGGAAAATAAATTTGATGAAAATGAAATGTTCTTGCCGTACTATGTGAAGCTCCAATTCAGTGGATTCCAGTAAGTGTCAGCTATAGGGGGAAGGGACATGACAGGCTGTCTTTCAGATGTTGAATCAGACAAACCTCTTTTCTTGGACAAGATTCCACAGTGAAAATATGCTGTAAGTGATCTAAAATGAAAGAATTTTTACCTGTTTGTGGTTCTGGGTTTGTTTTTGTTTTTATTCTTGCTACTGTCCCCTCCACTGGGCTTTGGTAATTAGGGCTGGGAATTTCCTGATTCCAGCGCTCCGTGGTAGCCTTTTCCCTCCCTCCAGTTTCCTCCCAGTGGCCTATCTCTTTAGTGTCTTTGTTCTCAGTACAAAATAGTCCCTAAAAGCATTGATCAAAGTTCTATGAATACACACTGACTCATTAACTGCTTGAAGATCTTCTTCATTAAGTAGCTTCTTTTTAAATTTTGGTGATGGCTTTTTTTTTCCCCTTACCATGAATCACAATATACAAAGGGAACATGACTTGACAGAAAAAATTCATATCATAGAAAATCTTTTTGAAAAAGATTTTACTGTGCCAAAAAAAAAAAAGGAAGCCTCTGATCCTTTCTTTGTGTGCATGCTAATAATACAGATTACTTCAGAGAAACAGAAACAAGCCCAGCGCATTCAAAAGAGAATCCAAGCACTTAATCACTAAAATGACAAGGCATAAGTCCTCTTTAAAATCCCTGTTATATACAAAAATAATTTAATAGGTAGAAGCAGTGAGATCTGCAGGTAATTAAAAAAAAAGTTTATTGAAGAGTCCATGAATGTTCCCCCATATGTTCATTTAGTTTTTTGAAATATGTAATTTAAACCCTCTTCATTCTCAAAAATCCAAACCTTTTCCAAATTTTGAGATTATACCCCCTCACACTGCAGAATTTTTCTTTAAAAAGATGATCTGTATCTATGTCATTATAGTGAAGGCTGGTCTCTGGGTCTTCACTGGAAGAGAGACTAGAGAGAAAAATACAAGCCAGTGTAAAAGAGGTATCTTTTTGTCCTGCGTGGAATTGAACACCACGGAATGCCTGGTACTAATGGCGGCCTGAAGCCTGTAATGCTCCACCTTTTCCTTCACAGACTCCATCCTTCCAAACACCCATCTAATCTGTGTCCACCCTTGGGAGCAGACAGTATAGTTCTCAGTCAGGGTATTCTCTGATAGTATCAAAACTTGCTGCTTAAGAAAAAGCCTGATATCTACACCAGGTTGGTCAAATGCTCAGTTGAATTTCAAGAGGGTGAAGAATTTCAGGTATTAAAAAAAAAAAGCATACGTTTATTCTCTACATCTGTGTCTCTATTTCTGCTTTGCAGATAAGTTCCTAAGTATCATTTTTCTAGATTCCACATGCAAACGGTGTTTGTTTTTCTCTTTCTGACTTACTTCAGTCTGTCTGATAGTCTCTAGGTATAACACAGGCAATCCTACTCGATGCTCAGTGGTGACCTAAATAGGAAGGAAATCCAAAAAAGAGGGAATATATGCATATGTATGGGCTTCCTTAGTGGCTCACATGGCAAAGAATCTGCCTGCAATTCAGGAGACCCAGGTTCAATCCCTAGGTCAGGAAGATTCCCCTGGAGAAGGAAATGGCAACTCACTCCAGTATTCTTGCCTGGAGAACTCCATGGGCAGAGGAGTGTGGCAGGCTACAGTCCATGGGGTCATAGAGAGTTGGACATGACTGAGCTACTAACACTTTCTGCCTGCGATGCCAGAGACCGCCTACAATGTAGGAGACCTGGGTTGGGTCCCTGGGTGCGGAAGATCCCCTGGAGAAGGAAATGGCAACTCACTCCAGTATTCTTGTCTGGGAAATGTCACGGACAGAGGAGCCTGTTGGGTTGCAAAGAGCTTAGCGAATAAACCACCACCACCACCACACTTACGTATAGTTGATTCACTTTGCTGTACAGCAGAAACCAACACAACACCGTAAAGCAACTATAGTCCAATAAAAACTTAACTTAAAAAAAAAGCAAAAGGGTGACCTACACAGTACTCAACTGAGTCAAGAAGCCTCAATTCTTGCCACAGCCCTGGCATCAGGTGGCTCCATGACTTTGGTCGAGTCACTCAAACTTCCTGGACTTGGTTCTCTTGTTTGTAAAATAAAAGAAGTTGGACCATAATCCCCAAAGTCGCTTTTTATAAACAGTTCTATGATTATTAACTGTAGTAGCAATAAGATAATCTAAAAAGGATATTCACACACCAACCTCTGTCACTAAGTATATAAGTGGAGAGAGGCTTAAGAGAAATAGTGCAACTCTAGTACCCAATACTGTGGCCTCCTGACGCAAAGAGCTGACTCATTTGAAAAGACCCTGATGCTGGGAAAGATTGAGGGCAGGAGGAAAAGGGGACGACAGAGGATGAGATGGTTGGATGGCATCACCGACTCGATGGACATGAGTTTGAGTGAACTCCAGGAGTTGGTGATGGACAGGGAGGCCTGGCGTGCTGTGATTCATGGGGTCGTGGATAGCTGGACACGACTGAGCGACTGAACTGAACTGAACTGGATAAATGCCTGAGAATCCTTTAGGGCTAGTTAATCCCTTCTAAAATTCAAGCAATGTTGCTAATTTTTTCTTTAAAATGTCCTCATCTTAAAAAAAAAAAAAAGATTGAAAGAAAAAAGAAAATTAAAAAATGCCTTTTTTGAAGTTTCTTTCATTGTTAAGAAAATCCTAACTCCCTGTGTACTGATGATATGGAATCCAACCCTGCCGTCCTGTCCTTCAGAAGTCTGCAGTGTATTCTGTAAATAATCATCTCATTAAAAAAACATAGATTGGAGTAAATAAAGACCCAGATGCCTCAGACAGCTGGATCTACTCAATTTCCCCTCTCTCTTTCATATATTTACATATTAATTTTAAACCATAGGTGTAAAGTAAAGTCTGCTCTCTCCCAGTCTCTCTTTGATGTTGCAAAGATCAAAGGCTTCCTAAGGGAAGGTTTCTTGTAGGGAATATTGATTCCAAGTATGATTGGTCCCCTGAATCTGATTGCTAAGACTGTGTGAGGACTGAAGTGCTCTATGGGCCTCAGGAATTTGGCCACACTGTCCACCACTCTCCACCAAAGCCTGGGGTGGGGATGGCGCTTCCTACTGAGAGTCAGGTCACCAAGAGCTGAAACTGGAACATACATCATAGTCACATCCTGTTCAAGTGAAAGACAGGTTCTATTTCCAGAAACTGCTTTTTGTCTGAGGAGAGGGAGAAGGAAGTGGCGTTGGATACTGGATCGCTATGGTTAGCAACGTGCAACTGGCCCCTTGGAATGAGAATCCCAGGTGAATGGGCAGGCAGGGGACTGGCCTGGCCATCCTCTCTCTCTGAGCCTTCTCTAACATTTCTCCCCGTCACTTTTTCACCTCTCCCAATGTTCACTGGAGATCATGCTAGACATGGGGAAGTTAAGAGAAGGGGAGAAGAGTTGTGGTAGGGAATAATAGAGATAAGAGATAGTAACGGTAAGGATTAAGTCCTTTTTAGGCCTTTGCATCCGTTTTTTCCTTCATCATGGGCCCCTCCTCCACCTCTGTAAGCGACGTTATGAGAGCAGTAGAGAAAAGCTTTGGTTTTCATTGTACGCAGTATTAACCAAAAGTTGGAATAGCTCCCGTGTGAGCTTTTTACTTGGAATGAGACCGGAATCCCAGAGAATAATTTCCCTCCCAAAATGCAAGTTCAGAGCTCGCTCAGACAGAGGAGCACCCTGTAAGGAGTGCGAGGGATGGGCTCTGCCCCCGGTGATCAGCCACTACCTGCACCGCCCATAGGACACACTGCCCACATGATGCACAGCCCAGCCTACCTCGCGGTAATGGGCATGGGCATCTCCTGCAGCGATTGTTAAAATAAGGATCCCTGGGCTCCACAGCCTGAGTTTCTGATTTGCATTTCTAATGAGAGATCTCAGATGATGCTGTGGTTGAGGAGCCACACTTGAGAACTGCCATTCCACCACATAGGAGGCATTTAACCAACATTTGTTGTGGATTTGCATAATGAGAGTTGAGGGATGAGTACTGTGGGATAGAAGAAAAGAGCAATCATTCCATTCTGGGTTTCTGAGTTAGGATGGATTTGTTTGCCCTTTTCCTCAGTTGACCACATTGTTGATGCAATTTTAGCATTGTTACTGCAATTTTAACAATGTTCAGGAAACAGCTGTTGCTTTCCTCCTTAAAAGACAATGGAAATTTAATAATAGGCTAAATGATGTTTGGGAAGAAACTAGCATTTTCTATATATCTGTGATAGCCTTGCCTCTGGCATAATCAACAACTGCCATTACAGGAATTCTGTCCATTGACTTTTTCTTTCAAATCTTTAGGGAAACTTATCAATTAAAATGGTTCAGGTGATTTGCCAAGACTTACACAGGATGCTTTTTTCCAGAATAAACATTTCTGACCTGAAGAAATCTTTTCTGACTCAAGTGATCCCTTTTGATTGTAAGCTAGAAAAATATTAGAATCTGCACAGTGGCATTCAGGATTGCCACTTTCTTCATGCCATTTCTTTAATTCATCTCCTTTAGCTTAAAGCCTGAACATGAGTGAGTGAAAAGAAAATGGATCTTTTAAAACCCACAGTTTTGGCTGATTATCCATTCTCCCAATGCCCTCCTCTTAGACATACATGCATCAGGAAAAATGGAGCATGAAGAGCCAACTTCTATGTAATGAAAATGAATAATACATATGCATCGATATATTAATGACTGGAATTAAGACTTTCCAGGACCACTGCAATGACAATATATTTTTCTCGTAATTATACCTCTCTACGCTCACAAAGCTTTACAGGCTTCTAAAACGAATCTCTGTAACATCCCTCTAAGGAACAGGTGTAATTATCCCCTCTTCGCAGACGGATAGGCAGACACAAAGGAAGGGACTGAAGCAGAGGAAATCCAGCTAAGGACTCAAATAATTCTAATACAGCCTGTCTCTCCTTATCAGTGCCATTTTCCTTTGATTCACAAAAATGGGTTGTGGGAAACTCAGAAGGCACTGTTTTTTCATTCTTCAGTGATGTCCTCAACTCTGCAGGGACATCTAAAGAGAGGAAATGATGAATAGAAGTGTAAGTCTTGGGGAACCAAGGTTTAATTTTCCTGAGTAATAGAGTCAAGGTCCTTCAATGCTGAATTCCATCAGTACCGATCAGCTAGCACAATGCTTTTAGTTAGTTGCATAATATCACAGGAAGAGAGGCTAATACAAAACTAAATGACATGATTGCTAGTCTGCAAACCTCTCAAAGTATCCAACATTTGGGAAGTACTAGTTTAAGAAGCAAGGGGGAATTTTTCTGAATGACAATAGTTTTCAGAGCAACAGGCTTGGAAATTATGCTGTCTCTGGCCACAAGCCAGATTGCTGACATGAAACAGCAGAGCCACAGATTCTGGGGAGAGGAGACTACAACAGCCTGAAAGCCCACGCTATGAATCCTCTTTCTTGTGCTTTGTTAAGAATAGATTCATACTACAAAACTGTTTCCTTTAATAATTATTAGCCTAATATTCTCAATTTTAAGGAATGGACACAGGGGCATGATCTTGAACCAGAAGGCCTAGATGGCTCCAGCTTCCACAAGGCCATTCAAGCCCCCGCTGAGGTCTCCAGGCACCACCAGCCCACTCCCGCTCCCTACTCTTCTCCCTACCTGCCACTGGCACACACCCAAAGAAAGGAGAAAGCTCTCCTCCCCTGGTCCTGAGACTGCAGGGAATGAGAGATGACTGAATGCCTTCAGAGGTGAAGGTGGGTGGGCGGAGGTCTCATTGTACAAAGCTCCAGGGTTTCCTTTCTGTAAGTGCTGCTCTTTACCAAGTGGAGTAAGTCTGAAGTGTGAAATTCTCCTACTCAAGGTGGAATGGGGCAGAAATAAAATTCCTAAAAGAGGCAGAGATCATGACAAGGGTAACCTACTATTCTAACAGGGGTTTGCCCTGAATTTCCAAAAAATGAGAATAAAGAGTGGCCTTATCTATGCAGTGTTCTTTTTAACATTTTACAGTTGAGAAGATAACATGTTCATATACAACTACCTATGAACACTGACTATATAAAGATACGAATAGGTATTCAGAGGGAGGCAGGTTACTGTTCTAATCAAATAAAGCTTACAGCTTAGTCACACATTTGATGCTATACGTCACTTTGTGCTGCATCGTAGTAAGACACAACAAAAAGAAGGTCATTGAAATGACTAACTAATATTGTTTGGCAAGCTTGACCAACATTTTCAGTATTTTTTGGATAGCTCAATATCTTTTGCTGCCAACAATATTATCGATTTTCCATAATTCCATGAGGTTCCCCCCAAACCCCTAGGCTGCACAGCATGTTGGATCTCAGTTCTCTGAGCAAGGATGATCGAACACCCCCACCCGCTGCACTGGCAGTATGGAGTCAGCCACTGGACTGCCAGGAAAGATCCAGTTTTCTTTTTTTTCATATCAGCATTCATGCAGATACATTAGTACTGGGGAAAGAACAAAGGTGCTGGATTAAATTCCTTTTCACTCAAAAATTTCTTTGTCTCTGCTCTCTGCCACTTATGTCCCTACTTGTCATATGTCTTCACCCTCCTAGTCCTTGCTATGTACATTGGAAATTTTTCTCAAACTTAACAGATGCAAAGAATTAACTAAAGAAAATTAAAAGGTTTTAGACCAACCCACTTGAACTCTAGGTGAATTGCTGAGGGAATCAGCACACTTAACAAGCTGCAGGCAAGTACAGGAATACTATACAGTGGGGTCCATATTTTACAAGTCTAAAACTGAGCTCATAAATTTCTTCTTACTGGTTGAGTCAGATCAGTTGTTTAGTCTTGTCCCACTCTTTGCAACCCCATGGACAGCAGCACACCAGGTTTCCCTGTCCATCACCAACTCCCAGAGCTTACTCAAAATCATGTCCATCAGGTTGGTGATGCCATCCAACCATCTCATCCTGTCATCCCCTTCTCCTCCCACCTTCAATCTTTCCCAGCATCAGGGTCTTTTCCAATGAGTCAGTTCTTTGCATCAGGTATTGGAGCTTCAGCTTCAGCATCAGTCCTTCCAAAGAATATTCAGGACTGATTTCCATTAGGATGGACTAGTTGGATCTCCTTGCAATCCAAGGGACTCTCAAGAGTCTTCTCCAACACCATGGTTCAAAAGCCTTCCTCAGTGAACAATGCAAAGAAATCAAGGAAAACAATAGAATGGAAAAGACTAGAGATCTCCTCAAGAAAATTAGAGATACCAAGGGAACATTTCTTGCAAAGATGGGCCCAATAAAGGACAGAAATGGTATGGACCTAACAGAAGCAGAAGATATTAAGAAGAGGTGGCAAGAAGACACAGAAGAACTGTACAAAAAAGATCTTCACAACCCAGATAATCACGATGGTGTGATCACTCACCTAGAGCCAGACAACCTGGAGTGCAAAGTCAAGTGGGCTTAGGAAGCATCACTATGAACAAAGCTAGTGGAGGTAATGGAATTCCAGTTGAGTTATTTTAAGTCCTAAAAGATAATGCTGTGAAAGTGCTGAACTCAATATATCAGCAAATTTGGAAAACTCAGCAGTGGCCACAGGACTGGAAAAGGTCAGTTTTCATTCTAATCCCAAAGAAAGGCAATGCCAAAGAATGTTCAAACTACAGCACACTTGCACTCATCTCACATGCTAGCAAAGTAATGCTCAAAATTCTCCAAGCCAGGCTTCAGCAATACGTGAACCGTGAACTTCCAGATGTCCAAGCTGGTATTAGAAAAGGCAGAGGAACCAGAGATCAAATTGCCAACATCCATTGGATCATCAAAAAAGCAAAAGAGTTCCAGAAAAACATTTACTTCTGCTTTATTGACTATGCCAAAGCCTTTGACTGTGTGGATCACAACCAACTGTGGAAAATTCTTCAAGAGATGGGAATACCAGATTACCTGACCTGCTTCCTGAGAAATCTGTATGTAGGTCAAGAAGCAATAGTTAGAACTGGATGTGGAACAATAGACTGGTTCCAAATCAGGAAAGGAGTATGTCAAGGCTGCATGTTGTCACCCTGCTTATTTAACTTATATGCAGAGTACATCATGCGAAATGCTGACCTGGATGAGGCACAAGTTGGAATCAAGATTGCTGGGAGAAATATCAATAACTTCAGATATGCAGATGACACCACCCTAATGGCAGAAAGTGAAGAAGGACTAAAGAGCCTCTTGATGAAAGTGAAAAAGGAGAGTGAAAAAAATGGCTTAAAACTCAACATTCAGAAAACTAAGATCATGGCATCCAGTCCAATCACTTCATGGCAAATAGATGGGGAAACAATGGAAACCGTGACAGACTTGATTTTCTTGGGCTCCAAAATCACTGCAGATGGTGACTGCAGCCATGAAATTAAAAGACACTTACTCCTTGGAAGAAAAGCTATGCTCAACCTAGACAGCATATTAAAAAGCAGAGACATTACTTTGCCATAAAGATCCCTCTAGTCAAGGCTATGGTTTTTCCACTGGTCATGTATGGATGTAACAGTTGAACTAGAAAGAAAGCTGAGCATCGTAGAATTGATGCTTTTGAACCATGATGTTGGAGAAGACTCTTGAGAGTCCCTTGGACTGCAAGGAGATCCAACTAGTCCATCCTAAAGGAAATCAGTCCTGAACATTCATTGCACAGACTGATGCTGAAGCTGAAACCCCAGTATTGGCTACCTGCTGCAAGGAACTGATTCACTAGAAAAGACCCTCATACTGGGAAAGATTGAAGGCGGGAGAAGGGAACAACAGAGGATGAGATGGTTGGATGGTATCACTGACTCGATGGACATGAGTTTGAGTAAGCTCCAGGAGTTGTTGATGGACCAGGAAGACTGGCGTGCTGCAGTCTGTGGGGTCGCAAAGAATCGGACATGCCTGAGCAGCTGAATCGAACTGAAAATTTCGATACTAAGTCATGTATTGAAATATTTTATAAAATGTGTTGTTGGTCTTCCAAAGAACAAGATGACTTCCTGAAATGTGAAGCATCCAGGATATCCTGTCTGGCTGGGTGTTCTACCCTGTAAAGGGGTGAAGCTTGGGTGTGTAAATGGGGAAAAGCACACAAGAAAAAGGAGAGGAAAAAAGCACAGAAAAGGACAGGAAAATCAGAGCAGATCCAATCTCAGGCTGAGAGGGAAAGGAGAGCAAATTTTGGAATCAAGAGGCTAGGACTGTGTTGTGGGGGGGAAATTACTATGGAGTATTCAGCATCTTCCACAGGTAAGACCCTTTATAGTTGTAGCTACAGCTATTGCTATATCCAGTGCACCCTTTGGCTATAGAAAAAGGTTAGAAAACACAAACACTGTGTCTTCAGTTTCTTAAGTAGCTCCCGTATACAATACCAAAGCCGGTTTACCTTCAGAGCCACCCAAGGCAGAATTGGTTTTCAATAGCAAGATGGACTGTGCCCAAAGAAATATATATTATTCCAGGAAGGAAGAGAAAAGATCATTTATTATGTGCTTGCTCTGTATCAAGTACTTTGGAAGGAGCTCAGATGTGTGGGCCTAATATTCATACAGTAAATTCCTCTTTAGTATCTGTCAAGTGCTGAGCACTGGGTTAGGTGCTAAGAATGCAGAAGAATAAAAGGGATGGTTTGTACCCTCATGAAACTTACATTATAGTGAAGACAGACATTTAAAAATTAACACATAAATCCAAGTTGTCTAGTGAGTTTAAAATTTATAGTCACCCTAATACAGTATACTAATGCATATATATGGAATTTTAGAAAGGTGGTAACGATAACCCCACATGCAAGACAGCAAAAGAGACACAGATGTATAGAACAGTCTTTGGGACTCTGTGGGAGAGGGTGAGGGTGGGATGATTTGGGAGAATGGCATCGAAACATGTATATTATCATATGTGAAAAGGATCGCCAATCCAGGTTCGATGCATGAGACAGGGTGCTCAGGGCTGGTGTACTGGGATGACCCTGAGGGATGGGATGGGGAGGGAGGTGGGAGGGGAGTTCAGGTTGGGGAAAACATGTGCACCCATGGCAGAGCCATGTCAATGTATGGCAAAACCACTACAATATTGTAAAGTAATTAGCCTCCAATTAAAGTAAATAAATTTATATTTTTTTAAAAAAGAAATAAAATTTATAGTCACCCAGACATGCTGGAATTTGCCTTTATCTATCTTTTTCAAACTTAGCTTTTTAGTCCCCTTTCTGCTGACTGAAAAAAAAAAATTAACGTTGCCACTTGAAGATAGCTCAGTTCCTTTTTGTTTAAAACTACTAAATATTCATCAAGAGAGGCAACCCATTCCAGTATTCTTGCCTAGAGAATCCCCATGGACATAGGAGCCTGGCAGGCTACAGTCCATGCGGTCGCAGAGAGTCAGACATGACTGAGCAACAAAGCACAGCACAAATATTCATTATGATTCAAAGTTTTCCTCCTCCTTCTACTTCCCTTTTTCTTGAGAATGAGCCAACTTCCCCAAGAAATTTTAACTACCTTCCAGCACTGGAGACATCTGTGGTGATGTTGTGCATGCAGTCCTTGGTGGGTCACGAACACGCACCAGCAGGTACAGTTTACCACAAGCGGTATTTGGCATCCACTCTGGTGGCCTTGGTCCCTGCCATGCTTCCGGCCTCAAAGTCCACATACTCAGTCTCTCCTGATTAGCTGGGCCTCTTGGCAGTTTGCCACTGCCCTCAAACCCTTGAGAGGCTTAAAACCTCTCAACAGTTTTCCTCACAGCACCCTGGCATGTGCAAGGTTCTATAAAGGTGGCCACAGCCCATCTGCCAGGACTCGTTCAGTCCTTGCTGGCCAGGTCCTATTAGCTGGGTGTGGCCAAACCTGAGATTAAACTAAGTAAATCTGGGTATTGAAATTACCTCCTCAGTTTTGGGGACAAGATGCCAGCACCCTTCTCAGGGCCCCTTAGCATCTATAGTCTACTCCTGTATCCTCTGAATCTCCTCTTCTTGTCTGAAAGACTGACTCACCATAGAGTTTTTACAACAAGCCTAGGAAATTGGGAAAAATGAAAGCTGAAGAAATAGCCCCCAACTCAGATAAACTTAGTTAAAGGTGAGATCCAAGTTAAGAACAGCATATACACTGGATGACCTGGCCTAAGAATACAGTCAACCCTGGGAAGAAAAGAAGAGGAAGGAAGAATGGAATCTGACTTGGTGCTTAATCACAGGAGAAAAAAGTTCCAAGATTATCATGAATTGTCAAATTTATATTTTCCCATGCTGAGCTAGAAACCATGCTTTGTGTGTTATAAAGAATTTAGTTATATACACTGTTACATCCATGCACCCCTGACTTTTCTGACTATAAATCTTTAAAGACCACTACAATTACACATTGTGACAACTCCTGTGAAGGAAAAGTAAGGGATGCTCTGAAACTATGTAAAAATTGCCCAATTCAGATTAGAGAGGAGGAAGGGACTGGGGCACTAGCCAAGCTTTCTCAGTCTGGCCACAGCTGCTCATTTGAAGAAGCCCACCTCACACTGTCACCAGGCACTCACAGCCAGCAGGATCAAAGCCCAGACCCCTGGTTGTCATCATCGGTGCCCAAGATATTACCACCAAACTGGTGAAACCTGATAATAATTACGGGCAAACCTTTCTTTAATGTTTTAAGCTGTCTTGTAACTACACTGCAGGCACGTAAGCAGCGAAGTCCAGACTATGAGCGAAGTGACAGGCTAAAAAAAAATCTATTTTCTTCAACAAGTAAATTGCAAAGAGTAAAGAAACAGAGAGGTAACATATAAAGAAATAATAAGTGTGAGGGATTAGATTCTGATTCAAAAAACAAACTAAGAAAGCTGATGTTTGTATCAATGAAACAATGAGAAAACTGAATACCAACTGCCTGTTAATATAGGAAGAAATTTTAGGCATGAAGATTGGTCATGTGGTAATTATTTTAAAACCGTTTTGGGGGACTTCCCTGGTGGTCCAGCGGTTGACTCTGAGCTCTCAATGCAGGGGGCCTGGGTTCAATTCCTAGTCAAGGAACTAGATCCCACAGGCCGAAACTAAAAAAAGTTCCCTCATGCTGCAATGAAGATCCTGCATGTTGCAGCTAAGACCCAGGACAGCCAAATAAATAAATTAAAATAAATATTTAAAAAAAAACTGTTTCTGTCTTCTAGAAAAATATGCTAAAAAATAACACAAAACAGGGAGTGGATAAGGGAAGGAATGGGATAAGATTGACCTTAATGGGTTAATGTAGACTGGGGCTGAGTGATGGGAATATAAGAATTCATTACACTACTATGTCTACTTTTGTGTATATTTAAAATTCTCCACAATTAAAGGTAAAACCAAAAATAAAAACAAAAAATCACCTAAAATCTGCCTTGTAATTCTATCCTCATATATGACTATGTGTCACGAGTGTGTCACCTTTCCACAGAGTCGGAGGAAAGGAGCTGTCCTTTCTCTTTATGTCTAAGCTTTAATGTACATACACATTATACTCAGTCTTACGTACATTTACCATCTGTTATCACTCAGCTGTCACGAAACAGAGAGGGGTTTCTGGGTTCTACATTGCTAACTTCCACAGACATTTGTGTCTTCAAGCATGCAGTTTTAACTCTAAATATTAATACTGTTGCCTGTAGAAAGGTATGGTGAGCATTAATGGAGGAACAGTAAAAATAGTTGAGCATCGTGCAGCATAACGGAGAGTTTGGAGACCTGGGCTGGTTTTGACTTAAGGTCTGGATATCAGTCCTGGCTCTGCCACTGGTTGGTTGTGTTGCAGCTGGACAATCGGGATGAGTCATCTAACCCAGTGAATCCTCAGCCTCTTCACCTGAAAATGAAAGGCTCTCCAAAACCCTCTAAGCGCTGATACTACGATTTCATTAAGGGTTATTCTAAAATGTGCTAAAAGTTTATCATACAAAATAGTGAAAGCATGCTGCTTTTTTAATCTCATAATGATATAGGTACATGGTATAGATAGCCTAAATAGTACAAGTTAAATATTATCTTTAAAAAAAAATTTTTTTAGGGGGGGTGAGGGAGTGGTTGGGGCTAGAAAATGATTGTTCATTGGTCTATAAATGAAGAAAACAGAGCATTTAAATAATATTTAACAGTAAGCAACAGTAAAAGCTAAGTTGCTATCACAAGTAAGTTAATAAAGGTTATGACTGGGAGATCAGAGGCTATGAAACTACATGGAAACATAGTAATTAAATTGTTTCTATTAATCTTCATAAAAACTAAAATAAAAATGTCAAAGAAACATTAGTTAAAACTGCAACATAATAGATTAAAATTGAAAGAAATTTTGACAATAGCAACATAACAATAACAACTGCAAATTTTATTTCACTCATTATAATATGGTGAGCACTATTCTAAGTTAAATACATTGAACTTGTTTAATTTTCATAATAATCCTCAGTTCAGTTCAGTTCAGTCGCTCAGTCGTGTCCGACTCTTTGCGACCCCATGAATCACAACACGCCAGGACTCCCTGTCCATCACCAACTCCCCAGAGTTCACTCAAACTCACCTCCATCAAGTCGGTGATGCCATTATCTCAAGGTGGCTATTATTGTTTTCCTCATCTCTAAGATGAGGACCTTTGCCCAAGGTCACAGAGCCAGCTTAGCACCAAGGTGTTTTGAGATAATTAGATGGTATCTGTGAGACAGTGTATGTGAAAATACTTTGTGTCAAACAGATCTCAATTACCACATTTATGATGGCGGTGGGGTTTAAATCTCTAAAATATATTTAATAATATAAAATGAAAAAATAATAAAACATTTCAAAATTCTGGAAGATCTTATTGTAAACAAGCACAGGATGTGCATAATGAAATAATGGATCTAGGTAATGATCATCAGTGGCAGCCAAGACCAAAGGTGAAAGCTAAGGGAGAACTTTATAATGGATGGATGAGGGTGACAGCTCTTTAACCCACTGACAAATATTAACAGCAAAAAAACAGATAATGAGACATTATGTCTTTTCTGACGGATATACATAACCTCATCTCTGATAAAAATCAAACCAGAATCTGATTAAGATTCTAGACCTAACTTCAGTTTACAGGAAATACTGGGGACAGAGGTACACTAAACTGTGAAAGGAACCATAAGGATGGATTCAGCCAAACTCAGAACGTGAGAATCATTATAAGACAAATGAGTTGGTTTCTTCAATAAATAAATTCCAAGAAAAAAGTGAGGAAGAGAGAAGAACTGTAATTTAAAAAAATATATATTTTAAAGGTATGTCTAAAATGTAGGGTTTGGATCCTCAATCATCACTGAAGGCAGGTGGTGTGTACATCAGTTCAGTTCAGTTCAGTTCAGTCGCTCAGTCGTGTCCGACTCTCTGCGACCCCATGAATCACAGCACGCCAGGCCTCCCTGTCCATCACCAACTCCCGGAGTTCACTCAAACTCATGTCCACAGAGTCGGTGATGCCATCCAGCCATCTCATTCTCTGTCGTCCCCGTCTCCTCCCGCCCCCAACCTTTCCCAGCATCAGAGTCTTTTCCAGTGAGTCAACTCGTCACATGAGGTGGCCAAAGTATTGGAGTTTCAGCTTTAGCATCAGTCCTTCCAGTGAACACCCAGGATTGATCTCCTTTAGAATGGACTGGTTGGATCTCCTTGCAGTCCAATGGACTCTCAAGAGTCTTCTCCAACACCACAGTTCAAAAGCATCAATTCTTCGGTGATCAGCTTTCTTCACAGTCCGACTCTCACATCCATACATGACCACATACATAGGGTTTAGTTATAACATTCACTCTATTTTTTATATGTGTCAACTTTTCAATAACAGAACAGGTTTAGGAAAAGAAAGAGAAACACAGTACACCAACTGAAAACAGTTTTTGAAGCTGGACAGAATCTTATTATTCTTAAAATGAAGATAACTCAACTAAGGTTTCCCTGGTGACTCAGACAGTAAAGAATCCACCTGCAATGCAGGAGACCCAAGTTCAATCCCTGGGTCAGGAAGACCCTCTGGAGAAGGGAATGGCAACCCACTTGGTATTCTTGCCTGGAGAATTTCATGGACAGAGGAGCCTGGCGGGCTATAGTCCATGGGGTCGCAAAGAGTCCTACACGACTGAGCCATTAACACACAGGACTCAGCTAAATTTCACTTTCTGCCTGTGAAGAATCCAATGCAAATGTGTTCTTTAAAAAGACAAAGACAGAACCTCTAGAGATTTGTTATTTTGTTTTTCTTTCTGGTTTAATTTAGGAATTAGAAACTCAAAGAAAAAGAAGACTGCATAAATTATTCTGTTATTTAACAATCATTCACTAAGCATACACTATGTGCCAGACTCTCCTTTTGTTATATACATTTGTGGAATTTTAGTTATAGTGTAAAATCCAGCTGGGAATACAAAGACACCAAGCAATTAAAATCAGTACAGGATAACACTGTAACAAAGCCAGATGGTTACTCCCTTCTCTGAGATTCCTGCTTCCCACCAAACAACACAGTAAGAGTACAGTAGTTCCAAGGATGCAGCTGCCCAGTCAAGGGGTACATTTCCCAGCAAAGGTGATTAGTTCTCATTACCAAAAGTGGTGACTTGTCCCTACTTGACTGAGGTGCCTAAGAAGCAGGTCTACCTTCTCCACTCTTTCTCCAATGCCTGGGCAACTCTGGGAACTTTGCATTCAGTAGGACAGAGCCTGCATCACCCTGGACCACTAAACAGCTGTGAAAAGCACAGCACCCCTACCACCAACATGAGCAACACACGAACACTTACACCATCTTCACTGAACAACAAATAGATCTATGACATTAAGCCACTGAGATGTTGGGTTTTATCAGTTATAAAGCCAGTACAGGAATCAGTTGCTAAGTGGGATGTTGTAGTGTATATGTAGGGGTTAGAAATCACTGCAATTGAGAAAATTTAGAAAACTGGAGAAGGTACAGCGTGAGCTAGATGTTGAACTATGAACTATAAGTAAGCAGCTAAATGGAGAGAAGAGAAGGCAGTTTACCAGTGTAAGAAGCCAATGCAGGAACCGCAAGAGGAGTTCACATACAGCCAGGGCCCAGTGAGACCATTTCGATGGGCAGGTGCAGGTTGGGGGAAATGGGAAATAAGGATGCAGAGGAAGGATGGGATCCTTGAGAATTTAGGACATGATTCAATGGCAATTATTGAAGTTTCTGGAGTACAAGGATAACTGATGCAAGGTCTACATTAGGCAAATCAGTGAGACAAAAGAGTGCAAGATGGACCTGAGGAAAATAGATCAGTCTGAGTCACAATCCAGTTTAGATATAATTAGACACCATATTGGCAAACACAGTAGAAAGAAAAGGGTAAATATAAGTGTCATCTTAAAGCACAAATCCATGCTAAAGCTGAAGCTGCAATACTTTGGCCACCTCATGCGACGAGTTGACTCACTGGAAAAGACTCTGATGCTGGGAGGGATTGCGGGCAGGAGGAGAAGGGGACGACCGAGAATGAGATGGCTGGATGGCATCACCGACTCTGTGGACATGAGTTTGAGTGAACTCCGGGAGTTGGTGATGGACAGGGAGGCCTGGCGTGCTGTGATTCATGGGGTCGCGGAGAGTCGGACACGACTGAGCGACTGAACTGAACTGATAGGGTTTGATAACAGAGGAGAAAGATGAAATCAAAAGATTATTCAGATTATGAAAAGATTTTATTATGAAATCAAAAGAAGACTTATGTCTAGTCCCAACTTCCAAAATTGTGAGTTCTATTGTTTTGGACATTTTTTTTTAAGTATCTGTTTTTTCTTCCTCTATTAAATGAAGGGATAGAGTCAGAAGACCCCAAAGTACTTTCTATCTGTAAAATTCTATAGTTATGAAATAATGAAGAAAAAATAAAACAACATAAGTGATATATTCAGTAGGAGGAGACACAAAAGGGGAAGTATTCCACCATAAGCATGAACAGTTTATCTGAATTGGTCTCCTATAGGGGGATGCTTGAAGTGTTTTTAATCTTTTGCTTTACTATCAGTGTGGTAATGCATGGTGCAAAAGTACCTTAACATGCTAAGATTTTCACTTGCATCTTGGTTTTAAGAACAAATACTGAATACATACTAACGCATATATATGGAATTTAGAAAGATGAAAATGATAACCCTGTATATGAGACAGCAAAAGAGACACAGATGTATAGAACAGTCTTTGGGACTCTGTGGGAGAGGGTGAGGGTGGGACGATTTGGGAGAATGGCATTGAAACATGTATGTTGTCATATGTGAAACGAATCACCAGTTCAGGGTCGATGCATGTTACAGGATGCTTGGGGCTGGTGTGCAGGGATGACCCAGAGGGAGGATAAAGGGAGGAGGGAGGTGGGAGGGGGGTTCAGGAGGGGAACTCATGTACACCCGGGGCGAATTCATGTCAATATATGGCAAAGCCAACCAATATAATATTGTAAAATAATTAGCCTCCAATAATAAATAAATAAAGTTAAGTTTGAGACTCAAAAAAAAAAAAAAGAACAAATACTGAATACAATAATTTACCATAATAGTTACACGAGTTGCAGTATTAATTCCTCTCTTAAAGATTAATTCTAAAGTTTATTTCTTGATTTTAAAGATTTGAAAAAAGGTGTGAAAGTACTTTGAGGGGGGAAAAGATGTCTTCACAAACTTGCAAGATCATTATCAACTTTATTACCATGAAATCACAAATAGCACTAGCTACTTTTTCCCCTAGATAACTATGAATAAAGTAACATTAAAACATTAGTTTTATTTTTTTTACAATTATTCTTACATTTATTTTACTTTGTGTTACTTTATGAACAGAAAAAAAAAGAAAACTAGTGGGAAGGGAGCTGAAGAGGGAGGGCATATAGGTATACTATGGCTGATTCATGGTGATGTATGTCGGAAACCAAAACAACATTCTAGAGCAACTATCCTCCAACTAAAAACAAATAAATTAATAAAAAGATATGTATAATAACCAAAACAGAAAAAAAAAACTAGAGGAAATTATTTTTTGGAAGTGTCTAGTCAAGGCTATGGTTTTTCCCGTGGTCATGTATGGATGTGAGAGTTGGACTGTGAAGAAATCTGATTGCCGAAGAATTGATGCTTTTGAGCTGTGGTGCTAGAGAAGACTCTTGAGAGTCCCTTGGACTGCAGGGAGATCCAACCAGTTCATTCTAAAGGAGTTCAATCCTGGGTGTTCATTGGAAGGACTGATGCTAAAGCTGAAACTCCAGTACTTTGGCCACCTCATGCGACGAGTTGACTCACTGGAAAAGACTCTGATGCTGGGAAAGGTTGGGGGCGGGTGGAGAAGGGGACGACCGAGAATGAGATGGCTGGATGGCATCACCAACTCTGTGGACATGAGTTTGAGTGAACTCCGGGAGTTGGTGATGGACAGGGAGGCCTGGCGTGCTGTGATTCATGGGGTCGCGGAGAGTCGGACACGACTGACTGACTGAACTGAACTGAACTGAAAGTAAAAATGCTAATTTCCATTCTGAAAATAACCATTGATACTATAGACTGACAAATAGCAAAAACAGCCCCTGACATTCAATAGTTTTCTGAAACTCCACTTTTGCCTTCCTATGGCATTAAAGACGGATACCACCTAGCAGGTGTTTATTTTACAGACTTATAAGGGTCTTTGGACAAGATACGTAGACAATACTTGACACTGGTTCAATTATGCTACAGGAAGGAGGCCAAGATGTATGAAATCAGAGAAGAAATGGGTTCACAGACATATATCTGACAAAGGGTTGGTATCCAGGACATATAAAGAACTACAACCCAGTGACAAAAACATAAAGTGAAAGTGAAGTCGCTCAGTCATGTCCGACTCTTAGTGACCTCATGGACTGTAGCCTACCAGGCTCCTCTGTCCATGGGGTTTTCCAGGCAAGAGTTCTGGAGTGGTTTGCCATTTCCTTCTCCAGGGAATCTTCCCAACCCAGGGATCGAACCCAGGTCTCCCGCATTGTAGGCAGATGCTTTACTGTCTGAGCCACCAGGGAAGATCCACTAACAGGCGAATGGATTAAAATTTAAAAATTGTGGTATATCTGATGAGGCCACACATCAAAATAACAGAGATACCCAATACCACCAACAGATTCATAAGCCATCTAATAAAAAAGTAGACAAAGATTTAAAGAGAAATCTCACAAATAAAGGCCTATGAATGACCAAGAAGCATATGAAAAGTACTGAACATTATTAGTTACTAGGAAATGCCAGTGAGTACCTATATGAGACATCATTATATACCCGCCAAAATGGCTAATATTCAAAAGACTGACAACAATAAATGTTGACAAGAACGTGGACCAACAAAAATTGGGGCTTCAAATTCTGAACTACGTGCTTCAGTAAGAGTTTACATACTGTTTGAATACTTACATTCAAAATGGTTGCATCAGAAAAACAGGCATACTGATCTTGGTTTTAGTATCTGTCAAAACAATAATCGAAGTAAATGGGACTGGAGGCTCTGTTTCACAAAGGGAAGGGCAGAAAAATTCAGTTGATAGAACTGAGGGCCGTGGGGTAAAGATGTGCTATATCACAATAAAGAGATGATATTTTGGGAACAAAAGTTAAAGATAAAATCTTTAATAGGACACAAAGCTGTCCACAACAGAGTTTTTGACTCATGCCTTTCTCAAAATAGATTTTCTTTGAGCCTTAAACCCTGAACTGCACTGTGTCCCTGAGGATCTCAGAGAATGAGTTATTTCCACTTGTTAATCCCAGACCTTAATACTAATCTTTTACCTCACCTGTTAGAGGATAGTTTAAATTAGCTTGATTGATTGCAGAACTAGACATGCATTAAAATGTCTTTTATAGTCCATGACCTAGCAAGGTATGAGAAATATCTTAAGTATGAAATAAATGCAGAGTGATACTGGTAAGGGGTTGCACTTTAAAATGCAAATGCAGCACTGATTTAGTTTCTGTTTTGCAGATTCTTTTAACTCTACAAAGAAAATTACTCACAATGTTGAATCACAATTGTCTGCAGTCTGTAAACAGACAAAATCTTAAATCAATGGACTTAATCAATTTGGCATACTTCCATTCCTTTTTTTGAGACAAAAATTCAATATTCTTCCACTAAAACTTTGACTGCAGTCTTGACAAATATGTTGCTATCTTTTTAAAGATAGTACTAGAATTATACCTAGTCAACCTCATTTGATGGAGAAGGCAATGGCAAGCCACTCCAGTACTCTTGCCTAGAAAATCCCATGGACAGAGGAGCCTGGTGGGCTGCAGTCCATGGGGTCGCTACTAGTCCGACACGACTGAGTGACTTCACGTTCACTTTTCACTTTCACACATTGGAGAAGGAAATGGCAACCCACTCCAGTGTTCTTGCCTGGAGAATCCCTGGGACGGCGGAGCCTGGTCGGCTGCCGTCTATGGGGTCGCACAGAGTCGGACACGACTGAAGCGACTTAGCAGCAGCAGCAGCAGCATTGAATTTAAGTCCTTTAAAAACTTGTTTGTTCATTAATTAAATAATTTGCTTTTCTGTTATTAAAAATCACCAGGCTATATTTATAAAATAAGATTCTGCAAAAGAATTATTAAATCAAGAAAGTCTTAGATATGACATTCTGATAAATACTTTTACTTGCCATTTAAAGCATGAATATAACTTCCGTCTGTAATTTCCTGGGCTCTTTTGGTTGTGCACGATGGCATTGCACCTGGGCTGCTATAAGGTAAGTAGATCAGCCAGTGAATAGCTCAGAGGCTCTGTGTGCATGCTCAGTAGCTGTGGGCTAACTGCGAGAGTACTTCCACTGGGTGGGCAGCAAAGATAGCTGGGGAACCAGAGACTTCAAATACCCAGGAGCAAAGCAAATGGCTTCCTCCCTACTCCTATAGCCTTAGAGTCAGTCTTATTAACAAAAGGAGAAGGTGGAGGCAGAGGATAAGATGGTTAGATAGCATCATTTGAGCAAACCCTGGGAGATAGTGAAGGACAAGGAAGCCTGGTGTGCTGCAGTCTATGGAGTCACAAAGAGTCAGACAGGACTTGGCGACTGAACAAGAACAGAACAAGGAAGTAAAAACCACTAGGAAGGGCTTCCAGATATATATACATATAATCTCACTTAATCCTCACCAGTACTTTAATGAAGCAATTACTCTCATTACCTCTTTTGTACAGATATGGAAATCAAATGTCAGAGAAGTTAAGTAATTTGCCTAAGGCCACCAAGTAGTCAGTAATCAAACCCAGACTCAAAGCCCCAGGACTACAAAGTCCTGCATTTAACCATAATATCACAAAACAGACCTGAGGCTGAGCCCAGGGAAACTTCCCAGAGGAAGCAGAACTGGAGATGGACTGTAAAGATTGTAAGAACTGGATATACAGAAAAGAAGAGACCTTTCTAGAAAGAGAAGAACAGAAGGAAAAGGCCAGAAGTGGGAATGACTGTTGGTGGAACAGTGAACAGTCCTGACTGGGTTAACGGATTACCTTATTATGAATGATTCCATAGAGACAATAAGGGAAGATGTTATTTTAATCTATATTCACATATACAGAACTTAAATCAAGAGGATAAGTGATGCCTCCATCACAGGCCCCACACACAGGGCCTTTGTACCTATGGCTCCTTCTGTCAGAAACGCACTTTCTCTCCTGTTCACCTTGTTAACAACTAACCATTCATCAGTCATGACTTCCTAAAACAACATTAGCTGAACTCCCCTGATGTGGTTAGATTCCTCCCTAGTGTACCTCTTCTTTACTGGATTTATTATGCTTATTCTACTTATTAGTGGGAATAAGTGCAAAGAAAATAAATAATTGAATAAACAAATTGACAGAACTCAGCTCTGCCTAGGGTAACTGCTCAAATATTTTCCACATTAATACACTATTTATGAAAGGCATGCCTGAAAGATCTGAAAGCTATTTTACCTGGGTAAAAAGAGAATTTAGGGAAGAGGGTCTGACAGCTGTCTTCAAACGTCTAAAGAACGATCATGTTGAAGACCGATTAGACATATTCCACATAGTTCCCAAGGGCAGAACAAAGCCAAATGGGGTGAAAGTGCAGGGAGGCAGATTTCATTACAGTATAAGGAAGTGAAAGATGTAACGATGAGACATGTCCAAATATGAAGTGGACTGACTGTAAAGGAGGTGAGTATTCAAACAAATAGATTCAAGGGATTAGATCTGATAGAGTGCCTGAAGAACTATGAACTGAGGTTTGTGACATTGTACAGGAGACAGGGATCAAGACCGTCCCCAAGAAAAAGAAATGCAAAAAGACAAAATGGTTGTCTGAGGAGGACTTACAAATAGCTGAGAAAAGAAAAGATGCAAAAGGCAAAGGAGAAAAGGAAAGATATACCCATTTGAGTGCAGAGTTCCAAAGAAGAGAAAGGAGAGATAAGAAAGTCTTCCTCAGTGATTAATGCAAAGATCGAGGAAAACAATAAAATGGGAAAGACTAGAGATCTCTTCAAGAAAATTAGAGATACCAAGGGAACATTTCATGCAAAGATGGGCACAATAAAGGACAGAAATGGTATGGACCTAACAGAAGCAGAAGACATTAAGAAGAGGTGGCAAGAAGACACAGAACTATACAAAAAAGATCTTCAGGACCCAGATAATCACGATGGCGTGATCACTGACCTAGAGCCAGACATCCTGGAATGTGAAGTCAAGTGGGCCTTAGAAAGCATCACTATGAACAAAGCTAGTGGAGGTAATGGAATTCCAGTTGAATTGTTTCAAGTCCTAAAAGATGATGCTGTGAAAGTGCTGCACTGAATATGCCAGCAAATTTGGAAAACTCAGCAGTGGCCACAGGACTGGAAAAGGTCAGTTTTCATTCCAATCCCAAAGAAAGGCAATGCCAAAGAATGCTCAAACTACCGCACAATTGCACTCATCTCACATGCTAGCAAAATAATGCTCAAAATTCTCCAAGCCAGGCTTCAGCAATACGTGAACCGTGAAATTCCAGATGTTCAAGCTGGATTTAGAAAAGGCAGAGGAAACAGAGATCAAATTGCCAACGTCCATTGGATCATCAAAAAAGCAAAAGAGTTCCAGAAAAACATTTACTTCTGCTTTATTGACTATGCCAAAGCCTTTGATTGTGTGGATCACAACCAACTGTGGCAAACTCTTCAAGAGATGGAAATACCAGACCACATGACCTGCCTTCTGAGAAATCTGTATGCAGGTCAAGAAACAACAGTTAGAACTGGATGTGGAACAATAGACTGGTTCCAAATCGGGAAAGGAGTATGTCTATGTCAAGGCTGCATATTGTCACCCTGCTCACTTAACTTATATGCAGAGTACATCATGAAAAATGCCAGGCTGGATGAAGCATAAGCTGGAGTCAAGACTGTCAGGAAAATATCAGTAATCTCAGATATTCAGATGACATCACCCTTATGGTAGAAAATGAAGAACTAAAGAGCCTCTTGATGAAAGTGAAAGAGGAGAGTGAAAAACTTGGCTTAAAACTCAACATTCAAAAAACTAAATCATGGTATCCAGCCCCATCACTTCATGCAAATAGATGGGGAAACAATGGAAACAGTGACAGACTTGATTTTCTTGGGCTCCAAAATCACTGCAGATGGTGACCTCATGAAATTAAAAGACACTTACTCCTTGGAAGAAAAGCTATGACCAACGTAAACAGCATATTAAAAAGCAGTGACATTACTTTGCCAACAAATGTCCCTCTAGTCAAAGCTGTTGTTTTTCCAGTAGTCATATATGGATGTAAGAGTTGGACTGTAAAGAAAACTGAGTGCCGAAGAATTGATGCTTTTGAAGTGTGGTGTTGGAGAAGACTCTTGAGAGTCCCTTGGACTGCAAGGAGATCCAACCAGTCCATCCTAAAGGAAATCAGTCCTGAATATTCATGGGAAGGACTGATGTTGAAGCTGAAACTCCAATACGTTGGCCACCTGATGCAAAGAACTGACTCACTGGAAAAGGCCCTGAGGCTGGGAAAGATTGAAGGTGGTAGGAGAAGGGGACGACAGAGGATGAGATGGTTGTATGGCATCACCGACTCAATGGACACGATTTTGAGTATGCTCCAGGAGTTGGTGATGGACAGGGAGGCCTGGCATGCTGCAGTCAATGGGGTCGCAGGGCTGGATATGACTGAGCGGCTGAACTGACTAACTGATTCAAACAAGGCTGGAGGAATACCTGTCAGGCGTGTTTCTAGTGGAAATTCCTGTTCTGATCAGGAAATTTTTAGCCACTTAGGCCTTTGTGAGCTTGTGCTTCTACAGGTGTGGGACAGACTGGAAAACAAAACTGAGTTTGATGTGAACTGACCTCAAGGGGAGAGAGCTGCAATATTAGGCCCTTTCAGTAATACAGCTGCACGTGTGGGTTGGCCGTTTCGTGCCACTGGCGAGGTCTTTGAGAGCCAGCACTCCGATGGTAGTTAGGGCTGTGCAGCTGCCACTGTGACTAAAGAGTGTGATACTCCAGCCATACGGCACAAGGGACCGATTCCAGGGCCACCCCCTCCTTGGAGCAGTCGTCCTCTTCCTCCCCCACTGCCTACCCCTCGTTCACTTACACACAAACAGATTTCTACTCCTGGAGCTACAGTGGTGTGCTGACAAATCTCCTTCCAAACTACTTCTGGAAGTGATCCTTTTGCCTGGCTTCTTAAGGCTATCCCTTATCCTGAGCACAGCTTGACAGCAATATTTCTCCTTGTGCCAACAATCAGATCATGAAGGAGACACTGAGAGAGAAGAAAACTAAAAATCACCTTTTGAACCTGTCATTCTTATCTTAATTTCACAAAAACAAAGGCCTTAAAAATTATGTACAGGCTGAAAACCAGGAATCCTGATTGGAAACCAAGGTCCTGATCTTGCAGAAGATCTGTAACTGTTGTTTTCAGTGGATGCAGACCTGAACTGACAATGACAGCTTTTCCGTTAGAGAAATGTAATCTGAGTGTCAAATAACCAGTCTGCAAATTCTGAAATTCAACCCATTTGTGAACAATCAAATTCAACTCATTGTAATGTTAAAATTTATGGATAATTTATCATCTACATTTCAAACTACATTGTCAATTTTGCTGTATTGTACTTGGTAATCTAATCATCAAATATTTATTGAACACCTCCTAGGGACTTTCCTGGTGGTCCAGTGGTTAAGATGTCACCTTCCAATGCAGGGAGCACAGGTTGGATCCCTGGTCAGGAAACTAATCTCACATGCCTCGAGGTACAGCCAAAAGTAAATAAATAAAAGTGAACGGTTTGAAAAAAAAATTATTGAACACCTCCTGTGTGCAAGGCACTATGCTGGAAGCAAAATGGAAAAGATCTCTGATGGTACAGGATTTATAATCTAATTTAGACAGTAAAAAGCAGCAAATTACCTCATAACTACAAATTGTGACAATCAATATGAAGGCAAAGGGTTAGTTAGAGAGACTCCTAAAATTACATAGGAAGAGACATTTCTGATTAAGAGACAATTCTCTTGAGAAATTAAGAGTAAGTGAGAGTTAACCTTGTGAAGGGTTAGAGAAAGGACATTCCTGGCAAAGGGAATATCCCAAAGCTCTGGGGTGGGAAAGAATGTGGTTCCTTCAAGAAAAAGCAAGAAAGCCAAAATGAACAAAGGGCAGGAGTTGGGTGTGGGGGCTAAGGAGAGAATCCCTGAGGTGACGCTGGGGAGGAACACAAAAGAGCACAGGGGCAGAACCTGTGGAGCCCTGAAAACTGAAGAGGACTCTAAATGCAATGCTGCTGCTAAGTCACCTCAGTAGTGTCCGACTCTGTGCGACCCCATAGACAGGCAGCCCACCAGGCTTCCCCGTCCCTGGGATTCTCCAGGCAAGAGTACTAAATGCAATGGGAAGCCCCCAAATAGGGGAGTGAGCAATTTACATTTCTAAAACAATTATTCAAAAGGTTAGATATGGAGAAGAGCTTAGGTGGAAACAAGAATCATCTTTTTCTCTAAATCCCCAATTCACAAAAATGACAACTTTCCAATTTACAACCATATTAATGTAGCATAGAGTTATTGTTTTTAAATAATTATAAAAGTTTAATATTCCATTTTTTTGTTTCTTTACTAGGCATTACTAGAATTCTTTCTGAAGGAAACATACTACTGTTAAATGAATGAAAACTGAACTGTTTTCTATTCAGACAGTATAAATTCTAACTCACACTGAGAAGGAAGACAAATGATTACTCCTATGCACAGAATGAATCAAAACAAATGCCTTTTTATGTAATGTTGCATTCATAACATTATCTCTATTTTATAATCTGGGGAAACTCTGCACTTCACTGAGAATGCTGGGACAGAAACAGAGCCAGAATTAAACATTCTCTATTTTGGCTATTTCTCTGCTTTTGTTGCCTTGTACTACTTCTTCCTGTGGAGTATGTAGGAGCAGGCAGCCAGTCCTCTTCATCATTCTCATCAAATTTAGGTGTAGACTCCTGGCAAAAGTGAGTATGTGCAACTGGTTAATGCAATACTTAAAAAAATAATATGCTTTTCTCTTACTGCTCTGAGAACAGGACAACTTGGCAAGGTCAGTTCATGGTATCCAGCAGGGGAGGGAGCTGGAAATTAATGTATCTTAAAGAAGGAATGCAAAGGCAAATGTAATAGCTTCTGGTACTCAAAATAGAATCATGCAACAATACAGGTTATTTTCCAAGCAACTTATTCCAACCAAACTCAAAGAGCCCATTCCCACAAGTTTTATTTGTTGGTTTGTTTTGTTGTGGGATGTTGTTCTGAAAGTTGGTGCTTTACAGTAGTAGCCTATTACATTAGTAAACAAAAAGCTTACTTCATTTAGATCCAGGGAATTGTAAAAACAAGAGAGAGACCGAGACAAAAACAGAGTCAGTCAGTTAAACATGTATTCTGATTTGTCCTTTCAGTGAATTGCATTAAATCATGGCTCTCAAACTGTAATAAGCCTCAAATCACCTAGAGTATTTGTCAAAACACAGTTGCTGGGCTCCACCCCTAGAGTTGCTGATTCAGTAGGTCTAGATTCAATTCAGTTCAGTTCAGTCGCTCAGTCGTGTCCGACTCTCTGCGACCCCATGAATCACAGCATGCCAGGCCTCCCTGTCCATCACCAACTCCCGGAGTTCACTCAAACTCATGTCCATTGAGTCGGTGACGCCATCCAGCCATCTTATTCTCTGTCGTCCCCATCTCCTCCCACCCCCAATCCTTCCCAGCATCAGGGTCTTTTCAAATGAGTCAGCTCTTCACATCAGGTGGCCAAAGTATTGGAGTTTCAATTTAGCATCAGTCCTTCCAATGAACACCCAGGACTGATCTCCTTTAGATCTCCTTGCAGTCTAAGGGACTCTCAAGAGTCTTCTCCAGCACCACAGTTCAAAAGCATCAATTCTTCGGCGATCAGCTTTCTTCACAGTCCAGATTAGGACTCAATAATTTGCATTCCTCCCAAGTTCCTAGGTGGTACTGAGGCTGCTGGTCCAGGAATCACTGTGTTGAACAAGTGAAAGTAAAACCAGGGGCAGAGGAGTTTGTCCTTGATTGTTACACAGTGACCTGGAAAGAGATCATCTCAATGACTGTGCCCTGCTGAAACTGGTGAGCCAATTCATCCCACATCAATGAGGACACATAAACCACATCCCTCTTCCATTTACACCAGGAACCTTCAGTAGAGAAACAGGATGGATGGGGGTACCTCAGAGATTGATAATTTTTTCCTAGAAAGATACAGTGTTGCCTACCAGGACCGTTTAAATTTCCAAATCGAACTATTCTTAAATTGTGTTGGACACTCTGTCAGGTGTCTTTCTCTTTCATTTCCCTTTCTAATAACCATGCCAGGTTTCATAAAGCCTTCTCTGCCCTCTTTTCCTTTTCCTACTGGCTGGAATGTGGACTCAGTTGGTATGGTAATGAGCCATTTTCAGTGGTGTGAATGATAAAGGCAACATCTTAAAGAATGGCAAAGCCACAAAATAGAGGGAGCTTCGGGCCCAGACACTGAGGCCTAAGTCAAGCCACCTTACAGACCCTGGATTTTACCTGCTGTCATTTTATGTTGGGCCCTTTGGATACAGCAGTCTGTCTAATCTGTATCCCAATCAATACAAATGGAATGAGAGGTATGAGCTGTGCAAGAACAGTACATAAAGTCCTTGCAATCA
The DNA here is from genome assembly GCF_049115385.1 of Moschus berezovskii. Classification (NCBI taxonomy): domain Eukaryota; kingdom Metazoa; phylum Chordata; class Mammalia; order Artiodactyla; family Moschidae; genus Moschus; species Moschus berezovskii. Next base: position 51,584,273 of record NC_142462.1, on the reverse strand, counting down.
GTGGTTAACTTGTATAAGCACATTTTTCCTGTTATTCTCTTCCATGCTGATTGCCAGTGATCCTTCCAGGGCTTTGGTTAGCTCAGTCCTTCTTTTCCCTATTCTCATTTCCAAATTTTCCTTTTCTGGCTTGGCTGTTCTTTGTCTACCATTATAACAGTTTTTTAGGTCTAGTGACCTATGTAATTTCATATGTTTTATTAGTATCACTTTTAACTGCTTTAGTGTTGTTAGAAATGACTTGGGCATTTTTTATACCTACTTAATAATTTTGAATATCTGAATAAGTAATAAATACTCAAAAGAGTACACCTGTTTTACATTGTCATTATCAATCTTTCATTTTTTGTGTGAAATAACAGGTATAATTTATGAATTAACAGGTATGATTTTGATTAAGTAATAATGTGAAAATTATGTCCGGTTGAATCTTAGGTAATATACCTAAGAATATATACATGCATTTATTATTATTTATAAATGCATATATATTTTATATCTTTACATATATATCCGTGAATTTTAAATTTACATATAGGTACATAATAGACACATAGATAGCTTCTATTGAATAAAAGATCTTATAAAATACATTCTCCAAAAAAATACATTCTCAAAACTTCCCTGGTGTTTCAGTGGCTAAGACTTCATGATCCCAATGCAGGGGGCCTGGGTTTGATCACTGGTCAGGGAACTAGATCCCACATGCTGCAACTAAAGATCCAGCATGCTTCAAAGAAGATCTAAGATCCCATGTGTCATGGCACAGCCAAATAAATAAATAACTACTAAAAAAGTACATTCTCAAATCCCTATTCATTTAGTAATCAAACATTTTAACCAAGTTTGTCTTTTTGTGAACTCAATATGCAGGACTTCCCTAGTGGTTCAGTGGTTAAGTGAAAGCTATGCTTTCACTGCAGGGGGTGCAGGTTCAATCCCTGGTTGGGAAATTAAAATCCTGCATGCCGCACAGCACAGCCAAAAAAAATTGCTTTTATATGTTATATATTTTTAAATGTTTAGCTTTTGGGGGGCCATACACCATGTGGTATGTGGAATCTTAGTTCTCTGACCAGAGATCAGCCCATGCCCCCTACAGAGGAAGCATGGAGTCTTAACCACTGAACTTCCAGGGAAGTCTCTTAAATATTTTTAAATTTGAATTTTCCTTCCCCATACAATATATTATTTGGTAAGAAAAAAAAAAAGACTATCCTCGCATTGGCTCTCAGACTGTAGGACACTATTCAGTCCTGAATGAATATCAATTTTCAAATATTTTTGGTTGTTTATCAGTTTAGTTCAGTCCCTCAATCGATTCAACTCTTTGTGACCCCATGGGTTGCAGCACGCCAGGCTTCCCTATCCATCACCAATTCCCGGGGCTTTCTCAAACTCATGTCCATCGAGTCACTGATACCATCCAAGCGCCTCATCCTCTGTTGTTCCCTTCTCCTCCTGCTTTCAATCTTTCCCAGCATCAGGGTCTTTTCTAAGGAGTCATTTCTTCCCATCAGGTGGCCAGAGTATTGGAATTTCAGCTTCAGCATCTGTCCTTCCAATGAATATTCAGGACTGATTTCCTTTATAATTGACTGGCTGGATCTTCTTGCAGTCGAAGGGACTCTTAAGAGTCTTCTTCAACACCACAGTTCAAAAGCATCAATTCTTTGGTGCTCAGCTTTCTGGTCTAACTCTCACATCCATACATGACTACTGGAAAAACCATAGATTTGACTAGATGGAACTTTGTTGGCAAAGTAATGTCTCTGTTTTTTAATATGCTGTCTAGGTTGGTCATAGCTTTTCTTCCAAGGAGCAAGCATCTTTTAATTTCATGGCTATAGTCACCATCTGCAGTGATTTTGGAGCCCGAGAAAATAAAGTCACTGTTTCCATTGTTTCCCCATCTATTTGCCATAAAGTGATGGGACCAGATGCCATGATTTTAGTTTTTTGAATGTTGAGTTTTAAGCCAGCTTTTTCACTCTCTTCATTCACTTTCATCAAGAGGCTCTTTATTTCCTTTTTGCTTTTGGTTGTTTATATAACATAACAATTTTCAGAAAAAAAATTTCTCAAAATAGCCAGTAAATAGTTAACCTTTGAACAATATAGGTTTGAACTGCTTGAGTCCACTTATACACACACTTTTTTCCATTAATATATTACTTCAAACTGCTTTCCAAACCGTCACATCACTGACTTGGGTTGGCCAAGTTGAAACAATTTTTAAAGTACATCAGTTCAGTTCAGTTCAGTGGCTCAGTCGTATCCGACTCTTTGTGACCCCATGAATCACAGCATGCCAGGCCTCACTGTCCATCACCAACTCCCGGAGTTCACTCAGACTCATGTCCATCGAGTCGGTGATGCCATCCAACCATCTCATTCTCTGTTGTCCCCTTCTTCTCCTGCCCCCAATCCTTCCCAGCATCAGAGTCTTTTCCAGTGAGTCAATTCGTAGCATGAGGTGGCAAAATAAAATTAAAAAAAAAAAAGTACATATAACCTAGAGGGTTGGCATGGGTAGTGCTGGGAGCAAGAATCAAGAGGGAGGGGATATATGTATACTTATGGCTGATTTGCATTGTTCTATGGCAGAAACCAACACAACATTGTAAAGCAATTAACATCCAATGAAAAATAAATTTAAAAATAATACTGCAAGGACAACAACAACAAAAAAACACATGGACATCATAGGCTATCTCCCTCCAGGCCAACGAATATAGTACTATTCTATACTTCCCTCCATTCAAATTGCAATAGCCCTCTTGCCAAAGAAAAATATGGATATAGATGTAGATAAAGAGAGAAAGATTACTAAAAAAAAAAAAAAGTACTCATAGCATCATTAACACAAAATTACAAAAACATGGCAAATGTTATTTAAAACACTTTAGAGTGCTTTTAAATACAGTTTCAAAAGAAGGGAATACGTGCATGTATTCTATTCTATTGGGGCTTCCCAGGTGGCGCTAATGGTAAAGAGCCTGCCTGTCAATGCAGCAGACATAAGAGACATGGGTTCAGTCCCTAGGTAGGGAAAATCCCCTGGAGGAGGGCATGGCAACCCACTCCAATATTCTTGCCTGGAGAATCCCATGGACACAGGAGCCTGGCGGGCTACATCCATGGGGTCACAGAGTCAGACACGACTGAAGTGACTTAGCACGCACTCACACATTCTATTCTATTAAGCTCTAATGCTTCGGAAAACCACAAAATGCTCATTTCATCACCTGAGCTCCTACTGATCATAGAGGTGGCATAAGAAGCCATGACTAGAAGAATAAAACAATGAATCTCTGTGACCAGCTACAGCAAACCCAGGTCACAGGCACTGACCGGGAGCCTGTGTTCAAAACAGAGCCAGTAATCAGAAGAGCCATCATGAGTTACAGAGCACACACAACCAGAGTTCAAAGCAAGTCTTGAATCACATAAAAAACAGAGGCCAAAGTAAGTCACAGAATCAAGAATCAAGACAAGAATTCAGAATCATACATATGGAGCACCACACTGTCCTCTGGTCATTTGAGTAGATCTAGTTGCAGCAAGAAGAGTACGTGTTAGCAGCAGGTAGATGAGCTCCTGCCTTCCCTTCCCTACCAGCAGCCTCCCAGAGACTGGTAACAAAACATGCCATTCATTTTTCCCACTATCCATTAGTTGGGCTTCAGGAGGAAAGCCAGACTAATTACAGACTAAATAAAGAACTTCCATTTTCTCTTTGCGTCTGAGCTGTAGTGTGAGTTAAACTTCTACCCTGTTACATTAGCTATTGGCTGGACTTCAAGCAGAATTAAAGGGCAAAGCAAATGTGAAAATACGCTGGGAATGTCCAGCTAGTCAGAGAAGTAATAGGAAACAAAATTAAAAGAAAAGAACACACATTCTTTCCTTTTTACAACTTTATTAACATAAAATTCATATACTGTACAATTCACCTATTTAAAGTATATAATGTAATGACTTTTAGTATATTAACAAACTTGTATATCTATCACCACAATCAATTTTAGAACTTTCCATTATACCAAAAAAGAAACCCCACCCCTCTTAGCCAGCACTCTGGGCAACCACTAATCTACTTCCTATCTGTAGAGAATTGCCTATGTGGAAATTTCACATAGAATAGCACAATGTGTGGCCCTTTACGACTGGCTTCGTTCACTCAGCCTCTTTTCAAGGTTTATCCATGCTGTAGCATGTATCAGTACTTCATTCCTATTAACTGCTGAATAACATTCCACATTTTATTTATCTGTTCATTAGTTAATGATTATTTAGTTTTTTTTTCTACTTTTTGGCTATTCTGAATAATACTGCAAAGAACATTCATGTACAAGCATAAGCACTAGTGGGGACATATATTTTCATTTCTCTTCTGTATACCTAGAAGTGGAATCATTTAATCATATGGTAACTCTATGTTTAACTATTTGATAAATTGCCAGACTGTTTTCCAAAGCAGCTGTACCATTTTTCATTCCCACGGCAGTACAGAAGGGTTCCAGTTTCTCTATACTCTTGTCAGTAGCTGCTTTTATTAATATCTGTCTTCTTCATTGTAACATCCTATCCCCTATTTTAAATCTTAAACAGACCTTTTGGATCCTTGGGTCTGGTAACTGAACCAGCTCCCTGATTAGAGGAGCCCACTTACAAAAGGCAAAAGGCTGAACACACATATTCCAAGGACCAAGCAGGAAAGAAAAGGCCAATGTCAGGGCACCCAGTCCCTCCTGAGTATAAACACAAAGGAGGACTTCCCTGGTGGTCCAATGGTTAAAAATTTGCCTGCCTATGCAGGGGTCGCAGGTTCAATCCCTGGTCCAGGAAGGTTCCACATGCCTCGGAGCAACCAGTTCTGTGTGCCACAAGTACTGAGCCCATGCTCTAGAGCTCGCAAGAGCCGGCGACAAGAGGAGCCACCGCAGCAAGAAGCCCATGCACCGCAACTAGAGAGAAGCCCCTGCTTGCCCCAGCTAGAGGAAGCCCATGCACAGCAGTGAGGACCCATCACAGCAACGACGACTGAGCAAAGCCAAAAATAAATAAATAAAATAAAAATTAAAAAACACCAAAAAAACACAAGGCCTGGCATTGACACTGCTTCTACTTGAACTTATTCAAGGAATGGCAAGAGCAGGATATGTAGGTAAGAGATGAACAAAGGTTGAAACATCATTTGACAATAAACTGGGTGGGGGAATATGGAGCCAAAGTTATCTTCTCTCCTCCACTCTCACTTGGATTTTTGCACCAGACAGCACACATTGAGTACACATTTGGGAGTTCTTCTCTACCTTTAAAGTTATATGATTCCATGATTTTCTTCCTGAAGTACAATTCAAACTGAATGCACTATGTATCTCTTTTATAAACAGAAGCCTTTGTCTTAAGGCTCAGTTTAAATGCTTTTAATGTTTATTTTAAAACATTTTTACTTTTGATAATCCTGAATCTTGTTATAGTAACTTTAGTATTAGCATTAGTATTTCCTGGAAGTCACTAAAAGTTCCTGAAAGTTCACCCAAGAAAAAAAGGTGAATATGGTTAAAAGGGAAAAAAATAAGTACATAGGTTACTTATTTAGCTAGCAAGAGAACTGTGTTCTTTCATCCTTGAGAATCTTGCTTACAATAGAATGATCAATGATTTCCAATACAATGATCACATCTGAAAATACAGGAAAAATATTATAAGGATGGAGGATTCAAAATAAGGAGGACTGATTTCAAACACAATATGAACCAGTCAGATTAGAAGATATTAGAGAGTGTTACACATGTTCTTCCTTACTTAACGTGGAAGGAAATCACAGTGAATATGTGGCTAATAAGACACTTTCTGGGCCCTAGTGTTACTGGTTCTTCAAGTCAACAGATATTTGTTGTATATCTGCTATGGGCCTGAAACTCTGCTAGCTTTGTGGCTGCCAAAATAAATAAGAGAGTCTCTGCTGGCAAAAAGCAGCAGAGGGCTTGGCCTCTGCCACACAGATGCAAACATTATTCAGCTGCAGTACCCTGGGACCATCCTACAGCTCTTACAGGAAAGACACAGAGTGGAAATTCTGAAGAAGGGTGATTTACAGTAACCTCAGCTACAGTGTTCTTGCCTAGAGAATCCCAGGGACGGGGGAGCCTGGTGGGCTTCCGCCTATGGGGTCGCACAGAGTCGGACACGACTGAAGTGACTTAGCAGCAGCAGCAGCTACAGTGAGACGTGAACAGGGTACGCATGGCAAAGGAGCAGGGAGCATGCCAGTGACCTCAGTCTCATCAGGAACACAAAGGATTTCACCAAGCCGAGACAGGCAGAGGACATTTGTGAAAATACTAGTGGGAGAACAAATGTTTGGAGATTTAAAAGGTTTAACCACATAAAACTGCCAATAGTCAATCACTTTTGGTCCACAGACATAGTATCCTCATATGGTTTCAACTAACACAAAATAATTCCCACTGGTGTGTTGGGTGAATGTTTAGGAGAATTAGTTAGGAAAGTAGTTGGGGTCAGAGTAGAAAGGCCTTGAGTTGCCGTCTAAGTTTCAACTTTGTCCCACATGTGATGGAGGCAGTCAATTCACAAAAAGAACTCTGAACAAATGGTCAATAAATGTATTTTTGTTGTTGTTGTTGTTGTTGTTGTATTTTTAAATATTTAAAGAATTTTGGATTTAAAAGAAAACTATGTACCATTTTCAGTACTACAAATTTAAAAATGTTAATTATATTCAGTGCTAATAAGGTCTCAAGGAAAACAGGATGCTCCCACACACTGCTGTATGTGTAAACTGGAATAATATTTCTGGAAGGCAATCAGAATACCCTTCGACCAAGCATTTCACTCAGACAACTTTATCTTAGAGAAACAGTCAAGGGTATTAACTGAAACAAGAAATAAAAGTTTTGCCACCAGGATATACTTAATGTCTAACAACAGTAAGTTGGTTAAATGAATCATAAATCAGCCTTATAAGTGAACAGTATACAACTACTGTAAATATTCAGAGGAACATGGAAATGCTCACAAAATTTCTATTATATGAAAACATTAGGATATGAAATGTTATATGTATCAGACCTCTTAAGAGCTAGGTTAAGACTGACTAAATTAGAGTTGCAGAGCTGCTATTTAGCCATATGACCTTGAACACGTAACCTGTCCTATCGACAGCTCATTTCATCATCTGTAAATTGGAAACAATACCAGTATATAATATACATAAAGCACTTTGAAATCTGCCTGGCACACAGTAAGCACTATCCAAAGCTAGTTATTGTTAAAATCTAAGAGTCAGTTACTGTTAGTATCTAAGAGTTAGTTAATATTAATATCATTAGTGCTCATTGCCAGTAAATTAATTCAGCTTTTAAACTAATTTAAGAAGTAAAGGTGGGAAGACAAACCACGGGGCAAGAACCACACCCAACACACCCTGCAGAGCTGTTCCTGTGAAGTCATCACGGCAGCTGCCAAGCACTGACCCCATGGCTTGCACTGCCAAGTCTTCAGATGCCGGACACTGCACACTGCCCCAGAACAGCTGTCTCTGCTGCCACTGGAAACCGGATGCAGCTGCCATCACTGCTGTGCCCTGGCCAGAATGGATTCTGCGTCATCCCTGCTGCTTTGAGTCACCAGGTCCTGAATCAAAGCCTAGAGGATGCATCTGCTTGGCTGTACCAAGTCCTCAGTTCCCAGCTGTAAGGGAGATTGAACAAAGGAGCATTAAGCATTTTATCATATAGAAAAGGCAGATTCTATTTTGTAAGTCCGGGGATTCAATACACTTAGCAAATTTTTATACTGGGAAACAAAAGAAAGCTGTAAACAATACTTTTAGGGTTTGGAAAACACAGATAAAACCTGAACATATATTTTCAATATAGAAACAACTAAAAGGAAATACATATATATTAATATCTCAAAGTATTAATGACCATATGACTGATTTGAATTTTTTATCTTCTGACTCTGTAACTTTCCAAATCTTCTATGACATAGAAAAGACCTTTTTTCTTTTCAAGCAAGACTAGGCAATATTTGATCTCTATTTTTGAAAGAGAATTGAGTCTCAGATTTGGCCATGGGCTGGGAAGTGGGCAACTAGGTCAGGTGGCCACTGTCAGCCTAGAGCAGGACCTTGTTTATCAAAGTGCAGTCAATACAGCAGCACCATCAGCTTGATTCAGAAGCATATTAGAAATGCAGAATCTCAGGTCCCATCCCTGATCTACTGAAAGCAAAGAAGAGGATGCTTAAAATGATATTGTAAAAGTATAAGCAGCAAGGCTTGACACCTGACAATGTGAAAAAAGAATAGTCACAAATGATTATAATACTTGGAAACAGTTCCAAACTTGGAAGAATGCAGAGTCATTAATAGAAACAGGTTACTGGAATAGGAAAGAGTTTCAAAGGAAAAAGGTAAATGTGACTTTAGATATGAGAGGTTTGAGAACTTGAAAGATGGCCAGATGAATGTAACTACCCTGGACAATGTAGAACTGGGAGCCAATAAGAAATGCCAAGGTTGGGGACTTCAAGACTCTGAACTTCCAATGCAGGGGGCCCAGGTTCTATCCCTGGTCAGGGAACTAGATCCCACATACTGCAACTAAAGATCCCGTCTGCCACAACTGGGACCCAGCACAGCCAAATAAATACACAAACAAATTTTTTGAAAAAAGAAAAGAAATGTCAAGATTGGACTTCCACATTTGAGAGCAATCTAAAAAAGGAGGTAACAGAAGCCATAAAAATGGATAAGAGCATGCCAAGAGAGAGAAGAAATCCAAGCAAGATTCTTTGTTAATATTTGTATCGTGGAAATAAGAGAGAAACGGAAGTCAGAAAATGGATGGCCAAAATTAAGATCATCAGGAAATTATAGAGCCAAAGAAAACAAAGGACATCAGGGTTGAGGGGACACATGTACACCTATGGCTGATTCATACTGACGTGTGGCAAAAACCATCACAATACTATAAAGTAATTATCCTCCAATTAAAATAAACAAATATTTTTTTTAAAAAGTAAAAAAAAAAGAAAACAAAGGGCAGATGTTTCATTATAATTCTTCCCTCCTTTCATGACAAATTAGGAGTGGTTTACATAGTTATACTTACATTAGACTTGACAGTGATAGATTAAAGGAGATCTTAATTCTTGAGACATAGACTGTCCAAAATAGTTGGAAAAGAACACTGATGCTTTGGATGTTATAGTCATAGGTCTCATCCTCAGGAGATATTCAAAGCTTCTGTGTCATTTTTAAAAAGTTTTTAATGAAAATCTTGCAATTTTTCAAGTAAGTGTTGCAAATCAAGTAAGATCATGACTTATTTTTGTTTTATTCATCCATTCATTGAGCATTTATCGAGCACTTACTAAGAGCCAGGCACTCTTCTGTGTTTTGAGGATACAACAGTTAACGAAACAGGCAAAAAACTCTTTGCACTCCTGGGACTTACAGTGAGGGGAAGATAGATAATAAACCAAAGAAATAAGTAAACATATTGTTATGTTATTCACTAATAACTGTAACAAAACTAAGGAACATAGGGGTGGGGTGAGAATTGGAATTTTAAGAGATGACAAGGAAGTTGCCACCAAGGCGAACAGACCTGAAGGAGGTGAGGAAACCACTCCTGCAGATACCTGAGGGAAGCATCTTTCAGGTCAAGGCTGAAGTGGATCTGGGGGTCAAGAAGGCCAGTGTGGCTGGACTGAGGGAGCGCAGGGGTGGGCAGGAAAAGAAGACTGAGCAGTAAAGGCCATCAGATGTTTCTGAACATATAAGTGGCATTATTTGACCTGGATGTTAACAAAATCATTTGGCTGCTATTTTATGAACATATTGAAGCTGGAAAACCAGATAGTTGGCGATTGTGAATACTGAGGCAAGAATAATGGTGACTCAGACCAGGTACCTTTGACAGTTTTCTCTTTTCAGATAACTACCTTTGCTGTTTTTCTTCTAGTATGATGCAGGAGGGTGGACAGATTGTGTGCATAGAAGGGAAAGGAGTACAGAACTCCCAATTATTCTAGTTATATAATTCCATATATTATATAGTTATAGTATATGGAATACAGTTATATATTATAGTTATATAATAGTTATATATATATAATATAACATATATAACGTCAGTTCAGTTCAGTTCAGTCACTCAGTCATGTCTGACTCTTTGCGACCCCATGAATCACAGCACGCCAGGCCTCCCTGTATCACCAACTCCCAGAGTTCACTCAAACTCATGTCCACAGAGTCGGTGATGCCATCCAGCCATCTCATTCTCTGTTGTCCCCGTCTCCTCCCGCCCCCAATCCCTCCCAGCATCAGAGTCTTTTCCAGTGAGTCAACTCTTCACATGAGGTGGCCAAAGTATTGGAGTTTCAGCTTCAGCATCAGTCCTTCCAATGAACACCCAGGATTGATCTCCTTTAGAATGGACTGGTTGGATCTCCTTGCAGTCCAAGGGACTATCAAGAGTCTTCTCCAACACCACACTTCAAAAGCATCAATTCTTCGGCGATCAGCTTTCTTCACAGTCCAACTCTCACATCCATACATAACCATGGGAAAAACCATAGCCTTGACTAGACGGACCTTGGTCGGCAAAGTAATGTCTCTGCTTTTTAATATACTATCTATGTTGGTCATAACTTTCCTTCCAAGAAGTAAGTGTCTTTTAATCATGGCTGCAATCAGCATCTGCAGTGATTTTGGAGCCCACAAAAATAAAGTCTGACACTGTTTCCACTGTTTCCCCATCTATTTCCCATGAAGTGATGGGACCAGATGCCATGATCTTTGTTTTCTGAATGTTGAGCTTCAAGCCAACCTTTTCACTCTCCTCTTTCACTTTCATCAAGAGGCTTTTGAGTTCCTCTTCACTTTCTGCCATAAGGGTGGTATCATCTGCATATCTGAGGTTATTGATATTTCTCCCAGCAATCTTGATTCCAGCTTGTGCTTCTTCCAGCCCAGCATTCCTCATGATGTACTCTGCATATAAGTTAAATAAGCAGGGTGACAATATACAACCTTGACGTACTCCTTTTCCTATTTGGAACCAGTCTGTTGTTCCATGTACAGTTCTGACTATTGCTTCCTGACCTGCGTACAGGTTTCTCAAGAGGCAGGTCAGGTGGTCTGGTATTCGTAAAGTTATATAATTCCACCAGGGCTTCCCTGGTGGCTCAGTGGTAAAGAATCCACCTGCCAATGCAAGAGACATGGTTTCGACCCTGGTCTGGGAAGATTCCACATGCCGCAGAGCAACTAAGCCCAAGGGCAACAACTGTTGAGCCTGTGCTCTAGAGTCTGGGAGCCCCAACTATGGAGCCCATGTGCCACAGCTACTGAAACCTATGTGCCCTAGAGTCTCTACTTCACAACAAAGGAGGCCACTGCAATGAGAAGCTGTACCTGTATTGCAACTAGAGAGTGCCCCTGCTCGCTGCAATGAGAGAAAAACCAGAACACCAATGAAGACCCAGCACAGCCAAAAGTAAATAATTAAATGTTGCTGCTGCTGCTGCTGCTAAGTCACTTCAGTCGTGTCTGACTCTGTGTGACCCCATAGACGGAAGCCCACCAGGCTCCCCCATCCCTGAGATTCTCCAGGCAAGAACACTGGAGTGGGTTGCCATTTCCTTCTCCAATGTGTGAAAGTGAAAAGTGAAAGTGAAGTCGCTCAGCCGTGTCCGACCCTTAGCGACCCCATGGACTGCAGCCTACCAGGCTCCTCCGTCCATGGGATTTTCTAGGCAAGAGTACTGGAGTGGCTTGCCATTGCCTTCTCCGAATTAAATGTTAGGTAGTTAGAATAGGAAAAAGGAGTCCAAAATGGCGGTGGCTAAAAGACAAAGAAAGGGAAAAGTCCGCGAAAAATAGAACAAAAGAAAATCTGCAGACCGGAGTGAGAATCTCAGGTGAAACAAACACGCCCCCTTCCTGGCTAGGCCTAATTTGCATTGGGCAGGCTCAGGGAGGAGGAAACAAAACCTATAAAAAGAAGGAGCCAAGACGGTTTGAGGCCTCTTCTTTGGGGTCGGCCAGCCCTCACGCCTCCAGGGTGTACTGTTCTTTGCTTACTGAACAAAACTCTGAGCCATAACGGAGCTATGACACTGGTCTGCATTTTCAAATCTTTGTTGCAGCAAGACAGAACCAAGGAAATTACACACTCTCCCAACATTAAATAAATTAAAAAATTTTTTTAAATTCTATATATTTTCACATTTATCTTCAGCCACACAGAACAAAGTGTATATACAATTTAAACATTTACTCATGTACACCTGGGGCGGATCCATGTCAATGTATGGCAAAACCAACCAATATAATATTGTAAAAAAATTAGCCTCCAATAAAAATAAAAATAAAATTAAATAAATAAATAAACAAAAAACCAATTTAAACATTTAAATTTAACATAAATATGTAATATGTTTAAATAAGTAAATCTTTTAAATTATTATAATTTCAAGGAAATATTTAAAAAAATAAAACTAAACTAAAAACCATTATCATCACTCTGTCAATAAATTTATACTTAGGCCAAGGTAATAATAATGCTGGGCATTATGCCAGGTATAATGCAAAATGCTGGGCTGGATGAAGCACAAGCTAGAATCAAGATTTCCAGAGGAAATATCAGTAACCTCAGATTTGCAGATGATACCACCCAAAGTGAAAAGGAATTAAAGAGCCTCTTGATGAAAGTGAACAAAGAAAGTGAAAAAGCTGGCTTAAAACTCAACATTCAAAAAACTAAATCATGACATTCAGTCCCATCACTTCATGGCAAACAGATGGGGAAACAATGGAAACAGTGACAGACTTGATTTTCTTGGGCTTCAAAATCACTCCAGAAGGTGACAGCAGCCACAAAATTAAAAGAAATGCTTGTTCCTTGGAAGAAAAGCTATGCTCAACCTAGACAGCATATTAAAAAGCAGAGACATTATTTTCCCAACAAAGGTCCGTCTAGTTGAAGCTATGGTTTTTTCACTAGTCATGAATGGATGTGAGAGTTGGACCATAAAGAAAACTGAGTGATGAAGAATTGATTCTTCTGAACTGTGGTGTTGGAGAAGACTATTGAGTGTCCCATGTACTGCAAGGAGACCCAACCAGTCCATCATAAAGGAAATCAGTCCTGAATATTCACTGTAAGGACTGATGCTGAAGCTGAAGTTCCAAAGCTTTAGCCACCTGATGTGAAGAACTGACTCATTTGAAAAGACCCAGATGCTGACAAAGATTGAAGGCAGAAGGAGAAGCAGATGACAGAGGATGAGATGGTTGGATGGTATCACTGACTCAATGGACACGAGATTGAGCAAACTTTGGGAACTGGTGATGGACAGGGAAGCCTGGTGTTCATAGGGTCGCAAAGAGTTGGACACAACTGAGCAACTAAACTGAACTGAATAATAAAAGAACTTGACAATTTATTTTAAAGACATGAGAAATATTTTTGAAATGTAGAGTCACTAAATAATGACTAGTTCTAAAAGGTGTCATTTTAAAGTTTCCACTCTGTAATGCTATAATTAAAAGCAAAATGAACGTGAGATCTAGAGAGTACACACAAAGCCTTGGGTCACATCAGGACACGCAATTTGCCTCTTCTGCGGATCTAAGCCCAAAGGCTTCACTTATTTGCTAAAGATTAAAAGGATAAAGTGATTTTTTTCTTGCTTTAAAATACAAAGGCAACTAAGTCAAGTTAAACATTGATTCAGAAGGAGAAGAGCTGTGGACACTATTAGTATTACCCTAGATGTGTGGAGCGGTTATTGTTTACAAAGCACTTTTACTACCATTACCTCATTTGATCCTCACAATAGACCCATTAGTAACATTGTTCTTAATTTACAAATAAAGAAACCCAGACTAGGAGAGTTCAGGGGACTGGTCCAAGAGTATGCAACTAACTGGCAGTACTAGAGCTGGGATTCTTTACCATCTGAACCAAGGAAAAGAAAAACAAGAAGGCAAAGTGGTTATCTGAGGAGGCTTTACAAATGGTGGAAGAATGAAGAGAAGCAAAAAGCAAGAGAGAGAGAGAAAGATACCTTCAATTAAAATGCAAAGTTCCAAAAAACAGCCAGAAGAGACAAGAAGGCCTTCTTCAATGAACAATGGTTAATAATAGAAGAAAACAACAAAAAAGCGAAAGACTAGAGATCTCGTCAGGAAAATTGGAAACATCAAGCGTGTATTCCACCCAAAGATGGACACAATAAAGGATAAAAATGGTGCAGACCTAGTAAACACTGAAGAGTTCAAGAAGAGATGGAAAGAATACACGGAAGAGCTGTAGAAAAAAGATCTTCATGAACAGGATTGCTATGATGGTGTGGTTAGTCTCCAAGAGCCAGACATTCTGAAGTGTGAAGTCAAGTGGGCCTTAAGAAGTGCTGCTGTTAATAAAACTAGTGGATGTAATGAAATTCCAGTAGAACTATTCAGATCCCTAAAGGTTGATGCCATAAAGGTTTTGCATTCACTATATCAGCAAATCTGGAAGACCACGCAGTGGCCACAGGGCTGGAAAAGGTCAATCTTCATTCCAATTCCCAAGAAGGGCAGTGTGAAAGAATGTACTAACCATCAGACAATTGCACTGATCTCCCATGCTAGTAAGATCATGCTTAAAATTTTGTATGCTAGGCGTCAGCATTATATGAACCAAGAACTTCCAGACATTCAAGCTGTGTTTAGAAAAGAAAGAGGAATTAGAGATGAAATTGCCAACATTTTCTGGATTACAGAGAAAGCAAGGGAAAACATCTACCTCTGTTCCATCGACTACACTAAAGCCTTTGAATGCTTCAGTTCAGTTCAGTTTAGTCACTCAGTCGTGTCTGACTCTTTGTGACCCCATGAATTGCAGCACGCCAGGCCTCCCTGTCCATCACCAACTCCCGGAGTTCACCCAAACTCATATGCATCAAGTCGGTGATGCCATCCAGCCATCTCATCCTCTGTCGTCCCCTTCTCCTCCCGCCCCCAATCCCTCCCAGCATCAGAGTCTTTTCCAGTGAGTCAACTAGTTGCATGAGGTGGCCAAAGTATTGGAGTTTCAGCTTTAGCATCAGGCCTTCCAATGAATATTCAGGACTGATTTCCTTTAGGATGGACTGGTTGGATCTCCTTGCAGTCCAAGGAACTCTCAAGAGTCTTCTCCAACACCACAGTTCAAAAGCATCAATTCTTCGGTGATCAGCTTTCTTCACAGTCCAACTCTCACATCCATACATGACTATTGGAAAAACCATAGCTTTGACTAGACAGACCTTGGTTGGCAAAGCAATGTCTCTGCTTTTTAATATGCTATCTAGTTTGGTCATAACTTTCCTTCCAAGGAGTAAGCGTCTTTTAATTTCTGCAATGGCTGCAATTACCATCTGCAGTGATTTTGGAGCCTTGGATCATGACAAACTGTGGAAAGTTCTCAGAGAGATGGGAATAGCAGACGATCTTACTTGTCTCCTGAGAAACCTGTATGTGAGTCAAGAAGCAACAGTTAGGCCTTGCAGATGCCGCCACCCGGGAGCCTCCCATGCTGTCTAGCCATGGTCAACCCCACCGTGTTCCTCGACATCACTGTTGATGGTGAGCCCTTGGGCTGCATCTCTTTTGAGCTGTTTGCAGGCAAAGTTCCAAAGACAGCAGAAGACTTTCGTGCTCCGAGCACTGGGGAGAAAGGATTTGGTTATAAAAGTTCCTGCTTTCACAGAACAATTCCGGAATTTATATGCCAGGGTAGTGACTTCACACGCCATAATGGTACTGGTGGCAAGTCCATCTATGGCGAGAAATTTGATGATGATAATTTCATCTTGAAGCATACAGGTCCTGGGATCTTGTCCATGGCAAATGCTGGCCCAAACACAAACGGTTCCCGGCTTTTCATCTGTACTGCTAAGACAGAGTGGTTGGATGGCAAGCATATGGTCTTTGCAAGGTGAAAGAGGGCATGAATATTGTGGAAGCCATGGAGCGCTTTGGGTCCAGGAATGGCAAGACCAGCAAGAAGATCACCATTACTGACTGGACAAATCTAATAAATTTTACTTGTGTTTTACTTAACCACCAGACCACTCCTTCTGTACCCCAGGAGAGCATCCCTTCACCCCCATCTGCTCGAAATATCCTATAATCTTTGTGCTCTCACTACAGTTCTTTGGGTTCCATATTTTCCTCATCCCCCTCCAAGTTTAGCTGGATTGCAAAGTTAAATTTATGATTATGAAATAAACACTAAACAATTAAAAAAAAGAAGCAACAGTTAGAACCCTGTATGGAACAACTGATTGGTTCAAGATCAAGAAAGGAGTATGTCAGGGCTCTCTGCTGTCATCCTGTTTGTTTAACCTATATGCTGAGCACATCATGAGAAATGCTGGGCTGGATGAGTTACAAGCTGGAATCAAGATCGGAGGGAGAAACATCAACAAGCTCAGATATGCAGATGATATCACTCTAAATGACAGAAAGTGAAGAGGAACTAAAGAGCTTCTTGATGAGGGTGAAGGAGGAGAGTGAAAGAGCCAGCTTAAGACTAAATACTAAAAAAACTAAGATCACAGCATCCGCCCCCATTACTGCATGGCAAATAGAAAGGGAAAAGGTGGAAGCAGTGACAGATTTCTTCTTTTTGGGCTTCAAAATCACTGTGGATGGTGACTGCAGTCATGAAATCAGAAGACAAATGCTTCTTGGCAGGAAAGTGATGATAAACCTAGACAGTATGTTGAAAAGCAGAGACATTACTCTGCCAACAAAGGTTCATATAATCAAGTCTATGGTCTTCCAAGTGGTCACATACAGCTGTGAGAGACAGACTGTAAAGAAGGCAGAATGCCAAAGAATTGATGCCTTCACACTGTGGTGCTGGAGAAGGCTTCTGAAAGTTCTATGGACAGCAAGGAGGTAAAACCAGTCAATCTTAATGGAGATCAACCCTGAATATTCTCTGGAAGGACTAATCCTGAAGCTGAAGCTCCATTATTTTGGTCATCTGAAGCAGAGTAATTGGAAAAGTCCCTGATGCTGGAAAAGATCGAGGGCATCAGAGGATGAAATGGCTGGACGGTATCACCAATGCAATGAACATGAACTTGGGCAAATTCTGGGGGATAGGGAGGGACAGGGAGACCTGGCATGCTGCAGTCCATGGGGTTGCAAAGAGTTGGACATGACTGGAACAACAACAGAGCTGGGAACGGAACCCTCACTTCCTAGCTCTTGCTAATTCACCAACTTGGGTTTTTTCCAGATATAAAATTGGGAAAGAAAATGTTTTCCCTGTGCGAGAGTTATCAGGTCAACAAAACCAAAGTTGCAGAGCAGTATCTATGGAGAAGTACCAGTTTGGGAATAACTGCCTTATGATAGATTCTATAGTGGGGACACGATTTGAGGTTAGAGAAGCCAAGGAACAG
Source organism: Moschus berezovskii (assembly GCF_049115385.1). Lineage (NCBI taxonomy): Eukaryota > Metazoa > Chordata > Mammalia > Artiodactyla > Moschidae > Moschus > Moschus berezovskii. Next base: position 51,566,783 of record NC_142462.1, on the reverse strand, counting down.
AGGTTTATTAAGTTAAACACTGGTTCTTTAATTATTCAGGGGCTGGTTTGCCATTTAGGCATAACTGGGTCTTCCCCCCACACCCAACCCCTTTTATAGCTGGCTTGCACTCCTAGTCTGCTCTTTGGCACCTCCACCAGAGGGCAGGCAGAGCGGGAAGAAGAGCATTGGTAACCTGTTTGATCAAAGAGTTGGAAGAAGAAAACTTAGACCACTACCTCAACTTAAGAGTTTTGGCGTCCTTCTAGATTTCAGTTATGAATGGAAACTGCCACCACAGAATAAACAATGCAGCAAAATGATCAGAACTGGAGACCAGGATTGCGTTGCACGCAGTCGCTTCAGTCATGTCTGACTCTTTGCAACCCCATGGACTGTAACTCACCAGGTTCCTCTGTCCATGGGATTCTCCAGACAAGAATGCTGGAGTGGGTTGCTATGACTTCCTCCAGGGGATCTTACTGATCCAGGGAATGAACCCATGGCTTTTATGTCTCCTGCATTGTCTGGCAAATTCGACTGAGCGACTTCACTTTCACTTTTCACTTTCACACATTGGAGAAGGAAGTGGCAACCCACTCCAGTGTTCTTGCCTGGAGAATCCCAGGGACGGGGGAGCCTGGTGGGCTTCCGTCTATGGGGTCGCACAGAGTCGGACATGACTGAAGCTACTTAGCAGCAGCAGCAGCAGCAGCACCACCTATACTCTCTATATTTTCACTCTGATTTTTCTGAATGATCAATATAAAGTGTTAAATCATTGAAAATATAACAAAAAAATGTGGAGAAATAGACAAGCAATAAACAAGAATAGAAAATTCACAAAAGGAATTCAACTGGCAATGAATATCAGAAAATGTTCCATTCCACAGGCAATTAAAGAAATACACATTTAAAGTAAGAAACTGCCACCTTTCTTCTGTCAAATTAATGAATATTAAAAATTATAATTATGTGCAAGGGTATGGTGAGACAGGCATTTTCATATATGATTAGTAGAAATGAAAAGTTGGTACCATCTTTCTGGAGAGAAATCTAACCATATAAGAGATTAATCTGACAGAAGAAAATCAGAGAAATTTCCTACTACTCAAGTGGGAACTAAAATCTGGTTCTTTTTCCTCTTATCAAGTGAGTCCTTACATGGGCAATACAGAATCATGATATATGATAAAAGAAAAAGCAAGCTTTATGCCACTTCTAGCCCTTGGCTGACTCAGTGGAAGGGAAAGATGAGAATCTCTACCCCGAGAGAGTAAGGTCTGTAACTGTTACCACTCCAGCAACAGAAGCAGAGCATCCTGACAGTTGAGAGAACTGGGAGCATCTGGATGTCTCTCAAGATCACAGGGGCTGCCTCAGACTCACAGGAGAGGAAAGCAGGGCTTTGTCTAGGTTTCAGAAGGTGTAACACATAATGCTGACCTGCATCCTATTGCGCCAGGCTTCCCAAGAGAGACAGAGAGAGTCAGGGGGAGACTGATTTTTATGGCACTATCCAGCAACCGAGGGTCTTACCAAAAATGGTCAAACTTGCAGTTGGACCACTTCTACACCCTCAAATTACATTACAAAAAGACAGTTGTGGTATTAAAGGTCACATACAACATTTGCCCCTAAATGCAAACTATTGCACCATAACAGAGTTCCTTGATCTTGTTTATAAATTAATACCTACTAGATTCATTTAATATAAGAGAGATCCTGATGGTGAATAGAAGTCTCATTATAATACAAATCTGCTTGGAAGACCTAAGCTCCACAAAAAGAGATTTTCCTGAGTTCTAAGTATACATTCAGTATAGTTTATAATATGGAGAAAATGAAAGCAGCTTAAATGTCTGATCAAGGGTGTGGTGGGTGCCTATTAACTATTTTATAAAATGGAAAATGCTTGTGAAAAAGAAGTGAAGATGCAGAATACAGAGGTTCTAGTTGAGGGTAAGTGACTCCCTCCTGTCTTTCCCACTGAATGGAGGTATAACATGGACAGAATAAATGACTGCTCTAAAAAGAAATGCAGTAGTTAGATTGGAAAAGAAGATGAGAATGTGAAACCCTGCTAATTCAGCAGGGAGTTTCCTGTGTTTTGGTTTCTTTTTTCCCCTTCCAGTATCTCCTAGTCTGGACTCAGGGAAGGCTGAAACCAGAACTGGGACCTGGTCCTGGACAGAGAGACTCCAGAAGCGTTTAGTTCTGGCCCAAGAAAAAGAAAGAGGCTCTCTAATGCTCAAAGAAGACAGAAGAAATCACCTAGTGTTTTAATTTTTTTTTCCATTTCTTTTTTTCCCATTTTAGGGGAAAAGTAATCTAGGAGTATCAGTGGTGGCAGCTGTCACTGTGACAGAAGCAAGGGATGACAGTGCCTGACATGCTGATGGAAAGGATGTTTATTGAGAGGAGAAACCAGTGTGGAGTTCCAGGGAGGGTAATCATGATGCCAGAACTGTAACTGTGGACGTGACATTGGCAAATTGCCTGTGAGAAGATACCATGTGAATATGTCACAGGTAGCTAGAAATGTAAATCTAGAACTCAGGAAAGAGGTCTGGGGTAGAATTATAAGTTTGTGAATCATCTGCATTTAGAAGTTATTTAAAGCTAAATACCCTAGACATTTTCTCCTATCTGAATAACAGTTAATTACTGAGATTTTCTTGCAGCATTCTTTAGTATCTGCTTCACTGCCAAAGTGAAAAATAAGACCATTTATTACAATACTAAACATGGATTCTCTCCAACCACTGAAAAAAGTACATAGGATTTTATTTGGTCCCAAGATTTGGGGCCTGGCTCCTAAAACAGCAGTGTTTAAGACTTTGCTTACAATATCCCTAAAATAACTTTGAAAAACTTTATATTCTCTAATATCTTTTAAAATTTGCATATAAATTTTTTCATCAAATTTAAATAATGGCAAAAGATGCGATTTGGAGTATCATAACTATTGATATGTTTCTTTTAATTGACCATTTAAAATTATTTATTTATTCATTTCCTTTTGTTCTGGCTGAGCTGGGTCTTTGCTGCTGCTCAGACTTTGTTCTCTACTTGCGGTGCATGAGCTTCTTATCCTGGTGGCTTCTCTTGTTGCAGATCACAGGCTCTAGGGCAAGGAGTTGCAGCACGTGGGCTCAGTAGTTGCGGTTCCCTGGGTCTGGAGCACAGACTCAATAGCTATAGCACACAGGTTTGTTGCTTCTCAGTATGTGGGATCTTCCTGGATCAAGGACTGAACCCATGTCTCCTGTACTGGCAGGTGGATTCTTTACCACTGAGCCATCAGGAAAGACCTTGTGCCATGTTTTGATGTTTGAAAAATCTTTGATTGATCATTATCAATTTTTTTCAATAAAAATCTGCATGCAAATTGATATATTCTCTGGTTCTATAAAGCTGTGTTACTTTTTCTTTTGTATTTAGTTATCATTACAGTTAATGCTAGTAAAGTCATGCTCAAAATTCTCCAAGCCAGGCTTCAGCAATATGTGAACCGTGAACTTCCAGATGTTCCAGCTGGTTTTAGAAAAGGCAGAGGAACCAGAGATCATGGGAAAAGCAAAAGCATTCCAGAAAAACATCTATTTCTGCTTTATTGACTATGCCAAAGCCTTTGACTGTGTGGATCACAATAAACTGTGGAACATTCTGAAAGAGATGGGAATAACAGATCACCTGACCTGCCTCTTGAGAAACCTATATGCAGGTCAGGAAGCAACAGTCAGAACTGGACATGGAACAACAGACTGCTTCCAAATAGGAAAAGGAGTACGTCAAGGCTGTATATTATTGTCACCCTATTTATTTAATTCATATGCGGAGTACATCATGTGGAACGCTGGGCTAGAAGAAGCACAAGCTGGAATCAAGATTTCCGGGAGAAATATCAATAACCTCAGATATGCAGATGACACCACCCTTATGGCAGAAAGTGAAGAAGAACTCAAAAGCCTCTTGATGAAAGTGAAAGAGGAGAGTGAAAAAGTTGGCTTAAAGCTCAACATTCAGAAAACAAAGATCATGGCATCTGGTCCCATCACTTCATGGGAAATAGATGGGGAAGCAGTGGAAACAGTGTCAGACTTTATTTTATGGGGTTCCAAAATCACTGTGGATGCTGATTGCAGCCATGAAATTAAAAGACGCTTACTCCTTGGAAGGAAAGTTATGACCAACTTAGATAGCATATTAAAAAGCAGAGACATTACTTTGCCAACCAAGGTCCGTCTTATCAAGGCTATGGTTTTTCCAGTGGTCATGTATGGATGTGGGAGTTGGACTGTGAAGAAAGCTGAATGCCGAAGAATTGCTGCTTTTGAACTGTGGTGTTGGAGAAGACTCTTGAGAGTCCCTTGGACTGCAAGGAGATCCAACCAGTCCATTCTAAAGGAGATCAATCCTGGGTGTTCATTGGAAGGCCTGATGCTAAAGCTGAAACTCCAGTACTTTGGCCACCTCGTGAGAAGAGTTGACTCACTGGAAAACACTCCGATGCTGGGAGGCATTGGGGGCAGGAGGAGACGGGGACGACAGAGAATGAGATGGCTGGATGGCATCACTGACTCGATGGACATGAGTTTGAGTGAATTCCGGGAGTTGGTGATGGACAGGGAGGCCTGGCGTGCTGTGATTCATGGGGTCGCAAAGAGTCGGACACGACTGAACGACTGAACTGAACTGACAGTTAATAAATGAAAGGGCTTCCCAGGTGGTTCAGAGGTTAAAGCGTCTGCCTGGAATGTGGGAGACCTGGGTTTGATCCCTGGGTCGGGAAGATTCCCTGGAGAAGGAAATGGCAACCCACTCCAGTACTCTTGCCTGGAGAATCCCTTGGAGGGAGGAGCCTGGTAGGCTACAGTCCATGGGGTCACAAAGAGTCGGACACGACTGAGGGACTTCAATTTCACTTTCAGTTTCACTTTCTGTTTCACTTTCACAGTTAATAAATAGATTAAAATGATCAAAGAACATAACACAAATAAGTGTTAAATGTGCAAAGTTAAAATTTTATTATAAATATATGCTTTAATGAGATAATAGGTCTTTTTTCCTTTTTTTGTGTATTAATTCAAGATTCTGTTATTTATTTACTACTCCAATAAGGGTATGATAAGCATGTGTTATTTTATTAGCTTTTCTAATTTTAAAGTTACACATATTTATGGTTTGCGTGGTTAGTTGCTCAGTCATGTCTGACTCTTTGTGACCCCATGGGCTGCAGCCTGCAAGGCTCCTTCGTCCATGGGGATTCTCCAGGCAAGAATACTGGAGTGGGTTGCCATGCCCTCCTCCAGCAAATCTTGCCAGCCCAGGGATCGAACCAAGTCTCCTGCTTTGCAGGTGAACAGGCGGGTTTTTCACCGTCTGAGCTACCAGGGAAGACTTCTTTATGGTTTAAACAGCATCAAATTGTCATAGAAGACATATAACAAATTATTACGTGCCTTCCCACCACTTCCTATTTTCAACAGGCAACTACTTCTATTTTTACCTCCATATGTCCAAATAACATACTTATATTGCTACTTGTTGATTAAAAAAGTTTTAGTCATTATTTATTGATACTCCCCTGAAGCAGATGAGGTTTTACTTTTTAAAGTTGAAATACAGTTAGTGTACAATATTATGTTGATTTCAGGTATACTACATAGTGATTTTACATTTGCATACATTATAAAATGATTACCATGATAAATCTAGGAATCATCTCTCTCCACACAAAGTTATTACAGTATTAGTGATTATATACCTTATTCTGAATATTACATCCTTGTGGCTTATTGATTTTATAACTTGAGATTTGTACCTCTTAATCTCCTTCACCTATTTCAACACCCTCTACACACCCTGAGGAGCTTCCCTGTGGCTCAGTGGTAAAGAATCTGCCTGCAATGCAGGAGACCCAGGTTCAATCCCTGGGTTGGGAAGATCCCCTGGAGAAGAAAATGGCAATCCACTCCAGTATTCTTGCCTGGGAAATCCCGCGGACAGAGGACCCTGGCAGGCTACAGTTCATTGGTTTGCAAGAGTTGTACACAACTTAGTGAGTAAACCACCACCACCACTACCACCACCTACCATGAAGAGGCCTTTTTTCAATTAGTGTATGCATTTGTGGCAGCAGAGGATGAGATGGTTAGATAGCATCACCGACTCAATGGACATGAATTTGAGCAAACTCCGGAAGGCAGTAAAGGACAGGGAAGCCCAGTGTGCCACAGTCCATGGGGTTACAGAGAGTCAGACACAACCTAAGAGACTGTACAACAACATGCATCTGTGGGCTAATATTACATATTGCCAGAATTTAGACATATATTTTGTTCTTTTCTATTTTAAAAAATAATTTATTTAACTGTGTCAGGAGTTAGTTTCAGATGTGGGATCCAGTTTTCCAAGCAAGGATGGAACCCAGGAGCCCTGCACAGGGAGTGTGGAGTCCCAGCCACTGTACCACTGGCGAACCTCTGAAAAAACTTATTCACATAAATAAGAAGATGGGGCTGAAAGGAGTTTTATTATAGCAATAACCTACAATTATTTGAACCTCTAAGAGTTATATAATTAAAATCACGTAGTAATAGATAATTAAAATTTATCTTTAATGAGTCACCGACTGACCACTCAATTAATTTCTCCTTTAATTTTGTGGAAAGTAAAGAAGTGAAAACCTCTTGAGTTTCAAAAGGATTATTATAATTATTCCTCTTGCTCACTGTCCACAGCAATAATTTGAATTGCCTGGCACTTCAGAAGTTCCTCTACCCCAAGGCAAAGATCTGTAACACCTCAGAGGGAGGGAAGTCTTTTTTTCTTAATGTGGGAGGTGGAGTGGATAGAGATTATGCAAGGGGAGGTGAGAAAGGAGAAAGGAGTGCAGTGAGGGGGTGTCCTCGAGCAGATCAGTTATAAGGAGAATGAAGGAAGTTGAAATCCAGAAGCTGGGTCCATCCAGTAATTCTGTCTTTTGGCTTTCTTATCCCTTAGAAGTCTTTGCACACCCTTACTTGGTTTAAACCAACTAGTATTTCCTTTCTTTCATTTTACGTTATCATGGGGGGAAAAAAGAGAGAGAGAGGAAAGAAAACATAAATCTGGAAATATTTTTTGAGGGTTATAGAAAAAGAGTCTGATCCCTAAGGATAAAGAATTCTCCAGGGAAGAGGGTGTGGTGAGGAGAAGGAGGAAGGAGAGGTTAAGTATTCATGCGTGGGACAGATAAGGAACTACTTTTACCCTATTCCCCCCAAGGTAGAGTTGAGGCCACTCCTGGAATCAACACTTTGGTATTGTATTTCATTTATTGAACGAACATTTTTTAGGCACTTTTCATGTCAGCTTCCCTGATAGCTCAGTGGTAAAGAATCTGCCTGCAATGCAGGGGACTCCAGTTTGATTCCGGAGTTGGGAAGATCTGCTGGTGAGATAAGCTACCCCCTCCAGTATTCTTGGGTTTCCCTTGTGGCTCAGCTGGTAAAGAATCCGCCTGCAATGTGTGAGACCTGGGTTTGATCCCTGGGTTGGGAAGATCCCCTGGAGAAGGGAAAGGCTACCCACTCCAGTACTCTGGCCTACAGAATTCCATGGACCATATAGTCCATGGGGTCGCAAAGAGTCGGGCACAACTGAGTGATTTTCACTATGTCAGCTTCTGTGCCAGGCCTCAGAGATACAACGACCTTTGAGGTCGTTTACATGACCTCAAATTAGGACCTCAATTGCACCACCACTCAGGGCTCAGGCTGTTCACGGAGGTGCTTTAGGCAGTCACCCTCCCTGCTTCCTACCAAATACTTCTCCACATTTTCGGATTTCTCCTCCCACCATCCCCTCTTCCTTATTACACCATCACCAAAAGTTACTGTCATCTCATTGTCTCCAAACACTATTCAATGCTTTCTACTGCAGACTGGGCCACACCTAGTGGGCACTGCAAAGAGATGCAATGAAGGGGTACCCAACATAACTCTTCAACCTCTCAGTAATTCGGGCAGGGCGTGGCACTGAGAACTAAGCATTAGGAGGCCACATTTGAGATACCTCTAGGCAACAAGAAGCTTTGAATATGCTGTACAAATATTTTCATACTTTTACTTGTATACTGATGTCAAATATGTTAGGAAACACTGGAAACTGATTAATCAAAGTATGGATCAACAGGTCCAAACGTGTTACCAGGAAGCGGAATCTGTCCTGCAGACATCCTTGATTTGGCAGATACAGTGCTGACAATTTAAAAATAATTTATTTTTGACATTGAAAATTTTTATTGTTCAACACAATATTACACACTTTGAACCTTATACAATATTTTAATCTACACAGAATTCATTACATGCATTAACCTTGTATAACATTCTTAACTTACTTGAATTTGGTTTGAACTCCCCAGAAGGTATATTATGTGCTTTGGAGCTTAGATAATAATTTCCATCACTTGGTTGTGGGAGAAAGCTACATGCTTCAACTTTCGTTTTCAGTATCTTGATGGTGGTGGTTTAGTCACTAAGCTGTGTCCAACTCTTGCGACCCAATGGACTGTAGCCCTCCAGGTTCCTCTGCCCATGGAATTTCCCAGGCAAGAATACTGGCATGGGTTGCTTATGTAGAAATTAAGTTCTTAGAATGATCATCATATTTAAAAAAAATAATAAGATAATACTTCCTGGATGCCCAAGTTCATGAAGATTCATCCTTGCTGTGCCTACTGTTTCTCCCTATAAAAGTACATTGTTTTGGGACTTGGGTTTTTCACAGAATTACACTGTGAAAATACAACTAGAAGAATTTCTAGTTACTCTAGAGAGTGGTTGTTGAAGTGCAAACAATAGTTACCTCTATTGTTTTAACTAGGATTGTTAAGGTTTCACAGATTTAAGATGCCAGTGACAACTGCAGTTTGAGAAAGGGAATTATGAATTAACAAAATTATGGAGGGGAAAAAAGCTTCTAAGTAAAACAAAAGTGTATCAAGAAAGGTTTTAACGTGGTTCTTTCTAGTCAAGTAAAAATAAAGTCTACTGTGAGTTTTTTACACTTTTTTAGCCTTTCTATTGTAAAACATAGCACTTTCAATGGCACTGAAAACAATCTGAACAACTGTCATAATTATCCCATTTTTAAGCTGCTCCATGTTGAATTTTTCTTTCCCAGGGTATTTATACATTGGTTATCTTAACATACATTTACAGAAGGCCTACTCTGTGCCAGGCATTATGCCAAGTACTGAGATAAACAAGATACAATCCTCTTCCTCTAAGAGATCTCAATATAGTACATGGACAACTGTACTACAGTGCTGTGATGAGGTATAATTCAGAGCAGAACGAAGAAGGCAGTGGGGCACCTACGGGAACGTACTGGAGGAACACCAAACTGGAAGAGTGATTAGAGGTGAAGACAGGAGATGGTGGCTGAGTCTTAAAGTACGAGTAAGAGTTTCCCAGATGAAAAAGTGAGAAAGCCATTGCAAGCAAGAGGAGCAGTACGTGCAGAGAAGTATGGTGAGAAAACAAGGTGCATTTAGGGAGCTAAATTTTGGTTTAGCATGACCAAGAAGTTAAGTTGGACGGTGCAACAGAGAGGATAAGGCTGAACAGAAGCACAAATGTCAGATCATAAAGAATCTTCCATGTCATGCTGAAGGTTTGAATTTTATTTTTAAGGCAATGGGAATTCACTGAAACCTTTTTAACAGAAGAGAGCTATAATTAGACTTGTATTTTTAAGGTCAGTAGTTTTTCACAGAATCAATATTGGAATAAAATAGTTGGGAGCTGATGGAATCATAAGAAATGATAATGGCATGAGCGTAGGTGGTGACAGTAAAGACAGAGAAAAGAGGATGAAACTGAAGATGTGTGGGACACAGAGCCAGTAAGACCTGATAACTGCATGGATGCGGGAAATGAAGGACCTTCTGGTCATGGTCACTATAAATACTTATGAAAATGTTTGATCTCCTTTATTGGTATAAAGTTCAGGTTAAAACAAGTAATACTCATTCTTACTTTTGAGTACTAAAACTTTATACTGAAATCTTTTCAGCCTCTTGAATGAAAAATATTCTGATGGTGTAGTCTCAATATTCAGTACATATTTTTCTGAATCATAAAACCACTATTGGCGAAAGAGGTGACAAAAAAAAATGGGGATGGGGATGTGGTTCTTTAGAAATGCAGCAATTTCACATTCCTCTCACCACAATCTACTACACCTGTTCATACACCCACCTCCTGTTATTATTAATAGCCCTTTGCTTTTTCAATTTTCCATTCAAACCAAGTTTTTAAAAAATAGGCTGACCACCAAACTCGGTGAGTCACTTTTAAAGTCATTCTAATGATTAGTGGAGTTTCGGTTCTCAAATTTGTTTTAAATAATGAGTTATCCAAATGTTAAAAAATTTGAGTAATACTATCAACCTTCTTAAATGAATCAGAAAAAGGCAAGGGAATTGTAACACAGTATGAATTTAAATTTAGGTCTCAAATCATGTATTATGGCAGGTGTGATTTAAAGGAAAGTGATCTCACTAGTGTCAACCTGCACACATTTTAATCAAATGGGAAAGGCACTGCTCAATGGATTTTATAGATACAAATGTAAAACATAATACTGCATTAGTTAGAAACAAATAGATACAGATATTAGTTGTAACATATAACATTGTTAGAAACTTTGCAAGTTTACTGAATAAGCTTATTATCATATGAAACATATTAGCACGTTTTTAATTTGAACTGTTTTTTTCTCTATAGGCCATTAAATTTAATGTTATATTGCTGTTGTTAAAATATTTAGAACTTGATTACCAGTGATGCTTAATGGTAGAACTCAAGAATTATGGGAAATAGAGCTTGGGAAATTCCTGACTCCACTAAGAATTCCATAAGAGTTATTGGACCTAACTCAATGTCCAAGAAAGAAATCTGGGCCTTGATTGACACAAGAAATGAGTTCCTGTAACTCGAATTTACAGGAGAAACAATGGAGAATATCTTGCTAAACTTTCCAATATTAAGAAATTGTTTGAGGGCCAAATAATTATCTGATATAACTAACAAGATAAAACTAGTTGGTGATGGCCCTAGGATCTAGATTAGAGCTCTTCCCATGTAGCCCTGCCTGTCTTTCCCATTGAGCTAATGAAGTTTCAACTAGAAAAGGGACTCTTTTATATAAAGTTAATAACCAGCCTCTAAATTACATTATATTTTATACAAATTCTGATTTTCATATCTTTATTCAGTATGCTTAAAGTAAAATATATTCAAATAATTATATCTCTTGAATTTGGATTAGAAGGAAGGTTGTGTGGACAATAGCCCAAATTAATCAAAAGAATGAAATTTTTTTAAATTTATAAGAATATGTTCTTTGGAGTAAACACAACCACCAAGAGACTATGAGTCCAGCATGTCTTGCTCATAAAGATTAGAGATTCTGTTTTAGTAACTGATATGGTTGATAGTGATCAGCATATCTCAAGTCTAAGTTGGATGGTTCATCTCCCTCTGCATAGGTGGGATCTAAAGCCCAGCCAGCTTCTATCTAATTTGTGATTTTCAGAAGTTCAAGTTACAGTGTTATTGTAGTTGTGAAAAATCTCCAGCAAAGAGAAAGCGACGGTCTGGCAGGAAGCTGCATTAGAGGCTTTCAATGAGCCCCAGACAGGAACATTCTGTATCTACCTCTTTGTCTCCTCCTATCATTGTGGACTATAAAAAGAGAAGGGAAGACAGTCATGCTAAGGACATGGCATGTGAGAGTCCTTGGATTTATTGGGATTCTTGTTCTTCACATGCAATACTCAATAGCAGTTCTTTGCTTTCTGGTCATTAAATTCTTTTGTTCACCTTTGTGTTGAGAATGCTTACAACTGAGAAACACTTGGCTGCTCAGTAGTATTCATTTTCATGTGGGGTGGGTGGGGCCCTGTGCCAAAGGAAGTTCACGGCAATAAAATAATTACCCAAGCCCTTGTGGCTGAGTCAGTATTAACCAAGATTCAGGCTATTATTAAAGAACTTACTTTCTGAATCGTAGTCATGTACTGACAACCTGTTTCACAAATTCATAGCTATTACTAGTCAGTAAGGGAAGGGAACTAACATCTGAGCACCTGCAATGTGTTTTACATGTTTCCACATTCTCACAACAGCCCTGTAAGAAATGTATTACCCCACTTCACAAATGAAGGAACAAGTTCTAAGAAATAAGCAAAGTTGCTCAAGATCATACAGCTAGAGGACTGACCTGCTAAGCTCAAAATTCAAGCCCATTCCACTATGTTCTGTTCTTTCTCCATCTAAGAAGGTAGAGGATCTCCAAATCTCCATTTGGAGTAAAAATAAATTGTAAAATCCAATTTCCCTTGGATTTCGAAAGAATTGGCCTTGCTATGAGGCCATGTCTCTGTTCACTTTCTGCAAAATCTGCCAACTATCCTTCACTTCAGAGAGCCAGAAAGTATCTCTATGATTAACTAACACTAGGGTAGGGGGTTAAGAAATGCAACTTGATGATGACTGCAGGAACGTTTGCTTCACAGCCATGAAACCAGACCTAATCCCAGCTTCACTGCACTGAGACTGTCAAGTGCCAAAGGAAGTGATGACAGGGAGCCTGGGCAGATGTTATGACAAATTAACAAGGGAGGCTGCAGGTCAGGAAAGTCAGAAACTGTTTGAAGCATACATTGAAGCACAATTTCAAGTCATCTAACATGGCTGACTAAAAGAGGTTGTCAGAAAAGTAAACCCAGTTTTGACTGGAAGAGCCACAGAGACAAGATAGCTGAGCTCCTAGCAGGATCTGGTTTTGCCATCAGTAGCTTAATTGCTAAGCATGTGGGCTGGCTTTCACATGCAGTGGGATTGTGTAAAATGGAACATTAGGTCATGGCCAGTTTACCAGAGCCACTCGAGTGTGATCTACATTTAGACGAAGAGGAAGACTTTCTGGGCCCTACCTCCTTAATCGGCTATAGGACAACCTAGGGTCAGTCAGAATGACTGTCTTGGTTTTACTTACCCTACATGGAAACTGTTTCCAGCACCATCTAGGTCACATTTTTGTATTATTCAACTTGGAAAAGTATCAGTAGCAGAGTATTTTCATCATATTCATAGAGATGAATATTAAAGACCTGCCTAATTGTGACGATCCACACACATTAGGGTACATTTCATCAATGTGAGTTATCTCCTAAATATGCCAGTCACAAAATGTGACGGTGTATTGACGGGGCCAAAGAATAGATAGATGTGCTAAAAGATAAATATGTAAAAACAGAAAGTTTTTTACCAAAAACTGAAAGACATGCAAACAGCATTTTAAAATGTGGGGAAAAAAATGTTCACCGTCACAGAGGCATCCTATAATACCACTTGATGACGTTACCAAGAATTTTTTTGGGGGGAGGCAAAACTGGACAATGTTGCTCACTGACAGAATTAAAAAATAAATAAATAACAGGCTCCAGTTTCATCCACCTCATTAGAACTGATTCAAATGCATTCTTTTTAATGGCTGAGTAAAATGGCAACCCACTCCAGTGTTCTTGCCTGGAGAATCCCAGGGACGGGGGAGCCTAGTGGGCTGCCGTCTATGGGGTCACACAGAGTCGGACACGACTGAAGTGACTTAGCAGCAGCAGCAGCAGCAATACTCCATTATGTATATGTACCACAGCTTTCTTATCCATTCGTCTGCAGATGGACATCTAGGTTGTTTCCATGTCCTGGCTACTATAAACAGTGCTGCAATGAACATTGGAGTACATGTGTCTCTTTCAATTCTGGTTTCCTTGGTGTGTATGCCCAGGAGTGCGATTGCTGGATCATATGGCAGTTCTATTTCTAGTTTTTTGAGGAATCTCCACACTGTTCTCCATAGTGGCTGTACTAGTTTGCATTCCCACCAACAGTGTAAGAGGGTTCCCTTCTCTCCACACGCTCTCCAACATTTCTTGCATGTAGACTTCTGGATAGCAGCCATTCTGACTGGTGTGAAATGGTATCTCATTGTGGTTTTGATTTGCATTTCTCTGATTATGAGGGATGTTGAGCATTTTTTCATGTGTTTGTTAGCCATCTTTATGTCTTCTTTGGAGAAATGTCTGTTTAGTTCTTTGGCCCAAGAGCCTATTATACAGAGTGAAGTAAGCTAGAAAGAAAAACACCAATACAGTATACTAACGCATATATATGGAATTTAGAAAGATGCAAATGATAACCCTGTATACGAGACAGCAATAGAGACACAGATGTATAGAACAGTCTTTGGGACTCTGTGGGAGAGGGTGAGGGTGGGATGATTTGGGAGAATGGCATTGAAACATGTATGTTGTCATATGTGAAACGAATCACCAGTTCAGGTTACAGGATGCTCGGGGCTGGTGTGCGGGGATGACCCAGAGGGAGGATAAGAGGAGGAGGGAGGTGGGGGGGTTCAGGAGGGGGAACTCATGTACACCTGGGGCGGATTCATGTCAATGTATGGCAAAACCAACCAATATAACATTGTAAAATAATTAGCCTCCAATTAAAAAAAATAAAATTTAAAAATTAAAAAAAAATAAAACAAAGACAATTAAAAAAATACCCAATATGTGTAAAAAATAAATAAATAAAATTTAAAAATACCCAAGATGTGTGAAATAAAGTTGCAATTAGAGACTTCCCTGGTGGTCCAGTGGTTGACTTCAAGCTTCCACTGCAGAAGGCATGGTTCAGTCCCTAGTCAGGAAACTAAGATTCCCTCATGATGTGTGGAGTGGCCAAGAAATCAACACCACCACCAAAAACCTGCAATTCACATTTTTTGCCCCTAACATCAAAGAATTACAATATTGAATGAAATAAAGGGTACAGTGGGGTAGGCTTTCTCATACTCAACTGATTAGAAATATAAATTGCTATGAGCTCTCTTGAGAGTCAAAATTTCAAAAGTCTTAAACTGTTCATATGCCTCTGAAAGCATAGGGGTATCAGAAACTTGGGGGGTGTGGCCAAGTGATCTGTGTCTCAACAAGCTAACCAAGTGATTCTGATGCATGTATAATATGGAGAACCACTGCCTTATGGGCTCTCACCCACTCCCATGGCTACTGACCATCTGTAGAGAGATAAGTCCTAAATCAACAACTGTACCCCGGATGTCTTTTCTGAATTCCAAACCCATACAATCAACTTACTCTCTTGGCATTTGCTTTCTGATATCTCATAGTACTTCAAAATAAATATATTTAACATTCAGTTCAGTTCAGTTCAGTCGCTCAGTCGTGTCCGACTCTTTGCGACCCCATGAATCACAGCACATCAGGCCTCCCTGTCCATCACCAACTCCCGGAGTTCACTCAGACTCATGTCCATCGAGTCGGTGATGCCATCCAGCCATCTCATTCTCTGTCGTCCCCGTCTCCTCCCGCCCCCACTCCTTCCCAACATCAGAGTCTTTTCCAGTGAGTCAACTCTTCACATGAGGTGGCCAAAGTATTGGAGTTTCAGCTTTAGCATCAGTCCTTCCAATGAACACCCAGGATTGATCTCCTTTAGAATGGACTGGTTGGATCTCCTTGAAGTCCAAGGGACTCTCAAGAGTCTTCTCCAACACCACACTTCAAAAGCATCAATTCTTCGGCGATCAGCTTTCTTCACAGTCCAACTCTCACATCCATACATGACCACGGGAAAAACCATAGCCTTGCCTAGATGGACCTTGGTTGGCAAAGTAATGTCTCTGCTGTTTAATATTTAACAATAGGTTCAGATATTTCTTCCCCAAATATTCTCTACCTCCAGTGATCCTAATCTTCATAAACATTACTATCATTTCTATTCAAGAAAACTAAGTGTCATCTTTGATTCCTCCTGCCCTCTTCTATCTAGGACTGTGGTTTTATAAGAGGAGGAAGAGAGGGAAAGAGATCTCTCTTCCCTTTGAGGGCATGGTAAGAAGGTGGCCATCTGAAAGTCAGGAAGAGCACTCTCAGCAGAAACCAGCCCTGGTGGGACCTTGATCTGAGACTTTCAGCCTCCATAACTGTGAGAAGGTACGTTTCTATTAAGACATCCAGTATTTATTATGTATTTTATTACAGTAGCCTGAGCCAACTAAAACAGATGTCTGTGAGCTGTTCATTTCTTCTTATTCCAATTGCTACCATTCTTGCACAGACTACCATCATCTCTTACCTAAATGACTGTAACATCCTTCCAGATGAGCCTCACCTCCTTCAAATCATTTTCTATACCCAGCTACAGAGACAATATAAAATCAGGTTTTTATTTAAAATCCTTCAGCGGCTTTCCATTATCTTTCAAATAATGCCCAAATATTTAACATAGATATGTCAGGATGATATAGGAAATATTAACTGATGGACTTCAACACCACCCCAACATGATGATCCCCGATCCTTCCCCCTCTAGTCACTTGCTTCATCAGTGTTTGCATTGCATTCCCAGTACCCTCAAGGTCAACCTACTCTTATGTGTCACTTTCTGGCCATGTGGGATAGTACCTGGCGGCTCCCCACAGCCTGCTGGAGGTCATCTTTATCTCTAAGTCTCTGCCAGTCCTTTTAGGCACCCTATGATGGCCCTGTACAATCTTACTCAGCAACTACAGTGCCCCATGTCTTCTAGTTTCTGACCTCTTACTATTATTTTTTTGTTGTTTAGATTTAAAAGTCAAAATTTGACGTTTCTGTTTTTTGTTTTCTTTGTGGTATTCTTTTTACATCTTCAGGAAATACTTCTTTGCCCATAGCCCAAGTGGTGGAGGGTTGATGGTTAATATAGCACAGGCACTAAAAACATATCAATTAATAGTTTATAAATTATTCCACTGCATTGGCTAGAAAGTCTTATACTCTACAGCCTCTAATGAACAGCTCAATAATCTCTCCAGCTTTATTGGAGAAAAGCCATGACAAGTTTTAGTTTCTCATATAAACTATGATTCTCCCACCTTTAGGCTATCGTATATAGTAGCTTATCTACCTGGAATACTTTTTTTGCTTTCCCCTTTGCCTATTCACTTTTCATGTCTCAACTTAAACATCATGTCCCTTAAGAAGAACATCTCTAAAAAAAAAAAAAAGAAGAAGAAGAACATCTCTGATCACTTTTGTACAAGGTTAGGTCTCCTGTCATACATCCCCAGCATACTTAGAATTCCTTTCACCTTGCAATTTGAGTACTTATAATCACTTAGAATTATTTGTTTAGTGACTATCCTGGTTAGGCTATAAATTCCATGTGTCTGTTTTCTCTAATGCAGTCTCAGTATCTAGAACATACTAAGTGTTCAATGACTATTTATGACTGACCCACTGCCAAGGTCAAATCGTTTTAGGGTAGATTTCAGAGTTAGGGTTATGGTACCATATCTGTTTATCTATAGTGTACTGTAATTTCAAAACTTCTTTTTAAGTGTTCAATTTGAATCCACTTTTCTGAATGAATCAGGATTTTAAACTATATTATTATATACATATATATATGTGTGTGTGTGGAAAGAAATCTGTTTGCTCATATACAACCGTCATCCATATATCCTAGTTTAAAATTTTTATCTTCATCAAAATAACCTCACTGTTTTCATGAAACTTAGGCAACAACTTGAGAATGAATAAGTGGTATATATTTGAACTCAGTCAAGTACAGTTACATTTCTGATATACTATTTCTACAAAAGATTTCACTTGAAAAGAGAGCTTGAAAGCCACTTTTAAATAATGGCTTTAAGTCGGAGTGATGAAAAAGAACTTCTACAATAGGTTGGATGGAGCCTAGACATAGACCTGTGAGACATCTATAGGAAAAGCATTATTTCATATTACCTAGTTTTGTGCCGAGTTGAAACATTTACAATAATAACTGCAGTTTTGGGTTTTATTCTCTTCTCTTACAATTATCCTACGTAATTTTGCCTCCCCCAAATTATAAAACAGAGATATATCTGTCAGTTAGCTGGGGTAAAGCAAAGGAAGGATTGAGGGAGAGGAGGAGAGCTCTAAGGGAAAGAGCTAGGCCTTAGGCATCTCCTAAGGAAATGGCAACCCACTCCAGTATTCTTGCCTGGAGAATCCCAAGGACAGAGGAGCCTGTTGGGCTGCCGTCCATGGGGTCGCACAGAGTTGGACACGACTGACGTGACTTAGCAGCAGCAGCAAGCAACATATAACACTGAGTCTCCCACCATGAATCCTCTCACTTTTCCTATTCTACAATCCAACAGAAAACACAATATACATTGCATCTGACTCCATGTCATATTGGGAATGACACCAATAGATGTATGTCATCTTCAGGACAATCATGGTTGCATCACATTAAAGAAATAACTTAGTTACAGCAGCAATTCTCTGAAGTTCACCCAACAGAGAATTTATCTCACTACTCAACCTCAAGACCTGAGTCATCAATCAATTACAAGCTGCCAACAATATAATCACCATCTTCAATTGGATGTCAAAACCAACATGTCTCACATGGAATTCATTATTTCCCCTACAAACCAGCTTTCCTTCTTCATTTCCCTGTTTGAATCAGTATTCCATCATAATCTTACTCATCCAAATTTACAACCTAGGGGCTACCTTTAACCTCTCTCTTCCCTCATTCTTCATGGTACATGGAAGAGAGAAGGAGCTAGGACCCAGTCTCTGCTCTAACCCACTAAAGTGGGGTGAGTGATAATGAGTTGAGTTGCTCAGTCATGTCCCACTCTTTGCGACCTCATGGACTGCAGCATGCCAGGCCTCCCTGTCCATCACCAACTCCTGGAGTTTACTCAAACTCATGTCCATTGAGTCGGTGATGCCATCCAGCCATCTCATCACTGTCATCCCCCTTTTCCTCCCACCTTCAATCTTTCCCAGCATCAGGGTCTTTTCCAACAAGTCAGTTCTTTACATCAGGAGGCCAAAGTATTGGAATTTCAGCTTCAACATCAGTCCTTCCAATGAATATTCAGGACTGATTTACTTTAGGATGGACTGGTTGGATCTCTTTGCAGTTCAAGGGACTGTCAAGAGTCTTGTCCAACACCACAGTTCAAAAGCATCAATTCTTCGGCATTCAGCTTTCTTTATAGTCCAACTCTCACATCCATACATAACTACTAAAAAAACCATCAGTTCAGTTCAGTTCAGTCACTCAGTCATGTCCAACTCTTCGCAGCCCCATGAATCACAGCACGCCAGGCCTTCCTGTCCATCACCAACTCCCGGAGTTCACTCAAACTCATGTCCATCGAGTCGGTGATGCCATCTAGCCATCTCATTCTCTGTCGTCCCCGTCTCCTCCCACCCCCAATCACTCCCAGCATCGGAGTCTTTTCCAGTGAGTCAACTCATCGCATGAGGTGGCCAAAGTATTGGAGTTTCAGCTTTAGCATCAGTCCTTCCAATGAACACCCAGGATTGATCTCCTTTAGAATGGACTGGTTGGATCTCCTTGCAGTACAAGGGACTCTCAAGGTTTGACTAAATGGGCCTTTGTTGGCAAAGTACTGTCTCTGCTTTTTAATATGCTGTCTAGCTTGGTCATAACTTTTCTTCCAAGGAGCAAGTGTCTTTTAATTTCATGGCTGCAGTCACCATCTGCAGTGATTTTGGAACCCCCCCCCCCAAAAATAGTCTGTCACTGTTTCCATTGTTTTCCCATCTATTTGTCATGAAGTGATGGGACTGGATGCCATGGTCTTAGTCTTCTGAATGTTGACTTTTTAAGCCAACTTTTTCACTTTCCTCTTTCACTTTCATCAAGAGGTTCTTTAGTTCTTTGCTTTCTGTCACAAGGGTGGTGTCATCTGCATATCTGAGGTTATTGATATTTCTCCCAGCAATCTTGATTCCAGCTTGTGCTTCTTCCAGTCCAGCATTTCTCATAAAAGTCTGCATATAAGTTAAATAAGCAGGGTGACTAAATACAGCCTTGATGTACTTTTCCTATTTGGAACCAGTCTGTTGTTCCATGTCCAGTTCCAACTGTTGCTTCTTGACCTGCATACAGATTTCTCAATAGGGCTCTCTGACCCACCCTGGTGGCTCAGAGGTTAAAGCTTCTGCCCCCAATGCGGGAGACCCGGGTTCGATCCCTGGGTCGGGAAGATCCCCTGGAGAAGGAAATGGTAACCCACTCCAGTATTCTTACCTGGAGAATCCCATGGATGGAGAAGCCTGGTAGGCTACAGTCCACAGGGTCGCATAGAGTCGGACACGACTGAGCGATGGAATGGAATGGAATGGAATGGACCCACCCTGACCTTGCATTGCACCTTGACAACTCTCTGATCTCAAAGTGGGGTTGACATCAGAGAGTTGTCAAGGTGCAATGCAAGGTCAGGGTGGGTCAGAGAGCCCTGCTGCATTTGTTTAAAATGCAGACTACCAGACACACCTCAAACATACAGAATCAGAGTTGGGTTGGGCAATCTGCATTTTAAATAAGCTCTCCAGGGAACTTCTTAGGTCAACTAAACAGAAAGTTGATCGGTCCTGTCCTACTCTTTGTGACCCCACAGACTTTGTGTAGCCTTCCAGGCTTCTCTGTCCACGGAATTCTACAGGCAAGAATACTGGAGTGGGTAGCCGTTCCCGTCTACAGGGGATCTTCCCAACCCAGGGATTGAACCCTGGTCTCCTGTATTGCTGGCAGATTCTTTACCAGTTGAGCTACCAGGGAAGCCCCTAAACCACCAGGCTTCTGTCCATGGAATCTTCCGGGCAAGGATACTGGAGTGGGTAGCCATTCGCTTCTCCAGGGGATCTTCCCGACCCAGGGATAGAACCCTGGTCTCTTGCATTGCGGGTGGATCCTTTATCATCTGAGCTAAACAGAATCAGTGCTCTAAAAGAAATTTAATTATCCAGTTATAGAAATATACACCATGAAGGCGCAGCCATGTGAGCAAGGCATACTGTCCAAAGGGCACAAGAGGAAGTAAAGGAGTCCCAAGCAGGTGGGTGGAACACAGAGACAGAGAAACAAACAGTCTGTAAGTGTTTAATACTTCCAAAGTCACCTTTCAGATCTATTCATGAACAGCTGTAACGAGGATAGGGCAAGAGAGACTCTAGTTCACCAAAAAGAGGATCAACAAGAAGTCATGTCAGAGACTAGTTCTGAGAATTAAAATACACAGGAGAGGAACAGCAGCAACTTAGGCAACAATGTATCCATTCTAGGGTTATCCCTGGCTTGTAGAGTAACAGCTCTGACAACAAGAAGAGACCTAGGAAACAATACAAGAGGCTGGTAGGAGGCTGGGAGAAATGATGGGCTTCATTTGTGTCATTCAGAATTTGGGTACTAATAAAAGAAGCCACTCTAGCTCATTGAAACTAAAGACATTTAATATAATGAACTGGATGTTAGTAAAATTGTTAGAAAGTCTGGGGAAACAGGCTCCAGTCTGAGCTTCCAGGAATGATTGTCAACCAAGATAGCTATTGCCTGTGCCATGATCAGAAAAGTGGGCAATGACCAGAAAGTTGGGGAACAAGGAAATGGGAGCCCCAGTTGCTGGTTCCAGGCACATGGCGTCAGTCCAGGTCCACGTCATCAAAATTGATGTCCCTGGCACCCACAGAAGTAGGTACCAGACCCTGGGGCCTCCACTACATTGCCAGAGAAAACCAGATCCTCCGCATCCCTGCCTGCTATTGGACACAGCAGATGTGCCACCTCTGTCTCACTTTTGTTTTCCAAATATGACATTCATATGTCTGCTAGGGTAGAGGCTGGACCACACAGGAAATCTGGGAAATGGACCCTTATGCTCCCTATCCTTCAGCGTGTTACAAACGGGAGAGAGGTGGGGTTATGTGAGCCACAAATGGCATCTCTCTCACCACCACACTCAGCTGTAAGCTTCCCTACTATAGGGGAGGGACTTGGGATTTTAGCTGTTTCAGAAGTCCCAGCACTTTGCAGGGTATCTAATGAACAATGGGTGAAGGAAGAAAAGAAGAGAGGAGAAAAGGAAGGGAGGAAGGAGGAGGGCGGGGAAGAGAAGATAGGAAAGAGCTCAAGACCAAGTAGTGCAGAAGCCATAGGTGGAAAACACTGGGGAATTCAGTTTTGACAATATTTAAAACTTAAGATGAAATGAAGCAGGGACTGACACTAACAATTCTTATTTCATAGTAGCTTTTGATTTCAGTAAGTTTATCTTCATTTCCATGACTATAAACTTCCGTTCCGTTCTGTCGTTCAGTCGTGTCCGACTCTTTGCGACCCCGTGGACTGTAACCTACCAGGCTTCTCCGTCCATGGGAGTCTCCAGGCAAGAATACTGGAGTGGGTTACCGTTTCCTTCGCCAGGGGATCTTCCCGACCCAGGGATCGAACCCAGGTCTCCCGCATTGGAGGCAGACGCTTTAACCTCTGAGCCACCAGGGAAGCCCCTGACTATAAACTTAATACAGTTCAAATTCCTTATGTCTAGAAAAAATCAATTGTTCCCTAACTGGTATCCTGCCCAATTTCTCCCTATTCTATTCCATTCTACACATTGATCGCTGACAGTTTTCTAAAATAGTGGTCTTCAAACTTTTTACTTGCAAACATTTCCGAAAGAATCTTGCAGAGCTTTGTATTCTCTTGCATATTATTAAGCTGACATCTAAAATTTTTCATCCCAAGTTAAAATAGTTGCAAAGGATGTAACTTCCAGTGTATTATAAATATTGTCTCTAAAAAAGCAATACAGCACTGTAAAAAATATAACCAATGGAATCTAAGTACCACAACATCTATTTTTTAAAAAATACATGAACAAGCTGTTCTTTAATAATGAGATTTTGCATCTTTTTTTTTTCTCCTTGAACTTGCACTTTCATTCTGCTTCTATTAAAAACTTTGATCCTAGTATGACATATTTTTATTATTGTCTTTTGTCAATTGTCTTAATTATCACAACAAAAGGCATAAATGTTGAAACTGCATTTTTTATATCAGTGACCATGCAGCTGTGTTTAAAAATTATTCTGGACTGAGTTATCATTTCTATTACTACTAGTGTACTATTCATAAAGATATTATAAATTTTGATTATTAAATAGAAAAAACAAAATTGTATTTTAAATATGTCTCTTAATGAGCTGGATGAGGACTGGATGGTTTTGTTAAAGTTAGGTCAAGCATTTAACTTTTGCTAAAATTAGGTCAGCTATCAATTTAGAGATAATTATGCATTACTTATGACTAAATTGAGATAGGCTTCAACCTCAGTATTGTCTCCCCACCATTTTGTGTTTTATTATTAATGTAGATGTTGAGAAAAATTTGTTCATGTAAATAAAAAGGTGGGAATAAAGGGAGTTTTGTTACAGCAATGCCCTCAATTCTTTGCACTCTGTTAGAAACATATGCCAAAAATCAGGGGAAACCTAGCACCAAATAATTGACATCTTCCTCTTATTTTACTAAAAGCAAACTAGAAAAATATATGCAAAACACAGTAAAACTAGGAAAAGGATGTATTATTAATTCTTTAGTGTGACTCCCTTTCTCAACAACAATACCAATATCTATTCTATATTATCCCAGTGGGTTACAGAGGTACACTATGGAAAGATTAGAGTAAGAGAAGGCCTTGCTTCTTTAAAATAAGATAATAGGGAAGCATTATGTGAAAGAAGAGGTGGAAATGTATCCTCAGGCAGATCAGCTAAAAAATTTTTTTTCAGTTTTTTTATGTATAATTGATAAAACTATAAAGCATCTAAAGTGTACTATGTGATGATTTGATATATGTATACATCGTAAAATAATTGGTCCCATTGAGTTAATTAACATATCAAGCACCTCACATCTTTTTTTTTTTGGTGAGAACATTTAAGTTCTACTCTTTTACCAATTCAGTCATACAATAAATACATTGATAACAACCATAGTCATGTTATACTTAGATCCTCAGATGTTATTTATCTTTTTTTGTACAACACTTTACCAACCTCTCCCTATTTCCTTCACTGTACCCAGCTCCCCACCCTTGCCACAGGAAGCTACCTTTCTACTCTGTGATTTTATGTGTTTGACCCTTTTTTTCCCTTCAGATTCAACATATAAGTAATACCATGCAGTATTTGTCTTTGTCTGGGTTATTTCACTTTGTATAATGCTCTCCAGCTTTACTCTTATCAGTGCATATGACAACATATCCTTCCTTTTTAAGGCAGGATAAAATTCCATTATATGTGTATGTGTATATATAAAACCACATTTTCTTTATCCATTCACATGAGGACAGGCACTTAGGTTGTTTTCACATCTTGGCTACTCTGAATATTGCTGCTATGAAGAGGAGAGTACAGCTGTCTCTTCGAGATAGAGATTTAGCTCCTTCAGATATATACCCAGAAGTGGGATTGCTGGATCATCCTGCAGTTCTGTTTTTCATTTTTTGAGGACTCTCCATACTGTTTTCCATACTGACTGAACCAATTTACATTTCCACCCGCAGGACACAAGGGTTCTCTTTTCTCCACAGCCTTGCCAGTACTTGCTATCTCTTGTCTTTTAGATGATGGCCATTCTAGGTGTGAGGTGATACCTTATCATGATTTTGATTTGCATTTAGCTGCTGAGCACCTTTTCATGTACCTGTGGGCCATTTGTATGTCTTCCTTGGAAAAACGTCTATGCAGACACTTTGCCTGTTTTTTAATTGGGTTATTTCCTTTTTTGCTACTGGGCTCTATGAGTTCCTTGTATATTCTGCACCCTTATGAATATGTGGTGTGCAAATATTTTCTTCCACTCCACAGATTTCCTTTTCATCTCATTGATGATTTCCTTTGCTGGGCAGCTTTTTTAGTTTGATGTCACCTCGTTTCTTTATTTTTGCTTTTGTTAACTTTACTTTTGGTATCAAATCCAAAAAAAATCACTGTCAAGACCAATGTCAAAGAGCTTGCATGCATGCTTAGTCACTTAGTTGTGTCTGACTCTGTGACCCTGTGGCCTATAGACCACCAGTCTCCTCTGTCCATGGGGTTTTTTTCAGGAGAGAATACTGGAGTGGGTTGCCATTTCCTCCTCCAGAGAATCTTCACGACCCAAGGATCGAACCCATGTCTCCTGTATCTCCTGCCTTGTAGGTGGGTTCTTTACCTGCTGAGTCACTGGGGAAGCCCAGGTGTCAAAAAGCTTACCCCCTTATGATTTCTTCAAGGAATTTTATGGAATCATTGTTTTCAAGTCTTTAATCCACTTTGAATTGATTTTTGTGTGGGATGTTAGATAAGCATCCAATTTTTCAACACAATTTATTAACAATATTATTTTTGTTTGCTATGGCCTTGTGAATGTAAGTCCTATCAGCTTTCAGAGCTAGGTGCTTGGGGAACTAGTTAAATGGGAGTCCTAAAACTCAGGGTGCTTCATGTAGGGTGCCAGCCTTTCACTGAAGGGAAAACTGGGAGGTGGGGGTTTAGTCCTTACTGTATGGCTCATTCCAGGAGTAAGATTTATGGTGAGAGAATGTCTCATTCTCTCCTGCTTGTTTTTATGTGGGTATCCAGCGTGTAGGAGTTGCTTGGCTAGTTTCTGGATCTTTCACCGGTATCTGCTCCATGTGCAACTTTTAGTGCATCCGTGGGAGGAGGGTGGCTCGGGAGTCTCTTAGGTTGTCTTTCTTGGTCCTCTCTCCAGAAATTTCTTTTTCAGATCACTATTAAGGAGTGCAAAGAGAAACTAAATATACAGAATCCTAATTCTTCTAAAACTCTTTTTTTCTGGCCTTCATATTTCTTGCAAAGTATTTATATCATGGTTTAGGCATAGGTACAGTTTGAAGACTGCTACTGCGAAACAGCACAACTTGCCTCAGTAGTATCTTCTCATTGGCATAAGAGAAGTCGCTCGGTTGTGTCCGACTCTTTGCGACCCTGTGGATTGAGGCTACAGTCCATGGGATTTTCCAGGCAAGAATACTAGAGTGGGTTGCCATTTCCTTCTCCAGGGGATCTTCCCAACCCAGGGATCGAACCCGGGTCTCCTGCATTGTAGGCAGGTGCTTTACCACCTGAACTACCAAAAATACGCACAATTTGAAAATAAAAATTTCAAGTTTAAGTGATTCTTAATCATGTACTTTAAAAGAGCTCACTATTAAGTGACTTGACAACTGGTAAATATAGGTGTAATGTCACCATTTCTAGAACTGATGGATATTTTTGCAATTATTTCTAAAATTTTACCCAAAAAGGTGTTTTTTTGTTGTTGTTGTTTTTTTTGCATGAAAAGGTGTTAAATCAACAGTGCATTTTACAACTTGAGGAAATACACTTCTCAAGATGAGGGGTGGGCAGGAACAGAGAGGTGGTTTATTGTTCTTGGTCCTGCCATTCCATAGCCAAATGAAAACTTCCTCCAAAGACTTAGCTGTCAGTCATTAACGTGTACTAGAGTCCCATTCCCAGGCCCCACCTCCAGAGTTTCTGATCCAGAACGTCTGTGGTGGGGGCAGCACTCCCAGAGATTTAGGTGTGAGACACTTCGGGAAACCATCAACTAAAGGTAAAGTGTTCTAGACAATATGTAAATTTAAATTTGTAGAGGTGATTTATAAAATGGAAAAGTTAAGAGCCAGGAGTGTGTTGATTTAGCTGGATTTGGAGCAAGGAGAACCACGACAGAACGCACAGACTGTGAGTTCAGGGCTGACTTGAACAGGAAGAGCACAGCCTTGCTCGCGGTCATCGTCCATCTCCAAAGGCTCTCGGGGTAGAAAGGTGAGCTGGATGGCGAGCTCGCCCTGTGCTCTGGAGTCTGTGGGTTCTCCTACTGAGTCACTTTACCATTCCTGTAACAAAACATTTTATATTCTGAATGTAGGCTGAAGACATCTATAAGCTACTTTACAGGCTAGGCAATTTGAAATAGGGTCTGATTTGAACATGATTTGTATTCTCTAAGAATGCCTGCAGTTCTCACCTATTTTTTTTTTAATAGGTGAGGAGGGCATCATAAAGGGGGCAAATAAATCAATATAACTTGAAATAACAGAGGGGAAAATAACTACTTTTACATTTGATAATATTTTTCACTAGTGTTCATAGTGAAGTTGTCATGTAAAATTAAAAAAAAATGACAAGCTAAAATAAGAAGTAATATACTCTTTGAGGTAAAAGAATTTTTAGTGTACATGGTTACAGAGTTGGGCATGATTTCGTGATTGAACAATCTACTGGATTTACAGCACATACTTAGTTTCCTACTTATCTTTCAAATTGATAAAAGATTATTTATCTATATATGAATAGATATTAAAAAAAATTATAGCAAAAGGTACCAGAGGTCCTTATAGAGAACTTAGATTCTGTCAACTTGGGTGGAGGAAGTAATGAACTGATGACATTAAAGTGTACCATATATCTTGATGTTTATGAAAATGATTATTCCTTCCCAACCTATAAAACAGATAAAGTATGACTATAATATAAAGTGACTTTTTAAACTTTTAATTATTAAAAGTTTCAAACATATGTAAAATTGGATTATTACAATGAACCATAAATGTCTATTCACTAATATTATTTCATCTAAACTCTCCACACTGCCCTCCCCTCCCACCACTGAATTCCACAGTTTTGCCTTATTATTTCTGGATGTATCTCTCTCCAAAGAACCATCTTAAAAGGCTATAAAGATGCTAGCATTTCTAAATACTTTTTAGAAGCATTTTGGAATACTTCTCAGGATTATTTCCAGGATTTGCATTTTATTCCTTAGTTAATTATCCCAAATGATGACAAACCTTTACTCTTCAAGGGTAGACTTGACTTGAAAACCCCAACAAATAGGGGGAATAATTAGACTGGGCAGGACTGGTTTTGTTAAAGAGAATAATATATGCAGAGGCACAAGGTGTGTCCCTTTCATGAAAGGAGTCTGATGCTCATAAACTAGCTCAGAAATTACCCTCAATGACTAGAGATGCTGAGTGCTAATAAGAGCTCTGTTGTATTGGGAGCAGAAGCCAAAGTGAAATCAAGAGGATAATGTGAGAGGCAGCTGAGAGAGAGCCAGCCAACTAGTGAAAGGAAGTTATTCTTAATTTTTGTACCCTAAATTCCAGTGATTCCAGGCCACTTTCAGGATTTATTTTGCATTTCAGGCCTCCGTGCTTTTGCAAACAATGTTCCCTGTGATTGGAATGCCTACTCCCACTGGGTGGACCCACTGGGTGAATCTCTAGTCATCCTTTAAGACCTTGATAAAATATTACCACATTCCTTGATTCTCTGGCACAACTAGCTGTTCCATTGTCCAGTCCCAGTTGCACTTTGTAGGTATTTTTTCTAACATTTCTGTGACTATAATTATTCTGTATATAATTTCTCCTATTAGGCTGGGGGCTTCATGTTTGTATCTATGGCTCACAGACAGTGGTGGTTGGATGGAATCACTGACTCAATGGACATGAGTTTGAGCAAGCTTTGGGAGATGGTGAAGGACAGAGAAGCCTGGTGTGTTGCAGTCCATGGGATCGCAAAGAGCTGGACACAACTGAGCAACCGAACAACAAGGCCTTCAGTAATCGTTTGTGGAATACCTGGATGAAATTAATAGTATATGTATTTTCACATGGGGTAAACATTGAAATATCCTCATAATGCAGCAAAGTATTTGTGGGCTTGAAATACTATAGAATAAAGTGAAGAAGAGAGCCTTATGCAAGAGCAGCTTTTGTAACAGCAACTCTGGAAGTTTCAGATGTTGACAGTGGAAAGTTACAGCACAGAACCACACACAATCTCTTTTCCTCTTTTTAAAAATAAAATTTTCAAATTCATTTCTTGTGATCACATTGTTTTATATTTCTTTGAGGGATTGATACTTGTGGAATGAACAAATTAAGTACCAGTTAAACTGAGTTCAAACTTGGTTGATGCACATTTTTCTCAAAATAAATTTGGAAGGCAGAACACAAAGTATAAGAAATGAATCATCTACTTCAAAGGGAATAGATGACTGACTCTTAAAGTCACTGTGTAAAGACTAAAGAAATTTGTAACGATTAAAACTATTAAGTATGCTCTCTTTTCAGGACGATTCATATACTCTTCTCACATTCTCTCCCACCTTCTGCCCCAGAACAAGAACATGCATGTCCATTCCTACTCCAGTGACCTGGTCTTAGGTCTTGGTGGGAAGTGGCTCTTGGCAGTGCCACACCTGCCACACCTGTGGCATAGTCCTAGGATGAGAAATAAAGGATAGCCCAGTGGTAGCCCGGGTGGTTAGAAAGGAGAAGGGGGAGAGCCACCCATAAACAACAATTACATCTGATATCACCTTTTCTTGGTTGAACCTGAATTTTATCCAGACAATAAAGCCTGCTTTTCAGAGTGCGTTCCAAGCCCCAGTTGGCATACAGCATATTTTCAAATTAATTTTTTAAAAAATTCAAGAAGTCCACAGAAATTTTTCCAGTCCTTCTTGTCAGGTGGTATAAATATCCTATTGAATGAACCATGTTTGTATGGAAATAACCTGATTTGGATACAGAAGAAACAGGACTGAAGTAGTTGAGCAACAGGTTTGCTTGGTTTTAAAGGTTACATTGCACAACCTGGGAAAGGTATCCCATGATATAAAAGACTGTTCTAACTCACCCTGGAAATCTAGCCAGACCAACCAGGGGCTTACAAAAGCCCCTCAGTCCCCACAACACTGACCTCATGACACATGGCCTCTTGGATCCTGTGGCCACTCTCAACTGGAGAATATATGAAATAAATTGGCACTTGCTTTTTGCTAGTTTTCTAAAGAATATCTGTTTTTTAAAGAAAAATAGAATCTAAAATTATATCCTAAAATGAATGCATGCACACAAAGTTGAGAATACAGAAGTGATGCTAATCCAAATAACAGTACAATTTTTGTGTTGTTTGAAAACTGCATAATTTCACTGTCACACACAAAGAATTTCTCATTCCTAATAGAGGAGGAAACAATCAAACATTCAAGACTCTCTTTTACCTTTTGAAATACCAAATACTAAAAAGTAAGATTTAATTTGTTTCCAGATTTCAGAGAACGTTATATGAGAGACATCTTAGATTCTCAAAGATAACAAATCTAAAATATTTAAAATGATTCTTTAAAACATATATATTAATGATCTTCCCTGAAAATCAGTGGCTACATTGAGATTTATTTTTCCCAAAAGAAGTTTATTTTTTTGCTAGGTCCAACTTTTACATATTCATATGTAAAAAGGTAAAAATACATTAAAAAACTTCAAAATTGTTCATTGTAACTGCTGCTTCCTACTTAATCATCGATTTGGTCACATTAATAATGCAGCTTCTACTTGCAGATCTATCTATGTCATTATGCTAGCCTGGAGGAACCACATATTAAAAAGGATGAGAGAGAATTCATCACTCTCATTACTTCTTTTAAGCACATTCATGAGAATAATGCATCAATTATGACAAGTTGACAGGTTGCTAAGGAAGGACTTATACCTGTGATTTGGACTTGTAAGCCTTTTCTAAATAACTTCTATTTAAAAAGTTAACTAGTTGCATCAAGAAATCAATTACTTTCTATAAAACAAGATATGTAATTTTTGAACTTTTTCGTATTAAGTAATTTACAAAACTTACATAAGAACTGTAAAAATAGGACATACAATTCCTGATATTCTTCATCCAGTTTCACCAGCTTTACCAGTCTGTCACACTTGCTTTAGCATTTGCTTTCTCTCTTTCTCTGCCCATCTATCTGTGTATGTATTTATAGTTATTATTTTACATGATCATGGGTTTCAAGATTAATACAATATTACATTATTATCTAATATACTGCCCATAGTCAAACTTCACCAATAATGATATTTATGGCAACCTTTCTCCTAATTCAGAATCCAATCAAGGATTACTCACTGCACTTAGTTGTTATTGCTTTCAATCTCCATTAATCTGGAAAGTTGCCCAGCCTTCTTCGTAAATGTTTTTTAAAAATATAGTCTATTTCTTCTTACAGAATATCCTTCAATTTGGATTTCTTTGAAGTTTCCTCATTATGAGATCAAAGGATGAATATGGGCAAGAATGTGTAGTAAGTGATGCTGTGTCTCTGGTGCATTGCATTAGGGACACACAATGGGAAGTTTTCCTCATTAGTGATTTTAACTTGATTACTTGCTTACAGTGATACCCATTAGCAAAACAATATGAATTCTGGTTGCAAATAGGAAATAATTATATTAAATTTTAGAGTTATTTTGTATGGTTTGGTTTTGAATACTAAAATTTCACATTTAATGGCACAATACCAAGCACACAAAAATAAGAAAATATACAAGACTTGTTAAATGAAATGCGAGGAATCCAAACAAGAAATATTACTTATTATATCAATGACTAATAGGACTACATGGCTTAATAAAAATAGCTTTGATATATTTTATGTACACTACCTGAAATACACTTTAGCATGTATAATTTCTAAACTTTATTACAGACCTGAACATTTTTAATTTTGACTCCATTCTGCCTATGAGGCAAGAGAATTCAGTGGTTCTTTTGGAATTAACAAGTTGGGGTCACGAAGAGTCGGACACAACTGAGCGACTGAACTGAACTGAACTGAAATAGAAAAAACAAGATTTGAATTAAAATCAACTTGGATCTCAAAGTCCTGCTTACTCTTGCATTTCATATTGCAGTTCTGCTAAATGAAAAATCTAAGTTTCTATATGTTAGCCACAATCAAATATAAATGTTATTGATTTTTCTCCATATAAAAAAGTAGATTAACTTTTGAAGAGAATTTTAAATGCCAATGGTAAGTTTTTAAAATTATCTTAAAAGTATATCTTAAAACAAGCATTGAGAATAATGGAAATCTGGTGTGCCAGTTTTAAGCAAGTCTTGCTGTATATATTGAACTGTTATTTACTTCAGTTCAGTTCAGTCGCTCAGTCGTGTCTGACTCTTTGCGACCCCATGAATCACAGCATGCCAGGCCTCCCTGTCCATCACCAACTCCTGGAGTTCACTCAAACTCATGTCCATCGAGTCGGTGATACCATCCAGCCATCTCATTCTCTGTCTTTCCCGTCTCCTCCTGCGCCCAATCCCTCCCAGCATCAGAGTCTTATTTACTTACTGCTTTTATTTGCCATGTGTCTCTCTCTTGATCACATACTTTACCCCTGTTCCCACATCTTTGCATTTAGTCACATTATTCATCTGTATCTTTCTTTCTGTATATTTGACTCTCTAGATTTCTCTGACATTATGGCCTCTTTCCCTTTTCGAAAAACTTTTTTATCTTCATCTTTTCAGTGTTTCTTTATTTCCATTGCATTATCACAGCTAACAGGGACCTGGGCACTGAAGATCATCTCAAGGGATCCATCCTAAACCCTATGCCATAAGCATTTTCATTAGCAATTTTAATGATGATGGCTAAGAGTAATTTTAAACTAAAAGAGGTGGCTGTCATCAAGGAAATCTGCATTAAAACTAAAATTTCTAACAAGACAGAAAAATGGATAAATAAGAATAGGAGATGCTTAGTGGGATACCACTAATGTGATCTCACAAGAGACTGAGCCAGACCTGCCTCTCTGTTTGAGGGTCTCCTGAGGAGGCGTGGGTCAGCAGTGGTCTGCCACGTAGACAGGGGTACAGGCAGCAGCAGTCCCAGGAGGTGCGTATTGGCATAAATCTTCTTGGAGGTCACCATTACCCTACCACAGGGCCTGCAGACTCGAGGACTGGGTCGTCTCAGGCCAAATGACTAACAGACAGCACAGTTCGACTCGTCAGCAGACAACTGGATTAAAGATTTACTGAGCATGGCTCTGGCCACCAAAGCAAGACCCAGTTTTCCCCACAGTCAGTCCTTCCCATTAGGAAGCTTGCACAAGCCTCTTATCCCCATCCATCAGAGGGCAGAGAGAAGAAGCAAGAAGTACAATCCCACAGCATCCAGAACGAAAACCACACTTGCAGGAAGCTAACCAAAATGATCACATGGATAATAGCCTTGTGTAACTCAATGAAGCTATGAGCTATGTTGTGTAGGGCCACCCAAGATGGACAGGTCATGGTGGAGAATTCTGACAAAACGTGGTTTACTAGAGAAGGGAATGGCAAACCACTCCTGTATTCTTGCTTTGAGAACCCCATGAAGAGTATGAAAAAGCAAAAAAGACATGACACTGATAGAAGTGCCTCCTAGGTCAGTAGGTGTCCAATATGCTGCTGGGGAAGAATGGAGAAATAGCTCCAGAAAGAATGAAGAGGCTAGGCCAAAGCGTAAATGATGCTCGGTTGTGGATGTGTGTGGTGATGAAAGTAAAGTCTGATGCTATAAAGAACAACACTGCATAGGAACATGGAATGTTAGGTCCATGAATCTAAGAGAAATTGGACGTGGTCAAGGAGGAGATGGCAAGAGTGAACATCAACATTTTAGGAATCAGTGAACTAAAATGGACAGGAATGGGCAAATTAAATTCAGATTATCATTAAACCTACTACTGTGGGCAAGAATCCCTTAGAAGAAATAGAGTAGCCCTCATAGTCAACAAGAGTCCAAAATGTAGTAGTTGGGTATAATCTCAAAAAATGACAAAATGATCTCAGTTTGTTTCCAAGACAAACCATTCAACATCACAGTAATCCAAATCCATGCCCTAACCATTAATGCCAAAGAAGTTGAAGTTGAATGATTCTATGAAGACCTATAAGACCTTCTAGAACTAACACCAAAACAGATATTCTTTTCATCACAGGGGATTGGAATGCAAAAGT
Source organism: Moschus berezovskii (assembly GCF_049115385.1). Taxonomy (NCBI): domain Eukaryota; kingdom Metazoa; phylum Chordata; class Mammalia; order Artiodactyla; family Moschidae; genus Moschus; species Moschus berezovskii. The sequence goes on along the minus strand of NC_142462.1, from coordinate 51,532,981 downwards.
AGGAAGTCAAGAGATACCTGGAATAACATGCAAGTTTGACCTTGGAGTACGAAATGAAGCACAGCAAAAGCTAACAGAGTTTTGCCAAGAGAACACACTGGTCATAGTAAACACCCTGTTCCAACAACACAAGAGATGACAATTCTACACATGGACATCACCAGCTGGTCAATACCAAAATCAGACTGATTATGTTCTTTGCAGCCAAAGATGGAGAAGCTCAACGCAGTCAGCAAAAACAAGGTCTGGAGCTGACGGTGGCTCAGATCATGAACTCCTTATTGCAAAATTATGGCTTATACTGAAGAAAGTAGGGAAGACCACTAGACCTTTCAGATATGACCTAAATCAAATCCTTTAATGATTATACAGTAGTGAGTGAAGTGAAGTCGCTCAGTGAGGTCTGACTCTGCGACCCATGGAGTGTACCTTACCAGGCTCCTCCGTCCATGGGATTTTCCAGGCAAGAATACTGGAGTGAGCTGCCATTTCCTTCTCTAAGAGATCTTCCCGACCCAGGGTTTGAACCCGGATCTCCCTCACTGTAGGCAGATGCTTTATTGTCTGAGCCACCAGGAAGTCCCTATACAGCAGAGGTGACAAATAGATTCAAGCGATTGGATCTAGTAGGCAGAGTGCCTGAAGAACTTTGGATGGAGGTTCATAACACTGTACAGGACACGATGACCAAAACCATCCCAAAGAAAGAGAAATGCAAGAAGGCAAAGTGCCTGTCTGAGGAAGCCTTACAAATAGCTGAGAAAAGAAGAGAAAAGCAAAGGAGAAAGGGAAAGATATACCCAAGTAAATGCAGAGATCCAGAGAATAGCAAGGAGAGATAAGAAAGCTTTCTTAGTGAACAATGCAAAGAAATAAAGGAAAATAATAGTATGGGAAAGACTAGAGATCTCCTCAAGAAAACTGGAGATATCAAAGGAACATTTCATGCAAAGATGAGCACAATAAAGCACAGAAACAGCCAGGACCTAAAAGAAGCAGAAGAGATTAACAAGAAGTGGCAAGAAGACACAAAAGAACTATACCAAAAATGCCTTAATTACGTGGATAACCACGATGGTGTGGTCACTCACTTAGAGCCAGACATTCTGGAGTGTGTAGTCAAGTGGGCCTCAGGAAGAATTACTAAAGGACAAAGCTAGTGGAGGTGATGGAATTCCAGCTGAGCTATTTCAAAGCCTAAAAGATGGTGCTGTTAAAGTGCTGCACTCAATATGCCAGCAAATCTGGAAAATTCAGCAGTTGCCACAGGACTAGAAAAGATCAGTTGTCATCCCAACCTGAAAGAAAGGCAATGCCAAAGAATGTTCAAACTACCATACAAGTGAGCTCATTTCACATACTAGTAAGGTGATGCTCAAAATCTTTCAAGCTAGGCTTCAGCAGTATGTGAACCGAGAACATCCAGATGTACAAGCTGAGTTTAAAAAAGGCAAGGGTACCAGAGGATAGATTGCTAACATCTGCTGGATCATAGAAAAAGGAAGAGAATTCCAGAAAAACATCTACTTCTGGTTCACTGACAACACTAAAGCCTTTGACTGTGTGTATCACAACACACTTTGGAAAATTCTTCAAAGAGATGGGAATACCAGATCACCTTACTTGTCTCCTGAGAAACGGGTATGCAGATCAAGAAGCAGCAGTTAGAACCAGACGTGAAACAATGGACGGAATCAAAACTGGAAAAAAGTATGTCAGGGCTGTATATTGTCACCCTGCTTATTTTACTTATTTGAAGAGTACATCTTGTGAAATGCCAGGCTGGATGACTCACAAGCTGGAATCAAGATTGCCAGAAGAAACGTCAATAAGCTCAGATATGCAGATGATACCACCTTTATGGCAGAAAGTGAAGAAGAACTAAAGAGCCTCCTGATGAGGGTGAAAGAGGAGAGTGAAAAAGCTGGCTTAAAACTCAACATTTAAAAAACTAACAGCATGGCATTCGTTCCCATCACTTACTGGCAAATAGATGGTGAAAAAGTAGAAACAGTGACAGATTTCATTTTCTTGGGCTCCAGAATCACTGCAAATGGTGACTGCAGCCACAAAATTAAAGGACACTTGCTCCTTGGAAGGAAAGTTATGACAAATCTAGACAGCATATTAAAAAGCAGAGACATTACTTTGCTGACAAAGGTCCATAGAGTCAAAGCTATGATTTTTTCCAGGAGTCATGTACAGATGTGAGAGGTGGCCCATAAGGAAGGTTGAGCACTGAAGAATTGATGCTTTTGAATTGTGGTCTTGGAGGCCTCTTGAGAGGCCCTTGGACTGCAAGGAGATTAAACCAGTCAATCTTAAGGAAATCAACCCTGAATATTCATTGGAAGGACTGATGCTGACACTGAAGCTCCAATACTTTGGCCACCTGATGCAAGCAGCCAACTCACTGGAAAAGACCCTGATGCTGGGAAGGATTGAGGGCAGGAGGAGAAGAGAGCGGCAGAGGGAGAATGGTTGGATGGCATTACCGAATCAATATACATGAGTTTGAGCAAAATCTGGCAGATAGTGAAGGACAGGGAAGTCTGGCGTGCTGCCGTCCATGCAGTCGCAAAAAATCAGGCACAACTTAGTGACTGAACAACACAGTAGTGTAATTACTTTAGGAAAGAAAAACAATCTGTTCAAGTATAAAGTGGCACAGGATGGGGTTTATAAAAGTATACAAGGAGAGAATAGAAAAAAATAGAGGATTAGGGTGATTTTCATTGTAAATACAAGTCAAGAAAGTAACACATTTGAAACTGTGTCTAACATTGTTATGTATGAGCAATACTATTAATACTATATTAACTATTAATACTATATTATATATAATAATATATATATTAATACTATTAATACTATATTAACCACATAGCTACCTTTCCTTTGTTCCCAGGATGGGTTAATTTTAAGTTACAGCAATGTTTCTATTTTGGCTGTTTACATTTTTAAAAGTGTGCATCTTACAGGAATATGGGAAAAATAAATGCTTATAGATATATTACAAATTACTTAGATTCCAGGGAAAAGCAACTTAAAGCTTTAAAGGACATATAATGAGACCTATAAGGACAAATTTAAGAAAATGAACTTATTAACCTACTGTCTATTTCAGAACTGTTAATATGGACTGTATTAAAGCAGAAAACTTTTCAGATAAGGGCATGGAAATATTATTTATAGAACCAAATACATGTTTGGACTACAGGATCTAATAATAATCGGTATTACTTTGGGGGATGAATACAACTGGCTAAACACTTCATTATTATTTCTACACTTTGCATAGGCCTGAAAGGAAGTAACATTAGATTCAAGTTCTAATAATTAATAGTAATAAGCATTTTATTCCTTAGTCAATAGGTGCTTACTTTAAAAAGCAAATGACTGCTGAAGAAAACAGTCTTTTCCTTCAATCTTACCAAATGAAAAACATTTCATCAGATAATTATTTTGTTGCACTCAGTATCTAACAAGTAGCTGTTTTTATGGGGGAAAGGAAGGAGAATATACAATAATTTCGGGGTACTGAGATTTACCAGGGTGACTAGTTTGGGCTGAGCATTAGAGTAGTATTATTGTGACTTAAAGGATATGATGGGCACATTACAATTTGTTTTGCATCTCACATGGCAACAACCACTGCACTGAGCATCATCTGCCTGCATTTGGGAAGGTTCCCTGGGAAGGGAATTTCTGTCCAGCTTGTCCCAAACAGTATAGCAAGCAGAGCCAGAGAAAACGCAGGAGTCATGCATAGTAGATGTAAAGATGAATGCCCTAATTATAAGGATGAATAAGCACTGGAACCAGCTACTCAGAGAGAGAGAGCTTGCATTCTCCAAGTTCTCTTACAGGTAGAACCTCTGTGGACCACATACCCCTAACTGGACATGACCAGACACACTGAGGAAGGACAAGCATTGCTCTGAATAAGAGGCAAAGGAGTAGTTGTTTTTTTAAAAAATTAAATGTTGGCGTAGGAAATGGCAACCCACTCCAGTATTGTTGCCTGGAAAAGTCTATGGACAGAGGAGAGGAGCTTGGCTGGCTACAGCCCATGGGGTTGCAAAGAGTTGACACAACTGAGCAGCTGAGCACAAACAAGGGCACACCTTAATCCAGACTGATCTCATCTCAAAATGCACAATCACATGTACAAAGATTGTTTTCGCAAATAAGGTCCTCTTTGTAGGTTCTGGGGGTTACAACTTGGGCATACCTTTGGGGCCGCTATTAAACCTGCTGCAGTCTGGTAAGAAAAAAAAAATTAAATGTGATGAGTAAAGCAGTTATTTCTACCCAAAGCAAAAATAGACAGTTACCACATTACAAAAACATTTTATCTGGAGAACCTCAGAGTTCAGGTTTTCAGAATAACTAATTTTTTAAACTAGGCCACCTCTCCTAATTTTCAGAAATACTTCTAATTAGAAACGAGTGGCTATGCTGTGCATGTCCTCAGTTGTGTCCAATTCTTTGTGACTCCATGGACTGTAACCCATCAGGTTCCTCTGTCCATAGGATTTCCCAGGCAAGAATACTGGAATAGGTTGCTATTTCCTCCTCCAGGAGATCTTCCTGATCCAGGAATCAAACCTGTGTCTCCTGTATCTTTTGCATTGACAGGCAGATTCTTTGAGCCACCAGGGAAGCCAGGAATTGGTAAAGGGCAGGCTAATTGATCTGGGTGAACTTCAGACGTGAAAATATGCTCTTATGATTTCTCTAAATTCCTATGTTGTCCTAAACCAGCTTATAAGCATTTGACAGGAAAATAGTGGGAGAAGTGGGAGAAGGTCTGGGTGGGGACCTCAGGAAAGTTCAGGCACCTAGATTTTATTTATTCAGTTCACTCTGCTTGTCTTACTGCCAACAACACCTTTCTCCTCACAAAAGAAGTTAATAATTATTACCACATTGTCCTCTTATTTACTTACTAAAATATGAATGACTTCCCTGGTGGCTCAGTAGAAAAGAATCCTCTTGCCAGTTCAGGAGACGCAGGTTCAGACCCCATGTCAGGAAGATCCCCTGGAGAGGGAAACGGCAACCCACTCCAGTAGTCTGGCCTGGAAAATCCCATGGAGAGAGAAGCCAGCTGGGCGACAGTCCAGGAGCTTGAAAAAGAGCTGGACACGACTTAATAACGAAAACAACAACAATAAATTATGTACTAAGCAAAGAATTAAATTGATCCAATAATTTCACGCTTCCCTGATAGCTCAGTTGGTAAAGAATCCACCTGCAATGCAGGAGATCCTGGTTCAATTCCTGGGTCAGGAAGACCTGCTGGAGAAGGGATAGGCTATCCATTCCAGTATTCTGGCTTGGGGAATTCCATGGACTGTGGTTCACAAAGAGTTGGACACAACTGAGCGACTTTCACTGTCACTTTCAATAATTTCACACCTTATTTCCATCTGAAAGACCATAAATGTTACTGTATCTCTCTTTCCTTGTATGTAAAATGGGTGTGCTAAAGGACAATGAAATAACTAGATGATCTATGAAGTCTCTTTCCATTTTAAAAGTATCTGTTTCTATGGTCTCTCTAGGCTGATACTGCTGCTTGTGTACTATGGAGTCAGACCCCAGCTCTGCCCTCTGCTCAGTGTGGGACTTTGGGCAGGTTACCTAACCACCTGTGGAACCAGCTTCCTTGTGTTACTGCCATCATTACAATCCTCACTCGGTACACTTTTTTGGTCAAATTACTTAACCCATGTACAAGATGCTATGGACAGGAGTTGAAGACATATAATACCTGTAAAAGAAACGCAACATAAAACCTCACAATGTTTCTCATAGGAGAGCCTTAATAAAGTTATTCCCATCCTTTCTGCTACCTTTGGAGAGTTTCCTTACCCATTTCAAAATAATGTCAAACACAATTTCCCTTGGGAAAACTGGGCAGAGGGTGAGAAAACTATTAGGTTTTATGTTTTGGAGTTTGATATAGGGTTGTATCACCACATTTTCTCTTTCATCTTTTATCACTCATTAGATCAAAATCACCTGACATGTACATTAGCTATCTGTGTTCTCAAAGTCAAGGCTCAAAATAAATGCATATGAACATGACCTGAAACACTTATTTAACAGAAATACAAATGACTAGGTCAAAGAGACAGATAAAATTTATGAGAATCTCAAATTTTTCTGGATTTTTAAAAATCCTTTGCTCATTATTTGAACTATTTGTTTTATTAACAATTTAAAATATCCTGTCCAAATTAGACCCATGAACTATTTTATTGATTTTTTTCTTTTTAATTGTAAATCCTCACCTCAGCATAGGTGAAAATCCTTAGAACAAGTGGATATATAAATCATATATAGATACTTAAGGATCATCTAAAGATCTTCATGATCTTCATGAACATTTTTAGGTCACATGCAGAACAAGTATATACATTGTGACATCAATAAACACTTAGAATTAATGAAAACAAAAAGATCTCAGGAGGTCTGTTTTACAATATGTTGTCCTCAATATTTCTTTCATTTTTTGCTAAGTGGACACTTTAAAGGGCAAAGCAGTTATTTAATCTACCCTCATTCATGTTACCATCACCCCTAAATTACAAAATTAATGTACATTTCTTCAACTTTCATAGAAATCTATTGAACATTGTATCTCTGGACTTCTACAAAAAGCCTTTGTTGAAATGACCATGAAATGAATACTATGGCATCTTTCATTAAATTGCAATTTGGTGACATTTTTGTTTGTACAGTATCCTTCATAATAAGATCTGTGAGGTAAATTTCATTTGAGTCCAATGTTAAGCAATACTTGTTTCTTCTGAGCAACTGATATATTTCAATTTAGTGGTTAGTAAGACTATGCAACTTACATTTCCCCTTTTACCAAGAAATCATGAGTTCAGTTTTCTACTCAGTTTTAACATCTAGTCATTTTTAAGGTTTCAGGTAAATTATTCATCATTTCTACCCATTGTTTCCACTCCCACAAACTTATTCATAAACTAGCTTTTGTTTTTTCTCATTTTTAAGTGCCTCTGTACTTTCAGTTCAGTTCAGTTCAGTTCAGTCGCTCAGTCGTGTCCGACTCTCCGCGACCCCATGAATCACAGCACGCCAGGCCTCCCTGTCCATCACCAACTCCCGGAGTTCACTCAAACTCATGTCCACAGAGTCGGTGATGCCATCCAGCCATCTCATTCTCCGTCGTCCCCTTCTCCTCCCGCCCCCAACCTTTCCCAGCATCAGAGTCTTTTCCAGTGAGTCAACTCGTCTCATGAGGTGGCCAAAGTATTGGAGTTTCAGCTTTAGCATCAGTCCCTCCAATGAACATCCAGGATTGATCTCCTTTAGAATTTACTATATGCTAATTCAAATTCAAATATTTTTTAAAGAGTACAGATAAAAAACTTTACATTGTCAAACTTAATACAACATTTTTTCTTAATTTAAACCATTAGTGTAATTAAAGCTAATGTATTTGAGTATATAATACGAAAAATTAAATTTATCTCTTTCTAAACAATACTCGATCACAAGAGGCAAATGCTACGAATATGTGTTTATTTAGACATAATCTATTAACATACTGTAGTGGCAAGTATATGTGGTTGTTATCTCTACTATGTCAAACTGCTCCAAATAGAAATATGTACACTATTCGTATGGGCTTCCCAAGTGGCTCAGCAGTAAAGAATCCACCTATTCTTTAAATGCAGGAGATGCAGTTTCAACCCCTGGGTCGGGAAGATGCCTTGGAGGAAATGGCAACCTACTCTAGTATTCTCGCCTGAGAAATCCAGTGGACAAAAAGCCTGGTGGGCTATGGGGTCATGGGGTGGCAAAAGAACTGGGCGTGATTTAGCAACTAAACAACAACACTATTGGTGCAATGCTATCCACTCCTAATACTCTGAAAAATTCCTTTAATTCTATAAACCATAGGGTTTTATACTTAAATTTAAAGAATCTCAATTTTTCTCTGGATTTAAAGTCAGAAAAGAAACAAGTCTGACATATTTCTGGGTGTGGTTTCTAAAGTTTTTATCCCCTTTGATTAGTTTAATATTTGAGGTCATCTGGAAATATGAATCTTGTCAGTCCAGGAGTTATGGAAATCTTGTACTTGTCCTTGAGAAGACCCCAATGAAGATCACTGTGGTAGAGTATTTATCCTCTGTGAATTAGCCTTATTCATGCAACAGAAGGGCTTAGCTGTGGAAGCCACTATGAAACAACTGGGACACCCACATATCCAATCAATTCAATATTACTCTTTGGTTCTAATAAAATTAGGGGTAAAACCTTCTTTTAGTCACCATCATCTATGAACTCTGAATTGGCTATGTATGAGGAGAACATCAAGCACAAATACAAGAATAGAAATGAGAAGGAAGTACCCTCCAGGTGCTGCTACCATATCAGTTTCAGCCTCTGTGCAATAAGTCAGGCCTCTCCTGGGTTGGTTCCAAGTATACCATGGAAAAAAGCCAGCTCTAAAATTAATATTCTGCTGATAATTTGATCATCGTGTAAAAATCAAGAAGGGATGAAATTACCTTCTCCTCCTTTTTGGCCTTTTATTCAGGAACACATGTCATTTAAGCAACTCCATTCTTGCAAAAGGAAGTCAATCATACCTCCGACCTGTAGAACTAGAACAAATACATATGTTGAGAGAAGTGTGTTCATGGGAGATTATCTGAAGGATATGAAGTCAATCCACTCCTCTAGATAAGCAGTCACACACTAGATTGATTTAACCCACAGGAATATTTTGTTTGGCCCACAGTGTGTTTTTTTTAATTTGAGCCAACACTGAAAAATAGTGAGATTTCAAATATAGAAGGTGGCAACAGTGTCCTTAGTGTCCCCACATGGCAATATCTATTGGGATTGAGAAATGGCAGCTGCTCCCCATAGCTGGGGCAGAGGCTCTCCAGGTGATCATAGTCCATAAAAATCTGTGTTTGCCATGATCTACAGAGAGTCTAAAATCAGACAGGCCAGCAGAGAACTGAATGCCAGGAATGCATCGCTATTGCAATTGTAGTGTCAGTATTGCTTTTGCTTAATTCCACCTTGCTGGCTGTCATCAGCACCCAGCATGTGATCTGACTGTAGACTCACTTCACTGGAATCTGGCCCTTCTCTCTCTTTTTTTTAATAGTACCTGGAATCTGGCTCTTTCTTTCACGACGTTAATAAAAATAAATCCTTTACTCTCCCACACAGATATCAAATTATTTATAAGCACTTTTCCTATCCCATCAGAAGAGTAAGATCTCAATTATGGTACTTCCTTTCTTTTCATCATCTCATCACACCCCAGCACAGAAAATACACTTGCCTACTACTGTAGACTGTGGTGATTATCCCCAAGAAGATTATGTATCCCCACCCACAGATGTCAGGTTTAGCCAATGGAATGTGAACAGATATGATATACATAATATCTGAGCAGAAGCTTTAAAAGACAGAGAGTTTCCACCAGCCAATTTTACCTGCCATTCCAAAAAGCAATGCTCCTTCAGCCTAGGTCCTGAAATGAGGACACACGTTACACCTGCTTGAAGGCTGATAGAGCTGCAAGTAATTCACATCCTACATGTAATATGAGCAAGCTACTAAGATTAAGTTCATCTTCACATGGCATTCAAACTCTGAATAATGTCACTCCATTCTTATTTCTAAGTATTCACAGAAGAAAATTAGCTGCTAATGAGGAACTATGAAAGAAAGAAGAATCTCTATTTTCTAAGGTCTTACAATCTGTAATATTAAAAAAAAAAAGTGGCATTTGGAGATATTTGACTTTTGCCTTCAGAGAGACTACCACAAGTCAGTTCTTCTGGTTCCATCAGTGACAGAAAGATCTTGCTTAGAAACACAAAAGGCAAACAGACATAGGAATAAGGATAGTGTTACAGAAACTATCCTCAAGAAAAATCCTTGTTTTTGTCAGAAAATGAATTTTTCTGAAGCCCTTGACTGTGTCAGGTACTATGGAGGGTTCCTAAATGGGCCAGGAGAGGTATCCCTAACAACTGTTGCCAGTAAGCAAGAACAGGAAAACAAAGGTTTCTTGAAATGCTGTTTAAAGCAAACTGGCTAATAATTTCACCTCCCATTTACTAATAACTCCCAGGTCTTTATTTTCCAGTTCAGACTTTTCACTTGTGTTCCAGACCTGCATTTGTAGCTTGCTGTTAATTGATGCACATGTTCAAAATCTCATTAGTCTTTTCCATATCATCTCCCTAATCTGCTTCTCTTCCTCTACTTTCTATCTTAGTGAATAGCATTGTACTTCTAATCATTAAAAAAAAAAAAAAAAATAGGCATCATCTTAGGACAGAGGCTGCAACCTAGCTGCTTATTTACTAAAGTTGTTTATTTTGGTTCAGACAGAACTTAAAAAAAAAAAACCAACTTTGAGCCAACATTTAAGATTTGGGAGATGTCACAGAAAAATGAAGATTTAGGATTCTCTTTAAAAATCAGAAGATGCAACATCAGGCTCCACTTACACAGAACAATGGGCTAAAACTGAAGAGTAGACGTCCCCTTTAGACTCAGGTAAGCTCTCATTTCCGCTAGTATTCACAACAGCCACAATGGGTGCTGAGGTTGCTTTGATTCATTTTTGTCAACTGTTTGGCTCTTGAGGCATCTGAGATTATGACTTGTGCTAAATCCTTTCTCCCCTCCATACCTCCACCAAAACCATCAGCCAGTCCTACAGATTCTAGCATTTCTCCAATCCATTTCCCTCTTCTTCATCTCAATTGCTACATTCTTACTGTGGGATCTCAAACAGTGCTCATCTGGACTGCTGTTAACAGTTGAGATACCTCCGGTTCCATCTAATTATTTCCCAAACTCCAGTGAAGTAAAGTGATGATGATCCTCCTGAAGGACTTCACTGGTTCTCCATGGCCCACAGGATAAAATTCAAATTCCTCTAGTACATGGTACCAGGAAATTCATTCCTGATCTCTACCCACCACTCCATCTTAACTCGTTTCGTTCCCACAGTAGTCTATACTCCAATACTTTCAAACAGTTCTGCTAACCAGGTGGATTATTTCCATCTTCTAGATCCTGCTGCTCTTTATGCCTATAATATCTTCATCTCATCAGTCAACCCACACAACCACATTCGTAACTCCAGAGATTCCGTTCAACCATTAACTTCTTTTTGAAGACTTTTCAATCTAATTCTCAATTCTGCAGACAGATATGACCATTGCAGGCCCACATCTATTCCTTTCTGTCTCCTGTAAGACTGCTATATTGATGACCACGACATTTTATTGTGTCTATACTTGCGTCAATACTTGCTTGTATTAGACTGGGAGTCTGCCTCATTTGCCCTTATTTTTCCAGACCCATGCTTGCTGCATACAGCTGCTTAATAAATACTGGCCTGGATGAATAAACAAATGATTATGTCACGATTATCTATAGGTAGGCTGTTTTCTTAAACAGGTTGATCATCCACCTACAATTCTCTTTAAACCACTGATTTGCTTTTATCTGGAGATTATTCAAGGGTTAAAAATTTTAGCTCAGTTCAAGAAAATTAATTCAATTTCTAAAATAGTAAGAGCTCAAATCAATGAGGTATATTTGTATTAACAATATTTCCTCAGTATTATTCTTAAGAAAAATACCATAGATTGCCTCTGACACCTGGAGGCAAATGATTGGTAAGTAATTTATGATTCAGATTAATTATACCATATGTAGGACACACATCAATGTGCCTTATGGGTATAGTTTATAAATAACACTAGGTTATAGCTATCAATCTTCTTAATGAGGAAAAAATACAATAGGACCTTTAGAGAACGAATTATGAATCAATCAACTTTTACAACATAAAGAGAATGCAAATGGCACATCTCCAGGTAATATACTTTGCATTACTCTCTAGAAAGTCATAGTAATATGAAACTAAAGGTATTTAAGGCTCCAAATTTTTAGATAAAATCAATCACACAAAAACACCTCTCTTGAAATTCTAAAGACAGTATTCATTCAATAAATATTTATTGAGTACCTACTGTGAACTGGGCACTGTTCTAAACTTTAGAGATACTGCTGCCTTTATAAATAAGACTAAAGGTTGGGGAAGCCAGTACAATACACCAGGTTGGAAGATAAAGGGAGCCCAGGGCTGACTTTGTAGCATATCAAAAACAAATTTCAATTGGCTGGGGAACTGGATGATTTTTTTTCCCCCCACTTTGCACCAATCCACATTTTGCAGCTGTCCTCATGAAATTTGGATTTTAGAGTGTGTTTTGAGGGGCGGGGGTGAGGGGGAGGGCATAGCACTGGTCAACAGTTAACCAAAAAAAAAAAAAAAGAACAAAATACAAAGTTTGTCTAGAGAGTAATAAGTCTGTAAGAGAAATAAATCTGGGAAGAGTCATGAGGAGTGCTGAGTGGTAGAGATGCAATTGAAAATATGGCAGCCAAGGAAAGCCTCACTGAGAAAGTGGCATTTAAGTAAAGAGCTGAAGAAAGGGAGGGAGAAGGCCATATGGATATGTGGTAGCAAGGCATTCCAGCAGAGGAAGCAACAGCAAATGAGGACACAGCTCCACACATGCCTGGAAATTTCATGGAACAGCAAGGAAGTCAGTGGCCAGTGTAGCTAGAGCAAAGGGGCAGGGAGGAATAGTAAATAGCAAATTCAAAGAAAGAGGTATTCTAGGGGAGGAAAGAGGCAGGATATATAGGACAGTCCTCTAATCTGAAGGTCCAGTGCTTTCTTTTTATAACAAATGTTTTATATTCTTTCCTTATATCCTGAAATTAACCTCACTGGTGATACAAATTATCTACACACCTAACTTCAAAAGAACTAATACAATACTGAACCTGTAATACAAATGAGAAATAAATGGAAGCAAGTTATAACAAAATTAATCTATTTCAACAGGTAAATGTTTAGACATAAACACTGTAAAAGATAAAAATGTCACCTTTCTAACCACTGTAAATGTGACAGCTACAAAGGCAGAATGATAAAGGTGTGTTTTCTTTAAACCTCAAAATTCACCGTGGTGATGCTGATTCAATCTTTAAAATGCCTTTCTAAATGACACACCTCTGGTAAAATTCTGAACACTCTAGAGTGTCATCTTCCCTCAAATTATATGATGGTTGCATTTCTGGAAAATCATATGTACTTTAAAACTATGCAAAAACATTTTGTATGTTTATATAAATGGAGTTAGATCTAGGTTCAGATCATTATAAACAAGTTTTTCACCTTCAAGAATGTCAAAGGACATCCAAAAGTCATGCAGAAAACACACAAGGGGACTTCTGTGATGATGAGAATGTTTTATACTTTGATTGTTGTGGTGGTTACAAGAGTGTATACATATGTCAAAACTGATCAAACTGCACAGTTAAAATGGCCCATCTTATTTTATATAAGTTTTACCTCTAAAATTGATTTAAAAATCATACAGTATGAGAAATGATTGTTTAAAGGAAGCTGTAGGATGGACTAGCAGGCCCAAACACACTAAATGCCACTCAATCAAGGTACATCCCAAAAGGTTTGCACAAATTTCCAAAACACACCCTAGTGAGCAATACCACATACACCGAGAATATAGCATGCTGTCTCTTAGTGGGATAGGAAGTAACTAGGAGGTTTTGAGCTGAGCAGTGATGGAATCTGACATATTTTATAAAGGACTGTTCTGACCTTTGAGGCAGACAGGCAGATGCAGAAAGACCAGTTAGAAGACTATCATAAAAGGCAGGCAAGAGAGGATAGTAGCTTAGCAAAGTGGTAAATCATTAGATGTATCAGAAAAAACCTTCACAAGTTTCCAACAGGCCCCCAGAGGTAATGCAGGAAATAGAAAGAGCTCAAAAAATTTTCCTTAGATTAAAAGAAGTAAAGGGTAGTAATTTTCAACATTCTTAACCATACTCATATAACACTCCACATTTCATTATGCAATGTAATTAAAAAAAAATTTTGTGCCTCCAGATTTATCATTTTATATCTAAATGTAATGAAACAGGTTTTTGATGAAATGAGATTTAACAAAAAAAATTTTTTTAACTTTACCATAAAAAAAGTATATTTCTTGCTTAAGTGAAATACTTTACCTTGGCTATTTCTATGATAATTTAGGTCTTGCAATACCATTAAGCTTAGTGAAATCTGAGAGTTTTTCTAAGTACAGAACTTTAGAAGGTTATGCTGGATTTGTTACAAGATTCAGTTCAGTTCAGTTCAGTCGCTCAGTCGTGTCTGACTCCTTGCGACCCCATGAATCACAGCACCCCAGGCCTCCCTGTCCATCACCAACTCCCGGAGCCCACTCAAACTCATGTCCACAGAGTCGGTGATGCCATCCAGCCATCTCATTCTCTGTCGTCCCCATCTCTGCCAGCCCCCAATCCCTCCCAGCATCAGAGTCTTTTCCAGTGAGTCAACTCGTCTCATGAAGTGGCCAAAGTATTGGAGTTTCAGCTTTAGCATCAGTCCTTCCAATGAACACCCAGGATTGATCTCCTCTAGAATGGACTGGTTGGATCTCCTTGCAGTCCAAGGGACTCTCAAGATTAGAACCTACTAAATCAAGGTCCGTCTAGTCAAGGCTATAGTTTTTCCCGTGGTCATGTATGGATGTGAGAGTTGAACTGTGAAGAAAGCTGATCGCCGAAGAATTGATGCTTTTGAACTGTGGTGTTGGAGAAGACTCTTGAGAGTCCCTTATACTGCAAGGAGATCCAACCAGTCCATTCTAAAGGAAATCAGTCCTGGGTGTTCATTGGAAGGACGGATGCTGAAGCTGAAACTGCAATACTTTGGCAACCTCATGCGACGAGTTGACTCACTGGAAAAGACTCTGATGCTGGGAAAGTTTGGGGGCGGGAGGAGAAGGGGACGACGGAGAATGAGATGGCTGGATGGCATCACCGACTCTGTGGACATGGGTTTGGGTGTACTCTGGGAGTTGGTGATGGACAGGGAGGCCTGGCGTGCTGTGGTTCATGGGTCGCGGAGAGTCGGACGCGACTGAGCGACTGAACTGAACTGAACTGAAATCAAATTATACAAGCTTTGAGATCACAGATAATTTCTTATTTGTCTTGTTCTGTTAAAATTGGGGGACAGTTAATTAAGGGTTCCAGTTAGCTGACTCCATGTACACTAAAGTTTTATATTTAATATTTAAACATTTCCTTTAAAAATATCAGAAAGGCATTTTTGACTGAAATGATTTCTGAGGTTTGCTTCAAAATAATTCATTGGAGAGAGAGAATGGAAGGGAAGTAGATGAGATGAGACTGGCCACAGGCTGATAACTGCCAAAGCTGACAGATAAGTAACAGTGATTCATCTCACTGTTGTCTTTATTTTTTAATAAATTTAAAATTTTCCATAATGAAAAGTTAAAAAAAAATCAGGGTCTGATAATTTAGTCAATATTTGTTGAATAATCTCTATGTGTCAGACTTCTACTGGAGCTTGGGAGAAATTTATTAATTATGAGGATAAAGATCTCTATGTTAAAGAGCTCACATCCCAGAGATATAAACAAACAGTTACGAAACAATGTAAAGACTATTGTTTTAAATGTATAAAGTGCTATAGGAGCAAAGAAGGAGTCATTTACTGTTCCTGGTGAAATCATAGAATCTTCCCAGAGGACTGATGTTTAAATTCGGCCCTGAAGGTTACATACGCTTTATCTGGGACAAAAAAATAGAGGCACGAAGCCTCCACAGAGAAGGTAACATAACTCCAGAAAATGCTCACACTAAGGCATTAAGAGAAGAACAACAGACAGTGGGAGAAAAAAGTGTGTGAAGAGAGTAAACGATAGTTGTATTTTTATTGCTAGTACCTAAAACAGTGACTAACAATATATTAAGTATTCAAAATTATTTTACTGAATAAATTCATTGCTTGAAAAAGAGACAGGATGAAAATAGCAGAGAGCAGTGTTTTAAAATCCAAGGTAAAAGACAACCTACAGGATGGGAAATAATATCTGCAACTCATATATATCTGACAGGGGTCTAGTAACTATAAGACAGGAAGAACTATTATCACTCAACAGCAAAAAGACAAAGAATATAACTAAAAAGTGAGCAAAAGACATGAATAGACATGTTTTCAAAGAAGGTATACGAATAGTCAAAAAGCATAAGAAAAGATGCTCAACACTGATGATCTTTGGAAAATGCAAATCAAAACCACAAGGTACCACTTCAAATCCACTAAGATGGCTAGAAATTAGCAAAAGAAAAAAAATTTTTTAAGGAAAATAGCAAGTGTTGGCAAGGATATGGAGAAATTGGAACCCTTGTGCATTGCTGGTGAGAATATAAAATGGTGCAGTCACTGTAGAAAATAGGTTAGTGGTTCCTCTGAAAGTTTAACACAGAAGTACCATATGACCTAACAATATTGCTCTACATACATGTACACACATGTTCACAGCAGCACCACTCACAATGGCCAAAGGTAGAAACAGCCCAGTCCTTAGATGAATGAATAAAGAAAATGTGCTGTATCATATATGAATCAGTCACAAAGACAAATACTGTGTGATTCCACTGGTGTGTGTGTGTGTGGCTTCCAGAGAAGGGAATGGCAACCCACTCCAGTATTCTTGACTGAGGAATCCCATGGACAGAGGAGCTTGGCAGGGTTGCAAAGAGTCAGACACAACTGAGCAACTAACACTTTCACTTTTTCAGTCTTTTATGATCTATGCAAAGAAATAGAGGAAAACAATAGAATAGGAAAGACTAGAGATCTCTTCAAGAAAATTAGAGATACCAAGAGAATATTTCATGCAAAGATGGGCACAATAAAGGACAGAAATGGTATGGACCTAACAGAAGCAGAAGATATTAAGAAGAGGTGGCAAGAATACACAGAGGAACTACAAAAAAAGATCTTCAGGACCCAGATAATCACGATGGTGTGATCACTCACCTAGAGCCAGACAACCTGGAGTGCGAAGTCAAGTGGGCCTTAGTAAGCATCACTACACGCAAAACTAATGGAGGTGATGGAATTCCAGTTGAGCTATT
Source organism: Moschus berezovskii (assembly GCF_049115385.1). Classification (NCBI taxonomy): domain Eukaryota; kingdom Metazoa; phylum Chordata; class Mammalia; order Artiodactyla; family Moschidae; genus Moschus; species Moschus berezovskii. The sequence continues at coordinate 51,515,890 of NC_142462.1, read as the reverse complement.
TCAAGTTCTAAAAGATGATGCTGTGAAAGTGCTACATTCAATATGCCAGCAAATTTGGAAAACTCAGCAGTGGCCACAGGACTGGAAAAGGTCAGTTTTCATTCCAATCCCAAGGAAAGGCAACGCCAAAGAATGCTCAAACTACCGCACAATTGCACTCATCTCACATGCTAGCAAACTAATCCTCAAAATTCTCCAAGCCAGGCTTCAACAGTATTTGAACCGTGAACTTTCAGATGTTCAAGCTGGTTTTAGAAAAGGCAGAGGAAACAGAGATCAAATTGCCAACATCCGCTGGATCATTGAAAAAGCAAGAGTTCCAGAAAAACATCTACTTCTGCTTTCTTGACTATGCCAAAGCACTGACTGTGTGGATCACAACAGACTGCAGAAAATTCTTCAAGAGATGGGAATACCAGACCACCTGACCTGCCTCTTGAGAAACCTATATGCAGGTCAGGAAGCAACAGTTAGAACAGGACATGGAACAACAGACTGGTTCCAAATCAGGAAAGGAGTACGTCAAGGCTGCATATTGTAACCCTGCTTATTTAACTTATATGCAGAGTACATCATTGGTAATGCTGGACTGGATGAAGCACAAGCTGGAATCAAGATTGCTGGGAGAAATATCAATAACCTCAGATACGCAGATGACACCACCCATGGCAGAAGGTGAAGAAGAAACTAAAGAGCCTCTTGATGAAAGTGAAAAAGGAGAGTGAAAAAGCTGGCTTAAAACTCAACATTCAGAAAACAAAGATCATGGCATCTGGTCCAAACACTTCATGGCAAATAGATGGGGAAACAATGGAAACAGTGAGAGACTTCATTTTGGGGGCTCCAAAATCACCGCAGATGGTAACTGAAGCCATGAAATTAAAAGACGCTTGCTCATTAGAAGAAAAGCTATGACCAACCTAGACAGGATATTAAAAAGCAGAGACATTACTTTGTTAACAAAGGTCCATCTAGTCAAAGCTATGGTTTTTCCAGTAGTCAAGTATGGATGTGAGAGTTGGACTATAAAGAAAGCTGAGTAGTGAAGAGCTGATGTTTTCGAACTATGGTGTTGGAGAAGACTCTTGAGAGTCCCTTGGTCTGTAAGGAGATCCAACCAGTCCATCCTAAAGGAGATCAGTCCTTAGTGTTCATTGGAAGGACTGATGTTGAAGCTGAAACTCCAAGACTTTGGCCACCGATGTGAAGAGCTGACTCATTTGAAAAGACCCTGATGCTGGGAAAGATTGAAGGTGGGAGGAGAGGGGGATGACAGAGGATGAGATGGTTGGATGGCATCACCGACTCGATGGACATGAGTTTGGGTAAACTCTGGAAGTTGGTGATAGACAAGGAGGCCTGACGTGCTGCAGTCTTTGAGGTTGCAAAGAGTAGGACATGACTGAGCGACTGAACTGATGATCCACTCTGTTTCTGTGGTATTGATCATATTACCTCCTCTTTCGTTTCTGATTTTGAGTCCTTTTTTTCTTGTTAAGTCTCTAAGGACTTCTCAATTTTGTTCATCTTTTCAAATAACCAGCGCTTCATTTCATTGATCTTTTCTATTTTTTTAAATTTATTTATTTCTTAATTAAAGGATAATCGCGCTACAGATTTTTGTTGTTTTCTATCAAACCTCAACATGAATCAGCATCAGCCATAGGTATACATATATCCCTTTCCTTTTGAATCTCCATCCCATCTCCCTCTATTGTCTTTTTAGTCTCATTTTAATTTACTCCTGCTCTAATTGTATTTCCTTCCTTCTACTAACTTTGAGCTTTGTTCATTCTTCTTTTTCCAGTTCCTTGAAGGGTAGATTACATTATTTGACAACTACCATATTACTTATATCTGAAATCTAAACTATGACTCAAGTTTATTTGTGTCATATTTTAGATTTCAGAAGGGCAGGGCTTCCCTCATAGCTCAGTTGGTAAAGAATCCACCTGCAATGCAGGAGTCCCTGGTTCAATTCCTGGGTCAGGAAGATCCCCTGGAGAAGGAATGGGCTCCCCATTCCAGTAGTCTTGGGCTTCTCTGTGGCTCAACTGGCAGAGAATCTGCCTGCAATGAGGGAGACCTGGGTTCAATTCCTGGGTTGGGAAGATCCTCTAGAGGAGGAAAAGGCTATCCACTCCAGTATATGGGCCTGCAGAATTCCAGGACTGTATCACCATGGGGTCGCAAAGAGTCAGACACGACTGAGAGACTTTCACTGTGAAACAGAAAGACACTCAAAGATACAAAGAACAAATTTGTGGTGGCCAATGGGGTGGGGGAGTAGTGTAGGGATAGACTGGGAGTTTGGGATTAGCAGATGCAACCTATTACATATAGAATTGATGAATAATAAGGTCCTACTGTATATCACTGGGAGCTATATTGAATATGCTATAATAAACCATAGGGTTTCCCTGGTGGCTCAGCTGGTAAAGAATCTGCCTGCAGTGCGGGAGACCTGGGTTCGATACCTGGGTTGGGACGATCCCCTGGAGAAGGGAAAGGCTACCCACTCCTGTATTCTGGCCTGGAGAATTCCATGGACTGTATAGACCAATCCATGGGGTCACAAAGAGTACTATAAACCACAAATTTGGTTTATAATAAACCATAATGAAAAAGAAAAAAAAAATAAAGTTAGGTTGTTTGAGACTTTTCTAATTCTTGAGAAAGGCATTTATTGCTTTGAACTGCCGTCTTAAAACTACTCTTGCTGCATCCTATAAATTTTGGTATATTCCTTTTCCATTTTCATTTGTCTCAAGGTATATTTTTATGTATTTTTTTATTTCTTCTTTGACCCATTGGTTGTTCAGTAGCATGTTGTTTAACCTCCCCATTTTCGCAAATCTTCCAGTTTTCTTCATCTTATTTATTCTAGTTTCAAGGACTTCCCTGGTTGCTCAAATGGTAAAGAATTGCATACAATGCGGAAGACCTGGGTTCGAGATCCCCTGGAGAAGGGAATGGGAACCCACTCCAGTATACTTCCCTAGGAAATCCCACAGACAGAGGACCCTGGAGGGCTATTGTCCATGAGGTTGCAAAGAGTTGGATATGACTGAGCAACTAACACTTTCACTTTCATACCATTGTGGTTGGAGAAGATGCTTGATATGATTTCAGTCCTCTTAAATATATCAAGACTTGTTTTGCGCCCTAACATATGATTTCGGAGAAGACAATGGCAAGCCACTCCAGTACTCTTGCCTAGAAAATCCCATGGATGGAGGAGCCTGGTAGGCTGCAGTCCGTGGGGTCGCTAGCGGTCGGACACGACTGAGCGACTTCACTTTCACTTTTCACTTTCACACATTGGAGAAGGAAATGGCAACCCACTCCAGTGTTCTTGCCTGGAGAATCCCAGGGACGGGGGAGCCTGGTGGGCTTCCGTCTATGGGGTCACACAGAGTCGGACACGACTGAAGTGACTTAGCAGCAGCAGCAGCAGCAGCAGCAACATATGATCTATATTAGAAAGTATTCCATGTGCACTTGAGAAGAATGTATTCTGTTGCTTTTGGATGGAATATAGATCATATGTAAACACCTGTTAAGTCTATCTGGTCTAATACGCTGTTCAAGGCCAATGTGTTTATTTATTGACGTTTTGTCTGAAAGATTTATCCATTGATGTAAGTGGGATATTAAAGTCCCCTACTATTATTGTACTGTATATTTCTCCCTTTAGCTATGCTAATATTTGCTTCCAAGTCACTTGGCGCATAAATATTCATAAAATGTTTTATCTTTCTGTTGGATTGACTCTTTATCATTATGTAATGTCTTTCTTTGTCTCTTATCACATTCTTTGTTTTAAATTCTATTTTGTCTGATATAAGCATAGCTATTTCACCTCATTTTTGGTTTTCATTTGCATGGAAAATATACCTTCACTTTCAGTCTGTGTCATTCTCAACATTTAAAGTGAGTCTTTTGTAGAATATATAGATGGATCTTAAAAAAAAATCCATTCAGCCATTCGGTCTTTTGATTAGAGCATTTAGTCCATTTTAAAAGTGATTATTGAAAGGTATGTACTTAGTGCCATTTTGTAAATTATTTTCTGACTGGTTTTGTAGTTCCTTTCTGTGCCTTTATTCTTCTCCTGCTCTCTTAGACTGTGGTTAAATTTCTCTAATGGTATGTTTATTTAATTTGTTTATCTTTTGTGTATTTACTAAAGATTTTTGCTTTGTGGTTACCATGAAGCTTATACATAACAACTTGTATCTATAACATTCTAAGTAAAAATAAGTTTGATCCAACTGTAAAGCTTGTCGTTATTACTTCTCCCACCCATTTTAATGTTTTTGATGTCCCATTTTACATCTTTTTCTCTTGTGTATCCCTTATAACTAATTTTTTTTACTACTTTTGTCTTTTAACCTTCATACTAGCTTTACAAGTGATTAATTTACTATCTTTACTATATATTTGCCTTTCCAGTGAGATTTATTTTCATGTGTTCCTGTTATTAATTAGCACCCTTTCTTTTTAGCTCAAAGAATTTCCACTGGCATTTATTTTAAGACCAGTTTAATGGTGATGAACTCTAGCTTTTGCACATCTGGAAAACGCCTTCTTTCTCCACTTCTGAGTGAGCTCTGCTGCCATGTATAGTATTCTTGGTTAGAAGTATTTTTCTTTCAGCTCTTTGAATATATTGTGCTATTCCTTTATGGCCTGCAAAGTTTTTGTTGAAAACTCTGGTAAGTCTTACGGGGGTTTCCTTGTGTGTAGCAAGTTAGTTTTCTCTTGCTACCTTTAAGATTCTCTTACCTTTATTTTTGACATTTAAAGCATAGCATGTCTTGGTATGTGGCTCTCTTGATTTCCCTTCATTTGGAACTCTGGGATTTCTGGATCGAAATGTCCGTTTCCTTCCTCAGGTTAGAGACGTATTTAGCCATTATTTCTTCAAATAAGATTTCTGCCCCTTTCTCTCTTCTCCTTTGGGAGCTCAATGATACAAATGTTAGTCTGTTTGATGTACCATTAGTCTCTTAGGAGATCCATATACCAAGTTCTCTGACTGGGTGAGTTTCACTGCTCTATCTTTGAGCTGATTGATCTTTTTTCCTGCTTCATCTAGTCTGCTCTTAAACTGAGCTAGTGTATTTTTCAGCTCAGTCATTGGATTCTTTGCTCTGTGACCTTTTTTGGTACTTTCTTACATTTGCCATCCCTTTGTTGACGTTTTCACTGTGTTCTCCCCAGATAAGTGAGCACCTTTATGACCATTAATTTCAACTCTTTATCATAAAAACTACTTATCTCCACTTCATTAATGTTTTGTTTTCCTGAGGGTTCATCTTTTTCTTTCATTTGGAACATGTTCCTCTGTTTCTTCATTTTGTGTGACTCTGTGTTGGTTTCCAATAGCAGGTGAAACCATCTCTCCCAGTCTTGAAGGTGTGGCCTCAAGTAGGAGATGAAATTTGCTGTTTCATTTCCTCTTGCCTATCTCTCAAATCTTTGTGCTTGACCAAGCAGACTTCTTATATTTCTAATAGCTCCCAGTTGTTAAGTATGTGACAAGATCTGCCAGTGTCCCAAAGTACAAGATCACAGCACCTAGATTCAGGCTGTTTGAAAGTCAGACATTCAAGTATCAGTTTTTAAATGTATGCAAATGTATACAGTCCTGTAGGACCACAAGTGTAAGCCCCACTGGCCACCATAACCAGATGATCTGGAGGGGTGCCTAGGTGGTACTTGCAAATATCAGGGCTCCAGACAAGTGTATGAAGTCTTTCCTGGATGATACTGATTAACTGAAGCAAGGCAGCGGGAAACAGCCCAGATGGCATGGCAAGGCAAGGCCTATGTTCCTTGAGAGCAGATCTACATGCCACAAAGTATGGCCAAACCTGAAGACTGACCCTCAGACTGAAAATTCAAAATACACAAAGAGGCCTCCTTCACAGAAATGCTGGGGGGTGTGCCTTAGTCTACTGTCTGTACAGTGCCTTAGGGATTTAACTTGCCAAAGAATTGCCACAGTGCCACGGGACCCAGAAATGGAAGCTTCCTGGCTATCAGAGCCAGGCAATGAAGAGACATCCCAGGCAGCAGCCACCCAACTGGTGCAACAGACATAAACATCAGGGTACTAAGCATATATTAAGTGTTTCTTCCCTCCAGGAGACAGTAAAACACTTTCAAGTGTACAGTTCAGTGATATTAGGTATATTTACATTGTTGTTAAAAAAAAGATCTTGCAAATCAAAACTTAAACCCAATAAACAACTGCCCTTCCCCCTACTCCTAGACCCAGGTACCCACCAGTTTATGTTTCTATGAATTTGACAATTTTAGATACCTCATATAAGTGGAATCATTATTTAATTTTTCTAGTTTTGTTGAGAAATAGTTGATATGAATCACTGTGTAGGTTTAAGGTGTATAGCATGATAGTCTGATTTATATATATTGTGAAATGATTACCACAAGGTTTAGCTAACTTCCATCATCTCATAAATACAATAAAAAGAATGAAGAAAATAGCTTTTCTCCTTGCGATGAGAACTCTTAGGATCCACTCTTCTTTCTACAATTTCCTGTATATCATCAAAGTGTTAACTATAGTCATCATATTGCATATCATATCTTTAGTACTTATTTATGTTATAACTGGAAGTTTGTACAGTTTGAATACTTTCCTCTAGTCTCCCCTCCCCACACCTCTGCCTCTGGTAACCACAAGTATGATCTCTTTTTCTATCAGTTCGTTTTAGATTCCATATATCAGTGAAATAATACAGTATTTCTCTGTTTCTGTCCACAATTTACCTTTAATTTAAAATAACAGCAGTCACTGAATAAAAGGGATTTTTTTTTTGCTTGTTTTATGGCTTTTTGCTGACAGTTGAACCTGAGTCCAACCAATATACTGGATGGATTTTATACATGGTGCAGTCATATGTTACAGTCCTTGTTAACAACCCATTCCTGAATACAGGAACTAAAAGTCATCACGTTAAAGGATCACTAACTAGATGCTCAGGTAGTACTTGACTTTGAAATTATTTATAAAATTTTAATTTTTCTTTGAGTGCTAAATGAAACAGCATGAGAAATATGAGATAGAAAATTAAGAGAAGAGAGTAGATTTAATTACAGTATTCTACTGTAGTCAGCATTTATTGTTATTCTATTCAGCCTTTATTGCATAACACAGAAGCTTCAAGAGAGTTGAAAATCATCTGGGTTTTGATTTCGTTTCTGCCATCTATATGATTTTGGGTAAATCATTTCATTTCTTTAAGCTTAGGCATTAAAATCCTTACTAGTATTCTAATGTATAAATAAGGATGGAGATGATATTACCCAGCTTGCTTACTTTAGGGCAGAGTTATGAGAATAAACAAGGAGTACAGTATTAAAAAACAACAAAGCCTTTTGACTTAACTTTAGAAATATATTTTATTTAAAAATTTCATCCTTTCCAAACTTCTTTCCATTTTTATATGCCTTTCTTCTAAAAGTCTTATTCTACTATAGATTAAAGAAGGTATGCTCCTTTTGCATCCAGTTCCCTATAAACTGGATTTCTTATTTCAATAATAAACTCACATGTTAAAAAATGGTGAACATAGGACTTCCCTGGTGGTCCAGTGGTTAAGAATCCGCTCACCGATGCAGGGAACATGGGTTTGATCCCTGGTCTGGGAATATCCCACATGTTGCAGAGCAACTAAACCGTGCACCACGACAACTGAAGTGCACCTAGAGCCCATGCTCTGTAACAAGAGAATCCACCACAATGAGAAATTCGCACACCTCAACTAGAGAGTCTCTCTTGCTTGCTGCAACTAGAGAAAGACTGCATGCAGCAATGAAGACCCAGTTCAATCAAAAGAGAAAAAAAAGATGTAAAGAGCTTTGTTGCTATAACTAGGTCTAGGAATGGGGGAGTAAAGAATACCAGAAATAAAGTAGAGAAGAATTTCCCTCTCTCCTTTCTAATCCATGCTCCCATAACTTATCAGCTATCAGTCCTTAAGTTTGAGAGTAGGGAGAAGACTGAGGACTGGAGCATGAAATGACAGGTTAATATTAGAAGTGCTACTTTAGGAGACTCTTAGGAATGGGTTTGATTCTTTATCTGTAGTTTCACTTATACCAGGTATAAAAGCACCGTGACTCAGTGGTTTATGCAACAAGCTGGAAACTCAGGACCTGTGGCTTCTGGTCATGCACCTGACATTTGCTTTTCACATGAGCTACTCAGGTTCACTCCCATGTTTATTTAGTTTTTCATCTATTAATGAATCAAAGATGCCAAATAACTTTTCAGGTAATAGAAAAAAACCAGAACTCACATAGAGCTGTAACTATGAAAGCTATAACAAGGGCAGATTTTATGAGAATAGATGTAATACTACTACAAAAGTTTAAATTTCTATATAGATATAAAGCATTACTTCTACCTGAGCTAGGAGGAGAAGGAATACTATGAATATGAAATAGATACAAAATCCTGAACTCTCTTTCAGATTAAACTCCCACTAAAATCTTCACAAAAGTAGTAAGGGAGATCTTTTAAAACATTATTTGGCTTTCTTCTCACCCCTCACATATTTACCCACAGTGAAGTTTACTATTGAGTAGGGAAAGAGCCAAAGAAGAGAGGTTGGGGCAAAAAAGTAAAAGATCTGGAAATCATTAATTCTTTCTTTCAGTTTAATTCAGTCGCTCAGTTGTGCCCAAATTTTGTGACCCCATGGACTGCAGCACGCCAGGCTTTCCTGTTCATCCCCAACTCACAGAGCTTACTCAAACTCATGTCCATCCAGTCGGTGATGCCATCCAACCATCTCACCCTCTGTTGTTCCCTTCTGTGTTTAACCAGTTCTTATTTTATGTTTTCTATGAGTAAGTATAAGGTGTAGTACATTAATTCTGAAACACATTGTGTTAAGACAGCAACAGCTAGCATTTCTAGAAGATGAAACTAAAGCTGAAAGTCAAGGTTAAGAGATTTGCCCTGAGTTAAGAAATGGAATAGGCTTTTGAATCTTCACCTCTCTCATTTCAGAGCCCATGATCTTTATTACTGCCCTACTGTATTTCAGGAAAAGCAGAATTGACCACTGGAATAAATGTTAACAGAACCTGTCTTAGAAAGTTACAAGGAAATTGAGTTGCCCCAGAGATTCTCCCCATCTCTGCCACGGCCACATGCATGTAAGGTGAAATCTTTACCTATTTCTGTATGCTTACTTAATACTCCTTTCTTGACTAACCGGATTCTCCATACTTCCTACTCTTCTCACACAGCTTCAGCTTGTCAAATCCCTAATTCTACCCCAGGGCATTCAGCTTCTGCCCTTGAGTTTAATGACTTACTCTCTCTAGGTTTTAAGTTCCAGTTCTTAACAGTGAGAACTGACACTCCCAGATCACGTTCCTACATCAGGTCAAGGCTGCTGGCCAGTCAACATGGGTTGGTTAACCTGGGTCAGGCGCCCAAATCCTTGGCTGTGGATGGGTAGAGCAGTCACATTCCTTGGGAACTGTGGTATAAGTAGGTGGATATTCTGAAACAGCCTGTGCCATTTTAAAACATCACCCAGACAAGATTTGCTTCCTCGTTTTTTGTGTGTGTTTCTATTAAAGATATTGCCATTCTTCCTACTGCCTAGACTGAAAGTCTAAACATCTTTTAATTAAACAGATTTAACTTTGTTTGAAAAGTAATGCACATATATCCTAAGATACTTAGAATATAACAGAGTATGTTCATTGGAAGTTGTATCCTTTCTACCAAAGATTCTCAAAGTCCTTCTAGAGTCTATCACAGTTAACACTTTTTGAAGTATACTTCAGAAAAATTCTATGCGTGTTCAAGGATTTTATTCATATTTTATCCACATTCCATTTTACATAAATGGAAGAATAACATGAACACAACGTGTGAAAAGCTTTTCTCACTTAATAAGCAGATTCTGAAACCTATTTGACTTCAACAGATAAAGACTATTTTTTCATTTTTTAATGGCTTCAAAGTACTTAAATATGCGATTTTTTTTTTAACCAGTGCCCTTTTGATAGGCAGGTACACTGTTTTCACTCTTGCTATTACAAATAAGTCTGTAGATAATATATTAAAAAGCAGAAACATTACTTTGCTAACCAAGGTCCATCTTGTCAAGGCTATGGTTTTTCCAGTGGTCATGTATGGATGTGAGAGTTGGACTGTGAAGAAAGCTGAGTGCAGAAGAATTGATGCTTTTGAACTGTGGTGCTGGAGAAGACTCTTGAGAGTCCCTTGGACTGCAAGGGGATCCAACCAGTCCATTCTAAAGGAGATCAATCCTGGGTGTTCATTGGAAGGACTGATGCTAAAGCTGAAACTGCAATACTTTGGCCACCTCATGCGACGAGCTGACTCACTGGAAAAGACTGATGCTGGGAGGGATTGGGGGCGGGAGGAGAAGGGGACAACAGAGAATGAGATGGCTGGATGGCATCACCGACTCGATGGACGTGAGTTTGAGTGAACTCCGGGAGTTGGTGATGGACAGGGAGGCCTGGCATGCTGTGATTCATGGGGTCGCAAAGAGTTGGACACGACTGAGTGACTGAACTGAACTGAAAGTACATATGTTTGTACACAGCTCTAAATATTATCAATAAAATTTTTAGTCAAAGTATGCATGACATTTTCATTTTGATACATTTATGGGTACTATCCTTGAATTGTAAAGATCCCCTGGAGAAGTAAATGGCAACCCACTCCAGTATTCTTGCTTGGAGAATCCCATGGACAGAGGAGCCTGGTGGGCTACAGTACAAGGGGTTGCAAAGAGTAGGACATGAGTGAGTGACTAACACACTCACACACATGGCCAAATTGGGCTTCCCTGGTTGTTCAGATGGGAAAGAATCTGCTTGCAATGTGAAAGACCTGGGTTTGACCCCTGGGTTGGGAAGATCCCCTGAAGAAAGGAATGGCAACCTATTCCAGTATTCTTGCCTGGAGAATCCCATGGACAGAGGGGTCTCACAGGCTAGTTTACGGGGTATGGGGTTGCAAAGAGACACTACTGAGCAACTAACACACACACAAGGGCAAACTGCTTCCAAAGATGGTGTGCCAATTTCTCACACCATCTGTGCAAAAGGCTCCATTTGTCCATACCATGCACAGTCTCCTGTCCTGTCAAACTTTCTGATCTCTTCTAATCTGGTAATTTTAGTTATTTTAAAATTTCACCTTCTTTTTTCCCCACTAAGTCAGTCACTGAGTTCTGTGAGTTCTTTCATTCTCTCTCACCTCCTGTGTCTCTGTAATTGCAATGCTATGATCTTAGTTTCAGCTTTTGTTGTGTCATGTATTGCCTCCCAATAGTGTTCATTCCATTCTCTCCCCTTATTACCTCACAACTTACTCATACACAGCCAGAAAGACCTGAAATCCATAAGGGTACTTTAGCTTTCCCTAACCTACATGAGATGTCAAAGGTAGCTACTGAGATTTGGAGACACTAATGTTGCAAGAAAGAGAGAGAAGCTTGTAATAAGGAAAGTTAAAAACAAAAACAAAAAAGCTCCAGCAAAACCATCAGCCAAAATAGGGCTGGATAACTCAAACAAGTTAACACTTCCCACCCCACTGTCACTGCTGCTGCTGCTGCTGCATCACATCAGTCGTGTCCAACTCTGTGTGACCCCATAGACAGAAGCCCACCAGGGTCCCCCGTCCCTGGGATTCTCCAGGCAAGAACTAGACTGACATAATTTTTCCAGCATACAGTCTTTATCAATCTGATTTGCATTACTTTGCCAACAAAGGTCCGTCTAGTCAAGGCTATGGTTTCTCCCGTGGTCATGTATGGATGTGAGAGTTGGACTGTGAAGAAAGCTGATCGCCGAAGAATTGATGCTTTTGAACTGTGGTGTTGGAGAAGACTCTTGAGAGTCCCTTGTACTGCAAGGATATCCAACCAGTCCATTCTAAGGGAGATAGATCCTAGGTATTCATTGGAAGGACTGATGCTAAAGCTGAAACTCCAATACTTTGGCCACCTCATGCAAAGAGTTGAATCACTGGAAAAGACTCTGATGCTGGGAAAGGTTGGGGGCCGGAGGAGAAGGAGACACCCGAGAATGAGATGGCTGGATGGCATCACCGACTCTGTGGACATGAGTTTGAGTGAACTCCGGGAGTTGGTGATGGACAGGGAGGCCTGGCATGCTGTGATTCATGGGGTCGCGGAGAGTCGGACACGACTGAGCGACTGAACTGAACTGAACTGAACTGACATATCAAAAGCAGAGGCAGTCCTGATCATCTGCCCATTTCTCTGCTCACAGCCTAATTTATTGCCTAGTTCTAGGGGAAAAGGGTACCCTACAGTGAGCTATACTGGTGGGTGAGCGAATCCAGATCTTAATCTTTTCTCATATCCAGTGAGTCTCAATAATCTGATTAAAGTAAAATACTCCAGATCCTTGTTTTAAAAGCTCACCTTAGAAATTAAACTATTCCTCTAAGGGGACTCTTTTTTAAAATATAGGACAAAACTGTATCTTTTTATATGCACATGCTGCTGCTGCTGCTAAGTCGCGTCAGTCGTGTCCGACTCTGTGCGATCCTGTAGACGGCAGCCCACCAGGCTGCCCCATCCCTGGGATTCTCCAGGCAAGAACACTGGAGTGGGTTGCCATTTCATTCTCCAATGCATGAAAGTGAAAGCAAAGTCGCTCAGTCGTGTCCGACTCTTAGCAACCCCACGGACTGCAGCCTACTAGACTCCTCCGTCCATGGGATTTTCCAGGCAAGAGTACTGGAGTAGGTCGCCAGTGCCTTCTCCGTTTTACGCACATACCTGTATACAGGAAGACATTTGGAAGGACACATCCGAAAATGGTTCTTTCAAGAAGAGTAGATTGGTATGTATCAGTTGTATTATTTTAAAAAGAAATATTTTTCTTTAAAACAAATAGGAAATTGGATCTTCCTACTCACACCTGTTTTCTTCAAGTTTATTATTAAATTCCACTGTGCTTCTAAACATTCATCTGGGAAACGGGGCCTGCTACTGATGTTTATTTTAACCAAATTGCCTAACCAATCTTATCTGGAAAAAGCGTTGTTTGTGGGTATAGTGAACAAAAGAAAGTGACCTAGAGAAGTTCACGGAGCAGGTCTTTCACTTCAGTCACATCACGTTTACGCTCCTTAGTGAGAGGTAACATGGTGCCGGTGAGAGAAAAAGGATCTGAGTTCTAGTTTGGGCTCTGCTAATATACTGGGGGACCATGAGCAAACACTTTCATTGTAAAATGGTGAATTAGACTAGGACAGATTTCTCTGATTACTGTAAGACTTACAAAGATGCATTCTATGGTGAAAAATCTATGATTCAGTTCTGAGTTGCTCCGAATCTAAAGGCAAGAAGACAAATTCTCTCCAATTCAGCAAACACGTGTGGTATGTATTAGGACACATTGTGAATCTCAGGCGCTCATTCACCAGGTTTTAGGCTGATTTGCAAAAAAAGCAAAAAAGTCCTCTCACTAAAGAAGCGTTTCGTTTCTCCCGGCCGTAGCCATTGACCAAAGTGCCAGGATCTAATTGCTGTCAACATCAAGATGAAGACGTATCTGCTACGAACGTGAAGACACTACAGTTCCCAGCATGCCTCTCTTCCCACCGCCGCCCTCTCCCGCCCCTACTCCTGGACTCTTGCCGGCCGGGACTTGCAGTCGCAGCCCACAGCTGGCGGCGGCGAGAAAGCAGTCTAGAAATGTGCTTTTCCCACAAAAAGGCGGTGAGACCGCAGTTTCCAACTCAAGTCCTAGTCCAACCGACTAGTGTCTGCCCGGCGGAGTCGAATTCCCTCCAACCAGCTCTCTTAAGACCTGCAAACTGCTGGGGCGGAACCACGCCCCGGAAGTGAGGTCAAGTCTCCCAGCTGACGGCTGAAGCGCCTTCCAGCCACTCCTAGCCGGGCTAGGACCGGTGGGGCGGGCTTGGGGGCGTGGCAAGCGGGCGCGGCTCAGCTCGGCGTAGCCCCGGGGATCTAGCCGCTGCTCGGGGCCGCGCGTCTGGGTGGCGGCGGGGGCGCGCCCGTGGAGAGTGGCGGCTGCGGTTGCTAGTCTGGAGGGAGGGAAGGAGGAACCGGGAAGGGGTCGGGGGGGCAGGGCGATCGGAGAGCCGTGTTCCTAAGGCGGCGGCTGCGTCTCCGACGGAGCAGGAGCAGGGCGGGGAAGGAGGATGGAGCAGGCTGGGGGTTGGGGTTGGCGCTAGCCGCTGCGGTTCGGCTACTACTGTGGGAGAGTGGCTGCTCCTGGAAGTTGTAGGGTCGGGAGCCGGGCTGGTGCCACCGGTGCCGCCGCTGCCTTGGGCGGTGGGGAGGAGCAGGGAGCGTCGGGGGTCGGGAGAGACGGGACGGGTCGTGGGGGCGAGCTGGGGAAGGCTGAGCGGGCTCTGCGCCGGGCGGGCGGGCGGCGGGGGGGCCAGCGACCGCAGCCGGGGGGACGCGGGAGGATGGAGCAAGTGGAGATCCTGAGGAAATTCATCCAGAGGGTCCAGGCCATGAAGAGTCCGGACCACAATGGGGAGGACAACTTCGCCCGGGACTTCATGGTGAGTCCCTCCCCTCGCTGGTGCCTCCTCTCACCGGCGTCCGAGCCCACTGCCGCCTCGCCCGCCCAGCCCGGCCGCCAGTGCTTTGTGTGCGGCTGTGAGGAGAGGGGCGGAGGGGGCGCGCGCCCACCCCAAGGGCGGGCGTGGACTCGGGGGCTGGGAGGTGAGATCGCCCCTCGTCCTCCTCTCCTCGTCCTGCGATCGCGGCCCCTTCCGCCCGCGTCCGGGACGCGAAGAGAGAGGCCGCTGGCCAAGCCCGCACTGAGCGCCGCCGCCCGCGACCACCTATTGTTTCTCGGGCTGGGAGCGGGAGGCGAATGAGGCGCAGGCCGGTGGGCTCTTCTCATCTTCCCATCCAGTGTGCTCCTCCTGGGAGGGTCGAGGCAGGAAGGAGAGCGGATAGCGCCGGACTGAGGAACGGGGCTATTAAGGTTGCATTTAACTCGTGTGGTCCCTTTGCTCAAGCTGGTCTCAGAAGAGGGCAAGGTAGCACTTTTTGCTCTTTCTGGATTCGCAGTATTATCTCCAATGCAAGAGAAAGGGTAGTCCATAGGAAATCTCGTGGAATGTTCGATTTCTATTGACTGCCGTCCTGTCTCTTGTCTCCTGAGACCCAGGTTTTAGATGGTGTAGGGGTCAACGTGATTTGAGGTTGAGGGATAAGTGTGTGTAGAGGCAGGGCGTGGGGGTGGAGGGTACACGGTTATCCTGAAGGAAGCCTACTTCAGACTCCCTCGGGGATACTGCCGAAGGCGGAGGGGATGTGACTATCACTTCCTATCCGGGGTGGGGGTGGGGAACTTGGGAACAATAGTCCTGGTGGGGCGGAGGCAACTGCACGGGCTGAAGCCCTGAACTGGGAGATAACCTTCGTAGTCTCCCCACCCGCCTTCCGACATCCCCCCCTCCCCCTTCCGCCCTTTGCTTGTACTGGCGGGCTGGAGAGGAGGTTAAAAGTCTTGGTCGTGGAATTGCTCTCGAGCCATCACTCCGAGGGGGTCAGATCCGAAGGCGTGGGACCAGAAGTCGACTTCCTCCATTGCCACCCCCCTCTTTTATATTTCTGCTGGACAATGTTCCCTTTAGGGTTGTTTCTCGGCTTAGGAGGCGGTGGTTGCGGCGCTGCTCCTACGGATATTGCGCAAGACTGGGGCGTTGGAAACCCTGGAGGTCTGGGGAATGGTAAAGGAAGTGGGACTTTGGGAAGTGGTTGCTCCTTAGTCTTGGCGGGGTTTGGAAATGGGAAATAAGCTAGGGAAAATTTTGCTTCTGGGCAAGATTAACCTCCAGGAGTAGTCACCTAACGCTGAAATTCTGGATTGTGAAAAGGATACACAGTTAATGTGTATAAAAATGATCGCAAACATTGGCTGGTTTTTGTTTCAAAGTACAGTTTAATTGTTTACAAGGTGCAGGTGAAATGGCTTTTCGCACTGAAATACGAAATACTTTTCACATTTTAAAGAGACTTCGGTCCAGTAAAACTTTAGCGTTAAAATTCTTAACCCTTTTCAGTGTCATAACAGTATAGTTGAGTTTGTGATTCCCGTCTCCCTACACCAATGACAGAAGATAGAGTTTGGTTTTGTTAGTATCTTTTGAAAGTGTTAAAAATGTTGATTAAATAATTTATGGTTTATTTTAAACATTTCCTCTTGATACTTAGCCCATGTATTTTTTCCCCCCAAATTACCCTTTTATCTGAAAAAGTTAAAAAAGAGGTTTTCTTCTTCCTATTGGGAATTTTGAATGTGTTAGGTATCTTTGAAATGATATCACAGTAATTGGACAGAGTCCCCCTTTTATTACTCTCTAGCAAACAGAAAATATTTACTCAGATTTAAAATGTTTAAAACTAGTCTTATACAGTCTTACTTTGGTTGTGGAAGGAGAGGTGTGTGACCCCTGTCCACTTGGCATGTTGGTTCTCTTGTTCTTTGTGGGCATATCCTGTCAGGAAAGGGCATTGTTTGGTGATGCAGGCCATCAGGACAAATGCCCAGTCTCTGAACTCCTGTACAGGGGAAGTAGACTTTGGGTTCATGCTTTGGGGATGAGTCAGGGATTCCTATTGGAGATTTCATTTCTCCAGGACTAAATGAGTTTTCTTTTTCTTCCCTAATACCTAGGGATAGCTAGGTGATTCTGCATTTAAGCTTTGATGACTAAGGTTGTTCTTTTACAGTGCTTGCTTTTTTTATTCTGTGACTTGATAAGCAATAGCTATAATTAAGTTTGCTAGTTATGCCTGTTTTTCTTTTGACTAGAAAGCTGGAGGAAAACTTCGTCCCTTCTGCCACAAAAAGAAAATATATTGGCTAATAGATTCTTCTAATAATAAACTCTTCTGTTATTCTTAAATTCTGACATGAGTTAAAAATGCATTTAAAAATTTTTAGCATTTGAGAACTGAGCCTTAGGCATAATCTAGCTATTGTAACCCTATTCAGTTATAAAGTGATAATGTTCATTGTTTCAGATTTGGAAATTATAGGAGTAATTAAGCATGCCTTACCTTTAGGAAAGTGGAATAGGCATTCATACTGTGGTCTTTCCATTATCCGTTCAGTCTTCCTATAGTCCCATCACCCAAAGGGTATCTTTGTTAATGTCTTTAATTCTTCTCTTCTCTGTGACCATACTACATGTACCATTTAATATTCTTATGGTTTTTTGCAACTTAATATTTAGGTGTTTTTCCTTTGTAAAAATAATTTTAGGTGACTATATTTCACCTAGCCACTGTCATATAGCTTAACTATCTTCTTATAGTTGAAAGTTTAGGCCGCTGATTTTCTGCTATTATGTGTCATAATTCTGTGAACACTTAAGCATAAAATTTCTTTATTTTGAATTATTGCATAAGATATCTTCCAGTGGTGTTGGAAGTACTAGATAAAAGGATGTAAACATCTGATATATGTAAACGCATAACTTTTTGAAGTTGTACCACTTTTTACAATTAATGGTAACGTATGAGTGTTCATATAATAATCTTGGATCTTTGATAATTCGAGGTTGAAAAATAGTATGTTGTTTTAATTTGAATATCTCGATGACTAGTAAGGGTAGAGACTTTTCTGCGTGTCTGTTATTCTGTGAGTTGTCTATTCCTGGCATTGGCCTTTTGTGTGCCCCATCCTGTGAAAGAGGAGAATACTAAGGTATTGAGATGGTGTAAACTACGGCACCAAAATGATTTCAAGTTGATGGTTAAACCGATAATCTGTGTTAGATCCAGAACTTGATCACAACTATGTCAGCTTGTCGTCTTTATAAAATTGTAGATAGTGATCATGAGAAGTAAATGTGTACATAGGGTGATGCCCATTTATGTTTGACATGTGTAGGTTTTACTACCATCTCTGACATTGGTTAGTTTTCTGACCTTGGCCACTTGCAAGAAAATGAATTGACCGAGTTCTCTCAACTTTAAAAGAAGAGAAATGCTACCTACTTCACAAGACTGAAGCATGGGACTGATATTTAGGATCTTCATCTAACAAACGATCGTGCTGTCTTCAGTATTCTCAAATGGCTGACTTATGTAGTCAGTTACATATAGCTAGAGATAGAAGGAAAAAAAGATGAGATAGAAGGAAAAAAGAGATGTCTGGGCTTTCGTTTTTCAGTAATTTTCTTTTGCTTTTTAAAGCTTTGTCATGTATAATTAAAGTATTGAAACAAGAAGTAAATTTATTCTAATCAGGCTAAAGTTTATGTGAACACTAGACATTTGTGTATTTAAAAATTGTAAAAGATGACAGTAAAGCTGCAAATAAATATGGCAGTTTCAGTTTAAAAACCTATTCTCATTGTACTTATAAAGATAAAAACAATACTTTAGTAAGTAGAGTCAGTGGAGTATTTTAAAAACAGGATGCAGCAGAGGTGTGAATTACAGTACTTTTGTGAAACATGAAGGAGAAGATTTATGGATTTTTTAAAAGGCTGAACAGGCATTATAGCAAGCATTCCTATGCTAAAATGCCATTTAAACTAACTGATGCTTTAAATTAACCTAATTTATCAATCACAGGTAACTGCAGAAGTACCTTAGTAGTTATGCATTCAAGGAATTTATTATATAAAACCATCTGCTCTACAAATAGTAAACTTGACAGAACTGCTCAAAGCAACCAGTTTGCTTGCTTTGTTATGATTAAATAGTTATATTGTTTTTATCTTACTACAGTAGTGTTTGTGATGTTATAAATTAAGTAAAAAGAAGATTAACATTTTTTATCCCTTCTATTTGTTAAACACTGTGCCATACATTTTACACTGTGTCTTATTTAACATATCTGCCGCTTATGAGATGGCTATAACCTAAATTTTAGAGATAAGGACTAGCACTCTGAGAAGTAAAGTATCCTGCTTGACTTCAAAACCTGATCTTTTTATCCTCCAGAATGCATCCGAGGTCCCTCTGGACCTGGCTGGGACTTGGCAGGTAGTAGAGGGTGCATTTCCATGCAGAAGGATAGGGGTTTTAGAGTTGAGTATGTTTAGAGAGTGGTAGATAATCTGATATAACTAATGTAGCAGTTCTCACACATTTTGATCTCAGGAGTCTTTTATATTCTCAGAATTACTGAGGACTCCAAAGAGGTTTGTTTGTACTACATTAAAAATTAAAAGATATTTTAAAAAATAATTTACTTTAAAATAAAGGTGATAAAACTATTCCATACATAGACTGTATTTTATAACAAGTGATTTTTCGAAAAAATTACTGGTGGAAAGAAGCATTATTTTTTTTACTTTTGCAATTTTTTTTTACCGTCTGGCTTAATAGAAGAGATCTGGATTCTCATATCTGTTGCATTCATACTGATGCAGTGTCATATTTCACAGTATCAAGTGTCATGTATCCTCTAAAAAAATCCAGTGTACACTCCTAAAGAGAATGAACATGATAAAAATATTGTACTAAAGTCTATGGATTTGTATATTTTCAGGTGAGGAAGCATAACTTAGAAAAGAGTTTTAACCTCGTGAATTCTTTACAATGGTCTAGGTGTGGGCCATCTCTGGACCATATTTTGAGAACCAGTGAAACAATGGTATTAGCCTAATGGGATGCTGAGAAAGCCAGTTAGGGATCAGGTTGTGAAGGTTCTTGAATCTGTGCTGTATTTTTTTTTTTTTATTGGAGGCTAATTACTTTACAATATTATATTGGTTGATTTTGCCATACATTGACATGAATCCGCCCTGGGTGTACATGTGTTCCCCTTCTTGAACCCACCTCCTTCCTCCCAATGCTGTATTTTATTCTATAGATCAGTAATAGTAATTTTGAACAGTTTATACACTACAGGTCTCAGCGTTACGGGGAAAGTAAGCAGTCATTTGATAGATTTGTGTTGCAGAAAGCTGATTCTGATGCATGAATGGATGACCAGATGAAGGACAGCATTTTTGAAGTTGTTGAAATATAGGAAGTAAGATATGATGGCCTGAGCCAAACTTAAGACGGTGGGACAGAGAATATACAACGGATCTGATAAGAATTAAGAAAGAAGTCTTCATAACTCGATGTGAGTAGTGAAGGAGAGAGGAATATTGTAGTATGACTCCAGACTTTCTGGCTTGGTATACTGTCACCCAGGTTGGAAGGTTCCGTTTGGTAGGGTAAGGAGGAAGGAAGGACATAAAGCAGAGGTGACCAGGGAGAAGATGGTTGGAAGAAACTTCAGAATTAAAGAGAATGAGTTTAGTTTTGGACACATTAAAACTGAGGTGCCTATGAGACATCTTGTAGAGCTCAAGAGAGCTAGTGGGACAGAATTAAAGCATGTAGGAGGTATTTGAAAGCATGAGAGTCATGAACTCATTCAGACAAGTGTATGGTGTGGCCAACCTAAGGTTAAAAGCAACAGCATTTAAAGAGCAGCCTCTAAATGAAAATATTGGTGATTGCTCCTGGGAGGTGTGGTCAAAGAGGAAGGAAAGGAACCTAGAGGATGTCAGAAAAGCCTGGGAAGGTTTCGGGGAAGACATTACCAAAGTCAGATAATTCTGGGAGGACCGGTAAGGTGAGCTTAAGAAAGCAGCCATTCTGTTTGCTAAGTAGGAGTGATTTGGTGACTAGAAAAAGCAGTTTGGAGTTGGGGTATGGGATAAAGCCAGACTGTCATAGGCTGAAGAGGAAATAGCTGAAGTAGTATAAATTCCTTCCATTTACTTTAGCATTCTGAATGTAGATGGCTGAAGCCAGAGGAGGACACAGATCCCCTCCTGCTTTCTGCTTAAAAAAAAAAAAAAGATAGGGACAGCATTTTTCATACATGTATTTCTTATCTATATGTATATCTTTTGGTAACATGATTGCTATTTAAGTATAATTTTAAAAGACAGATGGTGGCTCTGTGATAAAGAATCTGCCTGCCAGTGCAGGAGACATGGGTTCGATCCCTTGGTTGGCAAGATTCCCGGAAGTAGGAAATGGCAGCCAACTCCAGTATTCTTACCTGGGAAATCCCAAGGACAGAGAATCCTGGCGGGCTTCAGCCCATAGAGGAACAAAACAGTTGGACGTGAATGAGCACATACATAAAAATACAGATAACAAGAACTTGTCAAATAAGACTTCTGAAGTTTTTAATTTGATTTGCTAAAAAACGGGAGAGATGGAAAGCCTAGCAAGAGCTTATGCTGCACACACTAGATAGTATTAAAAATTTCATTGTTTGTTAAACTGTTCAATATTGTGGCTTGTAGTGTTTTAAAAATTAATAACAGCTTTATTGAGATATAATTTATTTAGCATAAAATTCATTCATTTTAAGCTGTGCAATGTAATAGTTTTTAGTATGTTCACAAAAATGTGCAGTCGTTACCACAGGCAATTTTTATTAACCCAAAAAGAAACCCCATCCCCATTAGTAGTCATTCCTCCCACCCTCTCTCCTCCTCGCAGACCTCGGCAACCACTAATCTACCTTCTGTCTCCATAGATTTGCCTCATCTAGACATTTCATATGAATGGAATCATAATATGTGGTGTTTGTGACTCACCCCATTGACTTAACATGTTTTCAAGATTCATCTGTGTTGTTGTGTGGTCAGAAAGACTTCATCCTGTTTTAAGACTGAATAATTTTCTGTTGTATGTATATATCACATTTTGTTCACCCATTCAATTCTTGATAGACATTTGAGTTGTTTCCACTTTTTGGAATATTTTGTATCGTATAATAATAATACATGAAATATAACACATTTTATATTATTTTATGAATGCTGCTACTGTGAACCTATACAAGTTTTTGTTAGGATATCTGTTTTCAATTATCTTGGATATATACTTATAAGTACCTTTAACATTGTGAGGGAACTGACAGATTGTTATCCAAAGCTGCTGTACATTTTATAGTTCTACCAGGAAAATACACGTTTTCCAATCCAACTAATTTCTTTACATCCTTACCAATACTTGTTATTGTCTGTCTGTCTTCTTATAACCGCCTAAGAGGGTGTAAAGTTCTATTTTGTGGTTGGCTTGCAGGTATGTCTCAGTAAGCTTATACAAATGGTGTGGTATGTCTAAAATATCTTTAAAACTAGAGTGATAGGCAATATTTTGCAGTCTTAGCATTTGAGCTAATCTTAGTCCTTTTCCATTGCCACTCGTTTAGTTAAGATTTTCTTACTCTGATGAGTGTCCAGCTAAATGTATTTATCTTTTAACTAACTTCACAATTGGAAGTGAACTTTTAAGTAGCTTTCCAGACATGGCTCACTGAGCCAGCACACTAAAAATTTACCTGAAGTGTTAATTCTCAAGGTTGTTTTACTGTATTTACTTTTAGAATATTGTTAGCTTTTTTTCCTGTCGCTATTTGACATTTAATTTGGAAAAGGGTTTTGAAAGATTGAAACTGAAAGTAAGATATTAACATGTAGATAGATTAAAATTTTTTGTTCATATGTTAAACACGTCTGAGTTTCTATAATACTCAGTTCATTAGATTCATAAACATTTACATTTCTGACTTCCCCAAACTGAAAGCCTCTGAGGCTAGAGACTGGGACTTAATTATCTCTGTATCCCCAACTGCTTAATGTAGTGCCTGGCATTTAGGCATTAATGGCCCGTCGCGTGAGCAGAAATTGTAGCGAGCTTAATGCTGTAAGACAGATTTATTCTTCAGGTGGATTCTTCAAGTGGTCCAAGAGGCTTGTCTCTTAAACCAGCATGAGAGTTGCTTTTTCCTCCACCTGCCTACAGGCATGCTTGCACAAATGTTTTTATTTTCAGTACCCAAGAAAAAAGAAGAAAATAAAAGATAAAGTACTGGAGTGAATTTAATAAAACTTTTAAATAAGTAAGTGAAAGTGAAGTCGCTTAGTCATGTCCGACTGTTTGCGACCCCGTGGACTGTAGCCCACCGGACTCCTCCATCCATGGGATTCTCCAAGCAAGAATACTGGAGTGGGTTGCCATTTCCTTCTCTAGGGATCGAACCCAGGTCTCCCACATTGCAGGCAGACACTTTAACCTCTGAGCCACCAGAGAAGCCCAAAATAAGTATCTATTTATTAATTGTAATATCTTTTACATAAATGTGGAAAATAGTGTGGTACATATTTTTCTCTGGATACTGGTTGCTATCGTAAGGACTGAGGGAAGCACTTAAAAGTAACTACCTGTGTATCCTCCACTCCATGAATCATACTCTGGGTATATTATCATAGACTATTAATTTTAATAAAATGTCCATTTTTAACTTTTGGTTTTAGATTTCATTAAGAAAACCCAGATATCCATTCACTGGCATGTCTTCAACAGTAGCGGTATCTTGTAAGTTGTGGGTGTCTTAGGAGTGATTACAGCAATAGCTATTCTCTCCTTGCCTGTAGTTTCTTGCCTCATGTAACTCCTTGCATATATCATGCTCACTTTCCTAAAATACCGCTTTCAAGTGCCGGCATCTGTAGGATAATAGAAGGCATACTGGTTTTAAAATCAAATGTGGGTTTGAGTCCCACTATTTTCTGCCTACTTCTGTTTTGTTTAATATTTATATAGAACCATATTGGAAACATGGTTTTATTTTTATCGCAGAAAAATGTGACTTCACAGGAACCCTCAAGCCTCCTTTTGATGATCATTAAAAGTATTGGAATTTTAAATACCTAAGGCAACTCAAAGCATTAAACCCAAGCTCTGCTTTTCTTCAAATTGTAATTATATGTCCATCTTACAAATTTCCCTTCCTCCTACTCCCTACCCCTTTTTTGTGGTTTTTGTCCTGGTTTAGAATCACAGGCCAATAGGATAAAGTTTATACTTCTTAACCTGGCCTTCCCGGGCCTTTTAACATAGTCTCTCATACCTTTCCAGTGTTCAGCTCGTGTACTCTGCAGTGTGTGTCCTTTCTTTCCTCTGGAATGAGCTGTTTCTCATCCTTGAAAAATGCTTATCTGTGTTTGTACTGCTGAACACTTTTCCGCTTTCTTAGAAAACTTTCCTTCTATTTTATAGTCCAGTACTTTGAAGATCAGGACACTGAACATTTAGAATAACTTGACCACATTCACCCAGAACTCAGAAGCAAGAATCGTAATTAACTCTCACTTTCTGAGATAAATCTATTAGTCCAATTTATCTTAAAGCACTTGTTCTCCTTTGCAAATCTGAATTTTAATACTGTGGAGAAAAAACCTTTGAAGTCTCGTGATAAATGCACTTGTTCTAAATCACTAGTCTTCCAAACAAGAATTGAACCGCTCTCCCAGCATTTCATATTTCCTGTATTTAATTTTTTAGATTCATGCATTCAAACCTTGACAGTTACCTTCTTCCCTGTGAAATAACACAGATATTGGTTCCAATTGTGTAAGATTAGAGTGTCAGTGAACTGGCTTATGGCAGATATAAGTAGTTGTTCCCTAAAAGCTTTTCCTAGAGAATGTGGAATGTGGATCATGTTAATCTCAGAGGCTTTGGGATGTATGCTAATACCTACATTTCCTGTAATAACTGTTTTTAGTTGTAATCTACATTTGAAAAGCTGTTTAACAACATTTGAGTAGTTATGCTGGTAGGCCCTGAAGAAATGCAAAAATGTAGGTCTGTCATGAGTCCTACCATCCACTCACTACACCCTAGGCACTGTGTTTAGAACTGGCAACTGAAAATATGACAATTGTTTCCCTTAAGAAATTTACTGGCTGTGAATAGACTTGTGAGAAGCAGCAAGAAGTTTTCCTGGGAGCAGTGGATGGCCTTCAGGGGGTCTGTGAACCCTTTCAAATTATACTTAATGTTTTGTGTTTTGTGTGTAAACCTGTTGGGAGAGGGGTGAAGGTTCTTAGATTCTCAAGGGTTCCAAAAAATCTTAGAAACTCTAGACTAGTAGAAAGATAATCAGCTTTGGAACCATACAGTAATTTCTGTCCTGGCCCTGTTATCCATATAGGCAGGTTATGTAGGGAAACTGGGGCTATAATCCTTACCTAGAAGGACCAAGATAATGTATATTTAAAGCTTCTAATGTAGTACATAGAAGGTACTCAATAGTAGTTTAAGACGTGTTATTACTCTAAGGGAAGTATATTCAAGATTAAAACCATAGAGGGAGGAGAGCCAAAATCTGCCTGAAGAGAACATTGACAGTTTTAGCACAGAGGCCAAATTTGACTTGGCTCTTGAAGGGAGAGTTTGTCAGGTGGACTAGGATAAAAGGCATTTCAGAGATAGAAAACAAACAGCATTTGCAAAGACACAGAGATAAGAACT
The DNA here is from genome assembly GCF_049115385.1 of Moschus berezovskii. Lineage (NCBI taxonomy): Eukaryota > Metazoa > Chordata > Mammalia > Artiodactyla > Moschidae > Moschus > Moschus berezovskii. The sequence goes on along the minus strand of NC_142462.1, from coordinate 51,490,532 downwards.
GTGGGTTTTAGATGAGAGGAACAGGGTGGCTGGCAGTGTAAAAAATAAGCAAAGCTGATATAACCAAATAAACAGGAAGAGATTCCCAAAGGGAGAACAGCCTAAATGCTGAGTATGAGATGCATATAATATTGGCCTCAGCGTTCCTGAATGTTTTGGTGAGGAGTGTTTTGATGTCTCATGATTGTGGCATAGTTGTTTACTCTTAGTTACAATGTATGGTTTGGTTGTTATGAAGGATCTTTTTAAAATGGAGTTCCACAAAGCCAGTGTTTTTTAATCTGGTAATTTTACCTTATCCCAGATATATAAAGTAGTACTCTGTTTATATAGTTCTTAATTGGCCAGAGAAGTGGTTTTCATTAGCTTCTGTTAAAAATGCCCTGTAAAAAAATTACATTAAAAAAGTCTGTAGAACCTCAGCAAGTTATTTATAGTGGTAAGCCTCTGTTTAGTTTAGATTCCTCAGTATATTTGAGTTTTCTAGATGGTGACTGAGATTTTGAGACAATGCATTTGGGACCACAACTATAGTGAGAATGGAAAAAAGTTAACTCCCATTCTATGAAAATTTGGAGAGTGGCTTTTTTTGTACACCTTCTCCCCTCATTGTACACTGGAGTTATAAGTCATAGATACTTTGTTATTAAAGGAAACATGAATGGTATTTAGAAACTAAGGAGCTTGTTACAGGTTTTACAGTTAGAAGTTGCCAGAGCTAAGTTTGTCCCAAGTTATCAGTTCAGTTCAGTTCAGTGGCTCAGTCGTGTCCGACTCTTTGCGACCCCATGAATCACAGCATGCCAGGCCTCCCTGTCCATCACCAACTCCCGGAGTTCCCTCAAACTCATGTCCATAGAGTTGGTAATGACACCCAGCCATCTCATTCTCTGTTGTCCCCGTCTCCTCCCACCCCCAATCCCTCCCAGCATCAGAGTCTTTTCCAGTGCGTCGCATGAGGTGGCCAAAGTATTGCAGTTTCAGCTTTAGCATCAGTCCTTCCAATGAACACCCAGGATTGATCTCCTTTAGAATGGACTGGTTGGATCTCCTTGCAGTCCAAGGGACTCTCAAGAGTCTTCTCCAGCACCACAGTTCAAAAGCATCAATTCTTCGGCGATCAGCTTTCTTCACAGTCCAACTCTCACATCCGTACATGACCACGGGAAAAACCATAGCCTTGACTAGACGGACCTTGGTTGTCCAAGTAATGTCTCTGCTTTTTAATATGCTATCTAGGTTGGTCATAACTTTCCTTCCAAGGAGTAAGTGTCTTTTAATTTCATGGCTGCAATCAGCATCTGCAGTGATTTTGGAGCCCCCAAAAATAAAGTCTGACACTGTTTCCACTGTTTCCCCACCTATTTCCCATGAAGCGATGGGACCAGATGCCATGATCTTTGTTTTCTGAATGTTGAGCTTCAAGTCAACCTTTTCACTCTCCTCTTTCACTTTCATCAAGAGGCTTTTGAGTTCCTCTTCACTTTCTGCCATAAGGGTGGTGTCATCTGCATACCTGAAGTTTTTGATATTTCTCCCAGCAATCTTGATTCCAGCTTGTGCTTCTTCCAGCCCGTGCTTCTTCCAGCCCAGGGTTTCTCATGATGTACTCTGCATATAAGTTAAATAAGCAGGGTGACAATATACAGCCTTGACGTACTCCTTTTCCTTTTTGGAATCAATCTGTTGTTGCATGTCCAGTTCTAACTGTTCCTTCCTGACCTGCATAGAGGTTTCTCAAGAGGCATCCCCATCTCTTTCAGAATTTTCCACAGTTTGTGGTGATCCACACAGTCAAAGGCTTTGGCGTAGTCAGTGAAGGAGAAATAGATGTTTTTCTGGAACTCTCTTGCTTTCTCCATGATCCAGCGGATGTTGGCAATTTGATCTCTGGTGCCTCTGCCTTTTCTAAAACCTGCTTGAACATCTGGGAGTTCACGGTTCACATATTGCTGAAGCCTGGCTTGGAGAATTTTGAGCATGACTTTACTAGTGTGTGAGATGAGTACAGCTGTGCGGTAGTTTGAGCATTCTTTGGCATTGCCTTTCTTTGGGATTGGAATGAAGACTGACCTTTTCCAGTCCTGTGGCCACTGCTGAGTTTTCCAAATTTGCTGGCATATTGAGTGCAGCACTTTCACAGCATCATCTGTCATAGCAGATGTTTTTTCTGTAGCATGATGTTGCTGAGACCAACAGTTGTCTTATTATTATCTAGGGAAAAAGTTAATAAAAGGAAAAAAGTGGGGCATAAATATCCTGAAAGTTATAGAAAAATTCTTTGTTGGTATAGATATTTGGTTGTAGCCTACGTGCAAACCAGTTTGCGTGCTAAGTCGCTTTAATCATGTCTGACCCTTTGCAACCCCATGGATTGTAGCCTGCAGACTCCTCAGTCCATAGGATTCTCCAGGCAAGAATACTGGAGTGGATTGCCATTTCCTTCTCCAAGAAACCAGTTCAAGTGGGGAGAAAAATATGTGTGTGTATATATATATATATATATATATATATATCTCACAGGAGAATACTGCCCTTGAGTATTCTACTTAACTGCTTTAAGGACAGGAACCAAGAAATGGGAGCCATCCATAACCTCGGTGACTATTTCGGCTCTTTGTGGTTCTGCATATTTATCAGTTTCTCCATCTAGAGCTGCTTGGACACTTGGCTTTGCTTCTCTGTGCACCTGCTTTACTCTTAGCTCTGCACATTCGACTTTCACTGCATGTGCTATTGAATAAAGGCATCTCTTAAGTGAGCTAACCTGTGTTCCTCACTTTATCTCTGTTTAGAGGAACAGCTCAGAATAGTTAGAATTGCTGACTCACGTTCACATTCCTGAAATTCACATCCCATCAGTCAACCTGCTTCCAGTGAGATGGGTACTATGTAGTATAAATGTGTGAAGTTGACCAGGATGGGGAGTTTGTTCAGATGTGATTGGTAGGGACTTCTCTTAGTGAAAGAAAGTTATAGTTCCTTAACTTAACTGGACTGGCAGCCGAAGGTGTGTCTAATACAAAAACCTTTGAAGCAAAACTGGGGGGAAAATGAGCTTCTATTTTAAGGTTTAAGTCGCAAGTAAACTTCACCCACCTTCTTTCAGAGAAGGGACAAAGAACCACAGAGTCCTTGTGACTTGAGAGAACTCTGTTGGCTTGGCAGAGCATAATTTCACATATACAGTACATACTAAACCCAAATGGTCTCTCTCAGAATCATTTTGCAACTGGTTGAATAAACTACTCAAAACACTTTTTAAACTGTGTAGAAACTATGAAAGTAAGATAATCTGTAAGCTGCATATTTATGGTACTTAAGATTTAAGCTATAATTTTTCAATGTTAAAATATGAAACCAGACATTACCTTCTAGATGAAAGTGTAATTCTAAAGATCAGTTTTATCAGAGTATTATATCTAGTCATTTTTTATTCTCTCTCTAAGTATACATCTGAAATTTATCACTATCTGAAAGACTAATATATTTTCTTCCCAGTAGATTTTGCATGAAGAAATCTAAATATCCTTAGATTCATCTAAAATTTAAGTACTTTAATACTGTGTGTTGCCTGGTCATCAGTGTGTCTGTCTCTGTGCAGTCTGTCTGCCTGACTGTGTACCTCTATCTTTATCTACTCTGTCCATTGGCCTGTCTGTGCCAGAGATTCATTAATGAGGTAGATTTGGGTGTACCGTGTAATTCAGAAATACCCTGTAATTTATGCCTCAGTCAGTCAGTCAGTTCAGTCGCTCAGTCATGTCCGACTCTTTGCAAAGAGTCGAATTTATGCCTAGTTGTTTATAATTCTTTACTTCTAGTGCTACAGATAGGTTATAAATGCCAAGGAGGAACATAGTGCGGGTAGATACTAATATTAGGATTTTGCAACTATTTGAAGAAATTGAATATGTTTAAATGTTTATCTCTAAACCTATTCACTGGCATTATTAGATGTTGCACAAAATAACTAATTTTATTTTTTCATAACTGTATAATTTAGGTAGTAGAAAATTAATGATTAAGGTAAGATATTCAGTTTTAATGTCTAATATGCCAGATGTTTTGATCTTTTCATTTTATGGAAAAGTAAAGAGGATAGGTATTTTAATAGTTCAAAAGCTAGAAACAAATACTTTGTGTGAAAAAGAGCATTCAAAGAAGTTATTATTATTAATTATAAGATATATGCTTAAACTAAGTTTTCTTGAATGGGTAATTAAGTAGGCACTGACTACTTTCTTGGCCTCTTCTTTCCTAGATGATGAAATACCATTATACCTAGTTTTTCACCTACCTCTTTAGTCTCTCTCCTCTATTATTGGCTCAGATACAACATATTTCCTGTTTTTTGTGCTCTTAGGTCTTAAGGAAAATATAATTAAATACTTGAATATTTAAAAAATAGTAAATGATCTTACAAATCTTATAAAATATTACAGTGACATGAATTCTAAAGAGTCTCAGACAATAATAAAACATCTATATTTTCTCATACTCTACATTCTTATTATGGCTGGTGGTTTCTTTTTAAAGTATTTCTGGAAAATGCAATTTAATCTAGACCAGAAGTATAAGATGAATATTTAACCAGCACATTTAATTTCCCCATTGTTGCTTTATCATATGCCAGTTTTTATATTGTTTATAAGCCATGTTTTGTGTCCATATATTGTTTATGCCATATCTAATATTTTAAAATATGTTCTAAGTGCTCTTACATTCTATTGGCCAAGGCAAGTTATAATGCCACCTCAACCTCAAAGGTTCAGGAAATAGATTATACCCTTTAACTTGGAAAGACTACAAAGTCTTGAGCGGTTTTTAATATAGGAAGAGCTGAAAAACAGGTTTTTAATATGATAAATCTATGGCTTCCCTGGTGGCTCAGAGGTTAAAGCATCTGCCTGCAATGCAGAAGACCTGGGTTCGATCCCTGGGTCGGGAAGATCCCCTGGAGATGGAAATGGCAACCTACTCCAGTATTCTTGCCTGGAGAATCCCATGGATGGAGGAGCCTGGTGGGCTACAGTCCATGGGGTCGCAAAGAGTCGGACTCAACTGAGTGACTTCACTTTCACTTTCACCTTCACCATATGACAAGTGTAGGAGATATTATTATTACATAAAGTAGTTAAGACATAGAACTGGGACTTGAAATAAGAAGTAAGCCATTCATTTACCTGGGAGAAGAGTATTCCAGACAGAAAGAGCATTAAGTGTCCAAGTATCTGAGTTAAGAGTATGTTGGGATATCAAGGAAGCTAGTGTGCTTGAGCAGAATGAGGAAGAGAGTAGTAGTAGATTTAGTAGATTTGTGATGGTGTTGGGAGTTATGGCAAACCATCCAGGTTCTTGTAGGTCATTGTTAGAACTTGGGTTTTTACTCTAAATGACATGAGTTTACTTTTGGGTATGATGGGCTTTACCACTGTAGCTCAGTGGTAAAGAATCTGCGTGTAATGCAAGAGACACAGGTTTGATCCCTGAGTCAGGAAGATTCCCCTGGAGAAGGAAATGGCTATCCACTCCAGTATTCTTACCTGAAAGTCCCATGGACAGAGGAGCCTTGCAGGCTACCGTCAGTGGGGTCACAAAGCGTTGGACACCACTGAGTGACTAAGCAAGCACAGGGAACACCAATTTGTAGAATTATTAACTAAACATGCACAGTCAAAAAGAACATTTATAGAAATAACTAATATAGTAGAGCTGTTAGTGATTCATAAGTATTAAGACATACTTAATAAACAAGGAATTGCTTAAAAATACTATGAATTTTTAGAATAAATGCTAAATCAGTTTTCCACAGTAGAAGTAGTAAAAGTAGATTTAGAGGAAATGTTCTAGGTAGCAGAATATTTATGATTTAAACAGTAAGTGTTTGATTATAGGGGATATGCTCTAAAACAATGTACTCCCAGAGATTGTCAGTGTAACTACACTACACATTAAGTATTATGACAGGAGGTTTTGTATGACTCTGAGAAATCAAGCTGACAGTGAAGTGCCAAGTCACCCTAATGGCCTCATTTCAGTTCAGTTCAGTTGCTCAGTTGTGTGCAACTATTTGCAACCCCATGGACTGCAGTATGCCACGCTTCCTTGTCTATTACCAACTCCTGGAGTTTACCTAGACTCATGTCTATGGAGTTGGTGATGCCATCCAACTATCTCATCTTCTGTCTTCCCTTTCTCCTCCCTCCTTCAATCATTCCCAGCATCAGGGTCTTTTCAAATGAGTCAGTTCTTCACATCAGGTGGCCAGAGTATTGGAGTTTCAGCCTCAGCATCAGTCCTTCCAGTGAATATTCAGGACTGATTTCCTCTAGGATAGACTGGTTGGATCTCCTTGCTGTCCAAGGGACTCAAGAGTCTTCTCCAACACAGCAGTTCAGTTCTTCGGCACTCAGCTTTCTCTATAGTCCAACTCTTACATCCATACATTACTACTGGAAAAACTAAAGCTTTGACTAGATGGACATTTGTTGGCGAAGTAATATCTCTGCTTTTTAATATGCTGTCTAGGTTGGTCATAACTTTTCTTCCAAGGAGTAAGTGTCTTTTAATTTCATGGCAACAGTCACCTTCTGTAGTGATTTTGGAGCCCACGAAAATCCAGTCTGTCACTGTTTTCCATTGTTTCCCCATCTATTTGCCATGAAGTGATGGGACCAGATGCCTAATGGCCTCATCGTATTAGAAATTAGTTCGTACCTAAGAATAGTTACTTTACAAAGTGAGGCAGGAGAAGACTGCTTTGCCTGAGACTTCCCTTTGTAGTCTAAAATAGTAGCTGAATTGCAAGAGTTTTTCATTTTATTTTCAAATAAGTAAGTTCAAAAAGATCCATCATATTTGGGTAAACTTTTTCAATAGTTCTCTAAAGGAGTGAGTATGCCATGTAAAGAGACTGGTGAAACATTTAGGGACAAAGCCAATCTGATTAGAGTGCTTTTTTTCCTGACTTGTATTTAAAGCACAGATATTACAATAATAAAGCTCAAATTTGACCTCACCAAAAAAAAATCTATAATAGGAAAGGTAATACAGAGATAAGCAGTGGATTAAGATAAAACACTTTAACACATTTAACAGTTGGAGGATTATTATCTAAAATATAAGTAGCTTCTATATATAAATAAAAATAATACTCCAATAGGAAAATTTAAAAATGCTAAGAAAATTAACAGAAGAAAAATGCAAATAATTACTAAGCATGGGGAAAAAGTCACCAACCTATTCAATAATCAGAGAAATACAAATTATTTTAGCACTTACTTTGGAGACAGGGACATCAGATCCCACCAAATTTGGTAAAATTCAAAAATTGATAATTATGGCAATTCAGAAATTGATAATAGCAAATGTCAGCCAGGATAGAGAAAAACTAGCTTTCTAGATCTGTTGATAGGTAAGACTTTTTTTGGAAGGCAAGAAGCTTAACTTGGTTGATTACTTCAAAGGGGAGGGATATGGAGGAGAGGTGATTCCTTTTTCATTTATAATTATGTGCAGAAAAAGTTAACATCTCTGGGACTGCTATCGTCAGAAAAGTCAGTTTGCAAGATTCGCCCTTGGTAGGTGTCTAGGAACTTGGACTTTTGAGAGGCTTCCCATCATTCCATGATGAAAATGGCTCCCTTTGTTTTTACCGTACTAATATGTTGTTGTTGTTTTAGTCCCTAAGTTGTGTCAGACTCTTTTGAGACCCCATGAACTGTAGCCCACCAGGTCCTCTGTCCATGGGATTTCCCAGGCAAGAATACTGGAGTAGGTTGCCATTTTCTACTCTAGAGGATCTTCCCTACCCAGGGATCAAACCCAAGCCTCTTGCCTCCCCTGTATTAGCAAGTGGATTCTTTACTACTGTGTCATCTGGGAAACCATGTGTATACACAGGTACACATATATACCTCATCTCTAAGACTCTGGATAGATTTTTATATGTGTGTATTAACACCCATTTACACCTTTTCCCCCTTGGCGATGAAAGATTGAAAACTTTCTTTGGTGACATTGTAGGTAATAAAATATAGAAACAAATCAAAAACAAAGTGTTTTCAGGTATGTTATTTAGGACAAGGGGCTTATTACTTTATTTTATTTATTTTTAAATTTATTTTTAACTGGATGATGATTGCTTTACAATACTGTGTTGGTTTCTGCCATACATCAATGAATTAGCCATGGGTATATATGTGTCCCCTCCCTCTTGAAGCTCCTTCCCATCTCTCACCCCATCCTACTCCTCTAGGTTGTTACGGAGCACCTGGTTGAGCTCCCTGAGGCATACAGCAATTTCCTACAGCCATTGTTTTACATATGGTAATGCATATGTTTCCATGACCCTTCCCCGACTATGTCCACAAATCTGCTATTTCTGTGTCTCCATTGCTGTCCTTCAAATAGGTTCATCCGTACCTTCTTTCTGGATCCCATATATATGTGTTAATATAAGATATTTGTTGTTTTCTTTCTGACTTCACTCGTGTAATTAAGGCTCTAGATTCATCCACCTCATTAGCACTGACTCAGATGCATTCCTTTTTATGGCCAAGTAAAGCTGGAATCAAGATTGCTGGGAGAAATATCAATAAACTCAGATATGCAGATGACACTACCCTTATGGCAGAAAGTGAAGAGGAACTCAAAAGCCTCTTGATGAAAGTGAAAGAGGAGAGTGAAAAGGTTGGCTTGAAGCTCAACATTCAGAAAACAAAGATCATGGCATCTGGTCCCATCACTTCATGGGAAATAGATGGAAAAACAGTGGAAACAGTGTCAGACTTTATTTTTTTGGGCTCCAAAATCACTGCAGATGCTGATTGCAGCCATGAAATTAAAAGACGCTTACTCCTTGGAAGGAAAGTTATGACCAACCTTGATAGTATATTAAAAAGCAGAGACATTATTTTGCCAACAAAGGTCCGTCTAGTCAAGGCAATGGTTTTTCCCGTGGTCATGTATGGATGTGAGAGTTGGACTGTGAAGAAAGCTGATCGCCGAAGAATCGATGCTTTTGAACTGTGGTGCTGGAGAAGACTCTTGAGAGTCCCTTGGACTGCAAGGAGATCCAACCAGTCCATTCTAAAGGAGATCAATCCTGGGTGTTCATTGGAAGGACTGATGCTAAAGCTGAAACTGTAATACTTTGGCCACCTCATGTGACGAGTTGACTCATTGGAAAAGACTCTGAGGCTGGGAAAGGTTGGGGGTGGGAGGAGAAGGGGACGACAGAGAATGAGATGGCTGGATGGCATCACCGACTCTGTGGATATGAGTTTGAGTGAGCTCTGGGAGTTGGTGATGGACAGGGAGGCCTGGCGTGCTGTGATTCATGGGGGTCGCAGAGAGTCGGACACGACTGAGAGACTGAACTGAACTGAATACTCCATTATATGTATGTACCACAGCTTCTTCATCCATTCATCTGTCAATGGACATCTAGGTTTACTTCTATGTCCTGGCTATTGTAAATAGAGCTGCAGTGAACACTGGGGTACATATGACTTTTTCATTTATAATTTTCTCAGGATATATGACCAATAGTGGGATCATTGGGTCATATGATAGTTTTATTCCTAGTTTTTTTAAGGTATCTCTGTACTGTTCTCCATAGTGGGTGTATCAATTTATATTCCCACCAACAGTGCCAGAGGGTTCCCTTGTTTCAACACCTGCTCCAGCATTTATTGTTGTAGATGTTTTGATGATAGCCATTCTGACACGTGTGAGGTGATATGTCACTGTAGTTTTGATTTGCATTCCTCTAATAATGAATGATGATTAGCATCTTTTTATGTGTTTATTAGCCATCTGTCTTCTTTGGTGAAATGTCTGTTAAATGCCTACTTTTTTCAATTGGGTTGTTTGTTTTTCTGATATTGAGTTGCATGAGTTCCTTGTATATTTTGGAAATTAATCCTTTGTCAGTTGGGCTGCTCAGATGGCACCAGGGGTAAACAACCTGCCTGCCAATTCAGGAGACTCGAGACACAGGTTCAAATCCTGAGTTGGGAAGACCCCTGGAGAAGGAATTGGCAACCTGCTCCAATATTCTTGCCTGGGAAATCCCATGGACAGAGGAACCTGGTGGGCTACGGTCCTTGGGGTTGCAGAGAGCCGGACATGACTGAGCACACACACACATATACTTTTATCAGTTGTTTCATTTGCTGATCTTTTCTCCGATTTTAAGGGTTGTCTTTTCATCTTGTTTATAGTTTCCTTTATTGTGCAAAAAAGCTTTAAACTTAATTTGGTCCTACTTGCTTAGTTTTGTTTTTACTTCCATTACTCTAGGCGGTGGGTCATGAGGATCTTGCTCTGATTTATGTCATAGAATGTTCTGCCTGTGTTTTCCTCTAAGAGTTTTATAGTTTCTGGCCTTACATTTATATCTTTAATCCATTTTGACTTTTTCTTTGTGTATGGTGTTAGGAAGTGTTCTAATTTCCTTCTTTTACACATAGTTGTTCAGTCTCCCCAGCACGACTTATTGAAGAGACTGTCTTTTCTCCATTGTGTATTTTTGCCGCCTTTGTCACAGATAAGTTACTCATAGGTGTGTGGGTTTATCTCTGGACTTTCTATCTTATTCCATTTAAATAATTACTTTAAATTACACTTCATATTTTATCAGTTTCATATATCATATAATGGTAAACAACACAGATGAAAAATCAAGTAGCATTTGAATTTTGTTTATTTATGTCTGTGCTGGGTCTTCATTGCTGCATGGGCTCTTCTCCAGTTGTGGCAAGCGGGGGCTCCTCTCTAGCTGTAGTGTGTGGGCTTCTCATTACAGTGGCTTCTCTTGTTGCTGAGCCCAGGCTCGAGGCGTGTGGACTCTTGAGCACAAGTTCAGCAGTTGTGCTGCAAGGGTGGATTCTTTACCATTGAGCCACCAGGGAAGTCCCTCAAGTAGCATTTTAAATGTATACTCTCCAGTTATACAGACTATATTATCTCAACTTACTGAACTGAGTTATAAGTGTGATAATAGGGTGCCAGTTCATTGACTATGTGATGCTCTGAATATGGTTATCAGTGCCAATTTTGTTTAAAAGACTTGTCATATTTCATTGTATACGTGATACATGGAAGACCCTACATATTGTGGAGGAATTAAAATAGATACAGGAGATTATCTTTGGCAGATAAAGAAAATTAAAATCTTGGGTGGCAGCAGTAGTAGTAGTGATGGGATAAAACTTATAAACAAATGATGGTTAGAAGAAGGAATGAAATATATGACTAGGATCTACTTTTGGAATATATGCTACATAAGGGCAGGTTTATCTGTACCACCTAAAAGAATACCTGACATGGAGAGTAGGTTAGGAAAAAAATGATGTAAGAATATCCTCATAAGGTGATAATTGATTCTTACTTTTTCCTTTTATTATAAGTGTCCAGATCCAGTATGTCAACAAACTGAGAAAGTGGTTTTCTTTTTTTCCGCAAATATAGCAGTTGATTCACTAGTCAGTTCAGTTCAGTTCAGTTGCTCATTCGTGTCCAACTATTTGCGACCCCATGGACTGTAGCACGCCAGGGCTCCTTGTCCATTACTAGCTCCCGGAGTTTACTCAAAATTATGTCCATTAAGTCTGTGATGCCATCCGACCAACTCATCCTCTGTTGTCCTCTTCTCCTGCCCCACTTCAATCTTTCCCAGCATCAGGGTCTTTTCAAATGAGTCAGTTCTTTGCATCAGGTGGCCAAAGTATTGGAGTTGCAGCTTCAACATCAGTCCTTCCAATGAATATTTTGGATTGATTTCCTTTAGGATGGACTGGTTGGATATCCTTGTAGTCCAAGGGACTCTCAAGAGTCTTCTCCAACACAGTAGTTCAGTTCTTCGGCACTCAGCTTTCTTTATAGTCCAACTCTCACATCCATACATGACTAATGGAAAAACCATAGTCTTGACTAGACGGACTTTTGTTGGCAATGTCTCTGCTTTTTAATATGCTGTCTAGCTTGGTCATAACTTTTCTTTCAAGGAGTAAGTGTCTTTTAATTTCATGGCTGCAGTCACCGTCTGCAGTGATTTTGGAGCCCGCCAAAATAAGTCTGCCACTGTTTCCACTGTCTGCCCATCTATTTGTCATGAAATGATGGGACCGGATGCCATGATCTTAGTTTTCTGAATGTTGAGCTTTAAGCTAACGTTTTCACTCTCCTCTTTCACTTTCATCAAGAGGCTCTTTAGTTCTTCACTTTCTGTCATAAGGGTGGTGTCACCTGCATATCTGAGGTTATTGATATTTCTACTGGCAATCTTGAGTCCAGCTTGTGCTTCCTCCACCCCAGCGTTTCTCATGATGTACCCTGCATATAAGTTAAATAAGCAGAGTGACAATATACAGCCTTGAAATACTCCTTTTCCTATTTGGAACCAGTCTGTTGTTCCATGTCCAGTTCTAACTGTTGCTTCCTGACCCACATACAGATTTCTCAAGAGGCAGGTCACGTGGTCTGGTATTCCCATCTCTTTCAGAATTTCCTACAGTTTATTATTCACACAATCAAAGGCTTTGGCATAATCAATAAAGTAGAAATATATGTTTTTCTGGAACTCTTTTTGCTTTTTTGATGATCCAGTGGATGTTGGCAATTTGAACTCTGGTTCCTCTGCCTTCTAATACCAGCTTGAATGTCTGGAAGTTCATGGTTCATGTACTGTTGAAGCCTGGCTTGGAGAATTTTGAGCATTACTTTAGTAGCGTGTGAGATGAGTGCAATTGTGCAGTAGTTTGAGCATTATTTGGCATTGCCTTTCTTTGTAATTAGAATAAAAACTGACCATTTCCAGTCCTGTGGCCACTGCTGAGTTTTCCAAATTTGCTGGCATATTGAGTGCAGCATTTTCACAGCATCATCTTTCAGGATTTGAAATAGCTCAACTGGAATTCTGTCACCTCCACTAGCTTTGTTCGTAGTGACGCTTCCTAAGGCCCACTTGACTTCACATTCCAGGATGTCTGGTCTAGGTGAGTGATCACACCATTGTGATTATCTGGGTCCAGAAGATCTTTTTTGTACAGTGCTTCTGTGTATTCTTGTCACTTCTTAATATCTTCTGCTTCTGTTAGGTCCATACCATTTTTGTCCTTTATTGAGCCCATCTTTGCCTGAAATGTTCCCTTGGTATCTCTAATTTTCTTGAAGAGATCTCTGCTGCTGCTAAGTCACTTCAGTCGTGTCCGACTCTGTGTGACCCCATAGACGGAAGCCCTCCAGGCTCCCCTGTCCCTGGGATTCTCCAGGCAAGAACACTGGAGTGGGTTGCCATTTCCTTCTCCAATGTGTGAAAGTGGAAAGTGAAAAGTGAAAGTGAAGTCGCTCAGTCGTGTCTGACCCTTAGCGATCCCACGGACTGCAGCCTACTAGGCTCCTCCATCCATGGGATTTTCTAGGCAAGAGTACTGGAGTGGCTTACCATTGCCTTCTCCGAGAGATCTCTAGTCTTTCCCATTTTATTGTTTTCCTTGATTTCTTTGCACTGATTACTGAGGAATGCTTTCTTATCTCTCCTTGCTATTTTTTGAAACTGCATTCAAATGGGTAGCTTTCCTTTTCTCCTTTGCTTTTGGCTTCTCTCTTCTTTTCACAGTTATTTGTAAGGACTCCTCAGCCAGCCATTTTCATTTTTTGCATTTCTTTTTCTTGGGGATGGTGGATCCCTGTCTCCTGTACAGTGTCACCAACCTCCATCCATAGTTCATCAGGCACTCTGTCTATCAGATCTAGTCCCTTAAATCTCTCACTTCCACTGTATAATCATAAGGGATTTGATTTAGGTCATACCTGAATGGTCTAGTGGTTTTCCCTACTTTCCTCAATTTAAGTCTGAATTTGGCACTGAAGAATTCATGATCTGAGCCATAGTCAGCTCCCAGTCAGTTTTTGCTGACTGTCTGGAGCTTCTCCATCTTTGGCTGCAAAGAATATAATCAATCTGATTTCAGTGTTGACTGGTCTGGTGATGTCCATGTGTAGAGTCTTCTCTTGTGTTGTTGGCAGAGGATGTTTGCTATGACCAGTGCGTTCTCTTGGCAAAACTCTATTAGCCTTTGCCCTGCTTCATTCTGTACTCCAAGGCCAAATTTGCCTGTTACTCCAGGTGTTTCTTGACTTTCTACTTTTGCATTCCAGTCCCCTGTAATGAAAAGGACATCTTTTTTGGTTGTTCTAGAAGGTCCTGTAGGTCTTCATAGAACAGACTTGGATTACTGCGATATTGAATGGTTAGCCTTGGAAACAAACAGAGATCATTCTGTCATTGATGAGATTGCATCCAAGTACTGCATTTCGGACTCTTGACTGTGATGGCTACTTCATTTCTTCGAAGGGATTCCTGCCCACAGTAGTAGATATAATGGTCATCTGAGTTAAATTCACCCATTCCAGTCTATGTTAGTTTGCTGATTCCTAAAATGTCGACGTTCACTCTTGCCATCTCCTGTTTGACCACTTCCAATTTGCCTTGATTCATGGACCTAACATTCCAGGTTCCTATGCAATATTGCTTTTTATAGTAGGAGGGGTTAATTCACGTTTAGAATCAAAGCCCATTCCCGCCAGAGACACTAAGAGGGCTCAAACAGACCTTGTGCCCACCAGGACCCAGGGACCCCACAGAAACTTGAGATACAACTGTGTTTGAGCATCTCCTGTGGAGGTACGAGTCAGCAGTGGATTGCCACAGGGACAGGGCCTCTGGGTGCAGCAGAGTTGGGTATGGCATAAGCCCTCTTGGAAGAGGTCACCATTAACTCCACCATGGAGCAGATAGAACTTACACAGAACTGGGAAATAGACTCTTGGAGGGCACAACAGAATCTTGTCTGCACCAGCACCCAGTAATAAGGAGCAGTGACCCCACAGGAAACTGACCCAGACTTGCCTGTGAGTGTCCAGGAGTTTCCAGAGGAGGCGTGGGTCAGTGGTGGCCTGCTGCAGGGTTGGGGGCACTGAGCGTAGCAGTACATTCATGGGATCTTTTGAAGGATGTCAGCATTATCTTCATTACCTCCACCATAATTTGAAGTGAAATGAAGTGAAGCAGCTCAGTCGTGTCTGACTCTTTGCGACCCCATGGACTGTAGCCCACCAGGCTCCTTGGTCCATGGGATTTTCCAGGCAAGAATACTGGAGTGGTTTGCCACGTCTTTCTCCAGGGGATCTTCCCGACCCAGGGATCAAACCCAGGTCTCCTGCCTTGTAGGCAGATGCTTTACTGTCTGAGCTACCAGGGAAGCCCCGTAGTTTGGCCCCAGGTAAATAGGGAAGAAACACAGCTCCACCCATCAACAGAAAATTGGATTAAAGATTTACTGCGTATGGCCCCACCCATCAGAACAAGACCCAATTTCCCCCTCAGTCTCTCCCATCAGGAAGTTTCCATAAGCCTCTTGTCCTTCTCCTTTAGAGGGCAGACAGACTGAAAACCACAATCACAGAAAACTAACCAATGTAATCACATGGACCACAGCCTTGTCTAACTCAATGAAACTATGAGCCATGCCGTGTAGGGCCACCTAAGAGGGACGGGTCATGGTGGAGGGTTCTGACGAAATGTGGTTCACTGGAGAAGGGAATGGTAAACCACTTCAGGATTCTTCCCTTAAGAACCCCATGGACAGTATGAAAAGGCAAAAATTCATTAGTAGAGCAGAGCTATCTAACCTTACATGAATATTGTTTGACTTGTAATCTGAGACATTTTAAAGGCACTTCCCAACAGCTAGCTGGTCCCTTTCCTATACTGGTTAGGGCATTTAATTTCTATTCAAACAACTACAGAGGGTTTCTTTGTTACTTTTTTAAAAAGAAGTTTTAATTGTGGTCAGTGTACAGTTTAGTAGTTCTAAGTATATTCACATAGTTGTGCAACCAATCTCTGGAACTCTTCATCTTGCAAACCCAGAACTCTACACCCATTAAACAACTAACTCCTATTGCCCTTCTCTCAGTCTGCCCTTGGCAACTACCATTCTTTCTAACTGTATGACTTTAACTAGTCTTCATACCTCATTTAAGTGGAATAAAAAGTATTTGTTCTTTTGTGGCTGGCTTATTTCACCTAACATATTTTCACATTTCATCCATGCTGCAGCATGTGTCAGAATTCCCTTCCTGTTTAAGGTCAATTAGTATTAATATTGACTAATTAATTAATATTAATATTAATTAATTAATATTGACGAATATTGACTAATAGTATCAATTAGTATCTGTATACCATGTTCTGTTTATCCATTGGCCCATCCATGGACAGTTGGATTGTTTTCACCTTTTGGCTATTGTGAATCATGTTGTTATGAACTTGAGTATACACATACCTGTCTCAGAGCCAGCTTTCAGTTACTTGGGGTATATATATGTAAGTGGACTTGTTGGATTCAAGTTTTAATTTTTTGAATTACTATGCTATTTTCCACAGTGGTGACACCATTTTACAATTCCACCAACAGTGCACAGAGGTTACCATTTCTACATATCCTCATCAACACTTGTTTTTTTTTGGGGGGGGCATTTATTTGATAGTAGCCGTTGCACTGGTCGGAGAAGGCAATGGCAAGCCACCCCAGTACTCTTGCCTAGAAAA
The DNA here is from genome assembly GCF_049115385.1 of Moschus berezovskii. NCBI lineage: Eukaryota > Metazoa > Chordata > Mammalia > Artiodactyla > Moschidae > Moschus > Moschus berezovskii. Next base: position 51,473,908 of record NC_142462.1, on the reverse strand, counting down.
TCGCATGGATAGAGGAGCCTGGTGGGTTGCAGTCCATGGGGTCGCTACTAGTCGGACACGACTGAGTGACTTCACTTTCACTTTTCACTTTCACACATTGGAGAAGGAAATGGCAACCCACTCCAGTGTTCTTGCCTGGAGAATCCCAGGGACGGTGGAACCTGGTCGACTGCCGTCTATGGGGTCGCACAGAGTCGGACACGACTGAAGTGACTTAGCAGCAGCAGCAGTTGCACTGGTGAGGTAGCATCTCATTGTAGTTTTGATTTGTATTTCTGTGCTGATTAGTGATGTTGAGCATCTTTTCATATGCTTTCTGTATATATTTTTGAGAAGTATCTAAGTCCTTTGCCTCTTTTTAAATTGTTTTTTTTATTGAGTTATAAGAGTCCTTTATACAGTGTTTCTATATATTCATCTTTTGCACAAATAGGACCATTTATGAAAATTTAACAGTCATAATAAAACTTGTGATTCATTTTCAAAGTAAAATTCTCTCAGAACAGTTAATATGGACTCATAATTCAGTTAATTAACAATTCTTAAAATCAGCTGAAGTTTCAGTTATTATTTTTTCTACCAAGATTGCTATACAGATGGACATTATCTTCTGCCTGTCTTACTAAAAGGTTTTACCAGAGGAAATTTTAGTTAATTCTGTTCAATGACTTTGACCATAGTTTTGAAAGTCATCAAAATGTCACATCTTTTATTTAAAATCTTGGGTTATTTTGATTCAAGGATTCTAAAATTAAGAAACACATTCTAGAATTTATTTGTAAATTATTTTTGTTGTGTATTTAGTCTGTTACCGCAAGTTGTTTTTATTTAAAATATTGCAGAAATCTTGATAATTGTATGTAGGTGGGTCCTAGTTTTTCATGATTCAAGTCTGGCTTTTTGTGTGAAGAGGAGTACTATTTATCTTTATTACAAAGAGATATGCGAAGACAAAATCATACCCTTGTTAACTTTGGGTGGACATACCTTCACAGTAGTATAATCTGGCCTTTTCTGGACCAAGTTTAAAATAATGCCAGAATGAAATACTTTTTGCAAGAAATCATCAGTATCTAATAGCAGAAATCACTACAAAAAGAAACCTTATGTCCATTACCTGTCACACCTCATTCCCCCTCATCCCAGCATCCTAGAAATTACTAATCTACTTTCTGATTATAAATTTGCCTAGTCTGGACATTTCATATAAATGGAATGATATGTGCCTTTTCTGTCTGCCTTCTTTTACTTGGCATAATGTTTTCAACTTTCATCAGTTAAGGATGTATCAATACTTTATTCCTTTTCTATGGCCAAATAATATTCCTTGTTTGACTAGACTACATTTTGTTTATATTTATCAGTCAGTGGACAAATGGGTTGTTGCCACTTTTTGACTCTTATGGTAATACTACTATGATCATTTGTGTATAGTTTTTTGTGTGGGCATATATTTTCAGTTCTTGTGAGTATATACCTAGGGACGGAATTATTGGATTACATGGTAACTCTATATTTAGCCTTTTAAGGAATTGCCAAACTGTCTCTAATAAGAATTTAAAATTTAAATTTACAAACAAAAGTTTGGCAACCTAACTTGACTTTATCTCTGCTTGGTCTCCTTTTTTAAAAAATGAAATATCTTAAAAACATAAATACTTCATATTAATGAAAGCATTTTTATGCATTGATAGTGAAAATTGGCAGAGCATATCCTTTAATAGGAGTTCCTTATATGTAACTAGACTTGGGGAGTGGAGTGAGAAGACACAAAAATATGGCTTATAAACTTAAGCCTGGTTTGCCAGGTAATTTTCAGGCTTTTAGGTAAATTAACGGATCTATGTCCTGCCTGCATGGATCCATAATGGAAGGACTAGGGAGAACATCAGTAAGACATTCTGGAATTTTGTCTGTAATTTATTTTGTTTAATGCTGCCTAAATAGACTTACAGTGTATAGTTGGAAATTGCTTTCTGAATTTTAAATAGAAATTGTAGCTGGTAATGAGCAATGTGGTCTCAAGTAATCTATTCTGGTATGGCATCAAATCTTAGGGTACACACAAAAAGAGATTTAAATCTCTTAGTGTCTTTAAGAAAAAAGAGACACTATTTGAATATACAAATAAAGATATTTTGGTATTTGCTAGTTTCTATAAGAAGTCAGGCGCTTCCCTTATAGCTCAGTTGGGAAAGAATCTGCATGCAATGCAGGAGACCCAGGTTCGATTCCTGGTTTGGGAAGATCCCCTGGAGAAGGAAATGGCAACCCACTCCAGTATTCTTGCCTGGAGAATCTCATTGACAGAGGAGCCTGACGGGCTCCATACAGTCTATGGTGTCGCAAGAATCAGATTCGACTTAGGGACTGAACCACCACCATAAGAAGTCAGTTAATCTGAGGCAGGTAATTAAAAATGTTCCTTAAATTCCTCGTCTGTTGATCTTATATGCTTATTTCAGTCTTTACATATTTAAAGGCAAGCTCTATGGTAAATGTTGGGTAGGGTGCTTTGCATGCATGATGATGAACACAAATGCATTTTTCTGTCTCTACTCCTTGGCATACATTAATCATCAGTTATTTATTATTTTGTTATGCCACCAAATTTCCCAGTTTTCCTTAGTCATTCAAAGGGTTTCCTAAATATTTTTAATTGAAAAGACAATACAATTCCTTTAATATAATTAAAGGAAAGAAAATTAAGTTACCCATCATTCTGTCCTTAAAACAACTATCTTTCTTCATTGGTAGTGGGACTAGAAAGTTAAGGGCCAGGTTTGGTAGCTGTTTACTGAGGTATTCTCACTAGAACTTGAAACTGGTTGGATGTGAGAGGAAGCAAGTGGACAGATAAGTGGGGAAAGTCCAAAACTACTGGGAGGTTTTAAACCTGAAAGGCTAAGGAGGGCAGAGCTGCCATGAAAATCAAAAGGGACATAGAAGCATTTGAAAAAATCAGTCAGTTTCTTTGTATCTAGTTAGATTTGTGAGGCTGTTGTGAATGTTCCAGAAAACACAGATTTGGGGATTGTGTCATATAATAGTTGTTTGTTGTTTAGTCATTAAGTTGTGTCCTGCTCTTTTTCGACACCATGGACTACAGCCTGCCAGGCTCCTCTTGTCCATGGGATTCTAGGCAAGAATACTTCAGTGGGTTGCCATTTTCCTCAGAGTATCTTCCCAACCCAGGGATTGAACCTGTGTATCCTGCATTGACAGGCAGATTCTTTACCACTGAGCCACCAACGAAGCCCAATGTAATAGTTAAAGGAGCAGGGGATAGACTTGCTAAAAGACAAAATTTGAGGAGACAATAGTTGAATGCTTAAAGGACCAGAAAGGGTAAGAGGAAAGTCAAGAGACAGTTGTTTCATGGAATCAAAGAAAAGAGTTTTAAAAAGAGGTAGATCATTTGTTAAACACTTTATAGGAATTGAGGCTATTAATTTTGATGCCTTTTGGAGATTATTGGTGACTTCATAGAAGTAGTTTTCAGTACAAGTGGTAAAGAGAAGAATGAAATTTTCAGGGGGTTCAGGAGTTAATGGTTTACCAGAAGTTTAAGTTTCATTTTCATATAGAGGTAAATATGAATTGAGCTTTCTTAAACTGCAAAGGTGACTCTTCCTATGCTACGTTTTTGCAAAGATGAAAATATGAATTCTGCATCCACACTATTAATTTGAAGGGTCTTTATTTTTTAGTTGGATAGTTATTGTAATTTAATGTGTTGACCCTGCTCCTCAAAATCTTCAAGTTTACTGTATATTTTTATTGTATATTTTGGAATAATGAGATTAGTGATTAATTGCTTTGGAATACTTTGAGAATCTGGGCTTAGAGTATTTCCCAGTTTAGACTACAGAGTAAAGAGGACTATAGTGATTGTGTTTTCTTAAGTCAAGACATAACCAAACCTAGATGTCCATCTGCAGACGAATGGATAAGAAAGCTTTGGTACATATACACAATGGAGTATTATTCAGCCATTAAAAAGAATACATTTGAATCAGTTCTAATGAGGTGGATGAAACTGGAGCCTATTATACAGAGTGAAGTAAGCCAGAAAGAAAAACACCAATACAGCATACTAACGCTTATATATGGAATTTAGAAAGATGCAAATGATAACCCTGTATACGAGACAGCAAAAGAGACACAGAAGTATAGATCAGTCTTTGGGACTCTGTGGGAGAGGGTGAGGGTGGGATGATTTGGGAGAATGTCATTGAAACACGTATGTTGTCATATGTGAAATGAATCACTAGTTCAGGGTCAATGCATGTTATAGGATGCTCGGGGCTAGCATGCGGGGATGACCCAGAGGGGAGGATAAAGGGAGGAGGGAGATGGGAGGGGGGTTCAGGAGGGGGAAATTATGTAAACCCGGGGCGAATTCATGTCAATGTATGGCAAAACCAACCAATATAATATTGTAAAATAATTTGCCTCCAATAAAAAATAAATTAATTACAAAAAAAAAAGACATAACCAGATGGAGGGAGGCATAGGCAGGGACTGGAGTATTAATATGTAGATTTTGGAAATTTTTGAGTAATCTGCTGTGGGGACAGTGGAAGAAAATATTTGAAGTTGGGATTGACAGAAAATATGGAATCAATGGTTGCATGAGTTAAATGGTTAGAGGGGCATGAGATAAAGGATGATGAAGAAACAGATGAAAGAGATGGTGAGGACTTTGTGAGCCGAAACAAAAATAAACCTGAGAACCCATTTTTTCCCATTTGCTGTATTTAAATTATTAATTATTTTTTACATTTATTTTTAGACTAAACCACCTGACATGTGGGATGTTAGTTCCCTCACCAGGAATTGAACCCATGACCTTTGCTGTAGCCGCAGAATCTTAACCACTGAACCTCAACAGGAGTCCCTCCATTTGCTGTATTAACAAAACAATTGTATTGTCCTCTTAGTTGAAATAGGATTCTAGTTTTTTTCCATTAAAAAAAAAATAGCCTAGAGGTAGGCAAAGGATAAACCTGAATTATATTCTTCTAATATTTTGATCTTGAGAAAGTATTATATTTTCTTTTCCAACTAGAGATCTGGAGTCTTTCCTTTAAGAAAAGGAAGCCATTTGCTTGTTGTCTATCTAGGGTATGCAAAAAATGATTATAGGCTTGATGTGAAATTTTTTACTACCTTTTTTCTGTTAGCTTTTGTGCTTTGCCATATTTATTGTTTTAAAATATAGTCTACAGTACAAAGTTTTATTTAAAAACTAATTCTCAAAATGAAGATCTGTTGTTTCATCCATTCATGGAGGATTATAAAACTACTATGTTGAAGAGATCTCCTTTGCTAGTGTTTAATGGACCTAGGAATTGAACCCTAGCTTCTTTGACTCAAAGCTTTCTCATTATGAAGTGGTAATGAAGTTTAAGGAGGGAAGAAAAATCACTCCCTGAGTTTACTGGCCAATTCTGATTTGCATCCTTTCCCTCTGAATATTATCACCTGAGAAGACCTAAACAGTGTTATTGACTTGGTGGAGTTTGTCACAGGTTACACTGGTAGTAGCTGTTATTCTATAAGACATGGTCTCTATCTTCAGGGAAGTCATATTCTATCAGGGATGGTATATATACACATATAAATAATTATTGCAAATTGTTATATGTCCTAGATGAGAGATAAATATCAAGTGCTGTGAGTAGAAATGAGGAAGCAATATGGCAGGAAGTGGAAGACGGGGTTGGGTGCCAGTACTATTCTCAGGAAATGTTTCAACAAGATGATTTCTGTACTTAGCTGTAAAGAAGCAAGGAGTTTGCTTGGCCAATTGAAAATAACTGAAGCATTGAAATTTACGTGAACAAAGAGTAAAATCGTTTTATTACCTAAAGACTGGTAAGATTGGCCCCTTTTATACATGTGTGTTCATTCGTGTCCAATTCTTTGTGACCCTATGAACTGTAGCCCACCAGGCTCATCTGTCTATGGGATTCTCCAGGCAAGAATACTGGAGTGGGTTGCTATTTCCTCCTCCAGGGGATCTTCCTGACCTAGGGATCAAACCTACATCTCCTGCATGGGCTGGTGCATTTTTTTATATTGCTGTGCTACCTGGGAAGCCCACGATTGGCCCCTATTTACTTCAAAGTATGTCTTTTAAGTACCAGCCCTGACTTAGATTTTTTTTTTTTAATAATTTTCACTGGAGTATAGTGGTCTTACAGTACTATGTTAGTTTCTACTGTACAGCAAAATGAATCAGCTGTATGGGCCCTGACTTAGCTTTAATGAGAAGGCACGCTATTCAATTCTGAAGAAGAATGACAGATAAGTTAGTCTGTCATGCAGCAGTAAGTAAAAGGGTGAGCAAAGATAGGAAGATGAATTTTGAAAGGCAGAGTTGCATAATTTGCAGCTAAAGGTAAACATTGCAATTGTGTAGTTGAAAGACCAGTTATTTTGATTGCTTATAACAGTTATTATTAGTAGCATACATATTTTTACATAAAAATATTTGTAAAGATAGAAAAAATAGCCAGTTAGAGATAGTATATGTTTTATGGAAATTATACTCTGATTTTACTACTTGCTGCTGCTACTTTGTATTTGAAGTTTTAAATTTTTTAATTTTGTCTTAATAATCATCCAGTTATTGTCGTTGGGTTAACTCAGTAGTATTATGATTCAGTGGCTTTTTGTGACTGATGACATTAATATTTTAGGCATAAAACCGATGAATTTTTTCATCTCACAGTTGTTACTGTGTGCCAACTATGTGCCACAGTACACATAGATGAATTTTAAAACTTTTCTGTCTTTTAAAACTTCAGATGAATTTTCCTGATAATTGCTTCAAAAATATTTCAGAGCAATGGCAAAAGCAGTACTGTTTAGTTATTCTTATATTTTCTACAGTATCAGTTCAGTTCAGTCGCTCAGTCGTGTCTGACTCTTTGCGACCCCATGAATCACAGCACACCAGGCCTCCCTGTCCATCACCAACTCCCGGAGTTCACTCAGACTCATGTCCATCGAGTCGGTGATGCCATCCAGCCATCTCATTCTCTGTCGTCCCCTTCTCCTCCTGCCCCCAATCCTTCCCAGCATCAGAGTCTTTTCCAGTGAGTCAACTCGTCGCATGAGGTGGCCAAAGTATTGGAGTTTCAGCTTTAGCATCAGTCCTTCCAATGAACACCCAGGATTGATCTCCTTTAGAATGGACTGGTTGGATCTCCTTGCAGTCCAAGGGACTCTCAAGAGTCTTCTCCAGCACCACAGTTCAAAAGCATCAATTCTTCGGCGATCAGCTTTCTTCACAGTCCAACTCTCACATCCATACATGACCACAGGAAAAACCATCGCCTTGACTAGACGGACCTTTGTTGTCAAAGTAATGTCTCTGCTTTTTAATATACTATCTAGGTTAGTCATAACTTTCCTTCCAAGGAGTAAGCGTCTTTTAATTTCATGGCTGCAATCAGCATCCTCAGCGATTTTGGAGCCTAAAAAAATAAAGTCTGACACTGTTTCCACTGTTTCCCCATCTATTTCCCATGAAGTGATGGGACCAGATGCCATGATCTTTGTTTTCTGAATGTTGAGCTTCAAGCCAACCTTTTCACTCTCCTCTTTCACTTTCATCAAGAGGCTTTTGAGTTCCTCTTCACTTTCTGCCATAAGGGTGGTGTCATCTGCATATCTGAGGTTATTGATATTTCTCCCAGCAATCTTGATTCCAGCTTGTGCTTCTTCCAGCCCAGCGTTCCTCATGATGTACTCTGCATATAAGTTAAATAAGCAAGGTGACAATATACAGCCTTGACGTACTCCTTTTCCTATTTGGAACCAGTCTGTTGTTCCATGCATAGTTCTCACTGTTGCTTCCTGACCTGCATACAGGTTTCTCAAAAGGCAGGTCAGATGGTCTGGTATTCCCATCTCTTGAAGAATTTCCCACAGTTTATTGTGATCCGCACAGTCAAAGGCTTTGGCATGGTCAATGAAGCAGAAATAGATGTTTTTCTGGAACTCTCTTGCTTTCTCCATGACCCAGCAGATGTTGGCAATTTGATCTCTGGTGCCTCTGCCTTTTCTAAAACCTGCTTGAACATCTGGGAGTTCACGGGTCACATATTGCTGGAGCTTGGCTTGGAGAATTTTGAGCATGACTTTACTAGCATGACTTTTCAACAGTATAACTAAAGCTTAAAGTAAGTAATTTCACTTTATTTAACTTTAAGGTACATTATTATGATTTGCATATTCTTGTGTGCATATTTACTAAAATTAGTGTCTTATGAAGTTGATACTGTTTTGTTTTTTTTTTTCAATTGTTGTGGCCATTTAGGAATTGGAGGCAGTAGTGGAGAATCCCAGGGACAGGGGAGCCTGGTGGGCTTCCATCTATGGGGTTGCACAGTGTCGGACATGACTGAAGCAACTTAGCAGCAGCAGCAGCAGTGTATGGCCTAATAGGAGAAGGCTTGATCTCCAATAGCTAATTTATCTATTTGCCATCTTACACCAAAAAGAATTTGAGTTACCTTAATTTTATTTAAGCTCTACTGTTTTTCTGTCAATTAGTTGTCCTGATTGAAAATCCAGGTAAGAATCAAATTTAATACTTGTTTTTGTCTACATGTACTCTGAATTTGAAATCTGTTTGGTTAATATGAAGAGAATTAGATAAATTTGAGGGGTGAAGCTACCACAGCTTGCCAGCGGATTGATTGGATGTTGAGGTGAGAGGAGGTAAAGGTAGAGTTAGGATGATTCCCAGCTTTTAGGCTTGAGCAACTGTTGAATCGTGGTGCTGTTTGGACATGTGCTTTGGACATTTTGTGATGCCTATAGGACACCCAGTAGACAATCGAGTAGACAGTTCTGGAGTCAACAAGCGTCACAAACACATTCTCTTTGGTCCTTAGATTAACAGGAAACTACCCTTTTAAAGAACCAAGTCTTGACGCACAACTGGATGGATACCTTAAAGAGGATAGTCATATTGTATACAGCTTTAGAGGCCTCTGAGAATCAGTTACTGATTTAGGATTGGGGAGTAAACCTTTTGTGTTTTTAAAAAGAGAAAGTTATTTGTTTGAAACTTTAAAACACGGTGATTGTTAAACCCTATTTTTGTTTGCATCACAAATTCTAACATATCAGAGACATCTCTGACTTGACTGAGAAGTCTAATTGAATTGAAGTCAATTCTTGAAATCACTCGTTTTAGTGTGGTTTGCACTGCACTCGTATAAAGTACCGTAAGATAACCAGTCTCTGTCTTCAGCATTATAGTCTAGTGTTTCAGACATCAAAATGGAAATACTTTTCACAAGTGGTAACAGAGCAATGATTTCTTGACTACTTGGTTCTGAGAATTGGGAGCAATGAGGAAGGGAAGGTTTAAGAGAGGCTTCAGAAAGGAAATAACACTCTAGCCAGAGTCCTCCTATTAACTCACCAGAAACAGTAAAACCTGTACAACTGTGATGAGGGGTGGAAGGTTGCTGGTGGTGGTGGTGGTAAATCTATATGGCGGAAGTGTCATACTCTGTGTGAGAGAGTGTTATAAAAAGAAGCTGGGAAATTAGACAGGCAGCTTTCAAAATAAGTTAAAATTAAAGGATTTGGTAATTTATCTAGGACGTGATAGACCCATTGGAGAATTTTCAGGTGTGGGATTTAAAATGACCAGACTCGCTTTATAGAATAGAAACTCTAGAGTGGAATTATATGAGTTTATTATGTGATTTTTCTCAAGACTTTTAAGGGTAGCTGAAAATGTCTTCCTTAAAGGTTTTTTCCCTTTGCTTAGTTAAAAAAGCCACACATAATAAAGGGTGTGAATAGTACGTATGAGTTTATGTAAATATACCATTTAGCTATATTTTTGCTCAGTTAGGACAGTGATTTTCTTGCTTTAGTATAATTATGTGTAACTTAATAAATAAATAATTTTTATTAGTGTTTGGTTCAGTGCTTTTCTCAAACAACTGTCACATAGCACTATACTTAAAATAACGTTCCTTAGTACATTATGACATGTTTCTCAATTTCACAGTGACAACATCACTACAGATAATGGAAATGGTGGTCAGGAAATTAAAATGACATTATATGTGTAAGAACTTTCCATTTCATACAGTTAAATAAACCTTGGTGGTGCTGTTTCCTCCAAGCACTACTGAGACATTAAATTTTATGTGGTATTAAAAGAATGAAACAATTTTCTTTTGTTTAGCCCAGCATTCAGATCTTATTCTAAAATTAACCTATTTAACATATAAGCATTAAGTATGCTCTAGTAATACAGGGCATTACACTTTTTAATCAGTAATCTTGTACTCATAGAATTTAAAGTTTAGTAGAGGAAATAACATGCATGCATTCTCTTTATGTATTTATCATGCAGTTCAGTCACTATACTCCTTCTTGAACATACTTTACATCAGGGGTTCTTAAGCACAGACTCCAGACAGCAGCAGCAGCATCACCTGGGAACTCATTAAATACAAATTCTGAGGGTAGGTCCCTGCAGTCTCTCGTCTAACAAGCCCTCCAGGTGATTGTGAAGCATGCTCAAAATTGACAGTATGAATGAAGCATGCTTTATAATATGCAACACTCCCAGGAAAACAAATTGCCTAGAATATGTGATGCCTTTTGATCTCTGATCCAGAAAAGGCTTTATTTAAAGAAAGAGAGAAAATTATAGTAGCAAATAACATTTATAGAGTTTCAGAAATATTCTAGAGTAATTGTTAACAATTATTGAGCCCAGTTTCTTCATGCCAGGCTCGTTGCTGAGAGTAGTTATTATCCTCAGATTGCAGAGGAGGAGACGCAGGTTAAATATATTCAGTGTCTTACAGCTAGAGAGTTCAGATCAAGAATTTTAATTCAACCAACTAACTATAAAGCTGATTTTTTGTTAGGAAATAAGTTCCTATTTGAAGATATCTTTTTAATATAGTTGGGTAGAATTTTTATGTCAGTTTTTTATGTTTAATGGACCACCATGGTTTTATTTATACTATATCATAGATTAGTATCTCTAAGAGGTAAGAACGTAGGTTAGTATCTCTAAGAGGTAAGTTTCTGAGTATGCTACTTACATAGATTTGTTGGAAGCATGACTGTAGAAAAACATCCCATGTTGTGTTAGTCTTTAAGAAAACTGGATCTATAATAATTCAGACTCAAATTAGATATTTACTTGTATACAAAAGTGTTCTTAAAGTTTCTTATTTAAAATTCATGTTGCATATTTAAATAACATAATTTACCTTATAAAAGAAGAAATGCTTGGAGTGACTGGAGCAGGTATTCCAGAGTGCATTTATATTTTACAATTAAATTCATCCCCTTTTTCCTTTTCTTTGTAGTTTTTTTGTTTTGTTTTGTTTTTTTAGTGTGTGCCTGTGTATTTTTTTTTTCAATGATAGTTAACCTAAGTTATATTCTCTTACCCCTGTGTTTCTGCTACTGTTTGGATTGCTATCTTTCTGTTAGGCACATTCACATTCACATAGAATATTTTGTAGTACATTGATACTATATTTAAAAATCTTTGAGCAGAGAAAATACAAAAATTCTGACTAAATATGCAAGATATATATGTAAGTAACTAGGAGGATCTTTGTTAATGTAGAATAAAAAATCGTGAATAATCATTTTTACTTTTATTTTTTAAAACAATTTTATTTTTGAATAGGTAATGCATTCACATAATCGAGAATGTAAGAAAGAATGTATAGTAATGTTTCCTTCCCACCCATATCATTCAGCTACTCATTCTCTTCCCCATAGACAACAACCTTTGTAAATAGTTTCAGAGATGTTTTATGCACGTACAAGCAAATACAAATAAATATTTTTAACACTAACAGTAATATATACACTACTGTGTTCTCTGCTTTTTTACACTTCATATATATTTTTGAGATCTTTCCATATCACTGTATATTAAGAGCTTTGTCATTTGTTTTCAACCCTATCATATCTGCTTCTGTACATGAAAGAAATCTTTTTAGCCAGTCCTCTACTGTCTTTTCCAATTTTGTGTTCTTTTCCTGTTACAAATAATTCTGCCATAAATAACTTTATGTGTACATCATTTCATGAGCGTGTGCCATTAATCTAGAGGACAAATTTGTAGAAGTACAGTTCCTAGGTTAAGGGGTTATGTGTATTTGTAATTGCCAAATTACCCTCCTTAGGGGTTGTGCTAATATTCTTTTCTACCAGTGTGTGTCAAAGTTCTGATTTTCCCACACCCTCACCAACCCGCCCATTTACTTTCTAAATAACTACAATTCCCTGCCCCCCATGCACTTACATACTTTGAAAACTTTATTACTACAGGAAATAACATCATAAAAGTGGACATTTTTGCTTTGGCATTGTGCCTTTGCAAAACAAAATTCTAGTTAAGATTTTTCATTTTTAAAAAACATATTCCTGCTTTAGGTCTCTAGGATTGGGATAAAATTTAGGAGTTTTTCAGAGAAGAACAAAAAAGCTTGCTATTCTGTATGTGAGGGTCTGCTTTAAGATATTTCAAATGTTAAATGTTAAGTATGTCAATACAAGAATAAGTTAAGGATCTTCAATTAAAGTTCTATCTGTAAAAATATAGACATACTATTCTTAGTTAATTATCAGTATCACAAGGAACAAAAATAAAATGTTGAAAAAATTAAATGTTACCTGACATCTTTTTCATTTGTATTTAATACTTTTGTTCAATAGTAAAACCAGAATGCCTTCGATATGTTTTTAAGCCTGGAAGAAAGTAGGTTCCTTTGAAATTAGATTTCCTCAATGTGGTTGAGTAGTGAATTTAAACAATTCACAATGCTGACTTTCAGTGCTTCTGAAAGCAGGAAGTGTATTACTGACATGCAGAAATATTCCAGCCCAAAGAACATCCCATTACTGCCATATGTGGTAAGAATTTCTCACTAACTCACAAACCACTTCTGTAATGCACTGAATAAGCAGAATTGGTCTTTGTTGAACATTTCCAATTGAGTATCAAAGAACTTTGTCTTGCAGTGTCTTATAAGTAATTATTAGCTTATGAGCCTGGCACATTATGGGTGCTCAAGGTTTATTGAGAGAAGAAATAAGAACTTTTATATAATCTTTTAGGTGTGATTTTAAAGTTTGTTTTTCGGATCCTGAGTTAAATGATTTAAGTAAAATTATTTATATCTGGTGCTGTGTTGTGCTCAGTTGCTTAGTCATGTGCAGCTGTTTGTGACCCCATGGACTGTAACCTGCCAGGGTCCTCTGTCCATGGAAATTTCCAGGCAAGAATACTGGACCGGGTTTCCATTTCCTGCTCTAAGGGATCTTCCTCACCCAGAGATCAAACCCAGAGTCTTGAGTCCTGCATTGTCAGGTGGATTCTTTACCACTTTTATTCTACTGCCCCCCTTTTTAAATTACTAATTGGAATATTAATCTTAGGTTTGCTCTTATGCTAAGAAAAAAATATCTTAGGGTTAATTATTAAGGGCTAGGGAGATAACCGTGAACTTAGAAAAACAAGAAAATGAGTTGTGAGAAATTGGGGTTAGCAAAATTCAATGAAGAGCTATTTATCATTCAAATTTTCATTAACATTTTGACATACTAATTTTTTCTAAATTTGAATCTTTTCTTTTGATTTTAAGCGACTAAGAAGATTGTCAACCAAATATAGAACAGAAAAGATTTATCCCACAGCCACTGGAGAAAAAGAAGAAAATGTTAAAAAGAACAGATATAAGGACATACTGCCATGTAAGTTTAAAAGGCCATTAACAGAACAAATGGATATGCTAATAAGTAGTTTTATAGCTTAAAGTAGCTTTATTCTTCCTAGTGAGTTCATTTGTTAAGAAAATAATGATGAGCTTCTCTTTCAAGGTACAAGATAATTTGTGGTTGTGCTTGCCTTTGCTTATGATAGTAGATTTTGTTGTTGTTTTATTGTTCATTTTTTTCCCTTTGAGCATCACAATTACTCTGATACTGCCCTACTTTTAAATCTGAAAAATCCAAGTAAAAATATCCCATGTGGACTCCCTGTTCAGAGAAATTTTTTGTAAAAACTAGAATAATACATACATAAATCAATAAGTATAATACATTTTATAAAATGCTAAAAATATTAAGTCATCTATTGTCTATTCATAAGAACTATAATTGATTAATTGAGCATTAACAATGAACCATAAAAAAAAATGAACCATGATTCATGCTTGTGTGTCTGCTGTTCTTAGTAGTCTAAGAACATGGTATGTATCTCTGAGGGCATGCCTAAGACTGATAGCATTATATTCTAATAATGATAATATAATTATATTCTTAGATAGTATAGTTTTCTATCAGAATGCCTTTAACTGTAAAAGTTAAAAATTTACATCATACCTGCTGTCTTTTAAAGCTGCCAATAGTCTTTCTCTTTTCCTTCCTTCAAGTATCTAGAAATGTATACATTCTATGATACCATTCTCTCAACTCTCCTTTCAACCTTTTTTTTCTAGCTTTATATAATTTATAAAAATTTATATAATTTTCTAGCTTTTGTATAATTGACAAAATCTCATTCATTCCTAAAGTTTATTCTCTCTAAAATGTCCTTGATAAATTTTCCAGTGACTTTATCATATTTGATAGTCTTTTATTATTATTGTTATTGTTGTTTGTTGCTTATTCTTTTCTGTTAACTATCTTGATGTTGTTGACCAGTCTCTATTTTTTAAATTTCCTTCTTCTATAATATTCCTTTTTCAAATTGCCTCCTCCCTCACTTGTCTTCCCTCTTTCTTACTGTCCTCTTTGCATAAATTTAATCCTTCATCTTTCTGTTGTTATTCAACTTTACTCTCAGATATGGGATCTGTGGGTGGCTGGTAGCAGCATAGTTATTACAAAGTGGCAGCAAAGCATAATGAAGAGTTCTGACTGGAAGTTCAAATCCTGCCTCTGTCAGCTGTTACTTATGTGATTTTGGATGCACCTTTCTGTGCTTTGGTTTCTTCATCTTCAAAATGGAGATTAAAATAATAATTACCTTAAAGATTATTTTGTGCATGTACAATGCTTATAGTTGTCCCTAGCACATAGTAACCACTCATTAAGCTTTTGGAAAATATAATCCACTTCAGAGTAGTGAATAGTATGGGATTCTGAACAGTTCTTTTAAATTAAGCAACATAATTTTAGGTACTCGAGGAGAGTTAAAAGGTTGGCTTGAAGCTCAACATTCAGAAAACAAAGATCATGGCATCTGGTCCCATCGCTTCATAGGAAATAAATGGGGAAACAGTGGAAACAGTGTCAGACTTTATTTTTTTGGGCTCCAAAATCACTGCAGATGCTGATTGCAGCCATGAAATTAAAAGACGCTTACTCCTTGGAAGGAAAGTTATGACCAACCTTGATAGTATATTAAAAAGCAGAGACATTACTTTGCCAACAAAGGTCTGTCTAGTCAAGGCTATGGTTTTTCCTGTGGTTATGTTTGGATGTGAGAGTTGGACTGTGAAGAAAGCTGATCGCCGAAGAATCGATGCTTTTGAACTGTGGTGTTGGAGAAGACTCTTGAGAGTCCCTTGGACTGCAAGGAGATCCAACCAGTCCATTCTAAAGGAGATCAATCCTGGGTGTTCATTGGAAGGACTGATGCTAAAGCTGAAACTCCAATACTTTGGCCACCTCATGCGACGAGTTGACTCACTGGAAAAGAGTCTGATGCTGGGAAGGATTGGGGATGGGAGGATAAAGGGAGGACAGAGAATGAGATGGCTGGATGGCATCACCGACTCTGTGGACATGAGTTTGAGTGAACTCCGGGAGTTGGTGATGGACAGGGAGGCCTGGCGTGCTGTGATTCATAGGGTCGCGGAGAGTCGGACACGACTGAGCAACTGAACTGAACTGAACTGATTATGCTCTGGAATTAATGTTCAATTCAGTTCAGTCGTGTCTGACTCTTTGCAACCCCATGGACCACAGCACGCCAGGCCTCCCTGTCCATCACCAACTCCCAAGAGTTCACTCAAACTCATGTCCATTGAGTCAGTGATGCCATCCAGCCATCTCATCCTCTGTGTCTGTCTCCTCCTCCTGCCCTCAATCTTTCCCACTATCAGGGTCTTTTCAAATAAATCAGCTCTTCACATCAGGTGGCCAAAATATTGGAGTTTCAGCTTCAACATCAGTCCTTCCAATGAACACTCAGGACTGATCCCCTTTAGGATGGACTGGTTGGATCTCCTTGATGTCCAAGGGACTCTGAAGAGTCTTCTCTAACACCACAGTTCAAAAGCATCATTCTTCAGTCCTCAGCTTTCTTTATAGTCCAACTCTCACATCCATACATGACTACTGGAAAAACCATAGCCGTGACTAGACGGACCTCTGTTGGCAAAGTAATGTCTCTGCCTTGTAAAATGCTGTTAAGGCTGGTCATAACTTTCCTTTCAAGGAGCAAGCATCTTTTAATTTCATGGCTGCAGTCACCATCTGCAGTGATGGGACCAGATGCCATGATCTTAGTTTTCTGAATGTTGAGCTTTAAATTAACGTTTTCACTCTCCTCTTTCACTTTCATCAAGAGGCTCTTTAGTTCTAATTCACTTTCTGCGATAAGGGTGGTGTCATCTGCATATCTGCTGCTGCTGCTGAGTAGTCGCTTCAGTCGTGTCCAACTCTGTTCGATCCCATAGACGGCAGTCCCTGAGGCTCCTCTGTCCCTAGGATTCTCCAGGCAAGAATACTGGAGTGGGTTGCCATTTCCTTCTCCATTGATATTTCTCCTGGAAATCATGATTCCAGCTTCTCATGATGTACTCTGCATATAAGTTAAATAAGCAGGGTGACAATATACAGCCTTGGCGTACTCCTTTTCCTTTTAGGAACCAGTCTATTGTTCCTTGTCCAGTTCTAACTGTTGCTTCCTGACCTGCGTGCAGATTTCTCAAGAGGCAGGTCAGGTGGTCTGGTATTCCCATCTCTTGAAGAATTTCCCACAGTTTATTGTTATCCACACAGTAAAAGGCTTTGGCATAGTCAGTAAAGCAGAAATAGATGTTTTTCTGGAACTCTCTTGCTTTTTTGATGATCCAGCAGATGTTGGCAATTTGAACTCTGGTTCCACTGCCTTTTCTAAAACCAGCTTGAACATCTGAAACTTAACGGTTCACTTATTGCTGAAGCCTGGCTTGGAGAATTTTGAGCGTGACTTTACTAGTGTGTGAGATAAGTGCAATTGTGCGGTAGTTTGAGCATTCTTTGGCATTGCCTTTCTTTGGGATTGGGATGAAGACTGACCTTTTCCAGTCCTGTGGCCACTGCTGAGTTTTCCAAATTTGCTGGCATATCGAGTGCAGCATTTTCACAGCATCATCTTTCAGGATTTGAAATAGCTGAACTGGAATTCCATCACCTCCACTAGCTTTGTTCTTAGTGATGCTTCCTAAGGCCCACTTGACTTCACATTCCAGGATGTCTGGCTCTAGGTGAGCGATCACGTTATCGTGTCTATCCTGGTCGTGAAGATCTTTTTTATACAGTTCTTCTGTGTATTCTTGCCACCTCTTCTTAATATCTTCTGCTTCTGTTTGGTCCATACCATTTCTGTCCTTTATTGAGCCCATCTTTGCCTGAAATGTTCCCTTGGTATCTCTAATTTTCTTGAAGAGATCTCTAGTTTTGCCCATTCTATTGTTTTCCTCGATTTCTTTGCACTGATCACTGAAGAAGGCTTTCTTATCTCTCCTTGCTGTTTTTTTGAACTCCACATTCAAATGGGTAGCTTTCCTTTTCTCCTTTGCTTTTGGCTTCTCTTCTTTTCACAACTATTTGTAAGGCCTCCTCAGACAGCCATTTTGCTTTTTTGCATTTTTTTTTCTTGGGGATGGTGGATCCCTGTCTCCTGTACAATGTCACGAACCTCCATCCATAGTTCATCAGGCACTTCTATCAGATATAGTCCCTTAAATCTCTCACTTCCACTGTATAATCGTAAGGGATTTGATTTAGGTCATACCTGAATGGTCTAGTGGTTTTCCGTACTTCAATTTAAGTCTGAATTTGGCAATGAGGAGTTCATGATCTGATCCACAGTCAGCTCCCGGTCTTGTATTTGCTGACTGTATAGAGCTTCTCCATCTTTGGCTGCAAAAAATATAATCAGGCTGATTTCAGTGTTGGCCATCTGGTGATGTCCATGTGTAGAATCTTCTCTTGTGTTGTTGGAAGAGGGAGTTTGCCATGACTGCTGCATTCTCTTCGCAAAACTCTATTAGCCTTTGCCCTGCTTCATTTTGCCTGTTACTCCAGGTGTTTCTTGACTTCCTACTTTTACATCCCTGTCCCCTATAATAAAAAGGACAATTTTTTTGGGTGCTAGTTCTAGAAGTTCCTGTAGGTCTTCATAGAACCGTTCAATTTCAGCTTCTTCAGCATTTCTGGTTGGGGACAGACTTGGATTACCGTGATATTGAATGGTTTGTCTTGGAAATGAACAGAGATCATTCTGTCGTTTTTGAGATTGCATGCGAGTATTGCATTTATGACTCTTTTGTTGACTGTGATGGCTATTCCATTTCGTCTAAGGGATTCCTGCCCACAGTAGTAGATATAATGGTCATCTGAGTTAAATTCACCCATTCCAGTCCATCTTAGTTCGCTGATTCCTAAAATGTTGACATTCACTGCCTCCATCTCCTGTGACCACTTCCAATTTGCGTTGATTCATGGACCTAACATTCCAGGTTCCTATGCAATAATGCTCTTTACAGCATCGGACTTTCCTTCTGTCACTAGTCACATCCACAACTAGGTTGTCATTTTTGCTTTGGAATGAAGAGATGGAATTAATGTGCACAGTTTTAAAGAAACAGTGTTTCTACCTTCTTTTTCTACCATCTGAGGAAATGAATCTCAAACAGCTTCAGGTTTCTGTTTTCATATGTTGTTTCATTCATTCATTTTACAGGAAGCTTTTTAACTAGAGATAGAGGGGAAGTTCAGCACTGTTAGACTGGCCCTCTGAAAAATAAAAGCCTTGCTTTGTATTGTTTGCCAGTTTCTTTAGGAAATGAATTATTTACCATAATCATCAAAACAAAACTGAGGGAGGTGCTATTGTATGCCATTTTGCAGATAAAAAATTGAAACAAAGGTTAAATAGCTTCATTTCAGTTCAGTTGCTTAGCCGTGTCCAAGTCTTTGAGATCACGTGGACTACAGCATGCCAGGCCTCCCTGTCCATCACCAACTTAAATAGCTTGCCACACAGCTAATAGTGTGGTGAGAATTTAAACCTGGGCAGTTTGTATCCAACGGAGAAGGCAATGGCAAGCCACTCCAGTACTCTTGCCTAGAAAGTCCCAGGGATGGAGGAGCCTGGTAGGCTGCAGTCCATGGGGTCGCTAAGGGTCAGACACGACTGAGCGACTTCACTTTCACTTTTCACTTTCACACATTGGAGAAGGAAATGGCAACCCACTCCAGTGTTCTTGCCTGGAGAATTCCAGGGATGGGGGAGCCTGGTGGGCTTCCGTCTATGGGGTCATACAGAGTCAGACACGACTGAAGTGACCTAGCAGCAGCAGCAGCAGCAGCAGTTTGTATCCAAAGCATTGGTTTTCAGCCACAGTGATTTTGCTCGTAAAGGGACAGACATTTAGCAATGCTAGGAGGTGGTTTGGTTGTTTGGTTATTACAACTAGGATGTGGAGTGAGCAGGCCGCTACTGGCATCTACTGGGTAGAGGATAGGGAAGCTACTGCATCCTACAATCTAGAGACCACAGCCTCCTCATAACAAATAATTAGCCAAGGTCAAATAAAAATTAGTACTGAGGTTGAGAAACCTTGCCCTGGAGTCTGAGCTCTTAACCACTGTGCTATAGGCAGAGTAGCAGTACCTTTTCAGTTTAAGTTATTTAAGGTTTGATAAGTCAGTTTCCAAGAAATTTCTAATCATTTTAATTTGGAAAATTAAATTGAAAGTAATAGTTTTTGAGATACGTATTTTCCTCCTGTCATAAGAATAGTGCAAATTGACAATTTCTTTTGAGTATTTATATTTAGCATGACCAGTGCTTGCAGGTATGTTGTTTTTCTTTTTTTAAACATCCTTATTGTGGTATAATTTACATATCATAAAGACCCATTTTTAGGATGGGGATTCTTTATACTGTTGATGGGATTGTGAATTCATTCAGCCACTGTGGGAAACAGTATGCAGTTTTCTCAAGAAACAAAAGAAAATAGAACTACCATATGACCCAATAGTTTTACTCCTGGCTGTATATACACAAAAAAACAAAAACACTAATTTAAAGAGATACATGCATCCCAGTATTGATATCAGCATTATTCACAGTTGCCAAGATACAAAAGCAACATAAGTGTCCATCAGCGGATGAATGGATAAAGAAGGTGTGAACAGTTTCTTCATTGATTTTTTAATCCTATTTACTTATAAAAGTTTTTTATATACCCCAGATACAAGTCTTTTTTTCAGATATCATGCTTTGCACGTCTCCCCCCTACCCAACCAGTTTATGGTTTGTTTTTTCATTTTCTTAGTGGTGTCTTAATGCACACTTTTAATTGTCATTAAGTCCAGTTTATCAGTTTTATGGGTCATGCTTTTCATGTTCAGTCCAGGAACTCTTTGCCTAATCCAGAATGACAAAGATTTTCTCCTGTGTTTTTTCATTTCGTTCCTGTAAGTATTATAGCCTTAGCTGTTACATTGAACTGTATAGTCTCTTTTGAGTTAATTTTTAATATGGTGTGAGGTAAGGATCTAAAATAATTGGTTCCAGCACCATTTATTGAAAATTATCCTTTCTCCTCTGAATTGCCTTAGCTCTTTTGTTGGAAATCATTTGACCGTAAATGTTAAGAGTTTATTTCTGGACCCTTAATTCTATTTCATTGACACCAGATCACAGTATCTTGATCATTGTAGCTTTATAGTAAGATTTAAAAGCAAGAAGTGTTAAGTTCTCTGTGTTCTTCTAAAAAATTGGTTTCGTTTTTCCCAGTCCTTTTCATTTCCATATAAATTGTGGGATAAGCTTGTCAATTTCTGCAAAAATTCCTATTGGAATTTTAATAAGGATTGTGTTGAATCTATGGATCAGTTTAAGGATAATAGAAATCTCAAACCATATTGACTCTTTCAGTCTAAGTGTTCATCAACGGATGAATGGATAAAGAAAGTGTTTATGTATATATATGTGCTGTGCTTAGTCGCTCAGTCGTAGCCAACTCTTTGCAACCCCGTGGACTATATGTAGCCCATCAGGCTCTTCTGTCCATGGGGATTCTCCAGGCAAGAATACTAGAGTGGGTTGCCATTCCCTTCTCCAGGGGATCTTCCCAACTCAGGGATCGAACCCAGGTCTCCTGCATTGTAGGCAGATTCTTGACCATCTGAGCCACCAGGGAACCATATATATATATAAGACAACTCTGTTTATTTAAATATTTAATTTCTCTCAGAAATGTTCTATGGTTTTCAGTGTACAAATCCTGTATTTCTTCTTTTAAAAAAATTTTTATGCTGTTGTGAATGGAATTATTTTAATTTTATTTTCAAGATATTTGTTACTAGTATATAGAAATATAGTTCATATTTGCACATCGATTTTGTTTTTTTTTAATCCACTGACCTTCGGACAGAGAAGCCTGCCAGGCCACAGTCCATGGGGTCACAAGAGTCAGACACAACTTAGTGACTGAACGACCACGACCTTCCTGGACTTATTTTAGTAATTTTTCTGTGGAAATGTTAGGATTTTTTACATATCAGAATCTTGTCATTTATAAATAATGATAGTTTTACTCCTTCCTTTCCAATCTGAGTGTCTGTTTTGCCTTATTTCACTGGCTGAAACCTCTAGTATAATGTGGACTTGAGGTGGCAAGAGCAGACATTATTGCTTTTGATCCATTAAAAGTAATTTCATCACTATTCAAAGATCACTTAGGTTTTTCTCAGGCTGTCTTGGAGATATGGATTATTTTTTGCTAGACCACTGGGACCAGTCTCATAATTGAGAAATTTTTGGATACTCCTGTGTCAAGGATGACCTGTTGCTTTTGTTTGTTGAAAGGGCTAAAACTGAGGTGGCTAGCCTTTAGAAGTGATGGATCAAGGTATTCTGCCTATTCCAGTGTTATTATAATGTTATTATGGAGATTCTTTTATTTCTCACACCTAGGATTTATCAGTAGGTGTGTGTTTTCTTGGAGGCAACAATATTATTTATATATTGCTTTTTTTGTGTGTTTGTATTTGTTGTTGGAATAGATGTTGATGTTTGTTGAAGAAGAAAAAAGCTGCTACTTTAAAAGAGCCTCCTGTGTAGCGAATACTGGTTTTATCTATTTGGAAATGGCTCCTGGGAGACTGCAGAAGCAGGCAGCAAAACCATGAAATGAAAACAATAATTTCTTTCATATTCTTTAGGTTATTTCTCTTCATGTTTATGCTTAATGGAACCACCGATAAAGAATATTAAAATATGCATGCTATGTTATACACAGCATAATATTGATTTTTAAATTTTCAATCATATTCTATGATTATACAGTATGAAGTAGTGACTGGAAAATTTGCCTATGCCTTGGAGTGTTTAAAAAAAAGCCATTAAAAAATTCTTATTGAAGTATAATTGACTTACGATGTTGTGTTAGTTTTTGCTGTATAGCGGAGTAATTTAGTTTTACATATATGTTTTCATAATCTTTTTCATTATGACTTATCACAGGATATTGAATTGTTTCCTGTGCTATATAGTAGGTCTTTATTGTTTATCCATCCTATATAGAATAGTCTGCATCTGCTAATCTCAAATTTCCAATCCTTTCTCCCTTGCACTCTACCCCTTGGCAACCACACGTCTGTTTTCTATGTCTGTCAATCTATTTCTGTTTCACAGATATATTTGGAATATAAAATGAACATAAGTGATGTCATATGGTATCTTTCTCTTTCTGACTTCACTTAGTACGATAATCTCTAGGTCCATCATGTTGTTTCTAATGGCATTATTTCATTAAAAAAAAAAATCCATTTCTGTGTCCCATCTTGAACTGACTGAATCAGACTTACTGCAGAATATGGGACTCAGAAATCTTGCTTTCTCAGTTGTTTTCCCCCGCCCCTCATTGCTGTATGATCAGCAGTAGATGAAATGAGAGCGGCAAAATGTTGACACTTATTGAAGATGGGTAATGGATAGATGAAGTGCATTATACTATTTTATTTTATTTTTATATACACATAAAGTTTTCCAGAGAATTTTTTAAAAAAATTTCCCAACTTGTATGTAGCAAGCAACTTGGCCACCAGTATTGGCTATCATTTGGGAGCCACTGTTCTCATTTGGATTCACAGTCCCCAGAAACATTTACTAAGGATTCAATGGTCAGCCAACTATTGTACGAAGTCTCTGTCTTTGAGATACTTTGAATAGAGGCTGATATACCACATGAATAAGGGTAATTAATTGGGACCTATCATTATTGGCAAACATGGTAAGAAGAAGCATCATATAGTTATTTAACTGCCATTGTACTAACTTCAGAATTGTTCTATTATCATTTACCCAAAGCATAGCACTTTTTATATGTACATTTCTGATCTAAAATGGCTTTTTAAAAAAAACATGTAGGATGTAATGAAACAAGAAACAAAGCATTGATACACATGTATGTATTCTCTTTCCTGGAAACATGGGAAGGGGATAAATAATTTTAATTGGAAACTAGTATGTCTTTCTTATATGTCTCTTCCTACATATTTCCAAAGATTTCACCAAAAATAAATAAATGAAATTAGCAGAACTGGACCTTTGTACTAATGTATAAATTCAGTTTGTTGACTAATAAATTAATTATTCTTCTTAAAAAGTTTGCTAGGGGACTTTCTTGACAATCCAGTGGTTAGGACTCCATACTTCCACTGCAGGGTCACAGGTTCAATTTCTAGTTGGGGAATTAAGATCCTGCATGCCATGCAACAAGGCCAAAAAACAAAAAGTTTGTTATGTTTATTTGTATTTGTTACCATTTCTGTATGTCTTTTTGTATTTTAATTGCCTTTAATAATCATTGTCCCTGGATTAGAAACAACCAAAATGATTGTGGTATGTTACATGTTATTAGGACCATGAGATTAGGTGATCCTAGTACTTTAGTAGGATTTCATAGGCTCACAGTCTAGCCCCAGATATTTACTAAGTACAAAAGAAAGGATAGTAATTTAACATTGGAGGTATCAGCTGACGCCAAATTAGCTGAGTGAACACTACCCAATAATAAATATTATTTGTCAAGTAAATTATTCAGCACTTCTCATACATCATCTTAATTTGTCACTTTTACTTAATTTTTATAATTTCTTATAAAATATGAAAGTTATAGTTCCTTAAAAAAATTTTGACAAACAAACTAGTGGATTAAGTGGTTTTAGTGCTCACCACCTCGAATGCTTATTAAAAACTGTAGACATGTAAATCCCAAACTCTTGTATAGTAAATCTAAGATGATGCTCAGGACTTCGTATTTTTAAAAGAGGTCCTTAATATTCTGATTCCTACTTTGAAACACAGTTTTACAAGGAGACCTACTTCCTATTAATATGATGTTAGAAATTACCCTGCTTATAGTTAAAGTCAATTTTCATTCATTTTTTTAAAGTAAATAATTTTAGCTATTTAATCTTATTTATGGTTCATTAGGGAAAAAACTTGTCTGCTCATAGGACGTTATTTTAAAAAATTCCTTTTTTTCCCTGTAGTTGATCATAGCCGAGTTAAGTTGACTTTAAAGACTCCTTCTCAAGATTCAGACTATATCAATGCAAATTTTATTAAGGTATGTATTAATTTTAAATGGTGTTTCTCTGCCATATTTAATGACTTCCTACAATACTAGTTTTATTAAAAATTTTTAAATTGCCTAATGTGATGCCAACAGTAAAAGAAGTGAAGTCACAGCCATGACATATTTTTGTTTTCCTTCTAGCATCCTTATTAAAGATTTTTGCTTAATTTTATGATAGTGGAGATAAAGTTTTTTTGTTTGTGTGTTTCTTCTTTTACATTGAAAGCTTATTATAAACACCTTTGTTGCTGATTAGTTGCTAAGTCATGTCTAACTTTTTGTTGACCCCCATGGACTGTGTAGCCTGCCAGGTTCTTCTGTTCATGAGATTTCCCCAGGCAAGAATATTGGAGTGGGTTTCCTTCTCCAGGGGATCTTCCAGACCCAGGGATCGAATCAGCATCTCCTGCATTGGCAGGCAGGTTCTTTACCACCAAGCCACCTGGGAAGCCTTTACTGATTGCTAAATTGTCTCGTTTGTTATGCGTCAGACTGCTACCTGAGTAAATAAAAGACTATTTTGTTCTGTTACTCTGTGCTTTTGAATCTATTTAATATAGTATTTTGTTGAGAAACATATTAAGGTGGTAAGAGTTATGGTAAAATTAATATCAGCATCAACATTGAAGAATTATGGTTCCAAATAAAAGCTTTTTCCTGAAAAGTAAGTTTTATTTCAAATATGGCAGAGCCCTAAACTAATAGTTAAACAAAAACTAATACATAGGGACTTCCCTAGTGGTTCAGTGGCTAAGACTTCCCATTCCTAATACAGGGGTTCATTCCCTGGTCAGGGAACTAGATCCCACATACTGCAACTAAAAAACAAACAGAAAGCTCCCATGTGCTTCAAAGATCCTGAGTGTTGCAACTAAGACCTGGCATAACCACATAAATGAATAAATAGGAAAACCAAAAACAAACTAATACATAGTTAGTTCATTCTTTCAGATGTAATTGATGCTTATGTTCTTTTATAAGGACATTTGTTAAAAGTTCTTGTTTTCAATTGCACCTAATAACACTGGCTCACTGTATGTGCTGATTTAACATTTTAGTGTGCTAGTTTGTTTGATATATTCTTGGGTTTACTATTAAAAGTATATTAGGTAGGTGCTTAAACCAAAGACAGCTATGGAAGAATCTAGCTAAGAAAGAACTATTAGCTAGTTCTAGTCTTATTTTTTAGAATTGATGCATGCTTTTAAGTTTCTGCTAGTTAGTTTTGTCGGAGAAGGCAATGGCAAGCCACTCCAGTGTTCTTGCCTGGAGAATCCCAGGGACGGGGGAGCCTGGTGGGCTTCCGTCTGTGGGGTCACACAGAGTCGGACACGACTGAAGTGACTTAGCAGCAGCAGCAGCAGTTAGTTTTGTTGACTAGGGCTTTCAATTCCTAGGTAACTAATAATTTTTAAAACAGCATGAAGAGTTTTACTTTTGAATTTATGAACCATGTTTCACCAGAAGCTGAAGTGAAATATATTTTGTCATGCTTTTATATGTTATTAAAAAATATTTGGAAATTGTTTAGCTGAAAACAGCAGGAATGCTAATAAAATTTGAAAACTTAAAATTTAGGTACGAAAACACTTTTGGTAATCATAATTTGTATGCTTTTCACCTTTTTAGGGTGTTTATGGGCCAAAAGCATATGTGGCAACCCAAGGACCTTTAGCAAATACAGTAATAGATTTTTGGAGGATGATATGGGAGTACAATGTTGTAGTAAGTATTGCATGAAATGGCATGATTTTTCTAGCCATAATGATATGTTAACTTTAGTTAGTTTATTAAAAAGACAGAAACTGATGGCTAGGTTGTCTTGTTACATTTTGACAAATTTGTTGAAATATTTCAAGAATACAGTATGTACTTTAAATCTTGGTCTAAGTTGGTAGTATAAGACAACTACCAAACACTGATAGATAGGTAGAAGGACAGCTATGTGATAAAAGTATTGTCAAATGTTAATGGTAGAACATAGATGATAGCTATATAGTGTTTAGTGTAAAGTTATTTCAACTTTGCTGTATATTTGAAACATTACATTATAAAACTGTTGGCATGGGAAAGCACATGTAATAACCTTCATGTTTAAAGACAGTTACATTAAACCTTTAGTAAGCAAAGTATTTAATAGTGCTATTCTATTCGGCAGATATCCTGAATGCATTATTTTGTCTGTAATCATACATATCTGTAAGCTTCAAAAAATTCAGTTCAAATCAAATACATCTTGTTATTTGAAGCCAATTTAATTCATAATTTTATTATTAAACCTACTTTTTTTGACAGGCCAGGTATACTTCTGCTCAGAATAAAAATAATTCTTGAAATGTACCTTTTGTTGGAAAAGTAAAATTGCATTTAACTGATAAATATTCTCAATCTTATCCCATCCCCCTTATTTTTAGATCATTGTAATGGCCTGTCGTGAATTTGAGATGGGAAGGGTACGTATAACTGTTAACATTTAAAGTAATTGTGGAGTACTTTTTTTTTATTACTTCATTTCCAGGGGTATATATTCTTGGTCTTTTATTATATTTTTAGCCATAGTTGTTAAAATAGTTAATTCTTTTCTTTTTTGTGTGTTCTGCTATTGCTTTCATTTTAACAAAAGGAGCCAAATTATCCTTAAGTACATAAAATACTTTTATATTTTATACGTACATTTTATGATATATTTAAAACAATAGATTCTGTGTTGTTACTTAGTAGTCTTCCAATATTTAATGGTGTTGTAAGTAGAACACTGCTTATGGACATTAAAATGATTTTAAATAATTCTGATTAGTTTACAGCTTGAAATTTCTAATTTCTGTCTGCCAATTCCACTACATTTTTGTAATGGTATCTCCACAATGAAGAGAAGAAAATTCCTTAATCTGAAATTTTTTAACATTGGTAAAAAACGTGTACAAATGAAATTATTATCAAAACCATTCTGATCTCCTGCAGAACTGATTCCTAAATCTTCATTTTAAGCGTGAGCGTCTATAACTGTGACAAATAAATTATGTGATAATTTGAAGTATCCTTATGGAAGTATAGTTCATTAACTGCATTATAGTTAAACTAAGAAATGATTTAAAAGTTGTAAAACTTCTTATTAAAATTTTCAGTCAAGGATACATTGCATAAAACAAGATAAACATCTTTCACTTATGTGAAATATTATTATATATAAATCACTAGAAAACCTTATTTTTACTAGTAATTTTGTCATTCCTCCCAACCACATCAGTTACCAGTAGTGGAAACATTAGCAACATTGGACAGAAAATGAACAGTGTAAGATTAATTAATATACAGATTGAGATACTGTTAAGTAATTATCTGTTTAAATATTGTCAGTATGTACTTCAGTACCATTATTATTATTAAATAGTTGTATTACGAAATTAAAGTTTCACCTTCCTAAATTTTTAAGTTACTTTTAAGATTTAGGCTTTGTTTCTCTTCTATTAATAAGCTCACATAGTATATCAGTAATCATGCTTAAAAGGTAAAGTTGTATTGAATGCAAAAACTTTTTGAACCTAATGATTTTTTGGATTCATAGTGTTTTGTTAGTTGGTTTTGTTGTTTTGTCAGTCAGGGCTATGAATTCATTTGATAATCTCCACTTTGACTTAGAGTGTGACCTAATAGAGTACAGGTAATGAAATCAAACAAACCTACACTTTACTGGCATTTGGACATGGTGCAGTGAACTGCCCCCTCTGAGCTTCAGCTTCCTCATCTCTGAAACCAATGACTAATTACTATAGATTAAAGACCTGATGCTGGGAAAGATTGAGGGCAGGAAGACAAGGGAGTGACAGAGGATGAGATGGTTGGATGGCATCATCAACTCAATGAATATGAGCTTGAGCAAACTTTAGGAGACAGTAAAGGGCAGGGAAGCCTGCGTGCTGTGGTGATAGGGTC
Organism: Moschus berezovskii; assembly: GCF_049115385.1. NCBI lineage: Eukaryota > Metazoa > Chordata > Mammalia > Artiodactyla > Moschidae > Moschus > Moschus berezovskii. The sequence continues at coordinate 51,445,079 of NC_142462.1, read as the reverse complement.
ACAAAGAGTTGGACACAGCTTAGAAACTGAACAACAATAAAATCATGTATGATGTTTAACACATACATTTTGGTATCAATTGTATCAGTAATTAGTTCATACCTGAAATATAACTACCAACATAATCTTTCCTCAATGTTGCTCTGAAGAGAGGCATGTTAGTCACAAACTTTCAATTCTTACTAAATTAATCTCCTATAAACTTGTTTTCTGTTTCAAGATATTAACGCTTTACTAAGTGAAAGACCAAGAAGAAGAAAAAAAAAAACCTTCAAAATAATTTATTTTATCATTTTCTATAAACTTCTACTAGGAAATGAAGTTTGTGACTTTAAGCCTTCTAAAATTTTAGTAGTATTTACTCTAAGTTAAACTGACATACTACACAGTTCTACTTTTTGCCCTGAGAGCAGTATTGTCAACTTACAGTTAATTCCAGCCTATAAGTAACAGTTCCACTTACTGTATTTAAAACTATGAGGATTTAGTAAGAACTGATATATTTCCCACTGCTAAAATGTGTATTTTAAGCTAGATTGTCAGTTATAAAGACTTTCATTTTATTGGGTTTTACTGGTAAAATTACATTATTTCTTGCATCAGAATCACTGGATCTTCTATGAAGTTAGGCTTTTATTCACTTACCTAAATTTTTAAAATAATGAGGCTTGATACTAGAAACCAATGTAAATGAATATTCTATTTCTATACCTGTTTATTATGGGAAAATAAGGATACTGTTTGATTATACCTTCTCTAATGTCAAATAAAAGTGAATAGTTTAATACATTATTCTGTATAGTGTTTTTACCAACAGTAGACCATTTGAAATATACTCAAATTACTTGAAACAATCATGTAAGATAAGGATTATTATCCCTGTTTTTATAGGTAAAGGAACTAAATGTAAACACATAGTAAAATTGCTACCTGTAACAGTTTCTTATACCAAGTGGAGTGCTCTTTCCGCTATGCCACAGATTTTATACTTAATGAGAATTCAACTAGGTATTATAGATATTGTCATTTTATAACCATTAAAACTTATATGCTAAATTTCTTCTACTAAATTTCTTAGACTACATTGAAGCAACTTCTTACACTAAATTGACCTACTTGTGCCAGGCATTAAAAAAAAAGCAATTTTTCTTTTCTAGAGGAGGATCTTTGGCATCTATATAACAAGCAGGTAGAAATGAACAGTTTATACAGTTAGGTTAATAAAGTTCTTATTACTCATCTTGAAGAGCAATTAGTAGCCCACCTTTAAAGAGTTGGATAAATCTAAGCTCTTAGTCCCTGCCTACTGATGGCAGTTGTTTGTTTTCTGGGAATGAAGAACAAGTGGAACACAAAATATTTGTAAAAGTTCAAATAAAACAAATTATCAGTTGTTTACTAACCTTTTTTTGGACAACAGAAAAAATGTGAACGGTATTGGCCTTTGTATGGAGAAGACCCTATAACATTTGCACCATTTAAAATTTCTTGTGTAAGTACCTATTTTCATATACATTATTTAATCAGGTAGTGGGTATGTCAGACTAATGAGCAGTTAAATTATGTGTTGAATCTTATGGGTTATATAAGCCAAACACTCAGTGTTTTCATGTGAATCTATAGTTAATTATAATTATATTAATATATATAATATTATATAATATGTATAATATATATTAATAATGCTTATTTTATACTGCTTTTAAAAATTTGAGTATAATTGTTTTACAATATTGTGTTGCATAGTGCTTATAGATTAAGGAACTTTGAGAATGACTTTTCATAAATGTGTAATTTCCTTATTATGTTAATTCTGTCTTAGTCTTTGCATGTAAGTTGATTATAAGTGTTACATATCTAAGAATAAACAAATAACTATGCTCTTAGATCCTTGATGATGAAGCATAGTTTATGATGTTAATCTCTCATAACTATGTTATTCTCCCCAGAATTATAATTATATACAAAGATAGGTTTGAGAACCTCCATCCTAAAAGCAGAAATTGACCCTTTATGGCAGAAAACTTGACATGAAACATAAAATAGATACCTATTTGATAAGCTTTAGAAATGAATTAAATTCAAGTTCTAAAACTAACAAAAGCACAAATCTGAGAAGATGAATTAAAAATAAAAACAATGGGAAAAAAAGAGAAACAGTGATTTTTAGAATAGAACCAACACTTTGCTTTGGATTACACATGATGGTGTCTTTTTATAATCACTTAAATAAAATAACTTCCCCATATTAATCAGGGTTTTCCAAAGAAACAGAAGCAGTAGAATGTGTATATATAGAAAAGAGATGCGTCAGAATTGACTCACATGACTATGGAGGCTGGCAAGTCCAAAATCTGCAGTCAGGGTGGGCAAGCTGGAGATCCAGAAGGAGCTGATGCTTCAGTTTCAGGCTGAAGACCCACAGCCTGGAGACCGAGAGCCAATACTGCAATTCTAGTCTGAAGGTGGGAAGGCTGAGACCCAGAGAAACTAACGTTTCAGTTCCAGTCCAAAGACAGTCAGCTGTAGAACCAGGAAGAACCAGTGCTGAAAGCAGTCTCCTGGAGAATTCTCTCTTACTTGGAGGAGTCTGATCCTTTTGTTGTTCTATTCATGGATTAACTGATTGGATGAGGGCCAGCCACTCTACTCAAAATCCATGTTTTAAATGTTCATTTCACCCCAAAACTCCCTCACAGGAACACAAAGAATAAGGTATGACCAAGAATCAGAGTACACTGTGGCCAAGCCAAATTGACACATAAAATTGACCATTACATTACCCATCTCAAAACTTTGTTTTTTGTTTTCCATGGTTAAATGAAATATAATTTCTATGATCTTACTCATCATTGTTGTATTCCAGAAGCCCTTAATTTTATGATTTATTTGTATTTAGGACTTCTGAATTCCTCTGATGCTACCAGGAATTTAGTGCTTACTATTTTCAATGAGTAAAAAACAGTATATAACCATATTGTACTTCTGTGATGGAACACTACCCAACCCCACCCCTATCTCCCCACCCCCACCACCAGTTTAGAGTATTCTACAATATTAAGTACCTGGACAGTTCAGGAAACCTAGTTCTGTGCAATGTGGTTATGTTGAATATTTGTAAATTTAAATGTACTAACTGTAATGAATGTCACAGTTTAGGTGACAGCATATAGTGATTGATGGTCAACAACAAAACAAAATTTTTTAACAGGCAGGGATCAGGAATAGTAAACAATTTATCATAATGAATAGAGAAAAGTAGGACATAGTTTGAAATTTGGAAAAAGATGAATTGATTTGAGGATTGGTTTTTAAATTGCACTAAAGAGTAATTTTTAAAAGTCCTGTTAATAAAAAGTTTGATTTGATCAATAAAAATTGGTTTGATTTGTCAGTGATGGGACTGCTGAAGAAGCAAAATTTTTCTTTCAAAATTTCAAAATGGAAAGTAATTTGTATGTCATGTGATTGTTTCAGAGAACTCAGGATTTGTTATCACTATTGTAAAACACAAATTAAATGTATGAATAGAAAGCAAGGTAGTGAAAATAACCGTAGAAGTGATTTGACTCGACTTGGCAATCACAGTGTTTAAGACTGAGAGTATTAGAAGCTCTCTTGATTTGGGAATGGGAAAGAGGGTCGAGTGTTGTTGAAGGGTGAGTGCCTGGCTAGTAGGAGCTCAGAAGCATGTTGCTGCTTATAACCACTTCGATTAGCACTGTCAAGGGGTCAGTCTAGCACATTGCCTGTTTTGTGAGTGAAGTTTTACTGGTGTACAGCCTTACCCACTAATTTACATATTTGCCTATCACAGCACAACAGAGACTTTATGGCCTACAAAGTAAAAAATATTTATCTCACCTTTTATAGGTGAGCAAACGTCGTCTTGGACCAATGTTTTCATTTATTCTCTGTTTTAAAAACATACTTTCCCCCTAATGTTATTTGAAAAGTTCAAAATAAATTGTATGGCTTATAACATTAAAGCCGGAATAATGTTGATTTTTCTTTTTAATTAATAAAGCAGCATATATGTTGCTCTTGACAATTGGTGTCCTCGCCTATCTGTAGTTTTAGTTAAAAAAGGCAAAAATAATAGTTTACTTAGTGACAAATTGATGAAGAGGCTTCATTCTAATGCACTGACAAATAACAGTAAGAGACTCTTAAAGTGACTATGTTGTCATCAACCAAAATAATAATTTGGGATTTTCTGAGTGCATCCTTTTCCTTACCCATTTGGCATCCATTTAACTCAGTTTGAGTGTTAGGTAGAGAAAAATCAAGCTTAATAGATAAAATGATTGAGGGTGTTTGTAGGTACTTAGGAGTGACATTTTGTTTGTAGGTGTTATTTCTGTTACATGATTCTGGTGATGGTTGTCACCTTGCAAGTATTTTGTTGGATGATCCACTCCTAGCTAAGTAATTGGTTGACAGATACTTCTGTTTAAAAACAAACTTCTAAATAAAACTTAAATAGCCAAATTGATGACTTTTAGAATGGTTGTTTTTATAATTATTAGACATACCTAGAATTTTAAAGGTAATTTCAGATTGTAAACTTTAAGAAATTATTGTTTTGGCATGTAAATATTTTTGTTTTAATGTTCTTACTGACTCACAAGTGTTTCTCTTTATTTAGGAAGCTGAACAAGCAAGAACAGACTACTTCATTAGGACACTCTTACTTGAATTTCAAAATGTAAGTATTTTCCATTTAGAGACAGTTTCTAAGAATATGTACCCTGAAGAGAGGATATGTGTAAACAATTTACTATCTTATCTTACATAGTTAAGGAGATGTGTTGTTTTTTTTTGTTATGTAGTGTAACAAAGAAGAAAATCAGATGTAATATTTTATTATATTAAACCTTATATTTATCAATTAAAGTAATATAAACTTTAACTCACTTAGAATCTTTCCCTAAATTAAATTTACACTATGGAATAATTCATTTCTTTGCTGTAGATATTTTTCCTCTATTGCAATAAACAGATTATTTACATAATTATTACCCACTTCTACTAGTTTACAACGTTTTAGAAAGAGACAAGCCACCATTAAAGCTAGTCTTTGGACTTCCGTGGTGGTCCAGTGGTTAAGAATCTGTCTGCCAGTGCAAGGGATCCCTGGTCCCAGAAGATCCCATGTGCCTTGGGGAAACTAAGCCCATGTCCCACAACTACTGAGCCTGCTTGTCTAGAGCCTGTGCTCTGCAACAAGAGAAGCTACCACAACGAGAAGCTGTTGAACCACAACAAAGAGTAGCCCCCATTCACCACAACTAGAGAAAGCCTGTGTGCAGCAGTGAAGACACAGTGCATTCAAAAATTAAAAAAAAAAAAAAAGCTAAGTCTTCATTTAGATATATCTTGTTTCCACTTGAGGCCTGTGACTTCAATGAAAGTATATAAAATGAAAAATTTTCAGGAAGGGATCAAAAATCTGACGGATATGAGAGAATGCGTGTCAATTCTTCCTCAGTCTTAAATTTAAGTCACTTTAAAGTAAATAAGCGTGGCCATAAAGCTTACCATTTCTTCCCCAACCACTGCATTTATAAACATACTTAATTCCTTCCCAATTATAAGTAGACATGGTTCCAGTAGTTGCAACCCCTGATCCGACTAATCATTTCCCTTTAGTTGACTCAATTATTATCACTTTGGTTGCTATTTTTTAATCTGTACTAATAATGATAGGTACTTTATGGAATTTAAGTAGTATATCAGGCAGTTCAGTCCTCCTAACTTGTATAGTGGTAGATACTGTTTTCTCCATTGCCCACTGATGAAGACAGAGTCTTTGAGAAGTTAGGTAACTTACTTAAAGTTACTCAGTAAATGACAGAAGTAGAATTTGAATACAGTTTTGCCTGAATTCCAAGCAGTGCTTTTTCTGCTTAATACCTAGAACACCCTTTCTTCAGGTTCTTAAAAATTACTGAAGTTTCCAAAGAACTCTTGTTTATGTGGGTTATATCTTTTAGTATTTACTATATTTGAAATTAAAACTTTTTTTTAAAATACACAAGCAGACATTCCATTAGCTCTCAAAGTGATGACATCATCCTAAGTCACGTAGCCTTGAGAAGACTGCTGTACACTGATGAGAATGAGAGTGGAAATGGCAAATAACACCTTAGCATTATTATTAAAATAGCGTGAAAGCTATTTCACAAACCCCTTGAAAGGGTAGGGAGATGGATGGCAGCCTGCACCATAATTTGAGTAGGTTTGGGTTCGGAAATTTTCATTTCTAATTTTCTTTTTCATTTAAATAGTCTACTAGCCTTCTAACTGTAATAGATTTTCTAAAACAATGCTTATGGTATATTGCTCATCCATTTACCACTGTAGATTAACTATATAGTATACTGGTTAAAGTGCAGGTTTTGGAAGTAAGACCGCCTGCTTTCAGATCCCATACTGTCGTTTGCTATGAAACATTATACAAGTTATTCTGTCTCAATTTCCTTACCTATAAAATTAGGATAGTACTAACAGTACCTTCCCCATCGTACTACATGGAGGATTAAGTAAAGGTATGTGATAAATGCATGCTATCATTTTTTTTTTTAACAAAGTGCTGAATATGACATACATATCTTAGAAATGGCAGCAAAGTGAGATGTGCAGCTTTTCTGTATGGTTTAAAATTTGTAACTGTATTTTCATATGGTTGAATTTCTGTTATTCTTGAAGGAATCTCGTAGGCTGTATCAGTTTCATTATGTGAACTGGCCAGACCATGATGTTCCTTCATCATTCGATTCTATTCTGGACATGATAAGCTTAATGAGGAAATACCAGGAACATGAAGATGTGCCTATTTGTATTCATTGCAGGTACAAAAGAATTTTCTAAATATTTAATTAAATATTTTTCAGTATAGATGGCATTATAATGTGGGTAATATATAGCATTTTGAAACATACGTTTGGAATTTCATTAGACTGGTCATTATATGGTTTCTAAATAGTAAAAGCTATTTGAATCCTGAGGCAGTTTTCCTCCTCTTAATTTTTCATTTTATATTAGATCCTTCCAAAAGACTTAAAATCATAGTACTTATTTCATAAAATAGCAGTTTATTTTTTAAGTGACTTATACCTGTATTCACATTTGTTATAAAAAGTAAATGAAAATTTTCGAACTCAGAGGTTAATTAACTCAGGTTAATTCAATAGTTAAAAGATAGTAGTGGAGTTATATTAAAAATGGTTAGCCAACAGGGGCCTATTCTATAGCACAGGGAACTCTGCTCAATGTTATGTGGCAGTCTGGATGGGAGGGGAGTTTGGGGAAGATTGCATACATGAGTCTCTTTGCTTTCCACCTGAAACTGTCACCTCATTGTTAATTGACTAGAATGTAAAAAATAAAAAGTTAAAAAAGGACATTAGTGGTGATGGAGCACCAAAGATAGTTTTCTTAGCCAGTTGGTCAGATTTTAATGCCTGTTCATTAGTGAAGTGAAAGGGCTACTTTTTCTTTATGAACCAGAGAGGTGACCTGTTGATGTAGATGTGGGAATCAGTTAGCAACCTGCTTAATTAAAATTATTTTTCTTCAGTTTGTCTGTGATTAGTTGAGTCTAAGTAGTTAACTGGTTAAAAAGAGAAGGGTCTGTTTAATTGTAGAATTATAAAATAAAGAAATTGCTTTGGCTTGACTTTTTTACAAGTTAACTGAAATTATTTCCTGTTGTATTCATAGTGTCCAGCCAGTGTATATAGGTCATAAACCATTTTGATGTGAAGATTTTCTTTTAATAAAATAAAGTTGATCATTTAATATTTTTGAACAACCAAAATATTACGTTAACTGTAGCGTTTCATTGATATAGTTGTCTCTGTCTTTGTAATATCACACTTTTAACTACCAAGTTTTAAATATATATCATTTAGTTCTAGTAACTCTTAACTCTAAAATTTTAGAAATGTTTTAATGTGTGGAATTGATAAATAAATCAGTGGTTTAAAATTAATATTATTGATGTCTATTGTTAAGAACTTTTTAAAAAACCATACTAAATTGCTTATAATGTACTGTATCATGAATTCTTAGATTACATGTTTAACAAATTACTGATATTTCTAGAAGTTTCAAAATACATATTAAAGTGCTGCCCAAATTTTTTTCTGCCTAAAATTATTAAAGATGTCTATAACATCTTTATTTACTTACAGTGATTTCCAGTCCTTATGTGCATTTGCCTCCCTCTAGCTGAAAACCCGGAGAAGGCAATGGCAAGCCACTCCAGTACTCTTGCCTAGAAAAGCCCATGGACGGAGCAGCCTGGTAGGCTGCAGTCTGTGGGGTCGCTACGAGTCAGACGTGACTGAGCGACTTCACTTTCACTTTTCACTTTCACACATTGGAGAAGGAAATGGCAACCCACTCCAGTGTTCTTGCCTGGAGAATCCCAGGGACGGGGGAGCCTGGTGGGCTTCCGTCTATGGGGTCACACAGAGTCGGACACGACTGAAGTGACGCAGCAGCAGCTGAAAAGCTGAAAACCAGTTGCTTTAAAGTATTTCTGTCATGTTTTAAAATAACTAACTTTGATATTTTACTTTACATTCTTTAGGTTCTGTTCTTCAAGAGATTAGAAAGCATTAATGGCCTTTTCTTTCTTTAGTGTAATCACTGCTCATGTTCAAACCAGTTTCTAGGGCTTGTTAATCTTCATCTTTCCTGTACCTTTTTTGCAGATTGAAATGATGTAGATTTCTTCCTCTAACAGAGATATCTAGAACATAGTATAAATTTATCTCTGCAAGGTGTTTTGTTAGCTAGACAAGGTTTCACGAGGTAGACGGACTTTCAAAGTAAAGGCTTCTAGGCATTACTCTTGAAAGTTCCTTAAATTAAAGGAAAACAATATATAAATCATAATGTTAAGAATGTTTGCCCTGCACACATCTTAAGTTGTAGTTTACTTACTAAACAAATAGAATTTTATCAGCTTTCTTAAATGATTTTTTGATTCTGAGTATTAACATATCCATCCACGTTTATCTTATAGTTCTTTTATTACAAAAATCAAATTGTTTTTTCAAATTTTATATCCATAGTGCAGGCTGTGGACGAACAGGTGCCATTTGTGCCATAGATTATACATGGAATTTACTAAAAGCTGGGGTAAGAATAATTTTTATATAGCGTTATATCTAATTCATCTGTTATGATTTTTAAACTTATGACTAATTGCAGTAAATTATACCATACGTTTTGTTATACATGTTACTACTGTTTTAGAAGTAGCTTTGCTATGTAAGAGATAAAGGCAATGAAGGGTATAAATGATGCATATTAGCTTGAGGTAATACACTGGGCAGCAAAATAAACATTGTCACTCATTTTTTCTGGATGAATTTATACCTACATTAGTCATGTACACTCTGCATTGACTTTTCCAAATACTGCACCCCTGTTGCCTTGTATATTCATCTGTGTATAAATATAATCAATTCAGTGAATATTTATGTCTAAATGGAAACATTATATAGTATAGTGGTTAAGAATGCTGACTGGAGCTAGACCTCCCATGTTAAAATTCTTAGCTCTGTCATTTACTAGTTGTGGGATCTTGGTCGAATTACTTGATCTCATTGTACCATAATTTCTTTATTTGAAAGTGGGAATCATAACGTTAATAATTGAAGAATTAAACAAGTTCTTAAGAAACTTGTAAAGTTCATCACTACTGTGTGTGGCAGGTAGCAAGTGTTCCATTTACTGTTAATTTTTATTATTATCCTTGTTATTATTGTTGCTACTAGTTCTATTTCCAAGAAATTGGTTTTGATACCATGGAGGATATAAAGAAATAGCCTTCATTACAGATTTAAAAAGCATAAGTCTCATTATATGTAGATTTGGTTTATTTGCTGGTTCTATAGTACATTCATTTTCTATGAATTAGGAAGAAGTTTTATTCTTCATAGCTTTATAGTTCTATGAATATGTCAATCTGTCATATAAAATATGAACAATAAAATATTATTTTCTTTTCCTTCTTCCTTTTATTCATTTTCCTTTTTTCCCCTCTGCTTTTCCATTTTGTACTTTTGCATGAGGAATATTTAAATTTTCAGTAGTTTTTCAAAAAGCCTGCTGCTAAATTTTATTTTTGTATTCCCCCATTCTAATCATTTCCTGATACTCTCATAAAAATTTTTAAGTGAACAAAATTCAAGTGGCTTTATAACACATTTTAACATAAAAATCAGGGATTAAAATCGGGATGGGAAGCATTTGGATGAATACAAGCAGACAAACATCTTATCATTTCAGAAGGGTTGTGTATCTTGAATATAGTCCCCATTTGATTGAGTTTGACATAACAAATATAATCTTAAGCCTTAGGTTAGGAATTGATATAAAAATATTTTGTCAAGACTCCTAAGCAGTGAACCTAGAGATCATGTTTAACTTTTCTATCTTCTTTATCTCTCCAAAATATTCTTGCTAATGACCAGGTTCTAATAATTCTGCCTCAGCAATATGCCGCAAATCTGTTTCTACTTTTCTTTCTTTTTTTTTGGAATGCTTCAGTAAACCTCCACCAGTTTCTCCCCTTTTCACTCTGTTATTTTCCCTGCTACAAGTTACCCGAATATCAGATCTGCTCATGTCATGGTTGACTATTGTAGTAGTTAAAATACCAGGTGTAGAAACTAATTCTGTAGGATTCAGAATCAGTCTCCAGAGATGTAGCTCTCTTAACTGGTCCTTATAGAGACAGCCAAGAAAACTCTAGCCTACAGAATGAATTCAAACTCTTTACCATGTTTGTATTCTGATGCCAAGTAGCCTTATCTTTTCTCTTCTGAATAGCTCTCCTTCTTTCAGTCTTTTAGTCAGTTTTATACACATCAAGCTTCTCTATTCCCCAAATAGATTATACATTCTATCTGCCATGTTTGTGTATATTTCTTTCATTTTTCACTCACATACCAATCAGAGTTGGTCACAGCATATTTACTACAACTGTACTGCAACCATAAAGATAAATGTTGGCTGAACATTTATTTGTCTACGTATCTGGCTCACTAACTTGACTGCTGAGAGTCAAGATTAGTTCTTGGCTCTAGACTTCACTGATACATGATGGGTAGTGCTTAATAAATGTTTTCAGTTATCCAACTATATGTAACGTCTGTATGAAAAGTTGAACACTGTTACACTGTTTTTCTGAATGGTTGTCCAGAGTTCATGTATTAAATTTTTTTTGTTTTAGAAAATACCAGAAGAATTTAATGTTTTTAACTTAATACAAGAAATGAGAACACAGAGGCATTCTGCAGTACAAACTAAGGTATGTTTTTCTGTTTTACTTTATGAAGTGTATTTTTATAATTGCCTTCATTTTTTAACGTCTTTTCCCTTGTTTATCACTTCATCTCCTTAATAGGAGCAATATGAGCTTGTTCATAGAGCTATCGCCCAACTGTTTGAAAAACAACTACAACTATATGAAATTCATGGCACCCAGAAAATTACTGATGGAGTGGTAGGTGTTCTTTGCCTATTAATTTTAGAAAGTTTACTTTTTACCAAGATGTGATATTTAGCTTTTTAATTTTCATCTTGTGTTTTATCTAATAATAAATATCTGTTAGCTATTAGTTTTGTTATTTTTAAATTCCTTTTCGTCGCCCTATTTCAATCTCTACTGTGATGAATAATGACTCTAATAAAAGTTAAATAATATTCTAAATATAGTTATGAATTTAGATCTTAAAAATTATATAATTCAGTATCATTTAAAGTATAGATTACTTTTAACAAATTAACTGCATTTTTGTTTCCCCTTCCATCCAACCAAAGTAATTCTAAGTTGATTCTACATGAATTTTATTTTGTTTTTGGTCATCATGATATACAGTTTTGTCATTACTTTGTATGTGCTTTTTAATTAAGGAGAATTATAGGACCATGATTATGTCCCTTTGGGGCTTTAGTTCTTTGTCATTTTACTGTTAAAAGATTTTATTGGCTATTTTTTTGACAAAAGTACTGTTTTCTCACAGTGCTCTCTTTCTGCCTTTTTAAAAAGTACTCCTCTTACTTCCTCTATAATCATTCTATCCTTGAAGGTATTGGGCTATTTTTTGGAGTTTTTTTTGGATAAATTTCTCTACGTCTTTATTATTGAACCTAAGTTAACTGTCACTTGATAAACCCATTTAGTTCCAATAACTTAAGTAAAATGAAGATATTAGTGGCAACATTTATAACCTCTGTTTTAATTTTTTTCCCCCTTTTATGTGGTTTTGGCAATTTCTGAGACTATTTGTTTGAAATATCTTGGTGTTATAAATGAGAGATTTGTTAACCAAATGCATATTACCTCAGTATGTTAAGTAATCTAATATTGACCTGTGGATTTGGGGGATAGTGTATTTCCTTTATTAAACATGTGATAGTTTCAGATTTTTAAGATTCATATATGTGACCTCATTCTTATTTCCTTCATCAACAAAGGAATCATTGTGCAACTATGCCTCATGTATTATCACATCTGTTTTCTCTTTAGTTTAATTTAAGCCTGTTTTAGCCTGTGCTCAACATAGCCAAATATTTTATAGTATAGAATAGAATGTCTGTATATTACTGTGTATAATTTTACCTAACTTGAGACTCCTTTAAATGTACAGAAACTAAGTAGGCTACATTTTTCTTTAAATTTTATTTGAAAAATATTTTTGTTTTTCTCCGTAAATGCAATATTAATTTCAAAGTTAAAAGTTTTTGTATTTCAGAGTTATACCATTTCCTTATTCCTAGAAACAAAAATATTGTTAATGTATAGAAATTATTTACATTAATTTTTGTTGAGATATAATTAACATGTAACATTACTCTCAGGTATACACCATTGTGATTCAACATTTGCATATATTGTGAATTATCACTATAATAAGTCTAGTTAATATCCCTCATCATACATACTTAACAGAATTTTTTTCTTGTGGTTAGAACTGTTAATATTTATTCTCTTATGTGCTAAGTCCTTTTAGTCATGTCTGACTCTGTGTGACCCTTTGGACTGTAGCCTGCCAGGCTCCTCTATCCATGGGATTCTCCAAGCAAGAATACTGGAGTGGCTTGCCATGCCCTTCTTCAGAGGATCTTTCTGTCCCAGGGACTGAACCCATGTCTCTTATGTCTGCTGCACTGGCAGGCAGATACTTTACTACTGGCACCACCTGGGAAGCCCATTTACTCTTAGGAACCTTCAAATATAAAATACAGTATCATTAATTATAGTCACCAAACTGTATATTATATCCCATGACTTACTTATAAGTGGAAATTTGCAAATTTTGACCCTGTTTCACTCACTTTGGGTCTACCACTGACACCACCTCTTTAAAGCACCAATCTGTGTTCTGTATCTTTGGGTTTGGTTTTTTGTTTTCTTTTTCCACATATGAGATCATACGGTATTTGTCTTTTCTCTGACTTAATTCACTTGATATAATGCCCTCAAGTTCCATTCATGTTGTTGCAAATGGCAAGATTTCATTCTTTTTTAAGACCAAATGATATTCCATTTGTGTGTGTGTATGTGTGTATCTTCAAATTACTGTTTTGTTTTCTTCAGATAAATATACAGAAGTAGAATTGCTGGATCATATGGTAGTTCTATTCTTAATTTTTTGAGGAACCTCTGTGCTGTTTTGTATAATGGCTGTATCAGTTTGTATTCCCACCAACAATACACAAAGGTTCCCTTTAGTTTTTTCCTTGTCTTTTTGATAATTGCCATTTTGACAGGTATGAAGTCTCAGTATGGTTTTGATTTTCATCTTCCTTAAGATCAGTGATGTTGAGCACCTTTTCACATACCTGTTGGCCATCCTTGTGTCTTCTTTGGAAAAAATATCTTTTCAAATCTTCTGCCTATTTTTTAATTGACTTGTTTGTCATGGTTTTTTTTTTTTTCCTACAGTGTTATGTAAGTTCCTTAAATTTTTTTAGGTATTAACCCCTCATCAGATACATGGTTTGCAAATATTGTTTCCCATTTGGTAGGTCGCCTTTTCATTCTCCTGATTGTTTGCTTTGCTATGTAGAAGCTTTTTAGTTTGATATAATCCCACTTGCTTAAATTTGCTTTTGTTGCCTTTGCTAGGGGAAAAAAAAAAAATTCAGTGTTCAGTGTTGTATTTTTTAAAACTTTTAACTGTATTTAAGTTATCTCCAAAAAATATGTGATAAATATTGCATTATTTTCATCTTTTTCTCATTACCTGATTTTTCTTTACATTTTATTCCTAAAATTAAAATTCCTTTTTACTAGCCTGAACGTCACAAGTATAATTTTGTTATAGTTTCTGCCTAGTAGCTCAAAGGTTTATAAATCCCCAAGGAATACAAGAAAAATCATACATTATATGAGATTAGGTGAAGTACCATACAATTCCAAATAGTAGTTATTTCAGTCCTAGTCTCTTATCTCATTGCCTGGTTATATAGGAGACACATACAACATGCTTGCAACTTTAACTTCTGTTAAAGCTGACAGGGTGACTGCTGAATTTGCCAACAAGGTGGGTTTTCCTATTTTGCAAGAGTGAAAAACAATTTTCTATAGAATCCATTCTAAGAAAGCTGTATTTGATAGCTTTGCCAAAGGTTGTGTACCATAATGTCTGGAACTGTATTTTTCAGTGGATGAATGGATAAAAAAGTGGAAAGACAAGTGGATAGAAGATAAGATAGCTTATCATTTTAGATAATTTTTTAATGTTTTCCTCTTAAGAAATCTTGTTTTCTAGGTACTTTAAAATATAAATGACCTGTTTTTTAAACATGTTTATATATGGTTGGAAGCCACAAATCCCAGTCGGAGAAATGTGGGATCTAAAAAAATCGTGGGAAATTATCTTAGAATTGTATGATGAGTAAAATGATTTGAAATATATTACTTACGTTTTTGAACCTATGCTCTGAGAAATAACCATAAATCTCCATTTATTATTTCTATAACTACTTAATATGGAAGTTGATGAATTTTAAAAAAAACCTCTTAAAGCTCTATGTTCTGGAATTATTTTTGTAGAGATTTTAGTTTGAAATGCTAGTCAACAATTTGACTCTTTAATAAATAGTATTTGTTAGAGATATTTATAACTACAACTAAAATCACTTCCAAGAGTAGGATATCTAAAGAGAAAATTTATTTTCAAATTCAGTAGCATGGACTTGGGATATAGAAATACCTCTCAGTAAGCAAGTATCTCTAAGGTGTGCACACATGCCTTTTTTCTTGTATGTAAAAGATACTACCATCAGTTGATGCCAGAATTTTTGGTTTTAGGATTATTGAGTAACAACATTGTTGTTACAATGTCGTTAACAATTATTGTTAATTTGTGTTATGATTGTTGTTATGTTTATCATTTTGGGAGTGATATTATCGAATTCTGAATTTTTTCCTTAAATGTGTGGGTTTTTTTAAGCAGCTTGTTTTAATATTTATTTTATCCTGCAACTGATAATACATCCTTAGTTCAATTCAGTTCAGTTGCTCAGTCATGTCCAACTCTTTGCGACCCCATGGACGCTAGGCCTCCCTGTCCATCACCAGCTCCCAGAGTTTACTCAAACTTATGTCCATCAAGTCGGTGATGACATCCAACCATCGCATCCTATGTCATCCCCTTCTC
The DNA here is from genome assembly GCF_049115385.1 of Moschus berezovskii. Lineage (NCBI taxonomy): Eukaryota > Metazoa > Chordata > Mammalia > Artiodactyla > Moschidae > Moschus > Moschus berezovskii. Next base: position 51,429,387 of record NC_142462.1, on the reverse strand, counting down.
CTCCTGCCTTCAATCTTTCCCAGCATCAGAGTCTTTTCCAATGAGTTGGTTCTTCTCATCCGGTGGCCAGAGTATTGGAGTTTCAGCTTCAGCATCAGTCCTTCCAGTGAATATTCAAGACTGATTTCCTTTAGGATGAACTGGTTGGATCTCCTTGCAGTCGAAGGGACTCTCAAGAGTCTTCTCCAACACCACAGTTCAAAAGCATCAATTGTTCAGCGCTCAGCTTTCTTTATAACCCAACTCTCACACCCATACATGACTTACTGGAAAAACCATAGCCTTGACTAGACAGACCTTTGTTGGCAAAGTAATATCTCTGCTTTTTAATACGCTGTCTGTGTTGGTCATAGCTTTTCTTCCAAGGAGCAAGCGTCTTTTAATTTCATGGCTGCAGTGATTTTGGAGCCCCAAAAAATAAATTTCTCACTGTTTCCACTGTCTCCCCATCTATTTGCCATGAAACAATGGGACTGAATGCCATGATCTTAGTTTTCTGAATGTTGAGTTTTAAGCCAGCTTTTTCACTTCCTCTTTTACTTTCATCAAGAGGCTCTTTAGTTCTTCTCTTTCTGCCATAAGAGTGGTGTCATCCTTAAGTATTTGATTATTAGGTTCTAATTGTTTTCTTTTTGTGGCCCTTGCTACAGCTCTGTTATGTGGAAATATTACTACATAAAATAACTTTAGTGAAATGACTGAAGGTGGTCAGAAGTTTTTTAAAAAGTAATTTTAGTAATCTCTGCTTGAAACAAACAACACACTAGAACCTAAACTATGGTAGATTCTTTAATTTCTAAAATACCTTTCAACTTCAAAAGTTGGTGACTGTTTTAACTGATAATAAAAACAGCTAAAGAGAGCAGTAAACATTAGGACAAATGTGGTGACAAAAGGTGTACATATAAGAGGTTCAGAAGATAAAAAGTACAGCAAACATTATTGTAGGTAAAAACTAGGAATCCAAGAACATTGTTCTGTTCTTAAGTCCAGTGAGTAGGAGGTTTCATTCTTGCAGTGTGGGCAGTGGCTCTCTTGAGATGCATTTCTGCATTGCCACATTGATTCCTTTAATTATTGGAAATTCAACATGCTCAAAATCTGACCTCCCCTAGAAGGTCTTTTCCTCTTTTGTCCCTTTTTGTTAATGGTACTCTTTCACCCAGAATAAGGAGTCTTTAATGACACCTTCTTTCCCTTGTCACATAGTCATTTGCCTGCAAATACCCGTACTTTCTCTTCCTGTTCCAGTTCCACCTGTTCTATACCTCGTGCCTCTATTCTCCTTGTCAATGTCTTCAGTTCAGTTCAGTTCAGTCGCTCAGTCGTGTCTGACTCTCCACGACCCCATGAATCACAGCACGCCAGGCCTCCCTGTCCATCACCAACTCCCGGAGTTCACTCAAACTCATGTCCACAGAGTCGGTGATGCCATCCAGCCATCTCATTCTCTGTCGTCCCCTTCTCCTCCCACCCCCAACCTTTCCCAGAATCAGAGTCTTTTCCAGTGAGTCAATGTCTTATCCACCCCTTAATGCCATTCTGCATGGTACATTCATATTTTCAACTTCTTAATATTTTCCCAACTATATCCTTAATATTCTCATCTATAACATTTCCTTTTTCTGATTTCCTAGCTTCAGTGTACAGATTTTACCACTTTATGATTTACTACCCTTTCACTTTTTTGTTGGATGGTTATATAAGGGGCCATGTCCTTTGCATTTTTGTATCCTTTCCAATGCTGCAGTTCTAAAATTGAAAATGTGCTGAAAACGTACGGTTGGTGTGTTTGTGTGTTTGGTATTAGGCAGCAAAACCTGACTTGACATGACATGAGGCTATTTATGTTTTAATTATTACAAATTGCTGTGTTTTTGTAGATTAGAAACAGTTATTTAACCTACTTAGAATATTTATATAGATTTTGGTACAAAAATATTAATGACTATTATTTTGGGTGTATGATTGTTTAATAGAAATAATAAGCAAATGAATTACTACCATGTTAGAGGAATCTTTATGATGCAGAGTCTAAATTCTGGTGATAGTCGAGGATCTAAAAGATACACAGTAAGATGTGTAAGACACTTCAAATGCATCTGATATTAGCAGACGGGTACACTAAAATTTGCTGTAGAGTTAAGTGTCTGATTCCTTTTGTTGGGAGTACTTAGTAAAAAAGGACATTGGCAAGAAACTTATATAAAGAAGATGCCATGATGGACATGGAAGAGGTTCGTTTGAGTTAAAAAAAGAAGCAAACTACAGTTTCAGAGCTTTTAGTTGACATAGTTCATAGGGTCACAAAGAGACAGATGCAACTGAGTGACTTAACTTTTTAGTTGATTATAGTATCTAGAAAGATGTTAGTTTGTTTTCTAAAATTATCTAAGATGTAGGCAAGGGTGAAAATCATTCTTGTCTTCTGGCCCAGAATTAAAACAGCCTAGCTATATAAAAATGAGGTACTTTCTGAAGCTATAAACTAATTCAAGACAATGTTTTATATAATAATTTCACATCTCTATTCACAATCATAACTAAATACAACCTAAAGCTGTACTAACTCTGGATCATCCCTTTTAATGACTTCACTGGTCCATGTCACCAGCAAGAACCGAGTATATCCCTGGAGGCTCTGCCTGCCTTTGTTGGGTCCATTTGGTTAGGCAGTGATATACGGGTTGTGTACCCTAATGGAGTAGGCATTCTATGTTGACAAAAGGATGGTGGAGCAATGAAAGATTAAAGTTCATTTCAGGACCTGTTTAAAAACAGCAGGTAGCAATATATGTCTCGAAGTTTAGGAAAGGTGAAGGCCATAAGACTTACTTTGTCGTTTCCCCTCTCCCAACATTTGCATGTTACAAATCTAGTGGTAGTGATGCCTTAAAAAAAAAGATCTTTGATCTTCATTTTCTTGAAACATCTGTTTATTTGCAGGAGCATTTGAAGTATGTTGAAATGCTGCTGTATATGATTGACGTTTTTAGTAACTGGAGGTGGACTTTTTTATATATATTAGTTTTTTTCATTGAATTTGGCTTTTCATTCTTATATATAGAAGATATAATACCTATTTTATTATTTAGCAAAGTTAGCATTGTTTTAAAAATTCAAAAGCCCAATAAAAAAGTTTATCTGAAACATGAGGAAGGAAAATTATTTTTCTCTTAAACTTAATGAAGTTTTTTTTCCTCTTGGCAGAATGAAGTTAACACTGAAAATATGATCAGCTCCATAGATCATGACAAACAAGATTCTCCCCCTCCAAAACCACCAAGGACCCGCAGGTATTGTATGTCACGTTTTGTTTGAAAGGATACTTATCTTTTACTTACTGTTACTAAAACAACAACAAAAATCTGAATATTACTAAGTTTTTTTTTAAAATAACTTCTCTCGTCATTCTTTTGTATATGTATGGCAGTGGTCTTTTAATGGTATACTATAAAAAATTCTTTTCAGTTTAGATACATTTTCAGTAGTATACCAGAACAGTGAGCATAATCATGAATTGATTATAGCTCATCTTTTGATATGGGACAACTAAAATTTTAGCTATTCTAAAGATTTATTTCAGTTTTCTAATAACAAGTAATGAGACTGTCAAATTATTTGCATGTTGAAGTTATATGAAGAGGTTAAATAATAATATTAGCAAAGATGAGTTAATTTATCTCTAGATTATCTTACTTTCATACCAAGTGCTCATTTATAATAGATAAAAATATATATTCCTGTTACCCTTTTTCTCTCCCGTTTCTTTCAGGTTAGTACTACGTCAGGTAGATGGTAGTTTGGAAAGAATACATGTATTCAAAATGATTTTGTTTCAAATTCTTTTCAGCTGCTTACGAGCTTTGAAGTTTTAAGTCACTTAATTTATTTGATTTTTGTTTTCTGTTTGTTTGGTTGGTTTGTTGGTTTCTTTTTGAGTATTTTCCTGAGGAGTAAATGAAATGAAGTATATGAAAATGCTACATACAGGACATGGAACATACTTGGTTTTCACCAAATGTTGGTTTTCTCTTTACAATGTGGAGTTAAGATTGAGTTACTGAATTAAAAGGAGGCGCAGTGGAAGATTTGTAATAATACTGTTGGGAATGACTTTACTTTGTCTTATCCCAAGCATGGATCTGCCTAACAGCTTGACCTTCCTCAGAGTAGAACTTCTTTGTATCGGATTCACCAATTTTTTTCCCCTTAAAACTTTGATAGTAGTTGACTAAAGTTGGGTGAGGCAACTATGATTGTCTTGGCATTGAGTTACTGTACTTTATGATATCCTTCTTTACAAAGGTAAAAGCTTACAATAAGTAAGAAAAGATGTAATAGTTATTATATATTATAGTCTCTAGAATTCCTTTGCATGCTTCTATAAGGAGGATCAGGTAGCCTATACAGATGGTTTTAGGCGTCAGTGTTTAAATGCTCAGGATGTCAACTGCCCACTAGGACTTCTCAGCAGTTCTTGTTTGATTTTCATTTTCGTATTTGCCATGGAGGGTAGCCAGTTTAAACCTATAGATTGTCAGTTCTCTAACTTTTTTGTCTCCCATATCAGTTCTTTAGAGTCCTAAAGATACTATAATGACCTTAAAGGAAATTAAGAAACATTGTTTTGCTACACTGAAATCTTCTCATTTGGATTTTGAGATTGAGCCAAGGTAGAGGTCCTCAAAGTGTGCACTGATACTTGTGATTTATATGGTCATCTACCTCCAGCAACAAATAGTGGTAGCCTCTTCCTAATCTTGAAGGAGAAAAAAAATGAGTAGAGTGTTCTGAATTTTAAACCCTTCTCATATACCTTTTTTAAAACTTTGACTCCTGTTTTTCTTCAACAAACGAATAGGTAATTTTTAAAAGTACTAAATGAGTGTTAGCAGAAAGATGTTCATTCAGCTTATGTCAGGGTTTTATTTGGGGATATATACTCAAATTTTTATGTGTGTGTGATTTTGTATAACACACTTAGGTCATCTTCTTTCTTATTCATGCAGTAGAGTAAGTTGGCAGAACTTCATTGTGTTTCACAAAGAATATTTTGTTAACTGAAAATAAAATCCAAATAGCATAAGACTGATTAAAAAAAAACACAGTATTCTTCATTTTTTAGTATGGCTGAAGTAAGCAAGTTAATCTCTTGTAGATTATATTGGAGTTATTGGAGAAGAAGGCTCTGTTTGTTGTATTAGTCAGTCATATGATTCTGGTTTATAAATATTTAAATTGTAGATTTAAAATGAACAGAGCCAGGAATTATCAGACATTTGATAAAAGATTCTAACATGAAAGACATATCCAAATAAACAGGGGAAAAGGGGACATGGATGAAGTAGAGACAACACACAGTGGGGGAGGGGCCTGTCTGTTTTCTCAGTACTTAATACTACAACCATGAAATACGAACCAGAGAGCCAGATCATAATAAAGAAGATACTCTTGGAAATTAAAAATAATAGCGTAAGTTTTTAAAATTAAAATTTAATTTTAACTAAGGAAGGCTCGAAGATAAGGAAATTTCCCAAGAAAATGAACAAAAAGAGAAAATGTGGAGAAAAGATATTAGAGAATCAAACTAGGAAGTATGTCACATAGTAATAGTAGTAACAATAACTAAAACTAAACCTGTCCATAGACTGGAAGAGAATAAATTAGCAAAAAAGTAAATCCCTAGTGTTAACATAAATGTTTATATAGAAAGTTCTCAATATAATGGATTAAAAACTGTAATATGATGGATTTTTAAAAGTTAACACCATGAGATTGTGGGCTTCCCTGGTGGCTCAGATGGTAAAGAATCCACCTGCAATGCAGGAAACCTGGGTTTGATCGCTGAGTTGGGAAGGAGGAGGGCATGCTGACCCACTCCAGTATTCCTACCTGGGGAATCCCCATGGACAGCGGAGCCTGGGGGGCTGCAGTCTATGGGATTACAGAGTAAGACACAACTGAGCAATTTAGCATGCATGAGATTATCATCAAAGGTTTTTTTTTTTTTTTTTTTAAAGAGAGAGAACCTGAAAGCTACAAGAGGGAGAAAAAACAGCTTACATTCAAAGGAACAGGAATCATAATTCTGATATAAAATTCTGAAGGAAAGTTATACCTAGTCTAGAATTATATTCCTTTTCCAAAAGTCAGTAACCTTGAAAACATAATAATTATGTAGGCCTCCGGAAATTTGTTTCCTTTTTATAGTTTTTAAGAAGCAATTGGAGGATATAACCCACTAAATCCAGTGTGTGTACCTAGAAAAAGGAAGATGGGATCTGGGAAACAGGATCGTCTGCTCTGTGGTGGCCTCAGGGGCCAGTGGTCCAAACTGGAGTGGGAAGCTCGAGGTTTCTAAGAGGGATGGATGTCTCTGTGGTATTGATGGTTATGTTTGATGGTGTATCTGACTAGTTGAGAGGAGGTGTTCAAATCTGCAGGAAAATTTGAAGGACTGAATTACTGATAATATATAGGAAACCCAAGGCAATTATTAGGGAAAAACAAGAGTTATGTAAGAAAAAGTAGGAAATGATGCTATCATTGCTATGAATGATAGCTTTAGTCATAAGCTAGCCAAACATTAGTAGTCTTAGGAAGATGGAGAAGACATTTACGTAGCTGGAAGACAGTAAAGTATGTGTGAAATAGATCCAGAATAAGTTTGTGTATTTTATAATATTTTGAAATATGGATGTAAATCTTAGAAGCAACAGTTTTTAAAAAGTTGAAACTTTAGGGAGGGAGAAATGGAGAGAATAGCATGTAATGCACTACCGTATGTAAAGTGGATAACCAGTGGGAATTTGCTCTATGACTCAGGGAACTCAAACTGGGGCTCTGTGACAACCTAGAGGGGGTGGCATGGAGTGAGAAGTGGGAGGGAAATTCAAGAGGGAGGGGACATATGTACACCCATGGGTGATTCTTGTTGATGTATGAAAGCATCACAACATTGTAAAGTGGTTATCCTTTAATTAAATAAATTTTTTTTAAGTTGAAAAAAAAGTTGAAACTTGATGTTTCAGGGTTACTGGAGGGCCGGGACAGGACCACTGGGTTTTTATTAAAATTCTTAATATCATTTGACTTCTTGAAACAATGTTCATGTATTCAGTTCAGTTCAGTTCATTTCAGTCGCTCAGTTGTGTCCGACTCTCCGCGACCCCATGAATCACAGCACGCCAGGCCTCCCTGTCCATCACCAACTCCCGGAGTTCACTCAAACTCATGTCCACAGAGTCGGTGATGCCATCCAGCCATCTCATTCTCTGTCGTCCCCGTCTCCTCCCGCCCCCAACCTTTCCCAGCATCAGAGTCTTTTCCAGTGAGTCAACTCATCGCATGAGGTGGCCAAAGTATTGCAGTTTCAGCTTTAGCATCAGTCCTTCCAATGAACACCCAGGATCGATCTCCTCTAGAATGAACTGGTTGGATCTCCCTGCAGTACAAGGGACTCTCAAGAGTCTTCTCCAACACCACAGTTCAAAAGCATCAATTCTTCGACGATATTACTACCTTGTTAAACACTTAATTTTCTTAGTTGGGCAAATTTTAATTTTTTATTCATAACCACAGATTTATTTGCTGCCTTTTAATATAAGAGGCTTAGCTACATAACTTATCTAATAACTTATTTTTTTAAAAGGATGAACATTCTTATAATACCTTTTTTTTTTCATGTTTTCCAGTTGCCTTGTAGAAGGGGATGCTAAGGAAGAAATACTGCAGCCTCCAGAACCTCACCCAGTGCCCCCCATCTTGACACCTTCTCCCCCTTCAGCTTTTCCGACAGTCACTACTGTGTGGCAGGACAATGACAGATACCATCCAAAGCCAGTGTTGCACATGGTTTCATCAGAACAACCTTCAACAGACCTCAACAGAAACTATAATAAATCAACAGAACTTACAGGGAAAAATGAATCAACTATTGAACAGATAGATAAAAAACTGGAGCGAAATTTAAGTTTTGAGATTAAGAAGGTTCCTCTTCAAGAAGGACCAAGAAGTTTTGATGGGAACACACTCTTAAATAGGGGACACGCAATTAAAATTAAATCTGCTTCGGCTTCACCGTGTACAGTTGATAAAATCTCTAAGTCACAGGAATTAAGTTCAAGAGATCTAAAAGTTGATGAGATTTCCCAGAATTCTTGTGTGGACTGCAATGCAACACAGTCAAATAAAGATCCGATTATTCTACCAGAAGCATCACAGAAGAATTCAGACACACCTGCAAGGCCAGACCACTTACCTCTTGATGGAAAAGGACATTTAACGTGGTCATTTCATGGACCTGAGAACACTCTACCCATGCCTGATTCATCTGAAGGCAAATCCTCAGATATCCACTGTCAAACAATGAAAACTGTGAGTTCAACACCAAGCCCCACAATACAAGTTGAAACGCATGATCTTGCAGATCATCATGACAGTTCCCCTCTATTCAGAGCACCCCTCAGTTTTACTAATCCTCTTCACTCTGATGACTCTGACTCAGATGAAAGGAACTCTGATGGTGCTGTGACCAAGAATAAAACCAGTATTTCAACAGCAAGTGCCACTGTTTCTGCTGCCACTAGTAGCATTTCTACAAGGAAAGTATTACCAATGTCCATTGCTAGACATGATATAGCGGGAACAATACATTCAGGTGCTAAAAAAGGTAATAATTATAGTATCTACACTTAAAAATTTTTATTCTATGCCAGTCAGTCACTGTTCTAAGCAGTTTTGTTATATTAATTCATTATGTTTTATTCCACACATTACTCCAGAACATACAGCAAAATTCAGTTATTTTTGATGCTAATTTTTTTTTTAAAGTAAGCCTCTCCCGTTGGCTTTCCTGGTGGCTCAGTGCTAAAGAATCGTCCTGTCAGTTCAGGAGACATGGGTTCAATCCTTGGGTCAGGGAGATCTCTTGGAGAAGGAAATAGCAACCCACTCTAGTATTCTTGCCTGGGAAATCCCATGGACAGAGGAGCCTGGTGGGCTCTAGCTTGGGGTCACAAAAGAGTCAAACATGACTTAGCAACTGAACAATAAACAATAATCTATTTTTATTGTTACCTTAGTTTGATCACATTACGTTACCAGACTTTGTGTTTCCAAAATATTTCAATTGCTGTAACTGAAAACTTTCTCTTCTTATGTCTTACAATTCTTAGTATAAATGGGTCAAAGTTTCTGTGATTGAATGTGTGTTAGTCACTCAGTCATGCCCAACTCTTTGTGACCCCACGGACTGTAGCCCACCAGGTTCCTCTGTCCATGAGATTTTCCTGGCACGGATACTGGAGTGGGTTGCCATTTTAGTTGGAAATAATTTAGAGAAAGTAGGATTACTTAAAGTGTCACTGACATATTGGGTATTTAATTTCACCCATGTATGTTACAGAGAGTAAAGGATTCCCAGTTGGGTCAGTGGTAAAGAGTCCACCTACCAGTGCAGGAAATGAGGGTTCTATCCCTGGGTTGGGAAGATCCTCAGGAGAAAGAAATGTCAACCCACTCCAGTATTCTTGCCTGGAAAATTCCATGGACAGAGGGGTGGGCTAGAGTCCACAAAGAGTTGGACATGACTTAGTAACTAAACAACAAAAACATAACAGATACCCATTTCATTATCTTTTATGATCTTTTAACTACAACATACCTTTTTAAAATTGTTCTTAGTAAAGGCTCCTTTCAACAATGAGTTTAACGAAGGAGCAATATTGCAACTGCTTAACAGAATATGGGAAGTTTAATTCAGTCAGTAAAAAATGGGATATTTCCATATCTAGTCATCAGTGCTACTACTGTTGAATTAATGACTCTTTAAGCAATCTAAACATCTCAAGATAACACATGCCCTAAGTTCCACGATGTATTATTGGGTCTTGAAACTCCTCTTTAATCTGATAAACATTACCATGATTGTTATCTTAAATAGACCATAAAGTTGAAAGCAAATATATAAACACAAAAGCTGTTTACTGATAGATTATCAATGGTCTTTTACTTGTCCATGAACTTTGGTAGTGACACATACAGACTATTTATTATGTGCAGGCAAAATTAGTACTGTGAACATGAAAGATGACTTTTTCTAAATCTGACCTGATAAGTTCACCCATACTGTGGTACCTGTTTTCCTCATCTCAGACATTCTTTATTTATCATTTTCTTTATTTTGGGGATGTATCTGATAGAGTAGATGAGAGTCTAAGCTAGTTTCTTAAATTTACTAAGAACTAAGCTAGTTCTTTTAATTTTTTAAAGGAAATCAGTCCTGGGTGTTCATTGGAAGGACTGATGCTGAGGCTGAAACTCCAATAATTTGGCCACCTCATGTGAAGAGTTGACTCACTGGAAAAGACTCTGATGCTGGGAGGGACTGGGGGCAGGAGGAGAAGGGGACGACAGAGAATGAGATGGCTGGATGGCATCACCGACTTGATGGAGATGAGTTTGAGTGAACTCTGGGAGTTGGTGATGGACAGGGAGGCCTGGCGTGCTGTGATTCATGGGGTCACAAAGAGTTGGACACGACTGAGCGACTGAACTGAACTGAAGCTAGTTCTTGATTCTTCTGCATTTTATTTGAGGGATCTTTAGAAGATACTGGTTGCCATAATAAATATTATAACAGTTTGGCGTAATTTAAAATTGTCAATATTTCCTCCCTCAACTTCAGGATTTGAAAAATAACTGCCAGGTTATAGCTACACAAGAAAATACATAGACAAGAAATTGTCGGGGTCTTTTTGTTTGTTTTAGCATATCAGGCAGTGCAGTGTGATCAAAACTATGCTTAAATGACTTAGGCATTAAAGATTTTCCTGTAAAACATTCTGTGTTGCAACATAACTACAGGCAGTTCTTTTTTTTGTTTGTTTTGATCACACTGTATTGGGATCTTAGTTCCCTGACCAGGGCTCAAACTTATATACCCTGCAGTGGAAGTGTGGATTCTTAACCACTGGACAGCTGGGGAAGTCCCTCAGGCAGTCCTAAATTTTAATGTTATTCATTCTTAACCTTGTAGATGAACCATTGGCACCAGGATTAGATTACTGTTTGCTTGTTTGTTTTAAAATTTGTTATGGAATAATTTTGATGCCTGAAATAACCTTTTGCATAAGTTATTGCCTGAAAACAAATTCCTGGCTATGAATTCTGATTTTAATATTGACTCAGGCCTCCTGAAAGTTTTCTCAAACATGGCTACACTGCTGCTGCTGCTAAGTCACTTCAGTCGTGCCCGACTCTGTGTGACCCCATAGACGGAAGCCCACCAGGCTCCCCCGTCCCTGGGATTCTCCAGGCAAGAACACTGGAGTGGGTTGCCATTTCCTTCTCCAATGTGTGAAAGTGGAAAGTGAAAAGTGAAAGTGAAGTCGCTCAGTCGTGTCCGACCCTTAGCGACCCCACGGACTGCAGCCTACCAGGCTCCTCCATCCATGGGATTTTCTAGGCAATAGTACTGGAGTGGCTTGCCATTGCCTTCTCTGATGGCTACACTAGGCTCCCATAAAGTGTATTATTTACAAAAGCCTATGAAAATGTGCATCTATGGTTAGCTAACATCTGAAACAATTTTATTACACAGAAAAAGCAATTCAAAGATCCAGGGAAAAACATGCAATTGAGAAGCCAAGTATACAGTTAGAAAATAAAGTCTTAAAATTGAGGACTGTTACAACAGAAGAGGTATAGAGTTTCCAAAAGATACTTGATACTTGATGTAAACAACCAGACTACTTCCTGATTTGTTCACTTAATTATGAAATGATGCCACAATGCCAAGATTATGCATTCCTTCCTTCCAGTACCCATCTCTTCACTGTGAGCTGTTAGTAACAAAGGGCACGGGAAAATAGGATTAATACTCAGACTGTTACTGCCAGGCAAGGTGGAAAATTCTTTTACTTGCTTAACTTTATATGCAAGAAAGAGTTACAGTACTGATGTTATATATATAAAGTACTGGACTGGAACTCTTTCTCAGGAGAATCCAGGGGGCTGTATTTTCTTTAGCTTCAGTTAAATGTAGGAAGGACCAGAGTAATCATACCTGGCCTCATGCATGTTGAAAAGGCTTTTCTTGATTTTCACTCTCTCTTTAATGCATGTCCTGTCAAATGTAAAACAGCAAAGTATCATAGCACAGTTAATATTTTTAAGGGTTATGGATACACAGAAATGTATCTTCATATTTTCTTTATCTACCTCCAGTGTGAAACGTCAAAGGATCTAATAGTCTTCGTGTGCATCATAAGGCTAACTGATGAGACTTACTTAATGAGACTTATCTTTTCCAACAGCTAGTTTTGTTTTTGCTGATGAAAAGCTTTTATAATATGGCTTCAGTCAGTATTCTCAACATATGGTCATATGGCACTGTTCACAAGATTTTAGGCACTAAATAAATGAACATTGCAAAAAAATTTTTTTTCATGTGAATCATTTTACTGGACCCTTTTAAAAAGTTATTTTTATTTGGAGGATAATTGGTTATCAATATTACGTTAGTTTCTACCATACATCAACATGGATCAGCCATAGGTATACAGAAGTCCCCTCTCTTGCCCTAAAATTGTAATGGTTATATTTTGTGTATTAGAAGAATAACTAGCACTATCAATCTATTTTAGTCATGAATATTTATTTAAAACATGACTGAAGTACATCATTAAGTTGGAAGTGAGTGGGATTTAAATATATATTTATATGGTCCACAGTATGGCAAAACTCATAAAAGGAGTTAAGCAGTTGATTATAGTTTGGGAAACACTGACTTCAAATGACAAAGCTTCCTTTTGTGGACTCAAAGGATCATCAGCAAGCCCAGTAGAAAAGGCACTTGCTTGCTGGCTTCTCTGTTGGAGATGCCGTCAAACTCAAGAGGACAGTGTGGTTGATGCCTGGAGGGTGTCAGGAGAATCACTGACATTTCCTCTGTGCAACAATGATGGAGGTTTTTTTGCTCAGTAAGCATCCTAATTCTTTGTGATAATAAGTTTAGTGATAAGGATATCTTGTTTAGTTTTTACACTTTTAAAGACTGGTTCTCTTAGATACTTGTGACAGTGATCTTTAAGAATGCCAACAAAGCTCTCATTTTGTTTAGATAACAGGTTCATTTTTAAATGAGTTAACATTTCTAACAAGTTTATAATTTGTCTAAATTTTATGTATTTAATATAGATGTTGATGTTAGTGAAGATTCGCCTCCTCCCCTACCTGAAAGAACTCCTGAATCATTTGTACTAGCAAATGAACACAGTGAGTGTATCTTCTGATTTTACATATTTTATACTCTAATAATAAGCCCAGAAAAACATGGCTAATTATAATCTATTGCTCTTGAGCTGCATAATTAAATCCAAAAACAGGTTTGAATTTATACTTTAATTTGTATTAAAAATACCTTAAAGGTGTTTTTATTTGCTAAGACTGCTAATAAAATGGCTGCATTTATGTCAAATACTATAATTCACTTAAATATAATTATAACAGTATATGATTTGTCTTTTCATTCATTAAAAATAGCACTTACATATGAAAAGAAATACATTTAAATTCTGTTGTTGGCAGCGTCACTCGGGTGATGTTGAGTGAAACTTAAGTCCATAAGAACATCAATGAAAAGTGGGAGAAAGTGATCACATACATAAAAGTGGGAGAAAGGGATCACATACATATTTCTCCTCATCCTGAAAAAGAGTACAGAAACAACTTTACTATATTTACAATGTCTTGTGCTCAGTGGAGGTGCTCACTACCAGTCTTATCCGTTGCATTTTACCAATATTTTATTAATTTTAACTGATTTTAAGAATTTTAAAAAAATAGTGAAGCTGTAAACTTCACTAATAATAAATAAATCTGTCATACCTGTAGATTACAATGTGCTTATATAAACTCTGATAATGGAATTTTTCAATTTTAAGGAAGAAAAACTTGAAGGGATATTCTTCATTTAATAAAAACTGGGAAAAGATTTAGTGGAAGTGATAATTTCTAAATATCTATAGTATCTGTTTTTAAATATTACCTGAATGCAAGAAATTTCAAGAATTAAAGATGTTAATTTTAATTGTAAGATTTTGTTTTTCTCAGATACATCTGTAAGAGCTGAGTGGAGTGAACTTCAAAATCAGGAACAGTCTGAACATAAAAAACCTGAAGTGAGTCTTTTGGGGATTAGAACAGCTATAGCTCAGTATTTTTGTTCTTTTATTAATTGATCTTAACAGTTGTTTACTGTTACCTTAAGACTATTAAATATAATTTTTGATAATTGTATCTTATGCTATGATTTCAGATAAAAAGCCTATATAAAATGTCAGATCAAAAATTTTTTTAAAGAACGTCATGAGCATCACTTCAGAGTATTATTTTCCAAGCTGCTTTTGAAATTTGTAAATTATGCCTTGTTCCAAACCATTTTGGAGGTATGAATGGAACAGGAGTTACTATTTTCAGGGTCATAGTACATCCTAGATTTTGTTCTTTCTGTTATAAAATCAGGTATATAGTCTCTCCCTTTGTTTCTTCTGGTTATGTGAGGTTTCCTTTCACATTCAGGAAATGTTTTGGTAGCTCAATATTTTAGCAATGGGAATGCTATTTTTATCAACATTAACATTTTGCATATTTTCCTCATAGTTGAATATCTCCGAAAGTGGAATTTATCTTAAAATTGGTTAAAAAAAATTGTGATATACTTTAATTGGTGCATAAAGTATTGGTAACATAATAATAAAGATATGTCTTACAGTCAGTAATATAGTTTGATGAATACAGTAGAGGCTTGGCAAAATGCACTTGTATGCGTACTATCTCATCAGTAAATGCTGCAAGTTCAGTTTTCATCCAGAAGGAATAATGAATTTCCCTGTCTTTTTATTCCCAATATAAAAACACATTAAAAATTTTTAACTCTTAATTGTAAACACAATTGTTTTCTTTTCCTTTGACACCGAGAGTCTTGATAGATCTTGATTTATTGGGATATATACTCACAACCCCACATTTTCTATACTTTGTGCATGAAAGGGATATACTATAATAGTTTTTGAATGTCTTCCTTATAGGGCTTGATAACCTCTGGAAGTGAAACATGTGGTAAGTTGGATTGTGTTCTTTTCTGCTATAGATTATACAGATTAAGTTACATAAAATAGCATGTCTCATGGTGTACACATTTGGTTATTTGTTTGTTTGTTTTTGGTGTTTTTGTTGTTATTTGGTTATTTCTCCATGTGAAAAAATATGTAGGATGACTTTTCTGAAACCTGAATTATGTAGTGTAATTCTTTTAAATTTATTATTATACCAGGTCAGGAGCATAACAGCATTTATCATCAGTCATTAATGGCTGATAGGAAGGAAATCATTTTTAGAATATTTTCTTATATTTTATTTCTGTTATTTATAAAAACACCTAGAATCTAGATGTGATAGTGATTTGAATAAATGCCCAAAATTAACCTAGATGATTGAACTGGGTTGTTTTGGAAATTTTCTTTTTAGGACTTTCACATTTGTGAAGGCCTGTAAGATTATGTTAGCTCAACCCAGTGTTATAATGCCAAGTTAGACAATTTTTCCATTGCATTACTTTTACTATCATAGTGGTCAAGTTATTGTTCATTCCTTTAAAGGAGTAACCATGTGAGTGGCTCACTAATCATCCTAGCCTGTACGATTCCCTCAGTTTATCTATCATCTCTGCCCTAACCTCTCTTCTGCCTCAGCTGCTGTCACCCTGAATCTGTACCTAATGGGGCTCATTCCATCACATAAACTCTTTATTACTCTCTACTTACTTTTCTGAGGCAACAAAAGTTTTAGGGTCAAGCCTACCAAGATTAGGATCTTATTTTTGCCATTTTACTTACGACGTGGTTTTGGGAAGTGACCTAATCTTTCTAGGCCTCAATTTTCTTCTCTGTGAAATGCAGCTAATCATAACCTACTCTAGAGAAGGTTATGATTGTTATGAAGGTTTAATTAAATTAAATCACATATACACAATGCCTAGCACATGGTGGGCATTGATATAGTAGCAGTGCTGTTATTATTATCTGTATTATATTACTACCGCTAGATCCCTGGGTTTTCTTTGTATCTGTTAACTCCTTTCTGATTTCTCTTTCTCCTCTATTCAGTCTAGATACCATCATCCATCACTTTAATCACACACATAGTTATCCTTAACTTTCTTATCCCTGATTCCCATGCCATCTTATTTTATCCCTCAAGATTACTCAATACTGCTGGGGAACATTGTTCAGTTTTATAGATTGAGCATACAGTTCTGGGATTGATCCACAAGTGAGCCCTCAGCATTTATTTTTTTCTAAAATCATGAATCCCACTAACTCTTACTTCATCTAACCTTTTCTTCATTCAGAAAATCGAGGCTTTTAATCTAAATCATCATTTCCTCATAGAAGGCAACCATGAATATATCACCACCACTAGTTTCATCTACATGCCTCTCTTCTCTGTCCCTATACTTACACACTGCTATAATAATTAATGTTCTTGTCTGTTTCTCCTACCAGACCAAGGGTTGGCAAACTATATCCCGTAGGCCTAATTCTGTTCTTGGCTTGTTTTCTTACTCTGCCCTTGAGTGAATAAATGGTTTTTACATTTTAAAGAGTTGTTTAAACATAAAAACAAAGAAACGCAACGTTGTAAATCAACTATACTCCAGTAAAATTAAAATATAAAATAAATTTTATTATTTTTTAAACCAAAAATAACTTTAGAAAATAAAAACAAAAATCAATGAACAATATGGGACAGAGACCATATGTGGCTTACAAAGCCTAAAATATTTATTGTCTAGCCATATACAGAAAAAGTTTGTTAGCCTCTTTCTAGACTATGAGTTACCTGATGACAAGGATAGTCTGTCATTTGACTTGTATTCCAAGTTTCCAGTAAAGTTCCTTACCAGGGGTATAGGGGATACGATGAAGGTGGTGAGTGGTGAAAGAATGACTGAATCATAGTAGTTGATTTCTTTTGTTACTAGTCTTAAGCACTGGCAGTTAAATAAGTAAACTACAATTTAAGCAGTGCTAAACCTTAAAAGAATTACTACTTTTTTAGGTGCAAATATTAACTCCATTAATAAACTATATGTAAACTATATATATATATAAACTTAACTTGCTATTGATTTCCACAGAAAAGCATTTCAGTTGAAGTTAAAGTAAGAGTGTAAGGAGAAGTCTCACATAGCAGAAGTACTCGCTACAGATTTCTAGGTGCCTGTAAGCACACCTAATGTGGTTTCCTGTGTTCAGGGTAACCTTGCGTTTGCCTGGGCCTCTAAAATTATGATGCTTAAGAGAAAACTGCTCTTTTAACTATTTGCCCACATTAAAAGCAATTAGAGGAATTTTTCACATATTATACTATAAATAAATGTGATTAATAATGGCTTTGGTTTGCATTTTAGATCATCCAGCACGAGGTATTCATACAGAGACCTGTACAGACTGTCCACCTCCTTTTAGTAATAAGAAAGATCAACTGTCAGAAAGTCCAGCAGAAGCCACAGAGATTGGTAATTTGTTTACAAAATAATTTTTGAACTATAATTGTGTAGTTAATGCTGGCAAGAATGAAAAACAGTTATTTGCCATCACTCCAGAATTGCACTAAGGCAAGGTTTATCAAACTTTTTTGCTATGATTTCTTCAGGTTTTTAGACAACACTTGGTAAGAATAAAACATGTACCATCAAAGTTGCTTGGAATTAATTGTAAAATAAATTTATCCTGTTTCATACTGAGATTAAAAACTAAAATATAAAATGCAGTATGTAAACAAATCTTACTTTTGTGTTGAAAAGACTAAAATATCCTAAATGTTTTTCTTACATTTTTATAGAATTGATTTTATTTTTATAAAAGAAGCAGTTATTTTCTCAACTATACAGAAGAAATTAAGAGTTGGTTTATGTTTGTAGATATTTGTTTAAATGATAAATTCCCATATGGAAATTTATTTGTTCCAGAAAAGAAGAATGTATACAGATATGGTTTAATAGTATAAAAGTATTTCTGAACACTAGCCAACTATTGTGGTATTTTGATTATAGGTTTTGGTAATCGCTGTGGAAAACCCAAAGGACCAAGAGATCCACCTTCAGAATGGACATGATTCAGGGAACTAAAAGACACTTTAAATTATACTGGAAAATTCAAGTGCCACTGAAAGCCAGATTTATAGTATTCCATCTTAAAAACGTGGGACTAACAGCAGTGTAGATTGTTACCTTAGTGATTTTTTCTTTTTCTTTTTTTTTGCTGGGACCATCTACCTGCCTTATATTACACTTAGGAAAAGTATTACATTTGGTTTATTTTGTAACTTCAAGTATTATTGCCTTAATGTCTCTTAACCCTGTTACACGCTGCTTGTAGACATGTTAATATAGTAATACTTTTTATGATAAATCGAGTTTAAGGACTACTCTTTTTTGCTAATGTTTTATCATGTATGCATTATTTTGTATATGTAAAGGGCAAGTAGGTATATAATTTGATAAAGTTGCAGTCATAAAATATTATTAACAGAAGATGTAAGAAATTTCTGCATGGTCTAAATCTTTGTGTACCTTATTTGTAAATTATTTGCCCTGAAGTTTTAGAAAATAGTTTCTGATTTTTAAAATTGCTGGATTCATGCAGCCAGCTTTACAGGTTATCAGAGATCAAAGATTGTAATAATAATACATTTTGTAAATTGTAAGCAAAAAGTTATTTTTATATTATATACTGTCTAATTGTCCATCCTAATTGTCTTTGTTTTCATCTAGTCATGGAGATTCAGTAAGTGCCTTGGAACAATATTGAATTCTCTTAGCTTGTGTGTGTTACTTTAATATTTGAACTCAACTGGGATTAGAAGACTATCAAACTATATGTATGTTTCAGGATATTTGACCTGCCATTAAAAAAACAAAAACAATTTTACAGTGCTTATTTGTTTTGGTTTTTCATTCCTCATTTTTAGAAAATTAGACTTAATATCCACCTTCCTGCCAGCTCAATCTTATCTTTAAGTCATGCTGTGAATGGGGTTTAATCTCTTGATTAAAAAATAGGGAGCACCTTCTGCGGCAACATGGCTGTGCAGTTCTAAATACTTATCTTGAGTCAGCCCTATGCATACTTCTCAGCCTTATCATTATTGCCTACTGGGATCCAGGAAAACTCCAAACAAAGGTGCAGTTGGATAAGGGGAACTGGTTTCTTCCCATCCTGCAATGCAGCAGAGGTCCTGTCCATAAGTACCAAGTTCGAATTTTGACATCGTGGATTGAGGGAAGAAATTACAAGACTAAGGTGAGATAAAGTAATCATATATGAATAGAAGGAGGATCATTGTGGAAGAGAATATACTACTATAATTTCATGTCAAAAAATTTTCAAAGCTAAAGTCTTAGAATTTCACATTTTCCTCATATATTTGGTAAAAAACAATTGTGAATCCAGTGGACCTTTGATATTCACAAGAAACAAACACCTCTATAGCATGTCATTTTCTTAATAAAATTTAAAATGAAATAAAGTTTAACTGAAAAAAATATGTTATACACTTTATGACTTGTATAATATGGCACTGAAATCATTTGTAAAGACTTCTTTTGGGAAGGAGTTGCTTTGGAACACCTTCATTGAAGTATACATGTATTCAGAGGGTGCAGAAAGTATACTCATCATCATAAAGTTCACACTCCTATGAGTGTGACCACCTTCAAGCAGTAGAATAGGACTAGCCACTGAGAAGCTTCCCTCTGGGCATGTAAGATTTGTTCACTATGTGCAGCAGTTCCTTTATTCATTTTTCATTGCTAGAGTTTTGTATTGTGTGAATATGTCACAGTTTGTCTGTTCTGCTACTAACAGACATTTGTGTTGTTTTCAGCTTCGGAAAATTATAAAAATTTTGTTGCTACAAATACTTTTTAATGTGTTTTGGTGCACTTCTATATATGCATCTATTGGGTATATAATTCAGGAGTGCAGTTTTTATAGAGTATGCATATATATTCAGCTCTGTAGATATGGCCAGTTTTCAAAATTGGTTGTTCTGATTGTTACGTATTTCCCTCCTGACTAATGAGGTTGAGTAAATTCTTAGGTGCTTAGCACCATGTGGCTGTTCACTTTTGTGAAGGACCTGTTCAAGTCTCAAAAAGAAACTGTTTGGCATATCTACTAAAGCTGAGTACACACATATTCTATCATCTGGCAACTCTGTACCTGTTTTTCTCTTTAGTTATCTGTCTTTTTCATATTGATTTGTTGGAATTATTTATATATTCCACATTTTAATCCTTGTGGGTTTGCCTGGGTTTTGCCTTTTCACTCTATTAATGGTGTTTTTTTATTATTCTTTTTTAATAAAAGGAGTTCCTAATTTTAATTAAATTTATGAATGTTTTATTTTATAATTATTCTTTTTTGGTGTTCTTTTAGAAATGTTTGGCCACCCCAAGATCACGAAGATATTCTTCACTTTTCTAGAAGCTTAATTTTTTATTTATATTTTTATGTTATGTTTTTGTCTAAAACTGCAGAATTAATTTTTGTATAGAGTATGAGGTAGATTTCTTTTTCCTTGATGAATCACTATCTAATGTCCTTTCTCCAGTAAATATATATACTCTTATCATCATAAGTTATATATTCATTGATCTTAGTCAATTACTAGATTTTTTCTTTCTATTCCATTGCCTATCTTTATGTTTTAAATTCTGCCTTTTTCCATCTTTAGCTTTCTCCCAGTGATTTTTATATTGCCTAGACATTCCATAAAGTTATTACTCAGTTTTATTTCTTATTTAAAGCATATAATAAGTTTATTTGTATCTGAGATAAATTATTGCCAAATTCATCCAACTGTATATCCTAAACCCCTGTGGTCACTTAAAATAGCTGAATCTATAAAATTCTTTCTTTTTTAATTGTTTAAAACATTTCTTAATGCTATGGCCTGTGTCATTTTTTTAAACTGAAATATAATTGACTTATAGTATTAGCTTCAGATGTACAACATAGTGATGCAGTATTTTTATACATTACAAAATTATCACCATAATAACTGTAGTCACTATCTGTAACCAGAGTTATTACAATAGTGACTATATTTCCTATGTTGTACGTTACATGCCCATGACTTGTTTTTAACTAGAAGTTTGTACCTCTTAATCTTTATCACCTATTTCACTCATTTCCCCACCCCTTTTCCCTCACAACAACCAGTTTTATCATCTATGAATCTGTTTCTGGTTTTTTTTTTTAGATTCACTTGTTGTTTTTTAAGTTCTTTGTGCAGTATCTGTCTTCTTTTGTCTGACTTAGCATAATACACTCTAGTTCCATTCTTTTGATTGCAAATGGTAAAATTTCATTCTTTTTCAGGGCTGGGTAACATATATTCATTGTATATATACACCACATGTTTATCCATTTGTCTATTGATGGGCACATAATTCGTTTACTAAAAAGAGACAATTTTGTGCTAAATGTGATGGGGAGCAATAAAAATAATGCAATCTGAAGGTCTGAGAGAAATTCAAGTGAAGAATGGCATCTTAATTATATGTAGTCTTAAATGTGTTCTGATTGTAATAGTTTTGTTGAAGTACATATTTGGTAGTCTTGATTGCAATCCATGAAGTCATTCTAGTTTAATCTTAAATATAGAATAAATTTTAATTAAATCACTCTTGTGCTAGTTTTGGAAAAATTTTTCCTGTTTTTGTTTTCTTACACAGATATCTCCTCTAATTGCCTGCTTTTGAAAGTGAAAGTAAATGTGTTAGTCATTCATTAGTGTCCAACTCTCTGCGACCCCACGGGCTACTATAGGCTACCACACTCCTCTGTCCATGGGATTCTCCAGGCAAGAATACTGGAGCAGGTTGCCATTCCTTTCTCCAGGGGATCTTCCCGACCCAGGGATCAAACCTGGATCTCGTGCATTGCAGGTGGTTTCTTTACCCACTGAGCCACCAGGGAAGCCTTCCTGCTTTCAGTAATGTTATTTTAGATATTGAAAAAAGATTTTCATACATATCCATTCAATAATAGCTAAAAGTAGCCCTAGTTTTTAATACAAACTGTATTTTCTTAACAGATTTGCTGCAGTCTGTTTCTCCTGCTATTTGTCTTTAAGGTGCACAAGTCTTGTATGATAGGCAAATAACCAATTAGATTGTGATATGCTTGAGTAGCTCAAGATGTGTGTCATTATTCTAAACTACAACAAAACTGGGCTTTGTTGAGTTAGTGGGGGAAAAGAATTCCAAAGATTCCAGCCACTTTTCATTTTTTAGAGATAAAATGCCTTATGTACTAAAATGATGATTTAATGTAATAAAATCTCTTGCCAACATTTCAGCCAGAACATAAGTATACAAACATGCAGTATATCTGCGATGTTTTAAAATATTGTGGTTTTTAAATTTTGTCTTTATCTACTTGTATGTAAACTTGTTAGAGTATTTTCAATACTTTCTAAAATAAAATGTGAGAATTTACTGTATTAAATATAAAAACCAAAGTATTTAGTTTTTTCATTGTATTTGAAATAAGTACACAAAAACATTCATGCAGCTTCTATACAAACACTTTCAAATACCAATCTGGGGATCTACATATGTTGTGTAATTTGAAGGCTATAGTGATTAGCTGAGGTTAACAGAAAATCTTTTTTTGTTATTTTAAATTTTTTTCCTGGCACTGCACCATTTGGCTTCCAGGATGTTAGTTCCCTGACCTAAACCCTGGTCACACAGTGAAAGTACTGAGGCCTAACCACTGGACTGCCAGGGAATTCCCTAGGAAAACATTTTTTTAATTAAAATTATATATGGTAAACATTTTGTTGTGTCAAAACGGTAAAATGAGGTTTATAGGAAATTTACTATTACCATTTAGAAGAACAAAATAGTCTCAACATTTTTTCAACTTAAAATGAGTTGTCCACTTTCATATTATTTCATCTATCAATATCCATGTAACAGATAAAAATAAAAATCTATATGTAGAGATTTTACATTTAGACTTCGCTTTTATGTGAATTCACTTGAATTCAGGGCTAAAGGTTTTTGAAAGTTGGATTCTTTTACCTATTAATAGCTTTTAGCAGTTTCAGTGGTTGCAGGGGTGTGACATCATTGAGCTCTTCCCCATTCTGCCAGAAGGGGGCAAGCAAAGCAAGCAAAGGAAATTTATAGAAAAACTTCCCCCCGCCCCCCTGAAAAAAAAACAGACTTAGGAAAGGCACTCAAAATTCAGAAAGGTACAGCCCCAAAGCTTCTTGGGGTGGCTTCACTGTTTGAGAGTGTAAAGTCCCTAAAGCCAAGTGCCTGCCCCCCCATAAGCAAATCTTTTTTTTTTTATTGGAGGCTAATTACTTTACAATATTGGTTTTGCTATACATTGACATGAATCCGCCCTGGGTGTGCATGGGTTCCCCTTCTTGAACCCACCTCCCAGCTCCCTCCTCCCTTTATCCTCCCTCCGGGTCATCCCTGTGCACCAGCCCTGAGCACCCTGTATCATGCGTCGAACCTGGACTGGTGCTTCGTTTCACATATGATAATATATATGTTTCAATGCCATTCTCCCAAATCATCCCACCCTCACCTCTCCCACAGAGTCCAAAAGACTGTTCTACACATGTGTGTCTCTTGCTGTCTCACATAAAGGGTTATCGTTACCATCTTTCTAAATTCCATATATATGCGTTAGTATACTGTATCGGTCCAATACTTTGGCCACCTCATGCGACGAGTTGACTCACTGGAAAAGAGTCTGATGCTGGGAGGGCTTGGGAGTGGGAGGAGACAGGGACGACGGAGAATGAGATAGCCGGATGGCATCACCAACTCGATGGACATGAGTTTGAGTGAACTCTGGGGGTTGGTGATGGACAGGGAGGCCTGGCATGCTGTGATTCATGGGGTCGCGGAGAGTCGGACACGACTGAGCGACTGAACTGAACTGATACTGTATCGGTGTTTTTCTTTCTGGCTTACTTCACTCTGTATATAATAGGCTACAGTTTCACCCACCTCATTAGAACTGATTCAAATGCATTCTTTTTAATGGCTGAGTAATACTCCATTGTGTATATGTACCAAAGCTTTCTTATCCATTCGTCTAATGACGGACATCTAGCAAATCTTAAGGCATCAATACAAGTTCATGCAGACTCAGGCCTATCTAATAAAAATTATTAACCTTGCAGAACGCTTAACAAGTGCCAGACCTGCTAATCTCTGAATACATTACCTTTATTAATCTTCACATAAACCTTGCCAGATGGACATTCTTGTTAATCTGGGGAACACAAAGTCACAAAAAGTAGCAAAGCCAGGATTTAAGCCTAGCTCCTATTACAAAGTCCTTGCACTTAACTACTGACAATACTATATGCCCTAGTTTTCAGAGAAGCTAGAAGTGTAGGCTTTAGCAGGCAAGAACATGGATATGTTAGTTGACTAGAAAAGGGATTAGTTTCTTAGGTCAAATGTCACTAATAGACTTTAAAATACATGGCTTGAAAACTGATGGTGGTCCAGTGGTTAAGACTTGAGCTCCCATGGCAGGGGGTATCCGGGAGCTAAGATCCCAAAAAGGGGGAAAAAAAAATTTTAAAACCAGATAGAGTCCGTTCGCATGCTTTTCCTTGGTGTCTCTGTTTATTTCCTATCCTACAGTAGAGTAATTCTAGGGCAAAAGTATGGGACAGAAGTCAGAATCTGGAGTTTTACCAACTGGGTCAATTTTAACTTTACAGTTAACTTGGTCAGATACTGTAGCAGGTTGGAAATCATGGCCATGATATTTCCAGCTCCTCCCATCAAGATGAAGTTTGTTTTCCCACCCCAAGTATCTGGGCTGGACTTGTGCTTTGCTTTGAACCATAAAATGCAGCACATGTGTTTTCTTGGCTGACTCTTTGTCTAGACCTTGAGAGGGCAGGCTATTTCAATCTCTTGGGGTCCTGCTAGCATGTATAGACACTCAGGCTAAAACACCGACTTCAATGTGAAGTCGGCTGTATTAGCTCTCCGTACACTTTCTCATCACCTAGAGCCAGACATCTTGGAATGTGAAGTCAAGTGGGCCTTAGAAAGCATCACTATGAACAAAGCTAGTGGAGGTGATGGAATTCCAGTTGAGCTATTTCAAATCCTGAGAGATGATGCTGTGAAAGTGCTGCACTCAATATGCCAGCAAATTTGGAAAACTCAGCAGTGGCCACAGGAATGGAAAAGGTCAGTCTTCATTCCAATCCCAAAGAAAGGGATTGCCAAAGAATGCTCAAACTACCGCACAATTGCACTCATCTCACACGCTAGTAAAGTCATGCTCAAAATTCTCCAAGCCAGGCTTCAGCAATACGTGAACCATGAACTTCCAGATGTTCAAGCTGGTTTTAGAAAAGGCAGAGGAACCAGAGATCAAGTTGCCAACATCTGCTGGATCATTGAAAAAGAAGAGAGTTCCAGAAAAACATCTATTTCTGCTTCATTGACTATGCCAAAGCCTTTGACTGTGTGGATCACAATAAACTGGAAAATTCTGAAAGAGATGGGAATGCCAGACCACCTGACCTGCCTCTTGAGAAACCTGTATGCAGGTCAGGGAGCAACAGTCAGAACTGAACATGGAACAACAGACTGGTTCCAAATAGGAAAAGGAGTAAGTCAAGGTTGTATATTGTCACCCTGCTTATTTAACTTCTATGCAGAGTCCATCATGAGGAACGCTGGGCTGGAAGAAGCACAGGCTGGAATCAAGATTGCCGGGAGAAATATCAATAACCTCAGATATGCAGATGACACCACCCTTATGGCAGAAAGTGAAGAGGAACTCAAAAGCCTCTTGATGAAAGTGAAAGAGGAGAGTGAAAAAGTTGGCTTGAAGCTCAACATTCAGAAAACTAAGATCATGGCATCTGGTCCCATCACTTCATGGGACACAGTGGAAACAGTGACAGACTTTATTTTTTTGGGCTCCAAAAACTGCAGATGCTGATTGCAGTCATGAAATGAAAAGACGCTTACTCCTTGGAAGGAAAGTTATGACCAACCTAGATAGCATATTAAAAAGCAGAGACATTACTTTGCCAACCAAGGTCCGTCTAGTCAAGGCTATGGTTTTTCCAGTGGTCATGTGTGGATGTGAGAGTTGGACTGTGAAGAAAGCTGATCGCCGAAGAATCGATGCTTTTGAACTGTGGTGCTGGAGAAGACTCTTGAGAGTCCCTTGGACTGCAAGGAGATCCAACCAGCCCATTCTAAAGGAGATCGGTTCTGGGTGTTCATTGGAAGGACTGATGCTAAAGCTGCAACTCCAATCCTTTGGCCACCTCATGCGACGAGCTGACTCACTGGAAAAGAGTCTGATGCTGGGAGGGATTGGGGGTGGGAGGAGAAGGGGATGACAGAGAATGAGATGGCTGGATGGCATCATCGACTCGATGGACATGAGTTTGAGTGAACTCCGGGAGTTGATGATGGACAGGGCGGCCTGGCATGCTGTGATTCATGGGGTCGCAAAGAGTCGGACACGACTGAGCAACTGAACTGAACTGAACTGAATACAGCTGACACCACATGGAGGAGCGTCTAGGAGGGCTTCCTAATCACCAGAACTGTGAGAAACAAGGTGATGTTTTAAAGACATTATATCTTACCATAAAGTTTATTATGTAGTATATAACCAAATCAAAAATGGGGAACAAAAAATGCATAAATTAAATCTTCAAAATATTTAATGTAGATTCCATTTTTTCCTATTATCACTTTTCCACTTTTCATAAAGGTATAAAATATCCCTACGTGTTCTTTCTCTTCCTTTTTATAATATACAGTTGGTAATGAACTGAAAATATCAAAAGGCTGCAGCTAAAAGTCAAGGACTTTCCAAAATCTTAAATAATGCCTTACATAATTCGAAATGTACCCATAATGAAACTCTGTAAGCAGCTCCAAGGGCTGGAAAAGCATTTCTCTGAGCTCTAAAATAAAAGGGCACACTAGTAGTTCTTTTAGCAATTACATTATTTAAGGCTATAATGATACACATAAATAATCTGTAATGTGAAAGGTCTTAAGGTTGCAAGTTAGCAGAGATCCAAACAGATATGAAACCCTTTCCTTTCCTTATATACTTCGGAACAATTGAGACTTTCTACTAAGTAGAACTATATACATTATGTAACAAACGCTCTGTGTTACTATGTCCATATATTGCTGTGACTCACTTAATAAGAAGGCACTATCTTTATATCCATTTATAGATGAGGAAATCAGGGTACAGAGAGAAGTAAGTTGTCCAGGGTTACAATGCAGGGAAATTTTGCTCTCTCTGAGGGATGAAGGGGGAAGGGTAGAAAGCAGAAATGGAGTTAAATGGTATTATGGATTCAAAGAACAGCTCTGTGTAAGTAATTCTTGCCAGAGAAGTAACCATGAGAGCAAGGAGGCTGTTGCATGTCATTAGAGGTCCATGATGTGTCTCCAATATTTCCAGCTTTTGTCCACCACCATGGCCCCCTCTACCCTATAGCTATAGAAAACAGGGCCTAAATATATCTTGGAATTTTTCTCCTCTGTGTTTTGCACATTTGGCTCCACCCAACAGCCACCCACTACACAGAGCCTTCTTCAAATGTATACCTTTCGAAGTCCACCAGTAGTACTTTCCCCACAAAGCCTTCCAAATTCTCAATATGTTAATATTACTGTCTAGACTTCCAGCAGAATCAATTGCTCCTTCCATCACGTTTCTTTAGCTCTAGAATTCTAAGCAATTTCTTCCCATCACTTTCTTAAATGTTTTTTTTTTTAAATCTGTGGCCGTGCTCTGCAGGATGTGGGATCTGTTTCCTGCTCAGGGATCAAACCCATGCCCCCCTGCAGTAGAAGCACCAAATCCTAAATACCAGACCACCAGGGAAGTTCCTCCTACATCGCTTTAATTACTTGTTCATAAAATATATCTTCCATAGTAACTTGCAATTTTCTTGAGTGCCTAACCCACTTTTCTGCTTACAGTGTGTATTTGAAAACATTCATTGTAATGATATTATCTGAATAGAGGTGGCATTCAGTCAGGGTGAAGAGGGCATTTTTTCCAGACTAAGTTACTATAATATAAACTTTAGAGACAAGTAGAGGTGACATTTCTGATATTGCCTCAAGGCACTGTCAGTTTCAGGGTAAGTTCAAGTTAGAAAATTCCACAGCAATTTCATATAAGCAAGAGTAGCAGGTGAAATCGGGGATTCCCTGGTAGCTCAGCTAGTAAAGAATCTGCCTGCAGTGTGGGAGACCTGGGTTCGATGCCTGGGTTGGGAAGATCCCCTGGAGAAGGGAAAGGCTACCACTCCAGTATTCTGGCCTGGAGAATTCAGTCCATGGGGTCACAACCAGGGGACAAACTATACAGTCCATGGGGTCACAACCAGGGGACAAAATCTAGAAGCAGAGGACACTAACTATAAACAGCCAACCCACCAACAAGTTTTAGACTGTTTATGAAGCACAAAGTTTAGTGGAAATTAGCATTTACTACTAGTTTCACTGATAGATAAGCTCATTGACAGACAGCGCAAGTCAAATGGGGCTGCAGTTCCTTCAAGGAGCTATCCAGTCACTTTTAATCAATTAATACCCATTTTCCTTTAGGCAGAGAAGCCACAATTTTGGTGAATCATTTTTAGAAAGACAAGGTAGTACTTTGATTTCATAAGTCACTTGGAATCTGGGGGAAAAACACCTATATGTGCGTGAATATTTGCTTTTAAAATTAATTAAAAATAAATGTAATGATATCCATTTCTAAGAACATGAAACCGTGATTTAAAAATCACTGTATTCTGCAATGGAATATTACTCAGCCACAAAAAGGAATGAAATAATGCCATTTGCAGCAACATGGATAGATGGAGAAATTACCCTCCTCAGTGAAGTCAGACAGAGAAAGACATATATATGACATCACTTATAGGCAGAATCTAAAAAAATGATGCAAATGAAGCTATTTATAAAATAGAAATGGACTCAGATATAGAAAACAAACTTACAGTTATCAAAAGGGAAAGCAGTGGAGGGATAATTAGGAATTTGGGATTAACTGAAACACAATATTATATACAAACAGATAAACAACAAGGAGCTACTGTATAGCAGAAAGAACTATATTCAGTATCTTGTAATAGCCAGTAATGGAAAATAATCTGAAAAAAGAATATGCATGTATATAGATGTATATTTTTTGGATTATTTTCCATTATGTATGTATTTTCCCATATATATTATTTTCCATTTATATATGTGTGTATATATATATATATACAACTGAATCACTGTGCTATGTACATGAAACTTTTAAAATCAACTATAATTTTTAAAAATTACTGTATTCTAAATAAAGCCTTTTGGTCTAAGCCAGTGTTTTTGAAACTTTTTTCCATTATTGCTCTACCCCTACAGGAGAATATTTAAATTAAATTTAAATTCTCCCTAGTGAGAGTGATAAGGAATAAGATTTTGTTGGGTAGAGTTGAGCTCTGAAGGGACACAAACCATTATTATATCCAAGAGCTTTTTGCCTTTAAGAAAGTTTCAGAGTGCATGATATAAGCCCATTAACAGAAAACTGCAAACTCAAGATTGCAGCCAACTAGTTTAAGAGTCAATAGTGGTCCAGGTGTCATCCCCTTGGCTGTGTCTGGTAATATTAAGACTCTCAATGTGCTACTCACCCTTGTATCACCCTGCTGGGATGATGTTTCAGGTTTGTCTCCATATTTAAAATGAGACAGTAGTTTCATGCCCTCTTATAGTTTCAGGGACAAGGGAACAATCTGAAAATATTTGAACACTGAATCTAGTATTTATTTTATGGAATCTAACAAATCCGTTCTCTTGAATGGAGACATCTGATAATGTGCCTTACCCATTAATTAGCTAAAATGCTAATGGTGTTCCTTCTCTGCCTCTGCCTCCTTGTTCCTTCCTAAACATACTATTGACAAGTGTACTTTAAAATAGACATTTGTTTTCATCCACATCCAGAAAGGCTATAATAGGTGTGTTTCCCTTAATGAACACTATAATTTCCTTTTACCAAAGGACTGATAAAAGGATTAAATTATTTAATATACATAAAACACCTAGCATAATATAGTTTTTTCTTAGTATAAAACATAAAGCCATAAGTTATAAAAGAAACAACATATAATCAACTGAAAAAGCAAAGATCTTACGGTGTAAGTGAATGATTGTTGACATAACCACAATACTATTATCAAATCTAAAAAATTAAAAATAATTATTAATATGATTAGTTTTCCAAGTTTACATGTTCAAATTTCCCTGAGAGTCTCATAAAATGTTTCTGACAATTGTTTTGTTTGAATGAAGATACATACAAGATTCACACAGTGCATTTACTTGATCCATCTTTTAAATTTCTTAATTTTAGGTTCCCCTCCTTTTTTTCCCCTTGCCATTTATTTGTTGAATTGTGTCACTTTTCCTATATAGTTTCCCACACGATTTTGCTAACTGCATCCCTGTGGTGTTTTAAAACGTGCCTCTATCCTTCTAATTCTTGTACACTTGATAGCTGGATCCAGTGAGCTCCTCAGATTCAGGTTTGATGTCTGGGGCAAGGATGCCTCAGATATGCTGTCATCTAGTCATGATACCCGGTCATACTGTCTAGTAGTCTCAGTGGTAATATTAATCAATGAGTGCTGTCAGGCTGATTGATTCATCAAAAAGTGTTCAACGTTTCATATAATGCCATCCTCCTCTTAATATGACTTCCTGGGTTTTAGTATCTAGAAGGCTAAAAATGCATTTCTCAAACTCCCTTGCAGCTAGAGTTACTGATGTGATTTGAATTCCATCAACTATAGGCAGTTGTGTATAGCGAACTCAGTTGTGGAAAGTCAGGTTGTGAGGCAGCTTCATGACAGGGTGTATTATAGTGAAAGACGTGGCTGTGGAAACAGTGGTTTCAGGGTGTCTTCCCCATTCAGTAGGTAACCTCCTGAGCATGGCCTGATCAATAGTCCTTTAACAGCTCAGTTCTTTAGCCTGGATTTGTGAGTTACTCCTGAAGTTCAACCCACTGGCTGTTTCTTCAACCCTGCCAACCATTTGTGATAAGACCATGTAATACATCCCTTTTGGCTTAAATTACCAGAGTGGATTTTGTTCTCTGCTTTGAATTCTGACTAATATAGCTCCACTAAGAAAAAATATTTTCAGCAATTGTCAAACAGTTCCCTCTCACTTTTTTAAGAGTGAATTTAGTTAAGCTTGTTAACAATTGCCTGAGTATGTAATATAGATATCCCAGGAAGACAAGCCTTTTTAAAAGAAAAAAATCATATAGCAATTTCACACTAACATTGTATAAACTTTCTAAAAGAAACAAAGACGTGCCTTCCCTGCCAGTTTTACTGAGAAATAACCTACATGAATCGCTGTACAAGGTTAAGGCATACAGTATGATGGTGTGATTTACATATATTTTGAAACAATTACCACAATAGATTCAGTTAACATCAATTATCCTGTAGATGCAATAAAAAGAAAAGAAAAAAATTTTTTTCCTTGTGATGAGAGCTTAGGAATTACTTTTCTAATAACTTTCCATGTCACATAGCAGTGTTAGCTACGGTCACCATATCATACATTACATCCTTAGTACATATTTATAACTGAAAGCTTGTACCATTTGACCACCTTCCTCCAATTACCCCCCTCCTAGTGTTTTTTAAACATTTAAAAATTAATCCATGTTAAGAAAAATTAATCCACATCCATTAATGGAAACAATTTTATTGAAAAGTAATTTAAATATTATCTTCACAAAATCTTAATTCTATAATATGAAGTAATAGGTATAAATCTTCAGAGTCTGGCAAAAGAGATTTTTATTCAATATTTTATTCAGTTCAGTTCAGTTCAGTTCAGTCGCTCAGTCGTGTCCGACTCTCCGCGACCCCATGAATCACAGCACGCCAGGCCTCCCTGTCCATCACCAACTCCCGGAGTACACTTAAACCCATGTCCACAGAGTCGGTGATGCCATCCAGCCATCTCATTCTCTGTCGTCCCCTTCTCCTCCCGCCCCCAACCTTTCCCAGCATCAGAGTCTTTTCCAGTGAGTCAACTCGTCGCATGAGGTGGCCAAAGTATT
Organism: Moschus berezovskii; assembly: GCF_049115385.1. Taxonomy (NCBI): domain Eukaryota; kingdom Metazoa; phylum Chordata; class Mammalia; order Artiodactyla; family Moschidae; genus Moschus; species Moschus berezovskii. Next base: position 51,397,111 of record NC_142462.1, on the reverse strand, counting down.
GCAGTTTCAGCTTTAGCATCAGTCCCTCCAATGAACATCCAGGATTGATCTCCCTTAGAATGGACTGGTTGGATCTCCTTGCAGTATAAGGAACTCTCAAGAGTCTTCTCCAACACCACAGTTCAAAAGCCTCGATTCTTCGGCGATCAGCTTTCTTCACAGTCCAACTCTCACATCCATACATGACCACAGGAAAAACCATTGCCTTGACTAGACGGACCTTGGTCGGCAAAGTAATGTCTCTGCTTTTTAATATACTATCAAGGTTGGTCATAACTTTCCTTCCAAGGAGCAAGCGTCTTTTAATTTCATGGCTGCAATCAGCATCTGCAGTGATTTTGGAGCCCAAGAAAACAAAGTCTGACACTATTTCCACTGTTTTTCCATCTATTTCCCATGAATGTAAAACAGAGAAGTTGAAAGAAACTATACCATGACCTATCCAGTGACCAAATTATACTTATACCTGTCACCTGAACTCTAAAATTAAGTTATATTTGTTTTACCACACATCTAACCATCTATACATCTCTCTATCATACATTAATCCATCTTATTTTTTGATATATTTCAAAGTAAGTTGCAAGCATGAGTACATGCTTGCAATGTATGAGCGCATGCATACTCAGTCATGCCCTGTCTGACTCTGTGACCCCATGGACTGTAGCCTGCCAGGCTCCTCTATCCATGGAATTTCCCAGGCAAGAATACTAGAGTGGGTTGCCATTTCCTACTCCAGGGGATCTTTCCTACCCAGGGATCAAGCCTGCATCTCCTGAGTCTCCTGCATGGCAGGCCGATTCTTTACCAACTGTGTCACCTGGGAAGCCCAAAATATAAGTACACTTCACGCCTAAATACTTCAGAATAGTAAAAAAATTTTTTTTCAAGTATAGTATCTGGCCACTGGAGGGCTTCCAAATGCCATAAAATGCATTAGAAAGTAAACCAGTCTATGGAAGTGAAAGTTGCTCAGTCGCGTCTGACTCTGCAACCCCATGGACTGTACAGTCCAAGGAATTCTCTTGACCAGAATACAGGAGTGGGTAGCCTTTCCCTTCTCCAGGGTATCTTCCCCACCCAAGAATTGAACTGGGCACTGCTGCATTGCTGGCAGACTCTTTACCAACTGAGCTATCAGGGAAGTCCAAACTATAGTGTTTAAGTTGTCAAATCCTGGGGAAGGCAAGAAGTTGCATGGCGTGTAAAGGGCGTCAATGAGATGGAGAGACCCAATCTGAAATCCAGCAAAACTGCAACATTTTTTATTTTTACCTTCATACCTCTCCTCCTCTTTTTACAGCTACTTCAATTATAAAAGAGAAAACACAAATGATTTGTGCTATTGAAGGTAGAAACTCTTTAAATCAGAATCTCAGAAAACTTGATGGAAATCAAGATGTTATATTTGCATAAGTGAGCTGGCATCATGAACTCAATGTTAACTTTCCATGAGGGCAGGAGCTTAGTTTTATCATTTATCCCTAGCATGTAGAACACTGCCTAGCACATACTGCTGCTGCTGCTAAGTCACTTCAGTCGTGTCCGACTCTGTGCGACCCCACAGACAGCAGCCCACCAGGCTCCGCCGTCCCTGGGATTCTCCAGGCAAGAACACTGGAGTGTGCTGCCATTTCCTTCTCCAATGCATGAAAGTGAAAAGTGAAAGTGAAGCCGCTCAGTCGTGTCAGACTCCTCAAGACCCCATGGACTGCAGCCTACCAGGCTCCTCCATCCATGGGATTTTCCAGGCAAGAGTACTGGAGTGGGTTGCCATTACCTTCTCCAAGCACATACTAGTGCTCAATAAATATATTCACTGAAGAAGTGGGTGAATTCAAGTGCTTAATTCGAAATATAATATTCACATATTTCCTGTCATTACTAATCAGAGGTTTTTCTAAAATAAAAATAAGCCTCAACTTAAGTGCATAGGTTGATTATCTAGAGCTAGAGTTGCAATTATACAGAAATGACACGTTTTCCACATGCAGTGGGAACTTCCGCACAAGCCTATAGTGTAGCCCCCGCTGAGGCTCACCTCACTGGTGAGTAGGTTTTGCCGAAGCCCCCGGCTGGGCAGAATTCACACTACCTTTTGATGGAGACCACAGGAAAGCTTCACAGAATTGTTAGGGCACTTTTCAAACATACCCTGGGACTTCCTAGAAACAAATATGAAGTCTGTCTGTGAACCAGTGGGGATGAGTCAGTGGAATCTGAATTATTGCTATTGATGTTATTCTCCTTTTGGGCTTTTAGACTGGTGATACCTGAGGAAATTCAAATGTGCTGCAACTTTAAAATTACGTTGTTAAGGTGATCATTTTCTTTGAGATTTCCTTGGCCTAGAGAGTATTTCCATATTCAGCACAAGTTCATCAAGCTAGCACACATCTCAACAGCTACTGTGATTTTTTTTTCTTTTTTTCTTCCTTTTTTTGTTCTATTTTTCTCCCCCCAACACCTTTTTTTCCTCTGTGTCCCAGCACTTGAGGATAGAACTGGCAGACCAGTGGCCGCTGGTACTGAAGACATAACGCTGAGGGGGCCAGAGCCCATCCCTCCCAGCCCCGCCAAGAAAAGGAAGGTCCACAGGCACCATCTCCCTCCCCGAGATCCCCAGCCCAACCCCAGGTTTACTTGGCCACACTCACTCAGTCGCTGCCCTCCCCTACTGTGATATTTTGAAAAAACATATATTTTTGTCTCTTTAAGAGGATGAGAGACAAACATTTTAATGTGTCTATATAGAGAGCAACATAAATAATAATTTCAGATCTATCCGTTTTCCTGTTAGAGATCACAATTGGTGGCCTACCTAGATGGGAATCAAGGACAAATGAGATTTAAAATCCATAAAATCACCTTGTATTTTATACTCAAAATAGGTATTTAGAGAAATTTCATGGCATAAGCTATAAAAGGTTAAATGTCCAAAGTAACCTGCTACAGCGAGTGCTACCCTCTCACTAAAGGTAGGTAAGATCTGCAGGCCCCTACAGACTTTCAAATAGTCCAGTGAAGATGATCATTAAAACATACCTTAGAGAAACCACATTCTTCCAAGTGAGCCATCAGAGGCTTCCTGCCACTTGGTATAATGTGATAGAATCCAAGCAACTGGATATTGGTGGGAGGTGGTTGACTGAGACCAAATATTCATTTGTTCTTTCTCAGAATGTTGCTTCTCTATGTCAAGGTTTACACTAACCCCAGGTACATTCAGTGAAATAAACAAGAAGCAAGCGTCATTTTCATAAAGGTAAATTCATCCAACTGAACTGGATTCCTTTTCTGTCTTTACGACCTTCCTATTTATTTTGGTGTTAAGATATACTTTGTGTTAATAGTGGTAATGAATGATAGCTTCATGTTTTCATTGTACTTACCTTAGTAAAAATGAAAGTAAAAAACTCCATGTTAATCTCCAAAATTATCTTGAAAATTTAATTGTACATGAAAGTCCAATGTCTGGAAAAGTCAAAAAGGCTCTTCCAAATTAAGATTCTGTAATGCAAAAATAAAATAATCAACAACTCTATGAATTCATTTTCCCTATTCAGGTACTGGACATGAAACTGAATAAATCGAAAACTATTGGTTGTTCCTGGAGAAGGAAATGGCAACCCACTCCAGTGTTCTTGCCTGGAGAATCCCAGGGACGGGGGAGCCTGGTGGGCTTCCGTCTATGGGGTCACACAGAGTCGGACACGACTGAAGTGACTTAGCAGCAGCATTGGTTGTTAGGGCAGGAGTTCCTCCATTTTCAGCCCCCTAAATCATCTGAAATTCCCTCAAGGAATGTAATAAAATTAACTAATACAACACAGCTTCTGAAGTCAACTGCCTAAGCTCTGACATTTACCAATTGCATTATCTTGGTCAAACTACTAACCCACTTTGTGCCTTGATTTCCTTATTCATAGAATGAAGATAATAATAGTATCTACATCATAGGGCTGTTGTGAATATTAAAACAGGTAACCTGTCTAAAGATTTCATCATCACTTTTTCATTATCATAAACTGAAACTCTGTACTGATTAAGCTGATTGCAGCCATGAAATTAAAAGACGCTTACTACTTGGAAGGAAAGTTATGACCAACCTTGATAGTATATTAAAAAGCAGAGACATTACTTTGCCAACCAAGGCCCGTCTAGTCAAGGTTATGGTTTTTCCCGTGGTCATGTATGGATGTGAGAGTTGGACTGTGAAGAAAGCTGATTGCCGAAGAATTGATGCTTTTGAACTGTGGTGTTGGAGAAGACTCTTGAGAGTCCCTTGTACTGCAAGGAGATCCAACCAGTCCATTCTAAAGGAGATCAATCCTGGGTGTTCATTGGAAGGACTGATGCTAAAGCTGAAACTGCAATACTTTGGCCACCTCATGCGAAGAGTTGACTCACTGGAAAAGACTCTGATGCTAGGAAAGGTTGGGGGTGGGAGGAGAAGGGGACAACAGAGAATGAGATGGCTGGATGGCATCACCGACTCTGTGGACATGAGTTTGAGTGAACTCTGGGAGTTGGTGATGGACAGGGAGGCCTGGCGTGCTGTGATTCACGGGGTCGCGGAGAGTCGGACACTACTGAGCGACTGAACTGAACCCATTACCTCATTCCCTGGGCTTCCCTAATGGCTCAATGATAAAGAATTCACCTGCCAATGAAGGATATGTGGGTTCACAGGCTTGACCCCTGAATCAGAAAGATCCCCTGGTTAAGGAAATGGCAATCCATTTCAGTATTCTTGCCGGGAAAATCCCATGGATAGAAGAGCCTGGAGGGCTACAGTCCATAGGTTGCAAAGAGTTGGACAGGACTTACCAAGTAAACAGCAACAACCCCCTCCCCCAGCCGCTTGATAAACACCATTCTACTCTTCATCTCTATGAATTTGACTAATCCAGGCCCCTTAAATAAGTGAAGTCATACAATATTTGCCTTCTGTGTCTGCCTTACTTTTCAGTTAGCATAGAGTTTCCAAAGTTCACTCATGTTGTAGTATGTATCATAACTTTTTAAGGTTAATAATACTCACCTCTATGGATATACCAATTTTGTTCATTTATTAATAAAAACTTGGGTTGTTTCCACCTTTTGGCTATTGTCATATTACATATTCTTAATAAATTACTTGAATTATTCTTTAAACTAAAACTTACTACATTTGAGAGGATCTTATATGCAAGACACAAAATCAAACAAGAATTTACTCTGAGTTTCATTATCTCATCACCACCAAATAATTGGACTGTGTTGATAAAAATTACTGTGATGGACTTCTCTGGTGGCTCAGGTGGTAGAGAACCTGCCTGCAATGTGGGAGACCTGGGTTCGATCCCTGGGTTGGGAAGATCTCCTGGAGGAGAGCATGGCAACCCACTCTAGTATTTTTGCTTGAAGAATCCCCATAGACAGAGGAACCTGGCATGGTATATAGTCCATGGAGTCACAAAGAGTCAGACATGATTGAATGACTAAGCACACACATGTAGTAGGTAATTCATCTTTTTGCAATATCATTGCAAGTCACTTAAGCTCTCTCAATTTCATCATTTGTAGAAGAGGAATGAAAGTGAAAGTGAAGTCGCTCAGTCGTGTCCGACTCTTCACAACCCCATGAACTGTAGCCTACCACTCTCCTCTGTCCGTGGGATTCTCCAGGCAAGAGTACTGGAGTGGGTTGCCGTTTCCTTCTCCAGGAGATCTTCCCAACCCAGGGACTGAACCTGGGTCTCCCGCACTGGCAGCAGACGCTTTACCATCTGAGCTACCAGGGAAGCTCTAAAGCAACAAAAGCAAAAATAAACAAGTGGGGCTATATCAAATTAAAAACTTCTGCACAGCAAAGGAAACCATCAATAAAATGAAAAGGCAACCTACTCAAATGGGAGAAAATATTTGTGAATCATACACCTGATGCTGCTGCTGCTAAGTCACTTCAGTCGTGTCCGACTCTGCGCGACTGCATAGACGGTAGCCCACCGGGCTCCGCCATCTCTGGGATTCTCCAGGCAAGAACACTGGAGTGGGCTGCCATTTCCTTCTCCAATGCATGAAAGTGAAAAGTGAAACTGAAGTCGCTCAGTCCTATCCGACTCTTCACGACCCCATGGACTACAGCCTACCAGGGTCCTCCACCCATGGGATTTTCCAGGCAAGAGTACTGGAGTGGGGTGCCATTGCCTTCTCCGCATACACCTGATAAGTGGTTAATATCCAAAAATATAATGAACTCATATAATTCAATATCAGAAAACAAATAATCGGATTAAAAACTGCATAGAACAGTTTTCCCTGAATATGTTTCCCTGGAAGCTCAGCTGATAAAGAATTCGTCTGCAATGCAGGAGACCCCAGTTTGATTCCTGGGTCAAAGGGATAGGCTACCCACTCTAGTATTCTTGGGCTTCCCTGGTGGCTCAGATGGTAAAGGATCTGCCTGCAATGCAGAGACCTGTGTTCGATCCCTGGGTTGGGAAGATCCCCTGGAGGAGGGCATGACAACCCACTCCAGTAATCTTGTCTGGAGAATTCCCCCATGGACAGAGGAGCCTGGGGGGCTACAGTTCATGGGGTCGCAAGAGTTGGACATGACTGAGTGACTAAGGACAGCACAGCACAGAAGATAGCACAAGCTTTTTCCCAAAGACATACAGATAACCAGTTAGCAGATACATGAAAAGATGCTCTATGTCATTAATCATCAGGAAAATGTAAATCAAAATCACAATGAGATATCACCTCATATCTGTTAGAATGGCTGTTATCAAAAAGCCTAGAGTAAGTGTTGAAAAGGATGTAGAACAAGGGAACCCTTCTGCATTGTTGTCAATTGGTGCAACCACTGTGGGAAACAGTACTTAGAATCCTTAAAAACTTGAGACTAAAACTACCATATGATCCAGAAATTCTGTTGCAGTCAGGGGGAACCCTTTTCAGGGCCCGAGTAGGTGCTTGTCTAACGCTCAGAAATGAATTGTCTGAGGAGACACACATGCTGATAAAGCATGAGGCTTTACTGGGAAGCGGTGCCTGGGCAGAGAGCAGGAGGGTAAGCGAACCCAGGAAGACTGCTCTGTCAGGTGGCTTGCAATCTTGGGTTCTATGGTGAAGGGGTGGGGCATGCATTGCTCAGCCAAGATGGATGCCAACAAAAAGGAATTGTGGAGGTGGTAGGACACAGGACACATGGCCACATGGCGTCTCCTTTTGACTTTTCTCAAACTTCTTCTAGTCGGTGGTGGCTTGTTAGTGCCGTGTTCCTTACCAGGCCCTCCTGTTATAAAATAACTCACACAAATTGTTACTATGGTACCTGGACAGGGTGGGCAGTTTTAGTCAGTGTGTTTCCTCTAAAATTCTACTTCTGGGTATTTATCCATTAATTGAAAAAGATGAATGCACCCCAATCAGGACAGCCTTTTGTTACAGCAACTGAGATGTGGAAACAACCTAAGTGTCCACTGATGGATGGATGGATTAAGAAATTGTGATATATACATATATACACATACACGATGAAATATTATTCAGCCATAAAAAGAATGAAATCTTACCATTTACAACCTCAAGGGTATCATGCTAAGTGAAATAAGTCAGAAAAAGACAAATACTGTATTATCTCTCTTAAATGTGGAATCGTATATGAAGCCAAGTTTATAGATACAGAGAACAGATTGGTGGTTGCCAGAGGTAGCGGGTGGAAAGTGAAAAAAATGGGTGAATTATGTTGTTTTGTTTTTGGCCATGCCTTGCACCTTGCCGGCTCTTAGTTCTCCAGACAGGGATTGAATCCCAGTTATCACAGTGAAAACAATGAGTCTTATCCTGTCAGGAAGAACAATAAAAGTATCCACCTTATAAGTACTACATAAATTTAAATACTATACAATATGAATGCTGTTTTTGTTATTATCTATCAGTTTGTCAGTTCAATAGTTCACGTATAACGAACAATGTTGGCTGTGTAACCAATGTCCATTTCGTTCCTTCTCCTTCCTAACTGCTCCTTTGTTCAAATACCTACCTCTTGTCCTTACAGCCCATGAGATTTATAGATGCTAGCCAAACTCCCAGCTCCAGGAAACTCATGTTAGCCAATAAAATTCCTTATGGTTTAGACCAGTTGGCGTTTAACCATATCACTTGTAGCTGAAAGCATCGTAACTGGCACAGATCAATCTTAACTTCCAAAGAGAATTGTAACACTAGACTGATTTCTGGTACTAAAGTTGGACAAACAGGTCCATGGAAAGGGGAAAATGAAAAAAGGAAGGACGAAAAAACGTGAAGAAAGTGAGTCTTAGATTATGTCTTCAACAAATAACAAATGCATATCATCACCCAAATATTAAAAAAAAATTTTTTTTTTGAAGAATGGCAAGAGCTAAAGGATGAATGAAGCGGGGTCCTAAAAATGTTAAAAAGAAAAGTATTAGCATGAGCAATATCACACATCTCTACTTCACTGTGAAAAGTGATAATCAGCTAAATGAAGGCACATTCAGTTCTCTCATCTCTGTAGACAGAAGTGAGGGATGTAATTACTAGCATAAGGGCTATAGAGATCGTATGAAGTTAAGGGGAAAGTAACTTGATCATTATACAACTTCTTAGAGATTAAGTAATATCCTGCAATCATGCTATTTAACTTGCCACTGGCTAACTTACTATTATGAAAAAATGTCTGTTTTCTCATTCTACTCTGTTGTAATAATAAAGAATTTCTCTGGTCTTTGTTCTGAGTTCCTGTCACTTGGCCTCTAGGGGAATTTTCTGAATGATAAGAGTATCTTTGTTATTCATCAGTGTCTTGGATCACACCCGATTTTATCTAATGACGTGGCTCAGGATGGGGCCTAGTTACCAGAAAGACCAACCAAGTGTTAAGAGGGTTGAGCTTTGAGTCACCTAGACTTTCAGAAAAGGAAGGCAGGCTGGAGATAGAGTTCAATCATATGACCAATGTTAGTTCCTAAATAATGAAACTGTAGTAAAAACTCTGGAAACTAAGGCTCAGTGGAGTTTCCTGGTTGGTGAACATACTGATATTCTGGAAGGATGACATGCCCTGATTCTGCAGGTAGAGGGTGTGAAAGCTGTGTCCAGGAACTTCCACGACCTCAATTTAGCACGTTATACTTTTCATATATCAAGTTAAACACTTGGTTTTACACTTCACTATTTGTGGATCTTTCTCTCCTTTCTAGTCTGTAATGTACTAAAGGGCACTGATTGAGTCTTGTTGCTTTTAGGATCCTCACAAGTGTCTAAGATCAGGGCCCAATAAAACAGGGGGTAAGACATAATCTTTAAAGGCATAATATATCCATAAAGGATAAGACATAAGGTAGTTAGAACCAATTAGGCCCAAGACGGTAGAAAAGCTGACTTCAGTAGACCTTGAGCGTCACTATAATACATTTAGCATGCTAAAGACATACCCACCAGTAATAGGACTGTTCTGAGGCTATCAAAAAAGTGGGTGGTGAGCCAGTTCCTGGAAATCCCCATCTCTTCCCTCAAATAGTTGGAATATACTCTTACTTCTTAGCCTATGAAATTACCCAACCCATAAAAACCAACCATCCCATATTTTGGGGTAACTCTTCTGAGATGGACTGCACTCTGTCTATGGCATATGTATCTCTCTAAATAAAACTGCTTTCACTTTATTGTGGCTGGCTTTTGAATTCTTCCTTGAGTAAAGCCAAGGATCCCCACTTGGTGGCCCATCCCAGCAATTCAGCCAAGACCCGGGATGTGACTACCCTCTCGCACCCCATTTTTCCTGCAACTACAGGATTTAGAATGCTGAAGGACTAGGGAAGAACCAAACAGTAATCTCAAGGGGATGCTAATGCTCTTCTTCAGAGCATGGCTGAGAGTCTTGCTTTTTGGAGCACTCATTATGTTTGCTAGTTTCTAAGCATGGTCAACACCGAAATCAGATTGATTATATTCTTTGCAACCAAAGATGGAGAAGCTGTATACAGTTAGCGAAAACAAGACCAGGAGCTGACTGTGGCTCAGATCATGAACTCCTTATTGCGAAGTTCAGACTTAAATTGAAGAAAGTAGGGAAAACCACTAGACCATTCAGATATGACCTAAATCAAATCCCTTATGATTATGCAGTGGAAGTGAGAAATAGATTTAAGGGACTAGATCTGATTGATAGAGTGCCTGATGAACTCTGGACGGAGGTTCGTGACATTGTACAGGAGACAGGGACCAAGACCATCCCCATGGAAAAGAAATGCAAAAGAGCGAAATGGCTGTCTGAGGAGGCCTTACAAATAGCTGTAAAAAGAAGAGAGGCGAAAAGCAAAGGAGAAAAGGAAAGATATAAGCATCTGAATGCAGAGTTCCAAAGAATAGCAAGGAGAGATAAGAAAGCCTTCCTCAGTGATCAATGCAAAGAAATAGAGGAAAACAACAGAATAGGAAAAACAAGAGACCTCTTCAAGAAAATTAGAGATTCCAAGGGAACTTTTCATGCAAAGATGGGCTCGATAAAGGACAGAAATGGTATGGACCTAACAGAAGCAGAAGATATTAAGAAGAGGTGGCAGGAATACACAGAAGAACTGTACAAAAAAGATCTTCACGACCAAGATAGTCACAATAATGTGATCACTGACCTAGAGCCAGACATCTTGGAATGTGAAGTCAAGTGGGCCTTAGAAAGCATCACTACGAACAAAGCTAGTGGTGGTGATGGAATTCCAGTTGAGCTATTTCAAGTCTTGAAAGATGATGCTGTGAAAGTGCTGCACTCAATATGCCAGCAGATTTGGAAAACTCAGCAGTGGCCACAGGACTGGAAGAGGTCAGTCTTCATTCCAATCCCAAAGAAAGGCAATGCCAAAGAATGCTCAAACTACCGCACAATTGCACTCATCTCACACGCTAGTAAAGTCATGCTCAAAATTCTCCAAGCCAGGCTTCAGCAGTATGTAAACCGTGAACTCCCAGATGTTCAAGCAGGTTTTAGAAAAGGCAGAGGCACCAGAGATCAAATTGCCAACATCCGCTGGATCATGGAGAAAGCAAGAGAGTTTCAGAAAAACATCTATTTCTGCTTCATTGACTATGCCAAAGCCTTTGACTGTGTGGATCACAATAAACTGTGGAACATTCTGAAAGAGATGGGAATCCCAGACCACCTGACCTGCCTCTTGAGAAACCTGTATGCAGGTCAGGAAGCAACAGTTAGAACCGGTCATGGAACAACAGACTGGTTCCAAATAGGAAAAGGAGTGCGTCAAGGTTGTATATTGTCACCTTGCTTATTTAACTTATATGCAGAGTACATCATGAGGAACGCTGGGCTGGAAGAAGCACAAGCTGGAATCAAGATTGCTGGGAGAAATATCAATAACCTCAGATATGCAGATGACACTACCCTTATGGCAGAAAGTGAAGAGGAACTCAAAAGCCTCTTGATGAAAGTGAAAGAGGAGAGTGAAAAGGTTGGCTTGAAGCTCAACATTCAGAAAACAAAGATCATGGCATCTGGTCCCATCACTTCATGGGAAATAGATGGAAAAACAGTGGAAACAGTGTCAGACTTTGTTTTTTTGGGCTCCAAAATCACTGCAGATGCTGATTGCAGCCATGAAATTAAAAGACGCTTGCTCCTTGGAAGGAAAGTTATGACCAACCTTGATAGTATATTAAAAAGCAGAGACATTACTTTGCCGACCAAGGTCCGTCTAGTCAAGGCAATGGTTTTTCCCGTGGTCATGTATGGATGTGAGAGTTGGACTGTGAAGAAAGCTGATCGCCGAAGAATCGATGCTTTTGAACTGTGGTGTTGGAGAAGACTCTTGAGAGTCCCTTATACTGCAAGGAGATCCAACCAGTCCATTCTAAAGGAGATCAATCCTGGATGTTCATTGGAGGGACTGATGCTAAAGCTGAAACTCCAATACTTTGGCCACCTCATGAGACGAGTTGACTCACTGGAAAAGACTCTGATGCTGGGAAAGGTTGGGGGCGGGAGGAGAAGGGGACGACGGAGAATGAGATGGCTGGATGGCATCACCGACTCTGTGGACATGAGTTTGAGTGTACTCCGGGAGTTGGTGATGGACAGGGAGGCCTGGCGTGCTGTGATTCATGGGGTCGCGGAGAGTCGGACACGACTGAGCGACTGAACTGAACTGAACTGAACTGAAGCATGATTATCCAGCCTACTGAAAATACTGGTATCTTTCCCCTTTGCTTAAGTTGGCTGAAATTGGTTTATAATGCTTACAGATGAGCTCTGACAGGAGAAAGCAAAAGCAGTCTGTTCTTTCTGCAGTTTTCAGTAACCTTTCCTGATACATAGCGATCTGAATCCTTTCCAGTTTGTAAAACAGAAAGATTCAGAATTATACAAGCCTTAGTGAATTATAAATAATTCACATTTATACCAAATGTTCATGGAACAATCTTGGAAATAAAAATACAAGGAATCCTTCTATGGATTTAACATTTAACTTTTAATGCTAACTTTTACTAAGTTGCAACAAACATAGAAATACCAACTAAGACAGCCACAAATGAAGCAAAGCCAAGTGAGATCTGACGATTATGATGGGTGTCAAGTGAATGAGACTCTGTACTGAAACAGGAGAGAAATACTTAATAGGACTATATTAAGACATATATGAGAAAAAAAGATAAAAGCAATTATTTTTGTTTGATTTGGCACTGGCTAGGCTTCAGCTGGATCAAGCTATGTTCAATTTTACATGCCAGGCTGTAGGAACAAAACAAAACAACTTGGAGAGTGTTCAGAGAACAGGAACTGATTAAAGCCTTGCTAAATTAGACCTATAAGAAATTGTCAAAAGAACTGGGCATGTTCAGTCAAATGCAAAACATGTGGGCAGGATGAACAATTAAGTACAAGAAAGATTGTTCCCAAGTCTGAGGTTTAGGTTAAATAGAAAGTTGAAAATCATGGGATTAAGAACATAAAACAAAACAGATCAATGTTAAGGGTGGAGTAAATATTGTGAAAACAAACTAAAAAGCTTTAAAGAATGTGATGAATGGATGTATCTGTCAGAATTCTTCACATACCATTATTAAAACAAATTCAATTTTAGGCTTAAATAGAAATAACCTAGAAAATGGAAAAAAAAACATTTTTATGGGTTGCATTTAAAAAGTGAAAATTTTCAAATATGAAGAATGTTTTTTAAGAAAAAAATAGTTTACCTGGGAGCCTTCTTTGGAACCCAGGTTTATCAGAAGAGAGAGAAGCCTGATACTAAGTGTCTCAGCTCCTGAATGAGGATAATTCCCTTGTGTGTGTTCTTTTGGGAATGGGGGCAGTGCAGTGAGCAGCTTGTCTGGCTCTAGAGGTTCAACCCTCATTAAAGATTGCCCAAGGACTTCCCTGGGGGTCCAGTGGCTGAGACTGCTCTCCCATTCCACACACCCAATGCAGGAGGCCTGGGTTTGATCCCTGGCCAGGGAACTAGATCCTGCATGCTGCAACTAAGACCCAGGCTACAACTAAGGTGCAGGCTAATAAGTACTTAAAAAAAGAACAGGGTAAAAAAAGAGACTCCCAGAAACTCCCACCAAGACACATGATTCTCTCCAGATGGTCCCTGTTAATTATCCTTTCTCTTTTTCAAACAGAAACAGTTCCTTCTCTGAAGTAACTTCTGCTATTTGGTGGTCTTGTTGGGCAAAGCAATAGAAAACTATTTGTTCTCCAGTTTATACCTTTAACTTCTTTAAAAAAAAAAAAAAACTATATATATATATATATATATATATAAAATTGCTTTACAACATTGTGTTTGTTTCTGCAGTACAATGAAGTGGATCAGCCATATGCCTACATATGTCACCTCCCTCTTGGACCTCCCTCCAAAAAGACAGTCTTCAGAATGAGAGAAAGTATTCACAAATGAAGCAATGGACAAAGGATTCTCCAGAATATACAAACAACTGAGCTGACCTGCCTCTTGAGAAACCTGTATGCAGGTCAGGGAGCAACAGTTAGAACTGGACATGGAACAACAGACTGGTTCCAAATAGGAAAAGGAGTAGGTCAAGGCTGTATATTGTCACCCTGCTTATTTAACTTATATGCAGAGTACATCATGAGAAACGCTGGGCTGGAGGAAGTATAGCTGGAATCAAGATTGCTGGGAGAAATATCAATAATTTGATATGCAGATGACACCACCCTTATGACAGAAAGTGAAGAAGAACTAAAGAGCCTCTTGATGAAAGTGAAAGAGGAGAGAGAAAAAGTTGGCTTAAAGCTCAACATTCAGAAAATGAAGATCATGGCATCTGGTCCCATCACTTCATGGGAAATAGATGGGGAAACAGTGGAAACGGTGGCTGACTTTATTTTTCTGGGCTCCAAAATCACTGCAGATGGTGACTGCAGCCACGAAATTAAAAGACGCTTACTCCTTGGAAGGAAAGTTATGACCAACCTAGATAGCATATTGAAAAGCAGAGACATTATTTTGTCCACAAAGGCCCGTCTAATCAAGGCTATGGTTTTTCCAGTGGTCATGTGTGGATGTGAGAGTTGGACTGTGAAGAAAGCTGAGCGCCAAAGAATTGATGCTTTTGAACTGTGGTGCTGGAGAAGACTCTTGAGAGTCCCTTGAACTGCAAGGAGATCCAACCAGTCCATCCTAAAGGAGATCAATCCTGGGTGTTCATTGGTAGGACTGACGTTGAAGCTGCAACTCCAGTACTTTGGCCACCTGATGCGAAGAGCTGACTCACTTGCAAAGACCCTGATGTGGGAAAGATTGAGGGCAGGAGGAGAAGGGGATGACAGATGATGAGATGGTTGAATGGCATCACCAACTCAATGGACATGGGTTTGGGTGGACTCTGGGAGTTGGTGATGGACAGGGAGGCCTGGTGTGGGGAGGTTCATGGGGTCGCAGAGTGTTGGACATGACTGAGAGACTGAACTGAACTGATGGAGCTCAAAATCAAAGAAAACCACTCAATCAAAAAAGGGATGGAAGACCTAAATAGACATCTTTCCAAAGAAGACACATAGATGGCCAAGAGCCACATGCAAAGATGATCAACATCCCTAATCATTAGAGAAATGAAAATCAAAACTACAATGAGGTATCACCTTACACTGGTCAGAATGGACATCATAAAAAAAAATCTATAAATAATAAATGCTGGAGAAAAAGGAACAGTCTTGTACTGTTGGGAATGTAAATTGATACAGCTACTGGGAGTTGGTACAGGGAAGCTTGGTGGGCTGCAGTCCATGGGGTCGCAAAGAGTCGGACACGACTGAGCAACTGAACTGAACTGACTGTGGAGAACAGCATGGAGGTTCCTTAAAAAACTAAAAACAGAACTATTGTATGACACAGCAATCCCACTACTGGGCTTATTCCCTGAGAAAATCATAATTCAAAAGGACACATATAAACCTCATTGTACTCTTTACTTCTTAAATACAGAGGGAGATGAAACCAGGAAGTCTGCACCACTTTCTTTTAAAGTTGTTTTACCAGGGTTATAATTTAGTTTTTAACTTAGATGAGCACATTCTAACAGTAACCTCATTTAAGTGTTCTTGTTCCCTCTTTAGGTTTGGCACCTGAATCCTGCACCTATTTGTTTGTTCACTACAATTTTGAT
Source organism: Moschus berezovskii (assembly GCF_049115385.1). NCBI lineage: Eukaryota > Metazoa > Chordata > Mammalia > Artiodactyla > Moschidae > Moschus > Moschus berezovskii. The sequence goes on along the minus strand of NC_142462.1, from coordinate 51,381,451 downwards.
ACCAATTACAGTGTGTAGGTTTTCTCCCCCCCATCAATCAATTCTCAATTACCAACTGGGTGTCCTACTACTTAATTCAGTTCTGACACTATCTACCAGGAGATAGCATCCGATCCCATAGGTTAAGGTTCAGTCCCATCAGGACACCCTCTACCTCAGACACCAATCAGAGATCCCAGTGGTTATCTGTGCTTCTAACTGGCTATAAACAAAAGGTTCCCACAACCCCTTCCCAGGGTTTGATTAGTTCGTTCATAGTACCCACGGAAACATTTAACGACTAGGTCTCTGGTCTATCATGAAAGGATTTAACTCCTTCAAAGAGTGCCAATTTTTTCCTTGCCTTATGCCTGTTCCACAGCACCGGCTTACAACACACCTGACAAAAGTTAACGATTGATTAATGCACGTTATCACGATTCTCTTAGACATAAATGAGCCTAGATTCAAGTTGTAAAAGTAGGTAGTACCCTCAGGTCTGCAGTCTCTTTGAAAACACAAGACCGGCAGCTCTGGTGATAGAATATGCTATGCAGTATCACAGGGCAAAGTCCTGACATGACAGTCTGATGAAGCTGTTAACAAGATCAAAAAGGTTCCAGATAGCTCTGGAGTGTGGGAGACCAACACTGAAGTGTGATCAGTGGTGAAAAGAAAACCTGGGATCTGTAACATATGTGACTCATGACATTGAGGTTAAGAGTGTTAATATGAATTTCATTGTATTAATCTTTTAGTTTTTTATTTGACCACGCCTCATGGCTTGCAGGATCTTTCCTGACCATGAATTGAACCTGGGCAGCCGTCAGTCAAAGTGTGGAGTCCTAACCACTGGACAGCCAGGGAATTCCCTTTGTTCAAAAAAAAAAGTTGGGGTACTGAATCTTAATTTCCTATTGGGCCCCTTTCCCCCCTAATCTGGCTTCATTATACTGTTTTGATGTCTTCCTGACAGTAATTTTCTTGTTGCTATTATGTTATTAGTATGTATGCTTATTGGATAAATAAATCTTTAGGAACTAGAGAAGTGTTTTAATGATTGAAAATCAAAGTAAATACTTCTTATTAACAATTCAGGCAAGCAAATAGTTAACTCATTTTTAAAATTAAGACTTTAAATATGAACATGAAGTACATTCATATGGCTTAACATTCCACAGAATCAAGAGGACATACAATAGAAGTTTCCCTTTCATGCTGGTCCTGGCTAGTCAGTTCCTCCTCCCAGAGGCAGTTAATGCTATCATTTTCTTTGGATCATCTTCCCGGGGGCAAAAGTACTTGTTTCAAATTTAATAGAAGGATATAGGAAGACCCAAAAGGTAATTTAGGAGCCTGTTTTCAGTGTTATGCTGTAAACATTTAAAATTTCAGCAAATCCAGAGAGATACACCTGCGTTGTATTTTTCACTACCAAGAAGTGGTCAGGACACTCCTGTTCACAAAAGAAGCTGTGCAACATTGGACATCTGTTTTTTAAGTGAACACCCCTGAACAACTGCCTACAATCAGTTCACTGGCTCCACTGCTGGGGTATAGCCTGTAGCTAATGTGTTCTGCAGCTACAGAGCAAAGAGGGGTCAGATAGGCACTTGTCCTTACAGGTCAGGCCAATATCACATGGTATTTTAAAAATGTACAGAAGAAAAATCATCTCATTCATATGGCATGGCAAAGAACTGAGTCTCAACCATGTGCTGGTTCAGATTCAAAGCTTTTGAGAGAAAAAAATATAGGCCAAATAATAACCCTGTCTGGTGGCACTTCTCTAGTCTAATTCTACAGCATAAATCCTGGGGTGGAATTTATGAAGATAAAAATTTTAAAAAGACTGATGTAACAGTTTTATTTTCAATAGCAATGTTTACAAAAAGTTACAAATTATATCCTTAGTAAATATTTAAACTTATGAAATAGAAATTTTGAATTTCAACTTAAAATCATGTAAGGAGGTGAATAGTTTTTCAAATTCTTTTAGAGACACACACATGTCTAGGATCACTGTTCTAATCAATAAATACTGAACTCCCAATCATCTCCACCTCTTTGGGCGACTTTGAGTGAGCACTTCATTCTGGGCTTAAAGCGGGAGGTGGGGGTGGGACAGACTGATGGGAGGGTGAGGGAGGGTGAGACGAAGGAAGGTAGGCAGAATCAGGCCAGCAATGAGTATCTGCTGAAGCCTCTGCTCAATGTGGCCTTGTGACTATCCTCTCCTAGTGGCTGGAACTGCTGCTATCCTGTCCTTTGCTACAAAACTCACCACCAGGTCAGCAAAGGATGAGGGAGCTGTGAGGATCACGGGCCTTCAACTCACAACTGAATTATCCCCAGGTGACCAGCGCAGTTCAGTTCTCTGTTATGACTGAGAAAGTCAGAGCTTTCTCCTTTTGTTTCTCCCCCTTTCCCTTTTCCATTGCCTTTAATCCTACTAGAGTGAATTTGGCACTGCTGTGTTCTGCTGACTTCACTCACACTTGAAAATGAGTGTTGACTATCTGCCAGAGCTGGAGAGCCTGGCAGAAAGGGTATTTTCCACTCTTGGTGAGCTGCATGTGCATTTTCTCCTCAGGTAGATATGGGGGGAACCAAAGATGCTAAGCTGCTCTGTCATCTCACTCTCTCACTTTAAGAAATACTCTCAGACAACACCAAAGTGACACGATTCATTTTTGTGCAGAGTGCCCAGTTTTATTCTATTTTCTTTTGAGGGGCTTCTCACACCTTGCTGATTTTAATAACCAGCATTTGTGTCCCATGTTTCACATCAGTGTCTGAGCCAGTGTCTATGCAGTTGGCCATTTCTCCGCAGCCAGGACTCTAGATACAGCAGGTTGTTCTCAGGTCTCTGAAGCTTGCTCTGCAGGCGCCGTTTGCTTAGGTCTTATCTCAGAGTGGTGTCGTTCTATAGGGGCTGTTAGGCCTGGCCTGGCTGCTTTTGGCTCAGTCTATGGAACTGGCTGAAGCTTGGCCCTTCTTGTTCTCTTTTGTCTTCTTGTAGTTATAACTTTGGGGGAGTATTTTTTTCTTGAATACACATGAAGTGGTCTTTTTACCTTCTTACATATCTTCACCACCTGTTAAGGCAATGGTGAGCCCAGAGGTCACTGGTTGGGAGAAGGGTGGGTGGACAGGGTGGGGGACTAAGGAGGAGGTTTGTGCCAGGCTGGGGCAGGGTCACCTCAGGGTGGGGGAGGGCACAGAGGGCATAAATGGGAAAGAGGAGGAGAAGCTTGGGTAGGGTCACCTCACCTTGCCTCTTGATCCAGACTGAGAGAGGGTCTTCCTTTTCTTCCACCGCTTGGTGCTTGTAGTTTTTGGCTCCCAAGATTTATTGGTCACTTTTGCCATGTTGAAGCCACTCAGTTGTCTACCTGTCTGCCAGGCCTGCCCTCTGTATATATACCTCTCCCCAGGACAATGAGGAGTCACAGCTGTTCTGCTTTGTTTGGTCATCAGGACACTCCTGACAGCCAATGGCGGCTCTGGGGAGCTGCTACATCATAAAGGACCACTCCTGAGGGGCAGAGGTGCTGTGGAGGCCCAAATGCCCTCGCTAGAAACAGTACCCAGTAAAGAGCCACTCCTCACTGACCTGCTGCCCCTCCTTCTCTCCATATTCTGGCTGTACACAAGGCAGAGAGGGGTGTTTTCTCTAAGTCATTCCCCATGGTTCATTCTACCGACTCCCACCCTTTACCATCATCTAGTATGTGGATATCTTACCTAAAACCAGCAAGATATAGGTATAGAAGCCTGATCTGAAAAACCGAGGAATTAGGGAATTGGAGCAAAGTGTTTGTCAGTTCAAACAAGAAGGCTTTGAAATACAACTCAGGACAAGATGGGTGTGTGAGCATGTGTGTGCACACTAGGGTCACTCATTCCCCCAAAATAAGATTAAAGGTATGAAATAAGATTAAATTAGGTATCTACCTACCTACCTACCTATGTTTATGGGTACTGTATGTGAATGCCTTTGGAGAGTGGATGCAAATTCTTGGAATGAAATTAATCTTCAAAGAATCAGGGATTTTTAACTTCAAATTTTGTGATGGCCGATAAGCAGAGATCAGAAGTAGAAGCTCCCCTCCAGACCAGAGCTCACCTTTCTCCCTGTCTGGATAGTCGCCTCTACAAACAGCAATAATGACAAATCTATGGACAGAAAGTAGATTAGTGATTGATTAGGGCTGGCAGGAGAGTAGAGGAAATAGGAGGTGACTGCTAATGGTATGTGACTTCTCTGGGGTGATGCAAATGTTCTGCAATTAGATTGTTGGGATGGTTACACAACTTTGTGAATATGCTAAAAACCACTGAATTGTTCATATGCTAAAAATCTCTACAGTATGATTTATTTATATTAAAATATGACTTTAATCACAGTATTCAAATTAGCTGACTATCGGAGAAGGCAATGGCAAGCCACTCCAGTACTCTTGCCTAGAAAATCCCATGGATGGAGGAGCCTGGTAGGCTGCAGTCTATGGGGTCGCTACGAGTCAGACATGACTGAGCGACTTCACTTTCACTTTTCACTTTCATGCATTGGAGAAGGAAATGGCAACCCACTCCAGTGTTCTTGCCTGGAGAATCCCAGGAACAGGGGAGCCTGGTGGCTTCCGTCTATGGGGTCACACAGAGTCGGACACGACTGAAGTGACTTAGCAGCAGCAGCAGCAGCAATGCATATTTATCTCTTTCCCCTCAAGAGGCCATAACACAATGATAATAAAAAACTGTAAAACCACAATATGAAGAGAATGGTAGAGGTCATACATGCCTGAGAAAGTACATTTCTAGAAGAAGGAAAACTCGTGGAGACGTTAGCTACTGAAACAAGAGGGCAGGGAACAATGCAGCAGAGAAAAGCAGAGTGTGGTCGAGGGGACAACTACTAGTTTCTGCAGATCCTGGAAGTATCTCAGTATGTGGTAGTTTAGTCACTAAGTCATGTCCTGCTTTTGTGATCCCATGGACTGTAGCCCGCCAAGTTCCTCTGTCCATGGGATTTCTCAGGCAAGAATGCTGGAGTGGGTTGCCATTTCCTTCTCCAGGGGATCTTCCCAACCCAGGGACTGAACCTCTGTCTCCTGCATTGCAGGCAGATTCTTTACCAACTGAGCCAGCAGGGAAGCCCAGTGAAAGGATGAGTACCCTAGAACTCAGGACGATCTTGATACTTCTCTACTAGCTATGTAGATGGCTTAGGAATGGGGGAGGGGGGAGGGACTAGGGCAGTAATCTGGTTTTTAATTATTTTGGTTATTATTATTATTCCAGAAGAGGCCTGCCCACCTGGAGCTAGTGTTCCTTTAAGATTCAGGAGAATAAATTGGCAGTTTATAGGAACAGATTGAGTTGCCTCATTAAAAAGGCTTTAGTGACTGGCACATCCTAAGACAAAATTTGCCTTCACATGGAACACGTGGTCTACTGCATCAAATAAATTTAACTCTTGCTACAACTTCATTTTCTCTTACAGATTAAAAGAGGTCCAGGCAGCCATGCCAAATTAAATTAAATTTTAAAATGCTAACAAAAGAAATTAGCCTTATTTGCCAAGATTCTAGAGGGTAAAACTACATACAATGGGTGGGAATAACATGGGGAAAATGTTTGGTTCAGTTAAAAGAAATAGCTTCCTAACAATTAGGGGGAATTCAAAAGTAGAACAGACTACTCTGTGAGGTAACAAATCTCCATTCATTGAGAATCTATGTGCTGATCAATGTTATATAAAAAAACCATTAAGACTAGTAGCTCCACTCAAGGTTATTTTCAGTATATGCTGGGGAAAAGAGAGTTTTGCCTTAATGCCTTCCTGAGTTCTCTACCAAGCAATCACTCTTTAGCTTCCCAAAGACTTCTCTGCAAGTACCTAGACTCAACTCACCCCCTAGAACTGGGGGTAGAGTCCTCACAATAGAAGCTATCCCTTTACAATCATGCCAGAAGGAGGTATGAGAGGGGCAAGCCTTCTTAAAAAAAAAAAGTTTTAGTTTAAGTTGAATGGTTTTATTGAGCATAACAATATTTAAAAAAATTTCCCCTTGTTTGTGCTTCTGTACTCTTGCCTAGAAAATCCCATGGATGGAGCAGCCTGGTGGGCTGCAGTCTGTGGGGTTGCTAAGGGTCGGACACGACTGAGCGACTTCACTTTCACTTTTCACTTTTCCACATTGGAGAAGGAAATGGCAACCCACTCCAGTGTTCTTGCCTGGAGAATCCCAGGGACGGGGGAGCCTGGTGGGCTTCCGTCTATGGGGTCACACAGAGTCAGACACGACTGAAGTGACTTAGCAGCAGCAGCAGCAGCAGCACGTGTAGTAGAATGTCTTCAAAAGGGATATTCACTGGGAGTTAAATTGCTATACTGTAGTACATAACCTGGAGAAGGCAATGGCAAGCCACTCCAGTACTACTGCCTAGAAAATCCCATGGATGGAGGAGCCTGGTAGGAAATGGCAACCCACTCCAGTGTTCTTGCCTGGAGAATCCCAGGGACGGGGGAGCCTGGTGGGCTGCCATCTATGGGGTTGCACAGAGTCAGACATGACTGAAGTGACTTAGCAGTACATAACCAGAATGTTTCTCTGCCTTTTCTCTCCATGGCATTGACTTTTTTTAACAAGACCAAGTCTGTTATCTTGTAGAATAATTTGCATTTTTAATTTTCTTTGTGACTTCATTTAAGATGCTCACTTCCTCAATAATACAAAGACCTAGGAGAAACTCTGAAATTACTTTCCTCAAGGGCTTGATTAAATTCTCAAAAGGTTAATTTCTTTCTAGGCTTGGTCTGGGGTTGAGGGGCTATGGTAGTTCTAGGGATAAAAAGATAAATCAGATACATTCACTTTGCTAAGATGCTGAAGAAGCAAGATCGGCCCACTGACCTGGCTCTAACATTTAGTGATTTCTGTGGTCTACTTTCTTCACCTCTACTGCACTCATGAATCCGGGTTTCCCTTCTTCCATTTTTAATCCCCAGCAAACCATTCCTCACATGGCTGTGAGTGAGGCTTTATGAAATCAGATCCCCCAGTTTTTTTTTTAAACAGGGTTTGTGAGGTCTAGTCCTTACCTACTTTTTGAACTTCAGCCTGTCCTCATTACACCCTATATACAGATATTTATTTACAGTTATACAGATACTTATTCAGCACACACAAATATTTCTGCAGTGCCTATTATTTAATTTAAAATACATTGTTCTATATTATATTTTTTAAAATTTATTTTCTTTGTTGCTGCACTTGAGCTTTCTCTAGTTGTGGTGAGTGGAGGCTGCTCTTCATTGCAGCGTGCAGACTTCTCACTGCAGGGGCTTTGCTTGCTGCAGAGCACTGGCTGGAGGCATGTGAGCTCAGCAGTTGTGGTGTGTGGGCTCTAGGGTGTGCGGGCTTCTGTGGCTGAGGCACACAGGCTCAGCAGTTGTGGTGCACGGGCTTAGCTGCTTCGTGGCATGTGGAATCTTCTCAGACCCGGGACTGAATTCATGTCTCCTGCGCTGGCAGGCAGATTCTTAATCCACTGTGACACCAGAGAAGTCCTTAAATACACTGTTTTAAACAAAAGAGAAAAATCTTTTCCTTATATCCTTTTGTTCCTTGCCCAGCTCCCTCCTGAGCCCATCTCAAGGGCCTTTGCCCAAGCTCTTCCCTGCCTAGAATGCTTTACTTTTTACTTCCTGTTCCTTTTCTGACTGTTCTATTTAAAGTAGTTTCTCTACTTGTGCCGTGGAACTCCATTTGTTTCTTTCATAGCTCATAGCAGGGAGTGTGTGTGTGTGTGTGTGTGTGTGTGTATAAAGAGGTTTCTTTGTGTGTAATACATCTATTCTGTAAAGCTGGATTATGTTCACTTAGTCTGCCAGGCAGAAGAGCCTGGCGGGCTACAGTCCGTGGAATAGCAAAAAGAGTTGGACATGACTTAGCGACTAAATAACAAACATACTTAAAACTTTTCATAATGACTGTTAGCATATCATAGGGGTTCAATAAGCACTGGCTAAAAGAATAAATTGTGATTTATGTGTTATCAGATTGACCACCTGACATATCTTGATCTTAAAAAAATTAGTCATCTAATAAATGCTATGAATGTAAAAACTAATTGAGTCTCCAATGCTATCCCCTTTCTATATGGTGCTAATTCTTATAACAAAGGAGATCCTACCAGTCCATTCTAAAGGAGATCAATCCTGGGTGTTCATTGGAAGGACTGATGCTAAAGCTGAAACTCCAATACTTTGGCCACCTCATGCGACCAGTTGACTCACTGGAAAAGACTGATGCTGGGAAGGATTAGGGGCAGGAGGAGAAGGGGATGACAGAGAATGAGATGGCTGGATGGCACCACCGACTCAATGAACATGAGTTTGAGTGAACTCTGGGAGTTGGCGATGGACAGGGAGGCCTGGCGTGCTGTGATTCATGGGGTCACAGAGTCGGAGACAACTGAGCGACTGAACTGAACTGAAGCATATAAAAAGTATACATAGTTTCAAATATTTATCAGCTTACAGCAATATAAGTCATGGATGAGGGAAAAAATAACCAGATACTCAACTGGACAAACAGGTTTTTGAGTCCAAAGGTAGCAAAGGTGTAGTTATATGAATAGAGAGCAAAACCAAAAATTGTTAAAAGAACTGGGGTAAAAGCAGAGAAAGGGAAGTCTCTTAAAGAGAACAGAGGACATTATATCCTTGACCAAGTAGACACAGGTCACAGACTGCTGTGCTGGTCACAAACGAGGGGACCACATTAGAGACAATAGATATATTCTTATATTCCAATTACCCTGTGGGAAAGCAACTTCAGGTTTAGGCCCTATGATCATAGGTCAGTAGCATATTTTTTTAATCCTATCACGTAAATTCCTTTTCATTCTGCTAATATTACACAGTGAATATAAAATACACATTCACAAAATACAGAACTTCCAGGCTAGATATAAGAATCAAAGATTTAAAACATCAAAAGTCGGGCTACCCTGGTGGTCCAGCGGTTAAGCATCCGCCTTGCAATGCAAGGAACATGGGTTCAATCCCTGGCCCAGGAAGATCCCACATACCAGGAAGCAATTAAGTCCCTGCGTTACAGCTCCTGAGCCAGCGCTCTAGAGACTGTGAGCTGCAACTACTGAAGCCCGTGGGCTTAGAGCCTGTGCTCCCCAAAGGAGAAGTCACCACAGTAAGTTCACACGCCACAACAAAGAGCAGACCCTGCTCCTAGCGACTAGAGAAAACTCAGTAAGGCTAGTGCAGCAAAAAAGATCCACCACACCCCTCCAATCTTAAAAAAAAAAAAAATCAAAGGTCTATAAAGTATTCTTTGATGGAGTAAACTGCATCATTATTGTATAACGGGCTTCCACATAAGAATTCATTTGAAGAAAGAATTCTTTTAGAAAGTCTGAAAACTACTTGTCTAAAGGACAGCAGAACTATTAAAATAATACAGATTTTTAAAAAAAGTAGCATTTCAAAGTGCTATTATTGATTTGCATAAATAAGGCCAGAAATTATCAAATATTCCATGTCCCATAAAGATCTAAAATGCTCAAAATATAATATACATAATACACTTTGTACTAACGTATTCATTAATCAGTGTATTGCTGACTTTTGGATCTTCAGTTCAGTTCAGTTCAGTCGCTCAGTCGTGTCCGACTCTTAGCGACCCCATGAACCACAACACGAAAGGCCTCCCTGTCCATCACCAACTCCCGGAGTTCACTCAAACTCATGTCCATCGAGTCAGTGATGCCATCCAGCCACCTCATTCTCTGTCCTCCCCGTCTCCTCCCACCCCCAATCGCTCCCAGCATCAGAGTCTTTTCCAGTGAGTCAACTCGTCGCATGAGGTGGCCAAAGTTTTGGATCTTGCTGACCTATAAACAGGCTTCAAATGCAAATTTGAATTTAGGGTATCATTCCTGACCTTAAAAACTGTTTTGGAACCTCAGGCAAGTGACTAACATATGTCATATATAAAAAGGACTGGCTGTCCTTAATACTTGAAGATTATGTAGCTAGAATAAGGCATGTTTTACCTGCATTACTCCTTGCAATTATGATATAGTATTAAACTCTTTACAGCTATGATTTCTTTTGGTAGGATCCTGTTTCTGATTTTAGTTCCACTTCTGCCTAATGGGATTAAATACTTTTCTTAAATATAATTTTTTCCCCTAAAAATTATCCTGCTGCAAAATTATCACCCTATCTGTTTTGAGCTACAGGTATTTCCAAATTCCTTCTGCCTTTAACATAAACTATACCAAACACAAATGAAAAAAAGTTACTTGCATAGTTTAATATTTTAAAGATGTAAAGTACTGGAAGTCAATAAATCAACATAAGTAAATTATTGAATCCTGAGACTGAATAATTATAGGACATAAATAATTTGAAATCTTAAATATAAACCAACTCTTCTGTTGCTTCTCATAATCTAATCAAGGCCTCTAAACTTTTTTAAAATAAATTTTTATTGGAGTATAGTTGTTTCACAAAGTGTCAGTTTCTGCTGTACAGCAAAGTGAATCAGCTACATGTATATGTATATCCACCCTTTTTTGGATTTCCTTCCCATGTAGGGCACCATGGAGAATACTTAGGAAGTTCTATATAGTAAGTTGTCATTAGTTATCTGTTTTATACGCAGTAGTGCATAGAGCCTCTAAACTTTCTGATCACATAGCATGTACTCATTTTCTAGGGCTGCTGTAACAAAGTGAATTAGGGGCCCATCCTACTGTAATATGGAGGCTTCCCTGGTGGCTCATATGGTAAAGAATCTGCTGGCAATGCAGGAGACTCGGGTTCAATCCCTGGGTAGGGAAGATTCCCTGGAGAAGGCAATGGCTATCCACATTAGTATTCTTGCCTAGAGAATTCCATGGACAGAGAAGCGTGACTGGCTACAGTCCACGGGGTTGCAAAGCTGCACGACTGTGTGACTAACACTAATATGACCTCATCTTGACCAGTTACATCAGTAATGACTCTATTTTCAATTGAGGTCACATTCTGAAATACTAGAGGTTAGGGTTTCAACATAAATTCTGTGTGTGTGTGGGGGGGCACAATTCAGCCTCTAAACACACCGTAATACATATATATTTATTTATATATATGGAATTTAGAAAGATAGTAATGATAACCCTGTATACGAGACAGCAAAAGAGACACAGGTGTATAGAACAGTCTTTTGGACTCTGGGAGAGGATGAGGGTAGGATGATTTGGGAGAATGGCACTGAAACATGTATATTATCATATGTGAAACAAATCACCAGTCCAGGTTTGACGCATGATACAGGATGCTTGGGGCTGGTGCACGGGGATGACCCAGAGGGAGGATAAGGGGAGGAGGGAGGTGGGAGGGGGTTCAGGAAGGGGAACTCATGTACACCCGGGGCAGATTCATGTCAATGTATGGCAAAACAAACCAATATAATAATAAAAAAAAAGAAATTATTTATATTCAGTACTGCAGTAAGAATTATATACACTGTAGTCCCTATGCTGCTGCTGCTGCTGCTGCTAAGTCACTTCAGTCGTGTCCGACTCTGTGTGACCCCATAGACGGAAGCCCACCTATACAATTAGAAAATTTAAAAAGACAGACAAAGGTAAAATATACATAGAAACAGAAATATTTCCTTTATGAACCCTAACATGTTGTGTTGCACATTCTGTGGATTATACACAGCTCACCAATTTCAAGGATAGTACCATCTCTTTGGCTTGGTACATCCTACCTTCTAACATCTTCCCTCTGCTTACTTAGCCTGCCTCTTCTGTCACCTACCACATACCTGGCATTCCAACCAATCTGAAGTATTTGCATGAGCCTAGGCCCTTTCTCTGTTCAACAGCACACGCTGTTTCCTATTGCTGAAATGTGCTCATTCTCTTCACTTCACATGAACACATAGTGAACTCCCAATCATTTTCTGAAATTCAGCTCAAATGTCATCTCTGGAAAGCTTTCACAGACTGTTCTGGGCAGCACAAAGCACTTTTTCAGGACACGTTGTTCATATCTCTATTATTGTAAATTTCTATTTAATATACATGTAAAACACATATTTAGATTGAACTGATATTTAAACATTTTGACCTAAAAAAATGATGCAATTTCATGTGGTTCAACTTAATACTTGACAACAAATCCACTGAGAGTATGGGCTCTATTTTTCATTTTTATATTTCCAGTGACTATAATGGAGTTTGACAAAAGCATATATAAGGAAAGGCTTACACACACCTTCCAATTTCAGATTTTCCTGTTCAAGAATGGGTAGATATTGACTTGATCCTATATGAGTTTCATTTGTTTTATTTAGTTTAATAGTGTTTTATTTAGTTTAATAGTATTTTAAGTTACTTTCCCTTGCTTTTGTATCTCTGTATATGGAGAAATCTCTTCAAGAGAGGCACTCATTTTTTAAAAGACAGAAGAAGCTATGTAAGTTTTGTTTGCAACCAATATAAAAACATTTCACAACTTTATTGTTTTACTTTCAAAATATTTTTATGCTTTTAAAAAATATAACTAATCATAAAAAGGAATATAAACAGGAGAGATAAATAAAGATATTAGCTGTATAAAGTAAGTGTGGTATTTTAAATTCCAATAACACTTTAGTAAGAACTAATATAAATCTAATTTTAGAATGTCAAATCTTTCATAATATTATTTGGTTTGTAGAAAAGCTGTGATAACTGAAATAGCATTTAAGTATTACATGGAGAGTTAAAAGGCAAGGTATGGAGAACTGTTTAGCTAGAGTTAGGAAGCAAGATGTGGTGAAGCCTTGGAGAAATTAGCAGGAAGTGAGACACAGTTAGATAAACATTTTCCATGCTTCCTCATTAAGCACTTAAGTTAACAAAATGCATGCAGTGAGTCTTCAGCATGCCAAGGCAGTCAAGCGCAACACAGTTCAGAGTCTGGCTCTCATCCACTGTAGAGACTTCTCCTTTTATGGCACTTCATGTTCCTTATACTCAAATTACAAAAAACTTGTTGCAAAGAAAACCACATTAAACATGTCATTATTTCACGTCTTCTTTTAAGCGCTCTTTCCTCAGCCTCAAGTCTTTTTCCATCTTTTTGCCTTCTAATTTTTAAAAATTCAGCTCAAATATCATCATCTCTGGGATTTTCTCCCTCACTTCTCCAGCTAGAGTTGATGATCTGTCTTCTGCATTTTCCTGTATCTAGTACATGTCACCATTGCATTATTTTAACCACAGTGTGATAATTTAACTGTTGACATTTATCTTCTCAATTATATTATCACACAGTGCTGGGTACACTAGATACTTACTGCCATTTGTTACACAAATAAATTAGTAAGAAATGAAGTGAGAGTCTGGAATAACAAAGCACTGATGAAAAGCTTATTTGGAAACAGAAATTGTGACTACAGAGTGAAGTTCGCCTTGTCTATTGCTATCTTCCTAGCATTTAAGTCTACTGCTTGGTACCACGTGGGTGCTTTGGAGGTTCTAGCAGGGGAGTGTAACTACTCATATACCTCTGACCAAAGAATGGTCTTCCTTGCTAGGGAAGGTTGTCCTCTTTGACTGAGTGTGCAGCCTTGGGAGGGACACACGTGGAGAGGTGAGGTAGGAAGCAGACACTTGCCCAGCAGGTCAGATCAGCTGAAACAACCTTGGCAATTAAAGGAGTGACAGATGCTGCGGCCAGATTGCCTTCAGAGCCTGTAAGTATTCACTAACTAAATACTTAATACACATGGAAAATAAGAAAAAGCAGACTATCTAATAATGGAAGATAAATTGAAGAAGGACATCCATAAACAAGTAGTAAGAGAAGTACCTCTAGTTTAAGAGGTAGTTATATCAAGGAATAAAGAAGCTGTAAAAAATAATATCATTGAGTAGCAAAATTTTTTAAAAAGTTACTAAATATAAATATGAACTGGGGGAAAAGTCAATATAAGCTCATGTAAATATGATTTATGCTTTCAATTAGAGTGGTCAAAGATATTAGTATACCCACATAAATAAAAATAACACTGTTCTTTACATCTGCAAAAAATTCTGTATCTTAGATGCTGGGAAAGGTTGGGGGCGGGAGGAGAAGGGGACGACCGAGAATGAGATGGATGGATGGCATCACCGACTCTGTGGACATGAGTTTGAGTGAACTCCGGGAGTTGGTGATGGATAGGGAGGCCTGGCGTGCTGGGATTCATGGGGTCGCGGAGAGTCGGACACGACTGAGCGACTGAACTGAACTGAACTGAACTGAGACAGTAATGTATTTATGTTTTCCTGCTTAATGCCTCTACCTTGGGCATCAAAAGTGGTACTTAATCTCCAAACGGAGTTAGTTGTTCATTTACAAGCATACCATAACACTCGTGTCCAACTCTGCGATTTCAGGGACTGTAGCCTGCCAGGCTCCTCTGTCCATTGAATTCTCTAGGCATGAATACTGGAGTGGGTAGCCATTCCCTCCTCCAGGGGATCGTCCCAACTCAGAGATCGAATCCAGGTCTCCCACATTGTAGGCTGATTCTTTACTATCTGAACCACCAGGGAAGCCCATGACGGCATACCTATACTTTAAACTGGTGCTGCATTATTTTAGGCTTGCTTTCCTATGATATACTGAAGCACTTAACTTGGTATCATCATCAAACAATATTTAAGAGGACCTGTATACCTCTAATACTGATGCCCATGTACTGAAAGTCCACTGTGAAGAAACAGAAATCACTGAATGTCTTTATCACTCACACATTTCACATATCAAGGTGATGGGCAAGCTAGGCTGGTAGAGTTTGTAAACTCAGATGGCAAGATAAAGACTACAGGACAAACTCGACCCAAGGTTACAAGAATTATAGACATGGAGAGCTTACCCTCTTTGCTTGGCACTTGGACTTGTCCATCTATGCTGGCAAGGTTTCATGCCTTGGTATTCAAGGTTTCCAGGTACCTGATTTGTACCTTCTTTTTCTGTCCTCTTTCACTAACTCCCAGTGACATTATTTTAGAACTTAGTGTTTTCTACTCACTGGAATCAAATACAGGGATTAAACACAAGAAAGACTAGGGTTAAAATCCTAAAAATAGCAATTATAATATACTTAATTAGAGCTTGTGCTGGATTTAAAAGTTAACTTTAAAGTGAGCATTTTTTTTTTAATTTTTAGTTTAGATGAGTTAGTTATGCATCTATTTTTCAATCTAATGGTACACAGAAGCAATAGTTCATCTCACAGGAATCAAGAAAACCCAGCAGTGGCATCGGAGGCAAGATACATGTTGCTTCATGACTCTGTTCATCAAATATTCAGAAAAGCTTTTCAAATTAGAATCTCTGAAACTAAAAAGTAATTTTCTAGCTCCACTGACAGATGCACAAAACTGCTCTTCTGTGGGTCATCTCTTCTGGGAATCTGTTAGACCTGCTTCAGCATGTTCAGGTTACCCAGACTGTGATACTGAATCAGAAAGTGTCTTGAGAGTTTAAGCCACTGTTTTTATAGATCTGTTTGTCCACACCCTCTCCCACTCTCCCTCCTTCCCCTAAAAATATTCTTGGCCTAGTATGAGATAAAAGCACTTTTGTCTACCAGCAACCAAAGAAACACTGCGTCTTTTCTGAATGCGTTATTTCCTAAACATAATTTAAGTAACTGAAATTTCTAAAATGCCATGATCAATGTTTAGATTTAAAAGACTTTCTTAAAGATGTTTTAAGACTTCTGTTTCCTCTTGCAAGATAGGATACATTAGAAAATCAGTTCAGTGTCAGAATAAATACGGAATTCCAGTTCAGTTTTGAAAAATACCTTGTAAGGATTTTCAAAACATAGGCTGACATGAATTGTTCACAAACATGAGGCTTACACAAGACACTAAGTAAACATCATCCCCCTACCTACAGTGATGGTCTGAAAGTGTGGTTGAAACTTATGAAGCAGAGCACAGTTACTCTGGAGGTGAAGTTCTGTTCAAGAACAAAGTCAAGGATAAGTGGCAAAGGAAACTCATGCACTGGATACTGCTGCTGCTAAGTCACTTCAGTCGTGTCCGACTCTGTGTGACCCCATAGACGGAAGCCCACTGGATACAGGGCTGGGTATTCAATCCTCTAGAACTCTATGAGTTTATCACCTTTCTTCATACCTCTTTGCCACAATTAGGTTTCAAGGTTATAATATATACCTTATGCTTTAATATATGCTTATAATATATACCACCAATTCTTAGCTAAAAAGTTCCCTCTTTTGAGAAAACTGACTAGTACTACAAAACTTACACTTTTCTTTTCAGAGATTTACAACACTGAGTAAGGCTCCTGTCATACGTTTTATAGGCTTCCTACCCTTTTCTTAAAAATAAGCATCAAAATGATCTGATGTCTTTCCAAACAAAAATTCTGGCAGCAAAATTAATCTCCCAAGAGACGTTATGGATGGTTTTCAGTTACTCTGTTTGGCCCCTTTTATTCTTTCTACATTCTTCCTGCTTGGTGGTTGCTGCTGGCTCTCCCAACGAAGCCTTTAAACAGAGGGCACTCTCTCATCTACAATTATCAGCTTCCCCCAAACTTAAGAACATACTCAAACCGGAAAGACTATGATTGGGCAAGCAGTTAAGCCATATTTGTTGTAAAATGATATTAATGGTTAAGAGTTCAACTCGGCTACAATGTTGAGTAAGTAAAATATGGGCTGAAAGTTTTACATTTTGATAGTTGAGGGTCTTTCTTTTTCCTCACATCCAAGTTTCAGGCAGGAGAGAAAGGGGGAAGGGCAAAGAGGCTACATGCCCTCTCCTACTCTTAAATAGCTGTCCTGAAAGCTTTGCCCAGACTTCCAAAACGTCACTGTATCCCTAGGAATGAGGAAGGTTGGGCAGTCTACGCTTTTTTTTTGGTCCAAACTAGGCACATTGCACCTGAATGAAATGAAGTTAGGGTAGTA
Organism: Moschus berezovskii; assembly: GCF_049115385.1. Classification (NCBI taxonomy): domain Eukaryota; kingdom Metazoa; phylum Chordata; class Mammalia; order Artiodactyla; family Moschidae; genus Moschus; species Moschus berezovskii. Next base: position 51,364,460 of record NC_142462.1, on the reverse strand, counting down.
AGGAAAATAGGGGAACAAATATTAGCCATCTCTACTACAGCCATGCTGAATTTGAGGTGCTTTTGACATACCTGTGAAAGATGCTGAAGTGGTTAGGTCACAAACACAAGACCAGGAGGTCTACAGATATATGTTGGGGAGCTGTTACTATAAAAATAATTTACCGACATTATGGCCATTTTTGTCCCTTGGACTGCAAGGAGATCAGACCAGTCAATCCTAAAGGAAATCAACCCTGAATATTCATTGGAAGGACTGACGCTGAAGCTGAAGCTCCAACACTCTGTCCACTTGATGCGAAGAGTCCACTCATTAGAAAAGACCATGACGCTGGGAAAGACTGAAAGCAGGAGAAGGGGATGACAGAGGATGAGATGGTTTGATAGCATCACTGACTTAATGGACCTGAGTTTGAGCAAGCTCCAGGAGATGGTGAAGGACAGGGAATCCTGGCAGTTTCCAGTTCATGGGGTCTCAAAGAGTCGGACACAACTGAGTGACTAAACAACAACAAGGAAGAGGAACAACGTGAGGGAAAAAAAAGACCCTCAAATCGAAACTTGAGAGTCTCTACAGGAGGCACCTAAAACTATCAGGAGAAGCAGCTCATATAATGAGCCTGAAATGTTTTTGAGATACACAAGTGAATAGTGGCAGTTCAATTTGAATGAAACTAAGATCATGGCATCTGGTCCCAGCACTTCATGGCAAATAGATGGGGAAACAGTGGAAACAGTGACAGACTTTTCTTTGGGGGGCGACAAAATCACTGCAGATGGTGACTGCAGCCATGAAATTAAAAGACACTTGCTCCTTGGAAGAAAAGTTACAACCAACCTAGACAGCATATTAAAAAGCAGAGACCTTACTTTGCCAACAAAGGTCTGTCTAGTTAAGGCTATGATTTTTCCAGTAGTCATGTATGGATGTGAGAGTTGGATTATTAAGAAAGCTGAGCACAGAAGAATTGATGTTTTTGAACTGTGGTGTTGAAGACTCTTGAGAGTCCCTGGGACTGCAAGGAGATCCAACCAGTCCTGAATGTTCACTGAAGGACTGATGTTGAAGCTGCAACTCTAATACTTTGGCCACCTGATGTGAAGAACTGATTCATTTGAAAAGACCCTGATGCTGGGAAAGACTGAAGGTGGGAGGAGAAGGGGATGACAGAGGATGAGATGGTTGGATGGCATCACCGACTCGATGGACATGAGTTTGAGTAAACTCTGGGAGCTGGTGACAGACAGGGAGGCCTGGTGTGCTGCAGTCCATGGGGTTGCAGAGTTGGACATGATTGAGTTACTGAACTTGAATAGTTTTCTCCTGATGTCCCCATACCTATCCTCTATTAATTAGAAATTTTTATTTTGAATACTTTGAAAGTGAAAGTAGTGAAAGTGTTAGTCACTCAATCATATGAGACCCCACAGACTATAGCCCTCCAGGCTCCTCTGTCCATGGAATTCTCTAGGCAAGAATATTGGAGTGGGTAGCCATTCCCTTCTCCAGGGGATCTTCCCAACCCAGTGATCGAACCCAGGTCTCCTGCACTGCAGGAAAATTCTTTACCGTCTAAGCCACCAGGGAGTTGTATACTATACGGTTAAACAAATGCTCTTTGGGTATTTTAACTTTTTCATGTAATCCAATCTCATAATAATTAATTGTCTTTTATTTTTTTTAAGTTATTTTAATTATTTCTATATGCAACAACTCTACTTATAACATACGGTATATCTCAACCCTGGGACCTCAAATAGGTTCTTTTCTACTTCTTAAATTTAAGAATGATTATAATCAGGGTGAGGGAAAGGATTTACATAATCACCACAGAGCCTAGTGTTGATGGATGCCTGAGAAATTAATAGTGAATCTGTAGTTCAATGAGTTCTCTTGTCATATATTTATATGGATTAAAACTTGATAACAATCTTATTTGTCAACAGAAAAGGCAATAATGTAATGTTATACAGCTTAACAAGTTTCCTGTTCTGTAGTTACTTCCAATAGTTCTTTTAACAGGTTAGGTGTGGATGGATGCAATGCTTGTCAATAGTTTTTGGTTTTTTTTTACTTCAGTAGTATAACAGAAGGCTTTCAGATGAATACAAAGAAACTGGTCTTAGATATTATGTTTTGTTCCCGTTCAAAAAGCTTTTTGAAGTTTATTCAGAGTTGCTTAACTGCCAAGATTCTGAAGATAGTTACAGAAGGATCAAAATTGACCCTTTTAGTCCTATTTACTCCTCCATTATCCAAATAGACATTTTCTCCTAAAAGACAAAACTATGTCAGTATTTTTCTTAGACTCCTGACCTTCCTTATATAAGGTAAACATCCATAAAGTCACATGGTATAAACTTGGCATTGTTTGACCTATTCAGATCTGCAGCTAGAGCTATTCTGCACTTTTGGAAATGAGTTACAGAAAGGTATTCCGAGTTATATAAATTTTCAATGCATCAGTGTGCTAATACATTGAGAAAGAGTGAAACATTTACTAAGAAAGTCACTGACTGAAATGCACATGTAGGTATAATCAGATTCATCAGCAAGCTAAAATGTTTTACTTCGTTGTGTATATACCATTGCATCATCATAGAACTATTCTATCAGTTCCTGGTGAACAACTAAGTTGGTTAATCAAAATTCAGGCTGAGTCATTAATTGATTTATCCATTCAATAAACATTTGGTGAGTGTCTAATGCATACAAGGCATTTTGCTAGAGCCACAACACAGAGTACTAATCACTATATGATCACGATATTGCTAAATGGCAGAGATACACTTGTGAATAAAAGTGAATAAGAAAGACATGGTCCTTGTCCCCAGACAGCTTACTGTTTACTGAAGGAAGACAGATGATAAAAAGGTAACAATTGTAAATCAGTTATAATCTGTGATAGAAAGAAAGAGAATGCTATGTCAGAAAATAATGAACAGAGGAAGGCCTGTCATGACATCTGAAAGAAGAGTCGGGGTGGGAGGAAGGAAGCATTCCAGGCAAGGAAACAGCCTGGGCAAGGGTCTGAGGCAGGACTGGGAATGATCAGGGATCAGAGAGAAAGTAGTGTGACCGATGTAGCAGGAGCAAAGGTGAGTGTGGAAGAGATGTTTACCCTTTCACATGGTTCAGTTCAATTCAGTCGCTCAGTTGTGTCCGACTCTTTGCGACCCCATGAATCGCAGCATGCCAGGCCTCCCTGTCCAGCATCAACTCCCGGAGTTCACTCAAACTCACGTGCAACGAGTCGGTGATGCCATCCAGCCATCTCATTCTCTGTCGTCCCCTTCTCCTCCTGCCCCCAACCCCTCCCAGCATCAGGGTCTTTTCCAGTGAGTCAACTCTTCGCATGAGGTGGCCAAAGTATTGCAGTTTCAGCTCTAACATCAGTCCTTCCAATGAACACCCAGGGCTGATCTCCTTTAGGATGGACTAGTTGGATCTCCAAGGGACTCTCAAGAGTCTTCTCCAACACCACAGCTCAAAAGCATCAATTCTTTGGCGCTCAGCTTTTTTCACATGGTATAAAGGTACAAATCAACATCTTAAAACCAAGAGTCAGCAAACTATATATTGCAGGTCAAATCTATCCTGCCTGTTTTACTGGAACACTGCCCTGCCCATTCATTTATATATTGTCTATGGTGCTTTTGTGCAACAAGCAGTAGTTGCTACAGAGACATGCGGTATGCAAAGCCTAAAATATTTACTATCTTTACGGAACAAGTCTGGTGCCTCCTGTACTAAGTGTGGAGTAAATTAGAACTGACAATAAGAAAGTTGAAAAGGTCAGGCTTTCCTAAAGCATAGAACCATGCTTTATAACTGGTCAATGCTGATTCACATAAGAAAGACACATAAAGATGAGCAGGTCAACCTTATAGAGGTAGGGCTTTAAGATGTCCATTCCAGAAGGGTAGAAGAGATGTCTTTAAGATTAATACAGGGTTTCATAAAGCACAAGGACCTTTTATCCAAGGGGGTCAAGAACCTGGACAAGGCCCAAGGATAGTACACCTGCAAGGTAAAAATGCAGTTAGGCTCAGGAGTACTGGAGGACATTATATAAAGAAAAAAAACAGATTCTAGGAAGACACACTAAGCACTGCTAACATACATTTATTACAGCTGGAAGTTTGCATGTATTTCTTTGTGTGCCTATATGCTCAGTCGCTTCAGCTGTGTCCAACTCTTTGTGACCCCCAAACTACAGCCCGCCAGGCTCCTCTGTCCATGGGATTCTCCAGGCAAGTATATTGGAGTAGGTTGCCTGCCATGCCCTTCTCCATGGAATCTTCCCAACCCGGGATCAAACCCACAGCTCCAGCATCTCCTTCATTACAGGCAGATTCTTTACCCATTGAGCCACCTGAGAAGCCCATATATCTGCTTAGCATCTATCATTTCTAGCAACTGACAAAGGTAGGGCTGTGAGTTAACAAAGGAATAAAACTCTTAGAAGCTACCTTAACCAAAGCAACTCACTTTTTTTTAGATCAGAACTCAGACTAGGCTATCTAACCCACAGATATGTTTGTCTTGTCTTGAGCAGTTTCTTAGGATACCTTATATTAAAAAAAAAAAAAAAATCAAGGGACTTTCCTGGTGGTCCAGTGGTAGATTCTGTGCTCTCAATACAGGGAGTGCAGGTTAAGATCCCACATGCTGCATGGTGTGGCCAAAAATATATATAAATGAATAAAAATAAATGCACACTCCCATTCATTAAAACATTTTGAAAAAAAATCTAGATATTTAGCAAGTAGGCTTGCTTCATTTCTATATTGCTACAATCAGCAATGTACCTTGTAGCTATAGATAAAGCATATAACTGTCAGTTTCCAGTCTTCACCACTTCCTATTATATTACATTCAGCCTGCAGTATTATTTTTTTAACCTATCAAGAACATTTGTTTGTAATCTCTGGTCCTCATCTTATAAAGATCACAAATCTGTTCTTTATATACTTCTTTTCAATATTTATTTTCTAACCATGTCCCAGATACTATGCATGCAAATACAAATAACACATCATCTCTGCCCTTGAGGAGCTCTCAGGCTAGAAGCTGAGACCAATGCGTTAAATGATCCTAGGCAGAATGATGACAGCACAAAGGAACGATCAACTCTACTCTGGCAGGTCAGGAAGCACAGTACTAGGGAGATGCTTGAACCCAAACCTGGAGGGGTATTCCAGGCAGAATAGACAAAGCAACAAGGAATGCTACTCTTTTGGCAATTACACATAATTCAGAATAGATGAAACAGTAGAAAGATGCAGGAGGGTGAGAGTGATAGGAGTGCTAAGATTATATCAAGAATGGCTTGTATTTACACTAGAAAGAGTGACTTTTATCCCATATGCCAAAGGGAATTAGTGAAGAGACTGTGGCATAATCAGGTTTATATTTTAGAAATATAATTTTGGAAGCAGCATGGAGGACAGTTTCTGATGGAAGACTTCCAGTTAGGAAGGTATCAATGACAAAATCCAAACTTGTTTGAGGCCTGAAGGCAAGAGGCAGCAATAGGAATGGAAAAGAGAAACTGGCTAGAGACAGTGACTGACTAACGAGGAAGATGAGGGGGAAAAAAATGTCAATAAAGACTACTCGCAAGCTTGTACTTGAATGATGAGGTGTATTAAAAAAAATGCAGGAGAATTAATGCATGGGAGGACGAAAATGGGTGGTATAAAATCTGAGGTGTAAGTGGCTACAAACGTGGCAATATCCATTTGGCATCTGGATAAGAGTCAGGAATCATGTGGAAGGACAAGGCAGGAGACAAAGATTAGGAAACTGTCAGCATTCATGATAAATCAGAAGACACCAAGATGCATAGTATCACAGAGGGTTGTGCAGAGCTAGATAAAGAGCAACTACATATTCCTAAGAATTCCCAACACTTACATGGAAGAGAGGGAGCAATGCTTAGCAGAGGAGCACGTAGATGTGGGGCAGGGATAGCACTATAAAGATGAAGAGAATCTGAGTACCAGGAATTGAGGTGATGGCAAATGTGTGGTGCAGATTATACACACAGATTCTAGGCTGGATAGAGAAGAAAATATAGAAAGGATGAATTTGTGTAGGGTTGCCAGATTTACTGGAAACTAAAAGGGGACATTCAGCTAGATTTGAATTTCAGATAAACAATACTTTTTCAAGTATAAATATATCCCAAATATTGTATAATACATACTTATACTAAAAATTTATTCACTGTTTATTTGAATTCAAAATTAACTGGGGGCAGGGGATTAACTGCTTGCTGGATATCTGAAAATTTAACTGAGTATCCTGTATTTTATCTGGCAATCATAATTAATTGAAAAGGAGAGATGGGAGTTCTCTGAGGTTACAAGGTGAGGGCATATTGAAGAGGACTGAGAAAGCTGAATATTAAAACACTGCAGTTCAGAATTTCAGAGATGGAAGAGTGATGAAAAGGATCAAGAAGGGGTCCACTGGAATTTGTGGCTGAAACAGAATGGAAATGTAAGTCCAAGGAGAAACACTGAGACAAGAATAGTACATGGTTCATTAGCATGGACACTGACTTCAGTTAAAATGATGGCTGGAGGGTAAAGGGGATGAATATGTAGCAAAGTCTTTAATAATTAAAAAATAAAGTAGAGTATGGGAGAGATTAAAAAAAAATATATATATATAGTCTGTATTCTTGTCTGACACATGACAGCCAAGTGTCAGACAAGAAGATGGAGAAACAGGATAAAGGGGAGTATGTTTTCATAGAACTGCTATTGCAGAGGAGGAGTGAAAAGAGATGGGAGAGATGTGAGTAAAAAACAACAACAAGCAGAAAGAAATGGGGATGAGAAGAAAAGGAACAAACAAGTTAGTAATCTAGTTCTGACAGGGAGAGAAGGCTTCTCCAAGTAAATGAAGTGTAGCTTGAGCTGAGATCCAAAGGATGTGATGTCTTACGGGTACCACATATTCATCAGCTGCAAGATCAAAGAGCATCCCAAACTTGTGTTTCCTAGTTCAATGAATGGTTCCACTGTCTGTCAAGTCATGCAGGTTAGAAATATAGGAGGTATTCATGATATCTGCCTCCATTACATCCATTATTCAAACCATCACAGAAGCATCAGGCAAAGAGAAAAGCATTCCATGTAGAGGAAACAACATATGCAATATTACTAAATTGAAAGATAGTATGGTGCATTCTGGAAATTAAAGACCATTTACTTTGAAATAGAAGAGGAAAGGGCTAGATCATAATGGGTTTTGTAGGTCAATTAAGGATTTTGTTGTTTATTTTAACATCAATGGAAGCCATACACGGATCTGAAGCAGGAAAGTGACATGATCAGATTTATGTTTTGAAAAGTGTATTCTGGGTAGAACGGCTGGCAGATTTGAGAAAATTAGAAAATAAGACGACCAGATAAAAGGCTAGAGAAATTATCCAGGTGAGAGGGTTGGTACTTGAAACAGGGTATCAACACTGGACATGGAGAGAAGTGGATGGTTTCAGTGCTAGTTGCTGAGACCTGGTGGCTCAGACAGTAAAGAATCCACCTGCAATGCAGGAGACCTGGGTTTGATCCCTGGGTCAGGAAGATCCCCTGGAGAAGGGAATGGCTACCTACTCCAGTACTCTTGCCTGGAGAATTCCATGGACAGAGGCGTCTGGCCGGCTATGGTCCATGGGGTCACAAAGAGTCGGACATGACTGAGCAACTAACAGTGCTAGTAGAGATTAAGCCAGTAGGACTTGGTGATAATAGTAGGAATTCTCTCCTAGTTCAATGTTGTTAGGAATTATCTAGTTGTGAGGGAATGGCTGATTCCAGGGGAGAGAAGAGATAACTGACCATGGACTTGGGTAAGGATCCTCCTCCTGCTACAAAGGGCAGGGAGTCCATGAGGTCAAGGGGCCATGTCTGCCAGCAGCATGCACACCTCTTTCAGAGTGGCAAGATTTGAGGGCAGATGGAGCAGCTGATTACCCAACACTATTTGCAGGGGGTTTAGGGATGTGGACATGGCTTGAACATGTTGAGTGAGGTGGGTGAAGAAGCTTGGAATGGGAAAAGAATAGGGTCAGTCTGTGGACTCTAGAAGTCTGAGAATTCTAAATGTAAACTTGGCCTTCCAGATTATTATTTATGGAGATTTGTGAAGGTAGTAGAGCAGAATATATTTTTAATAATAGTTTGATGATTCATAACTTAAATATTTAAACACATGGTCTTTGAGCCTCTGTAACCATACTCTTGCTCAGGCTCTACAAATTTAGGGTCAGGCTTGATAAGAGAGTGTAACAGTATAAAAGAGTATAGTGCAAGTAGTAACATATTCAGATGATAGTTCACTTTAGCTGGACCCTTTAAGAGATAACATTTTCCAGACATTTGCATGGGTATAAACGGTGTAAACTTCTACATGCTATATTAATGTATATAAGAGACTCTTTCCTATATCTGGAGACCCTTTCCTATTCCTGGAGGGCCAACAGTTATTTTAATTGTAGTGATATCAATGTGATTTTGAAAAGCTTCTTAAATATTGCAGAAGTTTAGAGTGCAGAAGGGATTGTGGTGGTCATGTAATAAAATTTACTCACTTAATAAATAAACCAGAAGTTCTGACAGAAGATGAGCACCCTGACAGAAATCACAAAGCTAGTCAATACCACATAATTTCCAGCCCCATACTCTTTGTCCACTCTTGCACCATTGTCACTTTTCAGGTAGATAACCAGTGCCAGTCAACTCCAAAAGTTTACACTCCAAAATTGTTTTGCATTTAAAAAAGTACAGTAAATACTTTTCATTACTTTAAAAATTCGAAGTACCTCAAAAGTCTATAAAGCAATATTAAGTTTTGACTCCAAAATAGTCTTAAAACCAACCCCCTTTATCCCTCAAAAGTGATCACAATTAAAATTAAGAATTCCAACTTCATGAACTCACAAGAAGTGGTAATTCTGGAAAGTTACTTTTAATTGTTTTCTACAAAGTTACAAGCAACTTAGGGCACCTTTTGGGATTCAAAATATTCTCTGACTGGTCATCTACTCATTTGACTACCTTTATTTTTATATCTTTGACTTTTTGGTCTTATGTAAGGCTTTGGAATAAAATTATAATCGTGCTCTTCACTTTGGTTGCAATTAGTGTAACCCATCTCCTCAAATTCTTTATCTTCTAAGCTACTAATCAAAGCACACACTTACAAAACATCAAGCACTCAAGACTGCATACATACAAACGCTAAGATACACACAAAACCCTCTTTATTTTCAAACATCTATAAACATCGCTATTGAATTTTTCTTAAGGGTATCTCAGTTATAACAGTTAAAAAAGAAATTTCTCTAGGAGAGTCTTACCTTCAAGCTGGATAGGAATCCGAAAGTTCTAGGTTTGCAGGAAGTTATTTCTCCCAAAGCATTACAGATGATCTTAGCAAGACAGTAACGCTTCTTGTCAGGACACCAAGCGACCTTTAGCCCCTCCCATCAACCGACTACTGCCTAATAGAAGGAAGGATTTAATTTCCGGCAAAATTTTCTCCTCACAGCTGAGAATCTGCGAAATTCGGCTTTTGAGGGGGAAGAGAGAGGGGAGGGACCAAAAGGACCACAGGGGAAAAGGAGGGGAAAGTGGTACAAAACAAAGTCGTCCAGGCAGAGACGAGCGAGACCTGGGTTCGGACTGATTTGGGGTCTGGAGTGAAGGCTCCTCTCAGACATTCACTGGCCCCCGAGTTCACGCGGGCGACAACTCAAACACCCTCCCCTCACAGCTTGCTCCGCCACTAACTACGCCCGGAGGACCTGTGACCTCCAACACGGGTATGCTAGGCGATTCCCCACACAACTTCGGCTAGAGACTCGCGCTTTTGATTGGTTCTTGGGGATATCCCTCAGCGTGGCTCGCCCAATGGAGGGCCAGACCGCTCCGCCCCTTCCCCGCCCCCCAAGGAGAGCCCGCCCCTGCCCCGCGCCCGGAGCCGAAGAGAGTAAATACAACAGGAGCGCAAGATGGCGGAACCGCCGAGCCTATTGCAAGGCGCCCCCGCCGCCGTCTCGGAGAAAGAATCGTTTGGCAAACTGCAAGCCCCATCCCGGGACCCGCCGGGTCCTCTGTCCGCCGCCAAGAAGATCCGGACTGAGGAGAAGAAGGCGCCGCGTAGACTGAACGGAGAAGGAGCCAGCAGCGGTAGCAGCAGGCAGCTGCAGTCCCCCGCCGCACCTTCGCCTCAGAGCTATGGCAGCCCTGGGTCTTGGAGCTTTGCCGCTCTGTCCGCTGCCCCCTCCCCGTCGCCTGCTCGGAGCAGTTTCTCCTTCTCCGCTGGCACGGCCGTCCCCTCCTGTGTCTCTGCTTCCTCCTCTCAGCCGGTGCCGCGCAAGCTGCTGGTGCCGCCTGCGCCGCTACACGCTCAGCCTCACCGTCTCCTGCTGCCCGCCGCCGCCGCCTCGGCCAGCGCCAAGCCGCGCAGACCCAAGGAGAAGCGAGAGAAGGAAAGGAGGAGGCACGGTCTCGGCGCGGCGGGCGAAGCCGGCGGGGCCTCCCGCGAGGAGAACGGGGAGATGAAGCCGCTGCCGCGAGGTGGGTGCCGAAGCCGGCCGCGGGGACGGAGGGCGCCCGGGGTTCCGGGCGCGAGCTCGCGGGCTGGGGGCGTGCGGGGGCCGCGTGCGCCAGCGGGAGCGGGCGGGAGGCTTCCCGCTCACTGCAGGCTATTTTGCGGTCCCCGTGGGGACAGGAAATGGAGCCTGTAATTTGGTCGCAGAGTGGGGAATGGCCGAAACTCATTTTCTGTATCGTTTTTGCCTCCTAGTTAATGCGCGGCAGGGTTTGTAGAAGTCGATCTAGAGGACCCGCCTGGGTGTGTTTGGCTATGGAGGGAGATTTGAGGGAACGGGATCGGGGAAGGTTTGGTCTTGTAAAAAATGTGCTTGATTATTAGACCGTTTAGACATGGTCACGAATTTATATTTGTGACACTGGCTCCAACGCCAGAAAATCGTATCAAGAAAAGGGGTGTGGAGAGTATTGGCGTCAGCTGGAAGCTACCAGAGGCCTGAGCTTTTCATCCCTATTAGGGAAATGAGGTAGTGTGCACGGCCCGGAGTGTGCTGTTTCATAAGGTACCTTCCCTCCACACTCCTCTCCCTTAAGTATTTTGAGTGGTCCTGTTTGAAATACCACCCTTCAAAAAGAATTTTCAGCCATATTCTTTTTTTTTTTTCTTTCTTGCAGCAAATGATAAAATCAGGAACATTGACCTTTTTTTGGCCAGACCAAATACTTGGCTGCAGAACTTTTTAGCATCAGAGAATGGCAAATTCTTTACTCTTTATTTTTAAATTTATTTTTAATTGAAAGATAATTGCTTTACACTCTTGTGAGAAAGGCAAATTCTTAAGCACTCTTTGCAGACAGGACTACACGGTCTTTTAAAATGTAGGCTAAGCATATATATGGAGAAGGAAATGGCAACCCACTCCAATGTTCTTGCCTGGAGAATCCCAGGGACGGGGGAGCCTGGTGGGCTGCCGTCTATGGGGTCACACAGAGTCGGACACGACTGAAGTGACTTAGCAGCAGCAGCAAGCATATATAATTTTCAGAAAATATTTTTGTAAAATAGATAATCCTGTTTAGCCATTTCATGCACAGTGTTTTGAGAGTGGTACACGTGGAGACTGGTTGAAAATTAGATTTTTATGTGATCAAAAGTTGAAAGCATGTAATGATCTTTAATATAAATGTACATTGATACACGGTGTTGTCAAAGTATGTTTTAGGAAAAAAATGGAAATGTCAAGCACTTTTAGCATTACTAATCTAATGGTACCTTAGATCATGAAAAATTCTCTGTATTTTTTCACAGTTTTAAAAAATGCTGCACATGAGTATGTAACAACAGTGTTACTTCGATGGTCTGCCTGTAGCATATTTTTGATATCTAAGCATAGCCATCAGGTTCTCTGGCGCAAGGTAAAGGATCTCACAGCTTTGGAGAGTTTTGTTTCTAGAAAAGTGGTTTTGAGGATGGGATTTATACTACTTTCAGTCTGAGATTTTAGGTGATTTTTGTTTTAAAGCAATTTTATTTGAATAATTACATTTAAAAGTTGAAAGTGCCTGAAAGTCCGTATTTACAGCTCAATATTAGTCTTACTTGTGATGTGTAAAGAGTGTAATTGCACTTGTAAGTTCTTTGAGGAAGTGAATATGGATATAACATTATCAGTGTATTGGAATGGCTGAAAATAAATAAGCATTCTTTAATAATTCTAACAACAAATTGAGCGCATAAGTCACTTTTAAAGTGAAATGGCTGTTAAAATTTTTTCTAATCTTAAATTGCATTTAGAATCCTCTGAAGGCTACAGCTTACATTATGAAGCCTGAATATAAGCAATGATAGCTTTTACATTAAGATGTTTTTTCATGATTTATAGGTTTTTTGAGTAGTGACTAGATAGTAACACTATGGTAAAATTTTCTTCTCTTTCTTGGATAGAATGCTATTTTTATAGAGAAAAAACTAAAAGTCAGTGAGGAGGATTGCTTTTAGTGTCTTGATGGTAAATTTCATGATGAAAATCTGATCGAGCCCCCAAACTCCATTAAACAATTAAGCTCCTGTATTTATTAGTAGAATTTTTTTTAAAAGTTTTTAGTCAAAACTGCTGCATTTTTACATTGGCTTCCATTCCAGCAGAAGTTATTTGGATTAAAGGAAAGTGTGTGTGTGAAAAGTAGGGCATTTAGTAAATGTTACTTGAGTCAGAAGCATGATTTTTTTTTTTAAACCCCATGGGTCAGTCCAGATTGAGGACAGATCCGTTGACAGAATATCTGAAAGTTAAAAGTGATGGACAGTGGGATTATAAAAACTTAACAGTCTAGGCCCATTAAGTATAAGGACTGATGCCTCACACACCTAAAAACTCTGAGGCCATCTTGTCATAGTGCTGGAGCTGACTTGCATGATAGCCTGAGTCATCAAGTAAAAGTTAAATTTCTTTCTTATAAGAAGTGGAAAACATCTTAGATTTTTAAAACTATGAATAACCAAGTTTTGCTGTATAAAGAGGAAATCTACTAAAGAGTTCACAGCTCATTTTCCTGTAAGACTGAATAAATTATTAACTGATAAGTGTAGAAGATAAAAGTGAATATTTTATGGCTGGTGTCTGCCATTTAACTTAAAGCAAGAAATAGACATATTGTTAGATAGTAAACTGCCTTAACTGAATCCGGTAACCAATGAAACTTGTATCAATTTTCTGATTTTTGTTAGCATTTTTGCTTTGCCTTTATTAACTTACTTCCTTAGAATGACCTTGCGAAGGAACCCAAGACAAAACCAGGGCATTTCACTAATTTTTTGCCTTGAAAGTGTAGTTACAAAATTTAATGAAAATAGAGGCTTTCCTTAGAATTGAATAATTTGATATATGTAAATATCAGTGATATTAAAGGGATAGATGTACAAAAATTCTCCAAACTAGGCTTTTTCTTCATCTTTCTAATACAGTTATTCTGCAATTTTAGATTAAATTCAGGTTAAGAGTATTCATCATTCTGACCAAATATTTGTCACTGGTGAGATAGTAGTTTACTGTGATTTTATTTTATTGTGTAACGTTTTGTTTTCCATACTTTGTTTTTTTCATTTGCTAAGTTTTGTCTCTCTCTCCCCTCTAGCAGCTCTATAAAATGCTTCTCAGTACAATTTTCCACATGGTCAAATCTGTCAGATAAACTTAGCAGTTCCATTTATTCCTGTAGTCATCCTTTCTATAGCTGTCTTTCTTCCCTCTTTATTCTGGTTTGTTCTCTGTTTAAGCCTGCCTCAAAGCTGTCATCTTGGGACATTCTGGGAGTTTGTTTCACTTTTGTTAGTCTTTTTTTCCTGGATCCCGTGCCTTCCTTTGGTTTGTTCCTTCATTTTGGCTTGGGAAGGTTTATTTCTACCCTCACACTTGACTGTTGGGCTGTTGAGAGATTTCTGTATTGGAAATTATTTTCCCTTAAAAGTTTGGAAGTGTTACCTTATTGCCTGGCTTCCAGTGTTGATGTTGAGAACTTTGATCTCCAAACAGCTGCCTTCTGTTCTATTTGGGAGATTTCAGTCCTTTAACCAAGTTTTAAAATTTCAGATGTCTTTTTAAAAAAAATGTTTTATGAACTCTTCTGTGTCTGTATTATAGCATTTTATTTCTTTTTCACAGGTACAGCATCTCCTGTTATCTCTTCAAGGATATTAATTATAGTTTCTTTGGCATGTTCTTCCATGCCTTGCATTGTATCTGCTTCCTCTAACTTTTTCTCTGTTTGTTTTGGTCTCTTTCTTTTTGCTCATAGCTTTCTTCAGATTTGTATGATCCTTAGCAGTTCGTTTATAATCAAGAGAATGTTACAAAGCTGATTGAAAGCTCACTGGGCATGCATGAGCATGCGTGAGTGCCCAGTCACTAAGTCCTGTCTGACTCTTTGCAACCCATAAACTGTATAGTCCCCCAGGCTTCTCTGTCCATGGGATTTTCCAGGCAGGAATACTGGAGTGAGTTGCCATTTGCTCCTGCAGGGATTCTTCCCAATCCAGGGATTGAACCTGTGTCTCTAGGATTCGTAGGTGGATTATTTACTGTTGAGCCACCTGGGAAGCCCCCTCATAGCTTAGTGACTAATGAACTCCCTTGTTTTTTGTCTTTTGTTTGTTTGTTTTCCTCTAGGTGGTGGGTAAGAAGGCTTTCAGTTTCTTCTTTCATTTTTCTGTTCATCTGTATAAAGCAGAATAATGGAGAGAGGAGAGGATTGGCAGAAGTAATGAGTTTTGATGTCAGGGTTCTAATGCTGGATAAGAGAAGAAAGCTACAAATCTCACTGATTTTTAAATTTTCAGTTTATCTCCTTGTTTTCATACCAACATGTCATTTCTCCCTTTTTCTGTGTGTGTCATCCCTGAGACTGGAGCCACACTCTGGTTCAGTTTTGCGCAATACCTCTCATTCCCTTAGGAGTGTGTGTGTGTATGGCGGGGTGGCGTGTGGAGAGGTGGGGAGGGTGAGGCAGTATGGTTCTGTCATCTTGCCTCTCCCAGCACCTCAAATTTCTAAGCCTTTCTGAGGTACTGTGGAGTAAAGAGTTGTTTCTTATTATTTCTTTCTATAGGGATTTATATTAACCTTCTTTCATTATGCCAGGTCATTACTATTCCACCATCAGCTTTCTGTCTTTGTAAGTTGTATTTCAGGTTACAATTATAATTTCAAATAGTTATATTAAAAATGGAATTTATGTTTTCAATTTTTTTTTCCTTCCCCTTTTTGTTCAGTTCAGTCGCTCAGTCGTGTCTGACTCTTTGCGACCCCATGAATCACAGCACGCCAGGCCTCCCTGTCCATCACCAACTCCTGGAGTTCACCCAAACTCATGTCCAGGTCTGTTTTTCAAGAAAAGATCTTAAATTTTAGCCTTATTTTGATTTGTGCCTATTTGTGGGACACTAGTGAAATGACTTAATCTTTTTGAGCTCATACTCATCTGTTATAGGTATTCCTTTTCACAATGTGAAATTACATGAACCTGGCATATTGTAGCCATTTATAGGGATGTTAGTCCCCAACTCTTCTTTCCTATAGAAGACATTGGATACATTTAGTTTCACTGAATTCATGGGTAGGTATAACCTGTATGGTTTTCCCATTGGTATCCAGGTTTCTCAGAATTTTTGGTATTAGTATGAGCCACACTAACTTATTCAAAGAAGTTTATATTTCAGAAGTTTACGGTTAACAGTAACTCATTAATTTTTCACCATCCTCAAATGAATTAAAAATTTCAAATTATAGATAAACTATATAAATAGGATGGAGAAGGCAATGGCAAGCCACTCCAGTACTCTTGCCTAGAAAATCCCATGGATGGAGGAGCCTGGTGGGCTGCAGTCCGTGGGGTCGCTGGGGGTCAGACACGACTGAGCGACTTCACTTTCACTTTTCACTTTCACACATTGGAGAAGGAAATGGCAACCCACTCCAGTGTTCTTGCCTGGAGAATCCCAGGGATGGGGGAGCCTGGTGGGCTTCCGTCTATGGGGTCACACAGAGTCGGACACGACTGAAGTGACTTAGCAGCAGCATATAAATAGGATATTGAAAAAAATAGTACTTGGTTTTAGAGTAAATCCAGATTGCCAGGAGAAATATCAATAATGCAGATAACACCACCCTTATGGCAGAAAGCAAAGAAGAACCAAAGAGCCTCTTGATAAAAGTGAAAGAGGAGAGTTGGCTTAAAACTCAACATTCAGAAACCTAAAATCATGGCATCTGGTCCCATCACTTCATGGCAAATGGATGGGGAAACAATGAGAGACTATTTTTTTGGGCTCCAAAATCACTGCAGATGGTGACTGACGCGTACTCCTTGGAGGAAAAGCTATGACCAACTTAGCATATTAAAAAGCAGAGACATTACTTTGCCAACAAAGGTCTGTCTAGTCAAAGCTATGGTTTTTCCAGTGGTCATGTATGGATGTGAGAGTTGGACTGTGAAGAAAGCTGAGCGCAGAAGAATTGATGCTTTTGAACTGTGGTGTTGGAGAAGACTCTTGAGAGTCCCTTGGACTGCAGGGAGATTCAACCAGTCCATCCTAAAGGATATCAGTCCTGAATATTCACTGGAGACTGATGCTGAAGCTGAAACTCCCAATACTTTGACCCCCTGATGTGAAGAACTGACTTGTTGAAAAAGACCCTGATGCTGGGAATGATTGAAGGCAGGAGGAGAAGGGGACGACAGAGGATGAAATTGTTGGATGGCATCACCGACTCAATGGACATGAGTTTGAGTAAGCTCCGGGAGTTGGTGATGGACAGGGAGGCCTGGCTTGCTGCAGTCCATGGGGTCGCAAAGAGTCAGACAGGACTGAGCAACTGAACTAGCGTAAAAAGAATTCTGATGAAATAATTGTGGCTTATGTAAAATTTTTTTGTGTGTGTAATTAAGGAGAATTAATAATAAAAGTACATTCTTACCAACTAAAGTAATTTTTTATCTCTTTAAACGTTATTATTTCTGAATACATTAAACTTTTTTAAATTGTAGATTGAAACTATTTAACTTTTTATCATGAAAAAATTTAATACTAAGGAAACCAGAGCCTTATGACTTCTGGGTCTATCCATCATCCTGTTTTCAACAGTTACCAACAATTTACAATTCACGTTTTGTTTCGTCTCCTCTACTTATTTTTGTTTTTTGCTCAAGTATTTTAAACCTTATGCTGAATATATGTCGTAGACCCCCAAATAATTAGCATTGAATTTTTTTTTCATTATAGAATAATGCTTATAAAATTTCAATAAGTCAGTATATATACTGGTACTTTAAAGAGGGGCTTCCCAGGTGGCGCTAGTGATAAAGAATCTGCCTGCCAATGCAGAAGTCATAAGAGATGTGGATTGGATCTCTGGGTGAGGAAGATCCCCTGGAGTAGGAAATGGGACGCTCCTCCAGTATTCTTGCCTGGAAAATTCCATAGGCAGAGGAGCCTGGCGGGTTACAGTCCCTGGGACTGCAAAGAGTTGGACACAACTGAGTGACTGAACAGATACTTTAAAGAATGCAATTTTCTTCCAATCCAAAACTATCAGAAACAGTATTTCAGTATCTCCTGAAATAAATAAGCTTATGTATTTTTTAGATTCTTTTTCAAAAATTGTTTTTTAAAATTCTAGTAAAATACATAGAACATGAAATTTACAGTTTTAGTCATTTTTAAAAAATTTGTAATTTTTGGAGGCTATTTACTTTACAATATTGTATTGGTTTTGCCATACATTGACATGAATCCGCCCTGGGTGTACATGTGTTCTGCATCTTGAACCCCCCTCCTACCTCCCTCCCCATCCCATCCCACTGGGTCATCCCAGTGCACCAGCCCTGAGCACCCTGTCTCATGCATCGAACCTGGACTGGCAATCCGTTTCACATATGATAATATACACGTTTCAATGCCATTCTCCCAAATCCTCCCACCCTCGCCCTCTCCCACAGAGTCCAAAAGACTGTTCTGTACATCTGTGTCTCTTTTGCTGTCTCGCATACAGGAGTTTTAGTCATTCTTAAGTGTATAGTTTACTGGCATTAAGTACACTCAGATTGCTATGCAACCACCACCACTGCACAATCCATTTTCAGAACTTTTTTCTTCCCAAACTGAAACTCTGTACCCATTAAAGAATTGCTTCTCTTTTTCTTCCCCACTGATCACCCCAGCCCTAACCCACCACCGTTCTACTTTCTGTCTCTCTGATTTTGATGACTCTTAAGTACCTCGTATGAGTGGAATCAAAATATTTGTCCTTTTGTGACAGACTTACTTCATTTAGCGTAATGTCTTCAGAGTTCATCCACGTTGCAGCATGTGTCAGAATTTCCTTTCTGAAGGCTGAGTAATATTCTATGTATGTACCACATTTGGTTTATGCATTCATTCTTTGATAGATACCTGAGTTCTTCTATTTTTTTTGGCTGTAATGAATAATGCTGCTATGAATAGGGTGTACAGATACCCAATTGAATCTCTGCTTTCAATTCTTTTGGGTGTATACCTCAGAAGTAGAATTGTTGAATCCTATAATAATTTTATTATTATTATTGTTAGATTCATAGTTTACCCATAACTATTTTCTATAGCAGTTGCACCATTTTACATTCCCACCAGCAGTCCCCAGAGGTTAGGTTAGCTTTGTTGTTTTATTGTTGTTATTTTTAAGGTTAACTCTTTAGTATCTGAAAACTAAATAAGTAAGCAAACAAATCCCCATAACAGCTAATTGATGCAGATATTTGCAAAGTCAGTGTGCATTCAACCACATCAGTATGGGGAGGGGGGATGAGGGGTTTGGTGGGAGAAAGAAAAGGCTTTTATTGAGTCCT
The DNA here is from genome assembly GCF_049115385.1 of Moschus berezovskii. Lineage (NCBI taxonomy): Eukaryota > Metazoa > Chordata > Mammalia > Artiodactyla > Moschidae > Moschus > Moschus berezovskii. The sequence continues at coordinate 51,345,510 of NC_142462.1, read as the reverse complement.
TATCAGGTGCCATGGTGTTAGCTTAATATTTTTACATTAAAACTTGGAGATATCTTTTTCAGAATTGCATAGCTTTTTCAGAATTGCATAGCTAATGTGTGAAGAATTTGGATTAACCCTATCTCTGCTAAGATCTGAGCCTACTTTTTTACACAGTGCTTCAGTTGATTTTTTTCCTTTTAGACTGTGATAACAGGAAGAGAGTAAAGATGAACTTTATTTTTACAAATTATTTTCCCCCTAACTTCTTATTATGAAAAAAATTAGAATTCAGAGAAGTTGAAAGAACAACATGATGATCTTGTGTAGATTTTCCTTACTGTGTTCCTTCTATGTTAATATTTTATCATATATTTTCACCAAATCATTTGAAACTGAATTGTAGGCATCATGACACTTCATTCTTAAATATTCCAGCCATCATGTCCACAATTAACTACATAACAATAACAATAGAACACTTAGGAAACTTAATATAGCCAGTCCATATGCAAATTCTTCCAGTTTCCCTCAAACCCCTCATGGTACTGACACATTTTCTGTTGTTTTTTTTAATCTAAAATTATTCTGGTTACTTTTTCAGTATGATAAGTTGACTTTTTGAAAATAGCAGTTTAAGATATTTGTAATCGTGTAGGTTTTTCTATTTTTATGACTTAAACAGTTGCTTTATTGTGGTAGTATTGAATTTGTTCCTTTGTATTTCTTATAAACTGAAAGTGAGGTTTAAAGGCATGATTGATTTCATTAAATTGATTTGGTAAGAATATTTCACAGATGTGCTTCATATTATAGCCCATCAGGAGGCCTGCAATATTCAGATTTTGCTGGAAGTAATCATGTTACATTTGATCATTTGGATGAGATGACAGTGTCACCATTTTAATAGTTTATTTTTCACCTTGTATTTAGTTTATAATCTGTGGTGTGAAACTTTGCGAATGTATACTTTGCCAATTGTCTTTTACCTAATGACTTTAGTATTACTTCGTGATCCCTGCTTGAATTAGCCAGTTCAGTTCAGTCACTCAGTCGTGTCCGACTCTTTGTGACCCCATGAATCGCAGCACGCCAGGCCTCCCTGTCCATCACCAACTCCCGGAGTTTACCCAAACTCATGTCTGTTGAGTCGGTGATGCCATCCAACCATCTCATCCTCTGTCGTCCCCTTCTCCTCCTGCCCTCAATCTTTCCCTGCATCAGGGTCTTTTCAAATGAGTCAGCTCTTCGCATCAGGTGGATAAAATATTGGAGTTTCAGCTTCAACATCAGTCCTTCCAATGAACACCCAGGACTGATCTCCTTTAGGATGGACTGGTTGGATCTCCTTGCAGTCCACGGGACTCTGAAGAGTCTTCTCCAACACCACAGTTCAAAAGCATCAGTTCTTCTGCACTCAGCTTTCGTTATAGTCCAACTTTCACATCCATACATGGCTACTGGAAAAACCACAGCCTTGACTAGACGGACCTTTGTTGACAAAGTAATGTCTCTGCTTTTCAATATGCTGTCTAGGTTGGTCATAAGTTGCCTTCCAAGGAATTTGATGGCTGCAATCACCATCTGCAGTGATTTTGGAGCCCAGAAAAATAAAGTCAGCCACTGTTTCCACTGTTTCCCCATCTATTTGCCACGAAGTGATGGGACTGGATGCCATTTTCTTGGTTTTCTGAATGTTGAGCTTTAAGCCAACTTTTTCACTCTCCTTTTTCACTTTCATCAAGAGGCTTTTTAGTTCCTCTACACTTTCTGCCATAAGGGTGGTGTCACCTGCGTATCTGAGGTTATTGATATTTCTCCCGGCAATTTGATTCCAGCTTGTACTTCCTCCAGCCCAGCGTTCCTCATGATGTACTCTGCATATAAGTTAAATAAGCAGGGTGACAATATACAGCCTTGACGTACTCCTTTTCCTTTTTGGAATCAATCTGTTGTTGCATGTCCAGTTCTAACTGTTCCTTCCTGACCTGCATAGAGGTTTCTCAAGAGGCATCCCCATCTCTTTCAGAATTTTCCAGTTTGTGGTGATCCACACAGTCAAAGGCTTTGGCGTAGTCAATGAAGCAGAAATAGATGTTTTTCTGGAACTCTCTTGCTTTTTCCATGATCCAGAGGATGTTGGCAATTTGATCTCTGGTTCCTCTGCCTTTACTAAAACCAGCTTGAACATCTGGAAGTTCATGGTTCACATATTACTGAAGCCTGACTTTGAGAATTTTGATCATGACTTTACTAGCGTGTGAAATGAGTGCAATTGTATGGTAGTTTGAGCATTCTTTGGCATTGCCTTTCTTTGGGATTGGAATGAAAACTGATCTTTTCCAGTCCGGTGGCCATTGCTGAGTTTTCCAAATTTGCTGGCATATTGAGTGCAGCACTTTGACAGCATCATCTTTCAAGATTTGAAATAGCTCAACTCGAATTCCATCACCTCCACTAGCTTTGTTTGTAGTGATGCTTTCTAAGGCCCACTTAACTTCACATTCCATGAAGTCTGGCTCTAGGTGAGTGATCACACCATCCCGTGAATATCTGGGTCGTGAGATCTTTTTTGTACCGTTCTTCTGTGTATTCTTGTCACCTCTTCTTAATATCTTCTGCTTCTGTTAGGTCCATACTGTTTCTGTCCTTTATTGAGCCCATCTTTGCATGAAAAGTTCCCTTGGTATCTCTAATTTTCTTGAGATCTCTAGTCTTTCCCATTCTATTGTTTTCCTCTGTTTTTTAGCCATTTCATTGGGGGTTACGATGATGCCAAACTATTTCTAAATAAAAAATAAATTAGTTTTGGGGTGGTAAATTCAGAGTAAATTGCTACTCTTGTATTTAGGTTAAAATTTGACTATTTTTATTTACTTTGGGTGCTTTGTGTGCCAAGGTAAATACTGTAAATCCATTGATATGAATAGAATCTTACGGTAAATACCTTCCTTGAATTCTTAATTCATAATAGTTTAAATTTTGGAAAGCTGCATTCAGAATGCTTTTATTTAAAGATTGATTGTTATAGTCTGGTTATTGTAATTGATAATCTATTATAGTATTGGTAAATTAACCAAAAATAAAAAGCCCCTATTGACTTTTTTAAAATTATTTTTTAAATTATGAAAGTTTGATAACACATTTACAGGAAACTTGGAACATATGGAACAAAGTTAAATATAATTCCAATATATATTACAATATTTTTAAGTAGAGAAATTAAGATTTTTAGTCGGAGTTTCTATATCAGACTTTCAAAAGGTAATAGAATGAATAGAAAAGTAGAAGGATATAGCAAACCTGAAAAGCACTAGGAACCAATTCAGCATAATTAAGATTTATATGATTTTCACACAACAGCAGGATACAGATTCTATTCAAGTTCCCATAGACTGTAAACCAGGAGACACTGGAACATATCCAGGGACATAAAACAAGGTGCAGAAATTTCATGGTCTAAATGTATTGAAATCATACAGAGTCTGCTTCTCATATCACTGTGGAATTATGTTAGAAATCAGTATCAAAAGATACTTGAAAATAACCTACATATTTTCAGGTGTGATGTGACATTTACCAAGAGAGATCTTTGACTTAGCTATTGAAAAAAACCTCAGTAAAGTTAAAAGACCAAAAAGCACAAAGGGTGATTATTAGAAAGCATTTGAATGTGATATTAACATCAAAGATGCTTAAAAAACCCCATGTGTTTGGAAATTAAATGTCCACCTTTAAATTATGTCTGTATCTAAGAAGCCATAACAAAGAAAATCAGAAAATATTTGTAACAGGATAAAAATGAAAAGTTTTATCAGAATTTGTTGCATGCAGCTGAAGCTGCTCAATGCAACTAAATAAAATGTGTTAACTTGGTTAAGTTATGAAAACAAAATAATGGACAGTAACTTAAAATGTTGTGAAAAATGAACAAAATGTGGAGTTTAGTCAATAATACTGTATGCATGTTAGTTTCCTATTTTGCAGATGCACATTAGAGTTATCTTGGAATTTTCTGAAAAATAACAAATGCCCAGGTGGTGGTGTTTTTTTCTCCAAAGCGCCAGATGTGATTTCTAATGAACAACCATACTTAAAAGCAATTAGACTATATGATGAGCGTAGTTTGTTTGCCTTTTTCTGTTTCATATTTAGTGCTTCCATTTCATTTAGTTTATGTTTTCCAGTTTCTCTGTCTCTCTTTTTTGTTCCTTCAAGCCTTTATCAAGTATATTAGAAAAGCTCTCTTTTTTTAAACATAATAACTGTAACATTAATCGTGTTAAATATTATATATATTTCAAAATTTTAATCTCTATTTCATTATGTCCTCTTTGGTCTAATATGAATTGAGTATATGCCTATATGAATTCCTGTTTATTAATTTGATTATGTTAGTTCCTTCACAACAGGTATTGTTTTAGCCATTTTATGATCTTTGCCTTGTGTCTGATTAAAGAAAGTAAACAGTACGTTTTCATTAAGAAATTAATTTTATCTGTCCTCTCTGCAGTGTAAATTTCAGTAGCTGCTCTTATCAGCTTTTTTAAAGAACATATATATATATATTTCTTTACATATTATTTAATTCAGAGCCACTTTGTCTGCTTTGACATGTGAAGCAATATTCTGGAAAGCACATGTCCTTGATTTATTTTCTGTCATAATTTGATGATGAACTTTATATCTTAAGGGAATAAATAGCGTTTTTCAGTTTTCTCTTTTGAGGATAATGAAAATATCAGAATTAGTAAATTCTGTCTGCCTTTTTTGAGATGGGCTGCAAGCTGATGCAATGAGTTCAGTTCAGTTCAGTCGCTCAGTCGTGTCTGACTCTTTGCGACCCCATGAATCAGCACGCCAGGCCTCCCTGTCCATCACCAACTCCCAGAGTTCACTCAAACTCATGTCCATCGAGTCGGCGATGCCATCCAGCCATCTCATTCTCTGTCGTCCCCGTCTCCTCCTGCCCCCAATCCCTCCCAGCATCAGAGTCTTTTCCAGTGAGTCAACTCGTTGCATGAGGTGGCCAAAGTATTGGAGTTTCAGCTTTAGCATCAGTCCTTCCAATGAACACCCAGGATTCATCTCCTCTAGAATGGACTGGTTGGATCTCCTTGCAGTCCAAGGGACTCTCAAGAGTACTTAGGTGCAATTTGAGCTAGAACATAAGCTTCTTGAGGACAGAAACAACAGTAATAAGAACAAGAGTTAACATTTATAGAACTATACTTAGCAACTTAGAACTATACTATGCTTTATATAGATTTAATTTTTACATCTTTAGAGTTTAGTTAGATAGTAACCTTTTGAATGGAGAAGGAAATGGCAACCCACTCCAGTGTTCTTGCCTGGAGAATCCCAGGGTCGGGGGAGTCTGGTGGGCTTCCGTCTATGGGGTCACACAGAGTCGGACACGACTGAAGTGACTTAGCAGCAGCAGCAATAGCAACCTTTTGAAAGTGCTTTAGGGAAGCTCAGAATAATTAAGTAACTTGCTGAGGGATATAAAATAAAATAGGTCTTTAGATAGTTTGACTTGAAATCTGTAGCTCTAAACTACTGTGTAAACAGTAGTGTTAATGTTTTCAGTATCTCCTTCATCCAGAATTGTACTTTGCATTGTGAGGTAGTTTGCCAAGTAAATGAACTGGGTTTTGATGAAAAATTGGTTTTTAAGTAGGAGGAGAATATATTCAAATTGGTATTTTAGGGACATTAATTTGGTAGCATTGTATAGGATGGATCAGCTGGGAAAATTAGAGTCAGGAATATTTCAGACAATTGTAGTAGAGAATTGAAGTGATTTTAGTGGTAAAATGATTGGTACTCCTGGACATGAAAAGGGAAAAATAAGTTTAAGAGGGAATGTATGATAGGACATCATGGTTTTCAAATATATGGCAAGAAAGGAGGATTTACATGTTATTTAATGGTTTCAGATGAAGAGAATGAGCGTTTATTGAAAAATGTTGGGTACACCTGTGACAGAACTGGTTCAAAAAGATGGATGTGAGTTTGAGATGCAGGCAAGTACCCTGTTAGAGTTCTGTTATCAGATGCATCTCAAATTAGTAGTGAGTCCGTGAATAAGGTTTAAAAATGTTATGTGGATTGAAGAGTTTGTCCATTTAGCATGTGTGTGCTTTTGTATATGTACGTGGAGGGCTTTTTCTGTGAGGAGCAAATAATTTAAGATCATTAGATGTCAGGTAACCAGCTGTTCAGTTTTGAAAAGGCCTCTGAAGACCCCAAGATTAGACGTGGTCCCTTCATCTTTACTCTGTTCCTCAGTTTAACCATTTACATTCCTTCCCTTTTTAGCTCCCCTGCCATTTTCCTTTATCTCTGCTGTAGCTGGTTTAACATTTGCTTTAGTTTTTACAGTTATCTTTTTTACTTAATGTAAAACCGTTTTACAGTAATCTATGGCTTTGTTAATGACCCTGTTAGTTTTCTAGTGTCTCTTGTCAGCACTTCTCAAATTTTAGCTTAGTCCAGAGTTTTAGATCTGTGTATTCAGTTGTCTCCTTGCCATAACCACTATTAGATGTTCCATGGAACTGCAAGAGTAATATGTTCACACCTCAGTTTTTTTCCCTACCCACATTTGTCTTTCTGTGTATGCACGTTATCTTAGTGTTCAAGTTTGAAAACGTGATTCTATACTTCTCCTTTATCAGACTTGAAGATGTCTTTTCGCTTCTAGCCACTCTTTCACATCTATCTACTTTTACTCCTTCCTTTCTATTAGTATTAGTTGAAGGCTAATTAATCTCAAGCCTAATTAGCTGTAACCTAAATTATTATATAACTCCTTCCTCATTGGGTTCTTTACATCACATTTGTGATCTTTGAATTCATTCTTCATTCTACAGCCTAAGTGATAACTAGGGATCTAAATGCATGTTTGATCATGTCACTTTCTTATTTATAAGATAATGTTGAAGTTCTTTAAAATGTCTTCTAAGGTTCTGAATAATTTATATTCTTGTTTAACTCTTTAGCTTCTGCTCTGTGCTCCTTGCTGCCTAGAACTCTCTCCTTCCATTATCCTTCCATCCCTAGTTCCACACTTCTACTCCACTAAACTTACTCATCTTTTCAGACTCAACTTGAAAGAGATGCCTTTGCTACGCTAAACTATATTAGGTTTCCTTGCTGTCTCTTCTCATATCTCTTTGCATCCTGTCCTGAGTTTCTTCACATCATTTTTTAAAAATTTATTGGAGTATAGTTGGCTTATAGTTTGGTGTTAATTTCAGGTGTATGTGAATCTGTTTTACGTATATCCACTTTTTTACATTTTTTTCCCATATAGACCATTAAGAGAAGTATTGAACAGAGTTCCCTGTGCTATACAGTAGGTCCTCATTCGTTATCTATTTTACATATAGTAGTCTGTGTGTGTCAGTCCGTTTTCCAATGTATCCCTCCCCTACCCAACTTACCTCCTGATAACCATAAGTTTATTTTCTGTAATTGTATCTCTGTTTCTGTTTTGTAGGTAGCCTTTAGATTCTACATTAAGCAAGATCATATGATATTTGTTTTTCTCTGTCTGACTTCACTTACTATGATAATGTCTAGATCTATCCATGATGTTGCAAATGGCATTCTTTCACTCTTTTTTAATGGATGAATAATATTCTATTGTATATATGTACCATGTCTTCTTTATCCATTCCTCTTTTGATGCACATTTAAATGTTGCTTCCATGTCCTGGCTGCTGTGAACACTGGGGTGCTTGTATCTTTTCAGATTTGCAAATTATGGTTTTCTACCAATATATGCCCAGGAGTGGGATTGCTGGATCCTGTGGTAGCCCTGTTTTTAGCTTTTTGAGGAACCTCCATACTGTTCTCCGTACTGCTTGTATCACTGTACATTCCCACCAGCAGTGTAGGACGGTTCCCTTTTCTCCAGACCCTCTCCAGTGTTTATTGTTTTTAGATTTTTTGGTGATGGACATTCTGACCAATGTGAGGTAATACTAATACTTCATTGTAGTTTTGATTTGCATTTCTGTAATAGTGACGTTGAGCATCTTTCATATGCTTTTTAATCATCTGTATGTCTTTTCTGGAGAAATGTCTGTTTGGATCTTTCATCCATTTTTTTGATTGGATTGTTTCTTTTTGTGATACTAAGCTGCCTGGGATGTTTGTATGTTTTGGAGATTAATCCCTTATCAGTTACTTCATTTGCAAATATATTTTTTTTCCTATTCTGAGGGTTGTGTTTTCAGTTTCTTCACTTGTTTAATTGTCTTCATCACTGGACTGTAAGCTCTCTGGAATCGGGCTGGGATTATCTTGTTTCAGGTCAGGCCTTCAACCTCTGGGTCCTCTGTAATTTGGGAAATGAGTGAGTTGCACTTCATTTCAGGGGTTTTTGCCAGCTCAGAAGAGATGTCTGATTGTAGTTTAGGAAAGTTTTGGCAGGTTATTTCAAATGTGAAAACAGCAGAAAAGTGATAATGAGATGAGAAGTTGACGAGCAGCTCACCAACGACGGGCAGATTGTCAGATGAGCTCAAGAGAGAGGTATTAGTGGCGTGAGAAACAGAGAGAAAATTAACTGTGTAGGTAATACTGATTTAATGTTTGACTAGCCTTGAATTATCACAATTACTGTATTATAACACAAAATTGTAATTAGAAAATATATATGCACCCTTATGTTCATAGAAGCACTGTTTACAATAGCTAAGGATTGGAAACAACCTAAATGTCCATCAGCAGATGATTAGATAAAGAAGATATGGTATGTAACTACAATGGAATATTACTCAGCCATTAAAAAGAATGAAACAATGCTATTTGCAGCAACATGGGTGGACCTAAAGATTATACTAAGCGAAGTTAATCCGAAAGAAAAATAGCATATGATATCACTTATATGTGGAATCTAACATATGACACCACCCTTATGGCAGAAAGTGAAGAGGAACTAAGAAGCCTCTTGATGAAAGTGAAAGAGGAGAGTGAAAAGGTTGGCTTGAAGCTCAGCATTCAGAAAACAAAGATCATGGCCTCTGGTCCCATCACTTCATGGGAAATAGATGGGGAAACAGTGGAAACAGTGTCAGACTTTATTTTTTTGGGCTCCAAAATCACGGCAGATGCTGATTGCAGCCATGAAATTAAAAGACGCTTGCTCCTTGGAAGGAAAATTATGACCAACCTAAATAGCATATTGAAAAACAGAGACACTACTTTGCCGACAAAAGTCCATCTAGTCAAGGCTATGGTTTTTCCCATGGTCATGTATGGATGTGAGAGTTGGACTGTGAAGAAAGCTGATCACCGAAGAATTGACGCTTTTGAACTGTGGTGCTGGAGAAGACTCTTGAGAGTCCCTTGGACTGCAAGGAAATCCAACCAGTCCATTCTAAAGGAGATCAGTCCTGGGTGTTCATTGGAAGGACTGATGCTAAAGCTGAAACTCCAGTACTTCGGCCACCTCATGTGATGAGTTGACTCACTGGAAAAGACTCTGATGCTGGGAGGGATTGGGGGCAGGAGGAAACGGGGACGACAGAGAATGAGATGGCTGGATGGCATCACCGACTCGATGGACATGAGTTTGAGTGAACTCCGGGAGTTGGTGATGGACAGGGAGGCCTGGCGTGCTGTGATTCATGGGGTCTCAAAGAGTCGGACACGACTGAGCGACTGAACTGAACTGAACATATGACACAAATGAATATCTAGCAAAGAGAAACAGACTTATAGACATAGAGAACAGACTTGTGGTTGCCAAGGGGAAGGGATGAGTTTGGGATTAGCAGAAACAAACTGTTCTATATAGGATGGATAAGCAAGGTCCTACTGTATAGCACAGGGAACTATATTCAGTATTCTGTGATTAAACCATAATGGGAAAGAATATGAAAATATATGTACATATACATAAAATTGAGTCTCTTTGCTGGACACAAAGTACAGCAACAGCAGTTGTGAAATTAACATAACATTGTAGAGCAACTCCACTTCAGTTAAGAAAAAAGCTGCCTGTTGCCACTCAGTACTCTCCCGCTTCTTGCAGCCTGGGACTGATCTGTTTTATGTTCCAGTGGTTTTGCCTTTTCCAGAATGTTATTTAAATTGAACTATCTAATTTTTTCATATTTGGCTTTTTCCACTTAGTATATTGCTTTTCAGGTGTTTCATTAATCAGTTCAATCTTTTCTGTTTCTAGTAGTCCGTTGAATGGATAACACTGCACTTTGTTTTTCCATTTGCCAGTTGATGGACATTTGGATTGTTCCTAGTTTTTGATAATTGTGAATAAGCCTGCTGTAAACATTTACATACAAATCTTGGAATGGATATATGTTTTCATTTCTGTTCAGTAAATACCTAAAAGTAGAATTTCTGGTTTGTATGGCTAAGTGCAGGCTTCCCAGGTGGTGCAGTGGTGAAGAATCCACCTGTCAGTGCATGAAACACAAGAGACACAAGTTGGATCCCCAGGTCAAGACAATCCCCTGGAAAAGGAAATGTCAACCCACTCCAGTATTCTTGCCTGGGAAATCCCATGGACAGAAGATCCTGGTGGGCTCCAGTCCGTGGGATCTCAGAGTCAGACATGACTGAGCATGCACACACATGGCTCGGTGTATGTTTAACTTCATAAGGAACTGTCAGACTTTTGTAAAGTGGTTGTACCATTTTTCATTCCCACAGCCCTTTGATACTGTCAAGTTTACTAAATTTTAGTCATCCTAGTGGACATGTGGTAGTATTTTGTTGTGGTTTTAATTTGCAGTTCCTGATGACTAGTGACGTTGAACGTCTTCATGTGCTTATTTTCCATCCCTATCTCTTTCTTGGTGCACTGTCTGTTCAATTTGCCTGTTATTGGATGTTCTCTTCTTATTGAATTATGGAAGTTCTGTACATATTCTGTAAACAAGTTCCTTATGAGAGGTGTATTTTTGCAAATGTATTCTCCAGTCCTGTGGCTTTTCATTCTCTCAATATTGTCCTTTACACTTTTTCACAGCAAAACATGATAATTTTGATGAGGTTCACTTTATAATTTATTTCTTTTATATTTTGTGCTTTTTGTGTCTTAACTAAGGGAGCTTTGCCTAGCCTAAGGTCATCCAGGTTTTCTCCTGTGTTTTCTTTTAGATACTTTATAATTTTAGGTTTTACATTTGGGTCTGTGATGCAATTGAAAAATTTTTGTATGTGAGGTTTGGATCAAGGTCCTTTACTCTTATTTTTCCTTTAAGATTAACTAGAGAATTATTTTGTTAAGAACCCTTCTCCCTCCCACCCTAATCTCATAGAGATTTTAATCAAATATATTCATCAAATAAGGGCAAATTGTAATTATTACAGAACTACCTTTATACTTAAAAGCTACATGTGGGAACTTCCCTGGTGGTCCAGTGGCTGAGAGTCTGTGCTAACAATGCAGGGGTCTCGGGTTCAATCCCTGCTCAGGGAACTAGATAGATCCCACATGCTGTTGCAACTAAGACCCAGAACAGCCTTTTATTTTTTAAGCTGTATGTGTATTTTTACCTATTATATTCTTTTCTGTCTCTGTAAAATTTATTGATAGTTAATACAGTCTGTGAATTTTCTTGTCTTTTGCTTTATTGCGGGGAGTTTTTCCCAGATTATTACTGGTATATGTAGAAAACTTGATTTTTCTACACGTACTTGATAACTGGGTATATAATTTTGTAGCAGTGAAAGGTTAACTATTTATAATTAGGAACAGATTGAATTACAGTAGGATTACTTTGTAATGTTCAGAATGATTTCTTTGTGGTACATCAAGCATTGTGTTTCTCTTTAAAATCTGAGATCTCTGGTAGCATATTATAGCTCTTCAGCTTAAACATTTTTAGTATTTATATGCTATGGAAGGTGTTAAGAAAAATGACTAAATCAGTAAGACGTACTCTCTGCCTTCAAGGAGCTTAAACTATCAAGGTGCTAGAAAAAGTAATTATAGTATTTAGTACAATAAGTTAAATACCACAAGACATATGAAAAGTAATGATAGTACCTAATGGGAGTGGGGGCAGGTAGATATTAAGAAAGGGAGAGAAGATGCAGGAGGGAGGGATGTTTGAGAGAAACTTGGAAAGATAAAGTGGTAGGATTTCAATAAAGAGAGAAAGAAGCTCTAGGTAGAGCATTGCATGAAGTATAACGTTAATGGAGCTCTGTAGGAAAAATGAACCATGCAGTATCACAGATACTGAAGCAGGAGATACTTTCTAGATGTTTGATTCTCTTTATAGCCTTGACATTGTATACTGCTAAGTACCTTTATATTCTAGCCTTTCATCTTAGATTTTAAAATATCAGTGTGTTTTTATGATGTTCTACTTTAGCATTTCTGTGAAGTCAGTGCATGTCTTGTATATACATAACTTACCCCAACTTTTTTGACCATAAGATTTTGTGAAGGCTACAGTAGCTATTGCTGTGTAACAAACCTGACTTGAAGACTTAAAAGAACAATTGTTTTAGTGTGTCTAATGATGTTGTGGGTCAGGAATTCAGCAGGATTGGCTAATTTTGTTACCTTCAGGGTGACTGGGGTTGTTTCAGTTCAGTTCAGTTCAGTCGCTCAGTCGTGTCCGACTCTCCGCGACCCCATGAATCACAGCACGCCAGGCCTCCCTGTCCATCACCAACTCCCGGAGTACACTCAAACTCATGTCCACAGAGTCGGTGATGCCATCCAGCCATCTCATTCTCCGTCGTCCCCTTCTCCTCCTGCCCCCAACCTTTCCCAGCATCAGAGTCTTTTCCAGTGAGTCAACTCGTCGCATGAGGTGGCCAAAGTATTGCAGTTTCAGCTTTAGCATCAGTCCCTCCAATGAACATCTAGGATTGATCTCCTTTAGAATGGACTGGTTGGATCTCCTTGCAGTATAAGGGACTCTCAAGAGTCTTCTCCAACACCACAGTTCAAAAGCATCGATTCTTCGGCGATCAGCCTTCTTCACAGTCCAACTCTCACATCCATATGTTTAGTGGTGTTTATTTGGTAGTTAGTCATCTGGTGAGTCCAAAATGATTTACTAATGTACCTGTTGCGTTGTGAGGGATAATGAGATGCTGAGCTGGGTCCCTTCTATCTTGTCCTCTCAGAGCCATTTTACATGATGTTCTCTGCATCAGGATATGTAGGATTTTTCCATGGCAGAAAGAGACCAAGACACGTGGGTAGAAACAGCAAGCTTTTCTAGCATAGCTTTGGAAGTCTGAAACAGTTCCTCCCTGTGTATTTATTAGGACCTTAATAGATAAATTTGTTTTGTAAAATTTTATTTAGAGGATGTCCTACGTTGAACAGAAATACATAAAGTACCTATAGGAGAGTATATAGTGGTATTAGCTAAATGTATAACTTAAAATATTTAGAACCTTAATTGGTTGGTTGTATGAAAAAATATAATATATAATAAGAGCAGTTATTTCCACGTTATTACATTAACCAGAGAGAACTATATGATTTACTATTTGCATTAGAGAGTATAATTTTTATTAAATGATTGTATAATGTTGACTTGCGGTCTAGAATGTCCCAGGTTCTGTGTGTCACATTTTATATGACAGCTATAGTATAAGATTCAGTGACTAGAGTGATTTAGTTCTGTCACCTAGGTACCAATAATAATGTCTCACTACTTCATATCTTTGTTTTACAACATATTGGAAAAAAGAAGAAGTGACTATACTTCTGCTTTAGAAGCAAATTTTTCCTGCTAGATCATTGAAGAAACCTTGACCTGAAATTTTTTCTTTTTTTTTTTTTTTGAAGAAAAGGGAGCCCAGATTTCTTTTCAAAGGTATGCCTGGCTTGGCTTTCATTTTTCTTTCCTGTTGCTTTTCTTTTGGTCTTCTTGGGACTACCATTGCTATGCTGATTTGTCATTCTGTGTGTGCTGCTGGCTTCCCAGGTGGCACTAGCGGTAAAGGATCCGCCTGCCAATGCAGGAGACAGAAGAGAGATGGGGTTGATCCCTGGGTTGGGAAGATCCCCTAGAGGTAGGCATGGAAACCATTCTGGTATTCTGGTATTCTCCGGTGCCTGGAGAATCCCATGGACAGAGGAGCCTGGCAGGCTATAATCCTAGGTTCGCAAAAAGTCGGACACAACTGAAGTGACTTAACACACACACACACACATGCATGTTACTAGATGCTTCCCTAATAAAATTCCACTATTTGCCTTTAATAATAATAGCTAAATTTATCAAGTGCCTTTAATATACTGGGCATAGTGTTGGAAATAAGCACATGTTGCCTTTAATTCTTCTAAAAGCAATCTAAAAGATAAGTGCTGTTACCTTTGAGAGATGAGAATGCTGTAACACAACACAATTCAGTAGTCTCTTTTATATACATTGATCTGTTGGTGTTAAAGCTGGAATTTGAACTTAATATGTCTAATAGCAAAGCCTGAGCTATTTTGACTGTACAGTAGACCACTCTATTTGAGGTTTCATTTTCTGCAGTTTCAGCTACTTGTGGTCAGCCATCGTCTGAAAATATTAAATGGAAAATTCCAAAAATAAACAACTGATAAGTTTTAAATTGTGTGCTGTTGTGAGTAGTGTGATGAAATCTTGCAATATCCTGCTCCATCCCTCCCAGGGGGTAAATCATGCTTTTGTCCAGCATATCCACACACCACACGCACTACCCACCTGTTAGTCACTTAGTAGCCATCTCCTTGGAAGGAAAGTTATGACCAACCTAGAGTATAGTAAAAAGCAGAGACATTACTTTGCCACCAGAGGTCCATCTAGTCAAGGCTATGGTTTTTCCCGTGGTCATGTATGGATGTGAGAGTTGGACTGTGAAGAAAGCTGATCACCGAAGAATTGATGCTTTTGAACTGTGGTGCTGGAGAAGACTCTTGAGAGTCCCTTGGACTGCAGGGAGATCCAACCAGTCCATTCTAAAGGAGATCAGTCCTGGGAGTTCATTGGAAGGACTGATGCTAAAGCTGAAACTCCAATCCTTTGGCCACCTCATGTGAAGAGTTGACTCACTGGAAAAGACTCTGATGCTGGGAAGGATTGGGGGCGGGAGGAGAAGGGAATGACAGAGAATGAGATGGCTGGATCGCATCACCGACTCAATGGAGATGAATTTGAGTGAACTCCGGGAGTTGGTGATGGACAGGAAGGCCTGGCGTGCTGTGATTCATGGGGTCGCAAAGAGTCGGACACGACTGAGCGACTGTACTGAACTGAGCCATCTCATTTATCATATCTGCTGTCGTGGTATCACAGTATTTGTATTCAGGTAGCCCTTATTTTACTTAACAATGGCCCCAAAGTACAAGAGTAGTATGCTGGCAATTCATATGCTCTCTTGCTGTGCTTAATTTATAAATTAAACTTTATTGTAGATATGTATGTACATTTAGGAAAAACATCATATACATAGAGTTCAGTACGATTTGTGATTTCAGGTATCCAACTGGTTTTGTACCATAGCCCCCAGGATATGGGGAGACTACTGTATGACAATCTATTTTAAGTTTCTTAATCCCTTCCTGAAGGAGACGGAAGAATTGTAGCTTGAACTTCCTCTTAATATCTTCATGTAGAAACATTTTTTGCATTATTGTACAAAACATAGAATGTTGTTACTGTATAAGTCATTGTACTAAATATTTCCCCTTTATGGAAAAAAAAGAAGCATAGAATTAAGGAATACTAGAAAAGGAGGAGTCTTCAGAGATCAGTTTTTATTGACCCTGATTATGTATGAAGCAGCAGAAGCTCCACAACTCTCCCTCAGTTCAGCAGTTCTCAAGTCCTTATGTTCTTAGTTGACTGGATCTGCGTGTTTTTTTCAAATCTCAGGATTTTTAATATAGCAGTTTTTACAGTTACACCCATAAGGGCAGTTCACCCTGATTTCAGGAATTTCCCTCAGTGTGGATGCATAAACAACTCTGGAGGAGTCAGGTGTTTAAATACCATCTGCCTCATGTCTGTCAGATCTCAGTCATCCCTTAATCAGGAAGGAAAAGTTTTCTTCTTTTCCTTCTAAGTTTCTGAAGCCTATTTATACATGTCTTCCCTTGTCATACAACTCTTATCTACTGGGAAAGACTTGATGCAGAAGAGCTCGAATAGCGTTTTTATATGTGCAGGCTATAAGTTGGAAACTATCTCTTATTTTAAGTACCAAAAAATTTTTGTGGTAAATAATCCTGTTTATAGTTATTGCTTTTTATAAAATAATGTATGTATGTTCTTATATTACATCATTATCTCTCTAATTTGTCCTCTACCTCTTTCTTATGTGGATTCAACAAGCATTTACTGCCTTCTGTACCCTTGGCCCAGTGAGGGGGAATGCAAAGAGGAAAACTGCTTATAATTTTTGTTTTTATTAGAGTATTTATAATTTAATTGGAGAGATAATGTAAATGACACTCTGCATTTGATATTCATCTTGTTTATTTCTTTTTCTGCATATTGACCTTTTTTTTGGTCTTCTGTGACTGCTGATCCTTTAGATGCTTATCACTAGTAATTTGTTTCTGTTTACTTGAACCGTTTTCTTCTTTTGCCCACTGGAAACTTTGTTCATATTGAACATTGTTTGTATGCAAAACATTTCTAGGTTCTGTTCAGTTCAGTTCAGTGGCTCAGTCGTGTCCGACTGTTTGCGACCCCATGAATCACAGCATGCCAGGCCTCCCTGTCCATCACCAACTCCGAGTTCACTCAAATTCATGCCCATCAAGTCGGTGATGCCATCCAGCCATCTCATTCTCGGTCGTCCCCGTCTCTTCCCACCCCCAGTCCCTCCTAGCATCAGACTCTTTTCCAGTGAGTCAACTTGTCGCATGAGGTAGCCAAAGGATTGGAGTTTCAGCTTTAGCATCAGTCCTTCCAATGAACACCCAGGATTGATCTCCTCTAGAATGGACTGGTTGGATCTCCTTGCAGTCCAGGGGACTCTCAAGAGTCTTCTCCAGCACCATAGTTCAAAAGCATCAATTCTTTGGTGATCAGCTTTCTTCACAGTCCAACTCTCACATCCATACATGACAGATAACAAAGATGAGTAACATATGATAGCTACAAAAAAGTTTATAATCCAGTAGGGTAGATGGAGTAGCTACATAATCAGAATTCAAATCATAAGACAGATATTAAGCCCTCCTAGATCCCTGCAACTATTAGTAAAAAGTTTGTATGCAAAACATTTCTAGGTTCTGTAGAACATAACAAAGATGAGTAACATATGATAGCTACAAAAAAGTTTATAACCCAGTAGGGTAGATGGAGTAGCTACATAATCAGAATTCAAATCATAAGACAGAGAAGCAGTGATAATTTTTATTAATAGTTGTAGGGATCTAGGAGGGCTTAATGAAAGAAGCTGAATTTCACCTAGATCTAACAGGACAAATAGGATTTTTAGGCAGAGATGGAATGGGCGTAGACATTCCAGCTAAATGGTATTAGCAAAAATATTGGAGTAAGATATTTGAATAATAATGAATCAGACATTCTGGAATCCTGTATACATATGCATGTGGTTGAGTAGAAGAATAAGTTATTAAAAGATAAAATGAGCTTTGACTAAGGTTTTGGAATGTCACAGATTGGAAATCTTTTTTTGGTAGGATTTGTTTGTTTAAAGCAGAAGAGAGTGACATGAAAAACTGTAGTTTCAAAAAATATTTGGTCACTCTGTGCTTAGTGGATTGGTGGAGTGGAGAGAAACTCTAGGTAGGAAGATCACTTTTTTCAGAAGGTAATGAGTCAGTGTTTGTGGTAGCTATGGAAAGGGAAGAAATATAGACATATTTTAATAGAAAAATAGACTGAACTAAGCAGGTGACTTAATGTTAAGGGGAAATGGAAGAAGGATACATTATAAAGGTTTCTGAGAATTTTTTGAATTTGAGTGTTGGAGGATGTTGTGTCATTAGTATAAAGAGAGAATTAAAAGGAGAGGTTAAGCTTTACTTATATGAGAAAGATAATTTTGTTGTATTTTTTATAGAAATGAAGGTGCCGAGGGGCTTGGTAGAAGAGTTGGATTGAGAGAATAATTTGGGGTTTCATTTACCTAAAGTTATAGTTTAAATTATAGGATTGCATTTTAGAGGAAACACAGAGAACCAAGAGAGGAAGCATGCCTAGGATAGACCCTAGGGGAATGTGCAGATTTGGGATGATGACTTGTGAATTAGTGAGTTGTCAGATAGGGTAGTTTAAATTTCACTGAAACTTCAGTAGAATTTTTGAGGAGGAGGTTAATAATGTCCATTGCAGTGAGGACTAATGAAAAAGGGCTGAGAAGACATTGGATTCTGTGGTCTTGATTGACTTTGTTGGGGAGGGGTTGTGATAAATGTCTTCTTTCCCCATCCCACTGTATGTACAGTATTTTCTCTTTATTGTATCCTTTTTCTTTCCATTTATGTTCTTATAATTTTTGTAATTTACTTTCCCTTCTGCTTCCCCAGTTCAATTCTGTATCATTTTTCTTCTGCTTCCTGCTTCTCAGATCTTATTTCAGCTATACTTATTCCTGGGTGGAGAATGGTCATAGGGGAGGAGATAACAGTTATTGCTCAGACCAATCAATCTCATGGACTGCATTATTGCACTGTGAATTATGGCACGTATAAAAGACAAGTAAAACATTACACGAAGCTTGTTTGAGGTTTGTGCTACAAGAATGTATTGTGGCTGATAGCTTTAGAATGAATTTCTCCCGACATTTGTTAAGAACTGCTCTCGTGGATTTTTATGACTTTTCTATTAAAAAACAAACAAAAAAAAACTAATGAGTCTGTATGAAGATCCTTCTTTATACCAAAAACTGTGTCTTAATGAGTCATAATGAATGGCATTTCTTTTTGTTAAAACCTTAAATTTAACAAATTATATATATATGTTTACATATTAAATATAATTGTATTGTGTTTTCACCTTTCTTTTGTTCTCTTTTTGAAGTATAACGTAATCTTGAAGTAATGTGTGTAAAGTAAGACAGAAATGCATTTGAATAGTTACAATGAAGGGAGGACTTTGAAAAAAGTAAGATTATTTTCATGTATGTTTATTACTTCAGTTCAGTTCAGTCGCTCAGTCGTGACCGACTCTTCACATATTAATTCATTGTTTTATTTTGAAGTGTCCTTTTCTCATTTCTCTTTCCTTCTAATATGCCAGAATGATACTAAATTTTTCTTAAGAAATAATTTGTTTGAAAGTAATTATCAGTTCTTCTTTCAGGGAGACATGTTTTAGGCTTAACGACTTACACGTGTAATGCATGCATAAGAGTCTGTTTCTGTTGCAGGATGTTAAATACTTCAGAAATGCATGAGATGAAAACCCAGAGCTCCTTTGTTCCTTCCGTGTTTGTGCCTGTCCTTCCAGGCCTTTTCTGTGCTTTTATGTATATACATTTTTACATACATGCACAACTCACAGAAAAGAATATGTAGTTTATTGTTAATAGCCTCAACATCTACATTTTTCTGTAACTTGCACTTTTTAACTTAACAGTGTGTCTTGGAGCTCTGTCCATTACATAAAGTTTATGTACACATGTACACAACTTGTGTGTGACTGTGTTTTTCTTTTAATTAACTAGGTTTTGTTGTTCTATACTTATATGAAGTCTAAATTTCAATAAGCTTTTAATTTTAGAGCAGTTTTAGATGTATAGGCGTGTTGGGGACTTCATGTAGAGTTCTCATATATGCTATATCACTTTCTTATATTATTAAAATCTTAAACTTGTATATTTGTCATAATTAATGAATCATTATTGATACATTAACTAAAGTCCATATTTTATTCAGATTCCCTTAGGTTTTTTTTTTTTTTTTTTGATATTCGGCTGCATCTGGTGTTAGCTGTGGCACACAGAATCTTCGCTACAATGTGTGGAATATAGTTCCTTGACCAGGAATCAAACCTGGGCCCCCTGCATTCGAAGTGCAGAATCTTAAACCAGGGAGGTCCCAGATCCTTATTTTTTACCTGATTTCCTTTTTCTGTTCGAGGATCCTATTTAGGATACTACATTTAAAAAATTAATATTTGCTATCTAGAGATCTTTATTTTTAAAATTTTACTTTTTTTTTTTTTTTTAGTTATACATATATCTTTTTGTCCCCGCAAATTCTTTTCCCATGTAATTTATTGAGCAGGGTTCTCTGTGCTATACAGCAGGTTCTTTTGGATTATTTATTTTAAATATAGCAGTGTGTTCATGTCAATCCTAAACTCCCAATCTAATCTTCCCTCCCACTCTCCCCCCCACCATAACCATAAATTCCTTCTCTGAGTCTGTGTCTGTTTTGGTTTGTAAATAAATTTTTTCCATATCATTTTGGTTTTTTTCAGATTCCTCATATAAGCAGTAGCATGCTGTTTGTCTTTGTCTGACTGACTTCATTTAATAATGTCCAGATTTATCCATGTTGCTGCAGAGGGCATCACTTCATTCTTTTTTTGTCAGTATTCTCTCTCTTTTTACATATATCTCCTCTCTTTTAGATTTCCTTCCCATTTCAGTCATCACAGAGCACTGAGTAGAGTTCCTGTGCTGTACAGTAGGTTCTCATTATTATCGATTTCATACATAATATCAATAGTGTATTTATGTGAACCCCACTCCTAATTGATCCAACCCCCCTCTTCCGCTTTGGTATTCATACATCTCTGTCTATTTCTGGTTTTCTCTAGATTCCACATATATAAGTTAATATATGATATGTGTTTTTCTGATTTCACTCTGTGCAGTTCTCTAGGTCCATCCAAGTCTCTGCACATGGCACAGTTTCATCCCTTTTTTTGGCTAGTATTCCATTGCATATCTGTTCCACATCTGCTTTATCCATTCTTCTGTTGATGGATATTTAGGTTGTTTCCTTGTCTTGGCTATGGTAAACAGCAGTGCAGTGAACATTGGAGTGCTTGAAGATACCACGTTATATGGTATCTTGGTTGCTCTTGGCTATGATAATTTCTTAACACTTTTATTGCTTTTGATGATCTTGACATTTTGAGAAATATTGGTTAGGTATTTTGTAAAATGTCCCTCAGTTGGGATTTGTTTGATATCTTCCTCATAGTTCGACTAAGGTAATTACCTGACTCATTGGAAAAGACCCTGATGCTGGAAAGATTGAGGGCAGGAGGAGAAGGGGACAACAGAGGATGAGATTGAATAGCATCACTGACTCAATGGACATGAGTATGCGCAAACTCTTGGAGATAGTGGAGGACAGGGAAGTGTGGTGCTCTGCAGTCCGTGGGGTCACAAAGAGTTGGACACAGCTTAGCGAATGAACAACAACAACAGTGGGTATTTTGGAGAAAGATCATGACTTTGTAAGTTTTAAAAATAAAGTTTAATTTAAAAAATCAAATAATGTTGATATATGGAAGAAACCAGCACAGTATTTTGTAAAAGAATTATCCTCCAGTTAAAACAGTACTGAAAAGTTTATAATAAAAAATGGCCAGGACTCTCTCTATTGTCCCTGTCTAGCTGTAACTCTTCTAAAAATTCCATTTTATTGCCGTATAGCTTATTTATAATGTTGTGTTAATTTCTGCTGTACAGATGTGTGATTCAGATATAGATACATTTTCTTTTTCATATTCTTTCCATTACTGCTTATTAACAGATGTTGAATACAGTTCCCTGGTTATATGGTGGGACCTTGTTATTTATCCATTCTATCCATAATAATTTTCATCTACTAGTCCTAACTCCCAATTCATCTCTCCCACAGGTGTAATTCTTAATTCTCATCTCCTTTTAATTTCAAACTTCTGAATAAAATTCTCATTACCTTTTATTTTTTAATTGATCAGTTTTAGACATATATTGCATTCAGTTCAGTTCAGTCACTCAGTCGTGTCCAACTCTTTGCGACCCCATGAACCGCAGCACGCCAGGCCTGTCCATCACCAACTCCCGGAGTCCACCCAAACCCAGGTCCATTGAGTCAGTGATGCCATCCAATCATCTCATCCTCTGTTGTCCCCTTCTCCTCCTGCCCTCAATCTTTCCCAGCATCAGGGTCTTTTCAAATGAGTCAGCTCTTCGCATCAGGTGGCCAAAGTATTGGAGTTGCAGCTTCAACATCATTCCCTCCAGTGAATACCCAGGACTGATCTCCTTTAGGATGGACTTGTTGGATCTCCTTGCAGTCGAAGGGACTCTCAAGAGTCTTCTCCAGCACCACAGTTCAAAAGCATCAATTCTTTGGCGATCAGCTTTCTTCACAGTCCAACTCTCACATCCATACATGACCACTGGAAAAACCATAGCCTTGACTAGATGGACCTTGGTTGGCAAAGTAATGTCTCTGCTTTTTAATATGCTGTCTAGGTTGGTCATAACTTTCCTTCCAAGGAGCAAGCGTCTTTTAATTTCATGGCTGCAATCACCATCCACAGTGATTTTGGAGACCCCAAAAATAAAGTCTGACACTGTTTCCACTATTTTCCCATCTATTTGCCATGAAGTGATGGGACTGGATGCCATGATCTTCATTTTCTGAATGTTGAGCTTTAAGCCAACTTTTTCACTCTCCTCTTTCACTTTCATCAAGAGGCTCTTTAGTTCTTCTTTCTGCCATAAGGGTGGTGTCATCTGCATATCTAAGGTTATTCTCGTTAGGATAAATAAGAATTGATCACTTCTATAATTTAGCTTCCTTCTTATCCCTAATAATTTCATAAACCTAACTAGGGTTATTAAGATTATTAAGCAATAATCAGGCCTTATTGACTTTGCAAATACTGTTCAGTACAGATCAGAAGTCCTTTCTTGGTTTTCAGAAAGCTAAAAATTGCCCCTTTTTTTATTTACATGTATACTTATTACATCATTTTCTGTCTTCTCTGTTCTGTGATGAGGTAATCTGGTGATTCTCCTTTATTCCTGGGAATATTTTTCCTACAGTTCTCCATTTTTATTTCTGACCTATCCTGTTACCCTTTGAGCCAGCTGCACAGCTTTCACACTGATATTTTCTCATGTTGCTCCTCTGCGCTCTGGGTCCTGATTCCTATGTCTCAGGTCGTCTTCCTTTGTGTACTCCTTTACTTCAGCATACCCTCGAGTAACTTCCTAAGAAAGGATGCATGTGTGATAAAAATTTTGAACTTTTGCTTGTCTGAAAATGTCTTCCTACATACTTGATTCATAGTTTGGCAGATTCTGGAGTTCTACGTTAAAAAATATTTTCATTTTGAATTGTGAAGGCACTGCTGCAGTACTGCTTTCTAGTGTCTACTGTTTCGTTGAAGAGTCCAGTTACACATTGTTACATGATACATATATATATATATATTTCTCTTCTCTGGAGGCTTTTAGAATCTTTCTTTATCCACAGTGTACTGAAATTTCATGAGGGTGTGCTGGTGCCAGGGGAGTGGGGTGTGGGGGCAAGGGGGCTACAGTGCTGAATGCCGTTCTTTGTATTCATCCGTTAAAGAATCTGCATTTTGGAGACTGATCTTTTTGGGGGGATTTATTGATTGATTGATATTTTTCTTCCTTATACAGTTGTTTCTTTTTTGTGAAATTTCAGTTCATTTGATATTGGAGCTCCTGAATAGATCCTTTGGGTTGCTTTATTTTCTGCTATTTTTCACTTCTTTTTCTGTTGCTCTGCTTTCTGGAAGATTATCTAAACTTGATCTCTTTTAGCCTTTTAATTAAGCCTATCAGTTTTGCTGTTGTATTTTTAATTTTCAAAAGTTTTCTTTTTTAAAATTTTCTGATGCAGTTCAGCTTAAGTATTTTAGGAAAGTACAATCAGCTTGTATTTACCTTGCCTAGGGTACCTGGGAGAAGGCAATGGCAACCCACTCCAGTACTCTTACCTGGAAAATCCCATGGGCAGAGGAGCCTGGTAGGCTGCAGTCCATGGGGTCGCGAAGAGTCGGACATAACTGAAGCTACTTAGCAGCAGCAGCAGCAGCAGGGTACCTGAGTTTTGAGGCCTGTTCACTTTCTTCAGAAAATGAATGTTCAGTGTTTGCCTTAAGAGCTGAGATTGAAATGATCACGTGATTGTTTGGGGTGCGGGTAAGAGAACTGGGAAATCAAACTCTTTCTCATATAAACTTTTGAACAATTTCTCTTGTTTTAAGATCCTTGTATGTGTGTATGTATGTATACCTACATATACATAATTACATATACAGATGTATACACGTAAATGTGTGTGTGTTTACATATATATATGCAGTATACATTATATGTCAGACTTGGGATTCTTTTATGGGTTTACACTTATATATATCAACTTCCAATTTTCCTCTAACGTATCTTGAAAACTTTGCCTGTGAAGTTAACTATTATTTAAACATGATTTTGAGGGGGCTAGCCAGGTGGCGCTAGTGGTAAATAACCCACTTGCCAATGCAGGAGATGTAAGAAACATGGGTTCAGTCCTTGGCTTGGCAAGACTCCCTGGAGGAGGGCATGGCAACCCACTCCAGTATTTTTGCCTGGAGAATCCCATGGACAGAGGAGCCTGGTGGGCTACAGTCCATGGAGTTGAAGAGTCGCACATGACTAAAGTGACTTAGCACGTATGCACACAAACATAATTTTTAATGACTTCATAATCTTCCATTTCTTAATATACCCACATTTAACTAATTCCATTATTAAACATTTGTTATTTACAGTTTTTTAGTATTAAAAATAATATAGGAAAAGAATATGAGGTGAAGACCCTTTTATGAGCATTTTTGTGCAGTCTTGGTTTTCTTTTTATTAAATCCTAGTTGTGGAATTGTGGGATAAAAGGAATGATGGGTTTTAATATTTTTTCAATGTGTTGTTAAATTGCCCTCCAGTAAGGCTATCAGTTTATACTCATTATCATTGTGTAGAAGTACCTATTTACTTCACCTTTGCCAGGCAGCACTAGTTAAGAAAAAATTTTGTGTTTATATTAAGATGATGGACAGTTTGTGATACATGTAAGTGAAATCATTATGCTGTATACACCTTAAACTTATTCAGTGATATATGAATATCCCAATAAAACCGGTCAGTTTGATAGGTAAAAAAAATGATTTTACATTATTTTAATTGAGTTTTTCTGTTTATGGGACATTAACATTGTTTGAAATGTGCTTGTTTTATGTGCTTTGTCCCTTTTTTTATTTACTAGTTTTTATTTTTAAGAATTTTATTTTTCTGTTTATAATATTTTCCTTTCTTGCTGTTAAATTGTAAGAGTTCTTTGTGTAAAAGCAGCTCTTTGTAAAAAAGAAATTACTCCATTGTCTTTTGGGAAAAATTATTTGTCTTTATTGAGGCTAATCCAGAAAAGTTTTGGATTCCTGCTGTTGTTGAAGAATAGCTTCATTAAATCTTAAAACTGTTTGTCACAAATGACCAGGTCACTTAGAAAAGGGATATATATACATTTGAAGAACTAATCCTGAAAGGTTTTCAGGACTAAGAATTCCCTTTCTTGCCGTGGAAAAGAAGGAAGAATTAACAAAGATCAACCTAGAGTACCTTACTGGATAGAAAGTCGTGATGAACTATAGAAAATAACAGTAATATCTCACTTTATTGCAGGACTTCTTTCATGCATCAAACAAACAATTATTGAGGGAGAACTGTCTCTGTCTCAAGGAATGTACACTGGTGGGAGCAGGAATGATGTTAAGAAAGATATGTTTGTAGCTAACTAGGGTACAGTATGAGATAGAGAACCTGCTTGCTGTATTATACAGTATAGTGTTGGTGGACCTGGTCTAGTTTCTTAGCACAGAACAAATGAGAATGAGCCCATCAGTGACTGCCAGAAGTTAGAGCTGCCACCTCTTTTACCTGGGTGATAAGTGATAGGTGAAACAATAAAAATGAAATGATTCTCAATTGCTGTTTAGTTGAACTTTTAATTTTTTCTTCTGTTTTTGAAGGCAGCATGAATATGATAGCGAAAGTTAAAATGAATTGTGTTTTTTGAAAGCAGTGATGTATGTAGAAATGTAATTAGAATTGTTAAAACATAGGTGGCAATCGTGTGTTATCTGGAAATCTGTGAATTAATTCTGAGGATTCCAGGTGAATGGCTTGTTGATATATTTGATCAGTTTCTTAAAGGTATTGACAGTGCTTTTTCTAAGTTTTGCTTTCTTACTGGAGCAGTTCATGTAATATTTGTGTGTGCATGTGTATTTTCATCCCTACGTTATTATAATAACATCAATACTTATAGAGACTACTGAATTTTATTATAACCAGATGAAAACAGTTATTTTGTTATTTAAGAACTGGTTTCTAGGGGACTTCCCTAGAGGTCCAGTGGTTGAGACTTCGCCTTCCAGTGTGGGGGGTGTGGGTTCAGTCCCTGTCTGGGGAGCTGGGTTCCCATATGTCTTGTGGCCAAAAATGTAGAACAGAAACAGTATTGTGGCAAATTCAGTAAAAACTTAAAAAAAAAAGACTCATTTCCTAAGTGGTGCTTAACATAAGAATCAACTGATACCTTATCAATTTTAAGGTTCTTTAGTCAAGTACTAGAATTCATTTTTGCCTCTTACACATAAGTGCTCAATAGAAATGTATTGGGTGAATGAAATGTATGTTAATATACAGTGCTGCATATATGGTTTACGCTACTAAATCATAAGTTGACCATATGTTTGGTGAATCCCATTTATGTTTTGTTTGAAACTATTTTCCTTAGCTTTCCTTTTTATGTCTTAACTTTTCCATATGAGATATGTCTTTAGCCCATGTGTGTTTTCCCACATACGTAATTTATAGTATGTTGTGAGTTGATAATGACTTACTTATTCCTTCTTTTTTCCTTCATTCTTATATTCCTTTGGCCTCTTTAGATTTAAATTGTTTTCGTGGGTCTCTTCGCATCTGTGTTCCATCTGTCCTGTATCCCCCTTTTTATTTTAAAATAAAACTTGTCCTTATGTTAAATTGGACTTTTCAAAACAAATACTTTTGTTGTTCTTATGATGGAATAATTCTTACTTTTATTCTAAGAATTGTGATGGGAAGATGAGCTAGAAATTCTTTCCAAGAATTTCCTTAGATTAAACCTTGAAGGTTAAAACTGTACAAATTCTTGGTCATGGAAAGAAATAAAAACTTAAGACTGATGATCGTTAAAGAACAACCTATTCACTAAACTAGATGCCAGGGAGTCTTTTTTTTGTGTGTGTGAAAAGACCTAGAAGTGGCCTTTATAAATAAAAATGCATTACTGTGTAGTAGTAGCAGACTTGAGGTTGTATAGACAGTGGAGTTCTCAATTGTTATGGCCCAAAATGTTTATTATACCTCAGTAGTATGGGTAGATAGATAATAATAGTCTATATTTATAAGGCATATTTTATAAAATGTTTTTGTATATACTTCTATTTAATCTTACCTAAACTCCATTTTCGGAGAAGGCGATGGCACCCCACTCCAATATTCCAGTCTGGAAAATCCCATGGGCGGAGGAGCCTGGTAGGCTGCAGTCCATGGGGTCGCGAAGAGTCGGACACGACTGAGCGGCTTCACTTTCACTTTTCACTTTCATGCATTGGAGAAGGAAATGGCAACCCACTCCAGTGTTCTTGCCTGGAGAATCCGAGAGATGGGGGAGCCTGGTGGTCTGCCGTCTATGGGGTCGCACAGAGTCGGACACGACTGAAATGACTTAGCAGCAGCAGCAGCAGCAAACTCCATTTTACAGCTGAAACTGGAGATCTGAAAGTATGTTAGTTATCAGGGTTATAGAGCTTAAATTTGAACCTGGGTCTTCTGAGCTTGTGGGTTTCCCACTTTGTCATAGCTGTTACATGTTTGCCTGTAACAAGTAAATACCTAACATAGCATCTTTATGCTATCTGTAACATGACTACAGAAAATTTAATGAATGTCCTTTAAGTTGGATTTTGAAAAAAGGATGTTCTCTAACAGAAAGCAAAAAATTCTCGGAAGAGTGAGTGAGGTCAAGACTGAGACAGATGTTGGGACAACAGTTATGCCACAAAAATGCTTTTCTGCTGTGTATATATAGGCTTAATTGTTTTTGTTTTGAGAGTATAGGATAGGCGTTAAATGCACTATCACTTGTCAGTCACTCTTACTGTCTTGGCTGTGCCACTGTTTTGTTTCCATAGGTGTCTTTCATATAATGACTTCACACCTTACTTTTACTTGAACTATTTAATACTGTACTTGAGGGCATATTTCAAGATCCGTTTTTGTGTGTTCAGTTCAGCCACTCAGTCGTGTCCAACTCTTTGCAATTCCATGGACTGCAGCATGCCAGGCTTCCCTGTCCATCACCAACTCCTGGAGCTTGCTCAAAGTCATGTGCATCTAGTCGGTGATGCCGGCCAACCATCTCATCCTCTTTCGCCCCCTTCTGCCTTCAGTGTTTCCCAGCATCAGGGTCTTTTCTAATGAGTCAGTTCTTCGCATCAGGTGGCCAAAGTATTGAAACGTCAGCTTCAGCATCAGTCCTTCCACTGAATATTCAGGACTGATTTCCTTGAGCATTGACTGGTTCGATCTCTGTGCAGTCAAAGGGACTCTCAAGAATCTTCTCCAACACCACAGTTCATCAGTTCTTTGGCGCTCAGTTTTCTTTATAGTCCAACTCTCACATCCATACGTGATTACTGGAAAAACCATTGCTTTGACTGGATGGACCATTGTTAGCAAAGTAATGTCTGCTTTTTAATATGCTGTCAAGGGTGGTCATAGCTTTTCTTCTAGGAAGCAAACGTCTTTAATTTCATGGCTGCAGTCCCCATCTGCAGTGATATTGGAGCCCAAAAAAATAGTCTGTCACTGTTTCCATTGTTTCCCCTTTTCTATTTGCCATGAAGTGATGGGACCAGATGCCATGATCTTAGTTTTTTCAATGTTGAGTTTTAAGCCAGCTTTTTCACTCTCCTCTTTTACTTTCATCAAGAAATTCTGTAGTTCCTCTTCACTTTCTGCCATAAGGGAGGTGTCATCTGCATATCTGAAGTTACTGATATTTCTCCCGGCAATCTTAATTCCAGCTTGTACATCATCCAGCCTGGCATTTCACATGAAGTGCTCTGTATATAAGTTAAATATGCAGCCTTGACGTTCTCCTTCCTTAATTTGAGAACAGGCTGTTGTTCCATGTCTGGTTCTAAGTGTTGCTTCTTGACCTGTATACAGATTTCTCAAGAGGCAGGTCAGGTGGTCTGGTATTCCCATCTGTTTCAGAATTTTCCACAGTTTATTGTGATCTGCACAATCAAAGGCTTTGTAATATTCAATAGATGTTTTTCTGGAATTCTCTTGCTTTTTTGATGGTTCACTGGATATTGACAATTTGGTCTCTGGTTCCTCTGCCTTTTCTAAATCCAGCTTGAACATCTGGAAGTTGATGTTTCACGTACTGTTGAAGCCTGGCTTGGAGAATTTTGAGTATTACTTTGCTAGCATGTGAGATGAGTGCAATTGTGCTGTAGTTTGAACATTCTTTGGCATTACCCTTCTTTAGATTTGGAATGAAAACTGACCTCTTCCAGTCCTGTGGCCACTGCTGCATTTTCCAAATTTGCTGGCATATTGAGTGTAGCACTTTCACAGCATCATCTTTTAGGATTTGAAATAGCTCAACTGGAATTTTGTCACCTCCACTAGCTTTGTTCGTAGTAATGCTTCCTAAGGCCCACTTGACTTTGCACTCCAGGATATCTGGCTCTAGGTTAGTGATCACATCATCATGGATATCTGGGTCATGGAGATATTTTTTGTACAGTTCCTCTGTGTATTCTTGCCACCTCTTCTTAACATCTTCTGTTTCTGTTAGGTCCATACCATTTTTGTCCTTTATTGAGCCCATCTTTGCATGAAATATTCTCTTGGTGTCTCTGATTTTCTTGAAGAGATCTCTAGTCTTTCCCATTCTATTGTTTTCCTCTATTTCTTTGCATTGATCACTGAGGAAGACTTTCTTATCTCTCCATGCTATTCTTTGGAACTCTGCATTCAAATGGATATATCTTTCCTTTCCTCCTTTGCCTGTTGCTTCTCTTCTTTTCACAGCTATTTGTAAGGCCTCCTCAGACAACCATATTGCCTTTTTGCATTTCTTTTTCTTGGGGATTGTCTTGATCACTGTCTCCTGTACAGTGTCACGAACTTCCATCCATAGTTCTTCAGGCACTGTGTCTATCAGATCTAATCCCTTGAATCTATTTGTCACTTATATTGTATAATCGTAAGGATTTTGATTTAGGTCATACCTGAATGGTCTAGTGGTTTTCCCTACTTTCTTCAATTTAAGTCTGGATTTGGTAATAAGGAGTTCATGATCTGAGCCACATTCAGCTCCCGGTCTTGTTTTTGCTGACTGTATAGTGTTTCTTCATCTTTGGCTGCAAAGAATATAATCAGTCTGATTTTGGTATTGACCAGCTGGTGCTGTCCATGTGTAGAGTCTTCTCTTGTGTTGTTGGAAGAGGGTGTTTGCTATGACCAGTGCGTTCTCTTGGCAAACACTCTGTTTGCCTTTGTCCTGTGCTTCATTCTGTACTCCAAGGCCAAATTTGCCTGTTACTCCAGGTATCTCTTGACTTCCTCCTTTTGCATTCCAGTCCCCTATGATGAAAAGGACATCTTTTTGGGTGTTAGTCCTAGAAGGTCTTGTAGGCCTTCATAGAACCTTTCAACTTCGGCTTCTTGAGCACTGCTGGTTGGGGCATAGACTTGGATTACTGTAATATTGAATGGTTTGCCTTTGGAAATGAACAGAGATCATCCTGTCATTTTTGAGTACTGCATTTTGGACTCTTGTCGACAGTGAGGGCTATACTCCATTTCTTCTAAGGTATTCTTGCCCACAGTAGTAGAGATAATGGTCATTTGAATTAAATTCGCCCATTCCAGTCCATTTTAGTTCACTGATTCCTAAAACGTCAATGTTCACTCTTGCCATTTCCTGTATTACACAACTGATATACTACTACTGCAGAAATTTAGAAACTTTTTGCCACTTTAAAGTAATGGCTTTTAATGATTTGCATTATTATCTCTCAGTCTGTTTTTTGAATGTGTTTATATTAATTATAAATTCTTAAAAATTGTGATGTTTAGAGGCAGGAGGTACATAGAGAAATCTCTTTGCCTTCTGTTCCATTTTTCTTTGAAGCTAAAGCTACCTTAAAAAAAAAGAAAATCTGTAAGTAAATATATTTATAGATAAAGTCTATAAAAATTGGATCATGCTATATTACAGTTTTATTTCCTGAGAAACTAGTTCAATTTTATTCTTCAAAATATATTCTGTTGTAGATTTATAGCTCATATTCTTTATTTGCCATTAAAATTCTATAGTTGTTTTTATCTTTGGGGTTAGAAGTCAGGATCATGGTTACCCTTAGCAGTACTGCATAAAGACTGAAGGGAACACAGAGGGGTACTGGGTGCTGTTTATTTTTGTGAAAATTGAGCGGTTTATGGTACTTACAGGGAGAAAGCAATGGCAACTCACTCCAGTACTCTTGCCAGGAAAATCCCGTGGACGGAGGAGCCTGGTAGGCTGCAATCCGTGGGGTTGCTAAGAATTGGACACGACTGAGCGATTTCACTTTCATTTTTCCTTTCATGCATTGGAGAAGGAAATGGCAACCCACTCCAGTGTTCTTGCCTAGAGAATCCCAGGGATGGGGAAGCCTGGTGGGTTGCCATCTATGGGGTCTCACAGAGTTGGACACGACTGAAGTGACTTAGCAGCAGCAGCATGGTACTTACATGCTTTTTTTTCTGTATGTATATTATACTTTAATAAACTTTTAAAAGTTTAATAGTTATTGAAATAATACTTTTAGGTTAATAAATATTTAGGAATTGGGAAAAGAAATGTGGAGACATTTCAGATAACTGTTTTCTTCAGTTGTGATTTTAAGTGATATGTAACTAGTTCACTAAAAAAGAGTGTGATTACTTATGCAATATTAACTTATATATGTGTCTAGGCTCCAGCTATTTGTGCTGACATTTTATGGCTGAATGACAGCCTATGATATGATTTCAAGGGTTTTAAGACATCAAAAAGTAAGAGTAGTGAGCTAATCTGAAGTATGAGAACAGTTTAATCAATTCTAGAATTTTAGAATAAGTTGTATATGAGCATATATCAGAACTGGAAAAGGTTAGTTTTCATTCCAAACCTAAGGAAGGGCAATGACAAAGAATGCTCAAACTGCCACATAATTGTCCTCATTTCACATGATAGCAAGGTAATACTCCTTCAAGCTGGGTTTAGACAAGGCAGAGGAATCTGAGATCAAGTTGCCAACAGCCGTTTGATCATGGATAAAGCAAGGGAATTTCAGAAAAACATCTGCTTCATTGACTATGCTAAAGCCTTTGACTCTAGATCACAACAAACTGGAAAATTCTTTGAGAGATGGGAATACCAGACCAAGTTACCTGCCTCCTGAGAAAACTGTGTGTGAGTCAAGAAGCAACTGAGGACCGGATTGCAACAATGGACTGGTTCAGAGTTGGGAAAGGAGTATGTCAAGGCTGTACATTGTCAACCTGTTTATTTAACTTATGTGCAGAGTATATCATGTGAAATACCAGGCTGGGTAAATCAGAAGCTGGAATGAAGATTTTAGGGAGAAATGTCAACAACCTCAGATATGCAAATGAAACCACCCTAATGTCAGAAAGCAAAGAGGAAAAATAAGGAGCCTCTTGACGAAGGTGGAAGAGGAGAGTGAAAAAGTTGGCTTAAAACTCAGCATTCAAAAAACGAAGCTCATGGCATCTGGTCCCGTCACTTCATGGCAAGTAAATGGGGAAATAATGGAAACAGTGACAGACTTTATTTTCTTGGGCTCCAAAATAAAGCCAGTGGTGACTGCAACCATGAAATTAAAAGACCTTTGCTCCTTAGGAAAAAAAACAACTATGACAGACTTAGTGAATTAAGAAGAAAAGACATCACTTTGCCCACAAATGTCTGTATAGTCAGAGCTATGGTCTTCCCAGTAGTCGTTTAATGCATGTGAGAGTTGGTCCGTAAAGAAGGCTGAGTGCTAAAGATTTGATGCTTGCAAACTGTGATGCTAGAGAAGACTCATCAAATTCCCTTGGACTGCAAGGAGATCAGACCAATCAATCCTAAAGGAAATCAACCCAGGATATTCACTGGAAGGACTGGTGCTGAAGATGAAGCTCTAATACTTCGGCCACCTGATGCGAAGAGCCGACTCACTGGAAAAGACATTGATTCTTTTTAAAAAATAGTTTTATTTATTTATTTTTGGCCATGTTGGATCTTCGTTGCTGTGCGTGGGCTTTTGTAGTTGCAGCACACAGGCTTCTAATTGCCGTGGCTGCTCCTGTTGCAGAGCACGGCCTCCTGGTGCACAGGGTTCAGCAGTTGCACTGCCAGACTCTAGAGCAGAGGCTCGATAGTTGTGGCACTTGGGCTTAGTTGCTCTGTGGCGTGTGGGATCTTCCCAGATGAGGGATCAAACTTGTATCTTCTCGATTGACAATTGGATTCTTTACCCATGAGCCACCAGGGAAGTCCTCAAATCTGTGTTTTTTAAATTAATACATTTTAAAATATTTGTTAAGTACATAGATTTAATGTTTTTTAGGAATTATCTGTTTTAGTAGTCCAGAGAGTGGTTCAGTACGGTAGCCCCTAGTCTCACATAGCTATTGAACAGTTAAAGTTGAGCTACTTTGTATTGAGATGTGCCATAAGTGTAAACTGCAGACTGAATTTTGTAATCTTATTATGAATAAAAGAATGTGAAATATCTCAATAACAGTTTTTTAGTATTGGTTCCCTGTTAAAAATATATTATTAAAATTAATTTCACTAGTTTCCTTTTGTTTCTAATGTGACTGCTAAAAATGTAAATTTACTTATGTGGTAACCCTTATATTTCTATTTGACAAAACTGATCTAGGCAGTAATCTAAATAAACATTAGATGACTAAGTCCTGAATTTAGGGTAGTATTTATAGAAAGAGAAGTATGAAGGGATTTGAAGAAATTATGCCATTGGCATATGTGGTGTATAATCTTGGCTGTTACAGGATGTTTTGCAATTTTGTGTGAAGTTTTTTGTCATAACTTTGTAATTGTAGTGAGCTTTTGAGGACAAGGACTTCATCACTGTTTTAAAGTTCTCCTCTACATTGTTTTTGCTGAGTGCATAGGAGCTTGATTGAACAAACAAGAATTAAAAGGACATCAAATAATTTTGCAGACACAAAGTTTGAATTTTAGAATGTGGACCAATGATTCTTTGAGTTCCTATATGCTTTATTTTAATATAGTATCACTAGTTAGCTAAGTCAATCATGTCTTTTTTAAAAGATACAAGGGTAAGGAAACTTAACATCTAGTCTTATATATATATATGTATATATATCAGACTCTGGGTAGTCTTTTTATATCTTCCTTCATTTAGCCCTGGTGTAACCTATGAAAATTTATCATTCATTATTTTACACATTAGGCCATTGAGAATGAGTATCTTTTCCAGTGTTATGTTAACCAATATGCCCAACTTCAAAACTAGCCCTTTTCCCACTGTAGTTTACTCTCCTGATTAAAGTTAGCCAATTATTTTAAGTGATTTGAAGTTAGGCTGATGTTGTGTTGGAAATGAAGTAGGTGAAGAACAATCTAAAAAATAAAATTTGTAATGATATATTATGACAGCTTATGATGTATATATTCCAGTGTTTAATATATGAAAGGAAATTTAAAAATACTCCTAAAAACTTAGAGAAAGAAAAAAAGATGTAATTGTTGTTCTTTCTGATTTCCTTGGTGTATTGTAATTTGAGAAATTGCACTGTAGTTAGTGAAAGAAATAAAATTGTAAAATTTTTTTAAGTATTTATTTTGTCTTTTAGATAAAATCAAAGACAAAATTAAAGAGAGAGATAAAGAAAAGGAGAGAGAAAAAAAGAAGCATAAAGTAATGAATGAGATCAAGAAAGAAAATGGAGAAGTAAAGATTTTGCTGAAAAGTAAGTTTATATTAAGTGATTTCAGTTGTACGATGCTACATTGTTCAGTATACTTATTGGCTTAGTGATTAAAATAAGAAATGTTACTTGGTGCTGAATTTTACTGAGAATAAACATTTGTGGTCAAGATACGAAAAATTAATAGTGGACTTTTCTAATCTGTATAGTAATGTGTCTTTAGTATATTTATTTAGTGAGTTATTGGAAGTAGTAAAGGTAATTGTTAGGTTCTTTGAATCATTTAAAAATGGGTTATGTAATTCTATTTTTACATTACTAGTTTATTGATATTTGGATAATCTAAAAAAGACTAAAGCAGTTTTTACCATGATAGAGAGGTATGGCAGAAGTAGTGATCTTACCAGTATTTGATGATAATCACTAAGCATAGTTTAGAGGGAGCATTTTACTCTGAGCTAAATAACAAGATGTTCTGTTTTACTGTATGTTTCTTGCATACTTAAGAATATCCTCTTTTTGTTTCCTATTTTTTTCTCATTATAACTGTTTTAGTTATTTTTTATGTGGGGGTGGATAGTTAGGTAATAATATAGATCCTGTCAATAAATATGAACTCTTCGAGAGAGAATTTGTGATAGAAAGATAGTTTTAAATTCACTCAGATAGGAAGGTAAGAAGAATCAATGGCATTTGCTTGCTTGATAGCTAGCAAATTCATTAATTGCCTCATCAGGTCAATAGTTTATTGATCATAACACGTTGACTTTTATTAATTTCATATTGAATTTACGTGTGCATAAGCCTTTCTGTCTACATAAGGGAGAGAAGTCCATAGCACTGTAGGTGCAATGAAATAGCTGGTTAATTACATAATTTAAGGTACATAGACTTTTAGATTCTATGATTTCATTTAACTCTTTGTCCTGTTTCCACATGTTCTTTGGTGCACTTTGGCCAAGCTCTTATTTTCTACTTGTCAGAACTTTATTTTCTAAAAAATTCTTTTGACCCTGAAGAAACATTTCGGAGCTAAAGTTGGTGACTATTTGGTTGATGCCCGTAGTCCTTTGGTTTTGTTTCTTTGCCAGTGTGTTTGATACGTGTTGTCCAAATAGATTGTAAGCCTCCGAGGCAGGAATTGTATATAATCACACTAGTGCTGTACAGCAGCTTATGATTAACACTTGAAAAGTTTTCTTTTCTTTACCATATTGATTTAGTCATTTTTTTAATTGCTTTAGTAGCATGGTCATTTTATTATTCATTTGAGTGTACAGTGTTATAAATTCCTATGACTTGGTTGAATGTTAAATTCCTTGCATATCATTAATGTGAAATATGTGAACCTTGAAATTACATATGCAAGCGGAATTTTAAATAACCTAAAAAGTGAAGATTTTTCTAGTAATATACAGTGGTAACCTTGATTTTGAAATAAATGAAAAGCTTAAGAGATAATTAGGCTAAACTGAAACCTAGTGATGATAGAGGGGAATAAAAGAGATTTGGAAATAAATTGATCTCTGGGGTAACATAGGAAAATATACTTACTGTGAAATGGAGGTGAATAATAATTACTGCCTTTCAGGGTTGTGGAGATTAAATGATGTTAGGTATAGGGGAAGTACCAAGTACAGTGTCTAGTCCATCAATAAATAGATATGAATCTTTCTTGTTAACATGTACTAAAGATGAACTCTTGTGATTAAAAACAATGAGAAAACTTGTCTCTCCTCGGAGGGTAGGAGGGTAAAAAAAAGTGAAAGTGAAAGTCGCTCATTTGTATCTGACGCTGTGACCCCACAGTCTATACAGTCCATGGAATTCTCCAGGCCAGAATGCTGGAGTGGGTAGCTGTTCCCTTCTCCAGGGGATCTTCCCAACTCAGGGATCGAACCCACGTTTCCCACACTGCAGGCGGATTCTTTACCAGCTGAGCCACAGGTAGTATGTAGATAATGAAATGAATGAAAACATGATTAACTTGAGAGATTTTGCTTGTCCCATGGTAAGCAGTGAGTAAGTATTAGCTGTTGTTATTATCCAGCACAAAGTTTGTCCTGCTTGTGTGGCCAGCCATTTGCCAAGTGAGCCTTATGATCAGGGAAAGGCATCCTTTGTTATTGGTGTCCTGAAGCAACAAGAAAATCAAGTAGGTTGGGGGAGTAAGTATGCTATTCTTTACTGCCTTGTGCCCCATTTTGTGGTTTTTAACTTTTCTTCTCTTTATACCTTTCTCCTTCTGATGATGCTAACATTGCAACTTATAGCAGACACAGGCATGGAGTGGGTGATAACCCTTGAATATCTGAAATAGATGCTAACTCTTTCTCCACACCAATCTTATTTCCTCTGGATTTTCATTCAAACTGCATCAAGTATGAATAGAGATGTATACATGATTACATACATAGCAGAAAGGTGTGAGAAATCTTATAAATGTTTTTCACTGATAAAATAGGAGTTTGCTTTTTTAGAAACAGTTAAAACGAACAAATGAATTTGAAACATAAGCTTATTTAGCTCATTTTTAAAATTTCTAATGTCTACCAATTACTTTTTCTGAATATACTTGTATGTTCCAGTCATTTTTATGTTCTTTACTGATAAAGGTATAAGAACATGGATGTTACCAGTATAGTATTTTTTAGAGTAAATTTTGTCATTATAGCATATCAAAGAGCTTGATGGTGAGCAGGTGAAAAGGGCATTAAAAGAAGCCAATGTTCAGGGTTATTGGTAGTGTACTAAAGGTCACGGGTAGGTAATTCTTGAAAGGAAGAGTGAAAATATTTCTGTGCATAAAAGGAAAGTCATTCCCAGAGACCACAGGCTGAAAATAGCTAAGCTCATTACTACTTTGTTTCTGTGTATGATAATCAGATTATGTATATTACTTCCCATATTAAATTTGAAATCAGATCCAGTGTTTCTGGCAACCTTTATTAGCACTAAAAATATACTAAGGTTAGGAATGGGAATTAATTCTAGTGATTTTGTAATTTTTAAAGATTTTTTAAAAATAGCTTGCCATTAGTAACACGTACTGGTTTTTCTTTTTTATCTGTGGTTGTGATTTTTTTCCTGTCTCTATCAGAGTGTCTCTTCTGGCTGTTTGTGTATCTCCATTTCTCTTTGTGTCTGATTCTCTCTTTGGCTATCTATGCATGTGGGGAGGGGGTGGGGTATGTGTGTTTGAGATCTACTGTTCATATGTCTATGGATCTTCAAGGGGAGGGTCTCCCATCAACTACACTTCTATACTTTTTGAGGGTCCAAATTACTTAGCAATTCTTTCTGTTATGGGTATTTACCAGGATCCTCTAATAAAACACTACAGTTCTGATGTATTGGACTCTGTTTGAAGAATTATGAATTTAAAGTAAATACGTACTTTAAATACCTTTTAGTATAAGAGAAGAACATTAATATTCAAAATAGTCTTACCGTCTTAAGTATTTAAAAATTTCCTACATATGTATCTATTGCATTTCATGCATTATTCCAAGACAGGAAATGCATGATTATATAAAACTTAAAAATTATCTAGTAAAGGCTAGTTTGAATTGTTTTAAATGTAAAGAATGCATTTTATCTATATCCATTGAAGGGGAGGGGTCCCAAAGACTACCCCCAGGTTTGATGATTTGCTAAGAGGACTCACAGGACTCGGCATAAATTTGTACTCATGGCTATGACTTATGGTAGAGGATAACAAAGTATAGTCAGTAAGGACAGAAGGCACATGTGGCAATTTCTGGAGGAAGCTAGGCAGGCGCAAGCTTCCAAGAGTCCTCTAGTAGTGGAGTCACACGGGATGCACTTAGTTCTTCTAGCAGTGAATTGTGACAGCATACATGAAATGTTGTCTACCAGGGAATCTCATTAGAAACTCAGTAGTTAGGGTTTCTGTTGGGAACTGGTCACGTAGGCACCCTGTGTCTAGTTGTAGCAAAATCCAAGGCTCCCAGAAGGAAAACAGGTGTTCGATGTAAACCATATTATTTGCAAAAACAGTTTAGGCACAATGAGCCACTTTTATCAGAGAATAGTAGTAACCTTCCCAAAATACAGGTTCTCAGCTGCCAACCAGGGACCAACCTTGCAAGCAGGCCTTTCTAAGGATAGCACTCTCAGGCATTTTATGTTAACTCTCTTCTGCTCATGGTGCTCACTTTAGTACTTAATTATAATTTGTCATGTAAGTTTAATTACTTGATTTTCAATATAATAATCTTGACTAATTTGTTATTAGTTAGCGTTTCTCAGTTTCTATTATACTACAACTATTTTCATCCATCTTTATGACTAAGAAATAAACTATTGTACATGTTTTATTTTAATGTAACATGTATTCTGAATATTTTCTATTTTAACTTTTAAAAAATGTATTAGGTGTAAATGTAATAGGGTATTTAGGTTATATTTTCATTCAAGTGAAATTCTGCTTGTATTGGCAAGCTATTTAATTTGTACAGTTTTACATGTATTTCCAGTTTAGTTATTAATTATACCTAGAACAGTTACACTGTTTTAAATTGTTTTTCTTCATTATTGATTTTATTTTTTTTAAGTTCTCTTTTTTAATTCACTACTATCTTTTTTCCTTGACTCATTTGGGTTTCACTTACATATATAAACCTCTTTTTATCTTTCATTTTGATTAACTCCCTATTTTAACTTTTTATTACTAATTTTGTTCCTAAGGTATTAACTGAATCTGATGTTTGGATCATTTATACCTGGGTAGCAAGTATGAATTTGTTAATATATTTTTAACTTACTTACATGTACACTCGAGAAAATTAACACTTTGCATTTTATGAATTTGCAAACTTGTGTAATCAATAATGCTAGCAGATTTTTAGTTTTGCTTTTCACAGTGATACCAGTTTGGCCTTCATTTCATACTTATGAATTTTCAGAAGAGATGGTTAATTATTAACATTAAACTTTCCAGTTTTAAGAATTGCTGTGAACTTGAGAGAATTTTTATGCTTTTTGTTTCAAGGTTAGGATATGGTGAAAAACTGACTGAACTGGAGACAGGGGATAAGCTTATAAACGTCAGGTAGTCTGCTGGAGAAGGAAATGGCAACCCACTCCAGTGTTCTTGCCTGGAGAATCCCAGGGACGGGGGAGCCTGGTGGGCTTCTGTCTATGGGGTCACACAGAGTCGGATACGACTGAAGTGACTTAGCAGCAGCAGCAGCAGTCTGTTGGTGAGAGATCTTTGTATTCATGGATTCATTAAATGTTCATATATAGCAATGTACTAGATGCCAGAAATGCCAGGAGGGATTCAATGATTGGTGAGAAAAAGTGTTTCACTATGAATTCATAAAAGTTATTTGTTTCACTCATACTTTATCCTAAAGGATATATGTTATATATCCTGTGCATGAAAAAAATAATAACTTTGTATGAGTATATCATATGTATTCATATATGTAGAATATATAATAACAGTTTATGAATTTAGAGAGAAAATATTTCAGTTCCAAAGAAAAAGGAAAATAACATAAGGGTTGTCTTTATAGGATGGGTAAGAAAGTTCAGTAGTGAGTACTGGGGCAAGACAAAGATGTTTTGGGAAACGGAAATAACTTTACCAGTAGTAGAAAGATAAAGTAGGATTAGGTATGTTTCATAAGAAATTTTAAGTAGTGTAATTGCCCAGAGCATGGGGGTACTTGAGGATACTGAGTTTGGATTCCAGACTGAAGAGATTGTATTTTACTTGGTAGTCATTGAGAACCCTTGAAAACAGTTGAATCAAGGGATGAACATGATCAAAATAGTATATAAAACTTACAGAATTAGTGTTATGGCTCTAGCATTAAGGATGCGAGTTAGTCATGAGGCTTTCAGATCAGAAGC
The DNA here is from genome assembly GCF_049115385.1 of Moschus berezovskii. Classification (NCBI taxonomy): domain Eukaryota; kingdom Metazoa; phylum Chordata; class Mammalia; order Artiodactyla; family Moschidae; genus Moschus; species Moschus berezovskii. Next base: position 51,304,641 of record NC_142462.1, on the reverse strand, counting down.
TAAGGCAGTAGTAGTATCATGGAAGTTAAAAAAAATTAAGGATGAGGTGGGTGATTACATAGAACCTTGGAGAGATCAGGAAAAATGATTTGAGAGAATATCATTGGATTTGATATTTGAACAATCTGGGATAGTAAATTTGAGTAGATTGGAAACAGATCCAGAATTTAAAGGATAGAAATAGTCATGTAATAAAAGATAAGACACTGGTGGGTTCTTTATGAGAAGTTTGATAGTTAAAAGAAGAGGAGAGAACTTTAAACAAGGGTTTTGGAGTTGGTGGGAGGGACTTGTTTTTGGAAAGTAGGCAGGACATCTCATTCACCAGAGACAGAAAAGAATAGTAGAGATATGTGAAGATGGAAAAATTTAGATAAAGAAGCAGGTTGCGAAGATTTAATTCATGACTGGTTGTCTGTAAAAGTGAAATAACAGACGGAAACAGTGAATCCTTTTTTTTTCTCAACTGTCATCCTAATAACTTTTTTATTTTGTCTTAGGAACCACAATATTTTCTTTTGAGGATGTTTGTTCTTTTCTGTGTTTCTTATTGTCTAGAAATAAATATACTGTGATAATATTGTATTTAATATGTACACTTAAATTCTATACCTGTATAGCCACTGTAGATTAATCTTTTATTCTTTGGATTTCTAAATTTCTGAGCCTAGTGTCTACTTACCTTTGGTTACAGAGGTTCATTAATGTATACATTTATTATTGACCCATTTCTTTTTCTTTTCTTTAATTTCTTTCTTTACCAGTACATGGATATCATTTGTACTTAGGACATGAGAAATTATTCTGATTTTGTCATCTCTTATGGTACCTTGCTGAGTTTTCACTGGGAATTTTGTAGACTCTAGTAGATCTAGAATAGCCCGTTTTAGATTAAAGAGTAGTTTACGGAGAAGGAAGTATGGTAAAGAGCTAAGGAATTTCTGTGTTTGTTGCTCATATACTATGCAAGTGTTTTTCTCCTTTGCTGATTTTTAAAGCTTGACACCTGTATGTAATTTTTAAGCACTTAAAGTAAAAAAGATACATATCAATGGAAAATATCTGCAGGGCGTTCATTGTTCACATTGACTTTTGTTCAGCTTTCCATTTCTGATTTTCTGTATTTAAAATTTGAAGACTGATTTCTAAAACATTAATTTCATTACTTCATTAAATACTGATTGAGCATCTACTTCATGTCAGAATGTCTTAAGCCTTCCTCTGTGTGTATGTGCCTATGTGTGTGGAGAGAGGGAAGGAGCCTGACTAAATTATGATTATCAATACTGTGTAAAACAAGTCCCAGATATAAACTTCATTTTGTATAAACTTTGCTTTTGTTATAAAACAGTTCCTGAAGCATGATATTTAAACTAAAATGCGTAGTTTCAAAAAAAATTTTTCCCAACAGGTGCGAAGGAGAAACCAAAAACAAGTGTAGAAGACTTACAAATTAAGAAGGTAAAGAAGAAAAAGAAAAAGAAACACAAAGAGAATGAAAAACGGAAGCGTCCAAAAATGTATAGCAAATCTATTCAAACTATCTGCTCAGGATTGCTATCTGATGTTGAAGATCAAGAAGCCAAAGGTATCCTAAATGATAACATAAAGGATTACAGTGGAAAGAGTTTGGATACCAAGAATTATGATTCCAAAATTCCAGAAAACAGTGAGTTTCCATTTGTCTCATTAAAGGAGCCACGGGTTCAGACCAACCTCAGAAGGCTGGACACTTTGCAGTTCAAACAGCTCATTCATATTGAGCACCAGCCTAATGGAGGTGCATCAGTTATCCATGCCTACAGCAATGAACTCTCCCATCTGTCTCCTGTGGAGATGGAGAGGTTTGCAGAAGAGTTTGTGGATCTGGTGTTCAGTGAAAATGAGAACTCTGCAGCTTTCTATGTAATGGGTATTGTTCATGGGGCAGCTACTTATTTACCTGATTTTTTAGACTACTTTTCATTTAATTTTCCCAATTCACCAGTGAAAATGGAGATATTGGGAAAGAAGGATATAGAGACAACGACTATGTCCAATTTTCATGCTCAGGTAAGAGGTTTTAGTTGTGTTTTTTTTTTAACTTTTAATTATATGTTTTAGACAAGTTTATTATGTTCTTTGATCCTCATTTTCTTACAGGTTTTCAATAAAAAAAGGTAAGGATATAATGAAACCTCTTGGGGATTTTAAGAATAAATTACTCTCTTGATGTGAACACTAGAGTGTAAATTTCAGCTTCTCTTTGTCTGTCTTTTCTTAGTTAGTGAAATAATTAAGTTCTGTTGTCCTTTTTTCCTTGGATTTATTTTGGGAGTGAAATGAATTTACCTATTTATTATTCCAGTCCATAAAATAGTTCTCCTCCCTGAACATCACTTAAAATTGTCTTCTTGCTTTATGAAATAGTGCTTTAAAAGTGCTTAGCATTGGATTCATCATATGGAAGGTGCTGAATAAATGTTGGGTAATCTAAAGGAGATCAATCCTGGATGTTCATTGGAGGGACTGATGCTAAAGCTGAAACTGCAATACTTTGGCCACTTCATGTGACGAGTTGACTCACTGGAAAAGACTCTGATGCTGGGAAAGGTTGGGGGCGGGAGGAGAAGGGGACGACGGAGAATGAGATGGCTGGATGGCATCACCGACTCTGTGGACATGAGTTTGAGTGAACTCCGGGAGTTGGTGATGGACAGGGAGGCCTGGCGTGCTGTGATTCATGGGGTCGCGGAGAGTCGGACACGACTGAGCGACTAAACCGAACTGAACTGAACTGAATCAGTATATTGTGGTACAAAGGAATCATTAGTTAAATATGTGATTATGTGAGAATATTAGCATATCAGTGCATATATTGAGCTAATTTCTATTTCCTACCCTTCTCATTATAGAATATACATTATTTTAAATTAATTAATTAATTTACTTTGGCTGCATCATGCAACTTGTGGGATCTTAGTTCCCTGACTAGGATTGAACAGTGAAAGACTGGAATGCTAACCATTGAACCGCCAGAGAATTTCTGAATATACATTATTTTAGAAAGAAGAGGCAGAATCCAGTCCACTGGCTTTTAGAAGTGAATGTAGGCCCATCTAAAGGCTGGTGCATCATTATTCATTGTCAGATCAGAGACTGCTTAGGCCGAAGATCAGCAATTTTCATGTTTATCTGTGCTAAAGTTTCCAGTATTCTAAGTAATAATTGATATTCTGGTTTGAAAAGAGGAAAAAAAAAGTGAAGAAAATTTCAGAGAGATCTTAGCGATCATCTGTCCCAATCTTTCTCAACTTAAACAAACACAGATAGGAGTCTTTTAAGGTTTTAAGGTTGGCAGCAGTGCCAGAAGTAGAACACAGTCTCCTTCATCTTCACCCAAGAGCCTTTTCCTTATTTTGAGTGTATGTCTTTTTGTGTGTTTGTTTAATATCTGTTCAAGTTATAGTTTCCACTTTAAATGATAGTCTGGACGTTCAGTCACACTCACACATACCAACCTCCCCACCCCACAGTATGTTTGGTGTATATTCAATAATACACTGAAGTCTGGATAATGTGCTTATGTTTAACATTTTAATATGTATGTATGTGGGGGGGCTACTTACTGTTGGAGAATTAGAATTTAAATATTGTTTAGAGCTGAAAGGGAGCTGTAGAGCATTTGCCACTTGCTCTGTCATTTTATAAATTTCAGAAGGGTTAGTAGACTGGCATCTAGTAATAGTGTCTACTATTTATTGAGTACTACCTATTGACAATAGTAGCTATTGTCAGTAGTAGCTATTGACTACCAGGAACTGTTTTAAGTACTTTATATGTAATAACCCATTTAATCTCCATTACCATTTAATTTTAGCAATGAGGAGAGAGAAGAAATAATTGCCCAGAAACCTTTGGTATTAGATCATTGATTTGTTTTTCATTTATTTTATTTCTGCTAAGTGCTAGGTTTTATGGTAGACCTCGTGGCTTCCAATGTAATTTGTTTCCACTGCATCATAAACTTTCTGTTGCCATACAATGCAAGTTATTTCAGTCATCTTTTAAATGTCACAGTACATATATTTGCTTTTCAGATAGCTTTTAAGGTTAGGAAGTATTAATTTTTTATTAATTGATATTTATTAAATTATAAGCATTTTCATCCTAACCTGTGTAATATATACACCACAAAACCATACTTCTGTTGTTAAATACAGTATTTTGCTGGGACTTGTTAATCAGGCCGGTGTGTGACTAGGTAGTGAGTCTCAAGCCCTTGTAGAGCTACCTACTCTGATTGCCATTACCTGTTAGAGTTCTTGGATACCACATACAGTTGCATCCTTTGTTACCAGTTGTGGCTCTGGCCCTGTATCTCTGTGACTCGCCAGCTACAGGGAGTGCTTTTACCTCTTTAGCTTTAGATGTGGTGCCAGAAAATTGCCTGTGCAAGGTCCATGTGCCTTTACCCCATGGTACTCCAGATCCAGCCATTCCTATGGTGTGAGAATGAATATCTAGAGAAAAGCTTCCCTGAGCTGCTCATTTGATGTTTCTCCAAACCAGATTATTTGTTTTTTAAGAGCTTAGACGACTGAGGAAGTTGTTTTCTGCAGACTAGTTTTCTGAATATTTGTTTAATTAAAATCAGAGCAGCCAAAATCATTTGCCCTATATCTGTAGACACTAAACGATGACAATATAAGTAAGATGTAGCTATTTCTATGATCTCTATAGTGATAAGGTTTATCTTTGTAATATTACTCTAGTTTTCACAAAAATTCATTTTTTATCTGTTTAGCCTTTATCTTTGAATCATGTTAAAGATTTTTTTGTTGTATGTATCAGTGTATATCTGTGTATACACACATACACACACAGACACATGGCACTGACAAAAAGGATCAAGGCACAAGACATCCTGTTCTCTGGTCATTGGTTTTGGAATTCTTTTTACTTGTATAATTCTGTTTATCATCTTCATCTATATCCCTGCAGATTGCCTGAAAATTTTAAAGATATGGTAGAATTATGTGTTGTCTTATAGGTTATGTCATTTTTCTGATGTTGTGACTCTGAGGTTAATGATACTATCAGTCAAACTGTATGATAAAATTCTGTTTGAGAATAAAAATGGATTTTTGTGGAAAGCTTGTAACCTATCTATATCAGATATTTTGCCGCAGATCAAATCAAAAAGCCTCAAAACTAAGTGGCTTAAAGGTATTTCTCACAATTCGTTGGCCTCTCTGGAAAGTCTCTGTCAGCTCTATTGGTGACTGGATAGCTTCATTCATGTGTGGCGGTTTTCAGATCAGTTGTTCTTAGGAGACCTTGCTTATATGTCTGGTGGTTTGATGCAGTGTCAGTTGGGGTGATGATCATGTTTTTCTCATCTTCTTGCAAGTTAACTTGGGCTTGTACACATGGTGGTAGTTGCAGGATTTATAGAGCAGAAAGAGTGAGCCTCTGCTTGTTTTGTGTTTGCTAATGTCCCACTGGCCAAAGGAAGTCATGAGGCCAAACCCAGATTCACTTCTTGATAGTAGGAGTGGCACAGTCACATTGCTCAGAAGTGAGTATACATGCTTGGGAAGAGATTTTGACCATGTGCAATCATCCACATCTCTTGGGCTTCCCTTGTGTCTCAGACAGTAAAGAATCTGCCTGCAATGCAGGAGACCTGGGTTTGATGCCTGGGTCAAAAAGATCCCCTAAAAAAGGGAATGGCCACCTACCCCAGTATTCTTGACTGGAAAATTCCACGGTGAGGAGCCTGGAGTGCTACAGCCTGTGGGGTCACCAAGAGTAAGACCACGACTAACACTTCCACTTTTTCACATCTGTCTTAGTCTACCATCTCTGTTTTGTTCTAATAGTCATTTGGACATTTATCATTGTCCTATGTCTTTCATGGTAGGGGAACAGAAAGGCAAGTAAGACAGGATTTTTATCTGTCAAGAAATAATTGAGATTTCTGTCTTGATACACAGTATTCAATCAGTGTGCACTCCAAACCCTGTAGTAAGAACTTACTACTGTGAGAATATGAAAACTGGGGCAGTTATCTTCCAGTCACCTTTTTCCCTCCCTCAAACCTGGTTCTGAGTTACTGCTAGCAAATAACTTACATCAAGTGTTAACTCATGACTAAATCTACCAATATTTTAATAGTAAGTTCAGTTCAGTCTCTCAGTCGTGTCTGACTCTTTGCGACCCCATGGACTTCAGCAGACCAGGCCTCCCTATCCATCACCAACTCCCAGAGTTTACTCAAACTCATGTCCATTGAGTCAGTGATGCCATCCAACCATCTCATCCTCTGTCATCCCTTCTTCTCCCACCTTCAATCTTTGCCAGCATCAGGGTCTTTTCAGATGAGTCAGCTATTTGCATCAGGTGGCCAAGTATTGGAGTTTCAGCTTCAGCATCAGTCCTTCCAGTGAACACTCAGGACCGATTTCCTTTAGGATGGGCTGGTTGGATCTCGTTGCAGTCCAAGGGACTCTCAAGAGTCCTCTCCAACACCACAGTCAAAAGCATCAATTCTTTGGCACTCAGCTTTCTTTATAGTCCGACTCTCACATCCATACATGACTACCGGAAAAACCGTAGCTTTAACTAGATGGACCTTTGTTGGCAAAGTAATGTCTCTGCTTTTTAATATGCTGTCTAGGTTGTTCATAACTTTTCTTCCAAGGAGCAAGCATCTTTTAATTTCATGGGTGCAGTCACCATCTGCAGTAATTTTGGAGCCCCAAAAATAAAGTCTGCCACTGTTTCCACCGTTTCCCCATCTATTTGCCATGAAGTGATGGGACCAGATGCCATGATCTTAGTTTTCTGAATGTTGAGTTTTAAGCCAATTTTTTCACTCTCCTCTTTCACTTTCACCAAGAGGTTCTTTAGTTCTTCACTTTCTGCCATAAGGGTGGTGTCATCTGCATATCTGAGGTTATTGATATTTCTCCTGGCAGTCTTGATTCCAGCTTGTGCTTCCTCCAGCCCAGCGTTTCTCACGAAGTACTCTGCATGTAAGTTAAATAAGCAGGGTGACAGTATACAGCCTTGACGTACTCTTTTTCCTATTTGGAACCAGTCTGTTGTTCCATATCCAGTTCTGACTGTTGCTTCCTGACCTGAATACAGATTTCTCAAGAGACAGGTCAGTCAGGTGGTCTGGTATTCCCATCTCTTTCAGAATTTTCCACAGTTTGTTGTGATCCACACAGTCAAAGGCTTTAGCATAGTCAGTATTATTAAGCAGAAATAGATGTTTTTCTGGAACTCTCTTGCTTTTTCAGTGATCCAGTGGATATTGGCAATTTGATCTCTGGTTCCTCTGCCTTTTCTAAAACCAGCTTGAACATCTGGAAGTCAGCAGTTATTAAATCTTATTTGAATCTTAGCCTTGGCTCTGCAAAATGAGGGGAGAAAACTAAGTTATTGAATTCATCTGGGGTCATTCATTCATCGTGCTATGCCAATGAAAATGATTCAGCATGGCATCTTTGACCATTCATTGCCTTCCTTTGTACTGAATTTTCATTTTGACCAATTGTGCTTGACATGTACAACTTAAATGTTTGACCTGATCTGCTATGGCAGATATCATATGTTCTATTTGAGAACGCAGACTTTTTCCTTTATTGTACTAATTTAAATAATAAATAGTAACACTTTTATTCTTATTTTAGTTATAAGGATATTTTTGAAATAAAATATTGATTAAATGTTGTTACCTGTTATATGTTTTACTTTGGAAGGATATGCTAGATGTGATGGGGAATAGCTCCCCCTTGTGGCACATTTATTTTTGTTAGATGCTTAGATTGCTTCAGTAGGAATGTGGTGAGCTCGACTTTTTTTTTTTTAATGAAAGTTTACCAGAATTGAAGGAGTAGCTTCTTCTGCTCTCACTTCCACATTTTTTTTTTTTACTGTAGTAACTATCCTCTTGTTTGTATTTTTTTTGGATTGATGATGATACTTGCTAGAAGCACCTATATTATCTTCTCTATTTATCATGAGTTAACTGCAATATATATACTAACCCCTGGAGAAGGAAATGACAGTGCACTCCAGTATTCTTGCCTGGAGAATTCCATGGACAGGTAGCCTGGCGGGCCCCAGTCCAAAGGGTTGCAAAGAGTCATACACGGCTGAGCGACTAAGCACATACTGTATACTAATATTCTGTGGAATTTTTAGTACCTTGGGATGTTGATAGGTACACTAAAATAAAACAGGTAAACAAAAACATTTTGAAATCAAAACAGTTTGTCTAATGCTGGGCAAAATAAGTTTATTTTGAGTCTTGTCACAACCTTTATAGCATTTAATAGTGTGTGGTGAACCTCCCAACCAGAAGAGCTTTCCAAACTTATTGGACTATAGAGTCTTCTCTTCAGGGACTGGCATATCAGGGAGCACATTTTGGGAAGCAGCATTATTTCAAGTGAGTCATACCTAGAGGTTTTTTTAATTACATATGTCCAATTTGCTTCCCTTGTTGTAACAATTTTTATAACTAAAATAAGAGAAAGCAGTATTTTTGGCAATGTATTTCCTGTCAGAAAGGCTACTTTTTTCTTTTGTAGCAAGCCAAATGTGTTTTTGGTTTTTGTTTTTAAAGATTATGTGAGGAATAATGAATCGGGTTTTAGTTTAAACATAATCTAATTGAACAGTCCCTTTCCCATTAACCAAAACTGAGATTATGTTACTGACAGTGGGTACTAAAAATCTTCTATTTCCTCCTCTCCCATTCCCTTTACTCCCTTTCATAACATTTATAGAGAATAAATAAAGGGAAATATGAAAATGTAGTCATGATGGTGGTAGGTGTTTTGTGGAATGGAGGACTCTAGGGGAGGTTTAGACTGTTACATCTGTTGATAGCTTTTACAAATATAAGAATATGTATCCTTTCTTTTATTATGTTGTCTTCCGAGAGGTGTTCCTTTTAAGGAATATATACCTTTTAAGTAAGCATATAGGATATGTTTTAATGCAGTGATGTATGTTGATATTTTCAATTTTTTAACTGCATCAGAAAACTAATAATTTGATTAATGTTTACTGAAGCAAATACAGTGATCTTATACAAAGTGTCATCAGGATGTGAGTATTTCCAGATAAGCGGTTTTTCTGAATAATGGAAGCATACAGTTTTAAGGACCAAGATTTTTCTGAAGATACCCTTTTACTGAGGATTGTTGTTGAACGTCACTGAGTCGTGTCGGACTCTTTGAGACCCTATGGACTGCAGCATGCTAGGCTTCTCTGTCCTTCACTGTCTACCGGAGCTTGCTCAAACTCTCTGCGTCAGTGATGTCATCCAACCATCTCATCCTCTGTCTCCCCCTTCTCCTGCCTTCAGTCTTTTCTAGCATCAGGGTCTTTTCCAATGAGTTGGCTCTTCACATCAGGTGGCCAAAGTATTGGAGCTTCAAATTCAGCATCAGTCCTTCCAATGAATATTCAGGGTTGATTTCCTTTAGGATGGACTGGTTTGATCTTCTTGCTGTCCAAGGGACTCTGAAGAGTTTTCTCCAGCACCACAATCCAAAAGCGTCCATTCTTTGGCGCTTAGCCTTGTTTATGGTCCAACTACCACGTCCGTACATGACTACTGGAAAAATCATAGCTTTGAGAGTGGGGACCTTTGTTAGAAAAATGATGTCTGTGCTTTTTAATACGCTGTCTAGGTTTGTCGTTTTCTTCCAAGGAGCAAGTGTCTTTTAATTTCATGACTGAGCATATTCAACGTAATTTATGTTTTTAGTTCCATCTAGATTTGTCATTATGGTGTTATAATATCGATAAGCTAGGGCAGCTGCAGTTGTGCATACCTCTTTTCACTCCTTTCCCTTGTAATTATGGTTTCTTATCCAATATGATTTTAGATATTAACTGGAATTTTGCCAAGTATAGAAACATACATGTAAGAAGAGTATCCTCATATGAATCAATGCCTTTGTGACATTTATTTTAACTATTTAGATATTCTTTCAGCTTTTACCTTTTTCCTTTTCCCATCCCACTGCTCTTGAATTGTAACTGTTGGATAAATTATTTTTGGATAATTGAGACTTTTTTCCTAATGATTATTGTAGATTTCTTTTTGTTCCATGCTACAGAGGAAACTTAATTACTTGCTGTATAATATTTCATTATTACAGATGTCATGTAAATCAAGGCATACTATTTCTTTTTGTGAGAAGTGTGTGGATTATGTTCGTATATCTCAAGTTTCATCAAGAAGTATATACATTTTGAATTTGAATATGTGTAGTTTTCTATGTTTGAAACATTAATTGTTCAAACAGATTTAGTGTATGTTTGAAGTATTGGGTTATTAATCTGGAAAGTGAAAGTGTTAGTTGCCCAGTCATGTCCGACTCCTTGAGACCCCATGGACTGTAGCCCGCCAGGTCCCCTCTGTCTATGGAATTCTCCAGGCAAGAATACTGGAGTGAATTGCCATACCCTTCTCCAGGGGATCTTCCCGACCCAGGAATCAAACCCTGGGTCTCCTGCATTGCAAGTTCTTTACCATTAATAATTGGTAATTCTTTACCAATTGCAAATTTTTTACCAATAATAATTCTTTATTATTCTGAGCCACCAGGGAAGCCACAAGAATATTAGAGTGAGTTGCCATTTCCCCTTCCAGGGAATCTTCCCAACCCAGGGATTGAATCTGTGTCTCCTGCTCTGTAGGCATATTCTTTACCCACTGAACCATTAAAAGTTGTATTAATATGAAGTTGCTCAGTCATGTGTGACTCTTTGCCATCTGAACCCATGGTGGCATTTTCCAGGCAAGAGTACTGGAGTGGGTTGCCATTTTCTTCTCCAGGAAGGAATTAAATGATATGTATTAAATGGTATATAATTAAAAGTTACATTACAGTGTGTTTATCTGTTTTAATTGGGGGTGTGCATGCATGCATACTAAGTCACTTCAGTCGTGTCTGACTGTTTGTGATCCTATGGACTGTAACCTGCAGGCTTCTCTGTCCATGGGATTCTCCAGGCAAGAATACTGGAGTGAGTTGCCATGACCTCCTCCAAGGGACCTTCCTGACCCAGGGATTGAACGCGCATCTTTTTACGTCTCTTGCATTGGCAGGTGATTTCTTTACCACTAGTGCCACCTAGGAAGCCCCTAATTGGGGTATAGTTGATTTATATTATTATTAGTTTCAAGTGACAAAATAGTGCTCCACAGTTTCTTTAGATTATACTTCATTTTAAAGCTCTTATAAAATATTGTCTGTATTCCACATGGTGTACATTCTTTCCTTGTAGCTTATTTATTTTATGCATAGTAGTTTGTTACTTAACTCCCTGCCTCATAATTGCTCATCCCTCCCCCCCACCCCTCTTCCCACAGGTTTCCTGTATCTGTGAGTCTGGTTTTTTTAGCATACAAAGTATTTGTTCTTATATAAGTAGTAACATACATAGTATTTATCTTTCTCTGACTTACTTTACTTAGCGTAATATATCTCAAGTCTATCCATGTTGTTGCAAATAGGAAAAAAATGCATTCTTTTTTATAGCTGAATAGCATTCCATTGTGTCTGTGTGTGTCTATATATGTGTATACACACACACACACACACACACATCATGTCTTTGTTACCCATTCATCTCTTGTTGGACACTTGGGTTGCATTCATATCTTGGCTGTTGTAAATAATGCTGCTTTGAACCTTGGGATGCATTTATTTTTTTGAATTAGCATTTTTATTTTTTTTGGATATATACCCATGAATAAAATTGCTAGTTTTTTGGGGAACCTCTGCTGTTTTCCACAGTGGCTACACCAATTTACATTCACATTAACAGTGTCCAAAGGTTCCTTTTTCTTCACATCCTCTCCAGCATTTGTTATTTTTGATCTTTTTGATGATAGTCCTTTTGACAGGTGTTGGCCACCTCATGCGACGAGTTGACTCACTGGAAAAGACTCTGATGCTGGGAAAGGTTGGGGGCGGGAGGAGAAGGGGACGACGGAGAATGAGATGGCTGGATGGCATCACCGACTCTGTGGACATGAGTTTGAGTGAACTCCGGGAGTTGGTGATAGACAGGGAGGCCTGGTGTGCTGTGATTCATGGGGTCGTGGAGAGTCGGACACGACTGAGCGACTGAACTGAACTGAACTGAACTGAAGTGATGTTTCACTGTAGTTTTGATTTGCATTTCCCTGATGATTAGTGATGTCGAACATCTTTTCTTGTGCCTGTGTGCCATGTATATATCTTTTTTGGAAGAATGTTCGGGTCTGGCCATTTTTTAATTGAGTAACACTGTATTTTAAAATTCAGATTACTTTCTCAAGCTAAGATTGTAATGAATTTAATTTTTAAAATTTAGTTTTAAATTTAAATATATCCATTCTATTGAGTCATCAGATTATTATCTTTAATATTTGGACAATCAGTGTTTAGAAGAAAATTCTTTTTTGTTTAAACCTGATAGCTAAGTTATATGTAATTTATATAGAGACCATACTTTCTAGTGGAATATATGTGTGGATTGCTTTTTTTTTGTTTGGTTTTGCTGTGAACCATTTCACTTGAGGGATCTTGGTTCCCCTATCAGGGACTGAACCTGGACACTTGGCAGTAAGAGATCGTGGAGTCTAACCACGGGCCCACCAGAGAATTACTTATCTGTGGTTTTAGTAGTGGACAAACAAAATGTACTTTACAGTTTTAGCACATTTTGGTGAAAAGGGAAGGGACTTGTGCTTTTATTATAGCAAATTATATGTGTAAATGAATTTTACATATATATGTGTTTTGCCATGAGATGACAAGAACTATGAAGATTCAAGTACCATATTTAACATTATAATTCAACATGTAGAGTCTGTATTTACTATATTCTTCAAAATTTAGTGTTTTCCATATATCCTTTGAAATATTCATGAATTTTAATAGGACAGACTTCAAAAAATCACCAACAAATATAGCGTTGTTTTAGGGGTGTCAAACATAGGAGAGGAGGAAAAATCAAATTTGTTTTAACCTATTGTGTTAAAGTTTTTAACATTTAGGTCTGTACTAATTTAGACGTGTTTCATTTTATTTTACTTTTAAACAAAGAACAACATATGGAAACTTGGAAATTGATGTGAAAGTGGTAATTTGAATGAAGTGAGATGGCTAGGTCAGTAATGGTCCCTTCAGTCAGTGAATAATCATTCCAATCTAAAATGGCAACATCTGTATTAATCAAAGTAAAGTACTTAAGTTATAAAATATATCATGTCCTTATATTACCACCAAAGAAGCTTTACCCATTCTTGCTGTTACTAAATGATGCATGTTTTTACTTAACATTTAAACACAGAAATTTTATTTGAAGAGGGCTGAATGTTAAACTTATTAATAACTAGCTCTGTTTTTCTAATTATTAACAGTATTTATCTTCCTCTACAGTTAAATAATGTTATAGTAGGGTTTTTTTTTTTTATTTTTTAGAATGGAAGTAGTTACTTGAATTGCATGGAAACCACTTGGTAGAACTCCAAAGTCTATTTCAGTTAGAGAAATAACTTATATCATGTATAGTTTGGCCTATTTTTACCTATTAAATAAACTGTAATAATTTCAGATATATATTTCCTTGGAGAAGATTGTCTCTGATTCCTGAATCTCTCCTAGCATTAAAGAGCATTCTTTCTTTATTGGTATATCTTTTGAATGTGTGTCAGTTCAGTTCAGTCGCTCAATCGTGTCTGACTCTGCGACCACCCCAGGCCTCCCTGTCCATCACCAGCTCCCGGAGTTTACCCAAACTCATGTCCATTGAGTCGGTGATGCCATCCAACCATCTCTTCCTCTGTCATCCCCTTCTCCTCCTGCCTTCAGTCTTTCCCAGCATCAGGGTCTTTTCAAATGAGTCAGCTATTTGTATCAGGTGGCCAAAGTATTAGAATTTCAGCTTCCACATCAGTCCTTCCAGTGAACACTCAGGACCGATTTCCTTTAGGATGGACTGGTTGGATCTCCTTGCAGTCCAAGGGACTCTCAAGAGTCTTCTCCACACCACACTTCAAAAGCATCAATTCTTTGGCACTCAGCTTTCTTTATAGTCCAATTCTCACATCCATACTACTGGAAAAACCGTAGCCTTGACTAGACAGACCTTTGTTGGCAAAGTAATGTCTCTGCTTTTTAATATGCTGTCTAGGTTGGTCATAACTTTTCTTCCAAGGAAGAAGCATATTTTAATTTCATGGCTGCAGTCACCATCTGCAGTGATTTTGGAGCCTCCCAAAATAAAGTCTGCCACTGTTTCCCCATCATTTGCCATGAAGAGATGGGACTGGATGACATGATCTTAGTTTTCTGAATGTTGAGTTTTAAGCCAACTTATTCACTCTCTTCTTTCACTTTCATCAAGAGGCTCTTCAGTTCTTCTTCACTTTCTGCCATAAGGGTGGTGTCATCTGCATATCTGAGGTTATTGATATTTCTCCCAGCAATCTTGATTCCATCTTGTGCTTCCTCCAGCCCAGTGTTTCTCATGATGTACTTTGCATAGAAGTTATATAAGCAGGGTGACATATACAGCCTTGACGTACTCCTTTTCCTATTTGGAACCAGTTTGCTGTTCCATGTCCAGTTCTAACTGTTGCTTCCTGACCTGCATACAGATTTCTCAAGAGGCAGGTTAGGTCATCTGGAATTGCCATCTCTTTCAGAATTTTCCAGAGTTTATTGTGATATACACAGTGAAGGCTTTGGCATAGTCAATAAAGCAGAAATAGATGTTTTCATGGAACGCTCTTGCTTTTTTGGTGATTCACTGGATGTTGGCAATTTGATCTCTGGTTCCTCTGCCTTTTATAAAACCAGCTTGAACATCTAGAAGTTCTCGGCTCATGTATTATTGAAGCCTGGCTTGGAGAATTTTGAGCATTACTTTACTAGCGTGTGACATGAGTGCAGTTGTGCAGTAGTTTGAGCATTCTTTGGCATTGCCTTTCTTAGGGACTGGAATGAAAACTGACCTTTTCCAGTCCTGTGGCCACTGCTGAGTTTTCCAAATTTGCTGGCATATTGAGTGCAGCACTTTCACAGCATCATCTTTTAGCATTTGAAATAGCTCAATTGGAATTCTATCTCCTCCACTATCTTTGTTCGTTGTGATGTTTCCTAAGGCCCACTTGACTTCACATTCCAGGATGTCTGGCTCTTTGTGAGTGATCACACCATCATGATCTTCTGGGTCGTGAAGATCCCTTTTGTACAGTTCCTCTGTGTATTCTTGCCACTGGTTCTTATTATCTTCTGCTTCCGTTAGGTCCATACCATTTCTGTCCTTTATTGAGCCCATCTTTGCGTGAAATGTTCCCTTGGTATCTCTAATTTTCTTTAAGAGATCTCTAGTCTTTCCCATTCTATTGTTTTCCTCTATTTCTTTGCACTGATCACTTAGGAAGACTTTTCTTTTCTCTCCTTGCTATTCTTTGGAACTCTGCATTCAAATGGGTATATCTTTAGTTTTCTCCTTTGCCTTTTGCTTCCCTTCTTTTCACAGCTATTTGCAAGGCCTCCTCAGATAGCCATTTTGCTCTTTTGCATCTCTTTTTCTTGGGGATGGTCTTGATTCCTGTCTCCTGTACAATGTCATGAACATCTGTCCGTAATTCGTCAGACGCTCTGTCAGATCTAGTCCCTTAAATCTATTTCTCACTTTCACTGTATAATCATAAGGGATTTGATTTAGGTCATACCTGAATGGTCCAGTATGTGTATTCTAGGTCTGAATGTGTGTATTCGTACATATACTCTCTTGGAAAGAAAAGAATCTAGCACACCATCCATTCATTTGATTTTTGTTTTAAAAGTATGTTAAAAGTACCCATTTCTTTGTAAGAGGTCTTACATTCAGTTGTGTTTCAGGAGGATTTTCTCACTGGAAATTCCTCCTTCCTCAAGTTAATTTGTTGATAATCGAGTCACTGCGCAAATCATTAAGTTGATCATTGTTGATATTGTGATAAGTAGAATGAACCAGCTGGATGGCAAAGACGGGATTCTGGCTTTGTTAGAACTGGTTAACAGTTTAGACAGTTATCGAAGATTACACAAGACAAATGTTTGAAGCACAAAAAATTAATTGTGTGAAGTGGAAATCCTGCCTCTCAAATATGACTTGTTAATCAAATGATACATTTCACGCACTTGTAAACTTGTGTTTAACAACAAAAGGTGTTTGATTTCAGTGAGATATTTATGAATTTTAATAGAAGTCTTTTAATTTTAATCAAGTCTCTCAGAAAGTCATGATCATTTGAAAATTTAGTACTGAGGCCATGATTTCAGAGTCAGCTAATGAAATTGATATCAGTCCTGATAATTTTGCTAAATTTTAAGTTGATATTTTTAGCTTTGTTAGACTGCATTACAGAAATGCATAACAATGATTAATTTTACTATTGTGATACTGTTAGTATATCTAAACATCTAGAGCCTAAATATAAAGTCAGATATTCACTTTCAATTCTCTCAGTATTGGAGATGCTAGGAACTTTTGGGAGGCAGGAGAAAGATCAGACCATGAGTACAAAATGGGGACACCGATCCCAGCTTTTTTTTTTTTTTTTTGTAACTTGAAGAATTGGGGTAAGGTTTTATGTTTCTGAGAAGTGAATTTGTGCAGTTCATGAAAACTTAACTTTGAAATTCTGGTAAATGAACTTATTAAGGAAATAATGTATCATTGGTAACACTGCTTTGCTTATTATTCTAAAAAATAAAATTATCTAGTGTTTTAGTCAAATGTTCTGTTAAGATAGAACTTGTATTGTCCTGTTTTTGTTGTGGGTGGGGGCTTAAATACTTGATACATAATACTGTGTTTACCAACTGCGGTTGTAGGGGTTCAGCTTGTGATCTGAACATATTTTAGAGTATATGTCCCTGATATGATGAAAATGTACCCATCTAGAATTACCTGGTGTATGGGACTTCCCATTTTAAAACTGAAATAGACCCAGGTAAACTGAGACAATGTTATTTCCCTACAGTTAGCTAATCCAGAGAAAAAGATATTTATGAAAAGGATTTGTTTTGCTTTAAAGATCCTCATGTTTACTAGCGTTAGCATATGAGGTTTCTCTGTAAGGTTTAGATGTACTTTTGAAATTTAGGACCAGTGATTCTTTTATTTTGGTTTAAATTTGAATGATAAGCATTTGCTCACACTGTACAGGTGGCTTTACATAATTATTGTTTTCTTTAGAAATCTGAGATCAATCTTTCCAGTTAAAGAAACTAAAACTGAAAGAATTTAACTGATTTCTACCAGCATAACTGGTAGATGGCAAATGTAGATTTGGAACCTAGGACTTTTGGTTCTCCAGGTCTAGTAGGTTTTCACCAGAGAAATATAAACTGAATCTTAGGTTAACATGCTGAGATCTAGAAAGGAACATAATTCTTGGTTGCGTTTTTGACATACAGAGTACTGACAATGGTTAAATGCACTGTTTTCAGAGGGTCTATTTTTGAAAATTCTGACAAAAAAGGTATGAACTGTTTAGGAAAATATAGGTATAGGAACTTTTGAATATAATTTCAGTAGCATTATAGATCAAATAATAAACTGTGTTGAAAGGAGAAACTATATTGTTAGGAAGTATGCTGTTTATCTCAACTCTTTTCATAAGCAGTGTGTAGTAATAGCTAGAGAAGGTAAAATACCTCGTTTTTGTACAAATTTTTTTTGTTTGTTTTACTGTTTGTAAAAGTCTTTTTTGTTTTATTTTGCTTGCCTCACATTTTGTTTTAAAAATCTGAGACAGCATAATTTAGGATTATGCAGTGGTAACAGGAACTGTCTTATGTTTAATGTAATTAAATCCATATCCTTCAGGTAAAAAGAACATATTCTCACGGTACTTACAGAGCTGGCCCAATGAGACAAATCAGCTTGGTGGGAGCAGTTGATGAAGAAGTGGGAGATTACTTTCCTGAGTTCCTTGACATGTTGGAAGATTCACCATTTTTAAAAGTAAGAGGAAACAATGTGAAGCAATCTAAGTTGTGGGTGTTACTTTCATGCTACAAGTGATACAAACCATGGCTTGTTTCAGAATTATAAAGTTTTTGATTTCAGTTGATTTGGCAGGAAGGGAAGAAGAGGTGAGAAACTAAAAGTAATTCTTTTAGTTTGGATAAGAAAGCTGTGGTACATTTACACAATGGAGTACTACTCAGCGATTAAAAAGAATACATTTGAATTAGTTCTAATGAGGTGGACGAAACTGGAGCCTATTATACAAAGCGAAGTAAGCCAGAAACAAAACCACCAATATAGTATATTAACACAAATATATGGAATATAGCAAGAGGATAACGATAACCCTGTATACGAGACAACAACAACAACAAAAAGTAATTCTTGTGTGTGTGTGTTACTTCTCAGGTACTAATTCTGATGGCAAAGCCGAGTGGTAGGTCAGAAAATAATACTTGCCTGTAGTTGCCACTTTAGGAAAATAAGTTCCATTCGTTTATCACCTTTTTATAAACTTGAGTGCCAGAGGATTTAAGAAGTACAGGATAGATGCTTACCACAGTGTTTGCAACTGGAAAGTGACAGTTTGGGTTTGTGGAAAACTGGCCCGGCAAGTTGTATAACTGTATTTCAGCTTTGGAGATCCTAGCTGGGTTGGGCAAACGAGTTAAACTTTCTGGGCTTCAGTGTCCTCATCAATAAAATAAGGTATTTAAACAATGCAGCTTTAAGGCCCCTTTAAATTCTTTAAAAGATTTTGAGCCGGCTTCTGTTTTCTTTCCTCCCTTTTTTTCCTTGTTCCTTTCTTTTTTTCTTCCCTTTCTTCCTTTTTCTTTCTTTTCCCAGCAGTTCCTGAATTCCAGAAAATATTTCCTTTTATGGGCTGCTAGACTCACTGGAAAGGACTCTGATGCTGGGAAGGATTGGGGGTGGGAGGAGAAGGGGACGACAGAGAATGAGATGGCTGGATGGCATCACCGACTCGATGGATATGAGTTTGAGTGAACTCCGGGAGTTGGTGATGGACAGGGAGGCCTGGCGTGCTGTGATTCATGGGGTCGCAAAGAGTTGGACATGACTGAGCGACTGAACTGAACTGAACTGAACTGAGAGCTATCCTATTGAGAGAAAAATCTCTGAACTATGTAGTTAGGTCAGTTATTTAATCACTAATTCAAAGGTCAAAGTGTGACAGGATTAGTTTATCTCTAATACTTGGTACATATTCTGTAGAACATCTCTCTCTTTTGTTTTTAACTTCTCACTCTATTTTCTAGCCTATGTATCTTTTCCTTTTTCATCCTACTCCATTTTCCTTTTATTTCCTTTTATGTTCCTTTTAAACCATTGGTTCCTTGTCTGTTTCTCCCAGCTAGTGACATGGAATTTGGTTGCATTTATTTTGAGTGGCATTTAAAAAATACCATCATTTCTTTTATAACATAGCATTTCCTTTCTATTCTCAGAATTGAATTAGAAGTTTCAAGCTTTGTTCAAATTTATTTTTAAATATCGCTAAGATAATAAGCTTTCTAGACTTCTAGCTGTAATGCAAGATGCCAGAATAAATGGAACTATATCAGAGTTTTGAGTGACTATAAATTAGACCTAGCATTCTATTCATACTTAGTCAAACAAGTGGAACCAAAATGTCATGAAACTTTTAGTTAAGCAAACATTCATAAGTTTTCTAAAATATATATATATATTTTAGAAACATAAACTGAAATGGGAGCACTGAATATGAAATAGAAAAAGTGAAACAAGGTAAATAAAAATTAAAGATCATCATATTATTGTTTTTAAATATGGCTGCTTCATTAGAATCACATTTAGAGCTTTGGAGAAGGGGAGAAAAAAACGCCTGGGCATTTATATTTGTCAAAAAAATTCCAAGATAATTTGAATGTGCTTCTGGAAAACAGAAAATTAACATGCGATACAGTTTTTTTTTTAACAAAGTACAGATTTTGTTGAAATTTCACAACATTTTAAGCTAGTGCCCATTATTTGTTTTCATGCATTATTTTTAAGAGTCCACATCATATTTAATTGCATTGAGCAGCTTCAGCTGCATGCAGCAAATTCTGATAAATTCTTTTTTTCATTTTTATTCTGTTACAGATATTTTCTAATTTTCCTTGTTATGGCTTCTTAGATACACCTGTCATTTAAAAGTGGATGCTTAATTTCCAAATAGATGGGTTTTTAAAAGTATCTTTGATGTTAATTTCTCACTTAAATGCTTTTTTTTCTATAATCACCCTCTGTGCCTTTTTAGTCTTTTAACTTTATTGAGGCTTTTCCAGTGGTAAGTCAGATTTCTCTTGGTAAATGTCACATTGTACTTGAAAATATGTGAGTTATTTCCAGATATCTTTTGATATTGATTTCTAACATAATTCCACAGTGATAAGAGAACAGATTATGTATGATTTCAGTACTTTCAGATGATGAAATTTTTGCACTGTTTTATCTCCTTGGATATGTTCCAGTTCCCCCTGGTTTATATATAGTCTGTGGGAACTTGAATAGGATTTGTATCCCATTGTTGTGTGAAAATTCTATAAATCTTAATTATGTTGAATTGGTTCATGGTGCTTTTCAGGTCTCCTATATCCTCCTACTTTTCTGTCTATTAATTTTATTAATTTTTGAGAGTTTGATATTGAAACTACAACTAAAAATCTTTATTTACTTAAAAAACTGTAATATATACTAGAACTATATGTAATTTTGTTCTGTATTTTCCAAATCTCCTGTAAATGTTATTATACTTTCATAATTTAAGAAATAAAGAAGAAAAATCATTTAAATATTTATATTTCAGATCTTAATTTTAAACATAAACGAGCTAAATAAATGCATTCTTCCTGGAGAGATGTAATTTGACAGCCTCCCCTTTTTGAAAAGGGGGATATAGTTTATAAATACCCATTTTCTCACCATTCAATGAACAGTGACTCTTGGTCATTTCTCTGTTGTTCCCGTTTTCTTTTCAAAGATTTTAATCCCTGGTTTTAGACCAGCAACCTCTTCAAGAAACTACTACACAGAAATAAATTTTAATTTTGGTTTAGTTTTCCTCTTTGTTCTGTTAGGTTTTAATTACTCAAAGAGGTAGCCCCCTTTTATTTGAGGTATCCATTTTTTAAAACTCAGTTGGTCATTTTTATAGATTGTCATGGAGGATAACTTGCTTATTTTGCCAGTTTGTTAACATTATATTGTCGGGTTGGTTTCTTTTTCTTCCTCAGTTCTTGCCCCGTCGCAACAAAAATTTGGAACGACTGGCTGAAGGTTTTAAGGCAACTGACAAGTTACAGCTCAGTTCAGCTCAAGCAGGCAGATCTTTTATTAGACAGACACCCCCAAAATATGAGAGCAGGCCCACCCCAAAGGAGTCTTCGTTTTCCATCTGGGTTCCCCCTTTTTATACTTCCAATTTCTTCCTTTTGGTTATGCCCTGTGCAAAATAGGGCTTGTACTCACCACCAGTCAATGAAAGGGAATGCAAATGGGCATACACGCAAGGCCGATTGACAATTGCAGGTCATATAACGGTAGGCTGTGTTGTTTATATCTTTCCAAAATTTAGTCTGTTATAATCAGATGTAGTATATTTATGAACCCTTACTGGGCTCCCAGCTGCCTAAGATTACTTGGGGAAGACCCTGTGGTTATTTTGTATCCACTGTGGGCCTAGGACACATGTGCAGGAGTTGGAAAAGTCTCTCTGGTTATTTTTGTAGCTTATCTGTGCTCTCTCCTATGTGTGTCTAGAATGGGTTTTAGAGATCAGCTTGCATCCCTTTCAGCCAGGCCACCCCTTGCGCTCATGCCTAACTTGCCACTGGAAAGTTATGACCAACCTAGATAGTATATTAAAAAGTAGAGACATTACTTTGCCAACAAAGTTCCGCCTGGTCAAGGCTATGATTTTTCCAGTGGTCATGTATGGATGTGAGAGTTGGACTGTGAAGAAAGCTGGTGGCCGAAGAATTGATGCTTTTGAACTGTGGTGCTGGAGAAGACTCTTTTGAGAGTCCCTTGGACTGCAAGGAGATCCAACCAGTCCATTCTAAAGGAGATCGATCCTGGGTATTCTTTGGAAGGACTGATGCTGAAGCTGAAACTTCAATACTTTGGCCACCTCATGTGACGAGTTGACTCACTGGAAAAGACTCTGATGCCGGGAAGGATTGGGGGCGGGAGGGGAAGGGGACAACAGAGAATGAGATGGCTGAATGGCATCACCGACTTGATGGACATGAGTTTGAGTGAACTCCAGGAGTTGGTGATGGACAGGGAGGCCTGGCGTGCTGTGATTCATGGGGTCACAAGGAGTCGGTCACGACTGAGCGACTGAACTGAACTGAACTGATGACCTATATATTTGGTAGAAAGAGTAACAAATGATGAATACAGTGAATCATACCTCTGGCAGAATTGGAGAAGTGGGGGGAAACCATCCAAGAATAATTATTCTCTTGATGTATCTGAAATAGAACATTTTGAAGGCAAACTTATGAATATATAGAAATATATTTAAAACAGGTATATAATTCAAATGTATATATGAAATTTTGTGAAGGACACAGTAGTCTTTAATATACATTTGAAGATTTCCTCTTAAGAAATAATCAATTTCTATATCATTATTTGCCTCTAGTGTACACTGCCCTGGGGGACACTATCTAGTTTAAAATTAGAGAGTCGGAAAGATAGTGATGATGGTCCCATCATGTGGGTGCGCCCGGGAGAACAGATGATCCCTGTGGCTGACATGCCAAAGTCACCTTTCAAAAGGAAAAGGTATGTTGGATATAAATGTTTATTGCTGGAAATGAGTGTTTGTACATTGGTATGTATGCATTTGTTGAAAGTTGGAGAAAGAAGGTAGGGAAAGTTTAGAGCATAATTGAAATGTAAATTCAAAAATGGTTACCCATGCTGATATAATTTCTTATAAATATCAAATATAAATAAAACATGAAAAATGCAGGCAAATGACAAATTGTAACCAGAGATGGGAAAAAATGTCATTCACAACAGGGACATTATAAACTGTATTGGAATATATTGAATAAATATTCAGAAACAAATTTAAATAATATTTTAAGAAAACTAAAACATCTATGGAGGATATAAAAAAAGATCTAAGCAGATGTTTAGATCTATACTCTGGATTGAATACAAATGGTAGTCCTTTAGAATTTTAGGATCCATTTGGACTCAAACTTCCAGCACTGGATAAAATAATTTTTAAAATTCATATGGAATAACAAAGTTAGCAAATAGTCTAGAAAACTGTGAAAGAGAAGATACGTGTGTGGGGGACCTCATCTTACTGAACATTAAAAATTACCATAAAGGTCAAAAAGATCGCTGGAATAGGATAGAGTACAGAAATAGATCAAAGTATAATGGGAATTTAATAATAAGATAAATGGGGAAAAAAAAGTTTATTTGATGAATAATGCTGGCATAATTGGAAGTCCATTTGAAGGGAAACAAAGCCATAACCCCAGTGTTATATAAGAAGTAAGGGATTTGAACATAATAAGTAAAAAAAAAGAATAAAAATATCAGAATAAAATACTTAAGAGAGACCTTCCTAAACAAAGGTGCAAAAATATAATGGTGATACTATTGTGAGAAAAAAGACATCAACACAGCAAAGCTTGAAACTGGACATTTGTAACATGACAGACTAAAGTTAATATACAAAGAGCATTTCTAAATGAGAAGAAAAATGTGAAAAAAAAAACCCAATAGATAAATAGGCCCTAGGTAGTCAATTGTGTATTAAGTGTATGTTAAAAGAATTATGGGATATTATTTTTACCCATTAACATTGGCAGAAAGTATTAATAGAGTGATTATATTACAGGGTGGTAGGTATGTCATATATATTATTGGTCGATGGGTGAGCTTCTGTAATCATTTTTTATCATTTTTTAAAAGTAATCTAAAATAGCTCATAAAGCTTAACACACACACACACACACTCTGTCTCTCTCTTTGAACTAGGATCCCTACTTTTGGGAATTTGTCCCCAAAAATAAGAGCACTAAAGGTAAATATATAAGAATGTTAATTGCAGCATTTATTATAGTGAGATCGAGTATAAAATGATCTCATTGTCCATTATATTCTAATAATTCAACCATTCTAGGTTGAATTCATTTTGGTACATTCCTATGAAAGAATGGGGCTTCCCTGGTGGCTCAGCTGGTAAAGAATCTGCCTGCAATGCGGGAGACCTGGGTTCGATTCCTGGGTTGGGAAGATTCCCTTGGAGAAGGGAACAACCCACTCTGGTATGCTGGCCTGGAGAATTCCATGGACTGTATATAGACCATGGGGTCGCAAAGAGTCAGACACAACTGAGTAACTTTCACTTTCACTTATAGAAAAATGCAGTGAAATAGTTAATTTCATAGTATGAATTTTGTCTGTTGAGCTGAAAGAATATCCAATGAAAAGAGCTAAATGTAGAATGTATGTTAATAAGTATGATTCGATTTTTATGAAAAGAAATAAAAAATTGTATAAGAGTATGCACAGAGAAAAGTGTAGAAAAATGTGTATTAGGTTAACATTGTTGGGAATGAAGTAGGTGATCCTGTGGGGAGGGAATATCTTTTTTTTAGATACGTAAAGATGGTTGCTCTTTATTATTTAAAAAAAAAATAGGGAAAAATGGTGATAGAGTAAAATGTAGGTTACATGAGAGCATGGACTAATGTCTCTAGCACCTAAACAGAATGCCTGGTGCTGAATAAATTTTTGTTGAATGAAATTTTTACAAGTTCATTTTTAAGTTGGGAGTAAATGGTAAACTTGGTATGTATCTCAATGATTAAGTTAAATTTATAAATCATTTAGAGAATCCAAAAGCCTCTCCCCAGAACAGTGCAGATGTACACAGACTGTTACATGTAATTTAAGGGAGTTCACTAGCCCCTTGAGGAACTCAAGGATTAAAATCCATGGTATATATGGTCATTTCCCATCACATTATAGTCTTACGAACTAATGAGAACATTGCCCTAGGCACTGTGCCAAATGCTTTTTTTTTTTTTTTTGCAAATACCTTTAATAAGTCTCAATTCATTAGAATGTGGTATAATGAGACCAGACTTGCTTGTTTGAAATCCTGTTAGCTTTTCACAGAAAGCAACATCATCGTCTAGCTTTCTGATATCTGTGAAACATTAGTCACAAACAGGAAAAAAGGATATTAAAGCATTGCATATGTGTCTGTGTGTCTCTGTGAATGTTGGTATAAAACTTTTAAGTCGAGTGCACAAAGAGCAGCGAAGTAGTAGAGGTTGACGGTGGGAAATAAAGAGAACCAAAAGGAAGAGTGACCCTAGGAGACAGACTCGGATGAGATAAGAAAATAATGGGGGCACTCCTGATTTGTGTCTGTAAGCAAAAGAAAAATCATACAGGGTGATAAATAAGATGATGACTCCCAAAGTAAATTCTTCCCATCCTGTTCCCCTTCTGCAGCAAAATTTGAGAGGGTTTCTGCAGTGAGTGAGGCTAGGTGGTAAGCAGTTTCTGTATATGTATGGATTCTAGAAGGTGAGTGGTGGAGGAGAGGGCCAGTGGGAGATGTCTGTCCTCCACAGTGGCGCGAAAGAGGTTTTTTGTCTGTCTTCCTTCCAGTAAACTATGTGTGTTTTATGGAAGCACTTATTGCCAAGTGTTTTCTTGCTGTTTATATTTTGGTATTTCTCCCATAAGAATAAAAACTCCCCCGAGAATGAGGAATTTGTCTTATTCACTGCTGTCTTGATGACTAGCTCTAGTGCCCAGGTAGTACCGGACTTATAGTAGGTAAATTATTTGTAAATATTAATGCATTCAAAAAAGTTAAACCTGTGAATGCCTTAATACAAATGTTTGAAGGCAATGTAAGCCTTAATATTTAAGCCTACCTCTGTCTTTTTATATACATATATATGTGTAATTTTTTTTTAAACAGAACTACCAATGAAATAAAAAACCTGCAGTACCTACCTCGAACTAGTGAGCCCCGTGAAATGCTCTTTGAAGACAGAACAAGAGCTCATGCAGATCATATAGGACAAGGTTTTGAACGACAGACTACAGCTGCTGTTGGAGTGTTGAAGGCTGTGCACTGCGGAGAGTGGTATATGTTAACTGTTGCTATTTAATGGCTTCTAAACTTTTTCTTCAGAAGTTTTTCAGTAATTCTTCTTAATGTGGGGATAAAGGTTTCATTTTCCTGT
Organism: Moschus berezovskii; assembly: GCF_049115385.1. NCBI lineage: Eukaryota > Metazoa > Chordata > Mammalia > Artiodactyla > Moschidae > Moschus > Moschus berezovskii. The sequence goes on along the minus strand of NC_142462.1, from coordinate 51,278,338 downwards.
ATCCAAATACAGGAAAATACTGTTTTGTGTAATTGCACTAAAGATTTTCAACTGATAGAATCTAGATTTTATCTTTTGGATTTGACTGAAATAGCTTGATTTTCTATGTGACTGGAGTTGAAAACAGTTGTCTTACGTACAGTAATGGAAAACCCAAGGTTCACTTAGTGCTTACTGTATGTCCATTTACAAATGTTCAGTTAAGTTTTTCTGCTTTTTGGTTCATAGTTTTTACACAAGGAGACTAAGACTCAGGACTATCAAATAGCATTATCATAGTCATATAGCTAATAAGTGGTAGAGCTCAGTCTGATTTCAGAACTGACTTCAGCTTCTTGTGTTTTTTCTTTATACTGTTTTAACTTGCTGTCTTTTTAAGGTTTTTATCTATTAACTATTTGTTTACCTTAGTATATTAGTATTTTTCCAGCTTTGCTTGCAGGTTTCACTAAATCTTTTGATAGATTAGAAAAAATGGATAATTTTCTTACGGAAAATGGATAATATGCTTAAGGTGGTTGTCTCATACATTTAAGAGAATTTCCGTTTCCTAAATTGATAAAATCTGTAGAGCAAAGCTATATTTATACTGTAAGGTAACTTTGGTCAATTAGGTTTTGTTTTCAAATTGGGTATTGTTTGGGTATGAAACTTAAGTTGAAATATGCTATTTCACTTACTAAAGCAATTAAATTAAATACTTAGCATATAAGAAAGTTTTCTAAGTAAAAAGAAACTTTAATTTTGAAAATATAAAATGTCAATATTGTTGCATAGATTTCTAAGATGTTTTGAATAATATGGCCTGTATTTTCTACATGAGGAAATTGTATTTTCAAGAGTTGTGAATACAAAATTGACCCTATGTTCAAAAGAGAAAATTTAAAGTAATGTTTTATAAATTAATACTGAATGGGGAAGCCAGTGTAAACTGACTTTCTTCCTTAACATAAATGAAGCTTTTATCAATTTCAGATATGCAAAGTAGCTAGTACCAAGCTAACCCTATGAGTTCTTTAGGAAAATGATGTTAATTTAGTAGTTTATGATTCAATAATAATAATTTGTAATTGTGTTTAAGTTAAATGGTAATATCTGTGGTGATTCCCATATAGTTTCAAAGCTCTTACTATAATCTGGTTTAAAATGCTAATTTTGTCAGAGTAAAGGCAAATTTGTCTGTGTAATTTACAACAAACCTATTTCAAATTAATGGGATTTTTCTTGAATGTTTGGTAAAAAGATTTAAGAGTGGCATCAAAATTTATTATTAGAGTGAAATCTGATTTATAGATAGTATTCAATAAAGTTGGCCACATATTTATATTTTTCCTCAGAGATAAATATTCTTGCTTCTTGGCCTTAAATTTATTTAAATCTCTTTCAGGTTTCTTTTAATTATTGTCCGTGTTTGCTTTTTCTCCACTTTATATGTGATTTGATGTTAAGAGATTGTTTCCTGTCCTTCACAGGTGCATGATAGTTCACTATAGTTACTGAATTAAAAAGTACTTGAAGCTAGCAATTTCACAGTGAAAAAGACTATTGTCAAATTATAAATATATTAGGGGCCACATTTAAAAATATTCTTGAGATGGATTTTGGAATGAGATGTTGCTAGTTATGAATTTTCTCACTTTTGTAAAATACAGTTTACTTTATCTACCAGTGCTGCTGTGTTCTTTTAGTATTATACTAAAGATGGTAAGAAAATAATTTGGTTGATACTTTTAAGATGGTTTCATGGCTCTGATGCAAACATGGTTTATGATAGCTTTATTACTGTTTCTTGCTGTTAAGCTATACTAAGGAAATTGGAGCACTGTCTTAGTGTTCTTATAGCATTTTGAGTTCTCCTCTTTTTCTAAAGGAGACATTAGGTATTAGATTCTTGATTTTATCTTAGAGCCTGGCTTAACATGAATTTGAGATAAAAGACTTAAATTGATTTAGACTATAAAGAGATCTTAAACTAGATAGACTTGTGAAGTGTTGGTCAATTTTATATCACTTTTTAGTATTAGGAAGACAGAATTCATATAGATTTATAAATTCAAGGTTGCCTCTTGGAATTCAGTTTTTTGAAAAATCAACCAATGGAATATAATTTATATTCAATAATACAAAACTTTTTATAAGTATACAGTTAGTTGTGTTTTGACTAATATATACAGCCATGTTAACCACTACCACAACTAAAATATAGACCATTTTGTTTTTCTTGTATCCCTTGACAGTTTATCTCTCCCCATTCTTACTCTAACTCGAGACATCTATTAACCTATTTTCTGTCTTTATAGGTTAGCATTGCCTAGTAGAATCTCATGTAAATAGAATCATATGTTGTCTTTCAGTCAGCATGATGGTTTTTAGGTTTATCTAAAATCTAAAATTTAGTGTTAGGTGTCTTAGTAGTTCATTCCTTCTTGTTGCTGAGTGGTATATCATTGTATGGATATATCACAATTGATTTATCCATTCACCTGATGATAGACATTTGAATTGTTTCCAGTTTGGGGTTTTTATGAATAAAACTCTTATGAACATTTCCTTACAAGACTTTGTGTGCACATATAATTTCATTTTACTAAATATATAGACATGGAATTACAGGGTCTTAGAATAAGGTAGGAGAAGGCAATGGCAAGCCACTCCAGTACTCTTGCCTAGAAAATCACATGGACAGAGGAGCCTGGTGGGCTGCAGTCCATGGGGTCGCTAAGGGTTGGACACGACTGAGCGACTTCACTTTCACTTTTCACTTTCACACATTGGAGAAGGAAATGGCAACCCACTCCAGTGTTCTTGCCTGGAGAATCCCAGGGACGGGGGAGCCTGGTGGGCTGCCGTCTATGGGGTCGCACAGAGTCGGACATGACTGAAGCGACTTAGCGGCAGTAGCCGCAGCAGAATAAGGTAAAATAATTGTGTGTAGAGATAATTCTAAGTCTACAAAAGACGTACTAGAATTTATCTAAGTCTCAAGATAAGACAATATTGAAAAGTTAGATGTATATAACTATATTTTAGCAATAAATACGTTGAAACATTTTGAAGATGAAAAGAAAAAATAATGCCAGCTTATAGTAAAATAAAAGTTATGAAATACTTAGATTAATTTTTGTAAATAAGTGACTTAAACTAAAAACTACAAAACACCAATGAGAAAAATAAGATTTACAGAAATGTTAGCGATATACCTTGTTTATGGATTGAAAGACTCCATGCTGCTACTGCTGCTAAGTCACTTTAGTCGTGTCCGACTCTGTGTGACCCCATAGACGGAAGCCCACCAGGCTCCCCCGTCCCTGGGATTCTCCAGGCAAGAACACTGGAGTGGGTTGCCATTTCCTTCTCCAATGCGTGAAAGTGAAAAGTGAAAGTGAAGTCGCTCAGTCGTGTCTGACCCTTATAGACCCCATGGACTGCAGCCCACCAGGCTGCTCCATCCATGGGATTTTCCAGGCAAGAGTACTGGAGTGGCTTGCCATTGCCTTCTCCGAAAGACTACATATTATATGTCAGTTCATTCCTTTTCCCCACTTTTCTTTCTTACCTTTTTTAGTGTTTCATTATACCTCCACTGACTTCCCAGGTGGTACAGTGGTAAAGAATCCACCTGCCAAGGCAGGAGACACAAGAGGGATGGGTTCCATCCCTGGGTTGAGAAGATCCCCTGGAGCAGGAAATGGCAACCTGCTCCAGTATTCTTGCCTGGAAAATTCCATGGACAGAGGAACCTCATGGGCTTCAGTCCATGGAGCTGCAAAGAGTCCGACACAACTGAGCATGCACTGTTATACCTCCATTATTTGTTTAGTAGTGGTTGCCCTAAAGTTATCATGCTGCTAAGTCACTTCAGTCGTATCCGACTCTGTGTGACCCCATAGACGGAAGCCCACCAGGATCCCCCATCCCTGGGATTCTCCAGGCAAGAACACTGGAGTGGGTTGCCATTTCCTTCTCCAATGTGTGAAAGTGAAGTCGCTCAGTCGTGTCCGACCCTTAGTGACCCCACGGACTGCAGCCTACCAGGCTCCTCCATCCATGGGATTTTCCAGGCAAGAGTACTGGAGTGGCTTGCCATTGCCTTCTCCAAAAGTTATCATAGTGTACCTTTAAATAATATTGTACCTTTCTATGTAATGTGTAAGAATTTTCAACAGTGTACTGCCATGTTTCCATGCCCCCATTTATGGCCTCTGTGCTAATTATTATTATACATTTTGCTTTCTGTATTCTATAACATCACCCCCCCATATGTTGCTTACTTTGGCATTAAGGATATATTTCTGAAAATATTTAAAAAATAAGAATAAAATAACTTTCATATTTACTATTACTTGCATTCTACATTCCTTTGAATAGATCTACATTTTCATTGAAATATCATTTTCCTTCAGCCTGAAGAAGTTCTTTAACATTCTTTGTTGTGCAGTCTTCTGGTGACAGATTCTGTCAGTTTTTGTCTGAAAATGATTTTATCTTATACTTTCTTAAGGATATTTTGGGGGGTACAGAGGTCTAGATTTACCTTTTATATCAAATACTTTAAAGATAGTCTGCTTTGTTCTGGCTTGCATTGTCTCTGATGTAGCCAGCAATCATTCTTACACTTTTTCCCTGTATAGTAATAGGATGCATAAGTTTTAGATTTTCTCTTTATTACTAGTTTATCAAAATAAATTGGTTATGATTTGCCTCAGTATGATTGGTTGGGGGTGGTATTTATTTTGCTTGGAATTTTATTCCAGAATCCATTTTGAGCATCTTTTATAAACATGTATGTGTATATTCTTAGTTAATTGAAGAGTTTGGGGATTTTTAGAAGTATAATTAAAGATACTACTAACCTCCACAAGTAGAATGGTAACAGTTTATTTTATAAACACTTTCCTACTGCTGCTGCTGCTGCTAAATCGCTTCAGTCATGTCCGACTCTGTGCGACCCCATAGACGGCAGCCTACCAGGCTCCCCCGTCCCTGGGATTCTCCAGGCAAGAACACTGGAGTGGGTTGCCCTTTCCTACTCCAATGCATGAAAGTGAAATGTGAAAGTGAAATTGCTCAGTCGTGTCCAACCCTCAGCGACCCCATGGACTGCAGCCTTTCAGGCTCCTCTGTTCATGGGATTTTCCAAGCAAGAGTACTGGAGTGGGGTGCCATTGCCTTCTCCGAAGCACTTTTCTAATAAATGTCTCTTAATTTTTTAAAAGAGTTATTTAGAGATTTATTGTATCATTGAGTTATATATGACTAGATTGAAAGAATGTATTCCCTTCCTCTCTATATTTACCTCTGACTTCTGTGTTGTATTTTTAATTTCATACTTAATTTGTTGAAGTACTGACCTTAACTATAAACACTTAGTTTTTTGATTTGCATAATTTAACCAAGTCAAGTCAATTTAATTTTTCAAAACATCGTTACATATAGCCATAATAAAATGAGATGAGGCTGCTCCTGGAAATCCCCGCCTCTTTCCAAGAGTCCTGATGACATGTCTTCCTTCTACTCCTTAAAATTTCCTTTGTTCTCCCTTCCTTGACCAGTGAATAAAGTTTCTACTCTGCTATGCCTTTATATTATATAAATAATAAAATGAGTTGTTTTTATCCATATTTAGGTTAAATCTCATAGTGTTATCCTTTGTTTTGCTTTGAATTAATGTGTGTGTGTGTGTGGACATATGTGTATATATATGTTTGGCTGCATCAAGCCTTAGTTGCAGCAAGCAGGATCTTTTGGATCATGCAGGATCTTTCATTTCAGCACATAGCCTCTCTAGTTGTGGTGCACGGGCTCAGTAGTTGTGGCACAGGCTCCAGAGTGTGTGGGCTCAGTAGTTGTGGTACCTGGGCTTACTTGCTCCATGGCATGTGGGATCCTGACTGTGAATGGAACTCAGGTCTCCTGCATTGCCAGGTGGATTCTTCTTAAGCAGTGGACCACCACAGAAGTCCCTTTTGCTTTGAATTTAATAAGGACTTAGTAGAGTGAAACATTAATGGCAGACTCTTCATTATCTCTTGTTCTTTTTTAGGCCTGATCAACCCCGAATAACCAAAGATGTAATTTGTTTCCATGCTGAAGATTTCTTAGAAGTAGTTCAACGAATGCAGTTAGATTTACATGAACCTCCACTGTCCCAGGTATGTTTAAAACTATTATTATCCTCAATTTAATTTTTATTGTGGAAAAGACTTACTGGTATTTTGTGTTTTGTTTTATTTTAGTGTGTCCAATGGGTTGATGATGCAAAACTTAATCAACTGAGGAGGGAAGGCATTCGCTATGCCAGGATTCAGCTGTATGATAATGACATTTATTTTATTCCAAGGAATGTTGTTCATCAGTTCAAGACAGTTTCAGCCGTATGCAGTTTAGCATGGCATGTTCGACTCAAGTTGTATCATTTAGAGGAGGACACTGCTCAGAATACAGTTACTCATGAAACAGGCGCATCACCAGATTCCACATCATCAGTTCTTGGACCTCACACTGACAGCACGATTTGTGCTGTAAGCAAAACCTCCTTGGATTCTATTTTTTCAGACAAACTTCATTCTAAATATGAATTACAGCAGATTAAACGTGAATCTGTTGCATCTGTAAGAATCAAGGAAGAACCTGTGAATGTTCATATTCCTGAAAAGATTGGAGCACCGAATAATATGGATAGCAGGAATGTTAAAGCAAAATTGGATCATGTTCAATTTACAGAATTTAAGGTTGAAGTGGACTCTGAATTTGAAAATAGCAACAAAGATTTAAAGGAAGAATTGTGTCCTGGAAGTCTCATAAGTCTAGTTGATACAAGGCAACATAGTTCAACACATTCAAATCAAGAGAGAAAAGATGATGACATTTTGTGTTAAATTTGTACATACCATTTAAATTTTTTTTTCTTAAACTTAATAGTGTTAAAGATTCATGAATTCTGAAAGCAAGCCAAGGACTTGCTCCCAAGTCTGTTACAAAATATAGTTTAAGTAGCTTTGTAACATTCCTCAGTGCCTGTCCATAACTGTGAAGTAGCAAAGCACTTAGGGCCAGATGCACTGTAAACACTGCAGGTTTAAACAAAAGCAGTCTTTAAAAAAATCATTTGAGTTGGAGTTGTAGGTTTTAGAATAGAGCTGACATTACCATATATATATATATATATATATTTTGTAATATGAGCCAGAATTCTTTTTTGACAATTAAGGCTTTTCCATAGAGTTTATTTATACCAATTTCTTTTTCATTTTAAATGTGTCAGCACTGTAGTGTAAATAGCTTTTAAAAAATCTTTTTAGTGTGATTTATACTGAAATGTGAGCCACTTAATAAAGGTTCATAACAATAAATATGTTTTCTGTCGGGTCTGCCAAAAAAAGAAAAACATTCATTTAAATCATTTATTTCATCTGTTATGTTTCTGCTGGTAGGTATATCAAGTGCTAATGGAGTACAAATGTATGTATTCAAATCTAGTTAATATTTAAGTTCCCCACACTGTGCAAGCATTTTTAAAACCAAGATTCAGTTATGAAAGCATATTTATGTGTGTGTATGTATGGGAATATATATATGTGTTATCATATTTTGCATAACCTCTTAAATTGCTGAATGAGTATGTGAAACTTCCTATACTCCCTGGAATATATTTTAAAATATTTCAATGTTAAGAAAGCAGTTTAGGTAATAGAAAAATGTTGTAAGTTGGGAGAAAAAAGGTATTTTAGTGGTATCTAACCCTTCTAACTAATGAAGTTATGTGGCCAGATTATATAGCCCTATTGAATTTTTTTTGTAGTGTGTGGAATAAGAAGTTGAGAAAATTTTGTTATTAATCAGCACCTGTACTGTATCTAATAGTAGCTGGGGAAAAAAATGTTCAGTTACAGAAAGTTTAATTGCGTGCAGTTAAAATATTACATATTTCTTGAGGAACAGGAGAAAAAGATGGCAAATACAGCATATTAAAATAAGAGCAGTGACTTAACTGCCACATACAGAAGTATAATTAACAAAATAAAATTTGTTACCTGATCTTTCTAAGCATCCCTCTCCCTACCTTACTAAAGTAAACAACTTAGATTTTTTTTTTTTTTTTTCTTTGAAAAGAAGCTCTGGAAAGTAAAACTGGCATAGGAAACAAGATTGACAGTGCCTCGCCAAAGATGGTTAAAACAAATCTCTTCAATGATGGACTTTAGTTTTAAATTGCTTTCATTATTGTAATAAAAGTCAAGCCAATGTCTCTATTGTTTGCTTTGATGTTAAGAACTCTGCATTTGCAATTTATTTTCTTCTATTTGAATTTGGTATTTTTCTGGGCTCATGCTTTGGTTGATTACTTTCAGCTGGAGTTCTTTGTGCTGCTGCCTTTTGAGCTTGTGTAGCTATTCCCATTCAGTGGCTTCTACTCTGGCCCATAAAGCTGCTTATCTCTGATTAGGGAGAAGCCACTTAAAGGCATTTCACTAGAAATAATAAACTGTAGCAGTGGTGTCATTTCTGACCTCCAATTTAAAAGGGCAGGCAAATATTATACTGAAATATCAATGGTTTGTAAGAAATCAGTCTATTTGCAGCATATGAATTTTCATGGAGTAAGGAAATCATCAAAATATATCAAAATATAAATCATCAAAAATGTAAATAGGGTTTTTGTTTTATAACTTTATCTTGCTTCTCACTACCTTTATCTTCAATTTTAAGTTAAATTTATGTATTTTCACCTACTTTGGGGAGAGACAGAAGTTTATAATAAACCAGTATTGAAAATTGAGAGAGAATGTGATTAAAATGTTTAGGTTTTTCTTTTTTTAAGTGAAGGGTGGCATATTTAACAAGGTTTGCTTTAGCTCCAGTTTTCCACTGTCACACGCATACATGCATGAGACCATACTGTAAGAAAATGTCTTTAGGATATCCCTCCAAAATATGAGCCTTAAACTTTTAAAGACATATCTAAAACAACCAGAATGGTTACTTTTTAAGTGTAGTTTCCTATTTAACCTATTGTCAAACTTCTCCATATTTTGAAAATTTAATTGTTTTGTAAAATGCATACATCCCCGTAGAGGTGAAATACAAGTCAGTGAACCCAGGTTTTCAAGATTCAGCCTTGTTACATTGAGTCATGCTTATCTTCCTGTCTTACAGATTATAATTTTAAAATTCTCTCCAGATGCAACCTGAGAGCTTATTGGCTCCATTTGCTACATACAAATAATTATTTCAATATTGTATTAAAGTTTTCCTAGCTAGTCCACTCCAGTTCTTTATCGGAATAAAACTTTTCTGCTATTATTTCCAATTTCTTGGACCAGAACAATAAAGCACATAAGATAGTTTCTGTATGAACTTATACTATATGGAATAAATATTATGTAAATTATTAAATTGCTCTACAGACCTTTACAAAAAAAAAAGCAAAACTAAGGTACCTCAGTGGTGTCTGCTACAGAGATTTTTTTTTCTTTTTAATTATTTTTGGTCATATCCTTTTTGATAATATATATTCCATACTCAGGTTAGCTATCAAAAGAATTAAGCATTTGTGATATTTGGTTGAAAACTTTTACTAAAGCCATATTTATTATCTTCTTTGTCGCTACAGATATTGACCTTAAAGATTAGGTTGATCTAGCACAGCGCTGTGTGTGTGTATGGTTGCGTGTGCGCGCATGCGTGAGTGCATGCATGTGTTATAAAGTTATTGGAAATACTGTTTTGTTTCCACATATATTCATTTTTTTATCCATTCTGTAACTGTGGGGAGGGGTGGTCATGGAAGGTAGGGAATATTTTATTTCTTGGGTTAAGTAGTCAAGGTTATTTCATTAGTGTTCCTGAACGTAAACAGGTTTCTCCTGAATACTTATGGCAGGTAGTATCATCTTTGTAAATAATAGATCAGCACTCTTCTGGTATATTTGGATTATTTTGGGGGGTGATTTCATTGTCATGTAAAGCAAATATCAGTTTATTTTGCATTTAGCAAAGGTGCAGGATTTATTTTTGAAGTTGGAGAGGAATTTTCCTTGTCTTCCACCTTTCAATAAATACTAAAATTGATAATTGTAATATTTTAAATTTGTTTTGTAATTATTTTCTTATATTTGACATTTTATTTTCATCTTACCACATTTGAAAGTTCTTGTTTATCTTCAACAGAAACCGTAAGATCTTGAAAGTGATTCCAATCTGAAAACTGTTTTTTCTCTTAAAAACTATGAAAAGTTGACTTCTGTCAACAGAGAAAAGAATAGTAAAGCTCACTTTAAAAAAGGTTGCTAACTATGAAGGTATGGGTGCTGGGGGGTAATGGTAAATTGCCTCCCTTCCCTGTAGATATGACTGTTTTTATCTTGAGGCGGAAAGGACAAAAGTGCCATTGTTTTCAAAATACTTGTAGCCTGGTAAAATGTTACTTGATGGGTTTTATATGTAGCTCATTCTTAATCTTCTTTCCTCTTGTTTAACTACTGTTGATATGTAAACAAAGTTTTACTAGTTTTAGAATGTGCTATGAAAGAGTTATATTAGAATGTGTATAGAAAGAGTTATGTTTGGTAAGATTTGGCTTTGACAGTATACCTCAAATAAGAAAGTTAGGAGGACAGCTCAGGAGAGCTATAAAATCCTATCTCTGTCCTGGCTTTTCTGTTCAGCTCTTCCTGTAACCGACTGCATACTGCAGATGTGAATGAGTTTTTTAGAATGTTAAGCACAAGGAACCTAAAAGCAGTGATGTCTCCTTTTTTAAGTTTACAGATGTTGTATATCATCTCTCTACTGGGAGAACAGTGAAAGGAAGGGGAATGCATCTTGCTAAAAATTTTACATTTATCTTCCCTTCAGGACTTCAGGCCCAAACAGGGAATGTGAATGACCTGAGAACAAAATGTAGGAAACTGAATTATGTTAACTAGAAATTAAAAGTAGAATTTGTACTACTTGTATGCTCTATTACTATTTGCTACCTTCTGAGAACTGTACTATTAAAATATGAAACTCTGGATCTTCATTTTGAAATTTAGATTTTCTGCATTTATGTTTTTAAAATGTTAATTAAAAAATATTTTTATGTTTATTTGGCTGCCCCAGCTTTTAGTTGCAATCAGTCTTCATTGCAGGCCATGCAGGATCTTTTAGCTGTGGCATGTACGATTTTTTTTAGTTGCAGACTGTGAACTCTTAGTTGCAGCATGTTGGATCTGGTTCCCTGGCCAGGGATCAAACCTGGGGCCCCTGCCTTGGGAATGTGGGGTCTTAGTCACTGGACCACCATGGGAGTCCCTAAAATGTTAAATCTTTACACTTTCCTATAAAGTTCATTGCTACTGCACTGCTGAATACTACTAAGTGTGCAGACTCAGAGGCAAGTCAATATACTTGCAGATATTTTACGTTAACAGTGTTTTAAAATTTTTAGACAGTTCAATCCCCACTCCACTCTGCCAAGTTTCTTCTTCGGTTGAATTTTTTTTTTTAAACATTAATTTATTTATTTGAGTACATAAATTAGTTGTGGTGCACAGGCTTAGTTGCCTCAAGGCACGTGGGATCTTAGTCACCTGATCGGGGACTGAACCCTCCTCCTTTGCATTGCAAGGCAGATTCTTAACCACTGGAACGACAGGGAAATCCCGAAATTTTATTTTTTAACTGAATTAATTTTTATGTGAAAAATCTCAAGTCTGTTCCTAACAAACCAAAAAAACTTTGAGTCTGACTTTATGCTCTTGTTCCCTCTGTCTTCCTAACAAAGTTTTTGGAAATCTGTCTGCTTCACTTCCTCATCTCACTACAATTTCATTTTAATTCTCTAATTGTTCAACCTAAGTGATTGTCCCAACTGTTGACTATCAAATCCAGTGGCTCCATGTCTTAAAACTTCCATTTAACCCCTGTAACACTTGTTATCGATCATTTACTCAGTAAAACTCTACACATGACCTGTTGTGGGGTTTTTCACTGTTTTTGGTTTCTTTGGATAGCGTCTTTTACCTATCCACTACTATTTAAGGCCCCTGGAGAAGGAAATGGCAACCCTCTCCAGTATTCTTGCCTGGAGAACTCCATGGACAGAGGAGCCTGGTGTGCTACAGCCCATGGGGTCGCAAGAGTCAGACGTGACTGAGCGACTAAACCACCACCACCATTCAAGGCGGTCTCTGTGGTTCTTCCCTTGAGGTGTTTAGGTTATGTCTTTGAACTATCTTCATGACACCATGACTTCAGTCAGCCTTGGTTTCTTACTTAACCTCTAATGATCCATGCTATCAAATCTAAATTCTTCTCTTTACCCTTGCCCCCAAGAATTAGCTGTTTTCTTCCCTCCTAATTTTGCTGTTGTATCACTCTACAGCCATCTGATTTCTATATCTTTTTCTCTGTGTACAGTTGACTCTTGGACAATACAGGTTTGAACTGCGAGGATCCACTAATGCACATTTTTCAACTGTACCATATTCCCACACAACCTGTTACTGATCGAATCCAAGAATGTGGAACCTCGGATGTGGAGGGCCAGAGAGTCAACTGTAAATGATAGGTGGATTTGCCAGCATGGAGGTCAGCACTCCAAACCCCACATTGTTCAAGGATCAGCTCTACAATGTATCGTTAAAGATTTTCCTGCGTTGACCCCAGAACTGTTTATAATTTGTCTATTCCTCATTATAGTAGACTTTCACAGTCATAGATCTTCATCTCATCTAGATTCTTAAAATAGCATATACTGTTCTAGGCTGCCTGCAGTCCTCTGCCTCTTACCCCTATTTCAACCTGTTATATTACCACCTGGTAATTAATGGCTTCACTAAAATATTTCACGCTTCTTTCTCAAAGCAAAGTGTGTTCTTTTTATAAATACCATCAGTAAATCTCTCTACTGTAAAGAAACTATCCTGTAGCTAAAATCTAGAAGATAACTTTCTGTAGTACTTACTCTATTATTACATTAGTTTTGCTTTTCCTGTCTTTAAGTATAATTTCACTTCTATCTCTTTCATTAATGTTTACTGAGACTGTGATACTGTGACTTTTCAGTTCAGTCACTCAGTCGTGTCCAACTCTTTGCGACCCCATGAATCACAGCCCGCCAGGCCTCCCTGTCCATCACCAACTCCTGGAGTTCACTCAGACTCATGTCCATCGAGTTAGTGATGCCATCCAGCCATCCCATTCGCTGTCGTCCCCTTCTCCTCCCGCCCCCAATCCTTCCCAGCATCAGAGACCTTTCCAGTGAGTCAACTCGTTGCATGAGGTGGCCAAAGTATTGGAGTTTCAGCTTTAGCATCAGTCCTTCCAATGAACACCCAGGATTGATCTCCTTTAGAATGGACTTTTAAGAAGTATTAATGTATATCTAGTTTTCATCCCTGTTTCTTGCACAGGAATTGGACACCCTTGTAATTTCCCAAGTGATAACTGTGAATAAGGTGTCTTTTGAATTTATGTTAATGAGGAGACTTTTGGAAAGGTCCTGGATTGAGACAAGTTGCCAGGGGAACCAACCTAGTGATCAGAGTTTAAACTTTCAGTCCCCTTCTCTCCCCCTGGGTTGGAGATGATTTCAATCACCAGTGGCTAATGATTTAATTAATCACGCCTATGTAGTCAAGCTTCCATAACATCCCAAAAGTACAGGGTTCAGAATGCTTTTAGGTGGGTGAACATGAGATGGGGGAAGAGTAGTGAGCAGGGAAACGGCACCCTTTCCCCATACCTTGCGCTGTGAATCGCTCCCATCTGGCTGTTGCTGAGTTAATATCCTATAATCAACTGGTGTTCTAGTAAGTCAAATGTTTCTCTGAGTTATGTGAGCTGTTCTGGCAAATTAATCAAACTTGAGAGGGTCATGGGAACCTGCAATCTAGAGCAAGTAGATCAGAAGCAAGGTGACAACCTGAATTTGTGATTGGCATCTGAAGCTGGGAGGGGAAGGAAAAGGTGCAGTCTTCTGAGACTGAACCTTAGTTTATGGGATATGATTCTATCTTCTATCTCCACATAGTGTCAGAACTGAGTTAATTCCTTGGTGGTGTGGGGAAAAAACAAAAATATCTGGTGTCCAGAGACTAGCGAACAATACAGTCAAAATGGCTAAAGGTGATCCCAAGAAACCAAAGGGCAAGATGTCTGCTTATGCCTTCTTTGTGCAGACGTGCAGAGAAGAACATAAGAAGAAAAACCCAGAGGTCCCTGTCAATTTTGCTGAATTTTCCAAGAAATGCTCTGAGAGGTAGAAGACCATGTCCAGGAAAGAAAAGTCGAAATTTGATGAAATGGCAAAGGCGGATAAAGTGCGCTCTGATCGGAAAATGAAGGATTACGGACCAGCTAAGGGAGGCAAGAAGAAGAAGGACCCTAATGCCCCTAAGAGACCACCGTCTGGATTTTTCCTATTCTGCTCTGAATTCTGCCCCAAGATCAAGTCTACAAAGCCTGGCATCTCTATTGGAGATGTGGCAAAGAAGCTGGGCGAGATGTGGAATAACTTAAGTGACAGTGAGAAGCAGCCATACATCAACAAGGCAGCAAAGCTGAAAGAGAAGTATGAGAAGGATGTTGCAGACTATAAAGGGAAGTTTGATGGCGCCAAGGGTGCTGCTAAAGTTGCCCGGAAAAAGGTGGAAGACGAAGAGGAGGAGGATGAGGAAGAGGATGAATAAAAAAAAAACTTGATCTGTCTCCTTGTGAATACCTTAGAGTAGGGAGCGCCTTGATTGACACACCTCTCACCCAAGATGTGTCTGTTGCCCTCATTAGGTTTAATTACCCAGTTGGATCATGATCATATCTTAGTCTCTCAAAGTGCTCTAGCGATTGTCAGTGGTTTACATTAAGTGGCCATGGGTGTCTGGAGCACCTGGAAACTGTATCAAAGTTGTACATATTTCCAAACATTTTTAAAATGAAAAGGCTCTCGTGTTCTCCTCACTCTGTGCACTTTGCTGTTGGTGTGACAAGGCATTTAAAGATGTTTCTGGCATTTTTTTTTAAGTTTGTAAGGTGGTGTGTTAATTCTATGGTCATTGGCTAGAAATCCCGAGTTCTCAACTGTACATATCTATAGTTTGTAAAAAGAACAAAGCAACCGAGACACACTCTTGATGCTCTTTGCTTGGTGTGGAGGTTGTGGGGGCAATGCCTTCCGGAGGGGCCGTAGCTCAGGGCGTGCACTGTGGGGCTGGACCTGTGGACACCTCAGTGGGCATCCATTTAGCTTCAGGTTGTCTTGTTTTTGTATATAGCGACATAGCATCCCGCTGCCATTCTTAGATGTGGAAAGGGGGGTGGTCAGCAGGCATGAGAAGTGTTTTGGATCCTTTTTAGTTTAAGTGCGGTAGTTTTAAACTTTTTTTTTTTTAAAAAAACTGTAGAACTGTTCATTGTCAGCAAAGCCAAGAGCCACTGCACCAGTGAAAGTTCAAGAAACTTCTGTACTAAACATGGTCTGCAATGTTGTTATTTTTTTTGTATGTTTAGAATGTTGAAATGTTTTTGAAGTTAAATAAACAGTATTACATTAAAAAAAAAAAAAATCTGGTGTCCAGATCAGGGAGGCACACATCAATAATAGTGCTGCGTCAAGTTGCTTACTTAGTGTGGCAGTACACCAAATTATGGAGAAGGAAATGGCAACCCATTCCAATATACTTGCCTGGAGAACTGCATGGACAGAGGAGCCTGGCAGGCTCCAGTCCATGGAGTTGCAGAGTCAGACACGACTGAGCAACTAACACACAACAAATTAAGAAACAGGAGTTCTACTTTCTGGGATTCTTTCAGACACTTAAGATTGGTTGATCATTACATGTAAACAAGTTGCTTATTGTGCTGCCTTTTACATATAATTCTTACCTAAACCTCTTTTCCTGTGGAGACCAGCCCCACCTCTCCTCTTAGTAGTGTCATAAAACTTTCTACTTTTGCTTATTTTATGGCCTATAGCTTAGGGGTCAGCAAACTACTTTGCCCATGGGCCACATCTAGACCACTATCTGCTTTTTGTATAGCTGTAAGGCAAGAATTGCCTTTCTTTGGGATTGGAATGAAGACTGACCTTTTCCAGTCCTGTGGCCACTGCTGAGTTTTCCAAATTTGCTGGCATATTGAGTGCAACACTTTCACAGCATCATCTTTCAAGATTTGAAATAGCTCAACTGGAATTCCATCACCTCCACTAGCTTTGTTTGTAGTGATGCTTTCTAAGGACCACTTGACTTCACATTCCAAGATGTCTGGCTCTAGGTCAGTGATCACGTTATCGCGATTATCTTTTATTTTTACATGCTAGTAAAGTCATGCTCAAAATTCTCCAAGCCAGGCTTCAGCAATATGTGAACCGTGAACTCCCAGATGTTCAAGCAGGTTTTAGAAAAGGCAGAGGCACCAGAGATCAAATTGCCAACATCCTCTGGATCACGGAGAAAGCAAGAGAGTTCCAGAAAACCCATCTATTTCTGCTTCATTGACTATGCCAAAGCCTTTGACTGTGTGTATCACAATAAACTGGAAAATTCTGAAAGAGATGGGAATACCAGACCACCTGACCTGCCTCTTGAGAAACCTGTATGCAGGTCAGGAAGCAACAGTCAGAACTGGACATGGAACAACAGACTGGTTCCAAATAGGAAAAGGAGTATGTCAAGGTTGTATATTGTCACCCTGCTTATTTAACTTCTATGCAGAGTACATCATGAGGAACGCTGGGCTGGAAGAAGCGCAAGCTGGAATCAAGATTGCTGGGAGAAATATCAATAACCTCAGATATGCAGATGACACCACCCTTATGGCAGAAAGTGAAGAGGAACTCAAAAGCCTCTTGATGAAAGTGAAAGAGGAGAGTGAAAAGGTTGGCTTGAAGCTCAACATTCAGAAAACAAAGATCATGGCATCTGGTCCCATCACTTCATGGGAAATAGATGGGGAAACAGAGGAAACAGTGTCAGACTTTTATTTTTTTGGGCTCCAAAATCACTGAGGATGCTGATTGCAGCCATGAAATTAAAAGACGCTTACTCCTTGGAAGGAAAGTTGTGACCCACCTAGATAGCATATTAAAAAGCAGAGACGTTACTTTGCCAACCAAGGTCCATCTAGTCAAGGCTATGGTTTTTCCTGTGGTCATGTATGAATGTGAGAGTTGGACTGTGAAGAAAGCTGATCGCCGAAGAATTGATGCTTTTGAACTGTGGTACTTGAGAAGACTCTTGAGAGTCCCTTGGACTGCAGGGAGATCCAACCAGTCCATTCTAAAGATCAATCCTGGGTGTTCATTGGAAGGACTGATGCTGAAGCTGAAACTCCAATACTTTGGCCACCTCATGCGACGAGTTGACTCACTGGAAAAGACTCTGATGCTGGGAAGGATTGGGGGCGGGAGGTGAAGGGGATGACAGAGAATGAGATCGCTGGATGGCATCACCGACTCGATGGAGATGGGTTTGAGTGAACTCCGGGAGTTGGTGATGGACAGGGAGGCCTGGCGGGCTGTGATTCATGGAGTCGCAAAGAGTCGGACACGACTGAGCAACTGAACTGAACTGAAGGCAAGAATGGTTTTTACAGTTTTAAATAGTTGAAACAAAAATCAAAAGAATATTTTGCTATGTGGCAATCATAGATTGTTAAATATCATTGTCCATAAACTGTTTTAATGGAACACAGCTAGGGTCTGTGGCTGCTTTCTTACCACATGAGCTAAGCTGAATAGTTGTGACAAACCCATATGGCCTACAAAAGGTTTAAGTATTTACTATACAGCCCTTTACGAAATAACTTTACTGACTCCTGGCCTAGCTGATTCTTTGCACGTGATGCTGTTTCTTCTCCTTTTCTCTATGAGAAATTATACTTAATGATACTTTCACAAATATAGGTTTTCCTAAACTACAAAATCTTATCTGGTTTCTCAGACACGTAAGCTTTCTTCTATTTTGAATGTACCCAATTAACAGATTCCAGGGACAAATAGTTTAGCTCTCTCAACTGAATTAGGAATACCTAGTCAAGTCTTGGAACATTATGTCCCCCATATTAACTATCCTTAATCCTATCTTTACATGTCCAAAATACTAATATATACCAATTATAGGAAAACATTTGTAATCAGTTTTTTTTTTCATTTAACCTAGCTCTGTAGTTTCAAACGAAGAGTTAAGCAGTATTAATTTGTAGTGTTGTGTCTGAAACTTTGTCATGTTATCTGTCTACAAAGAAAGGAAAGGAAAGTGAACTTGGTCAGTCGTGTCTGACTCTTTGCGACCTCTATGGACTGCAGCCTCCCAGGCTATTCCATCCGTGGGATTTTCCAGGCAAGAGTACTGGAGTGGGGTGCCATTCCCTCTCCAGGGGATTTTCCTGACTCAGAGATTGAACCTGGGTCTGCTTCATTGCAGGCTGACACTTTACCCTCCAAACCACCAGGGAGAACTAGATCATAATTCTCTAACCAATCTTCTCAAGCTTCCTTGGTCTTTCAGATGGTAAATAATCTGCCTGCAATGCCGGAGACCTGGGCTTGATCACTGAGTCAGGAAGATCCCAATCCAGTATTCTTGCCTGGACAATTCCATGGACAGAGGAGCCTGGCAGGCTGCTGTCCATTGGGTCACAAAGAGTCAGGCACGACTGAGCTAGTTAACACCCTCAAGTACTAGCAGCCAGAAATAATTTTCTTGTTAGATATTTTTAAAATGAACACAATACTACTTTAGAGACTCCCAAAGCTAAGAGGGCTGTATAGGGCAAAAACAATCACCCTGACCTTGCTTTAGGGTTGTAAGACACTTAAGACTCTGGAATTCTTTTAAGTACTGCCACCTATGTGCCTGCTAAGTCGCTTCCATGGGATTCTCCAGGCAAGAATACTGGAGTGAACTGCTGACCCAGGGATCCAACCCTGCAGCTCTTGCACTGCAGGCAGATTCTGAGGCACGGGGGAAGCCCTACTGTCACCTATGTTTCACTGGAATTGTTTAAGTACTATGGTAGGGGCATCTGTAATTTTTCAAACTAAGACACTTGTAAGAATTAAAGGGGAACTACCTCCCTGAGACCCCAGACCAACATAAATGGGATGGATGGTTCCCCTAACATTAGGAAGAGGCAAGCTTCTGCTCAGTTTTTAATATGCTACCTTTATTTGTTCCAGATGGAAGGCGAAAATAACAGTGAAGTTAGCCTAGATAAAAAAACTAATGAAAAAAACTCTTAGATTCTGTCTGAATATAAACCTTAAGTGGCACCCCTAATTATTTCAGTAACTAGGTTTTCTCCTTCATAATTGAGAAGCACAAATGACTATTTACATGGTCAAAAGGGGGCCATGATATATTAAATGTCTATTCAAATGTGTAGACTAAAGGCTTTTTACTTTAAAGGCTTTTACTTACTTTACTTTGTTTACTTACTTTTAATATTGACCACATACTTAAAACAGATTATTCAAGAGTCAAGTAGAAACATAAGATCCAAAACAAACTTTATTCATATAGAACAATAAGGGTATTAATAAGTTTTGGGTCAATTAGAAGTCACCAAGACTATTTTAATGGAAGCAGTATAAAATTACATTTGGTACTTTTCTCAGTTCTCTGGCATTCTTCAAGCTTGCAAAGATTCAGTACACTTTAATAGCTTGCTGAACAGCAATAAAATGAGCTGATGTCCTTAGAAGTCAGTCTCTCACAAAAAAGACGTTATATCCAAGCTCTATCAAAGCCCCAGCCAGTAAGGCCCATAAAGGAATGAAGACATAGGACAGATTCATGGTAGTAAACTGTTCCAGTTTAGCACAGAGTGCAAGACAGAAGGCTAATTTAAGTAACATTGCAATGAGGTACCAGGCTTTTTTTTTAATATTGTGTGATCCATGTCGAGGGTCAAAGCCAGACTTACATCGCCCAGCCATTTTCACAATCAGCATGACAAGAAGGATAGTATCAAATATCCAGACTGGAATAAATATGAGGAACCAGTTCCAAGGTGCCTTCTCATCCAGTTTCAACACCAACATGATCAAGAAGAGTAATGTGAAAAGCCAGGTGAGTAGTACTCTCTGAGCCAAGGACATTCTCATTTAAACAATTTAAAGAAGCTGTTGCAGGGTCGGAAAAAGGAAAATATACCCTAAGAGAAGGAAAAAAAAAAGTCAAGATCTTAAACTTTGGTACCAGAAAAAAAAAATTATTTCTATTCCTGGTTTACAAAGCTGGCTCTTTCTCTCTCATAGATTTCCTAATTTTGAAAACATTTTATCATCTCCCTTTCATAATCCATCAAATTTGTAGCCATCTTTGACAACATCACATCCATCATTCCATAGAGCTGTGACAAAATACAATGTTTAGCATATCCACTGGGTATAAGTTCTATTCAAGATGTTTTAAAAACAGCCTGCTTCGGCACTCAGGATCTTTTTCCTGTACCTCAGGGATGTTCTTAATTAACCTTTCTTTGTACATTTGCACATCTATTAATTTTCATTCAGTATCAAGGAATACTAAGAAAAGCATTCAAAATCAAAGAAAGGGTGGTATAAAGCCAGGAGAGGAGTTTTAATGAAACAGTTAAAAAAAATTACAACATTAACTAGAACTATGATTATACAGAGGTCACTGGGCTAAGTAACATGGACATTGTTAACACTGGATTTTCACATAGCTTAATCCATGGGTCTTACATTTTTTAATCAAATTTTCTCAAAGTTCTTATAAATACCTATTTTCTTAGTCTAAAACTATTTTTAGTAATACCCATTTTTTTGGTTTGTGGTATATAGCTTTTTTACTACTTGCCACCCAGTAATCAAAACCACTTTAAAAACTTGTTTTGTGATTATTAGATGCTAAATTGTTTAATAATTGGAGCTATTTCTTACAGTCCTATCCTGTCTTACTGATCAATGTCTGTTTTGCACTAGTACTGTATCACTGTTACTAGATACGTTCTAATATCTGGGAGGCCTAGTATCTACTTACTATTTTCTTCTCCAAAATATTTTCTGTTATTTGGCCCTTCCAGTTTTTCAATGCTAAAATCACTAAATTTAAAAAACTCAGAATTTTGATAGGAATCCATCAATCTGTAATACTTAAGTATAAACACAATCTTCACATACAGGTTTACAGTAATGTTCCATATTTATTCAGGTTTGTATATCAGTCTTGTGACCATCTGGAAAAAGGGTAAACAGAATGGCAAGTCAGAAGCAAGGTTGCATTAAGTTGGGTGAGGAGCTAACAGAAGATAATGAAATGTAAACAGGTGACAACATTTTATTCCTTTGAAGCACTGGGAGAAAAGAAAATGAAAGATAAGACTTACAATGAGGATGACAAAGGATCAAGAAGAAATTTTCAGTAAAGGAGAGAAATTATAAACAGGGAAATAAGCCACTGGGGAATGACACTGAGGATGAGAGAGGATACTAAATGGCAAGAGGAAAAGATAAGCAGGTAATGGGGATGGTAACAAAAGTATGGGTGACAGGAGTAAAAATGCAGGAAGATAAGAAATAAGGAAAAAGGGAGGAAACTGGCTAGATAAATCAAATGTCCTAGCCTATCATTAAGGAATTATATTTTAAGACTAACTTTGATAGTTACATATTTACTATTTTAAACACTGGGTAGCTATCATGGTGCAAGAGTATATATCTGTTTCATTTCAGTAATGATCCGAGTCTCCGAGCTCCCTTCTTTCCCTTATACTATCTATTTGCTTGCACTCAATTTGTTTACTTAGCTTGAAGATACTTCATACTGCAGTATGAAAAACAGATGCTTTTGCTCCCAGGAAGGCATTTTCTGTGCTGGTCTCCTTTCCTGGCCAGAGGCTGCCATAATGTGATGTGGAACCAAATTTGGAAGAAGAGGTGGAGAGGTGTGTACTGATTAGTAACTACAGATGGGATTCACACTGTAAATTGAATTTGTTCAGTTCCAGTTTCCAATCCCTCTGGCCGTTTTTGTTAACTTTAAAAAAAGTTTACGATAATACATTTGCTTAAACATAACTTCTATCAGCCAGCCATTAAATGAGTCAAGCTTTTTCCCCGCCCCCCACATAGGTCTGCCTAGTAACTGCATTCCAAACAGGTAACTGCATTCCAAACAGGTGCTTTAAGACTGGAGGTCAAAAGACTGCAAAAAAACACAACCTTGTGGCTCCAAGTTTTTTTATGTGGGATGCAACAAAGTTTTGTGTGCACTTTCACTGAAAGCACTCTATTGATATTTAAATAATGCCTGAAGGATCATGGGTGCTGAGGTACAATGATGACATACAACTCCGATTAACTAATAAATCTCCATTAATTTATTATATTTGTTTCCTACGAATTCTCTTCTTTCTCTTTTAAGGAGGGTGGGGGAGCTGCATACTCCAAAATTTTTTGAAGTATTTTTCATTTGAGGTGATTATGTTTTGCACCTCAAGACAGTTAAGTATATACCGCCTATCGGCCTAACACCTGCGCTGCCCCTGAATGGAAATCTAAAGGGCCCTGCCCCAACACAGGTCCAACATCTCGGTATCAGGTGTGTGTGGTCCCGATAACTTGTCCGTGGTGCTTGCCATACCATTTCCATTTCCCTTCTCGCGACTGCCAGTACACTTCCATATGAACTCGCCCTATCCCAAAGACAGTTTTGCTTAATAAGCCCACAACAAAGAATTCCTCCTGATAATGAGTCACTTTCGCAAGGTACCTACTTCAACAGCCTTGGCCAACTGACCATCCTTCAAAGGAACAGCGTTCTGCTTACATTTACCTGATTTTCGGGCCTACTTGTCTCTAGAATTTCAGGGCGTTCCTAAACTCTCCGTACCCTTCAGCTCCAAACGCCGACGGTCCGACAGCGGCGCCCTATCCGAACTCCCCCCCATTCTGCACTGTGGGCCCAGCACATTTTGGAGTTGAACGCAGTTCTTGTACGATATGATCCACAATGCAAACAGAAGCCTGGTGCCAATCCGGTGTATTTGGGGCTGGAGGGTGAGGGGCTGGGGGCGGCGACAAGGGAGGCAGACACAGGGTAGGGGCGGGGGGCCAGAGCACTTAGGGGGATGCCGGCTCTTCGGAGCCCTGGACTCACCCGGCAGTTCCGCTGTCTGGAGAGCGGAGAGGGGCTCGAAGATCAGGAAATTCGCCAGTTTGGATCCTTGGCCTTTTCCACACTTCTTCCCCCATTAAATCCAGAAGCCATCACATGACAGTCAAGAAAAACGGACCTCAATTTCGCCTCTTAAAACGACCACAGTACAGGGTCTCTCGGGTCTACCTCAAAGCCGCGCCCACATCCGGGGCCGGGTCTAACCTGGGCCTCTCCTATAGGTAGAGAGAACGCCAATCAGAGAGCGCAGAGGCTCCCTCCCCTGAATTAATTGGGCCATTCAGCCGCCAGTTCAAACCAACCGACTTTTTCGTACAATCCGGTTTGTCAAAAAGATGTATAAAAGAAGCCACTGGGCCCGCCTCTTGATTGCTACGGGCTAGCAGAAAAGTCAGTCTAAGCAAAACCGGGAGCGTCCGTGGTCTTATTGGGCCTATAGATGCCAATTAGACTTTGCAGCGCTAGGCCCCGCCCCCGCGCGGCGCCCCGCCCCTCCTCTGGCTCTACCAGTCAGAGCGCGGAGACTGCAGGCTCCGGCGCAAAATCCTGCGGGAGAGGGGGTGGGGCGGCGGATCTGGAGGCGGCGCGCCGCCGGGCAGCTTCGTGTGACTCCTCAGGCTCCCGCGGCGGCGGCGGCGCTCGCCTCGGTGTCTCCCGCGCGCACCCTAGCCGCCTCTAGCGGCGCGGCGCCCTTTCCTAAGGTAAGAGCCGGCATCACCTCCACGCTCGGGCGGGCGGTGTGGAGATCGTTGGGTTCTGACAGGAACCGAAGATGAAGGTGGATGAGGGAGGCGAGCAGCGAGTGGGATGGAGGTGGGGGCTCTGGGGTCGACGCGTCGTCCTCGCGGCCCGTGGCTTCGTCGGGCAGCCGCCGGCACCTGCGCTCCGGGATCCTATCATTCGGCCAGCGGCGGAGGCTCAGTTTCCCTCCTCCCGAACCCGGGCGGTTCTCGAGCGTGGATGGTGACGGCCCGAATCCCGGCGCCGCCCCTCGCCCCTCCCGCCCCTTCTCAAGGCCCCTCTCCTTCGCTTCCTGCCCGTGGCGTTCTGTTGGGGGCGCGTCGGTCCGAGGGCGTGTGCGGCCAGCGGGTGGCCGAGTCCCGGCCAGAGGGGAGCGGCCAGCTAGCGGCCGGAGGAGCGAGTTCGGAAGGAGGGGGCGACTCTGTGTGCGCTGGAAGCCGGCTGGCGGGGGTCGCTGCCCTGCCCTCCCTGAGAGGGCAACAGTTTTCTGATTCCAGGACTGACTGCGGAGCGGGTGCTGAAATCCTTGGCGTGGGCCTTCAAGGGGTATTTCTTGACTGGAAACAATGCCGCGGTCCATCGGCGTGCTTCACATTTTCTTATTTTTTATCTGTCTCATGTTGACAGCCAATGTTTTGGTATTGTTCCTCAGGTCATGCTTTTCTAATGCAGCACCTCCTTGTAGAACTTTGGAGAGTGTTCTGTCGGTAATCTGATACGCTTTTAATTTTTAGCGTGGTCCCCCTCCCCCTCAAAGGAGGACCTGCTTTATAACATGTACTGAGTAGGGACCCGGGGCTTCCCTGGTGGCTCAGAGGTTAAAGCGTCTGCCTCCAATGCGGGAGACCTGGGTTCGATCCCTGGGTCAGGAATCCCATGGACGGAGAAGCCTGGTAGGCTACAGTCCACGGGGTCGCAAAGAGTCGGACACGACTGAGCAACGGAACGGAGTAGGGACCCACTAGAAAAGACTGATGCTGGGAAAAGTTGGGGGCGGGAGGAGAAGGGGACGACAGAGAATGAGATGGCTGGATGGCATCACCGACTCTGTGGACATGAGTTTGAGTGAACTACGGGAGTTGGTGATGGACAGGGAGGCCTGGCGTGCTGTGATTGATGGGGTCGCGGAGAGTCGGACACGACTGAACGGCTGAACTGACTGACTGACTGAGTAGGGAACTACAGAATCTGGGACAATTTTTTAATTCAGTATCTGTTGACATGTACCAAGTAATTTTAAAATTCGTGTGAGTGTATTAAGTGTTTTGTCATTTACACTTGCTTAGTTTGTTAATGGTATATCCTGCTTACTTTGAGATTAGTCTGTTATTTGTGGTGCTTTGATTTTATAGTTTTTGGTTAGCTTTAGCCAGCTAGACTTTGAAGATTTGTCCCCCCGCCCCATTTGAGATTGTGGCTGTAGCTTTAGTATTTGCTCTTGTTTCAAGGGGTTATGTATTTTTAAAAACTTTTTTCCCCCCAAACTGGGCTTTTTCATAGCTTTTTAAAGTTTTAAGGGGGAAATTCTAAAAATTTGGAAATTACACACTTTAGCCTAAAGATCCATAAAAATAGCATAACAATATAAAATCCTAACTTTTTGGAGTAACCGCTGCTAAGTTTAAGAGATGGCAGTGGATAGTCCCTGTCCGGTGCAGTGACTTATCCTCTAGTTTACAGAGAAATCTTGCAGGTGTGGGGAGAATGAGCTATGCCTGAGACCAGAACACAGGTGGTTCCAGGAGCGTTTTCTTGTTGGGAAAATAGCATGCCTCCCTCACAATTTAGTTGTCTGTGTGCATCCTAGTTAGGTGGTAATAAAGTAGAAAGTGTCTGTGTTCTAATTTTCAAACTTTCTGGTAGGGCTTGAAAATGAGGTGAGCAAATAAAATGTACAATGGCGACACTCTTGCATGGTCAGGCTTCCAAGAAAAAACTTTTTTTTGAATCCAAACTGGCACTGGCCAGTTGGCTGTAAAAGTCAAGTAAGTGACCTGACCAGTGTTTAAGCCATGAACCTTTTTGGCTAGTCCATTTCATTCAGAGTTGCAAGGAATTTTTTTTTTTTTAAGTTTTTATTGGATATAGTTGATTTACAATGTTAGTTTCAAGTGTACAGCAAAGTGAATCAGTTACACATATATCCACTCTTTTTTAGATGCTTTTCCCATGTAGGCTATTATAAGTATTGAGTAGAGTTTCCTGTGCTATACAGTAAATCTTTATTATCTATTTTGAATGTAGTAGTATCTATATGTCAGTCCCAATTTTCCAATTTATCCCTCCTCTTTACACCCGGTAACCATAAGTTTGTTTTCTACATCTGTAACTATTTCTGTTCTGTAGATAAGTTCATTTGTACCCTTTTTAAATATTCTGCATATAAGTGATATCATATGGTATTTGTTTTTCTCTGACCTCACTCAGTATGACAGTCTGTAGGTCCATCCATGTTGCTGCAAATGGAATTATTTCTTTTTTTATTACTTGAGTAATACCAACATTTCAAGAATTTATAATTAAAAAGGACTCCCTAGACTGAGCTGAAGAAAATTTAGGGTAGCATGTAGAAAAAAATGAGAATCAAAAAAATAGTTCAGTTGCCTCAGTATTACCTCATTTAATCATTATAATCCTAAGAGGTAGCTACAGTGATTACTGTCCATCTATGAGTTAACGTGGGCTTCCCTGGTGGCTCAGAGGTTAAAGCGTCTGCCTCCAATGCGGGAGACCCGGGTTCGATCCCTGGGTCGGGAAGGTCCCCTGGATAAGGAAACGGTAACCCACTCCAGTTTTCTTGCCTGGAGAATCCCATGGGTGGAGAAGCCTGGTAGGCTACAGTCAACGGGTTGGCAAAGAGTCAGACACGACTGAGCGACGGAACGGAACAGAATGAGTTAACGTAGTTAACACATGTGTTCAAGATTTCTCAGATAATAAGTTTAGAGGTGGAATTCACATCTAAGCTATCTAATTACGAAGCCTGTATTTCAAACTGTTGTGTTGTAAAAATGGTTTCATACAGATTTGGTTGAAGGTGACTAATCAGTGGAAAATAATGCTGCAGAATAAACTTAATATTCGGTAACACTTTAAGATCACTGTGTAGTAAGCACTGTTGACTATTGCTGGAATGTCAGGTTGGAGTCCTTCCCTGTCTTTGAGGTCCATCCTTTTAGTGAGAGAGAAGTGAACAAATAATGGTAATACAATACAGTGTATATTGTACTATAAGAGAGTGCCATAGAGTCTGTGGTTTCATGGAAAGAGAATTGAGTTAAAGTTCAGACCAGCATTTGAATTCCTGTTTTGCTTTGTGACCTGGAACACGATATCAAATTTTGTTCATCTTTAGTTTCCTTATCTGTTAAGTGGAGAGAATAATATTCAAAGGGGAGTATTAATATTAAGCAAAATATGTAAAGTACTGGCTTATTGGTATGTGGATGAATAAAGTCCTGAATGAGGAATAAGAAACAAATTGAACAGAGTTGAGATGGGTTGGAGGTTTACCAGGGCGCTATCTCTGGAGCCTTAAAGGGTGACTGATAATTTTTATTAGTGGGGAGGGAGGGCATCAACACAGACAGAACACACGGAACCAGAGACAGGGTCTCAAAACAGGAATATGGATTGTTGAGGGAATGGCAAGTAATTGTGGCTCTGTATACAAAGTATTTGTGGAGGCCAAATTTGAATGGTAATTGTGTAGAAATGTGGCTGGGCAATTTTAGTAGTTAGAAATTATATACTTTATAAGAATATCTCAACAGTATGAATTGTTACATTTTTATTTAATATTTACTTTTTAATACTTGCTAAAACTGATTTCCAAATGTGTTCAGGCAAGCAACTATTTCATTATTTCATTATGATATTTCATCCTAACCAGTGAAAGAGGACTAAGGCAACTGCGCCTAATTCAAGGGAAGTATTTTGGGATTATTTTAAAAAGAAAAATAATCTTGAGAATTCTCTGGATGTCCAGTGGTACACTTCCACTGTAGGAGGTGCGTGTTGGATCCCTAGTTGGGAACTAAGATTCTGTAGGATGTGTGGTGCCACCAAACAAAGTAAAATAGTCTTAATTAACTGATTGCCTTTCCTTAACCTGACCTACCCCGTTGCCACGGTGGTCAGTATTACACGTTACCTTGGCATATATGGTAGCATCTTTTCTGACCCAAAACTTGAGATGTGACAGTCTGACAGAATGTTTTAAATTGAGACTGTCCTTGAAAACCTGAGAAAAAGTCCCATGCTTATGTCTTCTCCTCAGGATAGCACAGAACCATAAATACTCACATTGGATTTATAAATGTGGATCACTTGATAACCAAAATCATATGACTAAGTTGAAAATACCAAATGACATTTAGGAAAGCTGACTGTTTAGTCCAACTTAAGTGTCATGTAGATGCGTAAATGACACAAAATAATAGAGGTGAGCTTTCAGTGAAAAAAATTGCTTCCTAAAACAGGTAATTTTAGAAGACTAGGAAAGAAAATATGTTGGACTTCATTTTGAACAGAAACCAGGGCAGGAAATGGCTGTGGCTGAACCACTACCTGATAATAATCATAACATGATTAAATTTGACATTTAATGAGAGGAAGTAAAGGAGAAAAAGTGCACTGTATGCAGCTTTCCAGTTTTAGAAACAGTAGGGAAAGGGGCTATTAAAAGTGTATCTACAGAAATTTTGAAGACATGTAGTAGGCACACTTGTCGCATGAATGAAATCACCTTGGTCAAACATTCAGCAAAAGGCCTCTTAAAGGTAGCAAAAAGCTTATGAAAGTTATGTGTCACAAGTTTTGGTGCTCTACAGATCTAGGTTCAAGTTTCAATTCTGCAGTCCACCAGTTGTCTTAATTTTCGGCTCATCATGCAATCCTTTTCAGGTTTAGTTTTATTTAATCATAAAGTGGAGATACTTTTCAATTTGAAAATGAGATGAACTAATACACTTGATACATGGCCTGGCTTTTAAGACTTGCCAAAAAAAAAAAGTTGCTGCAGTTCAACCAAGTTGAAAAGGTGTACTTTAAAAAAACAAAAAATACAATTCTTGGGATTTCCCTGGTGATCCAATGGCTAGGACTCTGAAGTCCCAAAGTAAGGGGCTCGAGTTCAATCTCTGGTCAGGGAAGTAGATCCCACATGCCCAACTAAAGATCCCACATGCTGCAATGAAGAGTTAGCACAGCCAAATAAAATAATAAAAATAAATATTAAAAATGTAAAAAAATAAAGTTCTCAAGTAGAGTCAGGAAAGCCAGAAAATGGCAAACAGTGAAAACTTTAAAAGGAGGCAAAGGATGTTACATAGGTAATAAGCAGAATTCAGTAAAGAATTGAATCATTACAGCCACATAGAACAAAAAGGAAAAGGTAGGGAGAGAGCTTCACATTCCCACATTTTTTTCTGAAGAAAGTAGGTCAGACTCATTAAACCAGATGGAGCAAATAAGGTGGGCTTCCCTGGTATCACAGTAAGAATACACCTGCTAATTCAGAAACTGCAGGACACATGGTTTTTGATCCCTGAGTTGGGAAGCTCCCCTGGAGGAGAAAATGCCAACCCACTTCAGTGTTCTTGCCTAGAGAATCTCATGGACAGGGAGCCTGGAGGGTTACAATCCATGGGATCACAAAGAATTGAACAAGACTGAGCAATTGAGTACACACACACAAAGTCTGCCTTTTGGCCTCTGAATGTTTGCATGTATCATTGTTGTTGTTCAGTCATGTCTGATTCTTTGCGACCCAGTGAACTGCAGCACACTAGGCTTCCCTGTCCTTCACCATCTCCCAGAGCTTGCTCAAGCTAATGTCCATTGAGTCGATGATGCTATCCAACCATCTTGTCCTCTGTCGTCCCCTTCTCCTCCTGCCTTCAATCTTTCCCACATTGGGGTCTTTTCAGATGAGTCAGTTCTTTGCATCAGGTGGCCAAAGTACTGGAGTTTCAGCATCAGTCCTTCCAGTGAATATTCAGGACTTGTTTCCTTAAGCATTGACTGGTTTGATGTCCTTGCAGTCCAAGGGACCCTCAAGGGTCTTCTCCAACACCACAGTTCAAAAGCATTAATTCTGTGGTGCTCAGCTTTCTTTATGGTTCAACTCTCACATCCCTACGTGAGTACTGGGGAAAACCATAGCTTTGACTAGATGGACCTTTGTCAGCCAAGTAGTGTCTCGGCTTTTTAATATGCTATCTAGGTTGATCATAGCTTTTCTTCCAAGGAGTAAGCATCTTTTAATTTCATGGCTGCAGTCACCATCTGCAGTGATTTTTTGGAGCCCAAGAAAATCAAGTCTGTCACTGTTTCCATTGTGTGCCTGCCTATTTGTGATGGGATTGGATGCCATGATCTTTAAGCCAGCTTTTTCACTCTTCTCTTTCACTTTCATCAAGAGGCTTTTGAGTTCCTCTTCACTTTCTGCCATAAGGGTGGTGTCATCTGCATATCTGAGGTTATTGGTATTTCTCCCGGCAATCTTGATTCCAGCTTGTGCTTCATCCAGCCTGGCATTTCACATGATATACTCTGTGAATAAGTTAAACAAGCCGGGTGACAGTATTCAGCCTTGACATACTCCTTTCCCTATTTGGAACCAGTCTGTTCCATGTCCAGTTCTGTTGCTTCTTGACTTGCATACAGGTTTCTTGGGAGACGGGTAAGGTGGTCTGGTATTCCCCTCTCTTTAAGAATTTTCCAATTGTCATCCACACAGTCAAAGTCTTTAGCGTAGTCAGTGAAGCAGAAGTAGATATTCTTCTGAAATTCTCTTACTTTTTCTATGATCCAGTGGATGTTGGCAATTTAATCTCTGGTTCCTCTGCCTTTTCTAAATCAACTTGAACATCTGGAAATTTTTGGTTCATTTACTGTTGAAGCCTAGCTTGTAGAATTTTGCCCGTTACTTTGCTAGCATGTGAAATGAATGCAGTTGTGTGGTAGTCTGTACATTCTTCGGCATTGCCCTTCTTTGGGATTGGAATGAAAACTGACCTTTTCCAGTCCTGTGGCCACTGCTGAGTTTTCCAAATTTGCTGGTATATTGAGTGCAGCACTTTAAGAGCATCATCTTTTAGGATTTGAAATAGCTCAGCTGGAATCCCATCACCTCCACTAACTTTGTTCGTAGTGATGCTTCCTAAGGCCCACTTGACTTTGCACTCTCAAGATGTCTGGCTGTATGTCAGTGATCTCGCTGTTGTAAACGTGCCATATGTTGAAGAATAAACATATCATCTTTTCTCCTCTTGTATTGCCTATTCTAGTGAGTGGCTCTTCTAATGTTCAAGCCAGGAATCATGGAATATCCTTACTCTTTTATTCCCCATACCTTTCATGTCCAGTCAGTCACTGCATCTGATTGTTCTCTCTACTAGTTATCTATTTTATTAATGCCCTATCCCAACACCTATTCTGAGTTAATAAAAATGCTCATTGCCACTGACTTATTTCATGTCCTCATCATTTCATTATTGTCTCTCTTCTCTACCTTTTTTTTTGACCTTGAGGCATTCAGGATCTTAGTTCCCTGACCAGGGATCAAACCTGGGCCCCCTGCAGTAGAAGTGCAGAGTTTTAACCACTAAACCACCAAGGAAGTCGCAGGTCTCTTTGATTTTAATTTAGCTTCATATTAACCAATTCTCTACACAACTTCCTTCCAGAATGATTTTACTGAAATACTAACATAACCATATCAAATTTCTATATGTAATGTTTGTACATGATAGTTAATAAATACCTGATCTCTCCATGTATTGATAACTGAAACTTAAGATGAATTTAAATGGCTAGCATACTTAAACCTGGAGTTTTCTTTATGGGAAAGATTTTAGCTTCAAATTCTATTTAATTTATTATTTCTTTTTATTTCTTTAATTTATTTCTTTTTGAGTAAGCATCAGTTGTTTGTATCTTTCAAAGAATTTGTTAATCTAAATTATTAAGTTCAGGGACATACATGTTCATAATATTCCTTTATTATCTTTTTAATATCTCTAAGATCTGTAGTAATGTTTTCTTTCTCATTCCTGACTGTTAATTTGTGTATTTTCTTACTTTTTTCCTGTTCAGTCTGGCTACAAATTTGTATGTATTGTTGATATTCTCAAAGAGCCGTTTTTTTTTTTTTTTTATTGATTTTGTGTTTTGAGTTTCAATGATTTCTGTTCTTATTTCCATTTTGTTGTTTACTTTGTATTTTTTTTGCTTTTGATTTGTTAGAATCTTAAAATGTAAACTTACTCTGTTATTGTCTTCTAATATAAATGTTTAATGCTATAAAATTCATCTCTAAATAGTGATTGGACTGCATCTCACAAATGTTAATATTCATGTTTTCATTTTTGTTCAATTCAAAAATCTTTGTTGATTTTGTTTGTGATTTCTTCATTGAACTGGTTGGTTATTTAAAGGTATGTACACAAGTTTCCCCAAATTGAGGTATTTTTCAGATGTTGACTTCTGATTTAATTTCATTGTGGTCAGACAACATACATGGCATGATTTGAGTCATTTTAAATTTATTGCGACTTGTTTTATGACACAGAGTATCATCTCTCTTGGTAAATGATTCATGTGCGCTTGAAAAGAATGTTGGGTGGAGTGTTCTATAAATACTAGTCAGATCAAGTTGACTGACAAAATTTTCAAGCCTTTTGTATCCTTACATATTTTATGTCTGCTTGTTCTCTCCATTTTTGAGAGAAGAGAGTTGAAATCTCTGACTGTAATTGTGGCCTTGCCAATTTCTCCTTGTAGTTTGATCAGTTTGGCTTCATATATTGGTAGTTTGAAGTTCTGTTACTCGATATATGCATATTTAGGCTTGATATCTTTTGATGAATTGGATCTTTTTGTCATTGTGAAATGGACCTTTGGTAATATGCTTTTCTCTGAAGTCTACTTTGTTTGTATTGCCGCTCTAGCTTTGTTTTGAGTAGTGTTAGTGTTATTTCTCTTTTTCCATTTGAAAACTTTTTACATATTTGTATTTAAGCTGGATTTCTGGTACATGGCATATAGTTCGACCTTGCTTTTTCTTTTCTTTCTTTCTAATCCAGCTTTCTAATCTCTGCTCTTAATTTAAACCATTTACATTTAATGTGATTAGTTTGTTGGGTTTAAATCTTCCTTCTTGGTATGTGTTTCTCGTTTGTTACATCTGTTCTTTGTTCTTTTTTTTTCTTTGCCTTTTGTATTTGAGTATTGTTATGATACTCAATAAATACTTTATTGGAGAATTAATTATCTGAAGCTTTTTGTTTTTATTTTGCTGCTTGTTTGTAGTGGCTGTATACATCTTTAGCTTATCACATCTGCTTTGAGGGTCAACTGTATACATGGAGTTTACACTGAGGTTTTTTTTTTTTTATAATTAAAAAGTACATAAAATTTACCATCTCAGTCGTTTTAGTATACAGTTCAGAAGTGTTAATTACATTAATGTTGTCTTGAAAGAGCTTTCCCGAACTTCTCATCTTGCAAATCTGAAACTCTGTAACCATTAAACAACTTAAAAACAACTACTATTTACTCTTTCCTCCAGTTCCAGGAAGCCATTCTTCTGTTTTCTGTCTCTGTGAATTTGGCTATGGGGTTGCAAAGAGTTGGACACGACTGAGCGACTGAACTGCACTGAATTTGGCTATGCTGCTGCTGCTGCTGCTAAGTCACTTCAGTTGTGTCCGACTCTGTGTGACCCAATAGACGGCCTCCTACCAGGCTCCCCCGTCCCTGGGATTCTCCAGGCAAGAACGCTGGAGTGGTTTGCCATTTCCTTCTCCAAAGCGTGCAAGTAAAGTCGCTCAGTCGTGTCTGACTCTTAGAGACCTCATGGACTGCAGCCTACCAGGCTCCACCATCCATGGGATTTTCCAGGCAAGAGTACTGGAGTGGGGTGCCATTGCCTTCTCTGTACCTCAGATGAATGGGATAACACAGCATTGGTCTTTTTGTGACTGGCTTATTTCACTTAGTTTAATGTTCTCAAGATACATCCATGTTGTGATGTGTGGCAGGATTTCCTTTAAGACTAAATAATATTCTGTTGTATAATTTTCTTTATTCATTCATCCATTGGTGGACATGTGGGTTATTTTCATTGCTTGGCTGTTGTGAAGCCAACATTGGCTTCATTCATTGCATATGCAAAATTCATTGCATAGTGCTGCTGTGAACATGGCTATGCGAATATGTCTTCAAGCCCATGCTTCTTTTGGATCTATCCCCAAAAGCAAAGCTCCGATGGTAAAGAATCTGCCTGTAGTGCAGGAGACCCAGGTTCGATCCCTGGGTTGAGAAGATCCCCGGAGAAGGAAATGGCAAACCATTCCGGTGTCCTTGCCTGGAATATCCCATGGGTAAAGGAGCCTGGTGAGCTGCAGTCCGTGGGGTTGCAAAGAGTCAGGCATGATAGAGCAACTAACACTTTTACTTTCCAAAAGCAAAATTGCTGGATCATTTGGTAGTTCTATTTTCAATTTTTTGAGGAACCTCCATACTATTTTCTTTAGTGATTGTACCACTTCAGCATCGCACCAATAGTGTACATGGTTTCTGACTTTTTCACATCTTTTTCAACACTTGTTAATTTCTATTTTGCTGATACTAGGTATCATAATGGATATAAAGTGATATCTCATTATGGTTTTAATTTGCATTTTCCTAATGATTGGTGATGTTGAGCATCTTTTCATATGCTTGGTGGCTATTTCTATATCATTGGAGAAATGTCTTATCAAGTCCTTTGCCATTTGTAAATTTTTTTTGCTCTTAAGTTATAGTTCTTTATATATTCTGGATATTAACCCATTATCATGTATTATGCAAATATTCTCATTCAGCCATAAGTTGCCTTTCACTCTATTGAT
This sequence comes from Moschus berezovskii, assembly GCF_049115385.1. NCBI lineage: Eukaryota > Metazoa > Chordata > Mammalia > Artiodactyla > Moschidae > Moschus > Moschus berezovskii. The sequence continues at coordinate 51,243,573 of NC_142462.1, read as the reverse complement.
TATATGCATTGATGCACAAAACTTTTAAATTTTATATAGTCTCATTTGTATATTTTTACTTTTACTGTCTTAGGTTGTGCCTTAGGTGTCACAACCAAGTAAGTCACTGCCAAGTACAGTGTCATGAAGTTTAACCATAAATTTTCTTCTAGGAGTTTTATAGCTTTAGGTTTTATTTTTAGGTCTTTAATCCACTTTGAGTTAATTTTTGTATGTGGTGTGAGTTAAGGGCCCATCTTAATTCATTTGCGTGTGTATATCCATTTTTCTGCATATACGTTGTTGAAGAGGCTGTCCTTTCCCCGTTGAATGATCGTAGCATTTTTATCAAAGATTATTTGACCACATATGCAAGAGTTTATTTCTGGGCTGTGTTCTATTCCAGTAGTTTGTTTGTCTTTATGCCAGTAGTACACTGTAGCTTTGTAGTATGTTTTGAAATCAGAAAGTGTGACTCCTCCAATTTTGTTTTTTACAAAATTATTTTGGGCACCTGGGATCCCTCAAGATTCTATGTGAATTTCAGGATGATTTTTCCATTTCTGGAAAAAAATGCGTTTGAAATTTTGATAGAGACTGCATTGAATCTATAGATTATTTTGGGTATGGACATGTTAATATTAGGTCTTCTAATCCATGAACATGCATTTCTTTGTGTGTGTGTGTATATGTATACACACAACATATATATATACAAATGGCAACCCACTCCAGTGTTCTTGCCTGGAGAATCCCAGGGATGGGGGAGCCTGGTGGGCTTCCGTGTATGGGGTCACACAGAGTCAGACATGACTAAAGTGACTTAGCAGCAGCAGCAGCAGCTGTTTTAGTCATATCACTTCTGTCACTTCTAGATCCATTTCTTATAACTGATTTTTCTCCTTATATGAATTATATTTTCCTTTTTGTTTGTGTTCCTGCTAATTTTTGTTGGATGTCAGACATTGTGAATTTTGTTGTTTGGAGCTATCTTTTGTGTGTGTGTGTATTCTTTTCAATATTTTGAGATTTGTTTTGGAACACAGTTACTTGAAAACAGTTCTTCAAAACATGCTTTTTAAGCTTTGTTAGATGAATCCTGAGCATCCTTTAGTACAAGGCTAATTTTAGCATTATTTCTGGGACACTGCCCTCTCATTTGAGTCTTGATAGTCCTCTGTCTCTATGAACTTCAGTTTTATTTCCTATAAACAAGGTCATTCCTCCGTAAACATTGTACGATGATAAAAAAAAGATCAGGAAATTAACTTTGGTATAATACTATAATCTGTAGATATTATTCGCATTTCACCAGCTGTCATACTGTCCATTTTGGCAAAAGAAAGTGCAGATTCACATCCTGCCTTTAGTTGTCATGTCTAATTTAAGTTGGAACAATTCTAGAGCCTATGTTTTATGTTTCATGATACTGACATTTTTCTAAAGTTTTGAGGCCATTCATTTTGTTGAATGTCCTTCAGTTTTAGTTTGGTTGATTTTATCTCAAGATTAGAGTCAGGTTATATACTTTTGACAGGAATATCACAGACTTAATGTTGTGTTCTTTCCTGTACACTATATCAAGAAGCAAATGGTGCAATTTCTCCTATTACTGATGATGATAATTTTTATCGTTTAGTTCTGATGATATCTGCCAGGTTTCTCCAAGGTTAAGTCATTATTTTACTCTTTGCAACTAATAAGTGCCTTGTGGAGAGATCCTTTGATTATGTAAAGATCCTATTACTCTCTAACTTGCCCATTGGCTTTAATATCTATTGATGATTCTTGTACAAATCAGTTATCAGGATAGTTTCATAAAAGTTCTCTTTACAAGGGAAAAAAATATGTAGTTATGTGAGGTGATGGTTAACTTACTGTGCTAATCATTTTGCTCTGTATACATGTATCATACCATTATGTTGTGATACTTAAGCTTATGCAATGTTAGGGCAATTATATTTCACTAAAATTGGGGGAAAAAGATGGTTGAAAATTGGTGATTTTCTTTTTCTCCAGTTCACTAATTTCTTTTGTGTTTATTAGTTGATTTTCTGCTACAGAAAAAACTTCATTCTCTTATTTATTTGCCAATTCATTCATACTAGTATACTCATTGTTTCTTATTTTATTCTTTTGACAGTGTCCCTATTATTCTTTGAGCACTTTAATTTTTTAAATGTTTTTTATTGTGGTAAAAGTCACATAGTATAAAATAAACTGTTTTAACCATATTTAACATTTCAGTGGTACTAAGTACATTCACATTGTTGTGCAGCTCTCAACATCATCCATCTACTGAATTTTCCACTTTCTTAAACTGAAACACAGTCTTCATTAAACACTGAGTCCCCATTCCCCATTCTGACCCCCAGCTCTGGCCACTGGCATCTACCAGTGTACTTTCTGACTTTATGAATTTGACTGTTCTAGGTACCTTGTGTAAGTGAAATCAAGTAGTATTTGTTTGCACCTACTCTGTAATGTGTTTTTAAAGTTAATATATGTATTGCAAACAGATTGTATCTTCGTTTTCCCCTTGTGCTATACAGTGAAAGAAAGAAAGTGAAGTCTCTCAGTCGTGTCCGATTCTTTGCAACCCCATGGACTGTAGCCTACCAAGCTCCTCCGTCCATGGAATTTTCCAGGCAAGAGTACTGGAGTGGGTTGCCATTTCCTTCTCTAGTGCTATACAGTAGGTTCTTATTAATTAGCTATTATAAACAGTAGTGTGATGTCAATCCCAATCCCCCACCCCCCCAACTTTGTGTCCATACATTTCTTCTCTGTGTCTATGTCTCAGTTTCCACTTTGCAAACAAGTTCATCTGTACTATTTTTTATAGATTTCACATAAGTGAGTTATATACAATATTTGTTTTCCTCTTTCTGACAGACTTCACTCTGTGTGACAATCTCTAGGTCCATCCACGTCTGTGTAAATGGCATAATTTCATTCATTTTTATGACTAATATTCCATTGTTATATATGTACCACGTCGTCTTTATCCCTCTGTCGATGGGCATTTTGGTTGCTTCTATGTCCTGGCTGTTATAAACAGTTCCACTATGAATATTGGGGTGCATATGTCTTTTTGAATTATGGTTTTCTCCTGGTATATGCCCAGGAGTAGGATTGCTGGATCATATGGTAGTTCTGCTTTTAGTTTAAGGAACCTCCTTACTGTTCTCCACAGTGACTGTATCAATTTATGTTCCCACCAACAGTGTTAGAGAGTTCCCTTTTCTCTACACTCTCTCCAGCATTTCTTTGTAGATTATTTTGGTGATGGTCATTCTGCCTGGTGTGAGGGGATACCTCATTGTAGTTTTGATTTGCTCTTCTCTAATAATGAGCAGTGTTGAACATCTTTTCATGTGTTTACTGGTCATGTGTATGTCATCTTTGGAGAAATGTCTGTTTAGGTCTTCTGCCCACTTTTTAATTGGGTTGTTTTTCTGATATTGAACTGTATGAGCTGCCTGTATATTTTGGAGATTAACCCTTTGTCAGCTGCTTTGTTTGCAGTTATTTTCTCCCATTCTCAGGGTTGTCTTTTCATCTTGTTTATAGTTTGCTTTGCTGTGCAAAAGCTTCTAAGTTTAATTAGGTACCCTCCCCCTTTTTTTTCATTACTCTAGTATATAGGTCAAAAAATCATCTTGCTGTGATTTCTGTCAGTCTTCTGCCTATGTTTTCCTCTAATAGGTTTATAGTATCTGGCCTTACATTTAGATCTTTAATCCATTTTGAGTTTATTTTTGTGTATGGTGTGAGGTCTAATTTTATCTTTTTACCTGTAGCTGTCCAGTTTTCCCAGCACCAGTTATTGAAAAGGCTATCTTTTCTACACTGGACATTCTTATCTCCTTTGCCATAGATTAGGTGTGTTAGTTTGTCTCTGGGCTTTTTCTCCTGTTCCATTGATATATATATTTCTGTTTTTGTGCCAGTGCCATACTGTCTTAATTACTGTAGCTTTGTAGTATAGTCTGAAGTCAGGGAGCCTGATTCCTCCAGCTCCGTTTTTCTTTCTTAGGATTGCTTTGGTTATTTGAGGTCTTTTGTGTTTCATACAGATTGTAAAAATTTTTGTTCTTTGAAAAATGCCATTGGTAATTTGATAAGGATTGCATTTAATTTGTAGATTGCTTTTGGGGTTATAGTCATTTTCACAGTATTGATTCTTGCAGTCCAAGAGCACAATGTATTTGTTTCCTTACTTTCTGTTACTGACTTTTCATTGTTAGTGTATAGGAATACAAGAGATTTTTGTGTCTTAATTTTGTATCCTGCAACTTTATCAGATTCACTGATGAGTTCTAGTAGTTTTCTGTTAGAATATTTAGGATTTTCCATGTATCGTATCATGTCATCTGCAGTGACAGTTTTCTCTTCTTCTTTTCCAATTTGGATTCATTCATTTTATTTCTTTTCCTTCTCTGAGTTCTGTGGCTAGGGCTTCCATAACTGTGTCGAATAATAGTAGTGAGAGTGGACATCCTTGTCTTGTTCCTGATCTTAGAGGAAATGCTTTCAGGTTTTCACCATTGAGAATGATGTTTGCTGTGGATTTGTTAAATATGGCCTTTATTATGTTGAGGTAGGTTCCCTCTGTGTCCACTTTCTGGAGGTTTTTTGTTGTTGTTGTAAGTAGGTGTTGATTTTTGTCGAAAGTTTTTTTCTAGGAACAGGTAAGTGACCTGGAGGACAGAATGGTGGAAATCACTTCTGCAGAACAGAATATAGAAAAAAGAATTAAGAGAAATCAAGCCAGCCTAAGAGACCTTTGGGACAACATTCAACACACCAACATTTTCATTGTAGAGGTCCCAGAAAGAGAAGAGAGAGAGAGAAAGGACCTGAGAAAACATTTGAAGAGATAATAGCTGAAAACTTCTTGAACATGGAAAAGGAAATAGTCACCCAAGTTCAGGAAGCACAGAGAGTCCCAAGAAGGATGAACCCAAGGAGAAACACACTGAGACACATGGTAATCATACTGACAAAAACTTAGAGATAAAATACTAAAAGCAACAAGGGAAAAATGACAAATAACATACAAAGGAACTCCCATCAGGCTATCAGCTGATTTCTCAACAGAAACTCTACAAGTCAGAAGGGAATGGGATGATATATTTAAAGTGGTGAAAGGGAAGAACATAGAATACTAAGAATACCAGCCAAGAATACTCTACCCAGCAAGACTATCCTTAAGATTTGATGGAGAAAATAAGTTTTCCAGACAAGCGAAAGTTAAGAGAATTCGGCATCACCAAACCTTAGCTTTACAAAATTGCTAAAGGAACTTCTCTAGACAGAAAACAAGGGAAGGAACAGCCCTACCTAAAGAACGGTAATAGGATCATTCATTTCAGTTCAGTTCAGTTGTTCAGTCGTGTCCGACTCTTTGCGACCCCATGAATCACAGCACAACAGGCCTCCCTGTCCATCACCAACTCCCGGAGTTCACTCAAACTCATGTCCATCGAGTCGGTGATGCCATCCAGCCATCTCATTCTCTGTCGTCCCCGTCTCCTCCCGCCCCCAATCCCTCCCAGCATCAGAGTCTTTTCCAGTGAGTCAACTCGTCGCATGAGGTGGCCAAAGTATTGGAGTTTCAGCTTTAGCATCAGTCCCTCCAATGAACACCCAGGATTGATCTCCTTTAGAATGGACTGGTTGGATCTCCCTGCAGTCCAAGGGACTCTCAAGAGTCTTCTCCAGCACCACAGTTCAAAAGCATCAATTCTTCGGCAATCAGCTTTCTTCACAGTCCAACTCTCACATCCATACATGACCACTGGAAAAACCATAGCCTTGACCAGACGGACTTTTGTTGGCAAAGTAATGTCTCTGCTTTTTAATGTGCCATCTAGGTTGGTCATAACTTTTCTTCCAAGGAGTAAGTGTCTTCTAATTTCATGGCTGCAATCAGCATCTGCAGTGATTTTGGAGCCCAAAAAATAAAGTCTGACACTGTTTCCATATATATCAATAATTCTTTTAAATGTAAATGGATTAAATCAACCAAAAGACATAGACTGGCTGGGTGGATGAAAACATGTGCATGTATGCACTTCCACTTACCACATCACTCTGCTTGACCCTCTCCCCCAAACTGTATTTGATTTTTTTATATTGTTAGGTTAGTCATGTTACCATTATGGCTTGCATTTGTAACTGTCTTTTATTTTTTTGTCTGGCTATTGATTGTGAAAACTGATAAACGTCTGTTACTATTGTGATTAAGTAACTATTACACAATACCATTGTTAACAGAAAAAAGTACTCTGTATCACCAAAACTAAGATCTAATAGAAAGATCTGTAATCATTTTTTAAAATCCAGACGCATATCAGAATTATCTTGATGTGTTCCAGATATGTTTCTGGCCAGCAATCATGTTTAAAAACAGCTTGACTATATGATGATCTTTTGTTTCTATCTAGTTTGTTTCACTTTTTCTGTTTCATTTTCAGTGCTCCTTCCCATTTCATTTAGTTTATGTTATCTAGTTTCTACATCTCTTCTCTTTTTTTTTTTTGATGTTCTTTCTCAAACCTTTATCAAGTGTAGTAGAAAAGCTTTTGTATACATATATAAATATGTATAATTATGTATTTTAGGAAACATATGAATTTTTGCCTAAATAAAAAAATTAGGACATTTTGATTCTACTTTTTGACTTAGTATGAATAGAATGCTAGATTTCCACTTTCAAAATAGATGTGCAACAAGCAACCAAGGTATACTGCATAGCATAGGGAACTATAGTGAAAATTAATTTCAGAAATAATGTATGTGTATTTGTATAACTGAGTCACCTTGCTGTGCACCTGAAACATTGTCAGTCAACTATACTTCAATAAAAAAATACATATTTGATCAAAAAGGCTTTTTCTGCATCTGTTGAGAGGATCATATGGTTTTTATTCTTCAGTTTGTTAATATGGTGTATCACGTAGATTAATTTGCCTATGTGGAAGAAAACTTGCATCCTTGGAATAAATCACAGTTGGATCATGGTGTATGATCCTTTTAATGTGTTATTGGATTCCGTTTGCTAGTATTTTGTTGAAGATTTCTGTATCTGTGTTCATCAGTGATACTAGTCTTTAATTTTCTTTTTTGTGGCATCCTTTGTTTGGTTTTGCTGTCGGGTGATGGTGGACAGATTGAGCTTGGGAGTGATCCTTCCTCTGCAGTTTTTTTGGAACAGTTTGAGAAGGGTAGGTTTTAACGCTTTGCTAAATGTTTGCTAGAATTTACCTGTGAAACAAATGGTCCTTGACTTCTGTTTGTTGGAAGTTTCAATTTCATTACTTACAATTGGTCTGTTCATACTTTCTATTTCTTCCTTGTTCAGTTTTAGAAGATTGTACCTTTCTAACAATTTGTCCATTTCTTCCAAATTATCCAATTTATTAGCATATAGTTGCTTGTAAGAGTCTCTTATGATCCTTTGAATTTCTGTTGTATCAGTTGTGATTTCTCCTTTTTCATTTCTAATTGATTTGTATCCTTTCCCCCTTTTTTTTTTTAACTGAGGAATCTGACTCAAAAAATTTATCAATTTTGTCTCTTAAAGAACCAACTTTTAGTTTTTTTGCTCTTTGGTATTGTTTTCTTAATTTCTGTTTCATTTATTTCTGCTGATTTTTATGATTTCTTTCCTTCTACTAACTTTGAGTTTTGTTTGTTCTTCGTTCTTTGGTTGCTTTACTTGTATAGCAACTTGTAAAGTTTTGAAATTTGTAAAGGTTTGAAATTTTTCTTGTTTCTTGAGGTAGGATTGTATTCCTGTGAATTTCCCTCTAAGAACCACTGTTGCTGCCTCCCATAGGATTTGGGTCATCGTGTTTTCATTGTCATTTGCACCTGTGTGCTCTCTGATATTTTCTTTGATTTCTCTAGTGATCTTGTGGTTATAAGCTTATTGTTTAGCCTTCATGTGTTTGTATTTTTTATAGTTTTTTTTTCTATAGTTGATTTCTAATCTCATAGCATTGTGGTCAAAAAAAGATGCTTGAAACAATTTCAGTTTTCTTCAGTTTAACAGGGCTTGATTTGTGACCATTGATGTGACTTATTCTGGAGAATGTTCCACATGCACTTGAGAAGAATGTGTATTCTGCTGCTTTTGGATAGAATGTCCTGTAAATATTAATTAAGTCTATTTGGTCTAATGTGTGATTTAAAGCTTGTGTTTCCTTATTTTCTATCTGGATGATCTGTCCATTGGTATAAGTGGGGTATTAAAATCTTCTGCTGTTATTGTGTTCCTGTTGATTTCCCTTTTATGGCTGTTAGTGTTTGCTTTATGTATTGAGGTGCTCCTTTGTTGGGTGTATAAATATTTATAGTTGTTGTATCTTCTTCTTGGATTGATCACTTAATCATTATATAGTATCCTTTTTTTGTCTCTTGTAACAGTCTTTGTTTTAAAGTCTGTTTTGTCTGATAAAATTATCGATACTCTGGCTTTCTTTTCCATTTGCATGAAATATCTTTTTCTGCTCCCTTACTTTCAGCCTGTGTGTGTCAATAGGTCTCAAGTGGGTATCTTGTAGATAATATATACAGGTCTTGTTTTTGTATCCATTCAGCCAGTCTGTGTCTTTGGCAGCATTTAATCCATTTATGTTCAAGGTTATTATCAATATGATAACATTTTCTTAATCATTTTGGGTTTGTTTTCTATAGGTCTTTTTCTTCTCTTGTTTCCCTCTTAGAGAAGCTCCTTTAAAATTTGTTGTAAAGCTGATTTGGTGGTCCTGAATTCTTAGCTTTGTCTATCTTTAAAGCTTTTAATTTCTCCATTGAACCTGAATGAGATTGTTGCTGAGTAGAGTTACCTTTGTTGTAGGCTTTTCCCTTTCATCACTTTAAGTATATCCTGTCACTCTTTTGGCCTGCAGAGTTTCTGTTGAAAGATCAGCTGATAACCTTACTGGGTTTCCCTGGTATATTATTTGTTGTTTTTCTCTTCCTGCTTTTAATGTATTTTCTTTGAATTTAACTTTTGTTATTTTGATTAATATGTGTCTTGGTGTGTTTCTCCTTGGGTTTATCCTATGTGGGACTCTGTGCTTCTTGGACCTGGGTGGCTGTTTTCTTTCCCATGTTAGGAAAGTTTTTGACTGTTATCTCTTCAAATTTTTCTCAGCCGCTTTGTTTCTCTTCTTCTGGGATCCCTGTGATTTGGATGTTGGTGCTTTTAATGTTGTACCTGAGGTCTCTGAGACTGTCCTCATGTCTTTTCATTCTTTTTGTCTTTATTCTACTCCTTGACAGTTATTTCCACCATTGTATCTTCCAGTTTACTTATTTGTTCTTCTGCCTCAGTTATTCTATTGATTCTTTCTGGTGTATTTTTCATTTCAGTTATTGTGCTTCTTATGACCGTTCTTTAGTTCTTCTAAGTCTTTGTTAAACATTTCTTGTATTTTTGGATCCATACCTCTGTTCTATTAGTGAAATTTTGGATCATCTTTATTATCTTTTCTCTCTGAGTTCTATTCAGGTAGATTACCTATTTCTTTTTTCATTTGTTTGGTCTTGTAGGATTTTGCTTGGCTTCTTCATCTGCACCAAATTTTCTGTTATGGTATTTTTGTTGATATGTGGGGCTGTGTTCCTGTCTTACTGGTTGATTGGCCTGTGGCGTCCAGCACTGGAGTTGGGTGGACTGGAGTTTGCCAGCAGTTGGGTGGAGCCAGGTCGTGGTGCTGAGATGAGGACCTCTGGGAAAGTTCACACCAGTTAATATTACCTGAAGCCAGTTAATATTCCCTGAGCCCTGAAGTTCTCTGTTAGTCCAGCAGCTTGATCTCTGTGCTCCCACCACAAAGTCTCAGACCTGACCCTGGCCTATGAACCAAGAACCTGCAAGCCACGTGGTGTAGCATGAAAGAAAAAAAAAATTACAACAAATAAAAAAGGACAGAACAAGAAGAGAGAATAAAAAATAAAATTAGAAAACTAAAAAGCTTATTAGGTAAAATAAAAACCAAATGAAACAAGATTAAAAAGCACAAGAACAAAAATATTAAAAATTTTAATTTTTAAGAAAATTTAAAAAATTAAAAACTTCCTGGTGTTTCCATTGTCAGTGTCCTTGCTCCTACAGTGATCTACATCCAACCTTCTCCTCCCTAGGAGGGCCTCCAAGACCTCTAGGTAGGTCTCTGGACCCAGTGTGTCAGCCCCACCTCGTTATTTTCCCCAGCATCTATCTTGAAGCTGGCCTGAAGTACACATGTCCAAGGGACCAGTTGGGGCGCTGGCTCCATGGGCATGCCCACAGGGGCCAATGCAGCAGGGGGAGGCTTTAGAGTAGGAGGGCACTTCAAATTGAGCACTTTAATTTCTGATTCAACAAGATGTTCTAGGATCACCTTGTCATGTCTCTATCCCTGAAATTAGACATTTCTCTGAGGAGCCTTGGTTTCTTTACTGTTGTAGGGGAAAAAAGTGAAAGTGAAGTCGCTCAGTTGTGTCTGACTCTTTGCGACCCCATGGACTGTATGTAGCCTGCCAGGCTCCTCCATCCATGGGATTTTCCAGGCAAGAGTACTGGAGTGGGTTGCCATTTCCTTCTCCAGAATAGTATTTAAATATTACTTGTTAGTTGTGCTTATTGCTACTGAGAAATTGTTGCATCTAAGCCCTCTTAGTGGATATTGCTAAGTGTGTTGATTATGTGTGAGTATATATGTGTGTGGATGTATGTGATACATACCTTTACTTTTGCTGCTGCTGCTGCTGCTGCGTCACTTCAGTCATGTCCGACTCTGTGTGACCCCATAGACGGAAGCCCACCAGGCTCCCCCGTCCCTGGGATTCTCCAGGCAAGAACACTGGAGTGGGTTGCCATTTCCCTCTCCAATGTGTGAAAGTGGAAAGTGAAAAGTGAAAGTGAAGTCGCTCAGTCGTGTCCGACCCTTAGCTACCCCATGGACTGCAGCCTACCAGGCTCCTCCATCCATGGGATTTTCTAGGCAATAGTACTGGAGTGGCTTGCCATTGCCTTCTCCGACCTTTACTTTTCGAAACTATTATTGAGTTAACCAGTGTCATGGCTGCTAAAAATTTAAAAAGTGAGTATACTCTTAGGTTGCATTACTAAGTGATCATGTTCATTATAAATCCACAGTTGTTTTGCATTCTTCAGACAAATAGATTGTTTTGTTGGCCAACTAGATTCCAGGAATTTAGATCTTATCTGATAAGGAAGATGACTGGATGGAAAGAGGTTTGAAAGGCATGTTATATGAAGAACAGTTGAAGGAGGTAGATATATTTAATCTAGAAAAAGGAAAGATTAACAGCAGCATGTACTTGCTATATTATTTTATTTGAAGGCAGAAGATGTGGTAAATTTATTCTGTGCTCATGTAGCATGTAATACAGGTGAGTGTAACTTAAGACAACCAACTTATCTTTGCATAAGGAAATTTTTGAGGCAAACTCTCTTCTAATAGAGTGAATTGCCTTGAGAAATCCTCAAACTAAGTTATTGTCTTTTCAATTGGTAGAAAAGTTTGCCCATTTTCATGTAATTAATTTGTACCATGAGAAGTTGGAAGTACTTGAAAGATGTCTAAGCATGCCATATTTAGTGGCTTGTTAGTTAATTGTATTGGCCATATTTAGTTAATTGCATATGTTATGAGGTGCCTCATGAGGAGAAGGTTCTTCTGTGTAAGAAACAGCATGATTATAGTTTTCTCTTATATGTTTATAATGCACAGCAACATAGTAGGCTCTGGGAAGTCCTCAAGTAAGGAAGCTTGTTTGACTTTTCTTATCTAGTGGATTTAGGGGATAGTTGAGACTAGAGATGTAATCTTCATATATAGTAGTCATTACATACACATGGTATTTAAACCAAGATGTTTTGAAGTGATTACCAAGGGACTGAGTAAAGACAGATGTCAAGGAATGAGATAAGGGAGAAGGTGGGAGTCAGCAAAGAAACTGAGGAGTAGCCCGAAAGTTAGGGGCAACCCCAGGAGAGTGGTTTTCTGGAGGGTAAGTGACTATTGTTCTGAGTGGCGGGAACGTAGTCAGCTGTGTTGTATACTGCTGATTAGGTGAGGAACTGAGACTTGACCATTGGATTTGGCAACCTGAATTCATTGGTGTTCTTAAAGAGAACGCTCATTGGAGTGTGGGCAGCAAAGGTATGCTTGGATTGAAGAGAGGAAGTGGAGAAATTGGAGGAGATAGCAAAATTTTGCTATGAAGGGGAAAACAGAAATAGAATATTTCCTTTTGTTGAGCACATACCTTCTGTGTATACAGTCATCTGTTGGTACTCACAAGGATTGGTTCCAAGACTCCCTAGTGGGGATACCAAGATTCATTGGTGCTCAAATCCTTTATATAAAAAGTCATTATACTGTATAGCTGGAGAGATTAGGCACCAGTGAAAAGAATGAGTTATACATAGTTGAGCTTTTGGTTCTGGTTAAATGGTAGCTGTAGTATGTTAGAAAGTTCTTTTCTCTGTGGTATGGACTTGGATGGGCTAGAAATTGAAGTGTTGGTTTCCTGATTTGTAGAAAACGCCCTCAGACCCAAGAATGTTGTGAGTATAGTGGCTATTAAACTGTGTTGCATTCCTGAATTTCACGCAGTTTGGGTCAGTTGGCATGGTAGTTAGTAGTAATATGTAGCAAAACCCCAAATTTCATTTTCATTAACCTTGAATTGATGATCTGGACATATTAATAATGGTGTTATTACATGAAATAATGAAGTTTGATTACCAACCATAGGTTCATTTTAAAAATGATTCAGTTTCCAAAAATAGTTCACTTGTCCCATAAGAAGTTACCTGGTATATTTTAAGCCACATGTCCTAATTTTAAATTGGCCACTTTAACTATGGGGCGAGAAAACCCAGGGGACACAATTTGATTCTTAGCACTATTTCACCATTAATCCTGCATCTACTTTCTTAAAATTAATTCCAAGTTCATTCCTTGTATATGTATGCTTTTGCTGTAGTTTCAGTTACTTATTGTAAGGGAGTGAAGTTGTTAGATGCTTGTGTTTAGTCCACTCTTTTTGTTTTTTTTTTTGGCTGTGCTGGGTGGCATGTGGAATCCTAGTTCACAGACCAGGAATCAAACTCACGTCCTCTGCTCTGGAAGCATGGAGTCTTAACCACTGGAACCCAGAGAAGTCCCCACCATTCTTTCCCTGGTAGTTTCAAATATTTAAATCTTAAGTTGTTCTTCATTAAGTCATTTGAACATCATTGTTTATATATTCTCCTCTGTTTATATATTCCCCTCTGTTTATATATTCCCCATTTAATTTCCTGTGATGATCTGGTCCTAGAAGAGTCCAAAGTAACTTGTCAAATAGGTCTGAACACGGAAAAAGTCATTTTAGAATGAGAAATTGCCACCAGGACTAGAAGGCAAGCATGAAAATATATTTGATAATCCATATGGCTTGACCGTAAGGTATGTGTGGATGGCAGATTGAAGTGGGTAGTTAGTGTGTGGAAGAAGGTAGAAATGATGGATGCTGTTGGTTATAAAAACAATGAATTTGTGATCAGGTTGTAAAGGAAGGGTCTTTTGTGTACTGTGCTGATGCAGCTCTTTTGTTAGGTAATAGGAAATTAGCAGATTTTTTTAAGAAGAGAAACATAAAGTCAGTATTTTAGACAGATAAGTGGTGAAGGTAAAGAAGTAATAAGAGACCGTTAGAGTAGGCCTGATAATAGATGATACGAGCTTGCACTAGGCATGTGGTAGTGGGGCCAGGGACAGGTTATATAAGAGATGTTTTGCTTGTGTGACAGATAGACTATATTCACTTATTCTTTCATATTTATCGAATGGTTCCCATGTGCCTGGAATAGAATTGATGGTGGTGGGAAAGGGACGGAGACAAAGATTCTAGGGTTCCTTGCTTAAGTACCGAGTTGAGTAGATAGTAAATGAAAGTAGATTAGAGGAGGGAAAATGCATTTTATCTTTGTTTTTGCCTGGAGGTAGTTGTCGCAGATTCACAGAAAAGCTTAAGCTTGATCCTGTATTTTCTGTTCAGTATTTTGATTTTATGAGAAGAATTGAAACTGAATGTCTTCCCTTTACTTCCCTCTGTTAGAAATAACAGAAGTAAAATTGCAGCTGTTGTTAGTTTAGCATCCTATTTTAGAATATTTAAGTTTTGCTTTTCAGTTGAGTCATTAACTTAACAGATTATCATTAGTACATAAAAGTGAAGTGAAGTGAAAGCCACTCAGTCATGTCTGACTCTTGCGACCCCATGGACTATAGCCCGCAAGGTTCCTCTGTCCATGGGATTCTCCAGGCAAGAATACTGGCGTGGGTTGCCGTTTCCTTCTCCAAAGAGTACATAAAAAATAAGTACTAAAAAGTAAATTTAGGGATTTGTGAGTAAAAGTGAAGTTCAGTCAGTTCAGTTCAGTTGCTCAGTTGTGTCTGACTGTTTGAGACCCCATGGCCTGCAGCACACCAAGCTTCCCTGTCCATCACCAACTCCTGGAGCTTGCTCAAACCCACGTCCATTGAGTTGGTAATGCCATCCAACCATCTTGTCCTCTGTTGTACACTTCTCCTGCCTTCAGTCTTTCCCAGCATCAGGGTCTTTTCCATTGAGTCAGGTCTTTGCATCAGGTGACCAAATATTGGAGCTTAAGCTGCAGCATCAGTCCTTCCAGTGAATATTCAGGACTGATTTCCTTTAGGATGGACTGATTTGATCTCCTTACAGTCCAGGGGACTCTCAAGAGTCTTCTCCAACACCACAGTTCAAAAGCATAAATTCAAAAAAAAAAAAAAGCATAAATTCTTCCATGCTCAGCTTTCTTTATGGTCCAACTCTCACATCCATACATGACTACTGGAAAAACCATAGCTTTGACTATAGAATCACATAATTTTCCTTCACTGAAACCAAATGAAAATAGGAAAAAGTGGGTTGGGGGAGAGGGCAAAAAAATGGAATAGAATTTGGAAAAAGAGGTATGTGCAACCTTATGCCAAATACTTCAGAAAGTAGAGACCAGAAAAGAAGGAGAAAATAGTAGATGTATCTGTCAAAGTTTATAATTCCAGCCCCATATCCAAGAAGCCAGACTAAGGAAAGATGAGGTCTATAAAACATGAAGTATTTTCACTAATTCTCTTCAGGGAGGCAGATCTAAGGGATGAATAGGAAGCAAAAAGTCAACAAAAAATCCCTAAAGACCCTCACATACTATTTCTGAGCCTCACACTGTCAAGGACCATTGACATTCTGAAATGTACTCTGGTTAAGGATAAGAACCAAAACCCATGAAAATAGATAGGATAGTCCCCTGATGGGGGCATGGATCCTGGTAGAGTATACTAAATGACTTTTCAGTGGCTGTTCTCAGTTCAAGCTTTTCCTGACTACTGATGGATTATAGAAAAAAAGATTAAAACAGTACTATCCAGTTCTCAAACTGAAGTTTGTGTGTATTGTGTGCATTTACATGTATGTACAGAAATAAAAGTGGTCCTGGGTAAGAAGGATGTTGAAGTTTTCAAAGAGAACCTATTGGGTATCAGAATAAGAGCTTCAGTGTAGCACTCCCCATGTTAAACATAATCAAGATTTTATTTTTAATGACATAGCAACTCTACAAATACACTATAGGAAAAAAAAATAAAAGACCATGAAAAAAACAATACGACTATCCTACATTAGCATAACTTGTATTCCCAAAATAGAAACTCCAACAAACGGAACAGAAAAAGATTTAAGGGAAAAAATTTATGAGATTAAAAAGTAACACTTGCAGGCTGAAAGACTCTAAACAGCAGGAAAAATTTCATGAAACAATGAAAAAATGACTACAGCCTCATAGTTTTTAACTTCAGAAGTAAGCAGAGAATTATTTTGGAATCCTGGCCAAAATGAAAATCTGACTTACATGGGGAGGTGGGAGGCAGGGATCTAGCTGACTGCAAACTTCTCAGTTCTATACATACAGTTCCAAAAGACAAGCCAACAACATTTACGCAGTTGTGATGGCCAAAAAAAAAAAATTGTTGTGTATCAAAACTATTATATGCAACAGTATTAGATTTGGTTTGGCTGCTAATAATAGTTGCTAAAGCTGTAAGGATTTATAATCTTGGTTACAGGAAGTATGGAAACAGGCAGTCCAAAATTGATATGGTGGTTTCACTAGGCAACCTAGGTTCCTTCCTGTCTATGAATATACCTAGCTTCTGTCTCAAGGTCACTATCCATGGTGCCTGCTGTAACTTTGGCCCTTAGAACAGCATTCCAAGGAGCAGGAAATAGAAAGGGGGAAAAGAACAAAGGGCTTTCTCCAGCTGAGATTTCTTTAAGGGGCTTAACTTGGAAGTTGTACCTAACACCTGTTGTGTCTGGACCAGAACATAGTCATAGCCACACCTGGCTTAGGAAAGGTCTTTATCTTGGGCAACAATGTGCTCAGCAAAATTTTGCAAAAGGAAGAGGAAGGTGGAATAATGAGAGTCAACTAGCAGTCTCTGGTAATTTTTATTATTTTTAAACAGACATTCTCTTCTTTATCAACCATATTTTCTCATTTGGCCTTGACTTCTGTCTCTTCCACTCCATTTGAATTGCTCCTACCAATTGATTCTAACTTCTGTTTAATCCAGTGATCTCTTAGCCTGCTGCTGCTGCTAAGTCACTTCAGTCGTGTCCAACTCTGTGTGACCCCATAGACGGAAGCCCACCAGGCTCCCCCTTCCCTGGGATTCTCCAGGCAAGAACACTGGAGTGGGTTGCCATTTCCTTCTCCAATGTGTGAAAGTGGAAAGTGAAAGTGAAGTCACTCAGTCGTGTCCGACCCTTAGCGACCCCACGGACTGCAGCCCACCAGGCTCCTCCATCCATGGGACTTTCCAGGCAAGAGTACTGGAGTGGCTTGCCGTTGCCTTCTCCGGATCTCTTAGCCTACTCTTCTGTAAAAGATCCTCCTCTCTCAGCCCCTCTTTTTTCACTTCTCTAAATAGTAGTAGACTTGAGGCTGAACCCTTTCCTTCTCTAATTATGATCTTCTTAGTTGATATGGCAGTCACATGATTTTATTGACATCATCTCTGAAAGGCACAGGTGTTAGATTTTGTTTAGTTTTGACCTAAACCTGTATAGCCTACCTCTGAGTTTTTTTTGTGTTTTTTTTTTTTCACCAATGTTGCTAAAGCTTCTTTTTGTTTTTTTCATCAGGTGGATCTTTTTTTTTTTATGTTCTTTTTTATGCAACTTTATTTTTGGTTGCACTGAGTCTTTGTTGCTGCATGGGCCTTACTCTCGTTGGGGTGAGCAGGGGCTACTCTCCAGTTGTGGTGCATGGGCTTCTCATTGCAGTAACTTCTCTTTCTGTGGAGCCTAGGCTCTAGGGCACCTCTGCTCAATAGTTTGTGGTGCATGGGCTTAGTTGCTTTGTGGCATGTGGGATCTTCCTGGACCACGGATCGAACCCATGTCTCTTGTATTGGCAGGTGGATTCTTTACCACTGAGCCACCAGGGAAGACCTGCCCCCCCCACCCCAATTTTAAATGTTGGCTGTGTATTTGTGACTTTTACACACATATTTCTATCCTTCATCTTTATCCTGAGCTCAGACTCAAGGATCTAACTCCTTGTTGGACATCTTTATTTTTCTGTGTAGTAGGTAATGTCCCCTTAACAAGCCTGAATCAAATTTTTTATATTACTCTCACAAACCCTTTTTTTTTTTAAATGGGAGTCCATCTCAGGAAAATGGTTCAAACCAATAATTTAGATTTCTCTCCCTATCCTTCCCTCCATTCCGCCCCAAACTAGTCCGTTCCTAGATCTTGTTGATTTTACCTGTAAATAAAATTAAAAACTGCACACCCATTGCCATATCTACTGCTTGTATCTGAGCCCAGCATACTGTCAGCTTCTGTGTGAGACTGACTTTTTTAACAAGCCTCGCTGTTTCCACTGAGTTCTTGAGTCCAGTCCTTTCTCTTCATAGCTCTCAGAACGGTCTTTGCAAGTTAGATTATCACTGCTGCTGCTGCTGCTGCTAAGTCACTTCAGTCGTGTCCGACTCTGTGTGACCCCATAGACGGAAGCCCACCAGGCTCCCCCGTCCCTGGGATTCTCCAGGCAAGAACACTGGAGTGGGTTGCCATTTCCTTCTCCAATGTGTGAAAGTGGAAAGTGAAAAGTGAAAGTGAAGTCGCTAAGTCGTGTCTGACCCTTAGCGACCCCACGGACTGCAGCCTACCAGGCTCCTCCATCCATGGGATTTTCTAGGCAATAGTACTGGAGTGGCTTGCCATTGCCTTCTCCGCTCCAAATGGCACAACAGTTAAAAATGAGAATCTCTTATCTCATTTGAGTACAAATGAGTATTCAGAGGACCGCCTAAGTATTTAAAAAAAAGAAAGCCCAAAGGAATGCTGTCAGTAGAGATTTCATAGGTATGTGCTAAAGTTAAGAAGCTACTTTAAAGGACATACAGGGTGGGTTAGTTGTACACATCAGAAAGTTCTATAGAGGGTATTCTGGGTGTTAAGATTATAACTCTAGGGATTCTCTTAGATTTCACAATAGTGCAATATGTTTTTGTGAATATAGATTTAGAGAGAAGTTGTTGTTCGGTCATCCAGTTTTGTCTTACTTTTTGCCACCCCAAGAACTGCAGCATGCCAGGCCTTCCTGTCACTCACCATCTCCCAGAGTTTGCCCCAAGTTCATGTTCATTGCATCAGTGATGCCATCCAACCATCTCATCCTTGGACGTCCCCTTCTTCTTCTGCCCTCAATCTTTCCCAGCATCAGGGACTTTTCCAATGAGTTGGCTGTTCACATCAGGTGACCAAAATACTGGAGCTTCAGCTTCAGAATCATCAGTCCTTCCAGTGAGTATTCAGGGTTGATTTCCTTTAAGATTGACTGATTGGATCTCCTTGCTGTCCAAGGAATTCTCAGGAGTCTTCTCCAGCACCACAGTCGAAGGCATCAATTCTTTAGCATTCTGCCTGCCTTCTTTATGGTCCAGGTCTCACAACTGTATGTGGCCACTGGAAAGACCATAGCCTTGACTGTATGGACTTTTGTCAGCAAAGTGATGTCTTTGCTTTTCAACACACTGTCTCGGTTTGTCATAGCTTTCCTGCCAAGAAGCAATTGTCTTCTGATTTCATGGCTGCAGTCACCATCTGCAGTGATTTTGAAGCCTTAAGAAGAGGAAATCTGTCACTGCTTCTGCCTTTTCCTTTACTATTTGCCATGAAGTAATGGAGCTGAATGCTATGATCTTAGTTTGTTAAATGTTGAGTTTTAAACCAGCTTTTCCACTCTCCTCCTTCACCCTCACCAAGAGGTTCTTTAGTTCCTCTTTGCTTTTTGCCTAGAATGGTATCATCCGCATATCTGAGGTGGTGGTTGTTTCTCCCACCTGTCTTGATTCCAGCTTGTAACTCATCCATCCTGACCTTTCTCAAGATGTACTCAGCTTGTAAGTGAAATAAACAGGGTGACAGGCAGACAACCCTGTCGTATTCCTTTCTCAATCCTGAACCAGTTAGTTGTTCCATACAGGGTTCTAACTGTTGCTCCTTGACCCACATACAGGTTTCTCAGAGTCAGGTAAGGTGGTCTGGTATTCCCATCTCTTTAAGAGCTTTCTACAGTTTGTTATGATTAACACAGTCAAAGGCTTTAGTGTAATTGATGAAACAGAGGTAGATGGTTTTCTGAAATTCCCTTGCTTTCTCTATGATTCAGCGAATGTTGGCTATTTGATTTGATCTCTGGTTCTTCTGCCTTTTCTAAACCCAACTTGGTCGTTTGGAAGTTCTCAGTTCTTGTAATGCTGAAGCCTACTGGGCAAGATTTTAAGCATGACCTTATTAGCATGGGAGATGAGTGCAACTGTCTGATGGTTTGAGCATTCTTTGGTACTGCCCTTCTTGGGAACTGGGATGAAGATTGACTTTTTCCTGTCCTGTGGCCGGCCACTGCTGGGTCTTCCAGATTTGCTGGAAAAGACTGTAATTTTTCTTAACTTAGGTGTTATCCGCTAGCCCCCAAAATGTGGACTATGTGGTGTTTCCATGAAGGAAAATGAAAATTTCAAATACTCCTTTTATGAACTGGTATAATAGCGAGTGTGTACCTTTTAGACCTCGTTTTGCATTTGTTTTTTCTATCCTAAGATTGAAAACAATTTTAAACATAGCTTGTGATGTTTATTCTTCACAACATTTCAGTGAAATAAAATCTGCTCCAGATGAATTATTTTGTAAGCTTTCAAGAAACTGTAGCAATCTGTAGGTCACATGATTAGAACATAGCCACCCTGAAACTAGTAGAAATTTTCCTTCTGTCCATACCACATTCCTTCTACCAGAATTTCACTTTTTCCTAAGTTCAGTATCAGTATGAAAAAATTTGGTTTGTACATTAGTGTTTGTTACTTTTTTAAAGGGAAAACTGCCTTGTTCCTAGTTTCTGAAGTCTAAAAATTACTCATTTTAGCCTTGGAGGATGCAGCTGAGTTATATTTAACTATAGCATTGTACTTCATAGGTTTGCAAATCATTATATATTTGTTGGTTGATATGTCAGCTAATAAACCAACTATATTAATTATACTTCACTATAGTTTTGTGCCTTTTACTATTAGGAAAAGTGTTCCTCTGTTTATATGCATGTTGAGGTAGTGCAGGAGTTTGACAGGTAGAGTTTTTAATTTGGCCTGTCTACTAAAAATTGTCCCTCTCCATCTGACACTACAAGAATGAAGTTGTTAACCACTGACCTTCAACATACCCTGAGAGGAATTCAGGGTGGGGATCTGGAATGAGGCACTCTGTGCTCTTGGAAAAACTGGCAGTACAGGCCTTCAGATAGTTAGATACTTTGAGAAGTTGTATGAGCCCAATTTCTTGTATATTCTCACATCTGGAAGAAATCATTAACAGAGACATCGTGACTAGCAACAGCCTTCTTGTGACCAGCAGCAGCCTTCTGCCAAAATGTGTGACTAACTGCTCATATCCCCCCTTCACTAAAATCACATACATACCAACCTTGCCCCCTACCTCTTCAGAGCTACCTGAAAGTTTGTCTTTCAGGTTGTAGTCCTCATTTTACTCAAATAAAACTTAACTGACAACTCTTATGTTGTTCCTTTTTTTTTTTTTTTTAAGTCAACAGGCCCTTAAATTCATTCATCTGTGATGGTACTTTGGTTGGCATCTGTTTAATCTGGTTTGTAAACATTTGTGTTTATTATGTATAAAAAGGTATGGGAGAGTTCAGAGGTAATAAACACATTGGATTGCTTTAAAAGAATTTAGGGGGACTTCCCTGGTGGTCCAGTGGCTAAGACTCCATGTTCCCAAAGCAAGGGGCCTGGGTTTGATCCCTGGTCAGGGAACTAGATCCCACATGCCACTACTGAAGATCCTGCATGCCACAACTAAGACCAGGCACAGACTAATAAATAAATATTTAAAAAAAAAAACTGTGGATAGTGGTAGGGGCATGTACAGACAAGTATATAAAGTCTGTACAAAATGGAACATACTAAGTGTGAGGGGAATACAGAACAGGATGTGAAATATTTAAAATGGAGGAATTTGGGAGAAACTTGTAGAGAAAGAGGAATTTAGAAGGCCTTCTTGAAACCTTTGTTTGGAAAGAGAAGAAGTGTTAATTTTGGCAGAGAGGTAGAAAAGTGGAAGAAGTGTGGTGTGATTGAAACAGATGTATGAGAAGATGGTGAGCAATAATGTTGGGTAAGTAGGGTAGGGTGAGATTTTAGAAGATCTAAATACAGTTCTGGGCTTCCCTGGTGGCTCAGAGGTTAAAGCGTCTGCCCCCAATGCGGGAGACCCAGGTTCGATCCCTGGGTCGGGAAGATCCCCTGGAGAAACAAACGGTAACCCACTCCAGTATTCTTGCCTGGAGAATCCCATGGACGGAGAAGCCTGGTAGGCTACAGTCCACGGGGTCGCATAGAGTCGGACACGACTGAGCGACGGAATGGAATGGAAATACAGTTCTAAGTGCAGTGGGGAGTGATGCTAGGTTGTTGAATAGCATAACAATGAGGACCCAAATATGTATCATTGATTTAGATATATTTTGTGGTGTGTTAGTAAAGGATTACATTATTAATGCATTTGGGTAGACTTTGTCATCAGTTCAGGTGAGTTGCACAGTTGTGTCTGACTGCGACCCCATGAACTGCAGCACTCCAGGCCTCCCTGTCCATCACCAACTCCTTGAGTTTACCCAAACTCATGTCCATTGAGTCGGTGATGCCATCCAACCATCTCATCCTCTGTCATCCCCTTCTCTGGCCCTCAGTCTTTCCCAGCATCAGGGTCTTTTCAAATAAATCAGCTCTTTGCATCAGGTGGCCCAAGTATTGGAGTTTCAGCTTCAACATCAGTCCTTCCAATGAACACCCAGGACTGATCTCCTTTAGGATGGACTGGTTGGATCTCCTTTCAGTCCAAGGGCCTCTTAAGAGTCTTCTCCAACACCACAGTTGAAAAGCATCAATTCTTCAGAGCTCAGCTTTCTTTATAGTCCAACTTTCAATCCATACCTGACTACTGGAAAAACCATAGCTTTTACTAGACGGACCTTTGTTGGCAAAGTAATGTCTCTGCTTTTTAATATGCTGTCTAGGTTGGTCATAACTTTGACATAGTAAAGATGCTTTGACATAATAAAGATGCTTTGACAAGGTATGGTGACTAAAGCAGCCTCAAGGAGAGAATTAGCTCAGGGTAGCTGCCTGTGGCAATATTTGAATGTTATGCCTATGGTTAGCTCTATTTTCACAATTGGATTAATTTTATATCTTAATACCATCTTTCTATCAGGTCATTTGATCAGAAATTAAAATCCTCTTAGAATCCTGTGTTTAAGGTACTCAATAAGTGTAATATTCTACTTTTTTTCTGTAATTAAGCTTAGTGTCATAATTAAGCATATAAAGTTATATAGCACTAACTATCATGGTAAAAGAGATCTCTTCCTGGACAGTCAGAATTAAAGTAGTTGGAAAAGCTTTATAAACAATCTTCATTATTAATGAAATCGTTTGTTGACTTATTTCTTGTTTATACTCATGTGTCTTTATGCTTTGTCAGATGTCTGATTCAGGAATGCATCTTAGCATGCTGTAAAACCTGTTTTAAAAATAGATATGAGCCACTCAGTGTCACTGAAAGGTTGTTGACGCAGTGGAAAAACTGTTAAATGAGTTTGCAGAGCAAAACTTACTTTACATGAAGAAAGGCTGTGTTTCATTTTTTTTTTTTAAACAAAATTGAAATTTTATTTCTGTAGGTCCATACGAATATAATTAAAATATTTAGAACATTTTATATACTTACTGTAATGTTATAGTTGATTTTTGAAATTTATTTCCAAGGATAACGTGGTATAAACCAAAGCATATTAAAAAGTACTTTTCAAATAGTTTTATTTGAACCAGGTACTGTTTTCCTAACTTGCATTGAAGCATTTTTCTTAAAAAAAATACTATTTATATGTGACAATTTAAATATTCTTCAAATGTATTAAATATCTCATATTTAGTAGATTGAATAAAAAATTCTTTCACATTTTGTATATGAAATGCATGTTATTTACACCTGTGGGACATTAGGAAAAAGGATTTTTACTTTGGTAGATAATGTGGAATTTTCATCAGTAAAGATTGGGTGAGATTAAAGGATAGTACAGTGAAAAATTGATATTGTCATGCTTTTTGTAGCATTTTTTGTAATTTGCATTTGGTAAGGTGGGGACAGAAGCCGGGGAAAAGGAGAGTTAAACCAGTTTGGAAAACATACACATGTCTTAACAGACAGTTACCATGACTGTGTAATGTTTTAATGAATAGTCTGCTGACAGAATCAAGGGAAAACCTCTAGGACAAAATGTGGTTACAATTAATGTAATATTCCCAGAGTCCTCCAGGAAAAAAAACAAAGGGGAGATTTTAAGTTAGTAAGGACAAGCTTCCTCCCAAAACCTTGGTAAGAGAAATGAATGTAGTCATTTTGACTGAGGAAGACCAGAGGATGTGGTGTGTATATAGTTGAGAATTGACATTGTACTCTTAAGATAATTAGGTGGTGGTGGTGTTTAGTTGCTCAGTTGTGTCTGACTGTTTTGGAACCTCATGGACTATAGCCTGCCAGGCTCCTCTGTCCATGGGATTTTCCAGGCAAGAATTTTATTTTAAATGTTAATAAAAAGTGATTGAACTTTGTTTTCCTTCTTTAAACTGATTGCCATGTTTAAAAAAAATGAACTATTAATACTCCCTAGTTACTCAATTGGGGAACTTTAAAATATAAAATTAATAATATAATTACAGTTGAGCATCTATATATATTAGACATTGGAAAGCATTTTATGTTATTGTATCATTAGTCATAAGAATCTTATAGAGGATTGATAGGTACAGTTGTTCCTATTTTATAAATATAAGAAACTAGGTCATAGAGGAGAATGACCTCTTCAATATTACATATTAGCTAGTGGAGCCATTTGAATCCTTTTGACTCTGTGCTCCTCTTTTCATGATATGTGGGAATTTATGAGGTTTTCACAACATGGTTTACTTGAATTTGATCAATTAAAGATACAATCAGTATCTTAGGAAAGGTAATAAGTAATCTGGTCTCTAATACTATCATAAATATAGGCGGTCACAACGTAAATCAACTATATTTCAGTAAAAGTTAAAAAAAAAAATACAGGCAGTAACTAAATTCTGCCTTAAATTTTAGAAGTTGATCTGACTATTTGAACTTGCCAGTAATTATTGTCATTGTATTTGAATTATTATATGCTCCTAAAAATGGAGTATAAAACCTCATTTTGTTTCTTCTGGGTGAACTTGGCCGTTGCAGATCTGCCTGTGCCAGATTGGCTGAGGAGGGTGCTCTCGACTCAGAATTTCCTTGAGATCCTGTTTGGTCTTGGATGATCCCAATTTGTAAAATGAATTCCGGGGCCAGTATCTGCATTTGAACCTGTTTGCTGCTGCTGCTGCTAAGTCACTTCAGTCGTGTCCGACTCTTTGTGACCCTGTAGACAGAAGCCCACCAGGCTCCCCCATCCCTGGGATTCTCCAGCCAAGAACAAAGGAGTGGGTTGCCATTTCCTTCTCCAATGCGTGAAAGTGAAAAGCGAAAGTGAAGTCGCTCAGTCGCGTCCGACCCCTAGTGACCCCACGGACTGCGGCCTACCAGGCTCCTCCATCCATGGGATTTTCTAGGCAATAGTACTGGAGTGGCTTGCCATGAACCTGTTTAGGTTCATCCTTAACACCTGCCAGAGGTACCTTCCTGTGACAGTGTGGTATTAAAAACTGGAAAACTATTTCAGAGGTTACTTGAATCAGTCTGGAATTAATTTTCTCTAGGGGTGAGGAACCATTAAGTTTAGTATCCAGAAGATGCTTATAAAATTGTCTGTGATGAATTTTTAAATATTAGCAAACTGATACCTGAAAAGTCCTTAATATTAGTTATTCTTGTGTAATTAACTCTAATATTCACTTAGTATTTAACATGCATTAATTAGGTTTCTCCAGCTATTTGATTTCAGTTCAACTTTGTGTTACCAAGTATCAGGGAAAATTGAATGTGATTATAAATTTCGGCATCTCTGTCAAGCTATCCATTAGCAGCAGTAATTGATGCTAGTTCCTAGATAGAAGCTAAAACACAGCTGATCTGTTACTGAGTGAATGGATTGATTCCTATCATATGTGAATTTATAAATGAAAAATTTCTTGTATAACCTTGAAAATTCTGAAATTTATTTGACTTATTTAAAAAATAAACTATTTTATAAGAAATTTTAAATGTTCTATTCATGTAGAAAGATCCTTCTTTTATTATGGCAACTGATTTTTTGTTTACCTGAGAGAACCTGTTGCTAAAATAGTAATGAGGAAGGGTGTAATATAAGTATAGTCATACACCCCTTGCTCTGCAAGTAACCAGAGTGCTATGTATGCTTGTTGTTCAGTCTCCTTTTAGAAGGTGGAAGTCAAGAAGTCCTTTGTTTTTCTCTCTCTTGCACAGCCTAAAATGACGAATGTGTGATTTCAGTGGAATAAATGGCGTCCAAAGTCACAGATGCTATTGTGTGGTATCAAAAGAAGGTAAGTTGACAATCAGAGCTTTTACCTTTTAAATATTTTTATTTTAAAATGCATATTTTTAAGATTTGAATTTGTCAGATATTACCTAAAATAAGAAAGGTGATGCTTAAAAATATTTTTCTCTACCTTTTACTTCACATTATCAGAGTATCTAGATTATTTTAAGTTATAAAACACATTTCCAGGATTATGAATACAGTTCACATTTTATGAAAGCATTACATTTTTTCTTGCATTAATTTCTTTTGAGAAGAGGTAGATTAACAGAGCTGTTATAATTTTATAACTATTTTACAAGGGTAACTATAGTTTTAATCTCTTTCTTGTTAGCTACAATTCAACAGCTGAATCTTTTCAGTAAAACAAATCTTTGGAGACTGTATTTTTGAAACTGAAATATTAAAATGTTTATTTTGACATTTTAGGAATAGTTGTCATAACTACTTAACTAGCTCTGTCATCCTATATGTTTTAAACTTTACCAATTTAATGTTTCCTTTATAAAGTATAAGTTCCAGTGCCTTTTTTTTTTTAAATACTCCTGTTTACTCCTGGTGAGTGTTGTTTATACTCTTTAAAATGTATTGTTGTTATATGTGGTATGTTAGGTTTTTAACTTATGTAGTGAATTATGTTTGTTTTCACATTTAAAACATTTTTATGCCTTATTCATTAGGTCCCTATTCTGTTCTGTTCTGTTCTGTTCCGTCGCTCAGTCGTGTCCGACTCTTTGCGACCCCGTGGACTGTAGCCTACCAGGCTTCTATGTCCATGGGATTCTCCAGGCAAGAATACTGGAGTGGGTTACCATTTCCTTCTCCAGGGAATCTTCCCGACCCAGGGATCGAACTCGGGTCTTCTGCATTGGAGGCAGACGCTTTAACCTCTGAGCCACCAGGGAAGCCCCTGGTCCCTATTAACAGAGGATAATTAGGTATTTAAAGCTTTTCCTTTGCATGGGAGAATCAGGCAATTTTAAAATTTAGTAGCAAATAAGTGGTAACTAGCACACTTTAAAGATTAGACAAACCTAAGAATACAGTCTGTCTTTGAATATGTTATTTCTTTCTGGGTAGAACATACCATAGATAATCCAGTATCACATTTTTCTCATGAAGTAGTAAGTTGGAAGTATTGGTATTGATCACACTATTCAGTCTTTTATCTTTTTATATTAGTGTTAAAGTTACTTTAAACTTCCAATAAACTTAAAGCTGAATTAAGGAAAACTAATTGTTTTTGCAGATAGATCTTTGAAAGCTTTTCTGTTAATTTCTACTTAGGAGAGAAATGCTTATCAAAAATTTTATTTGACTTTTTATGTGCAAACATTTCAAACTTCACTAAAGATCATTTGTAGGATGTATTGGCTTAACTGACCTCTTTTAAGATCAGAGAGTTTGAAATATTATATTCACATTCAGTAAGCACAGTAACATCCTTCTTTTCTCAGGGTCTAACAGCTTTGGATGTGTGTTAGTCGCTCAGTTGTGTCTGACTCTTTGCGACCCCATAGACCACAGCCCACCAGGCTTCTCTGTTCAGTGGAATTCTGCAGGCAAGAACACTGGAAAGTGGGTTGCCATTTCCTTCTCCAAAAGCTTTGGATATGTGCAACCAAAAAATTTTCCACAGCAACCCTAACAGATATAACAAATTATGTATAGCAAATGTAATCACATCATAATCACCAGAACCATTAACCAGATTTGATTTCCTTGATTGTTTTATTTTGCTTTTAAATTTAATTTTCTTGAAGAATACATAGGAATACTTTGAAACATTACTTAGTCTTTCCAGGCTTATTAAAAAAAAAAATAGCACCTGTAAGTACCCTTTCCTATCCTTATCCAGCCTCTGAGTTCTGTTCCCAGAGGTAGTTGTTTTAAATTCCTATGCCCTGAATACTTATTTAACTGGAAGCTTTAGTCATTGGGAGGATGGAGGTGGCTTAGTGGGGAGAAATCATAAAACATGAACTCCTAATTATACAGTCAAAAATCAATAAGAAATCATCTATAATGTAATATACTGTGATAATATTTACTTTCAGTGCAACAGTTTATATTTTTTGCTTGGTTTTTCTAGATCTTGAAAGTCTGACAGAACTGAAAAACTTTTGTTATAGTCAATCACGTTCAGGTATTCTACCAATTTCTTTTTTTCCTTCTTGGGAATGACCTTTCTAGAACCCCCTGTCCACCTGCTGCATTCTTTGGTGGATTGTTCTCAAGTCATGCCTGTCACCTGCCATCTTGGTATTTTCTTTTATCATCAGCCTGAGAGTTCCTTTCACTGCTCTTAGATTTGTTTTCTACTTTAATATATCCTAGTAAAAAAGAAGTCCTTTCAGAGGTGTTCATGTTTCAGTGAAAAAAGGCTTGAGTACTAAAGCTTGATATTCCTGATTATTTGATTATGGGCAGATAATTTGATTTTTTGAATCTCATTTCTCTTAATTAACTAGATTCACAACCTCTTTTCAGTCATGTACCTTTTTGAAATTGTGATGAAATTTCCAGTTTCCAGTTTCTTATTTCCAGAAAAGTGTATGTAAGGAACAAACAAAATTTTATATCTGATTCAAGCCCCAAATGAAAAACAAGTCCTGGGTTAGGTGATTTTAAATGTTTTAATATTTTAGCATTCTTTGATTTTGTGTCTGTCCTTCAGTAGTTATCCAAGTTATATACTAGGAGGTATCACTATAAATAAAAACCAATAAATTTCAACTTCATTTTCTTAAATATTTCTTTGCTTGTAACTCACTTTAGAGTCACCTTTTTGACTGGAAAATGGTGACATTTTCATAATTTTGAGTAATGAAAACGAGCTACCCCCAAAGACCATTACTTGATTTATGGACTGCTTTTAACGTGAATTCTAATATCAGATGGGAAATTTCCAGGAGAAAAATAAGTACAAATAAATTGGTTTTAAGTATTAAAATGTGTGTTGATAATCTAGGTAAATATCTTGTTAAAAAAACTTTTAATAAATTCCATGGTTTATTTTGAGATTTTTAAAAGTTCACTAGTATCTAATTCTAAACTTCATTTTGTACTGTCATAGCCATCTATAGTCATGAATTTGAAAGTTCCTGTTGAAGCAAAGTGATTTTCAATCTTAATTTGGAAGACTAATTTAACCATCAAGAATGGTAATGGAAGAAACCAGAACAGTTTTTGATTATATAATATTGGGCTTTTGAACTTTTTTTTCTTTTTAATAATACAATGCTTTTCTTTCACATTTCTCCTTTCTTGTTCCTGAGAAGATGGGATTGTTTATCTTTCAGAAGACTTCCTAAATAGGGGCTTAAGTTATAGGAGTTCAAAGATAATTGACACACTAAGTATTTCTTTTAAAAAAATATGACCTGTAGAGTTCTATTGTAAATATGTAGATCATATTATGAGAGAATGAGGTTATGTTTTCAGGAAATGAATACATGTAAGAGCAGAGTGACCTAGATAAAACTCCCAAATTTTAAGGAGACACTAGTGACACTGTATAGAAATAGTAAAATAGTGAACTTACTTTATAGAACTGAGGAAGAACTATATGCATCTTGGTCATTGCTTTTATGGAGTCAGTAGACAGCAAGAAAATTTGAATGTATTATGATTAATAGCTTTTAAATATGAGCCAACAGTGGAATTTATTTAGTAGTTTAAATGAGAAACTGGCCTTAGTATCGATAACTTGATTGATAACTACTGTCAACTGTTGATAGTTCGGAACATTAAATTCTCTACCATTTTAGTAAAGTTCAGTTGTGTATACTTGTGTGTATGTGTATATGTGTGTACTAAGTACATATGTGAGGCATTTCAGAGCAATAACTTGCCCAGGGTCACACAGATGGTTGAGAAGTATTAAGTCTCAGCTTTCATTTCCAAAAACTGTGCTGTTATTTGCAAGTAAGACAAATCCATTTCAGCCTATCTTTAGCAAAACAAGGGACATTTTTTGTCTTTCAGGCTAAACTATGAAAAGTGGTGAAATGCATCTCAGGGTTGACTGAATTCTAAAACCAGAGCTTCATCAGAGGTGTCTTATCTGTCTCTTTCTTTCTTATTTTCCTTGAGCTGACTTGTTTCTTCCAGCCACATACACACAAAAAACTTTCCTTGCTGTAGAAATATGCCCAGAGGTGCCTCCACACTTCTTTTAGCTCCTTGAGGAGGATATGTGGAGGACAGGAATACATTGGGTTTTCTACCAAAACTATTCCCAACCTTTTTCCCTATTGGAAGAACCTCTACTTTGTTAGGGAATTCATTATAGAGCACTGTGGCCTGGGAGCATGTATCTAGTCTCAGAGGGCATGAATCCTCATCAGTCTAAGTCAGTCATGGAAGTCTGTTTCCCTTGCCAGTGATTGGCTTAGAAAGAGGCACATATTTGTTTCTGGCTGATGAGATATGAAAACCTCTGGGGAAAATCTTCCATCTCTTAAAAAGAGACCCAACTTAATAATAGCAAAAGCTATATAACATTTAGTATGTACCAGGCATTTTCTAGGTGAGATATATAAATGAATGAAATGAGATAGAGGGTCTGCTTCCTGTCTCTGGATGTTTTGGGTGAAGCTCTGCTGCCTGAAGCTGTTGTTGCAGACTTGCTCCCCAGAGGGGAGCTTGACAACAGGCAGAGTTGAAAGATGGAAAGAACCTGAATTTTTCAGGATTTTTTGAGCCACAGAATTAACTAACTCTGGAAATATCTTACTTTGAAACTTCTTATTGTATGAGATAATACCTCCTCATTTTTTTCAGCTATTTGAAGTTTAATTTCCTTGCAGCTGAAGGCATGCTAAATAATTACCGAGAAATGCTTTCTGATGGTATGTGGTTTCCTGTATAGTCCTTTTTTTTTTTCCCTTTGAATGGTTATAGCAGTAGATACAAGATTAACATCTACCAAAATAGAAGTCCTGAGCCTCAGACCAATGGATTTATCACATTTTCTCTCTTTTTTTTTTCTTAAACCATATTCTTACAGGAATCATGAAATCTTTAGTGTAATTTTTAAACTACTGTGCCTTATAGTATGCCGTGGTTAAAAGAGCATTTGTATTTGATTTTGTGACATTGGTTAGCTTGTAATATTGAGTGTGTTACCTAATCTGTGTGAGCCTCAATTTTTTTTAATCTGGGGAGATTAATGCTTCCTCTATGTGCCTGAAAGGGTTGTGAAGCAGTAAATCAACTTTAAATACAGTTTTTAAAAAGGTTTTTATTACTGGTTTATGAATTGTTCAATAAATATGCAGTATCACGCTTAAAAATGATTTGAGTTTGAATTTTATTTACAAAGAAGAAAGAAATTGCTATGCAGTGGTCAGTTCACTCCACCCTGAGGTTAGCTTCAGCTCTGACCCTTGAATTATTTAGCTGATGTTTCCCCTTTTTGTTGAAGCTAGTTCAAATTGGACTGTTATTTGTAAAAGAGTCCCAACTAATATATAGAGAATATATAAATTTTATTGAGGTATGATACATACTCAGAACCACATATATTATAATTTATTATATATTTATATATATGTTTACAAACTGAGCAACTGCTTGTGTTTGAGACTGTTTGTTGGCTGTTTGCAAAATAGGACTCAGATCAAGAAAGAGAATGTTACTAGCTTTACAAAACCTTCAGGCTCCCTTTTAGTCACAGCCTTACCGTTTTGACCAGCGTATGAGGCTTCATGGTTACCAGAACACAGGTTTTGGGGTTGGCAAAAGATTTTGAATCCTTGTTCAAAAGGATTCATGTATGATTCTGGATAAGTTTTGTCTCTGAATTTCACTTTCATGATATATATAAACATTGTCCTTTATATTTGTATGCTTGCATGCTAAGTTGCTTCAGTCATGTCCTTTATACTTACTTGAGGATTAATTGATGACATATGTGAACTGTTAGCAAAGTGCTCTTCACAGGTAAGCCTTCATTGAATGAGAGTTATTTCTGTTATTATTACTTCAGATTTATGCACTGATCAGAGGAAGTTCCCCTAACTTATTTCAGAGTGCTTTATTTCATGGATTCTAAAAATTCTCATGAGGCTAAAAAGATTCTTATTTGTAAATAAGAAACCTGAATTATCAGTCTTCTGATATCCAGTATTAAAACAGTGAGTATTTAGTTGATATTTAACACTCATACAACAGAGACATGATTAAGTGTAATTTATAAACCTCAGCTTTCTTTGCTTCAGTTACTGCTCATTTTTTCCACCGTTTCCTTTACAAAGTCACTTTCTTGCCAAAAATAAAGATTTTTCCTAGCCGAAATAGATTGGTTAGTTTAGTTACTAAAATATTTACCTTTTCACTTAGGACTTTTCTCCCCTATTTTGGTCATGAAGGTCTTGAAATTTTCCACTGTCACAGTCTCTCCAGTTTGGGTGCTTCTAAGGTAAATAATTTGAGTTTGAATTTTATTTACAAGGAAGAAAGAAACTATGCAGTCATCAAAACAGTTTGACTTTAGAGATCATCTAGTTCCTGTTAAACTTTTTGCTTTACTGATAAGAAACCTGATCTAATAACTTGATCGTAGTCATGAATTAATGATAAAACCAAAACTCAAGTCTGCTGACTTTCATGCAACTCTTTTCTCCTATACTAAGGTTGCTCTGAAAAACACACTGAAGAAACTTTTATGAAATTCATCTGTTTAATGTGAACTTTTTTAAAAACTGTTTTTAAAAAAGCTTCATTTAATCCATAGATAAACCTTAATAGAAAGCTGAGCACCGAAGAATTGATGCTTTTGAACTGTGGTGCTGGAGAAGACTCTTGAGAGTGCCTTGGACTGCAAGGACATCCAACCAGTCCATCCTAAAGGAGATCACTCCTGGGTGTTCATTGGAAGGACTGATGTTGAAGCTGAAACTCCAATACTTTGGCCACTTGATGTGAAGAGCTGACTCATTGGAAAAAACGCTGATGCTGGGATAGATTAAGGGCAGGAGGAGAAGGGGACGACAGAGGACGAGGTGGTTGGATGACATCACCGACTCCATGGACCTGGGTTTGGGTAGACTCCAGGAGTTGGTGATGGACAGGGAAGCCTGGTGTGCTGCAGTTCATGGGGTCGCAAAGAGTCGGACACGACTGAGTGACTGAGCTGAACTGAAACCTTAATAAAGAATGTTTTATGTTCCCCGACTCCCCTTCCAGGTTCTGTCCTTGCTCATCCCTCTTACTGTTCCTTGGCTTCCAGTTAGAAAGGACTACGCCATTGTCTTTCAGTTCAGTTCAGTTGCTCAGTCGTGTCCGACTCTTTGCGACCCCATGGACTGCAGCATGCCAGGCTTCTCTGTCCATCACTAACTCCTGGACCTTGCTCAAACTCATGTCCATCGAGTCGGTGATGCCGTCCAAGCATCTCATCCTCTGTCGTCCCCTTCTCCTCCTCCTGCCTTCAGTCTTTCCCAGCATCAGGATCTTTTCCAGTGAGTCAGTTCTTCGCATCAGGTGGCCAAAATATTGGAGTTTCAGCTTCAGTGTCAGTCCTTCCAATGAATATTCAGGACTGATTTCCTTTAGGGTTTACTGGTGTGATCTCCTTGCAGTACATTGTCTTTATTGCCTCTTTAGCCATTGGTCCTCCAGTTGCTGCAGCCTGGCTTCTGCCTCTGCCCTTCTGCTGGAAGTACTCAGAGGTCAGCGGTGATGA
The DNA here is from genome assembly GCF_049115385.1 of Moschus berezovskii. Classification (NCBI taxonomy): domain Eukaryota; kingdom Metazoa; phylum Chordata; class Mammalia; order Artiodactyla; family Moschidae; genus Moschus; species Moschus berezovskii. The sequence goes on along the minus strand of NC_142462.1, from coordinate 51,209,701 downwards.
TAAAACATTGTTATAACAACACCCGGTGCTTCTCGTGGATTTACTGGGAGTCAAACACTGGGCTCAACACTTTGTTTACATTGAAGGGAGAAACCTGGAGAATCAAAAGGCCATGCAGGACTTGCAGATGTTTTTGGCTTAGTTGGATAAATTTTTAAAAATCAAGTCAACATTGAAAGAGCAGAATATTTCAGATAAAAATCTGAACCTAGGGAATATGCTGTCCAGTTCGCTGCAGTCCTCATGGTGAATATATGTGCACTTGGACCTACCTCACCTCTCATTTATATCACCTGTCTGACCCCATAGGAACGTGGTTTACTGTCTGCACTTTACATGGATATTCAGGGCTTTTTTAAGGTAATTTCTTTTGTGAGAGTGTTTGAAAGGGTATCACCTTTTTTAAAAAAGATAAAAGAATTAATATACATAGGTATTGATTTAACATTAATGATTGAATGATGATGATGATAATGAAGGTGCTTAGCACTGCCACATATTTAAGTAGCATCTGTTTTTCAGAGTGCTTCCATGTTATATATTTTCATGGTTTGATTTCTGTGATAATGCAGTGGATTAACTTGGTGGCTATATCAAGATACTATAAGCAGTTGTATAAGATTTCTAGGACTTTCATAATTGACCACAAATTGGATGGCTCAGGTGGCCAGCAGTTCAAAATCAGCATCAGTATGGTTGGTTCCTTCTGTCGGGAGGCTCTAGGGGAGAAACTGTCCCATGCCTCTCGGGTAGCTTCTGTGCAAACACAGTCCTTGATGTTCTTTGGCTTGTAGCTGCATCGTTCCAGTCCATGCCTTCAACTTCATGTTGACTTCTTCACTCTTTCTGTACTTTCTCTTCTGTTCCCTCTTGAGAATAATGGAATGTTGTCATTAATAAAAATTTGGATACTTAAAGGTTTTGGTTAATAGTTTTAAATTGGACATTTCTATATCTGTTAAAATAGACATCATCAAAAGAAGGGGGCAGTTTTCTTTTGTATTTTTGATAGCTCTGTATTTGCATTTAGTTGCTCTCTCCTTTTCTCTTTTCTTTAATTTCTAGAACAAATAGTTTCTTTTTCTTGTAAAATGTCATTCTTTATCTGAGATAACTTGAAATACTTATGATTAAGGAGAGGTATTTTAGGAAGGAAAAAAACAAATGATGTGTTGAAAAGTGGATGGAGTAGGATAATTTCTTAAGTTTCAGTTCAGTTCAGTTCAGTCACTCAGTCGTGTCCGACTCCTTGCGACTCCATGAATCACAGCACGCCAGGCCTCCCTGTCCATCACCAACTCCCGGAGTTCACTCAAACTCATGTCCATCGAGTCGGTGATGCCATCCAGCCATCTCATTCTCTGTCGTTCCCTTCCCTTCCCACCCCCAATCCTTCCCAGCATCAGAGTCTTTTCCAGTGAGTGAACTTGTCGCATGAGGTGGCCAAAGTATTGGAGTTTCAGCTTTAGCATCAGTCCTTCCAATGAACACAGGATTGATCTCCTTTAGAATGGACTGGTTGGACCTCCTTGCAGTCCAAGGATTCTCAAGAGTCTTCTCCAGCACCACAGTTCAAAAGCATCAATTCTTCGGTGCTCAGCTTTCTTCACAGTCCAACTCTCACATCCATACACGACCACTGGAAAAACCATAGCCTTGACTAGACGGATCTTTGTGGGCAAAGTAATGTCTCTGCTTTTTAATATACTATCTAGGTTAGTCATAACTTTCCTTCCAAGGAGTAAGCGTCTTTTAATTTCATGGCTGCAATCAGCATCCGCAGTGATTTAATACAGCCTAATTTTACATAGTAACTGTGAAGAATGAACCATAGTATTTGATACATTATCTGATACATTTCTTCAAATAGCCAAACTTGTTTTAAAAAATTGACTTTTTCCAAAGATTCTTTTACAGCAAATGGTATAGACATGATCACTTTCTAATATTTTCCTGAATTGTGGTTGTTGTTAATTGTGGTTTAATTGTGTTCATTGTGAGTTGGTCTATAATACATTGTAGTTTACCTCTTTTCTCATGAATTTTCACTTCTTTGGCCTTATCCTCATTTGTTTAATCAGTTAGTAAAATTGTAGGTAAATTCATTGCACTGGGCTTTCCATATCCCCAGGTTGTGCAGCCACAAGTTCAGCCAAACTCAGGTCAAAGATGTTCAGGAACAAAAAAAATTCAGAAAGTTCCAGGAAGCAAAATATGATTTTACCAAACACCCATAACATTTTACATTGTATTAGTTATTGTAAGTAATCTAGAGATGATTTAAAGTAAATGAGAGGCTTTACATAAGTTAAATGCAAATATGATGCCCTTTTTGTAAGGAACTGGAACCAATCCCCTGTGGATATTGAAGGAGGACGTCTCTGAAGCAAAACGTGAAGGAAGGTTCAAGGAAGTTCCTCCTTGGGTAAAAATTCAAGTACTCCAGTGAGCTGATTCTGCCGACAGCTTTTTCAGTGACTCAGAAACTCTTATTTCTTTGTTTTTTTTTTTTTTTGACCTGAGGCTGTCGCTCTTTGAGATTGCCTTGTGTTAGAACCTTGTTTCTAAGGAGTCAGAAACGTAGAGAGAGAAAAACGTACCTTAGAAATTAACCTTTTTAGTATCTTTATTTCACTGATGAGGAAACTGAGACACTGAGAGATAAGAGAACTCAGCAAGGTCTTGCTTTTATTTATGTGTTTGCCTTTACCTAGTCTAGAGAACTGTCAACCGTACTATGAATTATTGAATTTCACTTTTTGAGCAAGCTTTACCTGTACTTAATTGAAATAGTAGAGTCAGCTCCCATGGATGAAACAAATGGGAAAAAATGAAAAAAAAATTCCCTTACACTGTTTCCTAGCAAAGTCCTCTGGGCTGCTACATGGTAATGTTTACACACGCCAAGGGGATCCATATTCAGTCCTCCTTAGTATTAAAGTACTAAGTTCACAAAAACAGTATTAATAGAAAATTATTACTATTAAAGTTTTTGAAGTATTTTTCCCTGTGTTCAAATATTATGAATACATAAACACGCAATTGCTTAATATTTTATGTTTGTCCTCTTTAGAAGTTGAGTATTTGGTGATAGAAGGTTTTTGGTTTTGTTTTGCAAATATTCTGGTATGCCAGAACTAGGAATATCTACAAAGTACATAACTTCTTTGAAATACTGCAGTTCTCTTACTTGCTTATGACCTTTTTTTTGGGGGGGGATAGGTGAAATATTTATTCCTTTAAAAGGAAGTATTTATTTGCCTACAGCAGTTGCTGGAGATACAGTGTCTAAAAATTAAAGTAGTTGTTTACACAGATTATGAGGCGATCTAGGAAACAATGTTATTTGAAGAGAGTTGAAGTTTTTCAGTGATTAAAGCTTATAACTGTAGGGAGTTGGGAAAAAAAATATGAATATTTTATGACATAGTAGAAAACTAGTCTCTAATCATTTTCATTTTCTGATGAATACATTTAAAATAGAAATGTTAGTCAAGGATATAAGTTTGCCAGTTATATTCCAAATATCTTGCAGTCAGTTTATCTTTAACCATGGTAACAGACAGAGTGGTGAAATAAGTTGGTAGGTTGCCATTGACAGCCTAAAATTAGGCAAATGTACCAGCTTTTACAAGGCCTGAAGTATCTAAAACACTGGTGTTAACCTGCTCTGTGTTTATAGTTCACAAAGAATGACATTTATAAATGCTATTTAGCAGGGTAACTTACAAACTAAATTGCCATTTGCCAAATGGCACATGGAGTGTATTCAGAAGAAGGCCGTTAATTCAATACCAAGCATTGATTGACAAGAATAAAAAGCTGGAGAGGGTATATTGCCTAAAAATTTCCTATTTGAATTTTTGCCCCAAATTAACATCCTTAAGATACACTTCGTCATTTAAAATGAAATGTTGCTTTAGTTTGCTTTTTGTGTTTGGTGTCTTTTCCCTTCTCCCTCTGTGATGGGATTAGAATTACAGATAGAGAGTTATGATTTATCTAGTTTGTCTTGTTTATCTAGTGAAGAAGTGGGTTGGTGCATAACTGTAAACAGGTAAAAGACAGTATATAAAAGAAAGTAAGGTAGCCCTCAGTGTCCGATTCTGTGTGACCCTGTGGACTGTATCTTGCCAGGCTCCTCTATCCATGGAATTCTCCAGGCAAGAATATTGGAGTGGGTTGCCTTTTCCTCCTTCAGGGGATCTTTCCAAACCCAGGGGTTGAACTTGTGTCTCTTCCATTTCCTGCACTGGCAAGCAGGTTCTTTACCACTAGCACCACCTGGAAAGCCAAAGGTAGCCTTATTTTAATTCTTCAATAGAGTTTTGGGGAATCAGAGAATGAGGTATTATTTTTCCAATATCAAAATGGTAGACAGACGGATTTTTTAATTAAAAAGTAATTTTTAATTACTGGTTTGTGGCCACAACACTGTATGTGGTTCATTTTCATTTACTGGTAGAAAACTAGGAAAAATTGTTAGTGAAGCCTCATTATATTGACTTTATACAGGGAAAATTCAGTACATTTAAGTTTTATCAGTACAGTTTGACTTTCTGAATTAAAGCCTTATTAAAAAATAATCAAGACTTCCCCCCTCTCCAAAAATAATGACCTGTTAGAATTTGCACACATCTACATTTAAATAGCATTTATGATGGACCTATTATGTATTAGGCACTGAGGACTACGTTACAACAACTCTGCATCATGGGAGAACCAAAATTCAAACAAAAAACAATTGTATAAGTGCTACAAGGAAATTACCCTAGAAGCACTATGGGAACTCATGTAAATTTGTTCTTTCAGTCACTATTCTGTTACTACTTGTATTTCCTAAATATTTCTTAGATTTGCTGTAATCTTCCTACCTTCATTGTTTCTTAATTCTTGTTCCCGTTAAATATTTCTTCCTTACAGCCACCAGAGTGATTTATCTTAAATGAAAATTTGGACTTACATATTTAATAACACTCTACATATCGCATAAACTCACATTTCTTCACAAACCATAAGGATTTAAAAAATAAATTTAATTTCAGTTACCTTTCTAACCTCTTCCAGCCTTCAGCTCTCACTGAATTAATTCCACTTCTCCAACAAGTAAGTTGGACAAAAAAACTTTGACATCTCCCCATACTGTTTTTCACCTTACTGCTTGAGGTGCCCACTTTGTTGTTTCTTTTTGTCCCCCCTTGTAAACTGACTCAGTTGATCCTTAATAGGTAAAACTAGTATCTTGCCTTGAAGGACATCTTTCATAATCCCATGGAGACTGGATTATGTGTTTCCTGCCAGTACTCATATAGGAAATTTATGCATGCTATCTGTAAGGCAAGAATATGGCAATTTTTATTTTCTTGATTCTTTCTTGTTCGTCCTTTTTTTTTTTTTTACAACTTTACAAACTAATGTGATAGTTACCTACCACCTTCCAGAAGTCAACTCCATTCTTTGTTTTTAATTATCACTGTGAGCTCTTGGCTTTAAAGATAACTTGATAATGTTTTACCCTGTTGCGGTTATTGATGCTCAGATTGTTGTGTTACCAATAGGAGATTACTCAGGTTGGCTTTTGAGTCTCTTTGGCATGACTAGTCAGTCAGTCAGTTCAGTCGCTCAATCGTGTCCGACTCTTTGTGACCCCATGGACTGTTGCACGCCAGGCTTCCCTGTCCATCACCAGCTACCGGAGCTTACTCAAACTCATGTCCATCACGTCAGTGATGCTATCCAACCGTCTCATCCTCTGTCGTTCTCTTCTCCTCCTGCCTGCATGACTAGTAGTATTTGTATAAATTCAGTTATTTTTCTACCTCTGTGTTACAGTGGTATTTTGTTACTGTAGCACTTACCACAGATTGACTTGCAATATAACTAATTCCCCCGATAATCCATAAGGGAAGAAATCGTTATCTTTGTATCTCTATTATTTATTTCAGTATTTTACTTTTTATTTAGTGCTTGGTAAATTTTTCTGCTTTGATAACAGTGCTTTCAAAAGACAATCTGTCCGTTCAGTTGCTCAGTCGTGTCCGACTCTTTGCGACCCCGTGGACTGTAGCCTACCAGGCTTTTCCATCCATGGGATTCTCCAGGCAAGAATACTGGAGTGGGTTACCATTTCCTTCTCCAGGGGATCTTTCCGACCCAGGGATCGAACCCGGGTCTCCTGCATTAGAGGCAGACGCTTTAACCTCTGAGCCACCAGGGAAGCCCAATACTTACGTTAAAGTTTTGGTTTATGTAGTTCTTTTTTATATTGAGTGCCAATGATGTGCCATATACCAAGGTGGACACTTATTTTGAGTAATTTGATGTAATTTATTTAGTAATAAATATGAAATAGTCTCTGTATGCTGAATATCTCTTACGTTAAGTATTAAACATGATACTTTAGCTTATAGTAACATTCCCCAAGTGTTTTCTGTATGATGTTAATGGGTGTTACTAGAATAGAGGTATTTTTATGGTCAAATAAATTTGGGAAATATTGAGTTAAATAGAAGTTAACAACTTTATTATAGGATTTCGTAGTTTATGTGTAGTGTTACTGCCTATAAGACAAATAAAAGAAACATGTTTAATTTTTCAGTTTGTTTAATCCCACCCCACGGCTCCCTCCAAGTATCTGTGACACATACTGAGGAAAATGCTGGCCAAGTTATATAAAAGAGTGCAGTGCAGTGGAAAAGTCATGTTGTTGTAAGTCAGGACTTGAATTTCTTCCCTGAAACACTAGATGCAGAACTTTCTGACAGCCTCAGTTGTCTTATCAGTATAAGAATATATATAGCACCGGTATGTACAGCCTGGTATGCTGGAGTGGGTATAGCCTTTCCCTTCTCCAGCGGATCTTCCCAATCCAGGGATTGAACCCAGGTCTCTCACATTGCAGGCCGATTCTTTACCAGCTGAGCCAGAAGGGAAGCCCAAGAATACTGGAGTGGGTAGCCTGTCCCTTCTCCAGCGGATCTTCCCAACTCAGGAACCAAACCGGGGTCCCCTGCATTATTTCAGGAGGATTCTTTACCTACTGAGCTATCAGGGAAGCCCATGTACAGCCTAAGATTACAAATTCTTTACAAAGCACTTGACAAACATTAGTAATTTAGCATAGTCTTAACTATCTAGATAAACAGTTCATTCCTTCCTCTGCAAACTTTTTCCTAATTCTACATAGGGAAGATAAAACAGTCTGTTTTCTAAAGGCATTCCTGTAGTCAGTCATAGCGGCAATTTTGTAGCCACCTGGATTCTTGAATTAAAGCAAACCTTTTCTTAACCAATAATAATGGTCCAGGTCCCTTAGATTCTAATTCTGAGGAATCTGTACTAAGTACCCAGGAGCAATTTATCTTAACTTTTTCTCCACATTAATTGTATCTTATATAGGTAAGTGGAAGGAAGCTAAACACTTTAATGTGCTTGATTTTGAATAACTTAGATCTGTTTCATCCCCTCATGTTTAATTTCAAATGATTGAATTAGTGGCAGTAATATGTTAGGTATTTTCTAAAATACAAAGGTACTTAAATAACCAAGATATTTTAATACTCTTGGCATTTTAATTGCTTTATAAATATGATACAGCTTTTCATGCTATTTATAGTTAACTGTTGGAAATATGTAAACAAGGAAGGTGCTGTAGTCTTGATTCATAATATGTATGCATCATTTAGTCAGGGTTATGTTTTCGAGTAATAAACCAGAGTATATCCTGTGATAAACATTAAAAGAATGCAAAAAAGGCATATATACCTTCCTTCCTTGTCTCGTGCTGTGTTATTAAGGAAAGGGAAGCATTATGTAATTTATCAAAATGACACAATAGCTAACATTTATTGAGCTCTTATGTGTCTGTTACTGTTGTTAGCTCAATATGATTTAGCACATTTAATCCTATGGTTATCCTGTGGTTACTAATAATATAAGTATTTTGCATATTTTTAGAACTGAGTTAACTGTACTTTGGAGGAGTTTTGTGTATTCTCATTTGCTTTCTTAATAGGTCTGACAGCTTCCCACCTGGCAGGGCAGCCGTGGAGAGTCAGTAGAGTATCTGACAATGATTAGGGGTTAAATACCACCCTTCTCAGATACTTCATAGTCATCTGAGCGAAGGCAGAAGAACATAAGGTGGTTTGTGTAAGGATGTGAGTGAAATTACTGGTGGGTAAGACCTCAGTTGTAGAGCCTGTCCATCTGGATTTGAACTCTTATATTCCGCTACTCACTGTTAAATTTTGTACAACTTGAGTTTTTGTAATTATAAAAATAGGGATAGCAGTAGTATCTACTTCATAGAATTGTGAGGATTCATTAAATTAGTTTGTGGAAATTGTGTCTGGCACTTGGTAAATAACAGATTTTAAAGATAGACCACCTCTTATTGATATCTTGGGTGATATAAAGGTTATTTTCAATGAACATGACAACATCAATACTTTTTCTACTTTTACTTTCAAGTTTTCTGTTTTTCAGACAAAACTCCTGATACTGATGTTATTATTACATGATTTCCTGAATGGAAGGATTGGGGGAGAAATTTCTTTTATTTAAAAAAGGGAATTTCTTCAGAAATGTCTGTCTACTGCAATAAATGAGGAAACATCAGGAGGCTGAAGTAAGTTGAGTGAAGTCATGGAGTTAGTAACTGATAAGACTGAAGTTTAAGTCTAGGATTTTAATTCTGTGTCCCCTGCTTTAAAAATAAATAAAGCAAAATACAGTGAGTAGAAATTTTCTGATTTAATTTCTCTTTGTAAATAAGGCAATATCTTAAATTGATCTTAAATAGAACTAGGTTCCCTTTTGTTTTTTTAGAAATTTCTTCCATGTCTATGTATAGAAGGACTCTTTCCCTGAAAGCAAATTGGAGACAGAGTAAAGCAAATACTGTTGTCAACAAGCTGCAATCTAATAGCGTTAGATGTTAAAAATATCAGATGAAAATGTATGGTATCCTAGGTTAACGTCTGTGTAGCACAAGGTTCCTTTTTCATTTACTTGGCTGTTTATTAGAAGTTTCTTTGAAAGAGGGAATCCTCATTTGCCCTTAAGCAGAAATGATTACCCAGGGGCTTCCCTGGTGTCTCAGTGGTAAAGAATCCACCTGCCAGTGCAGAAGACATGGGTTCTATTCATGGTCAGGGAAGATCTCACATGCCACAGAGCAGCTAAGTCCATGGGCCACAACTACTGATCCTGTGCTCTACAGCCTGGGAATCACAACTACTGAGCCCACGCGCCACAACTACTGACGCCTTCAAGCCCTGGAGCTCATGCTACGCGAGAAAGGAGGCCACTGCAAAGAGAATGTGCGCGTTCTTCTGCCTCACAGCTACAACTAGAGAAAGCCTGCACAGCAAGAGACCAAGTGGAGACAAAAATAATAAATAGTTAATCCAAAAAATGACTACACGGGAGTACAGAACATTGAGAAATAAGAAGCTGAGAAATTCTTAGAATACATGGAAGAATGCTCAGATACAGTTATTCAGATTTGCTTTGTTTCTCTGTTTGAGTCCATTTCCTGATGCTTTTGTTCTTTGAGAAATTTTAATTGAATTTTTTTTTTTTACCTGTAATGCTTAGGGAAATGTTCTGGTATATTTTTGATAGGTTGAACAAATGAAAAACTGAAAGCTGCAAAAGCTAGATTTTCCTATAAATACTTCAGTTTAAGAATTGTTTATTGTCTAAGTTAAATATGAGCATTGAATTTCTTCATAGCTTAAATTGCTGTTAATATTAATGTTTAACTTGTCATCCCTATTTACAAGTTCATACCATAATGCCATAGATGTCAAAATCGGAAACTAACTCAGCTTTCTATTATGTTTAAAATATTATGTCACGGAGTAAGTAACTCATTCTTTTATTTTAGTGTTGATCCAAAAATTCTAGAGAGGGCATTTTTATGAAATCCAATTATAACAGATTTTCTCCAGTTGTATATGATATTTTTGTGTAACACTAGACATAGCTGGCATTAAAATAAAACTTAAATGCCTGATATATATTAAGTGCTGCACTGTCCAATTTCAAAAATGTTACTGAAGAAACAAGTTCAGAGGTTTTTTTCATTTTTGCTCTACTCACTGAGTGCTCTACTCACTGAGTAAATGACAGAACTTGTCCAGATCTTCTGTCTCTAAAGCGCTGCTTAAGAAAAAAAACAAAAACTCATTATTATTTACTTTTGTAGCAATTATCTGACTATCCAAGCAAAAATTACTTATTCAGTAATCGCAAACAAGTTTCTTATACATATTCACAGAGAAATCCTAAAATTCCCTACAGTGGAAGTGTAGAGTCTTAATCTTAAGGGCAAAGTCTTAATCCATGGACCACCAGGGAAGTTGCCTGATGTCTTTTTAATTATAGACATATCTACCTATATATATATATCTATATCTATTTATATGTATTTTCCCTTTAAATGCTTGTTATGTTATTTTAGTTAAACAAATTTTGTAAAAGCTATTCCTTTTATTGACATGTAGCTTAGATGCAATAAAACTCGTTTTAAGTGTACAGCCATCACCACAATCTAATTTCAGAACATTTTGATCATTAACCCCAAAAATGTTTTGCTTATTTGTAGACTGGGAAGCCTGACATGCTGCTGTCCATGGAGTTGCAAAGAGTGAGGCAGGACTTAGTGACTGAACAGCAACATTTGTAGTCACTCCTCATTTCCACCCCCACCAGCACACAACCACTGATCTGCTTTTTGTATCATAGATTTGCCTTTTCTGTACATTTCATGTAAACAGAATGATATAAGAGTGGTCTTTTGTGTCTGACTTCTTTTCTTAACATGCTGTTTATGAGTTTCACTCCTGTTGTAGCGTATGTGAGTACTCCATTCCTTTTTATTGCTGAGTAGGATGCCATTGTATAGCTGTGCCATGTTTTGTTTATTCACCATTGGTGGACATCTGGATTGTTTACACTTTTTGACTATTATGAATGGTGCAGGTATAAACATTCACACATTCATCTTCATATGGACATACATTTTTATTTCTCTTAGAATAATAACTAGGAGTGGAATTACCAGGTCAAAACTGTCCAACTGTTTTCAAAGTGGCTTCTTCATTTTACATTCCCACAAGCATTGTATGAGGATTTTAGTTTCTCCCCATCCTTGCCAGCATCTGTTATTGCCTATCTTTTCTGTTTTTCTGGCCATGCTGCCTGCGGCATCTTAATTTCCCACCTGGGATCTGTCCTGTGCTCCCTGCAGTGGAAGTGCAGAGTCTTAACCTCCGGACCACCAGGGAAGTTGCCTGATGTCTTTTTAATTATAGACATACTGGTGGATGTGAAGTGCTATCTCTTGGTGACTTAATTTGCATTGTTGTTTCTTTTAATTTATTATTTTGGTATTATAATTGTAATCTACAGTCTGGTGCAATAAACCATCTATAGAATTATCCTATTCATGTGCTTTTTTGGTTTTATTCAGTACTAGACCAATGAAACCCTGTTCAGGGAATTTTCTTTTGATTAAAAAAAATAAAACTAAAACAACTTACTCTTATTAAAAAACTCGTCCAAAGGCAGTTTAACATCTTAAAAAAAAAAAACACCTCATCTAAAGTAGTTAAACAATACAGTTTAGAGGAAAGTATATACATTTATGTTTTACTAGATAGTTATTTTTTCTCCTCAATGTACATGAAGTGCTTTGGTGTGGAATCTTTTCTCACTCTTCCTGATTGGTGTTGACCCTCTTATATGCAAAGTAAGTAATAAAATTGGACTTTCAAAAACTCCAATCATGAATACAAAGGAAAAGTGATAGTTATTCTTGGGAATGTGATTGATTAAAAACAAGTGTTGACAAATCAAAGAATGGATATATCTGAAATAGTTGGTATGTTTACTTAATTATTACCTAAACAAGTAATTTGAATTGGTTTCAGCTACTAAGAGATAGCAGTTTCCACAGATTGCTGTTATTTTGAGAAAAAAAAAAATGAAGATTTATCTTAGGAAGGTAGCACTGTGTAATGGAAAGTCAGCCTGTGGGTATCAGTGTTTGTAGATGGGATCCAAATTCTGTATCTTAGAAGCTCTCTGATCATGAGCAAGTTGTTTCAACCTTTCTGAGACTCAAGTTCCTTACCTTCAAAATGGAGTGAAATGGTTGACTTTTTTTAATTTTATTTTTTTATTGAAGTATAGTTAATTTACAGTGTTGTGTTAATTTCTGCTGTACAGCTAAGTAACTCAGTTATACACATACATACATTCTGTTTTACATTCTTTTTCATTATAGTTTATCCCAGAGTATTGAATATGATTCCTTGTGATTTATAGTAGGAACTTGTTCATCTATTATCTGTAATAGTTTGCGCCTACAAACCCCAAACCCCCAATTCATCCCTCCCCATCCCCCTTTCCCACTGGTAACCATAAGTCTGAATGTGTTTTGAGAAAGTTCTAGCACAGTGTCTGAGAGGTTTTAAAATAAACATTCTCTTTCACTTTGACACAATTTGAATTTGTAGCACATACGGATACCGAGTCTTAATAACTTAAAAGTCAACCAGAAGTAAACAAACAAACAAAACTCAAAAATAGAACCTGTGTTTGAATCTGGTTCTGTCATTTGCTATGTTGTGACTTTGGGCAAATTATTGAATTTCCTATGTCCAATTTTCTTTAAAATATGAGGATTATATAATACTGTGTGAGTAAAGTAGTTGGCCCAGGGCTTCCTATGTCATGGTTGTTGAACTCGTTGAATAATGATAACAGGTAGCATTTATTGAATACTTACTATGTGCTACACTGTCCTGAGTACTGTACTTGCATTTAATTATCACAGCAATTTCATGAAATAGACATTACTGCCATTATCCAGAATTTATAACTGAGGAAACGTAAGATTCAGAGAAGTCTATTGGTTTCCTCAAAGTCACATAAAGAAGGCATGATGAAGCCAAAATTTAAACCGAGTTGTAGTAGGCTTCATAATCTGCACTCCTTAACGGATAGCTATTCAACTCCCAACTTTATATCCAAATCTGACCTATTTCTTCTTTCACTTTCCATTTTCTTGGCTATGGGCTCTCAGGTGGTTGTGAGTCGTGGGATTAAATCCATCCTGTATGTCTTGTTTCCTGCTCAGACTGTAATCTATGACGAAACAACAAATGCTCAGTAACTAGAACAGCAGTTATGTTTATTCATACAACTGTTATTTTAGCTTAAATGTATTTGTTTAGTCTATTGGAAGTCTTGTACATATACTGACTAGCTTGGTTTGGGTCAACTTGTTATTTAAATAAGTTAATTTTTATAAATGCGTGTTTGGCTAGGAGAATTATAATCTGTGTTGTTGGTGAATGTCTTGTCATGGACTTGGTGAGAAGACGTTTGTTTTTTGAGGGGAGGTTTTCTTTCTTAAGCTTGATATATAAACTATGTGCAGCACTGAAAATGGTAAGATGAAGACAAAGTAAAGTTTATATTTGGTCTTTCACTGTGTTTGGATAGTTTAGAAACTAAAGAAGTGAACCCGTAATATAGCTTTTAAAAAGCTATTTTAAATAGTTTAATAATTTATTTAAATGATTTATTAATACTTTCTATTCTCATTGTTGAAATAACATTTACTGAAAGTTTTGAGTATCTATTAATTGCATAATGTTAAATTTTATAGACTTGGTTGTGAACACCTGGGAATTGATGTTATAGATTTGTTAAACAGAATTTTAGTATTTACCCTTGGTAATGTGTTTTTGACCCTCTGATTGATTAAATAGGGCATATTTGAATTATTTTCCTATGATTAATAATAGCAACCAGTGCTCCCTTTTTTCTCACTAGCAGGGTCTTTTCACAATTTACTGTGCAAAGTTAGGTTAAGTAAAAACGTAGAAGTAAAATAATCTTTGCCAAGATGACTTCTTGGAGACAGTTTTTAATTGGATAGTGCCTTGATTAATAAATCCACTGAGAATACACTGCCACGTACTAGCACATTGGAAAATAAACAGTCTTCGTAAATTATGCAGAGTGGTGTTGGTTTGCATTAACAGCAACGTTCTCATTAAAGTTGGACCAGGAAAATAACCACTGTGTTCTGCTTCTACTTTTACTGCACATACAAGCTGTGCCAACAGCAGACAGGCAAGAGCTGGGAAGGAAAGACAAACCAGGACTATGTTAGGTCCCACAGCAGCAGAATTTCTAGAAACTTCTCTGTAGGGCTCTGTTGTATTAATTTTATTTCCCTCTGTTTGCCATTCGTCTCTGTTTCTCCTGTTTACCTGACATTGAAATGGAGAGAGAATCTGATTGGTTCAGTTTGAGTCAGCTGTCTCACCTGAAATCACTGGAGGAGGGTCCTGTGCAGGATCAAATTACGCAGACCAGGTCCTTTCAAGTCCTCAGAGGGTGGTAGGACTTCAGTCCTTTATTTTTAGTGATTGAATGATTTTACTTAAGTGTATATGAACGGCATTATATCAACTATATACTTTTTAAGCTTTAAGTTACAGATTACAACTCCATATTAAAATTAGGAACTTGGCATTCAGGGGCTATTGAGGACCCCTGATATTACACTGCATCACTAGATCTCATTAGCTCTGAGGGTAGATTTTAATCTCTTGAGGATCCCTGATACAACACTATATCACTAGCCCTCATTTGCTCTGAGGGTAGACTTTTACTCTCTTGAGGATCGAAGGGGACACCAGGAGAGGATTCAGAAGAGATAGTCCACAGCTGCTGCTTTCTCCTGTACGTCCAGCCCCTACTGGTTGCTCCAGAGGCCAATGAACTGATGATGGCCTTTTCTCCTTGGCTTCTTCCAGAACTTGGAGTTCTCCCAGTTCTACCATGGAGCTGTTTGCCAGGCTCCCTTCCTTCTGTTCCCTCCCTTTCCTGTGTGAACCAGTTAAATTCTTTCCATCACCACCTAATGCAATTTAAGTTACCCTTCTACCGCAGGAGTCCTGTATGAAATGTTGTTTTCTTGGGCTTTAGAATATTTTAGCATTTTGCCTCTTTAACTTCTTTTTTCCCTTGATATTCTAGGATGTAGATATCTATCTGCCCTTTTACAGTACTAGAATTTCTGACAGTTTTGTTATTACGGCATAACTTCTCAGCTGAAAATTTCTGTTACATAACTCATAGAAAAAGCCTTATTTATTTTCATAATGAGACTTCAGTTGACTTTGAAAAATGGCAGTTAACTTTCTTGACAGTACTTTCCCATGAGAAAATGTATTCAAAACCATCTAGCCCGGTACCTAATTACTTGATGCTGTTTTGTATCACAGAGTCATGTCCGACTCTTTGCAACCCCATGGACTGTAGCCTGCCAGGCTCCTCTGTCCATGGGGATTCTCCAGGCCAGAATATTGGAGTGGGTTGCCATGCCTTCCTCCAGAGGATCTTCCCAATCCAGGGACTGAACCCGGGTCTCCCTCATTTCTGGTGGATTCTTTACTGTCAGAACAACAAGGGAAACCCAATACTTGATGCTACTCAGATAATATGAGCTTCTATTTCCTCTTGATTTTTTAATGTTTTAGTCATAGTTTAATATATGTCTCCAGTACAAAAAGTGGGAAATGCAGGTAAGTACAATAAGGTCACACAATTACCCTACTATTAACATTGTGAATTTACCAGAGACTCTGACACACAGGGGTAACCATGGTGGGTTATCAACCAAAGGGGGGTATATCTTACTGTATTGTATATGGATACCCTCTTAATCCCGTTCAAGCTCTTTATTCTAGACCTTCGTTATGTTTCTTGGGCTCTGATACCCCACATCAGCGTATTCTCCTAGTAGTTGATCTCTTTACCCTTCTAGGCTGAGTCACCCCCACATGTGGTCCTCTCCTTACCCTTCCCACAAGGTCCCCTTCTACACCCCCCTTTGGTTGATAACCCACCATGGTTACCCCTGTGTGTCAGAGTCTCTGACACCCTGCTTTGAACACGCCACCCACCCACCCCCACCCCCACCCCGGGACTCTGACCCATCTAATGGCTGTACTCCTGAACTGTTCGGGAGAAGCAGGAAGAAAGAGAAAGGAAGCTATACAGTTTGAAGACTTAACGAAGGGCCTTGCAAAGGGCATAGCATCATGCCTGGTATGTTGTAGATATTTGGTGGCAGGGTGTATGTGTGTTTGTATATTTAATTCTTCCCTCCTTATCCTGAGATTTGGTGGTGAAAGAGAAAATACAAACATGTATTCCCAGCTGACTGTTTCTAATACCAACTCATCTGTATTTTCTCTTCCTGGTGTCCCTAATCTAACTCACTCTAGCTAATTCTGTATTGTCTCCCCGACTGATTATTTCTTACCTTTATCTCCCCCATTTCCTAAACTCCCAGCTTCCATATTTCAGCTAATGACTTGGCCTCTATTTAAATGTGATCAAGATTATTTGATGTGAATATGTTTATCTAATAACTTCAAAATGTTTCAATATTTTTAGCTCTCTTTACCTTCTTTCTTAAAACTGTTTGCCATTTATTATAATATATTAATATGTATACTATACTCCCTTTATATATGTAAATATAATGCTTTAATTATCATATATAAATATACAATCTCTTCCTACCTATTTTTTTCTAAGTCTCCTGTCCTTGTTAATAACTTGGCTTTGATAACTTCTCCTTTCCAGTTGAATATTTACCCTTCTTAATATTTTGTTCTTGATTTCACTGTTTTTCTGCTCCCCTAGATTATCAAATTGACCACATAATGTCAAAACACTTAGTTTAAGCTTCTGAGTTCCAATTTTTTTTTTTTTTACCTTTTCAACTCTCTGAACTCAGACATAATTCCTAGCTGTCCTAGAGCTCCAACAGCTTTTTTCAAACCTGTGTTTTTTTTTTTTTTTTGATTCCGTGCCATGGTTAATGATACCTATACAGTTCAAG
This sequence comes from Moschus berezovskii, assembly GCF_049115385.1. Lineage (NCBI taxonomy): Eukaryota > Metazoa > Chordata > Mammalia > Artiodactyla > Moschidae > Moschus > Moschus berezovskii. The sequence continues at coordinate 51,192,759 of NC_142462.1, read as the reverse complement.
GTAATTAAGCCAGAAATTGTCATGTTAACCTCTTTCCCATATCCAGTAATCCCATATGCCCCCATATCCAGTAATTTTCCTGTTATACCTTTTGTCTCTCAAATACTGCTCATTTTCAGACCAAGTCTCAGTGATGTGTAATACGATAGTCCTTATTTCATTCTGTTTTGAATTATAATGAACTCTTGAGTATTTTTTCTTTGGATTTATATATTCTTAGAAGCACATTCTACCATGATCATCTCTCTTTGTTGAATTAATACCCTTCAAGACTTTTTTTCTAAACTTGAATCAGTGTTTTACTATATCATTAACTGGCTTTTCTTAGGCAATAGAAACTTGGTCATGATTCATGATTTGATAATATGTATGTGGCCTGCAGAGACATTACTTTGTCGACAAAGGTCCGTCTAGTCAAGGCTATGGTTTTTCCAGTGGTCATGTATGGATGTGAGAGTTGGACTATAAAGAAAGCTGAGCTCTGAAGAATTGATGCTTTTGAACTGTGGTGTTGGAGAAGACTCTTGAGAGTCCCTTGGACTGCAAGGAGATCCAAGCAGTCCATCCTAAAGGAGATCAGTCCTGGGTGTTCATTGGTAGGACTGATTTTGAAGCTGAAGCTCCAATACTTTGGCCACCTCATGTGAAGAGTTGACTCACTGGAAAAGACTCTGATGCTGGGAGGGATTGGGGGCAGGAGGAGAAGGGGACGACAGAGAGTGAGATGGCTGGATGGCATCACCGACTCAATGGACATGAGTTTGAGTGAACTCCGCGAGTTGGTGATGGACAGGGAGGCCTGGCGTGCTATGATTCATGGGGTCTCAAGAGATGGACACGACTGAGCGACTGAACTGACCTGATGTGGCCTGTAATACACTATTCTTAGGGTTAATCCAGGTAAGAGAGTGGTTTTAGATGGTGTATAACCTAGCATAATCTGTGGGAAGACGTGAAATGGCCTTGGCTGTTATTACTAATAATGAATGGAATTTTTGCTAATTAGCCAGATTTTAATATCTGTAGATGAGAATGGTTTTCACACTTTGATATTTTTATCCAAATGCCAGAGGCCGGGTAGATATGTTGTAATTTAAAGTGGGTTAAATTTCATAAATCTGTTTTCTTCCTTTAAAGTTCTATTCTCCATCTAAAAAGACTTTACTCTTAAAAAGAAGTTTTATTTTTTACTTTGCCTTCTACAGTTAAGCATCTTTGCTTTTCTGTAGTAACACTTTTGGTATTATACGATTCTGGTAGTAATTGATAGCAAAAGAAATAAATGACAGTTGAAGCAAAGAGATTGCCAGGAAACCTCTTTGCTTATGATTATTCCTATTTATTCTGTGTTTTAAACTTCTTTCCCCAGTTAGGATACAGGTATCCCCCACTTGTTGAAAGTGTGGTGTACACCACTTGCTTTTATAGAAGGCCTACATTGGGTTTGTTGCTACCCCCCCAAAAAAAAATCCAAAGAGTGTTTTTTTTTTTTTATTGGAGGCAAATTACTTTACATTAATATATTGGTTGGTTTTGACATACATTGGCACGAATCCACCCCGGGTGTACATGTGTTCCCCCTCTTGAACCCCCCTCCCACCTCCCTCTTCCCCATATCCTCCCTCCAGGTCATCCCCGTGCACCACCCCCAAGCATCCTGTATCATGCGTCGAACCTGGACTGGTGATTCATTTCACATATGATAATATACATGCTACAATGCCATTCTTCCAAATCATCCCACCCTCACCCTCTCCCACAGAGTCCCAAAGACTGTTCTATACACCTATGTCTCTTTTGCTGTCTAGTATGCAGGGTTAAGGTTACCATCTTTCTAAATTTCATATATATACGTTAGTATACTGTATTGATGTTTTTCTTTCAGGCTGACTTCACTCTGTATAATAGGCTCCAGTTTCATCCACTTCATTAGAACTGACTCAAATGCATTCTTTCTGATGGCTGAAAAATACTCCATTGTGTATATGTACCAAAGCTTTCTTATCCATTCATCTGCAGATGGACGTCTAGGTTGCTTCCATGTCCTCGCTATTGTAAACAGTGCTGCAATGAACATTTCAGTACATGTGTTTCTTTCAATCCTGGTTTCCTCGGTGTGTATGCCCAGGAGTGCGATTGCTGGATCATATGGCAGTTCTATTTCCAGTTTTTTGAGGAATCTCCACACTGTTCTCCATAGTGGCTGTACTAGTTTGCATTCCCACCAACAGAGTGTTTTCACTTTTATGAAAACGGGTGAAAAGTGAAAATAGCATCCAGCGTTTGTTTTGCAGTGAGTGAGCTGTTCAAGGGGCTGCACACAACCCGAGCAGCAAGAATGCACTGCCAAACTCCTTCCCTAGGAACAGCGTGAAGCATCCCAGCTGCCACTGCTTTGAACCGTGTCTGTGAGCATCTGTGCTTTATCTCAATTTATTTTGTGCCTCTGTTAGCAAGATGTGTCCTAAGATAATAGTCTTCCTTTTTCATTTTAAGCCATTTTGGCCTATAAACAGTTTCATAGAAGTGCTCTGCTTTCAGAAAGTGGGAGAAACCCTGTCTTAACTTTGAATACTTACCCATTTTAGGTCCTTCTCTTGCCCCCAAAACTAGAATTATAGGGCAGTATTTTAATTATTGGATTAAAAGGCTTCTGTGATTTGGCTTGGGCTGGTGACTCAGACAGTAAAGAATCTGCCTGCATTGCGGGAAACCCGGGTTCATCCATGGGTTGGGAAGATCCCCTGATGAAGGAAAAGGGATACCCACTCCATTATTCTTGCCTGGAGAATCCCATGGACAGAGGAGCCTGGCGGACTTCAGTCTGTGGGGTCTCAAAGAGTCAGACACGACTGAGCTGCTGACACTTTCACACTATGATTTGGCTTCTCATATGATTTTTAAAGTTCTAAAACTGATTCAGAAGATTCGTAATTTGGTAGTTGTTACACATTCAAAGGAGTTGCTAACACATGTCTTGTCTTCAGACCACACCTTTTTTACTGACATTATCATCACTCATAGTTTATATTGTGTAATGAAATGATTTAGCTTCTTCATTTGATCCTCATCATTAAAGTTACCTGAGTGTCTGACAATTATAGGAGTGTGTATGTATGTATGTAATGGACAATCAGAAACATTGGACAGTATGTTGATTAAAATAAGACATTGTGAAAAAGCAAGAGAATAGGATAAGAGAGCATATAATTGGAGACTTAATTTGCTATTGAAGATACACAACAGGTTAGAAACAAGGCTTTACATAGGAGCAGTTTTAAGGGCTCAGATATTCCTAGGCATTCAATAGCCAAATTTGTTTGAGAGGCAGTATTTATGAGCAAAAAACAGTGAAAACCTATTTGATATTCAAAGCTTTGAGAGCTTTTCCTTGCAATAAAATAGTTTAAAAAAGTTAACCTACATGTCCATTGGCAGTTGAATGGATAAAGATGTGGTGTTTATTTATAAAATGGGTCATTAGCCATGAAAAAGACTGAAACAGTGCCATTTCAGCAACATGGATGGATCTAATGATTATCATATTAAATGAAGTAAGTCAGACAAAGACAAATATCATATGATATCACTTAAGTATGGAATCTAAAACAGTGATACAAAAGAACTTTTTTGTAAAAGAGAAATAGACTTGTAGACATAGAAAACAAACTTATGGTTACCAAAAGTATACGTTAGTAGGTTGGGATTAGCATATACATACTACCCTACATAAAACAGACAAACAACGAGGATTTACTGTATAGCACAGGGAATTATATTCAATATCTTGTGATAACTTATAATGGAAAAGAACTTTAAAAAGAATATGTGTGTATATATACATACTGTATACACACATATGTATATTTAACTGGATCACTTTTTTGTATACCTGAAAATAACACAAAACTGTAAGTTAACTATCCGTTCCGTTCCGTTCCGTTCGGTCGCTCAGTCGTGTCCGACTCTTTGCGACCCCGTGGGCTGTAGCCTACCAGGCTTCTCCGTCCGTGGGATTCTCCAGGCAAGAATACTGGAGTGGGTTACCATTTCCTTCTCCAGGGTATCTTCCTGACCCAGGGATCGAACCCGGGTCTCCCGCATTGGAGGCAGACGCTTTAACCTCTGAGCCACTAATCCTAAAGAAACAATTAGGGTCATTTAAAATCATTAGGATTATTAACTTTCAGATAAATCTCTCCCCAGAATTAGTGGAAACTAATTCTTTTGACTTTTTTAAACTTTAAAATTTAATTGTATAACCAATGGTTATAAAAAAGTCAAAAGAATTAGTTTCCACTAATTCTGGGGAGAGATTTATCTGAAAGTTAATAATCCTAATGATTTTAAATGACCCTAATTGTTTCTTTAGGATTTTTTAGTAATGTAAACAGAAGTACCATATAATTTCAGAATGTCTACCATGACAACATAATTTTTTTTATTATAGATACAAATTTTCTTTCATTGGTGATCAGTATTCTCAGATCTACTGTTTTGTTCAATAACTTTACTTCTACTGGTTTGCTCAACCCCTCCCACAGTCTCATGTTTCTCATCATCCTTTTAGATAGATCATTGTGAGAGTGGAAACCATATAGTTTAATTGTCTGGGTAAATGAGATTTTGGGTGTTGACAGTTCTGGTTTCACTAATAAACTGTATGTAATTCTAGAAAAATTTTCTTTGTTATTAATTAAGAAAAGGACAGTTAACTTTACACCGTTGTTTGCTTTTTTTCTTAGAACCTTCTGCCTGGACATTTCCAGCTATCCTTTTGGTTCTACTCTTTTCCATAGTATCACTGAGTCTTTTCTCTCCTCATCAGTACAGTTCAGTTCAGTTCAGTCGCTCAGTCGTGTCCAACTCTTTGTGACCCCATGAATCACAGCACTCCAGGCCTCCCTGTCCATCACCAACTCCCGAGTTCACTCAGACTCTCGTCCATCGAGTTGGTGATGCCATCCAGCCATCTCACTCTCTGTCGTCCCCTTCTCCTCCTGCCCCCAATCCCTCCCAGCATCAGAGTCTTTTCCAGTGAGTCAACTCTTCGCATGAGGTGGCCAAAGTATTGCAGTTTCAGCTTTAGCATCAGTCCCTCCAATGAACACCCAGGACTGATCTCCTTTAGAATGGACTAGTTGGATCTCCTTGCAGTCCAAGGGACTCTCAAGAGTCTTCTCCAACACCACAGTTCAAAAGCATCAATTCTTCGGCAATCAGCTTTCTTCACAGTCCAACTCTCACATCCATACATGACCACTGGAAAAACCATAGCCTTGACTAGACGGACCTTTGCGGGCAAAGTAATGTCTCTGCTTTTTAATGTGCTATGTAGGTTGGTCATAACTTTCCTTCCAAGGAGTAAGCGTCTTTTAATTTCATGGCTGCAGTCAGCATCTGTAGTGATTTTGCTGCTGCTGCTGCTGCTAAGTCACTTCAGTCGTGTCCGACTCTGTGTGACCCCATAGACGAAAGCCCACCAGGTTCCCCCGTCCCTGGGATTCTCTAGGCAAGAACACTGGAGTGGGTTTCCATTTCCTTCTCCAATATGTGAAAGTGAAGTCGCTCAGTCGTATCCGACCCTTAGCGACCCCCCGGACTGCAGCCTACCAGGCTCCTCCATCCATGGGATTTTCTAGGCAACAGTACTGGAGTGGCTTGCCATTGCCTTCTCCAGTAGTGATTTTAGAGCCCCCCAAAAAAGTCTGACAATGTTTCCACTGTTTCTCCGTTTCCCATGAAGTGATGGGACCAGATGACATGATCTTAGTTTTCTGAATGTTGAGTTTTAACCCAACTTTTTCACTCTCCTCTTTCACTTTCATCAAGAGGCTTTTGAGTTCCTGTTCACTTTCTGCCATAAAGGTGGTGTCATCTGCATATCTGAGGTTATTGATATTTCTCCCGGCAATCTTGATTCCAGCTTGTGCTTCTTCCAGCCCAGCATTTCTCATGATGTACTCTGCATATAAGTTAAATAAGCAGGGTGACAGTATACAGCCTTGATGTACTCCTTTTCCTGTTTGGAACCAATCCGTTGTTCCATGTCCAGTTCTGACTGTTGCTTCCTGACCTGCATATAGGTTTCTCAAGAGGCAGGTCAGGTGGTCTGGTATTCCCATCTCTTAGAATTTTCCACGGTTTATTGTGATCCACACAGTCAAAGGCTTTGGCATAGACAATAAAGCAGAAATAGATGTTTTTCTGGAACTCTCTTGCTTTTTCCATGATCCATCGGACATTGGCAGTTTGATCTCTGATTCCTCTGCCTTTTCTAAAACCGTACTGGTACATAAAAAAAAATTGTCTGTGGTCATCCGAATTATCATTAGTGAGTCTGAATGCTGGCATACAACCTAGAGGGTTGAGTTGTTGGGGGAGAGTGGGGGGAGGCTCAAGAGGGAGGGAATATGTGTACACTTACAGCTGTCTTATGTTGTTATATGGCAGAAACCAACACAACATTGTAGAGCAGTTGTCCTCCAATTAAAACTTTTTAAAAATTGTCCTGATTTAATTTAAATATAATTAACTTCATCAATTTAAAAATGAGTTATTTGAGGCCTGGAGAGGTTGAGATTTGCCAAGAAAGGAAAGAACTAACATTCACAGAACACCGACTATACCAGACACAATCATTTTATATTCCAGTTCTGTGAAATATGTTCTGTTTTCCCCATTTTAAAGAATCTCAGAGGTCAAGAAATTTGCCAAGGACCATAAGACTAGTCATGGTGGAGGCAGGATGAAAAACCGTTCTCTTGCAGAGTCCAGGGTCTCTTCTAACTCCTGTCAGCAAACATTAAGAGCTGATCAGCTAAGTCAGTGCAGGAACATAGGATTAAGAAACCAAAACTTATAACAAAGGATATTTTCTGAGTGATAACTTTCATTTTATGAAAAGACTCAAAGATAAAAACTAATTATCGTGAGTTGTACTGGAAATCAGTTATCTAGAGATTCTTTAGCCTCTTGTTTTAGGCTTTTAACAGACACTCTTGCTGACAAAGGCAGGCTTCGTTTGTCCCAGCATGTGATTGGTCTTTGATGTTTGTTGAATGAGGCCAAGCTTGGAGAGGATTGGGCTCTGTGTTACCTTTTAAAATATTTACTTATTTTTATTTATTGTGGCATGTAGGATCTTTTAGTTGTAGCATGTGGGATCCAGTTGAGACCAGGGCCTGAACCCAGGACCCTTGGATTGGAAGCATAGCGTCATAGCCAGTGGACCACCAGGAAGTCCCACCTTTTTAAACATGATTTGGTGTTTGTGAGAATTAATAGCCTACTTTTCAGAGTTTCTGAAATGAGATTGCAAAAAACTGAAACTGAGCATGAAAGTAGTAGGAAAAATTAAGGCTCTAACGTGGTATTATGGAATGCCCATTCATAATGAAAGAGCTGAATGTTTAAAGTATGTGTGCAAACCTGGGCCTCCATTTGCCCTGCTTATATTTATTTGTGAACTCTAAATCTTTTATTTAAGCACTTCATCTCATTAACTGTTGGTAACTACATTTTTGAAGCAACACCTTCTCTTTAGCCTCCTGATATCTGATCCACTGTTCTTGTGAATGTGATGACCTAAGTGGTAATCAGATCACCCAAGAGTAGCTTTTCACATTGTTTTTCAGAGGTATTTCTTTTCTGGAATCATAACTGGTACATGTTTCCCACTTCACCATTTAATTACCTAGTTTTTAGTATTTGTATTCTCGATACCTTCATTTTCATTATAATTTCTTTTCCGGGGAAGCCAGAGCCAAATGGCAGACACCTGGACAAAGACAGTCTTTTTCTTTATCTACCAATTCTTTCCTCTCATTCCTTTCTATCCCTTCATCCCTGACTGTCCCTCCCACCTCTCCCTCTCCTTGTCCCACCCCTCTATTTCTCTTCCCCATTTTGTCTCAGTATATAGAAAAATAAAAACTAGAATGATGACAAATAGAGCTAGATGATTCCTTGCAAAGATAATATTCATTGACAGAAATCTATTAGTTTCTTGGATAACCAATTCAGATTACTTTGTGTTTCACTAGACCTGGGTTAGACTCCTGCTTTATAAAAATAGTACATATCCATTGTAGGGAGAAAAAGTGATATAGTATCAGTGAATATAAAGCAGAAAGTAAAAGTGCTGTTATTTTCTGTACTTTCCAGAGATACTGTTAATGGTTTTTATGTATCTTTTTGAAATGTCTGCTATATATATATATTTATATACATGTTTAATGTAGTTAATTAGCTCCATCCATTTGCCTTTTACAAGCGGGTCTTCAGAATGTCATAAAGCATCTATTAGTTCAATTTTAGTGTGCTTGATACTACTAAATTATAGTATCTCAATTTCTTTTCTCATTTTTTCCTTAAAATTATTTTTTTAAACCACTTTCAGGACACTGGTCCCTCGAATATTTTCTGTATTTTTTAATTGTTTTTTTAAACCAGTCTTAACATTTGCATCATATAGCTTTGATGCAGTTGAAATAATTGATTAAAAGTAATTCCAGGAGTGTTATATTCTGAGTAATTAGGAATTAAAGCCTGTGAGGAGAAAATTTAGAATTGTGCTTGCTGTCATTATGGGGAGTATTGTAAATGATCCATATAAGATTAAAAGACCTGTTGTTATAGATACAGAATGCATCTATAGAGGGCAAAGTGTTTGGTCTTCTGGGACCTGGTGAAAAAGGCTGACTGCTGATTAGCTCTGGTTGGGTAAGATTACACTCGAGGCTTAAGGTGTTTGGGGCATCTGTGGGAGTAATAATCAGAGCATTGATAAAATTTGCTTTTTGTAGCCAGGCACCAGAGAATGAATGTTACTTTCTTAACGTGTATAAAACTATCAGCTGCACATCAAATGTTAATCAGAGTTTGAGTCCTCTCTTACAATACAATAGAAGCAATGTTTTTCCCTCCTTGAAGCACAGCATCATGTAGAGAATACGGTCAAAATTCATGAAACTACTTATACGTTAATTACATAGGTATTTGTCTACCAATAAAACATTATTTACATATATATCCTTTTGTTCCTATAGAATGTTAGGCACTTTTCTAAACACCCAAACAGTGGAGGCATTTTGTGGGTCAAGGAAGAACAGTCAGGCAGTTATAGTTCAGTCGCTCAGTCGTGTTCGACTCTTTGCGACCCCATGAATCACAGCACGCCAGGCCTCCCTGTCCATCACAAACTCCCAGAGTTCACTCAAACTCATGTCCATCGAGTCGGTGATGCCATCCAGCCATCTCACTCTCTGTTGTCCCCTTCTCCTCCCACCCCCAATCTTTCCCAACATCAGAGTCTTTTCCAGTGAGTCAACTCTTCGCATGAGGTATTGCATGAGGTATTGCAGTTTCAGCTTTAGCATCAGTCCCTCCAATGAACACCTAGGATTGATCTCCTTTAGAATGGACTGGTTGGATCTCCTTGCACTCCAAGGGACTCTCAAGAGTCTTCTCCAGCACCACAGTTCAAAAGCATCAATTCTTCGGTGCTCAGGTTTCTTCACAGTCCAAGTCTCACATCCATACATGACCACGGGAAAAACCATAGCCTTGACTAGTCGGACCTTGGTTGACAAAGTAATGTCTCTGCTTTTTAATATACTATCTAGCTTGGTCATAACTTTCCTTCCAAGGAGTAAGTGTCCTTTAATTTCATGGCTGCAGTCAGCATCCGCAGTGATTTTGGAGCCCAAAAAGATAAAGTCTGACACTCTTTCCACTGTTTCCCCATCTATTTCCCATGAAGTGATGAGACCAGATGCCATGATCTTTGTTTTCTGAATGTTGAGCTTCAAGCCAAACTTTTCACTCTCCTCTTTCACTTTCATCAAGAGGCTTTTGAGTTCCTCTTCACTCTCTGCCATAAGGGTGGTGTCATCTGCATATCTGAGGTTATTGATATTTCTCCCGGCAATCTTGATTCCAGCTTGTGCTTCTTCCAGCCCAGCGTTTCTCATGCTGTACTCTGCATATAAGTTAAATAAGCAGGGTGACAATATACAGCCTTGACGTACTCCTTTTCCTATTTGGAACCAGTCTGTTATTCCATATACAGTTCTGACTGTTGCTTCCTGACCTGCATACAGGTTTCTCAAGAGGCAGGTCACGTGGTCTGGTATTCCCATCTCTTTCAGAATTTTCCACAGTTTCTTGTGATCCACACGGTCAAATGTTTTGGCATAGTCAATGAAGCAGAAATAGATGGTTTTCTGGAACTCTCTTGCTTTCTCCATGATCCAGCGGATGTTGGCAATTTGATCTCTGGTGCCTCTGCCTTTTCTAAAACCTGCTTGTACATCTGGAAGTTCACGGTTCACATATTGCTGAAGCCTGGCTTGGAGAATTTTTTTTTTTTTAATTTTTATTGGAGGCTAATTATTTTACAATATTATATTGGTTGGTTTTGCCATACATTGACATGAATCCGTCCTGGGTGTACATGGGTTCCCCCTCCCGAACCCCCTTCCCACCTCCCTCCTCCCCTTATCCTCCCTCTGGGTCATCCCCGCATACCAGTCCCAAGCATCCTGTAACATGCATCTACCCTGGATTGGCGATTCGTTTCACATATGATAATATACATGTTTCAATGCCATTCTGGCTTGGAGAATTTTGAGCATGACTTTACTAGCGTGTGAGATCAGTGCAATTGTGTGGTAGTTGGAGCATTCTTTGGCATTGCCTTTCTTTGGGATTGGAATGAAGACTGACCTTTTCCAGTCCTGTGGCCACCACTGAATTTTCCAAATTTGCTGGCATATTGAGTGCAGCACTTTCACAGCATTAGGCAGTTAGGAGGTAGCTAAAATTTGAAAGTGGCCAAAATATTACATAATATTTTTCTCAGTTAAAGAACATATTATCTGATTAAAATGCCTTCTCTGTTAGACACGTGTTACTACTGAACTTCTGTTAATATTTTGTATGGCATTAAAATATAATGTAGTTAATGTCTTCCTGCTTTTTCACAGAACTGTATTTGAACGTGGCCTTGGCATTTAATTTTTTGTAGAAGGAATAAATACACAAGAGAAACAGCTATCAAGGTTAGGTGATTTAGTCAAGTCTGTGTAGTATGTGTGAGACAGAAATAGCATATAACCTTTGGATAACTTGTCAAGTTTTTTTTTTTATACACAGCTCTGCAAATTATTCTTGATCTGTGACCTTAAGTCTTGAGATGATCGTTCTTCTCTTGTTTGTTTCACTTCTCTTTTTGCTCTGTTACGATGGACCGTAAGATTATGTTTCTTTCAAGGGAAAAGCTTGACCACAGCTGCGTGTGTTCTAATCTTCTGTCTTGCCAGATTTCAGGGTGGAATAAAGTGAGGCTTCAGGTCAGAAATGAGTCTTCCCTTCTGAATTCCTTTCCTGTCTCTTCTAGTGCCCTGCCACCACCCTGATTTCATGATGCTTCTGAGGTCCTGTACACATATCCCAGGATGCAGTTTTCAGAGACAGTTAAGTCTGAATTCATATGTAAGGGTAGTTTGTTAATGGCATTATATATCACTAAACAGAACCCTGAGCATCTCCTGAAACACCTGTGGTTAGTTTTAAAGGCTCCTATCTCGTAGTTTTCTTCAATAAACCAGGCAGTCTGTTTATGTAACTAAAGGGTCTGCTCTGGTATTATTTTCATAACAAAATGAAAACTAAACAAAAGAGAACTGATGTTTCCACTTTAGAGAAATTTAAATGCTTGTAGTTGAAAATGACACTTAAACTGAGTTTTGTTTTTTTTTTTAAAAGATCCCACAAGGTATTCTGTTACAGCACATGTTGTTCCTCCTCTCGTCTATGAAATCTTTGAATAAAAGTTGATTACCCAGTAAAACAAGCCATCATTTTCTTTTTTATATTTTTAGAGCAATATTCTGCATCACCATTCTGCCATTTGCAAGAATTTCAGCCTTTAAAAAACTTTTCCACTTTTAACCACTGCCTCTGCAAGGTTTATTAGACTTTCCACACCTTTTAAAATCTGGAGCTGTTTCGTAGCATACTGTGGTTGCACTGGCATGCTTTTTTGAGTTGGTCTGTTGTACATGCATTATTTTATTTTCCCTGACTTTAGAACTGTGGGGTATATATTCCCATGTCCATATTCTTGAGTCATCTTGAAATAAAAACACTTGGATGTTCTTGGATCCCCTTGTGATCAAGTTAAGCATGGTCAGACTCCATGCTTCCATTGCAGGGAACTAACATCCATCCCTAGTCAGGGAACTAAGATCTCTCATGCTGCATGGCACAGCCAATAAATTAACTACTTTAAAAAAACAAACAAAAAACAAAAACTACCACAGTTCTTTTTAAAAGAGAACCTAGTGCATTGTTTTGTACCTGAAAACAAAATACTGCCAAAATAATTATTAAACATATTGGTACCTGTGTCTGGGAAATCCCATGGGCAGAGGAGCCTGGTGGGCCATGGTATATAGTACAAAAGAGTTTTACATGACTTAGCTACTAGGGTTTCCCTGGTGGCTCAGATGGTAAACAGTCTGCCTGCCGTGTGAGTGACCTGGGTTTGATCCTTGGGTTGGGAAGATTCCCTGGAAAAGGGAACGGCTGGCTACCCACTCTAGTATTCTTGCCTGGAGAATTCCATGGACAGAGAAACCTGGCAGGCTGCATACAGTCCATGGTGTTGCAAAGAATCAGACACGACTTGAGTGACTTTCAGCACTCACTCACTAGCTACTAAACGATAACAACAAAACCTATTATTTATTGGTTTTGGTTATTGTTTCAATGAAGAGTATGCAGTGCATTGAAATAGTAACATGTTTTAAAAAAACATGTTGATTGAATTAGCCCAGTCATTCTGAATTATTATGTTAGAGCTGAATTACTCCTATGGAATCTATTTCTTATACTTACCTTTTATGATTTTAAGAAAGATGATTGAATTCAGGATTTAAGAGCGTAAGAGGAAGCTAGTCATCTCAGTTCAGCACTACCGTTAAGACTAACCATTTGGTTATTGCTTACCTAGGACTTAGTAATCATGCTTTATAGAGATTGATGGCTGTTTCGGTTAAGTATGTGTGATTTGGTCTACATGTTAAAGGATTTTAATTTGCAGGGTATTAGTATATCATCAGTTCAGTTCAGTTCAGTCACTCAGTCGTGTCCGACTCTTTGCGACCCCATGAATCACAGCACGCCAGGCCTCCCTGTCCATCACCAACTCCCAGAGTTCACTCAAACTCATGTCCATCGAGTTGGTGATGCCATCCAGCCATCTCATTCTCTGTCGTCCCCTTCTCCTCCGGCCCCCAATCCTTCCCAGCATCAGAGTCTTTTCCAGTGAGTCAACTCGTCGCATGAGGTGGCCAAAGTATGTCATGAAAAGTGGTTTTTAAAATAAAGAAGTCACAGGAAAGTGCTGAAAAAGAACAGTATTTCAAAGAACAGAGAAATTAGAATAAATAAGATTAATGTGTAGGAGAGAATAACAGAAATGAAGGGTACTTACAGAACAGCCCCAGATACATACTGGATGTCTGGGCATTTCTTTCTCTCTTCTAGAAAATGTGTAAAAGCATGTACATCCTTAAAAAGTCTGTAAAAGTCACACCTTTAAAAAATGATTTAACAATTTTTTTTTTACCTCCTTTATGTCTGTCTTTAAAACATTATCAGCTTATCAATTTTTTGTTTCTTGAAATGAGATTTTAAAAAGAACGGGTAGAAAAGAGGACTTGTGGGTAGAATGATCTTGTGAGTCAGAAAATACTCTTTCTTCAATTTACTCATGTCTTTGCCTGTCTCTGGTAACTGTCTCCAGTCTCTAAATTGTAATTATCTGAAGTAATTTTAATTTCTCAGAATTCTAATTTTCAATTAATGGTCATAATGAAAACTCTTAAACTATAGGCTTTTGACCCATGTCAGAGTCCTCTTGATTATAGGAAATTGAGTGGAAATTGGAGATAACAGGAGACAAGAGAAAAGAACTTGGTTAGGAACAGGAAGAATGGTTTGTTCATCCTGCCCAACTAAAGGTATATTCAGAGAACTTTCCAGCATGTAAGAGTAATAGGCACAAGCTACAAGGAATTCTACTTCTTGATGCTTTCTCTGTGTCTTCAGTTGCTTTTCTGACTTTATTTTTCAACTTAATCTAAGTGGGTAATTGTGGTCTACCTGCTTATGAATTTTTACTTCTATAGAATATTGATATTTTTTCTTTAAAAATAACTCCATAAAGAGTGTGTCACGTGGGAGTTTTTTCTTGAATGTACCAGGGCTTTAACAATTATGTTAGTTTAAAATAAAAGATTCCCTAGGATCATTGCCCTAGGCTTATAAACTTTAGTAGTGTATCAGAATCATCTAGAGGGATTTTAAAAACAGATTATTGAGTATTGAATCCACATTTCTGATTCAGTAATTCTGAGGTTAAGACTGTTGGCATTTCTATCAAGTTTTGAGATGGTGCTAAAACTGCTGGTCCTACAAGCATTCTTTGAGAACCACTGCCATACAGCATTGGTACAGAAGTATGAGACAGAGCTGAATCTAATCCATGTTGAATGAACAACTTGTTGCTTGTAATTCAACATTTACTTGTTGGATGGGCTCCAACAATGATCATTTAATGTAGTACTGTTTTTATTTTATTTTTATAGATTGGAGCATATGATCAACAAATATGGGAAAAATCTGTTGAACAAAGAGAAATCAAGGTAACGAGTTTATTTTGTATATTCTATAAATTGATTATTAACCACAGTTAATTTAATATCTTTCTGCAGACCTTTTAAGGTACAAATTAATATTACTCATTCTGTCCACACTTATGTAACAAAGTAAAGTCTTTTATGATGGTATATTCATGTGTCTTTACCTCTGATTTTTCTTTTTGGGATCTTTAGCATCTTTCTGTTTTTTAAAAATTTAATTTCTAATTATTATTTTTTGTCAGCTTTTTTCCTCTTTCACTTGTCACCTTATACTTCTAGTTTACTTTTCCTCCCTTTTGATGCTGTCATTGCTCTATACAGTTTATTAAACTGGTAAGTGTTTCAGGATTTTTCCCGCCTGAGTGATACTGTGCAAACGCTGTTCTGCTTAATCGAGATCTGCTTTTTGGTGCTACTAACAATGACTTGGACGCAAATAGAATCGCTGAAAAGTTGGTCATTTTTGGAAAGAATTAGGAAAGTAAAACATTAATTAAAATGTTTCTGTAGTTTGCAATTTCTTCTTGAACATGTAATCATTTACAGTGATAAGATGTCCTCATAGGCTACCTTGCTAGCATGAAAACTATTTTTTAACTAAATTTGTTTTGTTTCTCAGCAGTCACATCTTTTCAGTAATAAGATTTATATTTTTCATTTGCATAGATGATACTAATCAGTGTGTTCCTGCACGAGCTAAACTTAATATTGGCCCAGAGAATGATATTTTAGTTGCTTTATATTTTGTACAAAAAGTTTACATTAAATTGAAAACCCATGTCTATATTTGCTTAAAAATCTGTCAAAAAAAAATCTAGTGTTTAGACAACTTAGTCATCTGTAATAAAGAGCAAGACTCTACCATTTGTCAGTTTTAATCTTTGATCTTCTGTCATGAAGAGTTAATACAGTCAACAAAGTTGCAGTGAGCACTTGCTGTGTCTTAAATATAGGATTAAGCCATGGGGACAAAAAAGATAAAGTATACCATAATTATGTAGATGAGATACATGATTACAAATGAGATAAATTCAGTTAAGAGAGGGATGAGTAGTTCTCTCTTAGGGTACAAATTTGGGAAGCACCGCTAGTGAGGTTAGGAAAGATTCACAGAGGAAGTGACTCATGAGTTGAGTTTGACACACATTAGGGAGAATGAGGAAAACATTCCAGACAGAATGAAGAGCTTATGAAAACAGACATGATGGAAGGAGCATGACTGACTCAGGAATCCTCAAGGAACTTGATGGGTAATAGGTTGGATGGAGGAAGGCAATTAGAGTGATGTGGAGAAAAACAAGAAAGGAAAATGAAGTCAGATCTTGAAGAGGCTTAACTGCTTTACCCAAGAATCTAGACATAATCTAGAAAACAACAGAAGAGACATGAAAGAATTTTAAGCAGAAAAAGTTACCTGGTTAGGTTTCTATTTCAGCAACTTTACTAAGGCAGCACTAAGTATGATGGGAAATATTAGAAGAGGAGCAGATACGTAATTCTGTTTTAGAAATATTCAGGTGGTACTTGGCAGAGAGACTGGGGAGTCCTCAGTATTTAAAGTATGTATGTCTGTATATATGTATACGTATGTACCTGTGTGTTAAGTCGTTCAGTTGTGTCCAACTCTTTGTGACCTCATGGACTGTAGCCTGCCAGAGTCATCTGTTCATAGAATTCTCCAGACCAGAATACTGGAGTGAGTTTCCGTTTACTTCTTCAGAGAATCTTTCAGACCCAGGGATTGAATCGGATCTCTCACATTGCAGGCAGATTCTCCACGTGTATACTTATGAAAGTGAAAGTCTCTCAGTTGTGTCTGACCCTTTGTAACCCCATGGAATGGTCCTTGGAACTCTTCAGGCCAAAATACTAGAGTGGGTAGCCTTTTCCTTCTCCAGGGGATCTTCCCAACCCAGGGATCAAACCCAGGTTTCCTGCATTGCACATTGATTCTTTACCAGCTGAGCCACCACGGAAGCCCAAGAATACTGGAATGGGTATCCTATCCCTTCTCCAGCTGATCTCCCCAGCCCAGGAATCGAACCAGGGTCTCCTGCATTGCCAGCTGAGCTACCTATGTGTGGGTGGTTTTTTGTTGTTCAGTCGCTAAGTTGTGTGCCTGGGTGTTATGTATATTATATATGGTATACATTATACAGATACGGCCATAGGACTCAGTGGATTTACATTGAATGATGAGAGAAAAAGGCTGAGAACAGAACATTGGGAAACAAGATTTAACGGATAGGTTTATTTTTTAAAAAAGAAAGAAATGTAAGTGAAGGAGGAAAGAGAAATGAGAGATCATGAAATAGTAGTCTGAGAATATCACACAGAGCTGGAATAGTCAAGAATATTAGCAGAGAGGTCTATTAAGATTCTTTAAAATGCTCTTTGACAGTCTTTAACTTGTTGGGCAAGAAATGTTAACTACCTTAAGAGATTGTGTTACCAGTTGGCACATTTGGATGTTTTTGAAATTAACTCCCCACCCCAAATCTATTTATCTATCTATGTGCAATTTTTTAGCTTTAAGTGCTCATCATAGATTACTATTTTACTTATGAATCTCCTCATTTTTAATAAATCTATTTTAATGCCTAAATAGAGGCTAAGGTAAGGGAGGATTATATCAGTTGGTACTTGGTGTGCTGGCAGGATGAACTTAGGGAAGGCTAAGACTTATAACTTGTTTCTGAAATATGTCTCCTTTTAAAGATAATACTTTGAAATAGTAACTGAAGAATTAAAACTTACTTTTGTTATTTTGCATTAAAAGGCTCAATTTGTTGACAAGCCTCCAAGCACATTCCATTCTTATTAAATGTTCTATTGGAAGCAAGCTATTTATAGTGTAAAATAATTTTGTATTTATTCTATGGAAGGTAGAGAAGTTGTGTAACTGTGGTGTATTAACGTTGATACTTGATTAAAAAAACAAAAACACTGTACCTGTTGTGCTTAGAGAATACGATAACAAATGTATTGACTTTGTCCTTTTATATAATTAGTTCTTTTATTATCTGTCAAAGCAGTGAGCAACAATTAAAGGAAACCATGAAAATATATTTCTTGAAAATTGTTTTTATATAAAGACCCTAGCTGATACTGCTAAAGTGTAAAGTCTCTTGTAAATTGCAAGTTATTTTTTTCTTAAACATTTTAGAAATTATAACTGAAAACTATAGTTTTCTGTTCCCCTTGACCCAAATTTAAAAGTAAATATGGACTTTCCCTGTTTTAGTACCCACTAGAGGGCTACCATCTATGGGGTCGCACAGAGTTGGACACGACTGAAGTGACTTAGCAGCAGCAGCAGCAGAGCTGTAAAGTTTCAACAAAACAAACTATGTTGTTTCAAGTCATTAAAGGGATGGGGGAAATTAAATAGGATTTCCAGAAAGTGAAACTGTGGTTAGTATATAGTTCAATAATATATATTCAAAAAGAATATATTATTTGAATTCTTGACAATTATATTCATAGTACTTGATTATTTCTACTTTCTAGTTAAATCAGTAGTTTAAAAAATCTTTCTAAAACTAAGTTAGTGTTTGTTTTTTGTTTGTTCGCTTAAACTTCTTGAAGGCTCATAATTTTTTTTTAGTACTGAAAGCTATTCTGTTTTTAAGTGTAGTTTACTCAAAACCAATTTAAAGTTGTCCAACTTAAAAATATCTACTTAATTAGAATCACATGTTATAAATGCTGACACCTTGGTACTAATATCTTTTGTTTTTGTGAATAAAGTCACTAATGTTAGCAGATTTATCAGTAATAATTTTCTATATCCTTTTTTTTTTTAACCCTTTAAATACTCTGATAGGCTACCTTGAAGGGTAAGTTTTGTCAACTCTGCTGTGACTTTATAATGCTATGACTTTACAATGTAGCTCAAAATTATGCTATGACTTTACAGTGTATAATAGTTCAGATGGTTTTAATAAAATATAAAGTAGGAAATTAATCACATATTTAAAAGGCCAGGTAGAATAAGCATATTGAAAACAACATAATTGCATAAATCAAAATACTTTACTGTTTCTCTAATAAGGACTTGAAGTTCTTAAAACAGTCTTGAGGAAAAGTTTAGGTATACAGCAGTAAATTAGGCTTGAGATTTGTTATAAACTTTAGCAGTAAGGTTATTTTCAAAGTGCTAGAAAAACAGTTTATGAAAGAAGTAAATGAAAAATATGTTATTGGTTTCAAATTTGTTGGCACTAATAAAGGTAAAATAGCATAATAAACTTCATGCCAAATTTAAATAGTGTTTGATCAGTGAATTTTTTCTTTAAAAATGTTTTACTAGTTTACCTTTCCAATTTGCAAAATATTGGGAGTGATTTACAGTCTATGAGTGACACTATCATGACATTAAAATGGGAAATGATGTACAAATAGTTGTTTTTTGTGTTGTGCAGTAGTTAATGTTCTTTCAGCTCATCGTGAATGCTGATTTAGTGAATACTGACTGTTGTTCTTAGGAGAAATACAGAATTAAGTTCCTGTAAGCTCCTAGTCACAACACTTGTCAGCTAATCAATACATAACCTTGTTTAAATGACATTTATTTAATATATGGTGTTGATTCATTAACACTGAACTAACAGGAAACATCTCATGTCTGAACAGAGCTTATCGAGCACATTTTCTCAGTGAGCCATGTCACAGCCTTCATGCACTTAGGAACACTAGACCACCTGTGAGCATTATCTCCGGACCATTTCAACACAAAATTACCAACAGAAAGCAAAAGATTTGACACTGAATAGATTGTGAAAAGGAACTGAAACAAGAGAGCTAACCAAGAAGGCAGAGTGATGCTTTGTTTGATCTCAGCTGGGAATGTGAACATTGAGTGACTCAAATTGTTTGCCGCTCTCACTGTCCATGTCTGCAAATGACTGCAAACAAAATCACAGCAAATATTGATTTTAGGGACCAGTTAATTTTAGCATATAGGTGAGTTTGCAGGTATGGAATCTATGAATATCAGGATTGACTATATGTAAGATGATCATGGCTGTGTATTCAACTCTGACCCTTTCTTTTGTTTTTGTATCTGTGAGTAGTTTGCAGCTTCACACGGACAGACCGTTTGAAGGAGTTCAGAGGTTAATTGCATCTTGATTTCAGGATACAGTTTTGGTTTAAACATCTCAGTTAATTTTGAGCTCAAATGTCCTATTCTCTGTTTCAGATAAAAATGTTACTTGATTAAATTTTTATTTTAAGGGATCATTATTACTTAGATTAGGACTAAATAAAGAATTTACTTTACAGATACTTGGTTAATTGAATGAACAATAAACAAATCTTTGAAATATTAGGTCATCTCTCAGCACTTGGATTCCAAGAGTTTAGCCTGGGCTTCTCCAATTCTTAACATCTTAGTCTTAAGTTCTAAAGTGTAATTTATTTTTTGATAGCTTTTTTTCATTGATTTTGATCTCTACTTCTACTCTAACTCGGTACAGTGATGCAGAAACTTAGTGTTCAGTAATTCCAAGTTGTAACTAATTCATTTCATGATTTCTGCCTTCTCCTTCCTTCTCCTCCTGGGCATGGCATCTAAGTTATGAGGTGATAAGGTGGCATTGTGGTCTGGTTAGTGGTTGGCATGTGAAGATAGTGGCAGCCCTGAGATGTGCATTGTCCTCTCTGGTCTCACCCTACATGTTGGCATCTGCTAAGAAGTCTGCATTCCTGTCTGTCCTTAGCTCTGTGACCACTGCTTTCTTCAGCATTGCCTCCAGCATCACAGCTTAAAAGCCCTTTAGGGCCACTGTTCTCCCAGCCATCTTCAGCACTTTCCTGTGCAAAACAAGGGCCACCTCAGTCTCCTGGACCATCTCAGGCTGTACATTTAAATTGGTGGTGATAGTCCTTTGTTTTAAAATTAAGCTTTTAGTAATAAACAGACCCCATGTGTTACATACATCCCTAAAGTTATCCTTTTGGAAATAATGAAATTTATTACACTACTGTTGTGTTCCATTTGTCACAAATATATGTGTTAGTGTTTGTCCATTATATTAAAGTTTTTCTTCTTAATTAAAATCTTTAGGCATTGATTTTGGGTATTAAAAATGCACATGTGTTGAATTTCAATACTACTTTTTTGCTGAGTTAAAATTGACATATAACATATTAGTTTCAGGTGTGAAACATAGTAATTAGATATTTGTATATATTGAGAAATGATCCCAACAGTAAGTCTAGTTTAAATAATCATTCCCATACATACTTACATATTTTTTTCTTGTGATAAGAACTTTAAAAATCTACTCTGTTAGCAATACTACTTTTAATATGTTACAGGGGTTAAGGAATAAACCAAAGAAAACAGCGCATGTCAAACCAGACCTCATAGATGTCGATCTTGTAAGAGGTGAGTCTTGAATAACCAAATATTTAATGAAATTAGAAATTGTCCTCGAAGGAACAGAGTTCAAAATGGGTTAGATTTATGTTTGTAGAAATAAAAGCAATGTGAGGCTAAATGCAGTTAGAAGTAGTATTAAAAAAGAGAGAGTGGAGACCTTTAAATACTATTGACTAGTCTTTTCTCTCACTAAAAATCATTCCAAGTAATAAGTGTAAAAGAAAAGCAGCTCGTATTTGCTTAGCAAACTATAAATCTTGTTATAAACATTAAAGTGGTATTTTTAATTCCTAACTGAAACTGACATTTGAAAATTGTCTTGTATTTATAAAATATGTAGGAGAAATTTTGCTGTTATTTCAGTTAAAAATAGTTCTTTTCAAAGTACCTGAGTCAGTATGATGGTATGTGTGATGTTTTTAAAAATGTTTCCTACCCACAACTGGACAGTTGACACCCATAGTACTAAAGAAATATTATGTTGTATTGTTCTTCAGATGTTAAAATTTTTTTCTTTAAGGAAATTAAAAAATAATAAATGTTGTCTTTCATTTTGCATTACTTCTCTTAGGGTCTGCATTTGCTAAGGCAAAACCTGAAAGTCCATGGACTTCTTTGACTAGAAAGGGAATTGTTCGAGTTGTATTTTTTCCCTTTTTCTTCCGGTGGTGGTTACAAGTAACATCAAAAGTCATCTTTTTCTGGCTTCTAGTCCTTTATCTTCTTCAAGGTACAACTAAATGAAAGAAATGCATTTTGCTTTTAACTTTCAGCATGTTTTTTTTTTTGGTTAGGATTACTAAGGCTTTGTTATTTTTAAAATTTATTGTTAGTTTGGGGTTAAAAATGTTGTTACAAACTGGTATATATAATTTAACCAGAACCAAAAGAAAATTAGTATTGTGTGAATTCTGAAGCACTTTCAACATGTTGTAGGAATATTGTGGACTTTCTTGAGTTTTACACATTCATAAGTAAATGGCCTGTATCTCGTGCCTTTGTTGGCTTTCTGTGATCTGTAATTTCTGGGAAGTGAGCAACTCTCATTCCTGTAACTCTTGTAATTCAGTCATTTGTGTGACTTCTTCATGAGGATTTAGTACGGCTATGGTGCGGTTATCCCTCTGATAGGAACTCTAACTCTGTGTAAAGCCCCAAAATTCTGTTACTTATTTTTATTTTATATTGTACTATATTTCATTTACAGTGTTGTGTTTGTTTCAGGTGTATAGCAAAGTGATACAGTCATATATATACATATGAATTAACAAATGCAGTTCCCGTCTTTTGATGGGGTGCTCATGGTTTATAACATAAATGGCATTATTTTGAGAGAGGGATAACTTAGGTATCGTATTGGGTTTTTTTTTTTTCTTTTTGCAGCTTGAGGCAGTTGTAAAATAACTTAATGTAGCTTTTTACAACTGTGTATTCTATAGTATTTTTTCATTTGGTGAAATTTTAACTGTTAATGTTTTTGGCATTGTGCTTTGTACCATTTATTAAATAAAAATTTTAGGAAAAAAAAGTTTAAAAAAGCAGTTATTTTCCAAAATAATTTTATGATAATTTGAATGTATGGATTGCTAAAGAAAAATACAAATTGAGAGGATTTTTAGAAATTACAGAATCTCTTCCAAAGGTACCCCTACATATATGGACACACGAGTCTGTTTTTATGAAGCCTTAAGGTTCATTCTTCCTTTCTCAGCAGTATTCTTTTTTTTCCTCTTAACCACTGTGTTCTGAGACTGTCATTCTGTATTAAAATTCTGTGTACCATGTACTGTTCTAAGAGCTTGTCACAGATGCTCATTTAATACAACCATCCAGTGAAGCATGGGTACTATTAGTATGCCTAACCTATAGACATGGGACCTGAAGGACCTGCAGGTCCAAAGTTACATACTCAGCAAGTATGGTGGTCCAGGTTCAAATCTAAGCAGTCTGACTTCAGAATCACATGCTTAATACCTTTGTAATGTTGCATCCCAGCACAGCAGTGTCACTCTAACAAAGCAACAATTTTAATTTGGTTGATACCCTTTTAGTGTTTTTAATATCTTATTATTTTTTTTAAACACAATTGTAATCCTGAGGGGCTTCCCTCATGGCTCAGCTGGTAAAGAATCCACCTGCAATGTGGGAGACCTGGGTTTAATCCCTGCATTGGGAAGATCCCCTGGAGAAGGGAAAGGCTACCTAATCCAGTATTCTGGCCTAGAGAATACCATGGATTGTACAGTCCATGGGGTCACAAAGAATTGGACATGACTGAGTGACTTTCACTTTCTTTCTATCAAAAAACACTAAGTAGAAGATAATATCTTTTAAGTAAATGAAAACAATAAAAATGAAAGACATATTTAGGTTATTTCTTTTAAGCTTGTGTATATCTTATGTACTTAAGAGGGAGTGAACTTGAAGTTATCCTCCAGTGTTTTCTAGTTTACCTAGAGGAGAACACTTTATTCGAAAGTGGTCAGAAATTGCGATTGCTTATTAGAGTAATAATCAGTACCATTCATTGTAACTACTGTGCCTTGTACTTTTTTTGATATTATTGCTTTATTGTATTTGAGGACAAATAAGTTTCCAGTGTAATTAGAAGGTCGTATATTGTGGCTGAAATTCACATATTGGCTTGCCTAAATTAAATAGTGAGCATAGTGTAGGTCAAGCATGAAAAACAGTTATTTTTCAGTTCCACGGCGGAGTTTAACGTTATTAGTGTTTATAAGTGTTGGCCACTGAAAAATTCCCTGGTAAAGCTTAGTTTAAAAAGTGCCTTAATCTGTTTCAAGTCACATAGCCAGTGACAAAGCCATGATAAGACAAACCCTCAGCAATCTGAGTGCCTTTAGAAACCCCTGTGCTTCTGCCTCTTTGCATATTGAGCAGAGTATAGCGTTCTGAATTATGTCCTCATTCTCTATCCCATCTTCTTGTCCTGAAGAGGAGAAAGAATCGTGTGCAGTCAGACGGGGTTTTACATAACTACAGTTTTTCACTTCAGTCACATGCCTTTTAAATATCTCAACTATGTATTTTCAGCTTCATCCTACTTATTGCTTATGTCATTTCTCTCCTGGATCACTGCCAAGGGCCCTTATGTCTTTTATACCTTTTGGGCTTCCCTGGTGGCTTGGTGATAAAGAATCCACCTGCCTTTCAGGGGACATGGATTTGATCTTTGGGTCAGGAAGATCCCCTGGAGAAAGAAATGGCAATCCACTCCAGTGTTCTTGCCTGGGAAATCTCATGGACAGAGGAGCCTGGGGGACTACAGTCCATGGGATCACAAAAGAGTCAGACACGACTTAGTGACTAAACACACACACATGCATTTATCTTTTACATTAGAAATCTAAACCAGCCACTCAAGTTCTAAATCTTAATTATCATTGCCTTCAAGATAAAGAGCCAGTGTTTCAGTCAGTCTCTTAAATTTCTCAACTTTAACCAAAAAACTGGTTCTGTGCTGTTTCTTAAACATTCTGTGCCTTTTTTGGTAGCTTGTATGTTTTGGGGGTAACTCTTTTTGCCTGTGTAGCCCTTTCCCCTTTTATTTACTTAGTCCACTACTTATCTGTGAGTTAATTAACTTTTGAGAATTAGACATTAGAATTCCTTCATACCTCTCCAGTTTACATCATTTTTATGTGTCACAGATATTGCTAGTCTACTCTGGCTGCTGTAATAAAAGACTACAGACTGAGTGCCTTAAACAACAGAAATTTATATTCTCATGGTTATAGAAGCTGGAAGTTTAAGATCAAGGTGCTGTTAGGGTTGGTGTCTGTTGGAGGTTTCTTTTCCTGTCTTGTAGATGTCTACCTTCTTGCAGTATCCTCACATGGCCTTTATTCTGTGTATGAGCTGAAAGAAATCTGGTATCTCTAGCTCTTATAGCAGCACTGGTCCTTTTGGATTAAGGTCCTACCTTTATGATTTTATTCAACCTTCATTACATCATATAGGCCCTATCTGTTAAGATAGTCATGTTGGGGGTCAGCACTTTAACATATGGAATGAAGGTGGAGAGCACAATTCAGTTCATTACAGGGGTTTTAATTATTTCTTTTTATGTCCCCCTTTTGAGGAGGGGGTGTCTGTGATCTTACCAGGGATGCTTTTAGGTTTACATGTATCTAGTTTTCATTGCAGTTTTTAGGTGTGTACTTTAGAGACCAGGTTGGCTGTTAGTTTGTTCCAAGAGTTCATTTCTGAATGGCATGATTAGCCAGGGGCAAAGAAGTCTTGAAGAGCTTGTCTGAAATAACTTTTATACTCATTGAAATTTAGAAAAATAATCTGGCAAAGAACAACGTTAGAACAGTTTTTAAAGTTTTGAGGACATGACTATCAGATCTATAATTAAATGTATTTTCTTTCCCTTTTTGTAGTTGCCGCAATAGTATTATTCTGTTCCGCTTCTAGCCCACATAGCATACCTCTGACTGAAGTGATTGAGCCAATATGGCTGATGCTGCTCCTAGGAACTGTGCACTGCCAGATTGTTTCAACAAGAACACCCAAACCTCCGCTGAGTACAGGGGGTAAAAGAAGAAGGTACTGTCTGTTTAAAAGTGATCTTTTTGTAGATTTCTGTAATTTGAATCCAGGATTGTTCTTGAATGAAATGTTATCTTGACAGTGAGCTTCAGTCAGAATCAGCTATTGAATAGTTTATTTGCTTCAGAGCCGTTTTGAGACCCCATACCTGTTTGTTTTTGTTTTCTTTCTTGAAGCTCATTGCTGAGGCACGTGATGTCAATGTAGGGAATATATGTTAGTTGGAATTGCTAATAATTTCCACTATTACAGAACCTTGTACTTAAAAGATGCTTTGGCAAAAACAAAAGTCAAGGAAATTTTTTAGCTAAATTCCATTTATTATATGTCACTTGAAGCTGTTTAATATTGCCCTTTAATTAAGTAAGCATAGCAAGTCTTACTGGCCACTTAGCACAATGAAGTTCTGTTTTAAGGGTCTTTGGGAACAATTTATCTTTTGAATATTGTTGCTAAGAGATTGTGACATTTGCTGTTTTGGAATATTGATTTAAGCTCTTTATTTAAAAAAAAAACCTAATTAGATAAGTAGCACTGCTGAACAGATAGATTATCAGTCTCTCCAATTTAAATTTTCTTCTTCATCTGCAAATAAGTGATATTCCAATAGGGAAGGGGTACTTCTGTAAATATCTGCCTAGTGCTGTCCTTGCAACCTAGTGTCCAGTGACTTGTCAGTATGAGCAAGAAACAGTATCTTAACATTTATAGAAACTGGTCTTGTATATGTACTTAATATTTGGCGTAACTTTTATGCATCAACCTGAATTTCACTGTGTATTAGAGTTCCTGTGTTTATGTTTTCCGAATTTTTAAATGTACTGTCGAGAAAGTGGTTATTAAATTTTAAAGTTACCTTCCACTCTTAATCTCTTCTAATGAAGGAAATTAAGAAAAGCAGCCCATTTGGAAGTACATAGGGAAGGAGATGGTTCTAGTACCACAGATAACACACAGGAGGGAGCCGTTCAGAGCCACGGTACAAGCACCTCTTACAGCGTTGGCGCTGTCTTCAGAGATCTCTGGCATGCTGCTTTCTTTTTATCAGGGTTTGTATTTATTCAAGACTTCCTATGGCTTAGAAATGCACTGTCCCTTTTTTGGCACTACAGTCTTAATGAATACTACTGATTTTGAATATGACATTCCTGTTGTGGATTTTATTTTTATAAATTATAAAGCTATATATAATGAAAAAAATAGAGACCATAAAATTCACTCTGAGATATACATATATATATGTAAATATATATTTACATATATATATTAATCTATATGAGAATGAATATATACTATCAAAGTATATTTAGTTAGTATCTTTTGATTTTAGTTTCTTTTGTGATTTCTCAAGTACTATTTCTACTAAATTGCTTATTTAATCTTCATCAGCACTAAAGGACAATTTGGCTTTGTTAATATAGCATGTGAGTTGTATGACATTTTTTAAAAATCTGCCTCAATTACCTAAAATTATCTGAAATAAAACATATAGGTATAGGTATACATACTGTTACTTGAAAGAATAAAATATATACTATAATACCAGATTCTGTTTTTTGTAGTTTGGGTTTTTTATTTAGCTTGTGCCATAATAAAAACTGATGAAAATCGCTAAGTTAATAAGTCAAGAAAAGGGATATTGCAAGTAACTGATTTTCAGTCACTTTTGGTAACTTCTCTGCTAGTATCATTGTTTTATCAATTTGTGATTGTGTTCTTATGATAAAGTTTATCATGGACTATATAATTACAGTGCGTGTAATTAATTATATAATTAATCAGTTATATCCTGGGCGTATTCTTATTGATAGTAATTTGGGGAGAAATTTTCACAGATTTTGATAATTTGCAGTAATGTGGCATTAAGTTGATTCTCTGACTTTTCAACCACTTAGTCTTGTAGAAAATACATATTTTATCTCAGTTCACTTCAGTTGCTCAGTCGTCTGACTCTTTGCCACCCCATGGACTGTAGCACGCCAGGCTTCCCTGTCCATCACCAACTCCCGGAGCTTACTCAAACTCATGTCCATCGAGTCAGTGATGCCATCCAACTATCTCATCCTCTGTCGTCCCCTTTTCCTCCTGCCTTCAATCTTTCCCAGCATCAAGGTCTTTTCTAGTGAGTCAGCTCTTCACATCAGGTGGCCATAGTATTGGAGCTTCAGCTTCAGCATCAGTCCTTCCAATGAGTGTTTAGGATTGATTTCTTTTAGGATCAACTAGTTGGATGTCCTTGCAGTCCAAGGCACTCTCAAGAGTCTTTTCCAACACCACAGTTCAAAAGCATCAATTCTTCAACACTTAGCCTTCTTTATAATCAAACTCTCACATCCATACATGACTACTGGAAAAACCATAGCTTTGACTATGTGGACTTTTGTTGGCAAAGTAATTAATGTCTCTGCTTTTTAATATGCTGTCTAGGTTGGTCATAGCTTTTCTTCCAAGGAGCAAGTGTCTTTTCATTTCATGACTGCAGTCACCATCTGCAGTGATTTTGGAGCCCCCAGAAATAAAGTCTGTCACTGTTTCCATTGTTTGCCCATCTATTTCCCATGAATGATGGGACCAGATGCCATGATCTTAGTTCTCTGAATGTTGAGTTTTAAGACAGCTTTTTCACTCTCTTTCAATTTCATCTAGAGGCTCTTTAGTTTTTTTTAGTTTTCTGTTATAAAGGTGGTATCATCTGCATATCTGAGGTTATTGATATTTCTCCCGGTACTCTTGATTCCAGCTTGTGCTTCAGCCAGCCTGGCATTTCCCATGATGTACTCTGCATA
The DNA here is from genome assembly GCF_049115385.1 of Moschus berezovskii. NCBI lineage: Eukaryota > Metazoa > Chordata > Mammalia > Artiodactyla > Moschidae > Moschus > Moschus berezovskii. Next base: position 51,164,299 of record NC_142462.1, on the reverse strand, counting down.
TAAGTTAAATAACCAGGGTGACAATACACAGCCTTGATGTACTCCTTTCCCAATTTGGAACCAGTCTGTTGTTGCATGTCTGGTTCTAATTGTTGCTTCTTGATCCGCATACAGGTTTCTCAGGAGGCAGGTAAGGTGGTCTGGTATTCCCATCCCCTTAAGAATTTTCCACAGTTTGTTGTGATCCACATAATCAAAGACTTGAGTGTAGTCACTGAGACAGATGTTTTTCTGGAACTCTTGCTTTCTTCATGATCCAATGCATGTTGGCAATTTGATCTCTGGTTCCTCTGCCTTTTCTACATCCAGCTTGAACATCTGGAAGTTCTCGGTTCATGTATTTTTGAAGCCTATCTTGGAGAATTTTTTGAATGTAAATAAATACCTCTAATTTCTGACAGTGAAAATATAATAGTTTTATCACTGCAGAGTCAATTTTTAAAATGTTTCTCAAGCCTTTCTGTAAGCAAGTTTCAATGGCATAGTAGATATGTTTTGCTTTGAGGGGATCATTTAGATATTTTGGTCATTTGAAACTGGTGTTGAATTATTATGTAGTATTCAGAATCCTCCTAACTTAGTTCGTGCCTTTAGATTTCTGCCATGTTTCTCTAGTCAGATGAGTTTCAGACTTTAATTTTCATCTTTTGGGGCTGTACCATGACTTTGACTCCTAGTTATTGATATTATAATGGCTAAATCCCTTTGGATTTATTCCCTTTAATCATGACAACTATAATCTGACTGTTTTTAAAGAAGCACTATTTTGAACTGTTTCATTTGAGATCGTTTGTCAGCATATGAATGAGACTGTTTGAAATACTGGGTATAAAAATATCTTAAGAAAAATGTTAATTTCAAAAGTTCTAAACTGAGTTCTGGAATCTCAATGATGTCTTGCTTGGTCTTTCAGTCTTTGATAAGTCAGAGTGCTTTAACTGAAATACCAACCGAGACTTAAAATTGTTTCTGGTGATAACAAGTTGAATTAGCATAACTGATGGGAAAATAAATGCATAATCACACAAATATTTAAGCTTTGTGTTTGGTGAGTTAATGGTTTTCTGGATGTTAAAATGAAAAATGTATTTTTAATACATTGTATTTATGTTAGACACTACTTATTAATGTCATTTCCAAGTATATTTCATTTTCAAGATAAAACTTTTCTTTTTAAAATAAGGCATAATATTTCTCATTTGAAAATAATTGGGAATTATTACAAAGGGATTCTGTAAACCTGAGAAAACTGAGCCAGACAAATATCAATTAGAAAAGATACACGAATCAGTAATATTTCCTAAGGACTTAGCACTTTAATAGCAGTTAGTTATAGTCTTAAATTAGCATAATTATAGAAAGATTAAATGAAAAGCATTACATCTAGATTGTACATCTCTTCAGCATGATACCTGTTTTCAAAATTCAGATAGATCCTAAGTTCTATTTCATGTCCTTTAAGATTTCATTTGGCTATCAACATATCATTAAAACAAAAGCATTTGGAATTATGCTTTTGAGTAGAAAAAGTAATTATATAAATTGAATTGGTAAGTTAGAGACAGCAGAATAAAATCAGGTTACATGTTAACTCCTCTGTGTAACTGACCTACCTTGAAGTGTTCTGTTTTGTTTAGTTTCCATATTTACTGTTTTTAACACCAAAGTGAAAATTAAAGGTTTAATGAATTGATTTTATTCACATAATGGAGTATACTGCATAGTGTAAGTAGTGTGCAGTCCTGCCAGAAATTTTAGATACAGGGATTAAAACTTGGCTTTTACTGATTGTAGTTTAAATAGTTCAGTTGTTTAAGCTGTCGACTGAGTGAAGCTATGTTGCATGTCTTCCACAGGTAAGGATGAAAACCATGTAAAAGCCAGTGTATTTTGGCTTCTTCCAGATTTTTAAGACTATCTTATGGACACAACTGGATAGCTTATTAAATTTGCTAGCGTCACTGTATTTTAGAGTTGGATTGATCCTAGAAAGATTACAGGTACTATAAATAAACTAATTTGGCACACCTCTCAAACTTACTTGTGATAGAGGGTACCTAGAGAAACATAGGGTCCCCAGAGTCTTTGAAAGGGGTATGTTAGCATGTAATTGGGCTTCCCTGGTGGCTCAGAGGTTAAAGCGTCTGCCTCCAATGTGGGAGACCCGGGTTCGATCCCTGGGTCGGGAAGACCCCCTGGAGAAGGAAATGGTAACCCACTCCAATATTCTTGCCTGGAGAATCCCATGGATGGAGAAGCCTGGTAGGCTACAGTCCACGGGGTCGCAAAGAGTCGGACGCGACTGAACGAAACGGAACGGAGCATGTAATCAAGGTGTAGTCATAGATCCAGATAGCAGTGATGGTTGTAATAGACCCCTATGTCATTTTCTTATATCTGAGATTTTATGCATTTTGTTTCTATAACTTTCTCTCCCCACTGATTCCTAACCGTGTGCAAATGAGAGCAGGACCAGAAAGTTCATACTGTGTTCTAGAGGAGAGTTACCTGCTGCTATTAACTTTTTCCCTTGCATGTCTAATGTTCTTTAGTACCGAAAGCATGATCTTCAGTTGGCTCAGTTTATATACCTCTGAACAGTTTTGAGAGCACCAAAAAAATACTTCCAACGTTTTTTTCCATAGCAGTAGAGTATTCTGAGTGTTCTTGATTACCTGACTAGGTTTTTTAATATAGAAACACACTAATTTTCATGTTTGGTATAGTAGATTGGATATTTCATAAGCTAAGTAGTTCTTTAAAAGTTGTGTTAACTTCTTGGCCAGAGTTTTAATGTGAAAAAATTTAGTTTCATCCTTTATTTATGGTGTAGATCGTACACGTACAGCATTTATTTACTTTTTTTTCAGAAAAGAACCAAATTGTCTCCCACTGTGTCTCAAAGAGGAACTAAGGCAATTAAAGTCATGTCCTCCTAAAATATTTTTGACATAAAACTACCTCCTTTGAACGTCAAGCGTGATAATTCAAAAAGTATTACACAGCTCATGCCTTCCAAAAGTGTTTATTAGTTATTAGCCCCTATATAAGCCATGACCATGGCAATGAAATTGCACATTCTGTCATTGCAAATGCTTTTTGTTCAAAATCATGCTGAACCACTGTATTGTTACAGCTGAAACTAAAATAATATTGTATATCAATAAAAATTCAATTAAAAAAGGCCAAATGCAAGAAATACCACTTCTATTGTGGAGTAAGTAAAATCAGTATAGACTTGTATATCTCCTTTTTTAAGATACTATTAACCTCACTGCCCATTGTTAACTCTGGTTTTATTAGGTGACTGTATTATATGCATTAAATGTAGCTATTAAAAGGTAAGATCTTTTTGTAGATAATAGTAAAAAGCACCATTTCTTTCTATGCTGTAGGATTTTAATTCCTAACTAGCTTCTTTCTACCCTGCTATTTGTTTTTGGTAGGAAAAGATGATTTAGATACATGTGTTTATTTTAAAATCAATGTGCTATTAAGATTGACAAAAAATAAAAAATAAACTATCTCCTGTAAAAGAAGGAATTCTATTAAATGATCCCCCCCAAAAAAGAAAAAGGAAGAAAATAAAAATGATATTTAACTCCCTTCAATTTATTTTTTAACATATTTTAAAGATGTGAACTGAACTGAAGTAGAAGCAACCTCCCTTTAAAAAAATATATTCTAAGTAGAATTTCACAGTTACCTATTTTTTAAAACTGAATGTCATTCCCACTGTCTTTCCTTAACAGTTTTATTCTCTTTTGTAAAGAAATGGGAGGAATTCCTTAAAATCTGAGTCTTGGTGATCTGTGTTCCTTTTGAGAAATTATTATTCTGTGAAGTTCTTACTTTCAGCTATTAATGACAATATGAATGATGTAGCAATCAGTGGTAAAATTAAACCTTGCCTGGAGGTTTAACCTCTTTAACCTACATTTTTGACCTTCTTTAACCTATATATTTTTTTGAACTTAGCTCTCCTACATTTTCTCCTTCCTGCATTTCTTCTATGTTAAAATCTAAAGTAATCAGTTTGTACTTTTAAAAATGTATAATTTTACTTTGAAACAATTTTAACAATTGTTATTTAACAATTAAAAAAGTTGAGAGAACAGTGCAAAGAACTGCCATATATTTTTCACCCAGAGACCCAGTTCAGTTCTGTTAACTGTCCCTATTAATATCTTTTACAGCAAAAGGATCTAATCTGGGAACATATGCCACACTCAGGGGTCATATCTTTTTAGTCTCCTTCACTCTGGGACAGACTTCAGTCTTTCCTCAAGTTTCATGTTTTTCACAGTTTGGAAGATACAGGGAAATCACTTAGTAGAATGTCCCTTAATGTGGGTTTGTGTCAGTGGTTTTCATCTAGTTCCAGGTGACTCATGAGAGCTCAGTGTATATCTCTTCCCTATGCTATCTTCAGCATCATCAGTTGGTACTTGAAATTGATCATGGTAGGATTATCTACACCATGGAAATCAGAGAACACTACAGACAAGGACTTTTTACACCTGGATAGCTGGTTGTTCAACATTTAGCAGCATACCACTGAGTTAGTTGTGTAATATTTCTTCATATTTAAACCCAGTTCCGCATTTTTGGTAGGAGTATCATTGTGTACTATCAGGTGGCAAACAGTGTAGATTTGTTCCTCACACATTGGAGAAGGAAATGGCAACCCACTCCAGTGTTCTTGCCTGGAGAATCCCAGGGACGTGGGAGCCTGGTGGGCTTCCGTCTATGGGGTCACACAGAGTCGGACACGACTGAAGTGACTTAGCAGCAGCAGCAGTGATATTTATGAACAATTACATGCCACCCAATTGCATAATCTAGGAAAAAATGAATAAATTCCTAGAAATATACAATCCAGACTGAATCATGAAGAGACAGAAAATGTGAGCAGAAGACTGCATCAGTAATCAAAAATCTATATGAATCACTTGATTAAGATAGTGTCTGCTAAATTTCTGGAGAAGGAAATGGCAACCCACTCCAGTGTTTTTGCCTGGAGAATTCCAGGGACGGCAGAGCCTGGTGGGCTGCTGTCTTTAGGGTCGCACAGAGTCAGACACAACTGGAGTGACTTAGGCAGTAGCAGCTAAATTTCTCCAGTATAAATTTATGTACTTTTCTTTTGTAGTCAACAAATATCCTGTGTGGAGATACATTAACTATAAAAATGACCCGTTTCTCATCCCACCTTCACTTTCTAGTTTTAGCATCCATTGATGATTCTTGCTTGAATTATGGTAGTTGCCAAATGGTAATTTTTCTAACTACATCATTTCCCTCTACATTTATTATTTGGCATTCACTTTAAGGAAGAGCTTTCCCTTAATTATTTACTTAGGGATTTTTATTTTTTCAATTTGTTATTGTCATTTTTTATTTGGATGATTAGATTGGCTTCAGTGTGGCCAGGGGGTACCTTAGAGCAGTTACTTTTCTTTTGGGGATGTCCTTGTCATTTTCTGAACCCTTCCTTACTTTTTGGCACAACAAAATGTTTCCAGGTTCAACTTGTACTTTCTCTTCCTCAGGCTTGGAATGAACTGCTTCTTCAAGAAGAGTAGTGTGTGGAGACTAAACTCTGAATGCTGGATACACTCATTGCTGTTGTGATGTTGCCACCCTGGAGCCTTCTCAGTGGAAAGAGCTAGAATGTGTGTGTGTGTGTGTGTCCTTTTGCATTTATATTTATTTCTTTGTCTAGATGTAAGCCATGGATTTTCAGAGATAGTTCCAATTCAGATACAATACCACAAAGCTCATTGTATCTTTTCTCCTCTCTATATTTTCATTCTCTGTCACTGAAAAACCTGGTTCCAGTCCTTAATGTACTTATTTGATTAATCGTCTTTGTGTATTGATAGCCCATCTCCAGTCCTCTGGGCTGTACCTTGCCCCCCGCCCTAAAACTGCCTTCAAATTAGTTGCCATTATTGTCTGTTGCTGGACTACTCCTGCTGTTTCATTCCAACTATTGTATGCTCTTGCAACTCTTTTATTACCACTGCTGTTATCAGCCACTGCCAGGATGCCTCAGTTTGTATTTTAAGCTGCTTTGTAAACCCTGAGGTTGTACTTATATTTAGTATTTTCTTTGTTATTTCAGCTTGATTTTCAACTTGTCTACATTTAGTGTGAGAGAAATATCAAATAGCTACTGTAGCTTAGTAAATTACTGTTCATACCTTCTGACAGCATTACTTGTACTTTGAGGAGATATTGGGAAAAACAGCCCAGAGAAAACTGGAAGGAGGCAGAGATAGGAAGAGAGGAAGTAGGAGATCCTGAAAGATATATGGAATGAGTGCTACTAGAACTCTTTCTCTTGGCTTAATACAGTCTTTACTCTGTCCTGGTAAAGAAAGATTACATTCTCCTTAGAAATATTCTTAAAGCAGCCATTATTACAGATTCAAGCCCTTTTCCTAGGTTCCTGTCTTTTGGTCCTCTGGGGTTCTGGGTCACTCTTCAAGGTTACAGCTACTTTTTCTGCTTTGACAATTGTCTTCTAGGCCTATGTTGTCAACTGTCTACTGATCGTTCTCTGGATGTTCCTGGGGATTTAACTCCAACATTTTCATCTTTCTTCCCAAATAAATTTCTCTCCTTGCATATCCTGGCTAATTAATGACTATTCTACTAACTTTCCAGTCTCCTGTCCTCTTATTCATGGCCTCACCCCTCCCTTTCCAACTAAGTACAATTTCCATGAAGCTTCATAACACCTTTCCAGCACACTCCTTCACTGTCTGAGTTTCCCACATTTTTATAAGATCAAGTAATTTCACTTCTTTTGGTCTTTTTCTACATCTCCATGTTGCACAGTGTTCAAGGGAGAGGTAAAGGGAACAGTAAATGACGTTTCTCTAGGCAGAGAAGGTTACAGGTGTTTTCTGCACCTTTTGTTTTCTAATTTGCCCTGTCTCTCCTCTCTCCCATAGTTCATTTTCCTCCCTGCATCTGCCACTCTTAAATGATCTTTGTTCTGTAGTGCATGCCCTTAGTCTCTCTGTGCCTCTTAGGGTCATACAGAAAGAAAAGGGTGAGATGATTGGGCGTTGCGTCTTGCACCTTTGTGAAGATCTGTTCTTTGTGACCAGGAAGGAAGCATTAGAGCTCTGTAGAGCATATGGGAGGTATGATCTGTCTGTCCCCTTTCGTAATCTTAGAGGAGAAGGTCAGAAGTGTAAGACAAACTTTCTAGGCTTTGAGTGTGTTAAGAAGAAATCCTAACAGGCAGTTTCCTGGAGAGTGGGCTGTTGGAGATCATATAGAGAATAAACTTCATAGTCAGAAGGTCTGTGTTCTGATGTCAGCTTTGGCTCTAACTGACTGTGTGACCTTAAATTAATCATCTAGACTTCTTTTTATTTCTGATTTATTGTTTCCAAAGTGAGCATTTAGCATAGATGAGTTACAGTGTCCTGTACAGTTCTGATAGATTCCAGTAGAACTGAGCAACTGTAGTGTTAAAGAACATTTTTCTTCCAAAGAAACACCCCCCCCCATTTAAAAGTTCTTCTGTTTTTTGACCTACATGAAGGTATTGTACTAGTTTTATTTTTCCTGTCTTGCAAAACCAATACTCTGGAAAAAATTCAAGGGAATTTATTTTGAATACAGTTAGACACAATTGCTTTTTAATAATGTTTTATGATAGACTTAATTTGCATTGAGCACATTTTAAGTTTGTGTGGGATTTGCATTGTATTTCTTCTGCTAACCATTTCTTTTGGATAGCCATTTTTTCACCCGCTGGATCCCTCAAGCATTTGCCTATTACTCAAAAATGATTTGTTATTTTCCATGTTACATATTAGGTATTGAGAAAAACTTAATTCCTGTAAATGAAGAACCTTAAGTGTAGTCTTTTAGATACTTGTAAGCTACATGATTACTGACTTTTTTCTAGAGTATTTCAGTGGGTGAAAGAAGTTACTCCTTTCTCTTTGTGTTCTTCATTTTTACTTCTTCCATTATGTAGAATTTTGTACAAAGTTTTCCCTTTTTTCATGTGCTTTTATGTTACAAAAGGTCCTGTGTCTCCATCGTGTATTAAAATGAATTTATCAGAGGTATTTAGGTATCCACACTTATGGTAAAGTGTTTGGGTAAAGGAGAGTATTAAAATTAAGTTAAACCACTAATTGTAACTTAATTTTGTAATTACTGAAATAGTTTTTTTCTAAATTAGTCTTTAACCATAATAAAATGGGCAAAATTTTGATCCTAGGTTTTGCTCAAAGACCAGTTGATTTTGACCAAATATTGTTTGATAAGTTAGGGCATGTCTCTTAGAATTGCTGTTTGTAAAACCTTAAAACTTATAAGGTAAAATAGACCTTGATTTTTATATTTATTTTTTATGATAGATATTATATTCCTGAATTACTTATTATAAATATAAGATAGCAATTAAAATCTGAGAAATAACTACCATGTTTAATTTTTAGCAGATTGTAATTTCTACTGGTAACCTATCCAAAATAAACTAAGTCCATATAACATGTTCCACATATTTTTCTTTTTAGGTCAAAGAAAGCAAAGAATTCAATTGATAAATCAACTGAGACTGACAATGGCTATGTATCCCTTGATGGAAAAAAGACTGTTAAAAGCAGTGAAGATGGAATACAAAGCCATGAACCTCAGTGTGAAACTGTTCGACCAGAAGAGGCAACCTGGAACACTGGAACACTGAGGAACATCCCCAGCAAAGTAAGTGTGATTAAAAAAAAATAATTATACTTTGTGTGATTTTACATTACTTAATTGAACTCCCAGATGTTCAAGCAGGTTTTAGAAAAGGCAGAGGAACCAGAGATCAAATTGCCAACATCCGCTGGGTCATGGAGAAAGCAAGAGAGTTCCAGAAAAACATCTATTTCTGCTTCATTGACTATGCCAAAGCCTTTGACTGTGTGGATCACAATAAACTGTGGAACATTCTGAAAGAGATGGGAATCCCAGACCACCTGACCTGCGTCTTGAGAAACCTGTATGCAGGTCAGGAAGCAACAGTTAGAACTGTACATGGAATAACAGACTGGTTCCAAATAGGAAAAGGAGTCCGTCAAGGTTGTATATTGTCACCCTATTTATTTAACTTATATGCAGAGTACATCATGAGAAACGCTGGGCTGGAAGAAGCACAAGCTGGAATCAAGATTGCTGGGAGAAATATCAATAACCTCAGATATGCAGATGACACCACCCTTATGGCAGAAAGTGAAGAGGAACTCAAAAGCCTCTTGATGAAAGTGAAAGAGGAGAGTGAAAAGGTTGGCTTGAAGCTCAACATTCAGAAAACAAAGATCATGGCATCTGGTCCCATCACTTCATGGGAAATAGATGGAAAAACAGTGGAAACAGTATCAGACTATTTTTTTGGGCTCCAAAATCACTGCAGATGCTGATTGCAGCCATGAAATTAAAAGACGCTTACTCCTTGGAAGGAAAGTTATGACCAACCTAGACAGCATATTAAAAAGCAGAGACATTACTTTGCCAACCAAGGTCCGTCTAGTCAAGGCTATGGTTTTTCCAGTGGTCATGTATGGATGTGAGAGTTGGACTGTGAAGAAAGCTGATCACCAAAGAATTGATGCTTTTGAACTGTGGTGTTGGAGAAGACTCTTGAGAGTCCCTTGGACTGCAAGGAGATCCAACCAGTCCATTCTAAAGGAGATCAATCCTGGGTGTTCATTGGAAGGACCGATGCTAAAGCTGAAACTGCAATACTTTGGCCACCTCATGCGACGAGTTGACTCACTGGAAAAGACTCTGATGCTGGGAAAGGTTGGGGGTGGGAGGAGAAGGGGACGACAGAGAATGAGATGGCTGGGTGGCATCACCGACTCTGTGGACAGGAGTTTGAGTGAACTCCGGGAGTTGGTGATGGACAAGGAGGCCTGGCGTGCTGTGATTCATGGGGTCGCGGAGAGTCGGACACGACTGAGTGACTGAACTGAACTGAATGGAAAGTGACTTAGACATAGTAGTTACCCTTGAGTATATATATATTCTCCAGAATTTATTCTGTGAGCCTTTACAAATCACACTGATAATGCTGAAAATAGATAAAGCAGTGTGAATAAGCCTGATTTCCATTATGACCTGGCACCTTCTAAATTAATTGATTGGCTCCTATTTTTCTAAAATGTTAAATTAGATTTAACTTTATAATTAATGTTCGATAAACCTTACTTTTTATTTCTCCATTTCCATATGTGTAAATGAATATGTTTCAAGTGGAAGATCTATGTTAATCTAAAAGCTTAACCTAGGACCCTGGTTTTCCTTAAATGTTCTCTATAAGAAAATCTTACTTTGTTTTTCTTACCTTTGTGACTTTTGGTGTTAGCACATTTGTTTTGTTTTTTTAAAGTTCTTACAGAGAAAATACTTAAGGATAACAATTGTTTATTTACTTTTCTAAAGGAAACCCTAAGTTTATTGTAACATAGCCTAATATAAATATCTTCTTTCTCTTCATTTCCCTGAAATTTTTTGGTTAAATATTTTTTTTCTTTAAAAGCTGTTACAGAGAAAATGTGGTCAAATTAAAAGATAATACCTTAGTTACATTTAGAAATATAAGCATGAATGTGGGTATTGAGGAATAGTAAATGAAGAAAAGAGGATTCTCTGTTTGAGTATGTGTTATTGCTTGACAGTACATATATTTTCAGTACCTGTAGCTATATAATAAATATCATGGAGTGGCAGTAAAATAGAATCCCTTACCATAATTTTAGATTTTTGAGGCATTTAACTCTCTGGTAATGTGAGCCTCACATCACTACCATGTCTCAACAAAGTTTTTAGTCATGCAGACACATTGCCAGGTATGTATTACCTACGAACATTCTATAACAGGAACATAACAATGTCAATAAAATACCTGTTCTGAAGTCTCTTGGTTTCAGAATTTCTGAAATCCGGGTGTCTTAATGTGTACATGATGTTGTTGGTCTGATATGTGTTTCATTTGCCAACCAGTCACCTCCTCTTGCCTTGTAAACCATTATTAAATCAGGACTGATTTTATGGCATTTTTGGTTTGTGTCTCTCAGCTTCTTTTAAAAGGGTCTCTTTTCTACTTTTATACTATTTTATGTTCTCATAATTTTATAAGCTCTTTCAGATCTTTTGAACAGAAATGTTGTAGGACAATGTTTGATAAATGACTGTTGAGTTACTCTTGGAAGAACAGTACCAAAGTCACTGATTTAAGACTTTTTTAGAAAATCAGGTGGTATTAATCAGTTACTTTGAAATTTTTAGAGGTATTTGAAGGTATGTGTATATATGTATGTTTAATTTAAAAGTTTGCAGTTTTAAAGCTACAGGTTTAGTCAGAAATTACCAATGATCCTCTCTGCATACTCCTAACTTAGGATACCCAAAGGACAGTAACAAATGTCTCTGATGAAGTCTCCAGTGAAGAAGGTCCAGAAACAGGATACCCATTGCGCCGTCATGCAGACAGAACTTCTGAGAGCATTCTTCGGAATAGAAAGTCACACCATTATAAGAAACATTACCCTAATGAGGTATTTAGTTTGGCCTTACATTTGTGCATATGTATCTATATGTTTTTAACTTGCAACTTCTTTCAACTACTGAATATATTACTGAAATAAATATTTCCCATCAGTTTCAATATCTTATTTGTTATATGATGTGGATTTATAGAAGAGTACTTTTAGATTTATATATTTCACATATAAGTAGCCACACACTTCTATTCACTTTGTGCATCATCTCTGAGGATTCATACATTCAGTTTGTTGTTTTCTTTTAAAGAGCATTCTGGAGAGACAGTCTATGAACTCCCATGTTAGACTTCCACAATTTAAAAAGGCTTTACAACTTCTAAATTATAGCAGTGTTACTATTCTAAGTGACTTCCTTCATGTCACTGTCACCAGTTACATCGCCCAGACTAAAATTCAATTCCTTTTTCTTCTATAAGTCTGTATTTCTTGATTAGTGTGTGTTTTTCTTTAAATCTTTTTTCCAACTTTATTACATCTCTTGATGTTGTCATATCTCTGAAATCTAGTTCAATAGAAAGAGATTTTTTTCATTCAATTGTATTTTCACATTTTCTTAAGGATAGAACATTGTCTTTTTTCAGGGCACATGAATTAGTCCTTTTGTCACTTGCTAATAAATGTTACCTTCTGCCTTTTTGTACTATATTAGAATATATGTTTTTTTCTTGATGGTTTAGAGTCAAACTTCTGAAAAATCTAATATTATGCTATGTTGTAATATGAAAACCTTAAGAATTTTAAGATTAGAGTTACTTGTTCTTTCTATACTTTTCTTTGTGATTCTGTCTCTAGTTAATCTTTCTTGTGAACTGTGGCTGTTTCTTCTGTTAGTGGCTGCCATTTGAAAGACACATAATGCCAGTGTGTCTGCTCATTGACTCTTCGACCACTACTGATGGTCCGTCTCCTGTTCCTAAGCCAGATAACCACGCTTGTGAAATTCATGGTCTTAGTCTATAAACAGGTGAAAGTCTGTTGGTCCTGGAAAGGATTCAGAACCTTCTATAAAAAGAGGTCTCCACTCTCCTATAGAATAAAGTATTTGGCTTTAAAGTTACTTTTCTTTACCCATAATCTTTACTTTTCTTGATTTGCAGCTATATTTTGAGATGTTGAGATTTTTTATTTTAACTATTATTTAAACAATTTTTTGGCTACGCCAGGTCTTAGTTACCGCATGTGGGATCTATTTTCCTGGTCAGGAATCGAAGGGCCCCCTGGATTGGGAACTAGGGGTCTTAGCCACTGGACAACCAGGGAAGTGCCAATATTGAGATTCTTGAAGGACAGAACATTATTCTGCTAATCTTAACTTTTAAATAAATGTTTCTTCAAATCTTCCAGATTCCAAGCTAAGTAAGGCTGATAATTAGCAAGTAGGCATTGGTTGTTTTAAATCTTTTGAAAGTGATGTAAAAGATTACATTAAAAATAAAATCAAATCTTCAAATTCTTCATCTGTGAAGTGGGGAACTTGAGACTAGAAGATATTTAAAAGACTGTGTTTCAAAATTTTTTACTCTCAAGTCAAACCAACTGAAAAGTTGTTATTTTTTATTAAAAAAGCAAAAGAAAACTGCCTTTGAATAAGTAAAATTCAAACAGGATTTATAGTGTTGTTTTGCATCTATATGTAGTTATTGCTGTACTTTTCAAATTACTGGTGATACTGTTTTCTTTTAGGGTGAGGCACAAAGAAATCATTTGGGGAAACACTTTGTGCAGGAGCAGGACTGATGGGCCTCACTATAAGAGTACTTTTCAGGAACTCAGCCATTTGTTGTAAGCCTCCCAGATGTTAGCATCTGTAGATATGCTTCTTAGGGGCATTTTGTTTTTCAGGAAGAAATCATCCAGTCTTCTGGTGGCATGGGAGTGGTAGGTACTATACCATGCTGTCATGGTGTTTAGCACCAAGGGTGTTGGGAATGAGGTGTGATCTTGCCATTCAGTATCTTGGACTTTGACTTAACCCTTCTGTCTCTCACCCCTCAACTCCCTACCCTGGTTCCTTGCCTGTTTCTGCTATTAATATCTACTATGTCTGATGGGTTTCTTCCAGTCTCCTATTGGGAAGATGGTTGTGGAATTACTTGGTTATCTGGGGTATAGGAGATGTCCTGGGTAATTGGTAGCTCCTTTTAATCATTTGTACTATTTCTTAGCTCTGTCTTGCTTTGTTTAACTCTGCAAGTGTCTCGGTTTTTCTTTCCTGTTGTGAATTAGCTTTTCATCTGATGATGGGAAGCATAATGAAGAAACAGTGGGCTTAGAGTCAGACTTCTTAAGTGACTTTGGAAAAATTGTTTAACTTATGTGAGTCTCAGTTTCTGCTTCTGTACAGTGGGGAGAGGAGGAGACTGGCGTCATCAGATTGTTAGGTTTAAATAAGATTATGCATAATTGCCTGGCATAAAGCATTTATGTTATAAATGCTTCTTCCCTTCAACTATTTCAGTTCAAATAGTCTTTAATGTGATTGTATTCTCAATTGAATCTCCCAGTCTAGAGATTTGAGATAAACAGAGCAAACAACATTAAATGACCCTTCGAGCTATTTTCTTCAGTTATCAGGCCTTTAATCTTATTACTTACATTTGTATCTGGTTAGCAAGTCTGCATCAGAAATGAGTTACCGATAATCTAGTTTCATAAAAAATTTTGATTTAGCAATTACTGATTACTTAATACAGTGTGTCTTCCTATCTAATGAGAACAGCTTATGTTTCAAATATTATGGTTGACATTACTGAGTCTGAAGTATTTTGGGAGTGTATGTCTTAAAACAAAGTTGACTTATTTTTACCCTTTTTTCTTGCTTTATTTATTTTCCTGCTCAGCTTTTCTGGAAAATTTTTCTCTCTCAAACAATGTTCCTCTCATAAATACTCTTAGCAGTATACTAAATTTATGTTTATGGTATCCCATCCTAGTATCAATAAATTAATTATCAATAATATATCTAATTCATTTAAGATATTATGTTACTTGTGCTAATGATGGCAAAAAAGTGTTTGGTTTGTGTCTTTCATAGACTTATAGTATATTTAAGAGATATGATATATTTGAGACTATGAACTACATGAGCATTTAATTAACACATATATTTCAGATGCCAGAAAAAAATGCAAAATTTGTCATTAAATGAACATAAGAAGTAACAACTTGCTTCAGGGACAAACTGATTGCTCTAAATAGAGAGAAGCTTTATTTATTTATTTTAATTGGAGGCTAATTACTTTACAATGTTGTATTGGTTTTTGCCATACATTGACATGAATCAGCTATGGGTAGAGAGTAGCTTTAAAGTAACTTTTGTTGAACCCCTGCTTTGTATTAGGTTTGCATTAAAAGCTACAGCGCTCATTTAATTTTCAGTATCTCTTAAAGGTAGGTAGTTTTATTCCCCATTGGTAGGTGATTCAGAAACAACGTAAGACAGCTAGAAAGGGGAGAGATGGTATTTTCCTGATGTTTTGTAGAGTAGACTTTAAAGGAGAGTAGTATTAACAGTAAGTGCTAGGAACATGATTAGAGGCTAGAGTGGCAAAGAGCAAGCTGTGTTGAAGGGCTAGGGAGTAGCCCAGTGTTGCTGAAGGAGAAGTAGACAACAGGGTCCAAAGTAGCACATTCAAAGACAAGCATGCAGGTTGAAGGAATGTGAGAAGCCACAGAAAGATTTTAGTCTGAGGAATGAAAGAGCAGCTGCACTGTGGGAAGGTTAATCTAGAAATAGGGAAGGGCCTTTCAGATAGGGGTCAATAAGGAACGTCTTACAGCAAATAAAGTGTGAATGATGAAATCTGAACTGTTGTGGTAACATGGCAGAGAGGAATAAATATAAAACATTCACAAGTAAAATTGACAATCTTACTGACAGAGGATGGGTAAAAACAAATCCAAAAATTTCAGCGTACTTGAGTATAAGGATAGCTATTACCATTCTTTATTTAAGAAGTTATTAAAAAAAAACAAACAAATTTCCCTGGTAGCTCAGATGGTAAAGCATCTGCCTGCAATGCGGGAGACCCGGGTTCCATCCCTGGGTCGGGAAGATCTCCTGGAGAAGGAAATAGCAACCCACTCCAGTATTCATGCCTGGAAAATCCATGGACCGAGGAGCCTGCGGGGCTACAGAGTTGGACACAACTGAGTGACTTCACTTTCACTTTTGAATTAATTTAAATTTTACTCAAAGGTACTTATTTTGTATTTGAAAAAACTCCTAGTGGAAAAGTATACCAATGAGAAATTATTTAACTTATGCCTTTTAATTTTTCACTTTTTATTTTTTACCATAGATTATCTAAAAAACCTGGGGCTTCCTGGGTAGCTCAGCTGGTAAAGAATCCACCTGCAATTCAGGACACCCTGGTTCGATTCCTGGTTCAGGAAGTTCCGCTGGAGAAGGGATAGGCTACCCACTCCAGTATTCTTGGGTTTGCCTGGTGGGTCAGATGGTAACGAATCTGCCTGCAGTGCGGGAGACCTGGGTTCGATCCCTGAGTTGGGAAGATCCCCTGGAGGAGAGCATGGCAACCTACCCCCTGTATTCTTGACTGGAGAATCCCATGAATAGAGGAGCCTGGCAGGCTATAGTCCATGGGATTGCAAAGAGTCAGATATGACTAAGCACAGCACACATCTGAAAAACTCAAGTTGGCAGTTATCTTCCTGGTATAGAGTATTTGTTAATTTTATATCCATTTATTGCATTTCTGTTTGAGAAATGAAAACAGTAGATATATGGAACCTACTGTTGCTTAAAAAAAAAAAGACTAGAGTGAGAAAAGAACTTCATTAAACATATTAGTTAAAGTGGATTAGTATTCACTGACTATGCAGTCCATACAGATTTAGGCTAGTCTCGGAATTCTGAACTTTGTATAAAGTTTAAGAGAAAACAGGCACAGCTTTTGCCTACAAATTAATACTGGAGCTGAGATGTGAAATCACATTTTGATTCGAGAACATTTTGTTATTCCTTAAAAAGTAATATGTATTTTAATGTTTTGCTGTTTATTTCACTGTCATTTGGCAGTATGTTTGTTGTTTTAGTAAAAAGTAGCAATATATGTTTCTGATAAAATCCATTGAGTTGGAAAGGGTACATAAATTGTATTAATGTCAAAGAATATCTTGATTTCAGGATGCCCCTAAATCGGGTACTAGTTGCAGCTCTCGCTGTTCAAGTTCCAGACAGGATTCTGAGAGCACAAGGCCAGAATCTGAAACAGAAGATGTATTATGGGAAGACTTGTTACATTGTGCAGAATGCCGATCATCTTGTACCAGTGAGACAGATGTGGAAAATCCTCAAATTAATCCATGTGTGAAAAAAGAATATAGAGACGACCCTTTTCATCAGGTTGGTTTACAGTGTTGGATTATGTGGGGCTGTTGGTCCAGCTCCTTTGAATGTATGTACATTTTACAGAGGTGAGATAAAACTTACATTCAATTAAAATAATGTTCCCATATTTTTATTTTTATGTGACCTGTGATCTGGCTTCATAGGAACATAGAATCTCAGTATTTATATAGTGATTGTCAATCACCTTGCAAGCATGTTCCTGAGAAATTGTTGGCAAATAGAATTTTCTAAGTCAGATTGTACTTTAGTCCTTTTTGCACTAAGCATACTTCATGGTCAGATTCATCTATACCCATGACCTTAATTCCACACACGTATACGATTATAATTCACAAATCTACACCTCATGAATTTCAGATTTTTATTTCAAAGTGCCTGTAGTAATGCTATCCAACAGAAATAAAATGAGTTACATACATAATTTAAAATTTTCTGGTAGTCTTATTTAAAAACATTTAAAAAAGTAAAATTAGTTTAAATATGTTTTGTTTAACCCAGTATATTCAAAATGTTATCATTTCAACATATAACTACTATGAGAAGATCCAGTGTACTGCAACTAAGACCCGATGCAGCTTAATAAATAAAATAAACAAATACTAAAAAACAATAAGAAAGAAGCATAACCCTGACAAGTTGGAGAAAGTGAAGGAATGTTTTGGTCCCCGGCTGCTAGATGTGAAGATGGGAGAGCACTTATGTGCAAAGGAGAAAAACAGGTGGGAAAATTGTTACAGTTGGTTTCTTAGGGTTCTGGAGAAAAGGTATACTTAGGAAGCCTAGCCTCCAACAGGACAAGGAACACATCTTCTGCTGAAACAGGCAGGGGAGGAAGAGTGCATGAAGCAAGTCAGACCATGAGAGTTACTGCATGATCTCTATTCTTTGAAGTGCTGGAAGCCAGATGGTCTCTTAATAGTAAAGAAGTGAGATGGTAGGATAAGTGGCTTGTGGCATAAGTGGTGAAGACTTGGCATTATCATTTATGGGAAATGGAGGTGGTGAGGAGAGAGTATATGTTTATTTGTGTTCAAGCCATATAACACATTAAAAGAGTCACACTCCTACTTGGTTGAGTGGAATCTTAGTTTAGCTGGAATCTAAAACTGTGAATTTGTAGCTGCCCATTCTACACATTTTCCAAAGCAAACCATTCAACATTACAGTAATTCAAGTCTGTGCTCTAGTCACTGATGCTGAGGAAGCTGAAGTTGACTGGTTCTGTGAAGACTTACAACACCTTCTAGAACTAATACCAAAAAAAGTTGTCCTTTTTATCATAGGGGATTGGAATACAAAAGTACGAAGTTAAGAGATAATCAGAGAAGCAAGTTTTACCTTGGAGTATAAAATGAAACAAGGCAAAGGCTGACAGATTTTGTCAAGAGAACTTGCTGGTCATAGCAAACACTGTTTTCCAACAACCCAAAAGATGATTCTACACATGAACATCATTAGATGGTCAGTACCGAAGTCAGATTGATTGTGTTCTTGGTACCTGAAAATGGAGAAACTATATATTGTCAGCAAAACCAAGATCTGGAGCTGACTGTGGCTCCAATCATCAGCTCCTTATTGCATAATTTAGGCTTAAATTGAGGAAAGTAGGGAAAACCATTCAGGTATGACCTAAATCAAATCCCTTATGATTATACAGTGAAGGTGATGAATAGATTCAAGGGATTAGATCTGTTAGAGTGCCTGAAGAACTATGGACAGAAGTTCATAACATTATACAGGGGGCAGTAACCAAAATCATCCCAAAGAAATATAAGAAGACAAAGTGGTTGTCTAAGGAGGCTTTATAGATAGCTGAGCAAAGAAGAGAAGCAAAATAAAAGAGAGAAAGGGAAAGATATACCAAACTGAATACAGAATTCCAGAGAATAGGAAGGAGAGAGAGACTTAAATAATGCAAAGAAATAGAGGAAAACAATAGAACAGAAAGGCCTAGAGATCTCTTCAAGAAGATTGGAAATATCAAGGGAACATTTCATGCAAGGATGGGCAGCATAAAGGGTAGAAATGGTAAGACCAAACAGAAGCAGAAGAGATTGAGAGTACATAGAAGAACTGTACAAAAAATATCTTAATGGCCCAGAAAACCACGATGGTGTGGTCATTCACATAGAACTGGATATCCTAGAGTGTGAAGGCAAGTGAGCCTTCAGTTCAGTTCAGTTCAGTCGCTCAGTCGTGTCCGACTCTCCGCGACCCCATGAATCACAGCACGCCAGGCCTCCCTGTCCATCACCAACTCCCGGAGTTCACTCAAACTCATGTCCACAGAATCGGTGATGCCATCCAGCCATCTCATTCTCCGTCGTCCCCTTCTCCTCCCGCCCCCAACCTTTCCCAGCATCAGAGTCTTTTCCAGTGAGTCAACTCGTCTCATGAGGTGGCCAAAGTACTGGAGTTTCAGCTTTAGCATCAGTCCCTCCAATGAACATCCAGGATTGATCTCCTTTAGAATGGACTGGTTGGATCTCCTTGCAGTATAAGGGACTCTCAAGAGTCTTCTCCACAGCCTTAGGAAGCATTATTACGAACAAAGGTAGTAGAAGTGCTGGATTTAAAGTGCTGCAGTGAACATGCCAACAAATCTGGAAAACTCAACTGTGGCTACAGGACTGGAAAAGTCAATTTTCATTCCAATCCCAAAGAAGGGCAATGCCAAAGAATGTTCAGACTACCATACAGTTGCTCTCATTTCACTTGCTAGCAAGGAAATACTCAAAATCCAAGCTAGGCTTGAATACTCAAAGGAAATACTCAAAATCCTAGCTAGCTTGAAGTCAAACTAGGCTTCAATAGCGTGTGAACCGAGAACTTCTATATGTACAAACTGGATTTAGAAAAGGAAGAGGAACCAGAGGTCAAATTGCCAGCATTCATTGAATCCTGAAGAAAGCAAGGGAGTTCCAGAAAAACATCTATTGCTGCTTCATTGACTATGGTAAAGCCTTTGACTGTGTATATCTCAACAAACTATGGAAAATTCTTAAAGAGATGGGAATACCAGACCACCATACCTGCCTCTTGAGAAACCTGTATGCGGGTCAAGAAGCAACAGTTAGAACTGGACATGGAACATCCGATTTTCCAAATTGGGAAAGGAGTACACCACGGCTGTATATTGTCACCCGCTTATTTAATTTATATGCAGGGTACATCATGCAAAATGCCATGCTGAAATCAAGATAGCAAGGAGAAATATCAACAGCTTCAGATATGCAAATGATACCACCCTAATGGCAGAAAGTGAAGAGGAACTAAAGAGCATCTTGATGAAGGTGAAAGAGGACAGTGAAAAAGCTGGCTTGAAATTCAACATTAAATAAAACTGAGATCATGGCATCTGGTTCCATCACTTATGGTGAATAGAAGGGGGAAAAGTGGAAGCAGTGACGGATTTTAATTTCTTGAGCTCCAAAATCACAGCCAATGGTGACTGCAGTCATGAAATTAAAAAAGACGCTTGCTCGTTGGAAGGAGAGCTATAACAAACCTAGACAGCATATTAAAAGCAGAGGCATCACTTTACTGACAAAGGTATGTGAAGTCAAAGCTTTGGGTTTTCCAGTAGTCATGTACATATGTGAGAGTTGGACCATAAAGAAGGCTGAGTGAAAAGAATTGATGCTTTTGGACTGTGGTGTTGGAGAAGACTCTTGAGAATCCCTTGGACTCTGAGGGGATCCAACCAGTCAATCCTAAAGGAAATCAACTCTGAATATTCATTGGAAGGACTAGTGCTGAAGCTGAACCTCCGATACTTTGGCTACCTGATGCAAAAAGTTGACTCATTTGAAAAGACCCTGATGCTGGGAAAGATTGAAGGCAAAAGGAGAAGGAGGTGGCATAGGATGAGGTGATTAGATAGCATCACCGACTCACTGAACTTGAATTTGAGCAAACTCTGGGTTGTAGTGGAGGACAGAGGAGCCTGGTCTGCTGTAGTCCATGGGGTCACAAAGAGTCGGACATGATTTAGCAACTGAAAAATAAGTTTTACACAGTTGTATGATAGTCTCTAAAATATAGTTGTAATAATTATAATAACAAAGATTTAATAAGCATTGACCCTATATATCATCCATTGTGCAAAGTAATCTAGATGCATTGCTCATATAATCTCCATGATCTATGTCAATGTAGTTTGTTTTTAGTTTCATAAATGAGATGAAGGTTCAGGATTAAATAATGCACCCAGAGTCACATAGTGTAGGTGCCAAGTAGTTGCTATTCAAGGGACAGGAAAGGGGATGCTATGCTGGTTAAAATAATGGATATGGCAAGAATCTAGACATGTTAAATTGAGAAGGAAGTATGAAGAAGAAGAGACTGATAGGTTGAAGAATACGTGTGTTCAAGGAAAAGTGTGTTTTAAATTGAAGGTTTGAGGAATCTTTCCTCTCTGGTAAGATGAAAGATTGTGGTTAGAGGCTCATTTCAGAAGTAGGCATTTCTGTGTGGTGACAGGGTCCAGGGTGTGGTCATGGAACTAGCTGAAGATCCCTGGAATTTAAGTAGTGGAAAAAAAAACAACAGAGAATAATGCATGGGAAAAGGGTGATGGATGAGTCACCTGTATATTCATCTAAGTCACTGAGGATAATAACTGAATTTTAGGTTTATGAAAATGTCTGTGAGCTCTTTTCTCAGCAACTGGATAAGTGGCACAGAGCTAGGGACCACGTGTTGATTTGCTCATTGTTGTATCACACAGCACTTGGTATATAGTAGGTGCTTAATATTAGTTGAGTGAAATAAACAAAAATTTTCAAAAGGTGCTAAGTAGACCTTTGTTAAATGATTAAAAATTTTGTTGTAATGAATGCACTCTAGAATAAATTTTGGTCCTAAATCTATTATATCTCTTTTTTCCTTTTTTTTGGAAAGATAAAAATTTTTTTAACTGTTTTAATCTACATATTAATTACAGTATTTTAAATTTACAGTGGTTTTGCTTTTTGATTTAGGACGATTTCACATGCATTTTGTATTCTCAGGCTTCTAAAAACAAGCTCATATTTTCAGTTTTAGCTGAAATTAGCTCCCTTTAATGAAAAGCTGCCTTTTTTTTTTTTGTTTGGCTAAGATCTGTATAAGGTTTGGGGGACCCTTTTCTGCTCATGATAAAGACTGGAAAATTCCTCCCCATGAAGAAGCACTGAGCATTTCAATCAGTGTGTTCTAGTCAGTGTGTCACCAAATATGTAGTTTTATTTTATTTTCTTGGTAAATAGTTACTGAAACATTTCTAAAAGAGAAAATTTTTATTCTGTAGCCATGGATGAGTATATAATATAAAGGCGCATTCTGGGGGCTTCCCTGGTGGCTCTCCTGATGGCTCAGTAGTAAAGAATCCACCTGCCAATGCTGGAGACATGGTTTCGGTTCTTGTGTCAGGAAGATCCCATGAAGAAGGAAATGGCAACACACCCCAGTATTCTTGCCTGGGAAATCCCATGGATAGAAGAGCCTGACAGGCTATAGTCCATGGGGTCGCAAAGAGTTGGCACAACTTAGTGACCAAACAATGACCAAGACACATTCAAGTGAAGTTAATTTTTCAGTGGGTAAAGCCATACTTTAACTGCTGTAGTTCCCAGAGGTGGAAACTTCAAAAAAGCTTTGAATGAACAGGGAGCAAAGCAATTGAGATTTTTGATAAGGATAACAAGAAGTATTGAATGAATTCTAAACTTAAGCTTGAAAAACATAGTTAAGAAGACCCTGTTATCTGATGAAGCTGTAAAATGGAATGATTTGCTCTTACGTTTTCTTTGAGACTTAAAAAAATCTTTCAGTACCAAAGGCAGTGCATATTTCAGTAAGACGTTTTTTTGAGTACATTACACATGCACACACACATTCCTATATCTTTTTCAATTCTCCAGGTTTTAGTTGCTTTCTTTGCTCTTGCCTTTTTCCTTTCTAGAAATAGGAAAATGCTATCAAATGCTAGTTAGAAGGTACCTGAGCAAAATGAGTACTTTTAGAATGAAGAATTTTTTTATTTCCCATTTCTTTTTCTAGATGGACATTCTTGGTATTGTATATCTTGCTTCATATAATTCATTGTTACAGACTTGAGAGTTAAAAAAAAATGAGCCTGTATATCAATGCTTTAATCTATTACCTCTGTGGTTTAACACTCTTTCCATTCAGCTCCTCATACTTGTTCCAGGCTTTTTAGTGTCATCATTTTTCATAATTATTATAGTTTCAGGGAAATTTTGACATTTTAGTGTAAATTATTTCTGTTTTGTTTGGGAATAAATTATAAAATACAACTTGAGGAGTTAGGTGGATATTTAATAACTCCTGTCAGTATCACATAGCTTTTAAGGTTCTCCAGTAATGAACTATGTACTGTGAAGGTTAATATATATTAAGATACTCTTGTTTTTGGAATAGATAAATTTTCAGAGGAACTGTCTTGGTAGCCAAATAACTACACATAAAAGGGCTTTGCCAGTAGCATGACTACTGGCATTGTGGTTTGCCTGTGTAATTGTTCATCACTTTTTTTACTCTGTGCACATAAATGTGGTATATTAGCTTTACATAAAGAAAATTATGAAGTCAGAATAATAAGTTCCCATATTTATTTTCTTGCATATTGTTATGTTACTTTTTATACCTTTAATTGAAATGAATCAGTGCAACTTTGCTTCCTCCAGAGGAAAATATATTCCTTAAGTCTGCAGAAGCATATCTTTTATCATATTTCAATCACATTTTTATCTGCCAAAGAATATTTTAAAGTAGATTCTTTTGTTCATTGTTAGAAGTTCTTTCAATGAAATATGTTATTAAAATAACTTGGAAATAATATTATATGATATAATTATAATATTAAAATATTAAAAATATCAATTGTATCTCATTCTGGAACTAATCTTTTTTGATATCTGATAATGTAAAGATTAGTGTTTTATTGTGTTGCTATCTTTAACCCTCAGCTATCCTATTTTGAAGTTTTATTCTTTTAATTATAGATCTCAAACAAACACACTAAGTATATGATTTTGTTTGTATTAAAGCTTTCAGCTTTTCTTCCTACCATTTTCTATTCTGTGAAACTGTGAGAGATACTTTATTTTACTTGGGGGACTACTTCTAGTTCTATGTGCTTCAGTTTGCAATATTTGCTCCGAAGGGATCCTTTGGAGAAATGCTAGATTTAAAAAAATTAGAAAAGTAACTAAATTAAGGGTAAGTGTGTGTCTTTCTGAATGAGTTTGTATCACTATTTAGTCTTTCAGAAAGGTTCAAATCTCAGTGATGATTTTCTTTCGTATCAGACATGCTTAAGTTGAACAGTCAGTAATATGAATTTGATGCACATTTGTCTTTGAACACTAGTATATTAGGAGTTATGTAAACAGATTGACAACTAAGTGCCTTTGCTGAAAAATTTTAGAGTGTTTTTGAACAATAAGTTGCCGTAGTATAGGTTCTGAAAGTTCTTAACTGATATGCATTTT
This sequence comes from Moschus berezovskii, assembly GCF_049115385.1. Lineage (NCBI taxonomy): Eukaryota > Metazoa > Chordata > Mammalia > Artiodactyla > Moschidae > Moschus > Moschus berezovskii. The sequence continues at coordinate 51,139,847 of NC_142462.1, read as the reverse complement.
TATGACTATTCTTATGCTACATGTTCAGTGTATATGCTAACTAATTTTAAGACAGAATTTTAGTGTCCTTGAAATTGTACATGGGATAGCTTTGTATACATACATATATCTATTCTATAAATATAAATGCATTCACCAGTTTCTGTTTTTTAGTGTATATAGATAAAATTGTGTATATATATATATATATATATATATACACATTTTATTTTGAAATGCAGTTAATATGCTCACCAATTTGTTTGTTTTTTATAGAGTCATTTGCCCTGGCTCCATAGTTCCCACCCGGGATTAGAAAAAATAAGTGCTATCGTATGGGAAGGCAATGACTGCAAGAAAGCAGATATGTCTGTCCTTGAAATCAGTGGAATGATAATGAACAGAGTGAGTTTTTAAATTTTATTTGTTTAGATAGTGATTATTAATATAGTAAATTATTACTGAAGTGTTATATTTACGACCTACTCACCTCATTTCTTCAACCTGAAAAAAAAAGTTAACTTGTATTTGAGTGGTTTGTCACCAAAACATTCTCATTTTTTGGTGCTTTTCATTTTCTGATCAAGAATAGACTTTGATAGTTTAAAATTTTATGTTATTCTTTTTTTTTTTCCAGTGGATAAAATTTAGGAGCTTCTAGGTATATACAAGTGTTAATGAAAACATTTTTCTGTATCATTTATCCCAGTTCATTGATTTATTACTACTCAAAACAGTAAAAAAGAGAATTCACACTGGAAAATTTCTATTGATGCTTGGCTCTTAAATATACAAAGAGTAATGCAACTAATGGTAAAAGAATCTTAAGTCACTTGAAGATGTAGAATACAAATCCTATAGGTTTAAACTTCAGTTTCTATTATTTCTTTTATTACATCATTCTACTTTTAAAATTTTGCCTAATTCCCATGGACAGCTAGGCGTGATTTAACTTGTAATTTTAAATTTCTTGTGTGTTACTAACTAGAACTGTTGTGCATACTTTTATGTAGGACAGGAATTAAAATAACTGGTTTCAGAAACTGAGCTACTTCCTATTAAATATCTCCATGTGAGCTATGAAAAGCTGTTGAAAAGGAGTCTCCAAAAACTTACATCTAGTTAATACTCTGTACCTTATTTGTGAATTTTTACATACTATGCAATATGATAATTAAAAAAGGTAGCTAGATGATATTTAAAATCCCTCCCAGTCCTGACAGTTTTATATTTTCCATTATTTAATTTCCAAATTCCTTTTTTTTTCTTATAATTCCCCTGCCCCTTTTTTGCTCTTATTTAATTTTTACCCCTCTAGCATATTCTGTCTTCTGAAATGGTTTCAGAAAACTATATATATGTATATATACATAAAAGAAAGTAGTTTTACAGTTTAAGGAGATTACCCATTTGTATTGTGAACTCTTTGAAGAAGAACATAGAGTATAAATTCTAGATTTTTTTCTGTAACTGGATTTAAGTGGATAAAAGATCTTCTCATTCTTTTCAGTATTCTAGTATTTGTAAATATTCTAAATTTTTAAATAATGAGATAAGTAGAATATTTTTTTCAAGGTCCAGGTAAGACCAGATAAGTAAATCCTTTTGCATCTACTTAATGAATTAGAGAGCTGATAATGAACTGTTTTTAAACACTGGAAAATATTGACTTACATTTTATGTGTAATAGGTTCTCAGACTTTGAGTAAATTTAAATTTCATTATTCAGGTATTAAAACTGATATATTTTAACAGTAATTTCATTTTGCTATAAATAAAAAAATGCTTCATTAGGGATTAATTTTACCGTAGATAAAATTTGTGTATTTTTTTTTTCTTTCTCTTTCTATAAAGGTAAACAGCCATATACCAGGAATAGGCTACCAGATTTTTGGAAATGCAATCTCTCTAATCCTGGGTTTAACTCCATTTGTTTTCCGACTCTCCCAAGCTACTGACTTGGATCAACTCACAGCACATTCTGCTTCAGAACTTTATGTGATTGCATTTGGTTCTAATGAAGATGTTATGGTTCTTTCTATGGTTATAATAAGTTTTGTGGTCCGTGTGTCTCTTGTGTGGATTTTCTTTTTTTTGCTCTGTGTAGCAGAAAGAACTTATAAACAGGTGGGTATAATATGGACATCTCAATAGAGAATTTTATCCTTTTCATAATATTCACAGTATTCCTGAAGTATTTGTTTCATTAAATCATTTTGATGTGCTAATTATTTCCCCATTTTGTTTTTTTAATAGTTAACCAAATAAAACCTTAATAACTTCTATTTTGTTAATTTTTGTTTTTATGTGGTAATCTACTTGAAAATTAATTTTTATTTTAATCTTTTTTAGCGATTACTTTTTGCAAAACTCTTTGGACATTTAACATCGGCAAGGAGGGCTCGAAAATCTGAGGTTCCCCATTTCCGATTGAAGAAAGTACAGAATATAAAAATGTGGCTCTCTCTCCGATCCTATCTTAAGGTAGAATGGTAGTGATACAAGTACTCCTAACGTGCTGGCTCCCTCTCATAGTTCCAATTCTTTGTCAGTATGTATGTATGTCTAGATTTATAATCAGATTTGTACTCACATGGTGCTGTGTGGCCACGTCTAGTGTTCATTTTGATCCATATGCAGAAATTCAAAGTGTTAAACTGGTTCTTTACAGTAAAACATCTGAAGACCAAAAGGCTTAAATGCATTTTAGGTAGATGATTCAAGATCAGATTATCCTAAATTTATCTTTGTTCTTAAATCTCACCAACTACTACTACTCATTCAAAAGCTAGATTAAAGATTTTTCTACAGTAGAATGATTATATCACAAGCCAGCAGAGGGAGCCCACTGCTTAAAAAAGGAAATTAAAAAAAACCTGTCAATGAGCTGCCTCACTGAGGTGGCCTCTTACTATTTGAAAACTTTAGCTTCCAATTCTAAGCCATCCTTTTCATGCCATTCTTTTCCTTTAATCTTTTAAAATAACTTTCCTAATTATGGAATTAAGATATAAAAGCTCAGGAGGGAAATGGGAAACATCTGAATTAGTTTTAGGAAAACACTTCTGAGAATTATTTCTTTGTTGCATAGCAATGAATTTCATTGTGTATGGAGTAATCATAGCTTAATAAAATTGACCTAACGGCCAACTATCCTCTGACATGCTTAGATCTTTAATGACTTTTATTTTGAGATAACAAGGAAAAAGTAGAAAAATTTTGCATTATTTGTCTACACTTCTGTTTAAAAAAATTCATTATGCTGTTTATTTAACTTGTTAAATTCAGCTAAGTTAGTCTTCATTGGGCAATGCCACAGATCAGTGTAGATTGTTTTTTCTCACTGTGACACCGCTGGAAGGATGGATATGATCCTTGTTACCTGTCTTAGTGAAAAGCCACCTAAAATTTGCTCTCCTTATCATCCCTAAGCAGGTATTGCATTCTTTTATGCAGTGATTATTTTAGTTAATAGACATTCATTTAATGTTAACCATGTGCCATTCACTATTGATGAGATGAAACTCCCTGCCATTAGGAGCTCATTCTTCAGTGAGGGAAACATGTAACCCCAGGTCTAGGAATTATCCTGAGTACTGACTTCCTCTCTTGCATTTCCAGCATTCAGTTTATCATCAGTTCCCACCCTTTCTGCTTCCAAAATGTATCTCAAATCCGTTTACTTCTCTCTCTCTGTTTTTATTTCCCCGCCCTAATTGCAGCGACCAATTATCTCCTGTATTGGATTACTGCAGTTACATCTTATATGGCCTCTCAACATTCCTGTTTCTTCCTTTTAATATTTTCCTCAGTTTGCTACCAGAGGTGTCTTAAAAATGTAGATTTGACCATATTCTTAAAACTTTCTGAAAATTCTCCATTGATCTTAGGATGTAGAACCAAATCTTAATGGGGCTTTTAATGCCCTTCGTGACTCATCTCCTGAAGATAGCCTGTCCCTCTTGTCTCATTTTGAAATACTTTCCTCTCTGCATTCCAGCCAGACTACACTACTTCAATGCTTTGAATGTAATGTGATCTTTTCTGTTTTACACTCTTGCACTTGCTTTTCCTTCTACCAATAACACTGCCATGTGCCATCATGCTACTGCACCCTGCTGCTGCTGCTGCGTCACTTCAGTCATGTCCGACTCTGTGTGACTCCATAGACAGAAGCCCACCAGGGTCCCCCGTCCCTGGGATTTTCCAGGCAAGAACACTGGAGTGGGTTGCCATTTCCTTCTCCATTGTGTGAAAGTGAAAACTGAAAGTGAAGTCGCTTAGTCATGTCCGACCCTTAGCGACCCCATGGACTGCAGCCTACCAGGCTCCTCCATCCATGGGATTTTCTAGGCAAGAGTACTGGAGTGGCTTGCCATTGCCTTCTGTGTACTTTGGTGTAAATATCACTTCCTTGGAGAGATCTTCCCAGGCCTACACAATCTTTCTGAGAGTTAGGAGTATAGGCCTGGGAAGATCTCTGTAAGGAAGTGATATTTGTACCAAACTTGTCACCAATGTTCTGAAATCTTTACCTTTCCTTCATAGCTCTCATCACAACTTGCAAGTATATCTGTCTCTATGAGCTTGATGTTTGACTTCTTGTCTGTTTTGTTCTCTACTATATTTCCAGCATCTAGCACTGTCCCTCATTCTGAGCAGGTGTTCAAAAAACCTATTGAATAAATGGTTAGTATTTGACAAAATGGAATATTTGGGAGTTATCCTTCTGCAAATTCTAGGCTATATATTCATCATTTTTCATTGTGTTGCAAATTCTCAGGGAATAATAACAGTTTATAATTAAAATTCATCTCACAAATTAGGTATATTTTCAATGTCATAAGCTATGGCCAATGTGCAGGGATGGATCAGTACCTTAATTGAAAGCATGGAATTAGCTACTAATTAGTAAATATATTTTAAAGTGTTTTCACTTTTATTCCCCCAGCGTCGAGGTCCTCAGCGATCAGTTGATGTCATAGTTTCATCTGCTTTCTTGTTGACTATCTCAGTTGTATTTATCTGTTGTGCCCAGGTGAGTTAACTTATTCTGTGTAGAACTTAGATAATCAGATCTATAAATATTCAACCTCCAAGGCTTTGTAATAAAAGCAAAGTAATAAGTAATTTGAAATTTAATTTTTGCTGTTTATTTTTTTCAGTAGAGTAAGTAAATGCATCTTACTTGTTTACATGATGAACAATAACTTATTTTCAGGTGTCTATTAATCGAACATAAAATGATTAGTTTTTGTCTACAGTTCACCTTTATTTCCCAAAACAAACCAATGGGTGTCTAGAGTTATGAAAATTTTCAGACTATTTTCCATGGTCTCTGCTTTATTCACTTTTAATATTAGCTTTTATTTTATACCTGAATTATCACTGTGACTTAACTGCCTCATCTCTGAAAAAAGAATTCTCATCGACCAAGATTAGTCAGGAAGCACAAAAGTATCTCAGGATATATTCTATGCTATGAAATTTAAACTTCCGTTTCAAGTAATAAGACATGCTAGATTACCTGAAGATTCTTCTGGTTTCAGTTCAGTTCAGTTCAGTCGCTCTGTCGTGTCCGACTCTCCGCGACCCCATGAATCACAGCACGCCAGGCCTCCCTGCCCATCACCAACTCCCGGAGTACACTCAAACCCACGTCCACAGAGTCGGTGATGCCATCCAGCCATCTCATTCTCGGTCGTCCCCTTCTCCTCCCGCCCCCAACCTTTCCCAGCATCAGAGTCTTTTCCAGTGAGTCAACTCGTCGTATGAGGTGGCCAAAGTATTGCAGTTTCAGCTTTAGCATCAGTCCCTCCAATGAACATCCAGGATTGATCTCCTTTAGAATAGACTGGTTGGATCTCCTTGCAGTATAAGGGACTCTCAAGAGTCTTCTCCAACACTACAGTTCAAAAGCATCGATTCTTCAGCGATCAGCTTTCTTCACAGTCCAACTCTCACATCCATACATGACCACGGGAAAAACCATTGCTTTGACTAGACGGACCTTGGTTGGCAAAGTAATGTCTCTGCTTTTTAATATACTATCAAGGTTGGTCATAACTTTCCTTCCAAGGAGCAAGCGGCTTTTAATTTCATGGCTGCAGTCAGCATCTGCAGTGATTTTGGAGCCCCAAAAAATAAAGTCTGACAGTGTTTCCACTGTTTTTCCATCTATTTCCCATGAAGTGATGGGACCAGATGCCATGATCTTTGTTTTCTGAATGTTGAGCTTCAAGCCAACCTTTTCACTCTCCTCTTTCACTTTAATCAAGAGGCTTTTGAGTTCCTCTTCACTTTCTGCCATAAGGGTAGTGTCATCTGCATATCTGAGGTTATTGATATTTCTTTAGAACACACAATACTGGGGGAAAAAAAAACAGCGTCTTAATATGTATAAGTGAGCTGTTTTATAAATATACATATTGCTTGTATATTTCAGTTTATAACACAGTAAGGGGCCAAAAATGAGGATAAAAGTGAAAAACAGAGCATTTAAGTATATGTGTTGATGTTAGGTTGAAGTGCTTTGTTGGTGTTACTATGTGAGAGACTTGAGATTTTACGGCCATGTGAGGACAGGAGATGAGGCCTTTATCTGCTGTACCTCCTATACGCTGCTGCTGCTGCTAAGTTGCTTCAGTCGTGTCTGACTCTGTGCGACCCCTTAGACGGCCTCCCACCAGGCTCCCCTGTCCCTGGGATTCTCCAGGCGAGAACACTGGAGTGGGTTGCCATTTCCTTCTCCAATGCATGAAAGTGAAAAGTGGAAGTGAAGTCGCTCAGTCGTTTCCAGACCCTTAGCGATCTCATGGACTGCAGCTTACCAGGCTTCTCCGTCCATGGGATTTTCCAGGCAAAAGTACTGGAGTGGGGTGCCACTGCCGTCTCCTTATACATATGCTACACGGCCAGAATCCTCAAAGGCCTACAGTCTCAGTGAAAAGGTGCAGTAAGAAAAAGTCTGCCCAACAGCACAGTAAGACAATAAGGAAGCTTGGTCAGTTTTGCCAGAATTCTGGCCAAGGAGGCAGAAAGTCTCTCCTAAGAGTATATAAATGTAGGTCAGCTTTTAATACAGGTTCAGGGTTCAAGTGTATATTACAGATCTTGTCTTGTAGCTGCTGTTGTCAAGAAGTTAATATAACAAGATCCTAGACTCCTGGATACCTGAAAGAAGCTAAACCAAGACTGTTCTTGGGGATATAACATCAACCCTAATCCTCACAGAATTTGCACAGTTAAAGCCCCTTCAGGTCTCAGAACACATGAAAAAACTTTCTAACATGAGTGAGTCAACAAATTAACACACAGCAGGAGTATGGAGAAGGAAACGGTAACCCACTCCAGTATTCTTGCCTGGAGAATCCCTTGGACGGAGAAGCCTTGTAGGCTACAGTCCACGGGTTCGCAAAGAGTCGGACACGACTGAGCGACGGAACAGAACAGAACAGGAGTACATCTCCAGCAACTTCAGATCTGATCAGATAGAAACTATAAGCTTGTTTAAAATGACTGAAGATGTAGATAACACTATTTAAAAAAAGAGCAGATTTGAAAAATACCCAAGCATTGCTTCATAGAAGTTAAAAAAAAAAAGTCACTGACACAAACAGAACACAACATACAGAACAAACAGAACAACAAACAGAAGAAACACAACAAACAGAAGAAACAGCAAATTGAAGACAAAGATAATTGGTGAGCTGGGAGATGGAAGAAATTACCCAGAATATAGAACAGAGATGAAGAGATGGAAATATGAAAAGGAGATCCAACATATATCTAATAGGAATTTCGTATTAAGAGAGAGAGCAATATTTGGAGAGATAATGACTTAAGAGTTTTTCTGAATTAGTAGAAGACATTAATTTTCATGTTTAGGAAGGACAAGAAGAACAAGAAGCCACAATAAAAACAAATTGACACTTGGATACGCTATAAAGATACTGCTGCTACTGCTACTGCTGCTGCTAAGTCACTTCAGTCGTGTCCGACTCTGTGTGACCCCATAGATGGAAGCCCATCAGGCTCCCCCGTCCCTGGGATTCTCCAGGCAAGAACACTGGAGTGGGTTGCCATTTCCTTCTCCATTGTGTGAAAGTGAAAGTGAAGTCGCTCAGTCGTGTCCGACCCTTAGCGACCCCACGGACTGCAGCCTACCAGGCTCCTCCATCCATGGGATTTTCTAGGCAAGAGTATAAAGATACTGCAGAACACCAGAAACAGAAAAATCTAACACAAAAGGAAGAAGACTGGTTTCTTACTCACAATTGCTTGTTGCATCTCAGTCTTTTCTTCAAGGTTTTATTTCCATGTTCCTGAAGTACATCAAGCAGTATTTTTGTCTCTAATGAACATAAAATCTATTTCTGTCACCAAAAGACACATGGAACATAATAACATTGTCAAGTGTTAAATGTAAAAAGATAGAAAAATACAATGCAGATAAGTACTAGCAAAGAGAAAGCTGGTGAAGTAACATTAATAGCAGATGAAATAGACTGTAATCTAAGACGTGTTACTGGGATAGAGAGAAACCTGACAAAAAGTTTGAAGAATTATTAGTCAGGAAGATCTAACAATTCTAGAATTGTATGTGTGTTATCACATAACTTCACACTTATCTATATGCAGCCTAAATCAATAGCACTGTAGTGAGGAATTGACAAAATGCCACATTGGGAGCTTTGAACACATTTCTTTCATTGTTGATGAAGCAGACAAAACTATGAAGACATGTATCTAAACAAGACAGTTAAAATTTTATTCTGTAATTGGATAGTACATACTCTTTTCAAACACAGAGCAGTTTATTAAACTTTCCCATGTACTAGGTGACAAAATGATTCTGAACTGATACCATACAGACCTCTAGTTATATACAGTTAAAGTAGAAAACAATGACAGCAAAAAGAAAACCATGCATTTGGAAATTTCAAAACATATTTATAGATAGCAGTGTTTAAAAATAAAACTCACAGTATTAAACTGAAATAGTTGAGAATGTTTTTAAAAAAGAATAGTATATAGTGAACTCCCAGATGTTCAAGCAGGTTTTAGAAAAGGCAGAGGCACCAGAGATCAAATTGCCAACATCCGCTGGATCATGGAGAAAGCAAGAGAGTTCCAGAAAAACATCTATTTCTGCTTCATTGACTATGCCAAAGTTTTTGACTGTGTGGATCATAAGAAACTGTGGAAAATTCTTCAAGAGATGGGAATCCCAGACCACCTGACCTGCCTCTTGAGAAACCTGTATGCAGGTCAGGAAACAACGGTTAGAACTGGTCACAGAACAACAGACTGGTTCCAAATAGGAAAAGGAGTACGTCAAGGCTGTATAGTGTCACCCTGCTTATTTAAGTTATATGAAGAGTACATCATGAGGAACACTGGGCTGGAAGAAGCACAAGCTGGAATCAAGATTGCTGGGAGAAATATCAATAACCTCAGATATGCAGATGACACCACCCTTATGGCAGAAAGTGAAGAGAAACTCAAAAGCCTCTTGATGAAAGTGAAAGAGGAGAGTGAAAAGGTTGGCTTGAAGCTCAACATTCAGAAAACAAAGATCATGGCATCTCGTCCCATCACTTCATGGGAAATGGATGGGGAAACAGTGTCAGACTTTATCTTTTTGGGCTCCAAAATCACTGCGGATGCTGATTGCAAAAAGACGCTTAACTCCTTGGAAGGAAAGTTATGACCAACCTTGATAGTATATTAAAAAGCAGAGACATTACTTTGCCAACCAAGGTCCGTCTAGTCAAGGCTATGGTTTTTCCAGTGGTCATGTATGGATGTGAGAGTTGGACTGTGAAGAAAGCTGATCGCCGAAGAATTGATGCTTTTGAACTGTGGTGCTGGAAAAGACTCTTGAGAGTCCCTTGGACTGCAGGGAGATCCAATCAGTCCATTCTAAAGGAGATCAATCCTGGGAGTTCATTGGAAGGACTGATGCTAAAGCTGAAACTGCAATACTTTGGCCACCTCATGCAATGAGTTGACTCACTGGAAAAGACTCTGATGCTAGAAAGGATTGGGGGCGGTAGGAGAAGGGGACGACAGAGAGTGAGATGGCTGGATGGCATCACCGACTTGATGGACATGAGTTTGAGTGAACTCCGGGAGTTGGTGATGGACAGGGAGGCCTGGCGTGCTGTGATTTATGGGGTCGCAAAGAGTCAGACACGACTGAGCGACTGAAATGAACTGAATCTCATTAAAATTAAAAGCTTCTGTGGGCAGTTGTAGAAATGTTAATTAAAACTGACTCAAAAGGTAACTGAAGAGCTGAGAAGACCCTGTAGCCATACAGCAGTATTAACTCATTAGTTTGAAAATCTGCTACCAACAAAAATCCCCAAGACCCATGTGATTTTTACAGATGAATTTTGCCAAATGTTTTAATAAACAAGTAATCCTCAGTTCAGTTCAGTTCAGTCGCTCAGTCGTGTCCGACTCTTTGCGACCCCATGAATCACAGCACGCCAGGCCTCCCTGTCCATCACCAACTCCCGGAGTTCACTCAAACTCATGTCCACAGAGTCGGTGATGCCATCCAGCCATCTCATTCTCTGTCGTCCCCTTCTCCTCCCGCCCCCAACCTTTCCCAGCATCAGAGTCTTTTCCAGTGAGTCAACTCGTCGCATGAGGTGGCCAAAGTATTGCAGTTTCAGCTTTAGCATCAGTCCTTCCCAGGATTGATAACCCCCAGAATGGACTGGTTGGATCTCCTTGCAGTCCAAGGGACTCTCAAGAGTCTTCTCCAACACCACAGTTCAAAAGCATCAGTTCTTTGGCAATCAGCTTTCTTCACAGTCCAACTCTCACATCCATACATGACCACTGGAAAAACCATAGCCTTGACTAGACGGACCTTTGTGGGCAAAGCAATGTCTCTGCTTTTTAATATACTATCAAGTTTGATCATAACTTTCCTTCCAGGGAGCCTACGCAAAAGATCTAGGGAGTAGAAAAAGGGAATATTCCCCCAACTCATTTTATGGACTTCATGTAACTTTGTTACCAAACCAGAGAGGCAGTATGAACACAGGAAGCAGTGAACCAGCTTAGATGCAGAAATACTCAGAAGATGAGCCAGCAGTTAATAACAGTAAATATGCCATGACCTTGACTGCCTATCCCTTGGATGCAAAGGTTTTCCACTTTAGAAAATCCAGTTATCTAGTTTGAACTCCTTTAGTTGATGAAAGGAGAAATCATCTGATCATCTCAATAGATACAGAAAACAAATTGGTAAATTTTGATGGGAGATTCATAATACAGTGACTGAAAAGAACTGTTCTTAATTTGATAAATAATCTTTCAAGAATTGGAGCAAACATTGTACATATAATATTTATTATCTTCGAGATACTTCAATCAGGAATGAGTTGAGTGCCCTCTTTATCACTTCTAGTTAAAGAAGGTACTAACCAGTGAAGATAGGGAAAAGAAAGAAATTGTATAAAGATTGGAAAAGAAAAAGAAACATAGACTGTATGGATGTCTATGTACAATATTCTAGCAACTTTCCAGACAAACTATGAAAAACATGACACATTTTTTTAGAATTGCAAGATCAATAAAATGGATATAACTTCAGTATAAAAGAATCAGTTTTGTTTCTGTAAGTCAGAAATCAGCAAACTTCTTCTGTAAAGGGTCAGACTAAATATTTTAGACTTTTACCTGATACATTCAGTCTCTCTTATATTCTTCTCTCCTTCCTCTCCCTGAAAATTGTTAAGTATTAAAAAAGAACCGTAAATGACAGAGTCTGTGAAAAAATACTGGCAAAATACATGATTTAAATAGCTTTGTCATTCACAATGAATAAATAACTTCAACAAATCAATAAAAACAGACAACCTAATAGAAAAAGTTAGATACAAAGTTTAAAAAGATAACTTAGAGAAGAGGAAACCCAGTGACCAGTAAGCATATGAAACATACTCATCCTCCCTAAGTAATAAGGAAAAGAGTAAGAGAACAATTTACACCCATTAGAATGGTAGGTGTTAAGAAGTTGAGTAATACCCAGTCTGGATAGATATGAAGGCAAAGGGAACTCTCATCCACTGCTGAGAGTACACATTGGCACAACTGTTTTCAGAGACAAGTTTGTAATATCTGCTAACACTGAATGTGTGACTGTCCAAAGCTTTAGCAGTTTTACTCCTGGGTATTAACTCCTCAAGAAGGTCTTACATGTGCACAAGAAGACCAGGAGAGGCATAAGAGAATATTTATGGGTCACACAGAGTCAGACATGACTGAAGTGACTTAGCAGCAGCAGCAGTAGCAGTTTGCAATGAGGAAATTGGCAACCCGGTGAATGTTAATTGGTAGAGTAAGCAAATCCACTGTGGTTGATTCTTTTACTGTAATACCTTGCAGTAGTTAGAATGAATGAATTTAAGCTTAATGAATCATGTATAAACTTTGAAAACAAATCCAGTAGATTAAAAAGCAGATTGAAGAATGACAAGGTCAATGTGATAACATTTATACAAATTCCAACATATATATAACATAGCATAGTATAAGCATAAATACCTAGCTAAACTGTAAAAGCTGAGTGGAAAAGGTAAATGCAAAAGTCATTACCCTTTCAGAGGGGTGGGGAAGAAGGGGAATGATGAAAGGAACAGTTTAAAGGGACTTCCTTTGAATCCTTACTCTTATGTTTTTGAAAATTTAAAAAATATTGCAAGATATTAAGATTTAATGAAAGTAAATATATGGGTTTTGATTACATCATACTCAATACCTTTCATGTGCTTGAAATATTTCCTAAGAAATGTCAGATGTTTGAAAAATGTAACACTATATCCATAATCTGTATGAAGTAAATTTTTACTTTCTTTTAAAGAAGAAATATTTGAATCACATTCTTCTTCATACTGCCTTTTCCTTACATTTTTAGTTGCTTCATGTACATGAGATCTTCCTTGATTGTCACTACAATTGGGAACTAGTAATCTGGTGCATCTCGTTAACACTTTTTCTCCTAAGATTTGTTACCCTTGGATCAGAAACAAGTAAAAAATACAGCAATACCTCAATATTACTTACTGAACAGGTGAGAATTCATGTTTATGATATAAATTAATGTCTGATACCTACATGTTAAAAAGTTTTCATTTACTTCAGAATTTTTCAGGAACCTCTGTTAAGACCATTTGTGTTGCAGAGCAAAACTTGAAATTTGGTAGAGCACAAAACTTTCTTCAGTTTTCTGCCTTGATACAGATTTCAAGTCTAAGCTATTGTTTCTGTGTCCCATATTCATTTGATAAGCAGGAAATACCATTTGTAGAAATGATGGATTTTAAACCATTGTTGGGATATGTTTGCATTGCAGTGTAGCAGAGCCATATTTGAATAAGTATAAACTTTTATTCGATAGAAAGTGTAAAGGCTAGTAATTTTGATGCTTAACTTTATTTTGTATGAGTTAAAAAAAGACGCTTTCCTTATTTCTTAGGAATTATTTAAACAAACATTTCTAGTGAACTTGTTGAGTATTTTTGTCAGGAATAGTTTGATTTTTAGAAATTGGTAACCCTGTCAAATCAAGTCAGTTAGAGGGAATGGGGAAAGTAGGAAACAAACCAACTGATTTACTTTACTCTAGTTATTGTTTATTTTCTGCGTGGATTTGCATCTGGGACTAAAGTGTTTCACATTTTAAATAATAAAATCCAGTTTTCCTTCTTTCAGCTTTTAGTTACATTTGAAAAGTTAAAAAAATATTATTTTCTTATAAAATATTTGCTGTAAGAAGTTAGGAATATATAGTTAAGTATGAAGAAGAATATTAATGTCACCTATACTCTTAATAATAATTACTGCTAATGTTTTTCAGTTCCTCTTAAAAATGAGTATTTGTTATAATTTTAAGTATATTGTTTTTTCTTTTTTAATAAAAGATAAACCTCTACTTGAAAATGGAAAAGAAACCTAACAAAAAGGAGGAATTGACACTAGTGAACAATGTTTTAAAACTGGCTACTAAATTGCTAAAGGTAAGAGTGAAAATGAAAATGGACATCATGTAGAAAACGCTGTTCTAACTTTTCTTACTTGTTTGTAGAGCCTACTCTGTGTTTGGTTTTCAGAATTATTGAAAATGTTTTCCAAATTATTTTTGAGCACATTCATGCAGTTTACATTTTATTTCTCATTGAAAAACTAACCAAAGTAATTCAGATCATTTCATTTTGAAATTTTATTCAGTTTTGAAATATTAACTCTCTTAATAATGTTTAGAATATTGTCGAAGTTGGCATCTTTGGAAATTTTTGCATCCTAGAACTTAGATTTTAAAAAAGAAGATTTGATGTTAATTTGCTATTTTTTTTTCATTTTGTATTTCTCAAAGCAGTCTTCTGTTTACTTGGACTGAGTTGGTTTAAAAAGTAGTAATACATTATCACTGTAATAATTATGTATAACCAATACATAAATTTTCAAAGCTTTTTTGGGTAGCAGTCAAAAATAATATAATTTCAGTATATCTCATCTCATAATAGTAACTCTTTCAGTTCAGTCGCTTAGTCGCATCCGACTCTTTGCGACCCCATGAACCACAGCACGCCAGGCCTCCCTGTCCATCACCAACTCCTGGAGTTCACTCAAACTCATGTCCATCGAGTCGGTGATGCCATCCAGCCATCTCATTCTCTGTCATCCCCTTCTCCTCCTGCTCCCCATCTTTCCCAGCATAGGGGTCTTTTCCAGTGAGTCAGTTCTTCACATCAGGTGGCCAAAGTATTGGAGTTTCAGTTTCAACATCAGTCCTTCCAATGAACACCCAAGACTGATCTCCCTTAGGATGGACTGGTTGGATCTCCTTGCAGTCCATGGCACTCTCAAGAGTCTTCTTCAACACCGCAGTTCAAAAGCATCAATTCTTCTGCGCTCAGCTTTCTTTATAGTCCAACTCTCACATCCATACATGTCCACTGGAAAAACCATAGCCTTGACTAGACGGACCTTTGTTGGCAAAGTAATGTCTCTGCTATTTAATATGCTGTGTAGGTTGGTCATAACTTTACTTCCAAGGAGTAAGTGTCTTTTAATTTCATGGCTGCAGTGACCATCTGCAGTGATTTTGGAGCCCAGAAAAATGAAGTCAGCCACTGTTTCCCCATCTATTTGCCATGAAGTGATGGGACCGGTTGCTATGATCTTTATTTTCTGAATGTTGAGCTTTAAATCAACTTTTTCACTCTCCTCTTTCACTTTTATCAAGAGGCAAGTCTTTGTGGAATAGTAGAAAATTAGTTGTGTCTCAATGCTATGGTTACTTCTTCAGTTAACTAAAATGCATTAACTCAGTATAGATTGTGCCTCACAGTATATTAGGCACTGAAAGGGTTCAGAAGAGTTAGGTGGGTTTTGCTTTTGTTTTTTCCAGTTTATTTATTTGTTTATTTTTGGCTTTGCTGGGTCTTTGTTGCAGCATGGGCTTTTCTCTAGTTGTAGTGAGCAGGGACTCCTTTCTAGTTGTGGTGAGCAGTCTTCTCTTTGCAGTGGCTTCTCTTTTTTTTGGAGTATAGGCTCTTGAGCACATGGGCTTCAGTAGTTGCCAACCAGCTCAATAGATGTGGCAAATGAGCTTAATTGCTCTGTAGCATGTGAGATCTTCCCAGACCAGAGCTCAAACCCATGTCTCCTACTTTGGCAGACAGATTTTTTTACCACTGAACCACCCAGGAAGCTCTGGGTGGGTTTTTGACACATAAATATTGAGTATCTTGAGAGTATAGGCACTATGCTAGCTAGGAGGAGGCTATAAAGTTGAGACTTCATGTGAGCACCTTCATTTGCACAATTGAAAGAAATACAAAGTTAACCAAAATACAAAGCACATCAGTGTGATCTTTTTTGATCAAACATAGTCCTCTATTCAGAACCTGGGATATAATATCGATTGCTCCTTCTTTCTCTTTCTTCACAGCCAAGAAATTCTTGGGCCCATTGACTCAAACATTGTCCAGTTCATCCTCTTTTTCCTACCAATACTGCTCTAAATCAGACCTGCATCATTTTCACTTGAGCTTCTGATACACTGAACCTCTGAGGGCTTCTTCCTTCTGGTCTTGCTGCTCTCTAATCTGTATTTCTCACATGCACATCTGATATACTGCTCCCCAAATTAAATTCCTTTCGTGCCAATCTCCTGTCACAGTTTGCCTAAAGAGTGACCCTTACCTAAGTAGCCAGTTTTATAAAATTTATACTTTCCTTGTACAACCTGTAGCAATTCAAATGTGCCATGTTCTTGTGTCTTGGGGAATACCTTCTCTCCTCCCATGAACTAAGTTGCAGGAGCACCTTCTACTCTGGCCCTCTGCCATTTATACATATTTCTTTTGTGGGACTTATAGTTGAATTATATCTTTGCTTGTCTATTAGACTGCAAGGTCCTTCGGCATGGGGACTGAATCTTAACTTTCCAGAGTCTGCCATGTTGCCTAGAGTATATAGAACTTTACTTAGATGTTTGAGTCAATCAATTAATGAATCTATGCATTTGAAAATTATCTCAAAGGGGATTATATATATATATGCATATGTGTGTGTATCTGTATATAGACAGAAAATTTGGCTAACTAAATTTCTAATTCTTATGCAAAAATATATTCTCTTTCTCTTTCAATTTCTATTGTTATAGTGAAAAGTATTCTTTAACCTTGTAGCTACCAGACCAATAGTTTATTAGTCATTCATTTGGGACAGAAATTGGAGTTACAAATTTAGGTTATAGATTTCTTTTAAATGAAAATCACTTTCTCCTAAGAAAACCTAAAGTACTTCAGGTTTAACCAAGTTTATTCTAAGACTATCATGATTTGTAAATGTCTTTTGAAACAATGTTTGTAAAAATTCTCTTTGCATATTGCCCTGAATTAGTTTCATAATTCTCAGTCAATCTGGATTCATGGCTTTTTCCTCTTCTACTAGGAATTGGACAGTCCCTTTAGACTATATGGACTTACAATGAATCCACTGCTTTATAACATCACCCAGGTTGTCATCCTGTCAGCTGTTTCTGGTGTTATCAGTGACTTGCTTGGATTTAATTTAAAGGTAAGGGCTTGCAGGTATTTTTAAATTTCTTAGTACCCTATTACATTTTCATGATGTTTATTTCACCCTAACACTCTTGAGATCTCACATGTATAGTAATGGAGTCATTTTGATTATATTATATACAATTAATGAAGATAACAACAGTTAATTTCAAAGAATGATAAATATTCTTGGCTTATAATACTGATGGAGCTTCTCATTCAGAACAGTATTTGTGACAAATGGTACTCTTGGATAGGATAAGTGAAGTGTTTATTTTTACTCATGTATAAGATGAATTTAATTTAGATGATTTTTTAAAAAAGAGCCCTATTACTGGCTTTGGCCAAAAGCTATATATTTATCTATATAGCAATATATGCATCCTCCAACATGTGCAAAGCTGCTAGTGAATAAGGTGTACAATGTTTATATTAACCGGTAGTGGATGTATATTGTCACTTTCCAGTTACAGAAAGCAAGAGAAATTGGAGTCTCACTTTTTTATTTGTTTGAGGTGAATTCTTGAAAATAAAAGAACAAAAGAATTTAAAATAGTAGAACCTTCAGTTGTTTATGAATGAAATTTAGATAAAAATAATATCATGTGATGTAACTTAATAAGTTGCAATATCAAAACTGTCTCTAATGGTCCCTCCTTGTATTATTTTTTCACTAGC
The DNA here is from genome assembly GCF_049115385.1 of Moschus berezovskii. NCBI lineage: Eukaryota > Metazoa > Chordata > Mammalia > Artiodactyla > Moschidae > Moschus > Moschus berezovskii. The sequence goes on along the minus strand of NC_142462.1, from coordinate 51,122,097 downwards.
TCTGGAAGATTAAATCATGACAATTCAGAGAAAAGAAGATGTAGCCTCTTTTCCAGAATAAGAGTACCAACTAAGCTGCCTGAAAGCAGTCACTGACTCTTTGCTTCAGGAATCTCAGCTGAGAAATTGAAGTGTTTACATCAGACTGTCCTGTGCAATTCTTATATTTATTTCACTTGTTCACTGTTTTTTACATTTATTTTAGTCTTTATATTTTATTTTTAGCATTGATATATTTAGTTGTTGAAAGGGTGATGAAACTGATGTCCAGATACTTGAGATCCTGGTAATTGCTCATAAAAAATGACAACAAATTGTGAGAATAGAAGCCATTGCTAAACACTGTTTCTCCATCAATGCCGTGACTTGCCTTACTTGAAGTAAACTTCTTTAACTTTGTAATCTTGCATTAGACTCAGCTAAACACATAAAGCATTTTTCTTCAGTAAATCAAGATCCAGTCCGGGTTTCTTTTGAGCTATTTTGGAACAATGCCAGGATCTAAACTGATTAAGCTGCAGTTTAAGCACCCTTCAGTATTAATATCTATGGTATTACACAACAGGTCAACAAGTGCTCTTTGATGATAAAACTCTTAATAGAGCAATAATTGTAAATGGTTACCATACTGTAAGATATTTTGATAAAAATTAACTAGTAATAATTGTATTTATTTGAAACACTGGGCTGTTTGCACAGCTCCAACTGTGCATGCTCAAAATGTGCACTTTTAAAAATTGTTACTTTTAATGTGTGTCTTTATATGGGGTATGTTATAGTGTACTAGGGCATGATATGGTATCCTTTTGAGTGAGGTATATACTCATCTCACAAGTGAAGTGCCTATTGATATTACTCAAGTATGTTATGTTTACTCAAGTAAAATAATTTTCTCCCCATGGTACACTATAGTGTATGCTATTCATACCACACTCAAATGAACAACTTAAGAATAATATTAAGAACCAATCAGATATTCCTGATTGCTAGCTGTAAAACTATATATGAGTTTTCAGGAAAAATAGCGATAACTTGCAAATTCTACTATCTAGTACATCTCCCTCCTCAACTCGCAGTTATATAAGGGCTATTTTAGATGCTTTTAACCTAGAAAGTAACCCCCTCCTTCCCCTCCAAATAATTTGCCAAGTGTCCAAATGAGAACTTAATTGTTGGCATGTTAGGTAAATAGGGCAAATATGATGGTATCTTACATTGGGCCTTGATTTTAAGTTGTTATATTTGTACAGTCAAATTTTAGGAGTTACATGAAATATGAAATGTTTTAGCAAACTTTTTTTTTAAACTGGGTGTCTAGTTTTTAAAAGACTTTATTTGAAACAATCTAGAATTTTCTTGGTGCAAGTTGTATCATGTTGAATATCCTCACCTTTTTTACCATGTTTTAGGGAATTTAAAATAATTAATTGTAAATGATTTATTTGACTGGTGCAGTTTTAATCCCCAAATCATAATCTTAAGATCAGGAATGTGTGGAGAACAGAGCCATATCATAATATCACTTTGCTCTCACCATTCCTTTTGATCAGCCTCAAATCAGCCTCATTGTATAGTATAATTTCTTTCTATAGAAAACAAAAACATTTTGTTTTATTTGCCTATGTTCTAATATGTTTAATAATGACCAAAGTGCATTCTGAGTTTTTCAAGGAATGTATTACTGGAGCTTTAAGAACATACTTATTTTCTCCTGTGAAAAATTAGGCTCTGTCCTATATGTTTATTCTTCCTCTATTGTCTAATGTTGAGGTTGTTTTTAGGAATTATATTTTGTAAAGTTTTTCAAGATAAGGTACATACCTATACAGAACTTAACATTTTGCATAGAATATATTGAATATATTTTGAGAAAAAAAAGTACAGCATGAGTTCTGTTAGGAATAAAAATGAAGCTATTGTATCTCACACAAAAAAACCTTATTTCAGAATGGAAATATTTTTGAGAAAAGTAGCTGAGTAAACTGATTCAGGAAAATGCTTGTTTTTTGATTGAAGTTCATTTCAACTTGGAGTTGGGAGTTGATTTATTAAGTACAGTGTACCTCTCAACATCATATTAATAATATGTTGAATTATGTCACTAATATGGCAGTGGTAGAATACTAAGAGGAAAAAGTTGTCATTTTAAGTAATTTCAGAACATTAATGCAACTGTTTTCAAAGCAGAAAAATTGACATTGCTGCCTTTAAGAATACAATGAATGTAAGAAATTGAAAGAAATTGTTGCATACCGCATAATATTGAAAAGACAGTTCAAAGATAGAATTGTGGCAGATGTTGTGTGTTAACTGTTGTTTCTTTGCCACATGTATCGTATTTGAAAGTTTGAACAGCAAGTTTAAAATAAAACGTTATATGACTGACAGTGTTAAACCTGTAGTGAGTTTGTTTTTTGTTTGTTTGTTTTTTCAAATTTTCAAGTCATGCACATTTCTATGGTAATTTTGTATTTACTATAGCATAAACTTTAGGTGTAGCTGTTAGATTTGAGGGGAGTGGGAATACATTTTTAAAACCTTTCCAACATTTCAGATTTTGCGTTATGATTCTCAGAACATGAAAGAAGAATTAGCGCACAGGCTTTTCATCACCCAATGCTATGACATCATTAATGTTTGTTTGCTTGTTTATTTGTATTTAAATACAGAAAACTGGCTGTAGCCTGGGGTATTAAAATTCATTATCAGGAGAATTGTGTTTTTAACCAAGTGATTTTACACATGATTTCAACAAGAGAGATCATGGCCAACGATAACATGGGTAAGCATTGAAATATTTCTGTTCTCTGACTGGTACAAATGTTCATAGGCCTTAATCAGGGACTCTTCATTCAAGTGCACTTTCCAACTTTCTTTAAGCTTAGAATTGGGTCTCTTAATGAGCCTCCCTTCACACTTACAGATAGAGCAATATGACTTGCATTTCTTTATACTGTATCACTTGGAACACTAATTCTCAACCATTTTTCTACCAGCCTTATAAGAGAGATACCACAAATGCTTATCGAATACTCTGGCTCCCCACAGTGCTTACTTCCTGGCGAGTAGACTGCGGATCTTGGATGTGGTACATGCATACTCTGAAAAAAGTATTCCATAAGTGATTTTGAAATTTTGTTCCCCTTATCACTCCTCACCACCTTGAGAATTACTGTCTTAAGATCAGAAATTTTAGAGCATGTAAAGTACATGAGATTTTTAACTTCACTGACTGCTGTTTTCCCAGCACATAAAATAGTGCCTAATCTGTCTATTGAATGAATGAATTTTGAATAACTTGAGTCACATAGAACCTAGACACCACCTAGTCCAAAGCCCTCATTTGACTATTGATAGGTTTAAAAAAAAAAGAATCCAAAGAAGAGATTGAAAAGATTGCCTAAGTTTTCAGTAGTAGAATCTGTACTCTCCTTTATTCCCTTTGGAGGTATAGTCTGAAACAGCACCTCTTAACTAATCAAAATGCTTAATCATAGGAAAAAATTCTGGAATATTTATAAGTCTATATATATATGTAGTGAGATCATATGTATACTAAGAAGCTTTTGGCATTAGGAAAGAATTCTTTTGATGGCTCCCTGTTCAGCTCTGCAGTGGGACTTGCTGGAGAGAACACATACTTTGGTGTCAGACTTATTTTATAGTCTTAGGCAAATTATTTAACCTCTGTGAACTTTGTTTCCTCAACTATAAATTACTGACAGTTATTTTACAGGACTATTAGAGGGATTATTAAGATTAATATATGCAAAGCACCAGCACTGGAATTGAATGTGCAGAAAGATTGGTTCTCTTTCCCCTCCAAATAAGGAATGGCCAAGGACAATTAACAAACAGAAGTTCCAAGCTAAAGCATTCACATTACGTAAGATGTATGCATCCTTACCAAATACGAGACATAACTAAGTATCATTCTTCATATAAATCATCATACATGAGTACTTTTACAGAGTTGACATCTAATTCCTTCATAAGTAGGCATGCTAAAATGTGGAAGGGAATTGTTCTCATTCTTTTGTTAGCCTGTGTATTATATCCAATTGTAAATGACTTTACTAAATTCTCAGGTGCATATTCCATTCATATCTCTTCATTATTAGATTTCTGTTTCATTTGTGTGGTAGATTCCCTTACTAGTAATAGCCTAGAGTCTTTTTGTCTGCTGCCTGATCTCACCTCTTAACTTTAAGTTTCTGCTCAGTATCTGTGCTTTGACTAGCTGGAGAACATCTGACTTCACTTTCTACAAATGGTACTTATCAAGGTATTACTAGAACTTTTGAGTCCTGTATTTGGCAGTGCTTTTTCTTTAATCAGTCTTTTGTCCACTTAGATGTTGCCTACAGTGGCTTTTTCAAACCTCCTTTGTCATCCTCAAGCTCCTAATCCCTCTCAATTTATAAGTATTGGTATTTTATTCCTCTGACTTTACCAAAGAGAGAAAAATCATCATGCGTGAATTCTTTTTCCCCCTTCTTCAGTTCTATGAAGGAAACATTGCTCTGTGAGGCCAGCTCTCTCTCTGTGCTCAGGATTCTGTTGCTGCCTTCCTGTAGGATACCTCCTCTGCTCTCCACCATCATCATCTTCAGTCTTACCCTTTGCAATTTTATGTTATAAATCATTTATATTTCAATGAGAGATGCTTGGATCCTTAATATGAGATTGAATTTATTAGTCATAGGTTGGATGGGACCATTGTCTACTAGATGGCCCTGTAAGGGCTTGCTATACTCTCAAACCCTCATCTGAACAAAGCAAGAAGTTGGTCAAGCTTGGTTTTCTTCACTTTTCTCTCTCAGCCATAGTTGAACAGGTCAGTGATTGGTGCTGGGCCCGAAAGCAGCCAGCCATTTTACAGGCCTCGAGGAACCTGTGAAACCAACAGGCATGAGAGTTTTGCCCAGCACAGGCTTTCCATCTTTAACAGATACTTGCTGACCCCGTCAGAATTTCTGTTAATGCTGCAGAAATGAATCAGGACACAGTGTAAACAGGAAGAGTTGGTATGATCGCAGAGTCCCAAAAGAAGCTGTGAATTAAAAAACCTTAGAGAGACAGTGGTGAAAGTGAAGATGGGAAAAGAAACTAACAGAAACTTCCCTAAGCTGTTGGAGGCAGAGACACCGAGTGATAGCTTGACCAGCTGTGCCATTGAATCATTAGAGCTGGTCTCAGGCTGTGGTAGCTTCATCTTGTGTCCTGAACCGTGAGGCCAGATGCCCCCATTTATCTTTATAAATTCATCACCTCAAGTAACCAAAGGATGACTGTCAACCTGGATAAGCATCATACATTTGACTGACTGTATAATCGTAAGCCATTTTCTTCCCTAATTGGCTTTCCCTCTGCATCTTTCTACTCCTATCTCGTTAAGGATAGTGCTTGGCTATCAGTGCTGTCTACTCTTCCAACATATTTATGTCTCCTGTGTCTACAAAATACTTAACAGTCTCAGAACTAAAAGTTTTGCTTCTTCCTTCCTTTTTATGCTGCTGCGTTTCTCAATTCTGTGTTTTCAACAATGATCTGAAATTTAAATTAGAAGCTTGCTTTCTTTTTTGTCCTGTAAAGCAAAAGCTGACTGTGCCAAATGTAATCATTTACCTAATGCAGTTATTTAGCAAACTCTTTGACTGGTTTTTAAGAATTTGGGGTTGTCTTTGTCAAATTCTCTTATAAGTTTTGATCAATTATTTATACTTGGGAATTTCTGGTTTTCCTAACCTTGTAGTGAGAGGTGTGCTTTAAAGCAAAATAGGTGTGTTGCCAAAGGCTGTGACCAATTTGCATCCCTTGGGATATATACCCATTGTTTGCAAATGCATTTGCTTGTTTTTGCCTGGAAATGCAGACTGACCTGGCAGCTTTCTGGCCTTTTATTTATACCCTTACTCTTGCTCTCAGCCAGAATTTACTGTGTCAGGTTAGTGGTGCTGAAAGAGTCTCAAAATGTGAGTCTACTGTCTGGGGAAAGACATTGGGGTAAGAGGCTAGTCTAGCAAATGGGAAACAGACCAAGTGCTTTTAAAATTGCAATTTTATTCTGTTTTTCTTCCATCCATTCCATGGATAGTATTTGAATATCACATGCTAGGCACTGAACTAGGTACTAGGGAAATAGAAATTAAAATATAGTCCCTCCTTTCACTTACCATGGAGGCTAGGAGGTACAAATTTTAGCTTGTGAAGGGTACATGCTGTGGAGGTGCCAGTGTAAGTGTCACATGCAGGCAGTTCAGTATGGCTGAAGAAGCTGACATTTGTAGACAAGGGTTGGAAGATAACACTAGCAGATGATTTTGTGAAGTAAAGGGATTTGAATTTTATCCTCAAAGATTGGGACTTCCTAGCTTGGTTCTGGCATGTCGTAATTTCTTGGCAAATACCAAATTGAGGGACCACATTCTTGACTTGAGTACTTAGTGATCCTCTCCAGACTGAGAATTAAGGTTTTTAATGTAAAATTTTTGTCCATGTTAAATCTATGCTAGAATTTTTGTGTCATAAAAAAAATGACATGGCACAAATCTGTATCCAAGAGTATTGTAAAATTAAATTGACTTCAGTTTCTTTCTCCATGTTTGGATGACAGAGTCAATTTATAATTATTGATATTTGCAAAATTGCATCTCTCTCTCTCCCTCTCTCTTTTTTTTTTAAATTACAGAGTAACCCAGCTCATCTGCACTATGATGAGGACCATGGGTTCTAAAGTCAGGCAGAGCTGGGATACTTTATAGCATGTGTATGGCCTTGGGCAAGTTCCTTACACTCCCTAAGCCTCACCTGTGAAATGAGGTGTAGAGCTGCTGCTGCTGGAGCCTGAAGTGGTTCTTGTGAGTATAAAATTAGAAAATGTCCATGTACTGGGCATAGTCCTGCTCCACCAACCTCCTGTGCAACAAAACATCAGTTTGTCTTCAAACTAAATCCGGCTTTGAGCACTTACTGAAAAGATTATTGAGAATATAGTATGTTATGTTTGGAAGAGCCTCTCTTCCCTAGAGTGACACAAAATCCCAGTGGGGATTCATCTAGTACTTGGAAAATACAGAACTGGCACGGTCCTTATTCTCTGGTGGTAGCTATTCCTCCATTCTGATGCTCCTGCCTGGCCAATGTGTCCTGTGTCTATTGGGCATGTATGCTCTAGCCAGCTCAGAGATGCACCACACAGAGGTCATCCCCGACTCTGACCCCAGGCTAAGCCTCAAGGTCCTCATCTCTGCTTTTTAGGGTTTCTGCTATCCGTGCCCATCTCCTTCCACAGATGCCCCACAGCTGTGGGCCATTGCACATCTGCAGCCTGTCTTGGGGATGTGCCCCTCTTCCAGTAACCGGCACCCCCTCATTTTCCACTAGATGCTCTGAATCCACGAGACTTCTGAGCCAAAGCTTGGTTGACTTGTCGTCCTGTGAGCCTTGAGAACTACTATTTTCTGTTCAGAAGTTCCAAAGCTAATGATTCCCTTGCAGGGGAGGGAATTGAGCTCAAAATAGATTTGTGGGACTGTGTTCTTAAAATAGTGGAGGGGAAGACATCACTTTTTAATTATTATTTTTTGAGTCTTTTCCAGCATCAGATATTCCAAAGAATCCTGCCACTTAAGAAAAGTGTTTATTTTGGTACCTGACATACAGTCATGTCACAATAACTGTTAAATATTAGCATTATTATTTTTATTAGCATCCTTTTCAGGTAATAAGCAAAGATTCAGTGATCTCCATAAGTTAAAGAAATTATCCAATTGGAAAATGAGCTAGAGAAACTGAAGCTGTGTAGAAAAAATTCTAAATTGTTGCAGAGGTAAAAAGTCAGGCTTTGGGAGAAAGCACTTGGATAACTCAATATGGAAATGGAAAAAAAAAAAGGAAGGTCACATTTGTCTTTGGGCGTGTGATGGCTTACAATGAAGTCCATAATCAGCTGCTCTTCATTCACCTCAGAATTTAAAGCAACAGGTAGTACCCTGGATTGTATCATGGGACTTTAGCTCGTCATACACACACAAAGTATGAAACAAAAAGCGTCTTATTCAACACAATGTTAGTAGAAGCTGGGGCTACCCCAACTCTAGAGACACTTCAGGCAGTTATGGGGTTCACCTGCTCGGAAATAGGAACTGGTTTAATTGGTGCATTGAATCCTCCTCTTATCAGTGTAGAATGATACCATGTAGAGTACATTGTCATTCAGTAGGTGATCCTGAAACTCATATTTTCTCATGTGCAATGGATGATTTTTTTCATCTCAGTTGAATATGCAGGAGATGTGGCATAGGAGGAAGGTCTTGCTCTGAGTATCAGGAACCTAGACTTTTATCTTTCCTTTTAGACTGATTTCCTTGGTGGCCTATAGTAGCCATTTACTCTCTATCTGAATAAAGATGGGACAGAGTTAAAATAACTTGGTCTGTTCCCATTGAACTTTACCATTCTGAGACTTTTTCTGTACATTTTCTCTCTCTACTGCTAATAAGCAATAGAATTAAGAATATTTTATTCTCAGAGAGTAGACTGTGGTTATAATTTCCTAATATAAATACTTAAAAGCATCTAGTTTCTAAAAGGAAATTAAAAAGGTTTTCTTGTGGAGAAATTCAGCAGCTCCACTGTTCTAACAGAAGTCTGTTTTAACCAATTGTTTTAATATAAGGGAACCTGTTCTTCATGGGATAGGTAATTTGGAACCCTTTTGTTTCTTACCATGGCCCATTTCGTGAGCAAAGTAAGCTTTTCACTGCTCCCAAGTGAACTTGCATTTGTTTTTGGGTTGTGGGATAAAGCAGTCACATTTTTAAACAGAGCCTTGGTGTTAAGAGATTTTCTTCAGTTTTAGGTTTTACAGATTTTTTTGAAATCAGTCTGTCTTGATTCAGCCATGTTACTCTCTGACCAAAGAGTTAATCAGATCACATCTCATTAGTAGGCCCTTATTTTAAAACTCTGGAAATGGAACTTTCTTACTCCATTGATCTTCCACCATACCTAAAATGTAGCTTACGGTGGTGAACTCTTATTTCCTATGGACTTATCTTATTCTGAATAGGTGAATCCCAGAATTGCGAGATGGGATCCTTGACTGAGTTCCATTTCCTCCTTCCCTCCGTGCTCCAGTCCCAAACAGGCTACTCAACTCTGAATGCCACCTTGTCAGAAAGCAACGGATCCTCTGCACTTTGCTCTTTGTTTAGTTTGCCCTTCTGTTTACAACTTACTTTTTCTATTCTCTTTAAGCATCTTATTAAAAGATTAAGTAGGCACATAATTCTGCCACCGTAATAGAATGTAACATCTTTGTGTGCGTAGGTTATAAGAAACAAAGTCTTTCTTTTATATCTTCCCAAACATCTAATGTAGATCTTTGAACATAGCCTTCTCACTGAGGGGAAGATAAAGAGGGAGTAGCAGAGGGAGACCATAAGGTTTACTTAAGAGTGTGGTGTCTTCATGAGCGTCTCAAGCCTGGCTGACTATTAGAATGACCTGGACCCTTAAGAAAACTGATGTATTTGTTCCATTCCCAGAGATTCTGAGAAGAGGATTTTTTAGCTCTGCCTACTATTACCAGTTACTCTTGGGAAACCAGAATTGTGATTATTAAAATGTTGGTCTTCATTATCAGAAACATTTAGACAGTGTTAAAGACATTGCCAGTGGATTCATGATTTCAGAGGCTAGAAGAAATGAGTTTGCTATGTTGACAACTGAAAATTTTGTGCCCTAAATAATGTACCACTGTTTTCTCTTTTTTATTTATTAGTTTCCTGGCGTTTCTCATACCTGAAGACCCTGTTGATCCTCGTTAGCTAATGACAGCACCTGTGAGTAATATTGTTCCTGCCTCAGGACTTAAAGATTGTTGATATGTTCAGACAGAATATGTCAACTGAGTGTTGTCGGTGATGTTTAGCCCGTCTCTGCTTCCCAGAGTGCTCATCTGTGGTGCAGAGGTACCGCAGGTCTTTTAGGAACTTTGTTTCAAGAGGATATTTAAAGAAGAAAGCATAGTAATTTGTTGCAGACATTGAACTGATCCAAACTACTCACCAAATCTAGTCTTTAAATCAGCATGAGGATTGCCTTCCTTACTTTGTCACAGATTCTTTAGGGTCAGCTAGGCCCCAGGAGTTGCCTCCATCTCAGTTGATAAAAAATTGAATAATCTCGATCTGCCATTGAAAAGTGTGGTTCAGGGCATTTTGGAGATTACCAAGACTCTTTCAGGGATCTGCAAGGTGATGGATCTTTCATGAATGAGTGAAAGTGTAATATGGATCAGTGTATTTTAATGTAGCAGCATAAAATATGTAAAATATGGTTAAAGATTCCACCCAGTGATGTTACCTTTAAATAATCCATGTACACTTGAACTTGTTTTTTGCTATTGTTTGGTAGTGAAAAGTGAAAGTCGCTCAGTCGTGTCCAACTCTTTGCGACCCCATGTACCATATAGTCCATGGAATTCTCCAGGCCACAGTACTGGAGTGGGTAGCCTTTCCCTTCTTCAGGGGATCTTCCCAACCCAGGGATGGAACCCAGGTCTCCCACATTGCAGACAGATTCTTTACCAGCTGAGCCTAGAGTGTGTGATAAATATTAGGTCAAATTGGTTGATAGTGTTGTTCAAGTTTTCTGTTTATTTACAAATTCTCTACTTTTTCTATCAGTGATTGAGGAAGGGCTGTTGAAATCTCCAAATGTAATTATTTTTTAAAAAAATATTGATTTATTCAGCTGTGCCTTAATCATAGTATGCAGGATCTTTAGTTATGGCATTCAAACTCTTAGGTGCCCCATGTGGGATCTAGTTCTCTGACCAGAGATTGAACTCAGGTCCTTTTCATTGCTAGCAGAGGGAGGTCCTGCAAATATAATTGTTATTCAAGAGAAGAACAGTTCTCTTTTTATTTCTGTCAGTTTTTGCTTCGTTTATTTTGATGGTCTCTTATTAGGTGCATATGTGTTTAGCCTTGTTGCTGTTGCTGCTGCTGCTGCTAAGTCACTTCAGTCGTGTCCGACTCTGTGTGACCCCATAGACGGCAGCCCACCAGGCTCCCCCGTCCCTGGGATTCTCCAGGCAAGAACACTGGAGTGGGTTGCCATTTCCTTCTCCATTAGCCTTGTTATGAACTTAAAATAAATTGATCCCTTTATCATTATGAAATGGCCCTCTTTATCCCTATTAATATTCTCTGCTCTGAAATCTACTTTGTTTGATATTAATATATAGCCACTTTGGCTTTCTTTTGGTTAATATTAGCATGCCATATATTATCACATCCTTTTACTTTCACCCAAATTGTATTTTCATTTTTAAAGTGAGTTTTTTTGCATCTGGGATGTATTTAGGTCTTGCTTTATTATCTAGTCTTCTAATCTCTTTTTAAAAAAATTTTTAATTTATTATTTATTTTCAACTGTGTTGGGTATTTGTTGGTGCCTGGACTTTTTTTTCTAGTTGTGGCGAGCAGGGGCCTCTCTCTAGTTGTGTTGTGCAAGCTTCTCACTGTGGTGACTTCTCTGGTTGCTGAGCACAGGTTCTAGGGTGTGTGGGCTTCAGTAGTTGCAGCGTGAGGGCTCAGAATTTCTGGTTCCCAGACTCCAGAGCACAGGCTCAATAGTTGTGGTGCACAGGCTTAGTTGTTCCTCAGCAAGTGGGATCTTTCCAGATCAGGGATCAAATCCGTGTCTGCTGCATTGGCAGGTGGATTCTTTTACCACTGAGCCACCAGAGAAGCCCTATCTCTGTCTTTTAATTGAGAAGTTTAGACCATCTACATAAAATGTTATTATTGATATGGTTGGATTTAAGTCTGCCATGTTGACATTTGTTTTCTATTTGTTCCATAAATTTCTTGTTTTATGTTTTTTCTGCCTGCTTTTGGGTTGAGCATTTTTTATGATACTTTTTATCATTTTTGTTGGCTTATAGCTATTTATTTTGTTTCAGTGATTGCCTTAGGGTTTGTAATATACAGCTTAAACTTTCCATATTCTACTTTCAGTTGATGTTATATCACTTCACATGTAGTAGAAGAATTCTATAATAATATACTTTCATTTCTTCCCTCTGAAAATTTGTGTTGTATCATACATTTTGTTTCCATATGTTATAAATTCCAAAGTACATTGTAGTTATTTTTACTTTGAATAATTGGCTGTCTTTTAAAGGCATTTAAACAATATAAAGAAGTATTTATATTTATTGACATAATTATCAGTTCTGATCTGTTTTATTCCTTTGTGTAAACCTAGATTTCCTATCCCTTGAAGGATTTCCTTTAGTATTTATTTTAGTGTAGCTCTGCTGGTGACAGATTACTTTTTGGACAGCTAGTTTTAAGCAGTTTGTTTATGAAGTGACTTGGTGTAGCTTTGTTTGTGTTTCCTGTTCTTGGAACTGATTAAGATTCTTAGATCTAATGGGCTTATTAATTTTATCAAATTTGATTTCAATAAAATCTTGGCCATTATTTCTTAAATTGTTTTCTGCCTCTCATCTGCTTTAGGGATTCCAAATACATGTATATTAGGCTACTTAGAGTTTTCCCAAGTATCACTGGTGTTCTGTTCACATTTTTTCAGCTTTTTGTCTCTGTGTTTCATTTTCTGTGGTTTGAATCATGATAGCAAGTTTACTGATCTTTTCTTTCTCCACATCTAATCTGCCATTATATATTTTTTCCTGTTTCTTAATGATTCATGAAGGATGGTAAATCTGATTGCTGTTATTCCCATCTATTTTGGAAACAAATCCCATCCATTCTCTAGAAGCCATATATTAAAGAGATTTGCAAAGATTCAAAACAGTTCTACACTTTAAGCTATTTTTTGTTTGTTATGGAAAATGTTTTTTATTAAAATATTTAGATTAACATGTAATTGATTTATTATCATTGCCTTGAAATAAATTAACAAGTGTTTAAACTTTTTCTGTTTTAATTTTGAACATGGTAAATAATGATAGATACAGGCCCTGCAAGCAAAAAGTCTTTGGATTTGTCAGTAATTTTTAAGAGTGTAAGGGCTTCTTTAGTAGCTCAGTTGGTAAAGAATCTGCCTGTAATGCAGGAGAACCCAGTTCGATTCCTGAGTTGGGAAGATCTGCTGGAGAAGGGATAGGCTACCCAGTCCAGTATTCTTGGTCTTCCCTTGTGGCTCAGCTGGTAAAGAATCCGCCTGTAATGTGGGGGACCTGGGTTCAATCCCTGGGTTGGGAAGATCTCCTGGAGAAGGGAAAGGCTACCCACTCCAGTATTCTGGCCTGGAGAATTCCATGGACTGAATAGTCTGTGGGGTCGCAAAGAGTCGGACACAACTGAGGGACTTTCACTTCACTTTAAGAGAGTGTAATGTAATTCTGAGACAAAAATAATCTGAGAACATGTGATCTAAATGTCTAAAGTAGTTACAGTGGGTTGCTTGAACCTACAAGTTGGGTAACCCTGCTGCTGAGGAGGGCACGGGTATAAACATGAGAAGACTCGTAAGCAGATAGAAGAACAACAAACAAAAGTTAAGTCACATAGCTCCCAAGAGACCCAGGGTAATGTAGATTTCTCACTTTTCAGCTGCTGTATGGACATTTGTAAGGCCCACTTATCCCTCCTGCCCTTAGGATTTTTGAGACAGTACTAAAACTAAATTCCATCTTTGTTTTTTTTTTTTTTTTTCCTTTAAGGAGGAAAAAGAGACAGGAAGGGAAAAGAAAACACTATGGTAGACTTAAAAGGGAGACATTTTGAGAGTCCAGGGTCCTTTTGGAGTCCAGAAATTACATTGCTATGACAAAGACTCTCACTGTTCACAGTGCTCATGGGGAGGCCTGCAGATTGATTGCATGTCTGAGGTGTAGAAAAAATATCTCTAGTTTTGTGATTCTGTGGTTATTTTCAATATGCTGGTAGTTGATTGGCACACACTGGAGAATGAGGACCTTCCCTCACCTTATTGTCCAATTTGGCAGCACCTCTCTGGGACTTACTATAGTTTCTCTGCAGTTACAAAGTTGGAGTCAGAAGCCTTTCTAGGTGTTCATCTAAGTTACAGAAACCTGCATCAAACTAGCTGAAGCACACAAGAGCATTTATTAACTCATGTAACTGGGAAACCAGGCTGAGCTAGTGCTGGCTTGGATCAGTTGGATCCAGGTGTTCAAACTGCCATAGTGGCTTCACTCTAAGTTCTCTTCCCTCTTCTTATTTCTTCCCATTTTCTGCCCATTCCCTCTACTTAGCTCTGTTTACTTTGTTCTCCATTTAGCCACAGAATAAACATCAGAAGCTGTAAACTCATATGGACCTTTGACCTCATGAGCTCAGAGATAGAAACAAAGATGCACTCTCAGCAGTCACAGACCAGTCCTCTGGAGACTCTTTCATTGACTTGACTTGGGCCACATGCCTGTCTTTTCAACCAATGACCTTGGACAGAGCTAAGGAGAACCTCTGTTAACCAGACTGGGTCATATGCCCACTCCTTTGGCAGGGAGTGGTGGATAAATTGGTATTGGTAGTCCCATCAGAACTACCTGGAATAAGACATAGGCAGCTCAGTGACTAGAATGGTGCTGGGCAGACTGCAGCCTGCATCTTCAAAGTGTCATGAAGTGAAGCAGACTGTGCCTATTAGGTGTTTATGACTTAAAAAGAAATACAATCATGTGGCTATTACAGCATTGTTGAGAATGGCATTTTCTTTTGCGTACCCTAATTCTCTTCTTAGGAGCAGTTTCCTCTTTTTCTGTTGCTTTTCAGGTAGTTCATCTGCATGCTTTAGAAATCATCTTTGCTCTAAAGCCTTTTACTAACTTTTGTTACATCAAAAACAGAGTCAGCTGCACCCAGAGCATTCCTTTTCAGTGATTTTCCTTCCCGGGCCTAAACATTCACACTTCTTTTCAAGTCTGAATCTTTTCTACTTGAATATTTTCTTTAACCCTGATGTGTAACAGACATGTAGAGTCAGAGGTGGTATTAAAAGTGTGCTGCTGCTGCTGCGTCACTTCAGTCGTGTCCGACTCTGTGTGACCCCATAGACGGAAGCCCACTAGGCTCCCCCATCCCTGGGATTCTCCAGGCAAGAACACTGGAGTGGGTTGCCATTTCCTTCTCCAATGTGTGAAAGTGAAAAGTGAAAGTGAAGTCGCTCAGTCATGTCTGACCCTTAGCGACCCCACGGACTGCAGCCTACCAGATTCCTCCATCCATGGGATTTTCTAGGCAAGAGTACTGGAGTGGCTTGCCATTGCCTTCTACAGGTCAATAAAAAGGCAAAGAGGATGATTTCTTAATACAGAATCCTCATCAGATTTAATGTTTAGTTGAGTAATCACCTCCAGACTCTTTGGGAGTGCAAACACATAGAATGAACACGTAGGTGAAGGATTATTCACAGTGCCAGAATGTTTATTATATAAGACATTCTGTTTTTTCTGAAGCGGCAGCCTTTAGGAAAAAGCTCTCTCTACCAATCCACTTTAGAATCTCATTCCTATGATTTTAAGCCTAGAAGAACTGAACAAAAATGTAGAGTCTGAATTTGTGCACTCATACAAATAAGATCCACAGGGTCACAAAGAGTTGAACATGAGTGAGCAATTGAACAACAACAAAAAATAAGATTAACAGTGTCATTTTAGTTATGTTTCGGAATGAAGCTTATCACCTACCTGTTCTATTTAGATTGGTGCTATCACAATGAAAAGGCAACATGCCAGATGATTATTATATTAGAATATTCAAACAAAGAAATTTGCATTTAGAATTAAATATAAGGTCCTTGATCTTCCATAAGACCTAGCCAAACTCACAGTTCAATAAGAGACAAGAATCTGGCATTCACTTGTGTTTAAATGGGTAGGTTGCTGGAAGAAGTGCTACAAAAAGTTATTGGAAGTTGTCTCTGAAGATGAAAATATGTGTGATATTAATTTTCTTTACTGTCCAAGTGCTTTTGCCATGAGCACATACCACTTTCACGTTAAAAAATACTATATATATAGATATATAAAGAACAAGTAAAGGCTATTAATTCAGATCTTTGATATAGCAAGGAGGTCAACCACTGTCACTTGCATTTTAGTGGAGACTCAAAGGCAAGTAGAAAAGTGGGATAGCTTTATAGTGGAAAAAAGGGAAGGCCTTGGTTTTGCTCTGATTGGAAGCTGTTTGCATGAGGAAGCCATAGGTGGTCTAACTAGAAGCCTAAAACACGGTATTTTATGGTTTACGTATTTGACTTTCTCTGACTGGTCCTAAATTGGAAGTGAGGATACAAATTAGAGGAGCTATCAGTTGTTAGTCAAGTCCTTGTCACTTTGAGCCAGTTATTATAGAAGTTATTGTTTGGGTTTTGGATTATTATTAGAGTTAGCAATCTAGTCTCCTGCAAGGAGACTTCCTGGGCTGATTATTATATACAGCATAAGAGGCTTGGTTTCCTGGGCAAATTGCTGCAAGTTGTGGGTCAGAGTTCTGCTTTTATACCCGGTTTGGTAATTGTCTCTTTGTATATTCAGTCTCTCACCGGGTCACACTGACTGCCCTTCGCACTGACTGCCTATTCTCTTTTGTACATTATTAGTTCACACTGAGTCTGTCAATATCAGGTCCTCAAATAGCTAAAATAAGTTTTACCAAGGCATGTTTTAGATGGTGTGATATGGTGATTTATAATAAGAAACATATATTTGGTCTTCATCCAGCACATAGGTCTATAAAAAAGAGAATTATCTATTTGGTTGTGCTGGGTCTTAGTTGTGGCACACAGGATCCTTTAGTTGGGGCATGTGGATCTAGTTCTGGGGCCCCTATGTTGGGAACATGGAGTCCTAGCCACTTTATAGGGAAGTCCCATAGCACATAGCTCTTAAACCTTTGGGGTTTCTTAGGTATTGAGAGCCATAAGGGTATCTTTCCTTTGTTAATGAGATGACTTTTTTTAAACAAAAGTAATTTTTAAAAATTTCAACTATGCTGAATTTTTAAAGTTCTTAGAATACACCACATTATGTCTAAGCAGGATACACCTACTGAATGAGACCCACTGACACTCAGGAAGCTCTTTGGCTTGAACCCCAGTCTGGACACTCTGGTTTTGCCCTAACTCTGGGGAGTCCCAGTTTGGTCTGGCATGTGTACCCACCTCAGGACCCTTTTGTTGTGCCATTAGGGCTGACAAGCACCATAAGGCCTCTTAGGACAAACCCAGAGGGAGTTTTGGAGCTTAAGTTCAGGTCTCCAGTTGCCAAGATTTATGACTGTGTTGCAAAGAAGAGATATTTCCCACAGCTTCTGAGAGTAAACTATGGAGTGGAGAGGGAGCATATCCCTTCAAGTGGGGAGGGAGAGACACAGGCACACTGCCCTGAAAGAAGGCCTTCACTCCCAAGCCCTCCCTTCAAGCATTTACCTGGTCTATACTCATAGCATACCGGCAGGACCACTGGCTCACCTCTTCTGAGTGCCTGTAAGCTCTGATGTCTGTCCGCACACACAGACCTGATGGTGAAGAGTGCAGTGTCTTACTGGCAAATTTCTGACCCAGTCTGTGGGAACTGCTCCTTCTTACTCACAGACCACTTGTTAAAGAACAAAGTCACGGTTAGAAGCCTCAGAGATACCTGACCACCATGTGGTAGCTCCAGGCCCAAGTTGAGACTGAGAATGGGTCTTCAAGGTGGTAGGCTTGATGCGAGTCCTGGCTGTCAACCAGCAGCAGTGAGATCTTGGGTCAGGACTTGCCCCTCAGATGATTTTCTCATGTAGAAGTGGATAGTTTATTTTAGAATGCTTACCAGAAATAAGATGGGGTGAAATGTTGGCAATAGAAATTGCTTAATAAGTGACAGTTTTCATTATTATTAATGCCAAATAATATTTACAAAATAAATTCAGTCTCCCTCCAGCAATTTTTATCAGACTCAAAACCCCATTCTTTTCAGTTTCCCATCGAATCTGTTAGTAAAACCAGAAACTATCTGTTGCTCATCTCTAAACCAACTATAAATTGTCTTTATTATACTTCAGTTAACACTGCACAACCTGAAACAGCCTGGCTTCCATCTTTCAGATTCCCGGGATGACCTTTGTCAGCTTTGGGAGGCTTAGACCTGTAATTCATAGGAAGTGCTATTAACAAGGCAGACTGGCATTGCGCGTGTTCAAAATGTATCACATATTTTTGGGTTTGTTTGTTTTAATGAGAAAAGAGACAGCAACTCTACTGAGTCTACTAATCCTATAATGGAAGTTCTCACTTTTTTGTATATTCTTATGTATATAGGTTAATTTTTATATTTTACTTTTCTCTCTGTCTTGACAAAAGTACTGGTCACCAAATGAGTGTGTTTCTCTAATAGGGTAAAACATATAATGATAGAAGTGTATGAGCATCTGGTCTTACTAAATATAATGTGGGCCTCAGTGGATTGGAGCAAAGAAAGCATAACCTTTGCAGTTTTCATTACTTCATACACGTTATGTATATTCTTATTTTCCACATGCAAATATTAAGCTAAGGAAATGGCTACATTCTATTTTTTCCAAAATCATAAGTTACCCAGTAATTTCTTCTTAGCAATCTGCTTATTCGGTGTTTTATTGAATCTAAGATGTCATCTATTGTAAAATATATCATTATTCTGTGTATTACTAAGAAAAAGCACTGTCATAGATTGAGAGATGTTAAATGTGAAAATGTGAGTCTTGAAATCAGTCGAAGATGGTATAGCTTCTATGTTTGATGAGTTCTTTTTTACATCCTTTGTGTCTGTTTGCTCACGGTAATACTTAAAGACATTAGTTGACCAGCTTGAGAGAATTAATCACAATTAAAATATTTCTTCCACTTTATACAACACAAATAGAACCATTCACTGCTGGATGCCCTAATCGTAACATTTTAAGTACTAATGAAATGAAGCTAGTTTATATTTCTTGAATTGATTAAAAAATATAAGGGCTCGGTCATCAGGCAGATCGAGACAGGCATCACTGGGAGGACTGGCAGGTCTTACAGTGTTCAAAGTTATTCCTTCTGTCTTGCGCACTTGTTCCTAACAAATCCTTGGGATAATACCAGATTCCCCCCATCCCCGCCTTTTAAAGAACCAATTATAGAAGAGCCTCAGATTTTGACTAATACTAATCAGCTCACCCCAGGCAGTTATGATACTTCCTTCAAGAGTATAACAGGCAGTTATTTCAGCAAGAGACTTTGCTAGCAGAACACTAAGAAAAAGCTCAGCAAGGAGAATGGTAGATGGAAAATGTCAGGAGAGAAATTGGGTTTCTATTTTGAGGATAGTAAAACCATTACATTTTAATGCATTCAAGTTTGGACTGATTCATAGCCAGTGACCATGCAGGTTAAAGCCAGAGGTTACACACTCCCACTGAGAGGTAAGGGCATTCACGCTCTGCCTTTCAGGAGTCAGGACAGGAGGTAGGGGCTTGATCTTTGGAAGCCTCAGTTTCCTCATCTCTGCTATTGGACTTAATGATCTCCACACCCCTTTTAGTCTTTGATGCTGTGGTCTAGCCAGAGGTCATCGTTGAGCAGCTAAAGCAGGCCCAGGGTCAACCTCCCTGTGAAAGGAGGTTAGGACTGAGTAACGGTCATGGTGCCAAGGACTTTAGGCATCAGATTGGCCCATAGGACCTGAGATTCTGGATTCCTGGACCGTTCAGACTGAGACTGTTATTTTGTCTAACTCCCTGATCTCTGTCAAGGTCAGGTCTGTACTCAGCTCAGGAAAGCGGGAGATAAGGGCCTAAGCATAACGGTGGCCAGTAGGGCACTGCTGAATAAGGCAGAATGCAAGGACCTGAAGCATTGTCAGGTCTCCTGGCAGCTTAGAAAGCTCTTCTGGAGGAGTTGGCCTACCCGGTAGATAGTAAGTCTGACCATCTGCCTTCTTACCCTTGTCCTCTCTGTCTATAAACCCTTCCCAATGCCCCAGGCATACAATTAAGTACTATTTTTAAAATCAGGTTTTATCTCAACGTCTTATAGGTTATCTCTGCTCCTACAGAGGTGCAGGAAACTCAGGCAACACACTAGTTACACCTCACTTGATAGCGGGCAGCCTAGGGAGCTGAGATGCACAGGCAGCTGTTTTGTTGGCCCTGCTAGGAGGTTTCAAGAGATAGTGCTTATCTCTTAAGTCTCTGAGATTTTTGTTGAAGTTTCCCCACAGTATAGAGAGTTCCATCTATCACAGTGCTGGGGTAAGATGGATTTCTTTCTTTTATTTTAAACCATGCTTATTCAGGCACTGGGGAATATAGTTCCTGGCACTTCTGAGAGGGTGCCTGTTTGACTCTGAATAAGGCATTTTTCTGTGCAGTTAGAGACTTTGGCTCAAGCAAGACCTTTTCCGAGAAACCATAAGCCCATATTCTGGTATTTCAACATCTCATTCCTCATCCTGCCACCAGTCCTTACTAGGGTTCGTACAGTCCTAGAAATTGAATGCCACCATAAAACACCCAAACTCATTGTTCCACATTACAGGCTTAAGAAAATGAAGTTAAAAACACAGACCCCAAAAACTTCTAGTGGAGCTTTACACCTACTATACATGAAGGACCTTTTCCAGAAGGAATAATAACTAGAAGCCATGAATAAAGCACTGAAATAAAATCCCCCTTTGAGTTATGTATTAGCAACATAAATTAGTAAAATACAAGTGTACTTTAAGAATAGAGATTTATGATTTGCTGGGACTGGGGTTTATTTCATTATTGAAAAGTAAGGGGAAAAACAAGTAATAAAATCAGCTGTACTTATTAATAGTATTGATGACAAATGTCCTTTACATTTTTGATGATTATCTCTCTAATCCATCAGTATGTTGTCTGAGCTGCTCCTAGGTTTAAATTGTCATTAAGATGAGAGTTGGGCTTCCAGTGGTACAGTGGTAAGGAATCTGCCTGCCAACGCAGGAGATGCAAGATGCGGGTTCAAATCTGGGTCAGGAAGGTCCCCTGGAGAAGGAAATGGCAATCCACTCCAGTATTCTTGCCTGGAAAATTCCATGGACATAGTTGGGCTACAGTCCATGGGGTTGCAAAGAGTTGAACATGACTGAGCACAGGCACAAACACAAAACAAGGCAAAAGTTATAGGACTTCCCTGGTAGTCCAATGGTTGAGAATTTGCCTACCAATGCAGTTGACGCAGGTTCGATCCCTGGTCTGGGAAGATCCCACATGCTGCAGAGCAACTAAGCCTGTGCGCCACAACTACTGAGCCCACAGGCCACAACTGCTGAAGCCTATGTGCCTTAGACCCTGTGCTCTGCAACAAGAGAAGCAACCACAATGAGAAGCCTGAACCTGAGCACCACAACTAGAGTAGCCCCTGGTCTCCACAACTAAAGAAAGCCCACGTGTTGCAGTGAAGACCCAACATAGCCAAAAATAAATCTTTTTTTTTTTAAGAGGTATCTCATTTGACGGGGTTGATTATCTCTTGAGCTGAGGAGATGGAACATGAAGGTCTGATTTTTCTTTCTTCTATTTGTTCATTCATTAATTTGTTCATCATGAAGCCCCTTCACCGCCTGGTACTGAGGAAGGACAGTAACACAAAAACAGCTCCTACTCTTCAGGGCCTTCAGTATTTAAGAATCATGCCACTTACCATATGTTTTCTTCACCAGATGACTATGGGAGATGTTTAGTGGTTCTGTTTGAATTTCAAAGGAAAGTCACTGCTTCCTGTCACAGTAATCAGGGATAAATCCATGGAGAACAGTGGTTTGAACTGAGTTTTTAAGGATAAGTGAGATTTTGACAGGTGGAAATGGATAGGACAGAGGCACTTCAGGGGAGTAGGGAGAATGGGCTAAGTGTCTGGGAGTTTCCAGTAGTATTTATTCAGGAAGAGAAATTAAGGAGTTGAACTTGCTCCTCCCTGGGATGACTTCTTTCCATGCTTTAGTCTCTCCTGAACTGTCGTTTGGTGGGGAGTCCCTGCCTCATTTGGCATGGGTTTTGCAGGTCTCCAGGCTATGGTTTGCTGAGCTCATTTGCTAATATATATATATTTAAAAAATTTTTCTTGTTTCTCTGGATTGCTTGAATTTTTAAAATTTGAGTATTTGTTTAAACAGCAAGGCTTAAAATCTCGAGTCATCTTACAGTCTGTGATTTCAGCTCCCTAGCCTCATTCCAGATGTTGATCTTCGAATCTGCTATCACGTTGGATAATTAAAGGGATGTGGACGTTAGGAAGAGAGCAGGTGGGGAGTAACATGTGACAGGCTTAATGAGTCTTCTGTAGTTCAGGTAAGGTCAGCACAGGATGTTAAAACTCTTTAAGTTCTGGTACTCTGTCGCTGTGCATAGAAAGTCTAATATTCAGAGTTGCTCTTTGAAAGTTGTCAAACTCATAACCCAACTATGAGCATTAGTTCGTTTTATCTCAGAATACCTTTATAGAATTAGCCCATTTCATCCAAGGAAACACAGCTAAGAAGATTTCACATGTGTTCTAGGCCACTCACAGATAAGGAGTAGTAGTGCCTGATCAGAATCTCTTGGTTTGCTCCTAACCCTTACACTGTCTTACCTCCCCCAGAAAAGTGTGCAATGACACCTTCTTGCTTTGTGTCTGAGGGTTTCCTTTCCTGATTTAAGCAGAACCAAGTCTGTAGAAACTACTTAATCTCTGAAGGTTTGGCCCACTGTGAATTTTCAGCAAAGGAAGGACCTGAGCAGGGTGGCAAGTGAGGGAAGATGATAAGAGGGGAAACACTAACCTTTTTCTATTCTTTTTGTGTATTACGAAATTTGAACAACTCTGAATTTATTTTCTTAAATTTTTTTCCTGATTTAAAAATATAAAGAAGAAAATTAGAATGGTCCATTATCCCTCAATCAGGAAGAAACACTGCAAATGTTTTTTGTGTATTTTGTTATTTCTGTGCATATAAATATGTATGTATGTAAACAGACTGGAGTTTTAATTACTGAGCCACTTTCCTTTCGATAGCGAGGTTGCACAGTTAAATTCAGAATAAAATTCAAAATAAGCATTTTTGTTAATAGCTACCTGTGCCATTGGTGCTTCCCAGGTGGCACAGTGGTAAAGAATCTGCCTGCCATTGCAGGAGACATGGGTTCAATCCCTGGGTCAGGAAGATCCCCTGGAGAAGCAAATGGCAACCTGCTCCAGTATTCTTGCCTGGGATATCCCACGGACAGAGGAGCCTGGTGGGCTACAGTCCATAGGGTTGCAAAGAGTGGGCACGACTGAGCATGCACATGCCCACATGCACATACCTGTGCCATATTTGATGTTTCATTCTTTTTTGTACCACAGGGAAAGATCTTTTCTTTTGCCAGGTCTTGCTGACGCATCCCCTGCCTTATCTGTTACAGTCTATCTCATTGCTATTTCCATGTACAAGTCTTTTTACCTTTCTTCTTTTCCTTTCCTCCAAAACTGCTCTTATCAAGGTCACCAAAGCTCTGACTATTGTTGACCCAGTGGTGTCCAGTTTATCTGTTTCTTTTTCGCTTGTGCTTTTTGGTACTGTCTTGGTACTAAGGAACCGTCATGGTCACGGAGAGTTATGCCTAGGTTCTCTTTTAAGAATTGTGTAGTTTTAGTTCTGACATTTGGGTATTACATAAGGCATTTATTAAGGGAGGTGTTTTATAGAATTAGGAGAGTTTGAAGAAATGGCCTATAGCTCAGGCTTCCAGGAACAACCCTCCAGACCACATTATAGAACTGCTCTGCCAAAGAGGTGCCATCTTAACCGTGAGCAGGACGCTGCACCCCTGCAGCTCTACGGCTTCCCGCACCTCTGCCGTGGTCTACTACCCCTTGTCCTGTGAAGCTCAGAGCTTCAGTCTCCTCGTTGATAAACTGGGAGTGCTGTCTATCACCAGGCTGTGTTTAATACATTTCCAACCAGTGTGGCACAGGCACAGACCAGTGGTTGTGGATGAGGATTGTAAATCACTTGTTAGGACCAACTCATGCCAACCAGCTGAATATCAGCCCTCTTGACAGTATTGCAAGAATTAAATGAGCTTGGCACAGCAATGGCTGGGTGCATAGAGCTTGCTAGTTTGACTGACATTACTGAGGTGGGAATTCTTTGAACACCCTCAAGACCTTAGTGAATGCTGTCACAGACATAAAGCAGAAACTGGGGATGATGGGGCAAGAGGCTGGCACCATGGTCTAGGATTCCTGCATCTGGACTGTCCACCTGAGCACAACGCCTGCACACATGAAAGGGGGCAGAGTGGGGTTTGAGTGGTAAGTCAAGGAGGAGGCTGCTCTGTTTCTCAGCTGTTACTCTAGTGAAACAGGTGGACAAATTTGAGCCTGAGAGGTAAGGGGAGAATAGTTTGGAGCATTAGATTTTGGGGTCCCTTCTACATGATCTTATGTTTCCCTGATAGCTCAGTTGGTAAAGGATCCACCTGCAATATGGGTGACCTGGGTTCGATCCCTGGTTAGGAAGATCCGCTGGAGAAGGGAAAGGCTACCCACTCCAGTATTCTGGAGAATTCAGGGTTGCAGAGAGCTGGGACACGACTGAGTGACTTTCACTTTCACTTTCTGCATGATAATGATGGTCACTCAAGCTGTCCAAAGGAGAGATGTGGACAGGAATAAACACAGCAGAGACTGGAGTCCAGAACCTTGAAAGCTTAATGAGGACAGTTAGTGAAGCAATACCTTGTGATTAATCATTTCAAAACATCACCTATATCAAGTGGGATCATAGTGGACAATGACCATTTAATTTATCTATCAAGGGACGTTTGAAGCTCTGAACAGTGTACTGTGAGGAGAACTTGACTTCTAAATCCAGGCAGATGAGGCCTATTAGCTCCGCAGAGTCGAGGACTTAAGATCTGAGCCAACTCGGCAGACCTGTCACACCTGAATAGATGAGAAAAGACAAAAGGACATGTATCACAGGAAGCGGAGTCCCTGAAGGTGGATTGTTTTGCTTCTTTTTATTTTTTAAACATCTTACTTGAGGTCCTAAAAAAGTGATATTAAGAAAAGCAGTAACTGAATACAGGTTATTAGAGGGAATATTGCTCTCATATTTTGTGAGCATACTGGACATGTTATGTAAGCTGCAAGTTATAAAAGCTGTGTGCAACGAGCAGACTTTAATATTTTAATCAGGAAAAAATGAGGCTTACAATTGAATGTACCTGATGCATATTTAATGAAGGACGTAATCAAGGGATATTGGAGCTGTAAAGGACCTGGCCAGTTGTCTAGTTCAGCCTCCTCATTTGCACAGATGAGGAATATGCAGAGATGACTTGAAAGTCCTGATCTTACAGTCATGAGGAGTGTAACAGGGATTACTACTGGCCACTCCATTCTGTCCAGGCCCATCCACTTCATCATTAACTGTGCTGAAGGAGCCTTCGCTGTAAAGCAGACACCTCATGTTTCTGTGCTGCTAGTGAGCAGACTTCAGGGAGGCAGCTGGGAGAGGAAGAGTCAGACTGAGCCAGGGTTGCTCAGGAGATCCTGAAAGGCTGTGGGTTTGGAACCTCCCTCTCTGAGAAAGAATGTCTAGGCTTCAGGCACCTGCCTGCTCACCCTTTGCTTCCACCTGCCCACCCAGGTGTCAACTGAACTTGGAGACAGTCTGGCTTAAGGGGGCGAAGGGATGGGTGCACTGCCGGTGAGTTACGGGGAAGAGTTCTCTCAAATCAGTGCCTTCCTCCTGGTTACCATCGTCATTTCATCATTCAAATACCCTGAGCCTTTTTCTTGCCTTGCTATCTTTTGAATGGCTTGCCTGTCCTTGCTTGCTTGCCTGTTTTCTTACTCCATCTCCCCTTTTTCACTGATTGGGAAGTTAGACCCTCTACTTCTACAGTGTTAGTGTTTGTCCTTGAAACTTTAATATGCACACTCATCAGTACAAATGTAATCAATATCTTAATTCCTTTACTATAAAAATAAGACTTGACCACTTTTAACTCAGATCCCCTCTCCTTACTTCCAAGCTATTGGTGAGTATTTTAATGTCTTTTTAACACCTAAGAATTAGACATTGTTATTATTTTACATAGTTAGTTGTTTATATTTACTAACAGATTTATCAATTTTCTTATTCACGGTCCTTTCTGAGTCCTGTCTTTTCTTCTGTAGGATACCATCACCTTAGGTGCAGGTCCTGTTGGTGGTAAACTCCCTCAGTTTGGGTATTTCACCTGTCTTGAAAGGCTACATAATTCTGTGCTGACAGTTATTTTCTCTCAGCAGAGATTTCCCCACCCTTTCCTGTCTTCCTGTATAGCTGTAGGCAAGTTGACTATTGATCTAATTGTCATTACTTGTGACCAAGATGTCTTTCTTCTCTGGGTCCTTTTGTGATCATCTCTGTTTTTCTTGTTTTTTGGTTTTACTCTAGCAGGTCTAGGTGGGGATATTTTTTCTTTTCATTTATCTATGTGCTTCTTGTCTGTAGTAACAGCTCATGAATTTAAAAAGAAAACAAACTGCTATTTCTTTACATGTTCTCTATTATTTCTTTTGAATCTACTTCTGTTGAACCTCATTCTCTCTTTCATTTCTCCTTATTTTCTTATTTTCTGTTTCCATGAAATTGTGGGTAATTTCTTTGGATCTATCTTCCAGTTTGCTGCCTTTTTTTAAAAAACAGTATATTTAATCTACTGTTTAATCCATTCATAATTTTTAGTTTTAATATTTTTCCTTTCTAAAATTTTCATATGAATCATTTCAAGTCTTTCTGGGTCTCTGTTTCTTTATCTTTTTCTGATTATATGTTCCTCTTTAAATATTTCATACATACGGATTTTGTTTCCAGTGATTCTAACATCTAGGGTTCTTGGAGATGTAAATCTGCTGTGTATTGTTTCTCCTGACTCCCATCCATGTTGTTTTATTTCCTTCTATATTTGATGGGATCATTTTTGCTGGAACTTAACTTTGTTTCTTCAGAGAATTTGTGCTTGCTTCTGCTTGGGCATTAGGTAGTGTTACTAACCTGACACCACTTTCACAACTCTATTATAATTTATTTTTATTTTTTAAAATAATTTTTACTTATTTTATTTTTACAGACCGTAAGAGGGGGAGAGAGAGAATAAGGAAAGAGAAGAGACCATTCTATCAGGAACACTGGGAATGCTTAGATGGGTTCCTCTGGCACTCTAAGAATTCAGTTCACGCTGTGTGCGTTTATCCATTTAAGTAGTAGGAAATGGCAGCCCACTCTAGCATTCTTTCCTGGAAAATCCCATGGATCGCGGAGCCTGGGAGGCTACCGTCCGTGGGGTCGCAAAGAGTCAGACACGATTGAGCGACTTCACTTCACCCTTACAGATGCTCAGTGAAGAAGGGTAGAATAGAAAAATAGCAAATGAAATCTGAAGCTCTTAGATGTCGTGTTGGTTTTTCCCTCTTTCTGAGGAATAGAAATACTGTGACCTGCAAAATAATGAAGCGAGTGGGTCTGTAGGAATGGCCCCACACGATCCTGCCGCTTCTTTCAGCAGTTCTTCATGCAGTTTGCTGGGTTTGGGTGGTCATGATGAAACTGCCTGTACATTGTGCCTGCAGCCGATTCATGCCTGAAGCATGATTGGCAGGGCACCTGTGTGAGACACAGGGCTTTGGGTGTAGTTGTACTGGCCCGAGGAGCCACAGGTTGTTCTAGAGGAGAGGAGAATCACTGCCAAATGAATGAGTTGTAGGAAGGGGTGTCCCTGTGATTAGTAAGAAAATAAATCTTTAGGACAGTACTAAACTCCGCCCAGAGGGAGTGCTATTTCCATCCTTAGCACTCTGCTCCTCCAGGAAGCCTTCTAGGATAGCACTTCTTCCCCACAGACCCCTGAAGACTGAATGGACCAGATCCCCCAGTGGTTTCCGCTCAGCCTGTCTCCGGATCCTGGTTTTGCCCAGGGGTGAAGGGAGGCCAGGGAGGTACAATAGCTTCAGGAGGAGGGGGTCCTGGCAGCCTCAGAAGTGACTGCTGCCTGGCCTGGGACCTGGATGTGAGTTCTCAGGTGGAGGGGACTAGACCCCACCTAGCTCCAGGGTTAAGAGCAGAGAGCAACCACATAATTCAACCTGGAATTTTGATGGAGACAATCGACATTCTGACTGGGTTTCCTCTGCTGGGCGGTGAGTTATTTTTCTGTCCTGAAGTCTCACAAAGGGTATACTCCTCATGAGAGTCCTTGAATCAGTGTGAGGGTCTGAGGTTCACCTCCTCACTCTGCATGATCCAAGTTGGTCTCTGGTTCTTTGTGTGATAGAAGCATTGACCTTCAGGGGAAACCAAGCCTGCTTGTTTGGTCTTGTTTTTTGGTTTGTTTTTGGTTTTATTTTTCATTTACTGTCTACAGACCTGGTTTTAGCTCACTGCTCCTATTTTGCCCCTTGAACCTGTATTTTCGTTTGAGTGCAGCAATACTTTATTTTTCCCAGTTTTATTGTGATATAATTGACATATAATAATTGTATAAGTTTAAGGTACAGAATATAATTTGATATATGTATATATTGTGAAATGATTGCCATGCAGCAATACTTTATTTTTCCCAGTTTTATTGTGATATAATTGACATATAATATTGTATAAGTTTAAGGTACAGAATATAATTTGATATATGTATATATTGTGAAATGATTGCCATGCTAAGTTTAATTAACATCCATCACCTTATTTAGTTACAGAGATTTTTTTCCTTGTGATGAGAACCCTTAGGATTTACTCTCTTAGCAGTATACAAATACTGTATTATATATCTTTCACATATACAGTACAGTATTGTTAACTGTAGTCATGTTTTACATTACATCCCCAGAACTTATTTATAACTCAAAGTTTGTACCTTTTGACCACCTTCACCCATTTCTCCCACCCTCAGCCCCTCCCTCTGGCAACTAATAGTCTCTACATTTCTATGTTGTGTTTCTGTGTTCTTTTTAGATTCCACATATCATTGAGATCAAAGAGTATTTGTCTTTTTCTGCCTGACTGGTTTTACTCAGCATAATGCCTTCAAGGTCCATCCTTATTGTCACAAACTGACAGAATTTCCTTCTTGTTTTCTTTTTGCCATGCCATGCAGCAGGCAGGATCTTAGTTCCCTAACCAAGGATAGAGCCTATGTCCCCTGCCGTGGAAGTGCATAGTGTTCATCACTAGACTACCAGGCAAGTCCCCCTTCTTTTTAATGGCTGAATAATAACTCAGCTGCATATATATACCATGTCTGCTTTATCCATTCATCCATTGATGAACATTTAAATTGTTTCTATCTCTTGGCTATTGTAAATAATTCAACTGCAATTTTAAAGAGTATGTTTATTATAATTAATCCAGAATTTAGTATTCTCAGGGGAGGATTTTCATAATTGCAGTTCATAATCTTACCAGAGAGCAACCCCCACATGTGTATTGATCTATTCATTTTTCATACCCCCATCTAATTCCAAAATTATCTTAGGTGGCCTACAGTGGTATGGTGGAGTCATTTGGAATGGCTTAGGAGAAATTTTTTGTTAAACTTTTAAGAATCTTGCAAGCCGTCTGTTAAACACAGCCATCATTAAAAGTTAAATTATATAAACTTACAATTAAATAAATTATTAAAAATGTAATAAATACTCAAATTCATCACTTTCTAATTATGTTTCACTGTTACTTATACTGTTGAGGTTACTTGTGTCCATCTTATCTGCATGGTGAAAATGCTACAGAAAGTTGTCCTATTGCACATCTCCTAAATCCACATTTGACAGCCTCATGTTAGTGTCTTGAAATTGGCCATGGTGGGAGTATTTACACCAAGGAAGTGGGCATACATTACAAATCAATTCTTTATTTATTTCTTTATTGATTGTCTAAATGTCATATAGTGATGAAGAGAATGATAACAGTGCAGAGTAAATACTAAAAGTGTGTCATATCCACAGCAGTTACATTCTGAATAGCACAAAAAGTTGAGGGAATACTCTTCCAGCGTTTGGGAGCAGTTAACAAATTTAGCAAAAAAGTTGCTTACATGGGGAAGAGTGAGTGGATTTCTGACACATGACCTAGATCTTTGTTGTTTCACTTTTGTCTTCCTTGTTAAATTAAATGGAAATATCAGCCAACATGTCTAAACTATTCTTATTTATTGATTGCAGCCATAGGTTGGCTGTGGATAAAAGATTTGACAAAAATGAACAAAAGCATTCTACGAGACTCAGTTGGCTGCTTGGAATTTACAATAAGTTGTGTATTTTACTATTATTTGTTTACTGTGTATTATACATCTTTTATAGCGGCACGTTTGTAATATACATGTACATTGTTTTCAGAGAACCAGGTGTGGAACATTCAACAGCACACCTCTGCTTACAGGGACATATATAGATACACTAAGGTAAGATTTTAAGTAGATGAGAAAGGTAAAAGGAACAGCAAGGAGAGGGCCTCACTAGAGCTGGAGATGATGCTAACAGACAATTTCATATTATGGAGGGCAGACATGGGACATGGTGGGCTGCAGGTTTGCCTCTAAGCTTCCCAGCACATCTTATTAATATATAAAGGGAAATTTGATAGTGTATCAATTTTTCAGTGTTTGGGTCAGAAATTGTGGCAATTCTCCTAAGCTCAGTCTGGAAGGAATTTTACTCTGAGGGTGTGTGTAGAGGAACAATGTGTTTTTCTAAATATCAATAATATCCTTAAAGCAAACCCTCACTTAGAGTCAAAGGAATACTTCTGGGAGAGCCCTTCTCTGAAGTCTGGACACTTCTTGCCAAAGTATATTTCTGTAAGATACACTATTGAAGTTATTTGTGGATGAAATCATAAAAACTCTAGGACTTGTTTTAAAATTCTCCACAAAACAAGGGAATAAACAACATCTTTGAAGTGAATAATTGAAGCAAAAAGAGCGAAATACTGATAAATATTGAAGCTGGATGATGGGCAATTGGGGATTCACTGAACTCTTGTCTGTACTTTGAAACAAGACTGAATCTTATTAATGTAGTCTGTTATAACAGCTCCTCCTCTCTTCTCCCCTACACACCTTATCTCCACTTCTCCCTCCTTGCTATTCCTGTGGTAGAACAGCTGGGTCTTTTGTCCTTCCCACATTGTGTATTTGGCTGTTGCTACCTCATGGTGACAAAAAATATTACCTAACAGAAATCCATTAAACTTAGAAATTATCCTACAGGAATGATACCGGTCAGGGATGTTTTAATGAAAACAGAAGGGAAGAAAAATGAGCCATCTGACCCAAAGAAAGGAATTGCAGTAACAGGGGCACAGCCCACAGGGAAGGTGAGGAAAGTGGGGGCTGAAAAGCAGAGGATCCGCAAAGAGAAGCACTGGAAATAACTTTGGCCTGCTGCTGATTTCTGAGTTCTTTGTCTTCTAGCACCTCCCCTTCCTCACCTTGCCACCTCAACCCTCAGGCAGAGTAGTGGGGCAGGGGCAGCAGGGGAGGAAGGTGTCGGGGGCATTTTCCTCATTCTGGTTACACTGTTGAGCTAAAACTTAAGGGCTTTGAAAAAAAAATATTTTTCTTGAACCACATGCTTTTTAAGGAAAAAAAAGACAAATACATTTAAAACCAAATCAATTTTGAAGGGTCAGCATCTTTATCATCTCCCATCCTTGGGATTCATTTCACATTCAAATAAATAGAAAACTACTTGCAAAAAGGCAAATTACACCTCAATTTACATTTCATGCAATGACTTAATGGCACTTCATCAACATGAGCTTTTCTGGGCTCACTGATTACTTCTTGGAATATAGAAAGTGCCTTACCATAATTTTTCATTAGTTCACAGGTTATGCCATTTGGAGCCATGTAAAGGAGCTAATGTTTCGGTGGTTTTCAAAAACACTGTATAACTAAGAACTTCAAGCACCACGTGCCAGTGACTTAGGGACCACTTCAACATCTGAGATATGACTGTGATTAAAGGTTAGGTGTAACAGTATTATGATATTTTAGAATCTTTGAAATGTATGAGCGCTTATTTAGTTAACGATGATGAGCATCAGCCCCAGGCCCGTCCTGTGGCTCTACTGCAGCCAGAAGCTGTGGTTCCCTGCCCAGGCTTACTCACTGCAAGCCCTGCGCCTCAGCTCTTCTGTCTGCTGAGGCGATGCCTCTGCTGTCCAGGCCTCACAGAGGAGCCTTCCCTGTGCTTTCCAGAAATAACTGCACCCGGGAGATGCTTGACAACTGAGAAAATTGATCTTCCTAGAGAATTGCCTGGAGGGTTTTTCTGACCTATCAGTGGGTCTTACCTAGTTTCTAAAAAAATGAAATGTAATAGGATGAAATAGAATGGGAAATCATCAGAGCATGTGATAAAGATAAGTACTATCTTATGAAAGCTTTGTTTCAATTATTTATGTGGGTATATGTGTGTACTGAGACATAATGTGAAATGTATTTTTAAATGTGATTCAAGTCAAAAGGTCTTGAAGAGTGCTGCTGTCAGAATGTGTAATTTAACACTGGAGCAAGCCAGACTAGTAAGAAGCTGTTTCTTAGACACATCACAGTGGCTCTGAAGGAGTGCCTAAACATTTCCATAACAAGTTTAAAACAATGCACACCTTTCCTCTCATACCTTTACCTTTCTGAGATATATGTGAGCTTAGTGAATTCCTCTGTTCAGGTAACAAGAGTTAGCATCTATTCAGTATTCATTCCATCCACAAACATTTACTGAGACTGTTCCAGGCACTGAGAATATAATGATGGGGAAAAAAATGGACAGGAATCCCTATTTTAGTGAAACTTGTATTCAAAAGTAGAGGACGAGGCAGACTATAAGCAAGGTAAATCAACGAAATAGAAAATGTTAAATGGTTGTAATGCCAGGGCAAAAAGGTGAATCCTCCTTTGGGGGAATTTGGGGGATATATTCTCAATTTTTCTGCATAACGTATTACTACAAACTTAGCCAGTTAAAACAACATATGTTTATTATCTTACAGTTTCTATGGTTTAAGGAGTCTGGACACAGCTTCACTGGGTCCTCTGCCCAATGTCTTATAGGACTGCAATCAACCTGCCACCTAGGCTGAAGTCTCATTTGAAGAATTAACTGGAGAATCGTCTTCTTACGAGCTCATTCAGGTTGTTGGCAGAACTTAATTTCTTACAGTTGTATAACTGAAGGCCCAGCTTTTTGATGGCTCTCCACTGGAGCCAACTTTCAGATCCTAGAGGCGTCCCAGTTCCACTGGCCCTCTCGCTATATGGCAGCTGACTTCTTCATGTCAGCAAGGAAGAGCTCTCGCTCTAGTTTCCTAAGATGGTGTCTTTTATCATGTATAAATATGGGGTGACAGCCCATCACCTTGCTATATATTGTAACCTAATCAGGGAAGTGACATCCCATTACCTTTGCTCTGTTTTATTAGTTAGAAGCAAATAACAGGTTCTGCTCTCACACAAGGGGAGAGGGATTCTAGGTGTGGCTCACTAGAGGTCACCTTAGGGAATATCCAGACCCAGTGGGGTTGCAGTTTTAGACGGGGTAGCCAGAGAAGGCATCCCTGAGAGGTACCATTTGGGTAAGGACCTGGGGAGGAGAGGAAGAAAGTCATGTGACTATCCTGGGGAAGAGCATCTTCCCAAGAGGAAAAAACAAATGCAAATTTTCAAGGAACATGCCTTCTATTTTGAGACAAAAT
The DNA here is from genome assembly GCF_049115385.1 of Moschus berezovskii. Lineage (NCBI taxonomy): Eukaryota > Metazoa > Chordata > Mammalia > Artiodactyla > Moschidae > Moschus > Moschus berezovskii. The sequence continues at coordinate 51,088,358 of NC_142462.1, read as the reverse complement.
AGCCTGTGTGCCTATGAGAAAGATCAAAGTGAGGGTCAAATGGATGCTTCAGGGGAAAAAGAATTGCTCGAGAATCACCTCTGAGTAAGCAAGAGGAATCTAGTGCAGAAGTCAAGGGGTTGACATTTGCTAGGAGTAAAGACAAATTCCTGGTAAAAGTCTTGAAGGCAGAGTTCAAGTGTAGACACGGTGATGGGAACGTCTACTTTCTCACTGAACTAAAACAAAGACATCTGCTGAGAGTGAGGATTAGGGAGGTGCTAGCCATCTGAGGGAGAATAAGAAGATAGGAAATAGTCATCCATGAGAATGGGGTTAGAAATGGATCCTTCCGGGGAATGGGGAGTGTCAGTCTGTTCACTTGATAGCAAACAAGGCCCACCTGATCTTAGTGCTTATGAATTTAAGGAGAGACCATCCACCTTGGTGGGGTGTCTTTCACCGACCACAGTCAGTATGTGTGGAGATAGGCAATATATATGCAGAAAACTGGATTGAACAGGGTTGTGGTTTAGGTGAGTGAATGCACAGAAGCAGAGAGGGGCAAGGTGCAGGAGAGGAGTATGGTGAGTGACCATGCAGTTTAAGCCAGGTCAGATCCAGCTGGTGGGAAGTCAGTAAGGATATAGTTGAATTGAACAACAGTGTTACCAACTGGATCTAGTTCATGTTTATATGGTTCTCTGCCTCATAACAGCAGAATATTCATTCTCTTCATGCTCATATGGATGATAAAACACATTCTGGGTCATAAAATATACCTTAACAAATTCAAAAGAGTAGAAATCCTACTAAGTCTGTTCTCAGCCACATGTAATTAAACTAGAAATCAGGAACAGAAAGAAAGCTGAAAAATCTCAAAATCTTTGGAAATTAAACATCACACTTTTAAATAACATATGGGTCAAAATGAAGCCATGGGAAGAATTTTAAAAGAATATTTTCAAGTAAATAAAAATACAACATCAAAAATTATGGAATGCAATAAAAGCAAGGCTTAGAAGGAAATTTGTAGCAGTGAATTCACATATTAGAAATGAATTATTGAGTCAGTTGACATGAGTTTTAAGACTAAACATTTTATAGAGGAGGATGGAGAGGTGCTGAAAGTGACATGAGGTGTAAGAAAGACACTTAACCCTCAAAGAACAAGAGAAGTGGGAGAGAAAACTGCCACCACCTGAGAGCCTGCAGGGGAAGCAGAGTCCCAAGGGGAAGGTAGGTTCCAGTGACCACAAAGATTCAGAAAAGGTCAGAGAAGAAATTAAGGCTGTGGACATTTTGCTGATGATTTTCAAAGGGCTCTGTGGAAGAGCTTCAGGGAAAGGGATCAGAAAAAGGAGTGTCAGAAAAGGATGGAATAAGGGTTTGAGGGTTAAAGGACACCCAACCAAAGCAAAGTTAAGGGGCATGATGAGTTGGGGCAAGTTGTCCTGATGCTGCAAGAAGGAAGTTGTAGGGGTCTCCTGGGGACACAGGGAAATTCTGTTGTCATACAACATTGAGGCTGGTAGTAGAGTGGCATCACTCTGGGTGCTCAAGTCTCTTGTGACTCCTGCCGGTGGAAACCTGCTGAGGGCACGCTCCCTGAGCAGGGGAAACAGTCCATCCCTGAGTCCCCCAGAAAGAGCATGGGGAACCTGAGTCAAAAGAGGGTTCTTACAGGGAAACTCAGGGAAATAAGGAAGACAGGCAGCTAGATTTGCTGGTTAGAAGACTGTGATACATTTACTTATGTGTTAAAGTTTGTGACCATGATGACTGAGATTTTAATTATTTGTGAGATTGCATTGTTTGTGACTGCTAATGTTAGTGTTTAATCTTTTTGTAAAACAGTTGTTCATGTCTCTGTTTTTACTGTTGCGGTTGTTGCTCATTCTCATTTCACATGTTGAATTCAAATTCTGAGAGGATATCCAGTCATCTCCACCAGCTGATTCACCCACTCCTTTCTTTCTGTCTCCCTTCCTCCCTCCCTGCGTCTTTCCATCCCTGCTCCCATCAGTGCATCCAGTCTCATTTATTTGTTCATTTAGCAAGTATTTATAATATCCAAAACTAATATAATACTATATGTCAATTATACCTCAAAAAAAGAAGCTTCTTGCAAAAAACAAAAAACTCAGGTGTTATGGAACATTTGAAGATCCCCTGGAGAAGGGAATGGCAGTCCACTCCAGTATTCTTGCCTGGAGAATTCCATGGACAGAGGAGCCTGGCTAGCTACAGTCCGTGGGGCTGCAGAGTCGGACATGACTTAGCAACTAACACTTTGTTTCACTTTAGTATGTTTCAGAAACTGTTTTCAGAGACTAAAGTGATTACAGCAGATAAAGCTTACATTCTTATGCAAAAGCAAAAAAGGTGCCTGAGAAGTGCTATGGAGACAAATAAGACAGAGTAAGGAGGAGAAGGAATACTGAGAGAGAGAGGATCAGGAAAGAGCTCTCTGATGGCGACGTTTGAGCTAAGGCCCTGAGGGAAGTGAGGGAGGAAGGCAGGCAGAAAACAACAGGAAGAGCATCCTGAGCAAAGTCAGGAAGAACAAGGGAGCCAGTGTAGCTGGAGTGAAGCTACAGGGAGAGTGGAAGGAACTGAAGTCAGGTAGGTGTGCCCGTGGAGAGAGGGTGGTGGGTGCTGAGCGTGAGCCGAAGACTGAGAGTCTGACTTGTTTTATTTACAGTCATAGAATTTTATTCAGGTTCATAAGCGATTAATTTTCTTTCTAAAAGTCTAAACAGAAATCCTATTCATATATAATTTTTTGAATTCACATACAGTAAAATTTACCCTTTTTAGGATCCGCAGGAACACTGTGCCTGCAGACAACAAAATCCATGGATGCTGAGGTTCCTTATATTTACATATAACCTACGCAAATCCTCTCATGTACTTTAAACCATCTCTGATTTCTTGTAATACCTAATGCAGTGTAAATGCTGTGTAAATAGTTGCTGGGATGCCAGGAATTCAAGTTTTGTTGTTTTAGAACTTAGTCAAAAAAATTTTTGCCTTGAATCTAAGATCTGAGGTTGGTTGAATTTGTGGATGTGGAACCTGAGGATATGGACGTCGGACTATATAGTTCTGTGAGTTTTGACAAACACGTGTAGTCGCCACAGTCTAGATGTAGGCCAGTTTCCCCACTCAGAGTGCACTGGGACCCCTTTGTGGTCAACACGGCCCTCACCTGTATTCCCTGGCACCACTGTTTTCTTTTCTGGCCTTTTAGCTTTGTCTTCGGAGTTAATGTCTGTAGGACGTCATATAAATGAAACTATATATCGTGTAGCCTGTGCCATATATATGTATATTTATTTGGCTACACTGGGTCCTAGTTGCAGCAGGCGGGATCTTCAGTCTTCTTTGGAGCATGCAGGATGCCCCCTGCAGTGGACGTACAGAGTCCTAACCACTGGACTGCTGGGGAATTCCCTAGTCTTCTTTATTGCTGAGTAGTAGTCCAGTGTGTGCATGTGCCTCCGTGTGTTTATCCAGTCACAAGCTTAGGGACATTCAAGTTGTTTCCAATTTTAGATGAATAAGAAATAAAACTGCTATAAAAATTCACATACTAGCTTTTGTGTGAACGTAGATTTTCATTTCACTTGGATAGTTGCCTCAGAGTGGGATTTCAGAGTCAGATGGCAAGCATATTTTAACTGTATAAGAAACTATCATACCGTTTTCCAAAGTGGTTGTCTCGTTTGCACTCCCAGTACCAATGCATGTCACTTTTAAAATTTTGGTCATTTTAGTTGGCATGTAGTGATTTCTCCTTGTGGTTGTAAGTAGCATTTCCCTAGTGACTAATAATGCTAGGCATTATTTTTATGTAATTATTTGCCTTCTATATATCTTCTTTGATGAAATGTCTTTACAAATATTTCATGCCTTGGATGAATTGCTATTGAATTTTCAGAATTTTTAAAAATGTATTTAGGATATAACTTCTTAATCAAATTTTTGTTTTGCAGATATTTTCTACCAGTCTTTGACTCTCTTTTCCCATTTTTTTTTTTAAATAAGGTCTTTTGAATAGCAGATGTTTCCAATTTTTACTTAAGTCCAGTTATCAGATTTTAGGTTTTACATTTAGGTCTGTGATCTATTTTGAGTTAAATTCTATGCAGTGTGAAGCATGCATCAAGGAACATATATATATTTCTTGAAAAGACTATTCTGTCTTCTTTGAATTGCCATTTAGGCTTATGTATGGTTGCGTTTATGAGCTCTTATCTGTTCCATTGATCTGCGTATATTTGCCAGGACCTCACAGTCTTGATTACTGTAGCTCCATGGTTCTCCATGGCTCTCATAGTTCTCTTGAGGACTCTCAAGAGTCCTGCTTGTTTCTCCCTTGCACACTCATGTCGTGTGTGCCCTGGTGCGGGGCCTGGTATTTGTTGTCAGAGCAGTGCTTCTTCCCCTTTAGCCACCTGCTCACTAAGGAGGTGTCATGGTGAGATCATGCTTAAGATCTTCTCCTGGCAGATTTCAAGTGTACAATGCACTGTTAGCAGCTATCCTTGCTTCCTTTGTGAGGGTGGTTCACCCTGGTGCTGAACAGTCTGATATATTGGACAAGAAGGTGAAAGCCTCAGGCTATCCTGTTCTGGGAGGGCCCTTCTGGGCCAGATTGCCAAAGATTAATGACCTTGCTGATGCCTTTTTCTGGCTTTATGCGATCCCGTGCTGACTGGGCAGTGCCCTTGGCCAGGATAGACCTCAGAGCATTTGCTACACCTGTTCCAATATGAAAATTTCCCCATGTATGACATTCATTTAACTATTCATTCTTTCATTTAAATGTGACATTTATGGTGCTGTGTTCAAGGATTATAATAAGGAAGGAAATGGAAATGGTTCCTGTCCTCACAGAGTTTACTCTTTGGAAAAGAGGCATTAAGTAGCTTAATAAATACTCAGTAAAGTTTGTAAAATGAACTATAGTCAGTTCTCCATACTGTTTATATAACGTGAATTAGTTTACGTTTTGTCTGTGCTGCTTTTATGCTAGAGTGGCAGAGCTGAGTGAGTGCAGCAGTCACAGAATGGCCTACATAGCTCATAATATTTATTATGTGACACTTGATAGGAAAAGTTTGCTGACCCCTGGTTGGATACCTTAGATGTGTTCAGAAGATAAGGTCACTCAGGGATGCCCTCTGAGTTAAGGGTGAGGAGGGAAGCAGCACTGATGGAAACCACGTGTGGTCACAGACTCTCAGAGATACAAAGCCTTGCGGGGGCATCTTCTTGTCCAGTACATTGGTCCATTTAGCACCAGGCTGGGCTACCTTCATATTGGAGGCTGCATGGTGACTGTAGTTAATGATACAGAACTGTTTACCTAAAACTTGTCGGAAGTAGATCTAAGTATTCTTACCACAAAAATCCATAAAAAACCCAAAAGAAAGCTGGGAAAATTCTCCTGTCACTTTATTCCAAGACAGTTTCTAGGAGAGAGGAAGACATTTCTTTCTACTCATGGAAAAAAATACAAGAAGTACTCTGAGTCAGAAATGTCTGTCTACCAAAACCCATCCTCCTAGTTCCATAGTGTGGCGTGTTAGCTGCCTGACAGCTGTCTAGTCAGAAACTGCATTTCCCACAGTCCTTTGTGTCTAGTGTACCCATGTGACTAGTTCTGACCAGTGGATTGGGAATGGGAGTGACCTGTCATTTGCAGGCTGGGATTTTTAATGAAATGCTCACCTCCAAGCCCTCTGTCCGCTTCAGCTGTCTGGATATAGAGGGCTCTGAGGTTCTAGCACAGGACTTCTGAAACTTCCGTGTGTTTGAGTCAGGGCAGGGTCTGAGATCTTGCATTTTTAACAAGCTTCCAGGAGATGGCAGTGCAGTTGGTGCTTAGACCTTTATTCTGTGGTGGAGCCATAAAATGAAAGGAACCTGTCCCTGAATCACTAAATAAGAAAAATCTCCTTTATGCAGCAACTCCTGATCTGTTACCTGAGTGAGAAATAAGCCTTTGCAGAGAGGTATGGGCATGTGTGCATGCTCAGTCACGTCCAGCTCTTTGCAACCCCTATGGACTAGCCTGTCAGGCTCCTCTGTCCATGGAATTTTCCAAGCAATACTGGAAAATACTGGTTGCCATTTAGGGGGTCTTCCTGACCCAGGGATCGACCCTGCGTCTCCTGTGCCTCGTGCATCGCAGGCAGATTATTTACTGCTGAGTCACAAGGGAAGCCCATTTTAAAACCTGCCAAAGCCTTTTACCATTAGCTCATTGACAATAGCAGTGGTTAAGGGGGAAAAAAAAATCTGGATTTTATATTTGTTGACTTGGATTAAAAACAAGAGAGTGAAAATGTTTGGGATGGGTTGTGAATGATCTGCCTCTTCTGGCAGGAAGGTTAGTGGAGAGCAGACCATGAGGGTCTTTGACCCTGAGAATTCTCAGTGCAGGGAGTTGAGGTAGAGTCTCTGAAGCAAGGGATCAGCGGGTGAGGGCCAGGGCCCTGGTGCAGGTTGCAGGGCAGAGGTTGGTTGGAGGAGCCCAGCCAAAAGTATGGTCACTCAAAGGCTGCTTGACACCAGTGACAGAAGCCTGGGCAGGGAGGCCAATGGGATACATGGTATCTGAGTGTGTGTGTTATTGGGAAGAGTTGCAGTTGGAGCAGAGAGGCAGAGGGAGTCCAGACCTGCTCCAAGGTCAAAACCCACAAGAGCCTTTTGCCTCCTTGCAGTGAACATCCTCCTTGTGGGGAGGCCAAGTTCATCTGAGGAACCTTGACCAGCTGGACCCAGCGTGCTAGAATTCAGCCAAGGATGCTAGTGGGAAGTCTCTCCCCAGGTTCTGAGGAAGAAAGGCTGGAACAAGGAGGCCTGCCCTATCACTGTTGGTATGATCCTGACCTTACCTTCCTGAAATAAAGCCAGAGCTGGGTCTTCTCAAGGCCTGCTGGCTTTGGGACAGAGCTGGGCCTGAGCAGGAACAGGAGAAAGTCAAGGGAACATAATTACTGGTTTTGGATAAAGCACCTGGGTGGGTTGCAGAAGCTAGCCTTTATCCCATCTGGTATTCAGATAACATCAAGCCCTTCTGTCAGAATTGTGTAGAAATAGCAGCAAAGCTGTGAAGAATTGCAAACTGTCCACTTTGACTAGTCAGGGTCACTTACCATGTTGAAAACCATTTTTATTCAAGGGAAACTGTAGTGGGTTTAGACATGAGACCAGTTTTTTGTGTTTTTTCTTTTTAATGATCTGATGTCTAAATACTCACCAAGCGCCTATTGTATGTTAGGCACCATGAAGATTAATTGTAGAAATCCACGGTGAATTTTCATACCTTGAATTTAGAGAAGAGAGCAGATTATAAGAATGTGAATCTGTGTACTGATTAGATACCTGCCCAGGAAAGCTCTTGGAAGGGTTGAAACACATCTGGGGGCTGGAGGGCTGCAGCCTCCAGCAGAGGATGGAGGGGAAGGAAGAGAGGCGGGAAGCATAAAGGCGGGCTCCACCCCATCCCCGGGTTTTGTAGGGGGACCCACATCGTGTCAGCTCGTCCTTCCAGTGAAACCTGTCAGCGCCTCCTGCTGCCTGGTGTGGAGGCTTACATCCTGGCCAGGGCCTGTTAGGCCTGTGAAATCTTCACCCCAGGGCCCCCAGCCTTCTGCAGGCCAGTTTTTGATGTCCTCTGCCCCCAGGTGACGGGCTGCCATCAGGTCTCGGATTTGTAGCTTGGTCCCCATGCCCTTTTTCTTCTCAGGTGGCTGAACCGCTCCCATTTGCCCAGGATTTGAGGTGCGGAGGGTGTTGCTTAGATGCCCACTCAACAGTTTTGAAACCAGGACCATCCTTGTCAAAGTGGGGGAAGTTGTCACCGTGTTCCCCGAGGCCTGGACCCCCCCGACTGTTCCTGTCGTGACATCTGTACACGTTGAACCAGTCCCTGGCTGTTTTCTTAGGAGGAGCCCTGGGTATACCCCTCCTGGCCTCATGGGGGCTCCTGCTTGCCCACTCTGGCTCCTTCACTTCCCCTTTGTAGCTCTTATTACAACTGCAAGTAACATAAATAGTTGTGGAATTAGCTTCCTGATATTTAAAGCCTGCACATCTCTGTCAGGTGGGTTAGGGCCTGTCTAGTTTATAGTCTTGGCCCTCTGCACAGTACCTGCCACATGACTGACACTGATAAACATCTACTGAACGAGAATTCCGGAGCACCACTGCAAACCATTACATGTCTCTCAGCTGGTAAGAGCAACAACTTAAAAATGTGCATGTGTCATTGTATATGAACTCTGTGCTCGAGTCAGAGTCCCTGGCTATTTCTTGGCACCCTTAACAGGTGCTCAGGTCTCCTTATTTCTCACCTGGAGGATGTCAGTGCCTGCCAGCATGTCTGCTGTCTCCACTACACCTGGATAGGGCTGCCAGGGCCTCCTCCCAGATCTGAGTGCTGAGTTCATCTTTGCTCAGAAAGCGCTAATGACACTCGACTGCTCATAATAGCATTTGTGATCTGCTTGCCCCTACGTCTGTTTGTTCTTCTGCCTCTCTGTCTCTGTCAGTCTCAGTCAAAATAAACGATTCATTGTTTCTCTAGTGTACCTCCAGGTTTCTTAACTCTGACTTCCCTCATACTGTTCTATACCTTTTCCCTCGCTTACCTTTGAAATCCTACCCATCCTCCGAAGCCCATTAATACACCCCTTGTCCAGGGTCACTTCTAACTGCCTACACCCATTTCTGCATTCTGTAGAAACAGACATTCCCACTGTGTTAACTATCTTGATCTTCTAACCAGATTATAGGCAGCTTGAGAACAGGGGCTGTGTTCTGTGCATCTGTAATGCTTTATAGATAGTAGGGACTCAACACTATTCACAAATGTTTGTTAAGCTGAGTTAAATAGGTTTAACTTCATGCTCCTTTTGTTTCATGTAGCCTGTAAAATGATTTTATAAAAATTCTAGATCTGATTTCATTTTTAAGTTGACATCTATGTTTTTTTCACAAATTTAAATATTGCCAAGGATATATATTTTTTATATATGCTTTAAATGTATCTTATTTAAATATTGTAGTTGCAGATTTGATTCATTTAACTTATGGAAAATATCTGCTGTGTAATCTAACTGGCAAAGCTAGTCCTTGTGGTCAAGTCAGACAAACAGCCAAACCACACATTCAATCAGAAAAAAAGTCTGACTTTATTTTAAAATTTAGATAAACGTGGGTGCTAATTCTTAGATAGGAACCCTACGGGGCTCTTGAATTGAAGGAAGGTGTTGCCCGTGTAAGTGATGCTCTCTGCTTTGCTCTCCTGACTCCCAAAGGCTGGCTTCTCCAGTTGTCACTTTAATGCCCTAGAAGTTCTACACTTCAGGGGGATGAACAGAGTCAAATTTAGGTTACGTGATAAGTCCGTCTTTCTTCCATAATATGAAGGGTCCTTGTGTAGGGCAGGTGGGAATGGGCAGTGGGCAGACCACAGGCCTTGAAATGCATAAAAATGGGAGATGAAGTTCTGGAAGTAGATTCCAGGTAAGATAGGTCTCTGCCTGTGTGCACCCTGGAAAGTCTCTGTGTACCCCCCAGGGACTGTGTGTTCTTGGTGTGAAGGCATTTGACCCAGGAGGAAGGCACAGTGGAGATCGCATCTTCTTTCACATGGATACACCTTGTGAGGGTTTTAGAAAATTTACCTTCCACTTAATGAAGAAAGGTCACTTTGTTGCTTCACAAGATTTCCGGATGAACTCATTCTCCAAGACACCGTTACATCAGAAGAAAAGATCCAATGATACTCTCAGAATCTTTTAAAACAGATGCGGCCCTCATCTGCGGTTGCCAGCAACCCTCCCCCAGGGCGGTGGACAGACTTCAGCTTTCCTGGATTGCTGGGCTGCCAGGGTGATATGCCACCAGTGTGGCCCAGCAAGAGGTCAGTGTAATTCAAGATTGTTGCTCCATCATTTATTCCCAAATGTTTACACACTGCAGCTGCTGTTACCACCAGTAAGCATAACCATCATCTCTACACATTTAATTGGTGCCCTAAATAAACTTGACATGATGTGGAATCATGCACTGTCACTGGACATAGTGCCCTTACTATGTTAAGACTTGGAAAGCACGCTGGAGATTTTGTAGGCATCCCATCTGGCGGTATGGTTATCTGAAAAAGAAATCTCTTTAGTCCAAATTCTTCAGCAGTTAGGTCACTTGATTTTGCAGTGAGTTTGGCCTGAAAAATAATGTCAACTGGGCAGGCTCAGATTCATTCTAGGGGAGTCCCAAGCTTACAGAGTTTGGAACAGACTCAATAAGAAAGAAAATGTAAAATTTCACATGAGCTTGAGGGCTCATGCACACGCTTCAGTTCCTTTAGCTTCACAGCAAACCCACCTGTACCGTAGGAACAATGGTCAGGTGTCTGGCAGAGTGCCTTGCACTTGGAGTACACACTTGAAGCTATTCCAGGCACGTGTAGCCCCCAGGAGCCACACACTTCACCAAATCTGGGGTGTGTATGATCCACTGCTTGGAAGGGGAATCAGATCCCGATGAAAGCAAGGGGTTCTCTGCTGAAAGCCTTGCTGTTGTTCCAAGACAGAGGCTGCAGATTGGTAGGCTGTGGGCCAGACTCGGTCTGCAGGTGGTTAGTTGTGGTAGTGTTTTATCTTCTTGTTCAGTGTTTCTTAAAAATGTGAATTAAACTTGTCAAACTTTAAAAACCGTAAATTCCATATGAAAAACTGATTTCTTTTTTGTTTTCTTCTCCCCCCCCCGCCCCGCCCCGCCCTTTCTCATGAGGAACTGAAAGATAGTTCCACAGTGACAGATGACAGCTTTAGAGGAGGGATGTGCTTATTGGTCTACCCAGTCCCCACCTTGGCTATCTTCATGTTTATTTTCTGCCTGACCCTAGAAACTTGATTCGTGGTAAGGCCTTGTCCTTTGAGGCTCCTCACTTGCTCAGCCCTGGTGCTGCTCTGTCCCTGCCCTGATACCTTTGGTCTCTGATCTCTGATCTTTTTGATTTCCTAGTGACTTTTTTCCTTTTAAGATGCAGTTGGCTGTGCATGATTAATATTGACATCTCATTTTTTAAACTAAATACATGGTTTTATAGATCTTGCATTTTTCAACTTGCACTTGGCCTTTCTCTGGTTAGTCCATAAAGAACGACATACATTTATGGTAATTATCTCAATTTGTATGCTTGACGTCACACTTCGTATTAGCTTCTTCACTTTTCTGAGTGATACACAGTAGGTTTAAATCTTTAAAAAAAAGAAAAAAGCCTACTGGGATAAAAAATGGTCAGTTGAGAATTTTAGGCCTCCTGTTGATATCAGTGGGAAGTCTTGACTAGAGTTGAGAACTGTTTCTTTGGATTGTAATCTTGATGGCACGGTTGTCATCATTCTATTCCTATTACTTCCTAGAACTCTCTCTTCTCTGTAGTGCAAATATTGTTTTATGTTGCAAACAGTTTATCTGGCCATTCATTTCTTACCTTTACACTGCTTTTCACTAAATCTTGGCTTCTGCATAAGCTTGGATTTTGCATGAAAAAAATTCAGAATTAAAAGAAAAAAAATGCGATGGAATTTACTGGTGATTGATACCTACCTTTTTGGGGAAAAAAAAAGTCTCAGTATCAATCAGCATAGCAAGCAACAGAAACATAGTGCCAATTCATGAATGATGTAGTCAGTTGACAGGCAAATACCAACTAGAGTGTCTATGAGAAAACTCTGTTTACTTGGGTGAAAAAAGTCAGCAGTTATTTTCCTTGCAGTTTTACTGCATTTAGAGCCAACTTTCAAAGAAGTCCTATTTGGGCATTAAACTTATATTTTGAAAAATCTAAGACAACTGCAGTTTTTAAAAATCAACTCAACTTCTGGTAGGTAGTTTCTTCAAATTAACACTGCCAACAAAAGAGTTTTGTGCATGGTTAGAACTGGCTAAGTTTAAAATAAATTTAGTGGAGTAAATGAATTTTAAAAGTAAACTGGTACAAGACTTGAATTTGGTTTTTATCTCTAAGAGACATTTTTCTTAAAATGTTGAGCTGCCTTTGATAACATATTTTTAAGTTTCTTTACCTTTTAAGTGATCTGATCTGTATTTGCCTTTGAGATCTTTTACTGTCATTTTTGTTGTTGCTGTTGTTCAGTAGCTAAGTTGTGCCCTACTCTTTGCAATCCCATGGACTGTAGCACACCAGGCTTCCCTGTCCTTCAGTATCTCCTGGAGTTTGCTCAAACTCATGTCCACTGAGTCAGTGATGCTATCCAGCTATCTCCTCTTCTTCTGTCATCCCCTTGTCCTTCTGCCCTCAATGTTTCTAAGCATCAGGGTCTTTTCCAGTGAGTAGGCTCTTTGCATCAGGTGGCCAAAATATTGGAGTTTCAGTCACTTTTGTTAAGGGAATGTTACTCTGCAGTGACCTATGATCCTGTCTGATCAAGGATTTTAAAACTTTTTGATAATTTTTTAAATAGAACTTCCCAAATCAAATTCTAATTAAGTTCTTTTGACCCCTGCCTAATTTTGGGATGCTTCAAAGGGCCCCTGGAAAACTTCAGAGAGAAATATTAAACTAATTAGGTTCATTTGGTATGTTAAATTTCATGGGAAGTATTGTCAAATGAGTAATAAATCTTCTTAGATTATGTTATAAGGGGAAATGTTATTAACATAGATATTCCAGAAGTTGCATGGCATTCTTAAAATCTGATACTCCTGGTAAAATTATCAGTCATAATCCTAGTTATTAAAGTGTTATTTGTTATAGCAGTGGCCAAATTTCTTTGTCAATTGCATTGTAGTCATATTTTAAAAGTGCCATATGTCTTTTGTCACTATTGACATTTATGGTTTTATTCTGATGCTTTTACAAAAATGCTTCCTCTTCAAAAAGATTTATGGGAAGAATATTAGGACAAGTACAGGTTTCTGATTTTCAGACAATAATGCTGAACTGGGTTAGAAATTAAGGAATTCTGAAAGGAAACCTGATGGCTTCATAAAACATTTAACAGTAGGATTGAATGAACTGATGACTCTGGCTGTAATTTTTATGGTTTCTATCTGAAAAATAACTGGTTTTAATCTGTGTTTTCCAGATACAAGGAAACCCTCCTCCTCAAGCTAATTATGACTTGCCTTTGGTAAATTATGCTTTTGTAAACTGAATTGAAACATTTATCTCACCTATCTGATCTCTCCAGAGATTGGAAATGCTTAGGTTTCTAGTAGCTTTGTCTGATATATTAAGAAGGACACCTCCTAACAGATACAGGAGTCTCAAGGAAAGGAATTCACCCAAGTCTGTGAGACAGTCTGTGACAAGCCCTTGGGTATGACTTCCCTATTTCTGAGAGGCCTTTTACAGGTTTAGTCGGAGACTCCTTATAAAAGAAGTTCCCTCAAAGCTATTTAAAAAAAAGCCTATGCAATCTGCTATATTTATATAAATCATCAGGCCAAGTTTATTGAGGTCAGCCTTACTTTGGAAACAGATTAGTCTTAATTTGGCTGAATTTGGTAGAAATGAGAGTAATTTTAGAAAAAGATTCTTCCAGTGAGTACTAAATTCTAGTTGTGTTGAGGTCTGCATTTACTCAGACTCACTTCTCAGATGGTTCCTTGCTGTTATATTAAGTTTAATTGAATAATTAATAGGACACCCTAAGTTTGTTTCTGAAACTTATTTTAATAGTCTATCTTTATAGGAAGATCAGGTATCCCACAACCTGCAAGCAGTATTGTGTGTACTGGAAATGACATCTTTTAAAGGACCACCTCCTACTTAGGTGGAAAGATCCTTATCAGGTACTCTGCACTAGCTCATGCACTGCAAAATTGAAAGAAATTGACTCTTGGTTTAATATTTCCACTTAGAAAGGGCTCCTACACTGGACTGGTCTACAGAGAGGACTGCTGATCTCAAATTCACCTTAAAATGACACTCAAACAGAGGAGAAACTACACTCAGACCAGGATGAGAAAAAGACAACATCAGAAGTAGACAGCTGACTGAAGATGCTGGACCTGACCCGTAAGATCATTTATTGTGTTTTCTTGACTCCTTGGACCTTTATACTCAAATCAGATGTTTTTCTATCATGGGCATGATCCTGTGCTGGCTTTAAAATTCAGCCCAATTGTTGGGTTTGTGACCAATTACCTGTGTCTAGTATTTCTGTGTTACCTTGGATTTCTCCTCTCCTTTTGGTTGGCTCTTAGAAAATTTATTCTAAAAGAAAGAAATTATAGTTCTGTTCTGGACACTATTGTTAGGTGATATCCCGTCACCTGACCAATTAATAATACCTGCTCTGACCCTGGCCATAAATAGACATTTTCAAGTTCAGTCAGAGCAACAGACAAAAAAATTTTAGCCAAAGAATATAGCTTCCCGAGACTAATTTATGTGGTTAACACTAGGCTATATCCATTTAAGTTTAAAGACTCCCTTATGTTGGGTACAGTTAAACCATACTGTGGATAGCCAGAGCTTCCCAGGTGGCTAAAGTGGCTAAAGTCCACCTGGAGGAGGAAATGGCAACCATTCCAGTATTCTTGACGGATAATGCTGTCAGGCTACATACAGTCCATGGGGTCACAAAAAAAGACAGATACAACTGAGCACACACACACTCATAAGGATAGCCTAGTAACACTAGGAAATTGGGCTGGGTGCCTGGGGATATACTGGGCTGCTCCTTACCAATGCTGGTAGCTAGATTATTTGTATATTGCCTGTTTCACAAAATTGTTTCTTGCATTATCAAATGTGTGACTGAACCTCTGATAAAATGATGATTGGAGGCACTTGACCAGATATATAGTTCTCCTCTAAATATATATATATATATAATATGTATGAATATATATGAGATAAATGATTTTAATAGTATAACTCTAGATATGGGAAGAAGCAATAAGAGGGAATTTTTTTTCTTGGACCATAATAGACTAGTGAGACTGGTACTGTCCAGAGACTTTGACTGCTGTTAATAAGGCCTTGTCCAGTAATAGCACACTAAGCGGCCTGACAGTGAAATCCTCACCTGACCTAGGGATCCCCAGCACCGTGGGCCAAAACAGTCACAAAATGCCTCCCAGTCCACACATTGATGACCATGAGGGAACCCTGCCAACTAAAAATGGGCACTTGCCATCTGCCTCTAGACAGATGAGGCCACTTGCCACTGTAGTCACTGACCTTCAACACCTCCTGAACGGAGGTCAGGGTAGAGATCAGGAATGGGACACTCTGCTCTGGCAGAACAGGCCTTTGGATAGTCAGATGTTCTCCGGAGATTTTACGAGCTCAGTGCTTGCATCTCCTCATACCTAGGAAAGCACTAAAATCATTAAAGGTGACATCTGCTTCTCATGACTAGCAGCAAGCCTCCACCAGAATGTGTGCTTGACTGCACATCCCATCCCTTCGCTAAAATCATACATGATACTGCCCTCTCGCCACCTCTCTGAGGCAATTTCCCAGTTTCTCTGAAATGCTGTCTCTGGGCTATAGTCCTCATTTTGCCCCAAATAAGACTTAACTCACAACTCTCATGCTGTGAATTTTGTTTTTTTTTTTTCAGTTGACAACACACAGCCTATATAGTTGGAAAAAGAAAATATTTTTGGATATATATTTTATTTGACAGTGTTTTAGAATATCATACAGTAAACAAGATTTCTGTAAAAGTTAATTTATCCATAGTGGTGCGTTTCATAAAAATAGTTGCTCACTTACAGTCTTTCTGTGACTATTAATACATGTAATTATATTTATAGAGATACAGCTGTACAGGGTAAATTCACAGCTAACACTACACAGAAATATTATTTGGAATGGGGTTTAGATGATGTGCTGTCTTCACAGGTTATGGATTACAGCCGCATAAAGCAATTACTGCACAAATAGTAGCTGTGAACTGTGCAAATTAGAGTTTATGCAAGCGTAATCTCAATTTTTTTTTTTTAATCCTTTTGTAACACATGGAAAATAAAGGTCAGAGGATACAGTACCCGGACGTGCAGCTACACTACAGAAGCATTGTCCAAAACCAGATTGAATAACTTAATGGCAAAATAGACTGGATTTCTAGTCCAGGGGAGAAAGACTAATTGAGATTAAACCAAAAGTACTGTAAACTGCTACATGTGTTTGTGCTTTAGTTTATGATGACTAAGTTTCATTTTTTGGAAATTGCTTTCACAGGCTGCAGGACTCTTCACTCGAGGCTTTCAACTACATTGTCCTCTTGTCAAACAACTAAACTATACCTCTGCCTGATGGGAATTAAACAGCTGGTGCTCAGGATACTGCACTTACAAAGAGAGGGAAAGAGGCAACCCAAGAAAGCTGTTTACATGTACCCTCTTGTGATGGACCTGATCTCCCTGTTTGACTTTCTGACTTCAAGTCGGGGAGGTAAGGCTTATTTGCATTTGAACTCCTGTGAGGGGCAGAGTATGGGAAGCGTCATTATTTCAGGTCACATTAAAGAGAAACTGCCCTCTGAGACATTTGCCTTTTAGTATGTGTAGCTACAAATAAGAATGCATGGATAATTAACTCTGAAGGTAAAACTTTAAAAAGATTAAAAATTAAAATGGCAGAGAAGAAAGACAAGCCTTGAAATTTTACTAGGTTATCAACTATGGGCAAGGAAAATAAATATCTAGACAAAAAAGCAAACCAAACAGAAATAAAGAGAGAAATAATAAGAAAGATAAGCAGAAAGGAATGCTAAAAAGGTCCGTGTTCTTGAATGAAAATAAATGGGCTATATAATAATGATTTTTTAATATTAGAGATTCATTGTAATCTGAGAAATATAGGAGGAATACTTTGCTCTGTCAAGGTGAAAATGTAATGGAAAGAGGATTCTTAAAAAGACAACAAAATGAGTGAAATAAAACACTGCTGTCAAACTCCTATCTCTGAGCCTGAGACTAAAGGAAAGCCTTCTCATAAAGGAACTGCAGCACTGCCAATCTAAATTTAACAAATTGTGGTCCTTCCATTATAAAATTTGTATTGTAGATGAAAACTGATTAAGATCTATGAGCTAAACTGCAAAATTCTGACTTATGGCAAACTGTTCCCTAGAATACAATTTTTAAAACCTTTTTTTCTACCACTGAAATGTACAGAAACGTGATTACAGAAATGGCAGTACAAATGGCATCACAGCAGTGATTCACTAGGTTTCTAACTCACCCTGCAAGTGCGCAGGGAACACCGCTTCTAAGACTGGTGATGGGTGCCACGAGTGAGCCGTGGAAACAGGTCATGGGCGAACAGTTCTGAATGTTTCAAAGAAACCTTTTAACCCCTGTCTAGATATGTCAAGAACAATTTATTTACAATTCTTCAGATCAATTAAAAGATATAATCTTGTCTCAGTTTCAGCTTGCTCCGTGCAGTTTGATTTTTAAGGCGATATTCCAGTTTGGGATTGCTCTTGTCCAGTTTCTTGAAACAAAGTTTGGATAACATCCAAATCCTTCATGCAGTGGGGGAAATTTTTTTCTTTTCTTTTTTTTTTTTTTTTTTAACTAAAGCTACACTGCATTCTCTGTGATGTTCTTCATGTTCTTTTGGTTCTTCCGTAGCTGCCAAAGTCCCCTCCGTGAAACAGGGGGCTTTAGGATCAGTTAGGTCTGCACTGCGGACACCGTCCGGACCATGCTTGTTGGACACGTGGGGCTTCACGTCGGTGCTCCCAAGCCTTGGTGCCTCGTGGATTTATGCATGTGACAGAGGAAATAAATTAAAACGCCGAGAGACGGAACCTAAGAACTGCCTGCGGGTATGGAGGCCGGGCGGCGGGCTCATCTTCCCGGGGCTGTGGCGCCGGGTTTGAGGACGCCCGGCAGCTTGTCGGAGCCTGGCACCTTCCACGGCCCTGGCGCCACGGCAGCCTTGCGCGCAGGGGCGCCCCCGGGGGGCCGCGCGCCCTGCCTGGACCCCGCCCGCCCCTCGACTTCCCGTGCGCCCCCGCCGCGGCCCGGGCCCACGAACGCAGGTGCCGCGCCAGGGCCTCCGTGCCGGCCGAGCTCGGAGCCTGCCGGGGCCTGCAGCCCCTCCTTGTTGCCTGCCCGCGCCGCTTCGGCCACTGCGGGCCCAGGCGCCCTGGTCTCCAAGGAGGGCCTGCCGGCCTCAGGCTGCCCCTGGCCGCCAGGCACCTCCTCGAGCCCGGGTTGCACAGCCCTCTGCGGGCTGGCCGAGCGCTCGCTCTGCTCCCCAAGGCGCTGCTTCTTCTGGCTGCCGGCTGAAAGCTCCTTTGGTTTCCTAACGTCGTGTTCCCTTTTGATATCCCAAGTTGGGTCTGGGCTTATCTGGTGGGAAGGGTCGGAGGGTGGGGCTGGATGTGATGGAGAGAATGGAGAGAGGACGTCCTCCAGGGAGACGCCTACTTCCGGCAGACCTGGGGAGGCGGCAGCGGGAGAACTCCAGGAGCCGGGTTCGTCTGTGGGGCAGGAAGCGCAGGCATTAGGGCGCAGCCGCACACGATTTCCAATCCCGCCACCTCCCTCCGCGTTGGGAATGAGAGCAGGTGGCCAGCTCCCTGCTCTCCACGCCCCAAGCCACTGCCACCCCCACCCACACTGCCAAGAGGGCAGCTGACCTCCCCCGGGGGCTCTCTGTTCCCATTCTGTACCTCACCCCGCCTTCCCTCCTTGGTGGTTCAGGAAAGTTGTTACAAAGCCTAGGCCTAATCCATCCCTTTGCCCTGGCCTCTTCTCTCTTCCTGAGGTGTCATCAGGTCTGACAGTCAGTCCTGTGTGGATATCTGACTTGGCAGAATGTAAATCACCTAGGGCAGCCATGAAAAATAGATTCTTCGATGGTAAGACCCAGAGCTTCCAGTAGGATAGGGCCACGGAAGTCCTCTGCATTTTTAACTGGCATCCAGGTAATTTAGAAAGTGATTGGATAACCAGCTTTTGAGAAATACTGGCTTGCCTTCTCTGGAAGAAGTTGGGGGAGTGACTTTCTCAGCAGTTCAGTGTCACTCAAGACATATTTCTTAGCGACCACCAGATGGAGAATTTGGATAAAGACACCTAAAAAGGTTCGTTTTTCTGGGGATGGGTGGGCAGTGGGACCAGGCTGGTGTGGAAGGAGGGCCCCTTCTATCAGGCTCTGCCTTAAAGTGTTAGAAAGTTTTGCAGAAGCTTTTACATCCTGGATGGACGCCCTTTAGGAGCTCTTTCCTATATATATATATACACATATATATATATTATAATCTCCAACTTTCCTTTGTCAACCTGAGTTCCAAGATTCAAACAGGTAATATAAAGTTGTCTACTGGATGTGCAAACTTTACTGTTAAAGCACAAATTACTTTACTCTGCAGGAACCTGAGGTTGGTTGGAGACAAGAAGGCAGAGTAAAAGGACCTTGAGCTCCCTTCCTTTCATGAGCATGCTGGTCACAACATAACTGCTGAAGAGCCATTGATAAAAGACAGGAATCTACCAGAAAAGGCTATTCTGTATCCAGAGACAAAAGAAGAAACCATGAGATTGCGGTAGGAGGGGCACACTCACTATATAATCAAATCCCTTACCACCCAGGTGGGAGACCCACAAACTGGAGGATAATTACATTGCAAAAGTCCTCCCACAACCTAGAAGAAATAGGCATATTCTTAGAAAAGTACAGTCTCCCACGACTGAACCAGGAAGAAGTAAAAAAATAAGAGCAGCCCAATGACAAGTACTAAAATTGAATCTGTGATTTAAAAACTCCCAACAAACAAAAGTCCAGGACCAGATGGTTTCCCAAGCGAATTCTATCAAACATTTAGAGAAGAGTTAATTAACATCTATCCTGAAACTATTTCAGAGGAAGGGAAACTTCCAAACTCATTCTTATGAGGCCACCATCACCCTGGATTGAAAGATTCAACATTATCCAAATGGACTATACTATCTAAGGCAGTCTACAGATTCAGTGCAGTTCCTTTCAAACTTTGTTTCTCACGTGGGCTCCTACCATAACCCAGTCTTCTCTTTACTTCTGCTCTTCCCTACCTCTGGTCTCCATGTAGCAGCCACAGCAATGTTTCTGAGACATGAATTTGATCGTGCCATTCCTTAAAACTTTTGGTGGATTCTCACTGCTCTTAGACTGAGATCATTAACAAAGCCCACAAAAGCTTGCCTCGTATGGCCCCTGCCCGCCTCTCCAGCTTCACCTCCATTCATCCCCTATTCCTCATCCACACTGGTCTGTGTGCAGACCAACACACAAGCTCATTCTGGGACCATACATCATTGCTGGCTCCTCTGCACCCCACAGTGATTCACATGATAGGTTCGTTTTCATTCTTTAGGACTCCTAAATATTACCCAAGAGAACCCCAACCCACAGTAGGTACTCTGGTCTCCTTGAGAGCTTCTTGTCTTTTTATTTCCTCATAGTGCTTATAATTTGGAATTAATATTCGGCTGCCCCTTTGATTAACATAAATCTCAGTTAGATTGTAAGTTTCATGAGGGCAATGACCACACTGGTCTTGTGTATCACAGTGGACTTAACATCTAGCATAGTGCTTGACACAATAATACCTGTTCACTGAATATTTGAAGAAAAAATAAATCTACTACACAAATAGAAATGGAAGACTTTCCAAGAGGAGGATGGTGGTGAAATGACGATATCTGAAGTGTGAGAGGAAAGAAGGAAGTCTGTGGAAAGAGAGCAGAAGGACACCAGTGACAGGAAGTCCACAGGGAAGAGTCCTCAGCTTTCCCTGGTGGCTCCTCGAATGCAGAGGGTAGAGAGGTTCCCGATCCAAGTCCATCTGATACAACAGATGTTCTTTCCCTCTGTAATCTTCTCAGTTATAATGATAATAATGCCTTTACTTAAAGGAACATCATCCTTATGGAAGCATGAATCAACATGCCAGTGAATGTTCAGATTAGCCCACAGGTAAGATAGAACCAAAATATCTTATGCGCCCTTGAGGGAGAAGCAAACCCCTCTCCTAAGTTAGGATCAACTTTATTCCCCTTGCTGTTATCAGCTCTAGCAAGTTTGGATCTCTCCTAGAAAACAGTGAATACACATTACATATTACTAGTATATGGTATACACACATTACACACTCACAAGCACACACCATTATCTCTGGGTGAAAAGATGTATGACCTCTTAAATTATCTTGTAGGAACCTGGCAATATTGAAAAAATAAAATGCTCTCATTTAATATGTCCAAGCTTTCAAAAAAAAACAAAAACCTTATCTGCTGTGCTTAAACCACTCTTATTTTATGGAATATCACTAGCGTGACAATAACCAGAGACGTGGTCTGCTAGGAAGAAACTACTTATTGTAGTAATATCTGTATTATTGGTTTTCCCAGGTGGCTCCTATTGGCATCAAAAATTTGTACAAAAGAGGAAAATAAGGAAGAGTTGATTTTTTTCTGTGCTGAAGGGTAAGGGAGACCCTTGGAAGGAAGCCAGGGATTGTTGCAGGGAAAGAGGATCTGTCTCCTGCTGTACCCCTTACCTGACAGCCTCCAGGCTTCCAGCTTGGGCTGACTGGTCCCCCAGACCCTGAAAAAGGGTTCCTGTACTTCTCTCCTCTCAGTGAAGTCTGGGGCCAGAAGCCTAATGGCTGCCTTTTGGATTAGGGTGTCCAGGAAAGTAATAGTACTGTCACCACCATTGGAATGACTAATATTGACAACAGCTAACACAGATTGAAGTGCTTCCTAGGTACCAGGAACTATTCTGAACTCTTAAGATGTATTTTCAGTTCAGTTCAGTCGCTCAGTCGTGTCCGACTCTCCGCGACCCCGTGAATCACAGCACGCCAGGCCTCCCTGTCCATCACCAACTCCCGGAGTTCACTCAAAACTCATGTCCAGCAAGTCGGTGATGCCATCCAGCCATCTCATTCTCGGTCGTCCCCTTCTCCTCCCGCCCCCAACCTTTCCCAGCATCAGAGTCTTTTCCAGTGAGTCAGCTCGTCGCATGAGATGGCCAAAGTATTTACTCACCTGTAAACTTGTACATTTACAGATGGGGAAACCAAGGCACAAAAAGTGTACCTTGATCAAGACTACATAGCAGAAGGTAATACAGCAGGGTTGTTAAATGACTTTCTGAATAGGGTGAAGTTCTATAAGCTCAGCTGGAATACTGTCTCTAGACTCCTTTGCTATCAGCTCTTTTGATTGGGGCTCATCTCTCCTAGGGCAGCTTGACAGGAACTCCCATCTAAAGCAGTGTCAGAGGCAGATCTATTTTTAATCCAAATAGTCTCTGAAATGCTGTATGTGTTTGAATCTTGGACACAGAGGAACAGTTACCAGAGCTGGGGTGGAAATGCTGGGCATATTATTAGCTGGAATCAGAACAGTGAGATTAGATGTCTTAAGGTTGGGGATAGTATTATATGCTTTAAAAATATCCCTCACATTGTCACACCTTGAACCTGAATTGAAAATCTCATCTGCAGTGGAAAAAGTGTCTTCAAGTGGTGTTGGAAAAGTTGGATAGCTGCATGTAAATCAATGAAGTTAGAACATACCCTCACACCATACACAAAAATAAACTCAAAATGACTTTTAAAGACTTAAATATAAGATATAACATGGTAAAACTCCTAGAAGAGAACATGGGCAAAACATTCTCTGACATAACCTGTGCCAGTGTTTTCTTTGGTCAGTCTCCCAAGGCAATAGAAAAGGAAACAAATGGGACCTAATCAAACTTAGAAGTTTATAAAAGATGTTCCTTATTGCTGCTTATATTAGAGAAATGCAAATCAAAACTACAGTGAGGTACCACCTCACAGTGGTCAGAATGGCCATCATAAAAACTCTGCAAATAACAAAGCTGGAGAGGATATGAAGAAAAGGAAACTCTCCTAGAGAGTTGTTGAGAATGTAAGTTGGTATAGTCACTGTGTGGAAAACAGTATAGTGGTTTTCCAGAAACTGCTAAGAAAACTAAAAATAGAATTACCGTATGATCCAGCAATCCCACAACCTGAATGTCCATCCACAGATGAATGGATAAAGATCTGTGCATATATACACTGGAATACTACACACCAAAAAATAATGCCATTTGCAAAAACCTAGATGCAACTAGAGATTATTATACCAAGTGGGGTGGGTAACTTAGAAAGAGAAAGACAGATACCATATGATATCACTTACACGTG
This sequence comes from Moschus berezovskii, assembly GCF_049115385.1. NCBI lineage: Eukaryota > Metazoa > Chordata > Mammalia > Artiodactyla > Moschidae > Moschus > Moschus berezovskii. The sequence goes on along the minus strand of NC_142462.1, from coordinate 51,065,145 downwards.
GAATCTAAAATACGGCACAAATGAACCTATCTATAAAACAGAAACATGGACATAGAGAACAGACTGGTGGTTGCCAGAGGGGAGGGGGAGGTGGGAGGTTGTAGTTAGCAGACCTAAGCTTTCAGATACAGAATGGATAAACAAAGTCCTACTGTGTAGCACAGAGATAGTCAATGATAAACCATAACAGAAAAGCATATAGAAAAAAGAATGTGCTTATACTCAATTTACTGTAGAACAGAAATTACCACAACATTGTAAATCAACTATACTTCAATAAAATATTAAAAGGATAAATATATAGTAATATAAAAAATATTCAAACTAGATATTGGAAACATCTTTTACATAAATACTTTTGCTGAAATGAGTAAAATTTCTGCAAAGAGATTTCTGGATTTGTTAAGTGTTATTTCTTATAAATTGACTGGGTTAGAGAATACTGATATGGTTATACAGAAATATATTTTCTTCTAATTTAGAATATTACAAGAAAATATAAATGATTAGATCAAAAGACAGTAATGTGAAGTCATTTTGGTATTCAGAAAAAAAATCTTGTTAAGATGTTTTCAAAGCATAATGGCTCATTTGGATTTGTTCTACCATCATGAAGATGATTGTTTTTTGTAACAAAATATAAATAAAGATGTGCATTTAAAAATATTTCAGAAAAAAGTATTTGATTCTGTTCTTTTTGAAGCAGTGTTTCCAGTCTGGAGGCACTGTTAATTGCCTTCAAATACATATTTGTTTCACCTTTATTATCAGAGAGAGTAAACTAGGTGTTATAGTCACAGTTCTTAAAGTTATTAACGTTTATATTTGTTTATTGATCTTTCACATCTATCCTCTTTTGCACGCATTATCAAAGGTGCAGCAGTAGTAAAACCATGGCAGAATTTCCTTCCATGGTTGAGGGCAGATCTCAGTGCAAGGTGGGGCTGTTAGCAGTGGATCCATGGTTTACTGTGTCCTCAGTATCATGCCAGCTACTGTGCCATGCCACATCTATTCTCTTTTAATCCTCACACCAGCTCTTAATGGTGCTGTCATCCCCATTTCACAGATGAGAAAACTGAGGCTTAGTTAAGCAATTTGCCAGGACCACTCAGCTAGTGAGAATCAAGATGACTGACTACATAAAATTCCAGAGCCCAAGCCCCAAGTGTTACTATATTTTAGTGCTTCCATACTTTAGTGCTTCCTAAATTTTTCCACATCAGGAAACACATGGAAGAAGAGCTTATTTAGACATTGCACTGGAGTAAACTGAAGAAGACAGTCAAGGTCTACAGATAACCGCCAAGTGTGTCCCGAGGGCTAAAGAGAGTCCATATCCTGGTATAACCCATCAGAGGGGTATCATGTAGAACAGATTTTGAAATTTTTAAATTTAAAATTAAATTTTGAAATTTTTTTTAAAACAAGGTATATCTTGATAATCCAGATTGAACTAGGGGTGTGGGGATGCCCACAGACCAGTCTTAATTAGTAAACTATCTATATTACAAGATAGAAGAGAAACATGTCAGTTTATTCCAAGCATGTTTTAGAAAGCAATGCATTCTTCTAAATTAAAATCTTAAAAGTCCAATATGTAAAGCATAAAAGTCTGACATCTTTGGTTGGCTGAGTGGAGCCACAGTCTCTCCCATTCACCCCAAGCCCATCTGCAATGGCTCCTCTGACCATTTCTCAGGAACCTGGAAGCTCTAACAGAATAGTCTGAAAACCACTGCCCATGAGGGGTGGGAAGAGGAAACAGGCAAGGAAGATTTGTGCAATAGGCTTTTTTCTAAGTGGTAGTAGCCAGGAGTTAGGCTTCCGAGCTAGGAGATAACTGACAGAAGAGAAGCAGGTGGAGATGTCTAGCCCTCCTGGGAAGGACAGACTTCACCCTCCAGAATTCTGCCTGGGCTGGCTGCTGACCTAGAGCCTCAGTGCTCTGCTAAGTAGGAAGTGACCCCATTTGACTTAGTCAGTCAGCATCTTGTAGAGAGAAGATATCCAGAGCAGCCAGGCTTTGAGCCCTCCTAGCCCAAACACTTGTGGCTCAGCTGGTCAAGAATCCACCTGCAATGTGGGAAACCTGGGTTTGATCCCTGGGTTGGGAAGATCCCCTGGAGAAGGGAAAGGCTACCCACTCCAGTATTCTGGCCTGAAGAATTCCATGGACCATATAGTCCATGGGGTTGCAAAGAGTCGGACACGACTGAGCGACTTTCACTTTTACCTAACTTGAACCAAACACTTGGGGCGGGGGGAGGCGGGGAGTGAACTCGGGCAGGTTACATAACCCTTTCCAGCTTCAGTTTCTCAACAGAAAATGACAATTGAGAATTAGGGAGTGTTTGCTCTGTTTCCATCACAGAAGTATGGATGATCACATAGAAGAATATATATGTGAATGTTTATATATGTGTCAGCCATAACATTCATAGTTTGAACCCAAATAGATCATGAAGCTCAATATGAAGAAAAATTGAAATGTGTAGATATCTAAATAGACATTCTCCAAAGAAGATATACAGATGGCCAAAAAGGACATGAAAGTATGTTTAATACCACTTACTATCACAGAAATGCAAAACAAAACTACAAGTTATCACTTCCCACAAGTAGAATGGCCTTCATTAAAATGTCTGTATGCAGTAAATGTGGAGGAGGGCATGGAGAAAGAACTCTCCTACACTGTGGGTGGGAATGTAACCTGGTAAGAGCCATTTTGAAGGCCACTGTGGTGGCTCAGATAGTAAAGAATCTGCCTGCAATGTGAGAGACCTAGGTTAGATCCCTGGAGATCCCCTGGAGGAGGGCGTGGCAACCCACTCCAGTATTCTTGCCTGGACAATACCCATGGACAGAGGAGCCTGGCGGCTACAGTCCATAGGGTCTCAAAGAGTCAGACATGACTGAATGAGCATAGCACATTAAGATTCCTAAAAAACAAAGCTATCATATGGTCCACAATCCCACACCTGGGAATGTACTGAAGAAAACAATAAGGTAAAAGTACTTGCCTCCCAACGTCATTGCAACACTACTTTGAATAGCAAAGACCTGGAAGCCACCAAACTGTCTATTAGCTCATGAGTGCATAAGGATGTGGTACACGTATACAGTGGAATATTGCTCAGTCATAATGCCGCTTGGGACAACACTGCTGGACTTCGAGACGATCATACTGTGGGGAACAGGTCACACAGAGAAAGACAGCATATGATCCCAGGTTGCGGTGGAAACAAAACGGATAGGAATACACAAACTAACAAAAGTACACAGACAAAAACTTGGTTACTAAAGAAAGGTGCAAGAGAGGGATAAATTAGCACTTTGGGATTAGCATATCTGTAGAGGTACTCAACAAGGACCTACTGTCCAGCAAGGGTATTCACACAACCATCTGGAATAAGCTATCTGGGAAAAGGGCCGAAAATGTGTACACATAGCCCTATGTATAACTGAATCAAGCTGCTTGACAAGGACAACAAACCCAAATTCATCAACTGTATTTCAGTAGAAATAAAAATATAAAACAGGAATGATGCCTAGTATATTCTCACACCTGGGTGAACAGAGCTGGTGGGACATCAATGGAGCCTGAGCATCTAGGGTCCTAAGGCTGAGGGAACGAGAAGGATGGGGCAGGAAAGGAACCCTTAGACCTGCACTGTCTGGTCCTTCTGCATGGGATCACAGGCCCCAGGTCCAGGCGGGGCATCTGACAGCAAAGTCAGGTCTAGTGCACCCAAAGGTGATGGACCCTGCGGGTTGCAAGACTTTGAGGAGTCACTGGGTCTCCACATCTCCTGGTGCTGGGGTTCCCACCTCCAGCCTCTTTCCTTAGAGTCACCTTGCCTACAGACAACAGTTCCCTCATCTCTGCTTTTGTAGGTGTTGGGATTTGTCCCTGGAGGAAGGGTATGGGGGTGAAAATAGTGAGACAGAAGCCCTGCATATGTGTTCTGGCACATTCAACTCTCATTTATAACTGCAGACTTTCCCTGCCTGAGTAACCCGAGTGGGGGAGGAAGAAATCCTGCCGCCCCATGGTCATTTCCCAGAACTACAGATATATGATGCCCACGCTATGGAACCAGGTCAGATAAACAAAAATAGACACTATATGATATTAGTTTAAAGTCTAAAGATGGATAGAAATACACAAACTGATAACAGAGAAACATGCTGAGAAACTTAGAAAAGAAATTTATGATTACCAAAGAGGAAATGTGCAGAAGAGAAGTAAATTAGCATTTTGGGATTAGCATGTGACGTATTTCTTGGGCTTCCCTGGTGGCTCAGATGGTAGAGTCTGCCTGCAGTGCAAGAGACCCGGGTTCGATCCCTGGGTCAGGAAGATCCCTTGTAGAAGGAAATGGCAACCCACTCCAGTATTCTTGCCTGGAAAATCCCATGAATGGGGGAGCCTGGCGGGCTACAGTCCATGGGAGTCACAAAGAGTCGGACATGACTGAGCAACTTCACTTTCTTTTCTGATATTTCTAAAATAGTCAACAAGGCCCTACTGTCAAGCATAGGGAACTCTACTCAACACTCTGGGAGAAGCTAACACTCTGGGAGAGTCCAAAACCAAGTAGATGTACTCCTATCTGTAACTGAATCTATGCCAAAACAAATGCAACTTTGTAAATAACTACTGCACTAGAAACTAAAAATTAAATGAAGATATCATTAAAAGGAATAATGCCTACTATAGTCACCTCTTGCCTCTGTGGTCAGGGCTGGGATACCATCCCTAGAGCCTGAACCAGATTGAGTTGAAAAGCTCGACTGAGGGGGATGGAAAGGATCTGCCAGGAAAGGAAGCCGCTTGGGCCCATAGTGACTGGTCCCTCTATGTGGGACCACAGTCCCCAGATCACATCAGGCCCTTCAACAGCAAAGCCAAGCATAGTGCACTCAAAGGATGATGGACCCTCAGGTTGCCAGGACTTTGAGGAGTCACCTGGTTTCCATGTCCCCTGGTGCTGGGGTTCCCACCTCCAGTCTTCTTCCTTACAGATACCTCATGTATAGAGAATAGCACACTCAACACAGCGCTTTTGCAGGGGTTGGGATTTTTCCCATATTAAAGGGCAAGGGGTGGAAGTGGTGAGACACAGCCCTGGGTCTGTGTTCTGGCACATTCTGCTCTCCTTTACAACCTAAGAGCAGGACTGACCCTAATCATCCCCTCACCCTGGTTACCAAAAAGGGGGAGGGAGGGGGAGGATGGAATCCTACTACCCTGTGGCTATTTCATAAACAGCAACTTTAAAATCAGTGCTTAGGGGAATCACATTCACAAGGCCTATAGGGTCCTTAAAAAACAACCAAACAAAAACAGCCCTCAATAATTGTGCAGCGGTAGGCGATGGGAAAAAAAACTTGGCCAACTTTCAAGATGCCCATTTCAAGAGAAAAGTTGTTTCAATTTTACTCTTTTTTTTTTCTTTAATGTCAAGTGCATGGAAAGGAACCACCTCACACCAGTCAGAGCTGGTTTCATCAGAAAGTCTATGTAGTAAATGTTGCAGTCAGTTCAGTCACTCAGTCGTGTCCAACTCTTTGCGACCCCATGAATCACAGCACGCCAGGCCTCCCTGTCCATCACCAACTCCCGGAGTTCACTCAAACTCATGTCCATCGAGTCGGTGATGCCATCCAGCCATCTCATCCTTTGTCGTCCCCGTCTCCTCCCATCCCCAATCCTTCCCAGCATCAGAGTCTTTTCCAGTGAGTCAACTCGTTGCATGAGGTGGCCAAAGTATTGCAGTTTCAGCTTTAGCATCAGTCCTTCCAATGAACACCCAGGACGGTTCTCCTTCAGAGTGGACTGGTTGGATCTCCTTGCAGTCCAAGGGACTCTCAAGAGTCTTCTCCAACACCACAGTTCAAAAGCATCAATTCTTTGGCGCTCAGCTTTCTTCACAGTCCAACTCTCACATCATACATGACCGTTGGAAAAGCCATAGCCTTGACTAGACGGACCTTTGTTGGCAAAGTAAGGTCTCTGCTTTTTAATATGCTATCTAGGTTGGTCATAACTTCCCTTCCAAGGAGTAAGCGTCTTTTAATTTCATGGCTGCAATCAAAAAAAGGATTTTCCTATAAGCTGTGGATGGGGATGGTACTCGGTAAAAGCCATTGCCCAAGAACATTATTGAGGTTCCCTCAGAAATGAAATCACAGCTACAGCATGACACGCAATGCCATTCCTGGGCATATACTGGAAGAAAACCTTACAACAAAAGACACATGCACCCAAATGTCATTGCAATAATACTTTTAATCGCCAAGAACTGGAAGCCACCAAACTGTCCATCAGCAGATGAATGCATAAGGAAGATGTGGTACACATATACCGGGGACTATTGCTCCTAAAAAAGAGAATAAAGTAATGTCACTTCCAACTACATATGTGGACCTGGAGATGGTAATACTGTGGGAGGCATGTCAGAGAAATAGAGACAGCATATGATAGCATGTTGACATGGAAACTGTACGTGGATAGGAATACACAAACTGACAACAGAAACAGACTCATATATAGGACGTTGAGGTGGAATCTAAAACTGCAAAGAAATCCAGGAATTGACAAAATAGACACACACTCAGAAACTTTGAAGAAAAAGTTACCAGAGTGTAACAGGAGCGAAAGGGGAAGGGCACAACTTTTAAAGAATGACATAGCCCAAGGACACAACATAAACTGATTAGAATCAAATGGGACCAAGATGGAAGACAAGACTAGACCTTAATCCTCAATCTGCAAGTGAAATGACACACCCAGAGGTGCCATGACAGTTCCAAGGCACTGTTCCAAGGCATGGGCAGTGGCCCAAATCGTGGAAATCTCCACCCCTTCCCAAAGACAGTTGGAATAATCCTCCCACTCATTAGAGTATAAAATTACCCAGCCTATAAAAAATAACCACACCAAATTTCGAGGCTGCATTCAAAATTCAAAAAAGAAGCCCTCTGCAATGGCCCACACTCTGTGGGGTGTGCTTCTCTCTGTATCTGAATAAATCCATTTCCTACCTATCACTTTGTCTCTGACTGAATTCTTTCTGTGATGAGACATCAAGAACCTGAGCTTCATGAGGTCCTGAAACCAGGTACTGTGGGTTTTGACTGGATTGGAGTCCCAGCCATGTAGGTTCAAGTCTCAAGCAGGGTTTTGACTGGGTTCAAGTCCCAGCCATGTGGGTTCGAGTCCCAATCTGAGGTAAATGGTTTCAAGAGGGGAAAAGTGGGGGAGACGGATAGATTAGCACATGGGATTAATAATATATGAATGCAGATTATCTATAATACATAATTAAGAAGGATGTACTGTCTTGCACAGAGAACTCTACTTAACACTCCAGAAGAAGCAATCTGGAAAAGAGGCTGAAAGCAACTAGATGCAGCACCCCTACATATAACTGATCAAAGCTGCCAGACGGGGACAACAAACACAACATTGTTAATCAAGTGTATTCCAGTAGATATAAAAATGAAATGAAAATATAAACTGGAAGAATGCCTACTCTCTTTCCCTCACGCCTCGGTGATCAGGGCTGGTCGGACCTCCTGGCAGCTGGAGCCAGACAGGATCTTAAGGCTGGACTATCCTAAGATTGGGGGAGGTGGGAAGAATGTGCCGGAAAAGAGATGCCCTTGAAATCTGTAGTGCCTGGTCCTTCTGCATGGGACCAGTCTCGAGACGCCCACAGACCTTCAGAGAACCAAGAAAAAACCTAGTGCACCCAAAGGATGATAGACCCTTTGGGTTGCAAGACTTTGAGGGTCACCTGGTCTCAACCTGTCCTACTGCTGCGGTTCCCATGTCCAGTTTCCTTCCTTAGAGCCACCCCACCTGTAGATGACACCCCACCTGTAGATGACAGCACCCCCCCCCAGCAGTTTTGTAGAGGTTGGGGTTTATCCCTGGGTGAACTGTAAGGGGGTGGAAGTGGTGAGACAGAAGCCCAGGGTGTGTGTTCTGCCATTCTTCTCATTTACAACCCGTAGCAGGATTTTACTTCCTACTGATTGTCAGTGTGGTAACCTGATGTGGGGAAGAAAAAATACTGCTGCCATGTGGCCATTTCCCAGAAATACAAGTTTAAATCCAGTGCTTAGGGGAACTGTATTCACAGGCCTGTGGATTTATTCATGAAACCTGCCCTAAAGAAATGTGCTGTGACAGGTAATCAAAAGTGAGAGAGTAACAGGCAGGAAGGCTAGGGGTCTCCAAATGGAGGAAATAGGCTGCAAGTGTTAGACACTTTTCATCTCTCTCTTAAGCGGCAGGAGGAAACAAACCACAAGTGTCAGATTTTTTTCCCTTCTCTATACAAATTTAAAAGGTTTCTTTTAAAATTCTGTGTAGCCATGATGACACCTGGTACCAGCTGAACTTAACTTTTCTCAAACCTTGAGCTAACCTATAAGTTTTTCGTATGGAAATGTTTTTCTTAAGCTATGTTAATGAACTATATATTTACCCCTAAACTTTGTCTTTCTTCAAGTAGGTTCCAGTTTTGCTTAAGACTCAGAACTGGTAAGGGCTCAACAAACCAGTATGTTTTACTCATAAAGTTGTTCTCCTAATCTATGTTAATGAAACTATATATTTGCTTGGAAACCTGCCTTTCTTCAAGATTCATGTCAATCGTTTTATGGCCTGGGAGACCCACCTTGTGCCAATGTTATCTGAAAATGCATGTTGTGGGTGAGGGGCCTGGTGCCAATCTGAGTTTTAAGGCATTTCCTTTCTCTAATTAGTAGCCTGCTAGTAACTATATAACATTCGGCTAAAGACTAGCAGGGGGGCACTCTTTCTTCCCCCTTTTGATGTCTATGTCAGAAGCTTTCTCTCTCTTCTACTTTCAGTTCAGTCCCTCAGTCGTGTCCAACTCTCTGCAACCCCATGAATCACAGCAAAAACGCCAGGCCTCCCTGTCCATCACCAACTCCCAGAGTTCACCCAACCTCATATCCATCGAGTCGGTGATGCCATCCAGCCATCTCATTCTCTGTCGTCCCTGTCTCCTCCCACCCCCAATCCCTCCTGGCATCAGAGTCTTTTCCAGTGAGTCAACTCATCGCATGAGGTGGCCAAAGTATTGGAGTTTCAACTTTATTACACGAAAGCTCTGAGTGATCAGAGCCTCATCACTGGCACCGGATTGAATTCCTCTCCTCCAGAGGCCAAGAATCCCAGAATCTTTCATGACTCAGCAACAACCTTTCAAAAGGAAAATCAAAACAGCCACTTTCAAGAAACTCTTTTCAAGAAACTCATTTCCATTTTATTCAGCAATGCTTTTTTTTATGTAAAGGACATGGAAAGATGCTCAACATCTCATTGAGAGAAATGTAAATCAAAACTGCAACCTTGCACCAGTCCAAGTGGCCATCATCCAGAGGTCTATAAACAGTAAATGCTGGGGGTGGCCAGGAGAAAAAGAATTCTCCTACACTGTGCATGAGAATGTAGTCTGCTTTAAGAGCCATCATGAAGGCCACTATTAAGATTCTTAAAAAAAAAAAAAAAAAAAAAACAAGGCTACTACCGGATTCACAATCCCACACCTGGGAATGTACCTGAAGAAAACTGTAAGGTAAAAGTACATGCACCTCAACTTCATTGCAACACTACTTTCAATCACAAAGACCTGGAAGCCAACAAACAGTCCATTAGCAGATGAATGCATAAAGATGTGGTGTGTATATACAGTGGAATATTGCTCAGTTATGAAAAGAATAATGCCACTTGGGGCAACATAGGTGGATCTGGAGATGATCATACTACGGGAAGTAGGTCAGATACAGAAAGATACATATGATATCAGGTGGAGGTAGGTGGTTCTGATGCAAAGATTCCGCCTGCAGTGCAGGAGACCTGAGTTTGATCCCTGGGTCATGAAGATCCCCTGGAGGAGGGCATGGCAACCCACTCCAGTATTCTTGCCTGGAGATCCCATGGACAGAGGAGTCTGGCAGGCTGGCGTCCATGGGGTTACAAAGAGTCAGACATGGCTGAGCAACTAAGCACAGCACAGGCACTAAAATGGATAGAAATATACAAACGGAAAAAACAGAGATACACGGACAGAGAAAAGAAACTTTGGTTACTACAGATGGTGCGGAAGAGGGATAAATCAGCACATATGAAGCCTGGTATCGGGGCCAGTGTGAGGAAAGCAAGAGGGACTCCCATCTTGAAGTAAAGACAGGATATGAACTGGGTCTGAACCCTGTCCAAGAGTGAGGAAACCGTTGCTAGTGAAAACCAGGTCTCCTGGAGACTTCCCTCCCTACAGGTGACAAACGGAGATTGTAGTTGAGGTCAGGCTGCCCCTGTGAGATTAGCCATGGAGACATCCCCCCTTGATGTATAATCATTGTTCCCTGTCCTTTAACCTTAATTGTCTGTTCTCCTAGCACCTACTTGTAAAACTCAATCATCTACAACAGAGAGGTTGCTGACATGTAACCCGTCACGTGGTGGTGGGTATAAAACTGGGCCTCTCAGAAACATCAGGTCCTTGTTGGGAACTGATCCCCTTGGACCCACTGGCATAATAAACGGTACTTCACTGCCTTGAGTGTCCTTCGAGGTGTGTTTTGCGACTCCAGATTCCACAACAGTACCTATAACACATAATCAACAAGACCGACAGTCCAGCACTCAACAATCTGGAATAAGCTGTCTGAGAAAAGTGGCCACAAATGAGGACATCTGTAACAGAATCGAGCTGCCTGACAGGGAAAACACACACAACTTTATCAACTGTATTTCAGCAGAAATAAAAATGAAATGAAAATAGAAACAGGAATGATGCCTACTATATTCCATTCATGCTGTGGTGATCAGGGCTGGTGGGACATCCCTGGAGCCTGAGTCAGCTAGGATCCTAAGGCTGAGAAACTGGGAAGTGCCAGGAAAGGAACCCCCTTAGATCTGCACTGCGCCTGGTCCCCCTGAGTGGGAATAGGCTCCAGATCCAGGCAGGCCACATGTATAAAGAAGATGTGGTTCACATATACAAGGGAATATTACTCCACCATGAAGAGAGAAAATAAAACAATGCCACTTGCAACAACATAGGTGGACTGGAGATGATCATACTGTGGGAAGCAGGTTAGATAAAGATAGCATATATATCATGTTGAGATGGAATTGAAAAGTGGATGGATATACACAAATTCACAAAACAGAAAGACTCTCAGAGATTTAGAAAACTATATTTACCAGAGAGGAAAGGTGGGAAAGAGGGAAAACTTAGTACATGGGATTAATATGCGAACACATATATGTAATAGATAATCAACAAGCACTCAACACTCTGGAAGATGCCATGTGGGAAATGAAGCTGGAAACAAGTAGACGTAGCCCTGCGTGTGACTGAGTCGAGCTGCCTGACACTAGAAACAAACACAGCGTTGCTTATCAACTCTATTCCAATAGAAATAAAAATGAACTGAAAACATAAACAGGAAGGAACCTACTATATATATTCCCCTCATGTCTGAGTGGTCGGAGCTGGGGTGCATAGCTTCTGGCTCAGCTGGGTTGGGTCCTAAGGCTGAGGGAGCCAGCAAGATGTGCCAGGAAAGGAACTGCCTTGGACTCATAGTGCCCTATCCCTCTGCATGGGACCACAGTCCCCACATCCAGGCAGGTTATCTGAAAACTAAGACAAGCCTTGTGCACCCAAAGGATCGTGGACACTCGGGCAGCAAGACCTTGAGGAGTCACTTCGTCTCCACGTCTCCTGGAGCTGGGGTTCCCACATCTGCCCTCCTTCCTTAGAGTCACCCCACCTATAGACCACAGCACTCTCATCACAGCACTGTTTCAAGTGATGTGATTTGTCCCAGGGTGAAGGGTAAGGGAAGTCAGACGCCATGGGTATGTGTTCTGGCGTATCTATTTTTACTTACATCTCAGGAGCAGGACTTTGCCTAAACTCCCTCTTTCTTGAGTAACGAGAAATGAGGAGGAAGAAATTCTGCCTTCTTGTGGCCATTTCCTAATAACTACAACTTTAAAACTAGTACTTAGGGGAATCACAAGTACAAGGCTTACAGGTAAATAATGAAGCCTGCTCTCAAGAAATGTGCTGTGGTAGGTAATCAAAAGAAAATCCAACACAGGGCCAACATTCAAGAAGCCCATTTCAAGAGAGAGGCCATTTTAATTTTACTCAAATTGGTACTCCAAAAATGTTTATTTTTCTCTGTAAAAGACATGGGAAGATGGTCCACATTGCTCATTATCCTAGAAATGTAAATAAAAATTACAGCAAGGTACCACTTTGCACAAGTGGCCATCATCAAAGAGTCTACAAGCAGTAAATGTTGCAGAGGGGCTAGAAAAAAGGAATCTCCTAAACTGTGGGTGAGGATGGTACCTCGTAAAAGCCACTACAGAGGACATTATGGAGGTTCCTTCAAAAAGGAAATTACAGAGACCACAGGATTAGCAAACCCACACCTGGACATATACCCGAAAAAAAACCTCAAAGGCAAAAGACACATGCACCCAAACATCATTGCAATAAGGCTTTCAAGTGCCAAGACCTAGAAGCCACCACATTGTCCATCCATCAGCAGAGGAACGCATAAAGAAGATGTGGTACATGTATACAAGGGGACATTGCTCAGCCATAACATAGAATAAAATAATGTCACTTAACACAGGTGGACTTGGCAATGATCATACTATGGCAACCGATCAGAGAGACAAAAACAGATAGTATATGGTATTACTTTGAAGTGGAATCTAAAAATGGATAGAAATATACGAACTGACAAAACAGAAACACAGTCAGAGACTTAGAAAAGAAGCTTACGGTTACCAAATAAGAAAGGTACAGAAAAGGGATAAAGTAGCACGTTGGGATTAATACATAACACCAATACCTCTAAAATAGATAATCCACAGGCCCTACCATTCAGCACAGGGAGTCTACGCAACACTCTGGATGATGCTATCTGGAAATAGTCTGAAAAGGAACAGGTGTACCCTATGTATAACTGAATCGAGCTGCTTGACACCTAAAACAAATGCAAATTTATAAATCAACTGTACTGCACTAGAAACTAAAAATTAAATGAAAATATCATTAAAACGAACAGTTCCTACTATCGTCACCTCTCGCTTGGGTGCTCAGGGCTGGTGGGACATACCCAGAGCCTAAACCAGATTGAGTCAGGCTGGGCTGTCCTTTAGCTGAAAGGGATGAGAAGGATGTACCAGGAAAGGAAGTCCTTTGGGCCCACAGTGCCTGGTCCCTCCATGTGGGACCACAGTCCCCAGATCACATCGGGCCCTTCAACAGCAAAGCCAAGCATAGTGCACTCAAAGGATGATGGACCCTCAGGTTGCCAGGACTTTGAGGAGTCACCTGGTCTCCATGTCCCCTGGTGCTGGGGTTCCCACCTCCAGTCTCCTCCCTTACAGTCATGCATAGACAACAACACGCTCAACACAGCGCTTTTGCAGGGGTTGGGATTTTTCCCACATTGAAAGGTAAGGGGATGGAAGTGGTGAGACACAGCCGTGGGTCTGTGTTCTGGCACATTCTGCCCTCCTTTACAACCTAAGAGCAGGACTGTTCCTAATCATCCCCTCACCCCGGTTACCAAAGGTGGAGAGGATGGACTCCTGCCACCTGTGGCTATTTCATAAACTACAACTTAAAGTCAGTGCCGTGGGGAATCACACTCACAAGGTCACTGCTGCTGCTGCTAAGTCGCTTCAGTCGTGTCCGACTCTGTGAGACCCCAAAGACAGCAGCCCACCAGGCTCCCCCGTCCCTGGGATTCTCCAGGCAAGAACACTGGAGTGGGTTGCCATTTCCTTCTCCAATGCATGAAAGTGAAAAGTGAAAGTGAAGTTGCTCAGTCGTGTCCGACCCTCAGGGACCCCACGGACTGCAGCCTACCAGGCTCCTCTGCCCATGGGATTTTCCAGGCAAGAGTACTGGAGTGGGGTGCCATTGTCTTGTCTGCACAAGGTTATTAGGTTCATTAAAAAAAACAAAAACAAAAACCTCAAGAATTGTAAAGTCATACTTGAAAAATATTTTTTAAAAAGGCCAACTTTCAAGACGCTCATTTCAGGAGAAAATTCATTTCAACTTAACTCATTTTTTTAAAAATGTAAACTACTTGGAAAGATCTCATTATCAGAGAAATGTAAATCAAAATTAAAATGAGGTACATCCTTGCACCAATTAGAGCAGGCATCGTCAAAAAGTCTACAGCAGTAAATGCTGGGAAAGGTGTGGAAAAATGAACTCTCCTGCACTGTGGGTGGGAATGTAACCTGGTAAGAGCCACTAGGAAGGACACTATGGAGGTTCCTTAAAAAATGCTACCACATGTTCACAATCTCACCTCTGGACAGATACCCGACAAAACCCTAGGGGGAAAGAATCATGCACCATAACGTCATTTCAACACTGCTTTCAATAGACACGACCTGCCCATCAGCAGACGAATGCATAAGGAAGATGTGATGCGTGTGTTCAAGGAAATATTGGGCAGCCATAAAATAGAATAAACTAATGCTACTTTCAGCAACATACATGGACTTGGAGATGATCATATTATAGGTAACAGGTTACACAGAGAAAAACAGATAGCATACATATCACGCTGGGGTACAATCTAAAAATACATGAATTGACCAAACCGAAATACACTCAGAGGCTTAGAAAAGAAACCTATGGTTACTGGAGAGGGAAAATACTGGACAGGGATAAATTAGCATGTGAAATTATATGAAAACTGGCATCTGTACAGATAATCAACAAGGCCCTATTGTTCTGTACAGGGAACACTAGTCGACTCTCTGGGAAAAGGGCAAACACCAGTGGATGTATTCGTACGGAATGCATGTGCTTGATGGAGAAAACAAAGCAACATTATCATCTCTGTTCCAACAGAAATAAAAATGACACAAAACTATAAATGACGTCTACTATATTCCCCTCAGGCATGGGTGTTTGGTACTGGTGGGACATCCCTGGAGCCTGAGCAGCTAGGGTCCTAAGGCTGGACTGTCCTAAGGCTGAGGGAACCGAGAAGGATGGGGCAGGAAAGGAACCCCCTTAAACCAGCAGTGCCTGGTCACTCTGCATGGGACGACAGCCCCCAGATCCAGGCAGACCATCTGATAGCAAAGTCGAGTCTAGTGCACCCAAAGAATTATGAACCCTGTGGGTTGCAAGACTTTGAGGAGTTACCTGGTCTCTATATCTCCTGGTGCTGCGGTTCCCACTCCAGTCTCCTTAGAATCACGCCACATATAGATGAAAGCTCCCTCACCATTGCACTTTTGTAGAGGCTGGGATTTGTTCCTGGATGAAGGGTAAGGGGATGGAAGTGGGGAGACAGAAGCCCTGGGTATGTGTTCTGACACATTCAGCTCTCATTTACAACCGCAGACTTTCCCTTATTTCCCCCTTGCCTGAGTAACCAGAGCTGGGGAAAAAGAAATCCTGCTGCCTCATGGCCATTTATGATTACCACAGCTATAAAATCAGTGCTATGAAATCTGCCCTCAAGAAATGTGCTGTGGTAAGTAATCAAAAGAAAATTCAAAACACAGCCATTTTCAAGAAGCTCTTTTCAAGAAAAAAGCTATTTCAATTTTCCTTAAAAATCCTTAAAAAAAAAAAAACAACATTAAAGACGGAAAGATGCTCAACACTGCTCAATATCAGAGAAATATAAATCAAAACTAAAATGAGGCACCACCTTGCACCAGTCTGAGTGGCCATCATAGAAAAGCTTACAAGTAGTAAATTTTGGGGATTGCACGCAAAAAAGGAATATTCCTATGCTGTGGGTGGTAGGAGCTATTATGAAGGATAATATGGATGTTCCTTAAAAAACAAAATGATAGCTACCGCATAACCCACAATCCCACTCCAGGGCATATATATGACAAAAACGCTAAGGCTAAAGACACATGTACCCCAATATCGTTGCAAAACTACTTTCAATAGTCATGGCATGGAAGCCACCAGACTGTCCATCAGCAAATGTACGCATAAAGATGATGTGGTATGCATATATTAATACAGGGAATACAGCTCAGACAAGAAAAGGAATGCATTAATGTCCCCACCTATAACATAAGCGGACCTGGAGATGATCATACTATGGGACACAGGTTAGATAGAGAAAGACAGAAAGCTTAAGATATTATGTTGAGGTGGAATCTCAAATTGGATAGAAATACATGAATTTACAAAACAGAAAAACTCTCAGAGACAGAACTTAAGGTTACCAGAGGGGAAAGGTACGGGAGAAAAACAAATTAGCATGTGGGATTAATATACGAACACTGATTTCTGTAACAGATACTCAACAAGGCTGTCCTGTCCAGCACAGGGGACTCTACCCAACACTCCGGAAGAAGCTATCTGGGAGGGTTGAAAAATGAGTAGATGTACGCCTATGTATAACTAAGTCAAGCTGTGTGACACCTAAAACAAACAACATTATAAATCAACCATACTCAAATAGACACTGAATATTAAATGAAAATATTAAAAGCAACGATGCCTATTATATTCACCTCTTGCCTGGGTGTTCAGGGCGGGTGGGATGTCCCTGGAGCCTGAGATGGGTAGGGTTCTAGGTTGGACTGTCTTAAGGCTGAGGGAGCTGGGAAGGATGTGCCAGGAAAGGAACCCTTTGACCTGTAGTGCCTGGTCCCTCTCATGAGATCACGGTCTCATGATCCACGTGGGCTATGGGGTAACTAAGCCAAGCTTAATGGACCCAAAGGATGATGGGCCCTGTGAGCTGTGAGACTTTGAGGAGTCGCCAGGTCTCCATGTCTCCTAGTGCCGGGGTTTCCACCTCCAGCTTCCTTCCTTAGAGTGACCCCACCTAGAGACCACAGCAGCCTCATCACAGCACTTTTGCAGAGGCTGGGGTTTGTTCCTGGCTGAAGGGTACGGGGGTGGAAGTGGTGAGGCAGAAGCCCTGGGTGTGGGCTCTGCCACATTCTGCTCTCCTTTACAACCCACAGCAGGACTTTCCCTCATTTCTGCCTTACCAGAATACTAACCAGAGGTGCGGAAAGAGAAATCCTGCCACCACGTGGTCATTTCCCAGAACTACAACTTTAAAACCAGTCTTCCGGCCACACATTCACAAGGCTTGTGTGGTGATTAATGAAAACAGCCCTCAAGATATATGCTTTGTAGGTAATGGAAAGAAACTTCAAAAAATGTATCTTTAAGAAGTCCATTTCCAAAGAAAAGCCATTTTAATTTTACTCAATAATGCTTTTGTTTTTTTAAAAGGACAGGGAAAGATGTTCAATATCACTCATTACCAGAAAAATGTAAATCACGACTACAAGGATTTACCAGAAGCCATCATTCAAAAGTCTACAAGCACTGATTTTGGGGACGGCATGGTGAAAAAGATGTCCACTATGCTCTGGGTGGGAATGTAACCTGGTAAGAGCCACTGCAAACGACACGATGGAGGTTCCTTTAAAAACGAAATGAGAGCTACCACATGATCTGTAATCCCACTCCTGGGCATATACCTGAGGAAATCTCTAAGGTGAAAGACACATGAACTTCAATGCCATTGCAACACTACTTTCAATAGCCAAGACATGGAAGCCACCAAACTGTCCATTAGCAGACAAGTGCATGAAGATGCAGTACATATATACAAAGGAATATTGCCAACCATAAAAAGAAGGAGTAAAGTAATGTCACTTGGAACAACACAGGTGGATTTGGAGATGATCATACTATGGGAAGCAGGTCAGATAGAGAAAGACAGATAGCATATGATATCAGGTTGAGGTGGAAACAAAAATGGATAGAAAAACATGAACTGAAAAAACAGAAATACCCAGACATAAAAAAAGTAAACTTTTGGTTCACAAGGCCCTTCAGGTAAATAATAGCCTGCCCTGAAGAAATGTGCTGTGGTAGGTAATCAAAAGAAAATTGAAAACAAGCCCATAATTTAAGAAGCCCATTTCAAGAGAGAGGCCATTTCAATTTTACTCAAATTGTGACTCAAAAAATTTTTACTTTTTCTTTTTTCCTGTAAAGGACATAGAAAGATGCTTCACATCACTTATTATCATAAAAATGTAAATCAAAACTATAATAAGGTAACACCGAGCACTGGTCCGAGGGGCCATCATCAAAATGTCTATAAGCAGTAAGTGTTGCAGAGGTCCTGGGAAAAAAAGGATTCTCCTAAGCTGCGGGTGGGGATGGCACCTGGTAAGAGTCACTACAGACTACATTGTGGAGGTTCCTTAAAAATGAAATTACAGTGCCCACAGGATCAGCAATCCAACTCTCGGGAATATACTTGAAGAAAACGCAAAGGTAAAAGACACACGCACCCAAACGTCATTGCAGTAATACTTCCAGTCGCCAAGAAGCCACAGACCTCCATCAGCAGATGAATGCTTAAAGACAACGTGCATGTACACACGGGAACATGGCTAAGCCACAAAAAAGAAAAAAATAATGCCGCCTGTAACAACCCAGGCGGACCTGGAGATGATCATACTGTGGGACGTCAGTTAGATAAAGACAGATAGCATATATATCATATTCAGGTGGAATAAAAAAATGGATAGATACACCCTAATTGAGAAAATAGACACATCCTCAGAGACTTAGAAAACTATATTTACCAAAGAGGAAAGGTCGGAAAGAGGGAAAAATTAATACATGGGATTAATATATGAACACTGATATGTTTAATAGATAATCAACAAGCACCTTCTGTCCTGCACAGGGAACTCCACTCAGCGCTCTGCAAGATGCTGTGTGGGAAATGAAGCCGAAAATGAGTAGACGTAGCCCTGTGTGTAACTGAATTGAGCTGCTTGACACCAAAAGCAAACACAACACTGTTTATCAACTGTGTTCCAACAGAAATAAGAAATAAATAAAAAAATGAACTGAAAATATAAACAGGAAGGATACCTGCTACATTCCCCTCACGCTGAGTGGCCGGAGCTGGGGGCTTAGCTGGGTTGGGCCTTAAGGCTGGACTGTCCTAAGGCTGAGGGAGCGGGCATGATGTGCCAGGAAAGGAACTGCCCTGGACTCATAGTGCCTGGTCCCTCTGCATGGGACCACAGTCCCCACATCAGGCAGGTTATCTGACATCAAAGCCAAAGGATGATGGAGCCTCTGGGTTGCAAGTCCTTTGAGGAGTCACCTGGTCTCCACGTCTCCTGGTGCTGGGGTTCCCACCTCCAGCCTCACTCCTTACTGTTATCCTGCCCACAGATGACAGCTCGCTCACCACAGCACATTTGCAGGGGTTTGGATTTACCCTGGAAGAAGGGTAAGGGGGTAGAAATGATGAGACAGAAGCCCTGGGTGCAGGTGTTGGCACATATTGTTCTCATCTATAACCCAAGACTTTCCCTCATCTCCCCCTTGCTAGAGCAACCAGAGGTGAGGAGAAAGAAATCCTGCCGCCTCGTTGTCATTCCCCATAACTACAGCTGTAAAATCAGTGCTTAGGGGAACAGGATTCACAAGGCTACTAATGAAAACTCCCCTCAAGAAATGTGCTGAGGTAGGTAATGGAAACAAATTTCAAAACACAGCCAACTTTCAAGAAACCCATTTCAAGAGAGAAGCCATTTCAATTTTTTGTTTTGTTTTTTTAAGGTAAAAAGGCCATGGAAAGATGCTCAACATTGCTCATTATCAGAGAAATGTAAATCAAAACTATGAGGTACCACCTTGCACCAGTCCAAGCGGCCATCAAAGAAAAATCTACAAGTAATAAATGTTGGGGAGGGGGTGGAGAAAAAGAACTCCGCTATGCTCTGGGTGGGAATGTAACCTGGTAATAGCCACTAAGAAGGATAGTATGAAGGTTGCTTAGAAAATGAAATGAGAGCTACCACATGATCCACAATTCTACTCCTGGGCATATAACTGAGGAAAATCCTAAGGCAAAAGAGACATGTACCCCAACGTCATTGCAACACTACCTTCAAGAGTCAAGACCTGAAAGCCACCACACTGTCCACCAGCAGAGGAATGGATAAAGATGATGCGGTACAGGTATCCAGGGGAGTACTGCTCAGACAAGAAAACCCGTAGGGAGATGGGAGGAGGAGGGAGGTGGGAGGGGGGTTCGGGAGGGGGAACTCATGTACACCCGGGGTGGATTCATGTCATTGTATGACAAAACCAACCAATAAAATATTGTAAAATAATTAGCCTCCAATAAAAATAAAAATTAAAAAAAAAAGCTCAACATTCAGAAAACAACAACAACAAAAAAGAATAAAGTAATGTCACTTCCTACACATAAATGGATCTGGAGATAAGCATACTATGGGAAGCAAGTTAAACACAGAGAGCAGATGCTACCACTTTGGGGTGGAATCCACAAATGTGCAGAAACACACAAATTTACAAAACAGAAACACACTCAGAAACTTCAGGTGACCAGAGGGGAAGGTGCTGGAGAGGGGTGAATTAGCACGTGGGATAAACACATGAACACTGACACTGTAATAGATAATCAGGGACCTCCTGTCCAGCACAGGGAACTCGAGTCAACACTCCGGAAGAAACTATCTGGGAAAGAGGCCAAAAATGAGCAAATGCATCCATATGTAAAGCTGGATCGAGCTGCTTGGCACCAAAAACAAACACAATATTGTTAATCAAGTGTATTCCAATAAATACAAAGACGAAATTAAAATATAAACCGGAAGGATGCCCGCTATATTCCCCTCATGCCTGGGTGATCT
Organism: Moschus berezovskii; assembly: GCF_049115385.1. Lineage (NCBI taxonomy): Eukaryota > Metazoa > Chordata > Mammalia > Artiodactyla > Moschidae > Moschus > Moschus berezovskii. Next base: position 51,044,345 of record NC_142462.1, on the reverse strand, counting down.
GGGCTGGTGGGACCTCCGTGGAGCCTGAGTTGCTTAGCATTCTAAGACCAGACTGTCTGAAAGTTGAAGATTTGAATAGGTACAATGTGCCAGGAAAGGAAGACTCTTGGACCCATAGTGTCTGGTCCCTTTGCGGGGGACCACAGTCTGAAGATCCAGGTGGGCTATCTGACAACTAAACCAGGCCTACTGCACCCAAAGGATGATGGACCCTCAAGTCTCCTGGTGCTGCTGGCGTTCCTACCCCTAGCCTTTTAGACAGCACTCTCATCACAGGGTTTTTGTAGGGACTGGGATATTTTTTGGGGGGCGGAGGGGAAGAGGGTGGAAGTGGTGAGACAGAAGTCATGGGTGTGTGTTTTCTGGTACACTCGACTCTCATTTAAACCCAGGAGCAGGCCTTTCCCTCATCTGCCTCTTGCCCCTGTAACCAGTTGTGGGGGGCGGGAGTGAAATTCTGCCACCGGGTGGCCATTTCCTGTAACTGCCACTTTAAAACCAGTGTTTAGGGGAATGGCATTCACAAGGCCATTGAAAACTGCCCTCAAGCAATGTGCTGTGGTAGGTAATTGAAACAAAATTCAAAACACAGTCAGTGGGTTTCAGGAAACCCATTTCAAGAGAGAAGCCATTTCAATTTTCCTCAAAAATAAAAAAAAAATTTTTCCCTAGGTCAAGGACATGGAAAGATGCTCAGCATCGCTCATTAATGGAGACATGTAAATAAAAACTACAGTAAGGTACCACCTTGCATCAGTCCAAGCAGCCATCATAGAAAAGTCTACAAGCAGTAAATGTTGGGGAGGGTGTGGAGAAAGAACTCTCCTATGCTGTGGCTGGGAATGTAACCTGGTAAGAGCCTCTATGAAGGACACCATGGAGTGGAGGTTCCTTTAAAACTGAGATGAGAGCTACCACAGGATCCTCAATCCCATCACTGGGCATACACCGAACAAAAACCCTAAGGCAGAAGACAGACAAACCCCAAGGTCACTGCAACACTACTTTCATTAACCAAGACCTGGAAGCCACCAAACTTTCTATCAGCAGTTGAAATCATAAAGATGATGTGGCACTTATATACAGGGAATGTAGCTTAGCCATATAAAAGAAGATAGTCCCATTTGCAACGACACTGGCGAACCTAGAGATTATCATACTGTTGGAAGGACGTCAGATAAAGACCAAAAGCATATGATTCTACCACTTTAAGGTGGAATCTAAAAATGTATAGAAACACATGATTTTACAAAATAGTAACATACTGACAATCTTAGAAAAGAAACTTATGGTTGCCAAAGGGGAAAAGTGGGGAAGAAGGATAAATCAGCACGTCGGGATTAACATATGAACACTGATACCTCTAAAACAGATAATTAAGAAGGGCTTCCCTGGTGGCTCAGCTGGTGAAAATTCCACCTGGCAATGTGGGGGACCTGGGTTGATCCCTGGGTTGGGAAGATCACTAGAGAAGGACATGGCAATCCACTCCAGTATTCTTGCTTTGAGAATCCCATAAACAGAGGTGGGCTACAGTCCATGGGATTGCAAAGAGCTGGACATGACTGAGCAACTAAGTATAGTACAAGAAGGAACTGTTGTTCAGCACAGGGAACTCCACTGAACACTCTGGAAAATTCTATCTAGGAAAAGAATCTAAAAACGAGTAGATGCATCCCTATGTATAACCGAATAAATCTGGTTCATGTCCAAAAGAAATGCAATAGTTATTCAACTGTACTCCAATATTAACTAAAAAAGAAATGAAAATATTTGAACAGGAAGAATGCCTACAATATTCCCCTTACGCATGGGTGTTTGGTGTTGGTGGTACATCCCTGGAGCCTGGGCTGGCTAGGGTCCTAAGGCTGGACTGTCCTAAGGCTGAGGGAGCTGGGAAGGATGTGCCAGGAAAGGAACCCTTTTGGACCTGAAGTGCCTGGTTCTTCTGCATGGGACCATAGGCCTCAGGACCAGGTGGGCCTTCCAACAACTAAGCCAAGGTCAGTGCACCCAAAGGATGATGGACCCTCTGGGTTGTAAGTCCTTTGAGGAGTCACCTGTTCTCCATGTGTCCTAGTGCTGGGGTCTGCACCTCCAGTCTCCTTCTTTAGCGTTGCCCGAGCTTTGGACCACAGCACCCTCAGTAGTGTGCTTTTGCATGGGTTTGGATTTTTCTGGGTGTGAAGGGTAGTGGAGAAGAAGTAATAATACACCAGCTCTTGGGTGTTTTTTTCTGGTACATTCCCCTCTTATTTACGCCCAGGAAGAGACCTTTCATGAAGGCTCCCCTTGCCAGAAGAACCAGATTTGGGCATGAAGAAACCCTGCCACCTTGTGGCCATTTCTGGTAAAAAACAACTTTAAAACCAGTGATTTTGGAAACTTCACAAATGGCAATCCACTCCAGTATTCTTGCCTGGAGAATCCCAGGGACAGAGGAGCCTGGTGGGATACAATCCACAGAGTTGCAAAAAGTTGGACATGACTGAAGCGACTTAACACACATAATCACAAGGCCTGAAGGACTATCAGTGACAGTATCCCTTAAGAAATGTCCTGGAGTAGGTAATCAAAAGAGAATTCAGAAGAAGGCAGGCTTTCAAGAAGACAATTTGAAGACAAATTGTATTCACACCATTTTTTTTTAACATATGAAAAGATGCTTAACATTACTCACTATTAGAGAAATGCAAGTCAAAACTACACTGAGGTGTCACTGGCACAAATCGAGTGGCCATCAAAAAGTCTGCAAAGAATAAACGCTGCAGAGGGCATGGGCGGAAGGCGCCACCACACATTGTCGGTGGGGGTGTAAACTGGGAATAGGCTCTATGGAGAACAGTATGGATGTTCTGCAAAATAAATAAACCAAAAATAGAGCTTTCACATGATCCCAAATACCATACCTGGCCATACAGTTATAGAAAACCAGAATTCAAAAAGATACATGTGCCCCAACGTTGATTCCAGCACTATTTACAACAGCCAGGACAAAAAAGCAATGAAAGTGTCCATGGATAGGTGGATAAAGAAGATGTGGCACATATATGGAAGTGAATATTACTCAGCCATAAAAAGAATGAAATAATACCATTTACAGCAACATATCTGGACCTAGAGATGATCATACTCAGTGAAATAAGTCAGAGAAAGAAAAATATCATATGATATAAATTATAGGTGGGATCTAATAATAGATGACTTCCCTGATGACTCAGTGGTAAAGAACCCACCTGCAATGTAGGAGACCTGACTTCAATCCCTGGGTCGGCAAGACCCCGTGGAGAAGGAAATGGCAACCCACCCAGTATTCTTGCCTGGAAAATCCCATGGACAGAAGAGGCTGGCAGGCCCATGGGGTCGCAAAAGAGGTGGACAAGACTGAGAGACTAAACAACAATAATAGATATAAATGAACTTATTTACAAAACAGAAATGGACTCACCGCTTTCAAAAACAAAGTTATGGTTACTTAAGGGGGTAAGTTTCGGGAAAGGATAAAGTAGATCTCTTCAAGAAAACTGGAGACGCCAAGAGAACATTTCATGCAAAGGTGGGCATAATAAAGGACAGAAATGGCAAGGACTTAACAGAAGCAGAAGAGATTAAGAAGAGGTGGCAACAATACACAGAAGAACTGTACAAAAAAGGACTTCCCTAATGACCTGGATGACCACGATGGTGTGGTCACTCACCTAGAGCCAGACATCCTGGAGTGTGAAGTTAGGTGGGCCTTACGAAGCATTAGTATGAACAAAGCTAGTGGAGGTGATGGAATTCCAGCTGAGCTATTTCAAATCCTAAAAGATGCTGCTGTGAAAGTGCTGCCCTCAATATGCCAGCAAATTTGGAAAACTCAGCATTGGCCAAAGGACTGGAAAAGAGGTCAGTTTTCATTCCAATCCCAAAGTAGGGCAATGCCAAAGAATGTTCATACTACCATATATCTGTGCTCATTCACATGCTAGCAAGATAATGCTCAAAATCCTTCAACAGTATGTGAACCGAGAACTTCCAGATGTACAAACTGGATTTAGAAAAGGCAGTTTGAGGTCAAACTGCCAACATTCACTGGGTCATAGAAAAAGCAAGCGTATTCCAAAGAACATCTACTTCTGCTTCATTGACTACACTAAAGCCTTTGACTGTGTGGATCACAACAAAATGTGGAAAATTCTTAAAGAAATGGGAATACCAGACCACCTTACCTGTCTCCTGAGAAACCTGTAAGCAGGACAGGAACCAGACATGGAACAGAGGACTGGTTCAAAATTAGGGAAAGGAGTTCATCAAGGCTGTATATTGTCACCCTTATTTAATTTATATGCGTAGTACATTATGTGAAATGTCAGGCTGGATGAAGCACAAGCTGGAATCAAGACTGCTGGGAGAAGTATCAATAACCTCTGATATGCAGATAACACCAACCTTATGGCAGAAAGTGAAGAGGAACTAAATCCTTTTCATGAGGGTGAAAGAGAAGAGTGAAAAAGCTGGCTTAAAACTGAACATTCAAAAAACAAAGATCATGGCATCCAGCTCCAACACTTCATGGCAAATAGACGGGGAAAAAGTGGAAACAGTGAGAGGCTCTACTTTCTTGGGCTTCAAAATCACTGTAGATGGTGACTGCAGCCTCAAAATTAAAAGACACTTGCTCCTTGGAACAAAAGCTATGACAAACCTAAGACAGCATATTAAAAAGCAGAGATACCCTACTTTGCCGACAAAGGTCCGTCTAGTCAAAGTTATGGTTTTTCCAGTAGTCATGTATGGATGTGAGAGTTGGACCATAAAGAAGGCTAAGTGCCAAAGAATTGATGCTTTCTAACTGTGGTACTAGAGAAGACTCTTGAGAGTCCCTTGGACGTCAAGGAGATCAAACCAGTCAATCCAAAAAGAAAAACACCCTGGAATATTCATTGGAAAGACTGATGCTGAAGCTGAAGCTCCAATACTTTCGCCACCTGATGTGAAGAGCCAACTCATTGGAAAAGACCCTGATGCTGGGAAAGTCTGAGGGCAGGAGGAGAAGGGGACGACAGAGGGTGAGATGGCTGAATGGCATTACTGACTCAACGGACGTGAGTCTGAGCAAGCTTCAGGAGATAGTGAGGGACAGGAAGCCTGGGGTGCTGCAGTTCATGGGGTCGCAAAGAGTTGGACATGACTTAGTGATTGAACAACAATAATAACAAAGCAGCAGGTTAGGCTTAATACACACCCAGTAACATATATAAAACAAATAATCAACAAGGCCCTACTCTATTGCACAGGAAATTATATTCAATATTCTGTTATAACCTATACTGGAAAAGAATTTGAAAAAAAATGGATATATGTATATGCATAAGTGAATCTCTTTGCTATACACCTGAAACTAACACAACATTGGAAATCAACCATACTCCAATATAAAATTAAAAATTAAGAAAAATAAAATATATGGACAAAAGATATGCATTATCACTTCATCAAAGATGACATATAGATGACAAATAAGCAGATTAAAAGATAGCCAACCTCATTAATGGCAAAATCCAAATTAAAACTGCAATGAGATACCACGACACATCTACTAATATGGCTAAAACTGCAAAAAACAAACAAATAAAAAATAACCGGCAAGGATTTGAAGCAACTGGAATTCTCACCTATTTTTGTTGGAAAAGAAAAGAGCAACAGGCCCCTTTGAAATCAGTTTGGAGGTTTCTCAGTAAGTTAAGTTAACTATGTACTTCCTATATAACTCAGCAATCTCACTCTGATATATCCATACAAGTTAATGTTCAAACAAAAATCTGAGTGCAAATTTTAAAAAAATTCAAGTATAGTTGACTTAGAATGTTATATTAGCTTCAGATGTGCAACATAGTGATTGTATATTTTTATAGGTAACACACCATGCAAAGTTATTATAATATTATTCATGTCCAACTCTTTGTGAGCCCCTGGACTATAGCCCACTAGGCTCCTCTGTCCATGGAATTCTCCAGGCAAGAATACTGAATGGATTACCATTCCCTTTTCCATGGGATCTTCATGACCCAGGGATTGAATCCAGGTCTCCTGCATTGCTGGTGGAAGCCCGTTATTGACTATTTCCTGTTGAACGTAAATTTTTATGGTAGCTGTATTTTTATACACCCCAAACTGGAAACAACCCAAATGTCCATCAGTAATCACTGGGTAAACACACTGTGCTGCAGGGAGACAATACTCAGCTATACAATGGAACAAACTGCTGCTGCTGCTAGGTCGCTTCAGTCATGTCTGACTTTGTGCAACCCTATAGACAGCAGCCCACGAGGCTCCCCCGTCCCTATTAATACTTAGATACTCAATAACAAAATTAACTCAAATTTTAAGTGAAATAAGTCAGCTTCAAAAAGCTGATTGTATGTATAATTCCTTTTACATATCATGTTCTAAGGCACAAAGCTAAAGGGACTGAAAACTGATTAGTGGTTTGCAGGGGTTGGGGGTTTCAAGAGGCTTGACCCCGGTGGAGAATGAAAGAGTTTGGGGAGACTATGGAACTGTTCTGTATCTTGACTACGATAGTGACTATATAACCGTATGGGTTTTTCAACTGGTAGAATTGCACCCTGAACTGGTGATTTTTACTATAAGCAAATTAAACCTCAGTTTAAGAATGTTAAAAAATTAATAGTGTTGATAAACTGTTTTTACACCTTATGGGAAGAAATCTTTTTAAACTGGTTACACCTTTTGCAAATACTATTTCCACCACTAATTTGCTTAGTAACTTCCCTCCATCCCTCACCACTGGACTAAGTTAACTCTCAGTCCAATGAAACTGATCATGAATTCTGAATTCAGACAGTGGAATCTGAATTAAAGAGATTTTACTTTAATCTTTAGAAGGCATCTTTAATATCCCAGCTTTTCTGGAGTCATGTTCTTCATCACAGAAATACATCCCCTGTCTGAAGTGGCAGAGAGTGGAAATAAGGGATGAGAATGATCTATCATAATGTACCTATTTCATGGGAGAAATGATGGAAATGGTAATAGCTGCCTCTCAGCAAAGATGCAAGAAGTGGAAATGAGCTACTCAGAGGATGCTCCTGTACTCTAGCTAAATCCACACCTCTGTGGTACCCAAATGAGCTCTTCTCCATAACCCTTTCCTCTGCCTACGCCATCCACAGGAAAGACTCAGGCATCACATTAACTCACTTCTAGACCGTGAGGCCCTACAAGTGATGTGCAGCTGTATCCTCATAAATTTGTCCCCAGGGAACAAAGTCCCTTAACAATTCTGGCTGTTTAAAAGAAAATGTAGTTATGGAAGCAAAGCTCCATGTCTCCAGTCATCCAATTTCACTGTCATCATATTTCATCAGACTATCCAGAGACAAAGCGCTGTCCCCCTACTCATATCTCTCTCTAGGCCAGCTGCTCTATTCACCCTTTTTTCTTTAAAAGATAAAATTAAATTATTAAAATAATTAAAAAATAATGTATTCATTTCTGATCATGAATACAAAGCAACAGCAATGGCTATGTCTGTGGCCACTTGGGTGCATATCTTGGCATACCTGGTGCCACACCAGGCTTCATCCCCACAAGCATCGCCCTGCATTCCAACAGCTGCTGAGGACAGCATACCAGCATGTGGGAAGTTACAAACAGATGTCCCATTCACAAAGGCGGTCTCCCCTCCAATGATGGTTTTACAGCTCACTTGTGCAAATACTAAAACTGAAGTAACTAGTTCCTACCACTGATTTTCTAAAACTCCCTCATGAACAAGTAGGTCACAGACAGTGTATGCCTGCACAGCTCTTAGAGGTGTTTAAAGTAACTTTTTAAAGAAAGGTCTTTCTTCATGAGGAGCAATGACCAAGGCCTTTTCTGTGACCCCAAGCCTACTAAGCCCCAGGCTGCCTGTGGCCCCTGGATGACTGCCCTTAGGTCCCCACATCCCAGGGTGGTGCTGGGCGAAGGGCAGACCAGGCAAGAGGCATAGACTGCCATTATTGCGCTCAGCCCGGCAGTCCCTGAGTCTTGAGGATCTCTGTGGATGGACTGATTTTCTTCTCCACGTTCCTTTCAGCCTTTTTCTGTAGACTCATGAGCTGTTCTTTCCTCCAGTAAAGAATCCTGCCTATCCTTCCCTTCTCCTCCAGGGGCTATCACCTCCATGCCAAGTCACTTCAGTCGTGTCCAACTCTGTGTGACCCCATAGACGGAAGCCCACCAGGCTCCCCGTCCCTGGGATTCTCCAGGCAAGAACACTGGAGTGGGTTGCCATTTCCTTCTCCAATGTGTGAAAGTGAAAAGTCGCTCAGTCGTATCCGACCCTTAGCGACCCCACGGACTGCAGCCTACCAGGCTCCTCCATCCATGGGATTTTCTAGGCAAGAGTACTGGAGTGGCTTGCCATTGCCTTCTCCGATCACCTCCATACTCCCAATCAAACTGCTGTTTCTGGGCCCCCTGTGTGGACCAACTTTCACAAAACTCCCAGACACACAGCCTGGAGGGCAATGGGAACGACCACCTGTTTTCTCTTGTCAGGGGTTGAGGGGTCCTATCCAGCACCACAGAGGTCAGGGCATCCTGGCCTCACTTGGTCTTGTGGGTGGCATGCCTCCTCCATCCACCAAGGGATGAGAATGGGGTTGACCGAGGCAGGGGCCATGGGACCAACTGATGTTCATATAGTTTCAGAGGAGGGCCAGGCACTTTAGCTTGTTTCTGAGAAACTGCCAGAAACAATGTTCATGCCCACTCAAAACATGACCATGCCTTTCCACCCAGAGGACCTTCTTGGCTACGATGGGTGCCTGTGGCCCAGGAGATGGCCTCAGCCATCAAGCACCAGACCTGTTCCACTGCCACCTTCAGCAGACGCCTGGGGGAAACTTTTCATTGAACAAATGTTTATGTTATGTAGATCTACGCACTGAACATATACCTGTGAGGAAAGCAATAGTCCTGTCTCCATAGACTTTACTTTCAGAGTTGAAGAGACAGAAAATTAATACAAATAGGCAAATACAAATACGCAATGGTAACGAATTTGGTATGAATCAGTACAATGCAGAGAAGTAGGGTTAGACAAGGAGATGGAGAGAAATTTGGGTGCTATTTGAGATAAGGTGGTAAGAGAGGGAACTTCCCAGGTGGTACAGTGGTAAAGAATCTGCCTGCCAATGCAGGAGACATGGGTTTAATCTTTGGATTGGGAAGATCCCCTGGCGTAGGATATGGCTACCCACTCCATTATTCTTGCCTGAAAAACTCCACAGGAGGCAGGCTACAGCCCATGGGGCCACAAAGAGTCAGACATGACTAAGTAAGCAGGCACGGTCAGAGAAGGCCTCTGTGGTGAGGTGACATTGAGCAGGGACTTGAATGCTGAGGAGCAAGTCATGTGAGTAAAAACAGAACAAGAGCAAAGAGAGGGTTTGGCATGTTGGAGGCATATAAATAGAGTTGGGAGGCAGAAGAGAGAAAATCTGGATCAATGGGGCTCCAGTGAGGAGTTTGAATTTTATTCTAAATTCAACCAGAGGTTGGTCTCAAGCAGGAGACTTATATTTTAAAAGGCCAATGGGCTTCTGTGTGGGGAATGGATAATAAGTGGAATCAAGATAACCAGATAGGAGGCTACTGTGGGGCCCAGGCAGGAAACGATGGGGTTTGGACTAGGGTGGTAGTGATGGAGGTGGAGAGAAGGGGCTGGACTCTGGAGAATTCTGAAGATAGATTAGACTGGACCTGATGATGGGTCGGGTATTGGGTGTGAGGGAGAGAAGAGCCATGGAGGACCCAAGGGTTTCTTCTGTATTTATTCATTAGGAAACGCAATGACCTTTATGCAGGCAGCAGAGAGGTAAAGATGGATAAGACACAATTAGTGCCTTCAGGGAGCTCACAGTGCCCTGTTTCAGATTTCTAGACTTTGGGGGGCAAGTACAACGTGCTGTGAGCTGGGCAGGATGAGAACAGCTTGTTCTGTACTTAGGACTTAAGGGAGGTTTTAGTTTGAGCTTGAAGGCAGAATAAGAGTCCACTAGATGCAGAAAGTAGGAAAAAATAGAAGGATTGGTTCACGATGGCAGAGTAGAAGGATGTGCACTCATCTTCTCCTGCCAGAACACCAAAATTGCAACTAGCTGTTAAACAACCATCAACAGGAAGACACTGGAACCCACTAAAAAAAGATAAACCCATCCAAGCACAAAGGAGAAGCTGTTACAAAATGGTAGGAGGAGCACAGTGGCAACAAAATCAAATCCTATACCTGCCAAGTGGGTGACCCACAAACTGGAGAACAATCCTACCGTAGTCAAGATTCTGGGGTTCTGGCCAAGGGACTGGAAATCCCCAGAGAATCTGACTTTGAAGGCCAGAGGGGTTAGATTACAGGAGCTCATGGGACTGGGGGAAACAGAGACTCCACTCTTGGAGGGCACACAAAATCTGTGTGCACCAGGGCCCAAGGCAAAGGAACAGTGATCCCACAGGAGACTGAGACAGACCTACCTGTAGGTGGTTGAGGGTCTCCTCAGAAGCAGGGGTTGACAGTGGCCCACCATGGGGATGGGGCACAGGAGACTGAGACAGACCTACCTGTAGGTGGTTGAGGGTCTCCCACCATGGGGATGGGGCCCTGGCAGCAGCAGTCCTAGGAGGTGTGTCTTGGCATAAGTCCTCCTGGGGGTTACCAACAGCCCTACTATAGAAGCCAATAGACTCCAGGACTGGGTTACTTCAGGCCAAACTAACAGGGGGGAGCACAGCCCATCAGCAGACAATTGAATTAAAGTTTTACTGAGCACAGTCCTGCCCTCCAAGCAAGACCCAGTTCCCCCCCTCCCCACCCCCCAGCCAGTCCCTCCCATCAGGAAGTTTGCACAAGCCTCTTATCCTCATCCACCAAAGGGCAGACAGAAGAAATAAGAACTACAGCCCTATCAGCCTCCAGAATTAATACCACAATCACAGAAAGCAAAATGAAAAGAAATAGGATTATGTCCCAGATGAAGGAACAAGATAAATCCCTGGAAAAACAACTAAATGGAGATAGGCAACCTTCCAGAAAAAGAATTCAGAATAATGATAGTGAAGATAATCCAGGATCTCAGAAGAACAATGGAAAAGATGCAAGAAATGTTTACCAAAGACCTAAAAGAACTAAAGAACAAACATCTGAGCCACCAGGGAATCTCCAGTGAACAATACACTAGAAAGAATCAATAGCAGAACTGAGGCAGAAGAACAGATAAGTGACCTGGAAGACAGAATGGTAGAAATTAATACTGCAAAACAGAATACAGAAAAAAGAATGAAAAGAAATGAAGACAGCCTGAGACCTCTGGGGCAACATTAAATGCACCAATATTCACATTATAGGGGTCCCAGAAGGAAAAGAGAGAAAGGATCCGAGAGAATATTTAAACAGATGATAGCTGAAAACTTCCTGAACATAGGAAAGGAAATAGTCAGCCAGTAGCACAGGAGTCCCATGCAGGATAAACCCAGGGAGGAACACACTGAGACACACTGTAATCAAACTGACAAAAACTAAAAGACAAAGATAAAATATTAAAAGCAACAAGGGAAAGAAAGGCAAATAACACACAAGGGAAATCCCATAGGATACTAGCTTATTTCTCAACAGAAACTCTACAAGCCAGAAGGGAATGGCATAATAAATTCCAAGTGATGAAAGGGAAGAACCTACAACCAAGAATACTCTACCCAGCAAGACATCTTATCAAATTTAATGGAGAAATCAAAGCTTTTCAGACAAACAAAAGTTAAGAGAATTCAGCACACTAAACCAGTTTTACAACAAAGGAACTTCTCTAGGCAGGAAACACAAGAGAAGGCAAAGAGCTACAAAAATAAACCCAAAACTATTAACAAAAGGGTGACAGGATCATACATATCTCTAATTACTTTAAATGTAAATGGATTAAGTGCATCAACCAAAATACATAGACTGCCAGGGTGGGTACAGAAACAAGACCCATATACATGTTGTCTACAAGAGACCCACCTCGGACCAATGGACACTTACAGCCTGAAAGTAAGGGGGTGGGAGAAGGTATTTCACACAAAAGGAAATCCTAAGAAAGCTGGAGTAGCAATAATCATATCAGACAAAATAGACTCTAAAACAAAGACTGTTTTAAAAGGCAAAGAAGGACACTATGACAGGAGGAAAAATGGCAGGGCACAACATTTGAAAGAATGACCAAGGACGCAGCATAAACAGATTAGAATCAAATGGGAGCAAGATGGCAGACGAGACTAGACCTTGATCCTCAATCAGCAAGTGAAATGACACACCCAGAGGTGCCATGACAGTTCCAGGGCACTGTTAAAAGACCAAGGAGTGGGCTGTGGCCCAAATCCTGGAAATCTCTGCCTCTTCCCCAAAATAGCTGGAATAATCCTCCCACTCATTAGCATATGAAATTACCCAGCCTATAAAAACTAACCACACCATATTTTGCAGGCGCACTCACCCTCTGCATGGCTCACACCGTCTGTGGAGTGTGCTTCTCTCTGAATCTGAATAAATCCATTTCTTACCTATCACTTTGTGATCCACACAGTCAAAGGCTTTGTCATAGTCAATGAAGCAGAAATAGATGTTTTTCTGGAACTCTCTTGCCTTCTCCATGATCCAGCGGATGTTGGCAATTTGATCTCTGGTGCCTCTGCCTTTTCTAAAACCTGCTTGAACATCTGGAAGTTCATGGTTCACATATTGCTGAAGCCTGGCTTGGAGAATTTTGAGCATGACTTTACTAGCGTGTGAGATGAGTGCAATTGTGCGGTAGTTGGAGCATTCTTTGGCATTGCCTTTCTTTGGGAATGGAATGAAGACTGACCTTTTCCAGTCCTGTGGCCACTGCTGAGTTTTCCAAATTTGCTGGCATATTGAGTGCAGCACTTTCACAGTATCATCTTTCAGGATTTGAAACACTTCAATTGGAATTCCATCACCTCCACTAGCTTTGTTCGTAGTGATGCTCTCTAAGGCCCACTTGACTTTACATTCCAAGATGTCTGGCTCCAGGTGAGTGATCACGCCATCATGATCTTCGTCGTGAAGATCCTTTTTGTACAGTTCTTCTGTGTATTCTTGCCACCTCTTCTTAATATCTTCTGCTTCTATTAGGTCCATACCATTTCTGTCCTTTATCGAGTCCATCTTTGCATGAAATGTTCCCTTGATATCTCTAATTTTCTTGAAAAGATCTCTTGTTTTTCCTATTCTGTTGTTATCCTCTATTTCTTTGCATTGATCGCTGAGGAAGGATTTTTTATCTCTCCTTGCTATTCTTTGGAACTCTGCATTCAGATGCTTATATCTTTCCTTTTCTCCTTTGCCCTTCGCCTCTCTTCTTTTCACAGCTATTTGTAAGGCCTCCTCAGACAGCCATTTTGCTTTTTTGCATTTCTTTTCCACGGGGATGGTCTTGGTCCCTGTCTCCTGTACAATGTTACGAACCTCCGTCCAGAGTTCATCAGGCACTCTATCAATCAGATCTAGTCCCTTAAATCTATTTCTCACTTCCACTGTATAATCATAAGGGATTTGATTTAGGTCATATCTGAATGGTCTAGTGGTTTTCCCTACTTTCTTCAATTTCAGTCTGAATTTGGCAATAAGGAGTTCATGATCTGAGCCACAGTCAGCTCCTGGTCTTGTTTTTGCTAACTGTATACAGCTTCTCCATCTTTGGCTGCAAAGAATATAATCAATCTGATTTCGGTGTTGGCCATCTGGTGATGTCCATGTGTAGAGTCTTCTCTTGTGTTGTTGGAAGAGGGTGTTTGCTATGACCAGTGCATTCTCTTGGCAAAACTCTATTAGCCTTTGCCCTGCTTCATTTCGTTCTCCAAGGCCAAATTTGCCTGTTACTCCAGGGGTTTCTTGACTTCCTACTTTTGCATTCCAGTCCCTATAATGAAAAGGACATCTTTTTTGGGTGTTAGTTCTAAAAGGTCTTGTAGGTCTTCATAGAACTGTTCGACTTCGGCTTCTTCAGCATTACTGGTTGGGGCATAGACTTGGATTACTGTAATATTGAATGGTTTGCCTTGGAAACGAACAGAAATCATTCTGTCATTTTTAAGATTGCATCCAAGTACTGCATTTCAGACTCTTTTGTTGACCATGATGGCTACTCCATTTCTTCTAAGGGAGTAGCCATCATGGTCAACAAAAGAGTCCGAACTGTGGAACATTCTGAAAGAGATGGGAATACCAGACCACCTGACCTGCCTCTTGAGAAACCTGTATGCAGGTCAGGAAGGCAACGGTTAGAACTGGACATGGAACAACAGACTGGTTCCAAATAGGAAAAGGAGTACGTCAAGGTTGAATATTGTCACCCTGCTTATTTAACTTATATGCAGAGTACATCATGAGGAATGCTGGGCTGGAAGAAGCACAAGCTAAAATCAAGATTGCCGGGAGAAATATCAGTAACTTCAGATATGCAGATGACACCACCCTTATGGCAGAAAGTGAAGAGGAACTCAAAAGCCTCTTGAGGAAAGTGAAAGAGGAGAGTGAAAAGGTTGGCTTGAAGCTCAACATTCAGAAAACAAAGATCATGGCATCTGGTCCCATCACTTCATGGGAAATAGATGGGGAAACAGTGGAAACAGTGTCAGACTTGTTTGTTTGGGCTCCAAAATCACTGCAGATGCTGACTGAAGCCATGAAATCAAAAGACGCTTACTCCTTGGAAGGAAAGTTATGACCAACCTAGATAGCATATTAAAAAGCAGAGACATTAGTTTGCCAACCAAGGTTCGTCTAGTCAAGGCTATGGTTTTTCCCGTGGTCATGTATGGATGTGAGAGTTGGACTGTGAAGAAAGCTGATCACCGAAGAATTGATGCTTTTGAACTGTGGTGCTGGAGAAGACTCTTGAGAGTCCCTTGGACTTCAAGGAGATCCAACCAGTCCATTCTAAAGGAGATCAATCCTGGGTGTTCATTGGAAGGACTGATGCTAAAGCTGAAGCTCCAATACTTTGGCCACCTCATGCGAAGAGTTGACTCACTGTAAAAAGAGTCTGATGCTGGGAGGGATTGGGGGTGGGAGGAGTCGGGGACGACAGAGAATGAGATGGCTGGATGGCATCACCAACTCGATGGACATGAGTTTGAGTGAACTCCGGGAGTTGGTGATGGACAGGGAGGCCTGGCATGCTGTGATTCATGGGGTTGCAAAGAGTCGGACACGACTGAGCAACTGAACTGAACTGAAACCTATCACTTTGTCTCTCACTGCATTCTTTCTGCGATGAGACATCAAGAATTTGAGCTTTATTAGGCCCCGAAACTAGGTACTGTGGATTTTGGCTGGGTTTGAGTACCAGCCATGTGGGTCTGAGGTCCAAGCAGGATTTGGCTGGGTTCAGGTCCCAGCCTCATGGGTTCAAGTTCCA
Organism: Moschus berezovskii; assembly: GCF_049115385.1. NCBI lineage: Eukaryota > Metazoa > Chordata > Mammalia > Artiodactyla > Moschidae > Moschus > Moschus berezovskii. Next base: position 51,028,884 of record NC_142462.1, on the reverse strand, counting down.
AGCAGGGTTTTGGCTGGGTTTGACTCCCAGCAGATGGGTTCAAATCCCAACTGGAGGCAAACCGTTTCAATACTACATGATGATCAAGGGTTCAACCCAAGGAGATATAACAATTATAAATATATATGCACCCAACATAGGAGCACCTCAATATGTAAGGTAAATGGTAACACACATAAAGGGAGAAATCAACAGTAACATAATAATAGTGGGAACATTTAATACTCCACTTTCATCAATGGACAGATCATCCAGACAGAAAATTAATAAGGAAATGCAGGCCTTAAATGACACTTTAGACTAGTTGGACTTAATTGGTATTTGTAGAGTATTCCATCCAAAAGCAGCAGCCTACACATTCTTCTCAAGTGTACTGGGAGCATTCTCTAGGACTGACCACATGCTGGGCCACAAGATGAGCCTAGGTAAATTTAAGAAAATCAAAATCGTATCAAACATCTTTTCTGATCACAATGCTATGAAATTAGAAATAAACTACTCTAAGCAACACAAACACATAGTGACTAAACAATATGCTGCTAAACAACCATTGGATCACTGAAGAAATCAAAGGAAAAAAAAAAACCTAAAGACAAAGGACAATAAAAGCATAATAGTCCAAAACTTATGAGATGCAGCAAAAGAGGAAAGTTTATAGCCATACAATCTTACCTCAAGAAACAAGCAAAATCACAAATAAACAGCCTAACACCTAAGACAATTAGAGAGAGAAGAACAAAGAAAACCTAAAGTTAGTAGACAGAAGGAAATCATAAAGACCAGAGCAGAAATAAATGAAATTGAGACAAAGAAAACAATTGTGAGGATCAATAAAACTAAAAGCTGGTTCTTTGAAAAGATGAACAAAATTGATAAACCTTTAGCCAGACTCATCAAGAAAAAAGTGGAGAGGACTCAAATCAATAAAATAAGAAATGAAAAAGAAGTTATAATTGACTCCACAGAAATACGAAGGATCCCAGGAGACTACTATGAACAACTGCATGCCAACAAAATGTACAACCTGGAAGAAATGGACAAATTCTCAGAAAGGTACAGTCTCTCCAGACTGAACCAGGACGAAATAGAAAATATGAACAGACCAATCACAAGCACTGAAACTGAAACCACGATTAAAAATCTCTCAACAAACAAAAGCCCAGGACCTGATGGCTACACAGGTGAATTTTATCCAAAGTTTAGAGAAGCATTAACACCTATCCTTCTGAAACTGCTGCAAAAAGTCACAGAGGAAGAAAAACACCTCAATTCATTTTATGAGGAATCCATCATCCTGACACCAAAACCAGGCAAAGATACCACAAAAAAAGAAAATTACAAGCCAATATCACTTATGAACATAGATGCAAAATTCTTCAACAAAATACTAGCAATCTGTATTCTACAATGTTAAAAAGATCATACACCATGATCAAGTGGGATTCATCCCAGGGATGCGAGGATTTTTCAACATCCACAAGTAAATATGATATACCACATCAACAAACTGAAGAATAAAAAACATATGACTATCTCAATAGATGCAGAACAATCTTTTGACAAAATTCAGCTCCATTTATGATAAAAACTTTCCAGAAAGTGGGCATAGAGGATACCACATACATCAACATAATAAAGTCCATATATGAAAAACCTATAGCTAGCGTCATACTCAATGGAGAAAAGCTGAAACCATTCCCTGTAAGATCAGGAACAAGACAAGGATGCCTCTTGTCACCACTTTTATTCTACATAGTTTTGGAAGTCCTAGCTACAGCAATCAGAGAAGAAAGAGAAGTAAAGGGAATCCAAAGTGGAAAAGAAGTTAAACTGTCACTGTTTGCAGATAACATGATCCTACATACAGAAAATCCTAAAGATACTACCAGAAAACTGCTAGAACTCATCAATGAGTTTAGTAAAGTTGAAGGTTACAAAACTAATACACAGAAATCTATTTCTATACACTAACAATGAAAGATCAGAAAGAGAAATTCAAGAAGCAATTCCATTTACCACTGCATCAAAAAGAATGAAATATCTAGGAATAAACTAACTGAAGGAGGCAAAAACCTGTACTCCAAAAACTATAAGATGCTGGTGAAAGATATCAAAGAAGACATAACTAGATGGAAAGATACCATGTTTGTGGATTGGAAGAATCAATATTGTCAAAATGATTATAACTACCCAAAGCATTCTACAGATTCAGTGCAATCCCTATTAAATTACCAATGGTATTTTCCACAGAACTAGAAGAGAAAATCTCAAAATTTGTACAGAGGTACAAAAGACTCCAAATAGCCAAAGCAATCTTGGAAAAGAAAAATGGAGCTGGAGGAATCATGTTCCCTGACTTCAGACTATACTACAAAGCTATAGTTATCAAAATAGTGTGGCACTGGCATAAAATCAGAAATATAGGTCAATGGATAGGGACAGAAAACTCAGAAATAAGCCCAGTACCTGTGGTCAATTAATCTACGACAAAATAGGCAAGACTACACAATGTTGGAAAGACAGTCTCTTCAACAAATGAATGGCACTGGTGAAACTGGACAACCATATGTAAAAAAAAATGAAATTAGATCATTCCTTAACTCCATACACAAAAATAAGCTTAAACCGGATTAAAGACCTAAAGTTGAGACTGGCCACTATAAAACTCCTAGGGAAAAACATAGGCAGAATGCTCTCTGACATAAATGACAGCAACATCTTTTTTCACTCCATCTCCCAGAAAAATGGAAATAAAAGCAAAAATAAACAAATGGGACCTAGTTAAACTCAAAAGCTTTTGCACAACAAAGGAAATAAAAAACAAAATGAAATGACAACTCACAGATTGGGAGAAAATATTTGCAAATGATGCGACTAATAAGGTATTAGTCTCCAAAATTTATGAACAGCTTATGATTCTTAATAGCATTAAAACAAACAACCCACTCAAGAAATGGGCAGAAGACCTGAATAGTCATTTCTCCAAAGAGGATATACATATGGCCAATAAGCCTGTGAAAAGATGTTCAACATCGTTAGTTATTAGAGTAATGCAAATCAAAACTATGATCACCTCACACTAGTCAGAATAGCTGTCATCAAAAAAATCCAGAAACAAACAAATGTTCTTTTTAACTTAGCCATTTAAAAAATGAAACGATGCCACTTGCAGCAACATGGTTGGACCTAGAGAGTGTCATGCTGAGTGAATTCTGACAGAGAAGGAGAGGAATGTAAAAAAAAAATGATACAAATTAACTTACTTACAAAAAAAAGAAATGCACAGACTTAGAAAACTAACTTACGGTTGTCAGGGAGAAGGGATAGTTAGGGAATTTGGAAGGTCATGTACACACTGGTATATTTAAAATGGATAACCAACAAAGGCCTATTGTATAGCACATGGAACTCTGCTCAATGCTATGTGCCAGCCTGAATGGCGGGAGGGTGGGGGTGTGGCAGTGGTTTGGGGGAGAATGGATACATGAATATGTTTGGCTGAGTTCCTTTGCTACTCACCTGAAGCTGCCACAACATTGTTAGTCAGTTATACCCCAATACAAAATGTTTTTGCTGTTAAATAAAAATAAATGTAGTAAAGAACATTCAAGAAAGCAGGATCAGCAAGAGCTCAGTGGGTTGTGGAAATGGTAAGGAGTCCCGCCTGGGCTTGTGATGGACAAGGAGGTGGGGTGCCTAGGAACCGTGGGTACCAACTAAGGAGTGAAAACTTCAACCTAAAGACAGTGGGGAGGGTTTAAATGCAGGAGAGTGATAAGGGTAGTTCCCCCTCTTTCACTATACAAGTGATTCAATTCACTGACGCTGGAACTAAAACTTACTGTCTGCTGCCTCAATCAGAGTATCAAGTTGTTTTAGATTCCTATATCATGAAATGAAATTTCTTTTTATCTTACTGGTTTTGGCAAGGAGAAACATTATTGCTCTCAGGGTAGACAAATATTATCAATCTTGCAGTTAATTAATAAGAAGTGAACATCTGCTGTGTGCTAGGCACTGTGTTCACTGCTGGGAATCCAGAATCAACAAGGATGATGGTCTTTCTCTTAGGTACTTGTTATATGAGGCAGATACAGAACAAGTGGTTTCAAATATGATGCATTATCAAAAGAAAAGCGTAAAAAAGTAAAGGCTGCTACAGAAGCATTTAAGGGGGGAGTTGACCTCATTTAGGGGTTCAGGAAAGTCTCCCTGCCAAAATGGTCAAGTGAAAACTAGATTATTTACAGTTTTATTATTAGCAGCAATATCATCCCCTATTTCATTAATAATCAGCCTTTTTCTCTGAAGTGGTTGCTTCTCTTCCACCTTCAATCATGTTCAGTTCTTGCCTACCTTGGAAAAAGGAAGAAAAAACAAATCTCTCATGCATATACACCCCAAACTAAGCTCCTCTGTTTTTCAGAGTCAGCCACACAAACCTGACTCCTGTGCATTCGTATTTGCACGCACTTATTTGTTTGTTCAAGTTTTGTGCTATGTGCAGTGTATGAGGGGCTCCAAACAGACTATCCCAGCACGTGAGGAGTAGGGTAATGGAAGAAGAGGTGACGGTGAGCTTCTTCACTGGCAGGCATGTGAAGGAGTTCATTCATCATTCAGGTGTCTGAGAACCATTGGAGGGTTTGAGCCTGACTTTGTAATGTCAGTGTTCATGAATACCCATGAAAAAGCATGGAGATCTAGAATCGAGGTGGTGTAGAGTTAAATCCTGGTTTTAATACTGACTGGCTGTGTGACTTTGGGCAAAATACTCAACTTCTCTGAGCCTAAGTGATATAATAACTTCCTCAGATATCTACTATGAAACATAAAATTACCCAAACTTTTGTAGACGTTAAACAAGCATCATATCACAGCTTTTGGCACACCGTGGAAAATTCTGAAAGAGATGGGAATACCAGACCACCTGACCTGCCTCTTGAGAAACCTATAAGCAGGTCAGGAAGCAACAGTTAGAACTGGACATGGAACAACGACTGGTTCCAAATAGGAAAAGGAGTACGTCAAGGTTGTCTGTTGTCACCCTGCTTATTTAACTTCTATGCAGAGTACATCATGAGGAATGCTGGGCTGGAAGAAGCACAAGCTGGAATCAAGATTGCTGGGAGAAATATCAATAACTTCAGATATGCAGATGACACCACCCTCATGGCAGAAAGTGAAGAGGAACTCAAAGGCCTCTTGATGAAAGTGAAAGAGGAGAGTGAAAAGGTTGGCTTGAAGCTCAACATTCAGAAAACAAAGATCATGGCATCTGGTGCCATCACTTCATGGCAAATAGATGGGGAAACAGTGGAAACAGTGTCAGACTTTATTTTTTGGGGCTCCAAAATCACTGCGGATACTGATTGCAGCCAGGAAATTCAAAGACGCTTACTCCTTGGAAGGAAAGTTATGACCAACCTAGATAGTATATTAAAAAGCAGAGACATTACTTTGTCAACAAAGGTCCGTCTGCTCAAGGCTATGGTTTTTCCCGTGGTCATGTATGGATGTGAGAGTTGGACTGTGAAGAAAGCTGATCGCCGAAGAATTGATGCTTTTGAACTGTGGTGCTGGAGAAGACTCTTGAGAGTCCCTTGGACTGCAGGGAGATCCAACCAGTCCATTCTAAAGGAGATCAATCCTGGGTGTTCATTGGAAGGACTGATGCTAAAGCTGAAACTCCAATACTTTGGCCACCTCATGCGACGAGTTGACTCACTGGAAAAGACTGATGCTGGGAAGGATTGGGGGCGGGAGGAGAAGGGGACGACAGAGAATGAGATGGCTGGATGGCATCACCGACTCGATGGACATGAGTTCGAGTGAACTCTGGGAGTTGGTGATGGATAGGGAGGCCTGGCGTGCTGTGATTCATGGGGTCGCAGAGAGTCGGACACAACTGAGTGACTGAACTGAACTGAACCACTTGTAAATAATAAAGATAATGGTGAAAAACAGCTAACATTCACTGGGCACTTACTATTGTTCTAAATGTTGTATGTGCATTCTGTCATTCAAATTTCACAACATATCTTTGATGTAGATACTGGCATTATCTCCAGTATATAGATGAGGAAACTGAGCCTCAGAGAGGTTAACTGGCTTGTTCAGAGATTGTCTTCTTCCGTCCTTTTAGCCTTTCTGTAAGTTTTACAGTTCTCATGAGGAGCAAAAAGGCAAGGTGAGTTTTATATCTTGTTTCTCATATATCCTGTCGAAGACGCTGAGGGCAGAGCTACGGTCCCAGAGAAGGATGAACAAATACAGATCCTAGTAGATCTATCTCCTGGATAATTTACCTGAGAAGGAACCAGAGCCCACAAGGCATCCATCCACGCAGTAAGTTTGCCTTTCCTTAAAAAAGATAGTTCTCCCTGGGTTCTGAAAAAGACTGTCTAGGAATTTTTACGCTGTACACAAAGTCCCTGCTCTTCCTAGAAACAGTAAGTATCAATTTCTGCAGCATTTTGCTCTCATACATAATGTTCAATTTCTGGCAGGTTTAATTTTGTTTTAGCAAAAGATAGGCTCTTTTGTTGGAGTCTCTTTTTCAGAAATGAAACTGAACTGAGAAAGAAATTCCAGAAACTCTATTTGACTATCACTGCGATGGATGGTTTATCAGTCCCCAGATTTTCCCGGGTCTGTGCACAAGGAGAAAATGCCACCCGTGTCGGCAAGCCTGCAGGGGACGCTAGTGCAGAGGCTGGATGGGGCTGCAGACAGGAGGGGACCAGAGTCTGGCTGGGGAAAGAAGTTGCTGCTGAGTGCAGAGGGGTGGGCGGTGAACCGCTGGCCGTGATGCCGACTCGGAGCTGAGGGCCTAACTTGTGCAGCGGCTCCTTCTGTTCAATACCCACTTGCTGCCAAGGAAGGAGGGCTCCCTGGACCGTGCACGCAGCTGGAACCCAAAGACTCGGGCTGCTGTCGTTTCACATGAGCAGACCGTTCAGCTTCAGCGTCATCTCCTCACACAGGCCTCTCTCACCACTTTGCCCAAAGTGGCCATTTTCTTTATTTAGGCTCCTTTTCTTCTTTCACAGTGTTTACCCCAATTTGTGTGTCTCGGCCTGGCGTGCTGTGATTCATGGGGTCGCAGAGAGTCGGACACGACTGACTGAACTGAACTGAACTTCCTCCAATACAAATCCTATTAGACAGTGATCTGTCTTGTCCACTGTTACAACTTCAGTATCTAACACAGCTGTGGGCTCATACTGGGTGTTCAATAAATAGCACTTGAATGAAAGATGAATATCACTTAGATATCACTCACTCTCCTCTCATAATGGTGTAACTGCAGCCAACCACTGTAATTTAGAGAAATGTGGAAAGCTGGTATACTTGAAATAAATGTATATGTATCAATGTCTGTATCTATAGGTAATATCACTCAATATTATACAACTCTTATTTAGTTACATTTTATTGCATTACTGTCTTGCTAAATGAAAAATAGTAAAGATATTCCATGCCATATACAATATGTAGGAAAATTTTTGTATGGATTGCTAAAACCTTGCTATTCAAGCTGTTCCATGTCACTGCATACGGTGATTGCAGCCATGAAATTAAAAGATGCTTACTCCTTGGAAGGAAAGTTATGACCAACCTAGACAGCATATTAAAAAGCAGAGACATTACTTTGCCAACAAAGATCCATCTAGTCAAGGCTATGGTTTTTCCAGTGGTCATGTATGGATGTGAGAGTTGGACTGTGAAGAAAGCTGATTGCCGAAGAATTGATGCTTTTGAACTATGGTGTTGGAGAAGACTCTTGAGAGTCCCTTGTACTGCAAGGAGATCCAACCAGTCCATTCTAGACGAGATCAGTCCTGGGTGTTCATTGGAAGGGCTGATGCTAAAGCTGAAACTCCAATACTTTGGCCACCTCATGCGAAGAGTTGACTCACTGGAAAAGACTCTGATGCTGGGAGGAATTGGGGGTGGGAGGAGAAGGGGATGACAGAGAATGAGATGGCTGGATGGCATCACTGACTCGATGGACTTGAGGTTGGTGAACTCCGGGAGTTGGTGATGGGCAGGGAGGCCTGGTGTGCTGGGATTCATGGGGTCACAAAGAGTCGGACACGACTGAGCGACTGAACTGAACTGAACTGATGGACCAGCAATATTGGCATCACCTGTGAGCTTGTTGAAAATGCAGAATCTCAGGCCTCAATCTCAGATTCAAGGAATAAGAATTTGCATTTTGAAAATCAATCTTTCGTCAATTGTTCCATTTGTATTTTCTCCCACTCTGAGGGGTGTCTTTTCACCTTGTTTATAGTTTCCTTTGCTGTGTAAAAGCTTTGAAGTTTAATTAGATTCCACTTATTTATTTCTGTTTTTATTTGCATTATTCTAGGAAGTAGGTCATAGAGGATCTTGCTGTGATTATGTCAATGAATGTCCTGCCTATGTTTTCAGCTAGTGCAGCTTACTGCCAGAAAAACAAACCAATCAAAATGTGGGCAGAAGACCTAAACAGGCATTTCTCTTAAGAAGATATACACATGGCTAACAAACACATGAAAAGATGCTCAACACTGCTCATTATTAGAGAAATGCAAAAGTACCTCACACCAGTGAGTATGGCCATCATCAAATATCTACAAACAATAAATGCTAGAGAGGGTGTGGAGAGAAGAACCCTCTTGCATTATGGTGGGAATGTAAATTGATAGAGCAACTATGAAGAAAAGTATGGAGATTCTTTAAAAATCAGGACTAAAACTTCCGTATGACCCAACAATCCTACTGCTGGGCCTATATCCTGGGGATACCATAAATGAGAGAGATATATATACCCCAATATTTATTGCAGCACTACTTACAATAGCTAGGACATGGAAACAATCTAGATATCCAATGAGAGATAAATGGATCAAAAAGTTGTGGTATATATACATAGAATAGTACTCAGCCATAACAAGGAATAAACTTGAGTCAGTTCTAAAGAGGTGGATGAACCTAGAGCCTATTATACACAGGGAAGTAAATCAGAAAGAGAAAAACAAATATACATTAATGCACATGTATGGAATCGAGAAAGATGGTACTGATGAACATATTTGCAGGGCATCAGTAGAAACGCAGACATAGAGAACAGACTTGTGGACACAGTGGGGAAAGGAGAAGGTGGGACAAACTGAGAGACAGCAGTGTGGAAACATATACACTGCTTTATGGAAAACAGACAGGAGGAAACTGCTGTGTGTCACAGGGAACGCAAACCTGATGCCCTGTGACAACCTAGAGAAGGATGGGGCGGGAGGCAGGTTCAAGCAGGACAGGATATGGGTATACCTATTGCTAGCTCATGTTGATGTATGGCAGAAATCAACATAATACTATGAGCAATTATCCTCCAATTAAAAAAAAATGAATCTGCATTTAAATGAGTTCCCTAGGCAACCCACTTCAGTGTTCTTGCCTGGAGAATCCCAGGGACGGGGGAGCCTGGTGGGCTGCCGTCTGGGGTCACCAGACGGATCCCAGAGTCGGACACGACTGAAGTGACTTAGCAGCAGCAGCAGCTTGAGAAACTGCTCTCAAAGATTCAGTTTAGCCTGTGAGATCATTCTGTGAACTGCAGGGGGCGCTTTTCCAAAGTTGAGAAACGAAGTAATAGTGGTGACCAGAGTGCTGAAGTGAATGTCGGTTCAAGGATGAGTAAGAAAATCTATGCCTCCCAGCTAGGCTTTCGCTTGTGAATGCTAAAGAGAGACTACTGGCTAAGTTAGTGGTGTTTTAACCACGCATAAGTCATGCCATGTTACTGGTGTATTAACTCTCAGTGTTTTATTCAGGACAGGACAGCAATCGTCCCTGTCGACCCCAGGTATGACTGGAGAGAGGGTATCTGAAGGATGTGCTGATAGTGCTTTTTAATTTTTATAAATGATTTGATGGTTAAAACTAATAGGACTTCTTAAAAAGGAAGTTAGCGGGCTCTTGTTATTAAGAACTTGAGCCTCTTTATCCAGTTAACATATTCCTGAGGCCGTCAGCTGTTCAAAAACCACCTCTCAGTACCTGGTTCCTGTCATTTTCTGGCAACCACTTGAGGGAAAATGGTGACAGGCTCTTCCCTGAAAAGCTGTTACCAAAAAACCTCAATTCTCTAAATGGTAGATGTGATCAGTGATGGTAGATGTGATCAGCGATGGGGATAACAAGTGGTCTGATCTCTTGCACTTTAATTGATCAATTAAATAAGCATTTGTTCAGTGCCCAAAGGTGCCAGTGTGGGGCCAGTGCTGGGAATCAAGACTAATAAAGCCAGATTCCTGTCTTCAATGGGATTATGTGACTTCCAGACAAATCTCTTCCTGGCCTGGTGAAAAACCGGGAATTCCCTCTCTCTTTAATCAATTTACTCTGTGCCCTAGGTCAACAGGAGGATCAATGGCAATGAGAAAATCTTGTTCTTTTTCATCTGGAAAATTAAACCTCCTTCCCAAAATGTCCTTAGTCACTGATCCTCATCAGTGAGGATAATCTTTCCTTTACTCCGAGCAGGCTGTGTTTATTTTGTAGGCCTTCAGAGCAGAAAGAAAAATCATTTCTGAAGCTTCCTTTTCTGTTGAATGTGCCTGGTGCTAAACAGGCAATAAATCATAATAAATGGAAATAGTCGCCCATGGCATGATCTGATTGAGTCATTTAAATGATCACTTTGTGTTGACAAAGGGTAGGGTGATTATGCCAGAGGAATTCAAAGGTGCTTGAAACAAATGAACTGGAGAAATTGCTTGAAAAATATAGGGAGGTCCTTGCAGGGCAACAGCTTCCTGCATTCTGGCTCAGCCTTGAAGTCTATACACCCTGGTGGATGAGTAATTAAGATGCTGCTAATTCTTTGGCCTCTACCCTTGGTGGAGTGGACCCGACCGCATACCTGCCACCTGAGATTTGCTTTCTGAATTGGCAATTTTGAGAGATAAACCTCATAATGACCTTCTAATACTGTTCCACAGGTTGGGGGGCTAATCTTCACATTAATGTGTCAAGCCATTTAGAGGACCGCTCCCAGCATACGTGCAGTCTAATACAGACATTAGACTTCAACAGGCAAGTTATTACTGGTAATGATAATAATTCCTGCAAATGGGCTGCTTTTGGCGGTACATTCCCCAGCCATCCCACTGTTGCTCTTAGGGCACTTGTCTAGGGCTTGTGGGTAACAGTTATTTTTGTATGTATTTTCCAAAGGAAGGTGCCAGACAGCAAGTGACTTCCCTTGGGTCACCTCACATGCAGGAAGGAGTTAGAGCACAATGCTAGTTCTTTCCCATTCTCTCCTCAGGCCACCACACAGAATGAGCTGCATAGCCTGGCGTGGACTGGAGGACAGGCATCCCCTGGTGGACTCCGGGCTGAACTGCCTCCTCACAGCTCAGTTGAAATATGGTGGGTGGGTTTCTCCCCCAGCAGAGGCACCGTGGACCAGTCCCTGGGCTCTGGAGATGAGACTCAAAGTTGGGTTCTTTGTAAAGCGTGGCAGGTGATTCCAATCAGTAGGTAGGGCAAAGACCTGCTGCCTTAGAAATGCTGACTGGAAGCATTAGTTGATAATAAGAATTTCCCTTTTCACCTGAGAAGACTAAGCTCTTTTGTATTTACATCACTGCTCAATAAGGTTGGACTCAGGTGACCTGCCTGCATAAACAGCTTAACTACTAAAGCGCTGATGGGGTGGGGTGGGGCAGGGTGTTAATTTTTCAGTGGTCTTTCAGGAAGTCCTAGTGTCCAAGGATACTGGAGGAGCCTCAAGGTATGCCTGTGGCTGCCACTGTGCCCAAGGTAGAGGGAGAGCAGCTGGGAAAATGCTTCTGCTCCCCACCCTCCCCCACCCCATCACCTACTCTGCATCTTATGATTCCATTATCAGCTGCTTTGCTGAACACACAGGGTATGTTGTTGGGGGAAGACAGAACCATCTCAGGCTGCTTTTAGCATTGGAGACCATGTCACTCCTCACCTGAAACCTGCATGCTTTAACACAAGCGCCCATGGAAAGAAAAATCCACCCACCATGACCCCTCAGGGCCAGTCACTAGAAACTAATGCTGGTGGTGGAGCGACCTCTGTGGCCAGTCTGCCGTGCAAAGCTGCTCAAGAAGGCTTGGGTCAACTTAGAAACCCAGCCCTGTGAATGCCAGTTGGCTGGCTGAGGTCAGAATCTGCCTGACTCCATGCCCTGCTGCCCCTCTCAGTGGTTCCTTTAAAGAGCCTCACAGAACCCTGCTCTTAGGGGTGAGGCTGCTGTGCAGGAGGTGAGGAGGTCTGGAGGGGATGAAGTGAACAACGGAAGACCTGAGGAGGTGCCGCTGCTCCTTTTGCCAGGGGCTGTTTTCAAAGCAAAGGATGATTCTGTTAAAATGCATACTCAAAGCAACTGTGAGTACGGGAGACACGGGTCCTAAATGGCTCCTTCTGATCTCAAATCAGTACATTTATTTCAAGTCTTTATCTTTTCTTCCTGTAATATGGTTTTTAGAGAGTTTTGCTCTTGACTCCAGAGAGTCAGGGTCATGGGGCCTTTGTTCAGGTTCCCAGTGGTTGAGGAATATAGTCTTTGGCTATTTTTACATGGCTCGATAAATGACCCAAAGAAGAACGAGAGGGTAGTTTCACTGGGCTAATAAAATGGCAGCTCTTCCCTGTCCTGGCAAACATTGCAGGCCATAAGCCAAGGGGGCTGGCTGTTGTTTTCTTAGGACAGAATTCTCTATAAAGGCTTCAAAAGTCTGGTTAAATTTCAGGAGTCTCTGGAGGGCTGGGGCTGATTAGGAGGGCATGGATTCCTCTGGGCTGTTGTAATGCTCTTTTAAAAGTCTGGACTGTGGAGTCCAGCTGCTCTGATTCCACACTCTGATCAGCCTCCCCAGTCAAGGCCAATCAGCACTCTCTACTCCTTGACTTTCTTCTTAGGAAAATGAGAGGATGGGACTTCCCTGGTGGTTGAGTGGCTAAGAATCCTCCTGACAATGCAGGGGACATGGGTTCGATCCCTGGTGCAGCAAGTAAGATCCCACAGGCTGTGGGGCAGCTAAGCCCATGAGCCACAAGTACTGTGCCTGTGTGCCCTAGAACCTATGCCCCCCAACAAGAGAAACCATCGCAATGAGAAGCCCATGCCCCACAATAACCGCTCGCCACAACCAGAGAAAGCCTGGTCACAGCAATGAAGATTCAATGCAGCCAAAAATAAATAAGTTTAAAAAAAAAATGAGGAGTTGTAGTGCCCAGAGCTGTTATAAAGTTTGAAGGAGCTCAATAACCACGTCACCCATTAGAGTGCCAGACACATAGTCGATACAAAGTAAATGCAAAGTGAATTAAATGTTGATGTTATTATTGGTTGACCACAATGACCCTGTCCTCTTGAGACTCTCTGAAGGCCTGACTGGACTGAATTGCCTGGAATTACTCTGAATGAGTCAGCTTTATCCATATCTACAGTATTACAGGGGGTGAACCCTGGAGATGTCAAATGCAGCTAAATGACACAAGTGCCAGACCGTCAAGACCAGGACTTCATCAATACATCAATATATACAATATGCAGGAATATACCAGCATCCTCTTAAGCTGAGTAAAGCCTCTGGATCAGGCCAGCAGGGCACAGCTGAGTGAAAAGAACACTATGCTTTGAAGTCAGAAGATGGGTTTAAGTACACTGTTTATTGCTTACTTTCTATGTGACCTTGGACAAACTTATCTGGGCCTCAATTTTCTTAACTGTTAAATATTAATTACTTTCCTTCTTAAAGTTGCCTTGTATGAAGTAAAGATGGTATACAATATAGAGTGGGATATATTATTTTTCTTATTTGTATTACCTGACAAGAACTTTTTTAAAACTAAAAATTTGGGGGGCTACATTTTAGCAAATGAAATTGCTACAAAAGGCTTTGGATATCGCCAGGTAAGCTGGATGGACCCTACTGGTTCTGAGAGGGGGTGCATCTGTGTGGGGAGCTTGTGCTCTGGAGCTTCTTATCAGCCTTAAAGACCCAGAGAAAGTTGCACGGGGAACTTAAGTTTTAGATGAATTTGTTTTAAAAGTACAGATGCTCTATTGACCTCCGGGGGTAGAATGGATTGGTCAAGATCTCCATTTAAAGCCACTTGAAATAACCAGCAAAGCTAGATTCGGCTTATGAGTTCAGAGAGCCCTAGAGGATGGTCTGTTAGCACTTTCCTCTTTTTTAGCATCTAAGTTTGAATGAGTCAAGCAAGTCAAAGATATTTTAACTTCATGTGTGACCACTGTCTTCATGGTCAACTTCTCACATTGCTGTTTTAGGAAAGAGTGAATGCTAATCAGCCTTGCACTTAATTTTTGGCAGTGCCTTTCCCTAGGACACAAGCATCCTCAATTTACTGAGAAGTAAGTATAAACCTTAAGAGATGTACATTTGCCTCAAAAACTTAAAAATTGAGAATCAATATACTCTGGTATAACTATTACAACTATTACTTTCACCAAGTTTGATTTTTGCCAAACTCTAACCTAAAGCAAATGCAAAAAGAATAATGACAATGGATCAAGACAATTGCTCAGGTATAAGTCTTATCTCTTTCAAGTTCAAGCTCATTCTCTTTACTCTTTCATCTTCCCGGGGGTAGCGTGATTAAAGGTAAATGGGGGAAAAAGGTAATTTGTGTCATAACTTGTACGTCTATTATGAGGAGGTCATTTTTATTCCATTATTTTATGAGAACTAGTTAATAAAATAATATGATTTCTCCTCCCTAAATTTATAGGGCTATTACTATTCCGTCTCAGGATCCAAAGTTCCCTGGGCATTCTTTCTCTTAGTAAGACTGACACCAATTATTTCTAAGTGGAAATACTGCTTCTTTTAAGTAGGAGGTCTTTGTGTGTATGTGTTGCTGTTTAGTTAGTCAGCTGTGTCCGACTCTTTTGGAACCCCACAGACCCTGCCAGGGTCCCCATCCATGGAATTCTCCAGGCATGTGTATGTAAATATATATATATAGAGAGAGTGAGTGTGTGAGAGTGTGAGTGTGTCAGTATGTGAGTGTGAGTGTGTGTCAGTGTGTGTGAGTGTGTCAGTGTGTGAGTGTGTGAGAGTGTGTGTGAGTGTGTGTCAGTATGTGAGTGTAAGTCAGTATGTGAGTGTGAGAGTGTGTGAGAGTGTGTGTGAGTGTGTGTCAGTATGTGAGTGTGTGTAAGTGTGTGAATGTGTGAGAGTGTGTGTGAGTGTGTGTCAGTATGTGAGTGTAAGTCAGTATGTGAGTGTGAGAGTGTGTGTGAGTGTGTGTGAGTGTGTGAGTGAGTGTGTGGAGGGAACAGTAGAGACTTTTTCCTCCTCTCTCAACATAGCCATGAGGAAAACAGGCTGGTTGTTGTCATTGCCATTCCAGGGACAGAATGACAAAATTTCAGAGCACATGGAGTGGTATTAGTATCTCCCCAGACTCTAGTTCCACCTTTTGCTGAACACAAGGGAACCACTCATTCTTAATGCAGAGCTCTTGTATTGCTTTTTATTTCTGTCTTTTCTTCCACAGCAATATAGAGGATTGGTTAGATGGCAGCAGACAGAAATCTTTAATGTCTCAAAGACAAATATCTTTGGAATAACTATCAGTGGTATCACTCAGGATACAGAGGTCAACAAGACATCATCAGTGC
The DNA here is from genome assembly GCF_049115385.1 of Moschus berezovskii. Classification (NCBI taxonomy): domain Eukaryota; kingdom Metazoa; phylum Chordata; class Mammalia; order Artiodactyla; family Moschidae; genus Moschus; species Moschus berezovskii. The sequence goes on along the minus strand of NC_142462.1, from coordinate 51,013,202 downwards.
CCTTGTAGAGCTAACAAACCATTTGGGGGGCAGTATTTGGCAAACAGAGGCTCCCATCAAGAGATGGAGTCTGAGAATCAATGGCAAAGTCAATGTGACATTCAAAAAACTTCGGTGTTATCATTTGCTACAAGTGGGGATAAATGTCAAATGTGGATGCAAACTTAAGACTCTAGAGATTTTGTTTGGGAAACTTCCCCCAGATGCTTCAGGATGTATCTTAGTGGCAGAGACCTAGGTATATGGAACAGCAACAGCCATTTAAAGATCTTTGGTTGGCGGTCTGATACTCTTTAGTTTCTTTTCATCCATCTATGCATTCAACCACACGCTGAGTAGCCTATTCATATCCCTAAGGCAGAGTGAAGCGCTCACAATTGGGAATATGAAAATGAATTTAAAACCTGTTCTTTCCGACCTTGTGCAGCTCACATTCTAATGAAGGGAGAAGGACACCTAAAGAAAGAAGTACAGTACAATTTGTTAAGCACATTAATAGAGTTATATACTGACTGATATGAAGACATGGTACAATTCCTTAGAAATGTATTTTAGAGAGAAAGTACCTGAATAATGATGGCACTTTCATGAGCCTTTTCAATTTCAGTCAACAATTTTAAGGTTATGTATATACATGGGGAAAGTTCACTTTCCCTTCATCTGAGATGGAAGATTCATCTAACATGAGCCTGTTTCCTTTACAACTACATGCAACTCTCTTAGTAGAGAGCATGGACACAGTGAAAGCACTTTAACATTAAAACTAATAAGCCTAGATGAATTAGAGATGCTTTAACTTTTCAGGGTCACTTGACCTTCCTGCTTTACCATTTCTTTGACCAACTTCCCTTAACACAGACTGACCTAAGGTTTCTTCTTAAAAAAAGAAAAAAAAAAAGCTGTAGTAGCATCATATGCTTATTTCTCAGTCATGTTATGCTTACTTTAATATATGAAACAGTGTGAGGGGAAAAACTCAATTGCCTTCTGAGCAATTCATCCTTGGCTACTGCACTTTTCTCTTTGGCTCAAAAACTTTCCTAGTTGGAACCAGAGTTAGATCAAAGAACAGCTGTTCTGCAATCAATGCACTCTGGCTTAACTCTGAAACAAGCTGGCTTCACCTGGTGACTATGGCAGCTCCCTTATTAGCCACCAAGGTCTGGGAGTGCTTGTTTCCTGGTGAACAGACAGGCACTCTCTCTTCCCCTTTGGTGGTTTGCTTTCAGGCAAGGAGCAAACCTCTACAGGAATATTCAGGCTCCTTGCAACCTTATCCCATGGAACTTAAAATCTATATGGGGGATATGACATCTCTTCTCCATTCCCTATTTCTTAGTTCTTCCCTGCCAGCAGCCCTCCCGTGATGAGTTCTGATACATGCCTTGGGATACTGGCTCTACTGAACACTCAGCAGCTTTGCAACCTTATTGTGAACATCAGGGTCAAAAAACCACATGGTCCCTCCTGTCCCGGTTCTGCCAGCCTTGTATTTACAGCGCCTGGATGATGAGTCCACAGTTGAGAAACTGAGGAGCTAGGAACTTAATACCAAGGGCAGGCATCTCACATTCAGAAGTAGGAATGTCTCCAGTATCAGGCTCAATAAAGATGCTGATGAGATGACCTGGGTCATCATAGGTAAGGCTGCTGACCATCCAGTCTGAATTGCTTTCAACATGGCTTCTGTGGGCTAAAGGTCATGACCACGGAAGAGAATAAGCTAAAAGCTAATTATCTGCTCAGAGCTCTGACAAACTGGGCTACAGTCAAGTCATGAGCCCACATGGGGAGCTGCTGCTTTTAATTAACTTCCTTTACTAAATAACTTATGATAGATATAAAAAGAACAAAGCTAGCTATGGACCAACTGCATGACAGCTACAGCAACCCTTATTTGCCGAGCAGGAAATAACTAAATCAAAAGCTATAATTAGAAAAAGATAAAGATTTTAAAATTAGTTTTTATTAATAGAATTAAACCATATTAAGTCTTGAGATGGTATCACAAATATGCTAATAAAATGTTCTTCCCAGATGAAAGTGTATATGGACTAAAATATTTAGGAATCGCTTACTGCATGTTAGTTTATAACATTAAATATTAAATGTATTAACTGGTAATACAAAGTAGTTTAATGACATTTTGCATCACTAGCTAAATAGCCAGGTAACTGCTTATCCATGTTTATAAAATATATAGACCCCCATCGACAGGATATAGAATCAGGATAGTGACTAGTCAGAGACTGGTCCCATTTATAAAAAACCAAGGGATGAGCTCTGTGTGTGTCATCTTAATAGGGAAGGAAAAGAGATTAGAGCAGGACGAATTAGATAACCCGCAAATACATCCTCTTGTGAGAACTTAAAATGGGGTTGGAGGGAGAAGAATTTTCTTTGCTAGGTGTGTGTCTAGCTCAGCTGTCTGGGGAAGCTCTGGCGTGGAACTGCCTGAAGAGAAGAAAATGAACGGGATTATCTCCTGGTGAGCCTATAAAAGCGCCAGCCCAGATCCTGTGTGGCAGCATGTTGCCTTTTCGGAGGCTGCTGAGCCTCCCTGGATTTGCTAAGGATAAGCTGCTGCCATCTGACTCCCTGCTTTCTTTCCTCTGCCAGACAGTCACTCAGGAGCCAAGCCTCAGGGTTGTCCTCTCCCACTTGCCCATAATAAGGTACTGGCAGTTCCCTATGTCTCTGCCTGCCTTTCCACTCCCGCCCTAGTTGAGGCCCTGAAGTCTGCTCTCTCTCTACAGCACTGCGCTGGCTGTCACGTGGCTGTTGCTGCCTCCACCTCCAGCCTCTCCTTTGCTACCCCACTGCTCTGTCTTCACTGTCTGGCCTCCATGGCATGGCCTGAGGCTGAATGGTAGGCTTTCTGGCTTTCCTTCCTTCCCACTGTTTCTCGAGCATGCACCTTACCCTCCAGTCAAATTGTTTTACCTGCCTTAGCTCTCAAGCTCTCGCTTTGATTGATTTCGCCTATGACTGGATTGCCTCACTCCCTCTCTGCCTCCTAAAAAGCCTATTCGTTCAAGGCTCAGTCAAACGCCACCACATTCTGGAAAGTCTTCTTTGATAACCTCACAGGGAAAGATGCATTTTGCTCATCTCTTCTGAGCATCTGTTGGCTGATACTTACTTTTGGATAGGCTTTTTTGGGTCACGCCTGCTACATAGGAAGCGTGGCTCGTTCATCTTCTGTCCCTCTCAGTGGTAACGTAAGTGCCTTACAACAAAAACTTTGACTTAAGGAATGGATCAATTCAAGAGAAAGCCTTGCCCAGGTGACATTTGTGGCATGAAGGCTCTGCAATCCAATGGGTAACAATGTGGATATTATGATGTCCTCACTGGAATGTCTCCTGCATGCACAGTATGCTAAATTGGGTAACGCTTTGCTTTTTCTAGGGCTAGAATTTCAGAAAGAAAGCCTAGGTCAAGAACATGGTGATTCCCCCAGGGGTTGCCTGGAAGTCCTTGTGTATATAACGCATGTTCTCACCCGTACATATATCGACGTATGATAATCAAGAGAAATGAATCAGTCACCCTCTGAAGGGGTCAGTCTCTCATCTTCTTGTTCTCTGAATACTAAAATATATGAGAGACACTTTGGATAATATATAGAGGTGTATAATCTGGGCAGTATTTCTTGCTACTCAGAAAAAAAATGCTATTAAAATCTGAATTTCCCTCCAGTTTTTTTTTTCTTTTTATGATATTTCGCCTTGATACCCTCATATTTATGTAAACTAGATCTTCATTTCATACCGATTTTGTGTTGGAGAAGTGGTTTACCCTGGGTTCTCCATTCACTCAAGAATGGATCTCAAACATAAATAGTTTCATTGATTTCTTCTCAGTTATGAGGCATTCTGAGGAATTTCCAGTGATGATAAAGAAGGCTGGGAAATTTTTAAAAAATGGTTTCAAAATTAATTTGTAATTTATTCTGTCCTCTCCTCTTCAAACGTATGATGCACTGCTTTTGTTTTACGGACACAACGTGATGATAAAGAGACCCTGTGGAATAAAAGATGTGAGGCAATCTCATAATCACAACAATCTCATCACTGCCACAGTCGCCAGTCTGATCTCTAAAGGGCTTCTCCCAGGAATGGTCAGTGCAAACTGCAAGCGAGGTCAAAGATGAGGAAGGAGAGGTGGTTAAACTTATCTCTGGCTCAGAACATGTGGGGCTAAGGCGTCTGGCTGAAATTTCCTCCTTCTAGAAGTTTCACTTCGTGCTCATCCCTTGGCTAGTGCTTCTTAGCCGCTCCTGCTTGACTGAATTCCTCTCTGAGCTGTTCTTCCACCACAAATCATGGTGGGGGCTCTGTCCTCACGCCTGTAATCAGCTCTAGCTTCTAACAAATGGTTGCAGACAGAACTGCAATTTCATGATGTTTTAGTGGCTGGCAGTCAAGCAACTAACAACCATTACCATCTCCTCTCCTTCCGGATCGTGGAGGTGGGCGGGTGGGGGATCCATTTGAACGTGATAAACAAAACCCATCGGTTCCAAGGATACAGTCTGCCAGGCTGTGCCTGATGACATCCTCTATCAATATCTCTGACTGAGAAAAACTCTCAATGTGATGCTTTCTTTATAACGTGGCAGGGATGTGTCCATGTTTTCTTATTCATTTCAGAAGGGGAAAATGAGAACTTCAAGTATTTAGGGTCTCACTGAACATCGATGTGCTTCAGAATTTATCTCTGTAATTTCCCACACATTTGCGCTCCTGGAAAAACTCACTCTAAGATCTTAGGGTCTTTTGGCCTCTGAAATATGCCACTATTTTTCTCTTTAAACACCATTTTATACATTGGGACTGATAATGAAGGCTGTCTGATACCTATGTAAAAGGCCAACAAATCTTTCACAATGGAGAAAATTTCTTATATCACCAGGTAGAAGTTGTCCAAATTTTCTATATTAGGAAGTTGTCTCAACTCTCTTTGTTAGCTATTACATATTTATTAAGTGCTACAGCTGTGTGTGTATAATACATTCTCATACTCAGTTTTGTCCTTGAATAGTTTTACCCTTAGTCATAAATCTGTTTTTATAAGAAACCTTAGGGATCTTATATTTAAATTGCCTGATGGTTTTAGACCGATGTTACTGACCAGTATTCAATGCACTTAGTTACTCTTTTTTTCCCCCCACACTATAGGCTCTTCAAATTAAGCCCATCTTGCTAAAAACAAGACAGTGGCGATTTATTTATTTTCCACTGGTTGTCAAATGATGCCTTATTTTTTTTTCCTTTGTAGTTCTTAACTAGCTGGGCACTCCACTGCACCACTGTTGATATCATCTATGATGTCATGAGGGTGGCGGCCATCAACATTGCAGCCCACAGACTGAGCGGTCCCCAGGATCTCTTTAATGGTTCCAGAAAGTTCTCTAGCTAGAGACCGATGCCGCATCTGCCGGGCAATGTTGATGATTTCATCAAGAGTGATGTTTCCACTGTGCTTAATGTTTTTCTGCTTCTTTCTGTCCCTTGGTGGTTCTTTAAGGGCTTTGATGATCAGGGCAGAAGCAGAAGGTACCACCTCAATCTGAGCTTGTCTGTTCTGAATGGTCAGTTTCACTGTGATCCTCAGACCCTTCCAATCACCAGTTGCCTTGGCTATGTCATCACCGACCTTTTTTGGAGACAGACCCAGAGGACCGATCTTGGGTGCCAGGGCAGACGTGGCACCGACTTCCCCACCGGTGCACCTCAGGTACACAACTTTGATCTCATTGGGGTCGAACTTAGGCGGCATGGTGGAGGCAGCTGGTGTCGGATGAACCCGGATTTGGGACGACCGAAGAAAGTTGCACCTTTGCCTCCTCCGAACCGAAAGCCGAAAGTGACAGTGGCGATTTAAAGTGAAGATTGAATAGGAATGAATATTCTCAGCTCAGTCAAGGTGCTCCATAAGACAGCTCTTTTTGGAAGTGCCAAGGGTGTCTGCTTTGGACAGCAACTAAATGACACAGGAGTATTTCCCACTGGCTGTTATTGTTCAGCTGGAAATATTACTGAATGAATTGGGAGAAGGCAAGGAAATGGAAATGTTCATTTCTACACTGGCGTTGAAGGTTAGTGTGATCAGAAATTCCTCCTGCATCTTAGATTTCTGAACTGCAATGTGGAGACGATTCTCCCAGGGGTCTGATCTGTCTTGATCTAGTTTACGGAATTCTCGGAGACCTGCTTGCTTGAAAACATCACCTCATAAGAACTTTTTTTAGTGAAATAGCACATATTTAGAGGTGAAGGCACAGTTTACCAGGAAGAGTGATAGTTAGATACCATGGGCTCCACGGGTCCCCTTAAATATTACCATCTCAGCTGGTTCCCCAAATGGAAGCATTTCCACAGTTGAGTCAACAGGAATGGGCCTCAAAATCTGCTGGGCCAGAGGACAGATACCTCTGAAGTCAGAAACCACAGCCTCCTGCTGCCGGCCATCCCTCCCTAGGACGTCAGGCTGCTCAGGTTCTGTCACTGCCCAGTGTGCTACAGGGACGACAGGTCCAGTGCCTCAGGCCAGGCCCGCCATGGTGAGTGAACCACCCAACACTCACCCTGAGTGCCTGCAGAACTCTTACTGTCCAGAACACTTTGGAAGAAACCCAGAGGAATGTCAGTGGTGCCCTGGGCCTGGGCCTCCCCTTGACTAATTGCTCTTCCCCAACGTAATATGATACACAGACGCAGACAACTTCTAAGTTATCCGAGAAGGCCTATGATTTTTTGAACTGTCAATGAAGTGTATTATGAAATTGCACATACACAGCCCTCTGCTTCTCTGAGAAATATTGCTAGTGCTGTTTAAAAACAAACTAAACAAAATGGAAGGGACAATAACAGTAAAACAAACTGTAGGTACACATAAATTCGAAGCAATTGTTGGGCTGCGCTCTGTTTTCCAATTTTGAGTGGGGTCTTCTTGTGCTCCAGCCTGAGGATTGGTCAGAGAACCTGTGGTTCACCAGGTTATCCATGAGTTGTAGGAACCCCAGAGAGCGGGGCTGGGGCATGAGTGGTTTTGCGGGGTGTGTGGAGCAGCCTGGCCTTCCTGCCCAGCTCTGACTCTCAGCTCCTGGTGCTTTTTATCAGATGACAAGGCTTCTGCTAGAGCTCATAAATGCTTGGCTATTGGAGAAGATACTTTATTATAAAGTTTACTCCATCACCCAGGAGCAGCTCCCACATGTGTCCACATGATTCTCTGACTTGGTCTACCCTCCTGTGAGAATGCAGATACTCTGCCCCAGCGGTCTTACTTTCCAAAGTTATCCTGAAAAGATACATGGGAAGACGTAGCTGCTGCTGTTGTTATTTAGGCGCTAAGATGTGTCTGGCTCTCTGTGATCCCATGGACTGTAGCCCGCCAGGCTCCTCTGGCCATGGAATTTCCCAGCAAGAATACTGGAGTGGACTGCCACTTCCTTTTCCGGGGATCTTCCTGACTCGGGCACTGAAACTGTGTCTCTTGCATTCACCTGCCAGTGTAGAGACTTGGGTTTGATCTCTGGGTTGGGAAGATCCCCTGGAGAAGAAAATGGTAACCCACTTCAGTATTCTTGCCTACGAAATCCCATGGACAGACGATATAGCCACAAAGATACTCTTTAGTCATTTTCATGATAGTGGACAAATCAGAAAAAAACAAGAGAAGTTCAAATAGGAGGTTGGTTAAATGATAAACCTTTATAACAAAGTGCTAAGCAGTTGTGCAAAATGATGTGTAGAGGGCATTTTCTATTGTGGAGAGGCAAGCAGATTGGCAAATGAATCAAGCAGGTTTCCAAACAAAATGGTCACATTTTCAAGAGAGAGGAAGAAGTTTTTCCTTCTTTTGATAACTTATTTGAGATATGCTATAATTTATTTGAGATATTCTATAATTCTATAGTGTGTATTATTGTGTTAAAAACAGTAAAAGTTATCTTAAAAAATGATGCCTTTTGCGGCATCACTGGAGGATAAATGCAGCCACAGAATGACAATAGGAACAGTTTCACAATTGAGATTTAAGATCCATCCTTTTCTTAATTTCTGTCTTAAGAGTTCATTTCTGAATGTTAGCCGTTCATGAAGGTGGTACCCTGGAACACTTGGTGAAGAGACCCAATACAGAGGGAGTCCCAGGGCATGGCGCCTCTGAACTAGCAAGTGTCCAGGCAAGGGTCCCACCTCTCTCCCTCACTCTGACTTTCCTGGTCACACTGGTCCCAAAGGTGGGTGAAGACCTGGGAGGACAGACAGGCCAGGTTCCTGCCGCAGGAACATGTTCTGTTCAGAGATGGGAAAGTGAGGCTAAATGTTTTCTCTCAGGAGAAATCTATTAACTAGAAACTTGGAAAAATATAGTTGACATCTCCCTGTAGTTTTTCCTCTCGAGTCTCTGGCCTGGGCAGCAGTTTGTGACTCTCTTCCCCCACACCCTGTCCTTTCCCTGCTTCTCAGTGGAAGCATCCATTTTCTGGGGTGGGTGGACTGAGGACAGATCAGATGGAGAAGGGTGATGAGAAGTGAGCAAGCGGGGAGAAAAAAACTTTCTGCTGAGACTTGTTTACCCTGTGCTAGGAAACGGAGGTGATCGGGTTTTTTGGCGTTCTGTTCAGCTGTCCAAACTGAACTTCCAGCTGCTGTGAGGTGTTAAAGGATAAGTTCCAGCTTTTTGAGTTTTCAAGCACACACGTCCTCCTGTGGGGTCTGCTTCAGAATCAGCTGGATCCAACACTATGTTCTTTATGAATTGAGTTTACTTTGTACTTTCTCTTACATATATATATATATATTTAAATAGAGAAATTTAGCATAAACATAGGCAAACGGTATTGAAGTTGGTTAAAAGAATGTACTTTCCACAGACTGGAAGGGTAGGAATTCTCTTTAAAAAAAGTCTCCCACACACTCAACTTACTCTTTTGGGCATCCTCCTCATTTCAGTGTGCATATGTACTGTGTTCTCATTATTTTTAAGGTCCTTCTCTTACGTTTGTTCTCTTTTTTGTCTTTTTCCTAATAGACCACAATCCCCTGGAGGGGGCCCGACTGCCGCTAAATGTCCTTTCTAGTCACTCACTCATGCATTCATACAGTGCAGCGCAAGGCACCACTGGGTATGAAGTTAGACCCACTGAGCTAGCAGTCGTGGCTTCTGTCCTCAGGAGTAAACAGTCCTCTCAGGGGCCTGCGTGGGGCTCTGGGCTTGCTAATTGATGAAACAAATAATAACCTCACAAAAACTTTCATAAACAAGGTCACAGAAAGGCACAAAGGATGTGATGCTCTTCACAGCACATTTTGCAATAACCAAATAACCCGGGAAGGCATTTCCACTTCCATCACCTGTCACTATGGTGAGGGCTGCAGCCGCCACAGGAGGCTCCTGACGGATGGGAATGCTTTCGCCTTGTCATTGAGTCACTGAGCTTCTGGGTGGGAAATGAAGGCTGTGTGTTCTATTAGCATTTGTCTGTTTTGATATGTCGGCTGGCAGGACAATTGATATTCTTCTTCCCCAGTGAAACTGAATATTGCCTCAAAGAGGCCTTCATGAAAAGAGGTGGGATGCAAAGGAATGGAAATATTTAAATGATCTCTGAAATGTCACGAGACTCTGGAATTTCCTTTTCTACACGTGCAGTCCTACTTCCTTATTCTCCCAGTGGAACCCCAATGCTACCCTATTCCAAAATGAACCAAAAGCAAGAACCTAAACAGCAGCAATGAGAGAAGCCAAACAGAAAACTGTAGAGGGAGAAGGGATACTAATGTCAATCCTACTATAACAAGCTCCTCCAACTGATGGCTCCTTTAAGAAACTTGAGGCTTCTCATCTAATGGCCCTGAGGGAAGCACACTTCAGCACATTTTACAAAATAAAGCTCAAAGAGAAGTCTTCTGTGTTTTGAATTACTAAGCCTTAGAGATGCTGGTTCTTATAAGAGCCCTATGTGGCGCTGTTTTTTTTTTAATTCGTAAAACTGATTATCTTAATAATTTTACACATACACTATGGTACTGTACATCCTCTTCATGGATCACAGGCTTGTCATAGTGAGAGGGCTTGTGTAACTCAATAAAGCTATGAGCCATGCTCTGCAGGGCCACCCAAGGCAGATGGGTCATAGTGAAGAGTTCTGACAAAACATGATTCACTGGAGGAGGGAATGGCAAACCACTCCAGTATTCTTGACATGAGAACCCCATGAACAATATGAAAAGGCAAAAAAAAAAAAGATATGACACTGGAAGATGAGCCCCTCAGGTTGGAAGGTGTCCAATATGCTAATGGGGAAGATTGGAGGGCAACTACTAATAGCTTCAGAAAAAATGAAGAGGCTGGGCCAAAGTGGAAATGACACTCAAGTTGTGGATATGCCTGGTGGTGAAAGTAAAGTCTGATGCTGTAAAAATCACAAATCAAGGTAAATTGGACACAGTCAAGCAGGAGATGGCAAGAGTGAACATTGACGTTTTAGGAATCAGTGAACTAAAATGGATGGGAATGGGCAAATTTAATTCAGATGACCATAGTATCTACTACTGTGGGCAAGAATCCCTTAGAAGAAATGGAGTAGCCTTCATAGTCAAACAAAAGAGCCCAAAATGCAGTACTTGGGTGCAACTTCAAAATGACAGAATGATCTCAGTTTATTGCCAAGGCAAACCATTTAACATCACAGTAATCCAAGGCTATGTATGTCCCAACGACTGATGCTGAAGAAGCTAAAGTTGACCAGTTCTATGAAGACCTAAAAGACCTTCTAGAACTAACACCAAAAAAGATATCCTTTTCATCACAGAGGATTGGAATGCAGGAAGTTAAGAGATACCTGGAGTAACAGGCAGATTAAGCCTTGAGTACAAAATGAAGCAGGGCAAAGGCTAACAGAATTTGTCAAGAGAACACTGGTCATAGCAAACACCCCTTTCCAATTACACAAGAGACAACTCTACACATGAATATCACCAAATGATCAATGCTAAAAACAGACTGATTATAGTCTTTGCAGCTGAACATGGAGAAGCTCTATATAGTCAACAAAAACAAAAAAAAAGCTCTATATAGGAACAAAAACAAGACCTGGAGTTGACTGTGGCGTAGATCATTAGTTCCTCATTGCAAAAATCAGGCTTAAATTGAAGAAAGTAGGAAAAACCACTAGGCCATTCAGGTATGACCTAAATCAAATCCTTTATGATTCGACAGTAGAGGTGACAAATAGATTCAAGGGACCAGATCTAGTAGATAGAGTGCCTGACGAACTATGGACAGAGGTTTGTAACATTGTACAAAACCATCCCAAAGAAAAATAAATGCAAGAAGGCAAAATGGTTATCTGAGGAGGCCTTACAAATAGGTGATAAAAGAAGATAAATGAAAGGCAAAGGAGAAAGGAAAAGATACATCCAACTAAATGCAGAGTTCCAGGGAATAGAAAGGAGAGATAAGAAAGCCTTTTTTAAGTGAACAATGCAAAGAGAGGAAAACTATAGAATGGGAAAGACTAGAGATCTCTTCAAGAAAGAGAGATCTCAAGAAGGTTGGAGAGATCAAGGGAACATTTCATGGAAGGATGGGCATGATGAAGGACAGAAATGGTAAGAACCTAACAGAAGCACACTTGATTAAGAAGAGGTGGCAAGGATACACAGAAAACCTACACTAAAAAGGTCTTAATGACTCAGATAACCACAATGGTGTGGTCACTGACATAGAGCCAGAAATCGTGAAGTGTGAAGTCAAGAGGGCCTTAGGAAGCATCACTATGAACAAAGCTAGTGGAGGTGATGGAATTCCAGCTGGGCTATATCAAATCCTAAAAGATGATGCTGTTTAAAGTCTGCACTCAATATGTTAGTAAATTTGGAAAAATCAGCAGTGGCCACAGGACTGTGAAAGGCCAGTTTTCATTCCAGTCCCAAAGAAGGGAATGCCAAAGAATGCTCATAGTGCCGTATAGTTGTGCTCATTTTGCGTGCTAGTAAGGTTATGCTCAAAATCCTTTAAGCTAGGCTTCTGCAGTACATGAACTGAGAAATTCCAGATATATAAGCTGGGTTTAGAAAAGGCACAGGAACCAGAGGTCAAATTGCCAACATTTGCTGGATCACAAAGAAAGCAAGGGAATTCCAGAAAAAACATCTAAACTACTTCTTCATTGACTACTCAGAGCCTTTGACTGTGTAGATCATAATAAACTGTGGAAAATTCTTAAAGAGATGGGAATACCAGACCACTTTACCTGTCTTCTGAGAAACCTGTTTGTGGGTCAAGAAGAAACTTAAATGGAACAGTGGACTGGTTCAAAATTGGGAAAGGAATAAGACAAGGCTGTATAAGGTCATCCTGTTTACTTTACTTATATGCAGAGTACATTATGAGAAATGCCATACTGGATGAATCATACACTGGAATCAAGACTGCCAGGAGAAACAGCAACAACCTCAGACATGCAGATGACACTACTGTAATGGCAGAAAGTGAAGGGGAACTAAAGAGCCTCTTGATGAGGGTAAAAGAGAAGAGACAAAAAAACTGGCTTAAAACTCAGTATTCAAAAAACTAAGATCATGCATCCAGTCCCATCACTTCATGGCAAATAGATGGGGAGAAAGTAGAAGCAGTGACAGATTTTATTTTCTTGGGATCAAAATCACTGTGGATGGTGACTGTAGCCATGAAATTAAAAGACGCTTGCTCCTTGGAAGGAAAGCTATGATAAACCTAGACAGTGTATTAAAAAGCAGAGACATCACTTTGCAGACAAAGGTCTGTACAGTCAAAGTTGTGGGTTTTCCAATACTCAATTACGGATGTGAGAGTTGGACCATAAAGAATGCTGAGTGCCAAAGAACTGATGCTTCTGAACTGTGCTGGAGAATACTCTTGAGAGTCCTTTGGACTGCAAGAGATCAAACCAGTCAATCCAAAAGGAAATCAACCCTGAATTTTCATTGGAAGGATGGATGCTGAAGTTGTTATACTTTGGCCAGGTGATGTGAAGACCTAACTCATTGAAATTGAAAAAGACCCTGATTCTTGGAAAGATAGAGGGCAGGAGGAGAAGGGGGCAACAGAGAATGATATCATTAGATAGCATCACTGACTTAATGGACATGTATTTGAGCAAACTCTGGGAGAAAGTGAAGGACAGGGAAGCCTGGCATGCTGCAGTCCGTGGGGTCACAAATAGTTGGACACAATTTAGCCACTGAACAACAAGAGCAACAGTACTGTTATTTATACACAGTCCTCTAGAACTTTTGCTTCATCTTGTAAAACTGTTACCCTGTGCCTGTTGAACAATGTCCCTTACTACCCTGAACCCCTGGTTAACCACCATTTTACATTCTAAGACTTGACTGCTTAAGTACCTCATATAAATGGAATCATGCAGTATTTGTGTTTATATGATTTGCTTATTTCACTTAGCATAATGTCCATAAGTTTCATTCATGGTGTTGCATGTGTCAGGATTTCTTTTTTTTAAAAGACTGAATAACATTCTACTTCTTTATCTATTTGTCCAAAGATGGACATTTATGTTTCACCTGCCTCTTAGCTATTGTGAATAATGTTGCAATGAATTATGAGTGTGCAAATATCTTTGAGATTCTGTTTTCAATCATTTTGGATTATACCCAGAAGTGACAATGCTGGGTCATATGGCAGTGCTATCTTTAATCTTTTGAGAAATCTCCATACCATTTCCATAGTGGCTTAACCACTTTACATTCTCACCATCAGGGCACAAGGGTTCTCACTTCTCTACATCCTTGCCAAAAACTTGCTATTTTGTTTTTTTTCCAAATAGTGGCCAAACAGATACGAGGCAATATTTCATTATGGTTTTTATTTGCATTTCCTTGATCCTTAGTGATGCTGAACAGTTCATCATATGCTTATTGGCAATTTGTGTGTCTTTGTGGTCCAAACATAACACAGTCAGGGGTTTCTAGCTAGAGTTTCTGTGGGCCACACAGCTTTGGGTATGGAAGACTGGGACTTGGTCTCACTGTATTTGACAGCTGAAAGGCAATTGACATTTCACTTCTATGTTGAATAAGCAATGAGGTTGTTTTTTTTCCTTCCCATGGCCATTGCCTAAAATTTCACTTTGAAAACAAGCTAAAGATATTGATTTCTGTATGCCCAGGGGTGATAAGCTATTGATAGAAATAATAGGAAAAGGCCAACTGAACAGATGTATTTCACTTGTAAAATATAATTTTTCTCCCTCCTGGCACTTAATATGAAAACACAGAGACATCTTAAATATAAAAAAGAGCTATTAAGATATCCTGCTATTTTTTTCTGTTAGTAAATTTTCATAATGAATTACAAAATGACCCAATTCTGTTTTCAAAGGCATTGTTAATAAGAGGCGATCTTTCTCCAGAAAAACCTTGTATATGACAGCAACTCCAAGTAGTCCTGTGAAAAATGATTGTGTCCATACATTAATGGTGAGGTGATGAGGGACAGCAGGCACTGTGTCCCTGCTCACCAGCCACAAGGTGAGCAAGCCTGGAGCAGGTGAAGAGGCAAATTCTATATTCTCAGTCTCCTTTCCTGACCTACCCTTCAACCCCAATTTTCTGGGCTCTTCCCTGGAGACCCTATCTGCTGAAGTCACAGGGCTCTGATTCACTTGCTTGTTGTGAATCACTATTTAAATGTCCACACACATCCTGAAATTCCATATGGCTTTTTATCCCAGATTAGTTCATTCACTTACTTTCAATGCTAGAACTTGAAAGGAACTGAGACATCAAAAAACCAAATCCTATCATTTGTATAGGTGAGAAAATGGAGGCCCCGAGAAGTTAAGTAATTCTTGAAAGGCCACCCAGTTTGTCAATGGCATCATTTCTGAATTTTCCCTTTTTTCCCCCCTCTTGACAATGGCTGTGCCATCTTCCCAAATACTTGGGATTTTGTCCAGGGATAATTTTTGAGTTCTCCTAATTCTTATTCCCTTTACATCAACAGTCACCAAGTCTTAACGATTATTCTTTCAAGACTCTTGATATTGTCACTTCTGCATTCTACTTCTGCTATTTTTAGCACCTCCTTTCCCCCTCCCTGAATTCCCTAAGTTAATGTAACAGCCTCCGTATATAATATTCCTACTTATCTGATTTATTGGTGATTCTCCACTCAGCCTGCTCAGTGCACTGACCTGGGGCATGTTTCCAAAAAAAAAAAAAAGGCAGCGTACGTCACACTATGATCACTCCTGGCACCAGTCTGTTTTAATTGGTTTGGGGAGGAGCCTTGGAGAAGGAAATGGCCACCCACTCCAGCATTCTTGCCTGGAAAATCCCATGGTCGGAGGAGCCTGATAGGTTACAGTCCACGGGGTTGCAAAGAATCGGACACGACTAAGCGACTTCCCTTCCCTTTATTTTTTTAATGAAGTCCCCCAGGTGATTCTAATGAGTAGCTGGATTGACATAGGTCACAGCTACCCATGAGAAGGAAAACACCCTACAGAAACAAAACTTATGGTGAAGTGAAGTGAAAGTCACTCAGTCGTGTCTGACTCTTTGCAAATCCGTGGACTATATAGTCCATGGAATTCTCCAGGACAGTAGAGTGGGTAGCCTTTCCCTTCTCCAGGGGATTTTCCTAACCCAGGTCCCCTGCACTGCAGATGGATTCTTTTACTGTCTGAGCTACCAGGGAAGCCCAAACTTAGGTTAACCAGAAACAATTACCTGGAACATTCAATTACCCAGTTTTTCTTCATTCAACTCTGAACAGAAAGCAATATATTAGAAGAAAATAAGCAAAATAATCAGAAAGTTATTCAGTTCAGTTCAGTGGCTCAGTCGTGTCCGACTCTTTGCGACCCCATGAATGCCAGGCCTCCCTGTCCATCACCAACTCCTGGAGTTCACAAACAAATAAACATCTGCTTCTGATTTTGGTTGAGATGGTCACTGGAAATTTGGGCCATCCTCCTATGCCTCCAATAAAAGCCTGCGGAGAAATTTGCTCACTTCCTCTCACGAGCGCACCAAAGTAACAACTAACTCCTGAAGAACCATCAATCAAAAAGACTGGAATCTACGAAAAATGATATTCTACATCTAAAGACATAAAGACGAAACTGCAAGATGGTAGATGGGGCACATGTGCGATATAATCAAACCTCATCCCCCGCAGGTGGGTGACGCACAAACTGGAGAACAATTAGGTCGCAGAAGTTCTCCCATAGGAGAGAGAAAGCTGAGCCCCACGCCAGGCTCCCCAGCCTGGAGGGTCTGGCATTGGGAGGAGGAGCCCCCAGAGCAGGGCTTGAGCACAGGAGTCCCACAGGAGGAGGGGAAACAGAGACTCCACTCTGGGAGGGCACACACAAGGTCTCTTGCCTGGGCCAGACCTACCTGCTGGTCTTGGAGTGTCTCCTGGGGAGGTGGGTGTGGCTGTGGCTCTCTCTCTGGGTTCATAAAAGCTGGTGGTGGAAATATCAGGGAGTGTTCCTCTGCTTGAACTCTTAGTGGAGGCAGACTTCCAGCTGGAGTAGTTTGGACCAAGACCTGGCCCCACAGAACAACGTTTAGGCTCATGCTGGGACTCCTCAGGCCAACCAACCAATAGGATGGCAACACGGCTCCAACCCAGGGGCAGATAGGCCTCTTTAAGACTCCAGTGAGTAGACACGCCCCTAACAAGGCCCTGCCCATCAGAGGGCTAAGGCCCAGCCCCACCCACCAGCAGGCCAGCACGGCCTCTCCCACCAGGAAGCCTTTCACAAGCCTCGAGACCGACTCTCCAACAAGGCGGCAGACACCAGAAACCAGAAAACCACAACCCAGCAGCTTCCGGAATCGAGTTTGGAAACACCGGGGACAGGCTCATCCCTGGGCCCTTGAGTGGTCGAGGGGAGTGAAACGTAGGACATACAGCACACCCCTCCAGAGGGCCACTTCTCCGAAGTCAAGAAATGTAAGAAACTTCCACACATAAAAATACCAGTAGAAATTCAGACCAAGTGAGATGGCAGTGGAAAAAGAGAAAGCTCCAGAACAAATAAGTGATGTAGAGATAGGCAATCTACCCGTAATTTAATATAGAACAATGACTTAACGATACTGCAAGACTGACTTACTCATTCGCGTACTTGTTCACTCTCTCTGCAAAGCACTGTTGTAAGAACCCTAGCTAACATCCAGTATTAGAATTCCATAACAGGGAGAGCATGTGAACACCGATAACCATGTGGCAAAACAGGGTGTGAGGGAACGGAAGAGACGTTATGAGGAGCGATGGGACTGCAAAGGGCTAAGAGACCACTTCTGATTGACAGATCTGGGGACGGACTCATGGGGAAGGCAGCCTTCAACCTGGATTTTGAAGGAGGACATGGTTTGGGGAAAGGGTTTTCCAAGGTAAGGGATCAACATGAGCCTAACCATGAGAGTGGAAACACAGGACGATGCCAAGTGTTTCAGCAGCACAGATGGGTAAGAGGATACTGTGGGAAAGGAGAGATAAGACAGATTTGAATGGGGCTTAACCAGGCATGCTCTGAGGATGTGTTTAAGTGTGTGTGTGTGTGTGAAAAGTCTCCAAGTGGGGCGGTCCTTTAGGACAATCAATTGCTCTGGTATCAGTGATCAGGGAAGGTTTACCATAGCAGTAGAGAAACAAGTAAAAGCTATTTCACCCTGTAGAATGGGCCTGAACAGGAACAGAATAGGACAGGAATAGCGACAGGAGGAAAGGAGAGGGCCCTTATGAGAAATGGGGATGTAAAACCACTTGAATTCGGGAACTGATTGTGTGTGTATATATATACACACATACATACATACATATATGAGTGTGAAGGCACTCAGATGGTTTTGAGCTGGGCAACAAGGAGGGTTGATGTTTCTTAATTAATAGGTGATTCAAGAGGAGGAGGAGTTTAGGAGGAGAGATCATGAATACAATTTTGAACACATCCACGTGGGGCATCTGGAGAGAAATGTTGGGAGGGCAAGTGGAAGTCTTGGAAATGAAGTCAAAGATGGCAAAACAGACATCAGAGTCATCTGTATGGTGGTGACGGGTGGATCCATGAGAACAGATGAGGTCCTGAGGGAGGGGTGGGGATGGGGTGTCACCGCATGAGAAGAGAGTTGAAGGAGACCCCTGAGGAGCAATCAGAGAGGAAGGAGAAAATTCAGCTAAGACACTGACCACTAGTCTCAGCTTACAGGCCGTCCCAAGGGGATGAAGGGTTGACTCCATCACTGGATGTTGTTACTATGGTGAGGCTGGTGATCACTGAGGGGACGCTTTTCACTGGAGTCCTGATGATGAAATCCAGATTTCAAATGCGAATGTGTCAAGGGAAAAGGGAAACTCAAGAGCAAGCCCATGTTCAGGGTACTGCGTGCCTCAACTCAAGAATGTAACACAGTACATTTGAGAATGGTTTCAACAAGATGGTGATTAAAGAGTATTTTTTGTAAACAGTGAGCACTCTGTTTTTCTTAAACATTCCCTACATACAGAGTTCCTTTAGCGTATCCTACCCACCCCTGCCCTCTGAAAAACCAAACCGGAAAAGCCAGGCCTTTGCCCCATGACTGGATCTGAGCACCCACGGCTCACTGGGTGGGTTCCCAGCGTGGCTCCGACCATGGGGCAGTGCGTGGGGAAGGCCTGTGGGGAGGCCCCTGCAGAGGAGTCGCTGAAGGCCCCTTCCTGCCATCCTCAGAATGTTGGTGTCAGCGGAGTGCCGTGCGCCTGCATTGTGCTAAACCAGCAGGTTCGAGGCCCTGCCCTCCCCTTTGTTTCCTAACTGCCTCCCCGTTCCCTTTCAAGGCAGAGGTTTTTCTCCCTGTGGCCCCCCTGAACCCCCACCCTGGCTGCCCTCTGTCTTCTCTTCTGGAAGAGATCCCTGGTTCTCAGACTGACCTCTCCTGGTCTCCTTCACTGACTTCCCTCCCTCGCCACTCAGATGTGACTGTGCCTGGCAGCTTCTCCTCTCTTCTGTGATTATACTCTCCTCTCCTCTCTGGGCAGCAGGGTCTCTTGGGGAGAGCTCGTCCCATTCCAGGATGGTCCCTTCCAGGTCTCCCAAAACGCTCCGCCCTTGAGCGCCACATCCCAGTGCCCTGCACCTGGGCTCTTCCCCGAAGGCTCCTCCAGGCACCGAAACACAAATCTGAAGCTAACCTCATCATCTTTGTTCCTAAACTTGCTCCGTCACCCATGTGGCATCATCTTCCACTTAACTCTGGCCACAGCTCTGCTCCCTGAACCCTTCCTTTGTATTCGCTATTGACCAAGATTTATTTCCATCAATGAAATGCCTGAGGTATCTCTGAAATCTGTTTCCAATGTGCTGTTTCCATCACCACTTCCCTAATTCTGGTCCTCACATCATTTACTTCAACTTTTGCAATAACATCTTAATTGTCCCCATTTTCCTATAAAAAGTCATTTTAAATACTATTGAGGCACAATTCCAAATACAGATAATTTCACCCTTCCACTTAATTTTTTTGATGACATATGATTATATAAAATTCAAATTCCCTTGTGCAGCATAGAAAGCCCTTTTCACTGAGCCCTGTTTTAATGTTCTTTCAGTCCACCCCTCTCCTTTTCCTACTTCTCCAGTATAAGAGCCACTGTACCTCCTGCCCATACAAGTGAAATCACACTTGTCACTCGAGGCCCAGCTAACATGTCACCTCTTAGGTGGAGTAGAATCTTCTATGATTCTACTCAGCAGATTTCAGGTGCCATGTCCCTTGGGCTCTTAGCATTCCTTGCTGGTACTATCCTTACTTGTCCCCTTACCTCATTCTCTCCCCATTAGTCCTCCTGGCTTTCGAATGCACAGAGTGAGAGACTCTCTCATTAATCTTTATCTCCCTAGAACCAAGCAAGGTGCCTGATAGATGTTGGTGGAACTGAACTGAGACCACAAAGAGCCCTCCAATTCTTCTGTTGTTGGTTTTTAGCTAATGACTCTAGTGAATTGATTCAGGACACCTTATCTGTATGGATTGCAAACTAGTTAAAGTAAATTATATGACAAGCATATACATTTCTTTTGTCAGAAACAGAAATCTATACCTATTTAAAGCATGGTCATTGAACTAGATGTCCCCAATAATGATTCCATGGCTTTTTATTTTTTCCAGTACATTGCAACTGTCTTCTTTATGCCCTAATTTAGGTTTCCCCCGATCAATAACTTATCCTTGAGAGACACTTTAGAGAAACGATTCATTTAAAACTTATGTCTTTGTAGACATCTTCAGGGAATGATTGTGATAGTGTGTGTGTGTGTGTGTGTGTAGACACATATCCACATAAATGTATTTGACAAGGAAATGTTCAACAATAGGCCAATTCAATAATTCACTTAGAGAATAATATTCCCTTTCATTCTTAATTCAAACCAGTCCTAGATGGCAACTAGCAGGGTTATTAACAATTGAAAAATATATTTCAGAAAACATTCAGAAGGCCAACTTAAAAACCTTTGTTGGAGAGATACTTAGCCATGGCTGGGAGAGTGTAAGGGTGGGGGTAGAATCGAGTCAGAACTGAGAAGTGTGTCAGTCTAAATCCTGTTTCCATGGCAAACAGTGGGAAAACCGAGCATGTGTATCAACTACTTCTGAACAGTTAAACTGACATTTTAAAGTTGCAGTTTTTAAAAACTGTGCTGGTAGTCACAGATCTACTGCAAGATTTGACAGTGGACATGGGGGCTGCTCTAGGGATGTAGTTGAGGGGTGAAAAGTTGCTTGAACCATATTTGCAAAGCTGTTATTTATATTTTGCTTTATTTGTGTGTGTGTGTGTGTATGTATGTAACATCCAGGATGTTTAATTTCCTTAAGAATTTTTACCAAATGTTACGCTAAAATATAGCATGAGAATGTTCACTTTGAAAGCGTTAGATACAAACTTAGGACTACTTAGAAAAAAATCAGAACTGTTTTTTCCCCTTAAACTCGGTGCATCACTGAGTATGGAGAGGGAGAGTTAGAAGATCCGCTCCTTCATGAATAACTGGCACATACAGGTCGGAGGATAGCGCAACGCTGGGGGGAGTTCTGGGGGGACTTCTGGGTTCCTAGGGCCAACGTGTCTGATGACTGTGGCTCTCTCCATCTGGTGTAGAAAGCGTGGCCTCGTGGGAGCTGGCCAAACCAAATGTGGGCTGAGAGAAAATACATTTTATTTTTCTGCACTGACACCCAGGGATTGCTTTCTGAAGTGTGTGTGTGTAGCTCACCCAGTGCTGCCTCTGCTGTATGTCCCCTCCCAGCCCTTCCTTCCTGCTGGGACCATACTGGGCTAGAACCCAGGAATGAGTGCATCTCTCATTTTCCTGAATCCACAAATCTTATCCTCACCACTTATAAGGTTTCAGCTATAAATATTTTCTAGCGCTCTAGCAGTAATTAGACAAGCTACTATGGAAGATAGAGCATTATACATCAGTTAAAAACATATGCAAAACCAAAGCTCATTAGAGAAAGATAATATTCATGCAGATTTTACAAACCGTGTCTTTAGGGTGGCCCAATAAGTAGAAATATGGGGACCCATGCTTGTCACTTTTCATGCACATGGAGAGACTGGAAGGTACCATTCCTAAAGGAAGGGGAGGAACAGCCTAGGACCAATCATTAGAATTAACAGAACCAGTGACAAAGATATAGTATTACTGTTAGAATCAAGATTGCTTAGTACGTTTAGAGTAGCTGAATAAAAATTATCTAGGCAGTAAGAATAAAGACTTTAAGTAAAGCTGACCCTATTGAGCATGCAGCAAGTGAAATTAGTGAAAGACTGAGCTACATGTGTATTCCAAAAATAGATTTTTCTCAAAATATTGAGGGCATCCTGAGGTGCTTTTAAGGAGGCACAAATGTTTAAAACATCTTGAAATCATAATATCAGAATTTTTGCAGAATTTTCTCATAATTAGAGTGTTTCAGTGAGACCAGCTGTCATTTGAGAAGTCACAGTAATCAATCATGTTTCTAAATTTTGAAAAACCTTCAAATTAAAGCCATGATTTGCCTATGTTTCTATTTATGTTTTCTCTAATAATCTCATAAATTCTTATAGCTTGTCTCTTCTGTAACAGTTTGCTCATTTAGATTCAAATTTCACAGTTGACTTGCTGGCCATACTTGTTTTCTGGAAAAAAAAAAAGAGCTGAAGAAAACACAGCCAGGTTTTGCCTGTTCTAGGTGGCTGTACTCGCCTGTCCAAGGGCTGTGCTCTGAGTTGCTGCCTTGGTCTAGGCCTATCTCAACTCCTGGGCTTCAGTTCTTTACTGACATAAAGACGGTACTAGAAATTCTGGGCTGTCAGTGATCTCCACCAGACAGGCCCTGGGAGATGCAATAACCAATCCCTGCAGCACTCAATGCCATGTCGTCTTAGCTCCATACAGTGCGAGGTAGAGGGTGATGCGGGGCTACGGGATCAGAAGCACTGAATCCACATAGCTCAGACATTTGGGAGCCTGATCCCCTCTTTGCCAGTATATTCTTATGCTACCACCCCTCAATGCCTAACTTGCTCCATGCACTTCAACACACAAAGTAGACAGTGACCCCTCATGGATGTCTCGTTATACCCCCCACCCCCGCCCCCCGGGGTGTTTTTCACCGCGCAGCTGTGTTGAGGGGTGTGCTGTGCTGTTGCTTTAGTCGTGTCCGACTCTTTGGGACATTATGGACTGTAGCCCACCCAGCTCCTCTGCCTATGGGATTCTCCAGGCAAGAATACTGTAGGGGATTGCCATGTCCTCCTCCAGGGGATCTTCCCAACCCAGAGATGGAACCCACATCTGTTACATCTCCTACACTGGCAGGCGGATTCTTTACCACTAGCGCCACCTCGATAAACAATTTGAAGTTAAAGGGAAAGCAGAGGCTCTCTGTGGTGTGGAAACTAATGCTTAACAATGAATGTCAGGAGGGAAATGAAGTTTCAGGATTTATTAACTGAGTTTACCATTTAGCCCTGCCAAGATGCAAGTAATTTTGTACAAAAAACATCAAGTGGTTTTACTATCAAGCACAAAAGGGTCTCATTTAATTCTAAACATGGCCTTTACTGGGCTTGAAAGATACATGTGCTAGGAAACGTTGGGGCCAGAGGGTCAAACAAAAGCTCCCAGAATATGGTGGGGAAAATAGCTGTGAAAACTGTAACAGAAATTATGGTGAAATGTGAAAAACAGAGTTGCATCCTATGCTCGGCATATTTGATGCATATGTCATGAGTCTTAAAACCCATGTTCAGTCTGAAAACCCAGGGTCCTGATGAGGATCACTATTTGTTGGAGACTGTATACTGAAAGCACCAGAGACCCTGTGACTGGAGTGTAAGTGTAGGCTCTTCTCTAAGCAAATGTCTGAATTACCTTAGAGCAAACAGAGTGAACTCCAGGAGTTGGTGATGGACAGGGAGGCCTGGCATGCTGTGATTCATGGGGTCGCAAAGAGTCGGTCACGACTGAGCGACTGAACTGAACTGAAACATCTGTGTAGTCCGGGCTAAGTGTCTGTTGTTGTTTCTATTAAAAATTTTTTTGAACGCAAATAGCACGTTGAAGAAAGTGTGATTCTCATTGTTTACAGAGATTTTGCTACAATTAGAGCATATAATTCAAGCCTGGAGTAAGGCATTATATAATCTTATTTTGGTCCTGTCTGAGGGAATTCGGTTGAAAAGAAAACCTGGGAAGTCTTTGTGAGAATAGGACATCAGGGTAACCCTGTGAGCAAGCTTGTAGGCAGAATTCTCAAATAACAAAAAAATCCAACCTTATGGACTATTTCTTTCAGTAGAAATGAGGGGTTTTTAGTACTTTAGTTTAAAATGAATTTTCTGCTTTGGGGACACTGGGATAGGACTTAAGGACTCCAGAGCTTAAGGACTGCTCTGGAGACTTGACATTTGCTGGTTGTGGCGGTTGGCTGGATCTACCCAGGAATTTGTCTTATGATATTAAACTCCACTCTGAGCACCTGGATAACAGGATGTTGTTAGCAAACTCCCTCATAGGGGTCAACATCTTCTGTATCATCTCTATTTTGAGACAAGAGAACAATCAGACAGTGGAGAAAATGGCTTTGGCATTTAGCACCAGCTTCATAATGGGTATAGTTGAGGGGTCACAAGCTGGACTTGAATCAACACCATTGTGCTATAAACACAGGTCAGACTGTCCTAGTGAGGAGGGACACGGAGCTGAGTGGGAGCTTATCTGAGACTGTCACAAAAGCCTGAGACTGAAAAAAGGGAAGAAAATCTTGTCTCCTTTAATTTTAACGGCTGCAAGCCTGAATGGAGAGTGATTCAGATCTGATGGCCAAGGCGGGGAGCCGGGTTGAGGGGTGAGGCTCTTACAGCAAGAGGTCCACAAAGACACAGAGAGGATGACAAGTAGAAACTCCTTGGGTCTTTACAGGAGAGCCAAAGGAGACAAAGCCAGCCGTCTCCATGGCATGACATTACCTGGGATGGCACTTGAAAACTACAGAGTCCTGGGCCAAATCGACCCAATCCTGTGTGTATGTGTGTGCAGATGTAAAACCATGATGTGAGCTTTCTTTCCTCTTAACCTTAATACTCTGATCTCTACTCCTACGCACTCTCTGCTCACCATGTGAAAAAACAAACCTTTTCTTGATTCTGTGACTTCTCTGAGATCCATTTCCATGGTCTTACAGAACTCATCAGCATTTTGTCTAAGAGGCTGCCGTCTCCCTGGACTGTGGTGGAAGGAGCCCTTGCCCAGGAGAGCTCAGTTTCATATTAGGGGAGGCAAGAGAAAGTTTTACCAGAACCTAAATCCAACTGTCCAGCACGAGTTACTGGAGGAGTTGGATTTTTTAGGTTTTCCAAGATGCGTGTGGAGTCCTTCTCAGTGGGGTTTGGGAAAGATAGCTGTTCACTCATTTGTCTCCTCCAACAACGTTCTGTTAGGGAACTGAAGGAGGTCAGACCTCAAGAGCAAAATTGGTTTTTCTTGCTTGATTTCTTGGTTACTTCATGGTCTAATATATTTTATCAGAGTCTTAAATACCTAACAAGTGTCGACTAGAGGAAGTGGGTCTCTTAATATATTCTGAAAGAAAAGTGTATGTTGGAAAGACTATCAAGAAGGAATATCATCATAGTCCAGGGTTTCCAATAAAGCAATATGAAGAAATGGGATTTCACCTTCATTTTTAAAGCACCTTAATAAACGAGGTTTTGACTGAGCAGTGGGGAAAAGAATTTCAGAGTTGGGCATCCTTCAAGGAAGCCCTGGGTATGACTCCGTGAAACAGGAACCTATTGGAAGTTTCATGGTTTGAACATTTCCTGGGATTCCCTAAATTCTGAAGAGAGCAGTCTGGAGCCTTCTAGCCAAGGAAGGACTCTGTTCTCTGCAGGATGCAGCCAGAGTACTGGCTGACTGCCTGTCCTCTTCCCTGGTCTGGCTCAGTCAGGGTGAACTGGAGTGATTTGTGGAACCACTCATGGAAAAGGGAGATACACTGAACCATGAATGTCAGAAGCTGAAATTAAATTTCAGAATTTATTATTGAAGCCAGCCGCCTTTTGCCCTATTAAAAATGCAGGTGAAATAGTGCAAAGGCTATGGAACCATTTAAAGTTCCCATAAATGTGGTCTCTGAGGAAGAGGCAAAGGCAGCAGAGACTCTCCCCATGTCCGCACCATGGACACCTCAGGCTGTGAGGCTACAGTGCTCCAGGCTCCATGCTGAGGGCCACGAGAGGGGAAGAGCAACGATTAGCAAATTTGCTCAAGACAATTCTATCTCACTAACTTGGAACTGAGAATAATTCAGCCAAGGTATAAGCAGAAATTTATCCATACTCAGCGAGTTCTTTCTTCAGAAAAAGTCCAAATTATTACTATAAATGTTACAAAGGAAATGCTTAGCAGACAAAAGAAGCCAAGGGCTTTTCAAAGATCCTTAACCCTCCAGATGTATTTATTAAAGTTACGTATAACTAGTAAAACTAATAAAAAACTAATAATTTTTTCACTAGAGTAGATCCTTTGAGACATTTTAATCAGTCACCCCTCTGTTAAAATCAACGGTTACACATATCCTCATTTCAGACTGTCAGCTCACTGAAGGCCAGGACTGTGTCTTAATTTCTGTGCCTGCAAAGTGCCTTGAACATAGTAGGTGCTCAGGAAAATCCTGATTTAGTTGAGGAAATAGTAATGATATTAATTAATGATACTAATTACAGGATCTGCCTCACCTCACATGGAATATTTATTTGGTAGGGATATAACGTCTCGAGTTGACCTTTGTATAATCAGAAGAAGAAAGGACTTGAACAAATAATTGTTAACAAGATTATAGGAGCATGCTTATAATAGTCACATGCCAATGCACATTGTTAAAGAAGAATACATGAAAAAATAATGTTAATTGCCATATAAGTAGAGAGTGGTACTGCTTAATCTGTTGCTCTGATACTACTGTAAATCATTTTCATTTACTGATTAAAGGAAGACCTTTAACTATTTAGCCCATTCATTTCTTCAGCTAGAGTATGAATGCAGTATGGCTCAAACAGATCTTTTCTTACCTAATGCAGTTTTATTACACTTATAAAACGTAAACAGTTTCATTTATCACAGGCCTTATATTAGTCAACACCTATCAAAGATGCAATTAATTTTGAAAATGGTAGCGCAGGAAGAAGTCTAACTCATGGATTGATGATTTCTTTCCCCAAAGGGAGATGTGGGCATTAGTGTTAATTGTCCCTGGGCATTCTGAGAATTGTTCTTCCTCCTGGGAACCCTGTCTGGCCTCCTAAGACCACTGAGGCCATTTACAATCAAACTTGCTTCAGCATTCTTGTCATAAAGACCTGCAATGCTGCTTAAGAGAATCAACAGGCCAGACCACCAACCAAGAATGGAAGGCATAATTCTTTTTTTTTTTTATTTTGATGAGATCTGAACAGCAAGTATTACCAGGGGAAGGCTCTGAATTGGCCTGAACTGCCAGTGGAGGACATTTTTTCATCCAGTGGCACTTCTGTTTACCAAGGCCCTGGCTCTGTGGCTCAGTGTGTACATCAAGTGAATATTCCTTACAATCCCTGAATGCTGATGAAGGAGTTAATTTGCACAATACATTCCTATGCAGCTTTAGAATCAGGATCCCTGTTTTCTTTTCTCTTAGCCTTTTTAGATGTAACTGGAACTGCAACAGTCAGTGTTAAGGAGGGCAGTTTCTGCTGCATCCATTTCTGATCCTTTCCTCAGTATGGTGGAGTCAAATTGCCTTCTTCCTGCCAGGTGTTGAGATGTATGTGTCAGGGGAGGTGGGGACCCAAGCTCTCATTGAGTTTACAATCAACAAATTCTTATTTCGAGGACTAGAGTGCAGTTGAAGTGCCTATCTCCTGAGCTGCTCTTTCAAGGACTTAACTATGAACGCAGCTTCTCCTTCGAAGCCCTTATTATCCCTCCTCCCCTGAGCAGCCACAGCTGCTCAGCCACCTCTGTGAGCAGCCAGTATGCTTGCTAGTGGCTGCCTTTGCTTATTCTTGCCTCTGGATCGGCTGAGGTGTGTCTGCCGATTAGTCTCACAGTAATTATGGATGGCAGGTTTGCAGCATATTTATTCCCTTCCTCAGCTCACTTGGCTTCACACTGACTTTGTTTAGTCAACAATCTGACAGATTACCTGGGGTATTTTTTTCTTCCCATTGTGCCTGTGCTTATCTCTCTGTCACAAACTACCTTAAGGACTCTGAGCCAGAGTATTTTATTCTCTTGACTGAGATCAGCTTTCCCCTGACATGTCCAAAAGTCCAGATAAGGGACGGCTTCAGAGCTGTTCTGAATTCTGAATTCTGCAGGTATCAGAGGTAGGGCCGAGGGTTATCACCTAAACCCTTTCCTAGCCTGCTGTTCGCCAGTCTCTTCACCTTCAGAGTTCATTCTCGCCAGGGTGGGGTTAAGCCTGAACACTTGCCTAACAGGTAAAGTCTCCTCTAGATTCTGATAAACTCCCTTTAACAATCTTTTGAGACTGGATTTTATGCCAAGTTTGGGATATCAAAGGGCAAACAAAGGAAACAAACATAGGATTAAACTCATAGTTGACAGACAAATCAGTTTTACTGTCATTAGGATGCATTTGGACAAGTGGATTCTATTTTTGGTTACATCTACTATAAGTCCAAGCATTTTCTTTCACTGCTCTTGTTGCTATTATTTTGTTTTGTTACCTGCACCCCCAGACACTCCCCCACTTTTTTATGTCCAAGATAAGACTAGAGTATATTTTAATAAAAATTTTCATAAAGCTATCTTAATAAAAATATACTCTAGTCTATCTCGGACAAAAAAAATTCTGTCATGAGATAGTCGATTTAACTGATGATGGAGGAATTGCAATGTTCCATAGCTGCAAGTGCTCCTCAGACACTGGGGGCATCTATAGTCTGTGAATGTGGCCACTTTGTGCTTTGTTCCTGATACCGGAATGCATTTCCAGAGCAGGCCTGTGACTGATGCCTCAGAAAGGCCTCCTCGCCAGTATGGTCCTGGGCTGGCATCCGGGAATGTGACTGGTAATTCGTTCCCTCACTAATATAAACCTTTCCTAAGTAATATAAGTCTCTCACTGTATCTTAACTGTCTGCACAAGCAATGTGGTTTATGCTCAGCACCTGCTGTCCTTCTGGGAGTCTGGGATTCTGGTACGTGCCAGGCAGAGGATGCCAGCATGACTGGCCTCCAGGAGAAACCATTGCCACTGAGTCTCTCATGAGCTTCCCAGGGCAGCCATACCATCAGGGCAGCAATATTATTACACATATGCTGCTGCATTCTTATTGCTGAATGAAGAATGCTCTCTGGGTGACCCCTCATGGGAGACAGAGAAAGCAAAATGAAGCCTGCATGTGGATTCCTCCAATTCTACCTGTGTTGTTCTTCCTTATGAATCTACTGGGTATCCTTACTATTAATACATCAGTGTCATAAATCTGAGCTGTGACCACAACTATATTCTGTGTCCCAGGAGTCTCATAAGCAAATACCTGAAAGTGGGGTGGCCTTGGGGATCCCTAAAACAGCCCCTTTATGAGGCACTGTGAGATTCCAGAAATACTATTTGATGGCATTATCCTCAAAAATGCTGATCTGATCCCTACCCTCTTGGTTTTTCATGCATAATTTTGGTTTGCTGCTGCTGCTGCTGCTGCTGCTAAGTCACTTCAGTCGTGTCCAACTCTGTGCGACCCTACAGGTGGCAGCCCATCAGGCTCTGCCCTCCCTGGGATTCTCCAGGCAAGAACACTGGAGTGGGTTGCCATTTCCTTCTCCAATGCATGAAAGTGAAACGTGAAAGTGAAGTCACTCAGTCGTGTCCGACTCTTAGCGACCCTATGGACTGCAGCCTACCAGGCTCCTCCATCCATGGGATCTTCCAGGCAAGAGTACTGGAGTGGGTTGCCATTGCCTTCTCCGAATTTTGGTTTCATTTCTTAAAGAACTAATGTTTACTTAGTTTATAACTATTCATTTACTTCCCTAAAGGAGATTGCTTTACTCTATTAAATTTGTTCTTTTATGACATAATCTCTAAAATTGCAGTCACAATCCATGTCAAATCTAACATTAAAAGTAGCTGACAAGCTCTACTGCTACCAGTGTGTATGATTTTATATTACATTTTAGAAGAATATATTCAGAAGAAATTCTGCAATACTGCTAGAGTTAACAATATTAGTTAATATTCAAAAGTGTGTCCAGATATTTAACAAACTCTCCGTGTTGGTTAATTTTCGAATTTAACTTTAACTAGATATTTTCAGATGATGTTAAGAATTAATGGGATAATGTTGACACGGTCTTGAATTTTCATGCTGTTCAGAAACATATTTCTATTTTGATGCCTCGAGGCAGCTTCGTGCTGACGCATCACAGTCTGGGTTATGCCCCATGCTGGTCGGCAGACTGTTTTAACTGCTCTCTGTAGAGCAGCAGCTGGTGTGGTGGGTGCTCAGAATAAGGACCAAATAGTGATTCTACAAAAAGAAAGTTCAGGACAGCCATGTTATTCAGATTAACTTTTTAAAGATTAATTTGTTAGAACAATAAGAACAACATTAGTTCTATGAGAATTCCTGGGTATAGGTAATAGGTCTTGGCATGGAGGGAAACACACCTTGAAAGCAAGGTCTTTTGTTGAAGTGATAGAGTTTCACTGGTTGGTTTCACATTACTGAATCCCTTCATGCCCTAGGGTGCAAAAATGATTCTATTTCAAGAGTTCAGATTTTTTACAAAGGGAAGAATGCCAATGCCACTGAACAGGCTCAAGTTTGTGCTTACTGCTAATATTAATAATTAAAAATATTTTATTAGATCCAAGTATTAAGGATGGGCAGCTGGGATGAAATATTTCCCTGGGCATATGGCCAGCCCTAGAAACTTCTAAATGCTGCCCTACTCTTAATGTGAGGACTTGCCAGCCCTTCTTGTATGTTTTCAGTATGTTCAAGACCCTGGAAACATAAAGTATTTAAGAGACTTTGAATTCAGATATTTAAACTGAATTCAGGATTATATCTGTCCTGCTAAATAAGCATTCAGTCAATTATTACATAACTTAGGCAGAAAGCACAATTTAAGAGGAAAAAGTACTACTTAGATTTTTAAGAATGGAAGAGTGAAAATGGGAGTCAATTTAATCTAGATCAACATCCTCAGCTACTTATTCAGATCAGTGGTTAGATCTTATTTCCCTAATCTGGGCATTTACTATCTGTGCTACTCTTAACTGATGTCTGTTTGTCTCTCTGCTACTCCCTGAGATTAAAGGCAAGCCAAGGTTTCTCTGTTTCCCATGTAAACATCACATAACAGTTTCTGATACACTAGGGTAATGATGTTGGCTGTACCTTAAATGGGCTTTTGGGAAATAACACTGTTAAAGACTTCCGAAGGCAAATCTATGAATTAAAATGCACTGTAAAGCCTTCCTCACAAGCATCTAGATACACAACATAAGAGTGAATTTTTGGAATATCCCTGAACTCCAAGGCAATGCAACCACTGCCTGAACTGAAGTTTATGTTTTAATATTCATAGCCTGAAGATTTGGTCTTGCTGGTCACTTGGCCCAGGTTACATATCCCACAGGGAAGTCTGATGCATGAGTCATTTTAGGAAATAATTGATAAATTACTGTGGACTCAAATGAACAGAGGACTATCAGTCAAATAACAGAAGTTTTAATATATAAATTTAGCCAGATCTCCCAGCACACTCAGAGATGCCTTGAAAGGTCCTACATTTGCTATTTTCAACATTACCTAAATAAGGGAGCAAAAGAAAGAGCTCACAAACATATAATATATACCTTGTCCTTAAATATACACATGTGTATAGATCTATGTCCACTGATCACTAAATATATATTTAGGTAGAATTAGAGAACTTATGTAGCTTTATAAATAAGCATAGGCATTTATGGTCACAGAAGAAACAGAAAAAACATGAATCAAAACGTGAAACGTACCATACTCTGGGACCTGTCCTGTCCCACGCTTCAGCAGTAGCCTCACTCTTCTTCCGCCTGACTTGATGAGCTCTATTGCTCTGGCGTGGGTCATGTCTCTTGTGCTCTCCCCATTGATTTCAATGATCTGATCTCCTACCTGTTAATTAAAGAAACATCACGTTAGCCAAAGATGGTTTTATTCAAGTTGCATTTCCAACCAAGAAGCACCCATAGATGACCAGTTTCCAGAGAGCAACAGAAAGGCTTGGTTGCAGCCTGCTGCTCCTTAGTACAGGCTAATCCCTGGCTGCATCCTGAATCTGACCACCAAACTTTATTTATCTGTGTAGAACTTCAAATATTAGACCATGAAGGTTGTGATGATATGTCACTTATATTTAGCCAGTATGACAGAGCCCATAATTAAACTATTTAGGATTTTCTTAAAAAATTAGGGGATAAGTTGGATGCTACAATTCAAAATAAGCTGGCATCTTCGCTTTGAATCAAGAAGTAAATGTTTTAAGGACTTTTCATTGAACACAGGGCAGGATCTAATTCAGTGTGTTGGATGGAATGATTGATTTTTGGGCTTCTCTGAGAATTTTTGTTATGCATCATTTATTTACATTTCCCTGGGTGATGTTGTGATATTGCCTTCTTTGTAAGTAGTGGTTGGTTGATATTCAAGTTTGATGATGAATTTTCTATCACAGTCCTTTGAATTAAAAATGACTCCATTCTCCATACATGACTAATGCCCTTGCTAAATCTTTGCCATTCTCACATCTGACTGCCAGAAACTCTTTGGTTAAATACCAATTCCTCTTGAATTGTTGACAATACCTAGGCATGTCAACTTACTTCACTAATCTTGCCTGGAGAATCCAATGGACAGGGGAGCCTAGTGGGCTGCACCATGGGGTTGCAAAGAGTTGGACATGGCTGAAACAACTTAGCATGTATGGGTTCCATAAGCAGCTCCCATTATCCTTTGTGAATAGATATTTGGAATAAAAGAGGTTCAACCATGAGCACATCATGTAACTCCCACAGTACTATTACTGTCAGGAACCTTTGAATTAAAATATGTTTCATTTCAGTGCAAGTCACTTAAGACAAATTAGCCAGGAAAAGCACAATGAGTTGCTTTGCAGAAATGCTATTTTAGGTGGGTTCCTGAACTTGATAATGCAGACAGAATTGCAAATAAGTCCCTTTTAAGGGAGCACTATCAAAGTGAGTGCTATAGGCTGGACCAGAACAGGAACAAAAAGTTGCTGTCACAACAGCCAAAGGGTAGAACAGAGTGGGAGGGGGGGAATAAACACATGTTTATTATAGCAAGGAAGTGATGCATGTACTTGTATGTGTGCTACGTCACTCCAGTCATGTCTGACTCTGTGTGACCCTATTGACTGTAGGCTCCTCTATCCATGGAATTCTCCAGGCAAGAATCCTGGAGTGGGTTGTCATGCCCTCCTCCAGGGAATCTTCCTGACTTAGGGATCAAATCCATGTCTCTGCATCAGCAGGCAAGCAAGTAGGTTCTTTACCACTAGTGCCATCTGGGAAGCCCATGGAAATGATCAGTTCAGTTCAGTTCAGTTCAGTCACTCAGTCGTGTCCGACTCTCCGCGACCCCATGAATCACAGCACGCCAGGCCTCCCTGTCCATAACCAACTCCCGGAGTTCACTCAGACTCAAGTCCACAGAGTCGGTGATGCCATCCAGCCATCTCATTCTCTGTCGTCCCCTTCTCCTCCCGCCCCCAACCCTTCCCAGCATCAGAGTCTTTTCCAGTGAGTCAACTCATCGCATGAGGTGGCCAAAGTATTGCAGCCTCTACTTAAATAGGATCCCCTAAGGGGCAAGGACTTCAATGTAATGAAGGTAAAGGCTCCCCACTTTGTGTCCTTGGTGGCCTTTGGAAGTACTGTTTCAAGGCAGTGGAACAGGTTGGCCTCAAAGGCACAAACTCCACATAGAAGAGTCACTAAAGACAGGACAAAATTAATTTGTTTTAGGGCCAAGGTTTGCACCAGTTTCTTCAGGTCTCCTTTACTGTCTCCTTTCCCAGGAGGCACCAGGCACAGCCTGAAGTCCAGCAGCTAGCCTGAGGTCAGGTATCCAAGCCAGTGGCAGAAGTGGGACCAATTATCCCTCTCTCAGCAGTCCTCGCCTGTGACTGAAACCTCCAGGCACAGCATCACATCGTAGAAGTAAAGCACAGGTTTCAGTGAAGCTGTTATAATGGAATCTTCATTTCTGGCTACTCTCTTCAGGTTCACATACCTGACTGATTGCTAAACATCTCCTCCACTGGGATGTCCAGCAGGCCACTCCAGCTCAACACCAGTAGATCGGGCTCACCATCTTTCTCCCCAGATAGTCTGTCCTCTCAAGTCCTCATCCTGGACAACAGCGCCACCATTCACCCAAGCTAGAAACCTGGGGGTCCTGCTGAGCTCCTAGTTCAGTTCCTGCCTCCATCTGGATTATTCCCACCAATATCTTCACACGATCACCAGCATCATTCTTCTGAGGGAAATCTCCCCAGATGCATCATACTCACTGAGGCAGCTAGGGCCTTCCGTATGCCACTATTCCCTTGCCTTATCTTCCCTACAGACCTGGTGCCTTCCTAATCTTCCCTCAAGGCCAACCCAAGCTCTTCTCTGCAGGGATGACTTCCGAGACCCTGTCTTCTCCTCAAGCAGAAGTATGCTTCTCAGTTATCACTGCACCCCACTCTGTTATCTCTCACACCTCATTAGGGAATTATGCCTCTCTGTCTCCCCTCTTAGACTTTGAACTTCTTTACTCATCAAACAATTTCTGAGCACTTATTATGTCTTGGACAGTCTACCGGGAGATGGGATAAACAGTGACAAAAAAGTATAGTTTTTATTTACAACACATTCTCAGTCTAGATGGGGAGAAAGTGGGTAAATAAGACACTTACTATTCAATATATTTTTGCTGTGACAAAGGTGTATACAAAGTGCTAACGGAAGAGAAGGGAGGGGCATCTAAATTAGAATAAACGTGGCTGGTAGTTAGAGAGAGCTTCCTACAGGTAGCGACATCTCAACTGGATTCTGAAGTATCAGCAGGAGTTCCCCCGGTAAAGGAAGAGGAAAAACATTCTAGGTAGAGAGGACAGCATATGCAAAGAGCCTGAGATCTGAGAGCATGGTATATTTGGGGGAACTGCCGGTAGTTAATTTTGCTACTCAGGGGTTTGGGCTTTATTTTAAAGGCAACAGTAAAGCACTGAAAATTTTGAACAGGGGGGCAAGCTGACCAGGAAAACAGAGTGGTGTTTAGAAATTTCCCTGAGACATCAGGATCCATCAGAGTGGACTGGAGAGAAAGTAGGAGACTGAGGAAAGGAGCTGAAGTTGTGAGGTTGTCATGTTGTTTATTCAGATGAGAAACTGGAAGACGTGGGGAAGAAAATCATAGGATAACTGAGGGCAGGGACTAAGTCCCATCTGCCTATTTATCTCTTATGGGGTTCACTGTGCATACTTGTGAATGAGTGAATGAATGAAGCATTTCCACACAGCTCATCTTGAGACTCATAGGGGGAGGCGGTTATACGTACTCTTGACCCAAAACTCAAACCTTGACAGACACCACTGCCTGAGGACACTTCTCTCTCAAGACTGACATTTCAACAAGAATTGTATAGAAGGATTATGGTGTGATAGAAATATTAATAGCCATACTTAGAAAGTGTGATGCTTTCATTCTCTTGTCTATTTGTTATTTTCCCTTTCCTTTACTAAGAGCCATGAGAATTAAGGGAGGAAAAAAAAGCCAGGAAGGGGTGGTAAGTTGGAAGACTGTGTAGGAGTTGGAGGAACAGAGGGTTCAAGGGCTTCATGGGGCTGGGTGCGGTGTCTCCACTGTGGGATTTTCAGGACTGGGCTCTGGGAAGATTTTTACTGAGTTTTTGGAAATCCGAGATGACCTCTTGGCTTGGCAGCATTCCGTGTAAGATCCCCTCAGAAGAAGAAAATAACTCTGATGCTGGTTGAACTGCAGTCCTTAGCCCCTTGTCTAAGGTTTTCAGTTTCTCCCAAGCCCCAGTCCGTTCCAGGCAGCCAGGGAGACAGTCTTCCTGCCTCACTGGAAGCAATGGAAGTTTGAAACAGTCCAAGATCGCAGCAAATTCACAAAAAGACAGTGGTGGTGGTGGCAGCGGGATAGATGCTGGTTGGGCAATGGGATGGAGATGCTGCCACTGTTGAAGATGTGAATCTTACAGGCATTCTGGGCATATTGCAAAAGTGGTTAAACTCATTTAGACCTAGTGTCAGAGGTAACAAACAGTCCAGGCCCAGACAGGAGATGCCCATCTGTCCTTGTGAAATGATACAAATGCTAAAAAGGTTTACTCTTCACTTTCAGTCCAATACCAGTCTTATATATAGTTATTTGACATGGAACTCCATAAAGAAATTTGAGAAGTGATTCTTTTCACTTTCATCCTGCGAGCATCCAGATGAATAAGAAAATGAATTTGTCAGGGAAAGAAGAGCTTCTCATTACCTTCTGACTTTCATTCAGCTGCCGGGTGTGGCGTGTTGAAGGGTCCTTTTCCTATATGGCATGTGAATTATTTGGGGGAGTTAATTTGATAATGGAATATTACTTAGCTATTAAAAAGAATACATTTGAATCAGTTCTAATGAGCCTATTATAGAGAGTGAAGTAAATCAGAAAGAAAAACACCAATACAATATATTAACGCATATATATGGAATTTAGAGATGGTAACGATAACCCTATATGTGAGACAGCAAAAGAGACACAGATAAAGAACAGACTTTTGGACTCTGGGATGATTTGAGAGAACAGCATTGAAACATGTATATTACCATATGTGAAATAGATTACTAGTCCAGGTTCGATGCATGAGACAGGGTGCTCAGGGCTGGTGCACCGGGATGACTCTGAGGGATGGGATGGGGAGGGTGTTGGGAGTGGGGATCAGGATGGGGACACAGGTATACCCATGGCAATTCTTACATTGATTCATGTCAATGTATGGCAAAATACACTATAATATTGTAAAGTAATTAGCCTCTAATTCAAATAAATAAATTAATTTAAAAATTAGTTTTCAATGCAAGAGTAAAAAAAAAGAAACGATGGAAAACATGCAGGTCGTTCAGAGATGAAGAAAAAGACCAGCTGTGACTCTAATGTCGTCTTCTCTTTCTACACGCTTCACCACGGAGCCATCTTCAACTGACTTGTGGTACTAAATGAAACTTTGAAGATCTCCTCCGCTTGTTCTTAGAGAACTTTTAAAGTACTGAGTTTGAATTAGAGTTGAGAGAGGGATGGGGGAGGAGAGAGAGAATGGAGGCAGTGGAGACGACGAAGAAACAGACAGATGGACAGACAGCTCTAGACATAATTCAGGAGTGTGCATATTGTTTTATGGGGATCAGTGTAGGAAACTACAGGAAACCAAAGGATATAACACAAATTCTAGGCATTCTTTTTTTTCTTTTTTCCTGTAGAAGAAATACTTGTATGTGTGGTCCCCTTGGGAAACTGACAACCTCACAGTGGTGTCTTCGGGGCAAGTCAGAGTGGGAGAAGGCTGTCATCTTGGCCCAGCCTAACAAGTTCTGCATTTCTGCGCACACATTTCTATTCACATCTTGGCAGTTTCTTTTTCCCTAACAAAACTATTACTAAGTCCTTGAACTTGCTTGAGGCTCTGCAGGTAAAACTTCTCTTCTTATTGGAAAGCCAAGGCAGGTAAAGGTAAAAGTTTCAGTATATATTGGCCGTGCCATATAGGATCTTACTTCCCTGAGCAGGGATCAAGTCTGGGCTCCCAGCCATGAAAGTACCAAGTCCTAACCACTGAACCACCAGGAAATTTCCCAAAGTTTCAGTATTTCTTAAGCAATTAATAGTCCATGTTGTAAGAAAAAAAAAAAAAAGCTCTATACTGTACACATTTTTGTAGACAGTATTTGGTTCGAGTCAATGAAATCTTTATAAGGACTATATTAATTCTGGACTTACTGCAGCCCCTAATCATGGTAGTTTCCACTCAGGGCTTCCTCAGGTTTCTCCACAAACATTCCTGGCTGGTTGCAATCAGTTCACTGCCTTTATACCACAAGAATCTATTTCATATGATTATGCGTGACTGAAGTGATCCTAGATTATAACTAGGTGTGAGGAATTGAGCTTCTTTAGAATTTTATGCCAAAAAATAGTTGATGCCTCTATTTGCTGTTTCATGAAAGACTTAGCTGTGGACCATTTGTGTGGCTAATGGTCCGAGGTCACAGGATAGTTTTGTCATAATTCTTCCCTTAGAGGCTGGTTTCTCCCACTGACTCTAGATCCCTCATGAGCAGGGAAAGCGCCTGCTGCCTCCGTGTAATCTATACCTGTCACAATTCCTAACAAGTAGGCCCTCAGTTAATCAAGTTTGACTAAATGAATTTTAGGTTTGCTTTTCAGTTATAGTAACCGTTTTCGTTTTCATGACACAGAAAACTCAGCTTTCGAGCACCTCTGCACACCATAAAGCCGTCTTGAAATACTGCCTCAGGCACTTGCAGCCAAACCACAACAATTTCAACAGTATTACAAGAGACCGAATGAGGTTTCAGTAAAGGTGACCTATAAAAATTGCTAGAGACAGGTATGTTATTGTTATGGGAAACAAATGCTAAAGGATCGAGAGAAAGAGGAAAGGAGGCTGAGTCTAAATAAAATAAGAAAAACGAAACTAGAATTTGGGTCTTCGCTTCGGCCAGAGGCACTGCCACTGGGGGCCATGACAACAGGACACCTGGTCTGTAAGGGCCCTGCTGGAGCAAAGGACAGACTGATTTTCACTTCAGTAGTGACCTTTACTATATGACGGCTTGTTTCACAATTAACCTTTGTTAGATATTATTTAATGACTATCACAGTATAAATCTTTTCCAAGGGGTTACACTGAGTGCTTTGGTTCACTTTCCCATGTCTTCCATGAGACTGTTGATTGAATTAGACAGGATCCACATGTCTATTACAAGACGTGGCTCTGGCTATAAACGGGTGCACAAGCGCCTCAGCAAGGCACAGGAGACCATTAAGTCAGCACGCTTTTCCTGAAAAAACTGCTATCCCCCTGGAAATTGAAGTACAGATTGAAACGGAAATTTTAACAACACCAGAACTCTGTGGATTTTATTTGACTCAATTATTTTATACGTTGAAATCTGTCTGAGACTCTATGTTTTGACTGCAATCATTTAAAAAGAAAACATTTCTTACAAAACTTCATCCAAAGAGAAGTATGAAAAAGCCCTGGTGGATCTGCAGAAAAGTTCTTCATCAGGGTTATACCTGAGCACATACCTGCTTGGAAGGGTCATGAAGA
Source organism: Moschus berezovskii (assembly GCF_049115385.1). Taxonomy (NCBI): domain Eukaryota; kingdom Metazoa; phylum Chordata; class Mammalia; order Artiodactyla; family Moschidae; genus Moschus; species Moschus berezovskii. Next base: position 50,974,204 of record NC_142462.1, on the reverse strand, counting down.
TGGGAGGAACCAGAGGGGAACAAGAAGTTATGAGTCACTGCAGAGCCTTGGTATGAATAGGGTACCTTACTCCACATTTTCTTAATGTGTGTATCTTCTCTTTAGAAAAGATTCAGCAACAGCTCAAAAAATGTTCAGTCTTTGACTTGGGCAGGGGTGGTGCCCTGGCTGCTCACTCAGGGAACTGCTTTGGTGGAGATTCAGAAGGAGCTCCTTATTCAACAGTTTCCATTTCTCATTCTTACTTTTACAATTCTCTAAATTAAAACATGGAAATGTGTGTGAAATTTAAAGATGATGCAGTAGCCCAATTGTGGAAGTCAATTCTAAATTATAATTTGCTATCTTTATCACCAATACTTCCCTTTTCCTTTGTCAAATATTACTAACACTAATCTCATATAAGGGATATTATTAGATTGCTTCCCCCCCACTAAATCTCACGCTTCTAGGGCTTTTAATTGGTGTTGATGTTTCCTTCCTCAGGTCACCCATTTCCTGCCTTATAAATACTTTCCAGGTGGAACGGTTCTCTTTATGTACCTTTGCACATGTGGTTTCCTTTTAGAATCTGCCCTTCCCTATTCAAACAACAACTAGATCCTACTCAACCCTTAGGAGAAACCTCAGGTATGCCTGCATACAGGAAGCCTTCTATGATCCCATAGTTCGGGTTGGGTACCTTTCCTAAGATTTCTTTGAAAGTTGGCCCTCCATTTCCCAAGGTGTTAGTGTCAAATATGTATTTTTAATTCCAGAAAGTTCCAAAAAGCAAAACTTGAAATTGGCATGCCTGGCAACTATTTACCTAACACTGACATTGTATTTACAACTGCTTTTATAGCATTTATATTCTATGAGGTATAATGAGTACTCTGGAGGTGATAAAGTATGATCATTGACGTATGTAAGTAGTTTATATATTTTCAGTTCAGTTCAGTCACTCAGTCATGACTGACTCTTTGTGACCCCATGGATCACAGTACTCCAGGCCTCCCTGTCCATCACCAACTCCCTGTGTTCACTCAAACTCATGTCCATCGAGTCAGTGATGCCATCCAGCCATCTCATTCTCTGTCGTCCCCTTCTCCTCCTGCCCCCAATCCCTCCCAGCATCAGACTCTTTTCCAATGAGTCAACTCGTCGCATGAGGTGGCCAAAAAGTAATGGAGTTTCCGCTTTAGCATCAGTCCTTCCAATGAACACCTAGGATTGATCTCCTTTAGAATGGACTGGTTGGATCTCCTTGCAGTCCAAGGGACTCTCAAGAGTCTTCTCCAGCACCACAGTTCAAAAGCATGAATTCTTCGGTGGTCAGCTTTCTTCACAGTCCAACTCTCACATCCATACATGACCACAGGAAAAACCATATCCTTGACTAGACGGACCTTGGTTGGCAAGTAATGTCTCTGCTTTTTAATATGCTATCTAGGTTGGTCATAACTTTCCTTCCAAGGAGTAAGTATCTTTTAATTTCCTGGCTGCAATCAGCATCTGCAGTGATTTTGGAGCCCAAAAAAATAAAGTCTGACACTGTTTCCACTGTTTCCCCATCTATTTCCCATGAAGCAATGGGACCAGATGCCTTTATTTTCTGAAGGTTGAGCTTCAAGCCAACCTTTTCACTCTCCTCTTTCACTTTCATCAAGAGGCTTCTTAGTTCCTCTTCACTTTCTGCCATAAGGGTGGTGTCATCTGCATATCTGAGGTTATTGATAGTTCTCCAGGCAATCTTGATTCCAGCTTGTGCTTCTTCCAGCCCAGCGTTCCTCATGATGTACTCTGCATAGAAGTTAAATAAGCAGGGTGACAATATACAACCTTGACATACTCCTTTTCCTATTTGGAACCAGTCTGTTGTTCCATGTCCAATTCTAACTGTTGCTTCCTGACCTGCATACAGTTTTCTCAAGAGGCAGGTCAGGTGGTCTGGTATTCCCATCTCTTTCAGAATTTTCCACAGTTTATTGTGATCCACACAGTCAAAGGCTTTGGCATAGTCAATGAACCAGAAATAGATGTTTTTCTGGAACTCTCTTGCTTTCTCCATTATCCAGCAGATGTTGGCAATTTGATCCCTGGTTCCTCTGCCTTTTCTAAAACCAGCTTGGACATCTGAGTTTTAAATCTGATTTCATGATATGTGTCAGCCAGACTTGACTATGATAAAATAATATAAAGTGTATATAAGTGCCTTGTAAACTCTATTTAAATATTATCTTTATTATTAATTGTAGTAGCTATCACCATCAGCTTCATAATGGTAGAAAAGAGAAAAAAATAGAAACACAATGGTAAGTTCTTCACAACAAATTTAGGAGAGAAGCCCCTGAGGTGTTGAAAATGTATTTAATGGAGAAATGAGGGAAGTGGTTTTCTGAAAATGCCACTGAGAGGTTAAAGACTCCCAAAATCTTCTGTTGGTTTGGTAAGTACTGCCTTTTAGGAATTCCTATAGGATGTTATGAACTGGACACGGAACAACAGACTGGTTCCAAATAGGAAAAGGAGTACGTCAAGGCTGTATATTGTCACCCTGCTTATTTAACTTAGATGCAGAGTACATCATGAGGAATGCTGGGCTGGAAGAAGCACAAGCTGGAATCAAGATTGCTGGGAGAAATATCAATAACCTCAGATATGCAAATGACACTACCCTTATGGCAGAAAGTGAAGAGGAACTAAAATGCCTCTTGATGAAAGTGAAAGAGGAGAGTGAAAAAGTTGGCTTGAAGCTCAACATTCAGAAAACTAAGATCATGGCATCTGGTCCCATCACTTCATGGGAAATAGATGGAGAAACAGTGGAAACAGTGTCAGACTTTATTTTTTGGGCTCCAAAATCACTGCAGATGCTGATTGCAGCCATGACATTAAAAGACGCTTACTCTTTGGAAGGAAAGTTATGATCAACCTAGAGAGCATATTAAAAAGCAGAGACATTACTTTGCCAACCAAGGTCCGTCTAGTCAAGGCTATGGTTTTTCCCGTGGTCATGTATGGATGTGAGAGTTGGACTGTGAAGATAGCTGAGCGCCAAAGAATTGATGCTTTTGAACTGTGGGGTTGGTGAAGACTTGAGAACCTCTTGGACTTCAAGGAGATCCAACCAGTCTATTCTAAAGAAGATCAGTCCTGTGTGTTCATTGGAAGGACTGAAGCTGAAGCTGAAACTCCAATACTTTGGTCACCTCATCCGAAGAGTTGACTCACTGGAAAAGACTCTGATGGTGGGAGGGACTTGGGGCAGGAGGAGAAGGGGACGACAGAGAATGAGATGGCTGGATGGCATCACCGACTCGATGGACATGAGTTTGAGTGTACTCAGGGAGTTGGTGATGGACAGGGAGGCCTGGCGTGCTGTGATTCATGGGGTTGCAAAACATCAGACACGACTGAGCGACTGAGCTGAACTGATGTTAATGCTATTTTTTTCTATGCTTTTGACAAATAGCTCTTACAAAAAGAACCTCCTTGAATGTTGAGCAGATAATCCAAACCCTAAAGCAGGACAGAGGGATAACTGCTTGTGTGGCCACAAACAGAAATGCAAAGAAGATTTTAAAGACAAGCTGGTTGATGCAAAATATTTTCTATGAGGTAAAAAATAAGCACAACCATTCCATTTTCATACACTGTTTTGACTGCTCAGGCAAGAAGAGGAAACTGGGGAAATATCTTAAAATTATCTGCCTGAGGAAGAATAGAAAGCTATTGTTTGTGGCTCAGCTAGTGGCTTATTCATTTTCTTGGAAATAACTTATGTTAGGTCATGAAGTCAGTTTCCCTGGTTGATTGAAAAATAAACAAAAGCAAATCAAAAAGAAAACTTTCCATTGTGGCCCTGATATAGGCTGTGATTTCCCTTCCCTGCATGTAATTGAGGGAAAATGAGGGATTATTATTCTGTATACTTATCTAATCAGATTTATTTTTCAGATGCAAGCGTTGATCATTGTGTGGTGACTGCTACATAGGCAGAGGATAACCAATTCTTGTCTTCCTGAAGCTGACCTATTTGCAAATTGCCTTTGCACTTACTGTGTGTGTGTGTGTGCGTATGTGCACAAACCAATCCAAGACCTGATGTTTACAGTGTGAGTTACAGTGAAAGGTATACCCAGATGGGTGTATCAGTCAGCTGGGATTTTTGAAGAGAATTTAATGGTGGGAATATTTCAGAGGTGTGAGCAGGGTTAAGACAACCAAAGAGGGCAGATGCCAATAGCATCTGTTCCTCTGCCAGAGGAATAGAAAGTTGCAGGGGCATATGAGAGCTCAAACTGTGAAAGAGGGGCCACTGACTAGCGCTGCTGTGGTAGAGGAAGGGGCACCCCTGGGCCAAGGGCACCATGCCAGGGAGCAACAGGGGTAAGAATACATCAACATTTCTGAGGCTGACAGAGTGATGTCCCCCCAAGGACATCAACATCTAGGCCCTGGAACCTGTGAATATATTACTTTACAGGGCAAAAGGGACTTTGCAGATGGAATAAGTTAAGGATCTTGAGATGGGAGGGCTATCCTGCTTCTCTGAGTGGACCCAAGGTAATCACAGGGGTCAAAGTCTGAGAGAGAAGAGATTTGGGACTGAAGCAGAGGTCAGGGATAAGGGAAAATGATCTGCTGCTGGTGCTGAGGATGAAGGAAGGGGCTACAAGCCAAGGAATACAGGTGGCTCCAGGAGCTGGAAAGGCAAGGGAATGGATTCTTTCCTAGATCCTACAGGAGAAAATTGACCTGCTCATAAGATGACTTGATTTTAACCCACTGAAACTGCTTTGGCATTATGACCTCTAAAACTGTAAGATAGTGTGTGTGCTGTCTTAAGCCAATTAGTTTGCAGTATTTTGTTACACCTGTAATAGAAAGCTAACACACTGCCCTCTGATTTCCTACTAGTGATTCTTATCAGCCTAATCCAACAGGAAACCAGAGGGCAAGAGAGTTTGGAAGATGCAGACATAGTGATCAGTTCCCAAGATTGCAGAATAGGGTGAGGAGGGAAGAGACTAGATTTGGGAGGAGGAAAAACAAAAGAAGCATCAACAGTGGGGTGGGGTGCGTGTGGGATGGGGATAGATTTTAAAGCCATGGATGAATATGACATGACATACAAAGGCTCCTGTGATTTGAACACTTGTATCCCCCACCTGGTTCACACACTGAGATCCTAGCCCCCAAGATGACGACATCTGGAGGTGGGGCCTTTGGGAGGTGATTCGGCCCTGAGAGGAGAGCCTTCATGAATGGGATTAGTGCTCTTGTAAAAGAGACCCCTGAGAGGTACCTTGTCCCTTCACCTTGTGAGGACACAGGTGACGAAGTAGGATCTCACCAGACATTAAATCTGCTGGCACCTTGATCTTGGACTTCTGGCCTCCAGAACTATGGGAAATAAATTTCTGTTGTCTGTAAGAAGCCACTCACTCAATGGTATTGTGTTATAGCAGCCTGAAGGGACTAAGACAAAGGCTTTATAAAATTCAAGGACAAGACATAAAAATCAGGTGGTGGTAACTTTGTCCACATTGGAGACGCTATTTTTGGAAGGCTTTATTTGTTTTAATATTTCATTTTTATATAGCTAGTCTCTTAAGATAATGTTATAGAAAGACAAGTGGCACAGGGTTACTGATATACCTACTTTTTAAAGCTGCTGAAGATTTCGGAGCTGCCTTTGCATCTAGTCAGTTTCCAACCCCCATCCATCCCACTCCCTCTAGTCTCCAGCCTGTCATTTCTCCTGCCTTCGCTCTCCATTCTCCATTCTCTGCTTCTCTCTTCTCCCTCCTCTTTTGGTCCTTGTGGCTGCCACCATCATGTTTTGAAGCTCACCTCTGCTGTGGTCTCTCTCCTTTTCACACACCCACCCTCCTTCCCCAAACTTCCTGAACAGAATCCAGACCCTTAACATGGTGTGATGATCGTCCAGGATCTGGTGCCCCTAACCTTCCAGCTCCTTCCTGCCACTCTCTCGGGCTTAATCTGGCTGGCTTCTTCTTCCTCCACTCTTCACTGGGTGCTCCCAGCTCTGCATATTTGCTCTTGCTATCGCCTCTGCCAGTTTTTCTTGCCGTTCTCCCCAACTCCTCCTGTCTTATCTTGCAATTGTGCCCATTCTTCAAGGTTCTGCTCAACTCCTCCGTGAAGCCACCTCTGGTCCCTCCAGGGGAGATGTCACCACTTTCTCTAGCTGTCCACTGCATACTGACTATGCCTCTCTTACAGGGTATAAGTCTCCCTGACTGTGCCTCTCTTATTCTCATCATATCTGTACTTATTCTCCCCACCATGTCTGCACCTACTGAAGTATACGCTCCGGGAAAGAGGGATTGTACCTTTGTTCCATCTACACTGCCTTAAAAACAGCAGGTAATAAAACCTGCAGCAAGGACAGAAGTCATTACTGTGTAAGATATAAGATGATTAATGGGGGGAGGAGAGTCCTTGAGGAGTTGAGGATGTGGGGGAGTTCAAGGGGGGGTTGCTCTGGGGTCAGAACCCTTTGAGGGAGTTCTGTGCTTACTCATTTTTCCACTGTTGGCTGAGGTGACTAGCACAGGATAAGAACTTCATTAGCATTTCTCAAGTGAATGAATAAATGCTGCCTACTACATTTTGGCCAAGGCTAACCTTGAATTCCATGAGAACAAGGACTAAAGAGAAATTTGTAATTTCTGTTATAATATAAAGGTGAAAAAGTATATAAAAGTAAAAATAATACAGTTTTCTACTTGCCATGAGAAGTAAGCTTAGCAATAGCAGGGTTTTACCAGGAAGCAGCTAAAGAAGAAGACCCAGCCACAAGGTGGAAGCAACTCTTTTCTTTCTGATATAACCATGCCTGTGCTGGCAATGGCAAGCCACTCCAGTACTCTTGCCTAGAAAATCCCATGGATGGAGGAGCCTGGTAGGCTGCAGTCCGTGGGGTCGCTGGGGGTCGGACACGACTGAGCGACTTCACTTTCACACAATGGAGAAGGAAATGGCAACCCACTCCAGTGTTCTTGCCTGGAGAATCCCAGGGAAGGGGAAGCCTGGTGGGCTTCCGTCTATGGGGTCACACAGAGTCGGACACGACTGAGGTGACTTAGCAGCAGCAGCAGTGCTGGCAAAAGCTGGCTGAAAGCAGACATTATTTTTGTGTTTACTGAGTCCTGTGAGAAGCACTGGACAATAAATTCATATGAGATATAATTATACCCTCCCAGAGTACACCGTTTGAGTGCAGAAATAATGATTTACACTTCTACAATATCCTTTGTAGCATCTAGCAGTACTGACTGGTGCGTGTGTGTGTGTGTGTGTGTGTGTTGTGTATGTGTGAGAGAGAGAGACAGAGAGAGAAATGATTGGCTAATTGATTTGGGGGTAATGTAATTCAAGGAAGCAGTTGCTAACAAGACACCCACTACACACACTAAACCATATACAGGGCCACTGAGGCCCATCTTATTAGTCCCTTCATCTCTGGTTTCTTTACTTTAAGGTGAAGACTCTGAGCCTGAGGGAGGAATAGGACTTTGTGAGAGGTCACATTGCTCATAAGCAGAAGTCACAAGACAAGACATAGATTCCCTAATTCCCAAACCCACAGCTCCCTATTCTTCTCCAGTTGCTTCAGCTTCACTGAGGAGGGGAGAGTGACTCACTTGTGGGTTTTTATTTAGTTCACAGTCAAAGGTTCCTTCTATAGGAATAAGACACTATGTAAGATGTTTGTGATTTATTACTGACCTTTGGGCTCTTGTTTAAAAGTATACACATAATCATGTGTCATAAATAGTTTGGAAGTCCAGGTTCATTCAAGCATGAGTAGGATGAGAAAGAAGGTCTGATTAATGGGGTAATGAGAGCAACCTATAATTGTAAATAGATCTAGTCAGTACTTTACATTCTAAACTTCCCTGATCACTTCAGGTACTTTCTCCATGAATAAAAGTCAGTTTTTAGCATCCGAGTTTCAGATCAGCAGAATAATGGATGTCCTTGGGCCCGATTTTAATATGCAAAAGGAGTCTGTACACAAAGCAGAAAAACTCATGTCTCTGGGGTCGACTGTCTTTGTTTGGTCATATTGAAAACACCATCTTTCTTTAATAGCTTAATTTTAAGTCAGCTCTCCAGAGGGTCTTTACTCATCGCCACCATATTCAATTATCCTGGCATTGAATGTGTGGATTACAATAATTTTTCTATTGATATGCTAACACTGAATAAATAGAAAGAATAGCAGTGCATTACTATTATTTTGATGCACAAAATAAACATTATCCAATTTTCTTTACTACTTAAAGTCACATATTAATTACTTAAAATTTACAACTAGGAATGAAGCCGAGTGTCTAAAAATCTTGTTCCTGTTCAAGTTAATTCAGATTGTCCATCCATGCATGAGAACAGCTGAGCTATGAAATTGGGCAGCATGTTTTCTGGCAATAATAAGGAGATAACATTCCTTAGGAGTATTTAAGTGACATCAGTATTGATAGGTTAATAGGAAATAAAAATGTAAAGCTTTTGTAAATTGCTAGAATAAAAAGCCTCTGGTTTATTGTAGCTTCACAATGCACTTTTTGAACACTTCCCCTTTTGCAGTTTAAGTTAATAACTGTCTGATTAATGTAACTGTGGTGGTACTCACAATTCCATGGACATCCCATGGTAAATAAGCTGTTTTCAAAAACAGACTCTCCCACCTATATCCTGAGTCACAATCATTTTGCTCCCTCTACTCCTTTACCAAATTCTTAAAAAATGACCCCACATGTGATGAAATGCAGAGAATATTGGGTGAAGAAAAGAAATGCAATTTGAGATAAGGTCATAAGAGCTGTGTTTGAGAACCTGATATAAGAGAAACCCTTCATCTTCAGAGCTAAGGGTACCACTTGGTGCTAAATATAGCATAATTAATAACAATTAAGTCTCATAATTAATTATTTTGAAAAAGGCAAGTAAAGTGATATTATGCTATCATGCATCTTAAGTAGACTCAAAATTATTTTCAGGTCTCTGTGTGAGTATTTACACTGACATTTCTATCTGTATACTAAACTCTCAATTAATTGTCCAAGATCTTGCTACAGTTATGAACCACTCAGATGAAAAATTGGACCCTTCACATTAATTAACACTTTTTGAACAAAGCTTTATGCCAGATACTTTCTAGGCATATTAGAAGCATTATTTAATTCTCAAACAAACAAATAAACAAAGCAAAGCTACTCTCCATGAGCTAGAGAAAACAAAGAAAAATTCAAATAAACTTTGGGAAATGAAATCACAATTTTTTTTTTAAATTGGGAGCCGATTTAACATATGAATACTGCATACTGAGTGACACTGATGCCAAGACAGCAGGTTAATCTCCACATGGTTAGTTACTTGAGCTGTCCCACGTCATCAATAGTGCCCCTTCATTTGGGTTGGCCAGGTTCCTTTACTAGTTCATGTGGGTGGACATTCAAGAACGACTTGGATCTACTCCATTATGCTTCCTCTGATCCTGTCTTCCAATTCCAAGTGAATTTTCTGTGTTTTTGTCCTTGGTTCTGCCTTGGACTATGACCCTTGTCACCTCTCCAATTCGGTTTCTTACACTTTCTGGTAATCTTTGATTATCTCTTGGTGATGGCCCCTCAAATGCATCTGAGGTCATCATTATACTGATGCTTTTGGAAGCTGATATTTCCTATGTTATCTCTGTTCAGTCTTGCATTGTTACTGATGCGAGGCCACCTAGTCATTTGACAAATATGGGCCAGTTGTCACCAAAAGGACTGAATATAAACATGTGAATGGAAATGTCCAAATTCATCATCGTTCCTAGAAAAACAATTCTGTAGGGTTTTCCTGATGGAGAACCCTTCTTTTCTAATCACTTATGTTTTCCAAGGATATCACACTATTAATGCAACTTGTTTGGCTGAAGTGTTTCTAGTCACTGAGGTATGGATGTGTGATTGGTTTATTTTTCCAATAACTGCTGCCAACTGTGCTCTGTTAACTCCCCTTGCCCTTCCCTGCTGGGTAGTATTCCATTTCCATTATTTTTCAGCACTTTTAGCTATTGAAAAGTATAGTACAGTTAGCACCACAAGCTCACCTTCAGTTAAGAACTTCCCCCACCCCTGTCCACTAAGCTGAAGGCTTGAGGGACTTAGGCAGGGAAAGGATCTTGTTCTCTTTTCTCCCTAACTCCTCACCCTTCCTCATCTCTCCAAGCTGCTAGAGAAGCTCCCATGGCAGGGTTATGTAAGAGGGGTGACATTCTCTTGAGTGATCAAGAGTTACTGGTGGCTCTCTTTTTTTGTTTCTGTTTTCCATGTGGCAGATCTTAATCTGAGTTGGGTGTTCACTTTGTGCCCGAAACTGTTCTAGGTGCTGGGGATATAGTGGAAATCAAGGAGGAAAAGATTTCTGACCTCAGGGAATTTCGATTCAAGGATATCCAAATGCTGCCTCTCTCTTGAGGATGTTTTGGGTCACTTGTTTGGAAGACTTGATATATCCCCACATTGTGAGACACAGTTGAGGCTCTTCTCTTTCTTTTCCACTTGGCATCCCTTTCCTCCACTATGGATAATACAACCTATAGCCTCTTTCAGCATGGGTCCCTCTGCGCAGAAAGTATTCCTCCAGAAAGATGGCTTATGCCTCAAATCACCTTCTGTTGGGTCCACTCAACCCACAGGAAATGGTGGGAGTGCAGGTTAACCCACCTGTAGGTTCCCTCTCTTTACATTTCATCTTTCCTTTTTTTTTTTTTCCTTTTCTAGGTCGTCTACTGATTCAAAAGCTCAGTCACTTTAAAGCAAGAAACAATTATGGATCTCCCATGGGGTAGAAGGCCAAGATGGTTTGAGCATCCCCAACTCTGAAGGAAGGCAACAGGACAGGTCTGATATCTCTTTCCCTCATAGAGGGGGCAACCAGCAGCACAGGGAGAATAAAGATTAATGCTTCATAAACCCTGTTTTGTTTGCAGTAAGAGCTCTTGCTTCTCCTCTCCCCTGGAAGAGTGCAGGGGAGGACACATCAGCAGGACTGGTCCTGTGAAACAGCAGTTCCCACAGCAGGCCCCACAAATCACCCCTGGTGATTCTCTAAATGTAATGTAGGGAACTTAGTCTTTTATCCTCAGCTATGGCCTGAGTCACCATTTCCCAGATAATTGGAAAGATCCAAGCTAGCGTCTTATATCATCATACCACATAGAGATGAGTAACAGAAAAAAAAATAGGGGGTTGGATGAAGCTTCTGGATTGCCTATTAATTGTACTTACTCAGCTACATTCTGGATAACTCAGAAGTGACCTTATTTTCATTTCTTTTTTAAAGTCTTTATTAGACAAGAGTTTCTAAAAGAAACAGGTTACTGACTAAAATGTATATGTCTTTATTATCAAAATATACCAGGTTTTATTCTGACACAGTGTTTCAATTTTTAATTTGTGATTGTTTCCATTAGACAATTTATGTAGTGAAGGGATGATGGACACTGGAGATGGAGTAGTGTAACAGTGGGATTAATGGTACAGGCTTTGGGGGGATTAGGAGCCCTGGGCTTGTGTTTTATGATTAACATCACTTAATAACTCAGAAATGTCAAACTAGTCATTTAACCTCTGTTAAGTCCCAGTTTCCTCATCTGAAAATGGGGATGACAATGGTGTCTATCTCATGGTGACTATCTCTTAGAATTGTTGAGAAGTTCATAAGAGAAACACGTGCAAGCTTAGTACTGTGCCTGAGTCATGGCAAGCATTCAATAAACATTAATTCTGTTAAATTTTACACAGTAGGAGACTTTCAAACTCACTTTAAGCTTGAACACATACAATACTAAAGATCTGGGTTATATCCTGTACCAAAGGAGAAGGAAATGGCAACCCACTCCAGTGTTCTTGCCTGGAGAATCCCAGGGACAGAGGAGCCTGGTGGGCTGCCATCTATGGGGTCACAAAGAGTCAGACACGACTGAAGCAATTTAGCAGCAGCAGCAGCAGCAGCCTGTACCGAAAGGTAACATTTTGGATTTGGGGCTCTAAGAATTTAGAGTAGTGGTTGGCAAACTATGGCCCTTAGGTCAAATTCAGCCCACTGCGTTTTTTTCTTTTCTTTTTTTTTAATGTAAAATTTATTGGAACACAGTCATATTCTTTCATGTACCTATTGCCTATGGTTGCTTTTATATTAATATGATATGATTGAGCTGTTATATCAGAGACTTTATGGTCTACAAAGCCAAAAATATTTACTCCATGGCCCTTTATTGAAAAAGTTTGACCACCATTGACCTTTAAATTTAGGAAAGACAACTACTTGTCTTGGGTGATTTGTACACTAACAGATTTGTGCGCAGGGTGCAGTTCACACTTGACTTCTTGAGAATTCTTCTTTAATTAATGAATCTAGGATAAAAATTTTCTTTTGTTTTTATTCAAATTATGTACCATTTAAAACATTTAAGAGTTGAGACTAATAAAATTTCTACCCTTGCACTCACCAACCAGATTTTAATCAAGTTAATATTGTGTGACGTTTGCTTCTAATTCTTTGGCATAAAAAGAAAATCTTATGGATAGAGTTGAAGTTCCCTGAATGGTTTCTGATTTCATTCCCCTCCCCACAAAGGTAACCCCTATTCTGTAGTTGATGCTTCTGTAGTATTTATATATCTATAAACAATACATTATATATTTATACATTATACATTACATTATATATATTTATGTATCTATAATAATACATTATACTGTAAATGTTTACATTTTACATAAATATCATCACATGTAATTTTGCAAGTTGGTTTTACACTCATCATTTTGTTGTTGAAATTTATTCATGTACTGGATATCGTTGTTCAGTTGCCAAGTTGTCTGATTATCTGCAACACCATGAGCTGCAGCATGCCAGGCTTCCCTGTCCTTCACTATCTCCTTGAGTTTGCTCAGACTCATGTCCATTGAGTCAATGATGCCATCCAACCATCTTATCCTCTGTCACCCCCTTCTCCTCTTATCCCTCAATCTTTTCCAGTATCAGGGTCTTTTCTAATGAGTCGGCTCTTCGCATCAGGTGGCCAAAGTATTAGAGCTACAGCTTCAGCATCAGTCCTTCCAACAATTATTCAGGGTTGATTTCCTTTAGGATTGACTGGTTGATCTCTTTGCAGTTGAAGGGACTCTCAAGAGTCTTCTTCATCAGCAAGTTCAAAAGCATCAGTTCTTCAGCACTTAGGCTTCTTTATGGTCCAACTCTCACATCCATACATGACTACTGGAAAAACCATAATTTTGACTAGACGGACCTTTGTCAGTAAAGTAATACCTCTACTTTTTAATATGCTGTCTAGGTCTGTCATAGCTTTTCTTCCAAGGAGCAAGTGTCTTTTAATTTCATGGCTATAGTCATCATCTGCAGTGATTTTGGAGCCCAAGAAAATAGTCTGTCACTGTTTCCACTGTTTCTTCATCTAATTGCCATAAGGAGATAGGACCGGATGCCATGATCTGAACATTTTGAATGTTGAATTTTAAGCCAGCTTTTTCACTTTCCTCTTTCACCTTCATCAAGAGGCTCTTTAGTTCCTCTTCACTTTCTGCCATAAGGGTGGTGTCATCTGCATATCTGAGGTTATTGATATTTTTCCCAGCAGTCTTGATTCCAGCTTGTGCTTCATCCAGTCCTGCATTTCTCATGATGTACTGTGCATATAAGTTAAATAAGCAGGTGACAATATACAGCCTTGACATATATTGTCCTTTGACTCCTTTCCCAATTTTGAACCACTCTGTTGTTCCATGTCCAGTACTAACTGTTGCTTCTTGTCCTGCACACAGGTTTCTCAGAAGTCAGGTAAGGTGGTCTGATATTCCTACCTCTTTAAGATTTTTTCAGTTTGTTGTGATCCACATAAAAGCTTTAGTGTAGTCAATGATGCGAAGGAAATTTTTTTTGGAATTTCTTTGCTTTTTCTATGATCCAGCAGATGTTGGCAATTTGATCTCCAGTTCCTCTGCATTTTCATATCCAGCTTGTATATCTGGAAGTTCTCAATTCACATACTGCTGAAGCCTGGCCTGAAAGATTTTGAGCATAATCTTGCTAGCATGTGAAATGAGTGCAATTGTACAGTAATTTGAACATTCTTTGGCATTACCTTTCTTTGGGATTGGAATGAAAACTGACATTTTCCAGTCCTGTGGCCACTGCTGAGTTTTCCAGATTTGCTGGCATATTAAGTGCAACACTTTAACAGTATCATCTTTTAGCATTTGAAATAGCTCAGCTGGAATCCCATCACCTCCACTAGCTTTGTTTGTAGTAATGTTTCTTAAGGCCCACTTGACTTCACACTCTAGGATGTCTGGCTCTAGGTGAGTGACCACACCAGCATGGTTATCTGGGTCATTACGAACTTTTTTGTACAGTTACTCTGTATATTCTTTCCACCTCTTCTTAATCTCTTCTGCTTCTTGTAGGTCCTTGCCATTTCTGTCCTTTATTGTGCCCATCTTTGCATGCAATATTCCCTTGGAAGCTCTAATTTTCTTGAAGAGATCTCTAGTCTTTTCCATTCTATTGTTTTTCTCTGTTTCTTTGCATTGTTTACATAAGAAGGCTTTCTTATCTGTCCTTGCTATTCTCTGGAGTTCATTCATTCCAACTACTACATGATACTCCATTATATAAACATTCTTTAGTCCTTTTTGTTGTTGTTGTTCTACAGATGCATATTAGAATTTGTCCAACAGCCCCCAATATTTGCAATTAAAAATTATGCTGCAGTAAACATTGTTGTAAATGTCTCCTGGTGTATATGAGGAAGAACAGGTTACATGCATAGATCAGTGGAGTGCTGATATATAGCATATCTGAAGATCTTCAAATGTCTTTGTTGTTGCCAAATTGCTCTGCAAAGTGGCAGCAAAAATTAACTTTAACATCAGTAGTGAATAAGAGTTCCCAGTTCTCCACATCCTTGCCAGTGTTTGGAATTGCCAGGCTTTTCAACATTTGCCAATCTGATGGAGATAAAGTGCTCTTATTGCTTAATTTGCTTTTTCCTGATGTTGAACATCTTTGCAGATGTTTATTAGCCATTTTGATTTCTTCTTTCATAAATTATTCATCATGTACTTTGTCCAATTTTTGCATTGTATTATCTTTTGCTATTAATCATAAAAGCTCTTTGTTATTTATATGTTCAGGAGAGCATACTTTTGTCACTTTCATGTATTTCAAATATATTCCCTTAATGTGAGGCTTGTCTTTTCACTTGTTTCATGGTGTTCTGTCAGAGAGATGCTTAAAATTTTAATGGAATCACATTTATCAGTAATGTTCCTTGATGGTGGTTTGGGCTTTTCGTGATTTGTTTAAAAAATACTTTTCAAGCCAGATAAAATACAAAGATTTTCCTGCATTTTCTTTTAAAGTTCTTGGTGTTTGCTTTTCACACTTAATCTTTAATCCACCAGGAGCTGAGTTTGTGTGTGGTGTGAAGTAGACTTATTTGCATCGGCACGGGTATCCATTCATCCTAGTTCTGGTTATTGAGAATCTGTGCTTCACCTCCTGTTTGAAATGCTGCCTCAGTCACATATGAGTCTTCACCCCTCCACTGCTGGTTTTCTAAGCTTTTCAGTGTCCGCTAGTTAACTTGGCCTCATCAGTGCCAACATTCCGTTGTTTTGATTCCCATAGCCATAGACATAAATTTTGAAATCTTGTAAGACTGGATGTTTTTAGAATCTTACACTTACCTTCATTTTCAAATACAAATGATTCCTAACATCTTTAGGTTATACACAGTGAATAATTATCAGAGTTTCAGGTTTGAGACCAATACCTACACTTAATCTTCTCACCTTACTTGTGAAGTATTATGAAATACATTAGGAACCAATTGCTAACTCAAACATTTTAATTGTGATTTGCAGACAAAGGTTTTACTAGAAGTTAATCCACAGCTATTTAAGAGGTCTTTAAAAAATTAAAAGTATTTTTGGAAAGACTTAAATCATATCAATAAAAGTGGAATTATTTTAACCTTGTAATTTTCTAAGTGAAATATTTAGGAAACAACTGAGTCATAAAGGATTAACTTTTTTTTTTTAACTTACATTGTATATTTTACAATAGTGATCCATTTAATGCTCAATTGCTATTTCAGCCTATTTAAAAGTGGGTTTTACTCAGGGGTATGCATCATAATTACCTAGGGAACTTTTTAAAGCCATTCTGCCCCTTTCCAAATTAGATATCCTCAATAAATTCTGAAAGCAATGACATGCCATTAAAAAGGTAGGGTTCTGTCTCTCTAATAGAGCATTTATGTCATCTAATATGGTCTATAAAGAACTGTATAAAGTATGAGTTTCTCTAAACTCTTATTCTATAAGCCTCCTTGCTGCATCAAGAAGCACTATTTTTGTTAACATGGAAAGCTATATTATACTTTTTTTGGTCTCATTTTTCTAACTGTGGCCATGTTCTCTTGGGTATTTGCAATTTATTTCTATTTTCTAGTTTACCTTTTCCAAATTGAGTTTTATTGCCACTTGATATCTAAGAGCTAAATGGAACATTTACATGGATTCATTCCATTCCAGGACACTTTGATGTGCCAGTGAAAACACTGTGGCTAGTTTTAAAAAAGGGCCAGCACAAATGAGTGAGGATACAAATAGCCAAGAGCTTAAAAACTCTGGGATTCACTGATTCCTAAGCTCTTCTTAGAATGACAACATTCTTAGATGATAACATTCTGTGTAGTTTCACATATGACACATCTGAGTTGCTTTTTTTCCTCTAGAGGCTTCTTTAATTTACCTTCAGAAATTTAAGAAGTTTATACATGAGAAGGCAATGGCAAGCCACTCCAGTACTCTTGCCTAGAAAATCCCATGGATGGAGGAGCCTGGTAGGCTGCAGTCTGTGGGGTCGCTAAGGGTCGGACACGACTGAATGACTTCATTTTCACACATTGGAGAAGGAAATGGCAACCCACTCCAGTGTTCTTGCCTGGAGAATCCCAGGGAGGGGGGAGCCTGGTGGGCTTCCGTCTATGGGGTCACACAGAGTCGGACACGACTGAAGTGACTTAGCAGCAGCAGCAGCAGACATGAGACATACCTATCCCAGAGGAACCTGCCTACTCAGTGCATCCGTCTGGGGCCAGGCTGGGAGGCTGCCATGTTGTATTGTGTACATTTCCCACCAGCACTCCTCTTGGGGTATCTACTGTTCAAGGTCACTATCTCAACTCCAAGCTGACATTCAGAAAGACTTCTTTTCCCCACAAAAAGAGTCTAAGACACAATCTGAATCACAAAGCTCTGCCTTCAGGGCTGGGTTATCCTTGCTCTACATTTTTCTTGCACTCCCTCTCTTCAAAAAAGTTTGATCCTATACCTCAAAAATATCCATGATACTGTCGACCTCTGTCTCAAGGAGGACTCAGACAATTTTGCAATACAAGTAACTAGAGAAAAAGACATCAAAGAATCACCAAAACTACCACACTGACTAGTTACAGAAAACAAGGCAAAGGCTAAGCATACTACCAATAATATGGTTCCCCCTCTTTTCAATAAGCAATGGAAACACTGGTGAAAGAAATAAAAAACACTGGTGAAAGAAATCAAGGAGGTCACTAATAGATGGAGAAATATACCGTGTTTGTGGATTGGAAGAATAAATATTGTGAAAATGAGTATACTACCCAAAGTAATTTATACATTCAATGCAATCCCTATGAAGCTACCAATGGTATTTTTCACAGAGCTAGAATAAATAACCTCACAATTTGTATGGAAATACAAAAAACCTTGAATAGCCAAAGAAATCTTGAGGAAGAAGAATGGAACTGGGGGAATCAACCTGCTGGACTTCAGGCTCTACTACAAAGCCACAGTCATCAAGACAGTATGGTACTGGCATAAAGACAGAAATATAGATCAATGGAACAAAATAGAAAGCCCAGAGATAAATCCACACACCTATGGACATCTTATCTTTGACAAAGGAGGCAAGAATATAAAATGGAGAAAAGACAGTCTCTTTAACAAGTGGTGCTGGGAAAACTGGTCAGCCACTTGTAAAAGAATGAAACTAGAACATTCCCTAACACCATACACCAAAATAAACTCAAAATGGATTAAAGATCTAAATGTAAGACCAGAAACTATAAAACTCCTAGAGGAGAACGTAGGCAAAACATTCTCTGACATAAATCACAGCAGGATCCTCCATGACCCACCTCCCAGAATATTGGAAATAAAAGGAAAAATAAACAAATGGAACCTAATTAAAATTAAAAGCTTATGCACAGCAAAGGAAACTATAAGCAAGCTGAAAAGACAGCCTTCAGAATGGGAGAAAATAATAGCAAATGAAACAACTGACAAAAAATTAATCTCCAAAATATACAAGCAGTTCCTGCAGCTCAATTCCAGAAAAATAAATGACCCAATCAAAAAATGGGCCAAAGAACTAAATATACATTTCTCCAAAGAAGACATAAAGATGGCTAACAAACACATGAAAAAATGCTCAATATCCCTCATAATCAGAGAAATGCAAATCAAAACCACAATCAGGTACCATTTCACACCAGTCAGAATGGCTGCTATCCAAAAGTCTACAAACAATAAATGCTGGAGAGGGTGTGGAGAAAAGGGAACCCTCTTACACTGCTGGTGGGAATGCAAACTAGTACAGCCACTATGGAGAACAGTGTGGAGATTCCTTAAAAAACTGGAAATAGAACTGCCATATGACCCAGCAATCACACTCCTGGGCATACACACCGAGGAAACCAGAATTGAAAGAGACACATGTACTCCAATGTTCATTGCAGCACTGTTTATAATAGCCAGGACATGGAAGCAACCTAGATGTCCATCTGCAGACGAATAGATAAGAAAGCTTTGGTACATATACACAATGGAGTATTATTCAGACATTAAAAAGAATACATTTGAATCAGTTCTAATGAGGTGGATGAAACTGGAGCCTATTATACAGAGTGAAGTAAGCCAGAAAGAAACACCAATACAGTATACTAAGGCATATATATGGAATTTAGAAAGTTGGTAACGATAACCCTGTATGCGAGACAGCAAAAGAGACACAGGTATATAGAACAGTCTTTTGGACACTGTGGGAGAGGGTGAGGGTGGGATGAGTTGGGAGAATGGCATCGAAACATGTATATTATCATATGTGAAACTAATCACCAGTCCAGGTTCGGCGCATGATACAGGATGCTTGGGGCTGGTGCACGGGGATGACCCGGAGGGAGGATAAGGGGAGGAGGGAGGTGGGAGGGGGGTTCAAGAAGGGGAACACATGTACACCCGGGGCGGATTCATGTCAATGTATGGCAAAACCAATACAATATTGTAAAGTAATTAGCCTCCAATAAAAAAAAAAAAAGCAATGGAAAGTCTTTTACAAATGAAATTTTACTTCAGAAAGGCATACAAAAAAGCAAAGCTGCTTTGCATATGAAAAGTGCTCAATATCACTAATTATAAGAGAAATGTAAATCAAAACTAAATGAGGTATTGCCTCATACTATTCTGAATGGCCACCAACAAAAAAATCAACAAATGATAAATGCTAGAAATGGTGTGGAGAAAAGAGAACCCTACCACACTATTGGTGGGGGTGGACATTAGTACAGCCACTATGGAGAATGGTATGGGAGTTCCCTAAAAACTAAAAATGGAACTACCATATGATCCAACAATCCCACTCCTGGACATATATCTGGACAAAACCGTAATTCAAAAAGACACATGCGCCTCAGTGTTTTACCACAGCACTATTCACAACTGCCAAGACTTGGAAGCAACCTAAGTGTCCATTGACAGAGGAATGGATAAAGAAGGTGTGGTACATATATACAATGAAATATTACTCAGCCATAAGAAAGAACAAAATAACACGATTTGCAGTGACACGGATGGACCTAAAAATTATACTGAGTGAAGTCAGACCCAGAAAAAAATATGGTATCACTCACATGTGGAATCTAATTAAAAATGATACAAATAAACATATTTACTTATTTATTTGTGAGAAACAGCCTCACAGACTGTGAAAACAAACTGTGGTTACAAAAGGGGAAATGGCAGGGAGAGATAAATCAGGAGTTTCAGGATTAACACACACATACACTACTATATATAAAATAGATAATCAACAAGGACCTACTATATAGCACAGTGAACTCTACTCAATATTCAGCAATAACTTACATGGGTAAAGAATCTGAAAAATAATTACTGTATGTATATGTATAACTGAATCAATTTGCTGTATACCTGAAATTATCATAACATTATAAATCAGCTATACTCCAATCACATTTTTTAAACAATTAAGAAAAAGCAAAGCTGCTTTGATGGAACAGAGATGCAGGTGTGAGGTGGTACTCAGGTTCCTGCTCACTTTACCCCTGCCTATTTTCCCAGCTTCCTTTCTTACCCCAGAGGAGTCTCTGGGAGTCCTGAGGATTATCTAAAATATTTTCTATATGATAAAAAGGCATTTGGGGAATATGGCCATGTCGTCCATCCTGTTTCATGACACTTTCTCCGCTATCTGGAATTCCTCCTCTTTCCTCATAGCCACCTGCTGAAAGGACATCAGGACCCCACTCAAATATCATCTTCCTGAGGAACTCTCTCTAAGACAAAACATCCTTGTGGCAAATGACCAGTGCTTCTATTACAGCTTTAGGGAATGTTAGTCTCAGATATTCTGAAACAACCCTGATTTCTAATACTAGATTCTAACATGCTATTGGATCCATTTATTTGTCAAACCACACTTCAGTTTTTGGCTTAGAAAATATGGTTATAATTATAGCTTTTATCACAGTCAGCTTTGTTTCTGAGTTATTGGTCCATGTAGTTGTCATAAAGTATGCATCTCCAAGGAGCAGGCATTGGGTCATTTCATCACAATTGATCATCATTCCTCCTCCTCCCTCTTGTTTTCATTGTCATCATCCTTAAATAGTTTATTCATTACTGAGAACACACTGGCAGGGTTGTGCACTTATACTAATCACCTTGTTTAATTATTACAAAAACTCTGCAAGGTAGGTGTGTCTTGATCTCCCATTGTGTGATGAGGAAGTTGAGGTTACTCAGTGAGTGAGTGAGTGAGCTGGATCTGCCCAAACCCAAGCTCTCTCCTTCACACTACTCTGCCACTCGCAGTGTTGCCGAGTGTTTCTCTGCACGTTCTAGAGACGTTTATTCTGACAAGTACTGAATAAATATGTGCTCGACTGCTCAGAAATGAAAGTATGGAAAAATCAAACATGGATAGAGGCTGGGAATTGAAGTATTTCCCTTTCATGCTTATATGATTCAGAAAAGAACTTCACACTTGTATTTAGTTCCATGTTAACCACTCTGGTGGTTGAAAAGCAAAGCAAATACATTGGGATTTCCATTTTGCTGCCAGCCTGTGGTTAAGGAAACTGGCACCTCAAAACACAAGAGATACTTCTCCATGATTTGTGATCTCTGAGCCATGCTGGATTATCTGAGTGCAGGGTGGGATCGGTTCCACACTGCTGAGGCCTGTCCCTGGAGTCCTGCGGTACTCCTGGGAGGTACACTATTAGGTTACTGTCGCCAAAAGAAAACTGGTTGGCCACTGACCGTGTGCCCTGATATCTGGAAGTTCTAATCTCTGGCTGTGCACATGTGGAACAGAATAAGGGAGCAGCTTATAAGAACATCTTCAGGGGATGGGATGGAGAAGGGGCGGTGTCTGATAAGATGGAGAAAAAGCCATTATGCTCCTTGCTATAGGGTCTTCTTCTTAGTGTTTGTTATCAGAAGCACAGTGTAAGGACAGGAGCACTGGAAGGCATCCAACGGCTATGATATTCTGGCCCTCCTGAGTAGCCACTAGGGAGAAAGTACTCTTGTACTACTCTAGTACTCTTGCCTGGTAAATCCCATGGGCGGAAGAACCTGGTAGGCTGCAGTCCATGGGGTCGCAAAGAGACATGCCTGAGCGACTTCACTTTCACTTTTCACTTTCATGCATTGGAGAAGGAAATGGCAACCCACTCCAGTGTTCTTGCCTGAAGAATCCCAGGGATGGGGGAGCCTGGTGGGCTGCCGTCTATGGGGTCGCACAGAGTCAGACACGACTGAAGTGACTTAGCAGCAGCAGCAGAAAGAGTTGTGTTAAGACAGTGGAGGACAGAGAGATGATTATGATACAACGTGACACCCCCAGGTGTTTACAATCTAACACACTAAATTTAACTATACACTGAAATGAACTAAGTGTTGTGGTTAAACATATTTCAGGACAAATCTCTACCTCATGACATATACAAAAATGAATTCCTAAGGGGTTTTGAATTTAAATGGAAGGGTCTATTCCTAGAAAAAACTATGACTGTGAGATAGGAAAGGATGTCTTAAATAACCAAAATGCAAATAATTTGGAATATTGATATATTTGATTACACCAAATTTAAGAATCTGATTTCATCAAAATGGGCCATAAAGGAGAGGGAGCTGCCACAAACTGGGAAAAGATATGTGCAGTGAATATAACCAACAGAAATGCAGTATCCATCATGTATAAAAATCAATAAGGAAAAAACAACAATAACAATAGAAATATGGGCAAGATATATCAACACACATATCACAGAAGAGAAAAATGAATAACTCAGACACATAAAAAGATGTTCATTAGCAATCTGGAAGAAAATTAAAACCATGATGATTTAGCATGTCACATCTACTATACTAACAAAAATTTAATATTGATTTTATATCAAATCTTGACAAGGATATAAAGCAACAGGGAATCATATGCAGTATATAGGAGTAAATTGGGAAGGATTGGGGGCGGGAGGAGAAGGGAACGACAGAGAATGAGATGGCTGGATGGCATCACTGACTCGATGGACATGAGTTTGAGTGAACTCCGGGAGTTGGTGATGGACAGGGAGGCCTGGTGTGCTGTGATTCATGGGGTCACAAAGAGTCGGACACGACTGAGTGACTGAACTGAACTGATAGTGGTACCAACACTTAGGAAATTTTTCTGGGGTTATTTATTTATTTATTTTTTTCCAATTTTATTTATTTATTTTTTTCAAGTTGAACAGACTAAATTTCTTTAAACAAACTTACTTATACTCCAGAGTCCTTTAAAAACTTAATAGCATTTATACATTGAAGGTATTTGATTTTCTTGTAACTAGCACTTCAAATGCAACAAGCATTTGAAGCAACAAGCATTTGACCCAACAAGTAAAACTGTCTACAGTTCATAACTTTTATAAATAAAATAAATTAAATGTACAGTGAATAAGTTCTCTGAAATATTTCAATATTTCTGCAGGTTTAGTAACATCGTAAAATACATTTCAACTAAAATTCACAAATCTAAAAACCTGTTAGGCATTTTTAGGCGTTTAAAGATGGAAATGAAGACCAATGTTACATCGTAATATGCCAATTACAAATAGTACTTCAAATAGCAAATACTACAGTTTGTCCCAAACTTTAAAAACTATTCATGAACTCAACACTGAACTATTGATGGCTATGAGAATTGTTTCCTAGCCTTTTTGAAAATGTCTTGCCACTCCCTTCTGGCCTGAAGAGTTTCTGTTGAAAGATCAGCTGTTATCCTTATGGGAATCCCCTTATGCGTTATTTGCTGCTTTTCCCTTGCTGCTTTTAATATTTGTTCTTTGTGTTTGATCTTTGTTAATTTGATTAATATGTGTCTTTGAGTATTTCGCCTTGGGTTTATCCTGTTGGGGACTCTCTGGGTTTCTTGGACTTGGGTGATTATTTCTTTCCCCATTTTAGGGAAGTTTTCAACTATTATCTCCTCAAGTATTCTCTCATGGTCTTTCTTTTTGTCTTCTTCTTCTGGGACTCCTATGATTCGAATGTTGGAGCGTTTAACATTGTCCCAGAGGACTCTAATATTGTCCTCATTTCTTTTAATTCATTTTTCTTTTTTTCTCTCTGTTTCATTTATTTCTACAATTCTATCTTCTAGTTCGCTTATCCTGTCTTCTGCCTCTGTTATTCTACTGTTTGTTCCCTCCAGAGTGTTTCTGATCTCATCTATTGCATTATTCATTGTATATTGACTCTTTTTTATTTCTTCTAAGTCGTTATTAAATCTTTCTTCCATCTTCTCAACCCTTTTCTCCAGGTTATTTATCTGTAACTCCATTTTGCTTTCAAGATTTTGAATCATTTTCACCATCAAAATTTGAAATTCTTTATCAGGTAAATTCCCTATATCTTCTTCTTTTGTTTGTGTTGGTGGGCAATTATCTTGTTCCTTTACTTGCTGGGCATTTCTCTGCCTCTTCATCTTGCTTATATTGCTTTGCTTGGGGTGGCCTTTCCCTCTTCTTGCAGTTTGTGGAGTTCTCTTTATTACGTAGTTTTTTCGCTGTGTGTGGGGTTGGACGGGTGACTTGTCCGGGTTCCCTGGTTAGGGAAGCATGTGTCAGTGTTCTGGTGGGTGGAGCTGGATTTCTTCTCTCTCCTTTAGAAGACAATGGGCTGCTTTTCTGGGAGCCTGATGTCCTCTGCCAGTATTCAGAAGTTGTTTTGTGAACTTTACTCTGTGTTCAAATGTTCTTTTGATGAATTTGTGGGGGAGAAAGTGGTCTTTCCATCTTATCCCTCCGCCATCTTGTTCCTTCCTCCCCAGAACACTGGATTCTTATATTCCACTTGGTCGTGGAGTATCTCTTCCCAGCTGCTCCAGCAAGGCGCAGCCGCTGTACCTTACCTTGGACGAGGGGTATCTCCTCAAGGCCGCGCCTCCTGCTTTGAATGTAGATCAGCTCCTCTCGGCCCTCCGGTGCCCAAGCAGCCACCGCCTCCTGAACGTGGTACAGCTCCTCTCGGCCACCGCCCTAACCCTGGGCGCAGGGTAGCTCATCTCGCCACGATTCTGCACGTGGTCGGTTGCGCCGGAGCCGGGCGACTCCCGCGTCTGCGCCGCCGGAGCCGGGCGTCTTTTCTGGGGTTATTTAGTCAATCTGAAGTTGCTCAGATCCCAGGACTCTGCAAATCTACTACTAGGAATAGATGCAGGAGTGTTTCCTGATAGAAAACTTTGCACATGTGTACCAGGAGACCTTTACATGAATGCTGATAATAGTGATGGCTCTGATACTAAAAAACTGGAAACCACCTCAATGCTCATCAACAGGAAATGAATAAATAAATTCATATTCATATGATAGGAAACCAGGCAGTAGTGAAAAGAAATAAACTACATTAACACACATTGACATGGGTGACATTCACAATGTTGAGCTAAAAATTTCGAGAGAATATAAAAAATATAATTCCATGTTGATAAAATTCAAAAAAATGTGAAACTGAACAGTATATTGTTGAGGGCTATATCCACATGTGGTAACTTATAAAGAAAAGCAAAGGAATGATAAACACAGATTTCAGAATAGAAGTTGCCTGAGGCAGATGGTGGCATGGAGGGGGAGGAGATAGAGAAGGCTTCAAATATATTAGCACTGCTCTAATTCTTAAGCTAGATATTGGTTTGCAGGTTCTGATTTTATCTTTGTTGTTAAACTTCACATATATTCTATAATTTCTTTTCTATTTTACTACATTTCACAATAAAAATGTATTCAAATGTGTGATGGGAGTACTTTATTGAATGAGAGTGAGAAGCAGGACTTCGTGAAGGCTTCATGAGCTGGCTCCTGAAAGATGCATAGTGTTTGAAGGACAGAAATAGACAGAGAGGAAATTCCACTTGGGAAGAAAAGATGAGGAAAGACACAAAAGAGTGAAATGGCATGAAGTGAAGTGAAATTGCTCAGTCGTGTCTGACTCTTTGCGACCCCATGGACAGTAGCCTGCACCAGGCTCCTCTGTCCATGGGATTTACCAAGCAACAGTACTGGAGTGGGTTGCCATTTCCTTCTCCAGGGAATCTTCCCGACCCAGGGATCAAACCCAGGTCTCCCGCATTGATAGACAGATGCTTTACCTCCTGAGCCACTGGCATAGCATGTCCAAGAATTAGCAATGGCTGGAGTATCAACTGGGGGGATAGAGTAGCATGCTAAGATGGAAAACTGTAGTGGTAAAAACAGCCTTCCAAGAGACAAAGAGAGAGAAAGAGAGAGAGGCACCAAACACAAAACTAAGAAAACAAAACAAAAAGTCTTAACACTCTTAGATCTAATGCTGCAAGCAAAGGGGTGTTGTTGAAAACTTTTGAGGCGACATGATATTTGATTATACCTGCACTTTAGGCGGAGAAGGCAATGGCAAGCCACTCCAGTACTCTTGCCTAGAAAATCCCATGGATGGAGGAGCCTGGTAGGCTGCAGTCCATGGGGTCGCTAAGGGTTGGACACGACTGAGCGACTTCACTTTCACTTTTCACTTTCACACATTGGAGAAGGAAATGGCAACCCATTCCAGTGTCCTTGCCTCGAGAATCCCAGGGACAGGGGAGTCTGGTGGGCTTCCGTCTATGGGGTCACACAGAGTCGGACATGGCTGAAGTGACTTAGCAGCAGCAGCAGCAGCACTTTAGGAATATATAATTTGGGTGGTAATATGAAGAATGAACAGGAGAAATGGGAGACAAGTGGGACCTATCTGGTTACTGGGACATTTCAGGCTAACAAAGATGAGGGTCTGTATTGTGACAATGGCGGTGAAACTAAAGATGAGAATGCATACTTTGGGATTTGACATAAGGATCCTTGAAGAAAGGGAAAGGTACATCCAACAAAATGCAGAGTTCCACAGAATCACATAGAGAGACAAGAAGGCCTTCTTCAATGAACAGTGCATAAAAATAGAGGAAAACAACAGAAGGGGAAAGACCAGAGATCTCTTCAGGAAAGTTAGAAATATCAAGGGAATATTTTGCCCAAAGATGGACACAATAAAGGACTTAAGTGGTAGAGATCTAGTAGACAGAGAAGAGATCAAGAAGAGATGGAAAGAACACACGAAGAACTGTACAAAAAAAAAATCTTAATAAACTGGATAACAATGATGGTGTGGTCAATCACCCAGAGCCGGACAATCTGGAGTGTGAAGTCAAGTGGGCCTTAGGAAGCACTGCAGTCAATAAAGCTAGTGGACATGATGAAATTTCAGTAGAGCTATTCAAAACCCTAAAGGATGATGCTATCAAAATGTTGCATTCAATATGTCAGCAAATCTGGAAGACCCAGCAGTGGCTACAGGACTGGAAAAGGTCAGTCCTCATCCCAATTCCCAAGAAGGGTAGTACCAAAGAATGCTTAAATGATTGGAAAATTGCACTCATTGTCCATGCTAGTAAGGTCATACTTAAAACCTTGCACGCTAGGCTTCAGCATTACGTGAACCAAGAACTTCCAGACATCCAAGCTGAGTTTAGAAAAAGCAGAGGAACCAGAGATCAAACATTTGCTGGATCATAGAGAAAGGAAGGGAATTCCAGGAAAACATCTACATCTGTTTCATCGACTACACTAAAGCCTTTGACTGTGTGGATCATAACAAACTGCAGAAAGCTCTTAAAGAGATGGGGATACCAGACCATCTTACCTGACTGCTGAGAAAACTGTGTGCAGGTCAAAAAGCAACATTTAGAACCCTATGGAACAACTGCTTGGTTCAGGATTCAGAATGGAGTATAACAGGGCTGTGCTGTCACCCTCTTTATTCAAGTTACATGCTGAGTACTTCTTGAGAAAGGTTAGGCTGGATGGGTTACAAGCTGGAATTAAGATAGGCGGGAGAAACATCAACTTCCTCAGATATGAGGATACTACCTTAATGGCAGAAAGCGAAGAGGAACTAAAGAGTCTCTTGACGAGAAGGAGAGTGAAAGAGCTGGCTTAAAACTAAATATTAAAAAAAACAAAAAACAAAAACTAAGATCATGGCATCCGGCTCCATTACTTCATGGGAAATAGAAGGGGAAAGGGTGGAAGTAGTGACAGATTTCCTCTTCTTGGGCTCTAAAATCAATGTGGATGCTGACTGAAGTCATGAAATTAGAAGATGATTGCTTCTTGGCAGGAAAGCTGTAAGAAACCTAGACAGTGTGTTGAAAAGAAGAGGCGCTACTCTGCTGACAAAAGTCCGTATAGTCAAGGCTATGGTCTTCCCTGGGGTCACTTATGGTTGTGAGAACTGGACCGTAAAGAAGGCAGAGTGTCAAAGAATTGATGCCTTATAACTATGGTGCTCGGAGAAGGCAATGGCAAGCCACTCCAGTACTCTTGCCTAGAAAATCCCATGGATGGAGGAGCCTGGTAGGCTGCAGTCTGTGGGGTCGCTACGGGTCGGACACGACTGAGCGACTTCACTTTCACTTTTCACTTTCACACATTGGAGAAGGAAATGGCAACCCACTCCAGTGTTCTTGCCTGGAGAATCCCAGGGATGGGGGAGCCTGGTGGGCTTCTGTCTATGGGGTCACACAGAGTCGGACACGACTGAAGTGACTTAGCAGCAGCAGCAACTATGGTGCTGGGAAGGACTCCTGAGAGTCCCTTGGACTGCAAGGAGATCAAACCCGTCAGAAATAAACCCTGAATATTCATTGGAAGAACTGATGCTGAAGCTGAAGCTCCAGTATTCTGGTCAACTCATGAGGACAGCCAATTCAATAGAAAAGTCCCTAATGCTGGAAAGGACTGAGGGCAGAAGGAGAAGAGGGTGTCAGAGGATGAGATGGCTGGATTGGTATCAATGAACATGAACATGGGCAAGCCTTGGGAGACTGTGAGGGACGGGGAGGCCTGGAATGCTGCAGTCCATGGAGTCGCAAAGAGTTGGGGATGACTGGGCGACTGAACAACAACATCCTTGAAGTATATTTCCATTTCCAGAAAGACAGATTGAGACACTGTACTCTGGCTTTCTTCACGCCAGCCTCTGCTCGGGACCTAGCACACTCTGAGTAGCTAATTCCAAGCACTGACTCAGCAGTTAGCTCCCCGATTCCCTTTGGTACCAGGTACACCTCCCAGTCTTCCTTGCTTGTGCTCTCTTCAGCTAGGAAGATGATATTTGGAAATGACCCACTTTTCAGTAGTCATTAATAGTGCCTCTCTTTGCTTCTTTACATTTGACCTTAACTTCCCTTTCTGGGCTCAATCACTCTTCTCTCAAGAAGAACAAGGCAAAGTCATCCTAATAGGTTGAAGAGTCTCCTTGATTTCCTACAAGAACTAATACTGTTGACAGTGTCCTAAAGACTAGTGGTATAGTCACTGCTTTGGCAGATCATTACACAAAGAAGTGAGACTCTAAGATGGCATTGTGTCAAGAAGTGGTGGCTGGTTTGAAATGGAAAATGAGTGCCTTGGACATCCAACAGGCAGTCAGAAATTCAGGTTAGGCATTTAGAAGGGATGCCAGTTCACGACTCCTAAAGCTGGCCAGTAATGAGATAAGCCTGCCTAGGAGATTGTGCTGTTTTACACAGGGTCAAAAACAGCTGGTGGATTCCAATATACAGAAGAGCCTACTGAAAAACCAGTATCTTGTCAAGTTGAATCAGTCAGGAGCCAGACACAATAATGACCTTTTAATCCCAGAGAAGGTGGCAGCAACCTTCTGCAGGCAGGAAAAGAGGCCATTTCTTTGTTCAATAGTGCAGGCACCAGGGAGCAGCCCCAGGGAATGAACAGGCTGTGGACTGAGGATGCTGTTTTGCCAAAGGGCAAGACACCAGGGCACCCCGGAGAAGAAGCATGGATGACCTGGATTCGCATTTGAAGACCGAGAGCCTGGCTCTTGATAGCTTCTCAATTGCTCTGCTGTTCATTTGACTTTAACTTCCCTTTCTTGGCTCAATTGTTCTTCTCTCAGGAAGAATAAGGCAAAGTCATGCTAATAGGTTGAAGAATCCCCTTTATATCCTGCAAGAGACTAATATTGCTGACAGTGTCCTAAAGACTAGGGGCATAGTCACCCCTTTGGCAGATCATTAAACAGACAAGAGACACTAAGATGGCACTGTGTCAAGATAAGGGCAGTGCTGTTTGCTCTGCTGTGCAAAGTCCTGTGTGCATAAGGATCAAGATGTATTTTGTGTCCATTTTCCTGATTAAAAGAGAAGTAGAGGAGTAGACAGAGCAAATTGAGTGACTCTCTACTTACTCAGAAGAAAAGTTTTAGGTCTAAGGGAAAGATGCGATGACAAAAAAAACAATCTCAGGCAGAATACCAATTTGCATAAACACTGGGAAGGCACTTTGTAAGAATGAAGAGGGAAGAAATCTTGATTTATTCTCAGATACAGATGGAGAAATGATGATTTAGTAGAAAAGAAGAATCTATACTCACAAATCCTCTCATTGAAGAGGTAAGTAAAATGTGTTTGTCAGATCACAGCAGTGG
Organism: Moschus berezovskii; assembly: GCF_049115385.1. Classification (NCBI taxonomy): domain Eukaryota; kingdom Metazoa; phylum Chordata; class Mammalia; order Artiodactyla; family Moschidae; genus Moschus; species Moschus berezovskii. The sequence goes on along the minus strand of NC_142462.1, from coordinate 50,943,761 downwards.
TTTGTAAATGTTCTCATTCTTTTCCATAGGCAAAAAAAAAAAAAAAGAATAATTAAAATGCAAAGATTCTCCTAACTTCCAATTTATTCAATTTCTTCTGTGTCTTTCCCCACCAAGATGCAATCCTAACACTAACCCTTTGATTCCTTATCAAACCTTTAACTAGCCCTCATGGGAAGCTGCTTTTGAAATGGTTCAAAGTTGGGCATCCCATAGAAGAAGAAACAGGGCAGAGAAACTGGAGCCCTCCCCGAGTGGGATAATGAGCCTTAAATAATTGACAACGGAGTCTAGAGCCAGTGAGCCGGCTCTGCTGCCTATGGCTCCTTCTCTAATCAAGGCAACACTCTCCCTCATTCCTGAAAGGAACTCGCATAGCACATTTAACAGTGTTCATAGGTCAGACTCTGAAAATAGAAAGGTAATGGATTTGATCTTTGTGAGGGGTTTTTCTTTTTCTTCATAAAAGGCACGGAGCAGAATCAAACAATAAAGGGAAAGCCTCACGCTTGCAGATGGTCTGAAGGGTGATTCAGAGTGACGGCTGAGAGATGATGGGCGGCTGAGTGATAAGGGCTGTGATGACATGTAAAGGCTCACGCTTCCTGCAGGATAAGCTTTCTGTGTTTACTGAGTGTCAGCACCCGAAGGTGATGAAACATTGGGTAGGTGATCTTTGCAAAGCAGGGTTCCTGAAATGATCTACCTGAGCCCAGACAACCCCTTTGATTCTCCAGTTGGACCGCTTTATTCCTCTCTTAAGCACTTGTTATCTCTCTTCTCTTGTGCTCTCGATTTTATAAACTCCTTACCTCATTTATCTGCATTGACCTGATAGGAACTCAGCTCTGCAGAGTTGGAATATTCTGCCAAGCTCTGTTTTTCCCATCATTCGGCCAACTACGCTGCTCTCCTGTGGACCTTTTCTAATAGGCTCCAGCACACCTGTCTTGTAACCCTTTATTCTGTCATGTTTTGCATACCTCATGCTTTTGAGGTTCTTCATTATTTCCTGTTTGACCTTATTTTACCTTATTTTCCACTCTTACCTTGTCATTCCCACTGGGGGATAAGGAGTTTACAGATGAGGAAGGCAAGACATGAACTGTCATGTAATTTAAGATTAAGGGAATTTAAATAATATTAGGCACAGTAAAGCTTTACATATACCATCTCCCTGACACTGCAAAATCCATAATAATTAAACACAGCCTCAAAACAATGGTGCATTTACAATGAGGCACTAGGGCATAAGAAGCTCACCATGAGTTAGACTGAATTTGACCATCATGGTCAACAAAAGAGTCCGAAATGCAGTACTTGGATGCAATCTTAAAAACGACAGAATTATTTCTGTTCGTTTCCAAGACAAACGATTCAATATTACAGTAATCCAAGTCTATGCCCCAACCAGTAATGCTGAAAAGCCGAAGTTGAACGGTTCTATGAAGACCTCCAAGACCTTTTAGAACTAACACCCAAAAAAGATGTCCTTTTCATTATAGGGGACTGGAATGCAAAAGTAGGAAGTCAAGAAACACCTGGAGTAACAGGCAAATTTGGCCTTGGAGCACTAAATGAAGCAGGGAAAAGGCTAATAGAGTTTTGTGACAAGAACGCACTGGTCATAGCAAACAACCTCTTCCAACAACACAGAAGACTCTACACATGGACATCACCAGATGGTCAACACCGAAATCAGATTGATTATATTCTTTGCAGCCAAAGATGGAGAAGCTCTATACAGATAGCAAAACAAGAGGAGGAGCTGACTGTGGCTCAGATCATGAACTCCTTATTGCTAAATTCAGACTGAAATTGAAGAAAGTAGGGAAAACCACTAGACCATTCAGATATGACCTAAATCAAACCCCTTATGATTATACAGTGGAAGTAAGAAATAGATTTAAGGGACTAGATCTGATAGAGTGCCTGATGAACTCTGGACGGAGGTTCGTAACATTGTACAGGAGACAGGGACCAAGACCATCCCCATGGAAAAGAAATGCAAAAAAGCAAAATGGCTGTCTGAGGAGGCCTTACAAATAGCTGTGAAAAGAAGAGAAGCGAAAAGCAAAGGAGAAAAGGAAAGATATAAGCATCTGAATGCAGAGTTCCAAAGAATAGCAAGGAGAGATAAGAAAGCCTTCCTCAGTGATCAATGCAAAGAAATAGAGGAAAACAACAGACTAGGAAAAACAAGAGATCTTTTCAAGAAAATTAGAGATATCAAGGGAACATTTCATGCAAAGATGGACTCGATAAAGGACAGAAATGGTATGGACCTAACAGAAGCAGAAGATACTAAGAAGAGGTGGCAAGAATACACAGAAGAACTGTACAAAAAAGATCTTCATGACCAAGATAATCATGATGGTGTGATCACTGACCTGGAGCCAGACATCTTGGAATGTGAAATCAAGTGGGCCTTAGAGAGCATCACTACGAACAAAGCTAGTGGAGGTGATGGAATTCCAGTGGAGTTATTTCAAATTTTGAAAGATGATGTTGTGAAAGTGCTGGACTCAATATGCCAGCAAATTTGGAAAACTCAGCAGTGGCCACAGGACTGGAAAAGGTCAGTCTTCATTCCAATCCCAAAGAAAGGCAATGCCAAAGAATGCTCAAACTACCCCACAATTGCACTCATCTCACACGCTCGTAAAGTCATGCTCAAAATTCTCCAAGCCAGGCTTCAGCAATATGTGAACTGTGAACTTCCAGATGTTCAAGCAGGTTTTAGAAAAGGCAGAGGCACCAGGGATCAAATTGCCAACATCCACTGGATCATGGAGAAAGCAAGAGAGTTTCAGAAAAACATCTATTTCTGCTTCATTGACCATGCCAAAGCTTTTGACTGTGTGGATCACAATAAACTGCGGAACATTCTGAAAGAGATGGGAATCCCAGACCCCCTGACCTGCCTCTTGAGAAACCTGTATGCAGGTCAGGAAGCAACAGTTAGAACTGGACATGGAACAACAGACTGGTTCCAAATAGGAAAAGGAGTACGTCAAGGTTGTATATTGTCACCCTGCTTATTTAACTTCTATGCAGAGTACATCATGAGGAACGCTGGGCTGGAAGAAGCACAAGCTGGAATCAAGATTGCCGGGAGAAATATCAATAACCTCAGATATGCAGATGACACCACCCTTATGGCAGAAAGTGAAGAGGAACTAAGAAGCCTCTTGATGAAAGTGAAAGAGGAGAGTGAAAAGGTTGGCTTGAAGCTCAACATTCAGAAAACAAAGATCATGGCATCTGGTCCCATCACTTCATGGGAAATAGATAGGGAAACAGTGGAAGCAGTGTCAGACTTTATTTTTTGGGCTCCAAAATCACTGCAGATGCTGATTGCAGCCATGAAATTAAAAGATGCTTACTACTTGGAAGGAAAGTTATGACCAACCTAGACAGCATATTAAAAAGCAGAGACATTACCTTGCCAAACAAGGTCCATCTAGTCAAGGCTATGGTTTTTCCCATGGTAATGTATGGATGTGAGAGTTGGACTGTGAAGAAAGCTGATTGCTGAAGAATTGATACTTTTGAACTGTGGTGTTGGAGAAGACTCTTGAGAGTCCCTTGTACTGCAAGGAGATCCAACCAGTCCATTCTAGAGGAGATCAATCCTTGGTGTTCACTGGAAGGTCTGATGCTAAAACTGAAACTCCAATACTTTGGCCACCTCATGCGATGAGTTGACTCACTGGAAAAGACTTTGATGCTGGGAGGGATTGGGGGTGGGAGGAGACGGGGACGACAGAGAATGAGATGGCTGGATGGCATCACCAGCTCGATGGACATGAGTTTCAGTGAACTCTGGGAGTTGGTGATGGACAGGGAGGCCTGGCGTGCTGTGATTCATGGGGTCGCAAAGAGTCGGATACGACTGAGTGACTAAACTGAACTGAACTTAATTCATACACTTAGTTATGAAATCCCACGGTTTGTCCATCAGGTGCCTTTGTGGTCAGGTACTTAATGTTAGGTAGTTAGAATAGGAAAAAGGAGCCCAGAATGGCAGTGATTAAAAGACAAGGAGGGGAAAAACTTGCAAAAATAGAACAAAGGACGGTCCCAGTGGGACTGGAGTGAGGACCACAGGTAAAACAAACAGCACTCCTGGCTAGCCTAATTTACACAGGGCAGGCCCAGGGGGAGGAGAAAAAAACAAATAAGAAAAGGAGCCAAAATTGGGCCAGAGGCCTCTCTTCTTTTCGAGTCTTTTGGGTCGGCATGCCCTTATGCCTCGAGGATGTATTTTCCTTTACTTTCTAAATAAAACTGAGCTGTAACACAGATCTGTAACACTGGCCCATTAGTTGCTTCAAATTTTTGTTGCAACGAGACAGAATCGAGGAAATTACAAACTCCCCCGAAACTTAGTGAGCTTGCTTGTTGTATCCTGCACTTCAAAGGCTTCTGTTCATGCATTCATTCAGCAGTAAATGTTTACTGAGCATTCACCATGTGCCAGGCACAGGGGTACAGGGGGGAGCACAGAGCAACATGGCTCCTGCTCCCACAGAGCTTATATTCTAGAGAGACAAATGTCATAACATAATCACACATAAATGTAAAAGGAGCAGTAGGAAAGATGCTATGAAGCGCCTGTGACAGGCAGATGCGACCTGATCAGAGAGGGGAGAAGAGAAGCCTTCTCTGGGAATGAGATGCTTGAGCTGGGATGAGAAGGACAAGGAGGAGACAATCTGGTGAAGAGGAGAGGGAAGCACGTGAACTATCAGAGACTGAGACAGCCTGGTTGTCAGCTGCAAGGAAAGCAGGGGCGCTCAGGTGAGCCGAGCTGGGGAGGGAGACAGAACTGGAACATGCAGGGCATGGATAGCCTTGGGTGGGTCTGATCTTTACCCTGAAAGAAATGGGATGCCACTGAAGGTTTTTAAGCACTGGGTAGATAGACCAGATTTGCATTTTCAAAAGGAGCCACATTATCTAATAGACAGGGGGAGGGGGGAAGTAAATACATGTTGATTTTTATTTTCAAAGCTTTCATGGCCTCTTGATCTCCACATTTACTTAAAAAAAATGCATTCTGTATCTCCAGCTTAGACTACTGAGTATTTTAATAGAAGCATAAGCCTTGAGGAGGAGGAGAAAGAGAAAGAACAGATGGAAACTCAGGAGTATTGAAGCAGGCTCTTTCCCCTTCCTGGAAATTATTTTCCCATTTTACAGATGAATAAAATTGATTCTATTAAATAACTTATGGGATATGTGGACATGCTATCATTCTATGAGTTGTGAGGGTTGATTCAACTGGTCATGCTGGCTAGGAGGACACTTTTTCCCCAATGTGTGTACCCCTGAAGCTGCCCACAGGAGGCTTGGTATTTGGTTGGAGCTATAGAAACAGCTGTATGATGGGGTAACTCATCCAAGGTCAGAGCTAGATAGGCAGTGAGTTGTTGAGCCAATGTTTGAATATCAGGTCTTTCAGGCTCCCGCCATTTTTAGTACCCCATATTTCCTGATACTGTTCATTGCCCTTTGATACTGTAGGATACTGAATGAGAAATTCCCCAGGTCGGTAGGTGCCCAGTATGCTACTGGAGATCAGTGGAGAAGTAACTCTAGAAGGAATAAAGGGACGGAGCAAAAGCAAAACCAATACCCAGTTGTGGATGTGACAGATGATAGAAGCAAGGTCTGGTGCTGTAAAGAGTAATATTGCATAGGAACCTGGAATGTTAGGTCCATGAATCAAGTCTAATTGGAAGTGGTCAAACAGGAGATGGCAAGAGTGAACATAGACATTCTAGGAATCAGTGAATTAAAATGGACTGGAATGGGTGAATTTAACTCAGATGACCATTATATCTACTACTGTGGGCAGGAATCCCTTAGAAGAAATGGAGTAGCCATCATGGTCAACAAAAGAGTCTGAAATGCAGTACTTGGATGCAATCTTAAAAGCGACAGAATGATTTCTGTTCGTTTCCAAGGCAAACCATTCAATATTACAGTAATCCAGGCCTATGCCCCAACCAGTAACGCTGAAGAAGCCGAAGTTGAACGGTTCTATGAAGACCTACAAGACCTTTTAGAACTAACACCAAAAAAAGATGTCCTTTTCATTATAGGGGACTGGAATGCAAAAGTAGGAAGTCAAGAAACACCTGGAATAACAGGCAAATTTGGCCTTGGAGCACGGAATGAAGCAGGGCAAAGGCTAATAGAGTTTTGTCAAGAGAACGCACTGGTCATAGCAAACACCCTCTTCCAACAACACAAGAGAAGACTCTACACATGGACATCACCAGATGGTCAACACCGAAATCAGATTGATTATATTCTTTGCAGCCAAAGATGGAGAAGCTCTATACAGTTAACAAAAACAAGACCAGTAGCTGACTGTGGCTCAGATCATGAATTCCTTAGTGCCAAATTCAGACTGAAATTGAAGAAAGTAGGGAAAACCACTAGACCGTTCAGATATGACCTAAATCAAACCCCTTATGATTATACAATGGAAGTGAGAAATAGATTTAAGGGACTAGATCTGATAGATAGAGTGCCTGATGAACTCTGGACGGAGGTTCGTGACATTGTACAGGAGACAGGGACCAAGACCATCCCCATGGAAAAGAAATGCAAAAAAGCAAAATGGCTATCTGAGGAGGCCTTACAAATAGCTGTGAAAAGAAGAGAAGCGAAAAGCAAAGGAGAAAAGGAAAGATATAAGCATCTGAATGCAGAGTTCCAAAGAATAGCAAGGAGAGATAAGAAAGTCTTCCTCAGTGATCAGTGCAAAGAAATAGAGGAAAACAACAGAATAGGAAAGACAAGAGATCTTTTCAAGAAAATTAGAGATTCCAAGGGAACATTTCATGCAAAGATGGGCTCGATAAAGGACAGAAATGGTATGGACCTAACAGAAGCAGAAGATACTAAGAAGAGGTGGCAAGAATACACAGAAGAACTGTACAAAAAAGATCTTCACGACCAAGATAGTCACGATAACGTGATCACTGACCTAGAGCCAGACATCTTGGAATGTGAAGTCAAGTGGGCCTTTGAAAGCATCACTACGAACAAAGCTAGTGGAGGTGATGGAATTCCAGTTGAGCTATTTCAAATCTTGAAAGATGATGTTGCGAAAGTGCTGCACTCAATATGCCAGCAAATTTGGAAAACTCGGCAGTGGCCACAGGACTGGAAAAGGTCAGTCTTCATTCCAATCCCAAAGAAAGGCAATGCCAAAGAATGCTCAAACTACCGCACACTTGCACTCATCTCACACGCTCGTAAAGTCATGCTCAAAATTCTCCAAGCCAGGCTTCAGCAGTATGTGAACCGTGAACTCCCAGATGTTCAAGCAGGTTTTAGAAAAGGCAGAGGAACCAGAGATCAAATTGCCAACATCCGCTGGATCATGGAGAAAGCAAGAGAGTTCCAGAAGAGCATCTACTTCTGCTTCATTGACTATGCCAAAGCCTTTGACTGTGTGGATCACAATAAACTGTGGCACATTCTGAAAGAGATGGGAATCCAAGACCACCTGACCTGCCTCTTGAGAAACCTGTATGCAGGTCAGGAAGCAACAGTCAGAACTGTACATGGAACAACAGACTGGTTCCAAATAGGAAAAGGAGTGCGTCAAGGCTGTATATTGTCACCCTGCTTATTTAACTTCTATGCAGAGTACATCATGAGGAACGCTGGGCTGGAAGAAGCACAAGCTGGAATTAAGATTGCCGGGAGAAATATCAATAACCTCAGATATGCAGATGACACTACCCTTATGGCAGAAAGTGAAAAGGAACTCAAAAGCCTCTTGATGAAAGTGAAAGAGGAGAGTGAAAAGGTTGGCTTGAAGCTCAACATTCAGAAAACAAAGATCATGGCATTTGGTCCCATCACTTCATGGGAAATAGATGGGGAAACAGTGGAAGCAGTGTCAGACTTACTTTTTTGGGCTCCAAAATCACTGCAGATGCTGATTGCAGCCATGAAATTAAAAGACGCTTACTCCTTGGAAGGAAAGTTATGACCAGTCTAGGTAGCATATTAAAAAGCAGAGACATTACTTTGCCAACAAAGGTCCGTCTAGTCAAGGCTATGGTTTTTCCCGTGGTCATGTATGGATGTGCGAGTTGGACTGTGAAGAAAGCTGAGTGCCGAAGAATTGATGCTTTTGAACTGTGGTGTTGGAGAAGACTCTTGAGAGTCCCTTGTACCGCAAGGAGATCCAAGCAGTCCATTCTAAGGGAGATCGATCCTGGGTGTTCATTGGAAGGACTGATGCTAAAGCTGAAACTGCAATACTTTGGCCACCTCATGCGACGAGTTGACTCACTGGAAAAGACTCTGATGCTGGGAGGGGTTGGGGGCGGGAGGAGAAGGGGACGACCGAGAATGGGATGGCTGGTTGGCATCACCGACTCTGTGGACATGAGTTTGAGTGAACTCCGGGAACTGGTGATGGACAGGGAGGCCTGGCGTTCTGTGATTCATGGGGTCGCGAAGAGTGGGACAGGACTGAGCGACTGAACTGAACTGATATTTCCTGATAAGGGAGGAGTAGACAGAGGAAGAAGGAAAGGGACCAAGGTAGGGAGTGGCCTAAGAAGTAACTAAGACAGATAAGAACTTCCCTCTAAGCCAGCCTTCAAGGTAAGGAAGAAACTGAGTGAAATTAAGTGATAATAGTATCTTAGATTAGATGATTAAACATAAATGAAGTGAATGAGGTTCTCACAGACATATGTCAATTAATAGAGATAGACTCTTCAAGCCAAGAGACAGACCCATGGATGGGTGTATCTCACTGCTTTTAACCTAACTTTTTCCTCCTGCGGGGAAGTTCTGTGTGCGAGAGTCTCTTGTTGCTAAGGGAGACAGATTCTTTGCTTTGTTACTCTAGACTCAAGGGCATATTCATTCAAGACAGTATGTCATGCTACTCAAACTCAACCGGCAGGATGTGAGCTAGATATGAAAAGGGCTCCTCCCCAGATTCAGGCAGCTATGCAGGCCCATGCATTCACGGCCTAGACAAACAATACTGGTCCATGGAAGACAAGGGTGCGTTCTTCTGCACAGTCAGCAGGAATCTGCACCCTACTAAACATGGCCCCTCTCAGAACTGATTTCTCTAGGATCTGGCAGGAAATGACAAATACAAAATCATTTTGGGCCATCAAAATAAGTTTTCTAGGAGTGAAAAGCATTTTTAAAATTTCAAGTATAAAGAGGAGGCAGAAGATAAAAATTTTCCCAAGATTTTCCTCACCATGCACAATGCTGAAACATTTTGATCAGTCCTGCATTTGCTTCTCCTAAAAGTTACACCAGTAATACTGGAGTAAGAAAAAACAAGAGTACTAGTTACATCAGCATACTACTGGCTGACTGCACTGGGTCCCCAGACCATGGGTCCCTAGAATAGGAGCTGCTTCCCCATCCCTGCCCTCAGCCATTCTGCCTCCCCCTTGCTTTAGGATCTGTCTACAATAGATGACAGAAATGGGGTAGCTGTGAACCCCACACCTTCTGGAGACTTGTTTGACTTGTGCAGGTTTTTTAAAAGAAAAGTTTTTTCAAGTCTAGTTAATTCTTAAGAATACAGATTTTTGCTTTCTCTTGAAAGTTTGAAGACTTAGAAGAAGGAAGACCGCATTCCCACAGATTCACAGTTGGCCTTGGCAGTATAGGCTGCTCCTTAGGAAGGCCAAGGACCCTGTGTCCTTCACTTGTTCTGTTTGCTACCTGGTTCCCGCAGGCAGTGAGTCTATGACCACCCCTAAGCTTTGTGAGACTGTGGGCCAAGCAGAGCTACTGGAGTGCTGAGGAGGCAAAGAGTGGCTGGGGGTGAGGAGGGAGCCATGCTTCTCTCTGCCCAGAACCCAGCAGAGTGCACATCACAGGGGCTGGACACCTTGGGCCCACTCAAGGGCCAAGCTGTGGAGGTCTCAGCAGGGCTGGAGCAAGAACTCATCAGTGGCTATATGGGCAGAGGGCATTGGAATTGGAGTTAGAGAAGAAGACAGGCTACAGAAGGACTGTAGCTGGCACATGTAGGGTACCCTCTGTGGTTCTTACATAGAGACACTGAGAGAGAGATTAATTGCCAGTTCTAAGACAGGAGATAGTTTTAGCAACTATAATTTGTTCATTAAGGATATATGTGACATTTTGCTTCTAGCAAAATGCTGGGTTAGATACCCCAAATTACCATTGCTGAACAGGCAAGAAACTAAAGGATCCTCTGATACCAAAAACAAAGTGAATGTAGGTAGGACTCTTAGGAGGCAAACAAATGCCAAATGGAGTTTTACCTTTTTGTGGGAAACCTGTTTCCAGTTTGACGGATGGGCATCAGGAATATAGAAAATACAGCTTGGCACTATAAATGAGGAGTTAAATAGGAGATACCTGCATAAACTGGAAACCCAAAAACTTATTCAAAGTAAGCTAAAAAGAACAAAAAGAGTAAGACAGGAAAGGAAAAGAATAAACAATAGGATCAAATAAAATTATCGGTAATCAAAATTAATGTAAATTTACTATAATGATTTAGTGAAGACATATTGTTTAAAAAATACAAAAATAGCTTCATAGACCAGAGAAACACATAAAATATAAGGACACAAGAAGTTGAAAGCAAAGGACAGAAGACACACCAGATAAGGAAAACTAGCATACTTACTAATATCAGACAAAACAGACTTGAAAGGAAAAAGCACTGACAGAGATGTGATAGGTTGATGCATATGATAAAAGATTCAATTTACCTGGAAAATATAACAAATATCTGAGTACCAAATAATACAGTAAACATAATGTAAAGCTTGACAGATCAAAGAAAAATGTACAAGATTTTTAACAAAAAAATGTTTAAAGCACCTAGTTCAATATTTAACATATCAGATAGAAATTATTGAGAATAGAGACCATTTGAATAACACAATACCTAAGTTTTATCCAATAAACACAGCTATAGAATATTGCACTCAATAATTACAGAATGCACATTCTTTTCAAGCACATATGGATCATATAAAAAACCTGAATACACATAAGCTCGAAGAGTAAGCCATAACACATTTGAAAGATTGAAATCATATAGAATTTATTATCCTATGGCAATGGAATTGCATTAGAAATCAAGAAGAGACAACTAACCAAAAAATTCCCATACTCTTAGGAATAAAAAACAAGCACATCTTCTAAATAATCCATGCATGAAAAAAGAAACAGTGGAATGAGTCATAGTGGAAATAAGAATAATTTAGAACTTAAAAAAAAATGAGCATACTATATATTGAAACTATAGCCTTAAATTTGTACATTATTAATAGAAATAAAGAAAACTTCAGAACTACTGATCTAAGCATTCAACTTAAGGAACAATAAAAATAAGAACAGAGTTGACCCAAAGAAAATGGAGGCAAGGAAATATCAAATATAAAAATAAATGAATAAGCCAGAGAAAAATACGTAATTTGGTTCTTTAAAAGCATAAAAAAATGGCCAAATCCCCTGACATGATTAACAAAGAAAAACAGAAAGAATACACACATACACAATAGATAAATGAGAAGGGAACAAAACCATAAATCTTTAAATATTAAAAATATAAGAAGATAATATTATAGAAACTTTGAAAACTAAGATGAAATAAATTATCAGAAAAAAATGATCAGAATTGACCCAAGAAGAAACAGAGAATCTGAAGGATACTCTAATTATTATAGAAACGTAATGTAGTTTAAAATTTTCACACAAAGAAAATATACTAGACCTGGATGGATTTACAGGTTCGTTCTACCAAACAGTCAAGGACAATTCTCAACTTACATAAGCTTTTCCAGATAACAACAATGATGATAATAACAAAAGGGATTATTATTTCTCACTTAATAAGACTAGTATAATACTAATGTTGAAATTATTCGCCAACACTTCAAGAAAAGAAAATTACAGGTTAATCTTACTTAAGAATATAGCTGCAAATAGTTTAAAGGAAATAACAGAAATTGAAGTGAATGATGCATCAAAAAGATTATCATGAATAAATATAGCTTATCTGAGGAAATCAAGAATGATTTAACATAAAATTCCATTAATATATGAATAATATTCTAATTATATTAATCAGCATATTAAAGGGAAAAGATTATATGCTTTCTGTGGATAGACAAATAGTTCATAAAATTCAACATGTATTCATAATTAACTATCTAGCAAACTAGTAACAGAATGGAATATTCTTTTTTTTAAATTTATTTTTAATTGGAAGATAATTACTTTAAGATGTTGTGTTGATTTCTGCCATACAACAATGTGAATCAGCCTTAAGCATACATATAAACCCTCCCTCTTGAGCCTCCACCCCTCCCCACCCCCCATTCTACCCTTCTAGATTGTCCCAGAGCACCGGGTTGAGCTGCCTGTGCTGTACAGCAACTGCCCACTAGCTATCTATTTTAATATGGAAATGTATATGCTTCGATGATACTTTCTCATTTGGTCCTGCTGTGTTCACAAGTCTGTGTTCTGTGTTTGTGTCTCTATTTCTGTCCAGCAAATAGGTTCGTCAGTATCACTTTTCTAGATTCCATATATATGCATTTATATATGGTATTTTTCTCCTGACTTACTTCTGTCTGAATAACAAGCTCTAGGTTCATTCACCTCAGTTCAACCGACTCAAATTTGTTCCTTCTTAAGGCAGTGGCCACAGGACTGGAAAAGGTCAATCTTCATTCCAATCCCAAAGAAAGGCAATGCAGAAGAATGCTCAAACTACCGCACAATTGCACTCATCTCACACGCTAGTAAAGTCATGCTCAAAATTCTCCAAGCCAGGCTTCAGCAACATGTGAACCGTGAACTCCCAGATGTTCAAGCAGGTTTTAGAAAAGGCAGAGGCACCAGAGATCAAATTGCCAACATCCGCTGGATCATGGAGAAAGCAAGAGAGTTCCAGAAAAACATCTATTTCTGCTTCATTGACTATGCCAAAGCCTTTGACTGTGTGGATCACAATAAACTGTGGAACATTCTGAAAGAGATGGGAATCCCAGACCACCTGACCTGCCTCTTGAGAAACCTGTATGTAGGTCAGTAAGCAACAGTCAGAACTGTACATGGAACAACAGACTGGTTCCAAATAGGAAAAGGAGTGCGTCAAGGCTGTATATTGTCACCTTGCTTATTTAACTTCTATGCAGAGTACATCATGAGGAACGCTGGGCTGGAAGAAGCACAAGCCGGAATCAAGATTGCCGGGAGAAATATCAATAATCTCAGGTATGCAGATGACACTACCCTTACGGCAGAAAGTGAAGAGGAACTAAGAAGCCTCTTGATGAAAGTGAAAGAGGAGAGTGAAAAGGTTGGCTTGAAGCTCAACATTCAGAAAACGAAGATCATGGCATCTGGTCCCATCACTTCATGGGAAATAGATGGGGAAACAGTGGAAGCAGTGTCAGACTTACTTTTTTGGGCTCCAAAATCACTGCAGATGCTGATTGCAGCCATGAAATTAAAAGACGCTTACTCCTTGGAAGGAAAGTTATGACCAACCTTGACAGTATATTAAAAAGCAGAGACATTACTTTGCCAACCAAGGTCCGTCTAGTCAAGGCTATGGTTTTTCCTGTGGTCATGTATGGATGTGCGAGTTGGACTGTGAAGAAAGCTGAGTGCCGAAGAATTGATGCTTTTGAACTGTGGTGCTGGAGAAGACTCTTGAGAGTCCCTTGGACTTCAAGGAGATCCAACCAGTCCATTCTAGAGGAGATCAATCCTGGGTGTTCATTGGAAGGACTGATGCTAAAGCTGAAACTGCAATACTTTGGCCACCTCATGCGACAAGTTGACTCACTGGAAAAGAGTCTGATGCTGGGAAAGGTTGGGGGCGGGAGGAGAAGGGGACGACAGAGAATGAGATGGCTGGATGGCATCACCGACACGATGGACATGAGTTTGAGTGAACTCCGGGAGTTGGTGATGGACAGGGAGGCCTGGCATGCTGTGATTCATGGGGTCGCGGAGAGTCGGACACGACTGAGTGACTGAACTGAACTGAATTTAAGGCTGAGTAATATTCCACTGTATATATGTACCAAAACTTCCTTAACCATAGAATGGAACATTCTTAATTGATAAAGGCTATTTATTTAAATTCATTCAACATTATGCTTAATGGTGAAAGCATTCCCTTTAAGATTAGAAATAAATATGAATGCTTGTTTGACCACTTCTATTTAGCATCATACTGAAAACCAAGTAAATAAATATATAAAATACTAAAAATAAATAAAGGGACTTGAAAGACACAGAAAATTTGAGTATCTATGTAGAAAATCTAGAGGAAGTTACAGATAAGTTATTTGAATTAATATGAATTTAGTAATTTTGTATGATACAACTGATCAATATATAGAAATCAACTGTTTTTCTTTTCATTGGTACAGTTAATTTCAATACTATATTAAAATACAAGAGTAAAAGTATTAAGAAAATGTGCAAATGCTTAGACTCAATCTATCAAAATTATGGAAAATACTATGAAACTTTAAGTACTTTATAGAAAATCAAAATAAATAATTATATCATGCTCACAGATAGGAAGACTCAATATTATAAAGATATAAGGTTTTCCACTTTTATTTATAGGTTCCAAGCAATTCCAATAAAAACCCCAATAGGACAAGAAACTGCTAAAATTTTATATAGAAGGGCTAAGGTCCAAGAACATTCAAACAATCCTGAAGAATTAAGATGTATGTCTGGGGATGAGCGGATAGGAAGTTTCTCCATCAAAACTCAAGACTTATTTAAAGGTAGATAAGTATAGTACTGATATAGGTATAGACAAGCAGACCAGTAGAGCAGTATAAGGAATCTATAAACAGCTCTTCGTATTTACTATGGAGCTGTCACTGCAGATTGCAGGGAAATGAGAGGATATCTAATAAATGATGCTGTGACAGGTGGTTATCCATATGGAAAAACTGAAATTGGATTTCTTCCTTTTTCCACACACAGAAATCAATTCTACCTAATTAAAGACAGATATGAAAAAGCAAAATTATAAGACTTTTAGAAGATGATATAGGGGGTCTTCAAGAATATGACTTAGGGAATGATTCTTCAAAGATGACACAGATAGCAGAAATTATAAAAGAAAAGGTTGATTAAGTCAATTACACTAAAATTAAGATCTTCTGTTTATGAAAGGGCATAATAATGAAAGTGAAACTATAAGCCATAAGGTAGAATAAGATATTTGCAACACATCAATCAATGAAAAACCATCATCAGGAACATATAAATACTTGGCTCAAAATCAATATGAAAAGAAGGAATGATTTAACAGAAGATGGGGTAAAGATATGAATAGAAATCTTGATTTGGGAGGAAATAAAGCCCAATAAACCTCAGAAAATAAATATTATTTCTAATCAAGAAATAGGTTTATATTTGCATTTATATATCATTTTCTACCTACCAGAATAAGAATTTAAAAGCCTGAAGTACAAGTCTTGTGAGGATGTAAGGTAAGGGAAACTTGCATATTGCCAGTATGAGTATAAATTGGTACAATCACCTAGGAAAATATCTTTGTATTATTCAGTTAAATACATGCTCTCCTAGGTATACAGTCTAGTCTAGAGAAAGTTGTGCATATGTGCAGCAGGAAGTATATACAAGGCTAGTATTAGTTGCAAAAAAAAAATTGGAAAAAATCCAGTGTTCACTAATACAGAAAACTTCAACTCTCCATTTATAACTAACGGAGACTGTAGCATATTCATACCACGGAATAATTTACATCTTCAGGCATCAACTTGGATGAGTGCTGTGAACATAATGTATAAAAAGTAAACCACAGAGAAGAACATGGACAGTAAGATTCATTCATGTAAAGTTCACTAAGTGTACAAAACTAAATGATACAGTTGTGTGGTAAGACCAGAAGGAATGATGATATTTAGGGTGCTGGTTACCTCTGGGGGCTGGAGAGTGGGGGGAGAATGGAATCTCGGGAGACTGGAGATGTTCTGCTTTTTTAAACTGGGATAAGGGCTCATGGGTGCCTGAATCATTGTTAGTGTTTATACTATTATATATGCTAAAATGTTCTTCTGGTTTTATGTTTAATTAAAACAATATGAAGTAGAATACTTTCTGTAGTCACAGGCTAGCCGTATCTGGTCCACAGGAGAGGTGATGAATTTAAGAGAAAATGCCATCAGGGAAGTTGCTTTTTCATTAAAAAAGAAAGAAAATGATGGGTAAGCAGTATCTTTTTCACACATTGTTCAGTCTTACAAATTTTCGTAGGTGATCCCAAGGCCCACTGCTGGTTGACTTTGTCACATATGAGTTTCAAGAAGAAGATAAACCATTTTATAAATAAGTTTATGCAACGCTAAGTAGGCACAGATAGCTAATACCCAGTTATTAAGGTGGCGAAGTGAAAAGTGATGTTATTTCTTGAAAATAAAAAAAAAGTATTGTATAGAATAGGGAATGTATTATACTTTTATGGGAACAGGAAAATAGTTTACCTTTTCAAGGTAAGTATTCAAGGAAACATTTTACCTTTCAAACTTGATCTCTTTTCAGATGTCTTCTAACTTGACTCAGATTTTTATTTAAGCACTATCTCTTCCCTCCAGAAGTCTCTTGATTTCTTAGATTCCTGCTTCACTGAGCTTCACCAATAATTTACTTCATACATTCATTATTCTTTGCCTGTGTTTTCTATTTATACTCAGTTTTTAATTAGATTGTGTCCCTAAGAGCTTTGTACCAGAGATATCAGTTATGAACATTTTATCCCTCTCAATTTTATTAGACTCTTTTATAAACTTAAAAAGTCTTCTTTAAAAACAGATTATTCATATTTTTTAATCCTTTCTTAAACTTTTCCTTGAAATCTGAAAGTCATTTGTGTTTCTCTTCTGATGTCACCCTTCTTGAATGACTGAGGAAGAGCAATCAGACAAGATGCTTATGTTTCTATTTCCCATTCCCCTTATTTTCTACATTTACAGATTGTTTTGCGTGTTTAATTTTTATTACATAGTGTTAAAACATTAGCTAGTAATTAAAGTCAAAACTTGCTACTCTCTAATTTTTTTAATAAAGTCAGAAATTATGTTTCACATTGTTTTTCTTAGTGTTTATTCTAATTGCACTATGCTATTCAAGTTCCATTTCATGACATATTCTCATGTATAAGTCTCTCAATAATGTAAGTCACTCACAAATTAATACCTCCCTTCTTTGTCTTAATGAGAAAAATCAATTCTACTTCCCGAAAAACTGCTTACACTTTCCCAACAACTCTATATGGTATTAACAGATATAATCCTTCCTGTTTCATAGGTATTGATGTTAAATGATTGTTTTTGGTGGTTTAGTCACTAAGTCGTGTCTGACTCTTGTGACCCCATGAACTGTAGCCTCTGTCCCTGGGATTCTCTGGGCAAGAATACTGGAGTGGGTTGCCATTTCCATCATGTTTGCTTATTTTGGAGATTGAGAGTAGGCCTGTGGGTATAGAAAGGATCAAAATAGCTATATTTTTAGTAAATCTTTAAATTCATTTATTGTTACACTTATACGTTTCTGATAAAGGGGTTTTTAGAACCTTTTAAAATAAGCATCAAATTGATCTTCTGAAAAAGATTTTCTTATCCTCTCCCCTGTATCTAGACTTGCCTTGTAAATTTGACCCTCAGAAAGAGTCATTATTTTCCTCACTATTTTCTGATTGTGGTTTGCTTTTGGTACGTTCTCATAATTTGAAGGAATCCGTTGACCTTACTAGGAAAAGTACTATCAGGATGCTTGCCTGATCTGACTCTTGTTTCATCAAGTAGAAAGAGTTTATTTAACCAAAAAATTGAGTAAGTGTATAATACTTTCCAAGGAAGAAAAAAAAAAATCATGTTCTTTGCGAATACTTCTTAATCAGTTTGAAAGTCAGATAGTCTAATTTGCCAAAGATCTCTGCTAAGATAACTGTCTCTGTTGCAGGTGCCCAGAAAGACTAGAGTGAAATAATTCACCTGGGACCCACTTTTGGGATATGCCTACCTGTCTCTCACCAAATCCATGAGAGAACCCCTGAGGAGGGAAGATGCTTGGCATTTCTCTTGGATGCCCAGGAGGTCACTCAGATGCCTAAGCACATTCTTTACAAATCCATATCTGTGCCATCATTTATTAGACTCCCCAGTGTAAGGGGCATGCTTTCACACTGGTGCTAGCCATCTTCTTCGACTCTCACTTTACCTGGCTTCTCTGTAATCTCAGCAAAGTCCTGTACTACTAAACTGGCACAAACCACCACTGTCCTACAAGCAAGACTAACATAAAACACCCAGGAAAAATCTCAGGTTCAGAGGCTAACACCTGTGCATTAGCTCAGTGTTCAAAAGTAGTGTTACAGTCCTAATCCTCAGGCACAGAAATTCATTAACTGTTACATGAAATGATTTTTCAGAATCACCTGGCTCTTGTGTAGTAATTCTGAGTTGGGCAATTTTACTGTACTGAGTTTAATCTAAGACACCCTGCTATTACCAGATACTTCCTAACTTTTCCTTCCATTTCCGATCACAAAAAAGGTGGGGGCAGCAATACACTGTGTTCCAAAATTACTTGATCACGAAGAGCATGTTCAGTCAATAATGCATTAAGAATGAAGGTGAATAAATCACAGTTAACAAGGAGATACGTGCCTGACTAGTTTAAAGGTTGGGAAAAACCTGTGCTAGCTTCTCGTCTTGAACTTATTTTTAATGTAGTTCATGCATGTCTAGTTCACCTACTTTTCTCAGAGGTGTTGGAAATTTCTAAACCAAGCCACAATACCCATGGAATGAGCAGCTGCCTTATAAGGATCATATGCACAGATTTTAAAGATATATATGTAGATCTTACCACTGTTTCCCAGATTCATATATACACAGATATAGATCTGGGCAACAATGGTATAAAAAAGGGTGTTATAGTAAGATGAAAAATGAATTCCTCATTTGTTAAATTCCCATATTGGTAACCTATATGTTATCCAGTTTATGCATAATTTTAAAGTAATCAAACCACTGAGTTGTGCAAATATTAATCTATCCTGTTCCTTGCTGAAATAATTTAAACATATCTGTGAAATAAACATTATTGCTAATTAGTAAATACTAATGAACTGTGGTGTTGGAGAAGACTCTTGAGAGTCCCTTATACTGCAAGGAGATCCAACCAGTCTATTCTAAAGGAGATCAATCCTGGGTGTTCATTGGAAGGACTGATGCTAAAGCTGAAACTGCAATACTTCGGCCACCTCATGCGACGAGTTGACTCACTGGAAAAGACTCTGATGCTGGGAAAGGTTGGGGCGGGAGGAGAAGGGGATGACAGAGAATGAGATGGCTGGATGGCATCACCGACTCTCTGGACGTGAGTTTGAGTGTACTCCGGGAGTTGGTGATGGATAGGGAGGCCTGGCGTGCTGTGGTTCATAGGGTCGCGGAGAGTCGGATACGACTGAGCGACTGAACTGAACTGAACTGAACTGAATGAAGGTAGAAAAGATTAGCTTTCAGTGACGAAATTTGATATCAAACATGAAAATAAAATCTGAATTAATTATGTACTATGACCAAGAACAATTGCTGATCTTTAATTTTGCAGATACAAAATATTTATCAAATTCAAAGTAGTTAATACAAGTACTTCTGAACTTATATGGTGAAGTAGTTTCCTTCCCTGACATGGAATTTGTCACCCTAGACGAGTTCTCTGTTGGTGTCATAAGAATCCATGAGTTAAAAAAATAAATAAATAAAAGTCTGAATATTAAGTATAACCATAATAGCAGAAAAAAGTCATCCATTCATCCCTGACAAGTCCTCAGTTCAGTCACTCAGTCGTGACTGACTCTTTGCGACCCCATGAATCACAGCATGCCAACCTTCCCTGTCCATCACCAACTCCCGGAGTTCACTCAAACTCATGTCCATCGAGTCGGTGATGCCATCCAGCCAGCTCATTCTCTGTCATCCCCTTCTTCTCCTGACCCCAATCCTTCCTAGCATCAGACTCTTTTTCAGTGAGTCAACTCTTCGCATGAGGTAGCCAAAGTATCGGAGTTTCAGCTTTAGCATCAGTCCTTCCAATGAACACCCAGGATCGATCTCCTTTAGAATGGACTGGTTGGATCTCCATGCAGTCCACGGGACTTTCAAGAGCCTTCTCCAGCACCACCTAGCCTTATTTTAAAGATCAGAGATAAAATCAACCAGTAAAATCTGATCCACACAATTTCTGTGACTCTCAAGTGACTTGTTTTCCTTGAGAATTAAATGTTAGAAATATACATGTATATAGTAGTCCAAAATAAAGACCCGTAATATCTAAAACTGGCCATAATAACTTCTTTTGGACAGCTTGTACACAGGAAGAATACATTGCTATATAAAAATGACACCTAAAATGAGGAAATATTGCTGATTTTTATAATCGTTGACAAGGAGTGAAAGTACCATTTTTTGAAACCCAGGTAGAAGACTCATTTTTATCACCTGCCAGAAGAAAAACAGCTTTCATAAAATTGAGCACCTGTCTATAGAATTCTAAATCTGTGTTTACATGGATTTAGAGACCTGAGGTAAACCAGCAGAACAGGATGGAAAACTCCCTGGACAGGATCTAGGGGGAATGAACAGGGCCTGGGTCACACACATCCTCACTGTGCTTCCCTCTAGCTCAGTGGTTCTCAGACATCACCTTGTACCAGATTCACTGGGAGATGGATCGCATGAACACAGCCTGGTGGCCTCAATCCTAGAGTTTCTGATTCAGTGGCTCTGAGATGCGCATCCAGGAGATGCGGCTCCATGTTGTGCTGCTAACTAACATGTCCCCTCGTGGGGAAGCTGATGCCAGGGGACCACACAGCAGAGAACTACTGCTTTGGTTTAAATTCTATAAGAAAGAATATTCATTTTACATAAGAGTGCTTCTATATTTAGGCTTCTAAGCCTTGGGAGAACTGAATATATTGAAAAGTTAATTAGACCATTTGTTATAAAATGTGGCCACCTTTTGGAGCCCACAACTCTAAAATCCACTCATGGGCTGGTGGTGGGGGTGGCCCCCCCCACCCCAGAGCTCTGGTCATTTTACTTATAGCTTCTGTGCTGTGGTGTGTTCACCTGCATTGCAAAGATTAATTTCGTTCTATTGAACCACTTGTGAGTTGGCTTTGCAGCATGTTAAGAAAGTGCCCTTCTGTTTAGGGATGCTGGGAGCCAAGAAACCAGGTAGATACTGATCCTAAAACCACATGCAGAGGATATTAAGAGGGGCTTGGGGCTAAATCAGGGCAGGGGCTGTTATTCTCTTCAGTCAGCCTTGCCTGGGTTCAAATCCCCTGGAGACTCCCCAGTTGTCAAAGGATTGTGAAGGGAGGGAGAAAAATAGACACATTTGCACTTTCTACTTTTGCCCTGTGGATGATTCACTGACTTGAAAATGAGACTACAGAAATGGCAGACCTGGTGGCAGGAATAACAGGTTCATTCCATTGCCAGGAGCAATTGGTTGGTAAAACAGTAGAAGAATCTGAGGCTCTAGCACCCAAGAAACACAGCTATCAAGTGTTGCTTTGCATCCATAGGTGAAGAATTAGTTAGGCATCAACTAGATGCCCAAAGTAACTATTATATTAAAAATCTACCCTCAACTTACACTCTAACTGGAAAATTTTTGGCTGCTACCATTTTAAGGGCAACAAGAAGCTTCATCCCCCTTTCTCCTGCTTCCTTTTGCCCAATATCAAACCCAAAGTCAGTCAACTCAAAAGAAATATTTCCAAAGAAACACAAAACCATGTGAAGAAAAAAGCATGATGCTAAAAATAATTTCAAAAGATTCAATCTCAGATGAAAACTCAATCCTCAAACCACACAAAAGATTATGGAGCCACATTTGCATTTCAAGGTATCTCTTAGACTTCTTTACTTTGTCCATTTTAAGTTGCTCTTTAGAGAAACATATACATAAACCATCATACTGAGAGTTGTCAACTAGAAGCCATAAGAAAGAAAATGAGAGATAAGTCTTAAACAATGTTTGGCTAAACCTTTACAATACTGGACTATGAAATGGAAAGAAGGCAACATGTACATCAAGTCAGTTTGCTTAATAGTGGGCTTTAGCCCTGCATCAATACCACAATAGGTGTTTCTTTCAGAATTAAGCAAGTCTATAAAAAGAGAACATTCTTACCCTCATCCTTCCATTCCTTATTGCTGGCCCATCTTCTGCTAATCTCAGCACATACAAATCCATTTTGTACTCCCTTCCTCCACGGATGCTGAATCCAAATCCTTTGGCTCCTTTCTCCATGTCCACAGTGAAATAATCAAAATCCTTTGGGGTTGGGGAGAAAATGCAATAAACAGTTGTTTAATATCAGAGAAGCTTCTGCGGCCAGTCCCTCTGTTCCCCTCTCTCATAGCTACTGTGATCCAACTGAAAAGATATCGCGAGGAGTAATCTGACTTCAAGACAAAATTCCAAAGGTTTGAGCAGATCGGAACAGTTTCCTTGGTCATTAAAAGAACTGCTGAGTAGCTTGTGGACTTTAGTTCTTATCCATTTATGTGGAAAATGTAACTGCTGCACATAGCCCTCAGTGGTATTCTCTCTCCGAATTTTCTCATTCACTGCTGCTGAGCACCATAAATAAATGCACCAGAGTTGTGTGTGTGTGTGAGAATTATAGGTCTGCTGATTAGAACAATGAAATAAACGTAGTGGGGTCTCTGAGGTACCTGGGGCTGCCTGTAGTCTGACAGAGGGAACTGCCTGGTGTCTGGGGAGTGCTGCCTGTAGTCCAGTAGCGGAGGCTGCCTGTAGTCCAAGGGTGGGGGCTGCGGGTAGTCCCCTCCTGGGGGCTGCCTGTAGTCCAGTGGAGGCTGCCTGTAGTCGGTGAATGGAGGCTGTCGGATGTCTGGTTTCACATCTTGCCTTGCTTTTACTTCTGACCTGTAACTAGATGAATGGAAATGATACTTGCTTTGGTATCTCAGGATTCTAAAGAGATCAGAATGATCTTAGGACCTCCACGCATGTACATGCCACACCTCTTGGTGGTTCTTTTCCATATTCAGGATTACAAGAAGATTAAATAAATGATAAGCTTTATTTAAAAATCTTTGACAAATGCCATATTATATACTTTTCACTTGGCCACTTAAGAAATCAAAGGAAAAGTGACGGTCAATCAGAACTTTGTGAAAAAGGACTTATGGACCACCTTCTTTGACTTGGCTATTTAAAAGCTGTGCCACTGCAGCTTAACTCACATACTTAACTATACATGCCCAAACAGCAGTCTGTCTTAATATCAGTAAACCCTTTGAATTTTTCTCTTTCTCTCTCTCACACATACACAGCATTCATTACTTCATGAAAACACAGTTTAAGTGATCTCTAAATGCCCTGTGCTGTGTGCTTAGTCTCTTAGTTGTGTCTGATTCTTTGTGACCCCACTGTAGACCACCAGGCTCCTGTGTCCACGGGGATTCTCCAGACAAGAATACTGGAGAGGGTTGCCATGCCCTCCTCCAGGGGATCTTCCCAAATTAGGGATCGAGCACAGGTCTCCTGCACTGCAGGCAGATTATTTACCATCTGAGACACCAGTGAAGCCCTACAAATATCTAATTAAAGCTTAGTTTAACCTGTTAGCTTGCAGAATTTTGAGTATCTTACAGAGGTTAAGGGAGTGAAAGTAAAGAATAATCACTAACTACAAATCAGGCAGAAAGTCACTGTTCAGTTCAGTTCAGTTGCTCAGTTGTGTCCGACTCTTTGCAAAAGAGGCCAAAACTAGTTTTTTGGTTCTGTTTTGTAGATCCAACTTGCTCTAAAATGAGGGGTTTCCAGGTCCCAAAAGGGCTAAAGCAGTCAATGCCTACCTACCATTATGGGATCATTAATAAGATAAAACAAAAAAATTATTACCATGTGTAGAGGCTACTGAACTCTATAGTTCACTGCCAATTGCCAGAACAGTGTTCTACATAATGAGCTACTTAGGGATATAGGTCGATTAAAAAATACATTCTGTATAATAATAGTTTTATCCAGAGTTAATATGGAAGATTTGAGAAAATGTTTAGTAACAAGGAAAAACTCAAATGTCTCAGGAAAATGGGTTCAAAACCAGCAGAATTTTTACCTCTCACCATCTAAGTCTAGATGAGCTCTGGTTTTATTTGTTTTTTACTGACTTATGGTCTGATGAGTATTAAACATTTTAAAGAATGACTCACCTGAACAACTGTCATTAGTGTAATCTAAGATCTGTTGAGAACACACTGACAGTAAATGACAATAGATGTGTTTTTATTTGGGGCCTGGAAGGGGGTTAGCAACGTAGTTATTTTAATAAAGGGTTAAGTAGTTCCCATTAGTTACTTAACTAACAGAAGTGACACTTTCCTTTTGCAAGATGCATAATTCAGGCTTTGCTTTATACTTCAGCAAGCTGTCCACTCACCTACTGAGAGTGTGCATGCTGAGAACATAATTATTTAAAAGACGCTTTGAAAAAGATACTTAATTATGCAAATGCATGAATTAAACAAAAGGAATTAGACGGTGACATTCATTGGCGGGTGTCGGTTCGTTCTAGAAATTGTTTGCTTGGTGGTTTAGATGTCACATTGTTTTAAGCTACAGCACAGTCACTTTATTTTCACTATCTCTGTGGTGCTGGTATGAAATATCCATTATGAGCTTCTTTTCCAACCAGATGTGTCACGAAGTACAGCAAAAGAGGGTGAAATGTTAAGAGTCTCCCCAGAGCCTAGAAATAGGGACAGCTAGAACTTGTAACAGGTGCCATCCAAGCCTGCCTCTCAGCATTCAAATTTCATTCGACAGTGCCATGTGTCAGGATTTTACATTGAACAACACACTGAAGAATTCTCTAATAAGAAAAACACACAAATTTTTATGAGTATTGCTAACTTTTAAGTGAATGACATACTAGTTAGGGCAAAAATTGTTACTCTGAATTTGTGAAACAGTATATTTTAAGGAAAATTCAGGATTATTATTATTATTTTTCAAAGTCTCTTAAGAGTTCCCTTACTTCAGTTCAATTCAGTCGCTCAGTCATGTCTGACTCTTTGCGACACCATGGACTGTAGCACGCCAGGCCTCCCTGTCCATCACCAGCTCCTGGAGCTTACTCAAACTCATGTCCATCGAGTCGGTGATGCCATCCAGCCATCTCATCCTCTGTCATCCCCTTCTCCTCCTGCCTTCAATCTTTCCCAGCATCAGGGTCTTTTCCAGTGAGTCAGTTCTTCACATCAGGTGGCTGAAGTATTGGAGTTTCGGCTTTAGCATCAGTCCTTCCAATGAATATTCAGGACTGATCTCCTTTTAGGATGGACTGGTTGGATCTCCTTGCAGTCCAAGGGACTCTCAAGCATCTTCTCCAACACCACAGATCAAAAGCATCAATTCTTTGGTGCTCAGCTTTCTTCACAGTCCAACTCTCACATCCATACATTACCACTGGAAAAACCATAGCTTTGACTAGACGGACCTTTGTTGGCAAATAATGTCTCTGCTTTTTAATATGCTAAGTCGGTCATAGCTTTTCCTCCAAGGAGTAAGTGTCTTTTAATTTCATGGCTGCAGTCACCATCTGCAGTGATTTTGGAGCACAAAAAATAAAGTCTGTCACTGTTTCCATTGTTTCCCCATCTATTTCCCATGAAGTGGTGGGACCAGATGCCATGATCTTAGTTTTCTGAATGTTGAGTTTAAGTCAACTTTTTCACTCTCCTCTTTCACTTTCATCAAGAGGTTCTTTAGTTCCTCTTCGCTTTCTGCCATAAGCGTGGTGTCATCTGCATATCTGAGGTTATTGATATTTCTCTTACTGATGGTAGTTCCCTTACTTATGAGAGGATAACCTTTGTAGGTTGTATACTAGTATAACCCTTTGTAGCTACTGATTACATTATTAAAGAGACTTTAGAGATGATAAAGTCAGATTGCTAATGGTAAATTCTAGGAGAATTTTATGGTATAAGTTCCAGAATCAAAAAATGCTGCTCATGTGATAGGGGATATTATGGTGGAATTTTGCATCATGTGGGCCTTTCAAGAATTGCTTCCAACCTTCAGCATTGAGTGTACCAAGTCTCTGAAAGAAGTCAATTTCTAAGATTTCCACTGACCTTGATCTTTAAGACATGTAAATAATGATTGCTTTTGCTGGGAAGGTGAACTCTGCTATTTATACTTAGTTTTTGAATATATTACACAAGGGCTCTTTGTTGTTTTCAAAAAATGCTTCTCCTTGAACAATGTTTTGCCTATGTTCATATCAAAATTATTTTGTTTCCTGAGTACACACCAAAAGGATGTTAAGAGAGAAGTGAATAGAGGTGTGCAGCGTGTCAGGAAAAGACAATTCAAGAGTAAATAAGACAGGGTAAAATATTCACTTCTTCTAACTCACATAAGAAGATTTGCAAGCAGATTGCCATTTTATTTTATCTCACTTTAACATGGAAACTGGCTCAATTTGACATGTAGGTGGGCACTTGTACAAACGAACTAATAGGAAATTCATACTGTGCTTGGCATATAAGTTGCCTTGCAGACATCTGTAGCCTGATCTAGAAAAAGGCAGAGTTTCTCTCTGATACCATGAACATCTTGAAATGAAGCTAGAAAAATGGTTCTAGAAAAATGGTTTTGTAAGATTTTAGAATTATTTCATTCATTTGGAAAAGATCCACCTATTAGCAATCAAAAAGTTAAGCCAGGAAACGTGAGTCTCAGGAAAAGGGCCCTAGAATTGGAATGGGCATGTTCCAGACATTTAATATTACTAAAGCAAAAACAGGTAAGAATCTTGAGTATATATGTTAGTAATCTATAAAACAAATTGGATCAGTCTGTTAATCCCAGAGTTAGGAAATATTTTATCTTAAAGTCAGGCAAAAAACAAACAAACAAAGAAACATCCAAAGGCTGCTGTTTCTGTGACAGGGGCTGAGTCCCTGTTGTAACTAGTAGCTGATGGGGGCAGGGTAGTGGCCTCTCTCCAGTGCCATTCTCCCCGCTGAACTATTACACTCCAGCGATGAGATTACCCACCCCCAGGCCAGAAGCAAGAGCCTGATTCCAGCAAAGTCTAATCCACAAAGTGAAGATGGAATTGTGTCTGGGAAGCTAATTGACAGAGGCAGAGCCAACAAGCAGCAGCATCTGAAGCTGGCTCAGGAACTGCAGGAGCACTTGGATCCCTTCTCCCAAGTCTAAAATGAATCCTGGGGAAAGTCAGTGTGATCTCTCCAAAGCATACACGGTGAAAGCAAGCACATCGGGGACTTATTACGAGGCATCCAGGACATACTCCTCTTATAGACTCTCGGATTCTTGTCTCTGTATCATTTACTTTTGGGGGCTTAGGCTTTGTTCTTCTCTGGACTATATTAAAACCATAAACAGCAGAGGACAACAGACATTTACTTCTCTAAGAAAGGAAATGGGAGAAATCAGAACAGGACTGGGCTTCATGGAAAGAAGCCACTTGTGGCACAGGGAAAATATTTGCTTTGCAATATTCTGAGTGATAAACCTAGAGAGTTCTGGGACTCAAAAACTGGGTCTCACTTCATCTTCACTAACAGGGGAGGCAGGAGATGGGTAGCAGATGTTCAGAAAACATTAGAATCACAAAAAGGACCAGTGAGGGTTTTGTTTTCAGAGATATTCCTGTGGGTTCTATTTTTCTCCTTTGAAAGGGTGAAAACAACATGGGAACGTGTCCTCATCTCTTTCTCTAATGGCTCCACCTAATTCAGGCTCCCTGTTACACACACGTCTCAATAGGAAGACAGCATTGATTTTCTATGGCATCCTTTTATTCTGGAAGTTCATAGCACCTGATCACATTTGTTCATGATGTGAGATGGAAGGATCTCATTAGACTGTGGGTAGGTGGACATAAGGTAAAATGCAGTGAAAATACTAACTTATATTCATGCTCACAAATTCTTCAGCATTTCCCCCTCCATGCCACCGTTATTCTCTAGGCCATCAGTGACTTGGTGGACATGGGGCCACATCTAACCATATTCATCTTGATCAGCCTCCAGTCTGCTCTCGAAGGGGCCAACAGAGAGAGTCTTGCAAAGCTAATCCAAGGATGTCAGTCATAAGCTTAAAACCCTTCAAAAACCTCTTCGCTACACTTCAGATAAAGATCAGAATCTATGACATGCCTGCAGGACCCTTTGAGGTGGGTCCCCACCACGCACGCTCCCTCTTCCTCACCCCCTACACTGGCCTTATTTCCTCCCTCATGCTTGCATGCTCCCTCCTGCCAAGGGGCTTTACTATATGCTACTGAATACTGTATATATTACTCTCTTTAATGTGCTCTTCAGCTAGTTAACCCCTTATTTATCTGCAATCATGCACTGTTTACTCAGGAAAGCTTCTCTTATTGTGAAGACATCTACATTTACTAACAAAACTATGTTTATAACATATACACAATCTCGAAATCACACAAAGGTGCATGTGGTAATTTTTACTTTTTGAAAATCTCTCTCCTGCCTGCGTTCTGTCCTGTCCCAAACTCTCTCGTTATACTTCCCTCACTATTCAGAATTAGAAAAAACAGAGGAAACTTTACCTATTTTCATGTCCTTGAGGCTGAAGTGGCTGAGGCGGAGCTGGCTGGGCGATGGGACTGTTGGGGGTGGCCGGGCTGGGCTGGGCCAGTGGACTCTGTTGGGCCAGGGGGCTGTGCTGCTGGGCCATAGGGCTCTGCTTCTCTGAGCTGGGTGCTGAAGCGGGGCTGTTGAGTTCTGCAGTGGGAAACCAAAGAAGCAAATGAAGTCAGGTTGGCATTTGATAAAGGGCAAGAGGTGGCCAGAGATGGTCCCTCTGTCTCCTCACATGACTCAAGGCTATGGTTCTTCTAGTTTCTGTTAGGCTTTAAGCTAACAGCTTAAACTTAGCAAGTTCTAATACCCTCCTATAATTAGTATTCTTTCATAAATGGTCACACAGAGTCGGACACGACTGAAGTGACTTAGCAGCAGCAGCAGCAGCATAAATGATAAGGCTGCTGAACAAGGTTATGAACAAGAATCTCTTGTCCTTTGTCAGAAGAAAAGATTACAATAAAAAGTATTAAAACTACAAAAAATAATTCAAAGGACTCTAAAACATATTCTGCTTGTTCTAGCATTACTTGCTGAAGCAAAGCGTTTTAGCCATTACATTTTGGTTGTAATGAGAAGTCCTACCAGTATCTTAAAGTTTGAATAATGAATTAACCACAAGAAAACAAAACACTTTTCACAATCTTTTCTTCAGTTCCTTGTTAGTCTTATTTCCTAATAACCCTCTCTGTACTCCATGGTTCTCTAGAAAGAACATTCGACAGAGGAAAGTTAATCAGTTGTTCTTTGTTAAAACTGCTTCTTGGTCTTTCTTGTTATAGCATCAAATTTTCATCTGAAATTATCTCTCTGTGTTGGACTAAGAGCAGGAGAGACATACAGGAAAAGGGAGAGAAGCAAATCAGGTTTTTGTAACCAATTTTGCTTGAAGTTGACTTCTACTGAATATTTTATACATAATGCTATCTGCATATAACAGGTTAAAATGGTTATTTTTTTTTCCTGGGTGACAAAAAAGTGATATATTAGTGTTCCCTTATAAACCACTTTCTTCTTTCTTTGCTCCCACCCTACATTTAAAAATTTATTTTCCACCTGTATCAGCCTCAGCACCATGGACACTTGGAGCCAGATGATTCCACGCTCTGGTGGGCTGTTGTGGCTCTGTAGGATGAGTACGGAGGAGCATTCTTGTCCTTTTCCCACTGGAGAGCAGTAGCATCCCCACCCCAGACATGACAACCAAAAAGGTCTCCAGGCATCTCCAAATGCCCCCTGGTGGGACAAGATCATCTCTGCTGAGGACAGCTGTTTTATATTTAAAGTCAGGTGGCTACTTGTTAGATAGTCCCAGAGGAAATCAGGAGATGGAGGAAATGAGAGGGGTCTAAGGTGACTGAGCCTCTCCCTCTCCGTGTGGGACACTGTGGTCCAATCACCAGTGAACTCCAAAGACTGAATCCTCAAGTATCAGTACTGAGTTAGCAGCCTCAAACTAGTAGTGAACCCACTGTGTCTGGAAATAGTGAATTGATGGTGAATTGATGCTCAGAATTTCGTTGTTCTTTAAGGCACGGCTGTAGGTTGTAAGGCTTATGACTTCTCAAGCCTCAGGGGGGAGTCCTTGTACAGAGAAATTCTAAAGGCTAGGTGGGGATTTAAAATTCTTATCAGATGCAACATTTTCTAATGAGCTCTCTTTATACCACAAAACTTCCTCAAGCTTTTCAAAACCAATCTGACTTTGAAGAATCCTCCGGAGCTTAAGTGTTAACATGAATATATATATTTTTTCCTTCAGATTTGTAACTCTATCATCTGTTGAATGGGTTCTGGCTTAATATAACCGTAAAAACAGTACTCCAGGGACCAAAGGGAATGACTGAATAACCTGGTGCCTTAGGATTCACACTAGTTATCTATGACACCATACAGCTTGATCTTGGAATCACTGGTAATGAGTAAGCAGGATATGGGTTGCTCAGAGTGTTACTTTTTGCAAAACTGGATAACAACTTTGGACATCCTGATATCCCTGACCACAGCCAGGTGAGCTCAGGCACTTACCCTCCTGAGGAATGATGCGAAGGGTGACACTAAGACCCGCATCCTTGATGAGCTTCACGATGTCTGCATGAGGCATGCTGATGATAGACTGGCCGTTCACCGCTAAGATCCGGTCTCCCACTTTTAGCTTTGCACAGCGATCTGCGGGACTCCCATCAATGATGCGTCCGATTTTATGTGGCACAGCTACAAAAACACCCCAAACAGAAACAGGTATCAGGGCCATCACCAGTACAAGTTCTACCTTTGAGTGCCTGCCGCATAGGAAACAACGTGATGTCAGAATTTACCTTTTGTCAGTCTCTCGAGACTACAATCTTTTCTATCAAATGCAGCCCTGTGCATATAGCTGAAACCAGAGTTTCTACAGTCGAGGCTAAATTCAGTGACGGGCCAATTCCAAACACATGCACCTGAGATTCTCAAATTTTGAGGCAAATTATAATCACCCTAGGAGTAAAAATACAGCTCTTTGAGTCTCATCCTAGATCTTGTGAATCAGAATGTTTAGGAAGAAGGAGAAGATAATGGATTTTTAAGAAGCTCCTCAAGAGATTCCAATACATACAAAAAATTTAGAACCAGGGACGTAGAATACAGTACCCAAAGAGCTCATACTCTAGAGACAAAAATACAGTTTAGAAAAACACAATA
Organism: Moschus berezovskii; assembly: GCF_049115385.1. Classification (NCBI taxonomy): domain Eukaryota; kingdom Metazoa; phylum Chordata; class Mammalia; order Artiodactyla; family Moschidae; genus Moschus; species Moschus berezovskii. Next base: position 50,912,307 of record NC_142462.1, on the reverse strand, counting down.
AACCTGGGAAATTATATCTACCCTCTTCTATTTTACTAAGAGGAGAAAACAGGAAAGGGAAGAAATACTTACTTATATGGGAATTATCCAGCTGATGAAGAAGCTATGACCAACTCCCTACCCAACTATTAAGGTTAAAGGCTGGTGCAGTTTTCAACTATTACTTATTCTTTCTGATTCAGTGCAAGTGGTGCTAAGATCTTGTTAATATCTGGTATATAATGTAGTTCATCAAATTTAAAATTCCACTAAGATACACCTTTCTTTTACGAACCACAAGAAAGAAAAATAGAAAAAAAAAAAACCCTCTAGCATTGAAACAGTAACTCCATTTGACATAGCATGTTCTCTAATTTTTGAAATGTTAAAATACAAATAATATATATTACAATTAATGGAATATGGTATATGTCTCTCTAAAACAATGACAATTCATTTTGTCATCATTCATTTATATGCATGGGGAGAGCCAGGTTGGTGGGGATATAGATTTTCTAACAGGTTGACTTGTGTTCAATGTCAATGTCTGACTTCCTCAGTTCAGTTCAGTTCAGTTCAGTCGCTCAGTCGTGTCCGACTCTCCGCGACCCCATGAATCACAGCACGCCAGGCCTCCCTGTCCATCACCAACTCCCGGAGTACACTCAAACTCATGTCCACAGAGTCGGTGATGCCATCCAGCCATCTCATTCTCCGTCGTCCCCTTCTCCTCCCGCCCCCAACCTTTCCCAGCATCAGAGTCTTTTCCAGTGAGTCAACTCGTCTCATGAGGTGGCCAAAGTATTGGAGTTTCAGCTTTAGCATCAGTCCCTCCAATGAACATCCAGGATTGATCTCCTTTAGAATGGACTGGTTGGATCTCCTTGCAGTATAAGGGACTCTCAAGAGTCTTCTCCAACACCACAGTTCAAAAGCATCGATTCTTCGGCGATCAGCTTTCTTCACAGTCCAACTCTCACATCCATACATGACCACGGGAAAAACCATTGCCTTGACTAGACGGACCTTGGTCGGCAAAGTAATGTCTCTGCTTTTTAATATACTATCAAGGTTGGTCATAACTTTCCTTCCAAGGAGCAAGCGTCTTTTAGGTTAACTATTTTGGGGGTCAGATATCAATAGTGCATGGTGTCCTTATGCATGCCCTCAAGGTGCTGACCATATAGAAACCTGTTTCTTTTCCTTTTTCCCTTCACGACAGGAGCCCAGTGGGGAAACTGCCTGTCAGTGACTTGCTGCACTCCCTGTGGAAGTCAGGGACTGATTTCATCTGCATAAAGAGGCAAAGACACACTTCACCATTCATTATGCCCCAGGGATGTCTGTTCCTTAAACTCTCAATCTTGTGTCTGAGATACAGCGAAAGGCAGAACATCAACTAATGACCATGGTAAGGAAGGACAATCAGAGAGTTAATGAACCAGTACCTTGATCATATTTCTGTTGTGAAAGGTTATAGGTAGCATATGAAAATATTGGCTGAGCCTGTGTCTCTGAAGTGAAACTCATCATGTTGGAAGCTCAAACACATTTTTATTTACCATAAGCATGGATGGCTTTAATTAAGAACAACTTATGTACAGCATACTGATGATCATCTGAGAATCTTAGGACAATATATTGCTCAAGCAGAAATGTAATAAAAACTCATTCATTTACTAATTGTGTAACATGATATGGATATTGCAAGGTGTCTGGCCTTCAATCATAAACAGAGTGAACTTTCATTCCTGTTTTTGCCTCCTTTCATGGTCAAGAGTATCCTGGATCAGTCAATAAATGATAAGATCTCCCTGCTCATACTATGTAATATTGTTATCTATCCTGACCTTTAAACAACTACCTGACCTCTCTGACTTTCTGTATTTCAAAAGTAAAATTAGGATAATAATATAGTTGAACTCACAGGATGGTTCTGAGAATTAAATGAGTTATCATACATAAAATGACTAAAACAGTCCTTGGCATTAAAAATTGCTCTGTAAGTATTAACTCTTCATACATTCTATTACTGTTATTTTAAAGTGACATCACTATTGATATGTATGTGCTTCGGTACTGGCACCAGCTGAAATTCTGTCTGCATGGGTCAAACCTGTAACACAGCTAAAACGGAAGGAATACTGCTTATTATAGAGCAGTATCAGGGGAAAACAGCTTTATTTGGGAAAGAGAGGTATGTTTCATGGAAAATAGAGACACCAGGTGAGATCAAGGGTCCTGTTCCCTTTTCCGAGGTTTCACAAAAAAGGTGTTGCAACAATCTCTATAGGAAAACACTAACTTACAAGTAAGGGTTAATTATCCAAAGGAAAATGAGCATAATACAGATCTCTTCTGTATATGATGCATTATCTGCATTGAACTGCTCACACACACATACACACACTTACAACTACGTTAAAATTAATATAACTTTATCTTCAATAAATTATGAGATACCTGACAGGGTTATCATTGCATGTTTACAGCGTAGGAAACTGAGGCATTAAACAGTCTGTGGTCGGCCCAAGGTCACATAGGCTAACTGGGGTTTAGAATTCCAGACTGTCAGATGCCACAGCCTATGTCCTTAACAGAGCCCAACACTGCCTCTCTCACCTTCACCAACTCCTCCCTCCACTCGAGTGTTCCTGAGTGCCTAGTGCTTTCATTTGGTGAGTGCAGGCTGCCCCTAAAGAGAGAGTCCTAAATCCTTCACCATTGGCCCTGATCTAGAGGAGGGTGAAAGGCAGGAGGTTTGCTTGCAGCGGTTTCCCTGTGGCAGCTCTTTTGAAAGGCAAGGAAGGAGGAGAAAGGAAAGGGAGAAGAGGGCACCAGGGAGAGGAGAAAACAGGAAAATTGGATAGCTCCTCAAATCCCACTCAGCAAGGACTTCACATCGCAGTGTCATTCCTTTGAGGTAATTTCTCTGGGTATTAGAAACAATCACATTTGAAATGAAATTAAAAAATACATTTCAAAACACATACAAATGATATTTAGATGATTTGCTGTTTTGAATTACTCATGCCTCTGATCCCCACCATTACTGTGCATCATTAGAATTTACTGGGCATAAAACTCCAAATGTTTCAAAACAAGATTTCACACTCACACACACAGGCACACTCTGCTGCTATTCATTAATTTCCAGGCACTGTATTATACACTTATTTTAACTCCTTACAGCTTCAGTGTGAAACAGCTGTAAAAATTTAATAATCATGTTTATTTAACTGTTGAGAAAACAACAACAAAAATGTCAAAGCCTATGACTTGGAAACTTGGGGTTACTCCCTTCCTTTTTAAATATGTGACAAAGTGAAAGTGAAAGTCACTCAGTCGTGTCCGACTCTTGCGACCCCATGGACTATATAGTCCATGAAATTCTCCAGGCCAGAATATTGGAGTGGGTAGCCTTTCCCTTCTCCAGGGGATCTTCCCAACCCAGGGATCGAATCCAGGTCTCCTGCCTTGTGGGGGGATTCTTTACCAGCTGAGCCACAGGGGCTGAAAGCAATTTGAATTATGAGAAGTGAAGGACTGCCTGGTGAAACTTAGCTTAGGAAACCATGCTTGGAATTTTAAGATGAAAGTTTCATTCTAAATATGTGTATGGTGATAATTCTTTCGAGGTCATTTTCACTTTATTAGGGCAGGTAGCATAAAAACTGAAAACCAAGATAAAAGAATGAAAACTAAATTCTACAACAGTGTCCTGGAATGATGGAGTGGCTTACATAATATCTGAATGAGTACACAATGCAGGAATGGATGCCCCATCACCGAAGGGCCTGGAATGGCTTTATTCAAATAGTTTGCTCTTGGCATTTATTGTCATAAAACCAGTACCTGCAACTCTTGGCAAGTGCAGACAGCCTCACTTCCCTTTACCAGCATTTCCCCTCCATATATAAGGACATCAACTGCTACTGTACAACAAGGGGTATGTTCAGAGGAGGCTCCCTCTGGAAACAAGATACAGCTCCACTCGCTCTGTTATTAGGTCTACAGAGCTTGTGACCTAAGTACTTTCTGTGCATAGTTAATGAGATTACAGAGCATGGAAGAGGCCCTGACCTTGATTTCTATTATTAGGATGAATGGTAGTCATTAATTCTCTGAGAACTGATGATTAAGGTAACTGCAGGAGTGCAGTCCATTTAGACGGCATGCCTTCCAGAAATCATCTGTCAGGCAGCAACATAAATCAAGTCTTTGGATCAGGCCTCTTGACACAGTGTTCTTAAGATACACAGATATTTGGGAAAAGCTGCAATATGTCATGAATTTTTGGGCATACTGACATTGGAAGGGAGACAACATATTACTAGTTAGAAAATTTCCTTTAATTGTAAATCACATAAATCATGGAAAAAAGAAAGCCATCTTTTTCTTCTTTATTCATTTTTGGGTAAAACACTACTGTGCACTTACACTGCAATATGTTTCATATTTTCCTGTAGATGAATTGACTCTTTTGGCAATGCTCAACACTGCAAACTTGTTTTAGTAAGAATTTTCAGACATAATCAGTTGGACCAGATGGTCTCTAAGTTAGCTCTAAAGGTCTGGATTCTTTGGGTGTCTAGCCATAACCACTACAGGAAGCCATAATCTTCCCTTCTGGCTGTGGGTTTCTCTTCTGCTACCTCCTAGGGTCTATCCAGACACCTTCAGTCACTGGACAACCAATGAGCTCTTGTGTTCTCCCTTGGGTCAGTTCCCATCAGAAGGTAGGAGGACTTTTCTTGCTCTGGTGGTGTATATTTTCGGAATCTTTTGGTGATGGATTAGTCATGCAATTTTTAGCTGCATCATCCTACTAAAGGGAGTAGTGGATCTTCTTCCCACCTTTTCCCCCAATATTTCCTTCTTGTTTTATATGTATCTCATTTCAGAAAAGGAAGAGCCTGAGACTCATGTTTACATTTAATTATTTCCTTGTTAACGGACCCCACGAAGTAGAGTTGTATATTGAGGAAAGCATTAGATGGGGAAAGTGAATTCTGCATCATTCATGTCAAACTTACGAGGGAGAAGTTTCTGAAATGAAGGTGACAAAAATAAATACTTCAAAGGCAATCAATAGTATCAATTCTCATTAGCTCACAATTCCACTAATTTGTGAAGGTTAAACAACATGTCATTAGCTTAAAGAGGAGACAGAATTTAGTCTGGGTTTAGAATCTACGATCTGACATGAAAAGAATTTTTTTTTAACTAGAAGATTCCAGTTGGGTTTCTTAAAATCACCTGTGAAAATTATCTATTGCCTAGTTTTAAAATTGTGGGTCAGGGTAGGAAAATCAGTAATTCTATCAATAATACATTCCTGCACAGTATCTTCTGAGTAACAGGCAAAATGCTAGGTACAGTGGGGAAGACAACAATAAAATAAATGCATGGCATTTGCCCTTAAGCATCTCCCAGTCCAGTTGCATAGACCAGGGATAATCATATCAAATATTTAAAACAAAACACAAGTGGAAAATCTGTGGTGCAAGTAACATACAAGAGTAGAAAGGTGGGATGGATTATTGAGCCCAGGTGTGGACTTACAGAGTGATAAGGAAAAGGAAGCCACCCTAGGGAAGAGAGAGCACATGGCCCCAAGGCTAAGTGGCACCTCCCTTAGTGAAAAACTCATGATAGTAAAGGAGGTGCCATCATATCCATGAAGGGAGATGCACAGAGAGGATGCTTTGTGGATGGGGTCCCTTCAACCATCCTTATGTTTTCATGCTTCCCTGAGAGCCCAAATATGATGCCTTTGCCCAGCTTCTCCAGATATACAGAACAACAGAAGCGTAATTGTCACAGGATATTTCTAACATATGATGATGGATTCTGATTTTTTTTTGCAGGGGGAGCGCTTCGGAAACCTAAGCCTAGTGCTAATCTTGCTCATTTTCCATCTCTCTCCTTCCTAGAAGTCCCGAATGAGAATGTTCTATGGTGACAAGCCCGTTCAGCCAGCTTCCCTCCCTGCCTGCAGTGTGGCGCAACATCCTTCCAAAGAGGTTTTCTAGGCTAAGGGGTGAAGAGGTGGGGAAGACATGTGTTTGGTATTTTTTTTTTTTTAATTGTGGTAAAATTAAGAAAAAAACAGACTGCATGACTTGTTTTCCTCTAGAAGTCTGTAAGATTCAGATTTCCAAAAATGAAAACGTCTTCTCTGAATTTCATAGCCAAATAACTTGCAATCCAAAACCGAGCAGCTGGTGTTTTAAGGACTGCAGATTCCAAAAGTGCACTTTCCCCTCTCCAGCTCCCTTGAGTCATTCTCTTGTGGTTGAACAGTTTAGTTACCCTGCAGTTGGTAACAAGCAAGATAGTCAGACGAGAGAATGGAAAGAGGGCCCCACCACTGGCATTTTCGGAAGCCCGCTGAACTCTTGTTTCAAGGGGCAGAAAGACCACCTAAAAAGTTAACCACACGGTTGAAGAGGAGTAGACACTCATCAACTGTACCTTACATTTATGCTATTATTTTCCTGACAGTGAACTAGTAATCAAAAGAAAACTCATTGCATTAGGAAATGTATTTATCTATTACTTGATCATCCCATCCTGTAACACGAGGTTGAGGTAGCAACCTCATCTTGTTTGGAAAGATTTGGTGAACTTGTAGGCACAGGCCCAGTTTCATGCATGTGTGACCTCTGCACAGATTTCTACACTCAAAAGGGTCTTGTGTTTGGTTCAGTGGTGTACTTTCAACATCCTCATCTCCTTAATAATTTCTAAATAAGGACATCATGTTTTCATTTTCCACTGAAAATGAACATGGGTGTTGAAAATTTTGTAATTGATCAAAATCCGCTATGATTATACAATGGAGGCGACAAATAGATTCAATGGATTAGATCTAGTAAACAGAGTACCTGAAGAACTATGGGCAGTGGTCCATAATATTGTTCAGAAGGCGAAGGCGCGAACAAAACCATCCCCAAGGAAAAGAAATGCAAGAAGGCAAAATGGTTGTCTGAGGAGGCTTTACAAATAGCCGAGGAAAGAAGAAAAGCAAAAAGCAAGGGAGAAAGGAAAGGTATACCAAACGAAATCCACAGTTCCAGAGAATACCACAGAGGCCTCTTCAATGAACAAAGAAAGAGGAAAACAACAGGACGGGTAAGACTAGAGATCTCTTCAAGAAATCTCTAGACTTCTTGAAGATCTCTTCAAGAAAACTGTAGCTATCAAAGGAACATTTCATTCAAAAATGGGCACAATAAAGGACAGAAACATTAAAGACCTAATAGAAGCTGACAAGATCAAGAAGAGATGGAAAGAATACACAGACGAACTGTACAAAAAAATCTTCTTAATGACCTTGATAAACACGATGGTGCAGTCTCTCACTCAGAGCCAGACATTTTGGAGTGTGAAGTCAACTGAGCCTTAGAAAGCACTATTGCCAATAAAATACTAGTGAAGGTGATGGATTTCCAAATTTGGAAAACCCAGCAGCGGCCACAAGACTGGAAAATGTCAATCCTCATCCTAATGTAGTACTAAAGAATGTTCAAAACACTGGACAATTGCACTCATCTTCATCTCACGCTAGTAAGGTTATGCATAAAACCCTCCGAGCTAGGCTTCAGCATTTTGTGAACCAAGAATTTCCAGATGTTCAAGCTGGGTGTAAAAAAGGCAGAGGAACCAGAGATCAAATTGCCAACATTCGTTGGATCATATAGAAAGCAAGGGAATTCCAGAAAAACATCTAACTCTGTTCCATTGATTATACTAAAGCCTTCAACTCTGTGGATCATAATAAAATGTGGAAAACTCTTAAAGAGATGGGGAAGGGGGATACCAGATCATCTTATCTGAGAAGCAACAGTTAGAACCCTGAATGGAACAACTGAATTGTTCAGGATTGAGAAAGGAGTACAACAAGGCTGTTTATTGTCAGCCTGTTTATTTAACATATATACAGAGCACATCATGAGAAATGCCAGGCTGGACGAGTAACGAGCTGGACTCAAGATTGCCAGGAGAAACATCAACAACCTCAGATATGTGGATGATACTACTTTAATGGCAGAAAGCGAAGAGGAACTAAAGAGCCTCTTGATGAGGGTGAAAAAGCTGGCTTAAAACTCAGTATTAAAAAAACTAAGATAATGGCATCCAGTCCCATCACTCATGGCAAATAGAAGTGGAAACGGAGGAAGCAGTAACAGATTTCCTCTTCTTGGGTTCTCAAATCACTGCAGATGGTGACTACAGCCATGAAATTAGAAGACAATTGTTGGCAGGAGAGCTATGACAAACCTAGGCGGTGTGTTGAAAAGCAAAGATATCACTTTGCTGACAAAGGTCCATATAGTCAAGGCTATGATCTTTCCAGTAGTCATGTACAGATGTGAGAGTTGGACAGAAAAGAAAGCAGAGCACTGATTGATGCTTTTGAATTGTGGTGCTGGAGAAGACTCTTGAGAGTCCCTTGGGAAGCAAAGAGATCAAACTAGTCAATCTTAAAGGAAAACAACCCTGAATACTCATTAGAAGGAGTGATGCTGAAGCTGAAGCTCCAATACTTTGGCCACCTGATGTGAAGAGGTGACTCACTGGAAAAGACCCTGATGCTGGGAGAGATAGAAGACAGAAGGAGAAGGCAACAGAGGATGAGCTGGTTGGATGGCATCACTGATTAAATAGACATGAACTTGGGCAAACTCCAGGAGTTCATGCGGGACAGGGAAGTCTGAGGTGCTGCAGTCCACGTGGTTGCGAAGAGTCGGACACGATTTGGCTATGAACAATAACGGCAATGTGACTATATTCATAGTATATTTTGTCTTCATACCACTAGGTATCATTTCAGTGTTTGCAGTGGAAGGTGTAAACGAGAATATGCTATGTTATCAAGAAAAATTATCACAAAGGATGGTGGACGAAGGACCGAAAACAATTTCTTTCTCCAGTGGTGGCTGCATTTCTCATTCCCATGCACATCATTAGAAGAGATAGTCCAAATAATTGCTGCTGTTTATATTCTTAAAGATCTTTGATTCTTTATGTATTGATTCAAGAGGCCTAAAAGTTACCTTAATTTTCTTATTTCATTAAATATTCATATAAGTCACTCATTACTGAGCATCTACTAAGCATATATCCTTCTTTCCCTTTCTTTAAATAGATTTTTTACTGTTACCACGACATTTTAGGGCTTCCCTGGTGGCTCAGACAGTAAACAATCTGCCTTCAATGCAGGAGACCTGGGTTCTCATGGGCAGAGGAGCCTGGTAGGCTACAGTCCATGGGGTTGCAGAGTTGTACACGACTAAGTGACTAACACACCACATTTGAAGGAGTTTGTGTATTCTTTGCATACTATTTATATCCCTCATCATCTGACAAAACATTTAGACATGAGAGTGGCAGGAGCTAGAGAAACTTCAGAATAGTCATGCCCCTTAAATCTGTAGGTGGCCAGAAAGGCTTGCATGTGGGTATGTGGAGCTGGAGGGAGAAGATAGGGAAGCACTTCCATTTCTAGATATTACTGTAGAAATACATTTCACTTTACTATATACCCCAAGAAGTCCTTTTTTCCCTTGCTAATTTCCAGGCAGCTGGGACATTTTTTTTATTACCAGTTTTGGTCTGAAATTGATATAGAAAATGTGTCCTAAGTCAAATATCAACTCAACTCAACATTTTTTGCATTTCCCTCCAAAAATTCTGAAAAGGATACATATTTCCATCACTGAGTTAAATCAGTGACCCAAGATTTTCCCGTTATGGAGTAAAAACTAAAAATAGAGCTACTATATGACCCAGATATCTCACTCCTGGGTATATACCTGAAGAAAACCATAATTCATAAAGAAACATGTACCCCAAAGTTCACTGCAGCACTATTTACAATAGCTAGGATATGGAAGAGTGAAACTATCAAGAGTGAAATGGATAAACAAGATGTGTTACATACATACAATGGAATATTACTCAGTCATAAAAGAAACACAGCTGTGTCATTTACAGAGAGGTGGATAGACCTAGAGAGTATCATATAGAATAAGTATGTCAGAAAGAGAAATAATATTGCTTACATGTGGAATCTAAAAAATTGGTACAGATGAACTTACTTGCAAAGCAGAAATAGAGACAACAGACGTAGAGAACAAACTTACAGATACCAAGGTGGAGACAGGTGGTGGGATGAATTGGGAGATTAGGATTGATAACATATATACCACTATGTATAAAAGAGGTAACTGATGAGAACCTACTGTATAGCACAGGAACTCTACTCAGTTCTCTGTGGTGACCTAAAGGGGAAGGAAGTCTAAAAAAGAGGGGACATACGTATATGCATAACTGATTCATCTTGCTATATAGCAGAAACTAATGCATTTTATATTTCAATAAAAATTAAAAAAAATTAGCTTGAATTTATTTTGTCAAAAACAAAACAAACCAAAAAAAAAAAAAAACCAAACCCCAGGTGAATTCCTTTTGTTCTCCAAGATGGAATACACAGTCAGTAAATCCTAAGTCCTTTTTTGATGCACTCTTTCCTTTTGCTAAAGCACACCCTATAGTATCTTCCTATAGAAACTATACATGGGAGAAAGTAATGGTTCAATATTTAATGTTCTTCAGTTTTACTTTCTCATTTGATATAGAATTCTGGCTTTGAATTCTAAGTTGCATGAAATTTGAGGTTGAAAAATTCCTTTTTCCTTAGAAATTTGCTGGTATTGCTCTACTATCTTCTAACAGCCAGTGTTGCTACTGAGATGTCTGAAACTCCTTAGGATTTTTTTCCCTTGTATATAACCTACTTATTTTTCTGTTTCCTTTCAGAAATGTTTACAATTGTCCTTGTACATTTTGTGTTCTAAAGTTTTGCAGTGATGCATTTTGGTTCATTTCAGTATGGAGACATTTCTTTTAGTGTTGCTTTAGGGAACTTTTATTATAATATATCTTTGATAACTTCCATTCTGTTTCTCCGCTCTCTCTTTGTGAAACTCTTAAAAGTTAGATATTGACTTCCTGGATTGATCTGTTAATTTTATTATCTCTTTCATACTGTTTCTTTTTGTCCTACTTCCTGTGAGATTTCCTTTACTCTAACTTTCAATCCTTCTGTTGAATTTTTAACTTTAGTCAAGATATTTCCAATTCCTAAGAATTCTTTCTTTAATCATATCATTCTTTTTTTTTAACTAGCATTCTATACTTATTTTATGATGGTAATATTCTCTATCTATGTATGTAAGTGAGTAATCTTTGAAATTTGCTATTGTTCCATTTTTTCTTTTATTCTTTTATTAATTTGCTTGCTTTTCTGTTTTAAAAATACAAATTTCATGTCTGGTGGCCAAGGTTGTTGTTTTCCATTCTTCCCAAAGTTTTCAAAGTTCTGAGCTGGTCTGAGTTTCTAAAAGAAAATGGGCAGATCAGTGCTATTCATTTCTCTTTTTGGTTTCCTTTGTCTTACAAAATGAATTGCCATATTTTTGTCTTTAAAGTACCTTCCCCATTCATAGCCATCCCTTTCTTCTTTATTTACCACCATTTTATTGGTGTCTAAGAAATGGGAAAAGATAAACATTAATGACATAATTAATTAGAAATTGAAAATATCTTCTGTAAATTTTATTTTTTGCCATCAATATGCTGGTATACCAGTTAAAGATCTGGAATCTATTTGGGGAAAAAAAAATCAATATTTTATGGACCCAAACTTTAAAAGTCCTGCTGTTTCCTGTAGTCATGACAGATAAAACATAAAAGATAACTGATTTATTTTCAAGAGTTCAGAACATGTCATAAAATTACATTTCATCAACCCCAGGTATTGTGTTAAAAATGTTCAATGAAACCACACTTTCTTTCCTCTATATGTCTCGACTGCCATTGAGAATTCACACCCATCAATGTACTTGGCTTTCAGTAATTTCTCAGCAGGCCCAATAGAAATGGTTGATAGTTACAAGCAGGTGTTGCTGACAAGTCATGTTTCTCATTTTTACAGATGCAGTGTATTCTATCTCTGCCATCTCCGTTTTCCTTTTATAGCTTCTGAAATTGTGTTTTGAAAAAGTCACTTGGCTATCTTCACACAGTTTCCCTGTTACAACAGGTAAATGTCAAAAGCAATCAGGTGCAATATCAGCTTTTCATTGTATTCCCCTAAGCCCTCAGGTAGATAATAACTTCTTGCAATATTTTCTTAATGTAAACGGAAACAGATACTAACCCAGGCAAATGATCCCTCCTGAGCCAGCTGTCCTTTTCAATATGTTATCCAGAAGATTACATGAATATTTATTGGCTGCTTAGTTTCTCACAGAAGCCCAAGTTTCACTAACAAGGTATATCATGTTTTGACTTGAAATAATGCAATTTTGCATGACTGGATAAAACATGAATAGACCCGCAAGCAAAGGGTTCAAGAGATAGAAGACCTTGATCATATATTAATTTGAAAACAACTTTCAGTGTGACCTCTGAACAGCCAAATAAATCATATCAGTTTCCTTATTTGAAACATGAGACCATTACTGCATATAATTTTTCTTTCTTATCCTCATCTTTCTTACCCAAATATTACACATTGTAACTTCATTTGAATTTCAACTTGTATGTATTTTATCTAATCCCTTGTATTTTAAAGTATAGCAATTATATGTATTTTCATTTTTACTAAGCGGACATACATCTTCATAATAACTTCACTTGAGATCATCATCATCAGTTCAGTTCAGTCGCTCAGTCATGTCCGACTCTTTGCGACTCCATGAATCAAAGCACGCCAGGCCTCCCTGTCCATCACCAACTCCCGGAGTTCACTCAAACTCATGTCCATCGAGCTGGTGATGCCATCCAGCCATCTCATTCTCTGTCGTCCCCATCTCCTCCCGTCCCCAATCCAAATATCAATAAACTCAGATATGCAGCTGACACCACCCTTATGGCAGAAAGTGAAGAGGAACTCAAAAGCCTCTTGATGAAAGTGAAAGAGGAGAGTGAAAAGGTTGACTTGAAGCTCAACATTCAGAAAACTAAGATCATGGCATCTGGTCCCATCACTTCATGGGAAATAGATGGGAAAACAGTGGAAACAGTGTCAGACTTTATTTTTTTGAGCTCCAAAATTACTTCGGATGCTGATTGCAGCCATGAAATTAAAAGACGCTTACTCCTTGGAAGGAAAGTTATGACCAACCTAGATAGCATATTAAAAAGCAGAGACATTACTTTGCCAACCAAGGTCCGCCTAGTCAAGGCTATGGTTTTTCCCGTGGTCATGTATGGATGTGAGAGTTGGACTGTGAAGAAAGCTGATTGCCGAAGAATTGATGCTTTTGAACTGTGGTGCTGGAGAAGACTCTTGAGAGTCCCTTGGACTGCAAGGAGATCCAACCATTCTAGAGGAGATCAATCCTGGGTGTTCATTGGAAGGACTGATGCTAAAACTGAAAAAAAAATCATCATCATAGGATGATTTTTATTATTCTACCATGAGAAATGATTGAGAAGTGAAAAAGGCTGAAGAACCTCAAAATGTGTTCCCTTGTCCAAAGTGAAATACCAATTATAGTCTACAGGGAAGAGACCGAAAGTGAAAAAGAAGACACAAGGATGGCAAAAGTGTACATGAAAAGATCCTCAATATCATTAGTTTTAGAGAAGAAATGTAACTTGAAAGTACTACATACCTATTGGAATAGCTAAAAAAAAAAAAAAAAAATCAACGAAGCCTGGAAACAGCAAGTACTGGCAAGGATGTGGTTTATCTGGAGCCCTCATTCAGGGAAGTACAATATAAACAGTCGTGCTGGAAAGTGGTACCATGTGAACCAGCAATTCCACCCCTGGATATTTACCCAAGTAGAACGAAAACCTATTTTCATATAATACCTATATGAAAAGGTACATAGTTGCTTTATTCTTAATCATCCAAAACAAGAAACAACCAGAATATCTTTCAACTGGGAATGGATAAGCAGGCTATGGTACATTCACACAAAGGAATACTATTCAGCAATTTAAAGGATCTGATATTGACATATGAAACAACCTGAATGTATCTAAAATGCATTCTGCTAAGTGGCTACATTCTGAGTGATTCCATTTACATGGGAAAAGGCAAAATTACAGAACAGAAATCAAATCCGTGGCTGCCTGGGCTGGGAGTGGGTGGTGGGCTTGACTTCCTTGTGGTCGTAGTTACAAAATCAGACACAGAATTTGACAAAATTCACAGACTATAGACTAAAAAAGGGTACAATTTGCTATCTACAATTAAACCTTAAAAATGAGGGAAAAGTAAAAAAATCAGGGAAGGATAAAGAAAGGATTTTGGGTGGAAATAAACAGAGAGTAGTTAAAAGAAGTACTGTCGCATGAGCAGGAGAAAGGAGGTGGGAAGAGGGCAGCAGAGGAGGAGGGAATGCTGCCTAGTGTGCGTCTGAAAGGTGAACAGGACTCTTCCAGGTGGGCAAGGGTGGGGAGAGCGTCACAGTCCCAGGTGATGTGACTCGCAAAGGCACAGATCTGTGAGTCTGCAGTGTGGGTACAGGGTTGCCACCAGCACAAACAGTTAAGCCTCAGGAAGAAGGTGAGAGGGGATAGATCATAGCAGGCCTTAGTGGTTGTGGCCAAGGGTTTGGAATTTATTTGAAGGCCAAATGAGAAGTCACTAATGATGTAGGAGAAACATGATATCATCAGATTTGTTGTTTTAAAAGGAGTACCAGCATGGAGGTATGAAGGTTGGACTAAGGGTAGGAGGGTGGGAAGAAGGCTGGAGGCAGGGAGGACATACAGAGGCCACTGCAATGCTCAGAGCTGTGCAGCCCACATGGTAACTACTTGCCACAAATGGCCATTTCGATTAATTGAAAGACAATTAAAAATCTAATTCTTTCAGCCACTGTAGCCTCATTTCCAGCGCTCCACAACCACATGAGCATGGCTAGTGGTTACAGTATTGTTTAGTTCAGGAGAGAACACTGGCATCATTGCAGAAAGTTCTACTGCAAAGTGCTAATCTAGAGCCTCTTCTAAGCCTTGGCAGTGGCAGTAGGGAGGTCCTGATGTAATCAAGGTATTTTATTTGGAAAACATGTTTGGATAATAGCTTGCATTAGTCTCTCAAGCATGGAAGATGCAGTTGTGTATAAACTCAGCTAGGATATGAACTTAGGTACTAGGAGGCCTGCTTTAAAGCTTGTGAGTATGTACACTGATTGGAGCTGAAAGTATACCTGTCAGCCTTCTCTTAACCACTAAGCCCCAGGAAGCATCACTATCAGTGACTAACTTTATACCAGCAACTGGATGTTTGTGTCCTCTCCAAATTCCTATGTTGAAACCTAATCCCCAAAGTGACAATTATTTGGAGATGGGGCCCTGGGAGGTGATTAGGTCATGAGATTGGAGCCCTCATGAATGGGATTAGTGCCCTCATGAAAGGAACCACCCAGAGCTTCCTTATCCCTTCCACCATGTGAGGGGCAGTGAGAAGACACTGTCTATGAAGCCAGCTCTCACCAGTCTCTGAATCTGTCAGTGCCAGGATCGTGGGCTTCCCAGCCTCCAGAACGGGGAGGAATACATTTCTATAAACTGGTGTTTACAAGCTACCAGTGTGTGGCATTCTATTATAGAAGTCTGCACAGGCTAAGATACTTGGCAAACAATACAATAAAGGTTTCACTGTATTTGAATTTTATCAAATGTCTACAGGAATTTAAGCTATGTTTCATCTTGCGGTTCATCTAGCAAGTCTAAAACACATTTGAATGAAGACTTCTAAGTGGAAATATTCTTCTACCTCATGTTGTTTCAATTGTTCTCTGTCAGAACACCCTTTAAACTATGTGCTCTTGTTTACTGGGAAACCCTCTATGATGAGTCCATAAAAACATATCTATATTGTGAACAGTCTCCAAACAGAAGGTTTTGGACACCTCAGCCTTGAGAAAGCAGATGGGTTCATCAGGTGCCCAACATCTGGGCATGTTTGTGGAGCAAACAGTTGTCTGGCTTAGAGAAAGAGGATCTGGAAGAGATCAGACTGGGAAATGAATATGCCAGTAGCAGGCCCCACTATTTAGTTAATTTTCTTTGGCACAGTGTACACATTTGGAATGCCTAGTGATCATCAACTCAGAGGAGGCTGACTGATTAATCTTTAGGAATAATTCTAACCAAAGACTGACAATGGTTTGTTTGGGAAAAAATCCAGCATAAATGTCAAAATTATTGGTGGTCAAGTGAACAAACAAAGAGAACTCTTACCAGGATTTGTTATGGCAGGGAGGATTTGGGTACAGGCACTCTCTGAGTCCTTGGTGAAAGCAGGGGTACAAAGAGAAATGCTATTTATCCCAGCCCAAGTGGGAAAATATTCCCTAATGACACTCTTTCAATGTAGCTAGAAAATGGGGATTAAATAACAGTACTGTGTTCACTTAACAACATGCTTTTAAAATAGTTGTCTTTGTGGAATCAGCGTTTTTTATGTGGCTGATCATTGGGGAAAAAAGAAGAAAAACAAAATCACAGAGAATTTAATCCAACATGAGGCCCTGAATGGATTGCCAAGAAAATATGCCTTTTGCAAAAGTGAACTGTAGGCTCAGAACTTATTTGAACCTCATGGGCATCTTCTGCTGGTAGAGGCAGCTCCTGTACACCTAGTCTGGGCTCTTTTCACAACTGTGATCTCCCTGTACCATCCAGTGAATAACAAGGACCTGCAGGACATAAGCCCAGAGGAAACAACAGCTAAGAATACATCCACCTTCTGCTGCCGCCTAGAGAGTCTTTGAACATAATGATAAAGCCCTCCTGAAAAATAATTCCTAGTGGGGAAAAAGTATGATTTATGAGCTCCATTCAGATAAGAAAAATGGTCAAGAATTTTTTAAAAAATATTCAATGTGAGCACTCACAGATTTTTTTTTTTTTGATAGGTTGCATTGTTCCTCTTCTTGAAAATAAATAAGAATGATGCTGTGTCTCTCTGGGTTTATTATTATTATTTTACAGTTTAATGATCTTTAAATTTGTTAGTGCTAAGAAAACAAAGTACTTGCATTTGTTTTTGCATTTTAGTCAATACATGCGTGGATGTTTGGATATCAGAGGACTTAGAGTTTGATGCAAAATCTTTTCTCGTTTTGTTGTTGTTTGCCAGTCTGTTTACTGTTAAGACCTAGGCAGCCGAGTTTTAATTTGGGAGCAAAACTAGTCATGTGCAGGACTGAAAAAAAAATTGAATTTAATCAATAGGTTCTAGTCATCTGGTTTTAGTTGGGTATGATCCTATGAAGAAGTAATGTGATTCAGAGGCTGTTCACTTGGAACAGATAGGGGTTACTTTGTTAACAAGGACTGTGAAGTGAATAAATAATTTGAAGTCATCCTTTTTTTCTAAGGATTTTGGGCTGCCATCCAAACCTTCCTGCTTAGGATGGTATCATTATCACTGAGATGGTGTTCATACAGATGGATGGCCATTCCAGGAACAGTCAGTGCCAGGACGAGGGCGAACAGGGAGCACACTGAGGCCTGCAGCCTGGCCCTTCAGAGCACAAGGGTTTGGTGACCCAGAAACTCATGATTAGAGGTCTTCCCAGGTCACTTCCCTGGTTCACCAGGGCCTGATTTCTTAGAGGGCTCTCTCACCTAAGACTTCACCAGGCCCTTAGCTGCTGTGGAATCATTTACTTAGGCTACGCACAACTGATGGGAAATCTGTATAGAATCTGGGACCTCGTTATAGTCCCACTCTCTTATGGTATGATTTCTCAGGCTGCACAAGGAGCAGCTTGCAAACATTTCCTTCCCTGAGTTCTATGCTCATTCTCAGAGATATGTCGTGCTGCCTTTAAGGGACAGAACAGCTAGGTTTAGGTACATAGAGGGTTGGTGCAGAGAACATTCACACTTTGATGAGGGCAGGGCTAGATCACTGTATGAGAGTCCAATCCAACCCTATCCCACCAACATAAATTATGCGACAAATCCTTGAAGAGCACACTATCAGGAATTGTGAAGGATTTAAAGAAATGTCATAATTTCTTGCCCTTAAAGAACTTCCATTTAGGGTTAGCAAAACATATGAAAAGTAAAATGATAGTGAGAGTAATAAGTCATGATAAGAGAAAGGAAATCTCAGAGCAGTCAACAATCAAGAGGTTTGAAGACCAAAAAAAAAAAAAAAAAAACCAAAAAACAAAATGAAGAAGAATTTCATATAAGAACTGCAGAACACACTTAAGAAAGAAGGGTGAGGCTTCAGGCAGACTCTCATTCAGAAATTAAGAAGAGATTTTTGAGCTGCTTGTAAGAGATGCTTACTGTTTGGGCAATAGTCTCTACCTCATGGGCTTCCCTTGTGGCTCAGCTGGTAAAGAATCCGCCTGCAATGCGAGAGACCTGGGTTCAATCCCTGGGTTGGGAAGATCCCCTGGAGAAGGGAAAGGCTACCCACTCCAGTATTCTGGCCTGGAGAATTCCATGGACTTATAGTCCATGCGGTTGCAAAGAGTCAGATATGACTGAGTGACTGTCACTTCTCTACCTCATAGGGTTGCTGTGAAAATTAAATACAGTGGAAGACTCTTAGTACAGTACCTGGGGAAAAGCTTGATAAAATTTATTAGTGGATCAAAGAAGGTACTTCAAGTGGCAGCAGCCAAAACATGAACTATGGGGCAGGAAAGCAAAAGTTGTCTTTCAGGGGTAACTAAGCCAGCTTTGATGGAGCAGAACTGGGAGGAGCTACTGGTAAAAAGTAGCTGTGTTTACATGACTTAGGGTCTTGCATGTAAGAGAGGTGTGTTTGAAGTTTACTCTGTAGATATTTTTTATCAGGGGTATTATGATCAAGGACTCATTATGGGAAGATTGGATTATACACAGAAAGTGCCACCTTTCTGGATGAACTTTGCTTCATTAAAAACTGCACTCCACTCAGACCCTAGCCCCTGACTACTTCCTAAAGCAGAAATCAAGTCACACATATAAATGTGAAAAGGTTGGTTTGCCTTAAAACATATGAACATCAGTGCAGACTGAACACTTTATTATCTTTTTTATGTACTAACATGTAGATTTTCTAGAAGATTATGAAGACATTTGCTTATCATATGGTTTCATGAGTTATATTTAGAAGCAGATATTTGAGGGAAAACTAGTGTTTTATATATTGTCCTCTGCTCCACTATATTTCTTCTGTTACAAAAGCACCACATTAACAGTGTGGGTGACACCATCATACCTCCTGAGTGAACTACTCTCAGCATAAAACTCAAAGCAAAAGCCACTATGTCATTAAAGGAATTCAAAGTAGAAATTCATTCAAAGATTAAGGGAATATTTTTGTCTATAAAGGTGGCTAAGAACTCTGAAAGGGAACTTGCTTTTGCAAACCAATGACAAACAGAGAAACCAATGGGAGTCACTTTCTAATTCCACTGCATGGGTATAACTTCAGAAACCTTCCGGCAAAACTTTTGGGGTAATGTTGATTTAGGAAAGGCCAGGGTCCCAGCAGCAGCACGAGTGGCACCAATTGCCTCTATTTTTAAGGTGATCACTGAACAAACCTCAGTTTAGAGTCTGGAAGAAAACCCACTGCTATAACCCAAAGCAATAAAATGTAAGATGGGCCGCTTACTGGTTGCTGATGTTTGTGTGTCCCTGCTAAGTCACTTTAGTCATGTCCGACTCTTTGTAACCTTATGGACTATAGCCCACCAGGTTCCTCTGTTCATGGGATTCTCCAGGCAAGACTACTGGAGTGGGTTGCCTGGCTTCCTCCAGGGGATCTTTCCGACCCAGGGATTGAAACGGCGTCTCTTATGTCCCCTGTATTGGCAGGAGGATTCTTTACCACAATGCCACCTGGGAAGCCCCTCAGAGGCTTCACTTTAGGGCAGACCTTTGTGACTATGGGACATTAAAATGGGTGTTCCACTGAAGGTTCCAGGTATGCCGAGAGCCACTGCTTCCTGAGGATAGCCGGCTGAAGTGAGCGGCAGAGCCCCGTGGCGTGGCTGTCTTTTGCCTCCATCAACCTCATTCATTTTACCTCAGTGCAATATACAAATGTTATCATTTTATAAGTGAAAGGAAGGAAATCTTAAAATGCCTTAAAAGGGGAGCTAGTTAGGTATGTTTAAGAGCTTAATGTTTAAGGTATGTTTCAGATCATTTCCTGACAAAGGATAAGATGAACAAAAGAAATGAAAGTGTGAGGAGCACCCTAAAAATATAACAAAAATGAAAGTAACAGAAGTTTAAAGTGATAACTGAAGGCAATTAAAAATATAAGCCAGGCCTCAAACTTATCCAAGGCTTTTCACACACAGACAAACCTAACCAAATACCTTATTTCCATGATGATTCATGGCATAATATAATTTAGAGCTGAAAGAGGCTAATAAGACCATCTTTCCTGATCACGTACACAAGGAATGGGCACAGGAAAACCAAGTGACTCACTCAAGGGACACAATAGTCAGTGGATGAGCCAGAGAGAGGCTCAGACTTGTTGTCCAAAGCAATTTTAATTTTTTTAAAAAATTTCTTCGTATTAGGGCAAAACTGTAGAAGTCTTGGCTTTAGGTTTTAATTTGTACCTCTCTTAAACTCAGATGACTATTCAGTGGCTACATGGTTGGTGAGATGAGTTTAGGTGGAAAAAAAATTTCTTTACCGATTGTTCAGTTTTATTTCATCCTTTTTGGTAAATTACACTTAAAATGTCACAAAAGAGCCACTGGATAAGCTTCTGAATCTCTAGAATCACTTTTCAACACCAGGGTCTGTGGATATCATTAAGAACTTTGCAAGTCATCAAGGCATTCTACCAAAGGTAAAACTAACTTTTCCCTAGAATATCAGATTGCAGTGGGCATTAGGGAAAGTCAACACTAGTCTGTACTCCCCACCTGTGCCAGAGAAAGTACACGTGTGGGAAAAAACATTTTCAACTCTCGCCCAGAGCTGAAAGATGAAGAGCCAGCATTGTGCTGACCGGTGAGGCATTTCCAGTAAAGACATGGAAACCAGTTGATGACATGAGGACAATGTGAATATGGGAAAGAAAGGCTGAGTGCTTGCTCCTCTACTGGTGCTTCCTGGTTGGGTTACGGTTGCTGTTCTGAGCATGCTTGGCCTTCAGTTTGTTTGCACCTAAGTTTATGAACTCCCTCAACAGGCTGCCGGCCTCCACCACTGATGTCTGAGTTGCCCAGGCACATTGACTCCATACATTTCAACATAACCTTCCTCACAGGTTTCATAAGAGCAGGACACTCAGCATCACTTTATTTCATCAGTTGTGGCAAAGACCTTCTTGGGAACCACTGGTGGGAAAACAGGTTTTGGGGTCAGAGCAGGAAGCATCTGTGGTGACAGGTTATAGTTCTGTAATAAAACCAGGATGTCAGACTCATACCTTCCACTAGGTAGGCCCAAAGACTGACCTGTCGACCCACTGCACGTGGCCACTGGGGCATTTTTATAGAGCAGGCATCTGATCCACTCTGAGTCAGAAGCCTACCTGAACCTTCTTTATCCTGGGTACAAAACCTCAGCAAGCATGACAGGAGAGTCAGTCACGGGCAGCAAATGCCTTGAACTTTCCAAATATACCAACGTTTCCAGTTCCGGAGAAACTTCTAACATTACTTCCAACTTTCAATGTTTATCAATAACATGGCCATGAACAGCTTTCTATATAAATTTTTTTAAATCCTTTCAAATGCTTTTAAGTGCAAATGCCTGTTACAGTTCACTGTTACCCTAGGTTCTGGTTTGCAAACCACTTTGTTTTCCCTTGAGTTCAATTCTAAGGTCTGAAAAACAAAAACAATATTTTGGATAATGGGACAAAAATGTTCAGAAGCTTGCCGGTTTTCAAAGTTCCCAATTGGTTAAACATCTGGCCTCCCTGACAAAGTTGCCACCTGGGCTGAAGAAGTTGTGAAGCGAATGCTTTCTTTGTCCGGAGGGCAGGGAAGCTTACACGGGGTCTCCATATCTCTGCTCTTCTCTGATACAGTCAATAGAGACGTCAGATTTGCAGGATATTCTAAAAGTACAGCCTTGAGTCTGAATTCTGACATCTGCCATGCCTTTTCTAGTCCATTGGTTAGTGAAGTCTGGGGAGACTTCCTGCCTGAAGCCTCAGCAAGGTCTGCTGGTCTGCTGTGGCCATCGACACTGCTGCTCTTACTGCCCCTACTGCTGGTCCAGGGGGTCAGGGAGACTCAGCACCCAGAAGGTCAGCATGGGAGAGGGGGTGCTGGCCCTCAGAGATGTTCATCAGTGGCTCAGATTTAGGTGCTTTGGGAGAGTAGGGGGCACTGACAAATGGCAGACTGAACTGACAGCCAGCATGAACTCTGCACTCTGAGAAGAGCGAGCTGATGGAATGCAGTGATGATTCCTAGCAGGCAAGGTGGTCAAGGCAGCAACAAGGGCATACTTAGTGCTTACTCTGAGCCAGAGTTTTTCTAAGCACTTATATGTACTAACTCACTCAACCCTCATAGTAACCTGACGACACAGGTATTAGAATTACTTTCTCTTTTCATTCAAGGAAACTATAAAGTCCAAAAAGGTTGTGAAATTTCTTCAAGGTCACACAGCTAGTAAATGATGAGCCAGGTTTCAGATGCAGGCAGTATGATTATAGCCACGCCACTTCCTTGCCTAAATGTGATGCTACACCTATCAAAGGCATAAATAACAGTGCCTGTCTGTTAAGGAAAGCGTTTCAGTAGCCTTAAAAATAAACTACAAATGTGTTGAAGATCTTGTCCTCAGATAAGAAACTAAGAGAAACATGACACAGCCCCGGGAATGATTGTGACTCCTGCTAGCATCAGATTCTCCCAGTCTCCCAGAGCCCAGGAAACCTTGATCTTCGGACAGTGGCTGTGTGACACAAGAAGGAGGTGCTTGGCCTTTCTCTCCAAAATTAGAGTTGAAAATTATTATGAAAGCTAAGTATAAAACAGTATTAGGTCTAGAAACCTTTTAGCTGCATGTTGCAAATTATAGGCTGTAAACACTATGTGCTATCAGTGTAATAGCTACTGTTCCCATGGAACATAGGGACAGCGTGTGTTTCAATTTTCTTAAATTGAAAAGAAATAAATATGTGAAAAAAAAAGAAGCTAAGAAGTATCATGAACTCTAGAATCTATTTCCACTTTCCAGGGTGATATAAAATAATACCATTTCAAAAAGGGGTAGAAATACTCTTTTGAGGTCAGTCTAATGTCACTTGGCAGAAAGAAAAAATGCACATTTAATTATAGGCACTGGTACCTGGTGTTTTCCAAATCTGTCCATGCATGCATCTTCTCTGCAAGAGAAAAATCATCTGTGGCTTCTTTAAGTAATAAGCGCATGTGTGTACGTACACACATCCTCCTATACATTTAGCAATTATGCTGTTACACTTCAAATAAAAACGAGACCTTATGTACATACTTAACACTCTCATTGTGGCAGTATATGTTGTTTTATTCCAGTCCTTTAGGTATCCTGTCCTGACAAACAATTTGAATGACTGGAATAGCTACAAAAGCTCTCTGTGAATGTTTTCCCCAAGTGCAAATTATTGGAAGACTATTTATATAATTCATGAAAATCTTTAGTCTTGTGTCCTTTTAATCTTGGTGAATCCACCACACTGGCAGAATCCTGCTTTTACTCTACGCTTAAAGACTGAATTTATTTCTTTGGCTTATCATGAAGAAAAAGATAAGTGAAATTGTACTTTCAGATGTATGCAATTTTGCTTCCGTACATATTCAACAAGATTTAATGCTTCTGTAGTTTCCACTCTTGAATTTGTCAAAGCTAAAGCTAAACAGGGTAATTCTCTGGCATTTAGTCCTGGTAGTATTTTGCGAACATTAACTTTATCATAAGGAGTTCGTATTCATGCTCAACAATTTGATTTCTTGAGCACTGTTTGACATCTGTACCCCCTGCCATGTGCTGGGAACAACCACAATTCATACGAAATTTAGGACCACAACATGACTCAATTATTATTTTTTCTCTTATTGCTCTCTATTATCGTGTTTCTATTCACACCATTTTGGGTTAAATCACTTCAACATAAAACTGAACAAGTTTTATTGCTTGCTGGCTGACAAGTAACTTTTGAAATAGTGTGGCTGAAAGGAAAACCACTGCAGAAGCTGAGAATCTGCAAAGATGCTTGATCAGAAGAGAAATATAACCTCTGGCTGTCAACTGTTGTACAGACTCTTGGAACCAGAGATTTGGAGGAACCTCTGCAGGTGAAATCATCCACTTCCCCCATTCCACAACTTCTACCCTAAGGGAAGGCACTAGAACCTCTCGACCTCCAGGGCTGTCTTATTAAGTTATCTACTTATTGTAAAATTTCTTTCTTTATTTTTCTTACTAAAGTATAGTTGACC
This sequence comes from Moschus berezovskii, assembly GCF_049115385.1. NCBI lineage: Eukaryota > Metazoa > Chordata > Mammalia > Artiodactyla > Moschidae > Moschus > Moschus berezovskii. The sequence goes on along the minus strand of NC_142462.1, from coordinate 50,887,867 downwards.
TATAATAATAGTTCCAGGTGCACAGCACGGTGATTTGACATTTTATCTATTACAGAATATCAGCACGATCCACAGGACTCTTTTAAAGACCTCCTCACTGTCTCACACTTCCACTCCAGCTCTCTTTCCTCTGATTTCATTTTTAACAAGTAGCTGGATTCATTTTTTAAAAATATTAAGTTAGATATCTGTCTACCATTTAAAACCTTCCAATGGTTCCCAAGGATTTAATCTATAATCTACACTCCTTCCCAAGGGTGTGTGAGGCCCTGAATGGCCTAGCTCCTGCCAAGTTCTATGTCTCACATCAGTTATTCTATGGAACAGGAGTGCCCCTTTCCTCACATTAAGACTCCTACATCACTTTGCTTAATTTTCTTCCCAGTATAAAATGAATGAAGAGCTTTCATGGGGGTTGTGGGTTTGGGGGGACATCAGTGGTAGTCTTGCATTCTTTCTAAGCCAAAGTCAGCAATTTGACTGGTCAAGTGTTAAAGATGCCTTAGTTGTGCCTGTGACTTTCAGGCTGCACATTTATTTAGGAACACAACAGTTCTCTGGTCTGCTTGTCTGGGATCCCCACCTCCAGACAATGCAAAGATGGCCTCTTATTCAAAAGCAGGCAGAGCGGTCACTTACTTATAGTGGATCCAGACTCTGGCCTGTTCAGGGAGCTGATGATGACAAAGCCAAAACCCTCGTTCTCTTTGCGGTGAATGACCACGTCGCTGGTCTGCAGGCTGTGGGAGGTGAAGCCTTCAGGGGGAGAGGCATTGCTGGTGGGGACGGCGTGGTTGCTGTTGCTGTAGGTGTTGGTGTAGGTTGCGTAGTCACTGCGAGGAGAACTGTGGTGGGTCGACACGGAGCCTGGACTCCTCCCATTCTCTGGGCAGGGCTCCCCTGGAACACACATCATACACAGGTACCCGGTTATTTATCCAGAGTCTGAATGAACGAGCAATTCCTGTGCACTGGGCACTGTTCCAGACACCTGTATTGTTACGAGACTGGTTGATTGGCTTCTATTCTCCCAGTCTCTGGATGTGATGAGTATTTAAAAGGCTAAGAATCTGGTTATGGAGGCCCCTAGGTCTTGTTCCCTTCCACCCTTCTCAGCAAATGCAAATAAAACCCCTCCTCAAGTTCCCCTTTGCTGTTACTTGTTTATAAATTCTCCTTGGCAAACATACAACTCCCTTAGACAACACCTAGTTTGAAATATAGGGCTTCTTAGTTTCCTGACAATAATTGATCTTAAGACAGATCATAAAAGACCATCAAACAGGTAGACAGAATCCTAAACTGTACTACACATAAAACTTACTTAAAGAACTAGTACGAAACATGCATCTTCAAAGTCCACCCAAAGAGTTTTTTCAGTAGATATAGGAACAACTGAGCCCAGGAATCTAGATGAGGTTTCAAGGCCACACTTTGAGAAATGCTGATTGTAGTTGGGACTAATAGGAGATGTCCATGTAAGGGACCTATTGCGATTTTACTAAACAGCCATGGTTTTATTTAATATCGTGAGACTCTGTTAGCCTTGAAGTGTTAATTCATTTTGTATAGGTGGGAAACACTTACTTTGCTCACTCTAGGATCAAATCTAACAATGATATCAGGCTAAGGAATGATGAACTTTGAATCTCTAAGGGAGGTGTTAGAAGCCTTGTTCATTTACATTCTGTATTATTACAAAATATAGTTTATATCAACCAGATAAACCAAGCCAATACTTCCATGAGAAAGCAAGTATATTTTCAGGGGGAAATGACAGAAAGTTGGCAGCGAAGAAAAGCTAGGTTTTAAATTGAAAGTTGATCTATCATCCAAGAAAGAATTTTTTTATTTTACAATAATACCTCGGTTCTGGTATTCTGATGAAAAAAAAACTTAAGCAGGCATGTAGAATGCTGTAATTAGAAAAAATGACCATTTCATCTCCATCTCACAATTTGATTCAGTTTAGTCGCTCAGTTGTGTCCGACTCTTTGCAACCCCATGGACTGCAGCATGCCAGGCCTCCCTGTCCAACCGTACTCAAAAGATATATATGGAATAGAGGGACATTAAGATAGAAAATAATGATGAAAATAATGATAATTAATGATTCCTTTTTGGGTCTTTAGATATGGTTTCCTATTTAGCATACTGGAAGTTGTCTTATATGGCAAGTTAAAAATAATTAGCCAAAGTTTCAATGAGGGCTTCTTACTTAAGCTGCAATCACATCTGAAATGAAAAATCATTTTATTTCAAAAATCAAAGTCAGCTCAAAAATCATGAGCAAGAACACTGACTATAAGAGATGTTTTGTTACACTGATACCTACAGAAAATGGAACTGCATTTACTAAAATACTCAGTTTTACAAATGATCTTTACAAAAATGTATTCTTTTCTCATCTGTAAATACAAAATGAAGAAGATCAAGGCTGCTGCTTATTATCACTTGATAAATTTGAATTTTTCTGTGATATTTACTCAGTCAGGTTTTAATAAAATAAAGCAAATAGATGCCATTCATCTGTAAGAAATGTACTGAAGTGATAAAAGAAAAACAACAAAAAATGTCAATGTCAAAGCTTTTCCCTCTTTTCGACCAGAATTTCAAACTGCCTGTAATATGAACCCTCTCCACTAGAAAACATCATCCAAAGACAAGCTGTTATTGTCTTGGTGAAGCATACATGTCCTTTATCAGTCCTTGCACAAGTTGGAAATAAAGTGATTAGAGATAGTCAGGAAGAAGAAAAACAAACAATTATTATGCTGCAACATTAAATTGAAAAGCTCCCCGAGTTACTGGACCAAATCAGTAACTAAATGTCATAGGCAGTGACAAGAAAGATCTCATTTTCTGGCTGTCATATTTTAGGGGGTTGAGAGCTGCAGTCGGTACAGCAGCAACAAAGAAAAATTATCTGTCTTTGCAGTAAATGACTCACAGTGGCTCTGCCACTGGTTCTAAAGGGAGAAAGAAAGACAATCATTGTCTAAGTCAATGCAAGTGGTCCCTGGGTGAGTGAAGGAGTCAAATACATTAACAGAATACACTTCTATTGCTTCTGGATGTCTCTTTCATCCTCTCTAACAATGTTCTTTATCTTTAACACCATGAGCACATTTAAAACCAGGGAGTTAAGAAGACTTCCAACGATTGGCTTTGAGGAATAGAACTGATTCCACACCATTTTTCTACTTGGCTGTCTCTAGACCCAAATGAGCCTGTCTTCTTTTCAACGACACTTCCTGGTATGGAGCATGAATAACATTGCTTTAGAATAATATAGTAAAATGTCAGAAACTGACTAAATACCATGAGCATTAAAAAAATCAAACAACAAAACTCACTAATTTCCAGTATCCCTGACTCATCCTTCTGGCTTACAGCCAAATGAGTATACAAAATTCAGTCACTTAATATCTACTCAAATCAAATAATTAATTTTTAGGTTTAGCTTCTGTTTGTCCTTACCAGTCATACTGGAAATCATCACTGTGCTGACTGGGAGAGAGAGTCTGTTTGGGAAGGCAGGCGTCATTGATAATGTTCTTCAGGTTGAGGCAGTTTTGACAAGAACAGTGCTGGCCAGGAGCTGCTCCTGGTCTGCAGACCTATTAATGATTCCTGTACAGTTCTGGCCTAGAGTTTATTAAATGATTATTAAAATTAATTGGCAATATTTTTAAATAGGGAGATTTTACAGAAAGCTGGATTTCTAGCTTCTCTTGAAATATTTGGCTCCTCTGTCCATGGGCTTCTCCAGGCAATAATGCTGGAGTGGGTCGCCACGCCCTTCTCCAGGGGATCTTCTAGACCCGGGGATCGAACCCGCGTCTCTTACGTCTCCTGCATTGGCAAGCGGGTTCTTTACCACTAGTGCCACCTGGGAAGCTTCCAATAATCAATTAGAGTTGGGCAATTGCTGCCCCCTTGACTGAGTATGAAATGTGCAAGGCCCCACAGTCTCAACTACTCCCCAGTGTCTCCTGTACATTCCTGATTGACTCATTTACCCATGGAGTGAGGAGCATGCAGGGCCAAAGGGACTTGTTCAACCAGAGCCCTTGTTTCCCTTCAGGATCACCCGGTGGGTATCAGAACTCTCAGACTCTGTAACAAAGCAGACCCTGCCTGCTTTCAGGGTGTGCCTGGGTCTCTTCTCAGGACTGTCCCCGGGAGGGATGACAGCACTGCAGATGTGTGAGTCTTAAAGCATGGCTAAGGCAATCGGGTCTGTGCGCGGTAGAGCTTAGATATGTGCGCCAGAGTGTCCACAGGCATAGTGCATCCCTGTGGCGCCTGGCAGACTGGGGCCCTTCCCATGTTAGGGGCTGGCCCACCCACAGGCATTTGATTTTATGTACTTCTGCTTTATGCTCAACAGGGCAGACAACTTATTTAAATGCTTATAGACAAATAATAAGGGACTGCATTTAGAACTGACAAAAAGTATAGCAGCCAGGAGCAGGAAATTCACCAGTACCCTAAACACTGACTACACTTTTCACCCTGTTGTCAAGAAGACTTTTCCCTTTCTCAGCATCAAGCCAAGATCATACTTTCCCTTGAAAGTGAAAGTCGCTCAGTCATGTCCAACTCTTTGTGACCCCATGGCCTATACAGTCCATGGAATTCTCTAGGTCAGGATTCTGGAGTGGGTAGCCTTTCTCTTCTCCAGGTGATCTTCCCAACCCAAGGATCGAACCCAGGTCTCCCACATTGCAGGCGGATTCGTTACCAGCTGAGTCACAAGGGAAGCCCATACTTCCCCTAAGGTGTTAGTGAAAAGATGCTGATAGCTTTAAGATGGACTTTAACAAGTTCTGATTGAGTCATAAAACTTTCTTGTATATCAACTCTAGATTTACACTTTATGAAACTCCTCAGAGACACTCTTCTCACAGATGAATAGTATGTATTCAAAATAATATGTCACTATGTCGAGCATTTCAAAGCTGAGACATATAAATATTTATACTTTCAGTGTAACAATTAAAGCCACACTTCTACTATCCTTGGGGAAAAAACAGCTAAATGCTGGAGCTAGTGGCATGGATAAGACAAATCTCAAAACTAATTTAAGGTTCAAGATCTGTGCTAAAATTATCTGATAAAACTGGATACATCATTGGATGTTTTCATCCTTTACTCCACAGTATCTCGCTTTCGAGTGTCTAGTTTGCATTGTCTAACTGAAAATCTTGCCTTTCTAGCTTTAGTGTGCTATGTATGTAACATACATAATGTATATGTTAACATTTGAAGCAGGCTTCTGTTATTTTCATTTTTGCCCAATGTAACTAACTGGTCTATATTTCTCATAATCAATGCTTTTTCTTTTTTCCCCCTCTTGAGCATCAGCTAGGAAACCACTGCCGAGGGTTTTCTGAGGTGAAGGAGGACATTTGAACAAGCTGAAACAAGCAAAAGGCTGAAGGGTACAATCACTATGACCTTCCTTCTTTCAGCTCTTTTTCCATTACAGTGCTCCTTTATGCAAGAAGTGGGTGACACTGCCTGTCCTCTTGTTCATCTTCTGTCTCTTCATTATTTAACTGCTCATTTTGCTCGGCTTTGAACCATCTCATAATAAGCCAGGCTTGTACCCCCACTGCCTTGGCTTAGGAAAGCATAATAATTTTAACCATGATAATAAGAACCCTAGAAATGACACCTCCATTCCCATATCCATTTGCAGATATCTCTTCTCACTGTTGAAGAAATGGCAACTATGAAGAAAGGCTGTCTTCCTGTGCATATTGTTTAAATCTGTCCCATCCTATTTCGAGGCATTGACTTTACTATCAAAGTATCCTTTGCTGAACTTAATCGTTTTTAATACTCATAAAGCTTTCAAGGAAGAGTGGGTTGAACTAACTTGGAAACTCTTCTGGTGTGAATGAGCAGTCTGCAGTAGAACATTTTCAAAAATTAAATGCACTTGAAATGCACTTGAATGCCTAAATGAGTAAAGTTGGTAAGAACTGCATCAAAGAGCATCTTCATGGAAGTCACACAATCCACAAATTGCAAGAATACATTTTTGCAGTATTTTGCATACACTCCAATAGCTTGGGTTGATTAGAACAAAATTTAATTTGCAGTGATCAGCTGGTGGCAAGAAGAGCATGAAATTATGTTGGTGCACTGCTTTTTGCACTTTGCAGTATATTTCCTTGTAAATCAGGTATCTTCCTAATTTATCTTTGGGTTACAGAACATATAACACAGCAAACGTTTTATTAAAACTCATTCTGGAGGGTGAGAGACAGTTAAATGTTAACCAAGAAAACACTGTCTTCCCTCCTGGCACCTTGCCCAAGGATAAGGCATAATTCAAGGTGCTTTACTTCACTGGGTCAAGTGGTCTGCCATGAATTTCTGAAGACGAATGGCACCTCTTAGCAAAACCTTGGTATGATACAAGATCTACAGCAGTCTCTATGGGTAAGGACTGACAGTACTTCTGACTTACCCTTTTAAGTGATGGCTCTTGTTCTAAATCTAGTTTCTAGAAGACTCAAAAAGGATTTTAAACTTGACTAGCAAACCTTATCTTCTTGAGTGGTTCAGAGCCTGTAATTAGCTGGTGGCCTTTTTAAAAATTCAAACGTGTTATGACAATAGCACATGTGGAAGAGTCCTTATGTTTGGTTCAGTTCAGTTCGGTCGCTCAGTCGTGTCCGACTCTTTGCGACCCCATGAATCACAGCACGCCAGGCCTCCGTGTCCATCACCAACTCCCAGATTTCACTCAAACTCATGTCCATCGGGTCGGTGATGCCATCCAGCCATCTCATTCTCTGTCGTCCCCGTTTCCTTCCGCCCCCAATCCCTCCCAGCATCAGAGTCTGACATTTGCTAAAGGTTTTTCTAAAGTCTTTGAATTCACTGGACATGGGGTTGGTTGCAGAGTGTGGAAGGGAACTGGCAATGGTATAAAGAAAGAAGCCCTGGCTGGAGAGAATCGGTCTCTGTATGATCACTGACTCACTGAAGACCACAGGGTGATCTACTGAACCCCTGGGCCTTGATTTGTCATCTGTTACATGAGGGATTTCATGCTGCTCTTTCTAAGGTCCCTCCTAATTCTAGCATTGATCATTCTGTACAAGGGGCAGTAGGTAGCTAAGCAAAGACGCCAGCAGACTCATGGGGCAGGTGATGACAGAACATCTTTGGCGCTGTCACTGCTATAGTTCACAGAGCAAAGCACTTGTGGTTTGGAACTATATTCCCAATGTTACTGAGTGCTCAGATGATAAAAAAAAGTATAATGCTTGTAATGAACATAACATAATTTTTACAAATATAAATCATTTTTGGGGGAGTTGAGACATGGTAAAGAGAGATAAACTGAATCATCATAATATGACTAAGAGGGCTGACTTTTAAAAGTATGTCTTTGTGGATTCTTTTATGAAGCTAAGAAAATGGTTGCAAAGGGAATAATTACTTCTAATTTCTCTGTTTCGTAACTTTGGAGTTATATGAACTGTGTTTTCTCAGAGTGACATATAGCTGTATTTTTCTAAATCAGGGTAATCATTTTATTGTTACATTTTATCAGGCTCTATAAAGGAAGTTAGTTTTCCATCCTAGTTGCCTTATTATGGTATCAAAACACTGAGGTTTTTGGCTTGTAAACACAATGAAGAACATTTTCAAAAGCTATATTTTTCACTACTATACTGTTCTTCTTATAACTAGCACCTACTAAAAAGCAAAGAGCATACACATCTTAAATTAGCCCCAGGCTTTGCTAGGAATTTTTTAATGATTCCATGGAAAATGTCAGCCTCAAAGACTGCTTAGAAATGTATTATACTAGCGAGGTGAAAATCTGCACTTTCAACTTCATTGTTACATTTGGAATATCTAGGTTGGTCTTTTCCCTCATAATATGGAAACTGATTTAAAATGTTGTCTCCAGTGTCTTGACCATGACTCACAAAGCATCACATCCCCTAACCCCCAGCTCCTGCTGCTGGTTCGAGTTGCCTACCTCCACCTAGCACCTTTCTTCTCACAGTGAGGTTGACCTGCCCATTCCGGGCTGCATGGTGCATAAGGTCGATGACATAGCGGTGGGTCTTTCCAGCCACTGGGATTCCGTCCACATAGACGAGCTCATCTCCTGGGTGCAGGCGGCCATCTCTGTCAGCTGAGCCCATGGCGATGACGGCTCCAATCAAAATCTAGAGAAGCAGAGAGGAGAAAAGAACATTTATGTTATCAGCTTTCTTTTTCCTTCCTATGTATGTATGTGGTAATTTCGTGGAAGATTTTATACCCTCTACCCACTGAGTATGTACTTGAAAAATGAAAAATGAGAGACTGAAAGGATGCTTTTCTAACTCTACCAGGTTGCTAACTCCTCTTAGAGAAACAGATGTTTTGAACTTGCTCTTCATGGCCATAAAGTTTGAGGGAAACTTGCTAACTGGCTCATAAGTTACCACCCTTAACTCCAAATGTCTGAGGCTACTGGCACTGCACCCGGGCTCTAAAATGAAACAAACTAGGGATGAAATCCTAGCTCCAGTTCTTTATTTGTGTGGCCATGGGCAAGGCCTTTGCACCTCTCCAAGCCTCAGCTGCTTCACCTGCAAGATGGGGAAATAAAATAATAGGACCTACTTTATGGAACTGTTGGGAGATGTGAAATAAACAGCACATGGGAAGCATTTAACTTTGCTCAGGGCACATAGTGAGCTCTTGAAAAGTGTCAGGGGAAACTGACTGCTGTGTATTATTAAATTCAGATAAAGGTTCAAAATGCTTTTCATCTTTTAATTTTTATTTTCCGTCGAAAAGCTGGAGGTAAGGTGCCTGTGAAGAAAGCTGATCGCCGAAGAATTGATGCTTTTGAACTGTGGTGCTGGAGAAGACTCTTGAGAGTCCCTTGGACTGCAAGGAGATCCAACCAGTCCATTCTAAAGGAGATCAGTCCTGGGTGTTCATTGGAAGGACTGATGCTAAAGCTGAAACTCCAATACTTTGGCCACCTCATGAGCTGACTCACTGGAAAAGATTCTGATACTAGGAGGGATTGGGGGTGAGAGGAGACGGGACGACAGAGAATGAGATGGCTGGATGGCATCACCAGCTCGATGGACATGAGTTTGAGTGAACCCCGGGAGTTGGTGATGGACAGGGAGGCCTGGTGTGCTGTCGTTCATGGGGTCGCTAAGAGTCGGACACGACTGAGCGACTGAACTGAACTGAACTGAAGATGCAAACAAAACAAAACAAAGCAGAATTCATGGCTGACTTTCCCTGGACAGTTCATCTCAGTTCAGTACAGTCGCTCAGTCAAGTCCGACTCTTTATAACCCCGTAAACTGCAGCATGCCAGGTTTCCCTGTTCATCACCAGCTCCCAGAGGTTACTCAAACTCACTTCCATTGAGTTGGTAATGCTATCCAACCATCTCATCCTCTGTTGTCCCCTTCTCCTCTCGTCTACAATCTTTCCCAGCATCAGGGTCTTTTCAAATGAATCAGTTCTTTGCATCAGGAGGCCAAAGTATTGGAGTTTCAGCTTCAACATTAGTCCTTCCAATGAATATTCAGGACTGATTTCCTTTAGGATTGACTGGTTGGATCTCCTTGCAGTCCAAGGGACTCTCAAGCATCTTCACCAACACCACAGTTCAAAAGCATCAATTCTTTGGCGCTCAGCTTTCTTTAGAGTCCAACTCTCACATCCATACATGACTACTGGAAAAACCATAGCTTTGACTAGATGTACCTTTGCTGTCAAAGTAATGTTTCTGCTTTTTAATATGCTGTCTAGGTTGGTCATAGATTTTCTTCCAAGGAGGAAGCACATTTTAATTTCATAGCTTCAGTCACCATCTGCAGTGATTTTGAAGCCCCCCAAAATAATGTCTCTCATTTGAACAGTTTATCTACTTTAAAAACTCAGTCAAATCTTCTCCAGGGACTTCCCTGGTGATTCAGTGGCTAAGACTCTGAGCTCCCAGTGCAGGGGGCCTGGATTCGATCCCTGGTCAGGGAACTAGATCCCACATGCTGCAAATAAGAGTTCACATGCTGCAATGCAGACTGAAGATCCTGCACACTGAAATGCAACCAAAAAAAAAAAAAAAAACTCCAGATTTTTACACTGTTTCCTTAAATATTTTCTAGAAGCACATCCCTACACAAAGGATATCCCCAGTTTTGCCTGCCACCTGCAATGCTCTGCTGTTTAAATGACAACTATACCAGGAAGTTTAGAGGTACACATTTGGGAAACGTGCATAGTGTCATAAATCTCTGAACTGGGGACTGCAAGGAAAGGTACAACAAGGTAAGTTTTCTTACTTCCCATTAGAAACACTCCAATTAGTGTCCATTAGCAAGGCTTTTTTTTTCTCTCACAGAGGAAAGACAATAGCACTAAGTATTTTAGTTTTGCTCTTAAATCTACAATTTTTCCAACTTATGGACAATAGAGTTCAAAGGAGTAGATTTTCTTTTGCCAAGCAGCTTAGGCCCACAGCATCTGAAAGCAGTGGCTATCATTAGTCTGATACTATTACAGAGGTTATGTTCTAGGTTGTATGTTCAGTTCAGTTCAGTCACTCAGTCATGTCCAACTCTCCGCGACCCCACGAATCACAGCACACCAGGCCTCCCTTAGTCCTTTATAAAATGATATTTTGTTCACAGATTGACTTCTTTCAGGCACTGTTGCTGCTGCTGCTAACTTGCTTCAGTCATGTCTGACTCTGTGTGACCCCACAGACGGCAGCCCACCAGGCTCCCCTGTCCCTGGGATTCTCCAGGTAAGAATACTGAAGTGGGTTGCCATTTCCTTCTCCAATGCGTGAAAGTGAAAAGTGAAAGTGAAGTCACTCAGTCGTGTCCGACTCTTCACGACCCCATGGACTGCAGCCTACCAGGCTCCTCTGCCCATGGGATTTTCCAGGCAAGAGTACTGGAGTGGGGTGCCATCGCCTTCTCCCTTTCAGGCACTAATTTCTCTCAAATCTCAGATCTGTGGATTCCAGTTAATTTGCAGTTGGTCCATTGTGACCAGCAGGCTTACATGTCTTCAGGTTTGTCTTCCTACTTGGTCACACTGTTCAGTGTGGTCTGTCAACACAGCCACCAGATTTGAATGTCCAGGCCTTCTCAGTGTAATTATGGTCTGGAGAGTTTTCTTTTTCTTCTGAGGACTTCATATTCTTGGTTCACTGAATAGGAATGAAAATCCACCCTCCCCCCACCATGGCTATTTTTTCCCTATTCCGGGGGGATGGGAATAGGGAAGTGGGGAGTAGGTTTGCGCCCATGTTGAATATCGGTGTTCTGATGACTGATTCATTATTGCTGTCATGGGAATCCCATCTCGGACCTTGGATTGACTGGGCTATGCCCATTTGCTGTAGGCCAGTAGTCAGGCAGGCTTCTGATATTTTCCATTTTCCCTTATCATCATGTCAGCCTGAATTTACGAGTTTCTTTCTAAAGATGGTCCAATCTATTCTTCAAAAGATTCAACTCATTATGGAGCACTTCAAATATTTATTAAGTGCTTTGTACAAAAACCAGTTAAAATGAATGTTTATGTTTTTACACTGCCCTATGAAGAGCTGCATTTGGCTGGGTTAGCCCAAAGAAAATGCTTCAACCTTTAACTTTCCTGTGTGCCTCAGTGGGAGAGCTTACAGCTAGGAATAGAGAAAAAATGGCTAGTGAAATTCTTAGCTTAATTACCACCATTCAGCTGTAACTTTGATTCTAATTCATGAAAAAGACTAACAAAAATAGGTTATAACTAAGAGCTAACATTGCAATTGGGCCCTCTACAAAAATAGCAAAAACAAAATTTCACATCGGAAAATTCTCACACCTCTCCCACTGTGGGAAAACAGCAAAGAAATACTCTTGAAGTTACCTTCTGTACGACTAGTTTAATAGCATCCATTAAACAGAGAATCCCAGTAAAACATCTGTTTTTTCTATTTGCTTGCTGGGATATGAAGTACTCTCCTCACCAAGTAATTCATTTATCTAGCAAATCTTCATGGAGTCTAGGGATGCTTGTAGGCGCGAGGAACCCTTCAGTGAACAATAAACAAAAATCCCCATCCTAAAGAGTCATTCCAGTAGTCAGACAGTAAAGAAACATTAAAAAAAAAAATGCTGTGTTAGTAGGCATGTACTGTGGAAACAAATACACCAAGGCAGAATGTTGGGTGAGTATCAACTTTGTGGCTGAGGCAGTGTCAGGCCAGTTAGAGCAGGACTCATGGAGCAGCTGACATCTGAGCAAAGACTGAAGTTCACTGGACACACTTTATTTTTTAAACTTGAAGATTTAATCTTCAGTTTGTTCCACCAAATCTTACAAATTCATTTATAGTGTCTTCAACATAGCTTATTCTATATATTGCATCATTATTATAGTATATATATTATAGTATAATTAGATTGTATAGTCCATCCTAACTTGTTTAAAGAAAAGGTTGCTGTGGTTAAGAAACAAGCCTGAGCTGAGCTGAGCACGGGGACTGGAGTGGCGTTAGGGCTGCTCGCCCATGAGTCACGTACAGGAGCCACACTCGCTCCTTCCTTCAGGAGCTGCTGCCGTTGCTGGGAATAGGCTGACCACCAACCCTGTCTCTGCTTCTGGCGCTCACTGCTGGTGTCCTTAGCCTTTGGCCAATTTGCACCTTCGTGCCCCGTGTTTCACTGCTGATTCAGAGCCAGCTCTGTGCATCTATTCAGGAAAGAAAATAACCCACTTTTTTTCCCTTTAATTCAAATATGCTTTGTACACTTGACACATTTGAGTAGTTTATTTCCTATCTGCCACTGGAACTGCAGGGACTAGATAATCTATGATTCCTTCTTGCACTGTAAGTCACATTGACTTCCATAAATATATATATATATATATTTTTATGTTCATCTAAGTTCTTGAAAACATACCTCAGAATATCTGATCCTTTAAATCAGTAGTTCTCAAACTTGACAGTGCACATGAATCACACCGTGAGCTTGTTAGAATTCTGCACTTACCCTGAGAACCTGATTCTATAGGCCTGGAGTGGAACCTGAGATTCCACATGCCTACCAAGCTCCCAAGAGGTGTTGGGTGCCTCTGGTCTCTAAATCTGACACACTCTGAGCAGTAAGGTTTTGAGTGTTCTCATTTGGTCTGGTGGCCGCAGAGTGATACACTGGTCATGTTCTATGTTCACTGAAGGACCTTCCCTCCGGTGCCTGGTTTGAGCCTCCTGCCCCATCGCTCTGGTCACTTTCCAGGTCTGCTGAGTACATGGTCAGGGCTCTCTAATCCATCAGTCTATATTTTCCTTCTGGCATTGGTGATCCCTGGCTCCACTGGTTAGTGAGCCTTCCCAGCAAATACTCCACTCCTCACCTCCCTCTGACCTCACTGGATCCTTCAACCTCTGAGGACACTTCAGCCCCACTTATCAGCTTTCTCATTGGTCTTGAGAGGGTTCTTTATCCTGCCTCTCTTGCTTTGGCTCTGAAGGTACAACACTGTGGAAAAACAGATCAAGAAAGATCCTCTTCTTCCCCAACCTTCTCCCTCCCCACCCCCCGCCGCCCATTCTCCAAACAACTGATCTGGCCTTATCTTTTCAACTGTCTTCTCTAAAAAAGCAAAAGAAGCAAAACCTCAACAGCTCTACTTTATCTTATAGGCTGTAAGGGCACAGAACAAAATGAAGTATTTGCTATGAAATAATAGCAATTCACATTCAAGTGGCTGATATCCCCATAAGCCAGGGAGAAAACTAACACACACACACACACACACACACACACAAAGAGAACAAAAATGAAGAAACAAAGCCCAAACCACCTTTGCTGTCCTTTGAATTAGGCTTTAATTCTTTCCCAATACTACCTAATGTCAGTCTAAACCCAGCAAGTCTGATCTGTAGTAATTATAGCCCAGGGCAACTTGACAAGGTGGCAAGCAGCTTTCAGGCTCTTGCTTTCTGAAACTCTTTCATGAGTTTGCACTGGACCCTCATGCCAAGGCCTACGTCTACCATCAGCTCTCTCTTTCCATGCAGTTTTTCTCCACACAGGCCTTTCTCCACTGCAGTGTTTTCCAAGCCTTTTCATCTTGCTGCCTTCCCATCTCTTTTCAGATCACAGCTGGAAATCTCATTTTCATTCCTTTGTGGCAATTTTTTATTTCTTTCTATTTCTATTGTTATTTAACTGTGAAAAGTATTTCCTCTTGCAGGAAAAATGCCCATACACTTTGTTTGAGCTGGGGTCCTGCTGTTCATCATTTGCTGAAAGCTGTGCTGTCGTGTTTAATGTGCACCATGAGATGTCAATACCATTTCATCTACATGGAGGCAGAAACCCATTTGATATAATTTATGAGACCTCCTGTGGTTTGGGACTAAGTCACCTCACACGCCTCTCCCTTTGTAGCACAATAGCAACCAGATGAGGCTAGCGCATTTTGTTTGCATGTTATCTCTGGACTTACAGTGGAGGAAAGCAGGAAGGAAAGGCACACGGGAGATCGTCATGGTAGACTCACCTTTCCTGACATGGTCTTTCGGAGGTGCAACATTCTGGCCTTCAAGACATTACATTCTGGCTTTGAATGCAACAGGGAGATTTAGGCTTTACTTTCTGGTTTAACTGTAAAATTGTAACTTGCAGCCTGATTGTGTTTTAAATTATTCAAATGAAAGAATACACCAGAGTAAATCCAAATAAATGCAATAAGTATAATCAGCAAAACTTGTAATCTGAGGAGGCTTATCATAAACACTGGATGCCTGCCCACTGGGGGGGAGAAAAGACAGGGAGCACAAAGTCAATGTTCAGAAAGGTTGGGAACCTGAGATCCTGCCTTCTCACCCAGTAGAAAGCTGTCCTGAGGCTGGATCGTGACCATACTGCACTCACACACCTGAGCTTCATTCTGAGCAATATGTGTTTCATTTGGGTAACAACTCCGTCGCTTCTGTTTTTATTGTTTTTGTGCCAGGCTAAGTTCAAATAGGCCTTTCCCTTCTTGAACCAGCTGATGGTATGCCTTCCCCGAGACTTAGTCATGCAATCCCTTCTACCTCTGAAGATTGGGAGATGTGTGAAGGGAATACAGTGCTGTGAATATGGTGCTAGTTTACCCACAAAGCAGACAAGCACGAGCCTATAGGGGTAGGAGTGTCCAGCAAAGTAAGAAGTAAAAATTGTGTATCTCAAAGACTGTATTGAAGTAAGCATTATGAGAAGAACTGGAACTTTGTTATCTCCCCTTACATTTATTTTGCAGTTTAACCTTTTACTTGCATTTATATATAGGAAAAGACTTGATTGCATTTCAGGGCCTAAAGGCCATTTATGAACCTTTTATGAACCTGACTCAGTCTTGTGTGTATGTAGATTAGTTGCTCAGTCATGTCTGACTCTTTGCAACCCCATGGACTGTAGCCCCCCAGGCTCCTCTGTCCATGGAATTCTCCAGGCAAGAATACTAGAGTGGGTAGGCATTCTCTTCTCCAAGGGATCTTCCCAATCCAGGGGTTGAACCCAGATCTCCTTCATTACAGGCAGATTCTTTACTGTCTGAGTCACTAGGGAAGCCCAACTTAGTCATACTAGGTACTATTTAAGGCACACACATCCTTTGTATCATAAAACACAATGATTGCTTTATGGCTGTTATTTTAATACATGGTCAGAAATCTAGCTTTGCTGTTTTTTTTCCCTGTAAATTAATGAACACTGTTATTTTATGTTTTCACTCAGATGTATTTATTCAGAATTTCTTCAGAGCCCTTTCCAAATTCCCAATATTTTGCCAACTGAAGCTGAGTTCATGGACATTCTCTAACTGTAATCATCTAATTCAAATCTGGTGAGACTCTGCAGTGTTGACCTTGATTTTACTTATGTTGATCCCCATGTTTTCTCTCCCCTGTAGTGCTGATTGAAAACATACACAGTTCTGTGGTTCTGAGTCATCTCCTCACATATATCTTCTGCCATATTGCATGCTTATCTGTGAGCTGCTGCTCAAAGAGACTGGGGATCCAATACAATCACATAACTGAAATATTCAAGAGGAATCCAATCCATTCTGAGAAAGAGTGATGTCTCTCTCTTAATGAAATGTGCATTGATGTATGATGATATACTGGCATGGAAACACTGGCAAGTTTTGGAAAGCTAAATAGCAAGAAACACAAACCTCAGAAATTTTTATGTGAGTCCTAAAACACTTCCTTTTTCGTATCACACTGAATGATATTTCACCTCAGCAAAACATATACAATATAACCCAAAGTGTAGAAATAAAGATAATTCAACTCACAGGCTGTCCAGGCTCATCTCCCCCGAGGATTCTAAAGCCAAATCCAGACTCCATCCTGCGAAGGTGAACATCCAGCTCCTTATAATCTGGACCTGGCATAAAGGAGATCCCATTGAGTAATGAATCCTGCCTCTTCCCCACCCCCTGAGGAACTGGACACACCAATGATAAATTAATTTTGAGGATGTGATTAATGAGAGTGCTGTTAAGAGTCAGTGACGAGCACAGAAATAAAAAAATATATATATATGGTGACAAAAAAGTATGCATTCCAAAATTAGGTAGTTTCTGGATTGACAGTGACCAGCCAAGGACATTACTAGTGTACTGCCATAGGCAGAAAGAGCACATACATTTTCTGAGTCGGAAAAAAAAAAAATCAATGCCTCTGTAATTCTTTATTTTTCTGAAATCATTGAGATTGCCCTCGAAGATCGGCTGCCACTTTGGGGATGTTACTCTGACTAGGATGATTGCTTTAGAAGTATGAGAGAACAGATGGTGACACCCTGGAACTACCTGGTAAAGGATAGTCTAGTAATTTGCTAATAGCTCTTTATGATTTGATGTGTCCCATTTAGTGTGTGTGTGTGTGTGTGTGTGTGCGTGCGCATGTGCATGCTTGGGGGTATAAGCTTACACCTAATAGAAGTTGCCTCTTTTAAAGTTGATAAAGTTACAAAACATAAAATTGAAACTGGTCTCTACTGAGGTTTGAGTGAAGTTTTAATTTCCTGAAAAGCCCCTTTAGGTTTCTCATAACTTATTACTTGAAATTTACCTGAGTCGAAGTGAACTCTTATCCCTCAAACATTTTAAAATGTGGAAGCCACTAGTAGATTCACTGCTGACTTCATAAACACATTCAAAATAAAGTTGACGAGGGATACTTTTCTGTAGTTAGCCGAAAGAACAAAAATTTACTTAAAAATAAGCTGAGAAATTCCTATGAATGTCATTTTCAATTCTAGAATAAATAAGCTAAAACCATAAGAAATCTTTTGACTTTTAAAGGAGCATATGATTTAAATAGGATTTAAGCTTCTCCCTTGCCCTTGGCCCTTTGAATCTTCTTCAGGGGCAAATGTCTCAATCACGACTGGGTTGTGCATACTTTCAAAACCACTGTTAGGATGTTAATCAATAATCAGCAACTTTGGGGAATACTTATTAATGCCATCCTTTGCTTAAGAAGTATTTGTGATCTCTGGGCCTTAATGGTTTCAAGGAGGTATTAAAACTGACAGAAGCAATTATTCAGTGAAATGTTAAATTCTTATTATTTAATGAGGATGGTTTTGGACATTGGGATGGGACTTCAGATGAGACTCCTCGCGGGACAGGAAGCTATGTCGTAGTCATTTGGACGTACGGTAACAGTCACAGTTGGTGATGGCCTGGCAAATCTTTTCTAGAGTCTATAGTAAGTGAAGCTGCTGAAGAAAGACAGTAAACAAAGTAAAATGATACGGGGCTTGCCTCTGTGCCCTCCCACCTGGCTGTGATCTCCCAGTGATGTGGGGAAGGCAAGTCACTCACTTCTGAAATTTAGGCATAAGCGTGTCTAGTGCTCTCAAGGGGGAAAAAAAAGCTGAATCAAGAACCTATGTACATATGTATATATCATCCAAGACTATGACTTTCACGTCCTTTTATGGCCAGATGGATGTATAACCAAAGGCTTTCCCAGTCAATGATGAATATAAAACTCAAAGAGTAATAACCAACTGCATTTCCACATCCATTAGTCATCCGTTATGAATTGTATAATCACTCATATTTTAAAGATAAGACAACTTAGCAGAATTCAGTTCCTATTAAACAGCTAATTAGACTCATGTGGTAAAAGGAAAATGAAACCTTTGCCCTATACTCTACGAGTCTCAATTGACTTTTGAGCTCAGTTTATTCTGAGGTCTAGAACATCATATATGAAATCGCATATTGGGGAGTGTGCTAAAACTTCAGGACTCTGGAGCAGGTGGAGCAGCCCTACACTCCTCCCAAGGGAGGCAGAAAGGCAAAGGGAGACGACAGACAATGCCCAATCACTGTTCAAACCTCTAAAATTTGGTTGTGGTATGACTGCTCACCTCAGTCTCTTCTCTAGGTTACTTTAGGCTTGGTGGACTCTAGATCATATATACACATAAATTACAAAGAGAGCATGATATACTTTTGTCACTTAAAACGACAGAGCTAGCATATGTTTAACCAGAACCTGCCATCTAATTGTTGATATTCTCATTTTTGCATCGCTGTTGAGTATGGTGAAAAATTGTTCCTCCAGTGGCTTCAGCACCAATCCATACTGCATGAGAAGGTCTAAAAGGAGTTTACTGTGTGATCCGTTTTATTTGCTAAGTGAAACTTCCCCCCAAGGAAATGCTGAAATTGTAACAGTCCCAGTAATGGAATTTTGAGATGTGCCAACATACAAAGGGGTTGTCTTATGTCAGAGAATTCTGGGATTCCTAGGAGAATTGGAAAGCTTTTCCTTAATGAATGATTCAGGACTCTTTTAATTAGGAGAAAAATACAGATGCTTGCTAGTTAGTTTTATTTAACTCTGAAGAAGTAAGCAGAGCACATATTTTCTTTCCCCTGTTCTTTGAGTGCACTTTGGTGACATTCGGATCTCTTGACTATTGCTCTGACTGCTCTGATTTCAAACATGGGGCAAAACATGCCAACCATGCCATCTTCACCTTCCATTCTTCCAGGCTGAGAGGGCTAGTTTCATGGTGCATGTACGCATAGAGAGAGGCAAAGAGAGACCCATTAGAGAAGTCTGCCACAGATGTGATTTATTTTTCATTTTTTGGTTAATTTTGGAACACACTCAGAGGCGGCAAGGCACGGAAACCTAAGAGAAATAGTCAACTGGATAAAAAAGTTTAAATGATAGATTGTGCCTTAAGGCACTAGTATTTGTGTGTGTGTGTGTGTGTGCAAGGAAAATAAGAGCTTTCAGAAAGATAATTTTTCTTTGGTTTCTCCTTCCTTCCTCCTACCCATTTGAGTCTGGCTTTAGAAAGTAACTAAAATTACATACACAAAGCTTCAAATGTTACTCTTCCTCCCCACTTTGTTAGCTCTCTTGAAAGATTATGACGTTTCTGATACTTTTCTTCAGTTGCTCTTCTGGTGTGATGATCTGTTTAAAACGACTGAAACATGCTCTTCCTCTTCCCCTGTCAGTGTAAGGTCTTAAAGCAGAGAAATTCAAGGGCCAGTCTTCAGCCCACTGTTTCACAATCCTCACTTCTCTCTCCCGTTGGTTTACAAACCACGTACCTAGCAGGTTGCTAGATGAGGGGGTTGGGTGAACACTCAGTGGGACCTGAGTCACTCGATGTCACTCAGTCATGCCCCCACCAACATTCTTCTTTTCTTTCTTTTCTGCCTTATTTTTTCTGTATTTGCACTCTTTTTTTTTTTCCTTCTTTTTTCTGCTTGCAAAACCATCAGAGGTGCTCTCAGGCATGGCTTGGTACAACTCAAGATGAGGCAGTGGTTGTGAAGAAATGGACTAAAAGAGTCAGAAGACTCTCTGGATGCTGGCGCTCCATGGCTAGCCACGGCCAGTGTTGCTGGTTCTTTAGAGGGGGGTCCTGGGATCCTCGGGCATTATGAAATAAAACATCTGAAGATCCTTGTCCCAGGTGGGGCTTTTTATGACCTCTGGGACAAGGTATGGGGATGGAATTTACAAGTACTGATTAATCCTGGGATCTCACTAATACTGAAAAAACTACATCCAGGTAGCAGGGCAACCTCTGTCATAATAAAGAAAAGCATCATTTCAAAAGCTGAATCTTATTTTGCACTAACACTCCAGGAAGACTTCACATGCTATACGTACCCTTGGTCTAGCTTCTGAAAGACATGACTTTATGCACAGTTTCAGGGAAAAGGATGGGCGACTGAACACAACTGATTAATTTTGTGAACGTATTCAAGCTTCAAAAATGCAAAGAATGGCATTTTTATGGATTAATTTGGCACATGGGATGCTGGTGTAAACATGTCAATTAAATTCTGGTACTTGAATCCCCTTTCATGTTTTAATTAAACACAAGCATCACGGGCTTATTACCACAGTCTGGCACAGAGAATGAATTCATTAAATATTTTTTTCTACTGGAAAAAATGTATTATTATTATTTTTTTTTGCTTTTCCTCATAAAGAAATCTAGGAAAGACAGTACTAGGAAAGAATCAAAGGTGGTTTCCAAAGAACTCCAGATACAGAATAAGTTAAATAGGAATTAAATAACTTATTACTCAAATCTAACATTACCAGATCAATAACTAATACATATCTGCCTTAAAAGAATCACTTCTCTCCACCTTTTTTTCTCTTTATAACCTTTGGTGATATGAACATGGCCAGACATGGTTTAGCCATAGCAGAAGCCATCTCCCACTCTGCATATGGTTCTCTTCAAATAACCAGAGTTTTCAAATTAAGTCAGATTTTCCCATCCTAAATACTCCCCTGCTCTCCCCATCCTTTTTTCTCTTGGACGCAAGCCTTCCCTCTTTGCTGTCTGACTTCCTCCTGCCAGTCTGGTTTCTGTGCTCTTGGCATTATTGAACAGCTCTAAGGTCACTGATGACATCCCAATGACCAAATCCAATGGCCATTTTTTCTTTGCTCATTCTGCTTGATTTCTATGTCTCATTCAATATTGTCGACACACCCTTTATGATACTTGATTTCTTTTGTTTCTAAACAAGAAAAGATCTCCTTCCAGAAGTGATTTCTAGTCTTGATTTCTGTGATACTCCATACCCTGGTTTTCTTGTCTTTGGGTGGAGCTGTCCACTCAAAGGTCCTGACTATGGATTCATTGTTTCTTCTTAACATTCCACCCTGGTGATGGCATAATTATCTTTGTTTGTTTATAATATTCCATTATGAACAGCCTGCAAAAGTTGCTAAATAAATGTGTCTTAAATTGAATTGTTTCCAATCTAGTGAACCTGATAAACCACAACACTATTCTACTATTGAGATTTCACTTAGCTTCCTAATTACATTAGGACTTCCTACCATTAATTTTGCCTAGGCATCTTATGCAGTTAAAGTTAGCAAAATACCTTACAATTATAATAAAGAGATCCAAGTCAAAATCATGACAAATAGCTTGATAAAGAACATTTTATAAATATGAGAAGTAGTATAGAAGATCTATTTATTTTGGATGAAGTCATAATTTTCCAGAATAGTTTCCTAACTTGTGTGGACACTTAACAAAATATTTGGATTGGTTCTTAACCTGAAAATCTGGATTGCATGGTAGTACAACACACTCAAACTATATTAAAACTTTCCTCTTTCAAGTAATATATATTTTGGAATCATTTTGCTCATATATCAAGGTTATCTAAGTTATTACATAAATGTAGTTCTTCTCGTTCTTCTTTTGGTTATAAATAAAGTACATCAGAAGCTGAGAAATGCAGAAAATGTGCTTGTTGTGGCTGTAAGCTAAGATTCAGAATCTCAAATTAAATCTTGCCTTCATTTTGCACCTGTAATTATTAGGTCTCATTTTCCCCTCTGGTTCTAAGATACTCTTAAAAACTACAAAGATTTTATAGTTGGTATAAAGTATATATTATTATATTATAAATTATGTTTAATTTATAATATAATATATATAATTAAGTTTTAAATAATTTCAGACAAAGCTAAACCAAATACTTTATATATTATCTGAGGACAAAATGCTGAGCAATATCTTCCATATTTTCTACAAATCCAAAAAAATGACATGGAAACCTATAGAATGAAATGATCTCAAGCACATATATTCTCCAAGGGGTGTTAGAACATGCTGAGATGGATAATGAGCTGTCATCAGGGAAATACTCTAGAGTTGTGTGTTGTGAGCCCACAGACCTGAAATAGTACTATTATTATGAAACATTCTTCTCTACAATTGTTTCAGTATTCTGGCTCTCAATCCAGTGATCTAAACAGCTGTTCAAATTACTTCTTAAGAGTAAGAAGATCTAAAGCTTCCTTTTCCTCCTTTATTTCCATAAAATTAAATATTTCAGCCTAAACCAAATTAATAAATATTTTTTCAGAATAATTAGGTCAAAAATATTTAAGTAATTTAATTATTACTAAAAGCTCTTAAGCTTCAAACTATTCTATTCTAACTTAAAATACTATCAAAATGTAGCACTTTATAGCTGGCATGATTTGAAAAAAAAATGGTTATCAGTATTTAACTGATGTGAAAATAATTTCATTCTACATTAACAAAACTTCTAGTAATTTTTAAATAAAATAATTTCTAGTAAGTTCTATGGAAATGCCTAAATTGCAAATCTTTTGAGATACTCTAGCTTATTTCAATTATCTAGTCCCGTGCTGTTCAATATAAACAAAATGCAAGCTACATAGGTAATTTAATTCTAGTAGCCATATGAAAGTAAAAAGAAACAGATACATTTTTAATAATATGCTTAACCTAACATATCCAAAATACTATTTAAGCACTAACACAAAAATAATTAGTGAGATATCATACATTTTTTTTTCTTTTTTTTGGTACTAAGCTTTTGAAATTCAGTGTGTATCTTACACACTTCTTATAGGACATCCAAACTCAGAGGGGCCACATTTCAAGTGTCTAGTAGCCACAAGTGTCTAGAAGCTTCTCAACTGGATAGCATGATTTAGTCAATCTGATAACTTCCTTTGGTACCTGGTTTTTTAATCTAGTCTTTTACTAAAACATTTTATGAAAGAACTTAATGAATAAATGATTGTTTTCCTTTGACTTTTGTTTCCTTGGCTGCCATATATGTCAAATTTGATGAGACTTGCCCTCTGCCTTAAATATATGCTTATGTGGGTGAGTGAAATTACCATGGTGATTATATACTAAAAACCTGATATTACTCAGAAGAATGATTTGTTACACAAAATGGAAGACGTTTCATTCACAGGACTGTGAGTACTGAAGAATACTTGCCAGAAGAATCCATTCGAAAACTGGTCCTTGGTGGCACTTGTTCTGGATGGGAAAATGGGGAATTAAAATTGAAATTCATTTATGGCATTTAAAAATTCATTTTTTTTTTGGTTGCAATTAGAACTCACCCCCAATCTTTTTCTTGTGTTTCATGATTTTTTCTCTAAAATCCATGGAGTTAATGGACAGATTTACCCTGTTTTACGTATATGAATATGTCTATAAATGTAGCTCTTTCACATGCAGGCAAATGCCTGAATTCTTTTAGCTCAGAATGGAAAAAAAAGATCACCATTTCCAAAGATTAAGCTTTGATTCTGATGATAAGGATGCTGATTTGAAAGTAAAGTCAATCCAGAACCCAAAATATGCACACAATAAATAAAGATCTTTGAAATCACATTATGATATTGTGTCATCAAATATCAAAATGGAAAGTGAAAACTTCAGTCAATGATTATACTGATTTATATACACCAGTCCAAATATTTTGATCCTTATAATTATTTGGATAGTTGAAGTTATACATAAATAGTTGAATAAAATTGGTTTATTTTAGCAATAGGGATCCTTCATGAGGACTACTATGATACCATAACATGTTACATATAACATAAAAGTTTATGGACATGAATGTAAAATACTAACTATATATATTCTATAATGTGCATATGAAATACTATGGAAAAAATGGGTATTTTATCATTAAATTTAAAAAATCAAAAAACCAAGTTCTGATTGCTTTCTTACTGAGCTTTGTTTGCTTCACTGTTCAACAATGAAAATGAAATAGAAACCTCTTGAGGGCGATGACAAGGCTTCCCCAGGGTACCCTGCACAGCTAGTTTCACTCACTGTGGGGAGAATGAAACTCCCTGCTAGGCAATCTGCATTTTCACAGGAAATTAGCTCTCCAGCAAGACTGTTATTTTTTTAAAAATCTACCTGTCCAGTGTTACTGCTTAAGATTATGAATTGAGAAATATTCTTTAATCATAAAGATGGAGCTATAACCGGGATAGAAGACTGTGCCCTTCTAAACACCTCCATTAGTTGTAAAAGTGACATCATAATCTTTATACTATCCTAATCTCACTAGGACCTACTTGCCATCCAGCAATTACACTCAGTTTACTGAAGCCCCGATGGTCTCATTTTTAATCATGAAAGTACTTTGGGTTACATTGTCAACTTGTGTTGCCACCAAAATGCTCTGACAAACTAACTTTCAATCAAGGACTGATTTTAGAATTTACTTCGAATTTCCATCCCCTTTTATCCCCTGTCTGAGTCCCAGAGCATTAAGTTTTAAACTAGTGAATTAAATGAATTTATAAGCTATCAGGTTGAATCTAATTTCTAAAATACAGGGGAAAAACATGTCTCCAACCTAACTTTTATTTCACTATCATTATTACTTAGCTATTTCTTTCTCTATTAAAAGGAACCTGTTAGAAATATAATACCATAGTTATTTACAAAGTTACTGAAAAATATTATTTTTGAAATTCGATTTCCAAAATAAAATTTACATATGAAAAACAGCAAGCACACTTAACTGGATTTACTGACTCCCTTACCAATATACTCTAACTGCAAAGTGACGCACAATGCGATATATCAGAAACTCCAGCTGAAAGGCAATTTTTTTTCACAGATTAAACCATAACATAAATTATATTAATGACAGCAATAATGATTTTCCTGAACAAGGTACAGGAAATTAACCTTCATTGTATAGTTGTAGACTTTTTTTAATGCTCATTTCCCCCATGGAGTGTTTTTTTTTTTCTTTTTAAATTTTATTTTATTTCTGACTGTGCTCTATGACATATGAAATCACAGTTCCCTGACTAGGGATCGAACCTGCATGCCCTGCACTGGAAGCACAGAGTGCTAACCACTGCATTGCCAAGAAAGTCCCAATAGAGGATATTTTAAATGATGATATTATTAAATTTTTCTAGTCTTTTTATGATTGGAATGTTAAAGTCACTGGTAAAGTATCTAAACATTTACATATCATCTTATTTTGATTTTTCACTAAAATAAGGTAGTGTTCCAGAGAACATTTGTGGATGGGCCTGGACTACCCACAGGCCACTGGACATCAGCAATGTCTAAGCACATGTGGCCAGGGCTTGATCTAGCTGTGTTCAGACACGTGGATGTTTTAGAAACCAAGGTAGCTGTTTATGATTACTGAACAGCTGCCTGCTGCTACGGAAGACCTCACTTTATCTAAACCTTCCCTAAACAATTGGTGTTTCCAGTTTGACTGTATTGAATATTTAGTCACAAGGGCAAAGGAGACTGGAGACAAGAAGGCTCAAGCAGAAGCACTTGCACGGGCTGTGGAGCTCTGACTCTGAGCTCAGTACATCTTGTGCATCTGCCCTGTGTGCTGTGATTCACACCATTGGTTTCCATTTAGGGTCTCAAGTGATGTGCTGCAGTGAATAATATTTTTACACTACCCCAGCTTTCCAAATGGCTCTGCCATTAGGATGGAAGACAGTGCTAACTACAACCCTTGCTCACTAAAAACAAGGAAAGAGCCGCACAAAAAAGAAGATGGTTTAGAAATACAACCACACATTTAAGATGTTATGAATTACATGTGCATTATAATCCCGAAAGAACTCCACAAGGAACAACAAAATTGCAGGATAAAAGCCATAGATGTGAAAAACACAATGGTCCATTTTTGATCAGCTGTGAATTATAATTTCATTTCAAAAGAGTACTAAAAACAGTCTTGTAGCCTTCCTTCATTATGCTATTTAACTGGCCTGTGCTTGCTCTTGATTGTTACCTTTAGCACAAAACTCATTGCTTATTACGGATTAATGCGTCCTCATTTCTCGAAAGAAAAGTTAATTGTGTGAGCTCATTTTGAAGAAATTCCAGAGGAATTTCTATTCTAAGGAGGTCCTACCAGAAGGCACATTATACTATATGGATCCCTCACTCTTTTACAGTCCTACGTTTGAGTGATGTCTTACTGCAAAGGAGTATGGACATGTTGTACCTCATAAATTGTTTATTTATAATAACCAAGGTTCAGTGTGAAGAGAAAAATGTTTGAACAACTTCAGTCATAATTCACCTTGGGTTCCTACTAAGGGACAGAATCATGAGGGAAGAGTTTCAGGGAACAAGGGGTTTTCTTCTGTCTCTATTTGTTTTCACTGGCTAGACTGTTCCAGCTTCTGAGATTGTAGTGTGGAATGTGTTTAAGAAATGGATCCATGAGCTGAGGGGACAAACTCTAAAATAAGTCTGAATTAGAGAAAAATGAAGCAGCAGGACATGGCCCTCATTCCTAAATTATCAAGTTCCTTGGGATGATCACAATCTTATTTTGTAAGATTCCATAGTGAGCCACACTCATTTCTTTGGAAAGCACTTTGTATTCCCTTGCATAAAAAAGAGGAGCCAGTATGGCCATTTTTCTGCAGTTATGTGAGTACAATCTGTCTTAGGAGCAGAAAGACAAAGTTAACTCTTTTTTGATCCTATGATTATTGTGATGACTAATCTGATTTATTTTCTGTGATAAGAATGAGAACTTCTCTTCACTTAGATTAGTGAAGCCTCACCACCTACTTTTTCTACTTAGTTTGCCATGCTCTGGACTTGCACATTTGCATAGTTTTCTGGGTATGGAAGGAGTTCTCTGGGTGTTTGGCTACTAAGACAAGTCACTACATACATCTTTACCTCAAATTAGGGATAAAAGATGTATTGACAAAAATTCAGGGAGCCAAATAAATCAGTTTGAAAGAAACTATTTATATGATTAGGCTTTAAAATTTGTATTCACAGCCTGTATATGTAGATATATGCTTTTCTTGGACAGCAATGGTGTCTATCTCTTTAACAGACTATGTAGTAAAGGAAAGTCATGTAACTTATCATTCAATGAGGACAATCTGCAGTGTTAAAGGGAGCTATTAATTATACCAGGACAACGCAGAGCAGGGCTCTCCCAGGCAAATAGCATGCCTAGTCACCCTAGATAGTCTTGGGGTAAGTAGGGCACTACAAACTGTCTCCTATCACATTAGAAATATGTGGTTGAAACAATGATGTAAACACACATAGAGAACAAGTGGCAGGAGGAGATGGGAGGGCAGAAGGCAGGAAGGATCTTTAGAAATTGTCTTTTCCCCTCAAAGTCAGAAATGGTGTACGGAGCCTAGCATTTAGAATGCTTGCATACAAACCGAGACAATTCAAGCCCTTGTGACTGCAAAGAAAATTAAAGTCCCTCTTTCATGAGATTTATGGAAAAAGGACAGAGATGGGAAAACTTAAAAATAGCATGGCTTATCTCATTACACAACGGTGGGTATTTTCCTCTGCTTTCAATTTTAAAAAATCCAAGTAACGGAAACAGCGAGAAGTCAATTATCAACAGAGACCGTTACACAAAGGAAAGTGAGATTTATCTAAAAGTCTTGGATAGAGATGAGGGTGGGTAGATTTTTGCTGTTTTCTGGGAATTTCCAGTAATAATACAGGGTGTCAGCACTTGAAAAACTAACATGAAAACCCAGAAACCCCACTGGTCAAAATTTCTTTTGGGACTTTTTAGGCATGGTTCTTCTACTATGTTTATAAGCCTATGTGGAATGAAGTTAATCAGGAAAATTTTTCTTTTTGCGTAGAGCTTGCCAGTAAGAACTAATGAGATTTTGATAATTAAAAGATGTTTAATGCAAGACATTCTTCTGATTAAATATCAATTCTGAACATGGAATGAAAAACGATGGGTCTAATTATATTTAAACTATTATCTGTATCAATTGTAACATTTTTCATGTTAAAATACTGATAATTATTCGCTGTTGCATAATAAAACGTCATTCAGGAATGGCTTTCCTATGTTTGTGTCCCCAGTTTCACTGTAAGCCTCATGTGAGTGGAGATTATGTCTTGTGATTTTTCTCTCGTGGAGTGCCCAGCAGAGTTCCAGACACACACTGTGCTTCATACAGTCTTGTTGATTGATGCGGAGCCTGGGGCTGCCACCTCTGGGCACTCTGCCTGATGCTCTGCAATCAGAGGCATTGCCTGGCCAGCTAGATGGAAGAACCTTCTTTCTCTCAAATCCCATGTCATCATAAGATCTGATGAGGAAATGAGGTGTTTCTAGCTTTTCCTTTCATAAGCATGTACCTGCCATGTTCTGTTTCCTGTGGCTCTAGTAGCCTATGGTTGTCTTTGTTTATTTTAAATCACAGTATTTTTCCTCCCAGGAATACATCTTTATTAAGATGTCCTGTGCATGCACATTAAAATGTCAGCATAATCTAATTATGAGCCAAATGAGGCACAGCACCACTTACATCATTTGATAAGTTTCCATCATTTGCAGAGGACTAGTAATTTGAATACAAATACTTCTTGACAGACTGGATGTAACAAACATTCTGTAGCTTTGTACAGTAGAGGCTTGTGGATGCAGGTACACTCTTTTATTTGGTAACAGCAACCCAGTTTTAAACATGAATTTAAAAAATCTGCGTTAGATTTCATTGTAAAAGAGGATACCATGAGGTCATTATAGGTCAAGGGAAATGTGAAAAGATTTGGTTTAGACACTTTGGTTAGGATTCCCTTCCATATTTTCCTTGGTCCCACTGATTTTTTCTCCTAGGAAACAGTTCGGAGGTACAGAATAAAAGGAGTCACACCTAAATATTATGCATGTAATTCTAAAGAATAGTATCTAAAGAATTACATACATCAATATGGGTCTTTTGTTTGGATGAAAACATTTTACAATGGTTAAAAAAAACAAAACTATTAGAAGATAATGAGAAATAGACTGAGCTCTCCCTCTGTTCATTAAAAGAATGTATTTTTGGCATTTTTCTAAAAATTTAAAAGAGATAATGAGACTTTTTCATACTTGGAAACAGGATACGGATACAGGGCAAAAGTCTATGTGAAGCTGAGAAAAGCAAAGCGAACCGATCAGCTATCCAGAAATTAGAGAAAGTGGTGCCATGTTTTTTGTTGTTGTTGTTGTTGTTTGTTTCCTTAATCTTCAGAGCAGAGCTTTTCTTACCTGGACATGATTTCTGTGTTTCATTCACACTCCATTTAGTGTTACAAAATAACAGGACAGAGAGAGAAGGATGGGAGAGAAAATGGCTCTTTTGGCTCCTAAGAGTTGTGACCCTGAAAACATCATTGTGTCCTTGGAAACATCAGAGAGAGCTGAGAAAACAAGACAGAGGTGGTGGGAAGGTGGCGGGGAGGAGCAATGAAAGAGGTCCCAGTAGAGGCATAGGCTGGGCTCTGATGGAAGTGCAGGGGCATGGGGCGGGCAGTCAGGATGTTTGTTGTTCAAGTGGCTGCAGACACAAAGGGGTACAGAGCTCCCAGAGGAGGACGGAAAAAGAAAGTCACGGAGGTTAAGGCGGATTGGTTTGCGAGGTTTGTCACAGGTGAGGAGTGGAAAGGCAATGAACGGAAGGAGCATTGCAGGGGCTGGATAAAGAAATCAGAATTTGTTCAGGGTTAAAAGAAGGTCACACACCATTCCTTTCCACAAACATCATTAGACACCATAAAGAAAAGACAGAATAAACAGCAACACTGCCTTTGTCTTGAATAACAAACCTTGCATTGGTCAGGAAACCACAAAAGGATGGAAGCAAGTGACTATTGAAGCGACAAAAACAGGAGAGAGCCTCTCTTGACATTCCCTAAAGGTAATCACAAAATTCAGCAAGCAAGGACAGGAGGATATGTTCCACCTTCTGAGTTAGGACTTCTCCTGTGTCCTGATCTCTACTCGTTTACACTTATTTTTCTTATCTCCCAGTTAGTGAGAGCAGGACATAGAACTCAACTTGGGTGTCTCCTCATGGTGCTAAATGTCAAGTAGGTATTTAATAAATACTTGATTACTGAAGTAGAAAAGGTATTAAGAACTGTGCTGAAATCATTCCTAATTTTTCAGTATAATTACTGTTAACACCATGAATTCATACTCTGTATTACACAGTGAAAAAAATTCTTTATTCTATCAGAGCAAAGACATTCTAACTACAGTGCCCTTTAAAAACATTTTAGTTGTTCAGCCAGAAGGAGAAAAGTGAAATACACTAGCCCTGACACAGCCAATTATTTTTAAAAGAGTGGCAGGGGTGGTGGTGGCAGGGGGAGGTTCATTATGATGAGGGTGATTTCTCAATGGCCTGCTGTCCTAACTAGTTCATCAAGTAAAATTACTTTTACACAGAGTTGTAGAGGATGGGGAAAGGGTATTATGTCTACTTTCCCCCTTACCAGCTGGGCACATAATTCTCAGCCCCTGAGCTCATCAAAGAGTAGGCAGATTTGAGATCCTCTGAGATCACACACAATTTAAAACTTGCTATTCATGCTTCAGATGATAAAGGTGGAAAGAAGACACTGGTGGAATGCCGAAACAAAGGAAATCAGCAGACTGTAAACAGGAGCACGGGGAAGCAAACCCGGCTCTCTAGGCTAGTTTTCTCAAGCTGTTACTCAAGTTCATATTATACTGCGGATTTCCTTCATAGATTATACATTCAAGCCATTTGGATTCCTGTTCTTTAACGTTCAAAAGAGATGACCTGTTAGGTGGTGGAAAGTGGCTCGGTGAATGCATATGCAATATTAAAAACCTTTGTTTTCTAATATTTATAAAGTGCAATGAAATGATTTTAGAAGACTTTTAAATAGGGTGACAAGTGCCTACACAATATTTTATGACTCAACTTTCAAATGGGACCCAGTGCATTAAACAAGAAGCAGAAATTTCAGGTAGAAATGATTGACACCTGCTCTTTGCTTCTTTGAGAACCATTTACTTTCACTATCATGAGTTGGAAGGACTTGGTTGACATTTTAATCACATTCCTAAAATCTTCAGTGACTGCATTCATGCTCTAAGAAAATCTATGCTTCAGACTAAGATCAGATTAAACATAAAAATCCTAACTATTTCTTCTTATTATCTGGTGGCTTAAATAAAGCTATTCGTCTCTTTCCCTACTGCCTACACTTTGCCTCCTTTTCCCACCACATTCCTGATTTTCTTAAAGGATTTAGGGAGAAAAAGGAAGAAACAAAATTTAAACCCAAAAGATATGAGCTCTTTTTGAGTTGACATAGATTTTTTCCTTTTTTAAGGAAAAGTTTAGATCAGCTGGCTTTACTTTCGAGATAGGTTTTGAACCTCAAAATATAAAATCACACCAGATCATTCCAGCCTCAATAGATCCCCTGGCAGGGCTTCAGCTATTTGTAATACACTCTTGTTTTATGTGGCTTTCACTTACGCCTACTTTCATAAATGGCTCTCGATTTCTCGTAGAGCTCATATGGGTCAGGCTTCCTTGGGTCAAAGGCCTCTGTTGAGTCAGGAAAGGAACTCCTGTGAAGGGCGGGCGGGAAGGGCAGGTTCTGTGGTATGGCCGGAGCAGATAAACTCGTTTGAGGACTGCCTTGGTTCTCCCATCGGTCCATTATCTGTAAAGCCAAAGAGAACAGAGAAGATGACTGATGATGAACTCTTTCTTGCTGTTTCCCTTGTCACACACCACAGCCCTCACATTTAAGTTTGACTTCCTTGTCCTGCAGATTTTTCTTTTACAAAACATTCAAAACTTTCGTATAAGTGTCTTGAAAGAAAAATTCTATTTCTATATAATAAAACACAATAGATGGTTATAAATACATATGTTGCTTGACTTTTGAATGCAAACTTTCATAATCTTGTCACCTACCAGCTAGTAATTTTCAGTGAATCACTTAATCTCTCTGAATCTGTTTTTTTTTCCTCCCTATAAGACACTGTATGTATTTCATGTATGTATTACAGATAATTTATCTGTAAGTGCTTATAACTGTATGGTATTGTTCCTTTTCTAAGATGGCTCCAATTCATGACACCGTTTTTACTGAAGAAAATAGTCTGCAGATATTTATTTGACACCTATACACATCCAAACCACTTCCTATACTTGAACATTCAATCACTTTCCTCATGGTTGATAAGTAATTATGCAACCCTTTGGGGTTTCTGAATTGTTCAAAGTCTCCTATGAAGCTTCATTTACTGCTGATCTAGTGGTTTCTTCTCCAAAATGCTGCTGCTGCCACCATCATGATTTATTAACAGTCTGTAGAATACTTTTTAGTTCACCAAGCTCTTTCATTTACATTATCTTCTTTGATCATCACTATAGCCCAATGAGGTAAAGTGGGGACTCATTTCTTTTCATCAAGGAGAAAGCCACGTTCACCAAGATCACCTGTTTACACAACCAACTTAAACAACCAATCGATTTCTCTTTCAAACTCAATTTCAGCTTTTCAGTTTTGACTAAACCTATTGTGTGTAGAATGAGATTAGGGTACCCTCTTGTTTGAAATTCTGCACTAAGTGAGTATAGCCCTCAGGATAAACGCCACTTTCTAGCGGGGCATGGCGGCTCTCCAGCTGATCCTCTTTCTCCTCTCCACTGATGGTCCCTTCTCTCATTCCCTAGAACCCTACAGGTTCTCTCCCTTGCGTATTTTATTTCTTTTTCTGCTTGCAAAGTTTACCTATTTTGCACGCTTCCATCCTCATCTTCATTATAGCTGGCTGCTAGATTCAGATGAGGCCCCTCCCCCAGAAGGCCTTTGCTGACCATTCCTGATCTGGTTACTTGTCCCTCCTGGGTGCTCCCACGGTACCCACTACCTACCCCTCACGCTCAAGTGTAATTGCAAGTCCACCTTTGTCTCCGCACATAGATGATGCTGGGAACAGAGACTGCAGGGGACATAGTGTCTCTCATTGTTGCATTATCAACACACAGCAAGTACTCAGAAAATGCAAATTTAGTGAATGGATGAAATCAATAAAATATGGTCACCTGTTCTTTCTTGAAGACCAGTTTTGATACACACTCTTTTGAGCTTGGCAGGATTATAACTTTCTAGTCTCTACTGCACTGTCACCACTTTTGTTTTCATAACAGCTATTATTTGGTTAGGGCTTCAATGCCAGCTGTCACCTATCAGCAGTATATGTTTTAAAGCTGGAGAGGATGTGAGATAGCATGTAACACAAAGGTCCCTGTGACCCACTTATGTACCTAGGATTGTGGCAGGGGTTGGACCATTCAGCAAACCGGGCAAGAAATGGCTCACTGACCCTTCTCTCAGTACTACTGGAGATAAGGCCTGAATATATGAGCCTTTTTGAAATTCCTATATTGACATTCTAACACTCACGGTAACACTACTAGGAGGTGGAGCTTTGGGGAGATAATTAGGTCATGAAGCTGGAGCTTTCATGAATGGAACTGGTGTCCTTATAGAGGAGACCCCAGATAACTCTGTAGTCCCAAGTGCCAGGTGAGGTTACAGCCATCTAGGAGGTGGGCTCTGACCAATACTGAATCTTCTGGTGCCTTCATCTTGGACTTTTAGCTTGCAGAACTATGAGAAATATATTCCTGTTTTTATAAGACACAAATCTATTTTACCATAGCTTAAAGAAGAAACTAAGACACTTGGTTTCATTTTAATTTGTTTTCTTAAAACATGGGCTACTGACCAAGATTTCATTTGAACAAAGGTTCTATACCTAACAAAGATGGAAAACCCCTGCTGCTGCTGCTGCTGCTGCTGCTAAGTCACTTCAGTCATGTCCGACTCTGTGTGACCCCATAGACGGAAGCCCACCAGGCTCTCCTGTCCCTGGGATTCTCCAGGCAAGAACACTGGAGTGGGTTGCCATTTCCTTCTCCAATGTATGAAAGTGAAAGTGAAGTCCCTCAGTCGTGTCTGACCCTTAGAGACCCCACGGACTGCAGTCTACCAGGCTCCTCCATCCATGGAATTTTCTAGGCAAGAGTACTGGAGTGGCTTGCCATTGCCTTCTCCAGGAAAACCCCTAGCTGAGTTTAACTCCCTAATATTAAACATGATCTCTAGGAGCACAGAGAGGTCCAGCAGCTGTCAGTGCCCAACCCTGGGTCAAAAACAAATCTATAACTATAATGGGAGTTCATTTTTTCTTTTAACATAATAATACATTAAGGGGAATAATTGGTAAATTTGCTTAGAGTCCTGGCTAATTTTCTGCTCAGTGACCCTTTTGCTCCAATTTAGTAGAAATCTTTAAATATGCACTTCATAATTCACTTGAAAGTAAAATTTGCCTAGGAAGTCATTGTAGGTTCCTTTGGTCATCCATTCTCTATGCCTGTGCTCTGACAGGAAGACCCACACTGTGGCTAAAGGCATATTCTTTTTTATTTTACATTTTAACTGACTTCAGGCACCATGTGGGTGCATTTTGGCTGTGACTTTCTCTCTTCTGTTTCCAAACATAAGATACTTAATTCTAAAAAGTAAATAAATTAGAAATATGGTCTGAATCGCTGAGTATCCCACTTGTCATCAAAGGGCTTCAGCACATGTCTGTTTATTTCTCCTATCTTCCACGGAGGGTTATCTGATTCTCCCATAAGTCTTGCTAGTATATATATTGCTCATGTACAGTCACTGGAGCAAACATGCTTCAGGTGAAATATTAGTATTCTAAAAAACATTCTTAAAACTAAAAAATAAATAATGCTTTTGGCACTGTTTAGGAAAGTGTCTGTGGCAGACAGAAAAATTCTACAATGTCTACAGCACAGAGATGGAGAAATTTGCTGAGTCCAGTTCATGTTTAGTAAAGCATTCACAGTGTCTTGCTGTGACATTAATCAATCCTCAAGTCACTCTGTCAGGGATTTGTAAGACTGTAGAGCAGATAATCTCAGTGCCCATGAAATTACTGAAAAAGAAGATTCATAGTTCTTCATTCCCCCACCCTTTTATCAAGTCATTTGAAGTTCAGACTTAGAAGACCATGGTAGAAACCCCTGCTGTGGGATCACCGCCCCCCCCTCCACCGCCCCCACTGCTCACTGGAGCTGATGCGCTGATCTGACAGCACCTTGTTTTTTTTAATTGAAGGATAATTGGTTTTACAGAATTTTGTTAATTTCTGCCAAACATCAACATGAATCAGCCATAGGTATAGGGGCTTCCCTGGTGACTCAGACAGTAAAGAATCTGCCTGCAATGCAGGAGATGTGGGTTCCATT
This sequence comes from Moschus berezovskii, assembly GCF_049115385.1. NCBI lineage: Eukaryota > Metazoa > Chordata > Mammalia > Artiodactyla > Moschidae > Moschus > Moschus berezovskii. Next base: position 50,852,382 of record NC_142462.1, on the reverse strand, counting down.
CCTGGGTTGGGAAGATCTCCTGGAGAAGAGAATGGCTACCCACTCCAGTATTCTTGCCTGGAGAATGCTATGGGAGAGGAGCCTGGCAGGCTACAGTCCACGGGGTCGCAAAGAGTCTGACATGACTGAGCAACTCTATTGACTTCCCAATACTTTCTTAGATACCTTGGTCTCCGTATTTTTGCCTTCTAGCTGGGTTACCATATACTCACTAGTTCCTCTCAATATTCATGAACCACCTAGATTCTTATCCCAACTCCTTATCCCACCTAATGTCTTCCTGGCCTTGACCTCTGAAGAGCTGTGTTATCTACCAGGCGTTTACCTATCAACAAGGCTTCTGATTGGAACTTTCCAGTCCTAGCCTAGGCCAATATTTATAAAACTTCACTAGAGTAAGGAAAAATGGAAACAAAATAGTTTTCCTTATCTGGAAGACTTGTATTTCTATTCTACTTGATGAATGAATGAATGTTTTAACTGTATGAAAGTATAGTCACTGAGATAGCAGTGGACAGAGTGGACATATAATCCACAATGGGATATCAAAGAGTAAAACAGAAAAAAAATCGATCATGGTGTGGTCAATTTTTTTAAACCCGCCTTCTGATTCTAGGATGCACATTGAGAATAGAAAGCTTGTGAACAAGCTCCCCATTAAAACTAGAAACTACTTGCTACCTGCAGAAGCTGGCATAGTCTAAACACACTTCCTTAGGGCAGGGCTGGGAGATGAAGACATTTGGCTTGATTCAGTACTTGAAGAATGAACTTGGATTCCTTCCAGATGAAGAGAACAAGAACTCACTACAATTAGTGTATTACTTGTTAAACAGAAATGACTATCTTGATGTGGATTAGTTTTAGATGTGGATCAGTAGGACAGAAGGTCAGGAAGTAACACAGGACCAGAAGAAGGGGTGATCTCATTCAGGATAAGATTTCCTTATCCTGATTAAAAATGTCATCAATCCTCCTCAAAGAAGAGAGTATATAAATCCAAATAATGTGGGTATGTATTTATATATTTGTTTAAGTAAATAGTTTTGCAAACTGTGTTCATTCATTGAATGATTAATTTATTAAGAGTTTATTCACAGAAGGTCTGCTTTCTAGAATGACAGTATTTTATATTTTTGAGCATGTCAGAGGTTCTGCTTTAAGCACCTTACATGGGTTAAGTCATAGACTCTTTACAATAACCATGAGAGGAGTATTATTATTATCCCCATATTATAGATGAACTTGAAATACTGAAAGCTTAAGCAGCTAGTCAAAGGGAACCTAGCTAGTAAGGAGAAGCACAGTTTGAACACAGGCAGTAAGCCTTCAGAGCCTGCACCCTAAACCACTGTGTATACACGGCCTGTCACTAGAGTCCCTAATCTGAAGAGTTTCTGGTAGATGCATGGAGGACATTACACTGACAGTCTTCTATCTTCATTTAGCTTAGGACCTGGAAGTCCAAGTCCTACCTTTTGGAGGGATGCCTGGGTTCAGGATTAATTTTAAACTGAGTTCTATGAAAACCCATTTTTGGAATTATTGAGTGTGAATGTAATTAGTGTAATGACAGCAGATACTATAATTATGCCAAATGGCATCATTTGTGTAAATGTGGTACATATAAGGAAATCAGTAGATTACATAATTGTAGCACCATTATGAGGTTGCAAGATTCCTTGTTAAATTAGATAAAGATATGTGTAACCACAGAACACAGATTTTTAACTCTGGTGGTGAAAGGAAGGAATTATTCACATTTTGGTCAAGGCAAAACAAATTTTATTTTAAATATTTTAAAATACTTCTTTTCAAAATCACATGTATCACTAAATAGTTTAACTAAGCCCAAGGAAGACTAGTTTTCTCATCTGCTATTCTCTGTGGACCAGATGAGCTGAATCCCAAATGAGGAAATGCTTGGTGTGAAAGTTCTGAGAGCATGGGCCTCTCATTACCAGCTCCCAGTTTTCTCATCTCTCTTTGAGAGAAGCCTGGACCTCAGGCATACTCCAGGGCTCAAAAATATTTTATTTTCACATGTCTTCAAATAAGTTTAAAGCCATGTTATTTAACGAGCCAGTTATTGCACTTGAAAAATATGCAAAATCATATTATGTCTATTTCTAAAATGAGAAAATGAAGCATTTAAATATTCCTTCAGTAAAAGGGGGGGAAAAGGAGCATAAAATTAACCCAAGAATTCCCCACTCACTGACCAAACTAGGGGCCACTGGTGTCAGAGCTACTTACTGTGAGAGGAAAGAAAAGTAGGTGGAAGATATGATTCCCTAAGATTGAGGGTTTTTTTAAATTGTTTATTTTGTTTTGCTTTTTGTTGTTAACTTGAATCACTTTGCCACAGCTCTCTTCCACTTGTGGGTTTTAGCCATCTCCGTTAGGGTCAGCTATTCTAACACAGCATAGAATGGGACCCCAGAAAGCTAGTCCCAGCTCTTGGGACTTGGACAAACTAGCTTCAATCTAATGGCAAGTAAAGATCATCTCCAGCTGGGAAGGCAACTTGGCTAAACTTGTGTCACAAAAAGATTAATAAAATACCAGTCTCCTATGTTAGCATCAACATTTCAGGACAGCTGATAAAGAAACTAGGTTCAGAGAGACTAGGTGACAGCAGAGATCACCAGTTTCTGAAAATTCAGAGCACTGCTTTGAGTGACTGTCAGGTATGGTGGAAAAACACAAATTTTTTCACACACACATATGTATTTATCTCTGTATGCATTAAAATGTACATATAAACACAAATATATATACAGCTAAATTTCTTGAGGATCAGATTTAATTTGTAGGTCAAGACATCTGGGTCTACAATTTGTATTGTTTTAAAAATTCAATGCAGTAAGAAACTATGGTATTTCTGATGGTGCAAACAAAGGTTTCTAAAGAACTTTCAGCACACCATACTGAACAGTGTTAATGCTTGTTTTGTAAAAATGTAAAAAAACAGAACTATCTTTATAGGAAAGTAAGACAAGTTAGTTTTTGACAGAGAATTTGTTCTTTTGACATCAAAAATCTCAAAGGAGGAAGGGATTTTGAGGTTACCCAATTCAAATCTTATTTAGTGGAATTGTAATCATAACTAGTAATAAAGAAGAAGAATTTCAACTTACAGGCTTTGGGGTTTTCCATGGAGAAAAGAAACCTGCAATAAAGAAAACAATATATGAACTTTGAAAACACATTCCACTACCACTTACAGGTAGCATGATATTAAAACAACCGCAAGTACTTTATATAAGTTAATAGTAAACAACAACAATGAGAGCAACACATTCTGCCTGGCTGCACAGTGTTTTTTCAAAGGGACCAATTTTATTGGAATTATATTAATGATTCTAGGAATATTTCTTTATTCGGCAGCTGAGGATTCTGAAGCCCAGTGATGGTGAGGAACTGTGTGGCAAAAGATCAGTCACTTTACAAGAGCTAAGGCTGAGTCATCCTTCGGGATTTCTGTGGCACAGTCTTAGCTGTGTGTGTGTGTAGGTGGGTGGGTGGGGTGGGGAGAGGGAGAGGGAGAGAGAGAGAGAAAATGAGAAACAGTGAGGGGACTATAGATAGAAATTAAGACTTTTAAAGGTTAACACCTGTGATTCCTATAACAAATAATTCTGCTTTATGTACCTACTTTCTCTGATTAGAAATCAATCAACAACCCTTCATTAATCCTAAATTTATAAATAATGTATATACTTATATCATGAATCAGATTCTACTATAATCACATATGAGCCGTTTCTCCCACTAACTTCTCTACAGCTGATATCTATTTTATTATCCCTCTGCTCTAGTGACAGCACAATGTTTTTCATGAAGAAGCGGCTAAAAATGTTTGTTAATTGAGTGAATCATGTATCATTAAAGACAGGATTTTTTCAACTCATTGAGCTCTTTCAATGATCACAAATGGTGTGACGGTTGGACCGACTTTGATCTGAATGACCTTTAAGATAATTAAAAGTAAATGACAGATTAATTCCTTTTTCCTTTATTGTTATTATTTTATCATATACTGATCCCAGCAAGCCAAAACACAATCTAGCATACAGAACAAAATTACTTTCTTCTCATACCATCTCTCCCCTCTTTCAATGACTTCACTCCTGTTAATATTAGGTGGTGTCTGATAAAATGCCCAATAAAAAATGGAATGTTGAAAATATGCCACACAATGTTTATTACCTTTAAAACTTGGACTGGCATAGAATGTGCCGTGGTTTTCAACTATTTCCATTTATGGGAAATATCCACAGAAAACTAGACACATACTTGTCTAGATGCTGAAGCAATCCAACTCAGGCACAATATAAACACTAATTTAAATACTAATTGCACCTCAACACAAACGTTGTAAATAGCTGATGCTGCATTTTATGAAAAGAGGAAAATCATGTAAGCCATCATATTCCTCAATTTTCCTTGGAACACAGAGTTAAATTTAATGCTGAAGTATAACAACTACCTTACCTAAGGAGATGGGTGGAATTGGCTTACTTTCTCGTATACTCTGTATGTATGTTCTTATTTTTCTTTCCAGCTATTAAAAAAGTTCTATTCAATGTGTGGCTTGATTATAATTTAATTGCAAGGATTTAATCACATCCTTTTTGATAATAGCTGAGAGTAAAATTACAGATAAATAAATATATTTATCTCTGACTCATTTTGTAAAATGCCAATGAAAACAATTTGACCAATAATTATAAAAGTGAAAAGCATTGTGACCTATTGGCCAATTAACTATTATTCTCGTTGAAGGATAAAATTTATTTGCTGTTTCATGGAATTGTCAGCAACGGTTCTTTTGAGAAAAGATGTCATTTGTACATTCTCACAATGTTAAAACATTCAGTGATTTCCTCTGCTTTCTCTGTGTTCCTCCTTTTTCTTCTTCCTGCAGTGTCAGAATGGATTTTGAGTATTTGCTGCTTTACATTTGCTAGGTGCTGGGAGTTTCTTAGATTTACAGATGTATTGGTTTCTTTTTATGGAGCTCTCATCTCCACATGGGGCATTATCTTAAAAGGTGATTATTCCTCCTGTGGAAAATGTATAATCATGGTGCCAGAACTGAAATGGCATAATAGGGATATTGGTTAAGATCACACAAGGAGAGAGGGCCATTTAATTTGACCACCTGTCATCACTGGCACGTTGGCTTCCTCTTCTTTTGAGGTTGTTTTGTTCAGTCTGATCTGACCTCAGACTATTGGCATGACCCACACTTCTCCACTGTGCCCATTATGGCAGTTTCTGAAATATGTAGAATGCTGAGTTGTGAGGAATAGGCTTCGATCTCCGAAGCAATACCTTCACTTTCTGAGTCATTGTCAGAAAGAAGCTGCTTGTTTCAGAGTAAGTAATTCTAGGTAGCAGAAATAGTATCATAATAGATTTCCTTAAAAATAAATAACTTATGTGAGTCTTAGAGTTCCTTTGGCAAATTTGCAATCATGCTATAAACACTTAAATGAAGATGAACAGAAAACATTTATTTTGCAATACAACATTGTAAACAATTATCCTACAATTAAAAATAAATTATATAAAAAGATATGTAATTCTTCTTTAAAGCTTTAATTGGTTGGCAGTTTGCTGTTTTGATAATTGTGTAAATAAAAATGCAAAAGGATAAAGAAAGAAAAGAAAACATCTATTTTGGGTATACCCAATTTGGCCCAATTAATTGATAAAATCATGTTTTCTACATGATTAATCTCCAGTTTTCTGCTTGGCTTCATTGGAAAAGCTCCATAAATACTATAATAGCATGGGTCAAATAATATAGGTCAAATGCTAAACTAATGTGGGTCAAATGATTATAAATGTACAATAAATTTTTGTAGGGATTACGCTCTAAGAAATCTAGTCTATTGCAATTAACATAAAATACCCCCAAACAAAATAAGACCTTTTAAATCCTTATTTCTGGAACTTTTCTTTTTCTGAAATCATTCTGGCCAAAATAGATCACAGAAGGAAGACAGGCTTGGTTTGTTGAGACAATTACTTTTGGGTGTCTCACAACCTACACTCACAGGGATACAGGATGAGGAATATAGATAGCTTTTTCTTAAGCATTTCAAGAGCTGATAGTCCTTTTTACAAAGGCAAATTCATAAAAAAGAGCTTTTTGTTTAAAATACTAATAAAACTTGTTTTATAGTTTAGTTTATTTCTGGCCTTTATTTCCCCTACTTCTATAGAAAGTAGAATAATTATCTTATAGAATTAAAATTTATTTATTATAATAACTTGACCTGTTTTAAATACTGATCATTTATTGAAGTGTGTTGATGTGTCCATGTATGAATCCAAACATTTATTTAATTCTAACTCTAAAGACAATAAAAGTGAAAGACCTCAAGAAACAGTTATAAGCTAACTGAAACGTGTAGGGACATTTTAAAAAGGCAAAAAGTAAGAGAATAAATGGGAAAATTTAGATGCAGCCAATAAGGAAATTTCAATGCATTTAATATGAAGCACAAAACTTAGTTAAAATTTGTCTTCTTTAGAACAAGAAATAAAGTTAAAATATATTTTTAATTTCTCATGTAAGGGCAGAGAAACAGAAATATAGTACAAATAGCTTAAACAGGAAATTCTGATGCTTAAAAAGGGAAGAGGAGAGAAGGCAAAATCAGCTTCATACTGAAAGTTAAATCAAATTTACATATCGACTAAATACAATTTTAATAAATTATAGGACTATGGTTGCCCAGTTAAGTATGAATTTCAGATAAGCAATGAATAACTTTTTAGTATGTCCTGTACACTGACTGCATGAGACATATACTGCATAGGACATACTTATGTTAAAAATCGCTTGTTTATCTGAAATTCAATTTAATTGGGAAGTCTACATTTTCATTTTCTAAATTTGAACACCCTATATAGGGAACATTTTATATAAGACCTGGGTAACCAGTTAAAAATGAAAACACAATAGCAATGTCTACTGTAGACAATATCCACTCAATTAAGTAAAAATCCAGAAAATATTTAGTATTTCCCATTTTTGCACCTTCTCCAATGTTTTACTGTTAGGAACCTTGCTTTAGGAGAAACCAGAAAACATTCTATGCACATCATTAGATTGCATTGGTTGGTTGTTCATCAGTTCAGTTCAGTTCAGTCGCTCAGTCGTGTCCGACTCTCCGCGACCCCATGAATCACAGCACGCCAGGCCTCCCTGTCCATCACCAACTCCCGGAGCTCACTCAAACTCATGTCCACAGAGTCCGTGATGCCATCCAGCCATCTCATTCTCCGTCGTCCCCTTCTCCTCCCGCCCCCAACCTTTCCCAGCATCAGAGTCTTTTCCAGTGAGTCAACTCGTCGCATGAGGTGGCCAAAGTATTGCAGTTTCAGCTTTAGCATCAGTCCCTCCAATGAACATCCAGGATTGATCTCCTCCAGAATGGACTGGTTGGATCTCCTTGCAGTATAAGGGACTCTCAAGAGTCTTCTCCAACACCACAGTTCAAAAGCATCGATTCTTCGGCGGTCAGCCTTCTTCACAGTCCAACTCTCACATCCATACATGACCACGGGAAAAACCATTGCCTTGACTAGACGGACCTTGGTTGGCAAAGTAATGTCTCTGCTTTTTAATATACTATCAAGGTTGGTCATAACTTTCCTTCCAAGGAGCAAGCGTCTTTTAATTTCATGGCTGCAATCAGCATCTGCAGTGATTTTGGAGCCCAAAAAAATAAAGTCTGACACTGTTTCCACTGTTTTTCCATCTATTTCCCATGAAGTGATGGGACCAGATGCCATGATCTTTGTTTTCTGAATGTTGAGCTTCAAGCCAACCTTTTCACTCTCCTCTTTCACTTTCATCAAGAGGCTTTTGAGTTCCTCTTCACTTTCTGCCATAAGAGTAGTGTCATCTGCATATCTGAGGTTATTGATATTTCTCCCGGCAATCTTGATTCCAGCTTGTGCTTCTTCCAGCCCAGCGTTCCTCATGATGTACTCTGCATATAAGTTAAATAAGCAAGGTGACAATATACAACCTTGACGTACACCTTTTCCTATTTGGAACCAGTCTGTTGTTCCATGTCCAGTTCTAACAGTTGCTTCCTGACCTGCATACAGGTTTCTCAAGAGGCAGGTCAGGTGGTCTGGGATTCCCATCTCTTTCAGAATGTTCCACAGTTTATTGTGATCCACACAGTCAAAGGCTTTGGCATAGTCAATAAAGCAGAAATAGATGTTTTTCTGAAACTCTCTTGCTTTCTCCATGATCCAGCGGATGTTGGCAATTTGATCTCTGGTGCCTCTGCCTTTTCTAAAACCGGCTTGAACATCTGGGAGTTCACGGTTTATATACTGCTGAAGCCTGGCTTGGAGAATTTTGAGCATGACTTTACTAGCGTGTGAGATGAGTGCAATTGTGCGGTAGTTTGAGCATTCTTTGGCATTGCCTTTCTTTGGGATTGGAATGAAGACTGACCTCTTCCAGTCCTGTGGCCACTGCTGAGTTTTCCAAATCTGCTGGCATATTGAGTGCAGCACTTTCACAGCATCATCTTTCAAGACTTGAAATAGCTCAACTGGAATTCCATCACCTCCACTAGCTTTGTTCGTAGTGATGCTTTCTAAGGCCCACTTGACTTCACATTCCAAGATGTCTGGCTCTAGGTCAGTGATCACGTTATCGTGACTATCTTGGTCGTGAAGATCTTTTTTGTACAGTTCTTCTGTGTATTCCTGCCACCTCTTTTTAATATCTTCTGCTTCTGTTAGGTCCATACCATTTCTGTCCTTTATCGAGCCCATCTTTGCATGAAATGTTCCCTTGGAATCTCTAATTTTCTTGAAGAGCTCTCTTGTTTTTCCTATTCTGTTGTTTTCCTCTATTTCTTTGCATTGATCACTGAGGAAGGCTTTCTTATCTCTCCTTGCTATTCTTTGGAACTCTGCATTCAGATGCTTATATCTTTCCTTTTCTCCTTTGCTTTTCGCCTCTCTTCTTTTCACAGCTATTTGTAAGGCCTCCTCAGACAGCCATTTCGCTCTTTTGCATTTCTTTTCCATGGGGATGGTCTTGGTCCCTGTCTCCTGTCCAATGTCACGAACCTCCGTCCAGAGTTCATCAGGCACTCTATCAATCAGATCTAGTCCCTTAAATCTATTTCTCACTTCCACTGTATAATCATAAGGAATTTGATTGAGGTCATATCTGAATGGTCTAGTGGTTTTCCCTACTTTCTTCAATTTAAGTCTGAACTTCGCAATAAGGAGTTCATGATCTGAGCCACAGTCAGCTCCTGGTCTTGTTTTCGCTAACTGTATACAGCTTCTCCATCTTTGGTTGCAAAGAATATAATCAATCTGATTTCGGTGTTGACCATCTGGTGATGTCCATGTGTAGAGTCTTCTCTTGTGTTGTTGGAAGAGGGTGTTTGCTATGACCAGTGCAAAGGACCAATTTTTACCTAATGTCTCACCTCAGGTGATAGAAACTCTGTGTGGTCAATGTCAGTGCCACAAAGGAACATTTTCAAATTGTGTGATGACTGGTTAGCAATAGTGCCTTACCATAAGAAAGTTCCACAAAGTGGCATTTTTCAGAAACTACTTCTGAACATGATACCCCAAATGAAAGAATATCAGTTTATTTATTGCAGCTCTGAAGGGAGAATCACTTTCTAGCATGCATTTGTGAGTTGTTTGGTAAGAGGCTTTTTTTTTTTTTTAAATCATTATATAATAATTATTTTCACAGGGCACAAGATGATGAACTTTCTTAAAACTCCCCACTTCAAATAAGGGCTCAAAATACAACGAAGAGCAACTTAATCAGAGAATGCCATCATGATATCTTCACTTTGGAATTCAGTTCAGTTCAGTTCAGTTCAGTTGCTCAGTCGTGTCCAACTCTTTGCGACCCCACGAATCACAGCACGCCAGGCCTCCCTGTCTATCACCAACTCCCGGAGTTCACTCAAACTCATGTCCATCGAGCTGGTGATGCCATCCAGCCATCTCATTCTCTGTTGTCCCCGTCTCCTCCCGCCCCCAATCCCTCCCAGCATCAGACTCTTTTCCAGTGAGTCAACTCGTTGCATGAGGTGGCCAAAGTATTGGAGTTTCAGTTTTAGCATCAGTCCTTTGGAATTAGGCCAATGCATTTTTTTTGGGTTTCTAGTAATTTCCTCAAACAGGACGAAATCTTTCAATATGCCTCTATAGTCTGTTTGATATACTGAACTACCATTTGCAGAATGTGAGATGATTTTTTCTTTAACTGAAGTACTTGCTACAACATATGACTCTGGCTTTGAAAACTATCATTAATTTCATGCGTTTTATAGAAAATTCCATTCACTACAAATAACAGAGATGCAGGAGAAACACTTTCTATTTCTCTTTTTCTTTAAGCAACAGAAAAGGACTAGGAACCATTTTGAACTAAAGGCCTGTTTCAGCAAAGATGTCCATGCACCGAGTTACTAAAAGCTTTGTTCTGGTTTCCTTGAAAAATAAGATATAACAATTGAATACACCTAATACTACTCTTCGGAGAAGACAATGGCACCCCACTCAAGTACTCTTGCCTGGAAAATCCCATGGACAGAGGAGCCTGGTAGGCTGCAGTCCACTAGGTCGCTAAGAGTAGGACATGACTGAGCGACTTCACTTTCACTGTTCACTTTCATACATTGGAGAAGGAAATGGCAACCCACTCCAGTGTTCTTGCCTGGAGAATCCCAGGGACAGGGGAGCCTGGTGGGCTGCTGTCTATGGGGTCGCACAGAGTCGGACACGAGTGAAGCAACTTAGCAGCAGCAGCAGCAACACTACTCTTGAGAGTCCCTTGGACTGCAAGGAGATCAAACCAGTCAATCCTAAAGGCAATCAACCCTGAATATTTATTGTAAGGACTGATGCTGAAACTGAAGCTCCGATACTTTGGCCACCTGATGCGAAGAGCTGACTCACTGAAAATGACCTTGATGCTGGGAAAGACTGAGGGCAGGAGGAGGAGAAGACACAGGATGAGATGGTTGGATGGCATAACTGACTCAATGGACATGAATTTGAGCAAACTCTGGGAGACAGTGGAGGACAAAGGAGCCTAGTGTTTGCAGTCCATGGGGTCGCAAAGAGTTGGATACAACTGAGTGACTAAACAACTATACACTTTAAATATGGTTAATATGGCAAATGTTATGTCACATTATTTTATCACAATTTAAGAAATAAAAAAGTAAAGCAATAAAAAGAGGAGGAAAAAGAAAGGGAGAATAAAAGTACACACATATCACATGAATGTGAGAAAAAAAAAAAGAAAGTGAGAAAGATAATTTTTTTTCACATTCCCTTTGGTACCCTGCTGGAGGTCAGAAAACTCACCTGGCCACTTGCACAGACCCTCCCACCTCTTAAATGATCATTTCTTATAAAGGATTGTGACTAATAAAGGAGATTCATGTTCCTACTACTTCCTGAAAATATTTCAGGGACAGTGAGAAATTCTTCCTATAGAGGAAATCATCTTTTATTTTAAAAGTTTCCCAAAGGGGCGAAAGGCCCAGGGTTTTAAAAAGCCTCCAGTTAAGGCTAAATTAAGGGAGAAAAATACCACTAATACAGTTCCTCTTTACTTTAAAGATCCTCCCATTTTCCCACAGCCTGGCAAATTTTCCATCAAAAATTCAGCCTTTAGTAAATGTAAGCCAACAGGGTAATGAGCTAATTTCCATTAAAACTAGTTCAGTGTTATTCATTTTTTTTCAGGTTTTTGACTGATCATGTATTTCTTATTAAAATTCATTAAATGAGTTAAACCCTGAAGTTACCTTAGAAAATTTGTTTAAGCTGTTTCATATCAGTAAAAGGGCACTTTTTCTTAATGAAACTGACCTAGGCTAAGAAACAACCTTTCCATTAAGATACTGCTGGTGGTACCCTAAGCTCAAAATCACCATGTTTCAGTCAAACAAATTATTCAATTTGCAAAGAAAATTTCAGTTGCCATCTTTGGCCTACAGAATCCATTGTTGTGTGGAGTGCTGAGGCGTTCTCTGCAATGCTTTAAAAATGATCCTTTCTGCATCTTTTAAATAAAAGTGTTTTACTTATAAACACTATAAAGCTGTTTTTAGAAGGTCATTTCCCCCCAGGGCTTTGTTCTTCATGGAGAGAGCAATCTGACCTTTTCAAGTAATCCCAGCAAGTATCGAGAAAGGATAAGCCTGCACATGTTGTCTTCTGATAAACTCAGTTACATAAAGGATACGTTCAAAATAAAGCAGGCCAGGTAGATAGCCTTGAACAGGAATAAAGCAACACACTGGAAGAGGAAGAATTGTGTCAGCGAGGCTAAAACTCAGACTGAGGTGAGGCTTGCTGAAAATATTAGCAACTACAAAGGGCTTATGCTCTGAACAAGACCAAGGGCAAAGAAGAGAGAAACCACTCCATGTGCTTATAGTGAGCTGTAAACAGTTGGCAATGGAAATGTGGAAGGATATCAGTCTTGCAAACAGTAAAGTCTATTTCTGAAAACAATTTTCTTTATAATAATGGATATGTAGCATTAAATTCTCTTCTATTGAGAAACCCATCTAGATACATCTTTAAGTAATTTAAGAGAGATTAAACACCTTAGTCATTAAATTACACCAACATTAAATAAATATTTATTAAGTTGTGGGTGTGTCACAAGCACCACAGACTCAACACAGCAAAATGGAAGCTTCGGCCTTCCCTCCTGCTGCTTGTCTTATGTGTTCAATATTTGGGAACATTTCACCTGCCTTTCCAAATTTTAAAGGTAGGAACCTGAAGTCATTCTTAATCTCTTTCCCTCACTTCCTTATCACCAACTTTGTCTATTCTACCGCCAAAATCTACTTCAAACCCACTTCTCTCCATCTGCACAGTTTCCATTATAATCCATGCTCACCATCATTTTTACCTCAACCGAAGCTACAGTAAATTTGCTGATGCCACAGAATCTGATCATGCTTAAAATCCTTAAATGGATTCCCACACATTTATGATAAAACACAAAACCTCCAAGGACTTATATACGTTTGTCCCTACCCACTCCCCTGGAGAAGGGAATGGCAACCCATTTCAGTATTCTTGCCTGGAGAACCCCTTGGACAGAGCAGCCTGGTGGGCTACCATCCATAGGGTCACAAAGAATCAGACATGACTGAACAACTTAGCACACACACACTCTCCCCAGAGTTATTTCCTCATGGATTATTTCCTTTCACTCACTGAAATTCATTGAATATAAGCCAGGCTTCTCTAATCATAGAGCCTCTGCATAATCTTCTTCATTTACCTATCCTTTTTAACCCTCCACCAAATCATCTCTGGCTCCTTCTTTATGTGTCAGCTTAAACACTACCTCCTCAGGGAAGATGCCCCTGACCTTTCATCTTAATTCTAAGTCATTCACAGTTACTTTTCATTGTATTCTCTATTTTTCTTCACATGGAATTTATCACTATTTTTAAATATATTTATGAAATCATATTTATGTAATTGTATTTGTGAGATTGTTAGTTTAATGCTCATCTCTCCATCTAGAGTATAAATTTCACTAGGGGAGATCATATCTATTTTGTTCACAATGTATTCTCAGTACTTAGCACAATCCCTGACATATAGCATACACTTCAATAGACACATTTTAATGAATTAATAGTAGTAGTGAAGAGTGAGGAGGGTAGCAAGAAAGAGAGTCACAAGATACTCAGGATGATTTACTTGGCGTGGAGGAGTATAAAGGAGAAGATGAAATCCATGATGACTTCTAACTTGGGAAACTGGATGGTTTCACTGGCTGAGATACAAAATACAGGAAAAAGGTTTCTTTGAATGGAGTCTAGAAAGTTAGGTTATGGGCAAAATGAGTTTGAGGTGCCTTTTGGAGTTTGGATCCAAATGTAGTCGAACTACATTTTGAAGTCTCAACCTTAGTGAATTTGGGTTCAGGAGTATGATGCTAGGAAAGGTTGGGGGCGGGAGAAGAAGGGGACGACGGAGAATGAGATGGCTGGATGGCATCACCGACTCGATGGACATGAGTTTGAGTGAACTCTGGGAGTTGGTGATGGACAGGGAGGCCTGGCGTGCTGTGATTCATGGGGTCGCGGAGAATCGGACACGACTGAGAGACTGAACTGAACTGAACTGAACTGAAAGTCGAGTAGTAGTTGGCTTTCTTGTCCGGGGCTTAATAGAGGTTTAGGATTAGAGACATAATATATTAGGTTAAACTTAAGACACCAAAATTGTGTGGCATGAAAAGAGACCACTTCATGGTATGTAGAATGAATGAAAGTATCTGAGACCTAACTGAAAGTCAAGTAAGAAAAAGGTTTCAAGGAGTAGTAAACAGAAATACTCATAAAATAAGGCCTTAAGAAGTCTGTCAAACAGGAGGGTCACAGGTGGCCACAGTGGTGGCAGTTGATTGCTAGAGCAGAGGCAGAAATCAGATTTCAGTGGGTCTGAATGAATGGGAAGTGAGGAAGTGGAACTGAGAAGTGCCATAGTGGCTATGGGAAGAATAAAGCTGCCCATAAAGGGAAAATTTCCTTTTGGAGAAGCATGCATTTAGATGAGATGGTACCTGAGCAGAGACAGAGTCTGAAGATTGAGGAGAAAAGGAGATAACTGGTGGAATTATTTCATGAGGAGATAAGAGGTGGGATCCAGAGTGCAAAGGGGAGAAATTAATGCTAATTGAGAGAGCACCAGCATCCAAGTCCTAATCAAGAGGCCAGAGCAGATCTTTGGGGAAAACCTCCAGGATCTACCTCATGGGGCAGGGATGGGGCTGTAGGAGAATTTACTCATAGTGGCCGAGAGTGTCAAAAGCAGTGGGGGTTTGTAGGGGCTCTGAGTATGCAGGGAAACTGGAGGAGAGAATAAAAGTAACCTGTGTCAAAATGTTTGGTTCATGGGGATGAGACAAAGATAGGAACAGAAAAACAACTTCTGGCACAGCCCAGCAGAGAGGCTGTGCACACAGACGCGGGGGTAAGTGGGGTAATGCTGACCTGGGCTCTAGTCCCAGCTCCACCTGTTACTAGCTGCGTGATCACACGCATACTTGGCAGGGCATGTACATCAGGATCAAGCTCCGGGCTCTGAGTGAGACTCTGGGTTTGCTTTACGGCTTATGCCCGGGTGGCCATAAGTGAGTCCCCTGATCAAGGTTCATATGCCTTATCTGTAACGAAGATGATAATAATAGGGACTACTGCAGTGGGAACTAAATAAACGTGCACTTTACATTTTATCAATTTAAAATGGTGCATTGTTCCACTTAATGGCTTTGATGTATTCTGAATTCTTTTTCTGCAAAACAGAGGCCCACTTTTCAAGAAAGGTGTTCAACAATTTATTGTTACAATGGATATATTATTTTCTTCTCTTAGTTGTTTTAAGTTTTTTGTTCTTTTAACATTCCTTTTTAAGGCCTTTTCTTTTTTCTTTTTTTTATTGGAGGCTAATTATTTTACAATATTGCCTTTTAAGGTCTTACAAGTTCCCTGTTGCTATATGAAAGTATGAAAGTGAAAGTCGCTCAGTGGTATCTGACTCTTTGTGACCCCATAGATTATACAGTCCATGGAATTCTCCAGGCCAGAATACTGGAGTGGGTAGCCTTTCCCTTCTCCAGGGGATTTTCCCAACCCAGGGATTGAACCCAGGTCTCCTGCATTGCAGGGATTCTTCACCAGCTGAGCCACAAGGGAAGCCTAAAAATATGGAGTATGGCTTATTTTGCTTTGCTAAACAAAGTAAACAGTTATTTTCATCCTACTCTGATTCTCCATTAAGTTCCTTCTATCCTGGTTAGAGAAGTAAGGTGGCCTACTTTTACCTCACTCTACAGTCTCTGCGCTCTATGCAAACTGTATACCCGGTTTACAAGGATTATATTCAATATCATGATTTTTAAAATGTTTAAAATTGTTCCTAGATTTACATTTTTCTACAACTATTTATATAATAATTACTCAGACTTAATCAACTAACCTGTTTTTAATGCTCACCCATTCCTTCTGTTCAGGCTTCCCTGGTGGTGCTAGTGGTAAATAATCCACCTGCCAATGCAGGAGACACAAGAGATGTGAGTTTAATCCCTGGGTCAGGAAGATCCCCTGGAGTAGGAAATGGCATCCCACTCCAATATTCTTGTCTAGAAAATTCCATGGGCAGAGAAGCCTGGCAGGATACAGTCTGTAGGGTCACAAAGAGTTGGCACAACTAAGCACAGTTCCTTTTCTCAGGGTTCAGTAAGATATTCTGTGAGAATTGTTACACATGTGGATGTATTTTTGATGTATTTGTGGAAGGTTAGTTCCATATACTTCTCTTCTGCCATCTTGATTCCTCCTCCTACAATTCCTTTTATACCATTATAACCATGCTATAAAAGGATTAATAAACCATCTTGGCATTTTGAATTTTGGTTGTCAGTATATGCATGTAATTTTTTCAGAAACAGCATTATGTTTGATTTTGTAGGTACAAGAATGGCCTCCTACATTCTAGACTTTAAAATTGGTACGTGTGTTACTTTACATGGCTTAGGGGATTTTGCAGATGTGATTAAAGTTAAGGATCTTGAGATAAGGATCAATATTACTGGTAGAAGAGTACTGTACATGTGATTGGTGTTAAGATGGAACAAAGCTGAAGATCTACTGTTCTGTAACTGGG
Source organism: Moschus berezovskii (assembly GCF_049115385.1). NCBI lineage: Eukaryota > Metazoa > Chordata > Mammalia > Artiodactyla > Moschidae > Moschus > Moschus berezovskii. Next base: position 50,835,639 of record NC_142462.1, on the reverse strand, counting down.
AAACTGCTCAGTTGGGTCTTGACACCATCAACTGCTTATAGTATCAGTTCTACAGGATTCCCTGGTGGGTTAGTGGTAAAAAATCCACTTGCTAATGCAGGAGATGCAGGTTCAATCCTTTGGTCAGGAAGATAGACTAGGAAGGAAATTGCAACCCACTCCAGTATCCTTTCCTGGAGAAATCCCATGGACAGAGGAACCTGATAGGCTAGGGTCCATGGGGTCCCAAAAGAGTCAGACACAACTGGGCAACTAAACAACAACAATCAGTTCTACATTTTACTGATTCTAGTGAACATAATCTTCTGAGATAATTTCAGTCCTCCAGGTTTGTTTATTATGACCCTCTTGCTTCATTAAGCATCACTTTGCTTGATTCTTGCATTTCAACCTGCTCTGTCCATTTCTGTTTTTTTTTTTCAAATGTCATACCTTCTAGCATTTGAGGATTCCAAGCATGTTTTCTCAATTTCTTCTGTTGTCTACAGTAAATCTATTTCAGTGTCATGAAGGTTGATCTTGAAGGCTAATTATGATTATCCCTTTCTCACATGCTTAGCTTTTTGTTGTATGTTCCATGCTGGGTGTTACTTTTCTTTTTTTTTAAAGGGAAGATTTATCCAGATTCAGGCTCAAGGCCTGATTGCTGCTCACTCAGTTGTGTGAAATAATGCCCATTTTGGAGTTCATACAACAGTGAACACATGTGCACAGCTTGTAGCCAGACTTCCACTGGCAATGGTGTCACTTAGCTTTTCTGGACTGTAGGGAGCCTTCTCTTTGATACAACTTCGTAATTTTGTTTGCTTGGTTTGGCAAGAAACATTTGTGCTATAAAACTGGGAGATTGTTTCTATATACTACCCCAAAGGCTTCTTATAGTTCTACCTCCATCTTTGGTGCTTAATGTAACTGTACCACTGCCCCAGGAGGCAATTTTTCATCACCCTTGCCTCTCTGCTTTCTGTTATGCTGTGCTCTGGTATTTGAGACTTCAGAATTTGTTGAAAGAGAGTTGTAGGGAAATGAGAGTGATTGTTCAGCAGGGAAGAGTGTTTAAGCACAACTGAGCAGTATCTCACCCACTCTAGTGTTCTTGCCTGGAGAATCCCAGGGACAGGGGAGCCTGGTGGGTTTCCATCTATGGGGTCGCACAGAGTCGGACACGACTGAAGTGACTTAGCAGCAGCAGAGCAGTATCTCAGCAGTCTTGTAAGTGTTAGAATGTGTGAATCCCTGACATTTTCTTTGTATTCTTGGCACTTTACTGAGCAATTCAGAGAAAGCATACAGACAATTCATTGTCCTGATGTGATTTTAAATAGAACTTCTTATAAAGAACAATTTTATCTCTATTTGTCTATGTGTTATATATACAAATATAACATTATGTATTATTTATTCATAATTATTTATAAACTAATATCTGAAATATAGACAGATCCGATGTGTATCTCTTACTCTTAAGAAGCTAAGGCTCCATCTTCATTTAAAGTTCTGGCATCCCTAATTAGCATCACTTAAGCAGTGTGGGCAGAGATAAAGTACAAATAGGACTGTCCTTGGAATGTATTTTTTAATCAATCACAAAACACATAAAATTTTTGTTTGCTTGTGGTGGGAATTGATGGTGCAGTTGAGTTTGTTTCTCTCTCTCTCCCCCTGCCCACTCTCCCCCTCAGGTTGTCCTGTGGGACTCTGAATAGCGGAAGGACACACGGTTTGACTGGCTCTGCTGTGCAGCGGTGGGTCCGAGTCCACATCTCAGTCCAAGATCACTGGGAGGTACTTCACTGACCACAGTCTGTGAATCAATGCTTTACATAACACGAAGACAGGAGATGGCTATTTATTTTGGGTTTTCCCCAAAGCAGGCTCTGATGTGAGGACTTGAGTTACCCCAGGAAGCAAAAATAAAGAATGTGGAAAGTGAATTGGGGACCAGTTTGGGACTCCCCCTGTGGCTCTTCTGAGAAGCCTTGGGGAACACACATCAGAACCTTCTCCTGTGGAGTGGCGTGGCCAGGGCATTTGTGCTCTGACTCTCTCCCACTGGGTAAATGGTTGCTCCTCACTGAGTATTGCTCTTCCAGGGTGCTAACTTTCCTGCATTTCTGGGTTGTCCCTGTGTAAGGCTGAGGAAGCACCTGTAGTGCCACAGAAACTTCTGGGGTGGAGAATAGGAGACACTGGTGCTTGAGGCAGGTCACAGCTGCCTGTGAGCTCAGGTGAGCTAAGAAGACAAGACCCAAAAGTCCGTGGAGATGAAAACTGGCAAAGCTTATCTGTGGTGGGAGGAAAAACTAAATAAATACGCCCTTAGAGTAGTTGTTTTTGGGGGAACAGAGGATTTACATAGTCTTAAAACAGGGATGACAAATAAGCTCCAACTCTGATCAACTGACTGCCTGGAGAGCGGTGTTGAGGAAGATTCTCAAAAGCCTCAGCAGAAAATCATCCCTTTATCAATTAGCCTCCTAAACATGGAAATGGGAGGTCAGAAGGGTGGCATGTGAGCCATGCAGGGCATGTATTTGCCACCCTGCTTTAAAGTGGAGACTATTTTTATTCATATCAGCGCTGAGATTTCCTTAATGAAATACAATTCTTTCAGAGATTTGACCTTTCAAAATGCACAGCATGTGGCCTGCCTTTGGTTAATGAAAGAATTCTCCAATTAATGTTATGAATAAGACTGGGATAAACTTCAAAGGCACAGCAGTTACAGGCGTTAACCTTGTTATTCTGCTACAGGTTTCAAGTAAACATGCTAATTTTTTTCTCACTGATATATAAAAAAATGTGAGTCATAATATTAACTGGAAAAAGAGATCAAAGGCAGATAGTGTTCAATAACATTAGTGCTTGGGCATAGTGTTGTAAGAATGGGTTAGCATAAGAATGGCCATCTTAGAGGCCGGAAAAACCATTTTTACTGAGTATGTGACTTGAGGGAAGAAGAACTAGATAAAACCTGGGAGACAAGTTAATCTTAAGTACCAAGAATGTGGGCGGCTGCGACACTGAAAATTAGGTAAACAGGTCTGATAAGTTTATCTCATTAAGACACCAGGATAGAGATATGCACAGCTGTGTGTGTGTGTGTGTGAAAAATTCCTCTGAGTTAGGTAATTTAGAAATATCATGATTTGATAATGCTATATAACCCCTTGGCTCTGAGTGCTCGGGGTCCTTGTTGAAACCCGCTGCGTCGGGCAGACACTGGAAATAAACCTCGCTGTGTGTCTTGCATTATGGTGAGTGTCCTCTGTCCCTTTGAGGGAAGGGCGACTCTGGACCCTAACATTTGGGGGCTCGTCCGGGATCCCAAGACCCCTCCTCAAAGAGACAGACAACCTCTGATACCGAGGTTTGCACAAAAGCCGCGGCAGGAGGTTTGGCCACCTCCTAGAGGGTAGGACTGAAACAGGTCTCGGCCCGGTCCCAATTGAGAATTCTCGTGGAAGGGAAGGAGCCGGTTATGACCCTGGAGGCTCCATTACTGGAAGTCGTGGGAGACGTCCCCGACGACGGGGTGCCTGAACGACGTCCACAGTGGATGCCGTTTGGAACCCTAGGTAAGGGTCCTGAGTGTTGTGTGAATGAGACGGCGCCTGTGAATGTGGTGTGGCGGACTGGCCAGTGGGTGTTGAAAAGCTCGGTTCGAATTTGTGTGTTCGCTGGAATTGTATCCCTTGTCTTTTTCTGGCTCTGCAAGGTCTGTTCAGGGGCGAATTGATCGCCGTAGCCGGCATAAGGCCGAGGCCCAGCATTCGCGCTGGAAGGCAGCTGGCTCTGCGGGAGAGAGGAGGTCTCTCCTGATCCGGAATCTGGTGGGCAGTGGACGCCCTTCGGTAAGGTTACTTTAAACTGCAGGAAGCCTCAGAGGTCTCAGAGACCTAGTAGTGTGTTTTCGGCGGACGTTTGTCTGTCCTCCGTTTGTCGTGTTATCGTGTGTGCCGGCGTTGTCTCTGTCTCTCTCCTGTGTCTGTTCTCTCCCGTAATCTGTTCTGTGGTCATGGGTCAAGGAAGCTCTACCCCGCTCTCCCTCATGATGGATCATTTCTCTGACTTTAAATCTAGGGCGCGAGACTTGTCTCTGCTAGTGAAGAGGAATAAGCTGGTGATGCTCTGCTCCTTGGAGTGGCCCACTTTTAATGTCAGGTGGCCGAGAGAGGGAAACTTCAGCCTGCCCACCATCCGGGCTGTTGGGGGAAGGTTCTCACGCCCGACCCTTCCGGCCACCCGGACCAGATGCCCTGTATCCTAGTCTGGCAAGATCTGGTGGAAAACCCACCAGCATGGATAAAGCCTTTTGTTTCTATCCTTTTCACCCATAATCCCACCTGGGATGACTGTCAGTAGCTGTTACAGGTGCTCTTCACCACGGAAGAATGGGAGCGGATTCTATCGGCAGCTTGGAAACAAGTCCCTGGTGTGGACGGGAGGCCCACCATGCAGCCGAACCTAATTGATGAGGGATTTCCATTGACCCAGCCCCAGTGGGACTTTGAGCGCGCAGAAAGTAGGGAGCATCTCCGAGTGTACCGCCAGACTCTTAGGGCAGGCCTCCGAGCAGCTGCCCGGAGACCAAGGAATTTGGCTAAGATAAAGTTGTTCAGGGATTGGTTTTGACTATGGAGATTAAATGAAAATTACGCTGCAAATACAATCCCCAGAGCTCGGGTCAAGTAAAAAGGATGAATCGGACCCTAAAGGAAACATTGGCAAAATTGGCAACAGAGACTGGCGGGGACTGGGTGACTCTCCTTCCTTATGCCCTTTTATTGTTTATGGGGTCCCTCCGCCAACCCCCGATAGAATCGGTCCAATTGTTTTTATAAACTAGTAAATTTTATATTGTAATGTCTAATTCATGACTAAAGACTCGCACTGTGTCTGTCTTAATATGTCTTGGTATGTCTTTGTCTCTGAGTAATATTTTTGAAGTTAATTTGTAAATGAGCTCTATTTAATTGGCTTAAAAAAGGGTAAGCGCTTACAAATCAAATAATTCTAAATTAAATAATAAATTCAAGGTTCATGTAAACTGGAAAATATTCAGTATTAAATACCTGATATTAATGTTTGTTTATCTATCTAATATAGACATGTCTAAGAGTCATCAACATTAAGCATATTCTCATTGTACCTAGGTTTAAGTTAAATGTTGTTATATTGTTATATCTGTCACAAGTTTGTCGACAAAGAAATTACCTTGAGTGAAAAAAAAAAAAACTTCTGAAAAAGTAAATGAGACATGAGCTTTTAGATAAGCTCTATTAAGAATATTCTTTAGGATATTCAGGTAAAATGTTGCCATAATTCTGATTACTATCTTAAAGTGTTGTCACAGCACTAACCAAGTTTCTTGTGAAAATGCTTCCTCTTCCAGAAGATTTATAAAAAGGACTTTTGGATAAACACAAGTTTCTGAACTGGGTAAGAAATTAAAAAATTCTAGTGAGAAACCTGATGACTGTACAAAGGTTAACAAAAGGACCGAATGAACTGGCAAATATGCTTATAACTTTTATGGTTTCTGAAAAATTACTGGTTTGAATCTGTGTTTTCCAGATCTTAGGAAACCTTCCCCTCAAACTAATTATGACTTAACAGTAATTTGGTAAAATGGTATTTAATAGACAAATTGAAGCATTTAACATTTTTCTCTGTCTGACCCCTTCAGAGACTGGAAACTCTTAGGCTTCCAGTAAGTTTATCAGATAAACTAAGAAGGTTATCTCACTAACAGGTACAGAAATCTCAGTTTTAGAGACCTTAAGAAAGGGAGGAGTTCACTCACATCTGTTAGGCAAAATCTGTGATAAGCCTTTGAGATGACTTTCCTAGCCCTGAAAGGTTTTAAAGTTAAGTTTGAGACTCCATAAAAGTTTCAGCAAAGCAAAAAAAAAAAAAAGAAAAGTCTATGGTTATATAAATAACCAGGTCAAGTTTGTTGAGAACGATCTATTTTGTAAACAAGTCTTAATTTGGTTATATTTGATAAAAATGAGAGTAATTTTAGGTAAAAAATAATGTTTCAATGAGTGTTAAATCCCAGTTTGTTAATGGAAGTCTGTATCTACTAAGACTCATTTCCTGAATGGATCTTTGCTGTTATGTGATATTAATATAGGATTTGGTTGAGTTCTTGAAGAGCACCCTAGGTTTGTTTCTGAAGCTTGTCTCAGTGATCTATCTTTGGATGAAGATCAGATGCCTCATGACCTGCAACCAGGACTAGAAAAAGACATAATTTACAGGACTGTCTCCAACCTGGATGGAAGGACTTTTTTCAGAAGAAACTACACTACACCAGAATGAGAAGACGACGACATCAGAGGTAGACAGCTTGCCCAAGATGCTGGACCTGATTCGTATGATCATTTATAATGTTTTCTTGACTTCTTAGACCTCTGCATATAAATCAAATGCTTTTCTACCATAGGCCTGATCCTATGCTAGTTTTAGAAATTAATTCAATTGTTGGGTTTGTAGACATGTAAAAGCTCATTCTGCTTATACAAAAACCCTGTTAGACTTGTGCCATCCTAAATGTCCTTAAACCATGGCAACAGTCTGCTTCTAAATTGGAAAATTAAAAACAATAGCTGGAAATCAGAGTCAGGGTTATGGGATATCCAAGATGGCTGCTTGGCTTTTCCCAGCTCCCTGACAAACCTCATTTTTTATTTGATGGGTTAAAGCCTTCCTGGCTACAGGGTTAATGCCTCCATAATGAAAAGTCACGGAATATTAAGTTTTGTAAATTGTTAAATAAAGTTTCTAGTTTTGTTAATTAAGGTCTAGTGTTTACTAAGACTCACTGCTGAGACAGTTCCTTGTTACGTGATACTGCTAAAAATTTTAAGTTATTAAAAAGGACACTCTAGGGTAGTTTCTAAGGTTTATCTCAGTAACCAATCTTCAGATAAAGGTCAGATGCTCCATAATGTACAATCAGGAGATTAATACCAGGCTATAGCCTGGAGAATCCAAGGGACGGGGGGGCCTGGTGGGCTGCCGTCTGTGGGTTCACACAGAGTCGGACACGACTGAAGTGACTTAGCAGCAGCAGCATAGTCATTTAACAAATGAAGTCAGGTGACTTGGGGTATACCAGGCTTTATCTAAGAAAAGTTCTTGACTTATAATTCTTATTTTATTAATAACTGCTAGCTAAAACACCCTCTTCCAACAACACAAGAGAAGACTCTACACATGGACATCACCAGATGGTCAACACCGAAATCAGATTGATTATATTCTTTGCAACCAAAGATGGAGAAGCTGTATACAGTTAGCGAAAACAAGACCAGGAGCTGACTGTGGCTCAGATCATGAACTCCATATTGCGAAGTTCAGACTTAAATTGAAGAAAGTAGGGAAAACCACTAGACCATTCAGATATGACCTCAATCAAATTCCTTATGATTATACAGTGGAAGTGAGAAATAGATTTAAGGGACTAGATCTGATTGATAGAGTGCCTGATGAACTCTGGACGGAGGTTCGTGACATTGTACAGGAGACAGGGACCAAGACCATCCCCATGGAAAAGAAATGCAAAAGAGCGAAATGGCTGTCTGAGGAGGCCTTACAAATAGCTGTGAAAAGAAGAGAGGCGAAAAACAAAGGAGAAAAGGAAAGATATAAGCATCTGAATGCAGAGTTCCAAAGAATAGCAAGGAGAGATAAGAAAGCCTTCCTCAGTGATCAATGCAAAGAAATAGAGGAAAACAACAGAATAGGAAAAACAAGAGAGCTCTTCAAGAAAATTAGAGATTCCAAGGGAACATTTCATGCAAAGATGGGCTCGATAAAGGACAGAAATGGTATGGACCTAACAGAAGCAGAAGATATTAAAAAGAGGTGGCAGGAATACACAGAAGAACTGTACAAAAAAGATCTTCACGACCAAGATAGTCACGATAATGTGATCACTGACCTAGAGCCAGACATCTTGGAATGTGAAGTCAAGTGGGCCTTAGAGAGCATCACTACGAACAAAGCTAGTGGAGGTGATGGAATTCCAGTTGAGCTATTTCAAGTCTTGAAAGATGATGCTGTGAAAGTGCTGCACTCAATATGCCAGCAAATTTGGAAAACTCAGCAGTGGCCACAGGACTGGAAGAGGTCAGTCTTCATTCCAATCCCAAAGAAAGGCAATGCCAAAGAATGCTCAAACTACCGCACAATTGCACTCATCTCACACGCTAGTAAAGTCATGCTCAAAATTCTCCAAGCCAGGCTTCAGCAGTATATAAACCGTGAACTCCCAGATGTTCAAGCCGGTTTTAGAAAAGGCAGAGGCACCAGAGATCAAATTGCCAACATCGGCTGGATCATGGAGAAAGCAAGAGAGTTTCAGAAAAACATCTATTTCTGCTTTATTGACTATGCCAAAGCCTTTGACTGTGTCGATCACAATAAACTGTGGAACATTCTGAAAGAGATGGGAATCCCAGACCACCTGACCTGCCTCTTGAGAAACCTGTATGCAGGTCAGGAAGCAACTGTTAGAACTGGACATGGAACAACAGACTGGTTCCAAATAGGAAAAGGTGTACGTCAAGGTTGTATATTGTCACCTTGCTTATTTAACTTATATGCAGAGTACATCATGAGGAACGCTGGGCTGGAAGAAGCACAAGCTGGAATCAAGATTGCTGGGAGAAATATCAATAACCTCAGATATGCAGATGACACTACCCTTATGGCAGAAAGTGAAGAGGAACTCAAAAGCCTCTTGATGAAAGTGAAAGAGGAGAGTGAAAAGGTTGGCTTGAAGCTCAACATTCAGAAAACAAAGATCATGGCATCTGGTCCCATCACTTCATGGGAAATAGATGGAAAAACAGTGGAAACAGTGTCAGACTTTATTTTTTTGGGCTCCAAAATCACTGCAGATGCTGATTGCAGCCATGAAATTAAAAGACGCTTGCTCCTTGGAAGGAAAGTTATGACCAACCTTGATAGTATATTAAAAAGCAGAGACATTACTTTGCCAACCAAGGTCCGTCTAGTCAAGGCAATGGTTTTTCCCGTGGTCATGTATGGATGTGAGAGTTGGACTGTGAAGAAGGCTGACCGCCGAAGAATCGATGCTTTTGAACTGTGGTGTTGGAGAAGACTCTTGAGAGTCCCTTATACTGCAAGGAGATCCAACCAGTCCATTCTGGAGGAGATCAATCCTGGATGTTCATTGGAAGGACTGATGCTAAAGCTGAAACTGCAATACTTTGGCCACCTCATGCGACGAGTTGACTCACTGGAAAAGACTCTGATGCTGGGAAAGGTTGGGGGCGGGAGGAGAAGGGGACGACGGAGAATGAGATGGCTGGATGGCATCACCGACTCTGTGGACATGAGTTTGAGTGAACTCCGGGAGTTGGATGGACAGGGAGGCCTGGCGTGCTGTGATTCATGGGGTCGCGGAGAGTCGGACACGACTGAGCGACTGAACTGAACTGAACTGAACTGATGGCTATATTATTTTCTATGTCACTTGTTTCACTGAGCCTGTGATATAATGCTGATATGCAGTTCCATATGAGATCAATAATTGTAATAATGTGACTCTGGGTATGGGAAAAAGCAACAAGAGGAAATATTTTCCTGGACCAGGAGGCTAGTAAGACAGTGGTCCAGAGACTTTTGCTACTTGCAAGGCCTGGTCCAATTTTAGCACACTGAGTGGCCCATCGCTTCCCTAGACCTGGGAATGAGCCTTCCCAGCATCGCAGGACACAATGGCCATGAAATGGTGTCACATGGTCAGATATGTGGCTATGAAGGGACCCTGCTGACTGGAAGTTGGTACTTGCCAGCTGCCTCTACAAAGATTACATCACGACCATTGCAAGCTGCTGACCTTCAACACCCCCTGAAAGAAGTTCAGGGTGAAAATCAGGAATGAGGCACTCTGTGCTCTGAAAAAAAACAAAAAAACTGGCAGAACAGGCCTTCAGATAGTTAGATCTTTTCAGAAAAAGGTTTTATGCATTCCAATTCTTGCATCTTCTCATACTTAGAAAAACACTAACGTCATTAATGGTGACATCTGCTTTGGCTATTTAAAAAAAAATTTTTTTTTTACAATTAAAAGTCAAAGTAGAGTAGCTATGGTTCAGACATCCTGGGAAATAAATATTTCCCAGATATCCTGAAATAGGAGATTACAGGTGTGATTTCAGATTAGACGCTGTGACCTAATGTAGAACTTAATGCTCCTGTAATGCATTTTTGCTTCTGTACTTTGCTTGCTGCTTGTAAAACCAAAGTTACTCCATTTTAAGATAAGGTTGTTTTAAAGTAAAGATTCCTAAAATTGTTTTTGAGTAAGGATGTATAATGATCCCTGGATCAAACTCTACCCACGGAGGAAGATTCCTCCATTTGAACAACAGAAAAGGGGGGAATGTAAGAATGGGTTAGCATAAGAATGGCCATCTTAGCTGAAGGAACAAGATGGCGGAGGAATAGGACGGCGAGACCACTCTCTCCCCCACAAATTCATCAAAAGAACATTTGAACGTGGAGTAAAGTCCACAAAACAACTTCTGAATACAGGCAGAGGACGTCAGGCACCCAGAAAAGCAGCCCATTGTCTTCGAAAGGAGGTAGGAAAAAACATAAAAGATAAAAAGACAAAAGAAGGACGGAGCTCCGTCCCGGGAAGGGAGGCTTTAAAAAGAGAGAAGTTTCCAAACACCAGGAAACACTCTCACTGGCGAATCTGTGGCGAGCCTTGGAATCTCAGAGGGCCACATAACCCTCTTTTTTTTTTTTAAGATTTTTTTAAAACCCACAGATTACCCGCCAAACGGTAACTCCCAGCGGAGAAGCAGCGCAGACGCCTGCATACGCCATTAGCAAGCGGGGGCTGGGCAGGGAGGAGCCGGCTGAACTGCTTAGAGAGAGGACTGGGCTTGAATGCCGCGAAAACAATTTGAGAGAACTGGGGAGAGCAAAGCAGACTGGGATAGCTTCCCCACGAAAAGGTGGAAAGCTCTAACCTAAGACTCGGACAGCTGCGCTCACAGAATAAAGGACTGAGCAGAGAGAGCCGGCTGCGGTTGGCCCATCCCCCCATCCCCGCGCCGAGACAGGCAGGGAGGGCAGCCAGAGCCGGATGGGGCAACCGCGGCCCCAGAAAGGCATCTGATACAAACTGCAGGCAGGCTTGTTGCTAATCAGGACTTCTTGGGCTCGGGCCGGTCGATATCCCCCTGAGAAGGTGCGCCGGTTGTACACCCAGAAAACTGAGTGGCAGGGACTGGGGAGGCGATAAGTCGCAGAGACCGCGCTCGCCAAACACCTGGTCCCCTGAGCTGCTTGGACCGGGGAAGGCACAAAACGCAGGCCCAACCAAGTCTGTGCCTATGTGGAGTACCTGAGAACCTGAACTTGAGCCGCTCAGACCTGAGAAGTGCATACAACCTGGCGCCGGCCTCGGACAGTTCCTGGCAGACCAACCTAGAGCCTGTGCAGTGTAGACTGGGACAGCACACGCGCTGTGAGCGGGGGCAAACCCAGTGTGGCCGAGACGCTGCGAGCACTCCCCACAGACGCCAGAGATATTCGACTGCAGCGTTCCTCCCTTCCCAGAACAGGACTGAACAACTGAGCCTTAAAAAGTGTCCACCCACCCCCTAGTATCAGGGTGGAAATTATACACTGAAGAGACCAGCAAACAGAAGCTAAAACAGAGGGAACCACCTTGGAAACGACAGATAGAGACGTCTAGAGGCTACTCTAAGAATAAGACCAAAAACCAGAGGCAAGAGGCTTAAGCCCAAATCCTGAGAACACCAGAGAACTCCTGACTCCAGGGAACATTAATCGATAGGAGCTCATCAAACGTCTCCACACCTATGCTAAAACCAAGCACCACCCAAGGGTCAACAAGTTCCAGAGCAAGACATACCATGCAAATTCTCCAGTAACACAGGAAACTAGCCCTGACCTTCAATATACAGGCTGCCCAAAGTCACTCCAAACCCACTGACATCTCATAACTCATTACTGGACACTTCATTGCACTCCAGAGAGAAGAAATCCAGCTCCACACACCAGAACACCGACACAAGCTTCCATAACCAGGGAACCTTGACAAGTCACCTGTCCAACCCCACACACAGAGAGGAAACTACATAATAAAGAGAACTCCACAAACTGCCAGAAGAGGGAAAGGCCACCCCAAGCAAAGCAATATAAGCAAGATGAAGAGGCAGAGAAATACCCAGCAAGTAAAGGAACAAGATAAATGCCCACCAACACAAACAAAAGAAGAAGATATAGGGAATCTACCTGATAAAGAATTTCGAATTTTGGTGGTGAAAATGATTCAAAATCTTGAAAGCAAAATGGAGTTACAGATAAATAACCTGGAGAAAAGGATTGAGAAGATGGAAGAAAGGTTTAATAAGGACTTAGAGGAAATAAAAAAGAGTCAATATACAATGAATAATGCAATAGATGAGATCAGAAACACTCTGGAGGGAACAAACAGTAGAATAACAGAGGCAGAAGACAGGATAAGCGAGGTAGAAGATAGAATTGTAGAAATAAATGAAACAGAGAGGAAAAAAGAAAAACAAATTAAAAGAAATGAGAACAATATTAGAGACCTCTGGGACAATGTTAAATGCTCCAACATTCGAATCATAGGAATCCCAGAAGAAGAAGACAAAAAGAAAGACCATGAGAGAATACTTGAGGAGATAATAGTTGAAAACTTCCCTAAAATGGGGAAAGAAATAATCACCCAAGTCCAAGAAACCCAGAGAGTCCCCAACAGGATAAACCCAGGCGAAATACTCCAAGACACATATTAATCAAATTAACAAAGATCAAACACAAAGAACAAATATTAAAAGCAGCAAGGGAAAAACAGCAAATAACACACAAGGGGATTCCCATAAGGATAATAGCCGATCTTTCAACAGAAACTCTTCAGGCCAGGAGGGAATGGCAAGACATACTTAAAGTGATGAAAGAAAATAACCTACAGCCCAGACTACTGTACCCGCAAGGATCTCATTCAAATATGAAAGAGAAATCAAAAGCTTTACAGACAAGCAAAAGCTGAGAGAATTCAGTATTACCAAACCAGCTCTCCAACAAATGCTAAAGGATCTTTTCTAGACAGGAAGCACAGAAAGGGTGTATAAACTTGAACCCAAAGCAATAAATAAAATGGCTACGGGATAGTACTTATCAATAATTACCTTAAACGTAAATGGGTTGAATGCCCCAACCAAAAGACAAAGGCTGGCTGAATGGATACAAAAACAAGACTCTCATATATGTTGTCTGCAAGAGACCCAACTCAAAACGAGGGACACATACAGACTGAAAGTGAAGGGCTGGAAAAAGATATTCCATGCAAATAGAGACCAAAAGAAAGCAGGAGTAGCAATACTCATATCAAATAAAATAGACTTTAAAACAAAGGCTGTGAAAAGAGACAAAGAAGGAAACTACATAATGATTAAAGGATCAATCCAAGATGAAGATATAACAATTAGAAATATTTATGCACCCAACATAGGAGCACCGCAATATGTAAGACAATTACTAACAAGTATGAAAGGGGAAATTAACAACAATGCAATAATAGTGGGAGATTTTAATACCCCACTTACATCTATAGATAGATCAACTAAACAGAAAATTAACAAGGAAACACAAACTTTAAATGATACAATAGACCAGTTAGACCTAATAGATATCTATAGGACATTTCACCCCAAAACAATGAATTTCACCTTTTTCTCAAGCGCACACTGAACCTTTTCCAGGATAGATCACATCCTGGGCCATAAATCTAGCCTTGGTAAATTCAAAAAAATTGAAATCATTCCAAGCATCTTTTCTGACCACAATGCAGTAAGATTAGATCTCAATTATGGGAGAAAAACTATTAAAAATGCCAGCATATGGAGGCTGAACAACACGCTGCTGAATAATGAACAAATCATAGAAGAAATCAAAATATGCATAGAAATGAATGAAAATGAAAACACAACAACCCAAAACCTCTGGGACACTGTAAAAGCAGTGCTCAGGGGGAAGTTCATAGCAATACAGGCACACCTCAAGAAACAAGAAAAAAGTCAACTAAATAACCTAACTCTACATCTAAAGCAACTAGAAAAGGAAGAAATGAAGAACCCAGGGTCAGTAGAAGGAAAGAAATCGTAAAAATTAGGGCAGAGATAAATGCAAAAGAAACGAAAGAGACCATAGCAAAAATCAACAAAGCCAAAAGCTGGTTCTTTGAGAAGGTAAATAAAATTGACAAACCACTAGCCAGACTTATCAAGAAACAAAGGGAGAAGAGCCAAATCAATAAAATTAGAAATGAAAATAGAGAGATCACAACTGACAACACAGAAATACAAAGGATTATTAGAGAATACTATCAGCAATTATATGGCAATAAAATGAATAACCTGGAAGAAATGGACAAATTCCTAGAAAAGTACAACTTTCCAAAACTGAACCAGGAAGAAATAGAAAATCTGAACAGACCCATCACAAGCATGGAACTAGAGGCTGTAATCAGGAATCTTCCAGCAAACAAAAGCCCAGGTCCAGACGGCTTCACAGCCAAATTCTACCAAAAATTTAGAGAAGAGCTAACACCTATTCTACTCAAACTCTTCCAGAAAATGGCTGAGGAAGGGAAACTCCCAAACTCATTCTATGAGGCCACCATCAGCCTAATCACAAAACCTGGTAAAGACCCCACAAAAAAAGAAAACTACAGGCCAATATCACTGATGAACATAGATGCAAAAATCCTTAACAAAATTCTAGCAATCAGAATCCAAAAACACATTAAGAAGATCATACATCATGACCAAGTGGGATTTATCCCAGGAATGCAAGGATTCTTCAATATCCACAAATCAATCAACGTAATACACCACATTAACAAACTGAAAAATAAAAATCATATGATTATCTCAATAGATGCAGAGAAAGCCTTCGACAAAATTCAACATCCATTTATGATAAAAATCCTCCAGAAAGTGGGAATAGAAGGGACATACCTCAACATAATAAAAGCTATATATGACAAACCCACAGCAAACATTATCTTCAGTGGTGAAAAACTGAAAGCATTTCCCCTAAAGTCAGGAACAAGACAAGGGTGCCCACTCTCACCACTACTATTCAACATAGTTCTGGAAGTTTTGGCCACAGCAATCAGAGCAGAAAAAGACATAAAAGGAATACAAATTGGAAAAGAAGAAGTAAAACGTTCACTGTTCGCTGATGACATGATCCTCTACACAGAAAACCCTAGAGACTCTACCAGAAAACTACTAGAGCTAATCAATGATTACAGTAACGTTACGGTATATAAAATCAACACACAGCAATCCCTTGCATTCCTATACACTAATAATGAAAAAATAGAAAGAGAAATTAAGGAAACTATTCCATTCACTGTTGCAACGAAAAGAATTAAATACTTAGGAATATATCTACCTAAGGAAACAAAAGACTTGTACATAGAAAACTATAAAACACTACTGAAAGTAATCAAAGAGGACACTAATAGATGGAGAAATATACCATGTTCATGGATTGGAAGAATAAATATTGTAAAAATGAGTATACTACCCAAAGTAATTTATACATTCAATGCAATCCCTATGAAGCTACCAACGATATTTTTCACAGAACTGGAACAAATAATCTCACAATTTGTATGGAAATACAAAAAACCTCGAATAGCCAAAGCAATCTTGAGGAAGAAGAATGGAACTGGGGGAATTAACCTGCCGGACTTCAGGCTCTACTACAAAGCCGCAGTCATCAAGACAGTATGGTACTTGCATAAAGACAGAAATATAGATCAATGGAACAAAATAGAAAGCCCAGAGATAAATCCACGCACCTATGGACACCTTATCTTCGACAAAGGAGGCAAGAATACAAAATGGACAAAAGACAGTCTCTTTAACAAGTGGTGCTGGGAAAACTGGTCAGCCACTTGTAAAAGAATGAAACTAGAACACTTCCTAACACCATACACAAAAATAAACTCAAAATGGATTAAAGAGCTAAATGTAAGACCAGAAACTATAAAACTCCTAGAGGAGAACATAGGCAAAACACTCTCTGACATAAATCACAGCAGGATCCTCCAAGACCCACCTCCCAGAATATTGGAAATAAAAGCAAAAATAAACAAATGGGACCTAATTAAAACCAAAAGCTTCTGCACAGCAAAGGAAACTATAAGTAAGGTGAAAAGACAGTCTTCAGAATGGGAGAAAATAATAGCAAATGAAGCAACTGATAAAGGATTAATCTCCAAAATATACAAGCAGCTCCTGCAGCTCAATTCCAGAAAAATAAATGACCCAATCAAAACATGGGCCAATGAACTAAACAGACATTTCTCCAAAGAAGACATAAACATGGCTAACAAACACATGAAAAAATGCTCAACATCCCTTATAATCAGAGAGATGCAAATCAAAACCACAATGAGATACCATTTCACACCAGTCAGAATGGCTGCTATCCAAAAGTCCACATGCAATAAATGCTGGAGAGGATGTGGAGAGAAAGGAACCCTCTTACACTGTTGGTGGGAATGCAAACTAGTACAGCCACTATGGAGAACAGTGTGGAGATTCCTCAAAAAACTGGAAATAGAACTGCCATATGATCCAGCAATCACACTCCTGGGCATACACACCGAGGAATCCAGAATTGAAAGAGACACATGTACTCCAATGTTCATTGCAGCACTGTTTATAATAGCCAGGACATGGAAGCAACCTAGATGTCCATCTGCAGACAAATGGATAAGAAAGCTTTGGTACATATACACAATGGAGTATTACTCAGCCATTAAAAGGAATACATTTGAATCAGTTCTACTGAGGTGGATGAAACTGGAGCCTATTATACAGAGTGAAGTAAGCCAGAAAGAAAAACACCAATACAGTATACCAACGCATATATATGGAATTTAGAAAGATGCAAATGATAACCCTGTATACGAGACAGCAAAAGTGACACAGAGGTATAGAATAGTCTTTGGGACTTTGTGGGAGAGGGTGAGGGTGGGATGATTTGGGAGAATGGCATTGAAACACGTATGTTGTCATATGTGAAACGAATCACTAGTTCAGGGTCGATGCATGTTATAGGATGCTCGGGGCTGGCATGCGGGGATGACCCAGAGGGAGGATAAAGGGAGGAGGGAGGTGGGAGGGGGGTTCAGGAAGGGGAACTTATGTAAACCCGGGGCGAATTCATGTCAATGTATGGCAAAACCAACCAATATAATATTGTAAAATAATTTCCCTCCAATAAAAAATAAATTACTTAAAAAAAAAAAAGAAAAAAAATATTCATCTTAATCTAAAAAAAAAAAAAAAAAAGAATGGCCATCTTAGAGGCCGGAAAAACCATTTTTACTGAGTATGTGACTTGAGGGAAGAAGAACTAGATAAAACCTGGGAGACAAGTTAATCTTAAGTACCAAGAATGTGGGCGGCTGCGACACTGAAAATTAGGTAAACAGGTCTGATAAGTTTATCTCGTTAAGACACCAGGATAGAGATATGCACAGCTGTGTGTGTGTGTGTGAAAAATTCCTGTGAGTTAGGTAATTTAGAAATATCATGATTTGAAAATGCTATATAACCCCTTGGCTCTGAGTGCTCGGGGTCCTTGTTGAAACCCGCTGCGTCGGGCAGACACTTGGACCCCAGCTAGCTGGAAATAAACCTCGCTGTGTGTCTTGCATTATCGTGAGTGTCCTCTGTTCCTTTGAGGGAAGGGCGACTCCGGACCCTAACAGTGTCAGTGTTGAGAAAAGTATAATTTTGGGGGGGGGGCGGTGAGAATATTTGAATTCTCTTAGCAAATTTCATTACACAATACAGTGTTAGCAACTATGGATGTGTTAATTAACTAGATGGTAGAAATCGTTTCACAATGTGTATGCATATCAAATCACCATGATGTACAGTTTCATTTATCAACTATACCTCAATAAAACTAAGTAAAAGTGCCTTAGAGAAAAATAAATAGTCTTTAAATCAAGTAGGGAAATTTTGTAAGTACTTTGTCACAATGTCTTGACAAGGAAAATATCACCATTTACCCTGGGTCATGGTTGAACAGTTGATTCAAAGAATAAGTACAGTATTAAATATATCTCAACTTGTATTACTGCAATTCAACTTAATTTCAAGTCCTGTGGTTATTACTTCCTACTTTTTTTTGTCTTTTTTTTTTTTTTGCACTTAATCCCTAGTTAATTTTACCCAAGAGGTGTGGTCCATTGTTACACTTTGTACATGCTATTAAATATGAATTATTTTGGATGAAGCATTAGTTATCCTTTTCAATTTCATGACATATGTATTTACCCAAATCATTGACAATAACATTAAACAGACACAAGTACCTTGGCCTTGGTTTTATATATGAAATTTGCCAAAACTATTTTAGAACAATTATTTACTTATTTAGAAATCCTGATGGTATTATCAACTGAAGTGAAGTGAAAGCTTCTCAGTCATGTCCGACTCTTTGTGACCCCATGGACTCTACAGTCCATGGAATTCTCTATGCCAGAATACTGGAGTGGGTAGCCTTTCCCTTCTCCAGGGGATCTTCCCAACTCAGGGATTGAACCCAGGTTTCCCACATTGCAGACAGATTCTTTACCAGCTGAGCCACAAGGGAAGCAACCGACCCAAGTGTAGATACTCAGTTCATAAAAGAGGCTGTGCAGTACAGTGTTTAGTTTTTGTGTGCTCAGTCATGTCCAGCACTCTGTGACCCCATGGACTGTAGCCCGCCAGGCTCCTCTGTCCACAGGATTTTTCAGGCAAGACTACTGGAGGGGTTTGCCAGTTCCTCCTTCAGGGGATCTTCCCGACGCAGGGGTTGAACCAGTGTCTCCTGCATTGCAGGTGGATTTCTTATCACTGAGCCATCAGTTCAGTTCAGTCGACTGGTTGTGTCTGACTCTTTGCGACCCCATGGACTGCAGCACGCCAGGCTTCCTTGTCCATCACCAGCTCCCAGACTTGTTCAAACTTATCTCCATCGAATTGGTGATGCCATCCAACCATCTCATCCTTTGTCATCGGGGGAAGCCCATTATTTCTCAGTTCTCATCTCCAATGATGTATCTGAATCTGCGCATGCGTGCTAAATCACTTCAGTTGTGCTCGGCTCTTCGCGACTCTATGGACTACAGCCCACCAGGCTCCTCTGTCCATGGGATTCTCCAGGCAAGAATATGGGAGTGGGTTGCCATACCCTCCTCCAGAGATCTTCCCAATCCTGGTCTCTTAGGTCTCCTGCATTGGTAGGCAGGTTCTTTACTACGAGCACCATCTGGGAAGCCTCGTACCAACCTACCATTAAGTACTGCCTGAACTACTGCCACTTGGTTCCATCTATTACACACAATATCGTCACAGTAATCTTTTTTCAGAGCCTAAATCCTATCATATTGCACCTATACTTAAAACTTTGTAATCAGCTTCCTGGTGCTGGAAAGAACAAAGTGAGAACTGGTTACAGAACCTGTTGTTTCCCAACCATCTTTTTAGACTTGACTTGGTCTGGACTCTCACCTCCTTTGCTTTCACTACTCTAGTGTCAGGAACATTCTTTCAGTCCCTCAGATTGTCCAGGCTCCCTCTCACCATGAGGTCTTTGAACCTGTTTCCCTTCCCTCATACTTGGTTCAGTCCAGTTCAGTCGCTCAGTCGTGTCTGACTCTTTGCGACCCCATGAATCACAGCATGCCAGGCCTCCCTGTCCATCACCAACTTAACCCCTGTTTATTGTTTAGATCTTGGTTCCTGGGGTTACTTCTTAGGGAAGGCACCCAGGGCCTCTCTAAACCAAACCCCATGACTAGAGACTTTCAGCTCCATGAACCTCTCAACACTCCTCTTCCCTCCCATTTCCACGGCTAAGGTCACTAATTAGTAAGAATATTGCTTCTTGTGATAATGCTTTCTCTTCTCCATGACTTTAAAATTTCCCTGATGACCTGGGGTTGTATCTGATTCTCCAGTTCCTAAATCAGCACCTAGCATATAGCAGGTGCCCATTAAATATCTGTTGCATGAATAAAAGAAAAATCAAAATGAATTTTTACTAATATGAAAATAATTTTTGAGAAAAAGCTTATTTCTTTAGTAGTTTATATTTTAAATGGCAGTTTGGGGTATACTGTCATATATTCTTTATGAAATCCCTGGGGAGAAGGCAGGGAAGGAATGATTACATGCATCTTACAGAAAAAGCAGGTTCTGACAGTGTTCTGCCTCCAGGCATGCAAGGGGGAGGTGGCAGAACAAGTTCAAGCCCCCTCTTCTGTGACTCCAAGTCTAGAGTTCTTTTCCAACAAACAGTGTATCACAGAACAATGACAGATTTTTATGCAATTTTAGTTGCTATGATCTTGTCCTAAGATCTTCCAGATCAGCAAGTAGATCTTCAATATCTATTTGGGCATTATTTATTGGTTTTACAGTCGATGGGACAGAAACAGCCAGCAGCAGTGACCCCCTGGGGGCACATGACACTGGGGGCTGTCAGGGTTGAGAGTTACCACATACATCATGACTTAGTATGTTCTTATCTGTACCTTAGAGACACCACTGCTGCTGCTAAGTCACTTCAGTCGTGTCCGACTCTGTGCGACCCCATAGACGGCAGCCCACCAGGCTCCCCCGGGATTCTCCAGGCAAGAACACTGGAGTGGGTTGCCATTTCCTTCTCCAATGCAGAAAAGTGAAAAGTGAAAGTGAAGTCGCTCAGTCGTGTCTGACCCTTAGCGACCCCATGGACTGCAGCCCACCAGGCTCCTCTGTCCATGGGAGTTTCCAGGCAAGAGTAATGGAGTGGATTGCCATTGCCTTCTCCACTAGAAGGGGCATAATCCCAAGGTGCTGTTCTAGTTAGGGAAAGAAGTTAACTCAGAAACCTTGTGAAGTCCTACAAGGATAGGTTGGAATAATTGGAAAGGGTAGGATAGAAAAAGACATCCGGAACTGAAGAAGTCAGGTGTGCTGGGCGGAGAACAAAGCCTTTCACAACTCTAAAGTTTTCCAAAATGTCATCGTTTCATCCTATTTTAGAGACGACAGGATGAAAGAGACTTCCGGGTTGTCAGCCATTGCCATGCTTAGTTCCTGAAAACTGTATTATAAGTTGATAGCACAGTGTGTGTGGGGGGAATAGAGGACCCTCCAGCCACCTGATTTCTCATTTTACAGATGTGGACACAGAATGTGTCTCACTGGATCATCACAGAGCTGATGACTTAACTGCTAGCTGTGCATGAACATTAGAAGTGATACAGATCTTTCAGAGAAGGAGGTAAATCAGCTCTCAAATTCTCCTGTCGCTAGATGACCTCTGAGTTAAATAAAATCATGATCTGCTTTGGTTTTAATCTTAAGGAAATTAGTGAAGGCAAGGATCACATTTTCCACTGGCAAAACTAAGAATAAAAAGAATTTGTTAAGAATTAATTCCTAGTGACCCCACAATAAATACTTTTCAGTTGAATAGAATTCCATTAAGTTGTCAGCTTATTTTTGAATAATTTCCCATTATCTTTAAGTCACTTAAAAAAAAAAAAGATACCTAGCCCCCAAAATGGAAGCTTTCAGGTTTCTAATGACCTCATTATGTAAAGATAAATAGGGTTTGAAAGAGCTTGAGCCACCTTCTGTCCCCTGAAGAGGAAAAATAAATCATGCTGATGTCTCCTGGACCCACTTAGAACTCGGTGGACCTGGTTTGCTTTCTGAAGACTCACTGTTGCTGTGGGCTCATGCTCACCCCTGATCCTGCTTTAGTGGGGAGTGGAAAGGCTGCACCTAGATTTTTCCTAATGGAATTAACCAGTGCAGAACCATGTTTTACGGTACGAGATACCCCTCCCTGGCTGGTAATGTGCTCCTGCTGAACCTGGTACGTCACCACAGCTGACATTTCATCTTCTACCTTCATCTGCCTCCCACATAAAGGAGAACCGGAACATCATCTTCCCTCTGTGTGGATGAAGGTCAAACTGTGGCTACAGCCGCTGCTCCTGCTGATGGGCTGCTCTGACTAATGATGACTAATGTTTTACAGAGAAGCGTGGAGAACCTGCAGCGTCTACCTTTTTAATGAGATTAGCGTTCACCCCTGTGTCCTTATTTTCTCCCTTTACACCTGCTCCCTTGGAGTCTCCTTCACTCTCGTGGCTTCAGCTTCCGTCTGCGTGAGAATAACTGGTAGTGCTGTCTTTCTCACCCTGGCCTCTACTATCTCCACTGCTCAGCCCCACGGGTCCCTTGTTTCTCTCGCAACTGCTACTCGTTCATTCCCTTACTCATCCTTAAACCAGCAGCCACCGGATGAGAGCTGCAGGAACAGCAGTGTGGGTCCGGGCAGCTCACTTGCTAAAACAAGGTCACAGCTGATGCTGCGGAATCTGTCACACCTGTTTCCTCTGTCTTTGCCCCCTTTGCTCCTCTTGCTGCCACACTCCCCTGAGGTGAGCTTATTTATCCCCAGGGCTTCTCCTGTTGTTTAAGATTTCTAAAGCTGCTTCCAAATTAGCCCAACTTTCCCCTGAGGCCAAGCCCAAGTGTCCCATCTGTATCTGCACTGGCCATTCTATAGGACTCCAGTAATGCTGGTGAAGGAAATGGCAACCCACTCCAGTACCCTTGCCTGGAAAATCCGATGGACGGAGAAGCCTGGTAGGCTACAGTCCATGGGGTCGCAAAGAGTCGGACACGACTGAGCAACTTCACTTTCACTCTCCTGGAAAGCCTGCTTTACCTTCAACAGAGCCTGATTCTATAAAAGGCACGAACAGTCACCCAAGCTGGAAATCTTGGACTTGTCCCATATTAACCTTTTCCTTCCTCCTCCACAGTCCATCATTCCTGAAGGTGCCACATGACTTCCTGCCGACACTGCCGTAAATTATCTCTAAAACACTCATTCCTTTCCTTTACTCTTGTCCTCTCTAACCACTCTCTCTATTGAACAAGGACATAAGAAAGACCATACGAAGTTTATGATTCAAACTCGGAGAAAGGACTCCCAGCTTTTCCTCAGGTTAGTACAGAGGCTATGATGAAATCAGAGCCCTGGGTCTGTCAGATCCCACAGTCTGCTCTGTGCTGACTGGAATATCAGAATATAAGTCTCTTGAGGGCATGGGTCATATTCTTACCCTGGATTGAAGAAATAATCAGAAAATAATCAGACAGAAAAAAAGCCTACCCCATGAAACATGATCATGAACAACACAAATGTTGAAAGCTTTGCAGATCATCAGTAACCCAGTCACTGCCTGGAGAGTCAAGGATGTGAAGCAGATACCCCTCCCCCTTCCCCCACCCTTCACAGCATCTCTGGGTGTGCAGCTGCCACACCTGGGATTTGTGTCCTCAACCTATATTTTTTAATGACATCATTTTATCTTTAGGAAGATCAGAAAAACATGTATGCTTCCTCACTCTGATCCCTAGACCATTTATTATGTCGCCTTTAGGTAAAATGTTCTCCCCTTTCAAGAGTCTTCTGTACTTAAAAAAATGCTCTCCCATACTTGACCTATAAGTCTGCAGAACCATGCAGAGGTGTATTTTCTTTCTTTCTTGCTTTTTAAAGAGAGTCAGCTTTGAGATTTCTGAAAATAGGAACTCTTTTCTTAAAGTACTTATAAAGAGGGAAGTTATAAATGGTGGTATCACATTCTGATTTAGAAGAGAAGATAACCTTCAAAAGGTTTGAGACTTTGAAGAAATAGTAACAAAGAATTTAAGGAATATATTATCAAATAGTTTAAGGAATATTAATCAAGTGAAAGAGGAGAGTGAAAAAGTTGGCTTGAAGCTCAACATTCAGAAAACTAAGATCATGGCATCTGGTCCCATCACTTAATGGGAAATAAATGGGGAAACAGTGGAAACAGTGGCTGACTTTGTATTTCTGGGCTCCAAAATCACTGTGGATGGTGATTGCAGCCATGAAATTAAAAGACACTTGTTCCTTGGAAGGAAAGTTATGACCAACCTAGATAGCATATTAAAAAGCAGAGACATTACTTTGCCAACCAAGGTCCGTCTAGTCAAAGCTATGGTTTTTCCAGTGGTCACGTATGGATGTGAGAGTTGGACTGTGAAGAAAGTTGAGCGCCGAAGAATTGATGCTTTTGAGCTGTGGTGCTGCAGAAGACTCTTGAGAGTCCCTTGGACTACAAGAAGATCCAACCAGTCCATCCTAAAGGAGATCAGTCCTGAGTGTTTGTTGGAAGGACTGATGTTGAAGCTGAAACTCCAATACTTTGGCCACCTGATTCAAGAGCTGACTCATTTGAAAAGACCCTGATGCTGGGAAAGATTGAGGGCAGGAGGAGAAGGAGACGACAGAGGATGAGATGGTTGGATGGCATCACCAACTCAATGGACATGGGTTTGGGTGGACTCCAGGAGTTGGTAATGGACAGGGAGGCCTGGCGTGCTGCAGTTCATGGGGTCACAAAGAGTTGGACATGACTGAGCAACTGAACTGAATCAACAATTTAAAAACAATATTAAATATTAATAAATATGCTATATAATCAAAGAACACCATTAAGAGTGTGACAAGGACCCAACCTCACCAAAACCATTGAATGTTAATGACACAAGTCTCTCTTTTTTTTATGATTTATGACTAGTATTCTATATTGCCCTTCCTTTTCCTTAATTTTTGGCATTATGATGAGCACATATATATTTATGTTATGAAAGTCACCAGAAACTGAGGACAGAACTTGTTCATTTTTGAATCCAATAACTGGGAAGGGATTGGATAAGTATAAAATATCACTGTTGTATATGTCATTATTATTGTGTACATGCTCAGTTGGTTCAGTCACGTCTGACTCTTTGTGGCCCCATGGACTACAGCCCACCAGGCTCCTCATCCATGGAATTCTTCAGTATTCTTATACTGGAGTGGGTTGCCATGCCCTCCTCCTGGGGATCTTCTCAACCCAGGGATCAAACCCGTATCTCCTGCATCTCCTGCATTACAGGCAGATTCTTTACCTGCTCAGCCATTGGGGAAGCCCATCATTATTATTAAGTCTATTCTTATCACAGCCACTGCTTTTTCCAGGCATTTAGAATACTATTTTAAAACAAAATTGCCCCCACACCTTTTAAGCTGACAGAGACTTGGTATAATTGACGTGCAGAAGCGACTGCCCTCTGTATGTTTACCAACTCTTGATTTAAGGTCACGTAAAGCCCCAGACTGCCTGAGTCAAAGGCAATGTTATACAAACACTGAGCTTCTCATTCTCAATTACTGAAGAAGAAAGAGTAGACAGATTTCACTGTGAAACAGAAGCGCTTGTTCGGTTGGTATTTTTATGGTTTTGGATTGTTCTGCTTCATCTAGGGGGTGGAGCAAAAAACAGAGCAATATATACAGGAACAAAATAAATAATTACTCTTTCCTTAAAATAGTTAGAAGGAAAGTTTTTACCCAGAGACAACTTCTAGTGTGAGTTATTATTTTGTGTGGGCGAGAGAGAGTGATCTCCCTTTATTCTTCTTCATAATCCTTTTCATTTTACAGAAGGAGTAATAAATACACTTTTTGGCTTTATTTCATCCAGAATGTTTTTTTTTTGGGTGGAAGTGTATTAGTAAGTGATTGCCTAGTGTTCCTTCTTTTGCCTTGTTTCAAGAATCTCAATTCCAAAGAGTCAAAGCCTCATGGTGAGTAAGCTTCTGGAAATTTACTAGCTCTCTGTGTGTGACTCAGTTTCAAGTCACCACACTGCAAGTCATGACAGAATGTCCTCCGGACCCTAGTCTGTCATCTCCAGGTCTACTTTCCTTTTCTGCTCGCTTCCCACTTACTAAGAACCAGCACAGCTGGCATAAGCCCAGCACATGTCCTGGAAACAAATGACCTATTGGTCTGCGTTTCTGAGTACGGCATCCCTCAAGTCCCTTTTTGGGATGTTCCACTACTACTCTAAGACCCAATATTGGGACTTCTCTGGTGTCCAGTGGTTAAGACTCTGAGCTCCCAATGCAGGGGGCCTGGGTTCCGTCCCTAGTCTGGGAACTAGGTCCTACATGCTGTAACTATGAGTTCAAGTGCCACAAATAAGATCCTGCATGCCCACTGAAGACAGAAGATCCCACATGCTACAACTAAGACCCGGCGCGGCCCCCTCACACCGCCCCCCAAAACAATCCTGACTACTCACCCAGAAACCATGTCAGGCCACAGCAGACCTCTGGCTTGAATTCCTTCTCCTCTGTTTTCTGAGATTTCAACTTTTCATTTACCTGCACCAGCAGGCTTTCCTGTGAGTCCATTAGGAGGACCACTGTCCTCTTATCATCAAGAGACTCAATCCAGACAGCAGTCTGGTGAAGACCCTTTCCACACTTTCTTAGCATTTATAAAAAGAATACTTACTAAAAAATATTTTTTGAGCACTTACTGTATGTCTGGATCCAAATGTTCATCTCTCTGCACCTCAGAGTTTTAGAAGTAGAGCTATTTTAGGGCACAGTTCCTAAAGCAGAACAGCCTAATTGGTTGGGGTAAGACTGCTTCAAAACAAAATCCATATTTGATGAGGGTTGATCAGAGAGGCTAATTTCTTCTCGAACACCCTGACCTACAAAGCATTCTGGGCAATGGCTTAATTTCATCATAGTCCACTTTTCTCCATGTGACTAAAATATTTCTAGAGAAATTAAAATTCTTTTAGTTCTTTGAGTGTCCAGTGGCAGATCTTGGTTTCCACACAAATCCTGGGGGCACTGTTCACATGATAGAAGGTCTAAGATAAGACAGTGATTCTCAAACATTTCTGACAAATGACCATTAAAAAAAGAATTTAATCCACCAAAAATTATTAGAAAATTAAAATTAAAAAATACAAGGCCCTGGTAAAAATATTTGCTTCAATAGACATAAAATGATTTGAGTTAGTTTGCTATTAACACATTTTAAATGCTTATTTCATTTCCTTGCATCTTTTTTTGAGCTTCCTGATGATATTGGTCCATGGTGTGTATCCTAACACTCACAGGTTTAGGACATAGATTCTATGTGAATGGTGCCCCCTAGCCTTGTGCAGGTGAGGTCCTGCCTGGCCTCCAGCATTTGGAGTTTAACTGTCTGTCAGAGAACGAGGAGAGGAAGTATAAGATGCATATAAAAAAGACAAAAAGAAGCGGGGTAGCAACAACTTCCCACAGAGACTTTGGTATGGCAGGCAAATTAATTGGTGATACACAGTACACAAGGCTTCACTGTCCTTATTTCAACTTTATACCTGAGCCTTTCACCAACTTAAAGCTGGGACTTCACATCCATGCTCATTAGTGATCTGATGCTGCCTCCAGGGATCAAGACCTTTTTCAGTTAATTCAGATATTCTGGCCAAAGTCCAATTTGGGTAGTTGTGTCTGTCTACATGAAAGTGTCCCACTACTGAAATTATACTTTCCCTGCTAAACTACTGTGTAACATCACATTCTGCCTTTGAATAGCTGCCATCATAAACTTTACATGTAACTACCGTTTTCTGCAAAGTAAAACAATTAAAAAAAAAAAGCTTGTGTGTATGTGTCTTCCTCTGCGAGGTTTACAAACATAAAAGTGGCTTTTCAAGGGAAAAACTGTTAACTCAATGCACAGTTAAGA
This sequence comes from Moschus berezovskii, assembly GCF_049115385.1. Taxonomy (NCBI): domain Eukaryota; kingdom Metazoa; phylum Chordata; class Mammalia; order Artiodactyla; family Moschidae; genus Moschus; species Moschus berezovskii. The sequence goes on along the minus strand of NC_142462.1, from coordinate 50,807,886 downwards.
CAGGAATTTAACTGGATGTTTACATGCAAGGCTGGAGGATCAGAGAACCTAGTCTCCTGTAAATAAGGACATGCAAATATAAAAAACTGGGGGGCTTGGAGAGGCATGGTCAAATGCACTGGTTTAAAAATCAGCCTGTAGTTTGATTATAGATATTTTGTGGGGCACCATTATTAAAGAAAGAGACTTAAAAGATCTTTTAGAAAAGTTTAGGACATAAGTCTATTTATTTAAGGCTTCCACCTCTCTGCACAGTTTTGGTCTTATTCTTTTCTTGTACAGTTGGTGTAAAAAGGACTATAAAAATATAACTGAATATTCATTGAAACATAAAAATAGACTTCTTAGCTACTTTCCCCCCCTTTTTTTCTGAATCTAATTTCACATTGTTGCCAGAGCCATTTTCCTAACACATGTTCATCACATAGTTCCCTGATGAAGCATCTACATTTGTTCATCATTTCCCATCAGAATGTCTTGGCTCTCCTGCTGGGTCAGTAAAGCCCTGCCGGCTCTGTCTCTGTTTCACTGACCCGACATTATCTCTGATTACTTCCCAGCATGAACTTTCACTGGAGCTTGGTTGATCCCCCAAAGTCCCCCTAACTGGCTGTAGGTTTTCTCATCTCTAAGCTCTCATGGCTCACAAAGCTATTCCATGTGGGAAGTCTCTTTCCTCTTTCTTTGCCCTTAAGCCTTAAATCCTTGTCCATCTTCAGTCTTACCTTCAGGTAATTCTTTTCCTTAAGGCCTCTAGCTTTTATTTGTATCCCAGGATTTATATTTTAAGTAAATATAGCCTGTATTCTGTCATTTCTTGGTTGTTCTGTGTGTTTTAGCTCCATCTCCTTCATGAAATGAGGTAGACTTCACAGGAAGACACCGTTTTCTCTTTCGCGTGGTGTGTAAAGCCTGGCTAACCCTCTTCCCTCCCTCCGACTTGGCACTGCCACTGCTCTCCTGTCACCTCCAAAGATGTGCCAAAGAAGCATTGCGACAACTTCTTTCTCAGGTGCCTTTAAAAACCCTTAAGAACAAGCATCACTAGTCACTGAATACCTAGATCGGAGGCTGGTCAACTTTGCTGGTACAGGGCCAGATAAATATTTCAGGCTCTGCAGGCTACGTGGTCTTTGTTGCAATGGCTCAACTCTGCCACTTCAGCAAGAAACAGGTCAAAGAAGGTGTAGAAATAAACAGATGTGTCTGTGTTCTAACAAAATTTTATGGACACTGAAGTCTGGATTCCATATAATTTTCACATGTCAAAAATAGTGTTCTTATTTTGACATTTTTAAACAGCTAAAAATGCAAAAACTGGATTTAACAAAACTTTGCTGTAGTGATCACTTTGCAATATATACATATATAAAATCACAACATCTTAAAGTTACACAATGTACATCTTAAAGTTACACAATGTTATATATCAATTGGAAGTGAAAGTGTTAGTCGCTCAATAGTGTCTGATTCTTTGTGACCTCATGGATTGTAGCCTGCCAGGCTCCTCTGTCCATGGAATTCTCTGGGCAAGACTACTGGAATGGGTAGCCATTCCCTTCTTCAGGAGATCTTCATGACCCAGGGATAGAACCCAGGTGTCCTGCATTGCAGGAGGATTCTTTACCATCTGAGCCACCAGGGGAGCCCACTATATGTCAATTATATCTCAATAAAGCCAGAAAAAATTAAAAAAACTATTCTTAGTTCAAATGGTAGACAAATTTGGCTGGTGGGTCATAGTCTGCTGACTCCTGGTCTAGATCTTTGTTCCCAAAGTTACACTTCTTAGACCACCAGAATCAGAATCACCCTGGGCCTGGAGTTTATAGCAAATAGAAATTCTAGACCTAGTGAAGCAGAATTTCTGATCACATTAAAGAAACTAACAAAGAGCTATGAATTGCCACATCTACAGTGGCTAAGATATTTTAACTTTTTGAATCAGTACTGGGGAGCCAGGGAGTGAAATTCGAACAGGAAGCAGGGAGTGACAGAAAAGGTGCCTTAGAAATCAATTTTATAAGACTTGGAACCAAAGGGGTGAATACCAACAACAGGAACTCTATGCTTTTAATCAGCATTTTAGAATCTTTTCATATGCAGAAAATTAAAAACCTGGGGATTCTGAGTGTTTGCATTCAAAATGCATGCTATTCAGAATATTAGTAGATGAAGCAAATTTTTATTTAACTTGAACTCAGTAAAAACAGAAGTGTATTCATGAGGAAGAAAAGAAATTCACACTCCTTATTAAATATAACATGTACGAGACAAAAATGTAAAAAGAAAATATTTATGTTTTTGCCCCCCAAAGAAAGCCTCTGTTGCTCAGGCCTTTGCTATTGCTATTGATGGCAAATTCAGGAGAGATTTTTTCTTTATCAGCAATCAGTTCTGAAGGGCAGATATAATGTATTTCTCAAGGCTCTATATAAACTCATTTAACATACTGGATTAAACAAAAAAGCATCTTTGAGGAAGAACTATCTGGAAAATTGTGCCCACGGTGGGGGGGCCCTTTGCCAGCGCCAATCAATTGAGGCTAGAATATGACCCACCTGAGAAGAATAAGTCTGGTAGTTTCTGATTTTTGACACAGACCATCATCATCTGTATTTTGCAAATTATCCCCAAATTCTAAAGGTAAGGAGTGGAACGGTAAAAATGAGGACTTCTAACTTTCAAGATTGGCCAAAATTTAGTGAGTAGCTCTTCTATGTCAGGTGCTGCGAGAAGCACTTTATGTGGATTTTCTTGTTTAATCCTCACAACAAACACATGGGTTGCTACACTTTGCAGGTGAGAAAACTGAGTTTTGGAGATCTAAAGCAACATGTCCAAGATCCCACAGGTCAAGTTAAGATCTAGATTTGTGCTCAAGGCCTGTGCTGCTAACAACTATCCTGGGCCACCTCGCAGCACCATCACACTGAAACAAAACCAGGCTTTGGTGGGGTTTCCTTCACTATAGATGGGGTAGAAACCAGAGGCAGGGCTGTGTGTAGACTCTGGACAAATGGCTAAGCCACCTGACAAAGAAGCCGTCACTCTGGTGTGGCCTTGTGCGAGGTCAGGAGAAGGCAACCCCTTTGTCTTGCTAGGATAGCTCTGTGTCACCCTGCCAAGGATGGGGACAATGTCTTTTCCTCTTATGTAATGTCTGAGAACCAGCAAGCTAGGTTTTTAACAGAAAGAGACAATAACAGCAAAGCAGGCTCCTTGGGAATAAATCTGTCTTTCAAGACCTGCATCCAAAGAGGAGGACATCTGCAGGGGCCACGATGCATATTTCTTCGGAGAGGAAGCTTGGATTCTGGCAGGCTTCCCAGGTGGTGCTAGTGGTAAAGAGACACAGGAATTGCCTGCCAATGCAGGAATTGTAAGAGATTCAGGTTCAAGCCCTGGGTCAGGAAGATCGGGATTTCCCTGGACAGAGGAGTCTGGTGGGTTACAGTCCATGGGGTCGCAAAGAGTTGGACACGACCTAAGTGACTTAGCACGCATGCACTGGACTCTGGAGAAAAGGACAAGGACATCAGATGAACGCTGGGATTCCAGACTACAGATTTTTCTGAGCTGAGGGTCTACCAACATCTAGTGAACAGGGACTGGTGATCCACAGGAAAAACAATTATTTGCTCGTGGCAGTGTTTACTGTGCCTAAATCAACTGCTTGAGAACTGATCAGAGCAACACATACTTTTTTTTTTCCTTTGGTCCTTATTGATTTCCCAAGTTGAAGAAAGCCTTTAAGTTTGGTTCAGGGGAACAGCACTGGGATGAATGAGACCAAACCCTGTGCACATTTCCTCATGTCTGATGAAGCTGCATGGCTGCGTCCTTCCCAACAGTTGGGACTGCTGCTTTGAATTAAAGGATTTTCAGACATTTCAGATTTCAAGTACCATGCTACTTTTTTCATATAACCATAGCAATTTAAAGTATAACTACGTGTGGTATGTAGAGCCATTTCCATACCATACAATTTTAAAAGGACAGAAGTGATAAGCACAATATCTGATCACTTCTTTTGGCAACAAGGTTTTATTTCTCTGTTAGAATTAATGTTGTTTAAACATTTTATAAGAAGTGGATATGAGTTTCTTTTGCTGGTACTTTTTTAAGCAAATGTACCATTTATAGACAAACTTTATGTTACATATGTGAACTACAGTTCACATTTTCCATCTATCAATCACACTCCTGTTTTTAGTAAATAATTTCCCAATTTTCTGGAGTAAATTTAAATTCTAGGTTCTCAAGCAAAATATCAAAAAGGGTCTTTTTATTCAGTGAGACTTTCAGGGGCATTTTGGTTTAAAAAGGAACAATTGGGAGGCCCCTGATCCCTTCACCTGACACCAGCTCAGATTCTAGGCATCTCTTGGTTTGAGTGAAAACCTTCGAGCATGACTCCCCCGTGGGTCTGGCTGTCTCAGGAGTTTACCTGCTCAGAGATTCCTTCTGTGCTTCCCCCAGGCAGTCTTTCAGTATGTTAAGACACATGCCTCACAAGGGTCAGTAGCAAATTTTCATAAACTCCTGTGGTTCAGGGACATTTGTTGAACTTTTCTCAGGAGCCTTTGGGGAGGTCTTTATTAATTGAGCATAAATCTCTTCTAATAAATTAGGAGATGCTGTCACTAGGCCAGGATCAACCATTTCACAGACAAATTGCATATTTGAGGAAGCAAATTTTAATTTGAATATGAATCTCCTGGGAGATGTTGTTAAAATGCAGAACATGAGGTTTGAGGTGGGACATGAAATTACAGGGTCTCAGAGGCAATGGGGATTGTGGTCCTCAAGCACATTCTGAACAGCAAGGTGCTTGCTGCTTCCAGGTCACCTGAGAAGTCAGCAGGCTCTGCCAGTGGCTAAAAGAACCAAGGCAACATGTGCAGAGAAGATCCCTGGTTATGGCAGTCAGGATATTCTTCAACAGAAATAACTACTAACTGGCATTTGGATGAGATTTTTGGACGTGTATGCCTATCCTTCATAGCAGTAGCTTTAGCATTCCTGGCCCCTGGGTGCTAAATGCCAGTAAGGGCCCAGTCGTTATGGCAACTGATGGAGAAAAGTAGCCTTAATAACAAACAGAAATTCAAGTCATGTATTCTTGAAGTTAAAATTGCAACTAAAATTAATGTCTTATTCCATCAGACAAGCACTCTAACACTTTTATGTATTCTTAAAGATTTATTGAACAAATCTGGTGACTTCTTCCACTGATGTAACTGAGACTTTCTTCAAAATAATGTTCCTCAAGTTGCTCACTTAGACGACAAAGCTCTCTCTCCTTCTGCTCCCCTGTTACATCATACGACCTCCTTTCCCATCCTTAATCCTTTTTCCTTTGTTGAACACAGAGCAATTTTATGTGCTAAGGAAAACCTGTAACTTGGATTATGTTGAGAACCAATGTGATGGAAGTCCAGCTATTGACTGGTGAGTACTTGCCCTCTTTGAACCTGCAATGCAAGTCTTATAAATGAAATTTAACTGAGTTTTATTTCAAACTCTGATCTTGAGGATTTTTTTTTATAATATAGTCTGAAAATGACCCTGTATCAATACACTCCTGGAGACAGGAGTGGATGAGACAGACTCCAATGGGAACCATTGTTAGAAAACCAGAAGAGAAAATCCACACAGGAGAAAAGGAGGGAAGAAGAAATCAATCATGTGTTATTATACTGTTGGAAAGCATGTAGCTTCAAACAATATTGGCAAGCAAACTCATGACCTTAATAGTCTTTACTGAACCCAGGGCATATCTGCTAAATAGCTGAATGCTATTGGCTAAATGCTAATAGGTGTGTATGTAGAAATCACGTCTTCTTGCTTGTATCTTCCATTAAAAGGATGATCCTTAGTTTATGAAAAAAATAGAAGTTAAAAGGAAAAGTGTGATTGTGTTGCTGAATTTGTACCTATTTTTAGAATAGTATTATAATTATACTAACAGCAGAATTTTAATACATAAGAACAGTATACTAAATTTATTCATTTTTCACAATATATGTAAGCAAGGCTGTATGAAGCAATAAATGATTCCCTTCACTATGCCAGGAAAATGACGTATGGATTATTAACAGAGTTCAACTGACCAACCTGTGGACTAGCAGTCTACTTGTAATTGATTAAAGGGCACAATGACTCTTTCAACCTGGAAGGAATAATGTGTCTTTCTGGGATTCTCCTGATAAATTCTGAAGAGGGATAATGATAACTCCAATGCCATTACTTAACAGAAAATTTTGACCTGATGTATTTATAAAGCTTCCAGGGGAAATGCAGAAGGCAGGGAGAGTCATCCTAGAAGATGTAATATTTGATCTGAATTCTCAAGGGTAAATAGGAATTTGAAAAAAAATAAAACCCCAAAACAGAAGGTATCTTTCATGTAGAAAGAAATAATTTTCTACGACAATGAACAATCAAACAATAGTTTTATGTTGCTAGGAGGATATAAATTCTATGAAGACAGAGATTTTAAATCTGTTTAATATACTGCTGTATGATAGAATTTCAAATGGTGTCTGAAACATGGCAGATGTTATTTGTGGAATGAAGAATGTGACATGAATCTAAAGAGGTTGGTTTGGACCAATTGATAAAGGGTTTGTATGTAAGATAAAGAACTGGTCTTGCTTCTCTAGAGATCATGGAGAAGCACAGGAGGGCATTAAGTGGGAACATAAAACCATAAAATTCAATAAGATCATGTAGGTGGCTGTGGTAGTGGTAAAGCTATAAGGTTAAGAACAAAAGTATTAAAAAGAACAGAATCTGGGAAATCTCAGTTTTTGAGGGATGAACAAAGAAACAAGATTCATTAAAGGTGTCTGAGAAGAAACAGAGAACTGGAAGACAGCTAAAAGAGACTGGGGAGGAGAGACTGTGAAAGAAATGAGAAGTATTCACCTGACACACAGAAGCCACTGTTGATATTACAGCATTTTCAGTAGTGTAATGGGGAGGGACGTCAGAAAGCAGTAGGTCAAAAGGTACTGGGACAGTGAGAAAGTGTAGATGTTAAGTAAAGCCTATTCCTTCAGGAAAATGATCTTAAATGACTTATGGAATAAGGTAGGATATGTGTCAACACACATAGGGATGATATTTCAAAAAAATTATCTGAGAATTAAAGAAAAGAGAAAGAGCCATGGCTGAAGGATAATGCAGAATTAAGAAAAGGTTCTTTAAGTATGGGATAAATTCCAGCAGGCTAAGGGTAAGATGCCCAAAGAAAAGTTGTAATAATATCCATGATAAAAGATGTGAATGAAGCCATTCTCTGAGTGGATAGTGGTGGCTTCTTTGAAGAGCAAGGTGAAGCTGGTGACTTTGAATAGAGGATCTATAAAGAAAATTCAGAGGTGAAGAGGAAAGGAAGGGCCTAAGTAAGCTGGTTTCTGAGAACTGAGAGAGGAACTTATCTGTGCACACTTGGAATGATGAATATTAGGTTCAGTTCAGTCGATCAGTTGTGTCTGACTCCTTGTGACCCCATGAATCACAGCACGCCAGGCCTCCCTGTCCATCACCAACTCCCGGAGTTCACTCAAACTCATGTCCATCGAGTCGGTGATGCCATCCAGCCATCTCATTCTCTGTTGTCCCCTTCTCCTCCCGCCCCCAATCCCTCCCAGCATCAGAGTCTTTTCCAGTAAGTCAACTCATCGCAAGAGGTAGCCAAAGTATTGCAGTTTCCGCTTTAGCATCAGACCTTCCAATGAACACCCAGGATTGATCTCCTTTACAATGGACTGGCTGGATCTCCTTGCAGTCCAAGGGACTCTCAAGAGTCTTCTCCAACACCACAGTTCAAAAGCATCAATTTTTCGGTGATCAGCTTTCTTCACAGTCCAACTCTCACATCCATACATGACCACGGGAAAAACCATTGCCTTGACTAGACGGACCTGGGTTGGCAAAGTAATGTCTCTGCTCTTCAGTATACTATCTAGGTTGGTCATAACTTTCCTTCCAAGGAGTAAGCGTCTTTGAATTTCCTGGCTGCAATCAGCATCCGCAGTGATTTTGGAGCCCAAAAAATAAAGTCTGATACTGTTTCCACTGTTTTCCCATCTATTTCCCATGAAGTGATGGGATCAGATGCCATGATCTTTGTTTTCTGAATGTGGAGCTTCAAGCCAACCTTTTCACTCTCCTCTGTCACTTTCATCAAGAGGCTTTTTAGTTCCTCTTCACTTTCTGCCATAAGGGTGGTGTCACCTGCATATCTGAGGTTATTGATATTTCTCCCGGCAATCTTGATTTCAGTTTGTGCTTCTTCCAGCCCAGCGTTCCTCATGATGTACTCTGCATATAAGTTAAATAAGCAGGGTGACAATATACAACCTTGACGTACTCCTATTCCTATTTGGAACCAGTCTGTTATTCCATGTCCAGTTCTGACTGTTGCTTCCTGACCTGCATACAGGTTTCTCAAGAGGCAGGTCAGGTGGTCTGGTATTCCCATCTTTTTCAGAATTTTCCAAAGTTTATTGTGATCCACACAGTCAAAGACTTTGGCATAGTCAATGAAGCAGAAATAGATGGTTTTCTGGAACTCTCTTGCTTTCTCCATGATCCAGCGGATGTTGGCAATTTGATCTCTGGTGCCTCTGCCTTTTCTAAAACCTGCTTGAACATCTGGGAGTTCACGGTTCACATATTGCTGAAGCCTGGCTTGGAGAATTTTGAGCCTGACTTTAGGTTAGGTTCAGCTAAATGTGGATCTAAAGAATGTATTTAATGGTACAAATGTTTTCATTTTCATTTGATTTTCTTTATATAGGAGTGGGGATTTATATGCCAAGTGGCAAGGTATTCCATATGGGATTTAGCAGACCCTCAAACTTATGTTAGATTGTTGGCATATGTAGTCTGGGTAGGTTTTAAACAGGAAAAATATACACAGTTAAAATGTAATATTCATCATAAATTTGTAGCCATTTAGCTGAATTGGATTCATCTATGCGACATCACTTTCACTTTTCACTTCCATGTATTGGAGAAGGAAATGGCAACCCACTCCAGTATTCTTGCCTGGGGAATCCCAGGGACAGAGGAGCCTGGTGGGCTGCTGTCTATGGGGTCGCACAGAGTCGGATACGACTGAAGAGACTTAGCAGAAGCAGGAGCGTGCTTTCCTTGAGCTTCCTAGGTGGCGCCAGTGCTAAAGAACCCACCTGCCAATGCAGGAGACATAAGGGACACAGGTTCAATCCTTGTGGGATTGAAAGATCCCTGGAGGAGGGCACAGCAAAACACTCTAGCACTCCTGCCTGGAGATTCCCATGGACAGAGAAGCCTGGCGGGCTACAGTCCACAGGGTTGCACAGAATCGGACATAACTGAAGCAACTTAGCACATGCTTCCCTCATTAAATTTCATTCCGTATTTTAAGTGGATGTCAGTCTGCTGCAACTCTTCCCAATCTACCAGTAGAAGATGCTTTGTAACATAAAACTGTTTCTGAACTGAAATGTATTCTAATGCTCATTAAAACTCACTCTCCTGGAAATGTAAAACTGATTTATCTAATGCACTACAAAATTCTTCATAAATGTACCACACATTGTGAAATAATGTTAATTAGAAGGCGAGGCAAAATAATACATTTTCTTTAAATTTTAGGGCAATTATCATAACTCCCATTAATATGGTATAATAACTATAATTATTTTCACTTGCACTTTTGATAGAATTTATATTCATTAAAAGTCTATATTTGTATTCTGAAATATGAAAAAAATGAACATGACATTACAATGTTTTATAGCAAGATAATGCTGTAGGTGATTTCATTAATTTATTCAACAAGTAAGAGCCTACACGCAGGTGCTATGATTCAGCAGTCTTCATGACAAGATTTTCTAAGTTTACCATCCGGAATTCTCTTGCACAGAACTTTAATTGCACTCAGTCCACTTAACTTTCTGCTCTCATGCATATGCAACTAGCACTCTAGGGAGTGAGCACATTTTTGACATGATAAGCATAATTTTCTATATATAATATATTACATTATAGTGGCAAAGAGTGAGGAATGTGTGTGTGTGTGCATGTGTGTTGGTTACTTATTTTAAGATTTATAAAATCAGGGGACTTTGAAACTTACTCAAGTAAGCTTATTGTATACTGGTCATTTTCAGATTTGAGTTTATAACTTTTTAAAAGAAGTCTTAATGAAAAGACTAATATTCTCTCCTCTCACACAAAAATAATTTGCATGAACCGATCAAACATATTCCACATAATAGTAAATGTTATCATCTTTCTGAAGCTTCTGAATTGTTGGCTATAGCCATCCTCACATTTTTCCTTCTTTCCTCTGACATTTCTCAAAATCCCTAATTCTACTATTGCCAAGTTTTGTAGAAGGTTAGTAAATGTTTGGTTTGTAAGCTCAAGGAAATTATGATAGTGGATTAGAAGGAGGCAGGAGATATGTTTAGAGATATCACATGAAAAATAAAACTATTTTTCACAGCTCCTTCCTCCTGGTGTCCCCAGCTAATGAGTGAATGCACAGTTATAGCCAAGTAAGCTCATGATTCAGAAACACTGAGAATTGTAGAGTTTCTGAGAAAATATGGATATTACAGATTCTTTTCAATTTACAAACAGGGAGCTGGTGCCCAAAGAACTTAAGCGACACATTCAAAGTAGCCATGTGAATTAGTATCACAGATTATACTAGAAACCTGGTATGTTGATTCTAGTTACATGAGCTTTTTCCATCATTTAATGACAGTAAGCCTGTTTTGTTTTCCGAGTGAAGATGCTGTATGACAGGTTTTATAGTCATACAACTCACACAGCTGACGGATTAATTTACAGGATTCACCTCTTATTACCCATTAGATTTTAAGTAAGCTCCCTAAGATCAAGGAATTATTTTGTTTACTGGATGTCCCCATATTTAGAACAGAACCTGTGACACTTGTGAATTAAATAAAGGGGAAGAAAGACAATTTAGGTATAGGTTTGGTGCGTGACCAAAGAGAAAGAAGAGATGTTAAGGATGTTTAACAGCCTAGACAGGAGAAAATGATAGTTTTGTCCATTTTAGTACACTCAGCTGCATTATTTGACTCACATATGAATGTTCCTAATTTTGTTCTATAACTGTCCTTCTCTTCCTAATATCATAATAGAAAAAAATAACATGTATACCCACCAAGCTTTGAGGAAAAAGTAGGGAAAAAGATACAGCCCCTGCTTTTGAGGGGAATTAGCTAATATTTTTTTAAAAATGAGCAGTTTCCCTGAATTGGCATTTCCATAAATCTCCATTAGTGCAATTATTTATATTTACACTGGTGAATATGGGACTATAAATCTTAATACACCCTTTATGTGCATGAGCATGGTCAGTCGTGGCCAATTTTGTGACCCCATGGACTGTAGCCCGCCAGGCTCCTCTGCCCATGGGATTTCCCAGGCAAGAATACTGAAGTGGGTTGCCATTTCCTTCTCTAGGGGATCTTCCTGACGCAGGGATCCAATCTGTGTCTCCTGAGCTTCTTGCATTGTCAGGTGGATTCTTTACCACTGAACCACCTGGAAAGCCCCTTTCTGTGCATGTAGGGTACCTCAAATTAGAAAGTAGGGTAAAAAGCGGTAAATACTAAGTCATAATAACTAAATTATATCTTGTCACGTGTAGATTGTATTCACCATAAACAGACCTTTCGTCCATTCTTCCATTTATATTTAGAAATGGCCAGATACATTTTTAAAGAAAACAAATTGATATATTAAATTGATTATTTAATTGATGTGTATATATGGGTTAGGGTGGAGTGGGATAATTTTTGTATGAAATAGAGTCTGCAGTTTTTAAATCTGTATTTTGATAGTACTTTAGCTTTATGATGAAAAGTTGAAAAAGTCATTCAACTCCAAGAATCTCCTGGATACAATGAATGCCATCTCCTACTTCATAAGTCCTAAATGAAAAGCTCAAATGGTAAAGAATCTGCCTGCAATGTGGGAGACCCAAGTTCAATTCCTAGGTCTGGAAGATCCCCTAGAGAAGGGCATGACAACCCATTCCAGTATTCTTGCCTGGAGAATTCCACAGAGGAGGAGCCTAGTGGGCTCCATGGGGTTGCAAAGAGTCGGACATGACTGAGCAACTAACCCATACATATAAAATATTACGCAGTATAACAGCCACCACCCCCAACTCTTTTGGAACCTACCACAGAACTAACTTGGACATAGCACAAATACGGATGCTAGTTCTTGGTGATAAACACTTGATCTCACGTGAGTTGAATGGCAGAAAATAAAGATAATTTAGGGTAATTATGGGGCTCCCCAGGTGACGCTAGTGGTAAAGAATCTGCCTGCTAATGCAGGAGATGCAAGAGACATGGGTTCGATCCCTGGGTTGGGGAGATCCCCATGAGGGGGAAATGGCACCCCACTCCAGTATATTCTTGCCTGGAAAATTCTATGGCCAGAGGAGTCTGGTGGGCTACAGTTCATGCGACCACAAAGAGTCAGACATGACTGAGTGACTGAGCACCAGTTCAGTTCAGTTCAGTTGCTCAGTTGTGTCTGATTCTTTGCAACCCCATGAACTGCAGCACGCCAGGCCTCCCTGTCCATCACCAACTCCAAGAGTTTACCTAAACTCATGTCCATTGAGTCGGTGATGCCATCCAACCAACTCATCCTCTGTCATCCCCTCTCCTCCTGCCCCCAATCTCTCCCAGCATCAAGTCTTTTCCAGTGAGTCAACTCGTTGCATGAGGTGGCCAAAGTATTGGAGTTTCAGCTTTAGCATCAGTCCTTCCAATGAACACCCAGGACTGGTCTCCTTTAGGATGGACTGGTTGGATCTCCTTTCAGTCCAGGGGACTCTCAAGAGTCTTCTCCAACACCACAGTTCAAAAGCATCAATTCTCGGCACTCAGCTTTCTTTATAGTCCAACTTTCACATCCTTTGACTAGACAGACCTTTGTTGGCAAAGTAACGTCTCTGCTTTTTAATATGCTGTCTAGATTGGTCATAACTTTTCTTCCAAGGAGCAATCATCTTTTAATTTCATAGCTGTAGTCACCATCCACAGTGATTTTGGAGCCCCCCAAAATAAAGTCTGTCACCGTTTCCACCATGAACTTCCAGATGTTCAAGCTGGATTTAGAAAATGCAGAGGAACCAGAGATCAAATTGCCAGCATCCGTTGGGACATTGAAAAAGTAAGAGAGCTCCAGAAAAATCTCTACTTCTACTTTATTGACTATGACGAAGCCTTTGACTGTGTGGACCACAACAAACTCTGGAAAATTCTTAAACAGACTGGTTCCAGATTGGGAAAGGAGTACATCAAGGCTGTATATTGTCACCCTGCTTTTTAACTTATATGCAGAGTACATCATGAGAAATGCTGGGCTGGATGAAGCACAAGCTGGAATCAAGATTGCCAGGAGAAATATCAATAACCTCAGATATGCAGATGACACCACCCTTATGGCAGAAAGCAAAGAAGAACTAAAGAGTTTCTTGATGAAAGTGAAAGAGGAGAGTGAAAAAGTTGGCTTGAAGCTCAATATTCAGAAAACTAAGATCATGGCATCTGGTCCCATCACTTCATGGGAAATAGATGGGGAAACAGTGGAAACAGTGTCAGACTGAGCACGGGGTAATTATAAAAGGAAAATGTATGCTTTCCTTCTTTATCTCACAGCATGTGCAAATATATGCATTCTACAGGTTCAGATATGAAAGAGGCTTTGTTTCTATGGGACCAAACACTGATGCTGATTTCTCCCCAACATATCAAGAAAAAAAAAATTTTTTTTTTTAGTTTTTCCTTTTTTCCCCATTGATTTGAAACATCATGTAAACTCAAAATATTTGGTACTGTTGCCAATCCAATGATACATTCTGAGCCCTATCTTACTCAGCACTTGATACAATTGTTCACACTTTCCATCTTGAAAAATTTTCCTTCATAAGACAACCAGTACCCCTATCTCACAAGTCATGCTTTCTTAACATTTGGCTGCTCACTCCTCCTATTCATGACTCTAAAGTTGGAGGTCCTAGGCCTTGGTCCTCAGAATGTTTCTGTTCTTTCCTCATACTCAGGCCCTAGGTGTTCTCATTCAGTATCCAGCTTTAAACACCCTGCACACACCAGCCATCACCACTTAGAAAGCTAAAAGGAATCTCAAGTTTAGCATGCCCCAAACTGGATTCTTGATTTCCCTGCGGCCCTGCATGAGCATTTCCATCCATCATACTCATCATGTCCAGTTGCTTAGGTCAAAAAATTTATGTCTTTTATTCCTTTCTTTCTTGAATATTCCCTATCCAATCCATCAGCAAACCCTATGACTTTTCCTTTGAAATATAGTTAGAATCCAATTCTTGCTGCCTCCACTCCTACCATCCTTTTCCAGCCTCCTCATCTGTCCTTGGATTGCTGTGAAAGCCAACACCCTTGTTTGCCTGTTTCCATCCTTGTCTACTGACAGTTTATTCTCAATGCAGCAGCCACAGTGAGTGTCTTAAAATCTTATATCAACACAATAATGTAAAGTAAAAAATAAAAAAACCCCACAAAAACAGCATGTTCTTCTAAAAGCAGAGAAAAAAACTAAAAACCCCTGTTGTTCTATTCATAATAAAATGATTCTCATAATCATATAAAAAAATCTTATATCACATCCCTCCTATGCACAAACACTCCAAAGGCTTCCCATTTCACTCAGAAGTAGAATCTAAAGTCCTTTCCATGGTCCATGGACACATAAGGCTCTCTATTATCTGTCTCTCTACAGACCCAACAATCTGTCTGACCCCAGCCAATACTGCATCTCTTCCCCACTCAGCGGACACGAGATTCCTTGCTATTAGCTGTCCACACCAAGCACAGTCCTGCCTCAGGGCCTTCCCTCTGCCCGGAATGTTCTTCCCTGGATATCCACACGGCTGGCTCCCTTGCTTTCTTTAGATCTTCACACAGATGTCTGTCCCTGACTACTGTTTCTAAAAGAGATGTTTCTTCTTTCCCCACCATTCTCCTTTCTTTTACTCTGCTCCTCAGTTTTTCTTCATTCTTATCCCTAACATATATTTTTTTCTTTATTACCTAATCCCTGCAAGAAGATAAACTTCTTGAGGCAGGGACTTTGTTTTGATTACTGACATATTTCTAGCACTTAGACCAGTGCTGAGTACACAGTTCAGTTCAGTTCAGTCGCTCAGTCGTGTCCGACTCTCCGCGACCCCATGAATCACAGCATGCCAGGCCTCCCTGTCCATCACCAACTCCCGGAGTTCACTCAAACTCATGTCCATAGAGTCGGTGATGCCATCCAACCATCTCATTCTCTGTCGTCCCCTTCTCCTCCCGCCCCCAACCTTTCCCAGCATCAGAGTCTTTTCCAGTGAGTAGGTTCTCAATAAATACTTAAGTGAATAAATAAATCCTACATATCTAAGCAAAAGCCATCAAAGCTTGATGTTCATAAAATTTTGGGAAGCTGACATCATGTAAAACTCACTGATACAGCAGTCAGAAAACAAAGATTTCAGTCCTATTTTTGCTACTGGTAAGTGGTGTGACAACTCTACAAATATTCTCACCATCCTGTCTCTCTCAGTCCAGGGGTCATCTGTGCAACAAGGTCCATGTTCAGAGCCTAGATTGTGACATCCATGACATTTTCCACAGTATGATGAGGTACCCTGTCATTGATGTTTATTCATATTTCTTATATCTAGGGACCATAAATTGTCCATCCCTCTGTCTACACATGCATTCACTGAACTTGAGCCAGTTACTTAACACTGAGTCTAAGTTTCTTTACTTATGAAAGTTGATTTAAGGAGGGAAATGTGAGGAGATATTGTGAACTTTAAAACATATACTAAATGCTTAAGTGTACCTGAAAAGCTTGAACTGAGTCATAATACCACGTTATAAGAAAGATTTCACCTCACACTTTGGCATAATCGGTAGTTATAATCCCTGATGTGGAGGTCAAGGTGCAGGCAGTATATCTGAAATATCAAGGGCAGAGTGTCTACTATGTGTGTGACCCCCAAACCATTCCCTTATTTCTGGGCACACAAGAACACAGCATGTCCCAGCTTCTGACGGTTAATGGGGCCAAAACTGAGTTCTGGTCAGCTAACTGCAGGAGAAAGTGATACACACACCTATGGGGTTGGGTCCGCAGACTCCTGCATGATCCTCTGTTCTTTTGCCTGTGCTTTACCTGCCAGTGGCTTAGAGAGGACCCGGGGGTGGTGGGGCTTCAAGGCCTTAAAGCATGAACAAGGGAGAAGAAGCCTGGTTCCCTGAGCCACTGTATGGAGGACAGTTGCCTAGAAAACCTGTGATTTAGGAATGTGTACTGTTGAAAATCATATAAGTGAGAAACAGACTTTTATTGAGCTTTTGAGGCCCAGAGCATATTTTTTATCACAGCAGCCAGTAAACCATGGTCATTCACACCTCATGATATGGATTTGTTTTTTGTTAGTTGTGTCATGTTTATTGTTTTCTGCTGACATTAGTGGGATGGTGGATTACATAATATTAATTGTGTAATATCCACTTTTTCACCTAATCTCTGAAGAGCACTCTCTTCAAATAATGAGTGCTTCTCTCTCTCAGAAAATTTCCAGTGACAGATCCTTATTATTGGTATTGATTTTCTCTTATTTTAGTCAAAATATCTTTTGATGACCTCTTAAGTCTTTCATTGCTGTGGTAGTAATGATAGTTTTAAACTTCTAAGTGTTTTTTTAAAAGCATCTTTTATAATTTTAACTAACTAGCTGTTAATACATTTCTCCAAAAAGTAGTGACATGAAATAAACACTAAAGTATCTGGGGTCATGGGGCATGATGTTTACAACTTAGTATTAAATGGTTCAGAAACATACATTCACCAATGCACAAATACACATACACACACCCACATTCAGAGAACTGGGCAAAATGTTAACAGCAATGTAGGCAAGTGGTATATGATGATCTGTGAACTATACTTGGAATTTTCATGTGAATTTGAAACTATTTTTAGACAAACACGTTTGTTTTAGATTAAAATGTTAGTATTGTTAAAAATGTCAATACTTATTATAACTTTATTTTTTTAACATTGTCTCTGTGCAATTTAAAATTTATTATTACAATGTTCTTGATAGCATGCTTTTTGAAATTTCAAAGCAGGAGTTCTCTCAGTTCAGTTCAGTTCAGTTCAGTCACTCAGTCGTGTCCGACTCTCTGCGACCCCATGAATCACAGCACGCCAGGCCTCCCTGTCCATCACCAACTCCTGGAGTTCACTCAAACTCATGTCCACAGAGTCGGTGATGCCATCCAGCCATCTCATTCTCTGCTGTCCCCTTCTCCTCCCGCCCCCAACCTTTCCCAGGATCAGAGTCTTTTCCAGTGAGTCAACTCGTCGCATGAGGTGGCCAAAGTATTGGAGTTTCCGCTTTAGCATCAGTCCTTCCAATGAACACCCAGGATTGATCTCCTTTAGAACAGACTGGTTGGATCTCCTTGCAGTACAAGGGACTCTCAAGAGTCTTCTCCAACACCACAGTTCAAAAGCATCAATTCTTCGGTGATCAGCTTTCTTTATAGTTCTCTAGACAGACATAATTCTGTGTTCATGATTTTTATGCTTTGCCCTCAAAGTTTTGGTATAATCTATGCTGCCTCTCAAATACTCTGAATTCTATCTGAATGTAAAGCAATGGGAATATGTGCATAACTGATACTATTTATTATTACACTGTCAGCATGACAAGGGAATATTCTGATACAGTGAAAACTTCTGGTATCATGTTTTCTAGAAAAAAGAAGAAAAATTTTCAAATATTAATCAACTACAGTTTATGGAAGGCTCACAAATTAAGTAGGGAACTTTGTTGCATTTTAATATAAATAAGAGTAAAATATGTGATGAGGAATTAGTAATCACTCTGGAGTTGCTTTATCCCAGACATCACATAACAACCTCCTTGGGTAGAATATGTAACAATACCCTACCACACTAGGCTGAGCATCAGCCAACAAATTATAAATAAACTAATATGTTTCTTGAACCACTGAAACAGAAAAACTATTAGCCAGTCTATAATCAAGATAATAGCACCTATAAGACATGAGAATAATAGAAATAGTCTTAGGTCAAGGGGAAAATGGAAGAAAAAAAATAGAAGATACCTGATTCAATTCTATTTAAATGCATTTGAAAACATGAATAAAAGAAACAATTTTGTAGGCTATAATATATATTATAAAAACCAAGTCCAGCCAAGACAGAAAGTAAGAAGATTAATTACCATGAAAGAAATTGAGAAAGTTATAAAAGGATATCCCTCCCCTTACAAAACCAAACCAAGCCAAAACCAAAATCTAACTCATTAGAAGTAGATAATTTCAAAGGTGGATTATATTATTGCCTCAATAAATAGAAAACTTCAATGTTATTTAAATTGTTTTAGAGCAGAGAGAGAAGGAAAACTATTGATTGCTTTTATGACATCAGTATAACTTTGAACAAAACACAACAATGCCCCCATCCCCCACACATGGGACAGATTTCATTTACTAATGTTGATGCAAAATTACATATAAACAAATAGAATTTAGGGATGTGTTATATGCATAATACATTTTATTCTAGGAAAGGATAGTTCAATACTAATAAATTTCTTAATGCAATTTATTTATAATGATAATTCAAAGGAGAAAATAATGATCATACCCATAGATGCCTTTTGGGTTTCTGATAACATTCATTATCCAATTTTGATAAAGATTCTTAATGAAATCAGAATTGAAGGGTAGTTCCTTAACATGATAAGTAAAGTCAATATTGTGTTTGTTTAAAATGAGACAGTTTTCATATAAACCAGGGATAAGAATTTCTATAATCTTCGTTAATTAACAACGTTCGAGAAATAACAGTTAGATGTATTAAATAAGACAAAGCAGAGGTATGCAAATAGGAAAGGAGGAGGCACAGGGACTGTTATTTGTAGGTAGTATGATTATATGCTCCCATATCCTATGAGAGGAACTGAAATACATATAAGAAACATGAAGACAACTCAGGGTAAATAACTGATTATAAAATTAATATTCAAGAGTAAAACTCCATGGGGTAAGGAGATATGTGACAAATAAAGGACAGATTTATGTGGACACATATTTATTTATTTATTTTTATCTGCCCCCCTCCAAAGGAATGTCAACTGAATGGATAAAAGGATGTGACTTTGTATACTGCTCTACCTCCAGTCCCCCAAAATTGCCTAGTACACAGTGGGCACTCAAGAAACATTTGCTGAAAGAAGGGATGAATCTATAAGATACATTTACTCTTTGGTGTAGATAGATGTGCAAAGATACATCACTTTTTAATAACAGATAAAAACGGAAAGCAACTGTAATATCCATTAGTGGTGATTAAATAGCTGTTAAAAATAATGAGGTGTATTTCTGAATATATAAAGCCCTCTAAGCAGATGACACCACCCTTATGGCAGAAAGTGAAAAGGAACTAAAAGGCCTCTTGATGAGGGTGAAAGAGGAGAGTGAAAAGTTTGGCTTGAAGCTCAACATTCAGAAAACGAAGATCATGGCATTTGGTCCCATCACTTCATGGGAAATAGATGGGGAAACAGTGTCAGACTTTATTTTTTGGGGCTCCAAAATCACTGCAGATGCTGATTGTAGCCATGAAATTAAAAGACGCTTACTCCTTGGAAGGAAAGTTATGACCAACCTAGATAGCATATTAAAAAGCAGAGACATTACTTTGCCCACAAAGGTCCATCTAGTCAAGGCTATGGTTTTTCCCATGGTCATGTATGGATGTGAGAGTTGGACTGTGACGAAAGCTGATCTCCGAAGAATTGATGCTTTTGAACTCTGGTGCCGGAGAAGACTCTTGAGAGTTCCTCGGACTGCGAGGAGAGCCAACCAGTCCATTCTAAAGGAGATCAATCCTGGGTGTTCATTGGAAGGACTGATGCTAAAGCTGAAACTTCAATACTTTGGCCACCTCATGCGACAAGTTGACTCACTGGAAAAGAGTCTGATGCTAGGAGGGATTGGGGGTGGGAGGAGACGGGGACGACAGAGAATGAGATGGCAGGATGGCATCACCGACTGGATGTACATGAGTTTGAGTGAACTCCGGGAGTTGGTGATGGACAGGGAGGCCTGGCGTGCTGTGATTCATGGGGTCGCAAAGAGTCGGACACGACTGAGCGACTGAACTGAAGATAAAATGTTAAGTTAAAAAAAGCAAGACACTAGTCCATAATACAAGTCTCAACACATTTAAAAGGACTGAAATAATATAAAATACATTATCCTTCAAGTAGAAATCATTAGAAATCAACAGAAAACTGGGAAATCCTAAATGTTTAAAAAATAAACATGTTCCTAAGTAACCTATGGTTTATAAAATAAATCACAAAGGAAGTAAGAAGATATCTTGAACTGAATGAAGAAAACACAAAATATAAAAATTTATGGAATTCAGCTAATGAAGTGCTTACAGTGAAATTTATAGCTTTAAATAATTTTATTAGAGAGAATGAGAGTCATTAAGCTTTCACTTCAGGATGAGAGAAAAGGCAAAGGAAATCAAAGATAAAATAAGTAGAAGAGAGAAAGTTAAAGATCAGAGTGGAAATAATTGAACTAGAAAATAGAAAAACAATGAATCAAAAAATTAGAATAGACCTAAATTAATAAAATAAATTTAATTAGTAATTAAAAATCTTCTGGGTAAAAATCCAGACTAGATGTTTGGTAAAGTCTATCCAAACTTTTAAGGGGGAAATAATATCAATACTACACAAACTCAGAGAACCGAGGGAAAGGCCAATATTATCCTGAAAAAAAAAAGCAGACAAAAGAAAATTATAGAAAATCTTCTATCCATAGGTTCAAAGATTCTTAATAAAACACAAGCATACACAATCTAACAACATACAAAAAGAAATATGTACCATAATCAAATGAGTTTATCCCCGGAATGATAAATTAGTTTAATATCTAAATAATCAATGAAGAACAATATTACATGATCATCTCAATAGTTGTGGAAAAAATATTTGGTGAAAGTCAAGACATGTTGATTATTAAGATTCTCAATAATTTAAGAATAGAAGATTGGAATTTTCTTAACCTGATAAAGGGCAGATGCACCCCACAGGCCTACAAGTCCATTGCTTACTCAGTTTTAAGACCTGGGAAAGAAACAGGAGTCAGCAACAGAGACATCAATGGTTTAATGGATGGCAGAGTTTACATGTCTAAAGCAAGATTCTAGAGAGATATCTAGGGCTCTCTAGTGGCTCAGTTGCCTGCAATGCGGGAGAGCTGGGTTTGATTCCTGGGTTGGGAAGATCCCCTGGAGAAGGGAACGGCTACTCAATCCAGTATTCTGGCCTGGAGAATTCCATGGACTGTATAGTCCATGGGGTGGCAAAGAGTTGGACACAAATGAGTGACTTTCACTCAGAGAGATATCCCACTGTGTGTGGTTGATGGCAGGCAGGACACAGTGGCAGTCTTCACTCCTGGAGGAGCGGGGAGGCGATGAGGTTACCATTTACAGGAGTGGGCTCACTAGTTACCAGGGAAACCAGTAGAGGGGCATGACCCTCACCACCCCTTTGATAAGAACAATCACCAGCTGGGGCCTCGGGCAAGTACAGAGGAAGATCACTCATGTATATAGGGTTTAAGTGAAGCAGGCACTGGCTGGGTAAAGGATAGACAGAGAACAAGAGAATAGCCCTCTTGAGTGCCCTGACCACACAAAATATAAAAACTACATTAAAAAATAATACTTAATGGTGAAAAGAGAATGCCTTGTCACTAAAATCAGCAGTGAGATAAGGATGTATGTATGGGTTAGCTGCTCAGTCGTGTTCGACTCTTTGCAACCCCATGGACTGTAGCCCGCCAGGCTCCTCTGTCCATGGAATTCTCCAGGCATGAATACTGGAGTGGGTTGCCATGCCCTTCTCCAGAGGATCTTCCAGACCTAGGAATCGAACTTGGGTTTCCCGCATTGAGGGCAGATTCTTTATCATTTGAGTTACCTTGGAAGGCCTCCCCTCTTTTTTTTTTCTACTGAAGTAAGGATGTCCTCTCATAATTATTTCTATTCAACATCATACTGGAAGTTCTAGCTAGTGTAGCAAGTCACAGAATAAAAAATCAAAGACATAAAATTGTAAAGAAGAAAATAAAGATTTACTACTAGATGACATAATAACTATATAGAAAATTTGATGGAATTTACAAAAAAAAAAAAAAAAGCCCAGAACTAAAGTGAGTGTAATAGGGTTACAATGTCCAAGATCAAAACAAAAATATATATTTCTATACATTAGCAATAAACAATCTGAAAATGACACTGAGAAAACAATTCCATTCACATTAATTTCAAGAAGAATAAAATAGGAATAAGTTTAACAAAAGAAGTACAGATATGTACTTTAGGACTACAAACAATTGTAAGAGAAATTAAAGGAGATTCAAATAAATGAAGAGATATACCACATATACGAATGGAGAGATTCACTGGCAATTCTTCAAAAATTGCTCTATAGATTTAATGCGACATCAGAATCTCAGTAGGCCTTTTATCAAAAAATAGAATTTAAAAAGTTGACCCTAAAATTTATATGGAAATGCAAAGGGTCTAGAATAACCAAAATAATTTTGAAAAAGGAGACAAATTTGGAGGACTCATACCACTTGATTTTAAGACTATATATAAAGCTAGTCTAGACAGTGTGGTATGACCATGAAGATAGACATATAGGTCAATGAAATAGAATAGAGTGTAGAAATAAATCACATTTATGCCAATTCATTTTTGACAAAAGTGCCAAGGGAATACAATTATGCCAATTCATTTTTGACAAAAGTGCCAAGGGAATACAAGGGGAAAGGACAGTTTTTGATTTTTTTTTTAAATTTAAACAAATGCTGCTAAGTCACTTCAGTCGTGTCCGAATCTGTGCGACCCCATGGACGGCAGCCCACTAGGCTCTGCCATCCCTGGGATTCTCCAGGCAAGAACACTGGAGTGGGTTGCCATTTCCTTCTCCAACGTGGAAGGAGTATTAAACAAATAGTGCTAGAATAATTGGAAATCTATAGACAGCAAAATGCACTTAGATATTACCTTACTCTATGCTCAAAAATGATCTTGAAATGGTTTACAGGTTTAAATGTAAGAGCTAAACCTACAAAAGTTCTAGAAGAAAGCAGAGAAAACTTTGTGATCTTGGATTACACAAAGATTTTTTAGATCTAACACAAAAGACAGATTCATAGAAGAAAATAACGATAAATTGGATTTTATAAAAAAAACTTTTGTGCTTCAAAAGGAAGCATTAAGAAAATGAAGAGACAAGCCACAGACTAGGAGAAAATATCTGCAAATCACTTGTCTTCAAAAAGACATGTAATCAGAGTGTAAAAAGGGCTTTTTCAACTTAATATGAAGACAAACAGCTCAAGAAATATACAAATGAGCAAAATGTTGAGTAGGCATGTCACCAAAGAAGATGATTAATGTTAACAAACATATGAAAACATACCATGGTAAACATATGAAAAAATTAGAGAAATGTAAATTAAAATCAGAAAAGGCATCATTACACCAAAGGAAGGCTCTAATCAAAATGACTAACTGTACCAAACATGGGCAAAAATGGTCAGAAGCTGAAAACCTTACACACTGGAAGTGGGAACATAAAATGGTACAGCCTTTTTGGAAAACATTCTGGCTATTTCTGAATACTTTAAATATATACTTATCATATAACCCAACAGACCCCTAGGTATTTACTCAATCAAAGAGAAAATATATGCATTCACAAATACTTACATGTTAATGTTCATGACAGTGTTATTTATAAATGTCAAACTTGAAGAAAAATGTCCATCCACTGGTGAACAGATTTTAAAAAAATGTATACCCATACAATGTAATACTACTCAGGAATAAGCAGAAACAAACTATTCATCCTTTCCCCTACATGGGTAGATCGCAACAGTGTTACGTTAAATAAAAACTAGTCTGTAAGATTCAACATACAAAAATTTCTAGAAAAGCAAAACTATCCAGAAGGCATATTAGTGATTATCTAGGGGCTGATGCTAAAGCTGAAACTCCAATACTTTGGCCACCTCATGCGACGAGTTGACTCACTGGAAAAGAGTCTGATGCTAGAAGGGATTGGGGGTGGGAGGAGACGGGGACGACAGAGAATGAGATGGCTGGATGGCATCACCGACTGGATGGACATGAGTTTGAGTGAACTCCGGGAGTTGGTGATGGACAGGGAGACCTGGCGTGCTGTGATTCATGGGGTTGCAAAGAGTCGGACACGACTGAGCGACTGAACTGAACTGAACTGAACTGAGGAGCTGAAAGAGATGGGAATACCAGACCACCTGACCTGACTCTTGAGAAACCTATATGCAGGTCAGGAAGCAACAGTTAGAACTGGACATGGAACAACAGACTGGTTCCGAATAGGAAAAGGAGTATGTCAAGGCTGTATATTGTCACCCTGCTTATTTAACTTATATGCAGAGTACATCATGAGGAACGCTGGGCTGGAAAAAGCACAAGCTGGAATCAAGATTGCCGGGAGAAATATCAGTCACCTCAGATATGCAGATGACACCACCCTTATGGCAGAAAGTGAAGAGGAACTCAAAAGCCTCTTGATGAAAGTGAAAGAGGAGAGTGAAAAGGTTGGCTTGAAGCTCAACATTCAGAAAACCAGATGGCATCTGGTCCCATCACTTCATGGGAAATAGATGGGGAAACAGTGGAAACAGTGTCAGATTATTTTTTGGGGGCTCCAAAATCACTGCAGATGTTGACTGCAGCCATGAAATTAAAAGATGCTTACTCCTTGGAAAGAAAGTTATGGCCAACCTAGATAGTATATTAAAAAGCAGAGACATTCAGTTCAGTTCAGTTCAGTTCAGTCGCTCAGTCGTGTCTGACTCTTTGTGACCCCATGAATCACAGCATGCCAGGTCCCCCTGTCTTACTTTGCCAATAAAGGTCCATATAATCAAGGCTATGGTTTTTCCAGTGGTCATGTATGGACTGTGAAGAAAGCTGAGTGCAGAAGAATTGATGCTTTTGAACTGTGGTGTTGGAGAAGACTCTTGAGAGTCCCTTGGACTGCAAAGAGATCCAACCAGTCCATTCTAGAGGAGATCATTCTTGGGTGTTCGTTGGAAGGACTGATGCTAAAGCTGAAATTCCAATACTTTGGCCACCTCATGCAAAGAGTTAACTCATTGGAAAAGACTGACGCTGGAAGGGATTGGGGGCAGGAGGAGAAGGGGATGACAGAGAATGAGATGGCTGGATGGTATCACCGACTCAATGGATGTGAGTTTGAGTGAACTCTGGGAGTTGGTGATGGACAGGGAGGCCTGTTGTGCTGTGATTCATGGGGTCACAGAGTCGGACACGACTGAGCGACTGAATTGAACTGAGGGCCTGAGGGAATTGGGATGATGGATGGTCTAAGAATTATGGTGATTGCTGCACAGATAAATCACTATAGCAAAATCTATTGAAATATATACTTATATTAATAATTGAGGCTTCCTAGTGTTGTAGTGGCAAAGAATCCACTTGCCAAAGCGGGAGATGCAACAGACATGGGCTCAATTCCTGGACTGGGAAAATCCCCTGGAGGAGGAAATGGCAACCCACTATGGTATTCTTGGCTGGGAAATTCCATGGACAGAGGAGCCTGGTGGACTCCAATTCATGGGGTCTCAGCGTTGGACTGAGACCACTCAGAGTTGGTCTCAAGACCACTGAGACCATTCACAACTCAGAGTTGACTGAGCCACTGAGCACACACATAACTGGTGAATTCTATGGTATGTAAATAATATCACAATGATGTTTGTTAAAGAATAAAATACACCTTAATAATCAAGCTATTCAGAGCCAGACACGTGTATGTATAATATTATTCCATTTATGTTAAAC
Organism: Moschus berezovskii; assembly: GCF_049115385.1. Taxonomy (NCBI): domain Eukaryota; kingdom Metazoa; phylum Chordata; class Mammalia; order Artiodactyla; family Moschidae; genus Moschus; species Moschus berezovskii. Next base: position 50,781,804 of record NC_142462.1, on the reverse strand, counting down.
ACACTACATATATTAACATACATGCTAGTTAAGACCACAACATTTTTGGAAGTGCCTATACATAAATGCGGAAAAGGCAATGGCAACCCACGCCAGTACTCTTGCCTGGAAAACTCCATGGATGGAGGAACCTGGTAGGCTGCAGTCTGTGGGGTCGCACAGAGTCAGACACGACTGAGCGACTTCACTTTTCACTTTCATGCATTGGAGAAGGAAATGGCAACCCACTCCAGTGTTCTTGCCTGGAGAATCCCAGGGAAGGGGGAGCCTGGTGGGCTGCCGTCTGTGGGGTCACACAGAATTGGACACGACTGGAGTGACTTAGCAGCAGCAGCAGCATACATAAATGATATGGTTACCTCTAGGAAGAGGACTAAAATCATGGGAAAAGAGAATTACTTTTCATTATATACCTTCTGACACTATTTGCTTGAGAAAATTAAACCACATAACCACTTTATAAATAAAAAAATCCTAGTAAACTATTTAAAACAATTGACGATCCTGATACAAAGACCTAGGTGCATGAATTTGCTCTTGAAAATTTATGCTTATCTGAGTGAGACTATAAGCACTTATGAGTAGCCTATGGTAAGGCAAAGTGATTTTTATCATAAAACATGTTCAGTCTGTTCAGTTCAGTCGCTCAGTCATGTCCGACTCTTTGCGACCCCATGAATCACAGCATGCCAGGCCTCCCTGTCCATCACCAACTCTGTTCCTATTAATTCCAGAGAGCTGAGTTCAAATAGTAGGAATCTGAGGAAAATATGAGAGGTTTTTTTGACCAGAAGTACTTTAAACATCACAGGGTACTACATTCTGCAATTCTACACTAGCCACAGAATAAGAACAAATTCCTCATCCCAAACACAAACAAAATGCAAACAAAACTTTGAAAACTCGATTTCTATATTCATCTGCAAAAATACTTAATCACTATACTGTACTGCTCAGTGAGTAAAGAATCCACCTGCAATACAGGAGACACACGAGACACAGGTTCAGTCTCCCCTGGTTGGGAAGATCCCTTGGAGGAGGGCATGGCAACCTGCTGCAGTATTCTTGCCTGGAGAAGCCCATGGACAGAGGAGCCTGGTGGCCTACAGTCCAAAGGGTTGCAAAGAGTCAGACACGACTGACTGACTGCACACCACCCCCCACACCCCTCCCCACACACTGTACATCTGAAGCTAAGGCAATAATTCAAATCAACTATGTCTCAATTAAAAAAAAGGAAAAAAAATAAACTTTGATACGTGAGGATTAAATGGAGATGCTGGAGAGTAGAGGAAAAGAACGAACAAGAATAGGGTGGTCTGCTGACAGCTGGCACACAGATATGTTTTCAGTAAAGGTATAAATAGCACTAATATGCATATATATTATGCATGCATGCTAGGTTGCTTAAGTTGTTTCCAACTCTTTGCGACCCCACAGACTGTAGTCCGCTAGGCTCCTCTGACCATGGGGATTCTCCAGGCAAGACTACTTAGGGGGTTGCCTTGCCCTCCTCCAGGGGATCTTCCCAACCCAAGGGTTGAACCTGCTTTGCTTAGGTTTCCTGCATTGGCAGGCAGTTTCTTTACCACTAGTGCCAGCTGGGAAGCCCAAATATTTATTATATATATGGGCATATATATATATATATGTATGAAAAAATGATTTCAGAATACTTTTTTCTACTGTCATGCCTTTTAAAAAGGTATTACACTCAAAAATGTGTCCAGACTTGTTTCTATGACTCATACAGAGGATACTGCAGTGATTTTCAGCTATACCATTTAATATCAAGACTCTGTCTCAAAGATTTAATTTTGATTGCACATTATGAAATTATGGCTTTTTAATTAAGGGTATTTGTTTTAAACTTAAGCAGTGGAAAATCAAAATACATTGTCAATATTGAATTATCAAGTTTCAAGTGCTATTTTGTAATAATGCTTTAAGGTCATATTTAAGACTTCTGCTATCATATTAATTTCATTTTTTAAGATAGAACATAGTACTTTGTGTTCTATGCCTATTTATGAAATACTATGCCTAGTATTTCATATCCATTTTCACACAAAAATCAATAACATAAATACTTCTGTGAAGTGGAAACACCTTCAGAAAGGGCAAAAAAACATGATAAAAGGTGCTTCTTTCAGCTTTGACTGCTTTCACTTGCATTTCAAACCGCCAGGACTTTCCTGCTGTGTTTAATGCTTTGAATAGACAGTCACATATGTTTGTCACATGTGTGCTCTTCACGCAAGAGTTCCTCACAGTACTGCCCCTTCTGACCCATTCCTGCTGTAGCTCTGGTGGTGACCTACAGACAACAGACATTTAACGAGCACCTATTTTGGGGCCATTTCACTAAGAACAGTACCATAAGCATAGGTAGTATTATCATCCAAATATAACAGATGAGACATCTCAGACTCAGGGACTGAGTGACTTAAGTCCCCAAATTGGTAAGTAGAAAACTAGGACTTGCCGGAACCTCTTCATTTATGCTCTGTTTTCAAGTACCCTATCTCTGAGCCCCCCTCGTTTTTCTTCCTAGTTTCACTGATAATCAAAAGCAGAGTAGCAGCAAAATGAAGGAGGTGCCCTCCGCTTAGCCCCATTCCCTTTCCCACAGAGCAGGGGGAGGTCAGAAACCTCCAGGGCTCAGAGCTCCCACCGCGGTCCTCGCTGCTTCCAGTTCCACACTTCGCCTGGACACCCAGCCCGGAACTTCAGCCCCAACCCTGCTCCGTAACTTTCTTCCCAGGTCACAGAAGGTGCTACAGGTAATTATTGATGAAGTGCTCCTACAAGTAATGGAAGTGTCCTGAGCAACCCTAGTCACCACTCTGAAAAGATTTTTCTATTCGGACACAGTTCCCATTGGTCCTCATGGGGATTATCAACACTGTACTTGAGCTTGGAAGGAGTTCAACCAGCTTCTACCTGTTAGCATGCCTATGGACAATTCAGAGCCTTGTTTCCTTGAGAAAAACCAAGTTTCTTACTTTAGTCAATGGAAACTAGTCTGAAGCGCCACACTTGATACGTTAATTAACCTATTCATACTTGGGAATTCAATATTTACTCTCTCAGTTCACAGCAATATATATATATATTTACACACACACATATACATAGGCCTCCCCTTACAGCTTGCGGGATCTCAGTTCCTTGACCAGGGACTGAACCTGTACCCTTGGTAGTGAAAGCTTAGAGTTCTAACCAGTGGACTGCTAGGGAATTCTCCATAGCAGTAGATATTTGTAAGACTGAAAGCACTATTTTTATTGTGTTTAATATAAAATAGGAAAAAACGTTCTCAAAATTTAAAAGCATAGCTTCCTGGACTCATATTTTTCTCTATTACTCTTACCTTCAACTTTTAAAGTATGATTTCACAGGCTTGTGGGTGCCAAAGGAGAGGGTGGGGAAGGAAAGGACTGGGGATTTGGGATTAGCAGATGCAAACTATTATATATAGAAAGGATAAATAATGAGGTCCTACTGTATAGTACATGGGGCTATATTCAATATCCTGTGATAAAGCATAATGGAAAGGAACATGAAAAGGAATATACATATAAGACTGAATCACTGCTTTACAGCAGAAATCAATACATTTAAATCAACTATATTCAATAAAACTAAAAATTAAAAAGTACAATTTCATTCAACCCCAAAGAAACTTCCATTTTTTCAATATTATTATAAAGTTCTACAATTTCACCTGTATACTGATTGCTAAGCCAGTGTTTATCTTACCTCCTCGATGAATAATCAAAGAAGTCTCGCTTCCAATGGGACAGTCCTTAAGTATATCCACTACTTCCGTATGGCTCAGGTTCTGTACATTCTGCTGGTTGATCTCAATAATGAGGTCGCCTTCACACAGTCCAGGGCATCCCTGAATGTCAAGTATTTGTTTCACCCGCTGTCCTGTAGGACTGTCTGCAATGGTGAAGCCAAAACCCTGGGCACCTTTCACAATGGTTAAGGTCATAAGTTCAGCTTGGGTGGCCCCAGATGAAGCCATAGATACATTGTCGTCATGGACAGGTGGTGGATACGTGCCATCTAGCTGACCATCAGCTGGCATTGAGTGCAAAGTATGAGGCGGCCGATCTGTTATATCCGGAACCGACTGTGAGGTCCGAGAAATGTATTCCAAATATGTTTCATAGTTATGTCTTCCATTGACCATCACTGGAGGTGGCCTCTCCATTATTGCAAGGGGTGGCACCATGCTGTTAGCAGGATCTTCAGGATCAAAGGGCAAAGGGTAGCCACGACACAATACCAAGTTGACACTCTGACCAATAGGAACAGACTGGAAAAGTTTGACTACATCTGCATGAGTGTGTCCAAGGACACAAACTTCATTAATATAGACAATGACATCACCTGCAAGGGAAAAAAAGAAAGAGATTGACAACATGAGGTAAGTTCAATTAACATTGACATAGAGAAATGGAATTATTTGTGAGACTAGTGAAGAGGTGCTCTGTTTCTCAGTAAGCAGTGAGAAAATCAATTAGAATAGTATCTAAATTCCCTGTAAGTGACTCAAGGTTACAACAGGTCTGCCAACAAGCATAGTGATCAAATGCTGAAAAAAATGCTATTTGGTTATTCCTAAAGTTCAGAAACAACTTCATATACAGGAGTAAAGCTACAGAAACATTTAGAAGAATGTGTACCTTGAAGAAGGACACATTCTTTGTTTCTTTTTCATCTTCATTTTCAGTGCAGTTCAGTTAACAGAATTTTCAAGTTACTGAGAAGTGGTGGAAACAAGTTTCAGATGATAATCAAAGCCCGGTATTTGGGTTTTTGAGCATCATTTTACTGAGTCAACGGTCTTTTTTTTTTTCCCCATTTATTTTATTCTTCTATAGTAAACTGTAGTTGCAAAGGTTCCATGTGAACACAGGTAGATGTCTAGAATATAGATTTTGGACTCAGGGATCTGGCTCCATATCCTGACTCTACTGCTTAGCAGATCTGTGCTGCTGGGCAGGTGACTTACCTGCTTTGAGCCACGGTTATAAAGTTGTTGTGAGGATGAAGTGAGATGATGCAGAAAAAGGGCTTGGTACAATGCCTGACACACAGTGAGTGCTCAATAAGTGTGGGCCACTATTAATATTATTGTTGCTAAAATAAGATGAGGCTTCCCTTGTAGCTCAGCTGGTAAAGAATCTGCCTGCAACACAGGAGACCTTGGTTCGATTCCTGGGTCGGGAAGAGCTTCTGGAGAAGGGAACACTCCAGTACTGTTGGCCTTTCCTGGTGGCTCAGATGGTAAAGAATCCGCCTGCAATGCGGGAGACCTGTGTTCAATCCCCTGGGTTGGGAATAGCTACCCACTCCAGTATTCTGGCCTGAAGAATTCCATGGACTATATAGATCATGGGGTAGCAAAGAGTAGGACACTACTAAGCAACTTTCACTCTCACTTTCAAAATAAGATGAAGAGGATTTCAGACTCTGGTCTCAAAAAGGAAGCTGCAATAGATTCAACCTCTGATCTCAGATAAATTGATATTTCTGTAGCTCTTTTAAAAAAAAGTCATTTGTCTTTTCATCCTGATGAATTTTTAATATTTTATTTGACTGTGCCATGTAGCTTGTGGCATCTTAGTTCCCTGACCAGGGATTGAACCCAGGCTCTCAGCAGTGAAAATGTGGAGTCTTAACCATGTGACAACCAAGGAATTTCCCCCAATGAATTTAATCATGGAGTTACTGAAGACCACTGGTCAGAACTTAACTTTATGATATTAAAATTGTCCTGAATTTAAACAGTGTTAAAAACAATTCAATCATATATAAATAATAATTTTATTTTTGGAGCACTGTTCTACCATGGATTGGTATTTTTATCCTTAAAAACCATAACATTTGAGAAATGAACTTGCAAACTGAGACTGTGTCTGATGATGCTAAAGAGTATGTGAGATATGAAAAGACATTTTCACAGATTGTCAAGTGAATAATTCAACAGATATCAGTTTATCAGGATAATTCTGAAATGGGTAGTATAAATGGCTAGGAATTTCATTCTGAGACATCATTGCCATCAAAACTACAAATATCAAAAATAAAAAAAAAACAGAGGTGAACTTTCAGAGTTAAATACTTTTTGGCTTCTCTCAGTTGTCTGATATAAAATGATTTCTCCACTAAATACACTGTGCGTGTGTTAGCTGCTCAGTCACATTGGACTCTTTGCGGCCCCATATGCTGTATCCTGCCAGGCTCCTCCATCCATGGGGATTCTCCAGGCAAGAACACGGGAGTGGGTTGCCATTTCCTTTTCCAGAGGATCTTCCTAACCCAGGGATCGAACCTGGGATTCCTTCACTGTAGGCAAATTCTTTATCATTTGAACCACCAGGAAAGTCCAAAACACGTTTTAAAAATAAGTAATTCTATGAATAGAACAGTCGGTAAAATGCCCTTAACTATATACACTCAGTGGTGTTGGAGAAGACTCTTGCGAGTTCCTTGGACTGCAAGGAGATCCAACCAGTCCATCTTAAAGGAGACCAGTCCTGGGTGTTCACTGGAAGGACTGATGCTAAAGCTGAAACTCCAATACTTTGGCCACCTCATGCGACGAGTTGACTCACTGGAAAAGACTCTGATGCTGGGAGCGATTGGGGGTGGGAGGAGAAGGGGACGACAGAGAATGAGATGGCTGGATGGCATCACCGACTCGATGGAGATGAATTTGAGTGAACTCCGGGAGTTGGTGATGGACAGGGAAGCCTGGCGTACTGTGCTGCAATCCATGGTGTCACAAAGAGTCAGACACGATTGAGCAACTGAACTGAACTGAATACCCACCCAAGTATGTTTTTGCATATTTTAAACCTTTTAAAAATGGTATACATATTAATACTACATTATATTCCTCTAAATGTAGTTTTGATTTCTATCTCTTTTGATATATTTACCTGTAGCTCAATTCTCATTGTAATACAATCTCTACTGGGTGACTACATCATTATTTATTAATGTCTACCCATTCTTATGCGACGAGTTGACTCACTGGAAAAGACTCTGATGCTAGGAAAGGTTGGGGGTGGGAGGAGAAGGGGACGACAGAGAATGAGATGGCTGGATTGCATCACCGACTCTGTGGACATGAGTTTGAGTGCACTCCGGGAGTTGGTGATGGACAGGGAGGCCTGGCGTGCTGTGATTCATGGGGTCGCGGAGAGTCGGACACGACTGAGCGACTGAACTGAACTGACCCATTCTTATGTTAATGGACACTTGGATTCTTGTGAATTTTTGGTTATTAAAGAAAACTCTGCTATGAACTTCTTTTCATGGCCTTTGTGCACAGCTGGGAGAGTTTTTGTCAGGTATCTACCTGGAGTATAATTGTAGGCATAGACCACGTGCATTTCAACTTTGTTAGCAACGGGGAATGGCTGACAAAATAGATCAAACTGGTTTACACTCCCCTCAGTACTGTATCAGAATTTTCATTGCTCCCCATCTGACACAATGCTTGCCATTTTCAGATTTCTAATTTTCCATAATCTAATGGGTGTGATCATGGTTTTAATTTGCATTTCCCAGATGGCTTGTGAGAGTGAGCATCTTTTCATATGTTTATTGGTTATTTGGGTTTCCTCTTTAGTACCTCTCCTTTCCCCATTTTTCCTATTAGGTTAGTCATCTGTTTTTAAACACACTGACCATTTTCTGCCCACCTCCATTCTTGACCCAACATCTTTTGTAGGTTTGGGAGGCTACACGGTATATGCAGACATGACACAGAATAGAGAACCAAAGTGTTTGGACTGCTTCCCCACTCCATCACTTACTAGCTATGTGACTTTCAAAACCAACTTAAATCTTCTGTGACTCAGATTCTTCAGAAGTAATAGGAACAATAATCAAAGCAACTTAGTGTGCTACGGGAAATAAGAAATGAGATCATACAGGTGAAAGTGTTTGTTATCTGTAAATTGTTATGCAAAGGATAATGGCTATTTCAGGAATTATTATCTGTCCTTGGTTATATCTGTTTATAAAATCAGACAGTCCCACCAAGATATTCCCACCACAGTCATAATTAAGGGGGATATGAATTTCTAAGTGGGCAAGGCAATGGCAGGAGAGTAACAAATGCTGTTCTCTAAGGCTCTCCTTAACTTTAATCACAGTTAAATTCCCCAGCCTCCATGTTGCTTTCTAAAGAACTAAGGGTAATATTCTAAGCTCTCACAGTTCCCTGCCAGGTCTAAAGAGTAGTTACTTGAATTATAGTGATTAATGTTATCTATTTTTGAATTTTAATGTGATCTTGCTATTTAGAACTAGAATGAGAACTACTTGTGGTTCTTACTGAGACTGCCTTCTAAAATCTTATGGATATTTTCCACTCAGAGCAATTTTTCAAGTCATCAAGCAAGCCGAGTGCTAAAGAACCCTGCGACAATATCTTTGTGAAGCTACCCAGAGATTTCTAAATATAAAATATCAGTGGTCAGTTATCACATCTAATAACCTGACACTACTTAATTGCTTATTTAAAAAAGTAAATGGATGCCTAGATATGGTGTCACGCTAAAGCTGTTGTTGATGGTGATGTAAGCAAACCTTTGCTTACTCAAATAGAACTGATTGGGTAATATTTATAGATCATGTTGTATGAATGTCATTTATATGTTGTGAAATAAAAATATGAGCCACCTGGTATGTGCTTCTGACGGTGCCATGCTAAGTCCTGAGACAGACTGGGCTTATGAGCGCAGACATGGACATCATTAGGAAAACTGGCTCCAGTAACCCTGTTGGCCTACTTAAATGGGAGAATTGAAAAAGAGTTACTTGTTTGCTCCATCTCTCAATTTATTCTTTTATAAAATGAGAATTAAAATATCTCCTTCATTTCCTCTTTCACAGGACTACTGTGAGGATGAGATCATGCTTGTGAAAATACTTTTAATTTTACCAAAGGAAAATTCTCCATAAAAATACGATGATGGATTTCTTTTGAGAGCCAAGCACACATTTCCATCGCCATATTGCCTGCGAGGTTAACTGTTTTCTATGTGGCCATTTGCTTCAGGCCCTATTGAGGCCAGATGGTTTCAGGGTTATTGCCTTCAGGTCTGTCGATCGAATTTGGTGTGACTAATGAGCTTGGTGTCCCCAGCAGGGCCGGTCTCATAATGTCCTGATACCCAGTTATGGGATTTCAAAGTGAAAGTGAAGGAGAGTGAGGCTGATGAAGCGGGAAGTTTAAACTGCTGGCCTCTATGAGACAATGTTCTAAGATAATAGGTTTCTTTCTTAATCATGGAAATCAAAATACAATATTGGCACTCTCTTGGGTACTTCCTCATTTTGGATAAAATAGAGCACTGTTTGTAAAGCACTGCTTAAAATGGAGATATTTTTATACCTCTTTTCTCTGCTCCCACATTCTTTGAGTCACTGTGAATAAAGAATCTTCCTTTTCAGCTGCTCTCACTTACCACCTGGTGTCTATCTCCCTTAACCACCACCTTGGACCAGACTAGAATAATTCACTTCACACTCCATTTTCATCCCACAGTCTCTTCTATTAACTTCAAATTACTCAATCTTCAGACCCACTGCTTAACACTCTTTACCACTAGTCTTTCCGATTTATTTTTGTATTCACCCCCCAATGAATTCCCTTTCTGGGGAAGCTGGGATTGTTACTGTTCACAATTCATAACTTGATAACTTGTCTTTTAGTTGAATCCTGCTATTCTTCTACCCTGAAGTGCACGTCTTTTCTTGGTATAATTTCATCCAGATAATTCATTTCTTTCCTTTTTCAAAGAAATCCTTCATTATTCCTACAAAGATTGCTCCTGTGACTACAAAGTCTTCTCCAACTTCATTCCTTTGTGAGAGTTTTCTACCTGTTCCAAGTTTTTTCCACAAAATATACAGAGTATCATTACTATACTCTTTAGGTATTCAATAAAAATAAAGGATAGACAGACTTAGGAAAAACTGGAATGGATTTCATTCATTCATTGCCTTTAAGCGTTTCTAACTTGTTTTTGCTAAGTCATATGAAAAACGAAAGTGAAAGTAGCTCAGTTGTGTCCAATTCTTTGTGGCCCCACGGACTATATAGTCTGTGGAATTCTCCAGGCCAGAATACTGGAGTGAATACTTTTCCCTTCTCCAGGGGATCTTCCCAACCCAGGGATTGAACCCACGTCTCCCACATTGCAGGCAGATTCTTTACCAACTGAGCCACAAGGGAAGTCCAAGAATATGGAGTGGGTAGCCTTTCCCTTCTCTAGTGGATCTTCCCAACCCAGTAATCGAACCGGGGTCTCCTGAATTGCAGGTGGATTCTTTACCACCTGAGCTATCAGGGAAGCCAAGTCATAGAGAGTTTTGTTAAAAGAAAAATAATTCTCACTGACTGCTCCCATCCCAGCAATTACATGTACTCTACATTGAAAAATTACTGTTTCTTGGTTTTCTTTCCAGCTAATACAATTTGACTAATTTTTCTTTCTGAAGCTTATTTTAGTTTCTGTTTTTATAATAATATATAATTGTATTATACTAGGTAATTTTATTATAATATTGAATATTCATTTTCCTTCTGTTCTACAACTCCCACAAAGATAATAAATTTTGACATGTATTTTTGGGAGTCTGCTACTCACCACTTTAATTAAATTGAAAATAACTGTTCTTGATAAAATGTATTCCCTTAAGTGAAGTATGGTGGTATGTCAGGTAGACAAACAGAGTTGAAGCCAGGTCTCTGGGTTGCTCTTTGAAGAAGTAATTCATCAGTTTCCTCATCTACAAAATGGGAGAACAATAGCTGTTCTACCTACCGTATAGCAAAGATGTCTGTGAAAGTGTTCTGTAAATTACCATGAAACCACATATATAAATATACATATTAAATTTTTAAACAAATGAATGATAAAGATTGGAAATTACGGATATCTCAAGAAGGGGAAAGAATAAATAGTTCAAATCTTTAAAAAGAAACTGTTGGATTTTATTAAACATTTGGCAGTTTGCTTGGAGAAATCTGACAGGACAGATAAAGTTCAACTTTGTAGCTGAGTATGATTTCACAACAAGGAAGACCAGTGCTTCATGAAAGCATCCTGAGATTCCTCATTTCCTTCTAGAAAGTAAGTACAATGTAGTTAGGGCAGAAGTGTCAGAAGGCACATGTGAAGTGAGGCTGCAGCTGTGATGGTGGTAGGTGGGACTTAGAACATCCACACTTCAGGGTCTTGACATTTTCTCAACTATGTCACAAAGTGAGAGGGTCTGATGGTACGTACCCACCAAATAAATGATCTCTTGCTTTCCTCAGTTTTCCAGATGAGTCTGTTACAGAGTTCTATGCCTCTTATTACCCCAAAGTTTTTCCTTACACCTAAATCTAATTTCTTTTGCTAAAGATCACTATTTCCTCAATTTTCATTCTCATGGAAGCATCACTGTTTCAGAATAATTTAAAATGGTTTCTAGAATTCCCAAACAGTCTCTTTAGGGTACTAGTTATAAAAACAGCCACGAATTGGAAGAGATTCCATCTTAGATGTTCCAGAACTAACCATTATCTATTGATTTTAAATATCTGTCTTGTAGACAGCATTATTGCAGACACCACCAAATTGTGCAGAAATGCAAATACTTAAGTTATGGAAGGTATAAGAGACAGGACAAAAGCCTTCATCAGAAGAATCTGAATTTGTTAATTCTTATGTGCTACCTTATAAATGACATTGTGAATGACAATGAGGTGAATTGATCTATAGCAATAAAATAAGGTGTTTTAAATCTCCCCCTCTCTCTTTTTACTTTAAAAAACCAAGTGTGACATAACAGAAAGAGCACTGATTTAGGAGTCAGAAAGTTTACATTCTTATGTCAGGTATGCCAATAATTTGTGGTATCAATCTCTGGGTCTTATCCCTCATTAATTTATGCAGCAAGTATTTATTATACTCAATAGCTACCATGAGTCAGGGATTATGGCATAAACAGAGAAGACTGAACTGGATGATCTCTAAGGGATATATTTTAGTCTGAAATTCTAACACAAAGTCCCTTGGAGTCTACCTCTTAGCTATCTCTGCAATTGTTCCACCACAGAGGTTGGGAACTTGCCTATTATATGGATTTCTGCAACAGTCTCTTAGCTGGTTTTCTTCATATCATAGCAGGGAAGAAGGGAAAGAGGAGAGGAGAGCTTGGCAAATGGAATGACTCTGAATCTGTGGGATTATGGGGTTCTGTAATTTCACCCCCTATGACTAGGATTACAAGGGATGGCTAATAAGCCCCCTCTTCTGATCAAACTGTCTCAGGAACCAGAAGAGTATCAATATTCTACAGGTCAAGGGCATTAGTTTTAGGGACTCGAAAGCACTGGGCACTGCCTTCTATCTGCCTCCCTGTCAACTCATTTTCATAGCATACTCTCTGATGTCCTTTCTGCTTAATGTCCTTTCAATGCCTGCTTGAAACAGAACAGAGTCCAAGTTCTCTAGTTCAGCAAACAAGGCTCTCTGTCTACATTTTTAGCATCTCCTGCCTTTTCCTAACCCACTCTGTGCTTTAGTTGGGGCAAGCTCAGGCCTATGTCCTACATATGCTATGGTTTCCTATCCTCCCATTTCTCACGTTTTGTCCCCACTAATAAACTCCTAGTCACCCTTTCAGACCAACTTAACCTTTCTGATCATCTTTCTGACCACCTCTGACCGCCACACAGCTCAGTGTTATTACCTCTTCCTGTGTGTTACCCTTCATGACACCTTAATTCTTCAACCTCTCTAACCACATTAACCCCACCTAGAGTTTCTTGGAACATAGTGACTACCATTTTAATATATTAATACTTATCTGGCATTTGCAAATTCTGTTTTACCTAATCCTTAAAAATTCCTCTGGGATTATTGCCATTGGACTTCATACATGTGGAAACTGAGCCTAGGAGAACTGAATCTTGGAAGTTAGGTTGAGATTCGGGAATTGAACCCAAACTTTAACACAAATGTTAAGAATTTCAGAAACCAGGACATATTTTGACTTGGGGACACTTTTGTGTCCCTCCAATTGTATCAGCTGGCATGTCGGGTAAAATATCTTTAATTCCTGATTATGAAAATTGAAAGATGAACTGAAATATTCTTTTGATTAGCCAAGTTAATAGAGGGAAGCAGTGAAGCAAATAATTGCAATGGGGGAATCTGCTGCAAATATCCCAGTCCACTTTCTGCTGCGCTCCAAAAGAATCTGTTTGCAACAGGACTCCGACGAGGTGGAGGGTGACAGTGCACTGTAACCCACAGAACTCTGTAGCCATCATAAGCTATAGTATAAATTATTTCAGTAGTTGTGTGATTTTGGGCAAGAAATTTAACTGTGTTTGATCTAGCTTCTTTTAATGCATGGGAAAGTCAGGAAAGGTAGTTTCTAAGGTGTAGTTTTAAAAGTTCCTACATCTGATGAGAATGTGAAAAGCTCATAGAAGTGTCTCAGTTCAGTTCAGTCGCTCAGTCGTGTCCGACTCTCTGCGACCCCATGAATCACAGCACGCCAGGCCTCCCTGTCCATCACCAACCCCCGGAGCACACTCAAACTCATGTCCACAGAGTCGGTGATGCCATCCAGCCATCTCATTCTCCGTCGTCCCCTTCTCCTTACGCCCCCAACCTTTCCCAGCATCAGAGTCTTTTCCAGTGAGTCAACTCGTCGCATGAGGTGGCCAAAGTATTGCAGTTTCAGCTTTAGCATCAGTCCCTCCAATGAACATCCAGGATTGATCTCCTTTAGAATGGACTGGTTGGATCTCCTTGCGGTACAAGGGACTCTCAAGAGTCTTCTCCAGCACCACAGTTCAAAAGCATCAATTCTTCGGCGATCAGCTTTCTTCACAGTCCAACTCTCACATCCATACATGACCACGGGAAAAACCATTGCCTTGACTAGACGGACCTTGGTTGACAAAGTAATGTCTCTGCTTTTTAATATACTATCAAGGTTGGTCATAACTTTCCTTCCAAGGCTTCACTCATAAAAGGCACTGGGAAATTTCAGTGGTGCAGTAAAACAGGTAAGTGACCAGCCTTGCTAACAGGCAAAAGTATACCAAGAATGGCCCCTTATTTCTCAAAAGAATGAAAGCTTTCTTAATCATATTTTATAATTGCATCTGTGTGACCTGGTGCAGATGCCTAATTAAAAGCTTGGTTAAAAAAATTATGTTTAATCAGCACACATCCAACAATTACTCTCTGGCAGATGTGGATCAGCCTGATGGTATATTTACATTTCTTTTGTGTTTAGCAGGGAGTAGTAAGATATATTTAAATACTTGCATTTTACTTTGTTGGAAAGGAGGAAGAAAGAAATACATTCTGAGAGAATCTAAAGGCACTGATTATGTGCTGATCTGGCAGAGATGAAACAACACTTTAGATTAAAACTATAAGTAAAGCCACAAAAAGAAAGCATAAAGGACTGTTTTTCAAAACCTTTTTTTTTCTTTTTTTAAAAATTTTTTTGCAACGCTCCAAAGAGTAGATGCTTTCTAAATAGCTGGTTCGCTTTAGGAATTCAATAGCATAAAAGGGTCAGTGAATCTATTTCCTTAAAAGAATGCAAAGAATTTTAAACAATGACAAGAAAAAGAGACAAATATGTCATCAGAAGGACTGTATAAAATGAAATAGGTTCCTGAATCTAAAGAGACCTTATGATTTCATTAGAAGAAAATAAAAACAAAATAATTTTAAAAATATCTTAAAACATTTGTAGGACATGAAAGTTTATGAGTGAGACAGAAATGCATTTCAGAATTTTCCTGTGTGTATAGACACACATGTGAGCAGATGCATGACAGAAATACGTTCAGCTACTCACAACTCCCTACGAAACCCAAGCTACAGAAGTACCTTATAGGAAAAAGTCGCCATTTTACACAAACAGGGAGTGGTGTGCATGCTTATTTTCAAACAGCATTAACTGTATTCCTGAACAAGAAAGATTCTTTTTAGCATAAATGACTCCTAGGGGCCAGCATGACCCAGTGCCATCTTCTGAACTAACTCCAACAGTGTATAGAGTGGCTATAAAACCTCCTTTGAAATGATGGGGGGACAGCTGGCCGAGGTGGAGCCAGAAACTGGGCACGGGCATGCTTTCCAACAGTTTATTCTACTCTACCTGCAGCTGTCAGTTGTCAGCCATCCTGACTGAACAAGTAAACTAAATAACACGAGGAGAAAGAACGAGAGAGATGAAGAGGACTAGAGCACCCACTGTGTTTCAGACAGCGGGCTCCTGCCAGATGTGGGAAAGTGCGTGTAACTCTGTGTATTTGCTCTCTGATCTACACACCTACATGCACTTTTAAGACAGGTAGAAGTGATTTTTCAGTCAGAGGAAGGAAGAATCTAGTTTTTGATACTGTGAAATCGATATAGAAAAGGGAAAAAAAAAAAACCTCTTTTTTTTTCAAGGCTCCAGATAACATTCAGTGAAGTTATTTTCTTGAGTTTCTTTTGAAAAATCCATACCATTTGCTCTAACATGAGCTGCGGGCTGGTGCTGAGGATCCAGACTGGGGATGGGGGTGGTCTGTTATTGGGGCTACTTGGCCAAGGGAGCTCTCAACCCTGGATGGCTGTCACCCTGTGTGGTATTTCTGGAAAGTGTTCTGGCTAGTGCAAGCCAATCAACAATCCTTAACTGGTAGTGTAACATATCAGGTTATGCCGATCTACTGCTCTACTGCCTTCTTATGAAAAATTACAGAGCCCCCGCTGCCTTACTGAATGAGGGCTGCCAGGATATTTCTCCCATATGGATTTCTGAACTGGTGCAGCATTAAGTTGCTGAGCTTCATCAAATGGCCGGCAGAAAGAACAAATGTTCCATGCTAAAAATGTGTCTGTATATTGCATACACACTGGTCCAAGGTTTGATGAGAGAGCCCTTCTAACTTGTTAAGAGGGAAACAGGCTTGGCAAATGTAACTCTTCACTGACAGATTTTGATCATTCAAACTTGGCTGCTTTTATTTCCAATTTCAGTTTCTGAAAGAGCAATATTTTATACAAGTATCAAGAAGTCAGTCTGCTCACTGGGCCATATACTCCAAAGATTGCCAATTAAAAATCCCACAAACACATGGCAAAATGAGAGAAAAAAAATTTTGTCCTGGCTGCACTGAAATTTTGGAGTCTAGAGAAAGTCTTTGGTTTATGTGCAGAGAAAGGGAAATCAATATGTATCAGACACCCAGAACTTCCTCCAAAGGGCGTATACCCTGCCACTACGCTATCTATGATCAACACTGTACAATGATTCTTTTGAGGATGATTAATATTACTAAGCTAGAAGTTTCAGGAAAATATGCAGCAACTTCCCTGCAGACAATGGGAGATTATTCTATTAGATACAACAGGCAACTGGCACAGAAAAAATAACCTACTCTCCTGCTGTTCCTGATATTAAAAATCTATACCATACTGAAGTCAACTGGAATATATTACTAGAGAATCATCATCAAAGATTTTAAGTTGTCCTCTCCCTTCTCTACCACTAGAGACTATACATCTACATGAAAATATATGTAAATAGATCCACATGTGTATATGCTAGTTTGCTTATTTACGGGTTACAGTTTACAATTCCAATCAGATTTAGTTAATGACAGAGTCAAAAACAATGAACAACTCTTGCTTTTTAAAACTAAATCTAGTAATAATTTTATAATTATAGTACTTGTACTTTATTTTTTCAAGTTCTCCAGATCACAGTAATAGGTAAGAACCATAATGATATAGTTCCAGATGAATCAATAGAAAGTGAAAGCTTTACACTAGATCTCATCAATGAATCTGGTAATTGCAGTTACGAAATTAATGAACAGAAATCTGTTGCATTACTATACACTAACAACAAAAGATTAGAAAGAGAAATTCAACAAACAATTCTATTTACTGTTGCATCAAAAAGAATAAAATACCTAGGAATAAACCTACCTAAGGAGACAAAAGACTTGTAGGCTGAAAATTATAAAGTGCTGATGAAAGAAACTGAAGAAGACATAAACAAATGGAAAGATATACCATGTTGGTAGACTGGAAGAATCAATATTGGCAAAATGACAATATTACCCAAGGCAATCTACAGATTCGATGCAATCCTTATCAAATTGCCAGAATTTGGTATTTTTCACAGAACTAGAACAACAACAACAACAAATCTTAAAATCTGTAGGGAGACACAAAAGAGCCCGAATAGCCAAAGCAATCTTGAGAAAGAAAAATGGAGCTGGAGGAATCAGGCTCCCTGACTTCAAACTATACTACAAAGCTACAGTCATCCAAACAGTATGGCACCAGCACAAAAATAGAAATACAGATCAATGGAATAGAATAGAAAACCCAGAAATAAGCCCAAGTACCTAAGGATAATTAATTTACAACAAAGGATGCATGTCTACACAATGTTGGAAAGACAGCCTCTTCAACAAATGATGATGGAAAAACTGGACAGCTATGTGTAAAAAAGAAAGAAATTAGATCATTCTTTAACTTCATACTCAAAAATAAGTTTAAAATGCATTAAAGGCCTGAATGTGACACAGGAAACTGTAAAACTCCTAGAGGAAAACATAGGCAGAAAACTTTCTGACATAAATTGCAGCAATATCTTTTTTCAATCTGTCTCTCAGAATAATGGAAACAAAAACAATTAAATGAGACCTACTTAAACTCAAAAGCATCTGTACAGAGAAGGAAATGATAAACAAAACAAAAATACAACCTACAGATTGGGAGAAAATATTTGCAAATACTGTGACCAATAAGGGATTAGTCTCCAAAATTTATTGTCACTCATGATGCTTAACAGCATCAAAACAAACAACCCACTCATAAAATGGGCAGTGGAGCTATATAGACATTTCTCCAAAGAAGATACTGAAGGCTAAGAGGCACATGAAAAGATGTTCAACATCACTAATTATTAGAGAAATGCAAGTCAAAATTACAATGAGATATCACCTCCCGCCAGTCAGAATAGTTGTCATCAAAAAATTCACAAAGAATAAATGCTAATAAGGGTGTGGAGAGAAGAGGATCCTCCTACATTGTTAGTAGGAATGTAAACTGATACAGCCATATGGAGAATAATTTAAGTGGGTTCTTTAAAAAACTAAAAATAGAGCTACTCCACTCCTGGGCATATATCTGGAGAAAAGCATGATCTGAAAAGAAATATGCACACCAATGTTCACTGAAGCACTGTTTACAGCAGCTAAGACATGGAAACGACATAAATATCCATGGACAGAGGAATGGATAAAGAAGATATGGTACATACATTCAATGGAATATTACTCAGTCATAAAAAGAATAAAATAATGCTATTTGCAGCAACACAGATGAATGTAGAGAGTGTCATAGTGAATAAAGTAAGTCAGACAGAGGAGAAATATCTTATGACATCCCTCATGTATGGAATCTAGAAAGAAATGATACAAATGAACTTGCTTACAAAAAAGACTTATAGACCTTGAGAACAAGCGTATGATTGCCAGGGTAGAAGGGAAGGATGGAAGGAAGAGACAGTTAGGGAGTTTGGGATGGGCATGTTCACACTGCTATATTTAAAATGGATAACCAACAAGGACCTACTATATAGTACGTGGAAATTTGCTCATTGTTATGTGCCAGCCTGGATGGAGGCGGGTTTGAGAGAGAATGGATACATGTTTTGTATGACTGAGTCCCTTCACTGTTCGCCTGAAACTATCACAACATTGTTTGTTAATCAGCTACGCTGCTGCTGCTGCTGTCGCTTCAGTCCTGCCCGACTCTTCGCGACCCCATGGACTGCAGCCTGCCAGGCTCCTCAGCCCATGGGATTTTCCAGGCAAGAGTACTGGAGTGGACTGCCATTGCCTTCTCCAAATCAGCTATACCCCAATACAAAATAAAAAGTTTATAAAAAAGAAAGTGAAAGCTTTACACATTTTCTTGTTTTTTATCTGGTTTAGATAATGCAAAACAGTCCATTAAATCTTTTCTACTGAATAGAAAACACTATTGGGGGCTACATTGGTGGTGGTTGTGTCTGACTCTTGCAACCCCATGGACTGTGGTCTTCCAGGCTTCTCTGTCCATGGGATTCTCCAGGCAAGAATACTGGAGTGGGTTGCCATTTCTTTCTCCAGAGGATCTTCCCAACCCAGGGATTGAACCCAGGTCTCCTGCAATATAGGCAGATTCTTTACTGTTGAGCCACCACAAAAGCCCTGCTGAACTACCAGGGAAGCCCATCGTAAGTCACAATAGCTATTATTTATGTGCTAACAGGGGTAAAACTGTATGCCAAGAACTCTGCCAAGCACTTTAGAGACTTAACCTCTTTAGTCCTTAAAATAATCTGATGGAGAATAAACTGTCCCATTTTATAGAATTGACTTAGAGAAGTCAAGTCTTATATTTACAGAGTAGCAGAGTTGTCTTATCTCTAGTGTGTTTGGGGTTACTTTTAGGCTTGTCTTCTAACTACATGGATGTTTGGTTATATAAGTTTGTGAAATTTCAAGATTCATTTCATTTATTTAATTGGAACTTTTAAAGACACAGACTACAGTTTATCATTTGAAATTTTATTTACCCTAACTTCACATTTTTGACCACTTGAATTGAATAGGTATTTTGGCATAATGGAAACTTGCATGATATTTTACTGTGAGGTAACAGTCTTGTTTTTACTCACAAGTTGTAGCCCACACAAAGAAATCACCCAGTAATAGAAAAATTTATATTTAAATAGACTTGTCAGCTTTCCTAAGTGTTAAAGGAAGCAAATCAAAACAGAGAAAATCACAAGCTACCAGAGAAGATCCCTGGGAATGCCACTTTGAGGTCGTAAACATTTAGCAAGTTCAACAACAACAAAAAAGAATGAACATTAATTTAAGGTATATTGTAAAACGTTTAAACTTTGAAAATCTGGCTTTCATGAATTCTAGAAGGCAGAAGGATCATTAGAAACAGGATTAAGTATCTCATTTAACTGAAATCAGAGTGGATATTTTTAAAGAATACAAATATGGAAGGCCAATTAGCTCATTAGCTAATTCTAAAAGGAATCAGTTTCTAGAACATTTAAAACAGTGGGTAGTATTTTTTTTTGCATGCTCTATTTCCAATATTAGTTACACAGACATGCTAACTTTTCTACATAAACAATAATCAATGATGTGACTGCTACCTCTTCCATTATGAATTCTACTCATGAAACGCACAGAGAAAGCATAATGTCACATTTCACATTCCTAATTACTGGCCTATAGAA
Source organism: Moschus berezovskii (assembly GCF_049115385.1). NCBI lineage: Eukaryota > Metazoa > Chordata > Mammalia > Artiodactyla > Moschidae > Moschus > Moschus berezovskii. The sequence goes on along the minus strand of NC_142462.1, from coordinate 50,761,428 downwards.
GCAAGAGATCTAAGGATTTAGTCAATAAATAATATAAAAACACAGTCAGCAGATTATAAATATTTAATAGTACATCAAAAGTTTGCTAGACAATTTTTCAATGATTCCTTCAGCATAAAATACTTGAGTCAGACTTAGCTCTGAAAGGACAGGAAATTGGAACTATCTCAAATATTTTCTGCCATGAAATATCTTTATCTATATTTTGGCTTTAGTTCAGTCGCTCAGTCGTGACTGACTCTTTGCAACCCCATGAATCACAGCACGCCAGGCCTCCCTGTCCATCACCAACTCCCAGAGTTCACTCAAACTCCTTAGTTTCTTTTTTTTTCCATATAGATTTGATTGCAGGTTCTTAAATTTATTCAAAATTACTAAACATACAATTATCATTTTAAATCTGACAAGGCATCTACCTGTTTAGTGGAGAAAGTATTAGAATTGAGGCAGAATTTTGTGTTTTTTAGCAAAAACAAAACTAAAATAAACATCAGCATCTTTTTCACTTAATATTTTTCTTTGTTCAGCCAATTTTTTCTCAGAAATGTTTCTTCCTTTTAAACAGATAAGACACACTAATACTATTTTAATACTATTTTTCATTGTAAATTTACTATGATTGATTGAATCAATCAATATATGCAAAAGATATCCATAGTTACAACCTACCCTGTATCTTCTATGTATACAAAATACACAGTAACATCTTTATTTTCAATGTCAAGAAACATGTTAACCTTCTTATCTGTGAACATGATCATATTATTAGTGTGGGTGAAAATTTATGGTAGGAAAGAAGATAAATATTGATTTGTTCTTGGTAAATTCTAGTGAAAGGGACTTGCAAACACAGAGGTGAGGGGCTAGATATACTAAATTTGGAATGATGAATATAGAGATCTAGGTTCTACGTTTTCACTCAGATTCTCTATGGATTTTGTATTTAAAATGATTTTTCAATCTCAACTTTTTATTGAGAAGTAATGAATTAGTTGTATTTTCACTAACTACTAATTGAAGAAACTCAGATTTGGTTGATATATTTTTACTCATAATACAATAATTCTGATGTCTTAATATTTGGAAGGACTGATGCTGAAGCTGAAACTCCAATACTTTGGCCACCTCAAGGGAAGAGTTGAAATTGGAGAGAGAGGGAGTAGTGAGAAAATGGATATAGTGCTTGTCTACCTACTACTAAGAAGTCTGGAGGTGAAAGGCAGGAAATAAATAGAAAAGTAACCAAAAGAAGAAGGCATCCGGAGCAAAAGATGAGGAAAAAGTGGGAAAGGGAAATTTAAGCTATTGGATAAGGATCAGAGGATGCAAATTTGAAAGTTTAGGTAGAATTTTAGCTTCAGAATAAAGTAAGAACAAACATCCTCTTTTTTTCCTGACTTTTAGAGTGGAAAACAAGTATAGTATGAGAAATAATAAAATTTTACCTTCATCTTCATTTATGAGGAAACCCATTATCTTTTCCTCATTAATGAGGAAATTACTCATCTCAGCAAAGCAGGGTGAGAGATGGTTATCTTGGGGAGCAGGGCAATGACACAAATTATAGACTCCCTGAAAATACTGCATTTAGAGATTTCTCAGTGTTCCATGCTGTCATCATGTAAATACCATTAATTAGCTGATTTTTAAAGCACTACTGTTCCTCAAGGACAGGTTTGGTACTAGGAGAGAAACAGTGTCAGACTATTTTTTTGGCTCCAAAATCACTGCGGATGCTGATTGCAGCCAGGAAATTCAAAGACGCTTACTCCTTGAAAGGAAAGTTATGACCAACCTAGATAGCATATTAAAAAGCAGAGACATTACTTTGCCAACCAAGGTCCGTCTAGTCAAGGCTATGGTTTTTCCCGTGGTCATGTATGGATGTGAGAGTTGGACTGTGAAGAAAGCTGATCGCTGAAGAATTGATGCTTTTGAACTGTGGTGCTGGAGAAGACTCTTGAGAGTCCCTTGGACTGCAAGGAGATCCAACCAGTCCATTCTAAAGGAGATCAGTCCTAGGTGTTCATTGGAAGGACTGATGCTAAAGCTGAAACTCCAATACTTTGGCCACCTCATGCGATGAGTTGACTCACTGGAAAAGACTCTGATGCTGGGAGGGATTGGGGGCGGGAGGAGACGGGGACCACAGAGAATGAGCTGGCTGGATGGCATCACCAACTCGATGGACATGAGTTTGAGTGAGCTCCGGGAGTTGGTGATGGACAGGGAGGCCTGGCGTGCTGTGATTCATGGGGTCGTGGAGAGTCGGACACAACTGAGTGACTGAACTGAACTGAACTGATAGTACTCAATTGTTCAATTAAACAATAATCTTGGCATTACTGTGAAGGTATTTTGTAGATGGGATTAACATCTATAATCAGCTGACTTTAAGGAGATAATCCATAATAATTAGGGTGGACCTCATCCAAACAGCTGAAGGGCTTTAAGAGCAAAACTGAGGTTTCTCTGAAGAAGCAGATACTCTGCCTCAAGACTGAAGCATTAGCTCCTGTCCCAGAGTTTTCAGCCTGCCCAACTGCCCTATTAATTTCCAATTTGTGAGGCCTCACGATTTTCATAAGCCAATTCCTACTGATTCTGTTTCTCTGGAGAACACTGATACAGAGACCAAAGTTCAAGCTTTCCTGAAAAAGAGTGGCTCTGATCTCCTATTTCTGACACTATACAGTGTTATCTATCAAAACTAAGTTTCACTTATTAAACTTATTGAAGGAAAATAAAGATTTGTTAAATATTAAACATTTATTGTGGGGTTTCCTAGGTGGTGATGTTCTGGGTGGGGAATATCCCCTGGAGGAGGGCATGTGGCAACTCACTCCAGTATTCTTGCCTGGAGAATCCCATGGACAGAGGAGCCTGGTGGGCTATAGAACATGGGGTTGCAAAGAGTTGGACATGACTGAGCATGCACGCAAACGTTTATTGCATTGTGGCGTTGAGGAATTTACTTAACACCGGGTCAAGTACCTGGTTACCTTTAGGTGAAAGGTAAAAATAAAATAAAATAATCACTCTTGAGTTTTAGTATTGAGAAAGGATATAATTTTCATCAATTTCCCCTATTTATGTTCTATTAATATAATTTAGATAGATAGGCATTGGCTTTCAAAATATCACTTTGAAACCTTTGGAGTTACTTTGCTGGAACAAATGTATTGTTTTTAGTCTGATTATAGATACTACAAGGGCTTCCCTGGTGGCTCAGAGGTTAAAGCGTCTGCCTCCAATGCGGGAGACCCGGGTTCGATCCCTGGGTTGGGAAGATCCCCTGGAGAAGGAAACGGTAACCCACTCCAGTATTCCTGCCTGGAGAATCCCATGGACGGAGAAGCCTGGTAGGCTACAGTCCACGGGATTGCATAGAGTCGGACACGACTGAGCGACGGAACGGAACGGAACGGATAGATACTACAAACTACAGCAGTAACCATTTTGGAATAGTTGTGCATACTATAAAAGACTCCAATCCATGATTTAATTATCTGAGTAAAACTCAAGATTTCATAGCTATTCTCTTCCATGCAATCTGGAATTTAAAATATCCTTTCAGAGAAGCACAAAATTGAAAGTCATTTATTATAGTCATGAAATGCTAATGAGAACATTTAAAAACAGTGGTCTGGCTACTCAGCCACCATGCACTTCATAATTTATAGGTATATTTTATTTATTCAGGTTAATAAAGGATGTGTTTGACATATTATCAGACTGACCTTGCTTCTTGGCAAATGCTATCTGAAAGTCTCTAGAGTTAATTCCATTGCCAGCCATTCTTTTCAAGGATGGCTTGTTATTATTCTCTTGGAAACAATTAACAGACTGTCGTACAGAATAACGTGTACTTGGTCCTGAAATTCTTTATTGAAAAAGGCCCAGAAAACAAAGTGGTTTCAAACTTTGACTCTTGAGACTCTTAATTTCAGAGAACTTTTTCTCTGCACTTAAATTTTAGAACCTTCAACTATTATGAAAACACATTAGCTAGGAAAATTATTTTAAAAGGAAAGCCAGAACATGTCTTAAATTAAAGCTGGGATTCAGTCTAACCTGCTTTATTATTTCCACTAATATCTACTTTGCTAGACAATGTGATTTGATGCTCAGTTTGACATGAATATTAAATTATCACTAACGATATGTTTTTATTTATCTGGAACTTACTAAGGTTGAAAATCAAGCAGAAACATGGATTCTCCTTTCAAGTTGATTTTTTAAAAATTAATAAGATTTGAAATCAACACAGGATTTTCTAGTTAAATATCCTAATCCAGCTTTATCAAATCATTTTGGACTATTTGAGAATAAGATTTCATTTAACAGGTGAGAACTCCTGTTAAAGGAATTATTTACAAATAGATTTATTTTCTACCTAATCAAGCACAGAGCTGAATTAGGAATTGAGTGCAGAAATTATATATCTACAAATTCCCCCTTTTTCTAAAGCTTATAGTCTAAGGCAGGAGTCAGCAAACTTTTTTCTGGAAAAGGCCATACAGTAAATATCTTCTGTTTTTATGTGCTCTATGTCTCTGTAGCAACTATTCAACTCTGCCACCATAGCACAAAACTAGTCATAGACAATGTGGAAATGAATTCATCTGGCTGTCCCAAAAAACTTTATTTACAAAAAAGGCAGTGGACCAGATTTGTCCATGTGTCATAGTTTGCCAATCTTTGTTGTAAAGGGAGTTCATGGCAAGATAAGTAGCATTGCTTCCTTGGCCTTTGGAGAGAATGTGGCATAAAGGCTCCAGGTGGTATCAGAACTAGGACAGAGGATATTAAAGTAAGAAAGCATCACCCACAAAATGAGTTTTACATCGCTAGGACACTGATATTATAATTTTTTTCAAAGATTATCAATAGTACTGTATACAACTTATAATTTATATAATACTTTCCCACATACTAGTTCTTATCAGAAAGATGATTATGTCTATTGTACAGAATAGATGATTATTGCTCAAAGTAATTATGCCCATTGTTTAGCTGTACTAGAGCCACATCTTCTAATTTCAAGTATTCCAAGTTTAAACCCTTAAAAAGAACTCACAGTGCAAATGCTTTAAGAAATGAGGGTGAATGGAAGAAATCTTGGAACATGAAAGCCTGGCAGGTGGCCCATTTTTAAATGGAGAAAATGTTTCTAGAAACTGCTGCTGCTATGGCTAAGTCACTTCAGTCGTGTCCGACTCTGTGTGACCCCACAGACGGAAGCCCACCAGGCTCCCCCATCCCTGGGATTCTCCAGGCAAGAACACTGGAGTGGGTTGCCATTTCCTTCTCCAATGTGTGAAAGTGAAAAGTGAAAGTGAAGTTGCTCAGTCGTGTCCAACCCTTAGCGACCCCACAGACTGCAGCCTACCAGGCTCCTCCATCCATGGGATTTTCTAGGCAAGAATACTGGAGTGGCTTGCCATTGCCTTCTACAAACAGGTAGATAAGATTTGTTACTCTTTCAATATAATGTTAGAAAAGTTGTTCATGACCATTTTGAAAGGAAGTGAATAATTACTAGAAGCTAACATGGGATGGCTAAAAACTAATCACTTAGTTTCCTCTATGCTATAAGGTTATCAGGGCTTCCCAGGTGGCACTAGTAAAGAATCTGCCTGCAATACAGAAGATGCAGGTTCAATCCCTAGGTGGGGAAGATCCCCTGGAGTAGGAAATGGCAACCTGCTTTGGTACCCTTGCCTGGAAAATTCCATGGACAGAGGAGCCTGGCAGGCTACAGCCCATGGGGTTACAAAGAGTTGGACATGACTGAGTGACTGAGCATGTGCATATAAGGTTATTAGGACATTTCCTAATACTCCTAAGAGTATTTTGGGTTGAGCAAGACATTTAGCAAAACACTCTTGATGAAGATAAGTTAGAGAAATATGATCTGGAAGACACCTCCCATGATTTATAGTTTTTCTTAAACTACTTTATTGAGATGCGATTGATATACACATTTAATGTATACAACTTGATGGGCTTGGAAATGTGTCTACCCATGAAACCATCACCACCAGCCATAATACATATTTATCATCTCCAGAAATTTCTTCTTTATACAGTATTCCTAAGTATAAAAATCATTCATTATTATTTTTGTGATAAGGACATTTACTGTAATTTCTACTCTTTTAGTGAGTTTTAAAGGATTCAACACAGAATTGCTACCTATAGGCTCCATGCTCTACAGTAGATCTCTAGGATTCATTCCTTTTGTATAACTGAAACTTTGTATGCTCTGACTAATACCACCCCTTTCACTCTCCACCAGTTCCTGGCAACCACCATTTATAGTTTTTCTTAAATAGCAGAATCCACATAAGTTGATAAATGGATTAATGTCACCATGCCGTTAGACTCTATGAGTAACTGCATTTAATGTATGTGTTATATATATAGAATTAAAAAAACCCAGTAGATCATACTTGAATGGATAACAAGAAAGCATGCCCATCAGATTTATAAATTATAAATCTGGGAGAAATGAATCCGGATTCAAAAGGATCTTAGACTGAAAATGAAAATACAGACCGAAATCAGCAGATGAAATCTAATAGGTATAAATGTTGAGTTTAGATGTTAAAAATGAAAAGGAATAGAAAAAAAATGACACCTGAGAACTCACTGAAGGATGTCAGGAAGGAGATTCTGATTCAATTTAAGGAAGACCCTTGAAGACAATGGGCTTCAGAGATTTAGAGCATTGTTTCTCAACTTTAATGTGCCTATAAATCACCTGTTAAAAACTGATAGAAGGCAATCCCTGAACTAGTCAGTCTGCAATGGGTTTTGAAGTTCTGTATTTCTAACAAGCTCCAGAGATGCTATTGTTGTGGTCCACGATTGTCCACAGGGCAGCCAGGCTTTAAGGAATGGACTTAGGAGTCCTATATGTCTGGTTCTACCACTTACTGCTGGGCATCCTTGGAACTTAATGTCTCAGCCAAATCTTTCTAACCTGTTTAAATGGACATAATAGTACTTGTGGGCTTCCCTGATGGCTCAGGAGTAAGGAATCCACATGCCAGTGCAGGAGATGTGGGTTCAATTTCTGGGTCGGAAAGATCCCCTGGAGAGGGAAATGGCAACCCACTCCAGTATCTTTGCCTAGGAAATCCCATGGACAGAAGGAGACTGGTCAGCTACACAGTCCACAGGGTCACAAAGGAGTCAGACATGACTTAGTGACTAAACAACAACAACACCTATATCTCATAGCACTCTTATGAGGGTTAAACAACATTTTATATGTTGGCACATGGCAAGCATTAAATGAATACACTTTCTCTTTTGTCCTTCACTTTCCCATCATCAGATATATTTGAGCTGAGGTAGGATGGTCCTGTTAGGAATTCTGAATAGAGATTCCTACATTTTGAGGTCTCTTACAGACAATGTTACAAACTGGAAAAACTGAAGTCCAGGCTCTGGACAGGCTCTCCCCTGTTCTTTCCAGGCTTTAAAGTAGCTTTATACATATTTGATATCTACCATTAACCACAACCTCCCTCAGTATCCACATTTGTCTCTGTGAAGCGGGTATTTGTGGGTGGGCCACAGGGTAATGGGCCTTGAGTTTAACTAGATAAGGAATTTTCTTCTCCCCAAAGGACATTGCTGCTCCAAATCACAGTCATTCCCTACTCCTGCAGCATCATGGAGCTCTTTCAAACCTCCTAGAACACTATCCTGGGCAGTATGACACTTTGCTTTACCCCAGAGAGCATTCTGCTTCCAGCTTAAATTCTCAGCTCTCCCAGAAACCACTCTGAAACCTGCAAACTCACCATTTTTCAGCTAATGTGTAGGACTGCTGTTGGGTTTGATGACTCCTCCAGGTGTCCTATGTGAGGCGAGTCTTATGCTTTTGGTTTTTAATCTCCCTATTGATAGTAGTTAAGCTTTGTCTCTTTCAGTTAATGACTGCTCCTGCCATTGGAGACAATAGAGCAAGATTTTTTTTTTTTTCTGCATTGTGTCTGTGCTCACTAAAGTAACTGTAGCACTGATTGAAGGTAACACTCTAGAAATGAGTGTGCGCACGCACACACATACACACACACACACACGATTTTCTCCCCACTCAGCGGTATCGGCACAAGGAACCATGGGTCAGGCTCCTTTCTGTTGGCTCATGCCTGTCAATTTAGGCTCCTTGGTTCCTACTTGACCTCTCCCTTCTTCCTTTCCTTGCTTCAACTAAGATGCCCTGAGGGTCATTTAATTTAGGATATAATTCACTTGAGTTTAACTAGAGAAGGAATTTTCTTCTCCCCAAAGGACATGGTTGCTCCAAATCACAGTCACTCCCTATTCCTGCAGCATCATGGAGCTCTTCCAATGGTTGCTGCAGTTCTAAGCCTGATGTTCAGCCTGGACTCTCTTGCCAACTAAATGTACTTTTTAAGAGCCAGTTCCTAGGGTGTTTTTTTTTTTTACACTTTAAAACTGAAAAATAGCCAATTCTATTTTAAAATAGAGAACTGTGCAGTTTTATTAAGTTACTATACCATCTAGTATACCATCCATGCGAACTGACAAATGTAACTTTATTCATATGTCCACTTTCCTGTTTCCCTCCATCCCTGTTTGGGCCAAGGAAACTCTAGCTCATTTTATCCTGAGAATCCTTCATTTCCTGGAGAAGTTGGTCATGCTTATTTGGCCAGAAGTCAATGAAACATATTTATCAGCTAATATATTAGCTGGATATATTATCTAGCTAATATCTAATTATCTAGCTAATTATCTAATATATTATCTGAAACATATTATCTAGCTAATCTTCTAGAGTATTCTCTTTATATATTCTTTGTCCAGTTGATTCAAATATGATTTTTCAGGCAAAAGGGAACAAAAGTTCACTTATCTATGGGGTAGATCTACTTTCACTCCAATTGTGGTTTGGTTATCTGGAGAAATCTGGCTGCTTGTCATCAAATGGGAGCAGAATCAACCATCAGTATGTCCGTTAATTAAGAGACCTTGATTATATGGTGAAGGGATCTTCCTAGTCCCCACCCCACTCAAAACTATCACTCTGGAACAAATGGCCAAGCAGAATTCTCTGAGCAAAGTCCTGTTCTCAATTACATGCCAAAAAAATGGGGGGGGGCATAAAATACATACTAAGATTGATATGATTTATAATTTTAAAAAGGGTACTTTATAGTTTAAATTCTGATAGATATGAACAGATGCTGCAGGATAAACAAGTTTTGGCCAACTGACTGTGGACTCTATAAATGGCTTAATGGCCTGCAAAAGTAACTGAAAACTTCCAAGTTAGCTTTTATGAGCCAGAGCAAAATGAGCTCACTGAAGCTGCTAGTTCAGTGCACAAATTTACAAAGAGACGTTTAGTGAAACTTGTACTCCACTAAGTACCAAAACCTTGCAAATCAGAGACTGTTAGCCACAGGAGAGACAGACTGGATTAGGCATCCAAAGAATTCCAGGTCTATTCTTAGAATCCCTTTATATTCTTAGATTTTTGGTAAACAAGTTATATAATTTAATGAGTTATCTTACCTCTCTGAGTCTCCATCTGAAAAAGTGAACAGCACAATTTTTGAATGCCTACTACTGGGCAGTCATTTTGCTGGCACTGAGGATAAAACTTGGGTAACACTTGGGCTTCCCAGGTGGTGCTAGTGGTAAAGAATCTGTCTGCCAACGCAGGAGATGCAGGTTTAATCTTGGGTCAGGACGATCCCCTGGAGGAGGGCATGGCAACCCACTCCAGTATTCCTGCCTGGAGAACTGCATGAACAGAGGAGCCTGGTGGGCTACAGTCCATGGTGTCTCAAAGAGTCAGACATGACTGAGCACGCATCATATTGCCATACTGAGGATAATACAAATAAGTGATGTTTATTTCGTCCACGTTATGTGCTAGGCTATATGCCAGGCATTGTGAAAAACCTTTAATATGAATTATCTAATTCTCACAGAAACCCTATAGAGAGAATACTATCACCAGTCCTGAAAACAATACTGTTCTGTGCTTGTTTGGGAGATGGGGAAACCAAAGCAGGGAGAAGTTAGTAACTTGTCCACAGTCACTGCAGCCCACACTTTTAACTGTTATGTTTAACTGCTTCCGTGTCCTCTAAGCTGAACAGTGCCTCCTAAACTTTAATGTGTTTACAAATCATCTGGTGAGTTTGTTAAAATACAGTGTCTTTTCTTTTTTACATGGACAAAAATGTTTATAATAGCTTTAGTATAATACAGATTGAGACATAGTCATATGATAGAATAGCATTCAGCAATATGAAAAGATAAATCACTGATTCTTATAATAATATAGATATATTTACATATTTATTATAGATTCCATTACTAGGAAGTTCCAGACCAAGCAAATCTAATCTGTGGAGATCAATGAATAGGATTTGTCTCTGTGGGATGCAGACTGCCTATAAGGTGGCACGAGGACACTCTGGGAGGAGGAAAATATGAAATATCTTGGCTGTGTTGATCTCATATGTGTATATATTTCTTTAGACAGATCAAACTGCACATTCAAGTTATGTGCATTTCACACTGTAAATTTTATCTCAATTTAAAAGTAAGTCGGGAAAATGGTGAATTTTTAAAAGATGAAATATTTCCTCTTAAAATTTAAATTGTTACTACCATCAAAAATATATTTGTCAAAAATATATCAAGTTCTAAATAAGCTTATTTCTTTTTATTGCTACACTGTCTAATCAAAAGCATGTTGTTTTCGTTGTTAAAATATGCTCCATCTCCAGATTATCTACACTTTATTAAAATGTTGACCTTGAATTTCAAGAACTTTAAAAAATATTCTGGAAATTCTAAGCAGTCAAAAACAAAGTATTACTATGTGGGAGAGAATATGTTAATTAGTTTGACTGTAGCAATTCATAATCCTATACATATATGAATATTTGTGTATTACAGAACATTATATTGTACAACTTGAATATATAGTTTCAAGATAATTTTTTAAGATTTAAGATAAAATGCAGTTTCTTGCCATATGACCCAGCAATCCCACTGCTGGGCACACACACTGAGGAAACAGTAATGGAAAGACACATGGACTCCAATGTTCATTGCAGCACTGTTTACAATAGCTAGGACATGGAAGCAACCTAGATGTCCATCGGCAGAGGAACTGATAAGGAAGTTGTGGTACATGTACACAATGGAATATTACTCAGCTATAAAAGAGAACACATTTGAGTCAGTTCTAATGAGGTGGATGAAACTGGAGCTGATTACATAGAGTGAAGTAAGTCAGAAGGAAAAACACCAATACAGTATATTAATGAATATATATGGAATTTAGAAAGATGGTAACGATGACCCTATACACAAGACAGCAAAAGAGACACAGATATAAAGAATAGACTTTTGAACTATGCGAGAGAAGGCAAGGGTGGGATGATCTGAGAGAACAGCATTGAAACATATATATTCCAATATGTAAAATAGATGAAAAGTGCAAATCTGATGCATGAAGCAGGGCACCCAAAGCTGGTGCTCTGGGACAACTCAGAAGGAGGGGGTGGGGAGGGAGGTGGGAGGAGGACTCAGGATGGTGGGACACATGAACACTCATGGCTGATTCATGGTGATGTATGGCAAAAAACGTCACTACATATTTTTTTAACAATATTGTAAAATTAGTCTCCAATTAAAATAAATAAATTTTAAAAAGTAAACAAAATGCAGTTTCTGATGAAGACATCTGGAGTGAAGTCCAAGAATCTGCATTTCCAACAAACTCTTAGTGATGGCAATGCCCCTGGGTCATAGTCTGAGTAGCAAGACTGCAGTCCTGCAGTTCCCATCACCCCTTGCAGATTAGAAATACTTTGGACAGCTATTAAAACATTTCTAAGTCCAGGCCACTTTTCATGTCAGTTAAAGTTCTGGGCTGGAACTCAGACATGGAATCATTTTTTAAAGACCCCCAAGTAATTCCAATACAGTGCTGCTCTCAAAGTCAATTTAGTAGTCAATATTGATATTAAAAACAGTAGAATATAGAGCACTGCATACTTTTTATGTTAGTTTGTGTGTGTGTGTGTATTTATGTCTGTGATAGTGTATTGAGTTCTTGCTGTAAAATGTATTCCTCATTGTGGGTCAAGGTTAAAAAATAAGAAAGCCATTCTATGTGCTAGAAGGAATACAATTTCTTTTTTCTCTCTTTCTCTCTACCTCTCTGTTCCCAAATTTTAAAAGGATTTAAAGGAGATTTCAGATGAGATCGGGCATGTTCAGGGTGGTATGCGTGTAGACTAAAGCAGATTTCAAACATCTATGTGTCATTAAAATACTATCCTTGTCCACAGAAGTTAACATCTACTAGAGAGCCAGATATTTTACAATACAAAAGGGTTATGTGCTATATGGAATATATGGTGAGATGTCCTGAGTAAATAAGGAAGGTTGTGAATTACTATCTAAAGAATTCAGGGAAGATGTCATAGTAGAACTGACACGGTATCTGTGTCATGAATGGGAATCTGGCAGAAGGAAAGAAAATCTGAGGAAAGGCATTCCTTCTATCTCACTCAAAGTGAAGTCATGATCTGCATTTCACCTGCATGCTGAGTGTAAATCTGGAGATGATGACCAGTATGAAACTCTGTGTTGAGGTGAAGCATCCTGAGAGTTCTAGGGGAAGTATTTATGGGAAAGCTATACGCTGGAATGACTGAGAGGAAGGTGAGAAGCCAGAGCTCAAAGATGGAGAAGAAGCACCAAGAACTGGTTCTAAAGGAATAAGATGAAGAGGAAACAGAATCATGAGATCAGGAAGAAATGCAACCAGAAATTGGTGATGAAGAGAATCTGAAATTGGTTGACATGACTGGTTTAGAATAAAGAGGAGGCACAATTCATAAACATCAGAGATTATGTGGGCTTTATCCTCAAGTAGACAAACTTCATGAAAGAGAAGCTGAGAGAGCTCAATATAGGTGTAATAAAACTAGTGCCATATAAGGTGCAATGGTGAAGTGGGACTTTTTAGTGGAAAATATTATATTCCGAACCAGGGACTTGTTTCATCTGTTTTACAAATCCTGAGAAGTTTATATGCGGAAAGTGGCATGACCAGTTGTTTTTTTTTTTTAAGTCTGGAAGTAAAGTTAAGGTTTCATTACAACTCAGAGTGGCCAGTGCATGGCTGAGATAACATAGACAGTGAGGCCCTGAACCAAGCAGGAGCTAAGAAAGGAGTGGATTTCTGGAAAGGAACTGTCAAAGCTTACAGAGCATGGAGTTAGGAGAGAAGCGGACATTTTGGAACCAATGTTTAGGTTCTAGGTTGAGAAATGGGGTCCAAAAACATCCTCTTAGCCCAGACTGAGAATTCAGGAAGCAGAGCAGTTGTGAGGAGGTACAGGATAAGTGTATGGTGTTTGTGAGGTATATATTCTAGTCAGCATGTGGTAGAAATACTCGGTCTGATGGAGGAGAAGCACATCAATTAGACCAAGAAGAATGAAGGGACCTGAACAGACAATCTCTAAGACTTGAGGCAAGCCTACCATCTCCTATAGGCTACATGACAGGGTGTGGCTAAAACAGCAATGAGAAGTTTTAGCTTTCAAAAATTTATATTTCTCAGTCATAAAGGGAATCTGCATAAATAAATAGCAACAAATTAATGCAGTTTTCAAAAGTCACTTGAATAAACTTTCAACAATTTCCTCAGGGTATAAGGCAGGATTGTAATGTAGACTACAGCTATATAGTTTCTTCCTGTAAATCATATAGGCTAGAATAGTAATTTTGGTTTCATAGCAATCATTTAAAAGTGTTATTTTATTTTTTACAGAGAATGTTTTAGATGTGTGTGTGGGTTGTGTGTGTATGTGTGTGTGATATGTTTTGTTATATAACAAAGAAGCCAATCTATTTTAAGTGGAGTGACTACTAAGTGACAACTTTGATAAATTCAGCATCAAAAAGCATTGGTAATCTATAGTATTTTCAAAATTAGCAGATTTAAGGTGACTTGTTTAAAACATCTTCCCATCAGGATGTGCTTTAGGCTTAACAAAGGTATCCAAATTATCACTTAGAAAAGAGAAAGAGAAGAAACTATTATAAATATTAATACTGTCATCGTCCTTTCCTTAAAATAAACATGCAAGATAAATCCAAGTGGCTGAATTTTCAGTGGGGGTTTATTGTCACAAATGAATGAAGCCACTAAATAAACAGAAGAGGAAACAGTGCCAGGACTGTAAAATCCAGCAATGCATTGCTCATTTTATGAGATGGATAATTTCAGTGGGAATTCTTCTACCATGAGACAGGCAAATTCAATATATAAATTTAACATGACAATGTAATAATAGGCTACATGAAAAATAATGTTTAAATAATAAAAGCATGCCTTGCTCCAAACTGAATCCATTATTCATATTTTCCCATTAAACATCAACATAAACAGAATAATAATGTTAACTCAAAATTAATTATATACTATTTAAGTTCTATGTGATAATACACACATCTCTGTTTTAAATACTTACTCTTTTCCCAGGTTCCTTGTTTTAATTCTCTAGGCAATATTTGCCATTTTCTCTATGTTTTATTATTGGTATGTTGTAAATATTTCAATTATGTGTCATTCTTACCACACTGTCCTTTAATACTTGTGTTTCCCTCACTAGACTGTAAACTTCTGGAGCTGAGGGGTAGATTCTGTGCCATTATTGCTGAATCAACCAATAGAACAAGCATAGTACCTTGGACAAAGAATTTTACAAGAAAGGATTTTATTTTTAATATATTCCAAGAAAGGAGGGAGCTATCAAAACAGTCATCAAGGAAGAAACAGGAACATTGTTAGGTATTCTCATCCTAGTTTCATTATTTAGCATGATTTGCATTTTGATTTTCATAGGAGCACCATTATATTTTCAATGCCTAGGAACTCTAAAGTTCTTAAATTCTGTCCTGTGTTTCTTATTCGTTTTTATGAAATTTCATGACTTTCATGCCAGGGTCTAACACTATAGGGTACCTTAAATGTTTGTTGGATGAATAAACCTTCACATTTGAAAATACTTTTTGCTGAAGGCAGAAGATCTTAGGACAAACTTGGAAACAATTAACAAATACAGTCTTTCTCTTTTTAACTTTGTGTATGCTGAAATCTTGCTACAATGCCAATAATCAGCTAATCCACCAAGCAGCCAGCCAGTCAACCAACCAACCAACCAACAAAAATGTATTTATTGAGTCTCTACTATGTACCCAGTACCATGCTAAGCATTAGAAGGTGTATAGCATGGTTCCCCTAATTAAGGGACTGAATACTCTGGTTATATTATTCAGTTCAGTCAGTTCAGTTCAGTTCAGTCACTCAGTTGTGTCCGACTCTTTGCGACCCCATGAATCACAGCACGCCAGGCCTCCCTGTCCATCACCAACTCCCGGAGTTCACTCAAACTCATGTCCATTGAGTCGGTGATGCCATCCACCATCTCATTCTCTGTCGTCCCCTTCTCCTCCCGCTCCCAATCCTTCCCAGCATCAGAGTCTTTTCCAGTGAGTCAACTCATCGCATGAGGTGGCCAAAGTATTGCAGTTTCAGCTTTAGCATCAGTCCTTCCAATGAACACCTAGGACTGATCTCCTCTAGAATGGACTGGTTGGATCTCCTTGCAGTCCAAGGGACTCTCAAGAGTCTTCTCCATCACCAGAGTTCAAAAGCATCAATTCTTCGGCAATCAGCTTTCTTCACAGTCCAACTCTCACATCCGTACATGACCACTGGAAAAACCACAGCCTTGACTAGACGGAACTTTGTTGGCAAAGTAATATCTCTGGTTTTATGATAATAAAACTTAAAAGGTTGAATTGAATTTAATGACATTCTTTTGGTACTTTAATTATTGATAAAAAAGTGGATGGATATTTTGTTCTAATACTGCACTATAATAAACAAAGCTCTGGAATAATATTTCTGCATTTGACACAGGCATTTTCAACTATTCTAGCTTACTAGAATAGAAAAATATTATTTTTAAAGAAGGCAGTCACCCATTTTATCTCTGCTGAATATTTATCTCTGCTTTTGTTAGTGACAAAATAATAAACCTCATGTTACCTTGCCTTTCTACCTATACGTTTTCCCTCTCTATGACTTTTAGTTTTTGCACAATGCTTTAATATTTATGTAAGTATAGGTGACTATGCTATTTAATAATGCAACAACAGCTTCAAGGATGGTATCCATGCTGCTGGTAACAGTATCAGAAAGATCATGTCCATAAATCTGACTTTATTATTTATTTTTCCAGCTATTTCCATTTTTGATCTGTATATCCTTGTGTATTTTAACTACAATCATAAGATCGACTAGACTGAATACATACATCCCTATGTATGCCTCTATTTGTGTTGAACCAAGGAAGGAAAGCAAACTATAAATTTGCGGTCTGAATGTCCATTCATTGAAAACAAGATGGCCTCTTTTGGGGTTAAGAGAATCTTGTACGGCCGCTGAAGGTGTGAGATCTTATTCAACTTCTTTAGCATCATCTCATGTGGTTGATCACCATCTCTCTAAGCAATTTCTTCGCTTGGTTTCCAGGACATGACCTTCTTCTGGCTTTCAATCTTACTGTTTTTTTTTTTCAGTGTTCTCTTCTATACCTTTTTTTTTTGAACTGTTTCACTTCTCTGTTATCTTTTACATGAGCTCATCCAATCTTATGGATTTCAACATCACCCATATGTCAATTACTCTTCTTCAAATCAATATCTCCAGGTACAATTTCTCCTCTAAACTTCAGGTTCAATTATTTATTCAATCCCAGAAGGTCCCATAAGTCATCTCAAACTTAATATGTATAAAACTGCTTATTTCTGAGTCTTCCATTCTCAGTACCTGAAGCCACCATTCAGGACAAAACCTTCAGAACCACCTTTGATCTCTTCTCGTTTCTTAATCTCAGTGTTCAAAAATCTATCTTGTCATGGCTACCTCCAAATATATACTTAACCTACTCTATTCTCTCTACCACCATTCTACCTCCAGGTATCATGAGCTCTTTTTTGGACTGCTCTAATAGTGTCCTAACTGGTCAGAGAGAAGCAGAGAGCCTCTCCCTTTTCTGCTGACAGTCTCTTCTCAACACAGGAGCCAGATTAATTTTTTTTTACAAAATATAAATCTTATTGTTCTATTCCTTTGCTAAATGGTCATTTACCATGTTAAGAACAAAATTCAGGAGCTTCTCTGTGGCCCACAAGGTCCTCCATGATCAGCCTCTGGTATCTTCCCAACTCCATAATCCTAATTTATGCCCCCTAGCTACACTGACCTCCTTGCTTTTCCTCATCAGAACAAGCACAGTACAGCTGAAGGTCCACAGATGCTTGTATTCCTTCTGCCTGGTATGCCTTGCCTCATATAACTGAGGTCTCTGTTAAAATGTCCTGTCCTCAGCCATTTCGTGAGTGTTCTATTCTCTAATTCTGCTTTATTTGTCTTTATAGCATCTTTCTGACATACTACTAAGAACAGGTTTATCTCCTTACATTCTGTCTCTCCCAGTAAAATATTCCATGAAGAAGGGACTTAATTTACTTGGATATACTTAATGCCTAGAATAGTGCTTTACATACAAATTATTTTTTCTCAGTCAATAAATTGAGATAAGCAGAATAGCATTTATCAAGGCAGGAAGCAGTTCAGTCTTTTTTGTCTGTCTCATCCTCCCAAACTGAGTGGCTTCTGGTGGTTTTGGAATACTTGCTTAGACATCAGAGGGAACTTGGTATTTGCAAGTGAACCCGTGATAGTTGTAGAATGAATACCTTTCTCCCCAAATGGGCCAATATAGGAGTTGCTGCTGAGCAGTCACAAACAGCGCAGTCCTTGTGAATGGCTCACTTGCCTCAGCACAGAGAAGTAAGGATCACTTTTCCACCAGTGTGGGACAGGAGAAGAAAGTTCTAGCAGTAATAAGCATAGAAGGCTAGGTAGCTTGGGCTAGTTCCTTAATCTCTCTAAGCCTAGTTTTTCATCCATTAAAGAAAGCTTGTGACAAATCTTCTATGCAGAATTACAAATAACAAATGTAGCTGTGTAAGGTGGTGAAGCATAACTCTCTCCCTGGTAAATGCGGGCTATAGAAAATGACTTTCTTTGAAAGACTATAGTATGAGAAGAAGGCAGGAGTGGGGGAGAGAAAACAAGGCGGAGTAATATTGGAGAAATATGACAAACAGGACTTCAGCCAGGTGATAAAGAGACACATCAGGTGATGTCACATTGATAATACACACTTTAGATATGACGTGTTAAGAGTGGTGCTTTACTCCTATAGTTTTCCTCCAAAAAATCCACAGCCCCAGTATAACCACGGGAAAAACCTCACACAAATCTCGGCTAAGGAAGATTCTACACAATACCTGACCAGCATTCCTCACAACTGTCAAGGTCCTCAAAAGCAAGGAAAGTCTATAAACTGCCACAGCCAAGAGGAGCCCAAAGAGGCAGGGTATGATGAGTAAATGTAATGTGGTGTCCTGGGACAGCAAAAAGACAGGCAAAAACGAAGGAAATTTGAATAAAGTACAGACTTTAATAATAATACTGATTTGATATTGGTTTATAAAATATACCAAATGTGCCATACTCATATTAGATGTTAATAGTAAGAGAAATTGGGTACGGTCTTCATAATTTTCCTTAAGTCTAAAACTGTTCCAAAAAAATTTATTTTAAAAAAGAAGGCTTATTGTGATGGTTAAAGTGAAATAATGGATTGTAAGTTCTAAACCTGTAATACATATCATGACTTCTAACTGGTTGTTCACTTAAGGGAATTAGTCATACTTAAATTTATCATGTAGAAAGTTTAAGTAGCACCCATTATGAAATAATGTTGTTCATAGCAGCAAAGACATTGCTATTCAGTAGGAAGGGTATGGCTAAGTGAGATAAGAAGTATCACACAGTCATGAAAACTGTGGCTGTAAACACTGTAAGACAATATGGAAAATGCTCATGATACAATGCTTAATTTAAGTAGACACAAAATTACATGCACAGTATGATGATGGCAATTACAAAATAATTAGAAAGAAGCACATGAAAATGCTAGCAGAAAATATGTCAGGTGGGTATTTTATAGGTGATTCCTCTAATTCTTTCTGTTTTCCTATTTTTCTATAATGTGGGCATAGTATTTTAAATGGTGAAAATAAATTTAATACAATTCAAAGGTATATAAAAAGAATAATTAATCAAAAAGAGTGACAACTTTGGATTTTAGTGTATTACTTACAAAGTGACTAATTTTTTTCTTTTACCTCAGGGATCTTTATCAGAGGATTCTATGAACTTGGGTGAGAAAAAATTTTTTCATCTTTATTTTCATTTACTTCTAAGAGAAATACAGCGTTTTTTAAAAAAATACATGTTTTCTACAAACAACAGTAGCATAGCGGAACCTATGACTCTGTTGCCTATATAAATCATAGAGAGTTTCATATTTTATTTTATGCATTTAGAAATATTATTCCAAGAAGGATTCACAGGCTTCACCATACTGCCAAAGACAACCAAGGCTAAAAAATTTAGGGACTTCTCACAGAAAAAGTGCTGAAAATGCCACCATAAATAACTTGAAATTTTATGTTGTATCTATCTATGAATTTTTATGTAAGTAAAAAGAGAGCTTAGGAGACATCTGCCACAGTCCATGGAAGCAAAGGTAGTTAATATCAAGCATATTCAAGGGTAGAAATCAATTCAATACTATACTGATCACAGACATAAAAAATTGGGAAGGGAGGAGTTGATATGAATAAGCTATTTTCTATACTTTCCACATTTAAACAATGGTGCATTCAGAGCTATGATTTAGCATCACAGGAGGAATTAATTCCCCAGGGAACACGGCAAAAATATTTTACATGTAAATATAACAATCCTGACAGCAACTGCCTTATAAACCTATCTGTCTGCTATGCATTTATAGGATTTCTTCACTAAAAGTATATTATCTACAGTCACTTGGAAAACAATACCAAAATTAAACTCCCTGTTTTTTGAATGCGTTTTTGCCTGAGCTCACTTGGGAAGTATGTGCTTGTCACAAATACCTGAAGATGATGATGATGATGAGAGCTAAAATGTATCGTGTCAAACTCTATACTAATCACTTCATGCATATCGATTCTCATTAATTCATGTAAGATGGGAATTAGCCTCTTAGCAAGTTTGACAATATTATACAATGCTATTGTCTATAATCAAAATGCTTGCATTAGATCTCAAGGGTTTCATTGCAAGTTTGTACCCTTCAACAACATCTGTTTTAAGTAACTCAGTAAATAGAGCACCAGTCATTTTAAATGTGAAGGTTCAAGATTCAAGTCATCAAGGCATTAACTTCAGGTCTGTGTGGTTATACAGTGGTGAGCACAAATGCCTTCCACTTTATACTTAGATGCTAAACTTAGTAAATATGCAAATGTTCTCATTTTTGTAAGAAGCATCTTCATCTCATTCTTAAAACAGAGGAAAAAGTTTCAGAGAACAATTTTTAATACTTAATTTCCCCTCCAAACATCTAGGGAAATTAATTCGGTCACCATGTGTTTCAGCATAGTGAATATTTCACACTTTTATATCTCAGTCAGGTGACCTGAAAAATATTTTATATAGAACAGATGCCACTTGAGATCAAGATGCAGTTGACCTTTAGTGTTACTTCCTGCTCTCTCTATCCTGGGTTCCACAAAAATACCCTGGTTTTGTTCACAATGTAAACAGCTTCAGTTGGGTACTCACTGCTGCTATCCGTCCATCCATCCATCCATACAAGCATCTAATATATCTCAGGCACTGTCCAACATTCAAAGGACACAAGCATGAAAGATAAAATCCTTCTCTTCGAGAAACTCAGCGGGATACAAACAAATAAGCAGGCAATCCAAGTGTGTGATAGAAGTGGCAATGAGACTGGAAAAGCCCTGACTCAGACCAAGGAGGCTGGGAGGGGAAGATTTTCTGGCAGAAGTAATGCTTGAACTGAGTCTGAAGGATAAATAGGGCTTGGCTTTGGCAAAGAGAATCGTTGTCCTCCTACATCATCTGGACATTCTTGAAGCACCAAAAAGTCACCATGTTCAAAATAATAGTTATCATTATCTCTCTTCATGCCCCATCTCCACCCTTACATATTTATAGTCCCTTCAAATGAAGGAAATGGAACAGTCTTTAACAACCTCATCCTCCAAATTCAATCATCTGTAAAGCACTGTGTAGTCAGCATTCTCTCTCCTATTACTCTCGCCTTTCAGTCACTCTTCTTTGTCAAGTCCATTTTAGATTTGCAGTATTAATTCCTGCAGCTTTCCGGTCGATGTGGAAGTGCTTGATAAATGGTAAAACATCATACAAATGTTAGTGGGTTTTAGTCTAATTAATTTTCTTGATGATCTGATCTACCCCCGTGGTTTTAAATACCATTTATACACTGATAAATTCCAAATTTATATTTCTAGTTGTAACCTTTCTTTTGAGATTCAGACTAAAAATCCCACTGCCTACTCAGTATCTCTGCTTGGATATCTAAAAGGCATTTCAAATTCTTCAGTTTAAATACTAACTCTCAATTTCTGATCTTTCTCCCTTTACCCAATCTGCTCCTTTCACAGTTTTCCCCATCTCAGTTGAAGACAGCTCCATCTATACAGTCTAAATCCTTGAATTCCTCTTTGACATTTTTTTTTTTTAAACACATCCATCTATTCTATTAGCAAATCCTGCTAACTCTAGCTTCAAAGCCATCTGGAATCTTACACCTTCACTGCTCTAACAGCAGTCTAGATGGCTTGGTACTGCCTTTCTTCCTATCCCTTTCTGCTTTGCCTTAGTCCATTCTCCACACCGTAGCCTGATGTTTTCACAGAAGTAAGTAAAATTATGTTACCACTTTGCTAAAACTAAGCAAAACAAAACTCTCTGTAGCTTCCTCTTTTACTCAGAATAAAACCCAGATCATTCGTGGGCCTCATGTTATCTTTCTGACATATTCTCTCACTCTCCTATTTAGCCTCTTCCATTCCAGCCAAGGATGCTCCTGCCTTTGCCCCTGGTGTTCCCTCTGCCTGGCGAACTCTTTTCTCACATAGTTATATGACTCCCTCCTTCCTTTTTTTCAGGCTTTTTATTCAAATAATAATCTTAGAGAGGTCTTCCCCAATCTTAGAGAAGTCCTCCCTAGGCTCCCAAAAAAAACATCAGTACTTCATTCATGTAACCACCTTAACCTTAGTTTATTTTCCATTATTAATTAATTAACTTATTTCATACTGCAAACATCTCTTGAGTGTGTTAGGTCCTGTCCTAGGTGCTGAGAGTACAGCTCTAAATAAAAAAGGCAAAACCCCCTTTCTTTCATGGTGCTTACTTTCCACTGGGCACAGAGTCAATAAACAAATTAAAGAATATGCCAGATGAAAATAGGTTCTATGGTGAAAATCAAAACAGGGATGTATTGGCAGAGAGTGGTGGATGCTGCTTAATAAGGAAGTCTTCTCTGGAAGAGGGCTTTTTGGATAGAGGTCTGAAGGACGCGAGGGAACTGCACCTTCTGAATGTCTTGAAGATGTATGCTTTGGGTATTCATAATGGCAAATGCAAAGCCCAGAAGTGAGATCTTGCATGATGAGTTCCAGCAGAAAATCAGTAAGTGGCTTGAAAAGGGCACCACTTCTCCTGCCTCACTGCCATTACACTGTAGATCTATTTTTTCCCATAGCTTATTTCTTTACTTCAAAATGTTAGCTCCATTAGTGCATCAGCCAACATTTTGTTTTTAACTGCTTTATTCCAAGAGTCCAAGACTGAACCTTCTTCAAGGAAAAGACTCAGTAAATATTTATTGAGTGAACTGTCATTCCCTCTAGACAAACCCAGCTATTCCCAATCCTTTAACATTCTCCATGCTTTTTAGTCTTTCTTGTTTATTTCCTCTATCTAGACTGCATCTCTGCTTTTAAAACACTATTTTTAAGACACAACTCCAGTGATACTGCTTTAATGAAACACTGCCTGGTCTGCCATCAGCTAAATGTCATTTTCCCTGCTTCTGATGATTGCTTGTATTGTCATCACTGTTGAACAGGAAGCTCCAAGGGGCAATGAGACCGACTTTGAGTCTTCAGGATAGAGCACTATGTATAGCGTGGTGTCTAACCCTATGTGCCAGGTGCTCAGTAATAATAAGATAAAAGAGTATCTTTTGAAGGAAGTGAGTTACTTCACAACCAACTTATCCAGTTAAAATTGCTCTTTGTTCTAGAATGGGCTTCCCTGGTGGCTCAGAGGTTAAAGCGTCTGCCTCCAATGCGGGAGACCCGAGTTCGATCCCTGGGTTGGGAAGATCCCCTGGAGAAGGAAATGGTAACCCACTCCAGTATTCTTGCCTGGAGAATCCCATGGACGGAGAAGCCTGGTAGGCTACAGTCCACGGGTCGCAGAGAGTCGGACAC
This sequence comes from Moschus berezovskii, assembly GCF_049115385.1. Lineage (NCBI taxonomy): Eukaryota > Metazoa > Chordata > Mammalia > Artiodactyla > Moschidae > Moschus > Moschus berezovskii. The sequence goes on along the minus strand of NC_142462.1, from coordinate 50,737,875 downwards.
GACTGAGTGACGGAACGGAATGGATGTTCTAGAATAGTTTACAAAGTAATTTAAGAACCTTAGAAGTTGGTCAATATTACAGCATCTGAACCTCCTTTTTTGAATAACAAAGTAATCATAAGCTCCAACCTTCTTTATAAGGGAAAACAAAGGATAAGGGAATCCTTCTGAAGGGTGCCCTCTTTACATTCTCCATGGCAATGTATGCATGGGAGAGTAATCTGTTCTTTTTCTTTGCCATTCAGTCCATGGTTTCCTCCCCCATTCCCTCTATTTTTAAGCATTCCAGATTGGCAGTGCTGCTATTTCAAAACTAAGAGAATAATGAGTTTTAGGCTAAAACACTGTTTTAAATCTGTAATACATTCCTGATTATTTACAAATAAATGTGATATAAAGAAAGAACCAATACTTTGGCCACCTGATATGAAGAACCAACTCACTGGAAAAGACTCTGATGCTGGGAAAGATTGAAGAAGGCATGATGAGAAGGGGGTGACAAAGGATGAGATGGTTGGATGGCATCACCGACTCAATGCACATTTTGAGCTTGAGCAAGCTCTGGGAGATAATGAAGGACAGGAAAGTCTGGCATGCTGCAGTCCAAAGGGGACACAAAGAGTTAGACACAACTTAGCAACTAAACAACAAAAGAAAAAAAAATGTTGGTATCAGAAACAACATGGCATAACCTTTGCTAACCATCCATAACCTTAAATGGCCTGGCTTTTCTGAGAACTGACAATTCAAGCAGAAAAATCACATTTAGGACATATTGAATCAGGAAGTATAAAATATCTACTGCAAATGGACTGATGTGGTAGCAAAGACCATACATGTTTGTTGAACAGAGTGGAAGTGGATGTGCTAATGCAGCCTACCAAAGACTTGAAAGTCCCTAGTTAACTGAAAAGCCAATTAGGAGGTATTTCTAAGGGCACATGAGTCCAAGTAAGACTTTTCTTTTATTTCCTCATCCAAACACTTCTTTCCCTCTAATCATTAGTAATGTAATACGAATGATGAACTCAAGCAAAGTGTGTCTTATGGTAGAATAAAGGTTGCATTATCTTTTCTTTCAGGGTGGCATTTAAAGTAACAGCACTTGGATAAGCTTATTGTTTCTCCAATTTAGATCCATTTTAACTTGGCTACTGCTTCACTAGTTGACACTGATTTCTTATCCACATTCCAACTATGGGCATAAAATACAATGTTATCTAGAGCGTTCTTGCCTTGGAAACTGTCATCAAGTCATTTACATAAAAGAGATACTGCCAAATATTAATGAAACTTATTAGAAAAATGCTATGATGCAGAAGATTCCTGGGGTATAAAATTATGGTTTTACGAACAAATTTCAGTACCAAATGACTGTATTTCTTTTACTGAAATACTCAATGATACTCTAAATATTGCAAATTCTGAGAAAGTAGAATGAGTGAGCTGTCCATTTGCTACTTAATCACATGTTCACAATGGCCTTTTCTATTGGTCACTGAGACCAGTTCAATCTTGAATCAACACCTCAGTTCAGGTTCTTGAAAATCATGGTATGGTTTTAAGAAAAATGTTTACATTAAGACAATTGAATAGTCAATTCCAAGTAAACTGTAACTGAGAAATTTTTGAATAATTTCACAAAAGAGTTTTAAATCCTATTTAAAATAGTCAAGTGAATAGAGAAATATATATGTCCAATTCAGGTTCAAATGTTTCAACTATCATTAGTATTCTTTCCAGAGCATAAAGTATATAAAGGAAAAATGAATTTTGCTTCATCTTCATAATTTATCTAATCAAGAGGTAATGCCAACGGAGCTATCTGAATATTATTCCCACATAAAGGGAGTATTTAAACTTAAAAGTCAGTCATAGGTTCACTTTTGTCAATTTTATAATTTTAGAACAGTTTGCACTCAAAGGACAACATTTGTAAAATAAAGGGTAATGCTATTTATGCTTGTAGAAGGATTTTATACATTTTCATCTATGTTACTATTATGTAAGCTGTTAACTATGAAGACAGTTAGTAAAAATTGAGATGTCTTCTGATTCTTTGGGTAATGAATTTAAGTATAGACAGATACTTTTTAGCACTATAGTGATATTATTTATTCATTTCTAGACACAATACTCCTTTTTTGCCATAATACTCCTTTTTTAAGATAGCTCATAAGGTTTAGATGTACAGGTTATCTATTGTGAAAAAAAAGACATAACTTTTTTGATATACAGAAATAGGCATTCTTCTGTTGGTGCAAAAATAGGAAAGTCAAGAGGAAATCAGTGGAAGACAAAGTGTTCATGTTTGTGAATTATCATGGGGCCAGTAGGTCATGGTTTGCTTACTTTTCTGCATTTAAGGCTGTATCCATATATGTTAAGCACGACTTTTTTCAGACATAAAAGAAATATGCTTATTTGCCAATGTGTTGATTTAAATACCCCTGACACTACAATGATTTTTTGAGAATAACTTAAAAAATTATTGCATTTATGATTAAAAACTACAGAGAGAAACTTATGGAATTAGGAGCTCTGGAGACATGAATTAGCATGGAGACAGGAGTCAACCTATACTAGGTTAACTCATGCTAAGATGCTGTTTACTTTGAAAGGCTTCTCTCCATTTACCTTAGAAAAATTAATCAAACTTAATGTTTCTATACTGTTTATCATGTAGCTGAAGGCTTGGTGCATGATACATAGAGCAAAGATAGACTGATTTTATAATTGATTCATCTTCAAATAATACTGTAATGAACTCACACAGCCTTAAATGGCATTAGTCCAGTAAAAGACTTTAACAGTAGCTTAGGAGCCACCTATGGCTTCCCTGGTAGCTCAGCTGATAAAGAATCTGTCTGCAATGCAGGAGATCCTGGTTCGATTCCTGGGTCAGGAAGATCTCCTGGAGAAGGGATAGGCTACCCACTCCAGTATTCTTGGGTGGGCTTCCCTGGTGGCTCAGATGGAAAGAATCCGCCTGCAATGCTGGAGAGCTGGGTTCGATCCCTGGGTTGAGAAGATCCCCTGGAGGAGGGCATAGCAACCCACACCACTATTCTTGCCTGGAGAATCCTCATGGACAGAGGAACCTGGCAGGATACAGTCCATGAGGTCACAAAGAGTCGGACATGACTGAGCAATTAAGCATGGCGCAGCACAGGAGTGTGGCTCCTGTGTTCTCAGAATGAACATTATTGCTATGTATATTTTGTTAGATACCTTGCATTTTACAGTGACATATTAATAGGATGCAATGAAGATTAAGCATTTATAATGCCTCTTTATTGCTTTTTCAAGAGTTCCACTGATACAAAGACAATACCTTACAGTTCCCTGGAAAAGGTTAACAGAAATTATATTATGAAACTAAGAAGGCAGACTAACATAGCATGCTCTGTAAAAGTAGCTTATGTCTTGGCCTTGGTGCAGGACTTACCTATCAAAATCAGAAGTATCTTGGAAATAGCAGCTCTGATATTTCTTATATATTTGTGTGGTGGTGATGGGAGAGGGAAGAGGCAGGAAGAACACAGAAGAAGAGTGGTACTTTGTAGGACAGAGAACTTGCTGGGAATTATTATACTCTCAAGAAGGGAAGAGGTAATGCTCAAAATCCTTCAAGCTAGGCTTCAATAGTATGTGAACCGAGAACTTCCAGATGTACAAGTTAGATTTAGAAAAGACAGGTGGGGCTCCGGCGGCGCAGGCGCGGGAGACGCCCGGCTCCGGCGCAACCGACCACGTGCAGAATCGTGGCTGAGATGAGCTACCCCACGCCCAGGGTTAGGGCGGTGGCCGAGAGGAGCTGTACCACGTTCAGGAGGCGGTGGCTGCTTGGGCACCGGAGGGCCGAGAGGAGCTGATCTACATTCAAAGCAGGAGGCGCGGCCTTGAGGAGATACCCCTCGTCCAAGGTAAGGTACAGCGGCTGCACCTTGCTGGAGCAGCTGGGAAGAGATACTCCACGACCAAGTGGAATATAAGAATCCAGTGTTCTGGGGAGGAAGAAACAAGATGGCGGAGGGATAAGATGGCAAGACCACTTTCTCCCCCACAAATTCATCAAAAGAACATTTGAACGCGGAGTAAAGTCCACAAAACAACTTCTGAATACTGGCAGAGGACATCAGGCTCCCAGAAAAGCAGCCCATTGTCTTCTAAAGGAGAGAGAAGAAATCCAGCTCCACCCACCAGAACACCGACACATGCTTCCCTAACCAGGGAACCCGGACAAGTCACCCGTCCAACCTGACACACAGCGAAGAAACTACGTAATAAAGAGAACTCCACAAACTGCAAGAAGAGGGAAAGGCCACCCCAAGCAAAGCAATATAAGCAAGATGAAGAGGCAGAGAAATACCCAGCAAGTAAAGGAACAAGATAATTGCCCACCAACACAAACAAAAGAAGAAGATATAGGGACTCTACCTGATAAAGAATTTCAAATTTTGATGGTGAAAATGATTCAAAATCTTGAAAGCAAAATGGAGTTACAGATAAATAACCTGGAGAAAAGGATTGAGAAGATGGAAGAAAGATTTAATAAGGACTTAGAAGAAATAAAAAAGAGTCAATATACAATGACTAATGCAATAGATGAGATCAGAAACACTCTGGAGGGAACGAACAGTAGAATAACAGAAGCAGAAGACAGGATAAGCGAACTAGAAGATAGAATTGTAGAAATAAATGAAACAGAGAGGAAAAAAGAAAAACGAATTAAAAGAAATGAGGACAATATTAGAGACCTCTGGGACAATGTTAAACGCTCCAACATTCGAATCATAGGAGTCCCAGAAGAAGAAGACAAAAAGAAAGACCATGAGAGAATACTTGAGGAGATAATAGTTGAAAACTTCCCTAAAATGGGGAAAGAAATAATCACCCAAGTCCAAGAAACCCAGAGAGTCCCCAACAGGATAAACCCAAGGCGAAATACTCCAAGACACATATTAATCAAATTAACAAAGATCAAACACAAAGAACAAATATTAAAAGCAGCAAGGGAAAAGCAGCAAATAACACATAAGGGGATTCCCATAAGGATAACAGCTGATCTTTCAACAGAAACTCTTCAGGCCAGAAGGGAGTGGCAAGACATACTTAAAGTGATGAAAGAAAATACCCTACAGCCCAGATTACTATACCCAGCAAGGATCTCATTCAAATATGAAGGAGAAATCAAAAGCTTTACAGACAAGCAAAAGCTGAGGGAATTCAGCATCACCAAACCAGCTCTCCAACAAATGCTAAAGGATCTTCTATAGACAGGAAACACAGAAAGAGTGTATAAACTTGAACCCAAAGCAATAAAGAAAATGGCTACGGGATCATACTTATCAATAATTACCTTAAACGTAAATGGGTTGAAATTTTCAAAAAGGCTAGGAAACAATTCTCATAGCCATCAATAGTTCAGTGTTGAGTTCATGAATAGTTTTTAAAGTTTGGGACAAACTGTAGTATTTGCTATTTGAAGTACTATTTGTAATTGGCATATTACGATGTAACATTGGTCTTCATTTCCATCTTAAAACGCCTAAAAATGCCTAACAGGTTTTTAGATTTGTGAATTTTAGTTGAAATGTATTTTACGATGTTACTAAACCTGCAGAAATATTGAAATATTTCAGAGAACTTATTCACTGTACATTTAATTTATTTTATTTATAAAAGTTATGAACTGTAGAAAGTTTTACTTGTTGGGTCAAATGCTTGTTGCTTGAAATGCTTGTTGCATTTGAAGTGCTAGTTACAAGAAAATCAAATACCTTCAATGTATAAATGCTATTAAGTTTTTAAAGGACTCTGGAGTATAAGTAAGTTTGTTTAAAGAAATTTAGTCTGTTCAACTTGAAAAAAATAAATAAATAAAATTGGGAAAAAAAACAAACAAAAAAAAAAATTAAAAAAAAAAAAAAAAAAAAAGAAAAGACAGGTGAACCAGAGATCAAATTGCCAACAACCACTGGATTATAGAAAAAGCAAGAAAATTCCAGAAAAACATCTGCTTATGCTTCATTGACCACTCTAAAGCCTTTGACTGTATGGATCACAACAAACTGTGGAAAATTCTTCAAGAGATGGGAATACCAGGCCACCTTACCTGCCTCCTGAGAAACCTGTATGCAGATCAAGAAGCAACAGTTAGAACCAGACATAGAACAATGGACTGATTCAAAATTGGGAAAGGAGCACATCAAGGGTGTATATTGTCACCTTGCTTATGTAACTTATATGATGAAATAGTTGGATGGCATCGTCGACTCAATGGACGTGAGTTTGAGCAAACTCTGGGAGATAGGGAGGGACAGAGAAGCCTGGTGTGCTGTGGTCCACGGAGTTGCAAAGAGTCAGGAAGAATGAGTGACTGAACAACAATAACAACAGGACACACCATGCAAAATACCAGGCTGGATGAATCACAAGCTGGAATCAAGACTGCCAGGAGGAATATCAACAACTGCAGATACGCAGATGATACCACCCTAATGGCAGAAAGCAAAGAGGAACTAAAGAGCCTCTTGATGAAGGTGAAAGAAGAGACTGAAAAAGCTCGCTTAAAACTCAACATTCAAAAAGCTAAAATCATGGCATCCGGTCCCATTCAGTTCAGTTCAGTTCAGTCGCTCGGTCGTGTCCGACTCTTTGCGACCCATGAATCACAGCACACCAGGCCTCCCTGTCCATCACCAACTCCCGGAGTTCACTCAAATTCATGTCCATCGAGCTAGTGATGCCATGGCAAATAGATGCGGAAAAATGGAAGCAGTGGCAGAATTTGTTTTCTTGCACTCACAAATCACTGCAGATGGTGACTGTAGTCATGAAATTAAAAGATACTTGCTCCTTAGAAGAAAAGCTATGACAAAGATAGACAGCATCACTTTGCTGACAAAGGTCTGTATAGTCAAAGCTACGGTTTTTCCAGTAGTCATGTATGGATGTGAGAGCTGGACCATGAAGAAGACAGAGCACTGAAGAATTGACGCTTTCAAACTATAATGCTGGAGAAGACTCGTGAGAGTCCCTTGGACTGCAAGGTGATTAAACCAGTCAACCCTAAAGGAAATCAGTCCTGAATATTCATTGAAAGGACTGATGCTGAAGCATAAACTCCAATATTGTGGTCACCCGATGTAAAGAGCTGACTCGTTGGAAAAGACCCTGATGCTGGGAAAGATTGAAGGCAGGAGGAGAAGGGGGCAACAGAGAATGAGATGGTTGGATGGCATCACTGACCCAATGGACATGAATTTAAGCAAATTCTGGGAGACAGTGAAGGTGAGGGAAGCATGACATGCTATAGTCCATGGGGCTGCAAAGAGGAGGACACAACTTAGTGACTGAACAAAAAAAGGAAGAGCACACAGAAAAAGTGGACTGAGTATCAAGATGAATATCAGTTATAATGCAAATTACTCACAGCTAACCCTGGGCAGCATGTTCTATAACTTTGTAAGTTTGACTCCATCATTAACAGTTTATCAGTGTTAACAAGAGGCAGGTCCACACAAGGCTTTCTGGCCTCTGAGTTGACTGTTTTCAAGTCTACTGCCTTTTGCTTGCTAACTTTAACCATCTTTCTTTCCTCAATCAATTATAGTGACAGTGTAGTGTGCCCAAGTCATGCTCCAGGATAATGCAATGTTCAATGCTATTGTTTTTAAGTTATGTAGTTTCTTCTGTATAAATTTATTAGAAACTATAAGATTAGCTGACTGTGCCTTTGGTGGTATTTATGTTTTGATTCTATTAGACTATATTCAACTTACTGTGGTTGTTTCTGTTGGAGGACTCAATACTGATTCCCAGAGTTAATTGCTGGGGATACCCCTCTATCATAAATGAACTTTATCCAGTTTACTGATGTGTGCATTGTATCTAAAGGCCACAGTTTTATATGTTACTAGACCAGAATTTGTCACTGTGTGGCTCACAATCAGTCAGCTGGAGAGGACCTATGAACTAATCTAATTGACCATCATATTTTTGGGCAGAGGATACCAAGGCAAGAAAGTAAGAAATGATTTTCCCAAGTTTCCAGGCCAAACTGTTCTGGTTACCATTTTGTATTGTCTCCCGCTTGGAATTAAGAGTTTGCATTTTTATTCCACATAATTAAGTGAAACCATTAAATAACATGACCTAGTATTAAGTGAGAAAGCTCATCGGGACATTTGTAGATGGTTAACTCACATCCAAAATGATTCACACTAACTAGCATATACTTGACAGGGTTGCATATTTTGCCATTTTCCCAGAAAGAAGAGTTGATGATAGAGGGCACATACCCTGTTATTCACTTTATTTCTTACAAGCACTGCTGTCTATAGAATTTAGTCATGCTATTCACACTGGGTTCTTCCGTGGAGAGTTTCAAACACTGATCAGGGGTTTTATTACTAGTCCAGTGAACCCAGCTGAATCACATAGTTCTTTGCTCACATACACACATCAATAATTATAGGCCTAGAGAAGACTGGACATTATGCCAGAAGCTTGTTTTAAAGGATATTATCATTCTCAGCCAATTAGCTCAGACTCTATTATACTCAGAATAGCAAACTATTCAAATAAAGATTAAGTGTACATTAAGATGCTAAGAAATTAAAAAATAAGAACTATGTTTTTCCAGTCCTCTACTTCATTTCTGCTCCATTTCATTTTATTTTAGTAGGTTTTAAACTTTAGAATTAGTTCGCAGGTATACAAGCATGTTCTTCATTTCCTGGAAGAAGTTATGGTCATCTTTCTCTCCCTATTTCTTTCTTCTCCTTCTTTCTCAGTACTGGTTTTGCTTTGTTTCAGCAATGTCTTATATTTTCCTTGGCTCACTTCAAAACATATTCTTCTATTAAATCTTTTTCATGATGGAAGCATTGCAGTTTCCACAATCAGTCAGAGATGTTTCATTACATCAAAAGTCTTTGAGTTGGGCACTTTCATCAGTATGACTCAGGATGTCCACTGGGAAGTTTCTTAGGTGCCCATCTGTGTCATGAGTGATGGAGGATTATCTACAATACTTTGCTATTTTTCTTTTTTTAGTTTTCAAAATAAATATTTTTATGAAGTTTTTATAGCTGTGCTAATAAGTAAAGATATATAATCTATTAAGCACATAAGATTTCACTAGAATATTTAACTGCATTTAAAATATACGCAGAAACTAAAAATAAACTATAGGGGACTGGAATGCAAAAGTAGGAAGTCAAGAAACACCTGGAGTAACAGGCAAACTTGGCCTTGGAGAACAAAATGAAGCAGGGCAAAGGCTAATAGAGTTTTGCCAAGAGAACACACTGGTCATAGCAAACACCCTCTTCCAACAACACAAGAGAAGACTCTACACATGGACATCACCAGATGGTCAACACCGAAATCAGATTGATTATATTCTTTGCAGCCAAAGATGGAGAAGCTCTATACAGTTAGCAAAAACAAGACCAGGAGCTGACTGTGGCTCAGATCATGAACTCCTTATTGCCAAATTCAGACTGAAATTGAAGAAAGTAGGGAAAACCATGAGACCATTCAGATATGACCTAAATCAAATCCCTTATGATTATACAGTGGAAGTAAGAAATAGATTTAAGGGACTAGATCTGATAGATAGAGTGCCTGATGAACTATGGACGGAGGTTCGTGACATTGTACAGGAGACAGGGACCAAGACCATCCCCATGGAAAAGAAATGCAAAAAAGCAAAATGGCTGTCTGAGGAGGCTTTACAAATAACTGTGAAAAGAAGAGAAGTAAAAAGCAAAGGAGAAAAGGAAAGATATAAGCATCTGAATGCAGAGTTCCAAAGAATAGTAAGGAGAGATAAGAAAGCCTTCCTCAGCGATCAATGAAAAGAAAAAGAGGAAAACAACAGAATAGGAAAAACAAGAGATCTTTTTAAGAAAATTAGAGATATCAAGGGAACATTTCATGCAAAGATAGGCTCGATAAAGGACAGAAATGGTATGGACCTAACAGAAGCAGAAGATATTAAGAAGAGGTGGCAAGAATACACAGAAGAACTGTACAAAAAGGATCTTCACGACCAAGAGAGTCACGATGGCGTGATCACTCACCTGGAGCCAGACATCTTTGAATGTGAAGTCAAGTGGGCCTTAGAGAGCATCACTACTAACAAAGCTAGTGGAGGTGATGGAATTCCAGTGGCGCTATTTCAAATCTTGAAAGATGATACTGTGAAAGTGCTGCACTCAATATGCCAGCAGATTTGGAAAACTCAGCAGTGGCCACAGGACTGGAAAAGGTCAGTCTTCATTCCAATCCCAAAGAAAGGCAATGCCAAAGAATGCTCAAACTACCGCACAACTGCACTCATCTCACCCACTAGTAAAGTCATGCTCAAAATTCTCCAAGCCAGGCTTCAGCAATATGTGAACCGTGAACTTCCAGATGTTCAAGCAGGTTTTAGAAAAGGCAGAGGCACCAGAGATCAAATTGCCAACATCGGCTGGATCATGGAGAAAGCAAGAGAGTTCCAGAAAAACAACTATTTCTGCTTCATTGACTATGCCAAAGCCTTTGACTTTGTGGATCACAATAAACTGTGGAACATTCTGAAAGAGATGGGAATACCAGACCACCTGACCTGCCTCTTGAGAAACCTATATGCAGGTCAGGAAGCAACAGTTAGAACTGGACATGGAACAACAGACTGGTTCCAAATAGGAAAAGGGGTACGTCAAGGTTGTCTATTGTCACCCTGCTTATTTAACTTATATGCAGAGTACATCATGAGGAACACTGGGCTGGAAGAAGCACAAGCTGGAATCAAGATTGCCGGGAGAAATATCAATAACCTCAGATATGCAGATGACACCACCCTTATGGCAGAAAGTGAAGAGGAACTGAAAAGCTTCTTGATGAAAGTGAAAGAGGAGAGTGAAAAGGTTGGCTTGAAGCTCAACATTCAGAAAACAAAGATCATGGCATCTGGTCCCATCACTTCATGGCAAATAGATGGGGAAACAGTGGAAACAGTGTCAGACTTTATTTTTGGGGGCTCCAAAATCACTGCAGATGCTGATTGCAGCCATGAAATTAAAAGACGCTTACTCCTTGGAAGGAAAGTTATGACCAACCTTGATAGTATATTAAAAAGCAGAGACATTACTTTGTCAACCAAGGTCCGTCTAGTCAAGGCTATGGTTTTTCCCGTGGTCATGTATGGATGTGAGAGTTGGACTGTGAAAAAAGCTGATCGCCGAAGAATTGATGCTTTTGAACTGTGGTGCTGGAGAAGACTCTTGAGAGTCCCTTGGACTGCAAGGAGATCCAACCAGTCCATTCTAAAGGAGATCAATCCTGGGTGTTCATTGGAAGGACTGATGCTAAAGCTGAAACTGCAATACTTTGGCCACCTCATGCGACGAGTTGTCTCACTGGAAAAGACTCTGATGCTGGGAGGGATTGGGGGCGGGAGGAGAAGGGGCCGACAGAGAATGAGCTGGCTGGATGGCATCACCAACTCGATGGACATGAGTCTGAGTGAACTCCAGGAGTTGGTGATGGACAGGGAGGCCTGGCGTGCTGTGATTCATGGGTTTGCAAAGAGTCAGACGCAACTAAGCAACTGAACTGAACTGAACTGATATTTCTTGTTCATATTCTAACAGATAATCTGTTTTACAAAGTGTTCCTTTTTCTCCTAGAGCTGTTACATAGGATGGAAATGTATAAACTTTCAGATACAAAGTTGTCTGTATTCTCTTGTTTTCCAAGTTGCACTGCAATCAATGAATAAAAGCTTATGTTTTTTTTCTCTTTCATCAAATTTATACCAGTAATGAAATTGGGTACATAAAAATAAAAATTCATCTTTTACCTTGAATTTCAGTGTTGATGCAGATGCAATTAGTTCCTACCCTTCTTCCCATTTACATTGAGGGGATTGGAGAAGAAGCTCTTTGAACATTTTGAGATTCTTAAGTTGGTTTCTATGAATTCTGAGTGGTGCTAATAGCATTTTCAGAAAGGAAGCTTTACTTACTAGCTGAGAAGAAAAATAACTTTGTAACCCTTTGAAAAAAGAGAGTTGCTAAAAGAGTTTTCTATTATTAACCTATCAAACTCTTACAGAATCAATGGGAAGTGGGCAATTCTGTTTTCCCTGTCTTTGCCTCAGCAGATACTGTCAATTAAGCCAAATAAAGCTCCAGAAAAAGTGGCGGTAAAGTTTGTTGTAAATCGAGAGGAATTCAATTCTAAAGAAGAAACTGTGAAACTCTTTTGATTAAGAATTTGAGCAGAACTTAAATTCTAACCTCAGATTCAGTAGATACTGCTAAATATCTACAGATTTTACAAACTATGTTGAACAGCAGATGAGCAATGTGGGATGCTGGCTGCAGAACTGATGAACTCTGAATCCTGGAGCTTTGTTATATGTTTTCTCTTCAATTATAAACTAGATAAATTATTACTTTCCCTACTCTTGTTTCACCTAAACAGTTCTGAAACACTCATAAAAGTTCTACATATGAATTATTTGATTTGCTTTTTTCCCCAAATGGAATAACACATATCTTTTTTTTTTCTTTGCCTCTACAAACTGTCAGCTCTTTTGGAATTGAACTGGGCAGCATAAAACAACTACTGCATGTTTTTTCCTTTTACATCTATTCAGGCTGATTTTCCATCCTATAGCTTAGTGACTTAGCTATCACACTCTACTAAAAAGAACTCTTTGAGTGTTGAATGAAAATCCACTTGCCCTTCTTGCTTTCTTCTCACCCTCTGCAGGGAAATTTTCACTCCAGTGAGCTCTGAGAAAGATGTATTGTTACATCTGCTGAGCCGGAACAGAAGACTATGGATGAATAAATACCAACACAGTGTATCATTTCTGTACTAAACACAGAATTAGCCACTGGCCTCCACCTAATGAGTCTATAATCTAACTAGACAGGTTGACAACACCCAGAAGGGAAAAGATAAAAACGGACATCAATGCAGTGAATTAAAATGGAAAAAGTGGCATATTAAGATGTTTGTGAATGTAAAATCACCCTGACACTAACTTATAAATGAAGCACTGTTTTGCAGTTTTCAAAATATTTTTATAGTCATTGTCTTACCTATCTTATACTATGACGCCAGTGGTTTACTGGGCAAGGATATCAGATACATACTTGGGTTTCAGATAATTATGAACAGGGTATGATGCAAATTCTCAGTATTGAACTGTAATGATCCTCTTCCTGTAAGTGATTTTTCTCTGAGGACCTCTTTCCCCACTTCAACATCTCAGCCATGTGAGCAAAGGGCATTCAGGCTTTTTCCTTGGAGCAAAAGAGACGTCATGTTCGAACTGATGTATCACTAAAAACAAAAAAGATGTTTCTACATCCTATGGAAAAGTGAATTCTCTTGGGATCATGTCTCAACTAACTGCAGTGCTTCTTCTGCCCCAGCTTTGAAACAACCAGGATGTAGTATGGAATGAGGAGCCTCAGAGACCTGCCCTGAAGTCCGACTTCACTACACCTTAGTCGGTGGTTCGGCCAGTTTTACATATTCACAGGTTTCTTTTCACAGAAGATAGTTTCACCGGAACTGCAATGATCATGAGAAACCTTCTCAGAGCTCTAAGTTCTGTGCTTAGATAACTTGTCTATCTAAGTGACATACTTGAAAAATATTACTTCACAGGTCTTGTTCCAAGAAGTTCTGAAACACCTTTAATTCAGTACTTCTTAATAACAAAAGATATCATTTCTTGGTGAAACATGTGAAATGACTACAAGATATTTATATGCTGGCTTTCTCCCAGCAAAACATTCAGGCATATGCCAAGGAAAAACATTCCATCATAAAGTATCATGATTTCTGTGCATTGACCTTGAAGTTTTCTGTTTAGCCAGCCAGATAGAGGTATATTGGATATGCAGTTATATAGGTTTAGTGAAAAGGGAACAGATTTTTTTTTTCTAACTTTCCCTAAATATCTTTTCCCGTTAATAAAAAATATGGACTTTGTTTAACAGAGTAAATTCAAGGCATACATACACAAAACACACATAATGTATATAAAATTAAGAGCCTGCGGGGTGGTGATGAGAGAGAGAGCACAGGGAGAGGAGGACCACATGATCCTGTACCCGAGAGAGGATGACTTTATGAGCCACATAGTTCAGCCTCCAGCCAGAGCAGAAACACCTGGGAAGTGCTTGTTCAGACTGATTAAACTCCCAATTCCGGGGGATGAGGTGCTGACTTGTCTCCCAGTAGGCAGTAGTACAGTGGTCAGTGGTCAGTAAAGGGGTTGAATCTCCGCCTTACTGTGTACTGACGATGTGAGCTTGGGCTAGTTTCTAAACTTTTCTGGACTTAAGTTAGAATAATTAGAATCAGAATAAACTTAGAATAATGGTATCTACACTGCAGGGTTACTGTAAAGATTAAATGAGATATTATGTTTTAAGAGATTGGCAGAATGCCATGAAACTCTCAGTGAACGAATATTATTATTAGTTAGACAATCCATTCCACTGCACGGTAGCTTTGTCATTAGGGTATTTTAAAATAAATAAAAATCTCTCTTATTTGTGGTTGTTCTCCCATGTGGAAAAACCTAGGAGAATTTGATGAAAAACAAGGCTGCTCCTTCCTCTTGGCAGCTAGTCAGTCTCTGAAGCACTATGCATTCTCTATGCTGTAGACTTTGACATGTAAACCCTCCCCTGTCCCATCCCACTGAGTTGTTAACAGTATAGACTATTCTGGCAATATAAAATGAATCCTACTGCTATACCACTTCTTCCTAAGAAGGAATCAAAATGGGAATCATAAAAAACTCAACAAAGAAAATGGAAATTGTGGAACTGAGAACTTCATTGTCTTTGATGAGAGTTTACAGATACTGAACTTAGTGGATGCAAGTGAAAGTGAAAGTTGCTCAGTTGTCTGACTCTTGTGACTCCATGGACTGTAGCCTGCCAGGCTCCTCTGTCCAAAGAATTCTCCAGGCCAGAACACTGGAGTGGGTAGCTGTTCCCTTCTCCAGGATATCTTCCCAACCCATGGATCAAACCCAGGTCTTCCACACTGCAAGCAGATTCTTTACTGTCTGAGCCACCAGGGAAGCTCTCAATAGAAATAAACCTTATACATATAAACTCTGTTTACATATTTTCCAACTTATCCTTATTCCTCATGCCTTCAGTTCAGTTTAGTTCAGTTCAGTCGCTGAGTCGTGTCTGACTCTTTGTGATCCCATGAATCACAGAACACTAGGCCTCCCTGTCCATCACCAAGTCCCGGAGTTCACTCAAACTCACGTCCATCGAGTTGGTGATGCCATCCAGCCATCTCATCCTCTGCCATGCCCATTTCCTCCCGCCCCCAATCCCTCCTACCATCGGGGTCTTTTCCAATGAATCAACTCTTCGCATGAGGTGGCCAAAGTATTGGAGTATTGGAGTTTCAGCCTCAGCATCAGTCCTTCCAATGAACACCCAGGACTGGTTTCCTTTAGGATGGACTGGTTGGATCTCCTTGCAGTCCAAGGGACTCTCAAGAGTCTTTTCCAACACCACAGTTCAAAAGCATCAATTCTTCGGCGATCAGCTTTCTTCACAGTCCAACTCTCACATCCATACATGACCACAGGAAAACCATAGCCTTGACTAGACGGACCTTTGTTGGCAAAGTAATGTCTCTGTTTTTTAATATGCTATCTAGATTGGTCATAATTTTCCTTCCAAGGAGTAAGCGTCTTTTAATTTCAAGGCTGCAATTACCATCTGCAGTGATTTTGGAGCCCCACAAAATAAAGTCTGACACTGTTTCCACTGTTTCCCCATCTATTTCCCACGAAGTGATGGGACCAGATGCCATGATCTTAGTTTTCTGAATGTTGAGTTTTAGGCCAGCTTTTTCACTCTCCTTTTCACTTTCATCAAGAGGCTCTTTAGTTCCTCTTCACTTTCTGCCATAAGGGTGGTGTCATCTGCATATCTGAGGTTATTGATATTTCTCCCGGCAGTCTTGATTCCAGCTTGTGCTTCTTCCAGCCCAGCATTTCTCATGATGTACTCTGCATATAAGTTAAATAAGCAGGGTGACAATATACAGCCTTGACGTACGCCTTTTCCTATTTGGAACCAGTCTCTTGTTCCATGTCCAGTTCTAACTGTTGCTTCCTGACCTATATATAGGTTTCTCAAGAGGCAGGTCAGGTGGTCTGGTATTCCCTCCAAACTTGTTTCTCTGTCAGTATTAAAGGTACTGCAGTCCACCTAGTTGCTCAAGTGTGAAAGCCAAACAATCAAACACACTTAACTCTTCACTCCCTCATCCGCTCAGACAAGAACACTGATTCTACTGTCCAGATAGTTGCCATTTTATTTCCTTTTTCTCCTTCCTTGGTCATTAGAGCTGAGACTTCCCAAAGCCTAGCAGCAAAGGGCCCAAGGCACTAAGTGCCACAACCTCATTCTCTGATGGCCAGCTTCCTCTTCCCACACACCGAGCCCAGCTGAGTGCTCTAGGGCAAGGAAACCTGCTGGTGGAGTCCATGAAGGAAACCAGAGGAGGTGAGTTTGGAGTGGCCAGTGGAAGAGCTTGTGCACATTTTGTAACTTCTCTTCTGACTATTTTTTTATAATTCATACTTTATACAGACTCCAGTGTTAACTTTCAAAAATGCACATTTGATCAGGTTGCTCCCTTGCTTATAGCCCCCTGCATGCCTCCTAAGCACATTTTATAGTTTCCTCCCACTTGAAGCTCTCTGTAGCCTTTCACTCCAACTTCTGCTCCATCTTCCTTCTCTGCTGCCTCCTAGGTTTAAGGCATAACAAATGACCCAGGATTTTGCATGTCCCTGAGATTTGAGTTTATAACTGGGATCGTATCTGGCACAACTCTAGACTCATAGTAAAAACTCCCATATACGCCTGCTGAATGAATGGATGCCTGCACTTTTGCACACCATACTCCCCGTACCGGGCATGGCTGATACATTCATAGTCTCCCTTCAGGTCTCTGAATCACATTTTCTCTGTGAAGTCTTCCTGGGCTTCGCCCCATATGCCCTCCTCCTGTGGGAGACTCATTCCTCTCTCCTCCCTCAGCAGTCGGTACACATTCCTTTAAGTATTTATCTCCAGGTGCCACTTGAAATTGCTCACATACTTCCACTAAACCAGACACGTGTCCTTAATGGCAGAGGCTTATTCATCCACGGGCCCTCAGGATGAAAGCCTGGCTGATGCATAGTGGGTACACAGCCCGTTTATTAAACAGTATCATCTAGCACATGGGGTGGGGGCGGGAATAAACATCTGATGTAATTTTTTTCTATGGTTACTATTTTGATAATAGCTTGGGAACATTCTTAACTTTTAAGTCACTTTTGGTTATTGCATGCCCAGTCTTGTTAACCCCTCAACTTGATTTAAATCTCTCCCCCTCCTCCCATCTGCCTGGGCTTGTACTGGGACCCTGACAGCTTTGAGGTGGGGGAGACATGGTCCACCTCTGGGCGTCACCTCTTCTTTCCTTTACTCTTCAAGGTCTAATTCTTCCAGTGTATGTTATATGCAGAGAGGAGGTTTTTTTTATTTAGTTAGTTGCAATGGCATTCTTTTTTGGTGCTAGCAGCAGCTGTTTGTCTAGTGAATGGTAACTGGTCACTGAAATGGCAGGTAATCAGTGGCTGACTCTCTCATAGGGTCAATCTGTGGATTCATCCTAGGGTCACTGCACTATTTGGCTCAAGCTTGACCTCCTTCATCCCCATGGTACCCAGCCTGCACTGCCTAGCCTGTTGATAGCGGGTTTCCTTGACTGGTAGCAGCTCTCTTGAGTGGTATGTGAAAGTTAGCTGGGTTTGGTCAAGGTCTCTTCCTCACAATCACTTCAACCACAGAAAACCTGCACACTCTTGCCATGCGGATACTAGGCTGCAGTGGTTTCCCTGTGTTTTCTCTCTTTATCCTGCCAGCTCCCGATTCACTTCTTTCTTCTTCTGACTGGCAAAGGAAGCAAGTCCATTGACCCAGGCAGATGTCTGACTTGGGATCAAACCATCAACTCCACTTCTTTCAAGCAACTCTAGTTTCAATGAATGATGCCCTTAGGGCATCCCCTTCACTTGGATTGAGGTGGGGACAGGAAACACCCTCTCTTGTGGAGATCATGGGATTACCTCTAAACACAAACACTGACTCTCACATAAAGACAGCTATTCTGGAGGCTCTCTTTTCCCCTCTCCAGCTTCTCTTTATACAGAGTGGAGAGAGAGTGGAGTGGTTGACTGTGGTGAGGTCGTTCCATAGCAGCCCCAAGGGAGGCTGATAGGCCCCAGCGTCAACTTTATAAAGAGTATCCCTCAACATCCCATTATAAAGCTCACTGACTAAATGAATGAGCAGGTAGATATATCTATTTTGAATAATTATTAATAGAGGGGAATACTGTTGCTGTGCAATGAGGTGCTAGGTGGACTGTGAAACAGAACAAGATGCGTCAGTGATAGAAATCAGTGATAGAAGTCCCGTGGAAATCCCCGGACTTCCATCTCAGGGCTCAGCTGCCAGCCTGCTGTCTTAGTACAACCCTTGCTTGTCTCAGCACACTGTGTGTTCATAACATTAATTAGTAATGCTGCCGCACACATCAATAAGAGACTGGGAGAATTACCACCGAAAAATCAGACTTGTATTTTTTAGAATTTGCAACACTGAGCAGGGAGGAAAATGTCATTTCTGCCAGAGGCACAGCACCTTGACCTGCTCTTATGTAAACTCACTGTCAGGCAATCCCAGAAACTGCCTGCACTTGCCTCTGGGCAAAATGTCTCCTTTTCATAGAAAAATGTCACCTTTTCTCTAGGAAATGGCAGGTAGTTTTTTTTTTTTTTCCAAAGGAAAAATGACCTTTGCATTTTGTTAACAAAATTCTCAAGGACTCAGCTTTGATGAAAAACATGGAAAACAATTCCCTATCTTTTAATTTATACATGAGGTTTTACTTTGTAAATTCTGAGATTACACTTGTCACCACTGATGTAGCCTGTGGGCGAATGTCAATGACCAGAAAGTCCCAGGATCTTGTTTTCCAGGAATGTTCCCTGTGTGCAGGTTGGATGCCTGTAACCCAGGCTGTTGGCTCCTGCTGCATCTAAGTCCCTCCCTCTACCCATATAGATGCACGCACACACCATACCACACCACACAAACACACCCCCCCACACACACTTTAAGCTCATTACAGTAACACTTTAAAGCTTTTATGTGCTAATCCAGCATTACAATTTCATACAAACCCATGAAAAACTCCCCTGAGAAAATGCCAGTGCTGCAATATACTGACTGTTTGTCTATCATTATGGTTAAAAGTATATTTACATATACACACTACTTTAGATAAGATAGATAATCAACACGTACCTACTGCATAGCACAGGTATTCAATATTCTGTATCTATTAAATGTCTATTCAATATTCTGTAATAACCTATACAGGAAAAGTATCAGAAAAAGAAGGGATGCGTATATAACTGAATCACGTTGTCATATACCTGGTTAACATAATATTGTAAATCAACTATACTCCAATACAAAATAATAAAAATTAATTTTAAAAGACTATTAAGTGCTTCTTAATAAATTTAGAGATGGAACAATCTAAGTCAGTTTTTTCCATGAAAAAAATTTTCATTCTAAGAAAGTGGAAGAAAATATATCCAGTATTCTTTTTTTTTAGGTGAAAAAACAGGAAAAAAAGAAAGAAGGAAAAGAAGTGAAAGTTTCAGGACCCAACGCTTCAAAACAAAGAGGAGAAATATACAAAGGTGTTGATATGAAGAAAGACATTTCCAGGTTATTAATCTTGGTTTCACAAAATAAAGTTCCCACTTCTTTTGTCAATATCCCATATTTGTGGCAAAATGTTTTCCTTCTGACAATAGTTTTCATTCTTAAGAAATGCAAAATTCACCTTACAGAGTTGGATATTTCAAAAAAAGCAGTAAATCAGACGATGACACAAGGTTTACTGTGTGTGCTCCTGTCAGTTCATGCAAATCCTCAGCTGGAGTGTGTGAGAGGCACACTAATTATACTGGATAAGGAACAATGTCTCTGCAGCTGAAGCAGTTTTGATATTTGCAGACTCCAGCACACTCCATCTCTAATTTTACTGGCAGCTTGCAAAAACCAGAAGAAATACACTTATAAACAAAGGTCTGAGTGGTAATTTATCTCCTATTGACTTCAGTAAAGTCTTCTGGCTTAGAATGCTAAGAGATTTATAATTATGACCTTAGATCTAAGCTGATGAAACAATGAAAGACATATTTATTGCCTTTTTTTCTCACTTTCATTACACATATATCTGTAGATGATGACATATATGTGTGTGTATCTACAATCAAACTCTTCATTGAACACTTACAAGCCCATGTGACAATCTGTAGGAATATATACCATCACCCTATTTAATTCAGGTGTATTATTCTCTCAACAGAAATATTTACATCTTGCCTCATACATTTTCCAACTACTTTACCCTTCCTAGGCTTTTCTTTTTATTTGCTGTGATTCAAGATTGACATGCTTTTATTTTTGAAGGGGTTATAATATATAAAAAATGAGGAACCATCATTAAACAAATGAAGATTAGGTTACTGACTCTCCTAAAATATGTCTAGCAGATGTGTTAGAATCCTCTTTGCCGTTGTTTGGTTGCTAAGTCATGTCTGACTCTTTTAAGAGCCCACGTACTATAGCCCCACAGGCTCCTCTGTCCATGGGATTTCCCAGGCAAGAACACTGGAGCAAGTTGCCATTTCCTTCTCCAGGGGATCTTCCTGACACAGAGATCATACCTGCGTCTCCTGCACTGGCAGGCAGATTCTTTACTACTGAGCCACCAGGGAATCCTATGGCATACCCAAGAGGCGCACAGCCTAATCTTCAGTTGTTATCTGCACACATAAGAGGCTGACTATAGTGTTTCAGCTGCCAGTCTAGCAACAGAATACAGGTTGTTAACATGGCACCGCAATTGTGAAATTTTGGTTATTTTCTTTAAATCAAAAACTATTTAAAGAAGCAAGAGTTGTTTTGTCATGTATTCAAGGCAGAATCATTTTAGTTTCTGGGTACAAAGGGGGAACAGTCTAAGCTGTTCATAGATCTTCTCATATATCTATTATGTCCAGAATGCTAAGGCGTCTTTCAAATTTGTAGAAAATAGTTCTAAAAATATATTAAGAATGACTGCGATTTTGAGCAATTCCATATGTTGTGTCCTATTCTAAGTACTTTAAATGTAGATAATTTATCTAATGAAATGTTTGGTTAAACTGTAAAAGAAAAGCTTTAGATAACTATCTGAAAGAAACATAAATAATTACAGAGGAATCTATGATACATCAGCAAATCACATGCCGCCACAGTAGTTCATGTCAGCACATCAGTGCTGCATAGACTCATTCCACTGTTCCATCAAGTTGAATATTTGCTATATATCTGGTAGTGAAATAAGCCTGGGGGTTCGTGAATGATCAAGTCAGACACAGTTCCTGACCTCAGAGAGCTTATAGTTGGGTAGGGGTAAGGGTAGTAAATAGCAAGAGATTACAATTCATCTGCTGGATGGGTAAGATAAAAATAAGCATCTTTTATAAAAACATATTGCTTCCTGATGAACCAAAGTCACAGTTCAACCAGTGAAGGGAGAGAGAGTAGCAGGAACTGGAAGAACTGACATTGTCTGTAAGAACACATCTGCCATTCTGGATTCCAGAATCTGGCAAACCTCTATTATCTATCTGGATACTTTTAGTTCACTTATATGCAAGAGTATTGGCTATCTGGGTCTCAGATCTAAAAAGATAAGACTTTTAAACTGCATTTAAATAATACCTTTATTTCAAATGCATCTAACTTAGGCTGAACAACTTTCACTAATAAATATACTGACAACCAACAACTTCCTCCACAGAACAAGTGTAAAAAATGTTAACCCTATAATCTCCAGTCCATTTCTGTTAAATGTAAATAACAAACTTTCCAATTTTTAAAATGCCAATTTTTATCCAAAAAGGGTACTCTAAACAGTGTCAGACTTTATTTTTTTGGGCTCCAAAATCACTGCAGATGCTGATTGCAGCCATGAAATTAAAAGACGCTTACTCCTTGGAAGTAAAGTTATGACCAACCTAGATAGTATATTAAAAAGCAGAGACATTACTTTGCCAACAAAGGTCCATCTAGTCAAGGCTATGGTTTTTCCAGTGGTCATGTATGGATGTGAGAGTTGGACTGTGAAGAAAGCTGATTGCCGAAGAATTGATGCTTTTGAACTGTGGTGTTGGAGAACACTCTTGAGAGTCCTTTGGACTGCAAGGAGATCCAACCAGTCCATTCTAAAGGAGATCAATCTTGGGTGTTTACTGGAAGGACTGATGCTAAAGCTGAAACTGCAATACTTTGGCCACCTCATGTGACGAGTTGACTCACTGGAAAAGACTCTGATGCTGGGAAAGGTTGGGGGCGGGAGGAGAAGGGGACGACAGAGAATGAGATGGCTGGATGGCATCACCGCCTCGATGGACATGAGTTTGAGTGAACTCCGGGAGTTGGTGATGGACAGGGAGGCCTGGCATACTGTGATTCATGGGGTCGCGGAGAGTCGGACACGACTGAGCGACTGAACTGAACTGAACTGAAACAACATCCCTGGTATAAGGATATCTAGCACTCTTAGTTGCTTTGCAGAATTGCAGAAAGGCTTGGGATTAGGAAATATCAGATACAAGTGTTGGGTTGGCCAAAACGTTAGTTCGGGATTTTTCCACACGATGTTGCAGAAAAACCTGAACAATCTTTTTGGATAATTCAGTATATAGACGATCTGCCCTGTTACATCTGCATGAAAAGCTCTTACCACCTACCTCAAGTCAGAGCTGAGGGTGTCTCCAAAAAAAAAAAAGGAACCTATTTAATGGACTTTCTATTTCAATCCTGCCTAATAGCCTTGGGTAAAATGTGACCAGTCTTCAAACCCTGTCACAGATGCAGAACTCCCAAGCAACCTGTTCAGTGTTTAACTTTTAAATATAGACAATCTAAGATTGCAAGACATATGAGCACTGTGCCTGTGTAAAATGAGTATCCATGACAAAAGAAGATATGGATACAGATAACAGTGGACTCTGCTTGAAGTGAAGTGAAGTGAAAGTTGCTTCCGACTCTTTGTGACCCCATGGATTGTAGCCTGCTGGGCTCCTCTGTCCATGGAATTCTCCAGGCAAGAATACTGGAGTGGGTTTTCATTTCCTACTTCAGGGGATTGTCCCAACCCAGGGATCAAACACAGGTCTCCTGCATTGCACGTGGATTCTTTACCATCTGAGCTACCAGGGAAGCCTGAACTCTGCTTGGGAGAGATATGATAGAAAGAAGCCAGCCCAGAGAGGAGTAGGAGGACAAATGATGCCCAGATAAACGAGGTCCCTCTAAGAACCTAATACGTTTGGGCTTTGAGGGAAAAAGTGGTGGTTTAGTTGCTAAGTCATGTCTGACTCTTGGACCCCATGGACTGTAGTCTGTCAGGCTTCTCTGTCCATGGGATTTCCCAGGCAAGAATACTGGAGTGCACTGCCATTTCCTTCTTCAGGGGATCTTCCCAACCCAGGGATCGAACACACGTCTCCTGTATTGCATGAGGATTCTTTACCACTGAGCCACCAGGGAAGTCAGAGGGGAAAAAGCATCATTTTAAGAAAGATATTGCCAAAAAAAAAAAAAAAAGAATAAAGAAAGAAAGACAAAGTAAAACTCCACAAACGTTTACAGGGAAAAAATGTATTAATGATATACCACCACTGGTGTCAACGAATAAGTTTACAGATCCATGATAATGCAAAACTTGTAAAAATATTACTGAAAGTAGTTGTAAAACTCAGTTGGGAAATTGGAGGAGAGCAGATGAGGGATACAGGAGTTAAAGCTTCATCTCTTTCTAAAAGAAAGTACACAGAAGTCATTTCTAGAGCTATTACATTGAGATAACAGGGGTAGGACACAAGAGATTTTTATACATTATAAATATTTCATTTATTTTTATCATGTGCGTATATTGCTTTTACAAGTTTTAAAATTACATAAACATCCCTTCCCAACACTACTTCCAGAAACTTGGAATCAGCAGGTCTGAGGGCACAAGAAGTTGCATCTTTAAAAAGGTCCCCAAGTAATTTGGACAAAGTTAATATTGTGCCCCTTTTAGAAAAGCCAATAAAGAGGTAGCAACAAGTAAAAGCAATAACTTGAATCTGCTCAAATGGAGAAATGCCAGGAGCCAGACAATGTCAGAATGTTGGTCTCCTGGACAGTTTCTTGCTATTTTACTAACTAAATGGGTAATTAAAAGATGGTGGGGGGGGGGAAAAACTATGAGTGTGAGTGGGCTGTGAGTGATCTCATAATTCAACCCATCTATAGAAGAACTTCATGGATAGATCAACTTTCCTTCCTCCTATATTTCAAATCTTGAAAGATGATGCTGTTAAAGTGCTGCACTCAATATGCCAGCAAATTTGGAAAACTCAGCAGTGGCCACAGGACTGGAAAAGGTCAGTCTTCATTCCAATCCCAAAGAAAGGCAATGCCAAAGAATGCTCAAACTACCGCACAATTGCACTCATCTCACACGCTAGTAAAGTCATGCTCAAAATTCTCCAAGCGAGGCTTCAGCAATATGTGAACTGTGAACTCCTAGATGTTCAAGCAGGTTTTAGAAAAGGCAGAGGCACCAGAGATCAAATTGCCAACATCCGTTGGATCATGGAGAAAGCAAGAGAGTTTCAGAAAAACATCTATTTCTGCTTCATTGACTATGCCAAAGCCTTTGACTGTGTGGATCACAATAAACTGTGGAAAATTCTGAAAGACATGGGACTACCAGACCACCTGACCTGCCTCCTGAGGAACTTGTACGCAGGTCAGGAAGCAACAGTCAGAACTGTACATGGAACAACAGACTGGTTCCAAATAGGAAAAGGAGTACGTCAAGGATGTATATTGTCACCCTGCTTATTTAACTTATATGCAGAGTACATCATGAGGAATGCTTGGCTGGAAGAAGCACAAGATGGAATCAAGATTGCTGGGAGAAATACCAATAACCTCAGATATGCAGATGACACCACCCTTATGGCAGAAAGTGAAGAGGAACTAAAAAGCCTCTTGAGGAAAGTGAAAGAGGAGAGTGAAAAGGTTGGCTTGAAGCTCAACATTCAGAAAACAAAGATCATGATATCTGGTCCCATCACTTCATGGGAAGTAGATGGGAAAACAGTGGAAACAGTGTCAGACTTTATTTTTTTGGGCTCCAAAATCACTGCGGATGCTGATTGCAGCCATGAAATTAAAAGATGTTTACTCTTTAGAAGGAAAGTTATGACCAACCTAGATAGTATATTAAAAAGAGGAGACATTACTTTGCCAACAAAGGTCCGTCTAGTCAAGGCTATGGTTTTTCCAGTGGTCATGTATGGATGTGAGAGTTGGACTGTGAAGAAAGCTGATTGCCGAAGAATTGATGCTTTTGAACTCTGGTGCTGGAGAAGACTCTTGAGAGTCCCTTGGACTGCAAGGAGATCCAACCAGTCCATTCTAGAGGAGATCAATCCTGGGTGTTCATTGGAAGGACTGATGCTAAAGCTGAAACTCCAATACTTTGGCTACCTCATGTGAAGAGTTGACTCACTGGAAAAGACTCTGATGCTGGGAGGGATTGGGGGCAGGAGGAGAAGGGGACGATAGAGAATGAGCTGGCTGGATGGCATTACCGACTCTGTGGACATGAGTTTGAGTGAACTCCGGGAGTTGGTGATGGACAGGGAGGCCTGGCGTGCTGTGATTCATGGGGTCGCAAAGAGTGGGACACGACTGAGCCCTTAACTGAATATTTGTTGAAAACCACAAGCCTTGATTCCAAACTTCGCCTGGGGAAAAACATGAAGTATCATGTAACAAGGGAAGCTTTTTAATGGGAGGATGTTAGATAAGTCTCTTTTAGACTCTGCAGTTTCTACATAAGCCTTGCTACATCAATCTTGAGTTTTAAAATAATATCAAGAATGTTCTCAGGATCTCTGGTGCCTACACATGATTGCTGGGATATGTTGAATCCTTAATAATCAGAAGTGGGATGGTTTCTGGGCACTATAGTAATTTCTTCTAAGAAAATGTCTTCTGTAAAATTATAGGACCATTAGGGATTGTCTCAGTTAGTTGCTAAAAAGCAGCCGGGGGCACATTATCCTTCTTTATCCTGCCTCCATTGCTTCCTAGAATCAGTGCTGACTGAGAAAGAAAGAATTCCCACCCTACCCTTGTTTTTGTAGTGCAGGACCATAAGTCAACTTTAGTAGAACAGATTTTTCTTTGTGTCCAAACAGACTATTAACATCCCTTTGCCTAAACTAGAGATAATCTAGTGCTGCTGCTGCTGCTGCTGCTGCTAAGTCGCTTCAGTCGTGTCCAACTCTGTGTGACCTCATAGATGGCAGTCCACCAGGCTCCCCCATCCCTGGGATTCTCCAGGCAAGAACACTGGAGTGGGTTGCCATTTCCTTCTCCGACTAGAGTGCTAGAAAAGTCAATTAAAATATTTTCACGCTTGTTTCAATGTCAAATGAAACTGCTCACTTTTAAAATACTAATGATTTATTGTTTATATCTGTGGTGTCTATTATTTTTGTTGATTCTTGAGGTTCATTTATAGATGAAATCATTACAAAAAAGACATTAATTTTGTCCCTAACATGTACATGTGTTTTAAATTTTATCCAGAAACTGGAAAAGTTATTTGTTTTTTCTTTAATGGTAAACTATTGGGATTCCTTGGTGGTTTGGTGGTAAAGAATCTGCCTGCCAATGCAGGAGATGACTGGGTTGAGAAGATCCCCTAGAGGTGGAA
The DNA here is from genome assembly GCF_049115385.1 of Moschus berezovskii. Classification (NCBI taxonomy): domain Eukaryota; kingdom Metazoa; phylum Chordata; class Mammalia; order Artiodactyla; family Moschidae; genus Moschus; species Moschus berezovskii. The sequence goes on along the minus strand of NC_142462.1, from coordinate 50,710,899 downwards.
ATGGCAACCCACTCAAGTATTGTTGCCTGGAAAATTCCATGGGCAGAGGAACCTGGCGGGCTACAGTCCATGGGATTGCAAAAAGAGTCTGGACATGACTTAGCGACTAAACAAACAAACAAACAAACAAAAACTCACACAAATTAGTCTAATTAGCATCAAGTAGGTGGAGAAGGCAATGGCAACCCGCTCCAGTACTCTTGCCTGGAAAATCCCATGGATGGAGGAACCTGGTAGGCTGTAGTCCATGGGGTCGCTAAGAGTTGGACATGACTGAGCGACTTCACTTTCACTTTTCACTTTCATGCATTGGAGAAGGAAATGGCAACCCACTCCAGTGTTCTCGCCTGGAGAATACAAAGGATGGCGGAGCCTGGTGGGCTGCCGTCTATGGGGTTGCACAGAGTCGGACATGACTGAAGCGACTTAGCAGCAGCAGCAGCAGCATCAGGCTATATTGGAAAAGTTGAATTCAGAAAATTCAAATTTCACCTTTACATTTCTGAAGTATACCCATCCATCTATCCATCCACCCAACCAACCAGCCAATAAGTATTTACCAAGTGCCTGTTGCTAAAACTCCAATACTCTGGCCACCTCATGCGATGAGTTGACTCACTGGAAAAGAGTCTGATGCTGGGAAGGATTGGGGGCGGGAGGAGAAGGGGACGACAGAGAATGAGATGGCTGGATGGCATCACCGACTCGGTGGACATGAGTTTGAGTGAACTCCGGGAGTTGGTGATGGACAGGGAGGCTTGGTGTGCTGTGATTCATGGGGTCGAAAAGAGTCAGACACGACTGAGAGACTGAACTGAACTGAACTGAAGTGCCTGTTATTTGCCTTGCACCGTTTTAGATTCTAGGAATATACAAGTAAAGAAAATATCAATCACAGAGTAAATCTTGATACCTAATTGGTTAAAACTTATATGAGAAAACTTTTATATATAGGTATTCATGCATTTATATGCTTTTGTTTGAGTATATACGACCATACACTATTCTCTAATGTTTGCTACAAGCCTAAATAATTCATCATTACCATTAATTCATCAATTCATAATTCATAATCAATAGTTATGATTATTTTTTCACTCAATACTTCTCATACTTGATACCACCGAAGGTGCAATATTAACTTATGCTTCAGTTCAGTTCAGTTCAGTTCAGTCGCTCAGTCGTGTCCGACTCTCTGCGACCCCATGAATCACAGCACGCCAGGCCTCCCTGTCTATCACCAACTTCCGGAGTTCACTCAAACTCATGTCCACAGAGTCGGTGATACCATCCAGCCATCTCATTCTCTGTCGTCCCCTTCTCCTCCCGCCCCCAACCTTTCCCAGCATCAAGTCTTTTCCAGTGAGTCAACTCGTTGCATGAGGTGGCCAAAGTATTGGAGTTTCAGCTTCAGCAATCAGTCCTTCCAATGAACACCCTGGACTGATCTCCTTCAGAATGGACTGGTTGGATCTCCTTGCAGTCCAAGGGACTCTCAAGAGTCTTCTCCAACACCACAGTTCAAAAGCATCAATTCTTTGGCGATCAGCTTTCTTCACAGTCCAACTCTCACATGGCATATAAATCTTTTCCTAGTGGACTGCAAGGAGATCCAACCAGTCCATTCTAAAGGTGATCAATCCTGGGTGTTCATTGGAAGGACTGATGCTAAAGCTGAGACTGCAATACTTTGGCCACCTCATGTGACGAGTTGACTCACTGGAAAAGACTCTGATGCTAGGAGGGATTGGGGGTGGGAGGAGATGGGGACGACAGAGAATGAGATGGCTGGATGGCATCACCGACTCGATGGACATGAGTTTGCGTGAACTCCGGGAGTTGGTGATGGACAGGGAGGCCTGGCGTGCTGTTATTCATGGGGTCACAAAGAGTGGGACACGACTGAGCGACTGAACTGAACTGCACTGAACTGAGGTATGCTTCACTACTGTGCTTTTGCACATTGTTATTTTCTCTTCTTATGGCTCTCTTTACTTGTTCACCTAACAAATGTCTATTCAACATTCAAAACTCTCTTAGACATCATCTTCTGTCAGGCCATCCCTAAACCCTTCACAATGAATCAAACCCACCTTCTTCTGTACTCTTTCTGAACTTTGTACATATTTTTATTTGCACCGTTGTAGATATTCACTAACAAATCACTCATTATGTCTATACTATAAACTTCTTAAGGGTAGAAACATTTGTATCCTCAATTTTGCTTCCCAAATAATTGTCAGAATGCCTGTCACATATGGGTATTCACTATTTGCTCAACTGAACACCCAATCCCTCTACTGTACTTTATGGAGGTTTAAAATCATATTACAATTAAAAATGAACATAAAATTTTGACTAATAAGCAGTATATTTCAATATTATTTTCTGATGAGAGAAATTACCACCCCTAAAAAGGCTAATAAAATTATTTAGTGAGAAACACACTTAAAAAAATTCAATTGTGTCCTCCCCTGACTCTCCCAACTTAGTGCCAACATCATGGTTATTACAGACTCATCCTATTTATACTGTGTTACAATTACGTGTTTATTTTTGTAAAACTCCTCCTAGATACAAACTCCTCAAGAGCCTGGCTATTGTCATATCCAAATTTGTAGTCCTGGTGGACAGCGATGACTGAGAAAACCAGAGCTTAACAAGTGTTTGTTGAATGAATAAAGAGAGGAATAAATAGGATACAGTGAATAGAATGAAATCCTAGGTTCTTCTCTTCTTATTAGGACCTGTTCAGCGATTATCCTAAAAGAAGAAAATCAGCTAAATTCTAAATAAAATCTTTGACTTTGTTGTTGAGTAGGCTAACTTAGACTATAGGAGTGTGGCAAACTAGGAAAATAAATGAAAAGAGAAAAAGCACTATTGTGCAAACCTTTTAATTTTGTGTTTTTATTTATTTATTTTTGCTCTGTGGCATGTGGGATCTTATTTCCTTGACCAGGGATTGAACCTGTGCTACCTGCAATAGAAGAGCAGAGCACTAACTACTGGACTGCCAGGGAATTCCCTCTGTCTTTTAAGTTTATACTGAAAGAAGTTTTTTCTATTTCTGAAACATGGAATAGTGGATTGGATGAGAGAAAAAAGTAACTGGGTCCTTTATAATGAAAAGAAATGAGTTTGTTACTTCACCAAGGAAGTGAAAGACTTGTATGTTAAGAACTATAAAACACTAATATGAAAAACTGAAGATGACTCAAAAGAAATGGAAAAATATCCCATGTTCTTATATTGGAATAATTAATACTGTTAAAATGGTCATAATTCCCAAAGCAATCTACAGATTTAATCTGACCCCTATCAAATTACTTATGACATTTTTCAAAGAACTAGAATAAATAATCCTAAAATTCATATGGAACCATAAAAGACCCAGAATTGCCAAAGCAGTCCTGAAGATAAAGAATCAGCAGGAGGCATAGTGCTTTCAGATTGCAGACAATACTACAAAGTTACAGTAATCAAAAACAGTGTGGTACTGGCACCAAAAAACAAGGACTAAAGGAATACAACAGAGAGCGCCAAAATAAACCCACACATCTATAGTCAATTAGTTTTCGACAAAGGAGGCAAGAATATACAATGGAAAAAAGTCTCTTCAGCAAGTAGTGTTAGAAAAGTTGAACAACCACATGTAAATCAGTGATGTTGGAACATAACTTTCTCACCATGCACAAAAATAAACTCAAAATGGCTTAAAGACTTAAATGTAAAACATGATGGCATTAAACTCCTAGAAGAGTAAGTACATAGGCAAACATTCTCTGACCATTGTTTTCTTAGGTCAGTCTCCCAAGGCAATAGAAATAAAAACAAAATAAATGAGCCTAATCAAGCTTACACGCTTTTATATAGCAAAAGGGTGAAATAAAACATGAACAAAACAAAAAGAAATCCTAAGGAATAGGAGAAAGTATCTGCAAACTATATGACAGACATGGGCTTTTTTCCAAAATATATAAGCAACTCATACTGCTCAGTAACAGCAACAATGAAACAACCCAATGAAAAATGGGCAGAAGACCTAAGTAGACATTTCTCCAAATAATAAGCAAAGATAGCCAATAGGCACATGAAAAGATGCTCAACATTGCTAATTATTAAAGAAATGCAAATCAAAACTATAACGGGGTACCACCTCATATGGGTCAGAATAGCCATCATTAAAGTCTACAAATAATAAATGTTGGAGAGGATGTGGAGAAAAGGGAACTCTCCTACACTGTTGGTAGGAATGTAAGTTGATACAGCCACTGGAGGATAGTACACAGTTTCCTCAGAAAGATAAATATAGAATTCCCATATGATCCAACAACCCCACTCCTGGGCATATCAGCAAACAAAACTATAATTCAAAAAGATACACGAACCCCTATGTTCATAGTAACACTATTCACAATAGCCAAGACATGGGAACAGTCTAAACGTCCATCAGCAGACGAGTGGATAAAGAAGATGTGGTACATTTATCCAATGGAACACTGCTGCTGCTACTAAGTCGCTTCAGTTGTATCCGACTCTGTGCGACCCCATAGACAGCAGCCCACCAGGCTCTGCTGTCCGTGGGATTCTCCAGGCAAGAACACTGGAGTGGGTTGCCATTTCCTTCTCCAGTGCATGAAAGTGAAAAGGGAAAGTGAAGTCGCTCAGTCGTGTCCAACTCTTAGTGACCCCATGGACTGAAGCCTACCAGGCTCCTCTGTCCATGGGATTTTCCAGGCAAGAATACTGGAGTTGGGTGCCATCGCCTTCTCTGAATGGAACACTACTAAGCCATAAAAAGAACAAAATAATGCCATTCATAGTAACATGCATCCAACTAGAGATTTCATCTAAGTGAAGTAAGTCAGAAAGACCAATACCATATGATATTACTTATTTGTGGAATCTAAAATATGACACAAATGAACTTATCTATGAAATGGAAACAGAATCAGGGACATATAGAACAGATGTAGTGGTTGCCCAGGGGGAAGTGGCTGAAGGAGAGGTGAAGAGTGAGGTTGGGGTTAGCAGATGTAAGCTTTTATATATAGAATGGATAAACAACAGGTCCTACTATATAGCACAGAGAAATATATTTAATATCCTATGATAAATCATAATGGAAAAGAATATAAAAATAATGTATAACTGAATCATTTTACAGCAGAAATTAACAAAACATTGTAAATCAACTATATTTCAATAAAATTATTGTTCAGAAAAAGAGAAATGAGTTTTTTAAATATTTCACTGAAGTTCAGAAGCATTGGGGATCACTTTCCCTCTACTAAGATGGTTATTAACTTCATAGTTTCCTCATATTCTAGTTGAAAATGACAGAATGCTTTTTAACTGAGTCTTTTAATGTTTCTCTATGATTTGGGGGCAACATGAAGGTGTGACTATTTAGGAAAATCTCACCAGATGAGCAGCAGAGTTGGACATTCTCTAATTTACTCTTAGAAGAGTATATACACATGATTTTTACAATAATAGCATTTGAAAAATGTGAAAGTTTTGAAACTATTCAAATTTAAGAAAATGTAACAGCTATTAAATACCTTCCTCACTAGTGAGAGGCAGTGACAAATATACTCAATGAGGTGACCCTGAAAAGATGTTATTTCTAAAGGAACCATTTACTAAACAGTCATCTTTGAAATTAAAAATATCAGATGAAGACCTCAATTTTATGTTGTCTCTTCATATACAAACCACTTTAAAATCCACAGAATTGCAATCAAATAAACATATAGCGAATACAAATGGTATAACTTTTCCTCAAAAGTAAGTATTTATCTACTAAGACCCATGGACTTCAGTAAGTAAATACCATTAATTATATCAATGGTGAGTAAAGTGTGAAATGGTAAAATACAGTTGCTGCATTTTGTAATTTTCTAAGACATTTGAAAAGACCCTGATGCTGGGAAAGATTGAGGGCAGGCAGAGAAGGGGACGACAGAGGATGAGATGGTCAGATGGCATCACCGATTCAATGGACATGAGTTTGGGTGAACTCCAGGAGTTGGTGATAGACAGGGAGGCCTCACGTACTACGGTTCATGGGGTCACAAAGAGTCGGACATGACTGAGCGACTGGACTGAACTGAAGATATTTCAAAAACAATACTCCAAAATTCTTGAATCAATATTTGAAAAACCCAAGATCAAATTTGATTACTTCTCTATTTTCCAGAAAAGGAAAGCAGTATTCATAAATTATGGGACTAATTCCAGGTCATGGACCAAGGAGGAGAATTTGAAAATCATACGCAAAATCAAACTCAGTTCATTATGACTTTTTCTATCTCTGTGCACCTTTCATATTTCCTTGCCCTAAACAATTAGACTCTGCATTTCCATGTTAAATGAATTTTAATCATAATTTGATAGACATCCAGGTACATGCATATGAAAATTAATTCATAAGGACTAGAGAAAAAAATCTTATGTATTAAAATACTATATGGGAATATATAAAGATGAATATCATTAATAATTTTTTTTCTATGAGATAAGCAAGCATATTTAAATAACTAACCTGGGCAATTTAGCCTGAGAATACTGTAAGATTAACACAGATTTTTAAAACATCTAGCTTTTTATAAGCTAGAAAATATGAAATGTTAATCAAATTTCTAGGAAGGGATTCCAGAAATAAATTAGAAAGGTGTCAATCTCCAGGGTTAATTGAATCCAGCAAATAGAGGGGCAGTCAGAAAAAAGAAACGAAAATGATATTTAGAGTTCCAAACTACATCAATTTGATGTTTTTAAATTCAGGGGAGACATGATTTGTGGTTTCTCTTCAGTGAAGTGACCTTTGACCTTCAAATTTAAAACACAAAAAGAAGCTTCTAACATTTGTCTTAGAAAAAACATTGCAAAACAATTTTCTAAAGTGTCAAGGGACTTACCTGTTTCCATTTTCCCGTCTTGTGCTGCAGGCCCATCGGGGATCACGCTTTTCACTTGTAGAAACTCATCAGGCTCGTCTCCGCCAATGATGGTAAATCCAAACCCCATGTTGCTCTTTTTGAGTGTGGTGCTGAGAAACGTTCCCTTCAACTGGGAGGCATCCCGGGTAAAGAGTGGCTTTTCTACTGGTCAGTAAAAGTTAAAAAAGAAAAAGCATGGCGGTTAAGGCACGTTCTTACATGATGAAAGTCAGCCACTGAACAGCAACCCCAAGTGCAACTGTCGGGTTAATTACAGTAAATACAAGCAGGTGTGACTGTGAGAGCAAACCTCTGAGCACTTGCCACAAACACAGAGCTGGCCTAAGAATCCAAGAAACGTGACAGAGCTTCTGGGTTTAGACAGTTTGTCAAGTCAGTGTGTCTACTCACTAAACTCACTTTCTTTTTTCTTCTAAAATTTTTATTTAATAAATGGTACAAAGCACAATGCCAAAAATATTAACAGTTAAAATTTCACCAAAAGAAAAAATACTATAGAATACACAGTTGTAAAAAGCTACATTATTTTACAACTGCCTCAGGCTGCAAAAAGAAAAAATCCCAATGCCATACCTAAGTTAAAGTCACTTTCTTATGCTTAAAAAGGGCTGAACAGACAAAGACAAAGCCTAACATCATCCAGACACATGTGGATCCATTCCTCTTGTTCTGAAAGGGTCCAGGTAGGAGGTTTGTGTGAGAGGCTGGGCCTGCCCAAAACCTTGAAGGGAGAGGACTAGAAAACCAGAATGGACTATTTTGTCTAACAAAAAGTAGGAGCACTAGAATGTTAGCACCTCCTGAAATGTCTAAATTAATTAGAAAGAATGCCTAGATGTGGGGACTGAGTTAGGTTTTGCTTATACTATGAAGATAACAAGATAAATCTGTTTCTTACTGACCTGATAGCAATTAGTATACTCTAAAACGTGAGCGAGTGGCAAGTCAGTATCTCTAAATATAATCATGAATGTAAAAGTAACACAGTTTGTAGCAATATGCTGACACGTTCAAATTATATACCCAAATAATCTGAAAAGAACTTGAACCCACTCATATAGGTTTAACTAGTAATTTGTTTTCCAGCTATGATCTGTAATAAGTATGAGTGAGTGAAAGTTGCTCAGTCATGTCTGACTCTTTGCAACCCCATGGACTATACAGTCCATAGAATTCTCCAGGCCAGAATACTGGAGTGGGTAGCCTTTCCCTTCTCCAGGGGATCTCAACCTACATATTTCAAATGCTTTAAAAATAATAGTCATGCTTTAACTGCTATGCAGTAAATTATATTTATATATATTTATTTTTAGTTGTTCCATTTTGAGTGATATGATTTAATATTTATAGGAACCAGACTGTACCTGGTGACTAAGTTTAAGTATTCTGTTATTGCTCCATTTTGGGTAATATGTAATGGATAAACTATAAAGTAATGAGGGCCATATACTGGGATTTTACATTGTTTTGTTTTGGCTTAATCCAGTGTTCTTGTCTGGAGAATCCCAGGAATGGTGGAGCCTGGTGGGCTGCCATCTATGGGGTCGCACAGAGTCAGACACAACTGAAGTGACTTAGCAGCAGCAATCCTTAAACCATGTCTAACTCTTTTGTAACCCCATTGATGGTAGCCTACCAGGCTCCTTTGTTCAGCAGATTTTCCAGGCAAGAATACTGCACTGGGTTGCCATTTCCTTCTCCGGGTCATCTTCACCACCCAGGGACTGAACCCTCATCTCCTGCATTGGCAGGGGGGTTCTTTACCACTGAGCCACCAGAGAAGCCCTTAGATTGTTTACATATCACACATCTGTATGAAAAAGAGGGCTTCTTTAAAATATAAATGCCACCTATATTTCCTTTATGAAAATACAGTTTACAATTTGGAGAGAAGCTCAGTGTGAGACTTTTACATTCATCTTGATGGTCCTGCAGTGAAAGCGTGTGAATTCATCCGCGGGCATAACTAGACCTCCCAACTACCAGTGCCTCCCTCGTGCTTTCACGTGTAAGAGCTCACTAAGACGTGAAAAGTGTGTGCAGCATCTCATCCCCGCACGTGGCTCTAGGGTGAATTCAGGTGCAGCAAGCGGCCCAGGACATACCGATGCGCCACGGCCTCCCGGGGAGGTGGCTCCCGTAGTAAGGCAGGTCACTCACGCTGCGGGACCGCTCCCGGGCGGCGAGGGGGCGGGCGGGTTTGGGCCTAGGTACTGTCGATGAGGAGCTGTCTACTGTCACAAAGGAGAACAAGCCTCATTCTCGTGCTTGGTCATTTGAGGGCAAACTTATGAGTCTCTATGAATCTCTGCAGTTTACGTATCACTGTCACACCCATTCATCTCCACCTGGCAACCTGCTATAAATTCCTGTGCAGGGCTGCCCCAGGGTTAACTTCACTGCTGATTGCTAAGTACATGCTTTTAGAGCCAGAGCAAACACCCAGCTAAAGCTAACTGAGGGGTCTGGGGAAAGCAAATCAATTATATGAAAGGGTTGGAGCTAAAGGCATATTTGGAAGAGCAGGCAGTTTGAGAGACAGTTTTTCCCTTTGAAACACTGAGTGTTGACAGGTACTAACCTCGGAAACCTGGGGCCTGCAAGGGCTTTGTTCCAAGTTCTGTGTGGGGCATGTTATGCTGCTGTAGCTTCCTTTTTGCTTCCAGGACAGGGTTTTCAAACTGTGTTCTTCTATTTATGTGGCTGAAAAATAAAATTTCAAATTAGAATAATAATGGGGCAAAGTCATTTAAGAGAACAAATGGATAGCTCTACAGAATGCAGCTGAGTACGAGATACCTCACATGATTATAGCTGAAGCCCCACCAGGCAGAGTCAGGCCTCTGCTGGGGCGGCTTTGTACAATGCATGTTTCAGTGACAAGAGAGTTCTCAATAGCTCTTTCATATGGTATTGTATTTAAATTATGCATGATTCAGCTAAAAGAGCTAGAATATGCACTTACTTTCTGGTCCACTGTGTTGATTTAAGATGAGTTTGGTGCACTTAAACATGTGGCCACAAATGAAATTTATACCAAATGGTGCTGAAGAAAAAAGGGTTATCTAAGCTTTGTAAAATTCAACAAGGTAAGTATAAGCGCAATTCACTGACTGTCTAACTCTTGCAGCAACTAAAGTCTACACATTTTAGAAATTGGCAGACCTGTATTAGGGCTCGAATACAGGGAGAAAGATCCCTAATGATAAATACGTGTGGAATTTATGTTAACAACATTAAGTTGTAGAATACCTTTAGGATGACTGATGCTGAGAGATCAATCAAAAGGACAGTATTTACAGTCTTCCTAGTGAGACAATAAACTTCCAGATATCAAATACAGAGTATCTTTAAGCAAGTATGGATCAGCTAAACAAACTAAGGGCTTAGACTTTAAGAATTCCTTATAGTATCCTTAGAGTATGATCCATATTTATATAAAGTTTAAAGTTCTTTATCCATAGAAAGGGTGGGAACCACAACCCTGCCTAGTAATACTCATGTAACTATTTTTCTGCATATGCCTCACCAGAGGATTGGCATGTACACTGATTTTGGTTCTTTATACAAAATAACTAGGGTTATGGTATAAGAGTATGAAGAGGAGAGGGCTTAGAAGAGGAATGAACAATTAGTACTTAAGGGACTTCCCTGGTAGCTCTGATGGTAAAGAGCCTGTCTGCAATGTGAGAGACCCAGGTTCGATCCCTGAGTCAGGAAGATCCCTTGGAGAAGGAAATGGCAATCCACTACAGTACTCTTGTCTGGGAAAATCCCATGGACAGAGGAGCCTGGTGGGCTATAGTCCATGAGGTCATAAAGAGTCGGACGTGACTGAACGACTTTCACTTTCTATGCCAGGTACCATATATAAATTTTCTCAGTTAAGTCTCATGACAATAGTCTAGAATTCTAATTATCCCCATTTTTAAGGTGATGAGACTGACACACAAGAGACTGAATGACTTGCTCTAAATCACATTCCTAGAAGTGAACAGGCTGGTACTTGAAACTTGCCTCTAAAAGTGCATCCTTTGCCTACATACCTTCTCTTTCTCAATGTATGATTTCACACTGAAAAGTGCACACAGGATGTGCACACACAGTCCTCTCATCTTCGGTCTATAAATATTCATAAGAAACAAAAGGAGGTGAGAGAAACCAAATCTTAACCACCAATTTTCTGTTAATATGAATAAGATAATTCCTGTTGTGAAGAACTAAAGAGCCTCTTGATGAAAGTGAAAGAGAAGAGTGAAAAAGTTGGCTTAAAGTTCAACATTCAGAAAACTAAGATCATGGCATCTGGTCCCATCACTTCATGGGAAATAGATAGGAAAACAGTGGCAGACTTTATTTTTTTGGGATCCCAAATCACTGCAGATGGTGACTACAGCCATGAAATTAAAAGACGCTTACTCCTTGGAAGGAAAGTTATGACCAACCTAGACAGCATATTATAAAGCAGCCTGGAGAATCCCAGGGACGGGGGAGCCTGGTGGGCTGCCATCTCTGGGGTCGCACAAAGTCGGACACGACTGAAGTGACTTAGCAGCAGCAATTCCTTGGAAGGAAAGTTATGACCAACCTAGACAGCATATTAAAAAGCAGAGACGTTACTTTGCCAACAAAGGTCAGTCTAGTTAAGGCTATGGTTTTTCCAATAATCATGTATGGATGTGAGAGTTGGACTATAAAGAAAGCTGGGCACTGAAGAATTGATGCTTTTAAACTGTGGTGTTGAAGAAGACTTTTGAGAGTCCCTTGGACTGCAAGGAGATCAAACCAGTCCATCCTAAAGGAGATCAGTCCTGAGTGTTCATTGGAAGGACTGATGTTGAAGCTGAAATTCCAATACTTTGGCCACCTGATGCAAAGAACTTACTCATTGTAAAATACCCTGATGCTGGGAAAGGTTGAAGGCGGGAGGAGAAGGGGATGATAGAGGATGAAATGGTTGGATGGCATCATCGACTCAACGGACATGAGTTTGAATAAACTCCGGGAATTGGTGATGGACAGGGAGGTCTGGCGTGCTGCAGTCCATGGGGTCGCAAAGGGTCAGACACGAATGAGTGATTGAACTGAATTGAATTCCTGTTGAGGCAGAAAAGCAATTGCCAGAAATCTGCCGAGACGATTGCAGTATCTAAGTACTTGCTCACAAGAGCTGGGGCAGGGGAGCTGCTGCCACACAGGCTCTGGGGTCAGTGAGTCCTGGATTCAAAATTCAGCTCTACTGCTTGATTAGCTGTGTGACCCTGCACAAATTATTAAGCCTGAAACTTTAGCATCTTCCATCTCTCAGAATGGAATAATACTGCCTCCCTCCCAGGAATGATTGTGAGCAAAGGTGCATGGTGATGCAGCCAAAGGGGAAGGTACAGAGATGAGTAAGGGCAGATTGGAAATAATATTTCTGATGTAATAGGAAGATTTCAGCTTGAATCAGTGGACTTCCCTCATAGCTCATAGCATAGTTGGTAAAGAATCTGCCTGCAATGTAGAAGACCTGCTGGAGAAGGGAACAGCTACACACTCCAGTATTCTTGGACTTCCCTTGAGGCTCAGCTGGTAAAGAATCCACCTACAATGCGGGAGACCTGGGTTCTATCCCTGGGTTGGGAAGATCCCCTGGAAAAGGGAAAGGCTACCCACTCCCGTATTCTGGCCTGGAGACTTGCATGGACTGTATAGTCCATGGGGTCACAAAGAGTCAGACACAACTGAGTGACTTTTACTTTCACTGGAATCAGCAATATCCTATCGAGCCCCTCCTCTTTCCCTGTGAGACTTATAGTATCAGTGGTGAAGCAGTTGAAGCAAGACAGCCTGAGTTTGAGGTAGCATCTGAGGCCAATTACTAAGTTCTCTGACCATTGATATCCTCATCGGCAAAATGGGGACATTAATATCTTCTTCTTGGGGTTGCTGTGAAGATATGAGAAGTAATATTTGCAAAGTACAGATATACAGGGAGAACCCCACAATTATAAAATACAGTTGTTTATTCTTCAAGGTGTAGATATTCCCTATTACTACTGCTATATTTGTAAGTGCAGTTGCTGTTGTTATCATTATTTCTACAATGCTTTCCCCATCTGTCCCATAACCCCTTCTTCACCCTCACCCAGTAAATTTCCAAACCTGTTCTATGCTCCTCCCCTGGGTTCTCACATAAAACCTTCAACAAACTTCTGTCATCAGTTTATTTATTTTCTTATACATGGACTCATTGTTGAGAGAATTTGAGGCCCTTTTTAAAGAACAACAACAAGGAGAAGTAAACAACATCCATGGTGAAGTTAGTTGAGTCTAGGTGGAAGATCAAGAGACAAAATTAATAATATAGGATCCTATTTGTTTACTAGAGTTATGCTACAAATTTGTATTGAGCTTTCAAGCTGCTAACCCAGCAGGAAAAAGAAACAAGTTATATTCTTCGGAATATTTAAGATAAACTCAAGATGGTTGCTCTAAAGGACATAGTATTCCTGTTATTCAGGCTCATGAGATCATTCTTTCTGGGTCTTGGATAAAGATAATTTTGTGATGTAGTGTACAACATCTTAAATGATAATGTCACAATAATTAATCTAACAACCTGATCATACTGTGTTTTAATGAATGATCTTCATATTTATTTCCTTCTTGATATTGTACATACCTGTGTAAGGGTCCACAGGTTATTCGACTTTGTAAATGAAGCACTGACACAGTGAGAGACTACATATATATATATTTTGTTGTTGTTGTTGTTAAGTGTTGAGTATGTGTTTTAAAATTTTTGTCTGCAAATATATGCTATTAATTTTGAGAAACTAGAAATATTTCTGAGGTGTCCCGAAGTTACCATCTTTCTTCATTTTCCAACTATTCTGTTTCTGTTTCTCAAGGTCATTATTCATCATGTACATAACTTTATTCATAGAAAACACATTACAAGAACTTTCTGGGGTAGTTTTACTATACAATTGGATTCCTCCAACTTGCCACATGCATGTAATTACTTCCTTAGAAAAGTCAATGTGCAGCCACTTGCTTTATGGAACCTATGTTGAAAAGATTCCATTCACCATTAAACTGAAGTTCTACATTTCACAGAGAATGAAAAATACCAATGAACTCATCTAGTATGACTTGTACCTGACAAATAGTGGAAGCTGGGGATGGCTTTAGTGTCCTGAGTTAATTGTTACAGAACATTTACATTGTCACAAATAGAGTCATTCATTTAAAATTTAAAATGCTTCCAAGCTTTAAAAGATGTATCACAAAGAAATATGATTGTCACTGAGTAAGGAAGCCTTGTCTTCCTTGTGCTTCCAGTATGAATAGCTTCTAGCCCTTTTAGCGTGGATTTGGGGGCCGTACAATGTGTAAAAGGATGTGAATGACATATGCCATCCTCCTCTTCATTTTTTTTAAGACTCCGTGAGGGAATTATTAGCCAGCTCATCCAGCTCTGTACAGGACAGGAACCTAGGAAACGATCTAAAATTCTATTCTTATATCTAGTCTATTATTCAGTTCAGTCGCTCAGTCGTGTCCGACTCTCTGCAATCCCATGAATCACAGCACGCCAGGCCTCCCTGTCCATCACCAACTCCTGGAGTTCACTCAAACTCATGTCCATTGAGTCCGTGATGCCATCTAGCCACATCATTCTCTGTCGTCCCCTTCTCCTCCCGCCCCCAATCCCTCCCAGCATCAGAGTCTTTTCCAGTGAGTCAACTCTTCTCATGAGGTGGCCAAAGTATTGGAGTTTCCGCTTTAGCATCAGTCCTTCCAATGAACACCCAGGACTGATCTCCTCTAGAATGGATTGGTTTTATCTCCTTGCAGTCCAAGAGACTCTCAAGAGTCTTCTCCAACACCACAGTTCAAAAGCATCAATTCTTTGGCGATCAGCTTTCTTCACAGTCCAACTCTCACATCCATACATGACCACTGTAAAAACAATAGCCTTGACTAGACAGACCTTTGTTGGCAAAGTAATGTCTCTGCTTTTTAATATACTATCTAGGTTGGTCATAACTTTCTTTCCAAGGAGTAAGCGTCTTTTAATTTCATGGCTGCAATCAGCATCCACAGTGATTTTGGAGCCCAAAAAAACAAAGTCTGACACTGTTTCCACTGTTTCCCCATCTATTTAACATGAAGTGAATGGACCAGATGCCATGATCTTTGTTTTCTGAATGTTGAGCTTCAAGCCAACCTTTTCACTCTTCTCTTTCACTTTCATCAAGAGACTTTTTAGTTCCTCTTCACTTTCTGCCATAAGGGTGGTGTCATCTGCATATCCGAGGTTATTGATATTTCTCCCAGCAATCTTGATTCCCGCCTGTGCTTCTTCCAGCCCAGCGTTTCTCATGATGTACTCTGCATATAAGTTAAATAAGCAGGGTGACAAGATACAACCTTGACGTACTCCTTTTCCTATTTGGAACCAGAATGCTGTTCCATGTCCAGTTCTAACTGTTGCTTCCTGACCTGCATACAGGTTTCTCAAGAGGCAGGTCAGGTGGTCTGGTATTCCCATCTCTTTCAGAATTACATTTGAGTAATAGAATTTTTAGGTGTTAAGAGCTAAGGGGGTAAGATATATTCTGAGGAGGGTAGATCCCAACAGCCCCATTTTAGAAATGAAAGACTACTGATATGAGATCCTTCCACATGGGAATGGCAAAAGGATATTCAAGGATGCCCTTCCATCACCTGTTCTCTTTGCCAGTATAGTCACTCATTTGTAGCTTACCTCTCTCACCCTCTTTCATCATGGAATGGAAACATAAAATAAGTTTGCATGTGGCAGTACTTTGTAGTTCTAGATGAACCTGAATAACTTAGGAAAAAAAAAAAACAGAGAGGATTCAGGCACACCCTAACTTAATGGAGTCACAATCTCCAAATGGAGTATACGGCTTGACATTAAAAAAATAAAAAAGCTTTCCAGATCACTCTCTTGCACAGCTAGGGTTGCAATCCCCAGAGATGGAAGCTGCAAAGGTGTACAAAGGTGTCCTTTATTCAACTAGAAGTTTCTTTTCTGTACTCGGCCTTGGGGAGTATTAACAAATGTTCTTTCGCTCAAGAAGAGAGTACACAAGCAAATGAGAGTTTCAGACATGCACAGAGGGAAGGAAATATTTATGGCGGATTGGATGACATGCTGCCAAAGGTAGTCCTAGGTCGGAGTCCTGTTTGACTGCTACCTCCTTCACTGTGGGGAGGAAATGGAAGAAACCAGGGGAATGCCTCCTGTCCCGAGCCCATCAGTACACACAGGAGAGGTCTGCTGGGTGATGAAGGCCATGGTCTGACCCTCACTAACAGTGCTCCATCCATAGTCCAACCTGTTCACTCCCCATCGTGCTTCTCCTGGGTTTGTGGAGAGGGACATTTTTAGCACATAGTCACCAATAACACTTTTTGTACCCACTGGCCACTTGACTTTGGTTGACAGTTTAGAAATAGATCATTGGGTCAATGTGAGAGAGAAGAAAGTACCTTTCAAATAGAGATTGTACCACGAGTAAAATATTTCCAAGGTGATCAAGGTGGCTACGCTAATTACTCCAAAGCATGAGGTAGCCTGTGTTCAAGAAATGTTTGTCGCATAAATATCTGGATGGAGGCAGGCAGGCATGAAAGGTCATAGATCTTGCTGTTTTCCAGTTTAACTCTCCCATAAAATATATGTTGTGACAGAACTTCAGGTGAAGCTTAGGGCCAGTTTATGAGCTATAACCAATCTGCATCTGGGTAATGACCCATGGAATCCTGCAAAACAGAGAATCTTTCAAGACTTTCTTGTGATAGTGAAAAAGTCATCCACTTTGCTTGGGAAAGATGTTGACCTGCTCTCTTATGTTACAACAGAGATGTGCTCATATGGAAAGGCACTACGTAAGGAACGAAATGTGGGAGCACCAGGAGGTAGCCACTCAGCACTGGGTGTGGGAAGGTTAGCTTGATGTTTGGGGTTGCTATTCAGTATGTCATCCTGTCTATGCAAACCTGCTCCTTCTGGGGCTTCCCAAAATCTATTTTATTTGGAGTATATTTTTTTAAGAGAATAATTCCTGAGTGGAATCACAGTAAGAATTTCCTGGTTGCTTGGGATTCCATAATTTTTCTTTGACCCTAATTCTGACTCCCACACTCCAGGATGGTTAGTAAAGGGCATGTTGCCTCCTTACATCTGAAGCCCTAAACTGCAGCTACATGGGCAGCCAAACATATACACTGTCCCCATCCCTGTCTATATTTTTTATTCACTTTAAAACAAACTTTGAGAAGATCCCATAAAGTTTTCTCTACTATTCAGTCTAGATAAAGGGAATAAAAGCTTCCTTTTGCTTCAGAAACTAATAAGACAATAATAACACTGCAGGGATCTTCTGGGGCCAACCGTCTTGACAGAAGGTGGGACACTGTATTAAGAACTCGGTCACTGCAGTCATGTTGCTGGCATTTACATCCAAGCCTCCCCCCAATCGCATCCTAGAATGTGATCTTGAGCACATTATTTACCCTCCCGGTGCTTCAGAATTTTTCATCTGTAAAGATGGGATGAAAGTAATATTACCTCATAAAGTTGTTGTGCATATTAAATAAGTTGAGTATATCACTTAAGACCGGTACCTGGATGTAAGTACTCAATAAATGCTATCGTGTTTCATTGAACATTTGTTTCTCAAATGGTCTTTGCTGGGCACTGTGGTAGGGGGTGCAGGGATGGGCAAAGATCAATCAGACACATAGTCTAGCAGGGGAGATAAAATAGAAACAAAAAGAGCTATAAAATAGGCTTTACATAATATGATGTGTGCCTTACAGTGTTTTGAAAATATAAATTTTAAAAGCACTAGTTCAAAGATTAATGTTTTAAATATACTTTATTTTTAAAAATGAGCTTTGGATAAATGGAATAATTAAATCTATTTCACTTGGAGCATTAAAAAAAAAACAACAGACTAATAGAATCCTGCCTCTTGAAAGATTTCTTCCCAGTTCTAACACTTAAGTGATCATTTTCTTTCTATGAATGCTCATTCATTATTCCCTACTGTACCTGAAGGAAATGTAGATTCGCTTTATGAATGTGGGTGGGAAGACTGAGTCACTCACATGTTCTCTTGCTCTTTCTGGACATAAGGGTGTCTGATCTGGGGTCATAGCGTACAGGTGGGAGGTAGACTCTGGCCAACTGAGAAGAGTATTCTCACATTGGTGCTGAAACTCTCACAGCTAAGGAGCCTGCTCCCCCATGTCCCTCCAGAAAGAGCTTCCCAAATGTGGGTATATTTTCAGATAAATGAGTTCTCTTCTCTTCCCCAGTAGCAGCACTACGTTAAGACACTGACATGTAATGTGTAATGTGTATTTTATGTGTATCTTATATAGAAGTGGGATTCATCACCTAGCCATTAATGTTCACAATTACACGGCAAACTTGATATTTCACTCTCAGCAGAAATGACATTGTGCCCTATCATTCATGTCATGAAGCCCCCAGGACCTACCAGTTATATAGACTCATTTTCCAAGATTTCAGAGCCAGTAGGCATGCATTTAAAAAGGTTTTCTATCCATTTCTTCTCATTTTCATAAACATCTGTCTAAAATTTTATTGCTGGGTGCAGGAGAAGGTTATTGTTATCTTAGGTATTGCTAACTTTTTGCTTCTAGATTGAGCAAAAGTAGTGAGTCATAAACTTAGAGGTACGATAGAGTTTATCTAGAAGAAAACTAAATGACAACACTATTTCAGCATCTTTCTGTATTGAGACAAAACTAGATAAACTGCTCCTCCACTGGTGTCTGCCAACTCTGACTCACTGACTTCAGTCTTTCAAGTCTCATATACACATTCGTCAATGTATCAGTGTGCAAAACACTGGGAACACAGAAATGAATGCAATACAACCCTTTCACCAAGGAGGTCTATACTCCAATGGGGAAGACATAGAGGTTTGTCTGCCCGGATTTGTCTAGGACTAAAGGAGATCCAGCCAGTCCATTCTAAAGGAGATCAGTCCTGGGTGTTCATTGGAAGGACTGATGCTAAAGCTGAAATTCCAATACTTTGGCCACCTCATGCGAAGACTTGACTCACTGGAAAAGACTCTGATGCTAGGAGGAATTGGGGGCAGGAGGAGAAGGGGACGTCAGAGAGTGAGATGGCTAGATGGCATCACCAACTCAATAGAGGTCAGTTTGAGTGAACTCCGGGAGTTGGTGATGGGGTGCTGTGATTCATGGGGTTGCAAAGAGTCGGACACGACTGAGCAACTGAACTGAACTGAACTGAAAGGCTTCCCCAGGATGTGGGACTTTCTTTGCTAATACCTGGACATTCCTAGGTAAATTTGGATGAGTTGGTCACTCTATAAACAGCCAGAAAATTTGTATGCACAAAATGAGGACTCAAAAGAAAAGACAACTGAATGTGGGGGTTTGGGGAAATTTCACAAGGGAAGTGACTCGAGCAGATTCTAGAAGGAGAGATGTATTTTGCCAGATGGAGAAAAAGGCATTTCAGGAAGAGAACAGTGGATTCAGAAGTGTTCAGGAACAAATTCTATCCTGCTTAGTGAGAGCACAGGTATGGTGCCTACACCTACTACATTTCCGTGTGGGTGGTGGTATGGGAGCACGGGTGTGGGGGAGAGGATGAGTTATGGGACAAGAAGAATACTTCCAAGTCATGGGACGAGGTTCTATTTTGTTTCAAAGTCTCCATACTTCCACTATGGCTTTAGTCTAAAGGATGATCACAGCTTTGAACACTCTCCATTCTGGAAGATGTGCCTGTTTCCTGAACATGGGCAGATTAGAGAATGAGTTTCACCATATTAACCACATGGGAAGAATCGTGATACTCCCTCAAATTCTCAACCATTTCAGCATCATTTACTGTAGCTCCAATGTACTGGTCATTCTACTTACCTGGTGTTATGAGGATGAGCAAGATGCTCTGTGACTGAAGAATCTATTACCCAGGGAACTAGCCATTACAATGTGCTGGGAAGGGTGAGACTAGTCTGACTTGTAATTTACCGGATTGAACTGGATTGCTATTTATTAACAACTTATACATGAGCTATCGAAATGTGAAATCATGATTCAACCCAAGTCTGGTGGTCAGTGGTTTAGTCGCTAAGTCGTGTCCGACTCTTATGATCCCGTGGACCATAGCCTGTCAGGCTCCTCTGTCCATGGGATTCTCCAGGCAAGAATACTGGAGTGGGTTGCCATTTCCTTCTTCAGGGGATCTTCCTGACCCAGGAATTGAACTGGGGTCTCCTGCATTGCAGGCGGATGATTTACCAACTGAGCTATAAGGGAGGCCCCAAACAAAGTCTACTGAACTCCGAAAATACAATTAAGAATTATAAACCTGTGCATACATGTCACTCATACATAATGCTAGAAACACACAGCCATGGGTACAAGCATACTTGAGGTCTCACATCAAGGAGAGTCAGAGAAGTCAGGAATCATGAAGGCAACACCACTAATGCCTAGGATTATCCAGGAAGGAGGGGTCAGTGAAAAAGCGCCAGTGAGGGAGACAGACGCGACTGGGAACAAGACTGTGTAGATCTTGAAAGTCAACGTGACAGGAAGATAATTCCCACTTTATAGAATAGCAAACCTCTCTAGGTTTCCAAGTCTAATATTCAGAGTGAGATAAAGATTAAAATATTATTCTTGACTACTGAGTCTTTATTACTGTTTATATCAGAGAAAAATTAAATACACAGCTATTCCTTTTATAAGCTAGACAGTAATGCAGGAAGAATTAGGAAACAAAACAAAATTAAAAGTACTTTTGATGCATCTTAGGGTGAAAAGGCTCCTTTGCCAGATACCTAGAATCTGCACAAAATCTTTCAATACCTTGCATTAATAAGTGGCCATGTGGCCTGACTGGGCAGGGGCTTGTCATTCTGAGAAGATAAGGACCCTGGGAAGATAAGAAAGGCATGGAAAAGAAGTAATGGGAAGAGATGATAAAGGTTCAGCAGAACCAAGGCAAATACAGGCGGCAGTAAGTTGCTTCACTGTTGGTTTTAATAGCTTGCTTTTTGGGAAAACTAGTGTTGGAGAGTTTTATATAATTAACACACTGTGCCTAAAATCATGCCATTACAGGAAGATCAGAATTCTGGGATGGCAGTTTCATGTATCTCTAACAGGGGATGTATTTTTATCTAACATGTTTCTTCCTTTCCACAATATACACACAAGGTTGGTGAATGCAGGCTCCCTCATTGGCTGAGCTTGTACTTTCCATTCTAAAGCCCCAAATAAAGATGGAATGCATGATGTTGGATATTTCAGAAGAACATTCCATCTTGCACACTTTACAGTTACTTAATAGCTGTTCAGATTTAAATCCTATTTAATAGATACCACAATTTGTAGAAAGAAATAGTTGTCTGACAAACGAACGGAAGCCTCGTAATAAGAGAGGGCATAATGGGAGAGTGGGAGCGAGCAGAGAGAGACGAGAACTAATATTCGTTGAGTAAACACTATATGACAAACCTCCAGGTAAATATGCTTCATGCTTTTAATTGAGCTGCTCCTCAGAGAGGGTAAACAATTTTTAGAAGTTCTCACAGAAAGAGGTAGATTCATGACTCACACCCCGCTCTGTGTAGCGCCAAATCCAACAATACTGATCTAGGTGCTTCTGACACAAATAAACATTTACTTTTCAATGATACTTCCTCTGTATATTTAGGCTTGGACTATTTTTAGTAATCTGTGACTACTTCAGGGTGGTTCTCAATTATCAGTGTTGTTTATGAAACTGGATCTCACAGAATTTTAAATTACAAGCTGGTTTTCGGAAGATAAAAATGTGAAAATATAGCACATTACTTTGGTTATTGAATTATTTTTTAAAGAACCCAGTGATTATGTGCATAGAAATAGGGACTATATACATTTTATAAGAAAACACATGCGTGTGTGTATGTTTCACATGTCATGAAAAGTGAGAATAGAAACGAGAATGAGAATATAGGGGAGGAGCCAGGAGACCAGCTTTGGGTGACTTAATTTTCAAACCAGAGGAGTCTCCTCCGGGGGTTGCCTCACTTAGGGCTGATCCTCACTCTACTTTTCTTGAACTCTGTCCTTACCATCTCTGGAAATTGAACATGGGCCACTGTCTCTGGCCATTATGACAATGATAATAAGATTCTGCACTAACATTTATGAATAAGATTAGAATTTTATGTGAGTGAGAATGGGGGATGGTCAATAATAACAACTATCTATGCCTTGTCTCAAACTTTGAAAAGGACATATTAGGTCCTGCTGAAATCCAGTGATACAATAAGAAGTGAAAACATGGTACTTGCTCAATTACTTACAGAAATTCCTTATGTGGTAACAAGGTGGAACCTCGTGTATGAGTAAGAATCCTCCCTCTGAGGCTCAATGACAGCTGCATGGCTAGTGTGGGTTAGCCATGAACAGCAACATAGGTGAGAGGAGACACCTGCACTCTGGTTTCCTCAGTCTCATGTGGATCTCTTGGACTTCATCAGAGGAAAAGCCACTTACAGTGAGTCTCAGTGATCATTCTCTATTTTAACATCAAACCAACATTTGAAGTTTAAAACCCATTTGCAGGTTAAGTCTACCTCTCATTACCTTTGTAAAGTTCCCCTAATATCTCTGAGTTGCAATGGCCTCATCTAACTATCCTGCTCACCTCACAGGACTGTTTTGAAGAGAAATATATGAAAGTGTTTAAACATGAAGCACTGTATAGATTTTTATATTATTTGGTGGTACTCAGAGTATGGGAGTCAAGTGAGACTTAAATACCAACAGCATCAAGTCTTTTAATTCCTGTCCTGGGCTGCAACTCTGTTTCTACCGCCTATGAGCTTGATGGTCTGGCTTAAGTTTTTCTGTCTGTAAAATATGAATAATATCTAACATAAAGTGTTGTTGTAATGTAAAATAAGTTACGTAAAATGCCAAATACATAAAAAGTACTCAGTAGATGGTAGCTATTAATATGATTTTCCTGGCTTGACTGATAGTTGTTTATTATTTACATATTAAGTCAATGCCCCCAACTAAGTAATAGTACAGAAAAAAGAAAGACAACCATTCCCATAATTTTATCTGAAAATCCTATGTTTGTGATGCCCAAATGAAACTGGAGAAAGTGAAGTGAGAATAAAAAGAGGGGACTTTGTCACCTTCTATATGTGAGTGCTGCGCTTAACAGAAATTTGAACTAAGCTCTTAATGTTGTGACAAACTCAATAAATGTTACTTAATAAGCTTTCAGAAACCAAATACCTAATGGTGAATTTCACCTGGACTAGATTAATGAAAAAAAATAATTTTATTGGCTTATCACAGCAAATCCAGATAAGCTCAGCCACAGGACAGAATTTTTGCCTGATAATTTTAAATTTCATCTTATTTAGATAGATTGAATATACAAAATTTGGTAATAACAAGTTTGTTATCTATTTATTATATTGTTAGCTGTCTATGGTAACATAATTTCATCTAGTTAAATAAAGTCATCTGTTAAACACAGTAATACAAAAGTATTGGGTAGCCTTTCCCTTTGCCAGGAGATATTCCCAACCAGGGGATAGAACCCAGGTCTCCCACATTGCAGGAGGATTCTTTACCCACTGAGCCACAAGGGAAGCTCAAGAATACTGGAGTGGGTAGCCTATCCCTTCTCCAGGGGATCTTCCTGACCCAGGAATCGAACCGGGGTCTCCTGCATTGCAGGTAGATTCTTTAGCAACTGAGCTATCAGGGAAGCCCCTTAACAATGTCACTTGTACTATAAAAAATGGAAAACAATATTTCCTTCAAATGTCTTCAGCTCTGACAGTGGTGAGAAAAATGTAGTTCTCACCTGACTTTTTGTTTATAAGCTTCTCTTTATATAACTGACTTTTTATTTAATGATAATCAGTTTCATATCTATAGATATAAAATACATCGTAGATATCAAATACAATGTATTCATGACATATTGTCAGAGCTTTGTAAGGAGATTCTATTATAATAATCCACTCTTTTTGGAAGTCTTTTGTTAACATTCACATGATGGGATTGTTAAAATCATTAAAATAAAATAAAAGAATGGTAATATATGTTATTGTCTAGCCAAATAACAAGCAGAAATGGAAAGAAAATGCTTTTAAATTTTAAGTAGTCTTTGATCAGCAGGCATAATGAGAAAACAAGGAGGCTTAACACAGGAGAATGGCCAAATTTATCCTTGTTAACACAAGGTGCAGTGGATGTTCCTTGAACTAGAAGAACTCTTAACAATCATCTAATCCAAACCACTCATTTAACAGAAGCCAGAGAGGTTAAGTGTAATTTTCTACTAGCCTGTAAATTCAAAACCATAGATGCAAAAAAAGCACAAACTATTACTAACATTATGGTCTGTGACACAAAAACAATTTTGAAAAACGTTACCTGAATAGTAAAAGAGATGAAATTATAGTTTTCATGTGGGGGCAGGTGACCGTCTTTTGTTATATTCATAATAATGTAAACAAGTGACATCAATCTACTGCTTCTTCTGTTTCACTAAATTTCTTCATCTGTCTGACAGCCTCTCTCTGAGCTGAACGTGATTCCAGTTTTGTATCCATTAAAGATCTAAAAGACCTAAATGCCAGCCAACCGGTTTAATTCCAGAGAGAATTCTTTTCCAACACTAAAGGAAAAAACAGCAATGTTGTTTCAGTATGCTAGTCTCCAACATGACATGATGCTGAGGGATTTTTAGGATAATTCTGACCCTATCCAATTTTTCACTGCATGTGCTAACTTCAGAACTTAGTCTAAGATATGGCTCCAAAGTATGTGGTGATACAGACTGTAGCATGAAACAATTTGTAGTTCATTCACAAGAAACCTAACATATTTAATCCAGACAGAGATTAATAAACTATATAAGCTAACTATTTCACAAATTATGGAATGATGACAATAATTTACTTGTTATTATAACATTACCTTGCCAAGAGCCAAACAGAATTATCCAGTGAAAGATGGTGGCAGTTTTCTCTGGGTCTGGCCTAGCAATGACCTATATAGAATAGAAATAGGTGATCCCTCCTCCATCAGGAGAGAGAGCACATCTCACAACACCCTAGGACCTCTCAGTGAAGAAATGACACTCCCCACATCCACCTGCTCACACTCCTCTCAAAACCTTGCCTGAAACTCCCTTGAGCAACACTGCCCAGTTGCAGACTGTCCTCCCTTCCTTCACATGGCCATTCTCCAGTTCTCATGGTCCTATAGAAAAGATGGAATAGAAGGAGACAGCACGGTCCTTCCTTGGGAGCACGCAATGGTGTTTCCAGTTATGACCATTCTTGTCATCTCTCGTTGGGACAGTACGGGCTCAGGGATATTGCGGCCTCTACCACTCAGTTCACCTGCTGTGTGCTAGCTGTTGTGTTCAACCTCTCCAGAAGTATCTAAATGAGAGACTAATTTAATTCATAAAAAATGTTTCAAGACAGTTTATATTACATTCATGTTTTCATTACATACATTACATTTTTCACTAGCATTCTCAAAGATGATGTTAGAATAATAATTATTTTGTCTTTTATTACTGACTTCAAAACAAAAAAGTGATTCATTAGAATTGTAAAAACAAAACAAAAAAAATAACTGCTATCAAAGTGATTAAGTCATTGTTATTTGTAAAAGTCCACTTGCAATTAAATCTATTTAAACTTCTAGGTTCCTAAGATATTTTTTTAACTTCAAACCAGAAGATTTGCTAAAATAAGGCAGTTTATCAGCTTAAAAAGTTGCTAACAAAAATATATCCAATTATAGAGTTGAGTTTTCTTTCCTTCAGGTGAAAAGACATTCAGGAGAAGGAAAGGCAACTGGAACACAAAATAAATTTTTGTCACATTAAACTAAATCATTGTGGTTTTGATTTGCATTTTTCTGATTATGAGGGATGTTGAGCATTTTTTCATGTGTTTGTTAGCCATCTTTATGTCTTCTTTGGAGAAATGTCTGTTTAGTTCTTTGGCCCATTTTTTGATTGGGTCATTTATTTTTCTGGGATTGAGCTGCAGACGAATGGATAAGAAAGCTTTGGTACATATACACAATGGAGTATTACTCAGCCATTAAAAAGAATGCATTGTGAATCAGTTCTAATGAGATGGATGAAACTGGAGCCTATTATACAGAGTGAAGTAAGCCGGAAAGAAAAACACCAATATAGTATACTAATGCATATATATGGAATTTAGAAAGATGCAAATGATACCACTGTAAATGAGACACCAAAAGAGACACAGATGTATAGAACAATCTTTGGGACTCTGTGGGAGAGGGTGAGGGCGGGATGATTTGGGAGAATGGCATTGAAACATGTATGTTGTCATATGTGAAACAAATCACCAGTTCAGGGTCGTTGCATGTTACAGGATGCTCGGGGCTGGTGTGCAGGGATGACTCAGAGGGAGGATAAAAGGGAGGAGGGAGGTGGGAGGGGGGTTCAGGAGGGGGAACTCATGTACACCCGGGGTGGATTCATGTCAATGTATGGCAAAACCAACCAATATAATATTGTAAAATAATTAGCCTCCAATAAAAAAAATTTTAAAAAAATATATAAAAAATAAATAAATAAAAAATAATATAAATCAGCAATGGGGAAATACCTTCCAGTATGAAAAATTATCTCTAACTTCATGAAAAGGGTTGATGAGGGGCATATACCCAGGCCTTGACTGGATGATAATAGTAAGAGGGGAGATTGGACATGAGACTTCATTTTGATTTGAAAGAATCATAGTTTAAAAATATTTGACAGACTTTGGCAAAAAGAGCAGAAGGAAGCATAAGTTTTTCCACCAATCTGTGGCTGAAGTGCAGTGTTAACAAAGTAGATCAATAGCCAGTTGAAATTTACACAGTATGAGTAAGTGTTACGGAGTGGTAAGTAAGAATTATCAGTGACAAACTATCAGAAATGCTAACATAGTGTAAAGAACAACTATGTGAACCTAGGAGATCCCTCACGATAAGGCTTGGTGCTTGTCTTCTCCAGGCAGAAAGGAGTGATGCCACATACTATGAAGTTGACCTGGATCAGCCAGAAGGAGGTAAAAATGTATTAACTTAGTAAAAAAGAACTGACTATAGTTTGGTTAGAAATAGAATATCTTTTGTTTATTCCAATATTCTTATTCCCTTCATTGAACTGTGAAGTTAATTGATTTATGCTTATTTAATAAACATGAGAAACACTTGATAAATTATAAAGTTAATGTTAATATAAAACATAGCTATTCTATTGAAAGGTTTTTCTTAGCTCTCCATGCATCAGATAGCTGCAGCCTTACCAGGAGTCTGCTCATTGAGAAATCACTTAACTCCTCAGAGATTTGGTTCCCTCATTCTCTGGGACAATGGATGTGAAAGTAGTTGAAAGTAAAAATAATGTCTTAAACATCACTGTGCTATTAAATAAACCCTTTCATCACAAATATTTTCTTTGGAAATTACCCAAACCTCAGCCCCTCTGGAAGACACAGAAATATCACACTCTGCAGTCCTTGCTTCATCATTTTCAGTGGGCTTATGGAAAAATACCAGATTTCAATGTGGCACACTCTGAGATTAAGTTAGATGTTTCTTACAAGTCAAATAATCATCCTTAGAATTATTCACTTTTGGGGGTGCACTGTATCATGAAAGGCTTCCCTGGTAGTCCAGACTGTAAAAAATCTGCTTGCAATGCAAAAGACCTGGGTTCTATCCCTGGGTTGGGAAGATCCCCTAGAGAAGGGAATGGCTACCCACTTCAACATTTTTGCCTGGAGAATTCCATGGACAGAGTCTGGCAGGTTACAGTCCATGGGTCACAAAGAGTCAGACATGACTGAGCGACCAACACTGCTACTGTATCTAGAAAGAATTGAAAAAGCAGGTAATTCCAAAAGGAGAGTCCTTAGCTATGTCATTGGGATACATAAGACAAAATATAATTAACATTTGTTCAGCACTTCCTACATACCTGTGTTAGGTGCTAAGGCTTCCCTAGTGGCTCAGACAGTAAAGCATCTGCCTGCAGTGCAGGAGACCCAGGTCAGATCCCTGGGACAGGAAGATCCCCTGGAGAAGAAAATGGCAACCCACTCCAGGATTCTTGCCTGGTGAATTCCATAGACAGTACAATCCATGGGGTCACAAAAAGTCAGATATGACTGAGCAATGAACATTTTCACTTTCACCAGCTGTGTAATGAGATTGCCTAGACTCAAATTCCAGTTTTATTATTTAGTACTTGTAGAAATAGCTATATCTGTTATTTTTATCTTTTTATCTTTATTTTATATTTCATTGTCTATAAAATGGGGATGGTAACACAGACTTCACAGTTTGTTTTGTTTTTATTAAATGAATTAGTAATATGTATAGTACTTATAATACTGACTGGTGTGTAGTAGATGCATAATACAATTTCTTCCTCTCTTTTTCCCTCTCTCTGTTCTGATTCCCATCCTCCCCTTCTTCCTTCTCCACAATCTGTCTACTTAAGATCTCACAACCAGGAACTTGCAGGGCTGGTATACTGTGAAATGCTGTCGCCCGTATTCTTGGCCACTAAGTGATAACTGATATGACCAAATGCTACTGACAAGATTTAGAGTTCCCTTTAGAACGTAACTGAGCAACTTCAACAACAGTGCATTTCAGTTTAACATCTTCTATTACGCAAGTTTGTTAAGCTGGTGAAAGGATTATTTTTAAAAGAGCTGTTTAAAAGCATCAGAACAGTGTGCTAATTTTTGAAGATTGAAGAAAAAATTGAAAGTTTGAAAAAATTAGCTTTCAATACAGAAAAAAAGAATTCTCTAAGAAGAGGCAAGATTTTAAAAGGATTACTTTTGTGTTGATTTGTAATTGGACGTGTTTTACATATATGCTGACTTTTCAAAAATTCTGAAGTTAGAAAGTGTTTTCTTGGAATATTTAGAAAACTACTCAAAGGCATGAAGGAGAAAAATCATTGTTAAAATAATGCTGTTGAGTTAAAATCCCCTCTAACCACTTTGCAACTTGCTACATCATAACAAATACTCATCATTAACCATGAAATGAATGCAATTCTCCTTTCACATTCAATGCTATATTGGAGATATTATACAGTATCTTTCATATATTCTGGAACTGCACACAAGTAACATTTCATAGTAGCAGATGTGTGACATCACATGAAAACTTGTAAAACCTTTACATGAAAATCACATCTGTCAGTCTCCACTATTATTTTAACTGTAGTTGTATGGTTTGCTTCTCTGTCTGTGCCAGAGAAGGCAGCTTTGCATGAAAACTGTTCCAGGAAATTGTGTCTTCTGGGTGAGCTAGTTAAGCAAATTGTGTAACTGCCATTGAAACCAAAATGCACCCAGCAGACATAATTTCACAAAAGAGGAGGAAAAAAACCCCACATTTGTACAAAAGTCACAGCTGTTCAATTCTACATTTTGTACTTTTTTCATTAAAAAATTCCCTTTCTTTATGAACAGTGACAGTTACATTTCTAGTTAGCAACTTTAGAACTTTTTAATACATTGCTAAGTCCTGTACTATCATGGATTTAGTGTCAAGATAAATAGGGCTAACCTCTTTCTGTGTCTAAACTGAGCAGAAATGTGCTCTGTCTGTCCTGTCTGCAGATGAAATAAGATGCTGAGTGCGTCTCACTGTTCTCCAAAATACAGAGCTGTGTGGCTGCTTCTGTAGCTCCAAATGAGGGCCAACATCTCTACGCTGGGGCCCTCACAGCATGGAATCCTCTTTGTTCAGGGCTTTCCAGTCTTGCTCTCAGGGGCCAGAGTATCCAGGACCACTCTCAAGCCATGGGTGATGGAGTTGGTGGCTCAGAATGAGTGAGTCAGAAGTCAGTCTGATGGGGCTGTGTGCAACATGACCACCGCTGTCTGTCATCCTCCTGTGACACCACTAAGAGGGGGGCCAGGGAGGAGGTGTTCTCTGGGGACCCTCTATTCCTGTCCAGAGATGAGCTGCAGAAGCTTGTTCATACCATCACATGAGGATTATGAACACTACATTTATGGGATGCATTTCGAGCAACAGTTTGGACTTTGGGCTCTACAGTCACAGTGGCTGGGCCCATTCCTATCAATAATGTGATGCTGGGTAAGTTACTGAACTTCTTCAGCCAGAGTTTCCCCATATTTACCTCGTTATACTATTGTTATTCAATTGCTCAGTCACGTCCAACTCTTTGACACCCTATGGACTGCAGTAAGCCAGGCTTCCCTGTCCTTCACTATCTCCCAGAGCTTGCTCAAACTCATGTCTGTTGAGTCAATGAGCCATCCAACCATCTCATCCTCTGTTACCCACTTCTCCTCCTGCCTTCAATCTTTCCCAGCATCAGGGTCTTTTCCAATGAGTCAGCTCTTTGCATCAGGTGGCCAAAGTATTGGAGCTTCAGCTTCAGCATCAGTCCTTCCAATGAACATTCAGGGTATATTTCCTTTAGGATTGACTGGTTGGATCTCCTTGCAGTCCAAGGGACTCTCAAGAGTCTTTT
This sequence comes from Moschus berezovskii, assembly GCF_049115385.1. Lineage (NCBI taxonomy): Eukaryota > Metazoa > Chordata > Mammalia > Artiodactyla > Moschidae > Moschus > Moschus berezovskii. The sequence goes on along the minus strand of NC_142462.1, from coordinate 50,680,296 downwards.
CCAACACCACAGTTCAAAAGCATCAATTCTTCAGCGCTCAGCCTTCTTTATGGTACAGCTCTCACATCCCTACATGACTACTGGAAAAACCATAGCTTTGGCTATACAGACCTTTGTTGGCAAAATGATGTCTCTGCTTTTGAATATGCTCTCTAGGTTTGTCATAGCTTTTCTTCCAAGGTGTCTTTTAATTTCATGGCTGCAGTCACTGTCCATAGTGATTTTGGAGCCCAACAAAATAAAGTCTTTCACTGTTTCCATTTTTTCCCATCTGCCATGATGTGATGGGACCAGATGCCATGATGCAATGATACTTACATGATAATGATGATAATTTTTCTGAGTTTTAAAAATATATAGTTCTAATGAGGTGGATGAAATTGGAGCCTATTATACAGAGTGAAGTAAGCCAGAAAGAAAAACATCAATACAGTATACTAATGCGTATATATGGAATTTAGAAAGAGGGTAACCTTAACCCTGTATACGAGACTGCAAAAGAGACACAGGTGTATAGAACAGTCTTTAGGACTCTGTGGGAGAGGGTGAGGGTGGGATGATTTGGGAGAATGGCATTGAAACATGTATATTATCATATGTGAAACGAATCACCAGTCCAGGCTCGACGCATGATACAGGATGCTCAGGGCTAGTGCACGGGGATGACCCAGAGGGGGGATATGGGGAGGAGGGAGGTGGGGTTCAAGAAGGGGAACACATGTACACCCGGGGTGGACTCATGTCAATGTATGGCAAAACCAACCAATATAATAAAGTAATTAGCCTCCAATAAAAAAATAAATTAAAAAAATATATTAAACCTGTAATCTTAAAACTGGATTTGCCCAGGACAAAATTATGACACAGCAAGTTAAAGTTACCAATAGTGGTCAAAATTTATTCAGCTCAGGTTTTCCAGTGTCAAGTTGTATAAACACTTTCCTGCTGTTGACTGCTGGAGTCCTATTGGCTTATCTGTGGTTGGCAGGAATGAGTGTTTGTGCAGCTGTGCCAGAGGCACAAGGTTTCTTTCAATCTGACATTCACTGCTGATGTCTGCTCTACAACTTCTCCTCATAGTTGTTGGTCTGTCTGAAGAGTAACTGACTGCTGAGTTAGACTTCTAGAGTCCTTGCATAGGCTTTTTTACCACTTGGTGGGAGGATGGAATGTTTTCCATATTTTGGAAACAGTCCTCTAATTGTGTAATGGGGTACGCAATTAAATACCAAAAATGATAGCTCTCCAGAGAACCGATTATATAATGTAAACACACAATGTTTACAAGTTGAGGTATTTCAATTATTTTGATGATTTTTTCCCCAAAAGACATTTCTAAGAAATATTGGCATACAGTTCTATTTAAAATTATCTGGAGGTCTGAATTATCTGTCTCAAGTTTTTTGACTGATACACACACACATGCCTAATTTTTGGTATTGGTATACCTATGGAATCACGTAATGGAAAAAGCCATGACAAATAGTAGAATTGGATGCAACCTGAAGGAAGTTAAACTATTAGACTCACTATGATTGTACATAGAGGCTTCCCTGGTAGTTCAGTGGTAAAGAATTTGCCTGCCAATGCAGGAGACGTGGGTTCAATCCCTGGGTCGGGAAGATCCCCTGGAGAAGGAAATCCCACTCCAGTATTCTTGCCTGAAGAATCCCATGGACAGAGGAACCTGGCAGGCTACAGTCCAAAGGGTTGCAAAAGAACTGAACCCGACTTAGCGACTAAACAACAATGATGATGACTGTATTTCAGACCTCACAATCACTTGAAATCTAAAAATATTAAATGTTAGTCTGATCTAATTATATAAGATATAACTAACTAAATTATGAGTAGTTTTCGGATTTTTGTGATCATACATCAAAAATGAAGTGGAGAAATGTAGAAAGAAAAGTGTTGTGCTGTGCTTAGTGGCTGCTGTGTCTGACTCTTTGTGACCCTACGGAGAGTAGCCCGCTAGGCTCCCTGTCCATAGGGATTCTCCAGGCAAGAATAATGGGTGGGTTGCCATGCCCTCCTCCAGGGAATCGTCCCAACCCAGGGATCAAACCCAGGTCTCCCACATTGCAAGCAGATTTTTTTACTGTCTGAGCCACCAGGGAAGCCCAAGAATACTGGAGTGGGTTGCCTATCCCTTCTCCAGGGGATTTTTATTATTACTTGATTTTCCTAAGGAAAGATGTGTATATAATTGAATCCTTAATAGGGGCTTTATCCTGAATAAAAGGATGCATAGAGTGGTAACTCATTATGCTGCAACCGCCAATAGATAAAAGTCCAATTTACAGAAAAACCTTCCTGATTTAAAATGAGGCCTTAAAAGACAAAGAAATCTAAATTTTATTTCATCCCTCAACTGAAAAATACGGTTGCTTCATTTAACTGACTTTGAAATCTGGTCTAATAGAACATCTCTATTGCACAACTAGTCAGCTCCCAACATTCTGATTGCAAAATGAAGGACATTTACTTTGATATCTTTAATTATCACTCATCTAGAGGACAGTGTGAAACACACTTTTCCAATTGGTGTTTTAGAATCATGAGTCAAAGGGAAAGTATGACAAATAAGCCAGCTGGAGAGACAAGAGACAGTTAGCTAGTGCTGCTAGATTCTTTGTGGGTACTTCAAAGTAAGATGAAAGGGGAATAAAAGGACTGTTAGCACACATGCACAATAAATGGAATATTAACACAATTTCACAACACATTAATAACAAGTTAATATCAAACTTAGAGACTTACTCAACATAATAAGTGCCGTATATGGGATCATCGATTTTTTCCCAGCCATATGGAAGCTCTGAAAAATAAAGGGTTGTTTCTTTTAGTAAATAAGTAACAGATAATGCTATTTTTAATAAGTAATATAATTTAATTGTACATACATTGCAGAAATAGTCTAACAAAGTGGAATAAAGTATTCAGAGTCAGCACCAAATTTCAAATGCATATTGTAGGAACTATAAGAAGCACTGACTTGAAATTAGCACTTAAAACACAGAACTCTCTTCTCTGTAGATATACTGCTGGGTCTAGCTGTTTATCCCATGCCAAGCAGTAGAATGGCACATCATCATGTTATCACCACTCAAGGCAATGCAGAAGGCAAATCACTTTCCTGAAAGAGCACGCAGCTTTCTCATTTATTTGTATTGTTAAAAGGAGCATTTCAGGATAAAGATCATAATTTCAAAATATATTTCTGAGAAAAGCAAATTGTTTCTGATGACTGAAACAAAGACATTACACGTTCTCAATTGATATCCCACTATTCGAGATGGTTAACTTATCGTTCTATCTCCATGGGTCAGAATTAGAATGCTGCCAATAAACTCTCTGGGTATATTTTTGTATAAAGTCTAACATTCTAAACATGCTTTCCTTGACAATATGGTTTATATTTTCAGTTCTCCACAGAAAATTTTAATAATGCACATTAAAATATCAATACAATAAAGGTTTCTTTTTTTTCCCATCTATTTTATTTTATTTTTCAAAAACAATTTTAGGAATCTTTACTTAAAACAACCTTATCTTAAAATGGAGTAACTTTGGTTTTACGAGCAGCAAGCAAAGTACAGAAGCAAAAATGCATTACAGGAGCATTAAGTTCTACATTAGGTCACAGTGTCTAATCTGAAATCACACCCGTAATATCATTTTTCAGGATATCTGGGAAATAGTTATTTCCCAGGATGTCTGAACCATAGCTACTCTATTTTGACTTTTAATTGTTAAAAAAAAATTTTTTTTAATAGCCAAAGCAGATTTCACCATTAATGATGTCAGTGTTTTTCTAGGTATGAGAAGATGCAAGAATTGGAACTCATAAAACATTTTTCTGAAAAGATCTAACTATCTGAAGGCCTGTTCTGCCAGTTTTTTTGTTTTTTTTCAGAGCACAGAGTGCCTCATTCCTGATTTTCACCCTGAACTTCTTTCAGGGGGTGTTGAAGGTCAGCAGCTTGCAATGGTTCATGATGTAATCTTTGTAGAGGCAGCTGGCAAGTACCAACTTCCAGTCAGCAGGGTCCCTTCATAGCCACATATCTGACCATGTGACACCATTTCATGGCCATTGTGTCCCACGGTGCTGGGAAGGCTTATTCCCAGGTCTAGGGAAGTGATGGGCCACTCAGTGTGCTAAAATTGGACCAAGCCTTGCAAGTAGCAAAAGTCTCTGTCTTACTAGTCTCCTGGTCCAGGAAAATATTTCCTCTTGTTGCTTTTTCCCATACCCAGAGTCACATTATTACAATTATTGATCTCATATGGAACTGTCAGTTCAGCATTATATCACAGGCTCAGTGAAACAAGTGACATAGAAAATAATATAGCCATAGCTAGCAGTTATTCGTAAAATAAGAATTATAAGTCAAGAACTAGGAAAAACATGCTATTTGAAAACTAGGCTATGTGTTATGATACTGTTTTCAAGTATACAAAGTCATTTTAATTAATTCCTATAAATATGAAGAATATTATATTTTCCTCACACATATTAATAATATACATAAAACTTGAAACTAAGTAAGATGTATTGAGAAACTCTTAATAATATGTTTAAATGACACAAAAGTTTTATTATTATAAGTAATAACACATTTTCATCATAGACAAGCACAGTTATAAAAAGAAAATTCAGTTCAGCTCAGTTCAGTCGCTTAGTCGTGTCCGACTCTTTGCAACCCCATGAATCACAGCACACCAGGCCTCCCTGTCCATCACCAACTCCCGGAGTTCACTCAAACTCATGTCCATCGAGTCGGTGATGCCATCCAGCCATCTCATTCCCTGTTGTCCCCTTCTCCTCCCGCCCCCAATCCTTCCCAGCATCAGAGTGTTTTCCAGTGATTCTGCCATCCAGAGACAAATAATTTTTAGAGAAATTAGATCATATAGTCATATTATTTTTATAGCCCGGTATTTCTGCCTAACAAAATATCGAGGGCATCTTCAACATGAATGAGTGTTACTGCACAATATCACTTTGAAAGTGGCACAGTTGTTGTGTGAGGTGTGGTTAGAGCCTGTGTAATCCCACCAATCTTCTGTCATTGAACATTTGGGACTTTTCAGTTATATGTCCATGTTGGACTTACTAAAGCCTAAGTCTTTCATCATTTTCCCAACAACTTAGCCATGATAAATTCCTAGACGAGAAATTTTAGGTTAAAGGGCACACTTGTATGGCTTTTGATTAATCTCTATCTCTATATTCACATTTTACTACCCCATTGACAAAAGAAACCAATTTATGACTTCACTGGGAATTTGTGAGTGACTTTGGTTCTCTGTACCATCAAATTAAATACAGGTCCACATTTCTCATCCAAAAATATTTGGACAGAGTGGTTTTGAAATTCATAATTTTTCGGATTTTAGAAGGATAACATGATGCAAACACCTTCTACTCTATAACAATCCAAGCAGAGTCTGAGAAGGCACTTAAAATTTTTTAAAGCCGTGAGTATTCAGGCAGCCCAAATCATGTGATTCTCACTAAGACGCACAGAAAAGGACCCTTTCAAGTCAGTTACCACTAGTTTGATGCCAGCATGCCCAGATCAGGTTACCTTTTGCTGCCAAATGAGTGTATAAAAGGCAATTTTTAGAACTTTTGAAATCTGGATATGAAGATAAAATATTATACATTATTATTTAAAAACCAACCAAATTGTTTTTAAATAGCAGTTCATAGTTGTATTAATTTGTATTTCTTCATTCTTGGACTTTTTTTTTCCTTTTGTACATTTCTTGCTTTTATAAATCAATTCATAAGAGTATTTTTTTTAATTTATAAAGAGTAACAATCCTTTATCACATGTTGCATACATGTTTTTAAGACTTTAATTTTGTTGAACAGTCTCTTTAACACATGTTTTTAAAATTTTATTTGGTAAATTCTCAGTGATTTCCTTTATGGTTTCTATTATTGGAGCTTCCCTTAAATACTAACGATATTTTTCAAGTATTTTTTTAACTATATAAAATCTAGGCTATCACCTGGCTTAATAATTCTTGGATTAGTAATGGATTAATATAATATACTTGGAGTAGTAACATATAACACCAAATTGTGAAGCACCTTAAGAAATTTTTCTTTCAAAATGGTAATAAGAATATTGCTGAGTATTTACTATGTCCAGGTACTGATGGACTTTCCATGCCCTGACTCATTCTATCTTAACAATCATACAGGATTTAAAAACCCTGTACTTTCGTTCCAGAGACTTTAGCCAATTCATATATCAATTTAGGCGCTTTATTAATATAGCATAAACAATAGTTAATTTAGACTAATGAGAATAATTATCCAGATTGTTTTTATCAAATTCCCCAAGCTACTGGAGAATTTGGCTATTAAAAAGAAAAATCCATTTGACAGATATCTACTGAGTGCATTCCAAAGTACATCCCAAAGAAAGGCAATGCCAAATAATGTTCAAGCTACAGCACAATTGCACTAATCTCACATGCTAGTAAAGTAATGCTCAAAATTCTCCAAGCCAGGCTTCAGCAATACGTGAACCGTGAACTTCCAGATGTTCAAGCTGGTTTTAGAAGAGGCAGAGGAACCAGAGATCAAATTGCCAACATCCGCTGGATCATGGAGAAAGCAAGAGAGTTCCAGAAAAACATCTATTTCTGTTTAATTGACTATGCCAAAGCCTTTGACTGTGTGGATCACAATAAACTGTGTGGATCACAATAACCTGTGTGGATCACAATAAACTGTGTAAAATTCTGAGAGAGATGGGAATACCAGACCACCTGACCTGCCTCTTGAGAAACCTGTATGCAGGTCAGAAAGCAACAATTAGAACTGGACATGGAACAACAGACTGGTTCCAAATAGGAAAAGGAGTACGTCAAGGCTGTGTATTGTCACCCTGCTTATTTAACTTATATGCTGAGTACATTATGAGAAATGCTGGGCTGGATGACACCACCTTTATGGCCGAAAGTGAAGAGGAACTCAAAAGCCTCTTGATGAAAGTCAAAGAAGAGAGTGAAAACGTTGGCCCAAAGCTCAACATTCAGAAAACTAAGATCATGGTATCTGGTCCCATTACTTCATGCGAAATAGATGGGGAAACAGTGGAAACAGTGTCAGGCTTTATTTTTGGGGGCTCCAAAATCACTGCAGATGCTGATTGCAGCCATGAAATTAAAAGACGCTTACTCCTTGGAAGGAAAGTTATGACCAACCTAGATAGCACATTAAAAAGCAGAGACATTACTTTGCCAACCAAGGTCCGTCTAGTCAAGGCTATGGTTTTTCCAGTGGTATGGATGTGAGAGTTGGACTGTGAAGAAAGCTGAGTGCTGAAGAATTGATGCTTTTGAAGTGTGGTGTTGGAGAAGACTCTTGAGAGTCCCTTGGACTGCAAGGAGATCCAACCAGTCCATTCTAAAGGAGATCAATCCTGGGTGTTCATTGGAAGGACTGATGCTTAAGCTGAAACTCCAATACTTTGGTCACCTCATGTGAAGAGTGGACTCATTGGAAAAGACTCTGATACTGGGAAAGACTGGGGGCAGGAGGAGAAGGGGACGACAGAGGATGGCATCACTGACTCGATGCATATGAGTTTGGGTGAACTCAGGGAGTTGGTGATGGACAGGGAGGCCTGGCGTGCTGCGATTCATGGGGTTGCAGAGTCGGACACGACTGAGTGACTGAACTGAACTGAACTGAAAGTGAAAGAATATACAGAGGACAATTGATATTATGAATGTGTGCCTACATTAGTCGCTCAATTGTGTCCGACTCTTTGCGATCCCATGGACTGCAGCCTGCCAGGCTTCTCTGTCCATGGAATTCTCCAGGCAAGAGTACTGGAGTGGATTGCCATACTCTTCTCCATAGAACTTCCCAATCCAGGGCTCAAACCCTGGTCTCCTGCATCACAGGCAGATGCTTTATTGTTTGAGCTCTAGGAAGCCCTGATATTTGCTTATTTATTATTAATGTGGCTGAATACATGGCTTCATACATATAATAGATTTAATATCACCCCATGTGTATAAAAATAAGTAAAACAATTATATTTACTAATATTTAGAGTAAAAGTGTAACAAGGTTAGTTTTATATATACTAGTCCTACTTCTTAAAGGTGCTGTCAAATGGAAGCATTTCAAAGTCAAATTATAAAAAAACTTTTATAGTATAAAACCATTCCTTCAATTATTCCTTATCTTTGGCTCCTTTTTTGTCTCTTTTTTTTGGGGGTTGGTAAATTACTAATTCTAAGCTATGTATCCCCAATGTATAGAGTTCACTGATTCTTTATCTTTATGGATTTACAATGCCAAAGGTTCTGAGAACAATTCCCTGGTATTGTTTCCCATTTTCCATCATGAAGTAGTCATCAGGAGTTAGGGCAGAAACCTGGTTTGCATTTCATAAGATAATAACATAATTTATTTGTTTAGGTCATATTTCCAAAATAGATTATTAATTCCGAAACAAAATTATATGCTATAAATACTTATATTTTTAAGATGAACTATTAAGTGTTACTTGACTCACAGTTTGAAACAAAATGATACACTGCATCTCTAACTTGTTACAAAGAGCTGTCACTCATTTCATTTATAATGCCTGCAAAGGATTGATGGATGGATGTAACAAGAAACAAGTAACAGAATACATACATTGGTTCATTTGTAAATATGACAGAATGAGTATAAAAATCTAAAACCAATGTTTAAAATGGTGTGGGTGTGTGTATGTACATATATAGGAAGGTATATGTGTATGCCTATATGTATATGCATGAGCATATATGTGTGCACACAAAGATATTCTTTCTGAAAAGCAAAGAAAGGTCTAGGCTAAAATGCTAACAAAAAAAACTACAAGCTTTTTTTCATTTATAAGAACCATATAAGTCATAATAAGTAATAATTGTTATAATAACAACAATAATAATAACAAGATTATTAACGGAGAAGTATATATTTATATGATGAAAAATTAAGAATCATCTTTCATTGTGAAAAGTAAGTTATTTGGAATTAAATTAGTTTTTTAAAAAAGACTACTTCTTTTTAAAATTAAGGGAAGAAATGACAAAAAGAATTTCCAATTTTGTACTATTTGCCCTACCAAACAAGCATGCAGCTTGGAGCTCTTGGGTCCTGGGTTATTTAGAACACTGTATCTAATAATATCTAACAAATTTACAGATGGTTAAGGTCACACTAATGAAAGAATAACATATACTATGCAACAGAGAAAAATAAACACTTGCAATCAGTAAGGTTAATGCTGCATTAAGAACTGTTGTAACTGAGATTTTCTTCAGGACATGGAACCATGGAGAAAATTCAGTGATTAGATATTCTTCAGTAATCTACTCTGCAAATGTCTGTGCAAATATCTAGGTTAACTTGCAGTCAGTCATATAAGCTTAGTAAAACTAAAATAGAATAAAAAATTAAAGAGGCATCTAGTTCTGCCTGGTTTTTGCCACAGCTATCATGTTATACTTTTTATTTACTTGCTTTTCCGACTTCTTGTTTATTTATCATTTATTTGTTAAGTCCATTTTCATTCCAGAAAACAGACTCCTTTATGTTAGCTCAAAAAAACATTTTTCATGGTAGAGATGAACTTATTTGTAAAGCAGAAATAGAGTCCCAAATGTAGAGAACCAACTTACGGTTAACATGACAGGAAAGAAGTGGGATGAATTGGGAGATTGGGACTGACATATATACATCACTATGGATAAACAAGGTAACTAATGAGAACCTACCATAGAGCACAGGGAACCCTTCTCAGTGCTCTGTGGTGACCTAAATGGGAAGGAAATCTAAAAAAGAGTGGATATATGTATATGCATAACTGATTCACATTGCTGTACAGAAAGAAACTAACACAACATTGTAAAGCAACTATATGTGTGTGCTAAGTCATTTCAGTCATGTCTGACTCTTTGTGACCCAATGGACTATAGCCTGTCAGGTGCCTCTGCCCATGGGGATTCACCAGGCAAGAATACTGGAGCAGGTTGCCATGCCTTCCTCCAGGGTATCTTCCCAACCTAGGGACTGAACTTGCGTCTATTTTGTCTCCTTCACAGGTAAGTGTGTTCTTTACTACTAGAGCCACCTGGGAAGCCCAAAGCAATTATATGCCAATAGAAATTAATTTTAAAAAATAAAACATTTTTCAGGCTACAATTGGGAAACTTATAGAATCCAAGGATAGTATTCCCTATGGAAATGGGACCCAAATACTGAAAAGCTATAAGAAACACTATCTCACTACTTTGATTCTCTACCACCTCCCCTACCATCTCCCTAATTCATTAATCCAATTCATTTTATTCAAAATAAATCCAAGTTACTTAGCCTGGAAGATCACTGTAATGGTTGTTCTCAGGTCAAGAATTCACTTATATAATAATCAGATATAGCTGGGGGAGTGCTTTCCTTTTGGAGATACAGAGCCATATTTGGCAGCTTCAAATGGAGGAACATTCTACAATATAACTAGCCAACACTCTTCAAAACTGACTAAGATACCATCACAATGTACAGAGACTATGGAGACACGAAGACTAAACGTAGAATAGGCTCTGGATTGGGCCCTGGACCAGAAAGTGGACATTAGTGAAACGACTAGAAAAAGCAAAATGAGGTGTAGACTAGTACTAATCTGTGCTTAGTCTATGACTCTGTGCAGCCCCATGGGCTGTAGCCTGCCAGGCTCTTCTGTCCAGGGGATTCTTCAGGCAAGAATAATGGAGTGGGTTGCCATGCCCTCCTCCAGAGGATCTTCCCAACTCAGGTCTCCTGCTTTGCAGGTGGATTCTTTATCATCTGAGCCACCAGGGTAGCCCAAGAATACTCAAGTGGATAACCTAACCCTCCTCCAGGGGATCTTTCAGACCTAGGAACAGAACTGGTGGGTTCTTTAACAGCTGAGCCACTGGGGAACTAACTAGTCTATATAAATGTTAATTCCTGACTCCAATAAGTGTACTTATGAAAGATTTTACTACTAGGGGAAGTGAGGTGAAAGGTACACAGCAACGCTTTGTACTATTTTTTTCTACTATTTCTGAAATCTAAAATACTTTCAAAATAAAAAAAAAGCTATTTCACCAACTCTTACTATTGATTAGATGACTTCTATTCATACTTTCTGGAGAAGAAAATGGCATACTTTATTAATATTCAATCATATACATATAACACTGAATTAATTGGATAGCATTGAATTTTTAAACAAAGTGAGAATATAATATTTCTGCATTTGTAGTCTTCTGTTGAGTTTTTATAGACACTTTCAAGAAAGTAACTTTTCATTTGGCTATTTTTCATTTTTTTTCCCTATTGCCTATCACTGGAAAAACTAGGTAAATATTAACACCATGTTCACATCTAAGGGTTACTGTATCCTGACTCCTAGAGATACAAATTCAGTAATATGAGTTCAAAATTGGCAGTCAGGTTTTGTTCATTTCCTGGGAGGCAAAATCTTGTAAGGGTCATAGCATAGGTTATGCTAATTCATAAGGGTTGTATGAAGGCCTATCCTGGTGGGGAGCTTACAAAGCCAGGAAGGTAGACCAATTTAGAAAACATACTAACACTTTGGAGACAGGAACAATGATATCACAAGAGAACATAGAAACGTACAAAATTTCCCCAGGTAGAAAACCACACACTCCAGTGATAGTTAATATTCATATTAAAATCTTTTCCTATATTTTTATTAGATTTTTGCCATACACATAGTATATCAACTGGGAAATATAACTAAGTTTTCCTGGAAAAGTCACAAACTTTTGTTCCCAAGGAGTATAATTATAAACATAAATTCTGAAAACATTCTCGTGTTTAACAAAATCCATAAAAGAATGATACATTAATCACAAGTTCATCTCCCTATATAAAGTTGAGGGTGTATCCTTCTAGATCTTTTTGCTCCTCTTTACCAGATAATTTTATTCCCTTCAGTGATGAAAATGAACAAATAAAGCAACAAACTTTAGAGTCTAAAAATGAAAATAGAAATTGATTCTTTATGTTCTCTTTTTCATCTTTCTCAGAGAATGTTTACAACACACAACCCAGTTAATATCGTGGAACTATAGGCTAGGGAATCTTCATTTGTAGGGCTGAGTATAGGACAGGGCTTTTTTTTTTTTTTTTAACCATTTTTACAATGGAAATGAGAACTAGCTGATTTGCATTTTACACCACTGGCATTTAATTCATGTTTTCATGTGGTTTCATGATAGTAACTTTTAATTCGGCTACTTTTGGCTTCACCCTGAGTATTTCATTACCCCAGTATTGTAAAGTATTATAATCGATTTTAAATGTACTGACCACAGTTTCATGGGATTGTCAATAAAACATACAGCTGCACAAACAAATTCCAAATAAATCCACTCATTAATGTATCTTACCACATTGAGTACAAAATGTGTAAGCTTCAGATTCCCCTGCTGGTCCAGGGGTTAAGAATTTGCTTTCCAATATGGTGGACATGACTGGATCTCTGGTTGAAGAACTAAGCTCCCACATGCCAGGAGGTAACTAAGCCTATGCCACAACTAGAGAGCCCACATGCCACAGTGAAAAGCCCCTACACCACAGCTACTGATCCCACATGCTCTGGAGACTGCACATTGCAAGAAAGCGACTATGTGCCATAAGGAGAGATCCTACAGGCAGCAAGGAAGATCCTGTGCACCACAACTAAGATTTGATAAATAAATAAATAGACATAAATAAATAGCCATATAAGCCATTAATAAGCCAAATAAGTAGCCATAAATAAATAAAGGAAATATATGTCCATCTTAATTCAGAGTTTCAAAGAACAGCAAGGAAAGATAAGAAAGCCTTCCTAAGTGATCAATGCAAAGAAATAGAGGAAAACAATAGAATGGAAAAGACTAGAGACCTCTTCAAGAAAATTAGAGGTACCAAGGGAACATTTCATGCAAAGATGGGATAAACAATAAAGGACAGAAATGGTATGGACCAAACAGAAGAAGAAGATATTAAGAAGAGGTGGCTAGAATACACAGAAGACCTTTAAAAAAAGGTCTTAATGACCCAGATAGGCACAATGGTGTGTTCACTCACCTGGTGCTGGACATCCTAGAGTGTGAGGTCGGATGAGCCTTGGGAAGCATCATGATAAACAAAGCTAGTGGAGGTGATGGAATTCCAGTTAAGCTATCTCCAATCCTAAAACATGTTGTTGTGAAAGTGCTGCACTCAATATGCCAGCAAATTTAGAAAACTCTGCAGTGGCCACAGGACTGGAAATGGTGTTTTCTTTACAATCAATCCCAAAGAAAGGCAATGCCAAAGAATGTTCAAACTACCGCACAATTGGACTCATCTCACATGCTAGCAAAATAATGCTCAAAATTCTCTAAGCGAGCCTGCAATAGTACATGAACCGAGAACTTCCAGATGTTCAAGTTGGATTTAGAAAAGGCAGTGGAACCAAAGATCAAATTGCCAACATCTGTTGCATCATATAAAAAGCAAGAGACTTCCAGAAAGAGATCTACTTCTGCTTCATTGACTACGTTAAAGTCTTTGTGTGCATCACAACAAACTGGAAAATTCTTCGAGATGGGAATACCAGACCACCTTACTTGACTCCTGAGAAATCTGCATGCAGGTCAAGATCAACAGTTAGAACCGGGCATGGAACAATGGACTGGTTTCAAATTGGGAAAGGAGTATGTCAAGGCTGTATATTATTACCCTGCTTACTTAACTTATATGCATATATATTATGCAAAATGCTGAGCTAGATGAGGCACAGCTGGAATGAAGATTGCCAGGAAAAACAGCAATAATCTCAGATATTCTGATGACACCACCCTTATGGCAGAAAACAAAGAGAAACTAAAGAGTCTCTTGAGGAAAGTGAAAGAGGAGAGTAAAACAGTTGGCTTAAAACTGAACGTTCAGATAACTACAATCATGGCATCTGGTCCCATCCCTTCATGCAAATGGATGGGGAAACAATGGAACAGTCACAGACTTTATATTTTTGGGCTCCAAAATCACTGCAGATTGTGACTGAAGCCATGAAATTAAAAGATGCTTGTTCCTGGGAAAAAAAGTATGACAAGCTTAGACCACACATTAAAAAGCAGAGACATTACTTTGCTGACAAAGGTCTATTTAGTCAAAGCTATGGTTTATCCAGTAGTCATGTATGGATGTGAGAGTTGAAGAAGAAAGAAAGAAAACTGAGCACTGAAGAATTAATACTTTTGAACTGTGGTGTTGGGGAAGACTCTTGAGAGTCTCTTGGACAGCAAGAAGATCCAACCAGCCAATCCTAAAGGAAATCAGTCCTGAATTTTCATTGGAAGGACTGATGCTGAAGCTGATGCTCCAATACTTTGGCCACTTGATGCAAAGAGCTGACTCATTGGAAAAGGCCTTCATGCTGGGAAAGATTGAAGGCAGGAGTAGAGGGGATGACAGAGGATGAGATGGTTGGATGACATCACTGACTGGATGGACATGAATTTGAGCAAGCTCCGGGAGTTCCTGGCATGCTGCAGTCCATGGGGTCACAAAGTGTTGGACACTCCTGAGTGACTGAACTGACTGATTTTTTAAAAAAATGTATAAGCTGTTCCTAACAGACACTATATAAACAAATGTATGCTAATAATGGGGATATTCAGGATCCCTTTTCTACGTGGAAAAAGACTATCAAATATAGAACTTGAAAAGGTACATGTAAGTGGAGCCACAACACTAATGTATCAGAGCCAACTCAAGAACTCATTCTGGATGAGAAAGTCAGGTGAAGAGTGCAGCAAAAAAGAAAGGGAGAAGGAGCTCAGGGATGGAAAGACAGACAAAATCACCCTCAGAAAGACAAATTCCTGTTCTGAAATGGAAAATGCTAACCGGCCTTATTGATCAGAACACAGCTATTGGGAAACTGAAAAAAGGGAGCTTGAAAGTGAGAAGAATGAGAGACGGAGTCTTAGGAAGGTACTTCTTAAGAAGAAGAGGGAAATGAAGTCAAAAGAAATGGCCATTGGAAATTTGGTTATGATAGAAAAAAATTGTGGTAGAAGTTGTGTAACAGAAACAAACAAAAAAAGAATTATAAGATCGTAAAACATACCAACTATTATCTCCGCAAAAAAATGTCATCTACTAAAACATTCAGTTTAGTTCAGTTCAGTCCAGTCACTCAGTCGTGTCCAACTCTTTGCGATCCCATGAATCGCAGCATGCCAGGCCTCCCTGTCCATCACCAACTCCCGGAGTTCACTCAAACTCATGCCCATCGAGTTGGTGATGCCATCCAGCCATCTCATTCTCTGCTGTCCCCCTCTCCTCCTGCCCCCAATCCCTCCCAGCATCAGAGTCTTTTCCAGTGAGTCAACTCTTCACATGAGGTGGCCAAAGTATTGGAGTTTCAGCTTTAGCATCAGTCCTTCCAATGAACGCCTAGGATTGATCTCCTTTAGAATGGACTGGTTGAATCTCCTTGCAGTCCAAGGGACTCTCAAGAGTCTTCTCCAACACCACAGTTCAAAAGCATCAATTCTTTGGCGATCAGCTTTCTTCACAGTCCAACTCTCACACCCATACATGACCACGGGAAAAACCATAGCCTTGACTAGAGGGACCTTGGTTGGCAAAGTAGTCTCTGCTTTTTATTTCACAAAATAAACAGAAGAGGGTGCTCATGAACTAAGAACGTAATAATCCACCAAAATCTTTTATTTTTGCTTATATAAAATTGTTATTGCTGGTCCAGGAAAAAAATAAAAATACATACAAGGTAGATAATATTCCTACAAAATTGCCATGAAAAGTGAAAGTGAAAGTCATTCAGTCATGTCCAATTCTTTGCGATCCCGTGGACTGTCCATGGAATTCTCCAGGCCAGAATACTGGAGTGGGTAGCCTTTCCCTTCTCCAGGGGATCTTCCCAACCCAGTGATTGCACCCAGGTCTCCCGCATCGCAGGCGGATTCTTTACCAGCTGAGCCACAAGGGAAGTCCAAGTTGCCATACAAAATCAGAAATGAGAGTCAAAGAAATATGTCTAATAAAAATCACTATCCTTCCTCAAACATAAACAAAAGCACAAATGAGAAAATTGTAGTGAAATCTCAAGATATTTTCAAACATTTATAAAGATAAAACAACATTTTGAATCAGAAATTTAAAAATTCTGACCAGAAATGGATAAAGAACAGAAAGATATTAAAGAAGAGTTGATTAAAATAGAATACAAAGTACGAAGAAGAATCTTTGAAATTAAAACTAAATTATCAGGAGCCCAAGAGAGAATTAAGTCAATTGGATATAAAATAAGGACCTCTGAGGAAAGACACAGCGATAGTTAAGAAAACAAAAGATATAATAAATGGCAAAATGAATCAGAATGAAGTCACTAATATAGAAGACACGCAAAGATAATCCAGTAAATGTATAATCGGAATACATAAAGGATAAAATAATAGAAGTAATACTTAAAACTATAATCCAGAAGAATTTCCAGAAATAAAATTACTACATGTCTCTATATTGAACACTGTCCCAGAACAGTCAATTGAAAGACATCAATTAGCCATTGGACTTCAGATATAGAGGAAAACTGGATAAAAGATAAGTTCCTTAAAATAAAAAAAAAAAAAAGTTAGTTTTACATCTCAGAAATAACATACATAGCTAGACAACAGTGAAGCAGCATTTTAAGGAGTCTGAAAGAATTAGTGAAGCAAGGATTTTCAGTTCAGTTCAGTCACTCAGTCGTGTCCGACTCTTTGCGACCCCATAAACTGTGCAGTACTCCAAGCCTCCCTGTCCATCACCAACTCCTGGAGTCCACCCAAACCCATGTCCATTGTGTCAGTGAAGCCATCCAACCATCTCATCCTCTGTCGTCCCCTTTTCCTCCTGCCCTCAATCTTTCCCAGCATCAGGGTCTTTTCAAATAAGTCAGCTCTCCGCATCAGGTGGCCAAAGCATTGGAGTTTCAGCTTCAACATCAGTCCCTCCAATGAACACCCAGGACTGATCTCCTTTATGAAGGATTTTAAATCCAGCCAATCAAAAATATTAAAGTGTGCTCACGTGTAAGCACACATACACACATGCACACTCACACAAGAGTTTATGATATGCAAGAACTCAAGGAATACTTCATTCAAGAACCCTTTCAGAGACGCCTGCTAATCTTAATTAAACTAGACAATTCAACCAAGAGATAACTAGAGCAAGGCCTAAGAGCATCATCTGAGATATTTAATTGTGGATCTAAGTATAGAACAAAGGTGGGAGTAAGGATGTTAGAATAATACATATATTTTAGTCACTCAGTCATGTCCAACTCTTTGTGACCCCATGGACTGTAGCCCACCAGGCTCCTCTGTCCATGGGGATTCTCCAGGCAAGAACACTGGAGTGGGTAGCCATTCCCTTCTCCAGGAGATCTTGCCAACCAAGGGATTGAACCTGGGTCTCCTGCAGTGCAGGAAGATTCTTTACCATATGAGCCATGAGAATAATATGAAAGTATTACATGTTTAGACATTACTGAAATAAATCAATTAAAAAAGAGAATATTAAGGAGAGAATGACCAATGATCTCACTAATCGTTGCTTCGGTAATAGATAGGAGTCACAGAATACCATTTAAAGCTAGCAAAAGAACAAGGGCCTTATAAAAGGTATCAGTATAAAGGCAAATATTAGAACACAAATACAGACTTGTTTTAAATACCAAAGAAAGAAACAAACAGCTCCCCCTCCAAAAAAAACACTGTATAGACAAACACAGTCAGTATAACATGATATGGTCAATAAATATAACATAAAACAGTACGACAGAGTTAAAACTAATGAATGCAATTTGCCTTTCTTGTTCATATTTTCTAATTAGCTCACAAAGAAAGGCTAAATAGAAAGGTCTGGGCAAAGACATGCCAGACAAATGTGGGAAAAAAAAACGAAGCAGGGATTACAGACCTGCTACCAGAATTGAAGTCCAAAGCTTTAATCAGGATAAGAAATCCTATTTTATAACAGTAAAGGTCACAATTCATAATGAAAGCACACTAGTTTCAATATCTGCATGGCAAATAATACCAATCATCTTCATAAAATAGTCATTACAGGAGTTACAAAGAAAACTAGAAATAGGACAAATACTTAAGATCACTCCAGTTTAAGTTAGGTCAAAATTGACAACATTACAGATAGACAAGAGCTAAATTCAGCAAAATTAATTAGGCAAATGTTTTGGTTCTCTCATCTCTTTTTCTATTTATACCCCAATAACAGAGAATATATATTCTTGTCAACTACACATGGGTCATTCCCTACAACTGTCTATACATTAGACTACAAAAGTCTTAAATTCTGCAAAGCAGAAATAACACAAACAATAATCTTTGACCCTAATGCAAAAAATGTAGGCATTGATAATAAAATCATAAAATCTAAGAACTTTTATCTAGAAATTTAAAAAAACTCTAAATAACTCATTCATGTGTCAGAGAGGAAATATACACTTAAAATGCAGAATTTCTAAAAGGGATGAGAGTGAAAACAGTAGCAAAATCTGTAGAAAGAAACAGTGATCAGAGGAAATTTTATAGTGTGTGTGTATATATACACACATATATATACATATATATATACACACACACACATATATATGGAAGAACAGAAATAAAAGTGACTTCCCAATTCAAAAAGCTAGACAAAGTAATCCCTCCAAGGAAAACACAAAACAAAATATAAAAAAAGGACTATAGTGATAAAAGCAAAACTTCTTGTAGTAGAAAATGGAAAATAAATAATACTAATTGAAGCACTATTTCTTTTAAAAATCAGCAAAATAATCACTATTTTAGTATTCACACACAACAAAGTAAAAGAGTGACAAAAAGGAAGCAATCTAAACAGAAGTCTGCATAAACCTATGCTAAAAAAATTAAAAATCTAAATTAAATGGATAATTTCTTAGAAAAATATAATTTATGAAAAGTGGTCCCAGAGAAAAATGAGTACTAATGGTTATTTATAAATTGAGTGTGAGTAAAGCTTTATTAACCTGACTCAAACTTGACAAATCTGACTATACAAAAGCAAAAAAGAATCTCTGTGCAACCCAAAACACCATAATAATGTTAAAATATAAATAATAAACCGAGAGAAAATATTTGTAACATATATAGTGAAAACTCATGGATTTTTGGTAAAAATGTAAATTGGTATAACCACCAAGGGAAACAATCTGGAGAGTCCTCAAGAGACTAAAAATTGAGCTATCACAGGTTCCAGCAATTCCATTTCTGAGTATTTACCTGAAGAAAGTGAAAACATTAATTCAAAAAGTTATAGGCACAGAGGGAGGATAAAGGGAGGAGGGAGGTGGGAGGGGGGTTCAGGAGGGGGAACTTATGTAAACCCAGGGCGAATTCATGTCAATGTATGGCAAAACCAACCAATATAATATTGTAAAATAATTTGCCTCCAATAAAAAATAAATTAATTACCAAAAAAAAAAAAAATCAAGATATGGAAACAACCTGTGTCCATCAACTTGATAGAAAATTGTGTAAGAGTCAGGAATAGAGAGTTCACAAAATGTATAAACAAATGTCTTTTATACATGAAAAGATGCCCAACTTCCTTTAACAAATTAACACTATATTCAGATACAATTTCTCACCCATCAAACTGGCAAAAATTCAAAAGCTTGGCAACACATTCTGCAAGCAAGATTTTGCAAGAGTTGCAACCCTCCCCTATAATACTGGTGGATGGGCAGTATCGTGCATCCCCCATTGAGAGAAATTTGGCAATAACTAACACGACCAGACATAATTTACTCTTTGACTCAACAATCTCTAAGAAATTTCTTTAAAGTTTCATCTTTAACAATGCACAAAATCAAACACAGAAGGTTATTTATTGTAGTATTATTTTACTGGCAAACTCTGAAAATAACCTAAATATCCAAGCAAGATGACTGGTTAAATGAACATGGTACACACAACCATGATGTAGTACTATATAACAGTGAAACTAATGAGGGAAATATCTATAATGTAATATATGGTGACTTGGAGAATGTATTGCTAAATGAAAAGATTTCCATCTTTTGGGAAAAGGTACACCAGAAGGTGAACCACCAACTAAAGAAACCGTTTAACTGTAAGAGATGGGCATATGATAAAGTTGAAGGGATAAGAAAAAGAAATACAGTTTTGAGAAAAGTTCTTTGTAGTCCATGTCAATGTTTATTATTTTTTTAATATGAAAAACCCTCAAATACAAACAAAAGGCAAATGACCCTAATTGTATATGAAATTGCTAATCACTCAGAAAAACTCAAATTTTAGAGAAATTATAGACTAACATTTCATTGTGCAAAGACCCAGAAGGTAAACAAATGTATTCATAATGTCATACAATTTGGCATGCTTTCTTTACAGGAAGCATTAGGATACTGGTTTCTGGGTCTTGGGGTTAATTTATTTCAGTTCTCATACCTTCTGTATTGGGAAATCCAGTGGGTCTGGAGTTTAGGCGCATCATGATCAAAAAGAGCTGCAATAACTAAGTTTCAAGAGTATGGGGCTGGGCAAACATTAATCTCTGACTTATGGGCAGACTAGAATTTAATAATTCAGAGGGGAAGGCACAGATCTCTGGAGAGGGCAGGTTTGATCAAAGTCTTTCCAAATGACCCTTGGTCTTAAGCTGACAGGGACTTTAGAGAACTAATACCATAGGCTTCTGTGAAAAGGACCTTTGGGCATTATGGAGGCTGCAGAGGCGGGTTCCATTCACTCTGGGACTCTGCCATTCCAGATAATTCTAACAGCCTTAGTGCTATTACAGACACTGGGCATTTGGAATGTAAAGTCACTGCAGCAGGAAATCTATAAAAATCTGGAAAATGAAAACAGGTATTTTTGCAGCAGCAGAACAGAGGAACCTGGCAGGCTACAGTCCATGGGGTCACAAAGAATCAGACACTCTGAGTGACTAAGCACACACATATACATGGGAGAATCTATCCAAGTTTTGCTGCCTTTGTGGGTACAAGAATGAGATTTTGCTTCAAGATGCAAGGTCTTGTTTAGAGATACAGCAGTATCTAAATCTTGGTCTATGGGCTTGTAAGAGGGAAAGCTTCAGAAGAAGTTGGATCCAGAGTAGGAGGCTGGAGACTGAAAACCTTCTTCCTCCTTCAGTTCAGTTCAGTCGCTCAGTTGTGTCCGACTCTTCGCGACCCCATGAATCACAGCACGCCAGGCCTCCCTCTCCATCACCAACTCCCCGAGTTCACTCCTTAGGTTGTTCTATTTCCCCCATAAAGAGGTCAGTCTATTCTACAGTTTTCTCAGTGTGGCACCTCCAACTGGGGAGGTCAGATGGGTGCAATGACTAAGACTTAAGCAGCTCATAACATGCTCTTCTATAATGCACAGTGTCTATATTTTATTTATTGACTCAAAGTAAGTATTGATAAATAATGATAAATTTAAAAGTTGTTTAACCATCACGTTACATGGAGTCAAGATGAAGACCTGGATAGGTTAATAGAAAGAAAAACTAAAAAAAAATTGCTTTAATTCTCCACTTTGCCTTATCAATGAAGATCTTAAAGATTTAGGAGAAACGACTGAGATAAACAGCCACATCTTGCCATGGTTTTGATGGCTGTTGTGACTGTTACTTTCTTTTGCCCCCAAAATGATAGGCTTTCAATAGTATATTTGATGGTTTTGTGGTTGAAAAGGTTCTTGATGAGATCTGGGTATATTAGATTAAGAGAAATTTCAATTTATCACTGATGGTATTACTTAATATATCTCTTATAGTGTAACACATTTAGGAACCTCTTTTTTTATTCAAGAAAATTTACTGCTCATCTGCTTTGAAGGAGGCAAGAAACTAGGTTGTGAGGCTATAGAGATATGTCTCAACATCCATGGAGCTGATGGCTTCAGGCAAAGCCAGTCTTTAAACAAATATTTTCACTGATTATTAATTCATTATAATTTATGATATATGTGACTAGGAGAAGTATGTGCATATCTTACTCTACCTAAAGCCTCAGGTGAATTTTGAAAAGCTTAGAATCATAGCATGTTACATTTCATGGGTATAATTCATTATGACTGATTTAAATAATCCTAGACTCTGATGCTGGGAGGGATTGGGGGCGGGAGGAGATGGGGACGACAGAGAATGAGATGGTTGGATGGCATCACCGACTCGATGGACATGAGTTTGAGTGAACTCCGGGAGTTGGTGATGGACAGGGAGGCCTGGCGTGCTGTGATTCATGGGGTCGTGGAGAGTTGGACACGACTGAGCGACTGAACTGAACTGAACTGAATGCAACAAGTCATCAACACATTTGTCAACTGGGTATTCTGGGAAGAATTCATACAATAGATGTCATTGCTCTAGCAGAGCAGTCTTTTTAAATTTAATGAATTGACTATGTATAAGAACATTCTACTGTTTAAAATCTCTAGGGACAACTAAGTATTGAACATCAATATAGTAAGGACTTGGAAAAATGAAATTTAAAATTTACCTTTGTTTATTATATTAGATGAGCTGAATTCTACATAGGAATATGCCCTAATTTTATTTTCTACTTAATATGCAGTCTCAGAACACTGTTTAATTAAAATGCCACTTTGACCAGTGAAACAAATCAGACTGAGCACAAACCCAGGGCTGCTAACTAAAATGTGCAGAAAGACACGCCAGCCCTGCATGATGGTACTGTCTGAAGCATCTCCCACAACAGTGGGGGTAAGAAGCATCATGACAGTTTTACATGCAATTAAACACTAACATAAATTTTGTTTTTGTCATGCCACTCATGGATTCTACAAGGCGTTCATGCTTTATAGACAAGTAAGCTGGACATCTGCCAAATTGGGGTGACACAGTGTTGCCATAGATGCTCTACTTTACCGGGTTTGCCGAGCTCTGTGTTTTTCTGGCAAAACAAAGAATGAGTTCATGGACATTTTTGAAAAGCACACTTGAAAAGAAAAATCAATAAAATACTAATTGTCAATGTCTTTGGGGGAGAGAAAGGAAGCATGGGTACCTTCCATATTTTCTGTCTGTGTTGTGGAATGCTTTTAAATATTAACAGAATAGGCAAATTGACCAAGCCCATAGTGCTCTGATTTATACTTGTTCCAGGTAGAGAAAATGCGTAATTCTCAGCAGTACTTATTACAGATAGATCACAGAATGTCAAAGGTAATGAGACTTGAAAGATAGAGCAGGGAAATACTTTTTCTGTGACATAAGAAGAGGAGGTTGACTATTCAGTATGTGACTGAAACAATAAGATGTCTGATTTCCTGTTCTGAATTAAACTAAGGCACTAATGCTGCCTATTAAGATTTAATGACAGAAATGCCAAAATACAGACATTAAATTATATTTATATAGCCAGATGTGTGCGTAGGATTGTCCAAATGCTCCTTACCAAAATGATTTCCTGTTGACACTATTTTAGCTGTATCCTCTAGCAGAGATGTTGGAATCACATCCCCCACCCCAACCCCTGCCATCTTGGCAATATAGTGTAGAGAATGGTAACTTGAGAGAACACAAGGATCTATAAATTTGAGGGATGTGAATGGTATAAATGTCACAAGTACACCTTTAGCTAGATTGAAATGAATTGTGAATCATAATAGTACTGCAAGTATTAAAAAAGCAACGAAGTATCTATTAATATACACTGTGCTGGCATCAGAGGCATTCACTTCAAATATAGCATTTTACTCAGAAAGGGAAGGGGTAGTTTTAGAACAAATCCTGAATTTCCTGATCTCCCCACACAAAAGTGCAATGACTTCTATCAGTAAGCTTCTAGAACGAAAGAGGGCAGAATATTTTTTTTCCAGTGATTTGGGTGTTGTGATTTATACAAATTTTTACCTATCTAGGTTTGTCCCATCTTCGCAGCGTTCTCAAGTGGAAGGACTGGATTAGATATGAGAAACAGAGAAGCAAAACCACTTCTTAATGAAACATAAAATCCTGTGTGATATAAAATGTGGTAGTGAGGTATGCTATAGTAACATTAAAAAAAAGTAGAGGATTTGGAATGAAGAGCATGAACTGCCAAGTTTCCTTGTAGAAGGAAACAAAGGAACATGGAAAACAGCTGAGGGTGAGATTTCCTAACGTTGTCCACAGTAAGTAAAACTGCAAAATGTAAATAGGCTTGGAATAGAAAACATGATGCCTGCTGTGTCTGCAAGGTATTGAGATGCCTAAAACACGGGAGGAAATTCTTGGAGAGCACTTCAACTCAGTGAAAAATATTACCCGTATAAAGCTGTCAAAGTCTGTCTCAGTTTGGGTTACTTGGCATGTAAAGAGCCAGTCAATCCCACAAATTAGGCTGCCCTGCAGGCATTTCTAACTCACATGCCAGGCTTTCAGGAAACATTAAAAGTCCAAGTGGAGCTATGATTTGTACCCATGGTAACAACTGGACTGTGTGTAAATCACGTGAGCTGTGACAATGTGATACGATGTAGGACTTAGCCACTTTTGTAAGACTCTACATGTAAAAATTCAAACTATTCAACAGCAGTGGTACGTGCAGACAAAGTACACAGGGAGCTCCGAGGGCCACATGGTCTCGAGGAGGGAATCACATAATTTCTAACCTGTAATGTCCTTTAGAGGCAAAAAACACTGAAAATACTGATTTGTTCACAAAGCATCACTAGTTAAAACATTATTTTATGATAATTGGGTCAAGGTGTTAGGCTGCATTTCATATGTAGCCTGAGATTCTCTAAAATTTTCAGAATCAGCTCTGATATACACTGGGCATATAGTACAGAGAGCAAGTATAAGCAATGACAGTAGTTTTAAAAACATATTAACATACTTTCCTATTACACATTTCCCTGTGTGTAACTCTCTATCTATTTAAGCAATCATGTGTTAGGAGATTTAGGCCTGGTCGAATGGACTATAAAGAGAAAGGATCAAGAATCAATGAATGACTTCCATGTCACAAGATCGGGAGTAGGACTTGTTGGTGCAAAGCCCCAGGAGAAAGGATTCAGGGTGTAGAGTTCTTGGAGCTCTAGACAAAGGCAAGGACTGTAACCTGAGCAGGTATAAGCCATCCTGGGCTTCCCTGGTGACTCAGACAGTAAAAAATATGTCTGCAATGCAGGAGACCCTGGTTTGATCCATGGGTTGGGAAGAATCCCTGAAGGAAATGGTTGTGGACTCTAGTTTTCTTGCTTGGAAAATCCCGTGGACAGAGGAGCCTGGTGAGCTACAGTCCATAGGGTCGCAAAGAATCAGACATGACTGAGTGACTAACATTTTCACTTTCCCCAAGGCATCCTGCAGCAGAGAACAGCAGGCCCACGACAGACCTGCCCTTGTTGCCATAGAGATACATTCTCATCTACTACCTTGGATCCAAGAGGAGAGGAGAGACCTACTGGGAAAAAAAAAAAAAAACTGATAGGAAATCTGAACTTAATTAATATTAACAGGCTATTGCCATCCTACCATCTCCCAAATAAATGTTTTGAATTAAAAGGGACAAGAAAAACAAACAAACAAAAAGACCACCTTTAATTGGAAAGTTTAAATTTCTTCACCTTCCATTAACAATAATGAAGATGACAATGCAAATAAGATTAATTCATAAAATTTAAATAAAAATCTTTTCTTATATATGAGTTGTAGTTTACAAATACCAACCTTGCTATGTTAGCACTAAACTAAAATCTTGTATCAATATTTAAGCAAATATATTTGACAGATTACTGTAGGCTTTGGAATCAGATAAAACTGATTTGAATTTTGGATTTTCTTAGATAAATCTCAGTTTCTTTATCCTGCATGATGTTATAAGGAATAGAAATGCAGAGTGCCTGACCTGCTTGGTGCTCAATAAATGTTAGGTTTTACTAGGACTGCTCTCGATGCTGTTGCTCTGTCATCATCATCAGTAGTAACTATAATAGCAATGGTAGGACTCAGTGGAGTAACAATGGGTCCATATTTAGAGTGTGTGGCGGGTAAAAAATCATTAGCCTTTCTGCCTCATAATTATTTGAAGAAGAAGATTTTTCAAAATTATTTGAAGTATGGGAAAGAACTTATAAAACTGGGTGTGAAAAATGAGGATTGAAAAATTATTAAGTAGGGGATCCTATCTATTATTTTATTCCTGTGTAAAGTTGGCTTGAAGGCTTCAGAATAAGAATTCTGACATTTAGCAGTCTAGTTTGAAAAATGGGAGAAGGGACTTGATTTATGAAGAAGATATTTTGCATAATACAAAGGGATGCAACTGGAGTTCATAAAGAAAACTACCTGAAAATAAACAGTTATGTGTGCTTGCTGTTGCTGCTGCTGTTAAGTCACTTCAGTCGTGTCCGACTCTGTGTGACCCCATAGATGGCAGCCCACCAGGCTCCACCGTCCCTGGGATTCTCTGGGCAAGAACAGTGGAGTGGGTTGCCATTTCCTTCTCCAGTGCATGAAAGTGAAAAGTGAAAGTGAAGTCGCTCAGTCGTGTTTGACTCTTTACGACCCCAGGGACTGCAGCCTACCAGTCTCCTCTGTCCATGGGATTTTCCAGGCAAGAGTAGTGGAGAGGGGTGCCATTGCCTTCTCCATATGTGTGCTTATAATTCTTAATTAATATACATAAAAATTACTCTTTATAAAGTATTACAGTGTAGCTCATTATTATATAAAGTTAACAAGCATATTTGAAATTATTTCTTTAGTCTGCAAATCAAAAACACATCAGAACTAAAAATATAGCCTTTGAAATAACAACTTTAATTACGGTAATAATGATATTTTCATTAGAAAATTCCTTTTTTGATATGGTGGCATTTCTTTTAGTAAAACAGTAGTGATTAAAAAAATCTATTTTTACTCAAAGGTCAATTGATTATTGTCACTCAGAACTAACACCTGAAAAGAAAAGATAAATCTGTCTTAGATTTATGGTGCTAGAAAAAGGAAATTTTTTCATCTGGAAAATAGAAAAAATGGTGAAGAAGAACCTGAAAGCTACTTTATCAGTGTTAAAAATAAGCATATTATACTTAGCGATCTAATAGAGATAAAACTTAGATGGTTTCAAAACTGCTGTGATTCACGAAGTTCTACAGTGAGAGGTGAGAGTTAGAAAACTCAGTAGGACCAGATGTAACAAGACAGACTGGAAAGGACTCCACGGGCAGCTAAGAAAAAGAAAAAACAATGGAGAGAGAAAGAATATGGTACACCATGGAAAAAATGGGACTTCTGTTGAGTTCTAAAGATTATGTTATCATCATCTGTTTTCTGTCTCTCTCTCTTTGAGAAAGTTGAAGACAGGGAGCGTATCTCACTCATTTTCTATTCCAAAACCTGATATGAGGTGCTCATCACAGGCATTTATTAAAGGGATGAGTGAGACCCGGTGCCCACTGTGGCACTTGGAGAGCTAAAAATATCTTACACCTTTGTGAGATTTGAGTAGCACAAGCAATGTTGGATTCCTAAGTCATTCATACTTTAGTTGTTTATTAAACAAATGTTAACTCAGTTTTTAGTCAGATGTTTTCCTGTTGAGAATTTTTACCCCACATTTCAGATATTTTGAGGTGTGTTGGGCTGAGGTGGGGAAGGAGAAGGAAAAGCTATGGGCAACATTCCATAAAGCTCACTTTCTCCCTTGTTATTGAATGACAGAGATGTTAGAGAAGCACACAGGGATTAAAGAACTGTTTTAGTAATGAACATGAAAAATAGGTATTAAAATCTTAGTTGTATTGCTTTCAGTAACATAGATTTTGGGGGGCACGTGATAGTAGAAGTATGCCCAGGTGCTCTCAAATGAAGGAATAGCCATTTATAGCAGCGGCTGCAGTAGACAGCAGATGCTTTACAGAGGAGTGCCCCTTGCGCTGTGCCCTAAAATATGAGTCAACATTACCTGAAACGTTTCTTACTGAGGAGAGTTTACCTTATATTGAAAAAATGCCATTTAATTTCAATGCTATTTATGTTCCTATCTTAGTATCTCAGGATGTTATCTTGAAAATTTTTTGTAGCCAAAGCTATAACACTTCTAGCCTTATCTCAGTTATTAAGCATCATCAAAGCAAAAATTAGCTATAATTATATAGAGAGAACATGTAAAAAAAAAAGAAATAAAAAAGAGAGAACATGTATAAGACACTGTGCTTAGTGCTTTAAGTATCATCCTTTAGATCCTCCTAACAACGCTATTTGTGTGCTCAGTTGTGTCCTCCTCTTTGCGACTCCATGGACTGTAGCCTGCCAGGCTCCTCTCCATGGGATTTTTCTAGGCGAGAATACTAGAGTGGGTTGCCATTTCTTCCTTGTAGGGGATACTATTTAATTGCTTAGGGAGTAATGTCACAACTAAAATTATTTTTGATGAGGGTGGGAGGTGGTAGTCCTGGAATCTCTTGGACTTAAAAAGATTCCTTTCTGGATGGCCTTTCTTGGGACTCCCACTGTTCTAAATGTTGGTAAGAAAATACGAAGGGAAAGATTTGGCATGTATGTATCCATCTTTTTTGAGGAATGCCCCATGACTCTGAAATAATTTTCACATTGCTCTTCAGTAGGAGTCTAAGTTCAATATTTTCAAATCCTTTCATACTGCATTCCCTTGTTGTGCGATACAGTGAATGTCAGCGTTGGTTGGACAGAAAGATATCAACACACGTATCTTAGCTAACATTAGAGTCATAATTTAATCTTTGATATTTATGCAAGAAAGAGGACATTCAGAAACATTAGAAACTTTAAACATTTTTCTGGCATTCACGTGACAAGAAAATGTGGATGCACTTGGAAGCCTAGTCCACTTTATTTTAATTGTAATGCCATCTGCCAAAACTTACTCTGTCAAAAAGTGCTGCTCTGACAACACAGGAAAGGAACTTTGTATGAGAAACAAGCATCTGTTTTTTGCTTAAATCACAAAAGGCACATTTTGTTTGCATTCACAAGGGATTTCTGCAAATTCACTATCCAATTAATGTCAGTCTGTGACAATGACAAAATAAGCAGATTCTTAAATGAGTCCCATTTCTTTTCAGTTTTAGATTTACAAAGCATGAAAGGATTATATGATGTAGTCAGAAATTTACTCTTCCGATTTATAATGAAGCCATTTTTCCCTATGAAGATGACATCACTGGCATCACCCGGGCACTCGTGTCAGGTAAGTGTCTAGTAATGGCAGTGAATTCATACCAGGTTATCCTTGACTGGTTCTCATTGTGATGTGAAGCTTGTACCTTTGTCCAATGATCAGCAGAATTTACCTGGAGTTACAGACTATGGAAAAGGCCAAAACAAATTTTCAGATCCTAAATTACAAGATCTTAAATGCCTTGGACATGTGTGGTGAGAGCTGAAACTGGCCAGACATCTGCTCAGGTCTTCCACAAATACATAATATATATTCTGTTTTTAACATGTTAGATATGGCAGAGGGGATGGCAGAGGATAAGATTCTTGTCTCAGAATAATTTACAATCTACATGGAGAGGTAAAAACATCTACATTTAAAAACAGAAATAGATCCATAAAGAGTATTTATGAATGAAAGTGCAGGTGTGAATTGATATACATAAATACTGTGTAATTTCATAATAAATAATGTGCCTTCATGTAGCTTCATGACTCTCATTGATTCTCAAGCAGAATCAAAGCAAGCAAAGAATAGAAGTGGGGTGCTACTTCGGGGTTAAAAATAAGATGACTTCAGGCATGGACAATGGAGAGGTACGTGGGATGATGACTAGTTTTGCAGAGAATGAACATAGGAAAGTACATAAATTGTAAGTTAATTGCATAGTTGGAAAAGAGTATTTATGTTAGCTAATGAAAAAAGGTTGTATGTGTAATATATATAAATTGATAGAATATTTTTGATTTCTAGGTTAATTGGAAACTTCTGTAGTGTCTAAGAGGAGGAATACCATAATAGATGTAATTGGGAAAGTCCTAGAGGTACCTGCACTCTTGGTTTTTCCATTATTAGTAACCAGCACATGCCTAGCACAATGCATCAAATAAAATACAGAAATTAATGTTTAGAGCCAGGAGGAAAGCTGGTTATATTCAAGAGGACACCTGCATTTCTGTGGCTGCCCTGATTCAAACCTTCTTTCCTATTCTTGGATGATTCTCCACAGATTGAATCTTAGCAGGAGGTGAGTACTACATCCAACTGCTGCTGCTGCTGCTAAGTCACTTCAGTCGTGTCCGACTCTGTGTGACCCCATAGACGGAAGCCCACCAGGCTCCCCCATCCCTGGGATTCTCCAGGCAAGAACACTGGAGTGGGCTGCCATTTCCTTCTCCAATGTGTGAAAGTGAAAAGTGAAAGTGAAGTCGCTCAGTCGTGTCCGACCCTTAGCGACCCCACAGACTGCAGCCTACCAGGCTCCTCCATCCATGGGATTTTCCAGGCAAGAGTACTGGAATGGCTTGCCATTGCCTTCTCCGACTACAGAAGTTGAAAAGCCTACGTGCTTGCCTTCCCTGAAGCTTGGAAATTAGGGCATGGGCCTGTTTCTAATCCAGGTTTGGGCAGTCTGACACAACCACCTGGGATTTTGAATCTGGAACTAGTGGTGCAAAGAAGCAGCAACTGTGAAGAATTTATTCTGGTGATGGATGGAACTGTCACAGCTAGTTGTAGGGGCAGCCATGGCAGTTTGGCCATAGAACAGTGTCTTCCTTGGCTTGTTCACATGTGATGACTCAGGTTGGGGTTCTGGCTATGAAAACTCACTTTCTTATTTTTCAAGACTGGTTTTCCCAATTTCTTTGTCATTCTGTAAGCTACCAAACAGTCTTTCAATAAATTCATTTTCTACCTAAATCAAGAGAATCAGTTTCTATTGTTTGCACTCAAGAACTTTGATAAAGGGATCTCAGGCAGGAAATGACTAGGAGCCTGTTGTGTGACAGTGATAATGCAAAAAGTGAAGAAGGGACTCTCGAGAGGAATTGAGAGGAACTGACAAGGAACAATCGACAGACTTGGTAACTAGCAAGATAATGCCGTTCCATTCTTGCTTTACTACTCTGTTTGCGGCAATACGTGCATGACATTGCCTAAGGGATAAAGCAGAGTGAAACTAAATATTTGCAAATATATATCCTAATGGATTCATAATAAAATGTTTGTGGAATATGTGAACAGAATGTCTGTAAGTGTGACATTTCTTCAGAGAATAAACTAAACTGGAGAAATGGTGGTAAACATAGTGTTTTTACATAAAAATATCTTTCTACAAAGAGAAAGTGTGAAGCTTTCATGAGCCAACATACTTTTTGACTCTATGTATGTTTATGAGAACCATGTTGTTTTCACTGACTTCTTAGTCTGATAACCAGCACCTGTTGCCTCCATCTCAACATGGCTTAAACAGAATTCATAGTTTTTCCTCCAAGTGGTCTTTCATCCACATATTTTGCCTCAATGATAAACACTACAGGTGTCAGATACCTAAACAAGGAACCATGGATTTCTTCCTTCCTCTTCTGATTATCCAAGAAGTCCTGTATTCCATCCCTTAATCATCTCTCAATAATTCCCTGCCCCTTCACTGCTGACTGTAGCCAAAAATCTCATCACTTCTTAACTGGAGTTTCGGAACTGTTTCCTTGTCCTTTCCAATTCACCCCTACCAGAATCCCTAGGTGCCCTTCCTTTGCTTCTAAAGTCTAACCTCATCAGAAAGGCACAAGGGTCTAACCATGTTCACATCTTCTCTTAAGAACATAAACCTTTTGTGCTTTTTTTCTTTCACGCTCAAACTTTATACTATCTCTTGACTTCCTGTTTTCACAAATGCTGTTTCCTCTGCCTGGAACCTTGTTGCAGCAATGAAAAGAGCGCATATTACATATGAAACCTGAAGGATATCCATAACAACACTTGGGCTATTTTTATGATCATAAACAATCCTTTTTAAAAAGGTAGGAGAAGGTCTAAGGTATTTCCATTAACCAGCACTTAGTCTATAATGAAGCTGGATCTGTAAGACACAATATATAACTGTTTCCCAAATGTTCAATGGTCAGAATGCCAGTTCTTTCAAAAGGAAGAGAATATTTATTGAACAACATTCTTGGCCCCAAGGGAAAAGGAAATTCAGAGAGCTGCTTTGCCTTTCTTTCAACTTCAAAATGGATTTTCAAAGACAGAGTCCTTTAGAGGCTCTTGTTTAATGCAAGTATATCTTTAGTATGGGGAATACAGAAGAGAGCAGGGGAAAAAATATAGATAAAACAGAGAGACTAGGAGATTGTGAGATAAAGAAACAAAGAAAAAACTTTAACATATTAAAGTCTAATGAAGAGAGAAGGGAGGAGGGGAAGCAACACAAATGGTCACAAGTGCAGAGAAAGCTCTAGCTTCATGCTGAGATTCAACTTCAACAGAAAATCGGTGTTGTGGATTTTTTCCCAGTGTTCTGCTCAAAAACTTCTCTCATCTTCATCACCCAGCTCCTCAAGGTCAGGCAGCATCCACAAGTAATCAAGCATTAGACTGACAGTCTGAGGCACAATCTACCCTCCGTACTTTGCAGTTCAATGTGGCGAAGAGCTAGAAATGACCCAACACAGAGCACAAAACTTGTTCCGTGATCTAGCATTATAGGTATTTTCCTAATTCACTTAATATATTTCTAACTTTGAATTAACTTAGATAGCACTCCTAAGAGAAAAAATGTTATACGGGTGCTATTATTTTTCTATGTTCTAAAATGAATTCTGTATTTCTTCTAAAATGAATGTGGACAATGTACAAAATTGAAAATAATCCAAGAATATGATGAAAATGCAAATACATTCTTAAACGTTTATTTTGTACACAATGGATGGAGGAATACAGTATAGCACGAAAAACAGATATCATCCAAGATCCAAAAATAGGTCATACTGATTCCAAGAAAGCAGGGCATGTGAACAATA
This sequence comes from Moschus berezovskii, assembly GCF_049115385.1. Lineage (NCBI taxonomy): Eukaryota > Metazoa > Chordata > Mammalia > Artiodactyla > Moschidae > Moschus > Moschus berezovskii. The sequence goes on along the minus strand of NC_142462.1, from coordinate 50,647,214 downwards.
TTAACTATCTATGGAAAACAGGACAAAAGTTTTTTTATGAGGCTGTGTGTTCTCATTCATATCCCTGTCACTGCTGAATCTCCAGGTCTAAGTCCAGTGCAGGGAAAACAGTTAAGTATTCAAGAAACATAAACTAAATAAATTGTTAGCCTAGAAGGTAATCTGGGGATACTATACCAATAGTTTTAAGATGACTCTATAAGTTTCAAGATAACTAATATAAAATCTAATCTCCACACTGCAAAGTGATTTAACAAAAGAACAAGTCAGATAAAATCATACCCCATTAAGAAAAATACTCCCCAGTGTGATTTAGAAAAAAATCCAAATTTCATATCTGGACCTACAGACCTTCCATTCCTGCCAACCTCTTTGACTTCAGGTCATACTATTCTCCTTCCTATTTTCTGTAGTTTAGTCAAACTTATCAATGCAAAGAAATAGAGGAAAAGAACAGAATAGGAAAGACTAGAGATCTCGTAAAGAAAATTACAGATACAAAGGGAACATTTCATGCAAAAATGGGCTCGATAAAGGACAGAAATGGTATGAACCTAACAGAAGCAGAAGATATTAAGAAGTGGCAAGAATACATGGAAGAACTGTACAAAAAAGATCTTCACGACCAAGATAATCACGATGGTGTGATCATTCACCTGGAGCCAGAAATCTTGGAATGTGAAGTCAAGCGGACCTTAGATAGCATCACTACGAACAAAGCTAGTGGAGGTGATGGAATTCCAATTGAGCTATTTCAAATCCTGAAAGAAGATGCTGTGAAAGTGCTGCACTCAGTATGCCAGCAAATTTGGAAAACTCAGCAGTGGCCACAAGACTGGAAAAGGTCAGTCTGCATTCCAATCCCAAAGAAAGGCAATGCCAAAGAATGCTCAAACTACCGCACAATTGCACTCATCTCACACGCTAGTAAAGTCATGCTCAAAATTCTCCAAGCCAGGCTTGAGCAATATGTGAATCGTGAACTTCCAGATGTTCAAGCAGGTTTTAGAAAAGGCAGAGGCACCAGAGATCAAATTGCCAGCATCCACTGGATCATGGAGAAAGCAAGAGAGTTCCAGAAAAACATCTATTTCTGCTTCATTGACTATGCCAAAGTCTTTGACTGTGTGGATCACAATAAACTTTGGAAAATTCTGAAAGAGATGGGAATCCCAGACCACCTGACCTGCCTCTTGAGAAACCTGTATGCAGGTCAGGAAGCAACAGTCAGAACTGGACACGGAACAACAGACTGGTTCCAAATAGGAAAAGGAGTATGTCAAGGTTGTATATTGTCACCCTGCTTATTTAACTTATATGCAGAGTACATCATGAGGAACGCTGGGCTGGAAGAAGCACAAGCTGGAATCAAGATTGCCAGGAGAAATATTAATAACCTCAGATATGCAGATGACACCACCCTTATGGCAGAAAGTGAAGAGGAACTAAAAAACCTCTTGATGAAGGTGAAAGAGGAGAGTGAAAAGTTTGGCTTGAAGCTCAACATTCAGAAAACACAGATCATGGTATCTGGTTCCATCACTTCATGGCAAATAGATGGGGAAACAGTGGAAACAGTGTAAGACTTTATTTTTTGGGGCTCCAAAATCACTGCAGATGCTGCTTGCAGCCATGAAATTAAAAGACGCTTACTACTTGGAAGGAAAGTTATGACCAACTTAGATAGCATATTAAAAAGCAGAGACATTACTTTGCCAACCAAGGTCCGTCTAGTCAAGGCTACAGTTTTTCCCGTGGTCATGTATGGATGTGAGAGTTGGACTGTGAAGAAAGCTGATCGCCGAAGAACTGATGCTTTTGAACTGTGGTGCTCGAGAAGACTCTTGAGAGTCCCTTGGACTGCAAGGAGATCCAACCAGTCTATTCTAAAGGAGATCAATCCTGAGTGTTCATTGGAAGGACTGATGCTAAAGCTGAAACTGCAATACTTTGGCCACCTCATGTGACGAGTTGACTCACTGGAAAAGACTCTGATGCTGGGAGGGATTGGGGGCGGGAGGAGACAGGGACGACAGAGAATGAGATGGCTGGATGGCATCACCGACTTGATGGACATGAGTTTAAGTGAACTCTGGGAGTTGGTGTTGGACAGGGAGGCCTGGTGTGCTGTGATTCATGGGGTTGCAAAGAGTCAGACACGACTGAGCGACTGAACTGAACTGAGTCAATCTTATGATTTTGTTTTGCTTTGTTTTATTCCCCTTGCCATTCCTAAGTGTGTTACACTAAGTCCTACTTTTGGGCTTTGACTTCTGCCCTTCTCTTTACTTGGTATGTGCTTCCTTACATACTTTCATAGCTGGATTCTCATAATTCAGATCTCTTCAAATGTCAATCTACATGCCTACAGAAGGCTTGACCATACAGTCTAAAATAGCTATCACCTTCCCTTCAGTTTATCCAATATCCTGCCTTATTTTATCAGCATATTTTAACCATATGAAATTTTACTATAAATTTTATGATTTGATCTGAGCTGTACTTTTGTTTTATTGTTATCTTGATATACAAAGTAAATGACCTCATTGAATGAATGACTGAATGTGAGAAATAAAATATCATGAAATCATGTTTAAGTGAAAAGGGGAATGTGGTGTCTGATACAGTCAAGAAATATAGAATTCAGGAAAGAAGAGAGGGTTAGATTAAATCTCTGTTCTTGGCCTTAAGGGAAAGAACTTGGACTTTTATAATTCTTGGTTAGCTCAGTAGTAGGCAAAGGGGTACACTAAATAAATGACAAATATTTTCACATAACTTCCTAGGTAGCAATTTAACTTTTAGTTATAATTAATTTGAAATGATGTTGAAATGATGCTAAACAATGTTGAACATGACATTCCAGATCTTAATAACATAGGATATAAAATGGTGGAAAGAGATAGAATAGTTATTTTAACAGGTGACAACAGATTTTTCATGAAAATGTTTATATTCAGGAAAATATCAGGATGATTCTGTTTAGTTGTAAAAAGTAAGGTCTTAGGAATTTTACTTTTTTGTTTGTTTGTTTTTGTTTTAAGGAGATCACGGGAAAAAAAAAAAAGGAAAGCTAAACTGCTCTGAACAAGGAATGAAGATAAATGAAAGGAAGAGAAAAGAATAGGAAATGATGATTGAGCCATGAAAGCACACTGATGTCAAAGTCACCAAAGTAATTGCAAAAGTAAAGATAATATTTTAAATTTACACACACACACACACACACAGATATACAAGTCTTACATTGCTCAAACCATCAATAAATTCTGTTAACATATTGCCTGGTAATTCCTTATGTGAGAAATTCCTAAGAAGACCAAGGAGTAAGGTTTGAGTTCCATATCTAGGCTGACCTGGAAAGAACATCTATGGAAAGCGAAATGTTAGCGAGGACGAGTTTGGTGGGCAAGAACCGAGAATGAGATGGCTGGATGGCATCACCGACTCTGTGGCCATGGGTTTGAGTGAACTCCGGGAGTTGGTGATGGACAGGGAGGCCTGGCGTGCTGTGATTCATGGGGTCGCGGAGAGTCGGACACGACTGAGTGACTGAACTGAACTGAAAGTAATACTCTTCCAGGAACACACAGGAGTTTAGTTAGGGTTCAGACTTTGGAATAAGACTAAACACCTTTTTGAATATCTACTAACTTCCAAGGTTAAGATATAACAATCGATAGGATAACGACTCCAGTTTCATCTAGCACATGACCTCATTTCTATGTAAAAGGCTGACAATGGGCACATTTCTATCTCCAAAGCAGGAATGGGTTCCATCCAGTTACAGATAAGTTTCCAAATATTAAGAAACCATAAAAGAATAAGTAGAGGTCCACAATATTATATCTTCTATCCTCTTTTATTTCTAATTTATAGAGATTTAGGATTATTATATTCACCTCTGTTAACAATATTGGGTAGTATCCTAAACATTAAACACTGTTTATGAAATGTGAGAGCCTAATTATATATCAAAGAGGGAAAAAAGGATGCATACATCCTCCATGAAGCTGAACTGTATGTTTGACTGTGTGTGCTGTGTGAGAAAAAGCCAAGAATAGAAACTGGCTACCTACATGCTACAATCAGGTAGAAGATTCTTCAAAGGAATGTCAAATTGAATCAAATAATCCACGATCAAAGACAAGTCAGAAACTGAAACAGCAGTGTTAAGTTAGTTGACTCAGGTATTATAAAAAGAATGCATAAAATGATTTGATGTACTACTGCAGATTTCACATCAGGGTCAGAAGGATGCTTATTAAAGTTGCAGTCTGAATTTGATTTTATTACCTGTGCTTATAACATTGCCTGTCTAGAAAATATGTTAACTATTAGTTTACCCTCTCTTGTCTGATTGTCTGGAACTTTCCTAGTATCATGTTGACTCAGAGGGCCTTAACATTCCCCTCAGCTTGACTAAACTTAAGAAAGGTTTCTTCCACACTGTGGGCCCCTGGATTGCCTTTTCTTAGAGCAATTACTTTAGAAACTTGCAACTGTAATTTCTTTCTCTGCCTCTTTAAGATATAAATCTTCTAAAACTCATGAACATCTTTTGCAAAGACCTGGGAGCCTTCTCTTGAAATGTAATCATCAAGAAAATACCGCTCCTATCGCCTAGATTTTATGACTTATGCAGGAGGGTCAGTTCAGTTCAGTTCAGTTAAGTTGCTCAGTTGTGTCCGACTTTCTGCGACCCCATGAATCACAGCACACCAGGCCTCCCTGTCCATCACCAACTCCCAGAGTTCACTCAAACTCATGTCCATCGAGCTGGTGATGCCATCCAGCCATCTCATTCTCTGCCGTCCCCTTCTCCAACTGCCCTCAATCTCCCCAGCATCAGAGTCTTTTTCCAGTGAGTCAACTCGTCGCATGAGGTGGCCAAAGTATTGCAGTTTCAGCTTTAGCATCAGTCCTTCCAATGAACACCCAGGACTGATCTCCTTTAGGATGGACTGGTTGGATCTCCTTGCAGTCCAAGGGACTCTCAAGAGTCTTCTCCAACACCACAGTTCAAAAGCATTAATTCTTCGGCGATCAGCTTTCTTCACAGTCCAACTCTCACATCCATACATGACCACGGGAAAAACCATAGCCTTGACTAGAAAGATCTTTGCCTGCAAAGTAATGTCTCTGCTTTTTAATATGCTGTCTAACTTGGTCATAGCTTTTCTTCCAAGGAGCAAGTGTCTTTTAATTTCATGGCTTGCAGTCACCATCTGCAGTGATTTTGGAGCCCAAGAAAATAGTCTCTCACTGTTTCCACTGATTCCCCATCTATTTGCCATGAAGTGATGGGGCCAAATGCCATAATCTTAGTTTTCTGACTGTTGAGTTTTAAGCCAACTTTTTCACTCTCCTTTTTCACTTTCCTCAAGAAGCTCTTCAGTTCCTCTTTTTTTCTGCCATAAGGGTGGTGGCATCTGCCTATCTGAAGTTATTGATATTTCTCCTGGCAATCTTGATTCCTGCTTGTGCTTCATTCAGCCCTTCATTTCTCATGATGTACTCTGCATATAAGTTAAATAAGCAGGGAGAAAGCCCACCTTACCTCTTTGTTATGCATAGCCGTTCCTCAGAGCTGTCTCAGAGGCTGTCTCCTGGGCTATTGTCCTCTTTTGGCCCCCAATAAAACTTAATTTACAACTTTTACATTGTGCATTTTTTCAGTTGACAATATCAAAGAATAACTCGATGAAAAACTACTCTCCCACTCTTCACCCTGAACAACACACACACAGACACACACACACAGAGCTTTTAATCTAATGCCCCACACAGAAATGTTCAAGGTTGGAGAATTTGGAAAATTTCTCTGCCAAGTGGATAAATCTTCTTGATATATGATGTAAAATGCATGAAGATGTTTTTTGAACATAACAGCAGGACTTCAACTATAGAGTGCTAAGTGTTGATATTCTGCTAAAAAGCACTGTTGGTTTCAGTAGAGCTACTAGTTTATAAAAATAAAAAAGCTATAGTATTTACAATGGATAAAAATATAGACACATTAATAAAATTTGATTGTTCATCAGATAAGTGGGTATTTTAGATTTAGAACTCTGAGATTAAAGAAAATGAATCAAAGCTACACAAAACAAAATACATCTAGGAACACATTTGGCTTGTTTTTCTCTTTTAAGAATGTAACATCCAAATTTTGCTCATAAAGAAATGCCTGACTTCATTTGGTTTGCTAGTTTTCTGGTTTATCATTATTCTGATGATGAAAGCTAAACTGTAAATATAAAATGTATTGACCAATACCATCTAGTTTATTTGGGAACAACAGGTTGTCTAAGATTTTCCAGAGAAATTTGTGGGCTTCTTTTTCTAATAAGGGTAATTAGAAATAAAATGGTCCTTTGTGACTGGCAGCTTCCTGGTTGAAACCTCCCAGCAGTAGCAGAAAGTCTTCCGACCTAGATTTCTCTTCCAACAAAGATAAATATTCCTTTATCTACTTACTTGTATCAGTTTAACTTAATTCAGTCCAAATCATCCCTCATAAAATTGATTATAATTGTCAGATTTTATTGGACTAAAATTAGTGTTCAGTTCTCCTTTTTTAATCAGTTGTTATCAGGACTGTGAAAATGAGTAGAGTGAAATAAAAATAACCCAAATGTATAATCAGATCTTGTGTTTTTATTTCACACAATTTCTTAATAAAAGAAAGAACAATCTAGAGATAGGTTCATGGAGATGGTTTAATTAAATCACTCAGACTACACTAAAAATTATGTGAACAATATTTGATGGTGAATCATTTAAGTTGGAGGTAAATTTAGTCTATTAATGATGGTAAAAAAATACCATCACGGTATTTTTAAGTTGGAAATGACACATGATGTCATCATTCCTACATGACTAGGAGAAATATTTGTCAGTAGTAGAGCTAAATTATTGGAAACTCACATTTAAACAGACTCCTGGACATTTCTCCAATTTAGAGGAACAAAATTTAACTTGTATTTCCCTCAACCTCTCCCAAAACATGATCATCATTCACCATGAAGTCCTTCTATTGAACATGATGCAAGTTATTTCTATCTGAAGGTCTTATCTTTATAACTGTCATAGTGAAATATAAACCAGAGAATGAGACCGAGAAACTGAAGTGAAGTTGTTCAGTTGCGTCTGACCCTTTGCAACCCCATGGACTGTAGCCTACCAGGTTCCTCCATCCATGGGATTTTCCAGGCAAGAATACTGGAGTGGGTTGCCATTGCCTTCTCCAGGAGATCTTCCCAATTCAGGGATTGAACCCGGGTCTCCCACATTGTAGGCAGACGCTTTACCATCTGAACCACTAGTGTTTTTTCTATGTATTTATTTTATAAGTCTTTACATGGCATTCCCAAGTCAGCTGTCATCTATATGTTTTCTCATTTTCACTCATTTAAAAGATAACAATATTTTTTTCTATGTCTTGGGAGTTTTGGTTTTGTGAAAACCTAGGGTACACATTTAGACTCTCAAAGAATAGTAACAAAGTTCCCTGGAGACTGAAAAATAACAACAAACCCCAGTATTTTTAAGATGGATCTATAATATGGGGAAAATAAAATGGAAGAATAGATTGAAACTCAAGTAGTTGGGAATTATCAATATATATCTGCAACCTTGAACTTGGTATAGGTACTGAGGCTCGCAATCTTTAATCTCCTTGCAAACTCAAGATGAAACTGGTTATTGTTTTAGTTTGCATTACTGTGAAAACAGTTCAGGTAAACATTTTTATATGCTTATGAGACATTTAATTTTTTCTTTTTTGAATTAACTACTGTGTTCTTTACCCATTCGTCTTTCTAGATAGTCTTCCTATATAAGTACTTCTACGCTTTCTTTTGTGTTAGTATATATATATATATCTCATTTCTATTAGTTAATCTCTATTAGTTTATTAGTCAATTTATTAGTTAATCTCATTTTTATTCTTTTACATTTCATGCTTAACTTTTAACTTGAGAAAAATGCATTCTACTGGGTGAAATTATTAAAATTTAAAAAATATAATAAATTTATAAATTGTAATAACTTTATTAATGGAAATAATAAAAATAGATGTTATGGTAGTTTATTTTAAATTTTATAGAATTTAAAATGTATTTGTATTTCCTCATCTGTACAGATGGAGCCAATAATACCCACTCCATGGTACTGAGATAAGTATAACAAATAGTGGAAAAATGGGAGAAAATATTTGCAAACAATATGACTGACAAGGAATTAATCTCCAAAATTTACAAATAACTCATGAGGCTCAATATCAAGAAAACAAACAGCCTAATCAAAAATGGGCAGAAGACCTAAAGAGATATTTCTCTGAAGGAGAAATACAGATGGACAAGAGGCACATGAAAAGATGCTCAACATCACTGCTATTAGAGAAATGCAAATCAAAACTATGAGGTACCACACCAGTCAGAATGGTCATCATGAAAAAGTCTACAAATAACAAGTGCTGGAGAGTGTGAAGAGAAAGGAACCCTCCTACACTGTTGGTGGGAATGTAAATTGGTACAACGACTATGGAAAACAGTATGGAGGTTCCTTAAGAAACTAAAAATAGAATTATCACATGACCCAGCAATCCCACTTCTGGGCATATATCCACAGAGAAACATGGTTCAAAAGGATACATGCACCCCAGTGTTCATTGCAGCACTATTTACAATAGCCAAGATATGAAAGCAACCTAAATGTTCATCAACAGACGAATGGAAAAAGATGTGGCACATATATACAATGGGATATTACTCAGCCATTAAAAAGAATGAAATAATGCCATTTGCAATAATGTGGATGGAGCAGGAGATTACCATACTAAGTAAGTCAGACAGTGAAAGACAAATATTATATGATATAGCTTATATGAGGAATCTAAAAGTAAATGATGCAAATGAATTTATTTAGAAAATAGAAACAGACTTACAGACTTAAAGAATAAAATTATGGTTACCAGGGGAGAAGAGTGGGAGAGGGAGGGATAGATTGGGAGTCTGAACTTGACGTGTACACACTGCTATATTTAAAACAGATAACCAACAAGGACTACAAAGCACAGGAAATTCTGCTCAATACTCTATAATAATCTAAGTTGAAAAATAATTTGAAAAAGTGTAGATACATATATGCTGCTGCTGCTGCTTCATTGCTTCAAACATGTCCGATTCTGTGTGACTATGGACTGCAGTCCTTTGGGCTCCTCTGTCTATGGAATTCTATAGGCAAGAGTATTGGAGTGGGTTTCCACGCCCTCCTCCAGGGGATCTTCCTGACCCATGGATCAAACCCGGCTCTCCTGCATTGCAGGCAGATTCTCAGCAGGTTTCCCTGCTGGCTCAGCAGGAAAATCCAGACATAAGTATATGTATAACTGAATTACTCTGTTGTACACCTTAAATTAACATAATATCATTAATCAACTATGCTTCAGTATAAAATAAACATAAAAAAATAAAGGAACTAGCATGACAAGCAATAGTGGGGTGTGAAATGTTACTCTGGGAAACGGCAAAGAGATTAATGTTACTAGAGCAGGTTCCTGGTGGGAGGAAAGGGGACTGACAGAAGATGAAACTACATTAGATTAAGGGTAGATGGTAGGTATTTTGTATGTGATTAAGAACTTAGACTTTATCTTACAGGCAATTGGAAGTCATCAATGGTGTACCTATACAAAAAAGATCACCTCAAAAATATTTGGAAACAGTTTGTTATCTGAGAGAGAAAACAGTCTTCTCAAGCTTTTTAAACTTAAGTCATTTTACAAGACCACCCATTTGCAGAAATGCCACACTTATGAACTTAAGTCCCATGTTTCTCTTGATCATTCACAGATTTCCAGTTTTTGAAGCCTAAAATATGAACATGTAACTGTTTTTAAAAGGTTGTTAACCATCATCCCACATTGTCTTCCTTTAGAGACTGAAAACCTTCTCAAGTAATAAGAACATTTTAATATCTCAATAATTTTAATCTGCACACAGAAGGAGGCAGGTTTCACAGGAAAAACCACAGTTATTTGGATTAGGGTATATCTCTTGGTGATAGACTGCCAACAGGGAGCTGTAAGGTTTTGACAAAATCAGTCTTCCTCTATGGGCCTCAGCTGTCTTATACACGACATGAGAAAAAACAAAATGGACTAGATAGTTTTTCTAAAGGCCCTTTCTTTTTAGGTTTAGAACTTAAACATTTTAGGTCTCTGATCTAAGGACCAATGTCTATGCACAAATAAATGACACTAGCTTGAATCATAATTGAATTTGACAAAAAGTGGAAGAAAATGGTGTCTGAAGTTATCCAGGTTCATTTATAGATCACAAATATGCAGATTTCCATTTAGGATCTTATGAAGAATGGTTATTCCATCATCATGACATTACAGAACATTCAAGGTTTGAGTGGAGAAGAGGGAAGAAGAGGAGGATCAATTCAGCTCCTCTTAATTAGCAATTGGAAGTGTGATTCTGAAGTTCAAAAATACTTTTTCTCTGGAAAGATAAATTTGAGAATCATTGTGGAAGTGGTAGCTTAGGCAACGTGGGTGGCTGGGAAAGCTCAGGGAAGCATGTGCAGCTTTAAAAGAGAAGACAAGGGAGGTTGAATAACGTCACAAAGATGATACAGTTCAGAGGTAGGAGGAACACCAGGAGAGAACAGGTGGGAGCTCCCAAGTTAAGAGTTGATCACAAGATCACTACTGTCACATGCTACACGGGACAAGGAAGAAAAGGAAGCTTCGGATGCTGCAATTCCAGAGGCCAGTGATAGCGCTGTACAAGTTTCAGTGGGACATGGAGATCACAGGAGGCTGAGAATTTATTTTAACTTTCACTGAGAATCTGTGTGGTGTTCTGACAAAATCAAAGATTATCTGGCTATTATAAACAGTACATTTTTATAGCACTTTTCAAAGTCAGTGGGGATATATTTCAGCCATCATATATGTTTAGTAAGAAGCTATGCATAATAGGCTCCAGTTTCAAGTAAGCCAGAAAGAAAAACACCAATACAGTATCAGTTCAGTTCAGTTCAGTTCAGTCGCTCAGTCGTGTCCGACTCTCCGTGACCCCATGAATCACAGCACGCCAGGCCTCCCTGTCCATCACCAACTCCCGGAGCTCACTCAAACTCATGTCCATCGAACACCCAGGATCGATCTCCCTTAGAATGGACTGGTTGGATCTCCTTGCGGTACAAGGGACTCTCAAGAGTCTTCTCCAACACCACAGTTCAAAAGCATCAATTCTTCAGCGATCAGCTTTCTTCACAGTCCAACTCTCACATCCATACATGACCACGGGAAAAACCATAGCCTTGACTAGACGGACCTTGGTTGGCATGTATATGGAATTTAGAAAGATGGAAATGATAACCCTGGATACGAGACAGCAAAAGAGACACAGATGTATAGAACAGTCTTTGGGACTCTGTGGGAGAGGGTGAGGGTGGGATGATTTGGGAGAATGGCATTGAAACACGTATGTTGTCATATGTGAAACGAATCACTAGTTCAGGGTCGATGCATGTTATAGGATGCTCGGGGCTGGCATGCCGGGATGACCCAGAGGGAGGATAAAGGGAGGAGGGAGGTGGGAGGGGGGTTCAGGAGGGGGAACTTATGTAAACCCGGGGCGAATTCATGTCAATGTATGGCAAAACCAACCAATATAATATTGTAAAATAATTTGCCTCCAATAAAAAATAAATTAATTACCAAAAAAAAAGAAAACAGAAAACAAAAAAAAAAAAGAAAAGAAAAGAAAAAAAAAAAAGAAGCAGCAGCTATGCAAATAATAGCAAGACATCTCCCAAAGGTGCAAATTGGAGCACTTTTTCCCTCAGTATTCCATTTCTAGAAGGCAACTGATGTGTGGAAAGATTGATTGATGTCCAAAAGTGAAGCATTATTTTAATAAACTGGAAACCACATAAAAACCCATAAATAAGGGAATGGCTAAGTTGAATATGATAAAATATCATTCACATCATACAAAATATTTAGTCTCATGGGGAAAATATGATATAATATGTAACTATATACTATTACATGGAAAGAAGCAGAATATCAACTAGCATGTCCAGAATGACTGTCTAATTTGGTGTTTTAACAAAATCACTAAAAAGTACATACACAGAGAAGGCAAGAAAATAAATTAAATTTTAAGAGTTTCCTCTGAATGGTAATATTGAGTTTAATTTTATTCTTACTGCTTTTCAATTTTCTACATTTTCAGATAAAATATGCATTGCTTTTATTAATAGAAAAAGTTCATTGACTTCTACTTCTAAAAGGCTAAAGGAAGGAATAATAGAAAAATAGAATAATATTAATCAAAGTAAAGCAGAAATTTTTCTCTTTCTGAAACACACACATAAACACATCCAGTTAATACAAATCCATGTGGGTACACGTGCTACACACACACACACACACACACACACACAAAGGTGAGTGCACACTTCTTCCTTCAGCATGGAAGAAGTAGAAATATATTCTACTTGATATTTATGAAATTTGGGTAGACTCAGCCCTCACTCCCAGATTTGGCAAGTTAAGTGACTTACATCTGGCTTTAGAACAAAGGTTAAATAGGTTTGACAACTGTTTAAAACTAATGTTGCTAAAGTATGCTTTTAACAGTACTCAAGTGTAAAATATACAAAATAGGTAGATAGTAGGAGTTGGTAAGATGTCTCTTCAGAAATTCCAACTGGTAATTATTTTGAACATTTAAATAATGAGGTTTAATGGAGTCTATCTTCTAAAGAATATATGCCCTGATTTAACCCAAGTGAGAGAAGAGTGAAGCTATATGACAATTGATTTCATAAAAATGGGAAATAATGAAACTACCTACCAAATTGTTTAGTGCCTTTATTTATAAACATCCAGGGATTATTTTAAAGCTTCATTTAAAACCTGTACCTTATTTTCCTCCATTTCTCCAGCTAATCACAAACAGGAATCAGATCAGATTATATCAGCATGCTGTTAACTTGTTTCGTATCTCAAGATCTATAGATCTGTATCAATTTTCACTGCCCTTCATTCCATCTAAGTTATATGGGTGGATGAAACACCAAGGTTGGAGAGACGACATGGGAATAGGGTGTAGTCTTTGAAAACAGGTAGATTGTACCTTCAGAAGGTTTTTAAATATTCACAAGTGAAATGAAGACATTATTATGCTAGCTCTGAATACAAAGAATGTTAAGTAGAGACATATTAAGAACAATTCTTTTTGTATGCACTAGATGCTGAAACATAATACCCCAAATTCAAAATACTATGGCTAGTTTTACGTAAGGAAACTATGATATAATTTAGCATGGATTATAATTCTTCTGCTCCTATTTTATGACTCTAAGATATAAAATAGAATAAATCATTTCTGGCAAATGTCTCAAGGAATTCCAGAGTAGCACCATGAACCACAAATAAGTCATCCTCAGTTCCACAGATAGCAGCAAGTAGGTCTGTCAGTGGCAGTGATAATGGTTTTAAAGGCTTATACACATTAACCAGATGTTCTGTCTATAATACTTTGAACATTAGCCATAATTGCTCGCTCTCACAATGATAAAGTGAAATGCAAATGTTTTTAGCTTTAATATTTCAATTTTCATCTTTAGGGGCTGGGACGTGGCCCGATCCTTTGTATGTTGATGTGGCATTAAGAATTAAAGATGGGTAGGGATTTCTGGGAGGCAAGGCTGTTAATGGGAGTGGGTGCGGAAACCCCAGCCTTGGGGGTAGAACAGAGAAGGAGAAAAGGTGGAAGGCTGAGTCTTGGGTAAGAGTGAGCCTTGAAGCAGCAATATGACAGGAGTTGTTGACAAGGTATAACATGGTCTGAACTGAAGTGAATATGTTGGAACAATGAGAATTAGCTAGTGGCTGTATAGGAAAGATGAAAAGATCCCCAGAGCCAATGGCATAATGTTGGAGTGTGATAGGATAGGTGATATGGTACGCTGGGCTGAGCCTAAGAATGCAGAGGGGATCTGCTCCAAAACAGGAAATCTGCATTAGAGCCACATATTAAATATGCATCATTTATATAATACACTGGAGAAGGTAACGGCAACCCACTCCAGTACTCTTGCCTGGAAAATCCCATGGATGGAGGAGCCTGGTAGGCTACCATCCATGAGGTCGCGAAGAGTTGGACACAATTGAGGGACTTCACCTTCACTTTTCACTTTCATGCATTGGAGAAGGAAATGGCAACCCACTCCAGTGTTCTTGCCCGGAGAATCCCAGGGACGGGGGAGCCGGGTAGGCTGCTGTCTATGGGGTCGCACAGAGTCAGACATGACTGATGTGATTGAGCAGCAGCAGCAGTGGCATAAAATACACACAATTTAAAAATAACTATTGACACTTATAATGAAATGCTTCTAACACTGTATAAATTATTTATACCAAATAATTTTATTTTAGAGCTTATTTTGGTCCAGAAGAGTGTTATTTTCTCTGCAGATTTCTTGTTATATTAGGCATAGTTTAGAATTATATAATCTAAATACTTTTTTGTCTCCAAATCACTGCGGATGCTGATTGCAGCCATGAAATTAAAAGATGCTTACTCCTTGGAAGGAAAGTTATGACCAACCTAGATAGTATATTAAAAGGCAGAGACATTACTTTGCCAACCAAGGTCCGTCTAGTCAAGGCTATGGTTTTTCCCGTGGTCATGTATGGATATGAGAGTTGGACTGTGAAGAAAGCTGATCGCCGAAGAATTGATGCTTTTGAACTGTGGTGCTGGAGAAGACTCTTGAGAGAGTCCCTTGGACTGCAAGGAGATCCAACCAGTCCATCCTAAAGGAGATCAGTCCTGGGTGTTCATTGGAAGGACTGATGCTGAAGCTGAAAGTGCAATACTTTGGCCACCTCATGCGACGAGTTGACTCACTGGAAAAGACTCTGATGCTAGGAAGGATTGGGGGCGGGAGGAGAAGGGGACAACAGAGAATGAGATGGCAAGATGGCATCACCGACTCGATGGACATGAGTTTGAGTGAACTCTGGGAGTTGGTGATGGACAGGGAGGCCTGACGTTCTGTGATTCATGGGGTCGCAAAGAGTCAGACACGACTGAGCAACTGAACTGAACTGAAAATAACTTTAAACTTGTATTAAGTGGGGTAATAGGTATAAAAAACTGAATGGCAGTCACTGAAAACCTACAAATAATAGGTTTTGAAAACAATTATTTGTTTTGTTTCAAATAATTTTTTTCAACTATATATTTGTTTTTTCAAATAATTATTTTTTAAAAATATATAATTGTTTTTTTCAAATAATTATTTTTTTTCAAATAAATAATTATTTGAAAAGAAATAATCTTTGTTAGATTCATATTAGAACTACTGCAAAAAAATAAAAGGAAGTGATAATATCAGGAAGCATAATTTGATTTTCAGATCTTAGGAAACCTTCCCCTCAAACTAATTATGATTTCCTATTACTTCAAGTAAATAACTAAATAAAGTTGCTTGGGAGGCAGGGCATAGTGGATAGATTTTGCTATCCATCATTCAATTTCCTAAAACTAATATACTGAAAGGCTGTTAGTTTATTTTGAAGCAAACTAAGGAAAGACTCGTGAAATGACCCATTCTTGCTCCTGACAATCCATAAAAATAAACACATTTCCTAAGTAAATCATTCACTGCCTCTGCTCTGAGACATTCACTCATGGGTGAAGGAGTAAAGGAATTTACATTCACAGACCTCTCTGATAAGCTTCCCTCAGCTTTATGTCCATCTCCTAAAGTTGATCAATCACTCTTTCCTTAGTGCCACACCTCTAGCCTATAACTTAGCCAAATAATATTTATCATTCTACAGTATGTGATTTATTTTCATGTTTGTTTCTCATCTAGACTGCGAGTTATCTGAGAATAAGACAGTCTTATTCATCCTACTGTTTCCAACCCACGGCACAATACTTAGTACATATAGGTGCTTGATGAGTGCTGATTCATGTACATGTATTATTCACTGGATAACACCATAATCCTGTGGGACAGACATTACTATGCTTATTTTGTCAATTAGGAGACAGGCTTGAAGAGAGTGGATTACCTATAGTCACAAGACTTCAATGGTAGAGTTTAGATTGTAAGCTTTTACATTTCATCAGTTCTAACATGAATTTTTCTTTTCACATTGAAAACAGCTCTGAAAATTGAGATGTATTTCACCTCTGATGGCAAATTTTAATCACTGTCATCAGGCAGCAGTTGTCACTTTTGTGTGTTTGAGGATCTGGTGATAGATCGCCACACTGATGTCTTTTCAGTTGAGTTAGGGGCATGGTTGGTCCAGCACATGATGAGCTTAACTGCTGTTTAAAATATCTTCCAAAAGATTACATTATGATTCACCCTGAAAAAAAAATGTATTGCAGATGCAGAAATAAATGCAATAAAAGAGTAGATTATAAACAAGACACTGATGAAGCAAATATAAATACTTGAAAGAAGGGTTGAAATTTCGTATTTTCTTGCTAAGCAATAACAGTGCATCAGGAAATCTGTCAGAGGAGACACAAACAGACGAAGCTGGGTCAACAATTTGTTGGTCAGTCAGCAAGGTGTCAACTAGAAGGCACAGAAGATGAAGTGATAGGAAAACTCAGACCATGGATGCATTCAACTGAAAAACAGAGCAACTATGGCAATGATGAGGACTATCCGTGGGATTCAACAAAACTTCCTATGATGATGGAAATGCTCTAGAGCCTGTACTGGCACAGCTGCTGCTACCTGTGGCTATTAAGAATGTGAAATACTGCCAATGTGACTAAGAAAATGAATTTTAACTTCACTTTAATTAATTTAAATATACACAACCACAGTTGCTAGAGGCTACCCTATTGGATGGTACAAAACTAGACTGTGCTTTGTAAACCAATCTTCCTGATCAGTTAAGGTACAGTAAGTTTCAGTATTCTGATCTGGAAAGTGCAAATATCATCTATTTAAAAATGTTGTTGCAAGGGTTTAATGAGATGTGATGATGGATTATACTTAGCATATAAGTCTGGCATATGATAAGTGAGAGGAAATGAAGGTAGTACGTGCTAGGCACTAGTAATTATAGTAATAACAACATTTTATCTTTGCTGATAAACAGCAAGGAAGGTTTAAATGCTGCAATAAACAGCAGGTCATAAAGGAATATCTCCCCCCACCTCAAAAAAGATGGCAAGCTGCTTAGAAGTTAGGAAGTTCATTATAGACATTAGGCTACATGGATTCTCAGTAAATACTGATTAGCCTGAAATTTCCAGAGGGTGACTTAGTGCACATCCAATGCTTCTGGGTATGTATCTGCATTTTGAAAATTCAAGTTCAAGTGACTTGGGCCCACCCTCTAACTCTTAAAGTGATGCCAGATCAATCTGAGCATCCACGGGTACTAACAAGGATAGGCTCTTATTATTACAAAGAGGAATATTTGTACAAGAGGAATATTGTACTATAATATTAGTACTACAAAGTACTAAGAGGGATATTATGCTTGGCAAGAGGAAACTTGGATAAATGCTAAATAAAGGATGCCCTGCTGAGCCTATAATAAAGACTAGGCTGTTTTAGAATGTGTAGGTAACTCTTCTGGAATCTGTTGATCTATGTTCATTAGTTAATATGCCTCTAGGTGTATACAGGCTGAGGGGTGTGTGTGTGTGTGTGTCTGTGTGCATACAGGCTGAGAGGTGTGTGTGTGTGTGTGTGTGTGTGTGTGTGTGTGTGTGTGTGTGGGGAGGCAGAGGCTAATAAGGACAATGAAGACTGGAATGGGACAATATCTTGGCATCTACATCCACCCAAACTTTTGAGAGTCTAAAGCCATTAAGGAGAGAAAGGTTAAGAAGAGAAACTGAAAGAGGTGATTTTTAGGAAATGTATCATTCTCTGGTATTGAGTCTGGAATTGAACAATGCTGCCTTTTTAGGCAAGAGGGTTCAGGAGGTCAAACCACTTTCTCAACCTTTGCAGAGAATCCCAGTCACTTTAATATCTGGGAGACCAGCAGCTTTGGGAACAGCGAAAGACAGTGCCTTATGAACATCAATTAGCAGTGTGATCGACACCATGGGAAAAGGCTCTGCTGAAGATGCCGCAAGCGGATTCATAAGAAAACACTGACAAGGAGACTCTCAAGTCGCACAGAAAGAAGTGATCTGAGCTTGCACAGGGGGTAATGCTGACAACCCACACTGTTTATAGTATCTCAGAAACACTTGTGGAAGGTTTCAGAAAGGGAGCTGAGGGCCTATTGATCAGAGAGAGACTGGTATAAACAGGCACTAATTTTAAGGTGACCTAATTTGTCCTCATTGGATGGTGATGCCAGAGGACACGGGGGCATGCTAGCTGTTTTGTTACTTTAGAGTTCCTGTTTTTATTCAAACCTTTTTGAGTTTCTATAGTAGTCTGCCATGATGATTTAGGGTGGAGTTAGTCCAGGGTAGTTTTGGCCCTAATAAAGGACTGTTTGTTGAAAGTCTGCTCATCATTTTCCTTTTTATTGCTACCAGAACAACAGTAACTAGGATCACTAAATCTAACACTTGAATAACAGTCCTTCAGAGGGCTTAACAGTGGCAATTACCAAACAGTACACACCAAAGGTTCTTGGCAGGAAGTAAGGAACAAGAAGTAAAGAACTACTCCATGAACTGAAAATTTTGAGGAGTGCTTCCAATAAAAAAATATGTAAATTTTAACAAAGGGAGAGTCATCAGAACAAACAACTGTTCCCTTGAGAAATAAAAAGCAAATAAAGTTTAATAATATACCCAGTCTCTTTTAAGAGCTCTCCATTTAAAACGAAACCTGAAACCACACAGGATGATAACAACCTACAAAGGCTGAAATGAAAAAGTTTACCTTTTCTGGAAAAGGGTATATGGATTGAAAGTCCTATTTCACTGATCCTTTCCTATTCTCTGGGAATGAATAGTTTACAATATAAAGGTAGCTTTGGGACATGTATTTTCTTATATTCCGTAAGTCTGATGGCTCAGTTCTAATTATCACTTATACCAAAATTTTACCCAGAAGTACTGTTCAGACCTTGGCCATGTAACCCGACTTAACAAAGTTGAAATATGACTTAACTAGTACCAGTCCATTCTAAAGGAGATCAATCCTGGGTGTTCATTGGAAGGACTGATGCTAAAGCTGAAACTCCAATACTTTGGCCACCTCATGTGACGAGTTGACTCACTGGAAAAGAGTCTGATGCTGGGAGGGATGGGGGGTAGGAGGAGACGGGGAAGACAGAGAATGAGATGGCTGGATGGCATCACCAACTCGATGGATATGAGTTTGAGTGAACTCCAGGAGTTGGTGATGGACAGGGAAGCCTGGCATGCTGTGATTCATGGGGTCGCAAAGAGTCGGACACGACTGAGCGACTGAACTGAACTGAACTGAGTACTAAGCAAAGTCATGAGTTCAAACCTTACCTTAATGATGACTTATTGAAGTATAAGAAAGATCAGAAAGAGAGCAAAAGGAAGGTGGAAAGTTGGAATTATACAGGCCAGAGGTAATAGATCAAAAGGTGATCATAAGGTATTCCAAGTTCAGTTGACAAATGTATATGTGTTAGTTGTATCCAACTCTTTGCGACCCCATGGACTGTAGCCTGCTAGGCTCCTCTGTCCATGGAATTCCCCAGGCAGGACTACTGGAGTGTGTTGCTATTTCCTTTTCCAGGGGATCTTCCTGACCCAGGGATGGAACTCAGGTCTCCTGCATGCAGGCAGATTCTTTACTGTCTGAGCTACCAGGGACATAGATAAATCACTAGGGCCCGATGGCACTCACCCAAGAGTTTTGAAGGAACTCAAGGGTGAAACTGTGGAGCCACTGGCCAACCTTGTAAACTGTTATTGCAAACAGTCACCTTGCCAGAGGACTGGGAGATTCTGATGTGATCCCTATCTAGAAAAAGGACTCTTGAGAAACCCTGGAAACAAGATGATGATCACAAGACTATTAATAGCTTACCAGGCATAAAAGATATGGAGAATAATTTTAAAAAGAGTCAATTCCACTGAATATCTCTATGTATATAATTAGTGGAGGTAAAAGCTCTACAGTTTTGGTAAGAGGAAATTATACCAATGTGGTCTCTTTTGTGTTTCTGAGGTTTCAGATGGCAATTGTGTGACCAATAGAGACAAAATTTCCTTTTCTTTTTCCCTTGAGGACATTTGAAAATATTTACTTATAATGGCTTTACAAAAACACACATGGAGTTGGCATGGAGTTGGAGAAATCTTCTGTCACATACTAAAAACTAGTAATGATAGAAAACACAGATAGGGTTCACAAGGAACATTTTCTTTGAGGTGTCTTATAGTGGTTGTGAGACACAGTCTCATTTTCATAAATGGATTTGAATGGGAATTTAGCATAGATATTTTGAATGGACATATTTTCTTAAGCTCCAGGCAGGTGGGAAAAATCAAGCCAAGATGCCCAAACTGGGAAATTTCAAAAGGTTATTTGAATAAGAAGAAATGGGTTAGGTTAATACTTGAAGAGTATACTTAGAATTTGACTCTCACAGGATATAGCAAACACTGCATTTCTAAACACTAAAAGAACAGGATCTTATCAGGGACTGAACCATAAAAATCAGAGCATCAGCTGCAGAGCACAGGGCCTTGCACACAATGTGGAGCTGGAATTAACCCGCAGAGAGAACTAACCACTGTGCAGGCTGCTTTGCAACACATCACAATGATGATGCGGGTAAAGTAGGTCATGTTATAGATTCTAGAGTTTATAGTTATCAATAAAATATCATACACTTAAAAATTATGAGAAGGTAGGTGTCGCTTTTTCTTTCAGTCATGTCCAAATCTTTGTGACCCCGTGGACGGCAGCACGCCAGGCCTCCCTGTCCATCACCAACACCCAGCGCCTGCTCAAACTCATGTCCATCGAGTCGGTGATGCCATCCAACCATCTCATCCTCTGTCGTCCCCTTCTCCTCCCGCCTTCAATCTTTCCCAGCATCAGAGTCTTTTCCAGTGAGTCAACTCGTCGCATGAGGTGGCCAAAGTATTGCAGTTTCAGCTTTAGCATCAGTCCTTCCAATGAACACCCAGGATTGATCACCTTTAGAATGGACTGGTTGGATCTCCTTGCAGTCCAAGGGACTCTCAAGAGTCTTCTCCAAAATCATAGTTCAAAAGCATCAATTCTTTGGTGCTCAGCTTTCTTTACAGTCCAACTCTCCCATCCATACATGATTGCTGGAAAAACCATAGCTTTGACTAGATGGACTTTTGTTAGCAAAGTAATGTCTCTGCTTTTTAATAGGCTGTCTAGGTTGGTCATGGCTTTTCTTCCAAGGAGTAAGCATCTTTTAATTTCATGGCTGCAGTCACCATCTGCAGTGATTTTGGAGCCTAAGAAAATAAAGTCCCTCACTGTTTCCCCATCTATTTGCCATGAAGTGATGGGGCTAAATGCCATGATCTTCATTTTCTGAATGCTAAGTTTTAAGCCAACTTTTTCACTCTCCTCTTTCACTGTCATCAAGAGGCTGTCTAGTTCTTCTTCACTTTCTGCCATAAGGGTGGTGTCATCTGCATATTTGAGGTTATTGATATTTCTCCTGGCAATCTTGATTCCAGCCAGTGCTTCATCCAGCCTGACACTTCATGTGATAAACTCACCATATAAGTTAAATAAGCAGGGTGATAATATACAACCTTGACGTACTCCTTTCCCAATTTGGAACCAGTCTATTATTCCATGTCCAGTTCTAACTGCTGCTTCTTGACCTGCGTAGAGATTTCTCAGGAGGCGGGTCAGGTGGTCTGGTATTTCCATCTCTTGCAGAATTTTCCACAGTTTGTTGTGATTCACACAGTTAAAGTCTTTGGCATAGTCAATAAAGCAGATGTTTCTCTGGAACTCTCTTGCTTTCTTGATGATCCAGAGGATGTTGGCAATTTGATCTCTGGTTCCTCTGCCTTTTCTAAACCCAGCTTGAATACCTGGAAGTTCATGGTTCACATACTGCTGAAGCCTGGCTTGGAGAATTTTGAGCATTACTTTGCTAGCTTGTGAGATGAGCGCAATTGTGCAGTAGTTTGAACATTCCTGTGACATTGCCATTCTTTGGGATTGGAATGAAAACTGACCTTTTCCAGTCCCATGACCACTGCTGAGTTTTCCATATTTTCTGTCATATTGAGTGCAGCACTTTCACAGCATCATCTTTTAGGATTTGAAATAGCTCAACTGGAATTCCATCACCTCCACTAGCTTTGTTCATAGTGATGCTTCCTAGGGCCCACTCGACTTCACACTCCAGGATGTCTAGCTCTAGGTGAGTGATCACATCACCGTGGTTATCTGGGTCATGATGATCTTTTCTGCACGATTCTTCTGTGTATTCTTGCCACCTCTTCTTAATGTCTTCTGCTTCTGTAAGGTCCATACCATTTCTGTCCTTTATTGTGCCCATCTTTGCATGAAATGTTCCCTTGGTACCTCTAATTTTCTTGAAGAGATCTCTAGTCATTCCCATTCTGTTGTTTTCCTCTATGTGTTTGCACTAATCACTGAGGAAGGCTTTCTTATCTCTCCTTGCTATTCTTTGGGACTCTGCATTCAAATGGGTGTATCTTTCCTTTTCTCCTTTGCCTTTAGTGTCTCTTCTTTCCTTAGCTTCCCTTGTGGCTCAGATGGTAAAAACATCTGCCTGCAATGCAGGAAACCTGTTTTTAATCCCTGGGTTAGGAAGATCCCCTAGAGAAGGAAATGCTAACCCACTCCAGTATTCTTGCCTGGAAAATCCCAACCAGTTTCCTCTGGCAGGTTACAGTCCGTGGGGTCACAAAGAGTGGGACACGACTGAGCAACTTCACTTTTCTTTCACTTTATTCTCAGCTATTTGTAAGGCCTCCTCAGACAACCATTTTGCCCTTCTGCATTTCTTTTTCTTGGGAATGGTCTTAAACACTGCCTCCTGTATAATGTCATGAATGTCTGTCCATAGTTCTTCAGGCACTCTATCAGATCTAATCCCTTGAATCTATTTTTCACTTCCATTGTATAATGATAAGGGATTTGATTTAGGTCATACCTGAATGGTCCAGTGATTTTCCCTACTTTCTTCAATTTAAGTCTGAATTTGGCAATAAGGAGTTCATGATCTAAGCCACAGTCAGCTCCCAGTCTTGTTTTTGCTGACTGTATACAACTTCTCCATCTTTAGCTGGAAAGAATATAATCAATCTGTTTTTAGTATTGACCATCTGGTGATGTCCATGTGTAGAGTCTTCTCTTGTGTTGTTGGAAGAGGGTGTTTGCTATGATCAGTGTATTCTTTTTGCAAAACTCTGTTAGCCTTTGCCCTGCTTCGTTTTGTACTCCAAGACCAAATGTGTCTGTTACTGCAGGTAGCTCTTGACTTCCCACTTTTGCATTCCAGTCCCCTATAATGAAGAGGACATCTTTTTTGGGTGTTCTAGAAGTCTTGTAGGTCTTCATAGAATCATTCAACTTCAGCTTCTTCAGCATTACTGGTTGGCGTATAGACTTGGATTACCGTGATATTGAATGGTTTGCCTTGGAAACGAACAGAGATCATTCTTGAGCCTAAATCCAAGTTCTGTATTTTGGACTCTTTTGTTGACTATGATGGCTACTCCATTTCTTCTAATTGATTCTTTCCCACACAAGTAGATATAATGGTTATCCTAGTTAAATTCACCCATTCCAGTCCATTTTAGTTCACTGATTCCTAAAATGTTGATGTTCACTCTTGCCATCTCCTGTTTGACCACTTCCAATTTACCTTGATTCTTGGAGTTAACATTCCAGGTTCCTATACAGTATTCCTCTTTACAGCATTGGATTTTACTTCCATCATCTGTCTAATCCACAACTAGGTGTTGTTTTTGCTTTGGCTCCATCCCTTCATTCTTTCTGGAGTTATTTCTCCACTCTTATCCAGTGGCATATTGTTTACCTACCAACCTGGGGAGTTCATCTTTCAGTGTCATACGTTTTTGCCTTTTCATATGTTCATGGGGTTCTCAAGGCAAGAATACTGAAGTGGTTTGCCATTCCCTTCTCCAGTGGACCATGTTTTCTTACCACAATTAAACAAACAAACAAACAAACACTGACAATATAGTTGAGGTTTTAGATAAAATATGTATTTCTACCTAAACAGGCAGAATATAATGTCAACCTTGTTATGTGCAAGTACCTTTTGTGACAATATGAATCTTGGCATAATTTAGTTTTTCACTTATCACTTGACCTCATTATTTTCTCACTTCTTAGGATAATTTTCAATATGCTGTTTCTAGAATGTGAATATAATGTATAAAGACATGAAAACAAGGCACCCATGTGGCTGACATACATTTTCTTTAGTTATATATATGAGAACTGAAGTAAAAGGAAATGGATTTTCCCAAAGTCATACAGTTTTAAAGGTTGAAATAAAGTGAAAACCAATGTTAATTTTAAACTAAATCTGTGCTCATGATAGGGGGCTCATTAATATCTCATTACTTAGTTCAAATTTATTATTAAAAAATATAGTCTTGCATAAAACAGACTCTTGCTTCTAATAGTAAAATTTCAGCTATTAACTACTCAGTCATATGGGTCTTCTACTTCCTTTTCTCCCAAAAAACCATTAAACCTTTTTCATTAGGCTTCCTTTCTGTCAACTCTAAGAGCTGAACATGTAAATAGATTCAAGAAAGGTTTTTTAATACTGCTTTTTCATCTAATGGTATTATTTATTAAAATAAGTTAAAAACTTTTTTTTTTGGTTGTAAATAAATCTAACACTTGAATAACTGTCCTTCAGAGGGCTCAACAATGGCAATTACCAAACAGTAAACACCAATGGGCTTCCCTGGTGGCTCAGACAGTAAAGAATTCAGCTGCAATGTGGGAGATTGGGTTCAATCCTCAGGTTGGAAAGATCCCATGGAGAAGGGAACAGCGACCCACTTCAGTATTCTGGCCTGGAGAATTCCATGGGGTTGCAAGGAGTTAGACATGACTAGCAACTTTCACCTCACATACCAATGCTCTTTGGCAATGGAAACTTTGCAACTTCCTGGAACAATTTTGAAGAGGAAAGCCTAAGAGCAGGCAGAGGTGTGTCCCCCAAAGTGGTACAACTGATCTGTTTCCTGAGATTCTCCCCAGTAGACCACCAGTCCTTCAAGTCTTGAAATTTTTTAGGTCTTATAACTCTAGTAAAACACAAAGACATATGGCATGACTGTTGGGGGAGAAGAATTTTTCTCTATGCTTCCAGGATCTTCTGGCTGGTCTAACAATTAAATGTCATGAGATAGATTTACAGGAGAAAATCATACAGAAGTTTAGTAACATGTATACATGGGAGAGACCCTGGAAAACAGAGTAACTCTCCAAAATGGCTGAGCCCCTCAACTTAAATACCATCTCTAGCTGAAGACAAGAGTGTGGAGCATGGGGGAAGTCAGTTGAGAAGCTACCAGGAAAAGCACAGTAAACAAAGGTGTTTGTGATATAGATTCAAGTCACTGCCTTTTCCATTGAAAAGCTTTTCTAAATTTGGTCACCTTCCACATACAGGTACAGAGAGAGAGAAATACTCACAAACGGAGAATTCCTACAAATGCTTCTTACAAAAGGGTAACTCCTACTTGGTTTTCTGAATTTTTCCCACATCTGCTGTTTCTTAGAAAATAACTAGCTTAAAGTAATGAATATGCCAAAGAGACATATTTTGGGGTGGCAAATTCTGCTTCCCTAAAGGGTAAATGGCCATGTGTTCATAACTGACACCTCAAAGAGGACAGCTTTACAACCAAGATGACTAGCATGAAAAAAAATTCATATGCTATGGCAAGAAAGGAAACAATTAAACACAAATATCTTTCTCTGTCCTTTGGCCTCCCTCTCCCCCATGCTGTGGATTGCATATCAGCATTATTCAATATATAGTATGTATATTGCTTTATCGGAGAAGGCAATGGCAAGCCACTCCAGTACTCTTGCCTAGAAAATCCCATGGATGGAGGAGCCTGGTAGGCTGCAGTCCATGGGGTCGCTATGGGTCAGACACGACTGAGCGACTTCACTTTCACTTTTCACTTTCACACATTGGAGAAGGAAATGGCAACCCACTCCAGTGTTCTTGCCTGGAGAATCCCAGGGACGGGGGAGCCTGGTGGGCTTCCGTCTATGGGGTCACACAGAGTCGGACATGACTGAAGTGACTTAGCAGCAGCATATTGCTTTATATCAACCAAACCTTCTTCACCAGCAGAATACCTGGTCAACCATAAACAGAAACAATCTCCTATCATCAATAAGACAATACCTTAAAAGGTGACATTCTTTCTTGATCTTGAAAGGGGGTCACAGACTCTTAGATTGTGGAAACTGTCAATACATCACTCAATATATAGCCCTCTGTCTCAAAAAACTGATATAACTGTGCCTTGACTTGGAATGTAATCCTCCATTTGGCTTGAATGAAATTTTCCATTTATTTCTTGGATCAATTTTTCACTGACACTAGTGACTAAGTTCTTCCAAGTTCATCAGGAGGGGATCCTAGGGAAAGAGAAAGGCAGAAATCCCAGAGAGAGGGTTCGACTGTGTTCAGAGTGAGTAACTCATAGTTTTGCCTAGGTTTGCTCTGGTATATAGATTCACAGTTTATCTGTGAGAATTTCCTCTTTTGAATCAGTGAGGTATGCATTTTTTTTAAAGCAAAAATAAACACCTATTTTGTTTATGAATACCTTTATTACACTCCCTGCTGATTCAATGAACTTTTGATTAGCCTCTAAGATTACTAACTTCATTTAGGGGAATGTGTGCATGAGTGGTTTGGTAATTATTTGAGACACTTGCAAATAAGAGTACTTTCAAAAGCTGACTGAAGGTGTGAAGGCAGAGCACAGTTTGCCTGTTTTCTTTTGACTTTCTTTAGATGCTAGCAACTGCTAATTAGAGAGAGCAAGGAAAGCAGTGGTTGGTAACTCACTTTTAAAATTCAGTCTGATTATAATCTGGAAGCTGACTGTTCCCTTTCAAAGGCTAAATGAAAAACTGCTAAAGCAGTTTTGACTATTGATCAGGTATTTTATTGACTTGCCAAATCATATTAACAGTTTTACATGTAGGTGCTTATCAAAAACATTTTTTCCAAGTTATTTATGCAACTGGTCAGTCAAAGCAAGAAAAACAAAATCTTGGAAGTGAAAGAATGGCAGGTGGTAGATAACAAAGTTGATCTCAGATGCTGTGGCAAGTATAGACTCCGAAATTCTCACAGCTTGAGTTTTATTTGTAAGGGAGGAGAACTGGCCATCCCAAAAGCTGCCTTGTTGCCCATTTCTCAGAGCACTGAGGAGATCCAAGGGATTTAGCACTTGGAAAACCTGGAGAGTTTGGGAGGAGAACTAAGCTCCATACAGAAGGCAACACTGCTGAAGGAGAAAACACTGACAGACCAGGATACTCTGTGTTCTGCCCTTTGTCAAGCTGTGTGAGTGCATTTGTGGGTGTGTGTAGCTCCTGCATCTCTGCCAGTCTCTGCTACTTTTCATGAGGCTCCTGAGTATCAGATGAACCTTCAACTTCCCCTTCTCACAGTGATTCTATCTTGCATGTGTTTGAACTTTCCTCAAGGCTTTCTGAATTCTTAAAAAGAAAAGAAAAATCAGGAAATCAGAATTACCCCAAATCTTTAGTGTTTATATTCTTTACCTAATGGATAAAAATGAAATAAAACTAATTTTTAAAAACTGGGCAACTATTTCACATTTCATATAAGACAGCAGGCTTAAGTACTAAATTAACTTATTGAAACTAATATTAAAGCATTAAATTATACTTTAAAAAGGATAGAAAATTTTATAAAATGGAAAATGAAGCCACTTACATAATTTGGCTGATTATAGCTGAATACATCATTAAAAAAGATAGAAAATTTGAAAATTTTTGAAAACTGAAAATTCAGCCACTTTGAAAATTTGGCTGAATATAGCCAGATATTCTGAGCACTGGTAGAAAAAATAACCCATACAAGCTTTGCAAAAATATCAGGTAAAACGAATTTTTCCTTTGCCAAAAACAAATTATACTTGGCCTCACAAAATCAGAAGCATGACAACTTTGTAATTTATGGATGTTATTAACTCCTCTGATAATTAGATGGTAATAATTATAGGGCTTCCCTAGTGGCTCAGATGGTAAAGAATCTGCCTGCAGTGCGGGAGACCTGGGTTCGATTCCTGAGTTGGGAAGATCCCCTGGAGAAGGGCATGGCAACCCACTCCAGGATTCTTGACTGGAGAATCCCCATGGACAGAGGAGCCTGGTGGGCTACAGTCCATGGGGTTGCAAAGATTTGGACATGACCAAGTGACTAAGCACACAATCATAAGACTGTACAATTAAAGCATTTTCCAGATTCTATTTCTAACCATGCTTAAACAGCAGAAGTAGACAAATTCTCCCCATGTTTCATTCCTAGTCAGTGAAACTGAGGACCAGAGGGTTGTGAAATGATCACGGTTCTCAAGAACATAGGCTTGGTGTGATTTCTTTGAATGTGCTAAATCACATATTTTTTCACTATTGATTTGTGTGATAATTATGACATGATAAGTTTTTGAAAAAAATTTAATAAACAGATTTAGTAATCACCTTCAATGAAACTACTCAATATTTCTCAAATGACAAAGATTTAGTCTGTAGATAGACACAATCTACCAAATTTATTCAAACTATTTCCAGTATAGTTTGGTGGTCTCCTATTGTTATTTATTGTATCGTACTATATAGTTTAAAATATCACATAATCAAATGTACTGAAAATCATTCTTTCATTATGAATAAAGAAATAATTATTTAATACTCATACATAAAATACTCATTCTCATTATTAATAGTACTAGCAATGGGGTAAGTATGAACACCCTGTGACAAATAGTTAATATCAGATAATGTTAAAATCTCATTTTAGTTCAAAATTTTAACCCTTGCCCTAAGAACTATAACTAAATAATTATGTATTAAAATAACCCAGTTGGTTAGTTGCTTGTAATTCTCAAGTTTATTCTTCAATGGAGTAGCTTACAAACAATACAAAGGTTAGCGTACCTCTGCTCTTGTTTGTTATACCTGATTAGTTTTCCCTCAGTGTGGGTAAACAGGCAAATATCTATCTATCTATCTACCTACCTATCTACAAAAAGCAGGCCAAAGGAACCCAAAGGAGATGATTGGACCTGGGACAGGAACAACATTTTGGTCACCAATGCTTTCTATTGTAAAGATTTATAATCAAAATGGGAAATGATGTAAAAACTTCATATATTGAAGTATGGGGAAGTCATTCAATAGAGCCATTTAACTTAAACTTTACTGACCAGAATGGCCTGTTTCATGGCCTTTTGAACATGCACTATATATCTGCTTTGGTCACTGAGGAGGGGAATACATTTGAAACTTAAAATGGAGTAGCTGTACTTCTGATGTAAAACTCGATAACCACTGTGGATGTGATTTCAGACAATTACAAACTATACTGTCGAGAATTTGAATTTTCTAATCAGTGTCAGACTCAGGATGCCACCAGCCATTCTCAAAGCAATGTCTGCTGGTAGGTGGCAATTGCAACCTTGTGGCCTCAAGGTCTTGTCTTGGAACTATTAAATTTTTAGACAATGAGACTGCTTCAGATCAGTTATTAGCAGAAAAGGAAGACATGAGTAGTGGCTAATACCTTCTGTTATGTATATAAAATACCACATCCAAAGTTAAAACCTTAGATAAAATTGACCTCCAAAATCACCGCAGATGGTGACTGCAGCCGTGAAATTAAAAGATGCTTGTTCCTTGGAAGAAAAGCTATGATTAACCTAGACAGCATTTTAAAAAGCAGAGACATTACTTTGCCAACAAAGGTCCGTCTAGTCACAGCTATGGTTTTTCCAGCAGTCATGTATGGATGTGAGAGTTGGGCCATAAAGAAAGATGAGCGCTGAAGAATTGATGCTTTTGAACTGTGGTGTTGGAGAAGACTTGAGAGTCCCTTGGACTGCGAGGAGATAAAATCCTAAAGGAAATCAGTCCTGAATATTCATTAGAAGGACTGATGCTGAAGCTGAAACTCTAATACTTTGGACACCTGATGTGAGAACTACTCATTGGAAAAGACCCTGATGCTGAAAAAGATTGAAGGCAGGAGGAGAAGGGTAAGACAGAGGATGAGATGGTTGGATGGCATCACGCACTCGATGGATATGAGTTTGAGCAAGCTCCAGGAGTTGGTGATGGAAAGAGAAGCCTGGTATGCTGCAGTCCATGGAGTCACAAAGAGCTGGACACAACTGAGCAACTGAACTGAACTGAAAACCTAGTTCCTTTACAGAGTTTATGATTAAACTCTATCCAAAAAGTGATTCCCTTTCTTGTCAGACACCCATTTGCCTGATGATTGAGGAGTATCAAAGAAAGGGGATTTGTAACCAAGCAAGACTCTATGGGGCCTTCCTGGGGCCCCTTTCCTTTATTCTCTGCTTTAGTTTCTCCCTGAAGTACCTAGATAACAGTATCTGACACACATTCCTGAGTTATTTTACAGATGTGAAAATTCCCATTAAATGGACGGTGTTAACTACTTGATGACCATAAGCACAGAGCCCCCAGTCCTACTGGACTGACAATGTTAACCCCTGTGACACCACCCTGCTACCTCACCATCAGCTAATCAGAAAATTGTGCACAACCTTATTGTGACCTGTGACCCCCTTCCCACATCTTGCCTTTAAAATGATTTCCTGGAACCAAGTGGAGAATTTGGGCTTTTTCATGACTAGCTGTCCCAGACTACTTGTAAGGCAGCTTACAATAAACGCTGTACTTTCCTACACCACAACCTGGTGTCAGTAGACTGGCTTTACTGTGCATTGGTGAGTGGACCGGAATTTGGTTTGGTAACAACACTTGAGCGTCTCCCTCTTTCTCATGGGAGGAAGAAAGTTTTAACACTTTCTTATGGGAAGGAATTGAGAGAGGATAAAAAGAGATGACTTTAGCTCCATACCATCCACATATGATTCCTTCTCTTCCACATACAAGGAGAGAGAGTATGGCAATGGCATAAAAAGCTCAACATTCAGAAAACAAAGATCATGGCATCTGGTCCTATCACTTCATGGGAAATAGATGGAAAAACAGTGGAAACAGTGTCAGACTTTATTTTTTTGGGCTCCAAAATCACTGCGGATGGTGATTGCAGCCATGAAATTAAAAGACGCTTACTCCTTGGAAGGAAAGTTATGACCAATCTTGATAATATATTAAAAAGCAGAGACATTACTTTGCCAACCAAGGTCCGTCTAGTCAAGGCTATGGTTTTTCCCGTGGTCATGTATGGATGTGAGAGTTGGACTGTGAAGAAAGCTGATCGCTGAAGAATTGATGCTTTTGAACTGTGGTGTTGGAGAAGACTCTTGAGAGTCCCTTGGACTGCAAGGAGATCCAACCAGTCCATTCTAAAGGAGATCAGTCCTGGGTGTTCATTGGAAGGACTGATGCTAAAGCTGAAACTGCAATATTTTGGCCACCTCATGCGAAGAGTTGACTCACTGGAAAAGACTCTGATGCTGGGAAGGATTGGGGGCGGGAGGAGAAGGGGACGACAGAGAATGAGATGGCTGGATGGCATCACCGACTCTATGGACATGAGTTTGAGTGAACTCTGGGAGTTGGTGATGGACAGGGAGGCCTGGCGTGCTGTGATTCATGGGGAGAGTCGGACACGACTGAGTGACTGAACTGAACTGAACTGAAGGCGATGGAAGAGTAAGGCAATGAATCAGTTATTCTAGAATAGTATCAAGAAAGACAATGGTATATAAAGGGGTAAAAACTTGGAGATGTAGAAAAAATTCAGGAAATGAATGAAAGATATACCAACTCTTGCAGGAGGAGAAAGGAACAAAAGTAAGGAAAGACAAGAAAACTGATCATTAAAACAAAATGAAAATGTAAGGTTAACTGGCTGAAAACCCACTGTCTCTTACCAAGGAGCTGCTGGCTGGCCACGATGGTTTTTCACTAATTCCCTAGTGGCTCTCTGCTTTCTATTCCCCAACTTATTCCTGCCAAAGACCCAAACACAACCGTCAAATGACTTAAAATTTTATTAGAGCTTGGATTCTGTAGTCTGTCTTGGGTTTTCATCTCAGCTCTGCCACTTTACTGTACTTGTGTCATTTTGGATAATTTTTTAACCATTCTATGCTTGTTTCCTGATCTCTAAATTAAGTAATTAAAGCACTTAGCACCTAGAGGTTGTTGTGAGAATTAAAATGAGATAATGTGGTAAGAGGACTTAGCACAACTTCTAGCTTATATTAAATGCTCAATAAATGCCAGCTAGTATTATTATGCTCTTCATTTAATAGAATCTCTGTGAGAAGAGTTATTCTCTCATACCTTGAAATATGAGTAGCAAAACTATTTGTCTGAAGTTCAAGTTGTCAGCCCCACTTTACACTGCTCAGAAGGATACTGCTTGCTTTCACAAAAGACCAATGGAATTTCAGTGATGCCTGCTTCTCAACAGTGGACAGCGCTCTGCCAGTTTCCCCCAGATTTCCTTTTAGTCACCTCCAGCTGAGCCTATCCTGGTACATTCTGTGCTACTTCGAAAATACTATATGCCAAGAAAACAAATCACACACACACAAGTGGGTTCACAAGCTGAGAAGTGCAAGCAGAAATGGCAGGATCTCACATGCCTGCAGGCACTAAAGCTGCAAGCGCCACCTACTTCTGAAGTTGTGCCCGAGGTCACAGAGAATCCCAAGAAATGTTTTGTTACAGCCGGAGAGTACCCAGCATGAGCAACATCTTCAGATACTTTAGGTGTATTTGCCTCAGTCTGCATATTGAAGAAATAAAAAATCTCAGCCACAGAAAACAGCTTCTTGCTAAAGGCAAAATAAACAAATTTCTATTAGAAAGGGGACATTTTCCCCTAGGTCTTACTGCTCTTAAGGACATATTCTCTCTTGTTTAAAACCACATCCAAGTTGATAATCCTCTGAAAAGATGTAAACAGACTTTTCTCAAGAGTTTTGGACATTCTCAAAGTAGAGGACCAGGTGAAACAAGAAGCAGAGAGATGCCATTTGGACAAGGTTTTCCAGATGCCCTGAGTCTTCAGGAAAACATCCTGAGGCAAGCTTATCACTTATCAGTCTTTTAATCCAAGAGTTTTTCACACACACACACACACACATATAAAGTATACAGGAAAAAAGCTAGCCCATAACCATGTTTATATTTATACAAAGGGTCATACTGGTCAAGGGGCTGACTTTATTTAATAAGCCTGCTCAGCTTTGGAGAGGAAGATCCTGCTTCAGAAAGGCATCCCTTCTGTAGATTCCTGCTAGTGAGACAATAGTAACCCAATTAAACAGCTCCTGAGAAAGCCAGGAGCAACAAAGTGAAAACCAATGAGGTGAAAACTCCTTGGATCCCTCCTGGCTGAAGCTGCCAAGTCAGACGCAGAAAACCCTGAAGATGGGACACTTTAATGAGGAGAAAATCCTTGCGATTGACCTCAGATTTTCAACTTGCAATCTTTTTTGGAATCACCACTAGACAAGCGGTCTGAGAGGTTTATGAAGTTTGAGATTCTACATAGGAACTCATTTTTTTTCACGTTTATGGCTAAGAACACATAAAAAACCTCCAAACAAACAAACAAAGGCAACAACCAAATCCAAAAAAGTTTTCTGTCTGTTCTATTTAAAATGTCATTATTAGCTTTCACCATTTGGTTTTTCCTACTTGAGCCTCTCTGACAGCACAGATCGCTTTGTGTGTCATAATTTTCTGCTCACAGACCCTGTCTACATGTTTTGTTTCGGTATAAGCCTGCCACGTTCCTGTGATAGATCACATCTCCTAGCTCCCAGCCACACCCCTGGGCTGGCCAGTCCTTAGAGACATCCAGGTGCCCTTCAAAAACCAAACCCAAGAATTTGAGGCATGGGACAGAGGAGCCTGGTGGGCTGCCGTCTATGAGGTCGGACAGAATCAGACACGACTGACGTGACTTAGCAGCAGCAGCAGCAGCATGGGACCTATGCATTTAGATTGGTTCTTAGCAGTGGATGGAAACAGCATTCAGTAACCTGCTATGATACTGGTGCTACATGGACATGCAATGATCCCAGCAGCTCTCTCCAGGGCTGCTCTATACCAAAGGTATGTAGCGAAACTACAGGATCATTTGGGAAAGGTATATGAAAGGAAGAAGATCCTGGAGAATACAGAAAAACTCACCATCATACTGAAAAACTCTTTATGGTGACAGGACTGTCACTGCTCTGTGCCAGAGAGAACATTCAGATGCTCCTGGTACATGGGCAACCCATGAACATTGTGGTTGCCTTTTGGCAGCTGCTTAGTTGTCTGTTTCTGCAATGCCTCACTCAGAGGCAAGGAAGATGATAGCTTATCAAGGGCTCCTTTGAATACACAGCACACTCCTTTCAGCACAGAAGGCTGTGCCCTTTCTACTTCCTACAAAGTTAAAGTTAGTTAAAGCTAAGTTGCTCAGTCGTGTCCGACTCTTTGCAACCCCATGGACTGTAGCCCACCAGGCTCCTCCATCGATAGGATTCTCTAGGCAAGAATACTGGAGTGGGTTGCCATTTCCTTCTCCAGGGGATCTTCCCAACCCAGGGATTGAACCCAGGTCTCCCACATTGCAGACAGACGCTTTAACCTCTGAGCCACCAGGGAAGCCCAACTTTCTACAAATTGCCCTGTAAAACCATCTTTGAATTTGGAGAAGAAATCATGCAAAAAGAATTTGCATTTTGCTACAGTTTTTTCTCCCTGGGCATAAGAGAGTCTAAACAGAAAGTGATGCTACAAAGCAGGGCAAAGGCTGTTTACCTGAAAAGACCCAGTTTGAAAACAAAGTGTGGCTTCTACTCCTATGCCGGTAATGTGCATTGGTAGTTCATTCACCTTTTCACCCAGCCTCTGCACCTATGTCTTGACAGTGGATGGGAGTAATGGGTATATGATGTGACATTGCCAGCACAAGGGCAGTGACACTGAAGTCACTTGCATTGGGGTAAACTGCATTATAGGCAGTGACTAGGGCACTAAAACTATTAATGCATTTAAAAGAGATAATGGTATGACATGCCCACTGAGCGTTGTTCTCTGAGCATTTGTTTTGCATTCCCAAGTGACATGTCATGGCCCACAGTATTTACTATGAAGTTAAGCAAGGGCAGTTGTAAAAGTTTATAATTTGCTATATAGGTAGGAAAAAGGTCACCCAAGTTCTTAGAGATGGTTATTCCAGCTTCCACCATCACTGACCTAATGAAAATTCCACCTAGTTTCATCTAACAAAAAATTTTCCCCAAAATTCTTGAAAAGTTTCAGAATGTCAAATGAGGTAATAAAATGTTGAAAGTGATACAGGAACAATAAAAGGCAACCAGTTTCGTCACTGGTGGCTGTTTATGTCACATGTAATGAGAGTTCGTTCCCTTGATCCTTGGTGGTACTAAACATACAACGCTATAAGACACAAGGTAATTCGTGAGAATAAAGCAAACAGACAACTGCATAACACTTTTTGAAACTCTCTGACACATGTACTACATATCCTTCTTTATTTTGAAAAACCCTGCAAAAGGGTCCTTTCCTGAAAGCATAAACTCATCATTAAAAAGTGAGTTCATGCTATATGTTGAAAGAATCATGATCCTCTGATACCTATACCAGACTTTTTTCATTCTGATAAGCTCAGTACAGGGGTCCTTTTCTAAAAGCATAAACTAATCATATATAAAAAAAGTGAATTCATGTCACAAGTTACAAAAAAATATCCATTTAGTTCCCTGGGATTATTATTATTATTATTTTAGAATCTATGATACAAATTTATTAACACTATTTTTGGTGACTAAAGTATATATTATACCTCAAATCAACCAATAATTCTTTACTATGTGCATTTAGTATGAGTTTTCTGGTTAAGTAACACTGCCTTCCAGGACACTGTCACTAAATATCTTCACCAGAATATGGGCAGAAACCAGCCCCAACATCTTGCTTTGGAATGCTGCATTCCCTTCAAGAACATGCTGTTCTCCGGTGGAGCTGCTGAAACTGCAGCCAAAGCCATGAAAATCCACTGCTATCCTTGCTGGGATTTTGTACTACCTTCCAACCTAGATTTGGTCTTTAATTTCTCATTAAGGAACCACAGCCAATGAGCAGCTGGTACTGTTTACTTTCCTGCTGCACCTGTAGTTCTGTTTTGCAAGGCATAGAAATGGATTATCTCCAAGAAAGACGAATTTCCAGAGCTGGAATTTGCCCCATCATTCATAAGAGCACAATACATCAAAAGCAGGAAATTGGGAAAATGGCATCATTAGAGGACTGTTTAGGCTCTCTCTTTTTCTAGCTTTTAAAATTAATCTCTTCCTGTTCACAACTCAGAGATGAAAACATCTTCCTTTGAAGATAAATTAGCTGAAAAGTGCATTGAGAAATTTAAGATTTATAAGAGAACCACCTTGAACCCTTTGTTCCTGGTTAATCTAAAAACAGCTGCAGGCAGAAACTGTACATTCTTGGCTACCTGACTTATGTCAAAAATGATTTCAGAGCCTGCCATTCCTAACTTCTATGTGCAACTAGAAGCAGTTTGACCATCAGCACTGAGCTAAAAACAATGTTCCTGACTTTTTCATTCTTGAATTTTTATTTTAGGAGCTGAAGCTTGAATCCTGCCTGAGTCAGTCATTGTGTCAAGAATCCTTTATTGAGCTCTACTCAATGCTGAGGATGGCGGAAGATGGAAGGTCCTCTGTTTTCAAGGAGCTTACAGTCAAGCTAGAAAGAGTGAGTTGGTACATAGGGAATTAGATTTAAGTGCCTAAATATGGAAAAGTAATTTTATGTGTGACAGGATATGAAGGGGAGATTAATGTGAGAAAATGATTGCAAAAGCCTTAACGGGAGAAGTGTGGCAGAATCTGGGGAGGTAAAGAGGCGGACTGGGACCTCTGAGGGATGGGCAGAGCAAGAACAGTGCCCAGGGAAGGGCCCTCAGCCCCTCAGACAGCACCGGTCAAATGCTAGGTACTCAGTCATCTCTTGTTGAAGTGAACAAAAACTAAAGTAAACCTTGTGGCTATTTTTTTTGGGGGGGAGGCTCTGAAATGTATTCCAAATTCTGTCTACTTTAGAGCTATGTTTTCCACTGACCATTAAGATACTGCTGCTGCTGCTACGTCACTTCAGTCGTGTCCGACTCCGTGTGACCCCATAGACAACTGAATAGTTTGCATTCCCTCAAACTTGCTATGACCAGGATAAACTCATCACCTTTCATCCAAAGCACCTTCTGAAGGTCTCCTCTTACTGTGTCTGACATTATTAGTCTCTGATGCAATAATCTCCAGAGCTCCTTTATCCAGTCACATGTGGCTATTGAGCACTTGAACTGTGGCTACTGCCACAAGTTAAAAGGAGAATATTTGGATATATTGAGTTAAATAAATATTATTAATAAGTTAACCCATTTATTTTTAACCTTTTTTACTAGACTATTTAAAATTACAAATATTGTTCCCATTATATTCCTGCCAGGCAGTGTGGCCCTATAGTGTGAGGGCCCAGATTCATATCCAGAAAAAGTAAGATGTTGTAGAACTTCTTTCTTATCCCATCCCTTCTTCTATCATTAATTAATAAATTCACCCATGCATGCATCCACTCATCCATTCACTCATGGTAGGTGCGCTCATTTCCTCCTTCTTACAAATGAGAAAACTGAAGCAGGTAGACATCACATGACTGGTGAGGTGTGGTGTAGGATTTGAACTCAGGCAGTCTTATGCACCCAGCATGTTCTACTGCAGTATTTCAGATAAGAAACCATGATGGACAGGACTAAATGAGAGGAGGTAGGTTGGAAAAGAAATGATGAATTGAAAAGATACCATGAAAATAATATTAACTTATCACAGTTCAGTTCAGTTCAGTCGCTCAGTCGTGTCCGACTCTTTGCGACCCCATGAATCACAGCACGCCAGGCCTCCCTGTCCATCACCAACTCCCGGAGTTCACTCAAACTCATGTCCATCGAGCTGGTGATGCCATCCAGCCATCTCATTCTCTGTCATCCCCTTCTCCTCCCGCCCCCAATCCCTCCCAGCATCAGAGTCTTTTCCTGTGAGTCAACTCATCGCATGAGGTGACCAAAGTATTGGAGTTTCAGCTTTAGCATCAGTCCTTCCAGTGAACACCCAGGATCGATCTCCTCTAGAATGGACTGGTTAGATCTCCTTGCAGTACAAGGGACTCTCAAGAGTCTTCTCCAACACCACAGTTCAAAAGCATCAATGCTTCGGCGATCAGCTTTCTTCACAGTCCAACTCTCACATCCATACATGACCACGGGAAAAACCATAGCCTTGACTAGATGGACCTTGGTTGGCAAAGTAATGTCTCTGCTTTTTAATATGCTATCTAGGTTGGTCATAACTTTCCTTCCAAGGAGTAAGCGTCTTTTAATTTCATGGCTGCATATCACAGTGACCAATTTATTGTATGTGTAAGGAATATGGGGATAGAGTTGATGCCCAGATTCTTGGCTGGGAAGGGGGTGCCACAAAACAAAATAGGAAACACATGGCAGATGTATGTTTAGGAGGAAAGATAAATTTGACAGTCAAATTTAAGGTATAAGTGAGAAATTCAAGTGGGAATGTCCATAGGAAACAGGATATATAGATGTGGAATTCAAGGAAGATATTTAGAATGGTTATATCAATTCTTACTGATTAGCCTCCCTGATCCTCACTCCCTTCCCCCAGCAGTCTTGGCCTTTTGAGTTACAAGGAAGCCTCATGGTTGAATTAAACATAGTTCCTCAACTAAACACTCAAGGTTCTATACAGTTTGGTCACAAGCTCTCTTTTAAATTTTCCACTTCTGTTTCATACACACTTGGCTCCAACCAAACTGGACTGACATCAGTTGCAGTCTCTATACACTTAAAGACAGAGATTTAAAGGGAACTGAACTCTTAAAAAAAAAAAAAATGGAATCTAAAGTTTTCCCTAAGATTTGCAGGTATTTGTGGGCTAGTGGGAGTAGAGAAGGGGGTTTATATTATCAGAATCACTTCAATTTTAAAAAACATTCAATTGCCATAGATTGTCAGCCATAATAGTCACGGTTCATGCACAATTAGGGTTTTTGGTTACCTTGGCAGTTAGTAACTAGAGGAGAGTCTGTGATTAGATTACATCTCTACTTAACATTTCTGTAATGTGGTCTCTCATTTATATGCTAACCGGTCACAGAATTCGATTCTCTTCCTTAACTTCAAGGGGTAAAAAAGAACCCCAACAGCAAAACCAAACCAAACCAAAATATAGTAGACAAAATACCCCACCCACATGTTTGCTGGAAGAAGTGAAGTACAGAAGTCTGGGTAGATGGAAGGACTTACAGAGTAGGGACGAGATAATTAACATTCATGTTAGAGAGTCCTGTAAGAGAAAGTCCTTTCGTTTTAGCTTCATTCTTCTTTTCCCATCCTCTTCCTTTGCCTTGGCTCTCATCCTCTCAGACCTCCCACTTCCCCAAGCAGAGTCTTTCAACTCTCTTCAGCCTCTGTCTCACAGCTGTCTTAGGGCCCCTTCTACATACCTCTGCTAGTCAAGATCCTCAGTTACAGGAAAGCGATACTGCTTCCTCAGAAGGCAAATGTGACTATGATCCTTTAGTTACACAAACTCTTTGCTTCTCCTCTGTTTTTGTTGTTGTTGTTGTTAGATC
This sequence comes from Moschus berezovskii, assembly GCF_049115385.1. NCBI lineage: Eukaryota > Metazoa > Chordata > Mammalia > Artiodactyla > Moschidae > Moschus > Moschus berezovskii. The sequence continues at coordinate 50,607,251 of NC_142462.1, read as the reverse complement.
CCAACCAATTCAAATCCCAATGCCAGTCAAGGAATCAGGACTCCAGTTTACTTTCCCCATCTAAACACAGTCTCTCCCCTCACAGTTCTCATACTGCTACAGGCACCTTCACTCTTCTATGTGGCAAAGTTTTGTGTACTTATTTTATACATTTCCTATTTGACTGGAATTCATTTGAGGATAGGTTCTACATGGAGTACACCAATCACCATCTTGGTACACACTGGCTAAACTGACCTCCAAATCTGTACAAAGGCATAGAATTAATTGAAAATCTGATAAATTCTTTTCTCATTTCATTTTGGGTAAACCTACAAGGTGATCCTTAGAATGACCTTGTTTGTAAATGAAAACAGTGAATCAATAATTCTCCTGTAATTATATATCTGAAATCCCATCTATCCCCTCTTATGCCTCATAAGTGGATTTCAGATTTGCACATTAAATGGACTGAGCTTTGCTGCGGCATTTACCCGGTAGGTTTGCTAATAATTTAGGAAGGCTAGCAAGTATGATGCAGTATAACTTATAATATTTTATTTGTTCTCTCAGTTGTGATTTTAATCCTCTAAATAACAAGCTTAGACAACAAATTATTGATATGCTTTGTGCTGTTTGTCAATATTTACTTAGATCTATTTTGGAAAAACATCCAAATGGAGGTTATTTAACATAATTGAGCATTAAAACTGTTTGATTTGGTACTCACAGTTTTTGAACATACAGATTAAACACACAGAAGTTATTGATGCAAACCTGTTTTTTTCCCAGCCTACAACAGAAGATTTGAAAGGGCAGTTTCATCATTCAGGAAAAAGTAAGCTGAGATTCAATTTATTTTTCTTCTTTTATTTGAAAATATATATCTAAATGAGCCAAATAGTTACCATATGGTCTGTCAGTTAACTGACATGGAAGAACAATACATGGTTTATATTCTGTTTCCAACTATTGTACAGTGAATGAGTGGCCCAGTATCTCCCTTATTCATGACAAATTCTCTTTATCCAGCTTTAGATTACTCCAACCAGTTCATTCTAAAGGAGATCAATCCTGGGTGTTCATTGGAGGGACTGATGCTAAAGCTGAAACTCCAATACTTTGGCCACCTCATGCGAAGAGTTGACTCACTGGAAAAGACTCTGATGCTGGAAAAGATTGGGGGCGGGAGGAGAAGGGGACGACAGAGAGTGAGATGGCTGGATGGCATCACTGACTCTATGGACATGAGTTTGAGTGAACTCCGGGAGTTGGTGATGGACAGGGAGGCCTGGCGTGCTGTGATTCATGGGGTCTCAAAGAGTCGGACACGACTGAGCGACTGAAATGAACTGAACTGAAGCAGAGCTATATTAATGAAAACATATTTTATAGATTAATCACTTGAGTACTGTAAAATGTGTTTGGGAAGAACACTTTGTTCCAAAATCACTGCGGGCTTATTATGACAGATGAATTAAGATCAGAAGGTAATGACATGATTTACATTTGACAATGGTAAGCTGGAGGATTGTTCTGAAGCTCTGGGCCCCTATTTGGGACCTGGAACATTAGTTCAGTTCAGTTCAGTTCAGTTCAGTCGCTCAGTCGTGTCCGACTCTCCGCGACCCCATGAATCACAGCACGCCAGGCCTCCCTGTCCATCACCAACTCCCGGAGTTCACTCAAACTCATGTCCACAGAGTCGGTGATGCCATCCAGCCATCTCATTCTCCGTCGTCCCCTTCTCCTCCCGCCCCCAACCCTTCCCAGCATCAGAGACCTTTCCAGTGAGTCAACTCCTCGCATGAGGTGGCCAAAGTATTGGAGTTTCAGCTTTAGCATCAGTCCCTCCAATGAACATCCAGGATTGATCTCCTTTAGAATGGACTGGTTGGATCTCCTTGCAGTATAAGGGACTCTCAAGAGTCTTCTCCAACACCACAGTTCAAAAGCATCGATTCTTCGGCGATCAGCTTTCTTCACAGTCCAACTCTCACATCCATACATGACCACGGGAAAAACCATTGCCTTGACTAGACGGACCTTGGTTGGCAAAGTAATGTCTCTGCTTTTTAATATACTATCAAGGTTGGTCATAACTTTCCTTCCAAGGAGCAAGCGTCTTTTAATTTCATGGCTGCAATCAGCATCCGCAGTGATTTTGGAGCCCAAAAAAACAAAGTCTGACACTGTTTCCACTGTTTTTCCATCTATTTCCCATGAAGTGATGGGACCAGATGCCATAATCTTTGTTTTCTGAATGTTGAGCTTCAAGCCAACCTTTTCACTCTCCTCTTTCACTTTCATCAAGAGGCTTTTGAGTTCCTCTTCACTTTCTGCCATAAGGGTGGTGTCATCTGCATATCTGAGGTTATTGATATTTCTCCCAGCAATCTTGATTCCAGCTTGTGCTTCTTCCAGCCCAGCGTTCCTCATGATGTACTCTGCATATAAGTTAAATAAGCAAGGTGACAATATACAACCTTGACGTACACCTTTTCCTATTTGGAACCAGTCTGTTGTTCCATGTCCAGTTCTAACTGTTGCTTCCTGACCTGCATACAGGTTTCTCAAGAGGCAGGTCAGGTGGTCTGGGATTCCCATCTCTTTCAGAATGTTCCACAGTTTATTGTGATCCACACAGTCAAACGCTTTGGCATAGTCAATGAAGCAGAAATAGATGTTTTTCTGAAACTCTCTTGCTTTCTCCATGATCCAGCGGATGTTGGCAATTTGATCTCTGGTGCCTCTGCCTTTTCTAAAACCTGCTTGAACATCTGGGAGTTCACGGTTTACATGCTGCTGAAGCCTGGCTTGGAGAATTTTGAGCATGACTTTACTAGCGTGTGAGATGAGTGCAATTGTGCGGTAGTTTGAGCATTCTTTGGCATTGCCTTTCTTTGGGATTGGAATGAAGACTGACCTCTTCCAGTCCTGTGGCCACTGCTGAGTTTTCCAAATCTGCTGGCATATTGAGTGCAGCACTTTCACAGCATCATCTTTCAAGATTTGAAATAGCTCAACTGGAATTCCATCACCTCCACTAGCTTTGTTCGTAGTGATGCTTTCTAAGGCCCACTTGACTTCACATTCCAAGATGTCTGGCTCTAGGTCAGTGATCACATTATCGTGACTATCTTGGTCGGGAAGATCTTTTTTGTACAGTTCTTCTGTGTATTCCTGCCACCTCTTCTTAATATCTTCTGCTTCTGTTAGGTACATACCATTTCTGTCCTTTATCGAGCCCATCTTTGCATGAAATGTTCCCTTGGAATCTCTAATTTTCTTGAAGAGGTCTCTTGTTTTTCCTATTCTGTTGTTTTCCTCTATTTCTTTGCATTGATCACTGAGGAAGGCTTTCTTATCTCTCCTTGCTATTCTTTGGAACTCTGCATTCAGATGCTTATATCTTTCCTTTTCTCCTTTGCTTTTCGCCTCTCTTCTTTTCACAGCTATTTGTAAGGCCTCCTCAGACAGCCATTTCGCTCTTTTGCATTTCTTTTCCATGGGGATGGTCTTGGTCCCTGTCTCCTGTACAATGTCACGAACCTCCGTCCAGAGTTCATCAGGCACTCTATCAATCAGATCTAGTCCCTTAAATCTATTTCTCACTTCCACTGCATAATCATAAGGGATTTGATTGAGGTAGTAGAAAGCAATATTTGAAGTTCAAAATCCTAGCTTTGAGGTTAGCCCACCCAGTTTTCCTTCTTCTCATCTGTGAGAAGCCTAATCGTTTTAGTTCACTACTGTATCTCTGGTCTGTACAACAGTGCCTGGAATATTATAAGCCCTCTATGCATATTTTCTGGATGAATAAAATCTGTTGAACTCATTCCACTATTATTCTTTGATTATTCTTCTTTTATAACATGCAACTAATCCTGTTTTCTTAAAGCCATTTTAGTACTTTTCCCTCTTTTCTAGATGAAAATTACTCAATATATTCTGTTTTAGGCATCTGTCATAATAACCACATAGGGATTTCTAAAACATTCAATAATTTCCTTTCTATTTGTCTATTACTAATCTGTACACCAGGACTATGCATTCAAATTGAGTTAATTTGGACTGGTTTTGGTATAGAGACCTCAAACTTCAAGTCCTGCCCTTCAGTTTGAACTCATGGAGAATGCAACCTGCTGTTCTTCTCATTTTTTTTTCCTTAGGATGTGATGCATGTAAAGGAGTATTAATGGGAAGAGAAGATTCTTCAGAGATTTTTTAAAAAAATTAAAAGTGGAATGGAATGCTACTGGAAACAGCACTGAAGATGCTATTTACTTGAGCTCTAATATAGTGCAGCCTCTCAAATGTTTTGACTAAGGCCATTTAGGTTGGGTGGAAAAAAAAGCGGCCCACTTACTATTCTAGCTCCTATTTGTCTGGGCAACTTCAAATTTAAACTTTCTGTTCCAGGGTTGAGCTGCAGTTAGAACACTGAATTAAAGTCATCAGTTCAGTTCAGTTCAGTTCAGTCGCTCAGTCGTGTCCGACTCTCCGCGACCCCATGAATCACAGCCCAGCTAATGTTAGTTTACAAATTTAGTTATCATAAATAACTCATTTAGTTGGCTCTCTGTACAGAGCCTTAAATCTTAAGTGAAAGTTAAAGTTTATGAAAGATTGAGCCGCTCAGATAAGTTAAAAAAATTAGACCCCTTTTTGTTTAATCTGTGGAACCCTCACGATTCAATGATGAACCTCAGGCCACCTTTTCAGAACCCCTGCTCCTGAGGAGAAAGAAATCCACACTCACACCTAGCAATCCTTTCCTACTGCTGTGGCTGGGCAGAGACAGAGGAAGTAATACTTCTTATATTTCTCATTAAGGATAAATGCTTCATTGGCCTAAGGATTTAAATTCATTCAAAAAAATTTTGATTAGCATTATTATATTGGGGAGCTAGTGCTGCTTCAAATAATCCCTGGCTAAATGAGAAACAAAAATTGTTCCATATTATAATCCTTATGCAATTCACATTTTATGAAGGGCCTAACTCTTAAATTTTTACCTTGAATCTTTCCACTACTCTATTTTTATGGCACTCCAATGATTTATACATACACATGTACATTAGTGTGGATATATGCATAATATATGTATGCATATGTGTATGTGCATGTATGTTATGTGTATATTTTTACCCTCAGTTCAGTTCAGTTGCTCAGTTGTGTCCGACTCTTTGCAACCCCATGAATCACAGCATGTCAGGCCTCCCTGTCCATCACCAACTCCAGGAATTCACTCAAACTCATGTCCATCGAGCTGGTGATGCCATCCAGCCATCTCATTCTCTGTTGTCCCGTCTCCTCTCACCCCCAATCCCTCCTAGCATCAGAATCTTTTCCAGTGAGTCAGCTCATGAGGTGGCCAAAGTATTGGAGTTTCAGCTTTAGCATCAGTCCTTCCAATGAACACCCAGGACTGATCTCCTTTAGAATGGATTGGTTGGATCTCCTTGCAGTCCAAGGGACTCTCAACAGTCTTCTCCAACACCACAGTTCAAAAGCATCAATTCTTTGGCGATCAGCTTTCTTCACAGTCCAACTCTCACATCCTCATATTATTAGTTGCCCTAGTCCTTTCCCTAGTTTATCTTCCCTTAATCCCTCATTTCCATCCTGTCTTCACTCTCTTCCCTCTCCAGCTTAGCTATCATGGCCCATCACTGAAATTCCTCTCCCATGAACACTGTTTTATCCCACTGTCATTCCACTCAACCTAGATGACAAAATTCATGACCATGATCAATCTAAATGACTATTGTGTGAATGTGCCTCAGACTATTGGACAATACTGGTGGAAAAATCACAGCTGCACAAACTAAGGGCACTTACCAACTTGTATTTACCCTAACTTTAACTTGCCTCTCAAACCTGCCCTGAAATCTCTGCCTTGAAATGTGTTTCCTCAAATCACCCATGACAGGAAGCCTCTCATAAAGACTTACTGAGACAGTGCTCTCAGGAAAATAGGAGTGACAAAAGCAAAATAGGAGGTGGGAAAAGCTAAGCAAAGATGTGGTCTTAACTGAAAAGTAGCTTTTTCTTGTTTTGGTGAAGCTCTGGGGCAGGCCCTTTGCCTATTGAACTCCCTCCTGTGTCAGTCACTCATTAACTGGGGCTGCTGCCTGCCACCCAGGAGGTGAGGGTGGCATTTGGGGAGTAAAGGCTTAATCTCCGGAATGAAGCAGGTCTCAGTCGCCAAAAGCGGACAACCGATAGCACTGCAGCACTAGCGACGCAAAGATCTGGGTAAGCGCTATACCTTTTCAGTTTCTCTGTTAGTCTTCACACAAGTTACTCCAAACCTCCTTTCTCTTACCTCTGACCCCATCATTTCCCTCACCATTCTAAGCAGAAAACCTTGTCTCCTGTTTTCTCAGAAAATACATAAGTCCATTTTGAAGTCCTATGTTAGTTTCCCACTGCTCTTAGGAAAACGTTTCAATTCCTTAAAGTGGTTTAAGAACCCAGAGTGATCTGACCTTTGGTTACATCCTTAGCTTCCGCTTTAGTCACATCCAACTCTTTAGCCATACTGAACCTCTCAAATGTCTTGAATACATACATCTTCTGACTACCTGCCCTCCTCTACCAGGAATTTGTTTGATTTTAAACTTTTGATATTGCCAACATTGTTGTAAACAATGTTCTTAACCGTAAGTCACATAAACTTGAAATGATAACAATGGACTTTCTATTCTGAAATCTTTATACTGGTTTACCTCTTGGTTTGCTGAATTGTGAAATCTGGTAAAAAAATTTAAAAAGGGACCTGTGAACTATATAGTTGCTTGCTTGAGAATGTCTATTGTTTGACATAAAGTCTTCCTACATGCTTAGAAAAATAATTTAGCAGACTAAAATTTTGGGCTCAGGACTTCCCTGATGGTCCAGTGGTTAAGAATCTGCCTGCCAATGCAATCCCAGGGACGGGTGAGCCTGGTGGGCTGCTGTCTATGGGGTCACACAGAGTCGGACACGACTGAAGTGACTTAGCAGCAGCAGCAGCAGCCAATGCAGGGGACACGGGTTTGAGCCCTGCTCTGGGGAGATATCACATGCTGCAGGCAATAAGGACTGTGTGCCACAACTATGGAGTCCAAGCTCTAGAGCCTGTGCTCTGCAACGAGGAGCCATTGTGATGTGAAGCCCTGACACCCACAGCTAGAGAATAGCCCCTGCTTGCTGCAACTAGAGAAACCCATGCACAGCAACAAACTTTGTGCAGCCAATAATAAATAAATAAATAAAAAGTTTGGTTCAAACTTACTATACCTCAGAATTTAGTATTACATTATCTACATTCTGTTATTGGGTGCTGATCCCAAAAATATAAGATTTACCTGGCATTTATTCCTAGCACATAAATCATAAATTACATTTTGTATATCTACATGCACATATGAAAACACGCTTCAGAAAATTACAGTAATTCACCAGGATTTACTTTGATAATGGTAATTTTATATCAGATTTTCTAAGATCCAGTGTTTTCACTTATAAATTCAAACTTAGTAATTTAGGGAAATTTTTCCATTTTATTTATTGAAACATCAATTATGCATAAGTGAGGTTACCTTGTCTCTCTCATGTGTATCATCTTCTGCATACAGTTTTTAATGCTTGTTTCATATATTTTTTCGTCAAATCTATCTTTGTTTCTTGATTTTTAAAAATCTTGTTTATGGTATTATTGTTGCTTTTAATATGGCATTTATATCTTTAAGCTGAGAGGTAAGAATTCTACCACTGAACCGCCAATGCCTTTATACCTTTAATACTTTTCCCCCTCATCTCTTTCTTTATCAATCCTTGCCAGTTTCCATTTCACATGTCTTTCATCTTAGTCTTTTTAATTTTTTCTTTGAACTCTAGTATGTACTAAAAAATTCTTTTGAAAAATCACATGCTTCTGAAACTAAAAAATTACTATAGATTTGACTTTTTTCTGATGATAACACTATTCTATTTTTCTATATTTATTTACAGTGATTTTCAGTGGGACACAGGGCAGGAGAGTAAACATATTTTCACTGTCATATTGTGTCAAGATGTTCTTGATACAATTTTTTTTTTAATTTGCAAATTTCTACAAGAAAAGTGACCAATTTCAACTGGAATATATAATAGACTCTCAAAGAGAATCAACAGACCCTGGATGAACATATAAAAATGAGCATTGTGAACTGAACAGAGGAGTGTAATCTAAGGATTTCACCATTTCCTCAAAAAAGGACCTAGACATAAATACCAGTGAGTCACTGATGTAAATAATTACGAGTTACCTCAAAGCAAAATGTATATATCATCTGCTAATCTTGTTACTGTCTTCATAAAACACCAATTAAAGAATCCTTCTGGATTTTGTTACTGATAAAAAAAACTATGCCAGATGGGTCCTGCTGTTCCTCTGCAGTCAAGTTCTGATGCTCGAAGTGGGCAACCAGAAAAGGAGCCCTCGATAAAATGTCATTTTAACAAGGCTCATTATATACTCACATATGAACTAGCGAGGCTAAGTTGTTAATAGTTTTCCCAAGGTTTCGCTCTTGAAATGAAGCTTCAGCAATTTCATCTTATTTTAGGCATCCCAATTATGCTCATAAACATGAAACAACCAGACTGTGACTATATACTTATCAGAAGAAGAGTTACAAAACCCATCTCAATTGTGATTATTTTACCTAACTTCAGGTCAAGTCAATCAACTGTGACCTGTTTATAGGAAGCACAGTTGGCAGTCTCTCAGAAGAATCACTGATTTTGATTATTTTATGTGATGACAGTTCATCGGTTACAACAAATTTGACAAAATGATTCTGGAAAGATAGTGGAACCACCTATACACACATACACACAGGCACACACGCACAACACACACATATACATACATACACATACTGTCTACATATTCAAATATGAAACAGTATTTTGGTAGTAACAATGCTGATACATATTATCCGAAGAAATGAAGGCTAGGGAACCTGATTTACTAATAAGCGTCTGGAAAATGAGCCACTCTGAGCAAGAATGTACCAAGTTTGAACTGATGAAACATTTCCAGATTCCATGGCTAACATTCCCATTGCTTAGGATCACATTTAAATATGTTATAGGACATTCAGACTTACTTTCAAAAAAAAAAAGTGCCATTTCAACAAATTATCTGTTCTAGATGAGAGAGAATCCTCAAAATGAGAGTATGTCGTGTTAGCCCATGCTTTGTTTCTTCAGCACTAATTTAAGTATGTGTGTGTATATTGATGTGTATGTTTGGGTGCACGTATGAAGACACACAGAGACACTCACATGCCTCTGTCAGCAAACTGCTGATAATTACAATGGCAGGATTAACCATGGGAAAAGTTAGGAAAAGATAAGTAAAGACAAGTTTTATCAAGCAGTCAGTGACTCACAAAGACATCGCACATGGATGCTGTAGAATAAAATCTTCCCCCATCCCACTTAACCAAGTGAATGGTTCAATAGGTAAAGATAATGGTCAAGGGCATCTGCTCTGGCTTACAGACACTCACTCAGCGTTCTGATAGGAGATAGGAGATACTGATGTTCTCTTTCAACACTTTTCCCAATCCTGTCACTTTGTTCTGCTACCCAAATACTCCATGCCCCCACTATCACTGGCGAGGTGCTTCTCTGCTTCATGGTCCTGACAAACAGCTGTGGTGACATGGACAGTGTATTAGAAGAGAGGTTATATGTCTAAACTTGGCAGAGCAATATTTCCCAAGCTTTAGTCATTAATACAGAATCTTTGGCACATTGGTGTGCCATCAGAACTACAGTTTACTTAATATTTTTTTAAATTGATGCACAGTTAATCTTACAAATGGAGAAGGCAATGGCAACCCACTCCAGTATTCTTGCCTGGAGAATCCCATGGACAGAGGGCTTAGCGGGCTCTAGTCCATGGGGTTGCAAAGAGTTTGACACGACTTAATGACTATATAACAAAACAACAAAGCTTATAGAATATAAAGAGGAAATGTGACACTATGTAGGAGAAAAAAAAAGCATGTCTCAACATAAATGGAAAAAACAACAGTGACTATAAATAAATTATAGATAAAACAGTGGCACTAGATGTTTGCCTAGACCCTATCATCTTCAGAAAGTTCTGAGCAGGACCTCTATTAGTTTAAGTTTTCACTGGTTGTTTGGGAGAGTTCAGTGTTAAGTATTGCTTTTGTGCATTATAACCATCTATTTTTGTTCCTTTCTATTGGTTATATCCAAATATGTGTGCGACGAGTTGACTCACTGAAAAAGACTCTGATGCTGGGAAGGATTGGGGGCGGGAGGAGAAGGGGACGACAGAGAATGAGATGGCTGGATGGCATCACCGACTCGATGGACATGAGTTTGAGTGAACTCTGGGAGTTGGTGATGGACAGGGAGGCCTGGCGTGCTGTGATTCATGGGGTCGGGAAGAGTCGGACACGACTGAGCGACTGAACTGAACTGAAATATGTGTGACTTCAGAACTTCCCTGAGGAGCTTACTAGCTTAAATGATATGCATCTCCAGGGACGTCCTAGTGGTCCAGCAGTTAAGAATCGACCTGCCAATACACGGTACATGGGTTCAATCCTTGGTCCGGGAAGATCTCATATATGGAGCAGCTAAGCCTGTGCGCCACAGTGACTGAGCCCATGCGGTGCAACTACGGAAGCACGCGCACCTAGAGCCCATGTTCCACAGCAAGAGAAGCCAATGCAATGAGAAGCCTGTGCAACTGCACACAGCAGCCCTTGCCTGCTGCAACTAGGGAAGGTCCACACACAGCAATGAAGATCCAATGCAGCCAGAAATAACAAAATTTTAAAAGAGACTATGCATCTCTAATATTGCATTCAAATGAAGGGGTTCTAAAGAGTTTCAGACTTGAGATTTGCTAGAAATAGGTAATCAGAAGTGAATTGAATTGATTTTATTTAATCTAAAGCTGCATCTACTTCACTTAAACTCTCTCATGGTGCCGTCCCCAATTTGGATAACACTGAATTAGAGGATTATGTCTATAGCAGCTACCATACAAGTGAATCTTCATACCATTCTTGAATAATTATGAACATATCTGATTCATTCAGGAATACATCTTTATCTGCTGGATCATAGAAAAAGCAAGAGAATTCCAGAAAAACATCTACTTCTGCTTTACTGACTATGCCAAAGCCTTTGACTGTGTAGATCACAACAAACTGTGGAAAATTCTGAAAGAGATGGGAATACCAGACCAATTTATCTACCTCTTGAGAAATATGTATACAGGTCAAGAAGCAACAGCTAGAACTGGACATGGAACCACAGACTGGTTCCAAATTGGGAAAGGAGTACGTCAAGGCTGTACATTGTCACCCTGCTTATTCATCATGCAAAATGCCGGGCTGGATGAAGTACAAACTGGAATCAAGATTTCCAGGAGAAATATCAATAACCTCAAATACTCAGATAACACCATCCTTATGGCAGAAAGTGAAGAAGAACTAAAGAGCCTCTTGATGAAAGTGGAAGAGGAGAGTGAAAAAGTTGGTTTAAAGCTCAACATTCAGAAAACTAAGATCATGGCATCCAGTCCCATCACTTCATGGCAAGTAGATGGGGAAACAGTGGAAACAGTGACAGACTTTATTTTTGGGGCTCCAAAATCACTGCAGATAGTGACTGCAGCCATGAAATTAAAAGACACTTGCTCCTTGGAAGAAAAGTCATGACCAACCTAGACAGCATATTAAAAAGCAAAGACATTATTTTGCTGACAAAGGTCCATCTGGTCAAAGCCATGGTTTTTCCAGTAGTCATGTATAGCTGATGAGAGCTGGACTATAAAGAAAGCTGAGTGCCAAAGAACTGATGCTTTTGAAGTGTGATTTTGGAGAAGACTGTTGAGAGTCCTTTGGACTGCAAGGAGATCCAACCAGTCAATCCTAAAGGAAATCAGTCCTGACTATTCATTGGAAGAACTGATGCTGAAGCTGAAACTTCAATACTTTGGCTACCTGATGTGAAGAACTGACTCATTGGAAAAGACCCTGATGCTGGGAAAGATTGAAGGTGGGAGAAGAAGGGGACGACAGAGGATGAGATGGTTGCAGGGCATTACTGACTTGACGGCCATGAGTTTGAGCAGGCTCTAGGAGTTGGTGATGGACAGGGAAGCAGTCCATCGGGTCGCAAAGAGTTGGACATAACTAGCAACTGAACAGAACTGAACTGATATTCTTTATAGAAATCAGTGGAAATTTTTCTTTTAAAAATTTGACATTGCCTCTTAATTTCAACTTTTCCGTATCTTTCTTCATAATATCCTCATAATATTTTATCATTTCTTCCTCCTATGTTATCAAATAACACTAGTATGAGGATGAAATTTTCATGACCAATACAAAATACTGATGTATAACATTCATATGATTTAAACAATACTAAAATTCTTTTGGGACTTCACTGTTGGGAATTTATTAAAATGTAGGATACTTTAGGAAATATTATTTTAAATTATTCATAGCCTTTACATATCCTCAGGGCAGAATAAGGGGAAAAAGGAATGTCTCATTAGAAATATAAAAGATGGGAAGTTATTCATGTCTTGAAATTGCCCCATTTAGGGATAATTTAATCAACTCAAATAAATGTTCTATAATTTTGCATTTGTTAATAAGATGACTAAGTTGGATACAGCATGCAAAAAGCACATTCTTCATTATGATGAAAGTGTTTTTCAGACAGGATGCTGAGGCCTCTATGAGTTTAAAAAGAAACATTCTTAGGGAGATTGTATCTGGGTGATTAAAACAGGTCTTTATTAACTTGAGGATGACAGAACATTTCTCATTTTCTCTACTTACTTTTTTTTGGCACTTTTTGTACATTTTTTGGCGCAGATAGCAAATAGAGTCTCAGAGTTGGAAGGAGAAGAATTTCCACAAGGCAGCAAAGTGATTAGCGATGCAGCTGGGACTAGAACTAAGGTCACCCTAACTTTTCATTGACTGTGTTTTCTACTGAAGGTGGTCATTTAGTCATTTACTAATTCATTCAACACCTGCTCTGGCGCAAGTTCAGGTAATGGTGAGGTGACTAAGGGTCTGGAGATTCATGTTGTGATCCTTGAATCATAATAAATACAATAGTAATATGATTTCCACATAATGATAGAGTACAACAAGTAAGAAAAAGACAAATTATTTCAGTGGTGGGCAGTAGTACTGAAAAAGTGACATCAAGGTCATTTCTAGAAGTGTTTTTTTATGCACTGGTCACCTCATTTTTTTTTTTTTTTTAGTTTAATTCCCATTGTTGACTTGGAAGAGTTCCAGTGTTAAATATTGATTTTGTGCAGAAAAAGCACCTATTTTTGTGGCCTTCTTGTTCTTTACATCTGAATGTGTGTGACTTCAGAAGTTTTATGAAAGGCTTACTAGCCTCAAGAATATACATTTATAATATTGTACTGGAATGAGAGGGTTTCTTATAATGTTTAGAATGGAAAAGAAAGATGCAAAGGAAGCTGTTTTATAATCTATAAAACTTGGCCTCCAGAGAAGTTTACAGTTTCTTTTGGTAGGCACTGGAAATGGAACTAGTTACTCTGAAAGCATCTTGGGAGGATGATAGAGACAATATATGGGGTGGGGTTAAGAGAACAGACTCTTCCTGACTTTGCTTCTTAAGTAGTTGAGGGATCTTGGGCATGTTATAACCAACCTATTATAGGAAACAGCCTCGATTTCCTAATCTGCAAAATGGGGATGATAACCTCTACCTCAGAGGTTTGTGAGAATTAAATGAATTACTATGTAAAGAGCTCAAGATGGTCTGGCATAATGTAAGAACTATTATATGAGTGGGGCACTTTTGGCAGTGCTGGTAAAGTTGCTTTCCTGGATCAGGGATTTTGATATACTAATGCACATTGTGAATTATCAAGAGGGTAATACGTTGTAGAATTTCTCCATATTATTTACCCAAATGTTCCCGTAGAATATGTGTTTGGGAAATATAAGGCATTTACAAAGGTTTTGCATAATTAATGGAAAGTCACATCTGTCTCGGTATCATAACCTGAGTTTTGCTTTATTTCTAAGATGCCAGGTCTGGTTGCATCTTTAGAGTTACTGATGTAACAATATTTTTGTAATATGTTGATAATGATGATGATAAGGACAAATAGTATTGTTTGGAATCTATCTGTGCCAGGCACGGTGCTAAGTTCAGAACATGTACTATTTTGTCTACTCTTTATATTAGCCCTGTGAAGTATTTTTTGAAATGAAGAAACCAAGACTTAAAAAAAATGTAGTGATTTCTTCAAGCTTATAAATTAAATTGTAGAACCAGTCCTATCTGGTTCCAATGCCTATATCTTCAACCAGGAAGTAGTGCTTTCTTCTTGATTTTGATGATAACAACTGTGATTTGGATGGTAAGACTGACACACATTAAAGAGCATTGAAAACTGTAGAGCACAAAATGAAGACAGAATATTATTAATAGTATTAAAGTTATGCCTATGATTTTTTAATTCTGGGGTTGAAACAGTATACTACCACTGTGGTAGAGATCTTGAAAGCTTCTCAAATAGTTGAAAATATGAAACTCACAAAATTTCAAAATGTAAAACAAATAAGTTGCTTAATTTTAATACAGAATATCTCTTTTTTCATAGGAAAGTTTAATTGTAGGCAGAAAATATAAAGTAAGCATCTCTTTAAGAAATGTGGAGAAAAAGTTGGTAGAACACATGTACCAGGGTATCAGGTACCAGAGGAACATAAAAAAAATTCTCACTATAGTAATTCGTAGATAACTTTAAAATCCATACTAAAATTACCAGATTAACCCCCAAATATATAATTTCAATCAAAATCCTAATGTGGAAAATTATCTATTTATTAGTATATTAAATTTTTGTAGAATATAAGGTCATTTCAACCTATTGCATGTTGATTGCTGAGTTTCTCCTGAAAAAATAAACACATTTGCTTTTAGTATCAAAACTAAAGAAATAATTTTTGAAAATTATTTTTTTACTTCTAATATATTAATGTCATCATGATCACCTCCCTGGGAATGCTATTAGCCTCTTTCCTCTATTCTTTGTATTCTCTGAGGATTTCCTTTCAGTTTTAGGGTAGTCTTACAATGTCAGAGCTCTTCTTACTGCTGCGACCAGACCTAAATCTGCCAGATCCCTCCGTATAATGAACACATGTGAACCTTTCCCCACAAGTATCGAGATAAGCTTCCAGGTACTGTGGTGACAGGTGTGATGCAAATACACAGATGGAGAAACTGAAAGACTTAATTAATGCCACAGAATCTCAGTAATGGCTGACTCTTTCACAGGGCTCTTTGTCTCAGAGATAAAAGGAGAGAAAACGGTTGCAGCGAATCTGTAGAAAGAAACTGATGTTTCCCCAGGCTCCTGGCTTCAGGTACCTGAGCCAAGAACCACAAAAGCTCTGATTCTGTTCATTTCTTTCTTGCAATAATGTCCTTGGCTAGTTCCTTTTCCTCCTGGAGTTTTCAGAGACCATCTTTGGCCTCTCCTATTTTGCTCTGAATGTGTCTCTGGTGAGAGAGCCAACTCATCTAAACATCACTTCACTTCAAATGTCACGTATATGTCTCCCAGCCAAGGCTTCCCTCCAGACCTCTGGATCCCCAATGGTATCCAGTCTGATGGTGAACACGTATCATGAGTCAGGCAATATGCAGACATTACCTCACAGTGTATACTCTACCCAAAGTCTCGGGATTAGTAAAATTATCTCCATTTTATATTTGAGAATAGAGAAATTTTCTTTAGCAGTTTGGAAACTCACAAAGCTGCAAGTCCTTTAATATGACATTTGTTCAAGTATTTTGATAGTTGTTAGTATTCTGACATTGGCCATTCCAGTAGGTGTGCAACACCATTTTGATAGAGTTTTCATATATTTCCTTGTTCTGCTCCTCTCTTTTACCATACTTTGCCTGGCATCATAACCACAATCTCAACATCCTGGATGAACAAATCCAAGCTGTCAGTGTACCATGTGCTCTAAAGTGACCCGAGGACCATTCTCCAAACGTGGCCTGACCAACAGAGCATGGCGTGACTAGTCACATGAGCAGGGCACCAGGGCAGTTAACATACCTCAACAACATGCAGGGTATTTTTCATTTTGTTTTGATTTGTTTTTGGCATTTTTAACAAGCTCTTGATATATATTAATGTTTTGATTCACAAAACTCTATCAAGAACATTTTTTCCCAGTTGAACCATTTATTAACAAAGTCTCCCCCTTTCTCTACTTGTGAAACTCATTTTTAAATTTTTTTTAATTGAAGGATAATTGCTCTACAGAATTTTGTTTTCTGTCAAACCTCAACATGAATCAAACATAGCTATACATAACCCCCCTCCCTATTGAAACTCCCTCCCATCTCCTGCCCCTTCCCACCCCTCTAGATTTATACATAGCCCTTGCTTGAATTTCCTGAGCCATACAGGAAATTCCTGCTATCTACTTTACATAACAGAGTCGGACACGACTGAAGTGACTTAGCAGCAACAGCAGGAATGTAAGTTTCCATGTTACTCTTTCCATACATCTCACCCTCTGCTCCCCTCTCCCCATGTCCATAAGTCTATTCTCTATGTTTGTTCTCCATTGTTGCCCTGAAAATAAATTCTTCAGTACCGTTTCTCTAGATTCCACGTGTATGCGTTAGAATACGATATTTATCTTTCTCTTTCTGACTTACTTCACTCTGTATAATATGTTCTAGGTTCATCCACCTCATCAGAACTGACTCAAATGTGTTCCGTTTTATGGCTGAGTAATATTCCATTGAGTATTGTACCACAACTTCTTTATCCATTCATCTGTCAGTGGACATCGAGGTTGCTTCCATGTTCTAGCTATTGTAAATAGTGCTGCAATGAACAATGGGATACATGTATCTTTTTCAATTTTGGTTTCCTCAGGAGTTTGCCTAGGAGTGGGATTGCTGGGTCATATGGTGGTTTTATTCCTAGTGAAACTCGTTTTTTAAACCTGATTTCAGTGCAACCAGAAACCTATAAGAATGGCCAAATACTGACAACAGCAAATGCTGATGAGAATATTAAGGAATAAAAACTCTCATTCACTGCCAGTGGAAATGTAAAATTGTACAGCCACCTTGGAAGACAGTTTGGCAGTATCAGACAAAGCTAAATATATCCTCACCATTCAATCCAGCCATCATACTCCTAGGTATTTATCCAAATGAGTTGAAAGCCAAAGTCCACACAAAAGCCTGCACATGAATGCTTAAAGAAGTATTATTTGAATTGCGAAACAAAGTAAATAAGATATTCTTCAATGGGTGAATGGATAGACTGTGATATATCCATAGAATGGAATGTTATTCAGAGATAAAAATTAATTAGCTATCCAGCCACTTAAAGGTGTTGTTGCTTAGTTGCTAAATTGTGTCTGACTCTGCGATCCCAAGGACTATAGCCTGCTAGGCATCCCTGTCCATGGGACTTCCCAAGCAAGAATGTTGGAGTGGGTTGTCATTCCCTTCTCCAGAGGATCTTCCTGTCCCAGGGATTGAGCCCATGTCTCTTGCATTGGCAGGTGAATTTCTTTTTTTTACCATTGAGCCATCTGGGAATTTTACGAAAAGACACAGAGGAACTTTAAACACATACTGAGAAGTGAAAGAAGTCAATCTGTAAAGGCTATGTATCTTATAACTCCAACTGCATAACACACTGGAAAAGATAAAACTATACAGATAGTGAAAAGACCAAACTATACAGATAGTGAAAAGACCAGTGGTTTCTAGAGAGAGAGGATGACTGGGTAGAGCAAGGACATTATTAGGACAATGAAACTTCTGTATGATACACTAATGGTGGATACATGACATTACACATTTGTCAAAACCCACAAGACTATACAACATAGAGTGGACTCTAATGTAAACTAAGAATTTTAGTTAATAATGATGTGTCAATGTCAGTTCATCAATTGTAACAAATGTACCGCACTAATATAAGAAGTTCATAAAACGGGAAACTGTGTCAGTGAGGAAGATATATGAAGCTCTACCTTTTATGCTCAATTTTTCTATACACTTGAAGCTGTACCAAAAACAAAGTCTATTAATTAAAAACTAACTTTTTAAAAACCCTTAATTCAGAAACTTATAATTATTTCTTAAGATACTGCTTCTTACTAGTTTCACACTAAGTAGTTAGGAAATATTGTTTCTGTCATTTTATAACTATTAGTAGTAATAACCCCCAGTTCTGAGCCATCTACAACTGCAATCAGTTTAACTTCTTTCTTTCTTTCTTTTTAATGCTTCTGTGTGGTTTGTGGGATCTCAGTTCCCTGACCAGGGACTGAAGACAGTTCACGGAATTTAAAGCCTGGAATTCTAACCAGCTAGGCTACTAAGAAATTCCCCACCTTGTTTCCAATACTAGTGTAATCTGACAACATAGATAGCAAGAGATCATTTCATTACAGAATATCAAGTCTTTTTAGGTACATGTCTTCAACCAGTTTACATCTGCCCATCTTTTAATCCCTATTCTCTATCTTCCCCACAAAGATATCCTGAGATACTATGCTAGCACCTCAATGAAAATTAAAAGATATTACGCTGAGCACAGAATCTGGCATAAAGAGGCTAATTTATTAAATGGTGGTAGCTAATAGTATTTTTTGGTCATAATCTAGTAGCCCTTACCACAAAATAAATGTTACCTTGGTATTTCTTATTTTTAGTGATGTCATCTGGCTTCAAAGAATTATCTCATTCTTTGCTAAGTACTTAAACACTATTTAATAATTTGTTTATTTGTTTCTTTCAAAGTTTGACAAGTCTACAGACTAATTTGTTCCTTTAACAGACAGATACACATAATTTACCCATTTTAATTACTTCCGGCATCTGGGTCTGGTTATTGTTGTTCAGTTGCTCTGCTGTGTCTGACTCTCTGCGACCCCATGGACTGCATCATGCCAGGCCTCCCTGTCCTTCATCATTTCCTGGAGTTCACCCAAACTCATGTCCACAGAGTCGGTGATGCCATCCAGCCATCTCATCCTCTGTCGTCCCCTTCTCTTCCCGCCCCCAGTCCCTCCCAGCATCAGAGTCTTTTCCAGTGAGTCAACTCGTCTCACGAGGTGGCCAAAGTATTGGAGTTTCAGCTGTAGCATCAGTCCTTCCAATGAACACCCAGAATTGATCTCCTTCAGAATGGACTGGTTGGATCTCCTTGCAGTCCAAGGGACTCTCAAGAGTCTTCTCCAACACCACAGTTCAAAAGCATCATTCTTCAGCACTCAGCCTTCTTTATGGTCCAACTCTCATATTGATACATGAGTACTGGAAAGACCATAGCTTTGATTATACAGACCTTAGTCCACAAAGTAATGTCTCTTTTTTTTTTTTAACATGCTGTCTAGGTTTGTCATAGCTTTTCTTCCAAGGAGCAAGCATCTCTTAATTTCAGAATGCAGTCCTTTTCTGCAGTGATTTTGGA
The DNA here is from genome assembly GCF_049115385.1 of Moschus berezovskii. NCBI lineage: Eukaryota > Metazoa > Chordata > Mammalia > Artiodactyla > Moschidae > Moschus > Moschus berezovskii. The sequence continues at coordinate 50,587,702 of NC_142462.1, read as the reverse complement.
GCCCAAGATAATAAAGTCTGTCACTGTTTCCATTGTTTCCCTATCTATTCGCTATAAAGTGATGGGACTAGATGCCATGATCTTCATTTTTAAGCCAGCTTTTTCACTCACCTTTTTCATATTCATCAGGAGGCTCTTTAGTTCCTCTTCACTTTCTGCCATTAGGGTGGTGTCATCTGCATATCTGAGGTTATTGTTATTTCTCCCAGCAATCTTGATTCCAGCTTCTGCTTCATCCAGCCCAGCATTTCACATGATGTACTCTGCATATGATTTAAATAAGCAGGGTGACAACATACAGACTTGACGTACTCCTTCCCCAGTTTTGAACCAGTCCATTGTTTCATGTCCAGTTCTAACTGTTCCTTCTTGATGTGCATACATATTTTTCAGGAGGCAGGTAAAGTGGTCTGTTATTCCCATCTTCTGTGTATTCTTGTCACCTCTTCTTAATATCTTCTGCTTCTGTTAGGTCCATACTGTTTCTGTCCTTTATTGTGCCCATCTTTGCATGAAATGTTCCCTTGGTATCTCTAATTTTTTGAAGAGATCTTTAGTCTTTCCCCTTCTAACGTTTGCCTTCATTTCTTTGCATCGTTCACTTAGGAAGGCTCTCTTATCTTTCCTTGCTATTCCTTGGAACTTTGCATTCAGATGGGTATATCTTTTATTTTCCCCTTTGCCTTTTGCTTCTCTTCTTTTATCAGCTATTTTCCCCGCCTCCTTGAACAACCATTTTTCTTTTTTCATTTATATTTCTTGGGGATGATTTTTGGTCATCGACTGCTGTAGTGTTATGAACCTCCGTCCATAGTTCTTCAGGCACTCTATGTATCAGACCTACCTGCTTGAATCTATTTGTCATTTCACCATATAATTGTAAAGAATTTGATTTAGGTCACACCTGAATGGCCTAGTGGTTTTCCCTACTTTCTTCAATTTAAGTTTGAATTTTGCAATAAGGAGTCCATGATCTGAGGCACAATCAGCTCCTGGTCTTGTTTTTGCTAACTGGATAAAGCTTCTTCATCTTCAGCTGCAAAGAATATAATCAATCTGATTTCAGTATTGACCATCTGGTGAGTCCATGTGTAGAGTCATCTCTTGTGTTGTTGGAAGAGGGTGTTTGCTATGACCAGTGTGATCTCTTGGCCAAACTCTGTTAACCTTTGCCATGCTTCATTTTGTACCCCGAGTCCAAACTTGCCTCTTACTCCAGCTATCTATTGACTTCCTACTTTTGCATTCCAGTCCCCTATGGTGAAAAGTACATCTTTTTGTGGTGTTAGTCTAGGTCTTGTAGATCTTTATAGAACCATTCAACTTCAGCTTCTTTGGCATTAGTGGTTGGTGCACAGACTTGGATTACTGTCATATTGAATGGTTTGCCCTGGGAGTGAACAGAGATCATACTGTCATTTTGGGCTTCCCTGTTGGCTTAGACGGTAAAGAATCTGGGTCTGAGGCTTTGCACTATTTCAGACATCTTGGACCACTAGATATTTTTTTGACAAGTATCAGGGCTATATTTGTAAACGTGAGACAAAAAGACCCACCTAGATGACCTGAATTTTAAGTTCTACATGATATACTTTTTGCCTAGTCTTTAGCCTTTGAAAACAATTGCCCTTAAAGAAAAAGGTTTAACAAACCAGGAGTCATAGTTTTTCTATTTTACACTTTAACATTGTAATAGTGATGAGTATATTCCTTTACATGCTATAAAGAGGGATTCTGGTTATTGTTACTGATTACATGACATTTTTGTCAGCCTAGCTTATGATGCGGAGAAGGCAATGGCAAGCCACTTCAGTACTCTTGCCTAGAAAATCCCATGGATGGAGGAGCCTGGTAGGCTGCAGTCCGTGGGGTCGCCAAGGGTCGGACACGACTGAGCGACTTCACTTTCACTTTTCACTTTCACACATTGGAGAAGGAAATGGCAGCCCGCTCCTGTGTTCTTGCCTGGAGAATCCCAGGGACAGGGGAGCCTGGTGGGCTTCCGTCTATGGGGTCACACAGAGTCGGACACGACTGAAGTGACTTAGCAGCAGCAGCAGCAGCAGCTTATGATGACCTTCGAGGCTTTTTACAAACTTGTGCCACTATATTAATCTTGGGACATATTCCACTTTCTATCTTCTTTAAACATCGTTTCCCTCCCAGATTTACTGAGGTACAATAGAGAATTAAAAATAATGTATGTATATAGTAGTGAAATAGTCACCACAATAAAATTAACAAATTTCTCACCTCATAAAGTTATCATTTCCTTTCTTTTTTTGGTTGGGGGATTATAACATTTAAGATCTGTCCTCTTAGCAAATTTCAAATATACAATATAGTACCCTTAACTACAGTTATACTATGGTACATTAGATATTCAGAACTTACTCATCGTGCGTAACCAATATGTCGTACCACTTTTACCAACACCTCCCCATTTCCCCTTTCCTGTAGCCCTTGGTAACCATCATTCTACTGTTCATCTCCTTCATACATCATTTTAAAGTGACAACCCTGATTCTATTAAGCAACCTTCCATTTTCAATAAACTGGAGGAAAATGGTATTTCTCACGGCCTGTCACAGTCATCATTCATTTATTAAAAAATAATTATTGAGCACATATTCTAGGTCAAGAACTGTGCCAGACATTGCTAAAAGTGAGATTTCTAAGACTCAGTCCCTATTTTCAGCAGTTTCACTATATAATCAACATTCAACAAACATTTATTAAACATATGCTTGGACAAAAAGTTTTGTGAAAAGAATATAATATAGTGCAGTGATAGCACCTGCCAAAAGATATATAGTCTAGAGAGTTCTGAGAGAGGAGGGTAAGAGAAACCCCATGAAGTGCTGGAAATCAGTCAGAGAAATCTTCCAGAAATATGATATATTCAAACTGGGATATAAAAACAAGGAGTTCACAGACAAGAAGAGAAAAAAGGGAATTTGGCAGGAGGCATGATGCAGACAAATGCTTAAAACATTCTGATGGCCATATTGCTTTCTGAAGAAACCTTCTGCCGTATTTTGGAATAAAGGAGATTATTTACCTTTTTCTACAGCAGATATCAACTAATGCAAGTATGAACATTTTTGCAAGAGACATAAATTTAGAAATATTCCATAAATCAATTAAAAAATTCTCTTGGAGATTAGACTTTACAATTATAAGATTATTGTTTTTAGAGCAGCTCCCAGAACCCAGTGTGAACTGCAATGGGCATTGTCTCTTTCCTCTCAGTTCACTGTGTCTGGGGACTTCTAGAAGAGCTGCTTTCAATCCACTACCCGTACCCCTGTTTAGATGTTAACAATCTGGTCAGTTAAGGACAGTAATGGCACTTCGTTGGCTTTCATGGCATCTATTTTGCTTAGGACACACTGTTTATGAACGCCCTTTTTATTCTGAAGAATATGTTTATATGCATGTGTTTTTATATATGTTTTTGTGTATATATACATATATGTTTACCTATGTGTGTGTGAAAGTCGCTCAGTTATATCCAATTCTTTGTGACCCCATGGACTATACAGTCCATGGAAATCTCCAGGCCAGAATACTGGAATGGGTAGCCTTTCCCTTCTCCAGCGGATCTTCCCAACCGAGAGATTGAACCCAGGTCTCCTGCATTGCAGATGGATTTTTTACCAGCTGAGCCACAAGGGAAGCACATATAACAAAGTATAAGATGGAAAATGAAAAAAGATATATACATGTTTTCCATCTTATACTTTGTTATATGAGTAACAATTTAATACTAATAAGGATAAAATGTAAATTTGTTCAGAATATATATATTTATAGCTATATTTATATCTCTGTTGAGCAGTAATCTGTGTATTTATTTTACCAGTGATATGTTTGTTTGTTTTTTGTTTTGATAAGTAGAAAGGAAAGTGCTGGTCAGTGATTCATTGCTTTTTCTGGTCTGTGTCCAGAGGGGGGAAAAATACCTAAAACTTCAAGTGTCAGAGGATTACAGTTATAGCTCTGTCTTTAACTTAGAAGTTATTGACTGGTAATATATATTGTTTGATAAAAGAGTATGCAAAGTATGTTTGCTTTCCTAAAATAATAAAATTATAATTGATTATTTTCATAAGTAAAAATGGAAACTGTTCCTTTTCCACCAACATGCTACATTTTAAAAATGCATAACAGATTGACAATTAAAATCCCTGAGATATGCCAAGGCAATTTTTGAACTTAATCAATATAAAAATTTCATTAGGAATTACATAATAACCTGCAGAGTAGGGAAAACCAATTAGAGTCAGAAACCTTATCTTCTCATGATTACCTAGTTGTACTTTTCATAAACTTTGGCGAGCAGATAGTTCTGAGCAAAAGGTAGTATTAACATGGTTACAGCTCATTTCCCTTTTCAGTCACATCTAAGCAAGCAGCAGCAGCATGAGGGTTCTAAAAATGAAATCTTTAATTATAAATGCAGAGGCTGAATCTCTAAAATCTCTTAAGAGCAAAGGCATTTTCAGTTACTTAAAATGTACACCTACTGGAAAATATACTGATATGAGACATATTCCACTAATTTAATATTCCTCTATTTTCCTATTAAGTGAGCACTGTGAGCGATAAAGATTAATTAACTGTGCAATTAATACCATAAAACTTAATTGAATACTTTACTTTCATATATGTATTTTTCTTACTCATGTTTTTCAGTCATGCTGTATATTTAATTATTTTAAAGCTAATACTTCAAAGAATAAGCAAAGATTTTTAAGACAGTTCAGCATTTTCAAATTCTCTATGGCATTTGGGAATGACCTTTCGATATTGAAAAGGTGAGTGTTTTACATTTCCTTAAACTGATAGGATAAAAGTAGAAGTACATTTAAAACAAATCAGTGTTTAATAGCCACAGTCATCTAGGTAAGCACAGAAATAATGACTGCTGCAGATTTTGCAAACACTAGATCACTTTTCAGGGATGGACATCCACTGGCTTGCTCCCCAGGGCATCCAATTTTGCTTAAAATCTCTAATGTTTTTAGAGAAACAAAACAAAATAGCCATTTGATAGTAAGCCCCTATACACATCTGGCACTCACTCTACCAATCATTTTAATGTTGCATCATGTGATTATTGGGCTTCCCAGGTGGCACTAGTTGTAAAGAAGCCTCCTGCCAATGCAGGAGACATGAGACTTGCATTGGATCCCTGGGTCGGGAAGATCCCCTGGAGAAGGAAATATCAACCCACTCCAGTATTCTTGCTTGGAGAATCCCATGGGCAGAGGAACCTGGCGGGCTACAATCCATGGTGGTCACAAAGAGCCAGATATGATTGAAGCATCTTAGCACAGATATACACATGTGATTATACTTAGTCTTTTGAATAAATTATTCGCGAACTCTGGGAAGCAGATCCTATAGTGGCCTCAGATTTGGTTGGCTAGTGAGAAGGTTTACTGGCATCCTATAGAAAGAATTTGAGTGTGTGTCAGTGTAGTGAAATAATTCATAGAAGTCACATGTATTCACTGTGAAATTTCCTTCTAATACCATACCTTCCTTCCTCAGTCTTGGCAATTAAGAAAATAATTCTGTACTTTAAACCCACGTTTATTACAACCAAATGAAAACAAAGTGCTGGTTCATCAAATCTGTCACTGCAAAGTGATGGTTTGTTGTTTTGAAAATTCTAACAAAGGGATTATGTTGTCAATGATACTGGTGCTCAAAATACTGCCATGTAAATTACCAGCGCACGGCATGGAGAAAACACACACACACACACACACACCGAGCTACCTACTCTTCTACGTATCTGGTCTCTATTCTTTTTAACAGCCCTTCTATTTATCTCTCCTCTTGCCATCCCCCATTCAATTTTTTTCCCTTTACTGTCTTTTCACTCATCTGTCTCTCCACTCATCATCTTTCACACTATATGTCTGTCCATCATGTTCATCATTCCCACATTCAATACATACTTGAATGTTTACTCTGTGCTAGGTCAGTAAAGAAAGATTCTAACTTCTTCTAGAAGCTTTGTAATAAAAGCCATTCTAAGACAGAACATGTCACTGTTTGTTTGGCTTACATTTGGATGAGTAGTATAAGTGAGTGAGGAAACGTGAAAGGAAAATCAAAATGGGGCTGGTATTGCTGTGAGCGCTCTACAATAGAGCTGGGAGGCCTCAGAGGAAGTGTCAGCCTGGATGGAACCTGGTCTTTTGACCACTTATGATCCTAACGAAGGCATCCAGGACATCTGCCAGAAACTCAAAATATCAGACCCCTTACCCTAATACAACTCACAATTCCTTGAGAACAATTATTTTCTGGCTTGCAGCATTGAGTCACAATTCTCATCAGGCAACTTTCAACAACCTCATGCCTTTTTGTCTTGATAAGCCCCTGAGTCTTTTGTTTCACTGGATTACTCTTTCAGGGTTACCTGAATCTGTGTCACAATTCTTAAAGTCCCAAAGAAACTCTTTTCTTAGTTGCAAGCTCCTACATTAATTTTTGGTTGACATATTAAAAATATACAAAAAATAGAAATTAAATTCTAAGACACTTTTAATGTATGTGTGTGTGTTGGGTAATCTCTTCCTCTTGGCTGGAAGAATTAGATTTATTCAGTTTTGTTTTGGATTCGCATATGTTGTGTTTGTGTAATTTTAATTTCTGAATTAACCAGTTTGGAATACAATGATTTTATGTTGATGGTACAGCCTAAAACAGAGTATTTCCTAATTTTGAATTTAGAGCTTTACAAAATCTCAGTGAAGCAAAATGATATAAAAAGGAAACAAAAAATGATTATAATGTAAAACTGAATTAAATATTCAGGTGTAGTACCAACTTGATTTCAAATCACACATGACTCAAGTTTTTGTAGAAAAAAATCCTAACACAAGCTTCACAGAATAGTCAAATTATTATTTTTATAAGAATGACTGGCAAAAGAGCACTGAAATAAAATAAAAGGGCTGAGGCATAAAAATATAAACAATGGAAGATAAATCATTACTTTAAGATGAACTTCAATTTCTCTTGATCTCAGGGAACCCTAGGAATTAGATTTTAAAATATAACATCAGAAATAATGATGAGAAAAAAACTCAAGGCGTTTTAATGTCAAAAATTTGTTGTCACATTTAGGAGAATTGTACTAGATATGTTTTAAAATTATCGTACATTTCATTAAATATGAAGAAAATGTTTCTGATTTCAATATTATTTATAGGCAGCCAATTAGTGAACCCAATTTAAGCAGAATACTTTCCAAAAATGTAATTAAAAACCTTACCAATTTACTTATTAAATCAACGATGCACATTTTCTAAACAGAATCAAAATCTTCCTTGAAGATTTGCATAAAATTGTAAAGCTGCTGCATGAAGGCTACATTCAAAGTCACAGCATGTAAGTGAGAAGGAGCAAAAGGTCCTTAACAAGCTAGCGTGGTTCCTAAGGATGTAGTCTTTTGGTGTGTTGATGGCAGAATTTCAAATGCAACACAAGCAAACTCCACCATCATTCAGCACACAAAAATGATGCTGCACTATAACTTTCTACAAGGTTCTTAAAATTGAGAGACAGGTGGATTTAAAATAAGAGATGGAGTCAATAAAGTACAGAATATCCACAGGACTACGGCTAAATAGATGCTTATAAAAGATGCTACCTGAGGCCCATTTTGAACTTTGAATAAAAAGGATAGCATCTGGTGTAATTTAAACAGAGGGCCTGGTGCCTATGGTCTTCTAGGAGTGGATGGGGCTGTGACCAAAGAGATGTGTTGAGAAGGGCTACCGGCGGCCGTGGTGAGGATGTACACTGAACGTAGGCGTGAAAGCAATGAGGCATCTGCGGTATTACAGTGTCTGCTGAGGGGTGCTAGTGACAGAAAAGACGAAAATGAGAGAAGTATACAGAGGAGAGTAGGGTGATTTAAGAAAGGATGTCACAAAATAAAGATAAACTAAAGAACCTTTTTGAAGTTCCTGGGCTAGGATGTCAGAACCAATACAGAGGGAGGGAGGTGCAAAAACCTCTGTCTTAACCATGCTCATCTGGGTGTGTTCCAACCAGAGATGCCCCCAAGGTCTCACACTTTAAATACCATGGCTTTCTCAGGGAAGTTTAAATATATGCTAATTGTATGGTCTTCCTAGAAAATTAAACATATGGAAGTGGAGGCTACTATGAAAGATCCTGAGAGAGCAAAGAAGTAAGAAGAGCATTCTGGGAAACTCTCCTTAGCCAATGGAGGTAGTTTGATACGCAGAAAGTGATGGGTTACAGGAACTAAAGTATTCAAAGAAGACTTTTTCTCAAGAAGCAAAGGAAAAAGATTGCCAAAGTATTTTCATCACTACTGCATTTCTTGCATATATAGCAAACTACCTGGAATCTAAAAAGAGTTAAATAGATATTTGCTAGAGATGATAGGAAGGAAAAGAAGAAAAAAGGAAGGAAGGAAGAAATAAAGGAAGAGAGGTGGGCAGGCAGGCATCAAGGGGAACAAGCAGATGAAGACGAGCTGACCTGTTAAAATCTCATTTATACGTAAAGTGTTTGCTGTGAAGGATATAAGAGCCAATATGTAAAAAGTGTGAATTGCAGTGTCTGGTATACTGGAGGTGCTCAAGAAATCTTAAACGTCATCATCATCGTCATCTCTGTTATTATCACCATCATTATCAAGACTATCATTGTCCTTAGAGGACTTTTAGCAATGAAGATACGTCAGAAATTCTTTCGTTTGCCATGACCTACTAAGACACTTTGATAATCTCCTCATGTTTCAACCCACTTCATTTAAGCTTGTAACTCCTGACACTTAAAGAATTCACTCCTGCTAAATTCACTAATAACTTCTTTGTTGAAAAACCCAGTGGACAATTTTTCATTCACATCTTACCTGACTTCACTGCAGCACTGACCATTATCAATGATTTCTTACTTTTGGAAGCCTCTCTGGCTTTCGTGTCAACACTCCTGCTTTTATTCCTATTATACATTTTGCCATTACCAAGTCCCTTTACTGAGATTCTTATCCTGACCCAACACGTTGGGGGCTCGAATTCTCTAAGATTCAAGAATAAATAAAATTCAAAAGTGTTCTTCAGGCTTTCTCGTTGGCTCAGTGGTAAAGACTCCACCTACCAATGCAGGAGACATGGGTTCAATCCCTGGGCCAAGAAGATCCCACATGCCATGGAACAGTTGAGCCCCTGTGCCACAACTATTGAGCCTATAGAGCTCAGGAACTGCAACTGCTGAAGCCTGCAAGCCCTGGAGCCCATGCCCTGCAACAAGAGAAGCCATTGCAATGAGAAGCCCATGCACTGAACAGAGTAGCCCCCACTCACTGCAACTAGAGAAAAGCCCTCAAAGCAACAAAAACCCAGCACATCCAAAAATAAATAAATTATTTTACAAAGTGTTCTTAAACTTAATTCATTTTCAAGAGACTAGAGAAAATGAAATAACAGGCAATATTATTCTGCGGACAAATTCTAGAATAAAATAATGTCCTGCATGTGTTAATGGCCCACAAAGAATGCACAGCTTATTTCTCCATCCTGGGGAAAACATTTTTCACAAAGTGAGGTGATAAGCATTTGACTTTTTCACAAGTGATACATCAAACAAATAACTTTCTTAGATTTTGTCAAGTCATCTGGGATGATACTTGAACTTTTCAAATGACCATACTATCCTCTGAAACTTAAAAAGTTACTAAAGGATGAGCTAGAGGCAAGTATGTGCATTTTATTCTGAGTTTTAATCCCATTACTATCAGCCTTCAGGAATAATTTTGTAACTTCTTGAATACTTCCATAATGCTTATTATAACTTTGCTTTATGATAAAAGCTTATTATGATTTCATATTCATCATAGCATTATTTCAGAATATTAACTGGACAAATTATCCAAAATAAAAAAAATCTAAAATGACTATAGTTAACCTGGGGAAACAAACAAGAAATCTGTCAAGTAAAGAAATCTGTTTTCAGTGCACCCAGTGTTAATCCAATGAGATTCAGTAAATCTAGGCTTCAAAATGCATACACATATGGTGGTAGTGAACTAACCCAATTTGTAGTGACGTGAGCAGATGTCTGTAGGTAGGTCATTGAAAGTTATCATAAACTGGGACGGATTTACTAGCATATGAATCTTAATATGTAGATATTTGTATTAATACTACACAATAGAAGTAGGCAAGTATAGAATTTCTGCATAGAAGGGAGACTTGTGCCACATTCCTGAGCTACAGTGCATGAGGTTCACCTTGCACAATATGGTTTATCAAACTGTTAACAGATGCATTTCATTATGAAAAATCCTTAGGCTGCTCTCTGGAGAAGTTGCTGTTTCAAACATTTAGAGGTGTCCCATATGGCATGGATAAGGAGATAATCATGATAAGATGTAAACTATCACACACAAAATTCCTCTAAGTTATTTTGCCTGAACCTAGAAAATAATGAAGTTTCTTCCAGACTACCAAGGCCTGAGAAATAGTTTCTTTTCTGAAAGATCAATCAAGCAACTCTTCACAAAAAGAGCCCTAAATGCAAGGCATAACATGAAATAAAAATGTATTTCATCCCTTGGTTATAATTTCTCTGCTTAGCTTTCACAGTTAAAATGTCAGCCAGCTCCATTATCATCCAGTCAAATCTTCAAACCACACCATTTCCTCCTTCATAATCTCTCTCACTTCAGATTCTTATCTTGAGTGGCCTACTGCCATTAGTTCTTTCCTCCAACTTTGTCTGTGACGAAGACTCAAAATTATATCCTAAATACAGTTTTAGACAGGTGAACTTCAAATTATTTAAGTGACTCACGCTGTATACAGGATCAACTTATACATATTTATCCTGACCCCTTTGCTGACCCACTGCAACTTGGCTTTGATATCTCTTAACTTCCTCCCTACTACTCAAAGTATCTGTCTAGGGAAATGGACTCGATTAAGCCTCTAAGTTGTCGTCCTATCTGAACTTCCCCTTTCCCATTTTCTCTTATCTTTCTGAAGAGCTCCAGCATCAAATCTTATAGAAATTGTTCCTGACCTGCTGTCTGATCAGCCCCTGCCCTGTGCTTCCCTTCCACTCTGAGCTTAACATGCATCAGACTAACCATAATCACTGATTTTACTCCTCCAGAAAGAACTCCAGTTCTGTCCTCAATTCTGTTCCATTCAGTGTTGCACTGAAATTGCCTCAGTACAGTTCACTAAGGCCCAAATGTGAATACAAACTGTGAATTCAGAAGATGTTTTATATTCAGTGTTGGGTCAATTCAAAATTGCCCCAAAGAGGGAAGAAAGGGGTGTGTGTGTGTGTGTGAGAGAGAGTGTGTGTGTGTGTGTGGTGTGCACAGGCTGAAGTGATTATAATTTAAATGTTTACATTACATCAAGTATAAAAAGTCTTACAAATAATTAAAACAGTGACTCTAAAAATGAGGAATTAGAAAAAGTTCTCTACCTGCCTTTTGTGCCTTAAAATGGTGCTGAAACTGGTGGACTGTGAGGAAACCAGGTTAGGAAATAAACTGTGTGATGGGCTAGGTGGGAAAATAGCTAGTATTTACTGAGCACATACTATGTGCTGAGCATGGTTCTAAGTGTCTTAAAGGTATTGACTCATTGCACACACACAGTAATTCTACACTGCGGTTATGGTCACGGTAAAGGGTTGTGCTATCAAACTGCCAAAAGCACATGGCAGAGAGTGAGGATAGGAGTTGATATCCTGCCATTGCTTAGTGCATCTTGCCCTTGCCCTGGTCTGGGAATGAAGGGGATCCTATTTCTTCATATAAAGGTGGCTTTTGTGCTGTACTTAGTTGCTCAGTTGTGTTCGACTCTCTGAGACCCCATGGAATGTAGCTGGCCAGGCTTCTCTGTCCATGGGGGTTTTCCAGGCAAGAATACTGGAGTGGGTTGGCATGCCACACTCCAGGGCATCTTCCCAACCCAGGGACTGAACCCAGGTCTCCAGCATTGCAGGCAGATTCTTTACCATCTGAGCCACCATGGAAGCCCAAAAGTGCCTTTAGGTTGCAAAATTAAAAGCCATCTATCTTTTTCTGAACTCACACAGAGGCACAGAGTAAGTCAGTGGCATCCTTGGAAAACTGAGTCACTCAGTCGTGGCTGACTCTTTGTGATGTAGCCTCTATTATTATTCCCATTTTACAGGCAAAGAAACTGAGCCACAAACAAGGTCAGAAATCTACCAAAGGTCACACAGCTAACAGGTGACAGTGATGAGATATAAAGGCAGGATCCTGGCTCCCAGGTCTGTACATGTAACCAATGTGATACCCTGCTTCTCTGTAACTTGTTTGAAGCGTTTTCTCCATGCTAATCAACAGCTGTTTAATTTTACATTATTAACTCACTTACTCCTAACAATAACCCTTAAGGAATTGGGCCCTTAGGACACAGAGAGATGCCTCAGCCTCCAGTCCTAAGAGATGAGTCCTTTGTGAGCTGTGCCCTGGTGGAAACAGAGCCAAAGAGACACTTGACTGATCAGAACTAATTGGCTAATTGATATGCTTCAGACATCTTGCCAAGCAAAAGAGAATTAATTAAAACAAAATATTATGTGTAGCACTGAAAGTTAAACTGATGGGATCTGAGAAATGTAAGTTAGAACTGAAATGAACAAATATCTAGAAAGCTCCAAAAATATATTTATAGGATATTATTATTGGCAGAGAGATATATTAGGATAAGACATAGGAGAATTCAATTTTTATCAAATGCCAATCCAATTGTTTCAATATTACCTACTAAAAAACTATACTTTCACTTCTAGTTTGAAATAATGCCTGTACCATGCATTAAACTGCATTTTGTATTTGCAAATTCAACTCTGTACGTATGAAATGACTGATACACTGGACTACTCACTGTAGTAAAAATTGTAATAACAGAACTTGGAAACAATCTAAATGAGCAAATAAAGTATGCTAGAATCTTAGAATGAACACTTCTACTTAAAACACTATCATTTATTTATTCATATACAAAGTGCTATTTTTCCCCGCTTTACTGAAGCATAATCAACAAATAAAAATTGTATATGTTTAAGGTGTTCAATGTGATGATTTGGTATGTGTGTACACTGAAACACTGTTTTATTCAAAAACAAAATAAAAATTGAGAATATATAAATTGACATAGGATATTTTCTCTTGTTTGGGAATAAAACATATCTATAAATGAATATGTAAGACACAAATTTGGTTATTTCTGGGGAAGGAAACTGGGTAACAAAGCAAGAGAAGTAGGGGTAAAATTTTTCACTGCTTATCCATTTTGGGTTATGTAATAAATGATCTGTTGAAACAATTAAACTAAAAATACAAAACAAAATGAAACAACAAATATCTTGGTTGTTGACCCCTAGAGTTTCTACTTAGTGTGACTTTGGGCCAGTTATTAAGGTATCAGAGACTGTTATCTTATCTGTAAAATGGTGATTATAATCACTCTATCAAATAGTTTTATGAAATTTAAATAAGATAATATATGGGAAGTTCTTACTACAGACCTGAAGTTCTGCCGTAGATCTACATATACTAGATCTAGGCAAATGCTAGCTCTCTTCTCTGTCACTTCCCTTCCTCAGAGGACACAGACTCGAGTGGCTACTAGTCCAGGCAGGTAATACAGTGTGTAAAATAGCTTAGGTGTAGTAGTGGTAGTGACTGTGAAAACTGAAGATGTTCACATTATTATATGTGTGTATATCACTGTATAAATTATACATATCTATGCACATTATGGGCTTCCCTGATGGCTCAGAGGTTAAAGCGTCTGCCTCCAATGAGGGAGACCCGGGTTCGATCCCTGGGTCGGGAAGATCCCCTGGCGAAGGAAACGGTAACCCACTCCAGTATTCTTGCCTGGAGAATCCCATGGACGGAGAAGCCTGGTAGGGTACATGTCCACGGGGTCGCAAAGAGTCGGACACGACTGAGCGACAGAACGGAACGGAGCGGATGCACATTATATATGTATATAAAGTCTGCTCGCTGTTCTTTTGTCATTCTTGCTATTATTTAAGGATCTGCATTTTACAAAAGTTTTCTCACACAACATCAATTTTAAACCACTGAGAAACCATTTCACATATACTATACTGACATTAGAATTAAAATTATTATTTTTTTAATAGCCCTCTTAAATAACTTTTTAAAGTTATTTAATATTATTGGTTCTGCTTTCTAACAGGAAAAAGAGTTCATGAAAATATATAGTTATTGATTGCCAGACCACAATTGTGAGGTTAAAAGTGAAGGATGCCTCTAACGGCTTTGGCTTTTGCTCTCTGTGACAGACTTGATGGAGAGAACACTGCTGCTTGCAGCTAATACATCTGACTGATACAGGAATCAGGCAGAGGTGACACAGTGAAGCCACGTCAGAAGATGAAATAGTAAAATCAATGGGTGGGCTACAAGAGAATGATTATTCAATACTCCTTCTTGACTAAATGAAGTTCCTGTTTTGAATAAGTCAAGCTTAAATTAACAAATTAACGCTAACTCTCAATCCTTTGGGGGAACTGCAGATGCTCAGGGGACAAATGTACATATAGTTACTGGTATATAATCTATTTATTGTCTGATACAAATATGATTGCCTTCTTAAAACGAGACACATCATCCATTAATTTCTACATAAAACAAAATTTAAACTTGCACAAACTAAAGTAAGTGATCCCATTCTGAAGGCTGTCTTTTCACCTTACTTATAGTTTCCTTTGCTGTGCAGAAGCTTTTAATTTTAATTAGGTCCCATTTGTTTATTTTTGCTTTTGTTTCCAATATTCTTGGAGGTGGGTCATGGAGGATCCTGCTGTGATTTATGTCAGAGAGTGTTTTGCCTATGTTCTCCTCTAGGAGTTTTATAGTTTCTGGTCTTACATTTAGCTCTCTAATCCATTTTGAGTTTATTTTTGTGTATGGTGTTAGGAAGTGTTCTAGTTTCATTCTTTTACAAGTGGCTGACCAGTTTTCCCAGCACCACTTGTTAAAGAGACTGTCTTTTCTCCATTTTATATTCTTGCCTCCTTTGTCAAAGATAAGGTGTCCATAGGTGCGTGGATTTATCTCTGGGCTTTCTATTTTGTTCCATTGACCTATATTTCTGTCTTTATGCCAGTACCATACTGTCTTGATGACTTTGGCTTTGTAGTAGAGCCTGAAGTCCGGCAGGTTGATTCCCCCAGTTCCATTCTTCTTCCTCAAGATTGCTTTGGCTCCTCGAGGTTTTCTGTATTTCCATACAAATTGTGAGATTATTTGTTCTAGTTCTGTGAAAAATATTGTTGGTAGCTTGATAGGGATTGCATTGAATGTATAAATTACTTTGGGTAATATACTCATTTTGACAATATTTATTCTTCCAATCCACAAACAGGGTATATTTCTTTTTGTTTTCTTTTTTCAAAAACAATTTTAGGAATCTTTTAAGATAAGGAGTAACTTTGGTTTATCTTAAAATGGAGTAACTTTGGTTTTACGAGCAGCAAGCAAAGTACAGAAGCAAAAATGCATTACAGGAGCATTAAGTTCTACATTAGGTCACAGCGTCTAATCTGAAATCACACCCATAATATCATTTTTCAGGATATCTGGGAAATAGTTATTTCCCAGGATGTCTGAACCATAGCTACTCTATTTTGACTTTTAATTGTGAAAAAAAATTTTTTTAATAGCCAAAGCAGATTTCACCATTAATGATGTCAGTGTTTTTCTAGGTATGAGAAGATGCAAGAATCGGAACTCATAAAACCTTTTTCTGAAAAGATCTAACTATCTGAAGGCCTGTTCTGCCAGTTTTTTTTTTTTTTTTTTTCAGAGCACAGAGTGCCTCATTCCTGATTTTCACCCTGAACTTCTTTTAGGGGGTGTTGAAGGTCAGCAGCTTGCAATGGTCATGATGTAATCTTTGTAGAGGCAGCTGGCAAGTACCAACTTCCAGTCAGCAGGGTCCCTTCATAGCCACATATCTGACCATGTGACACCATTTCACACCCATTGTGTCCCACGGTGATGGGAAGGCTCATTCCCAGGTCTAGGGAATTGATGGGCCACTCAGTGTGCTAAAATTGGACCAGGCCTTGCAAGTAGCAAAAGTCTCTGGACCACTGTCTTACTAGCCTCCTGGTCCAGGAAAATATTTCCTCTTGTTGCTTTTTCCCATACCCAGAGTCACATTATTACAATTATTGATCTCATATGGAACTGTCAGTTCAGCATTATATCACAGGCTCAGTGAAACAAGTGACATAGAAAATAATATAGCCATAGCTAGCAGTTATTAGTCAAATAAGAATTATAAGTCAAGAACTTTCATTAGATAAAGCCTGGTATACCTCGTCACCTGACTTCATTCGTTAAATGATTATAGTCTGGTGTTAATATCCTGGTTGTACATTATGGAGCATCCTACCTTTATCTGAAGATTGGTTCCTGAGATAAGCCTTAGAAACTAACCTAGAGTTTCCTTTTTTAATAACTTAATTAAATCTTTTAGCAGTATCACGTAACAAGGAACTGTCTCAGCAGTGAGTCTTAGTAAACACTAGACATTAACAAAACTAGAAACTTAATTTAACAATTTACAAAACTTAATATTCCGTGATTTTTCATTATGGAGGCCCTGTAACCAGGGAGGCTTTAACCCATCAAATAAAAAATGAGGTTTGGCAGGGAGCTGGGAAAAGCCTCCAATTATTAGTGTCCTCTTTGATTACTTTCACCAGTGTTTTATAGTTTTCTATGTACAGGTCTTTTGTTTCTTTAGGTAGATATATTCCTAAGTATTTTATTCTTTTCGTTGCAACAGTGAATGGAATAGTTTCCTTAATTTCTCTTTCTATTTTCTCATTATAAGTGTATAGGAATGCAAGGGATTTCTGTGTGTTGATTTTATATCCTGCAACTTCACTGTATTCATTGATTGGTTCTAGTAGTTTTTTGGTAGAGTCTTTAGGGTTTTCTGTGTAGAGGATCATGTCATCAGTGAACAGTGAAAGTTTTACTTCTTCTTTTCCAATTTGTATTCCTTTTATGTTTTTTTCTGCTCTGATTGCTGTGGCCAAAACTTCCAGAACTATGTTGAATAGTAGCAAATGAAACAACTGACAAGGAATTAATCTCCAAAATATACAAACAGCTCCTTCAGCTCAATTCCAGAAAAATAAACAACCCAATCAAAAAATGGACCAAAGAACTAAACAGACATTTCTCTAAAGAAGACTTACAGATGGCTAACAAACACATGAAAAAATGCTCAACATCCCTCATAATCAGAGAAATGCAAATCAAAACCACAATGAGATACCATTTCACACCACTCAGAATGGCTGTTATTCAAAAGTCTACATGTAACAAATGCTGGAGAGGGTGTAGAGAGAAGGGAACCCTCTTACACTGTTGGTGGGAATGCAAACTAGTACAGCCACTATGGAGAACAGTGTGGAGATTCCTTAAAAAACTGGAAATAGAACTGCCATATGATCCAGCAATCGCACTCCTGGGCATACACACCGAGGAAACCAGAATTGAAAGAGACACATGTACTCCAATGTTCATCGCAGCACTGTTTATAATAGCCAGGACATGGAAGCAACCTAGATGTCCATCTTCAGACGAATGGATAAGAAAGCTTTGGTACATATACACAATGGAGTATTACTCAGCCATTAAAAAGAATGTATTTGAATCAGTTCTAATGAGTTGGATGAAACTGGAGCCTATTATACAGAGTGAAGTAAGCCAGAAAGAAAAACACCAATACAGTATACTAAAACAGACTGGTTCCAAATAGGAAAAGGAGTGCGTCAAGGTTGTATATTGTCACCCTGCTTATTTAACTTATATGCAGAGTACATCTTGAGGAACGCTGGGCTGGAAGAAGCACAAGCTGGAATCAAGATTGCTGGGAGAAATATCAACAATCTCAGATATGCAGATGACACCAACCTTATGGCAGAAAGTGAAGAGGAACTCAAAAGCCTCTTGATGAAAGTGAAAGAGGAGAGTGAAAAGGTTGGCTTGAAGCTCAACATTCAGAAAACGAAGATCATGGCATCTGGTGCCATCACTTCACAGGAAATAGATGGGGAAACAGTGGAAGCAGTGTCAGACTTTATTTTTCTGGGCTCCAAAATCACTGCAGATGCTGATTGCAGCCATGAAATTAAAAGACGCTTACTCCTTGGAAGGAAAGTTATGACCAACCTTGATAGTATATTAAAAAGCAGAGACATTCCTTTGCCAACCAAGGTCTGTCTAGTCAAGGCTATGGTTTTTCCCATGGTCATGTATGGATGTGAGAGTTGGACTGTGAAGAAACCTGATCGCCGAAGAATTGATGCTTTTGAACTGTGGTGCTGGAGAAGACTCTTGAGAGTCCCCTGAACTGCAAGGAGATCCAACCAGTCCATTCTAAAGGAGATCAGTCCTGGGTGTTCATTGGAAGGACTGATGCTAAAGCTGAAGCTCCAATACTTTGGCCACCTCATGTGAAGTGTTGACTCACTGGAAAAGACTCTGATGCTGGGAGGGATTGGGGGCAGGAGGAGAAGGGGACAACAGAGAATGAGATGGCTGGATGGCATCACCAACTCGATGGACATGAGTTTGAGTGAACTTCGGGAGCTGGTGATGGACAGGGAGGCCTGGCGTGCTATGATTCATGGGGTCACAAGGAGTCGGACACGACTGAGTGACTAAACTGAACTGAACTGAACTGACTGAACTCATATATATGGAATTTAGAAAGATGTTAATGATAACCCTGTATATGAGACAACAAAAGAGACACAGGTGTATAGAACAGTCTTTTGGACTCTGTGGGAGAGGGCGAGTGTGGCATGATTTGGGAGAATGGCATTGAAACATGTATATTATCATATGTGAAACAAATCACCAGTCCAGGTTCGACACATGATACAGGATGCTCGGGGCTAGTGCATGGGGATGACCGAGAGGGAGGATAAGGGGAGGAGGGGTGTCGGAGGGGGGTTCAGGAAGGGGAACTCATGTATACCCAGGGCGGATTCATGTCAATGTATGGCAAAACCAACCAATATAATATTGTAAAATAATTAGCCTCCAATAAAAAAGGAAAAAAAAAATAAAGTAAGTGATCAATGTTTGTGAAATAGCCTAGAACTAGAACCATTAGAGTCATGGACCATATAACAAAAACATTGCAAAACATTATTTTTCTTATTTACTCTGTGCAAACACTTTCCTAAACTCCAGACAGTAGAGTCTCAAAAATGCTATAAGGTCACTGGCCTTGGGCTTATTTGAGGTAAACTGTACTTCACATCTTATTTGTTTATATAAGAAGAATCAAGGAACTCTTTCCACTCAATGTGCCTTTCCTTGCCTAAATGAAACTGAAAAGCTAACTTAAGACCTTTAATAGGATGTTATTTCTTTTCTCTCTTTGGAATCAGCCATGGGAACTAAGACCTGATCATGCCACATGCAAAGACTCTCATACCTTCCTATAATTCAAAGATTTTAAGAAATTGTTGATTTTATTTCTCTCAATTACTTTTTAAAGATGTGCCTTTTCCCATAGTAATGTTAGTCTGCCGCTTATAAACTTGGTTCCTGTCTGGGGAAAATTGCTTTATAATGACTTTCCCTCTGGGTTGGGGTTTTCAATGTTCCAATTGGAAGTCCTGAGGATACTAGATCTCAGTTCACCCATTCATTTTCCTTATTTACTCATCCACATTCATTCCTCTATGTGATTTTTCTGCCTGAAGTTTCCACCCAGTGTCTACCACGGTGCTTTAAAATTAAGGCACAGTCAATAAGAATTATGCAGAAAATACAGAATGCTCTGAATGCCTTCAGTTTTCCTCTTCTGTTCCTTAAGCCCCTTGTGTAAGTCCGTCTCTACCATTTTGCACTGAAAAGTTCCAAATGTTTGTTTGTCTCATTAACAGGACGTAAAACCACCTTATGGGCAATATTTTTTCAATCTCTACAGTCCAAACCTCTGCCTCTGTGCCTGGCATGATGCAGGTGGATATATATATCATTCTTGACCCAAAGGGAACTGAACTTAAAGACAGATTATTATTCTCTCATTTAAAAAAAAATCTACATTTTCTACCATTTAATCTTCTGTGGAATGTGTCATTTACATCTACTGCATTCATTAACGGAGAAGGCAATGGCAAGCCACTCCAGTACTCTTGCCTAGAAAATCCCATGGACAGAGGAGCCTGGTGGCCTACAGTCCATGGGGTCGCTACTAGTCGGACACGACTGAGCAACTTCACTGTCACTTTTCACTTTCACACATTGGAGAAGGAAATGGCAACCCACTCCAGTGTTCTTGCCTGGAGAATCCCAGGGATGGCGGAGCCTGGTGGGTCTAAGGGGTCGCACAGAGTTGGACACGACTGAAGTGACTTAGCAGCAACAGCAGCAGCATTCATTAAACAATAAAAATATGTTTATTTAGCACTTCTTAAAATATAAAATTAATAGGAAATTGGGAAAGAATTAACTAACAAATTGGCTAGACCATATTAATATGCATTATAGCATTGTTTCTCCTTTATTTAGTGGTAGGGGTTACGGATGATTGGCTATAGGAAAATAAATTAAAAATACACTTTTAATTTTCTTCTTAATGGAATAAACTTGATCAACATAATTAACCTTTGTTCTCATAATTCAATTTTGATGCAACATAATCAAGGCTGTAGATAATTTTGAGCATGCGATGGTCAAAAACTATGAATCTTCTGCTTTAAGGATGTTACAAACTATACATGGACTTGGGAAGCAATCTGGGTCAGCCACTAAAGTGGAAGTCAGACACTACTTCCATAGAACATACAGAGAGCCAGAGAAATAATAATTTACTTAAGTTTACAGGAACATGTGTTTAGATAGAACGAAAGTCCTGATCTATTGGCTGAATACAATTGATCTGTTGGGTGGGGTTCATATGACTGAGACTCACAGTTTTCCTTTCCATGGAATAAAATGCTTTACAATAAAGTCAGCTTTACTGTTAACCTCAGGATGCATAAACTAGCATAAGATCCAATTTAACATGTCTTTGAAATAAGCCTTAAAAATTTAACCAGAGGAAAAGTGAAATATTGAAGGAAAAATGAACTGATTCACAGCAAAATTAAACCAAGTGATTCTTTGTAAAGGTTCTAACATTCATTAAATTATTCATTAAATAAACTTTTGTGCATTCTCTGTGTTCTGTGGCAGTAGTAAATGTATCTTGTACTCACCTAAGAATATAAAATTTATATTTTCATCATATAACACCCAAAGTGAACTAGACTATTGATTATATTATACCAGCAGTGAATTATTTTTTAAAAAGGTGAACTTTTTAATCAACTTTATTTCATTCGGAAGATCACATTTAGGATGATACTATCTGTTGGTCTTTCATGAAAGGAAGTACACTCGTGCTACTTCAGAGCTACTACCAAAACAATTAAAGTGGAGTGAGAAATGAGAAGAAAAAGCTGACATATATGGAGCTACATTTGCATAGATCTTATTTGCTCAGTCTTCTTTTACTTTCTAAGTTTATTAGAAGAATGAACTAATCACAAGCTTCCTTTTCAGTAAAATGGGGATAATGATATGTATCTCACTGAGCAATCATGGGGATTAAATGAGATAATATATGTAATGCTAGTCACACACTAATTACTCAATACCTGGTAGCTATTAATAATAAAAGTAACAACATAAAAGTAATAGTGATGTAGATAACATGAATGTATTGAAATAAATTCTATAGGTTTTATTTATGATTAAACATATTTTTCTGGAAATTTCAAAGTATTTTCTTCCATATTGGAGTCTGAGGGAAGACTATTAGAAATAAAATTATGTATTTTGCTTAATAGTAATAAAAAGAATTACTTATAGAGTATTTATTAAATGTCAGGCACTGATATAAACACTTTAAATGTATTAATCCATTAAACATTCACAGCAACATATGAGAAAGATTAATTTTTACTTCTATTTGCAGATGCAGACACTGAGGCGCCCAGAGGTTCAGTCATTCGCTCAAGGTCACATGTGCAATAACGGGCAAAATCAGGGTTTGCATCCAGGCAGTGTGACTCCACAGAGATTCCACATTCTTGCTTGCTACCTCAGGTTTCCTCGCTGTAGTCACATGGCTCAGCACCATCTGGACAGTATTAACTTATTACCAAACTAGGTCTGATGATGATCATCTCTTTATCCTTCCCAATACGTATTTCATCACCATATTTTTGCTGCTATAATGAATTTGTTTCTGTGACAAAATTTAGTTCCCCAATCTGGATTAAAATATTAAAACTTCTACCTCACACTTAGTTAAAAATTGTTTCTTTGCTAGATTTGTCTATGAATTTCTATACATATACCATACAAAGCATTAAAACATCCTTTGAATAAAAGGTAATGACTTTAAAGACCAGACAAATATAGACAGCAGGGATTATGGAACCAAAGAGCAATAAATAATATTTAACAGATCTATCTACCTTATGGCAGTTAATGATTCAATAAATATCTTTTTTTAAAAAGAAAACTTTTCTTTGAAGGACACATTATTGCCCTTGAAGCAAGCTAAACATTTAATAAATTTAAGACAGCTTTACTATTCTTTAAGGAATACTGTATTTCTAAGCATGGCAGGTACCATGTGTGCAGACAGATACTAGCAAATGGTAACCACAATCCCATTCCACTTAATGGGATGTTATAAACCCAATGGAGTGTTGGGAGAGTACTCAAGCATTCTTCTAAGCGTGAATTCCCAAGTTATGCAACGATACTAATTAGCATCATCCTAAACATATGCTGTTGTTCTCAGTTCCTGTTCATGATTGCTGCTACAATGGTACTGATGCTTGGCATCTTTTAGGAGAAGACACATGAGCCTTATAAATCCCAGGGACTTTTGATGGTATTTACCCCTGGGTTCCGCCCCATGCCTAGTGCCAGTGATCAGAGGGAAAGGTCAGCAACTGAAGAGTCACAAGGGAAGGATGAACAGGTTTGCCAGTAGCTGGTTTGGGTAAATCACTGTAACTCTCTAAGCCTTGGTCTCTTAAGAATATTAATTTTTACTATTTTATGGTGTGCTACTGGGAAATAATTTGACATCTGTGAAAATTCTTGAGAAAATAAATATGCTTTATAAATGACAAATATACAGAAAAGCCACTGAGGTACAAGATCACAGAGCCATTTTATGTCTTTGGATTGCTACCAGCTAGTCCATTTCTTAGCTAGTCCTCAAATAACCTGTAAGCTTCTTGGTTGGGGTTAGAACTACAGTTTCTTTTTTTGGCTTAAGGCTATCAATGTATAAGTTTATTTATTTTTTTGATAGCATACAAGTATCTGCTCTGATCTCCTCTGACTTCATAACATTTCTGTCTTTTCTCTATGATCATCTATCTTTATACCTACATGTGACTTTCAGGTCAGTTCAGTTCAGTCGCTCAGTCGTGTCTGACTCTTTGTGACCCCATGAATCACAGCACGCCAGGCCTCCCTGTCCATCACCAACTCCCGGAGCTCACTCAAACTCATGTCCATCGAGTCAGTGATGCCATCCAGCCATCTCATTCTCTGTCGTCCCCATCTCCTCCCCCAATCCCTCCCAGCATCAGAGTCTTTTCCAGTGAGTCAGCTCTTCACATGAGGTGGCCAAAGTATTGGAGTTTTAGCTTTAGCATCAGTCATTCCATGTGACTTTACCTGCTTATATTTTAGCTTTCAGGAAAACCTGCTTGTTCTCTTCCATTTCAAATCTTCCTCAAGTCAAACCGCATGTAAAATATGTTTATTTTGCTTTTTCTCTGTCATGGTATACCTCTTCAGTCTTTCAAAAAACTTAGTCCCAAAATTCCATCTTGTAAAAGAAATCCTCCCTTAATTACACAGATGCATTTTCTAATGCCACTCTGTTCAATGATATAAAATACACACATACACACATGCAACACTTATTTCCTATGTAATCATACATGGAGATCTAAACACAATACCCCCTTAACTTCCCTTGTTCCAAATAGACTTGCTAAAAGAAAGCTCTAAGTCACAAGCTGTTAGGTGAAAGAGCCCAGAAGTAGGAGGAAAGAAGAGAGGGAAGAAAAAGATTGGAGAGGGATGTTAAATGAGCAGCTCTTCAATGAGATACATAACACAGGTGAAGAAGCCATGTAATAGCTAAAATCTCTTCGAACGCAATGCTTTGCTTTTTAAATCACCATCTGATCCCTTCTCATCACCAGGGAACAGTCTCTAGCATATATCAATGACACACTCGACAGCACCAAGATAGCAACATCAACGTATGTGTGTCAGTGCCTTGCTGCTGCTGCTAAGTCGCTTCAGTCGTGTCCGACTCTATGTGACCCCATAGACGGCAGCCCACCAGGCTCCCCCGTCCCTGGGACTCTCCAGGCAAGAACACTGGGGTGGATTGCCATTTCCTTCTCCAATGTGTGAAACTGAAAAGTGAAAGTGAAGTTGCTCAGTCGTGTCCGACTAGTCAGTGCCTTAGAAGTTACAAAAGTCTTCTCGGATACTATCCCATACACTGATATTACTATGAGAACAAGACCAACAGGAATACTACCCTATTTGAGCCAAAGAACCAACTACCACATGTACCTATTCACCTGCAAACTGGATTTTTTCCCAACAAATTTTGAAGAGGTATTCATTAATTTTTAGGGTATTAGACATCTGGCTAGTTGCAAGTTATGAGTTGTAAGAAGGTGATAAAAAAAGGAATCTGTATAATAGTACATAAACTTGAGCAACAAGATCATCCTTCAGTTACATTCTCAAGAAAACTCACAAAGCTGAGCTTCAGATTGGTGGAAAAGGTAATTTCAAAATTATGCTGGAAAAGAGCTAACATGACATAGCTCCAGGCACTAGGAACTAATTAAATTACACATAAAGAGTGACTGAGAATTGCCTAGCTCCTGTTATGAGAGTAAGAAAAAACAACACTTTTAAAATATTCAATAAGCCTCAACCAAGCTTTCCATTCCATAAGAATAGATTCCCTGTTCAAAATAAATCATGTTCTCAGTGGAATCTGAATTGCAAGTGGACAAGTAAAATTAGGTGACCATTAACCCATATAGATACTGATGAAGGCATATAATCTTACACCTGTAGAAGTTAATGGTAATTTTTCCATTTAAGGGGAAGAAACTAACGTAATAGATATTTTCTCAGAAAATACAATATGCATGTGCTCAGTCACTCAGTTGTGTCTGATTCTTTGCAACCCCATGGATTATAGCCTGCCAGGCTCCTCTGTCCATGGGATTCTCCAGGCAAGAATACTGAAGTGGGTTGCTATTTCCTTCTCCAGGTGATCTTCTCAATGCAGGGATCAAACCCATGTCTCCTGTGTCTCCTGCCTTGGCAGGCAGATTGTTTATCACTGCACTAACTGGGAAGCCCTATAATGTGTATAAGATTCATTAAACTTAAAATGTATTAACAGAAACACAGGGAACTCAATTCAAAGGAGAATACCCTGATGTTCTTGTTTAAAATTCTCTTGAACTCCTGGAGGCTGACATTTTTTGTAATATGATTCCAAGATGTTCACGGTTCAAGTTAATGCTCATCTGACCGTTTCTTGGGTCATAATTTTATCAGAAGCTCCCTCAGGGTTTGGGGTTCAAATCCATGTTAAATCAATGTACCAAGTTGGTACTTGGAACTTTTTGAACTTTAGTTTTAAGGAAGATCCAAAAATGCTTATTTGATTCTTGTAGATTTTTTTTGTTTTTGGGTGCTTTAAAATATTAGTAAACGAGTGAAATAGATAACATGTGGCCATGTTCCTAAGAAAAATGAATCAAATGGAATAAGACAGAAATCATGCATAACCTTAAATACAAAGACAAAACCCCTGGATTTATGTTGAACATGAAAAGCACAGAATTACAGAATAATGGGAAAGTACATTTTGTGAATAGTGGAAGGAGATATCAGACATTTGGAAACAGATATTTTTCAGAGAATAGATTTCATAAGTATAAGAAATATTTTGTTACATGAAGCATTTTATGGAGGAAGTATGTAAGACTTACAGTTTAGTAATAGAAAGGATGGCTTTTACAAGTCTTTTAAGAATAAAGTAAAAATCAAATAACAAATACAGACCTGGTTGGAGTAGGAGTAAGAAGACTGAACTATCTTGCATTACATAAGCAATAATAGAAACAGAACCTAATGGAGTATTCAAAAATGAATATAACATTTGTGTGAATTTATAGATAGAATTAATCAGAGTTGAAAGGAAAAATGGAGATTCAGCAACATGCAGATGGGAGGTAAAGTCATAATAATGGGAGCAACCACCCAGGGAGGAGGAATAGAGAGAAAAGAGGTCACCAAATGAAGCAATTTAGCATTAGTGAACATTTAAAAATGACTGTAAATCCAATCATTTTTAAAGTCTGTTCAAATTCCAGGTCTGTCATCCAGTTTTCCCTTACATCCCTATTTACAGTTGGTTGTCTTTAATTTTCCTCTTCAGTGACAGTTTCTGACACTTTTTACTAAACTTTCCTCATTGTTTTAAAGCTTAATATAGTATCTTCTCAACAATACTGCTTTTTGAAGAATGGGATCAGGCATTGCACCTATTTGTGTCTTTCAAGGTTCATAATTCTACCAGTAAAGTAGCTATCCAATAAATATTTGTCATATGGATGAGTGGTCCAACCTTTATTATAGGTAGATAATCTACCTTTATTAAAAGAACAAACACGATTTATGATATACAAGAACTGAGTACTAGAATCAGAGGGAAAGGGTCACTTTTCTGTAGCTCAAAGCCCTGGACCACTGAGTACAACAGCTTCAAAGGAAAGATTCAGGTTAAATAAACAAGTATGAAGGTAAAGAAAAAGGATACAAGTTAGAATAAGTTGAAAAATAATGTGGGAGATGAGAGGTTAACACTTTAAAAAATGAAAGAAATATTGTGAAACCAATATTATCAAGATTTAGTTTTATGTGTAAGAACACTGATAATATACTTGATTTATCACTTACTGGTAAAAAGTTCAAGAACAAATAGCATCAATGCAGTTTCAAATGGACTTTGTGTTGCTAACTTGAACAACACAAAAATGTCTTGGTAATAATGGTTCTATTTGGGTTCCTTATATAATTTGGAATCAAAATATCAAATAATGTTTGCCTCCTTTTTTTTCTGACGGCAATTTTTAAAGTTAAAATTGTTCACACAAAGAATATATAAAATCTTAAGCTCTTGGAATTATAATTCCTTAATAGATGGGTTTCTAACAGCAACATGAATAGGCTCTTAACTATAACTGCAGCCCCAATGAATATATAGACTTTGGGATGCTTGTTGCTTAGGCCACAATCATGCACTGGATTATAACATTCATTTTTTATCCAGACTAGCTTTAAAAAAGTTTGCATTTTTATAGAAATCAGCTTTGAAAAGCATTGTTTGGTGATACACAGCACTTACGAAAACTTAAAAATTACATGTACCAAAAGGGAAATCAGATCATCTTACCTAGGCAACTGAAATTAAACCTCTAATTTTTTTTTCAAATTTTCAACTGCAACCCATAGTTAATGTTCAGTTATCTGGCTTAGAGTTGACAATCTGGATCTGTTTCTCCTGATTCTGAAAGAAATTGCACGTAACAATCAGATCAGGGCTTCACGATTCTGTTTTGTTGTCTACGTTGGTAACAGATCTAACCACTGAGGGACACTGTGCCTCACAGTGTAATTGACAGAGACGCACTTTTAGCTCTTAGAGAAACTGTTCCACATTATGTGAACTGTAGTGAACATTTTTAGAAATTGTGAAGACATAAAAAAACAGTAGAAGCTTGTTTTTTTTTAATCGAAGAGCACAGACTATAAATCAATATTCATTTAAAGATGTCTTTCAGAGCACTGAATTCACTCTAATAATTTGAGAACATAAATTTATGACACAAATTCTTTGATCATAATTATACTGATTGGTTTATCTACAGATATAATGGCCCAGGTAAAATATTGAGAATATATGAAAAAATTTCCATTTAAATAAAAATTTTAAAATAAAACAGTTTTAATGAACTCTACAGCATCTAGTGGTGTTACAAGATGAGCATAACATGGAGATCTGTCTTAAACTCAGGTGGCTTAATTCAAGCATCACTTTCTATATACTCTTATTGGATAAAGTCCTTAAAATCTTGACTACAGCATCATTATCTAAAAAATATATGTTAAATCTTTACCTATCTTATAGACTTTTGGCAAATGCAACAGAGAGAAGAATGTATAGAACAAATAATCTTAAACTTTAAAGTATTTTTATCATTTGGTATCAATAGACAGACATGTGATCCGAGACAAGATGGTATGGCTCAGTTTCCTCTGTTCCTGCCCTCCAAATACCCTGGAAATAATTCAAGAGATAACCACACACACACACACATAAAAAGACTGGAGATGTGGAAATAAAAAGGTAGATTAGTAGAAAGGTTAGCAACCCTTTCTTGATTTGAAGTATGATAGATGCCACAGGATTATAAGAATGATAGATACCACAGTGAGTTCCCAGAGTTTTCCCTTTACTCTTAATATGTTAGACTAGGGCCAGGCTCTAAGCCAGAAATACCAATAGGTACATACAAACAAAGAAACAAGTAAACAAGTAAGAAAAGCCTACTCTCTCTTGCCAAAGGACCCTGAAAGGGAGAGCCTAGCAGGGACAAGAGAATGAGGGTGGACTCATCTCCAATATACAGCCCCAGCTACAATGGTGAGGCCCTTGGTGGCATCTTGGAGCCCAGAGAGACCAACATATTCCCCATCAGGAGTGATGGCCTGATACACTTGAGATGATGACATCAGTGGGTCCCAAGTAGGTGATCCATCCCCTGGCCTACACCTGCCTTTACCAGGTGGGCAGAGAACATACACAAGGGGTAACATTTTTTATCCCACAGATCCAGAATCCCACATCCCTACTAGTGACAACAAGCAACCCAGGGAGGATCCTTTTACAGCTTGCAGATGGCACCAGCAGAGATCAGTCAGGAACTCCCAAGTAAGAACCAAGCTGATTAAAATAGCACAGCAAGGGCTCTGAAAACTATACTGCATCTGAAACCATGGCCTACAAAATAGGTCAGCATATGCATACAAAATTTAAACAAGGACACTTACTACTAACATAAAATATTTTATTTTAAATGTCTATAAAGTCCATGTAAAATCAGTTCAGGATAAAGTAAAATAAAATTCATTATACAAATAACTAGGGATATCTCAAAATGGATAAGAAGAGACAATCAACTGATTCCAATATCAAGATGAATCAATTTTTGGGATGATCTGTCAAAGATTTTATAGTATCCATCACAAAATTGTTTCAACAAGAAATTGTGAATTCCCTTGAAACTAATGAAAAAAAAATCAGAAAATAGAAATGGTAAAAAATAACAAAATGTAAGTCACAGAATAGAAAAAAAAAATTTGGAAATAAAATTGGGACTTCCCTGGTAGTCTAGTGGTTAAGACTCTCTGCTTCCAATGCAGGGAATGTGAGTTAGATTTGTGGTCAGGGGACTGAGATCCCACATGCCATGTAGCATGACAAAAAAATAAATAAGGCATTCAAATCTCAATGAGTGGATTCAGTAGCAGAGTGAATTGAACAGAGGATAGAATAGTGAAGACTGAGGAGTAGAATTTACTAAATATGAACTAAAAACACAAAAAAGAAAAGAACAGTGCCACAGGGACTTGCAGGACAGTAACAAAGATACTGACATTTCTATCATCGAAGTTCCAGAAGTAGAATATAAAAAGGGCAAAGAAATAAAACAATAAATAAAAACTTATGCCAAAGGATTTACCAACTTGGCAGAATAGATAAACCTATAGATTCAAGAATTTGCATAAACCAATAAAAAAGAGAAATTTACACCAACATATACCATAATGTTTGAAAATGAAAGGTAGAAAATGAAAGGTAGAAAAAGCAACTAAGAAAAGTGTCATACTATCTATCAGTCAGTTCAGTTAAGTCTCTCAGTCGTGTCCGACTCCTTGAGACCCCATGAATTGCAGCACATCAGGCCTCCCTGTCCATCACCAACTCCCTGAGTTCACCCAAACTCATGTTCATCAAGTCAGTGATGCCATCCAGCCATCTCATCCTCTGTCGTCCCTTTCTCCTCTTGCCCCCAATCCCTCCTGGCATCAGGGTCTTTTCCAATGAGTCAACTCTTCTCGTGATGTGGCCAAAGTATTGGAAATTCAACTTCAGCAACAGTCCTTCCAATGTCTATGGGGCAACACACATTCAAATAACAGTGGATTTCTCATCCGAAACTGGGGGTCATAAGGAAGTGGCACACATTTCATACTCTGGATGAATGAAGGGTAATAAATACACTCTTTAGATGGAAACAAACAAACAAACAAAAAACACCAGCAACTTAGTTTGTCATTAGCACACATACCCTAAAGAATGGCTAACTGAAGTTCTCAAAATAAACAAACATACATGGAACAACTGACTGGTTCCAAATAGGAAAAGGAGTACGTCAAGGCTGTATATTGTCACCCTGCTTATTTAACTTATATGCAGAGTACATCATGAGGAATGCTGGATTGGAAGAAGCACAAGCTGGAATCAAGATTGCCGGAAGAAATATTAATAACCTCAGATATGCAGATGACACCACCCTTATGGCAGACAGTGAAGAGGAACTAAAAAACTTCTTGATGAAAGTGAAAGAGGAGATTGAAAAGGTTGGCTTGAAGCTCAACATTCAGAAAACAAAGATCATGGCATCTGGTCCCATCACTTCATGGGAAATAGATGGGGAAACAGTGGAAGCAGTGTCAGACTTTAT
The DNA here is from genome assembly GCF_049115385.1 of Moschus berezovskii. Classification (NCBI taxonomy): domain Eukaryota; kingdom Metazoa; phylum Chordata; class Mammalia; order Artiodactyla; family Moschidae; genus Moschus; species Moschus berezovskii. Next base: position 50,556,697 of record NC_142462.1, on the reverse strand, counting down.
TTTTTTGGGCTCCAAAATCACTGCGGATGCTCATGAAATTAAAAGACGCTTACTCCTTGGAAGGAAAGCTAGGACCAACTTTGATAGTACATTAAAAAGCAGAGGAATTACTTTGCCAACCAAGGTCCGTCTAGTCAAGGCTATGGTTTTTCCCGTGGTCATGTATGGATGTGAGAGTTGGACTGTGAAGAAAGCTGATCGCCGAAGAATTGATGCTTTTGAACTGTGGTGCTGGAGAAGACTCTTGAGAGTCCCTTGGACTGCAAGGAGATCCAACCAGTCCATTCTAAAGAAGATCATTCTTGGGTGTTCATTGGAAGGACTGATGCTAAAGCTGAAGCTCCAATACTTTGGCCACCTCATGTGATGAGTTGACTCACTGGAAACGATTCTGATGCTGGGAGGGATTGGGGGCAGGAGGAGAAGGGGACGACAGAGAATGAGATGGCTGGATGGCATCACCGACTCGATGGACATGAGTTTGAGTGAATTCCAGGAGCTGGTGATGGACAGGGAGGCCTGGCGTGCTGTGATTCATGGGGTCGCAAAGAGTCGGACACGACTGAGCGACTGAACTGAACAAAACAAACAAAAAAAGCTGATAACAGGAGAAAACTCGGAACTTTAGAAAGAAAAGTTCAATGGAATGGGACACCTGGAGGAAAAGGTGATAAATAATCATTCTTTTAGAGAAATTTTTAAATTGTAAGTAAGTGTTAGTTGCTCTGTTGTGCCGGACTCTTTGCGAGCCCATGGACTGCAGTCTATCAGGCTCCTCTGTGCGTGAGATTTTCCAGGCAAGTATCCTGGATTCGGTTGCGATTTCCTTCTCCAGGGGATCTTCCCAACCCAGGGATCGAACCCAGGTCTCCTGCACTGCAAGCGGATTTTTTACCAACTGAGATACAAGGGAAGCCCTCTTAAATTGTATTTCATAGCTAAAACAAACATTATAGCAATACTTAATGGAGTAGTTCAACGTATGTTAGACGAAATGATTCCTTTTTTTCACTTTCACTTTCAGTTCAGTTGCTCAGTCGTGTCCGACTCTCCGTGACCCCATGAATCACAGCACGCCAGGCTTCCCTGTCCATCACCAACTCCCGGAGGTCACTCAAACTCATGTCCACAGAGTCGGTGATGCCATCCAGCCATCTCATTCTCTGTCATCCCCTTCTCCTCCCGCCCCCAACCTTTCCCAGCATCAGAGTCTTTTCCAGTGAGTCAACTCTTCACATGAGGTGGCCAAAGTATTGCAGTTTCAGCTTTAGCATCAGTCCTTCCAATGAACACCCAGGACTGATCTCCTTTAGAATGGACTGGTTGGATCTCCTTGAAGTCCAAGGGACTCTCAAGAGTCTTCTCCAACACTACACTTCAAAAGCATCATTTCTTCGGCAATCAGCTTTCTTCACAGTCCAACTCTCACATCCATACATGACCACGGGAAAAACCATAGCCTTGACTAGACGGATCTTTGTTGGCAAAGTAATGTCTCTGCTTTTTAATATACTATCAAGGTTGGTCATAACTTTCCTTCCAAGGAGTAAGCGTCTTTTAATTTCATGGCTGCAATCAGCATCTGCAGTGATTTTGGAGCCTAAAAAAATTCAATATTTGCACATAAATGTATCTTTTTAATTTTAAAGTTTTAGTACTTGAATAGTAAATAGCTTTAGAGACTATTTTTTATTAAGTCTTCCTAGTGAAAAAATTTCAAGATACTTTACAAATATAATCCTGGCAGTTTTATCAGGTTAGAAAATCAAACATTTAAGGGATATATTATTTTGGTCATATTTAATCTAGGATCTCTAATCATCAAAAAAATTCAATGAGAAAGTTCAAAGTCCCTATTTAAGGAAAACAAATTATGTTGTCAGGAGACAGAAATTGAGCTATGAAAATACAAATGTCCACATCTGTCTGTCATTTCTATAAAATTCACTTAAGAAATGACCTGAAATTAGTGTTTTCAATTATTTTAGAAAGGCAACCTCCTTCTCTTGAAAAAATCCATCCATTTAATAACTATTATGAAACAAAGCTTATTCTATCTTTGTTCATGAGTATTTTGGACATCCATATTTTGGACTTTTTTTCCTAAGCTAGAGTAAGTAATAGTTCAGGCTTTAGTTAAAATAATCTGAGAAGCAGTTTTCATGTAGGTAAAAGATAATGTAAGTTTTTTTTTCCCCCTATGGTAACATGAGACAACTAAATTCATAGATACAAAATACACAAATGAAGCCATCCCATTCACATAGCTCTAATTCTCTTTGTGAAGCTTACAGTCACTTTAACAGAATGGAGATGGTGGTGAGGGCGACCGCCTGTCTACTAATACCAGGCTGGAATTAGCTAGCTGGATAATTTTAGCCTACATGGGTTTGTTCTTTTCTACCTCTTCAGAGCACCCTAGAGTAATTAAAGATTCTCAAGGTAGGCCAACTATTCTGAATTTCTTTGCCCTTGTCTTTCATGAGGCTGATTTGTTGGCTCAGAGCATACTCAAAAGAAAGTGAAGAAGCAATTTAGAGCCTATGGTACAACAAACTGTGCTTCTTGTATGTGAAGCTAAATTTGCGTGAAATAGATATCCTTTCCATTTTACAGGTCAGAAAACCTAGGCTCCTAGAGATTAAGTACCTACCTAAAAGCCCACAGATTTAGAATAGAGCTTTCCCTGAAAAATTCTACATAATGTCCTTTCCTGAATACAATACCATAGTCCTACAGAGTTTAGTCATTTTTCAACTTTAAGGAGAGTCATACTGGGATTAAATTACTTTTGATATTAACCCTAATATGGTGATTCACGTGGACTGTATCATCACTGGGATGTTTATGACTGGAAACATCTCAAACGCCACAGTGCTAATTCTGAGGGCTGGGGACAATACGATAATGCTTTATATGTAGTTCAGGCAATCTTACATCCGAATTCTTTAATAGTTAACTGTTATTTGCATTTTGTTAAAGAATATATTGGCGTGCTAAACAGTACTCCCCCAAATACTAATATTAGAATCCAGTAGTAGGTGGTGAGTTTTTTCTGCCATGTAGATTGGTGCTAAAACTCCAAAAATACACAGAGCCATGACAAATACACAGAACACAATTACTTCAGTATTTGCAACCATACTGTGAGAGAAGGAAATATGTTCTTATGTTTAGTAGTTATGTTATTCTTCAAACAAAAAAGTAAAATGATTAATTTCAATAGAATAAGTGGTTGTTTATTTCTACTGAGTCATCCATAATGGCTTTTCTCCCCTTGATACTAATAATAAAACATTTGTTAGTGCTTCTCTCATTCAAGAATAATTTAAATCAGTGTCCCATCTGTGTTTTACTCAGCTTCCTCTTTATAGTTGACTAAAGAATTACTTTCAGGCATCTATATAAACAGAACTGAAGAAGCATATATTTACAGATGCAATCCATATCTACATACACATCCATCATATGTACATTTATAAACTATGTACACATATACAATATGGGATTCAACCTTGTGAGATTAAATATAAATTATAATGACAATAAAGAATTTATGGTATGCAACCCAGTAAGGTCTAAATTGTATAATCTAAAAATTATTGCAATAAAATTTCTGCTTCTAGGTAGGATGAAGTTAGCAGATTATAACCCAAGAGAACACACAGAAAATCTAGACTAAATGTAAAAAATAAGCAGTACAAAGGAATCAGAGAACTGCTGAAATAAAAGATCTAAAATGGTCTAAGAATCTGAAGAAGAAAGAACCCTGGAGAGATAAGGAAGGAATGTGTAGTTCATTTTTGTTGATTGGGCTGTGAGAAGAATCTAGCCTTAGCCTGGGAAGAAGGCCACCACTGGGGGTGACAGAAATGGGCAGGCTGTTGCAGAATCTTGAGGGACAGACAGGCTCCAACAATGCCAATCATCCAATGATGACATCTGTCAAGTTCAGGAGATGTAAGGTTTAAAATAAACTGAAACCCCTAAAAGGCACCACAGATTTTTGGTGGTTTTTCAGTGTCAAGAAGAAAAAAAATTAAATGTTGGTATTCAAGAGCTACCCAGGGGCAGGCTCCACATGGACCCACTAGACCAGGGTTGATCCTGTGGACCAAGTCCAGCCTGCTCCTATATTTTGTATGGTCCAAGAGGTAAGTAAACAGTTTATACACTTCTAAATAATTGAGAAAGAATCAAAAGAAGAATAATATTTTAATTGTTAAAAGTATATAAATCTCAAGTTTCTGTGTACCTGAGCTACGTTTATTGAAATAAATCCATGCTCTTTATTTATATATCGATTTTGGCCACTTTTCTAAAACAATGAGTAGTTGCAAAGAGATTGGGTAACCAAAGCCTAAAATATTTACTACCTGACTTTCTATAGAAAATATTTGCTGACCTACAATAGGCTGTTGAACTCCGGTGCTTTCAAACACCATAAGAAAAAAGCAAACTAGAGGTAGTCTGGGTCTCACCAAAGCTCAGTCCAACCTTACACTGACCCAGTTCTGATCAGACTAAGGTAATTACTCTCCATTCTGTCTCCCTAGTAGAAGAAGGATAAATTTTGCCAGTGAAACATACTATCATCTTAAGCTTCTACATTTTTTACACATATATTATACATATTTCATCATTCAGAAAATTACTAACATTTTTTATCTGAGTTGACTTGTGAAACATATAAAGAACCCTGTCTGAACTAGTAGACTCAACAGCAATGCAGTAACACTCAATACTTTAAACAGTTTTAACCTAAATAATTTAAAGAAAATTTTAAAAAAAGTAAAGCAGAAGCAATACTATGACCAAAAGGCACTTTTCTTGGCAAGAAAACCTAAGATATGTGACTGGAACCATAGCATTTTACCTAGATATTAGTTTCCATTGCAAAATACTCCAATAATATATGAAATAAAGTCTGTGGATTACTTATTTTGAACAAAATGAAAAACAGTAATTAACCAGTTATAAAATCATTATGAGCTATAAGACTCTATTCTAGGACTCATTTCTTAATGGCAAATGGATTCAGAGATACTGGTATATTTTAGGCAACTACCATCCTGAGAAGACAGACAAACATGGATATAGGAGAAACTGATAACATTGAAATGTTATAGTTATTAGAAATGTTAAACTCACATCTCTCCCAGGATTTCAAGATTTGACTTTAATTGCCTTTTATAATGAAAAGAACAACTCAAAGAATAACAAGAGAGCTGAGAAGTTCAACATGTTAAAGAACTGCAAAATCACTGAATTCATTTTAATTATTATATATTAAGGCTTTCTATCTGTGGCATAAGTAAATTGTAACTCCTAGATATAGCAGATCAGGTCATTTTAATTTATAACCAATCATAATTTGCAACACATGTCTTATGGTTATCAATGAAATGTACCCTAATTGTGCTCAAAATCTCGTGTCACAAAGTAATTATAAAAAATTCACATACGTGTAGCTATACTTGTATACAGAAGGCATACAGATATAGCTATGAATATAAAATTAAAGTGACAAAAATTAGAGACTAATGCATTCAAATACATATGTGTAAATTGTATACTGATTTTTTAATTTAACTCAGTTGTGTAACCAACTTGTAAATAGTTACCATATAACCTAAGAATGAACAATAGCATCTTGATATTATCTGAGACAGAATTATGTCAAAATTAAAGGACTTTTAGAATTACAGACTTCGTAAAAAGTTGACTTTCTGAAAGCTTTTTAAAAAGTGTGAATATTCCTCACTTTCCTCACTTTTAAGAGCTCTTCAATGATGAGATGTCTCTGAACAAGGCTCTAATAATTTGATCAGATAAAAGCTGTGAATGTGTTCAAATAATGAATCTTCAGGAGTATATTTATCATTTTAGACAAATTATAAGTACTCTTTCAACATTAAACTCAATGGTAAAAATAATGGTACTGTTATCGTCAGTAACAGATTTCATCTATATAATTTACTATACAAGAACAAGGTTTCTATTCATCTAATCATCAAGATTATTTTAAAAAACCCTTCACATAGATGAAAACAGATGATTTTCAAGCAAGTTAATGCCATTACATTGGGAAATGTAAAATACTGAAGATAACACAGCACATTCATACAATTAATTGTATTTAAATGCTTGGTTCAAATAAAGAATATCACATATATCTCTAAATAATGGATTCATTCCTTAATAACTATTTGAATGTTATGCCTCACAACACAAAAATAAAGTATTACTTGTAGTTTCACAGTACTTTTCTCTATACACCATATTCAATTCCAATGAAAAGATCAGAGTACTCAGAGAGACATATTGTAAACAAAAACTCCCTAGTGGGTGGTGGAAAGTAAGGCCAGGAGTCAAACAGAACCCACAGAGATGACAGAGCTGTGATATCCAGTACAGTCACCTTAGAGAGAAAAGGAAAACCACATGGCACTGCTGAAATGCCGAGTTAATTCTATCTGAGCACTAAATATTACAGCTTTAAAATTGTCTCAATCAGAATACAGTTTCTTTAGACAAGACCCTCTTTTAAGAAATAGACACATTCTTGAAGTGCAACGCCAAAACACCATAAAAACTTAAATAACATACCATTTTCTTTGCACTCTTCTGGAGGTTTAGCCTTTTTCGCAAGTCGTGGATCCAGCCATGATGTTGTCTTTGTGTTATGGCTGAAAAGAAAAGAGATCACTCTGAACAGACACATACTGAAAGGAATCAAGTTTATTCCTTAAGAGGAAAAAAAAACAGGGTTAGACCAACAAAATTGCAATCGATACACTTAATTTGCTTACTGGTTCTAAGTAGCCCTGAAGGAGGTGTAAGAGTAATTGTGCAAGGCAGCTGTAAATTTGGCAACCTCAGCTCCCTGTCCTCAAAGCAGCTATTTTTATTAAAATCAACTAGAATGTTGCCAAGTTAACCTCATTGAAAATGCAGAACTCATCCAGAGCAAAAGGAATTTATTACAAATACAGGATTCTCCAGTTGGAAGAGCACAGGCTGCAGGCTCTGATACTATTTCCTGAGTTTTGCAAAAGAATTATTTTCGTCTTAAATCTGTCCTTTTCATAAACAGTTGTTTTGTTACTCTTTTAACTATAGAGTTGGCAGAGGGAGTACAAAAGTGATGCAAATTATAGCATGTTCTTGGGATTTCTACATTTTCTCAAAAAGTGATTAATAGCAATTTCATTAACCCACATTTAGCTATCTTCCATCTAAATACTTTCAATCCAGCTACAGGGTAAAAATGCTTGTATTCTAGCATTTCTGAATGGAATTTCTGGGAATTAATAATTTTTAATAACAATTTTGTTTAAAAAAAATGATCTCTGGGAAGTCTTGGCAAAAATTTCTTTTTTTTTCTTTTTTTTTTTCCAGTGTAAACATTTTCACTGCATTTATTTTTTTTAAATTTTTATTGGCAAAAATTTAAAAAGCAAAGGAGAGATGTTTTTAGAACAGTGTCTTTAGAAGAGGTTCTGAAATAACCTGCACTGGAATCATCTGGTGGATTTAATGCATCTTCTGGATCCTCATAGAACTACCAAGTCAGAATCTTTGAGGTGAGGCTGCAAAATATCCATCTTTGACTAGCACTCCAGGTGATTCTTATACATGCTGTATTTGAGAACTAAATTATGGCTATGAATGGCTCATAACCATACAGCGGAGCTAAACAATTTGCTGTGAATAGCTGTCTCACGTTATCTCATCTGTCAATGGACAAAATACCAAGGACGTGACATCTGTGAGGACTTAAAAAGAATGATCAAAGTAACAGATGTAGAAAAGTGAGGTTTGTAAAGAGAAGAGTTAGAATGCAATATGAAAGGGAAAAGTGGAAAATAGGTTAGAAATATAAATTAAAGCCATGAAACAGATCTTTGAACACAGTTGTAAGGAAGTAAAAATTACAATTATGATGTCAATTCACATGTGTTGTCTCTTTCTTCAAAGAGATTTAAATATATTTTATCATATTACAGTGTTAGCTAAATAATCTGATGAACCCATCTGTACTTAAAGCACAGTTCAGAAAAGTCTCCCAGGTAGCATATTTAATAGAAAACTTCTAGAGATTAAGTGCCCAGTTAATGAAGGGAATTTCAAGGCAGGAAGGAGGAAGGAAGGGGTTAAGGAGGGCAGTGAGCAAATGATTCCAGAGTGTTAAAGTACTCTTCAAAGAGTGTTTTCTGGATGATCACGTTTGCCCAAGTGCAGAAACATCTCCAGTCTGAGAACCTAGACGTTAATATCCTTGGGTCATTAAGTTTCTATTCTTAAAAAAAGATTCCCTTTTATTTCTGACTTACATGTAGGGTAAAGAGAAAACACTTTCCAATCATTTTCTTCATACTTAGGAATTCCTCAATAATTGATCTTTCTGAGCAGGACTTTAATAAATCTGATGAGATAAAGTCTATGAATTTGGTGAAATTATAAATTGTTGGGAGGGTATGCTAGCTTTTACCTTCCCCACATGTGACTTCTGTAAAGTAGTATCTCATTTTGGGCCTGATTTTTACTCATATTAATATCATCTAGTCTCTTCCTCTCATTTAAAGACTTAACGCCTATGGACAGAATGGGGGTTATGACTGTCCTAATGTGAGGATAGTGGCACTGGGTTCAGTGCTCATTGGTCCCATTAGAAAAATTAAGTCACTGTAAAGACGCTCTTTATAGATATGCCTCAGTTCAAAGTATATATATGTGTGTGTTGATGTCTATGCTTTTATGTGCTAGCAAAAAACTTGGGAGGTGAGCAAGGAAAATAAACTTCCCTTCTATTTACCCACACCTGCTTCCTCCAAATTCTTCCCCTATTTTGGAAGAAAGTCATTTCTAGGTCTCTAAGATGTATTCACAAGAGTACACACATCTTTAGATAAGTATGAAGGCGACATTACTAAGCCACTGCAGGCAGTCAAATTACCATTTCTGTACAGCTCCAACATGGGTCTCTAATACTGTCTAATTTAGTAGAGACTCATGAATTTCCTATTTTTCCTGAGTTTATATAAAGCATTTCATTACAGGATGATTTTTTCAGGTTGAACTAGCATTAACAGTGTGTCACTTTAATACATTTTGACAGATTGAGTCACTTATAGTTAACAGCATTCTTAGCTGATCCTCTGAACTGATTCTGAAAGAAAGTGGGTTGTAGTTACCTCCAGTAATTGTCACAAACATCCCATGAAGATACAGCATGGTATTTTCCGTGAGTGGCTCTCACAAGCCTTGCAATTTGCATGCTTCTTTAAGATGCCTTACAAAGGGGATATTTTTAATGCATTTGGGAGACAACAGACTAGATGGCTTTTCTACTTCCTTAAATTATATAATTTTTAAACCTCAACAATTCCACTTGAAAATAAGATTTGACATTGGCAGGAGACTGTGTAAAAGGGGACCACTGAGGGATTTTTCACAATCTGCACACCATCCTTCCTCAAGAGTTAAGAATGTGATTTCCTGTCACTTTCATTACTAGAGAAGATGCAGATGCAGAACACCAATTTTCGGCTTTTCCCCAAATTGTGAGGAGCATGAATGACAAGAAGGGAAGATGCTAACGCTATATAACCCTGTATTTCAATACTAGTTTCTTCAACAGAGACACATACACATATAGAGGCTGCCTTTGCAAAGAAACTTTTTCTAGTTGAGGACTGAAATACATATTTTCCAGGAACTTTGAATCATAGTAATATACTACTCTGCTGCTGCTGCTAAGTCACTTAGTCGTCTCCGACTCTGTGTGACCCCATAGACGGAAGCCCACCAGGCTCCCCCGTCCCTGGGATTCTCCAGGCAAGAACACTGGAGTGGGCCGCCATTTCCTTCTCCAATGTGTGAAAGTGAAGTTGCTCAGTCGTGTCTGACCCTTAGTGACCCCACGGACTGCAGCCTACCAGGCTCCTCCATCCATGGGATTTTCTAGGCAAGACTACTGGAGTGGCTTGCCATCGCCTTCTCCAAATATACTACTCTATATATTTCTATAGCTAAAGTTAATGTGATGATTATGAAGAGTAAGAGATCAAGTGGAGTCAGTAGCTATTCAAGTTCTATCACTGTCATATTTTAAAACCTGAAAAAATGGTATATCCAAAAGTCTTTTTGATGCTAAACTATCAGAAGGACAGGAGTAAACCAGAAGTGAAATTTCATTCAGCCCTGGAATTCTAGTTTAAATTCACATCAGAATGGCCTTGAAGACATGTGATAGGCTGACTTGTAATGAATTTGAAATTTCTGGATATTTTTTAAGTTTAACCTTTTCCAAATTGACAAAAGCAGCACAATAAATAATACCATCTTATCTGCCGAGGAAGCAGTCTTCTCATACAGAAAATGCTACCCGTTAAAATGAAAAGCCACTGACATTATGCCATACCACTGCAAAGATATTCTTATTATCTTGTAACATTTCCCGATTGCCTATTTTTTCAGGGACTGTGATAGAACTTCCAGAGCATCACTTCATTTACTGCTAATGAGTCTTTGTGGCTAGTATTTTTAACTCCATTTTACAGAAAAAGGAAGGCTGAGAGAAGACAAGTGAGTTGCCGAAGGATACACACCTAGTGCATGAAAGTAAAAGAGCTGGTATCATACAGACATATCTGATTCCCAATGCCAAGTTTGTTTTTTAATGATCGGAAACCAGAGACATAATAAATCTAAAACTTTGTTTTTTATATAGAGATGCTTTCTTTCACTTTCTCGGATAACAGTTAAAGATCTTTTTCCCAGTTTCATAGCCAATGGTTTACAAACTGAGACTTTTATCTCCTTTGTGAGAATAGTAATCACTGATTAAATTCCTTTGTGTTGAATGCCTTGTACTTGGTATTAAATTGTACGTGCATAGCGATATTGCCACTAAAAATATTTTCTCCTTGAGTGAGTGAAGTCGCTCTATCGTGTCCGACTCTTTGCGACCTCGGGGACTGTAGCCCACCAGGCTCCTCCATCCATGGGATTCTCCAGGCAGGAATACTGGAGTGGGTTGCCATTTCCTTCTCCAGGGAATCTTCCCGACCCAGGGATCGAACCTGGGTCTCCCGCATTGCGAGAAGATGCTTTAACCTCTGAGCCACCATGGAAGCCCTTTTTCTCCTTATAAACTTGAATTCTCTATTCAAATCATTTAAAATCAAATTTGAATATTTTTCCCAGAACAGTCTTACAATGGTGATGTATATAATCTACATGTAAATATTGAGTCGTAGAGGTTATAAAGAATTGCTAAGCTGCTAAGTCACTTCAGTCGTGTCCGACTCTGTGTGACCCCATAGACGGAAGCCCACCAGGCTCCCCCATCCCTGGGATTCTCCAGGCAAGAACACTGGAGTGGGTTGCCATTTCCTTCTCCAATGTGTGAAAGTGAAAAGGGAAAGTGAAGTCGCTCAGTCGTGTCCGACCCTTAGGTTAATAAAAATGCTTTCAAATGAGCAGAGTATTTATGAGGAATAAAGCAAAATTTTCACACAGGTCATGCCCACTCTATCCTCTATACATTTTTTTTTCTTTTCATTTAGTCTATGTTTTTCCAGTTGGGCTCAAACCTGTTAATGGTTTCCAAACGGAGAAGGCGATGGCACCCTACTCCAGTACTCTTGCCTGGAAAATCCCATGGACGGAAGAGCCTGGTAGGCTGCAGTCCATGGGGTTGTGAGGAGTCAGACACGACTGAGTGACTTCACTTTCACTTTTCACTGTCACGCATTGGAGAAGGAAATGGCAACCCACTCAAGTGTTCTCGCCTGGAGAATCCCAGGGTCGGGGGAGCCTGGTGGGCTGCTGTCTATGGGGTCGCACAGAGTCGGACACGACTGACGCGACTTAGCAGCAGCAGCAGCAGGCATACGAAAGGCTCAATGTTGACCCAGTTCAAATCCAATTTTAAGACAACTCCTCTTTTCATTTTTCTCTTCATTCTGTTTTCTTTTATTCTTTTCTTCCTATCTTTGTACTGACACTGAAATCAACATACTATTTTCACTACTGCACAAATACTAGATGGCATTTCATCAACTGAAATTTGATTAGTGGATAAGAAACTTTTATTATCAAATATACTCCTTTCTTTGCTCTGTTTGCTTTAAAAAATAGTAACAGACTTTAAACAATGATAAACACATTGAATTTTGAAAGTTCTCCAGAAAAGCCAATTCTGAATCTTAGTTTTTATTAGATAAACTGCATTTTCATCTTGGGAAATACTACCCTGGAAGAATAAAAAGAGATTGAACTCAATAATATTTGACAGCATGAAACATAGTAACAAGGTAAACAAGGGGCAGATAAATATTGTAGAGTCCTCTGAGCAATTTAAGATGTATGTGAATGTAAAAATTCTAGTAGTTGTCACATATGTTCAGAATCAGGAATCACACAGAGATTACTGGCTGTATTTTATATATTTTTAAAAGTTAACAGTTTTTAAAGGAATATGCTGCTGCTGCTGCTGCTAAGTCACTTCAGTCGTGTTCGACTGTGTGACCCCATAGACGGAAGCCCACCAGGCTCCCCCATCCCTGGGATTCTCCAGGCAAGAACATTGGAGTGGGTTGCCATTTCCTTCTCCAATGTGTGAGAGTGAAAAGTGAAAGTGAAGTCACTCAGTCGTGTCCGACCCTGAGCGACCTCACGGACTGCAGCCTACCAGGCTCCTCCATCCATAGGATTTTCTAGGCAAGAGTACTGGAGTGGCTTGCCATTGCCTTCTCCCTTAAAGGAATATAGGCATTTACATTTCATATAATAGTCAGTTAAGTCCTCAGATTGATTATGTCACTTTCTGAAAGATTTTGTCTTCCCTCTTGATCATTATTTCAGAAGGAAGAACTGTTGAAAAATGACTGGACACATCTAATTGATAACGAACAGTAGAAGCTTTTCTATTTAAGACTTTCATTGTACTGCTTAATCTTTTCTATTTATACATTGATAATCCACATAAAAATTGTCAATGACCTTTACAGTGGTTATCTGTTTCCTAAATAATATTTCTAAAATTTTGTTAAGCACATGAAATATGAGCTTGTCATCATATTGCCTTTCATACATTTAGAACACATTTTTAAAAGAGGTTTTATTAAAATTTATCTTGGATATTATGAGTGTTTGTTGCAAACTATTTTGTCTGAACACTTATTTTCTGTCTGGAGACTGCACTAGAACCTCCTACAGAAAAAAAAATTCAATATATCTACTGCTTTTGTAATACAAATAACAGAGAGTAGGCAAAGACCAGATGTTGGTATACGCCAAGCCTGGAATGAGAAAACATTTAGGCTTTACCAAAAAACCAACTTTTCTTTCCAGTAAATTTCTAAAATATTTTGTTTTCTTTCAATAAATGAAAGTACTAAATTTGTTGAAAATGGGAATTAGTGATTTACTTAAAACTTAAGGAAATATAGAAATAGCAACAACGGATGAAATACATTGTGTGTCTTATTTAGAATTTTAAAAAGATTCAGCCTTGACAAAGATTTGGGAAAGCATGTATATACAAGACATTTTCCATAGGTATGATTTTCAGTTTCAAAAGCTTGCTTTTAAAAATCTATTATTTAAGATGAGATAGTGTTCACTGCCATTCGGGAAGATGTTAGTAAACAAATAGGTTCTTGTTGCTGTTTTGTTTTCTGCCAAAGCAATAGCACTCTCTTTTATGTCACTAACTAAACTGACTCCCAAACAAAGAACTAATTTAATGGGATTCCCAAAGCATGTCAATCCAGATTAACCCTGTGGCAGCAATTCTTTATGGAACTTTTAGCCTCTGGAATAGTAAATTCGGGCTGAGAAACTTATAAAACAAATACTACTTGTAATATAAAAGTCTGTTTTATTCTTTTTTTTTTTTTTTAGCCAGTGCCTGTTTACATATTGGAAGTAGCATGGGATAATGTCAATGGCTTTGCAGGGTCACAAAGCAGTAATGTTGCGAATGTTCATTTGTCCAAGGGTGCCTCAGAATCTCATGTATAAAATGGGAGTACCTCAAATGCTTCAAAGGGTCGTCAAGAGTTGAACACGACTGAGCAACTATCATGCAATACATGTAAAGAAGGCACAATGGCAAATTAGTTAACAGCAAGGACCCTGCAAGGATCATGGAGAAAGCAAGAGAGTTCCAGAAAAACATCTATTTCTGCTTCATTGACTATGCCAATGAAGCAATGATCCACACATTGACTCTGTGGATCACAGTAAACTGTGGAAAATTCTGAAAGAGATGGGAATACCAGACCACCTGACCTGCCTCTTGAGAAACCTGTAGGCAGGTCAGGAAGCAACAGTCAGGACTATACATGGAACAACAGACTGGTTCCAAATAGGAAAAGGAGTACGTCAAGGCTGTATATTGTCACCTTGTTTATTTAACTTATATGCAGAGTATATCAGGAGGAACGCTGGGCTGGAAGAAGCACAAGCTGGAATCAAGATTGTCCGGAGAAACATCAATAATCTCAGATATGGTGATGACACTACCTTTATGGCAGAAAGTGAAGAGGAACTCAAAAGCCTCTTGATGAAAGTGAAAGAGGAGAGTGAAAAGGTTGGCTTGAAGCTCAACATTCAGAAAACAAAGATCATGGCATCTGGTCCCATCACTTCATGGGAAATAGATGGGGAAACAGTGGAAATCGTGTCAGACTTTATTTTTTTGGGCTCCAAAATCACTGCAGATGCTGACTGCAGCCATGAAATTAAAAGACTCTTACTCCTTGGAAGGAAAGTGATGACCAACCTTGATAATATATTAGAAAGCAGAGACATTACTTTGCCAACAAAGGTCCGTCTAGTCAAGGCTATGGTTTTTCCTGTGGTCACGTATGGATGTGAGAGTTGGACTGTGAAGAAAGCTGATCACCGAAGAATTGATGCTTTTGAACTGTGGTGCTGGAGAAGACTCTTGCGAGTCCCTTGGACTGCAAGGAAATCCAACCAGTCCATTCTAAAGGAGATCAATCCTGGGTGTTCATTGGAAGGACTGATGCTAAAGCTGAAACTGCAATACTTTGGCCATCTCATGCGACGAGCTGACTCACTGGAAAAGACTCTGATGCTGGGAAAAGTTGGGGGCAGGAGGAGAAGGGGACGACGGAGAATGAGATGGCTGGATGGCATTACCGACTCTGTGGACATGAGTTTGAGTGACCTCCGGGAGTTGGTGATGGACAGGGAGGCCTGGTGTGCTGTGATTCATGGGGTTGCGGAGAGTCGGATACAACTGAGCAACTGAACTGAACTGAACTGAATAAAAAAAAAATTAAAAAAAAATAAAGTTAAGTTTGAGACTCCATAAAAGTCTCAGCAAAAAAAAAAAAAAAAGGGGGGGGTCTGCTGCTGCTGCTGCTGCTGCTGCTGCTGCTAAGTCACTTCAGTCGTGTCCGACTCTGTGTGACCCCATAGATGGAAGCCCACCAGGCTCCCCCGTCCCTGGGATTCTCCAGGCAAGAACACTGGAGTGGGTTGCCATTTCCTTCTCCAATGTGTGAAAGTGAAAAGTGAAAGTAAAGTCGCTCAGTCGTGTCTGACCCTTAGCGACCCCACGGACTGCAGCCTACCAGGCTGCTCCATCCACGGGATTTTCTAGGCAAGAGTACCGGAGTGGCTTGCCATTACCTTCGGTTATATAAATAATCAGGTCAAGTTTATTGAGAACAGATCTATTTTTTAAACAAGTCTTAATTTGGTTATATTTGGTAAAAATGAGGGTGATTTTAGGGAGAAAAGGATGTTTCAATAAATGTTAAATCCCAGTTTGTTATTGGCGGTTTACCAATGGAGGTAGTAAGACTCATTTCTTGGATTGTTCCTTGCTGTTATGTGATATTAATGTAAAATTTAATTGAATTCTTAAAGAACACTATAAGTTTGTTTCTGAAGCTTATATCAGTGATCTATCTTTGGATGAAGATCAGATGCCTCGTGACCTGAACCCAGGACTAAAAAAATAAAAAAGACATAGTTTAAAGGACTGTCTCCAACCTGGATGGAAGGACTTTCTTCAGAAGAAACTACACTACACCAGGATGAGAAGACGATGACATCAGAGGTAGACAGCTTGCCCAAGATGCTGGACCTGATTCGTATGATCATTTATAATGTTTTCTTGACTTCTTCAGTTCAGTTCAGTTCAGTTCAGTCGCTCAGTTGTGTCCGACTCTCCGCGACCCTATGAATCACAGCACGCCAGGCCTCCCTGTCCATCACCAACTCCCGGAGCTCACTCAGAGTCAAGTCCACAGAGTCGGTGATGCCATCCAGCCATCTCATCCTCAGTCATCCCCTTCTCCTCCCTCCCCCAACCCTTCCCAGCATTATAGTCTTTTCCAGTGAGTCAACTCGTCGCATGAGGTGGCCAAAGTATTGCAGTCTCAGCTTTAGCATCAGTCCTTCCAGTGAACACCCAGGATCGATCTCCCTTAGAATGGACTGGTTGGATCTCCTTGCGGTACAAGGAACTCTCAAGAGTCTTCTCCACCACCACAGTTCAAAAGCATCAATTCTTCGGCGATCAGACCTCTGCATATAAATCAAATGCTTTTTTACCATAGGCCTGATCCTATGCTAGTTTTAGAAATTAATCCAATTGTCGGGTTTGTAGTCATGTAAAATCTCATTCGGCTTATACAAAAACTCTGTTAGACTTGTGCCATCCTAATGTCCTTAAACTATGGCAACAGTCTGCTTCTAAATTGGAAAATTAAAAACAATAGCTGGAAATCAGAGTCAGGGATATGGGAAATCCAAGATGGCTGCTTGGCTTTTCCCAGCTCCCTGACAAACCTCATTTTTTATTTGATGGGTTAAAGCCTCCTTGGCTACAGGGCCTCCATAATGAAAAATCATGGAATATTAAGTTTTGTAAATTGTTAAATTAAGTTTCTAGTTTTGTTAATGTCTAGTGGTTACTAAGACTCACTGCTAAGACAGTTCCTTGTAACGTGATACTGCTAAATGATTTAATTAAGTTATTAAAAAGGACACTCTAGGTTAGTTTCTAAGGCTTATCTCAGTAACCAATCTTCAGATAAAGGTAGGATGCTCCATAATGTACAACCTGGAGATTAAAACCAGACTATAATCATTTAACGAATGAAGTCAGGTGACTTGAGGTATACCAGGCTTTATCTAATGAAAGTTCTTGACTTATAATTCTTATTTGACTAACAACTGCTGCTGCTGCTGCTGCTAAGTCACTTCAGTCATGTCCGACCCTTCGCGACCCCACGGACTGCAGCCTACCAGGCCCTCCATCCGTGGGATTTTCTAGGCAAGAGTACTGGAGTAGCTTGCCATTGCCTTCTCCTAGCTATGGCTATATTATTTTCTATGTCACTTGTTTCACTGAGCCTGTGATATAATGCTGAACTGACAGTTCCATATGAGATCAATAATCGTAATAATGTGACTCTGGGTATGGGAAAAAGCAACAAGAGGAAATATTTTCCTGGGCCAGGAGGCTAGTAAGGCCTTGGTCCAGAGACTTTTGCTACTTGCAAGGCCTGGTCCAATTTTAGCACACTGAGTGGCCCATCACTTCCCTAGACCTGGGAATGAGCCTTCCCAGCACCGCGGGACACAATGGCCGTGAAATGGTGTCACATGGTCAGATATGTGGCTATGAAGGGACCCTGCTGACTGGAAGTTGGTACTTGCCAGCTGCCTCTACAAAGATTACATCATGACCATTGCAAGCTGCTGACCTTCAACACCCCCTGAAAGAAGTTCAGGGTGAAAATCAGGAATGAGCCACTCTGTGCTCTGGAAAAAAAAAAAAAAAAAAAACAACTGGCAGAACAGGCCTTCAGATAGTTAGATCTTTTCAGAAAAAGGTTTATGAGTTCCAATTCTTGCATCTTCTCATACCTAGAAAAACACTGACGTCATTAATGGTGAAATCTGCTTTAGCTATTAAAAAAAATTTTTTTTTTTTACAATTAAAAGTCAAAATAGAGTAGCTATGGTTTAGACATCCTGGGAAATAACTATTTCCCAGATATCCTGAAAAATGATATTATGCGTGTGATTTCAGATTAGACGCTATGACCTAATGTAGAACTTAATGCTCCTGTAATGCATTTTTGCTTCTGTACTTTGCTTGCTACTTGTAAAACCAAAGTTACTTCATTTTAAGATAAGGTTGTTTTTAAGTAAAGATTCCTAAAATTGTTTTTGAAAAAATAAAAAAAGGAAAAAAAAAATAAACAAAAAGGTCCTACTGTATAACACATGGGACTGTATTCATATATCTTATAATAAACTATAATGGAAAAGAAAAAATGAAAAATCAGTGTCAAGGTACAGAGAATACACTAGTGGTTACCAGTGGGAGAGGGCAGCGGGAGAGGCAAGATAGGGGTTGGGGAGTAAAAGGTACAAACTCCTATGTACAAAATAAAATAACATATAAGGATATACTGTGCAGCACAGGGAATAAAGCTAATATTTTATCATAAATATAAATGGAGTATAATCTGTAAAAGTTGTGAATCACTATGTTGTACACTTGAAACTTACATAATATTGTAAATCAACTGTACGTCAATAAAAAAAGAAAAATGTAAAAAAAAATTTCCCTCACCTTTTAATTGCAGCGCTTGTAAAGACTGAGACATATAAACTACTTGGCAATACTGAGTAAATCAATAATTATTTTAAAACATTGCATAGATGACAAAAATTAAATTACTCATTACCTTAACTCAAAGGTTTTATATATATATGTATTTATTTATATATTTATAAATATATGTATATATATGTATATATTTGGTGGCTCAGACAGTAAAAGTGTCTGCCAGCAATGCGGGAGACCAGGGTTCGATCCCTGGGTCGGGAAGATCCCCTGGAGAAGGAAATGGCAGCCCACTCCACTACTCTTGCCTGGAAAATTCCAGGACAGAGGAGCCTTGTAGGCTACAGTCTATGGGGTCGTAAAGCATTGGACACGACTGAGCGACTTCACTTCACTTCACTTCCAATAAGGAACTAAAGGGGAACTAAAGAACAAGAGGGGAACTAAAGAATGTCTTGAGGAGGGTGAAGGAGGAGAGTGAAATAGCCAGCTGAAAACTAAATACTGAAAAAAGATCATGGCATCCTGCCCCATTTTTTCATGACAAATAGAGGTGGGAAAAGTGGAAGTAGTGACAGATTTCTTCTTGGGCTCTACTGTGGATGGTGACTGCAGCCATGAAATCAGAAAATGTTTGCTTCTTGGCAGGAAAGCTATGACACACCGAGACAGTGTGTTGAAAAGCAGAGACATTACTTTGCTGACAAAAGTCCGTATAATAAAGGCTATGGTCTTCCCAGTGGTCATGTACAATTGTGAGAAAGTGAAAGTCACTCAATCGCGTATGACTCTTTGCAATCTGATGGACTACACAGTCCATGGAATTCTCCAGCCAGAATAGAGGAGTGGGTAGCCTTTCCCTTCTCCAGCAGATCTTCCCCAGGTCTCCCGCATTGCAGGTGGATTCTTTACCAGCTAAGCCACAAGGGAAGGCCAAGAATACTGGAATGGGTAGCCTATCCCTTCTCCAGCGGATCTTTCTGACCCAGGAATCAAACCAGGGTCTTCTGCATTGTAGGTGGATTCTTTACCAACTGACAGTGAGAGCTGGACCATGAAGTATGCAGACTGACAAAGAATTGATTCCTTTCAACTGCGGTACTAGAGAAGACTCCGGAGAGTCCCTTGGAGAGCAAGGAGATCAAACCAGTCAATCTTAAGGGAAATCAACCCTGAATATCCACTGGAAGGACTGATGCTAAAGCTCAAACTCCAGTATTTTGGTCATCTGATGAGAACAGCTGACTCACTGGAAAAGTTGCTGATGCTGGGAACGATTGAGGGCAGAAGGAGAAGAGGGCATCAGAGGATGAGATGGCTGTATGGCATCACTGATGCAATGGACATAAACTTGGGCAAACTTCAGGAGATGGTGAGGACCAGAGAGGCCTGGTGTGCTACAGTACAAGGGGTTGAAAGTAGTTGGAAATGACTGGGTGACAGAACAACAACAATATTTTAATACATATTTAAATGAACACTTCATTTAAGCATAGGTAGAATTCCCTTCTACTCAGAAATGAAACTGACCTTTTCCAGTCTTATGACCACTGCTAAGTTTTCCAAATCTGCTGACATATTGAGTGCAGCACTTTAACAGCATCATTTTAAGGATTTTAACAGCTCCACTAGAATCCCATCACCTCTACTAGCTTTAGGACCATAAATAGCATTAAAGAGCTTTAGGACCATAAAGAAGGCTGAAGGCCAAAGAATTAATTCTTTTGAACTGTGGTGTTAGAGAATATTCTTGAGAGTCCCTTGGACAGCAAGGAGGTCCAACCAGTCAATCCTAAAGGAAATCAACCTTGAATATTCATTGGAAGGACCGATGCTGAAATTGAAGTCCCAATACTTTGGCCACCTGATGCAAAGAGCCAATTCATTGGAAAATACTCTGATGCTGGGAAAGACTGATGGAAGGAGGAGGGGACAACAGAGGATGAGATGGTTGGATGGCATCACTGATTCAATGGACATGAATTTGAGCAAACTTACACGATAACAAAGTAAAGCTCAAAATTCTACAAGCCAAGCTTCAACAGTATGTGACAGATGTTCAAGCTAGATTTAGAAAAGGCGGAGGAATCACAGATCAGATTGAAAACATCTGTTGGATCATCAAAAAAGCAAAAGGGTTCCAGAAAACCATTTACTTCTGCTTTATTGACTATGCCAAAGCCTTTGAATGTGTGGATCACAACAAACTGTGGAAAGTTCTTAAAGAGATGGGTATATCAGACCACCTGACCTTCCTCTTGAAAAGTCTATATGCAGGTCAGGAAGCAACAGAACTGGACATGAAACAACAAACTGGTTCCAAATCAGGAAAGGAATATATCAAGGATGTATATTGTCATCCTGCTTATTTAACTGATATGCAGAGTACATCTGGAGAAGGCAATGGCACCCCACTCCAGTACTCTTGCCTGGTAGGCTGTAGTCCATGGGGTCGCTAAGAGTCAGACACGCCTGAACAACCTCACTTTCACTTTTCACTTTCATGCATTGGAGAAGGAAATGGCAACCCACTCCAGTGTTCTTGCCTGGAGAATGCCAGGGATGGGGGAGCCTGGTGGGCTGCCGTCTATGGGGTCGCACAGAGTTGGACATGACTGAAACGACTTAGCAGCAGCAGAGTACATCACGTGAAATGCTGGACTGGATGAAGCAGAATCTAGAATCAAGATTGCTAGGAGAAATATCAATAACCTCAGATATGTAGATGACACCACCCTTATGGCAGAAAGTGAAGAACTAAAGAACCTGTTGATGAAAGTGAAAGAGGAGAGTAAAAAAGTTAGCTTAAAGCTCAACATTCAGAAAACTAAGATCATGGCATCCAGTTCCATCACTTCATGGCAAATAGATGGGAGACAGTGGCTGACTTTATTTTTGGGTGCTCCAAAATCACTGAAGATGGTGATTGCAACCACAAAATTAAAAGACGCTTACTCCTTGGAAGGAAAGTTATGACCAACCCAGACAGCATATTAAAAAGCAAAGACATTACTTTGTCAACAAAAGTCCATCTAGTCAAGGCTATGATTTTTCCAGTAGTCATGTGTGGATGTGAGAGTTGGACTATAAAGAAAGCTGAGTCCGGAAGATTTGATGCTTTTGAACTGTGGTGTTGGAGAAGACTCTTGAGAGTCCCTTAGACTGCAAGGAGATCCAACCAGTCCATCCTAAAGGAAATGAGTCCTGAATATTCATTGGAAGGACTGATGCTGAAGCTGAAACTCAAATACTTTGGCCACCTGATGTGAAGAAATGACTCATTGGAAAAGACCCTAATGCTGGGAAAGATTGAAGGCGGGAGGCGAAGTGGATGACAGGATGAGATGGTTGGATGGCATCACCGACTGGATGGACATGAGTTTGAGTAAGCTCTGGGGGTTGGTGATGGACAGGGAAGCCTGGCTTGCTGCTGTCCATGGGGTTGCAAAAAGTCAGACACGACTGAGGGACTGAATTGAACCGAACTAGGACATAGTGAAAGACAGGGAAGCCTAGCATACTGCAGTCCATGGGATCTGCAGTGACCAAACAACAACTCAGAAATGAATATAGAAATATATTTAAATTTTATACACAGAACCATAGGGTCCTTTCCCTCTGTTTTACTTATTTATGTTTTATTACAATATTTGTTTCATTGGAGAAAAATTTAGTAAAGTGTAATGGCATCACCAACTCAGTGGACATGAGTTATATATAGTGAAGGACAAGGAAGCCTGGTGTGCTGCAGTCCATGGTGTCAGAAAGGAGTGGACACAACTTAGTGGCTGAACAACAAAAGCAATGAATATATGTTAGTCTACCAGGGACTCCCATTACTCTCTGCAGCTCTCACAATATTTTTACCAGAAGTGTTTCCACTGCCGTCAGCTCTCTCTGAAGAGACAAATCTGTCTAATCTGTCTAATTTTCCACCTCTTCTACATTTCCTTCTGTTTTACCTTTCTTTTAAATTATTCTACTTTTCTTTTTCTTTCTTTACTCTGACTTTGCTTCAGAACTGCAAACTTTTACATTACAAACAGTATTTATTTTATAAGTTGCTTGGCCAGAAACTCTGGGACACATCATGGCTTAGTCCCTAAGCAAGTCCTAATGTCCCATCATGGGCCCCCTCTCCTGTTGCTTCTCCTGCCCTACCAGATTGTTTCCACAGGGCTTTTACAGCACTGACTATATCCAGGTAAGGATTCACTGCAGTATCATCAGCAAAGATAATCTGTGGGTTGAAGTGTTGATTTTGTCAAACGTAGTTAGGAAGGAGCATTCCAGAGCATAGAGTGAAAGTGGTCTGGAGGAAGTTACTGAGAAGAAAGTACAGCAGAGCTAAATGTAGGCCACAGAGAAAGGAATGGGCAGCACAGGTTGCAACGGTGTGAAAATGAGGTGCCAGATGAAAAAGACACTGCCTGCCCCTCCCTGCTCTGTGATACCTGAGCTTGTATCACTGAGTCTTATGAGCTCAAAGTAAGGTTTTTGAAAGAAGAAAAGACAGATTTCAACCTGGTCCAGGATGAAGGGTGGGCCAGGGGATACCTCCATTCTGTGAATGACCTATTTAAGCAGGCATCTGCCCCTGGCTCCGATTTTAATCACTTTCCCATCACACTCTCACTTCAGCCTTTACTCCAGGCTTCTTCCCTCTCCTTGACCTCTGGATGAATCTCCCTTAGCATTAACATTCAAGTTGCAAATGAAACTGTCTCCTCTTTTTTGTTTTAATTTTTCAGCTCACCCCATCTCTGCTCCTAATACTATTCATTCATCCTTCCCTGCAGTAATAGGAAGAAAATCAACAAACAAAAGCTTTTGTTTGTTTTTCAAAAGCACTACTGATCAAGCAAAATGAGAATGGAGCCATCATTTCACACGGTTTTCACCAACTAACATCTCTATAGTAGGTTTGGGCATCTTCTCCCTAACAAACAAGGTATCTGGTTTTTGTAATGACAATTCTTATACCTGGAATGTACGATTTACCTGGTACCAACTTTTCAAGTCTACATTATTTTACCTTTCCTAGTGCTTCCTTTTATTACTTAAGTCTACGTTAAGTGTATCTTCACTGAAATTGTATCACACAATTCAGAAATGAGTGGTTGACTAATTATTTTAACTATCCCTCTTATTCTTTCGTCCCCAGTGTGACAATAAATTTAAGAACAGGGACAAACTCTAATGAGTCTTTTGATTCTGATACTGGATGACTGACTAGCATATTAACAGAATCATTTTGGTCCATTCTCCCAAGTCTTGACAGAGCCTCATCATTTACTATAAACCACAAATACAGCTTCTGTCTTATGAAATCTCTTTTCTCCACAATCCCCAAATCTGACACAGTTAAAAGGGGAAAGTTTATAATCACAAAAAAGAGGTTTTTATAGTTGCATTATTGAAAGCACTGTAAGGAAATAGTTCTTTCATCAACTTGCCATACTGTTTTTCTTTTATTATTTCCACATAGTCTTACTCTGCCTATATTATGCAATAAAAATGTGTGGATAGTCAGTCTCCCTGTTCTAAACAACTGTTCCAAACATCAATGTGAGACCTCACATCTAGGTTTATTCTTTGATTTCTGGTCTGCAATGGTGCTATGCTAAGCTTATCAATAACAAAATTATGTTTTTGATATAAATACTGGTTCCAAATAGGAAAAGGAGTACATCAAGGCTGTATATTGTCACCGTGCTTATTTAACTTATATGCAGAGTATATCATGAGGAACGCTGGGCTGGAAGAAGCACAGGCTGGAATCAAGATTGCCGGGAGAAATATCAATAACCTCAGATATGCAGATGACACTACCCTTATGGCAGAAAGTGAAGAGGAACTCAAAAGCCTCTTGATGAAAGTGAAAGAGGAGAGTGAAAAGGTTGGCTTGAAGCTCAACATTCAGAAAACAAAGATCATGGCATCTGGTCCCATCACTTCATGGGAAATAGATGGAAAAACAGTGGAAACAGTGACAGACTTTATTTTTTTGGGCTCCAAAATCATTGCAGATGCTGACTGCAGCCATGAAATTAAAAGACACTTACTCCTTGGAAGGAAAGTTATGACCAACCTTGATAGTATATTAAAAAGCAGAGACATTACTTTGCCAACAAAGGTCCATCTAGTCAAGGCTATGGTTTTTCCCATGGTCATGTATGGATGTGAGAGTTGGACTGTGAAGAAAGCTGATCGCTGAAGAATTGATGCTTTTGAACTGTGGTGCTGGAGAAGACTCTTGAGAGTCCCTTGGACTGCAAGGAGATCCAACCAGTCCATTCTAGAGATCAATCCTGGGTGTTCACTGGAAGGACTGATGCTAAAGCTGAAACTGCAATACTTTGGCCACCTCATGCGACGAGTTGACTCACTGGAAAAGACTCTGATGCTAGGAAAGGTTGGGGGCGGGAGGAGAAGGGGACAACAGAGAATGATGTGGCTGGATGGCATCACTGACTCAATGGACATGAGTTTGAGTTAACTCCGGGAGTTGGTGATGGACAGGGAGGCCTGGTGTGCTGTGATTCATGGGGTCGCGGAGAGTCGGACACAACTGAGCTACTGAACTGAACTGAACTGAACATTCAAACATTTTAAAAATTCTGTATGACTTTCTTTTTTCCAAATAATTGATAAAAGGATGGCTGTGGGTCATTGATTATAGCCATAAGAAATATACAAGAGAGTTTTATTCTATTTTTGTAACTTTTAAGATTTGTCAAAAGGTGAATGGTAGCAATGTGTTTTATGCATTTCTCATCCATGTTGGAGTCAAGCAGAGCACCAAGTAATTACCTGATTATGTATTCCCTTGGCCACATGTTATAAAGTTTTCATGTGAAAATTAAATATTGGCATGTGGTAACATTTCAATTTCACAACTGAGTTCTGCCTATGGAGATCTAAGTCACAAATCACTCCAAGTTTGGAAAGAAAATCTAGTTTTAATGTTTTTCTTGAGTAATCAAGAGTTTACATATTTTTATCTACTATCTGAACTGAAAACTTCAGATTCTGTTAATGTTTCTCTCTGAGTCTTCTACAGCTTTGAGGGAATAAGGGTTGTTGTTCATTTACCATATTTTTAGTTTTTCACCTTTCTAATGGACATTTTGATTATCTCATGCACATCAACAATTTAATATTTAGCCACGATCTTCAACTCAGGTGGTTAAAAAAGTTGTTCTACTCCAAGAAGATAAAGAAAAGGAAAGTTAGACAATGTTGTTAATAAAATATATAAAAACTGAGTTTGGGGAAAAAACGTCCCCAGTGAAAGGAGAGATTAGACTGAGTATGCACCACTAGTTAGTTCAGAATTAGCCATTCATTTTCCTTGGTAAATCATAAAAAGGTAAGCAATAAACAGATGGGATATAATAAAAATAAATATGACAAACTATACCAAACACATGATTTTATTGACAGCTGACCTTAGAGTCAAATGCTTAAAATAGTCTCATTTGGGATTAGCAAGTATTTGGCTCTCAATAGTTGGCATTCGATCAAACCATTGGACATGATGGTGGAGGTTTCCAGCAATTTCATTTAAAAGATGGGGATTATCTCATTTGAGCTACACAGATGTCTTGGAAGGGTAGCGTAAGCATTTCCTCCCTATTTCCAATTCAAAAGTAACATCACATTGATATTTGCCTCCTCAGTCATGATTGCAACAAATTTTACAGTGGCATTGTTTAATTCATTATTTGATTTATAGCTGTAATCTAGAATCTTTAGATGTATCAAGGTGCCATCCCATTATTCTCTCACAAAGAAGGTAATATCACAATCAATAAAATTCAAATTACTCTGACCCACCGCTCCACCTGTTACATCATTTATATACTGCTATGATCTTTGTGAAAATGTTCAGAGAAATGTGTGAGACTCACTCAATGAAGTAGACTTCACCCTTCTCTGTATAAGCCATTTCCCAGTTATCAGGCAATGGGTCTGATTCCTCATTCTCCTCAGGTTTAGTTGGTTTCGCATCATCCATCTGCTCCTTCACCTCCTCGGGCTGACTATACACTGGTGCAGGATAAGGCTGGGAGGGTGTCTCCCCTGAGGCACCTGCGCTCTTGTCTTCAGGTTCACTGGATTCTACAAGAGAACAACGGTACATGGTTAATCACTCCAGCCACTGCAACTTCTGAGTGCGTATGGACTATGCTCAGGAGAAGGTCTCACCTAGAAAATCACATGGACAGAGGAGCCTGGTAGGCTGCAGTCCATGGGGTCGCTACTAGCCGGACACGACTGAGCGACTTCACTTTCACTTTTCACTTTCACACATTGGAGAAGGAAATGGCAACCCACTCCAGTGTTCTTGCCTGGAGAATCCCAGGGATGGGGGAGCCTGGTTGGCTGCCATCTATGGGGTCGCACAGAGTCGGACACGACTGAAACGACTTAGCAGCAGTAGCAGCATGGACTATGCTCACCAGGGAATGAGCTCTCTGAAAGCTAACAGAAAAAGCATAATTGTAACCACCTCTGAAAATTATCAGTAGGCCTATCTGAATTCCTCTTTCACTCATTATTCTAGTCTATTCTTCAACTAATTAAACCTGATGACTAAATTGGAGGACCATATCATTATATAGGTGTGTTAGACAGAGCAATGATTCCCTAAGGATGCCTGTGCCCTATGCCCTGGAACATGTGATTGTTACCTTATGTGGCAAAAGAAGATTCACAGGATCAATTAAATTAAGGGTCTTGAGATTGGGAAATCAACTTCAATTATTCAGGTGGGCTCGCTGTAATGACAAGGGTCTTTACAAGTACAAGAAGAAAGCAGAAGAGGACTGTAAGAGGGAGATATGACTATTGAAGAGAAGCATTGGCCAAAGAAATGCATTGTTAATGATATTGAAGACAGAAGGGGATCCAACACTAGTTAAGAAGTGTGGCTGACCTTTAGAAGCTGGCAAGCAAAATCACGGATTCTCTTCTAGAGTCTCTAGAAAATAACACAGTCTTTTAGAAATCTCGATTTAGCCCAGTGAGACCCATATCAGACTTCTAACCCACAGAGCAGTATGATAAAAAAAATACACACTGCTTTAGGCCACTGCTGTTGTTCAGTCACTAAGTCATGTCGATTCTTTGTGACCCCATGGACTGCCCTCCCTGCCTTCCACCATATCCCAGAGTTTGCTCAAAATCATGTCCATTGAGTTGGTGATGCTATCTAACCATCTCATCCTCTGCTGCTCCCTTCTCCTTTTGCCTTCAATCTTAAGCCACTAGATGTGTGGTAAATTGTTATGGCTGCAATAGAAAACTAATCCAACAGATCAAAAAGTAAAAGAAATGTACACTTTAAGAGAAATGACAAAATGCTTGGAGGACCCAAGGATATCAGATGTTGAGACCCAAGGATATCAACTTGCAAATGAAATGAGATCCAGAATGACAAACAGGAACACATGGAGAAAAAATAAAAATTCAATAAAAATAGACTAAAATTTACCTAAGATGAAGAGACACAGGAGTTTGCCAATTAAAATGGTTCACTGAATCGGGGGCCAAATTAATGAAGCATGCATTTCACCTAAACTCATCTAGGTGAGATTTCCAAACTCCAGTGTTGAAAAACAACTTTACCAGCTTCCATACCGAAGAAACGTACCCCAAAAGAGAGGAACAGAAGATCATCAGACCTTTCACTTGTAATACTAGAAGGTCAAAGATAGTAAGATTACATCTATAGTAACTTGAGGAAAAGAAAAGTATAACAGCCCAAGAACTTCACCGAAATATTTTTCATCTATACAAAAGAAAGTCACTCTTAAACATGCAGAAGTTCTGAATGCATATCACCCATGTATCCAACCCAAGTATTTCTCAGATGCTACCAAAAGACAGCATCTGATATATCATGATGATTAAATCAGAGTATAGATCTCCAAGGAGGGAGAGATAAGGAGAAGATTTTTTTTTTATTTAGAAAAAAAAAATCCTGCATAATATAGTTAAATTAAAATAAGGATGATCATATTTCAGGAAACTTATAGTATTTGTTAAAGACAGATTCTTAAAAAAGAAGAAAATATTATATTGAAAATTCATTACTAGCATGTGTTTTAAATCTTACCTTCGGAAAGCTCAGGTTCAGAGAGATTTCCTACAAGGTAAGAAAGCAGTTGGAAGAGAAGTCCAAAGGGGAAATGTTCAGATTTCAGATATTCCTTGGTTCATTCAGGGATTCAGCACCACTATATTTAGGTTTCAGACTGGGGTGTGGTAGTGTACAAAGAGGGAAACCACAGAAAAGATCAAGGGAGCCAAAAGCAGAGGCGGTCTGTGGAACACTTTAGTTTGGAACTTTGGGAGGAATGTTTCCTGCAGAGTGGCTCCAAATTTCCATCAGGGTGTCAGAAATAAGTGGATGAATACATTTGGCAAGTACTACTCCGAAGATTTCCCTTTGACATGGGCATCACGCAGAAGCCCAAGTATGTTCTGGTGGAGACCTGGAAAGTAGCTGAGAATAGAGAACCAATCCACCTGCAGTGAGGATCATATGACTTCTTCACAGCAGAAGGTGTAGTGGGGATGGCTTAACCCAGAAACTGGAAGGAGACACTACTGACATACAATGTCAATGTGATGATAAGGCAACCCTCTTGGAAACAGGAAATTCCACAACTGTTTGGGAACCTAATTTATAACTATTAACATTAAAAAATATACAAATACATATATGGTCTGCCTCAGTAACCCCAGTTTGAGAAATATCCTCTAGAAATAAAGGTGGTAGTATATAAAGATAGTTAAATAATAATGCTTACTCTACCAGTATATTTGTCTGTAGTAGCAAAGACCTGGAAATGATTTGGATGCCTATCAATGAGAAAATCATTAAATAAATTGTGGCTATCATTACCACAGAAAACTATGTAGTGTAAAGACCTACAACCTGGAAAAGATGCCAATCATTATTGTTTAAAGAATAATCTAAGTTGAAGAATAATGCATGTACACTATTAATTCTATTTTTTAAATAAGCAAACACCAAGTTAGATACAAGTATAATTTTGCTTATAATCATAAGACTATAAAAACAAGATGGAAAGATGTACAATAGATTGTCAACTTTGAGTTACCCAAAACAGTAAAATTGGATGGAAGTGCGAGATGTTTTTTACATACCTCTGCATTAGTTGGTTACTATTTTTATAACTTTAAAATTAATAAAATCAATATAAGATGAATAAACTAAAGTAGAATGTACTTATCATCTTAATCAACAGCTTGGATCAATTTTTTCCCTGTGTGTGTCAATCTCAGAGAGCAATATGAAGTATCTTTAGGAATTAGGAAGGATAAGAACATTTTACAAGTTTTTGTTGTTTCTTCCTTGTAAAAGAGGATTTTATGAAAATTATATATTCCTTAGTTATGTAGTCTTCCTCCTGATTCTCCATACAGACTTGACCTTTGTAAATTGTTCAGGAAAGAAACAGCAAGAGAAGGGACTCTTCTCTTTAGTTTCTTTGTTATACCTTATTACAACATGTAATTATCAATATAAGGAGAATACTGTTCTCAGGTATTTCCAAATGTCATGATGCATTTGAAAAGTGAAAATTCAAGGTCATGATATGAACATATTCATTTATTCAATGTTCACTTAATATTTATTAAACACTCAGTTGGCGTCAGGCACCAAGGACAGAAAAGCAAACAAGAAAGGCATGATCCTGCTCTCATGGAACTTGAAATATGTCAAGATGTGTAGTCTTTAAGCAATTTTAAGTGTGATGAATGTTACCAAAGGGAAAGATGAGATCTCATGTATATGCATTTATCTAACCTTACATAAAGAATGAAGGAAAATTCCTTTTCCAGTGTGCTAACAAATCTGAGACTAGAAAATGGAGTCAAGTGACTTCTTCAGAGGAAGGTAAAGGAGAAAGAAAGAGACAAGCAAAGAATGGATTAAGTCTTAGAAAGCATACTCAGAATTTGGAACTGTACCCGGAGAGTAATGAGAAGGTACTGATGTGTCTTAATCAAGGGGATGACACAAGTAGATTTTCATTCTCCATAAAGATCCTTCTAGTTATTCTGGGGGTTTGAAAGTATTAACAGTAGATATTCACAGACCAGTGGGGAGTTATTTTTTGTGATTGAGACAAGAGATGATGGTGTCAATGGCATGGCTTTTCTATGAACTGAAAAATAAAATTAGAATGTAGATTTGATATGATTAAACAAAGGGACAGATAAGGGCAAATAAGAAGTCATGGTAAACCCAAAAGGGGAAAGCAATTCACTGGGCTAAGCACCACGAGAGGAGCAGCAAAGACTCTGTCAGGAGTGGGGAAAACAGTGGGTATTATTTTAGACACAAGAGATAGAAGTTCATGTCAAACTCACAATGGAGATGTCAAGTCAGAGAGTTCTTAGGGAATCCATCAAATTTAAAAGACAACAGCATACGGCTAGATTGTGGGCCTCTCTTGTGGCTCACCTGGTAAAGAATCTGCCTGAAATGTAGGGGACGTGGGTTCGATCCCTGGGTTGGGAAGATCCCCTGGAAAAGGTAAAGGCTACACACTTCAGTATTCTGGCTTGGAGAATTCCATGAACTGGGACACGACTGAGCGACTTTCATTTTCACTTTCATGACTAAATTGTATTATAATTTAAACTACAGGAGTGAATGAAATCGCTAGAAAGACAGTTCAGCAAGTGGAAACAAGAATACCTCAAATAGCTGGCTGAGGAACTCCAACATTTAACAGTGAGAGAATGATCAGAAGAGAGCAGCCAGGGAAGTAACAGAAAAATCAGTTGATCTTCATGCCACACAAGCCAAGCAAAGGACAGTGAGGAGTAAACACCTATCTGTGGCCAAAACCTCTAAGCAGGCCAACAGAAAGATAAGGATGTAAAATCTAGTGAAATTAATGATATAGAGGTCACTGGTGATATTAGCTACCAGACATGGGAGTAGTTATAGTGGAGTGGTAGGTGGGAAAGCCAAGTTGGAATGGATTAAGTGAACGAATAAAAAGAAAATATAGAATATCCTGACAGATAAAGCCAAAGATTAGCTATGAACAACTATTCTTTTTTTCTCATCTTGATAACTATATTTTCCAGAGAAATGTGAGACATCTCCTGGAAAATGGGACTTCTCTGTAGCTCAAATGGTAAATAATCTGCCTGCAATGCAGGAGACCAGAGTTTGATCCCTGTGTTGGGAAGATCCTCTGAAGAAGGAAATGCCACTCCACTCCACCTTTCTTGCCTGGAGAATTCCATGGACAGAGAAGCCTGATGGGCTATAGTTCGTGGGGTCGCAAAGAGTCAGACATGACTGAGCGACTAACACACACACAGAGGAAAGCACTGATTCTTGGCTCAGGTCACAGCTGCACTTAATCCCAGAAGGTCGTCGGTTCCCAGGAGGCCCCCCTTCTCACTCTGAAAAATGGAGATGTCAGTAATTATATTAATTAATGTACCAGAGATCACTGACCCAAGTTCTCCCAGTTTAACTCATTTATTCATGCATTCCCTTATTCTTATCTAATCAACATTCAGAAAGCAAAGATCATGGCATCTGGTACCATCAACTCATGGGAAATAGCTGGGGAAACAGTGGAAACAGTGTTAGACTTTATTCTTTTGGGCTCCAAAATCACTGCAGATGCTGATTGCAGCCATGAAATTAAAAGATGCTTACTCCTTGGAAGGAAAGTTATGACCAACCTAGATAGCATATTAAAAAGCAGAGACATTACTTTGCCAACAAAGGTCCGTCTAGTCAAGGCTATGGTTTCTCCCGTGGTCATGTATGGATGTGAGAGTTGGACTGTGAAGAAAGCTGATTGCCGAAGAATTGATGCTTTTGAACTGTGGTGTTGGAGAAGACTCTTGAGAGTCCCTTGGACTGCAAGAAAATCCAACCAGTCCATTCTAAAGGAGATAAGTCCTGGGTGTTCATTGGAAGGACTGATGCTAAAACTGAAGCTCCAATACTTTGGGCACCTCATGCGACAAGTTGACTCACTGGAAAAGACTCTGATGCTGGGAGGGATTGGGGGCGGGAGGAGAAGGGGATGACAGAGAATGAGGTAGCTGGATGGCACCACCGACTCGATGGACGTGAGTTTGAATGAACTCCGGGAGTTGGTGATGGACAGGGAGGCCTGGCGTGCTGTGATTCATGGGGTTGCAAAGAGTCGGACACAACTGAGTGACTGAACTGAACTGAACTGAATCAATTAATTGTTATATTAGCAAACACAAATTTAATATCTACAATGTGCAAGATACTAAATAAGAGTTTAATGGGGCAGAGAAAAAAGCTATTTTTATCAGGTTATTAAGAATTGGTTTGAGAGGGAAGTAATAAGCACAACTTGCTTTCTTAATCTGAACAAAATAAGAGAAAAAAATGAATAAAGTAAATGGAGAATCACAACATTTCCCACATTTACTGCTCATAAAGACTAATCTAGGGATGCAGTTTATTGTGAGAGTCAAGGGCTTTTGGTGAAATGTAGAATCAAGCCACTATGCCCAAGACAGTATCAGTACTGAACAAGGACAGGTTTCCCACACAGACATGGAACCTGTTTCTGGAAGAGCCATGCAGAGTATTCAGAGGGAATAAAAGAAAAAAAAAAAAAGCAGGCAAAGCAGGCCCAGAATTATCCTTCAAAGATGTACCACTCAGGGAATTCACTCTACCTCTTTCGGGCAGAATAAGTCAAGGAACTGGTGGAGTGCAAATTAAGTAGCCTCTTTGATACGCAAGACAACATGAGGGGTGGAAAGGACATGTTTCCTCACAATCGATAATGATATAGGTGCCATCACAGTGATTTACTGAGGGATACTCAACAGAGTGCTACTGCAGTGACTTAGTGAGGGATACTCAATGGCACAAAAGAGCTGCACACAGTATTCTAGGGAGGTGATAGGACACATGGAAACAAGAGTACCTGCGGCAGCTGTCGGAGACTCTCCATTATTTAACAGTCAGCAAAGAAAGAAACTGACATCATACTTCCTACCTTGTGTACCAGGAAAACTGCATTAATTCACTAGCTAAGCATTTGTTGAGACTTTGCTAACTGCTAAGAACTAGGCTAGGCAGTGGGCAGTTAAGGAGACTGTGATCCAAATTGTCTGTATTAGTTTGCTAGTCCTGTGATAACAAAATAGAACAAAATTAGATGATATAATACAAATGTAATTTTACAGAAACCCTAGAACAAGTGTTCACGAGCAGGGCTACACTCCCTTTGAAGGTGCTACAGGAGGGTCTGTTCCAGGCCTCTCTGCTGGCTTCTGATTATCTCCTGGTTTATAGCAACATAACTCCAATCTTCATATGGTATGCTCCCTGGATACTGGTCTAATTTCCCTTTTTGAAGGACACTAGTCATCCTCAGGGGCTTCCCTGGTCCTCAGGGGCCCACCCTACTGACCTACCATTTTATTAGTGGAACTAATTACTATACTTCGTTAAGATAGCCTCATCCTATTTCCAAATAGGAAATAAGTTCATTTTCTGAGATTTTGGTGGTTTGGACTTCAACATATGAATGTTGCGGGGGGCGAACACAATTTAATTCATTAAACAGTATATAGGCAGGTTTACCTCACAATCCACTGAACCAATATTTATCATGTCTGGGACTATAAATTATTGTTTCATGCTACATTACAATTGTTTCCCTGCTTAATAAGGAGAGTAGAATTTAACTTCATTATATTTTAGATAATATGTCTTTCTTCTGTATGTGGCTTAATATTTTAAAAAAATCAGATGTGTTGAGTATTATATAAGTAACTGAGAAAGTACCCATTAAAATCAGATGGACTTTTAAAATATAGACTTTATATTTTATATCAATTTTAAGTTCACAGCAAAATTAAGAGGAAGGAACAGAAATTTCCAACATACTCTCTGACCACACAAATGCATTTTCTCCCCCATTACTAATCCTCCACAGCATGGTACACTTTAAAGCTGACGAAACTACAGTGACACATCACTATCACTCAAAGTCCATAGTTTACAATAGGGTTCACTCCTGGTGTTGCATATTTTATGCTGCTGCTGCTAAATTGCTTCAGTCATGTCCGACTCTGCGACCCCATAGATGGCAGCCCACCAGGCTCCCCCATCCCAGGGGTTCTCCAGGCAAGAACACTGGAGTGGGTTGCCATTTCCTTTTCCAATGAATGAAAGTGAAAAGTGAAGGTGAAGTCGCCCAGTCTTGTCTGACTCTTAGCGACCCCATGGACTGCAGCCTACCAGGCTCCTCCGTCCATGGGATTTTCCAGGCAAGAGTACTGGAGTGGGGTGCCATTTCCTTCTCCATGTATATCTTATGGGTCTGAACAAATGTATAATGACACGTAGCCACCACTGAAATATACAGTGTGGTTTGACTCCTCTAAAAATCCTCTGTGCTCTGCTTTCATCCCTCTCGCCCCTCTAACTCTTGGAAACCATTGATGTTTTCACTGTCTCCATAGTTTCAGTTCAGTTCAGTTGCTCAGTCGTGTCCGACTCTTTGCGATCCCATGAATCACAGTATGCCAGGCCTCCCTGTCCATCACCAACTCCCGGAGTTCACTTAAACTCATGTCCATCGAGTTGGTGATGCCATCCATCCATCTCATTCTCTGTCATCCCTGTCTCCTCCCGACCCCAATCCCTCCCAGCATCAGAGTCTTTTCCAGTGAGTCAACTCGTCCCATGAGGTGGCCAAAGCCTTTTCTAGAATGTTGTATATAGGATTTCCCTGGTGGCTCAGGCAGTAAAGCATCTGCTAATGCAGGAGACCCGGGTTTGATCCCTGGGTGGGGAAGATCCTCTGAAGAAGGAAATGGCAACCCACTCCAGTAGTCTTGCCTGGAAAATCCCATGGACAGAGGAGCATGGTAGGCTGCAGTCCATGGGGTCCCGAAGAGTTGGACACGACTGAGCGACTTCACTCACTCACTCATATAGTGTATAGAGTTGTTTCAGGTCGGCTTCTTTCATTTAGTAAAACACATTTAAATCTGCTTGATGTCTTTTAATAGTTTTATATTTCATTATTTTCAGCACTAAATAATATTCCATTGTCTGGATATATCACCGTAATAAACTTTTAGTAATTAGGGATGGGAAAGAACAGATTTTACCAAGGCATATGTGTAGCCATTCTTGCTAATATTCTTCCCTTCTCACGAAGTTTACCTTAAAATTATGAGTGCAAATGTGCCTTAACACAGATCTCATATGTGTCAAATCTATGACTGGAGAAACCTTGGACTATTTAAATTTTGACTAAGGAGAAAGACGCAAATAACCCCATGCATATTTTTCTTTCATAGTGGTTTGAAAGTATTTCTTGATTAGGAGGTGGTCATATAGAACTGCCCTTTTAAACTTCCATGACACTTTTCTTAGCATGGTTTGATTGTTAAATCCATTTTTGGATATGTAAATGAATTTCCCCCAAGACTGTTGATGCTCAAGTGAACAGACTTTATCAAACACTGGCAGTTTTGAGCATTTCGAGTTTCCAGGTCCATTAGCTGCCTTGCAAACCAGAGGAGGGGTTTATTTTTGCCCTGACAATAGAAACAAAAATCATTTCAATAAATAATGAATATCTATTTTTAGAGAATGACAATAATTTTAAAAAATTTCCCTTGTACTAGGACTGTTGTATTTCATAGAAATTCTGTGGAAACTTTGAGATACACATAGGTGTTGATAATATAGTCTTAAAAGCAATGACCTATAAAAAACAAGATTTGAGTATAATTTTATTTCTGTGAAGAATTAAATATAATATCTTTGGACTCAGCAAATAATTTCCTTCTTCCCATACGATATT
The DNA here is from genome assembly GCF_049115385.1 of Moschus berezovskii. Lineage (NCBI taxonomy): Eukaryota > Metazoa > Chordata > Mammalia > Artiodactyla > Moschidae > Moschus > Moschus berezovskii. Next base: position 50,520,172 of record NC_142462.1, on the reverse strand, counting down.
CAGAAGTGCTCAAAGATCTGTACACAGTATAGGGACTAAAAAGCATTTAATGGGAAGAGAGTTAAATGAATGCATTTTTGCACTCAGTACAGTTCACATAAATTCTGTAGTTCTGGTCCAGTCAAAGGTTTTGATATTACATATGTATAGTAGTCATTCCATTTACTTACATGTTTATTGCTCTAGCAGTATCTAACACATTGCCTTTTGGATGCAAGGCTAACAATAAATCAGAATACCATGGCTTTGAATGTCCCTACTGAGTTTTATTAAAGGATAATCAGAAACCAAGATAAAACATTTCAAGAAGATTGCCTATTTTATACCTTATCCATATTTTCATTTGACATGGTCTGTGCATATAGTTAATGTTCAGCTTTCTGTGATTGCCTTCCTTTGAAATAAGGGACCATAATATTTCAAAGTCAGATAGGAAATTGTTGATTTTATTTCTTTGAATAGTCATAAAATGTGAATTTTCAAAACTTGCTATACCCTGTGAGAGAGCTCTGTGATTTATATTTTTAATGGCTCTGTGACAAATTTTAATAAATCTAATAACTTTTTTCTCCTGTCTTTATGTTATTTTTTTTGGAAATAAGCATGGTTAGAGGACATTTAATGGGAAAAAATGGTTGAGGAACATATTTGTAGCTTATAAAAAGAGAATAGGAATAATTTGAGATTATTTTTTCTTTTTGTTTAACTGTTCTCAGATAGCAATAAACACTCCACAAGGAGCAGTAGAATATAATCGCTAAGGCTGGTGTCTTAGCAATTGGGTTTTGAATCTGTCCTTCAGACTCGGTTTGAATCTGTACTTCTCGGTGTGCTGTGGGGCAAGTTATTTAACCTACTCTGCCTGCCTCAATTTCCTTAAGTGGAGTAACATTACATTACATAAGGATTAGATAACACATGTATATACATTGTGTAGAACAGTAAACTACCAGAACATAGTAGGTGTTCAAGAAATGTTATATATTTTGATATGTGGGTTATATTACACGGAACACTAAATAAACTGTAGAGTTGAATCAGTCAAGCAACTTAAATGGTTCCTCCCCATAGAAACAAGAAGCATGGTCAATTTCATATGATTTTTAAGACAGGTGTTTCAAAAAACAATGCAATTTCTTAACAAAGGAAGATACACATAAAGCTAATGTATCTTCTTTTAAAGATCTGTGCACAAATTGAGCTTTTCTTCCTCAGTCAAAACTTGCTGTGGTGTGAACTCATTTAAAGGAGGGAAAATAATCTTCAGAAATCACACATTTTTTCCAAGTTCTGTATATTTTCCTGCAGAGTTCTACATTTGATTTTGCTGGGTGCTAGGGACTGCTACTGAGCTATGAACTTGGCTTTCGTACCTTTGAAGGTACTGATTAAAATCAGAATCAGAGACACAGATCTTCTATTTTATATTAGTCTTAGGCTTTCGTCTAATATAGACTCAGGGTAAGCTTGGTTTTCAAATCTAATAGACAGCTCCAGACTCTTGTTCACTTTTAGTATGCCCATAGATAGTGGTGAAAGTGGTGGGGCTTGAAGATTTTCCTTACTTTCCTGCAAACTTGGCAGTCTGATCAAAAAGTATGTTTGTTAGGTTGATATAAAGACTTATTGTGTTGTCATCAGGGTAGGATGGAATGGAGGCTGTCATAACATGCTTGCTTTGCTGCTAGAAGCTGAGGTTTTTGGAATTTGAAATATAGGCTTTTGTAAATAAATGAATATTTAAGGGTTGACTCTTGGACAGGAGAAAGACATCATTGTAATTTATTTTTCATATGGCCATCCTAGAGATTATTTTCTATTGTGAAAATGGAGGACATTCTGTCTTTAGAAAGGAAGCTGTCACGCAGTGGCCACCTGCATTCTATGCAGCCAGTTGACTGAAATAAGTCAATGTCCCAGCTCACTGCTCAAACAGCGCTCTTGTCAGTTTTCCTTGCTTTTCCTAACCTTCTCAAATGAGAAGAGGAATTATAATACGGGTGCCAAAATATTTGAACACTGAATGATTAGTGAATATTAACTCATCATTTAGAAAAAAAAAATAATTACTTTTTTGATGTAGTAAAACATGCACGGGGACCAAATCCAAAAGTACAGAGAAGAAAAACAGTGCAAAGCTGTTTCTCTCCTGTTTCTGCTCTCAGTGCTCCAGCAATCCCACAAGCAAAGGTGGTTATATTTTTCGCTCTTTCTGAGGTGTTTCTATGCACACTGATTACTGACTTGTAGTTGGTATTTTTCTGATTCCTTAGTTCTCCTAAAGTGTTTCTAAGTTCTAAAAACAAAGCACTATAATTTCTTTTTATGTATGGTATGAGAATGAGGAAGGGTGGCCCTTAAACACTGTGGCAATTTAAAAAGTGTATTTTTTCCTGATATTTTAACTAATATTTAATTTTAGTATTTGAGAATATGAAAGAAAGACAAGCCTAGAATAAAATAGAATTAGGGAAAGTTAGGGTATGAGTAACTATGCTGCTGATTTTTGAGATGATATATCAACTGAGGGAGCAGGAATGCCCAGTCCTGTAAAGAGATTACTCTGTACCTGTAATATCTGCAACCAAATCGGATTTCATCTACTTAGGAGGCCAGTCAGGGAAATATGAATTAATAAGAAAGCATATTCAATATCTCAAAATTATTTTTCATTTACATATATAATCCAAAATTAGTTACACATTCTTTGGAATACTAAAAGAACAATATGAGGAATTATGAAAATAGAAAAATGCAAGGTGTATGAGTGGAAGATGACAGGAAAAATTTGGGTATATAAAAAGCTAAATTGGGAAGAATTACTAAAAAGATTAGTAGAGGGAATTACTTTCCACCGACAAGGAAGAAGAAGTACTGCCTTAATTAGTATATATTCTTCTTTTTAATTTTTAACATTTTAATAAAAGCAGGCTGGAATAACGGCAATAAAATGAATCTTCACATCTTTGAAACTATATGTGCCGTATGATTTTCATAATGTAATGAATTCTGAAGATATTTATCACATAGAAACAAGCACCCCAAATCTTCAACCAACTTTGGGCTGAGAGAAGTTGACATAAGTATTGAAAATATTCAAAGACCAAAACAAGATATGAACTAGAATATAGGACATGTATGTACAATAATTTTCAGATCTTTCAAAATTCTGACAAAAATCAGCAAATTAGTACTGCATGCAAATTAGTACTGCATCACCTTCTGAAGTTTAAGGAACATCAAAGGGGCTGAAAGAAAAGGCAGAAGACTTTATTCAACCTTGATCTTGATAATTCAGGTGTCATTCTTTGGGGCTAAACTGGAGTCAAGGTATTTTTTTCATGAGAACAAGAAGGCAATTAGAAAATAAAAGATAAAAGTACTATCCCTTTATCCCTGAGTGCTCAGGGAGGCCTTATCCAGAGACCTTCCCTCTTCAAAGTCCAGCCTTCAGTCAGAAATAACTAGAGCAACTTTTGTCTGACAATAAAGTAACTAAGATTTCACACTGAACTGATAAACACATCCATGAGGAGAAATATGAGATAAGAAAATAGACCGCAGGGTGAATATCAAACCTAGAGAGAATGGATGAACATGACTAGAAATAAGCCTAGACTCTAACAATGCTTGGAGAACCTGAAGACACAAATGTTTCAACTCGTCTGCAGGCTTTCTGTGTGTGCTTTACAAACCCCAGTGTGACCATGGTTGTTCCTGCTGTGCCTTCCTCCTTCATGTATCAAATCTCTCATATACATCACATAAACCCTCAGAGAAGCAGAAAAAATCTCTACAAAAGGTTGACTGCAAAGATTCCAAAATTGCTTAATCAGTCTTTGGGCATGAAGAGGTTCAAACAGTACTTCCCTTTCAGTTTAATCACAAAGTGAGTCTGCCTTGATTTAAAGTGACATCCCTGAAATTAATCATGATTTCATGTTTGTTTACAGTGGTATAGTTATAATTACTACTAAAGTTCATAGCTACAGACTCTAAAGAGATTATCTTGTTATTTTATAATCATATGTGGATACTTGGAGCATTTTACAATTAGGGCAGCTTTCACATTCAAATAATCATTTAAGAAAAGATTTATTAATAAATGGAATATCTAATTTTTGAAAATTAACTATTTAAAACAACTCCAGAAATCTGCCCCTCCAGTGGGGAGATAAACCAGTACTGTGTTTGGTAACAAAATAATACAATTAAACCTCTCCTGCAAAAAAAAAAAAAGAAAGATAAAGATCTGAGTGGATGTACACATCACAGTCTCTGTGAACCCACACAAAAATAAGCAGGGGATAGGCGTTGGGGTAGTTTCAGAGTGCACCATTATTCACAGGAAAACAGCGAGATTCACCACGGAGGACATAATTCTTTTGACAGTGACAGGACCTCATTCACAGAACCAGGACTGATGGTGCATGCACAGTCAGCGTGCCAAGCGGCACAGGACCTGGATGCGGGTCCCTAATGGTGAACTGAGATCATTGCTGAGGACACTCAGTGATCACATAAGGGACACTCTGTTTGCTCTCTGGGAGACGCAGTTCATTTGCACTAATTGCAGGCTTGGGGGCCTGGAGAAGGCAGCTCTGTGTACACATACTGTATTCCCTTTGTTGGCGAAGGTAGCTCTCACGGGCCCTGTTCCTCCTAGCATTGTAAATGTGTGTGTATTAACAGAGAGACTTAGCTGCCTTTAAAATATATGTGCATTTCTAATTCTTTGCACTAGGCTTACTAATCAGTGGTAAGGGGAAGCTACAATATAATAGTGAATTACTCTCCGGAAAAGTTGAGCAGATAATTCATGAAATAAAAGAAATCCAGGAAAGCCTAACCCAATTAGGCCTAACCCAAGCCAAGCCCTACTGTTTTCAGGACTTGCTTTTCTTCAGAAAAGTTTCACTGAAAAAAAAAGGTTCTATCTACTGAACTATCCACCTATCTATCTGGGTCATTTTCACAGTTATAGAGATTGACTAATTATCATCTCTAAGAATGCATCTTTTAAAATATACTACTTTCTTTTGTTCAAACAACTTTTGAAGAAATGTAAGATCATGAATTCTCATATCTTTCAAACTTAAATACACTGCATGTTGAAGACACTGAACAGTGGAAAATGAGCATAAAATAAATCTAATCATGTTGATATAGTGAAGCTTTGACATTCTCAACAGGTTTGGTTGACTGGAAAAATAAATATTTACCAAGAATTTGAAATAATTAATGATATATACTAATCACTAACACGGGCAAACAAAAAAGTAGACATAATCCTTGTCCTGGTAACATTTACAATTTATGAGGGAATGACAGACATGCACATTATGAAAAGTTACCTACAAGGATCAGGCTAACCATTATCTCCTAAATGAATGAGAAGTGCAAACTGGACTTCAATAATTCAGAGATGGATAGTCTCAGTCTTTCATTATGAGAGTCAACAAATGATTACCAGAAAATATAAACATTTGATCGAATAGTGAATACAAGAATAGTAGGTTTGAATGTGGGAAAGGCTTGTCAGATAGGGGAAGGTATTTTCTGAGTATGAGATGCAGATGAGAGAAGACAGTGCGGGGAACCAAAGATAACAGGTGTTGCAGTCACGTGTGGGAGGACCTAGGCGGTTGTCCAAAGAGTCTGAAGTACTAGACACAGAAGCTTATCCAAGTTTTGAGAAGGATATGTAACCAAATGCTGGTTCAAAATCTTTTAATTGATTGAAGAGTAACAGGGAAATTGACAGGAATGGAACCTATAGGAAAGGAGGTCAGTTAGGTGACATGTGAGTGCATGCTAAGTCCCTTCAGTTGTGTCAGACTCTTTGCAACACAATGGACCGGGCTCCTCTGTCTATGAAATTCTCCAGGCGAGAAGACGAGTGGGTTGCCATTTCTTCTCCAGGGGATCTTCCCAACCCAGGGATCGAATTCATTTCTCTTATATCTCCTGAACTGGCAGGTGGATTCTTTACCACTAGTGCCACCTGAGAAGCCCAAGTTAGGTGATTGTGTTCCCCAAATGAGGGGATAAGGCAGTGATCTAAGGAAGGCTAAGGAAGGGATAGATAAAAGCTAAAGGCCCAGTCATCTTTTTTTTTTTTAAATCTAATAATGCATATCCAGCAGGTAGGAGAAAAGTATCAGACTCTGAACTATCTGGGTGAGAGGCAGATTTAGAGAAAACCTATAAGATGCTTTGTGAGTTGGCTTGCTTGTTTGTTTTTTAGGAAAAGAGTTTAAAGTGGAATGCTACATTTAAGTTGCTGAAGCAATACTTGGGGAGAGAGGTGTGTGTAGTCCATGGGCAGTAGTTAGAAATATGGCCCTGGAACACAAGGGAGAAATGAAGGCTGCAGATAAATCTAAGTATTTGAAGCCACAGGGCTGAATATCACGTCTACCAAGATAAAGATGTTTGAACATAAGGTGAGGTTGATGGCAAGGGAAGGTTTCCTGAGCATATGAATTTTAAGTAGCATTTTAAAGACAAATTCTCTAAGATGATATAAGGATATATCATCCCTGCAAGCATTAGAGCTAATGTCACTTCCATGAAGTTTCTGAAGGACAAATATAATGCAATACAATGTCGATGGAGTACACTGAACTACAGGACTGTGATTTACCTTACAGAGGTCAGGAGTTACTTTGTCCTCAGCGTAGTTAACAACACAGGGAAATACGGTAGAAAAGGAAGAGTTCAGATTTCCCTGGATTCAGAGTTCAACTCTGCTATCATCACCTTACTAAAGTACTTTAAGGTAAATTTCAGCCTCTCATTTATTAAGCAAATATACTGTGATTATGGGACTAGAGATAATATATATCCCATATAGCTTGTACATAGTATGCATTCACTAAAGGAAAGTTGTCATTATTTACTTTATTTTTGTAATGTTTATTACTTGCAAGGATAAAACTACATTTCTAAGGTTAGAACTACACTGATTTCCATCACCAAAGTGATGTATATCAGAAAAAGAAACATTTCTGCAATGCAATTTTGAATAAATGGAAACTAAAAAAATAAATATTCATGTATGTGACTATTCATTGATGTTAGTAAAACTTAATTGACTGATTACCTATTTAAAAGTGGTCATTGACTTTATATACATATGGTATGAAAGCAAAAGAAATATAATTCTACAAACTACATTTCAAAGGAGTAAAGATCAAGACAATGAGTAATAGGGGTAAACTGAGGACTCTAAAACTTTTATTTCCACAGTGAAAACAGTTCACTTGGGTGAGGTATATAAGGGGTTAAAGACTAGTAGGTTTGGTACTTAATTGCTGTTGCTGTTGCTTAGTCACTAAGTCATGCATAAATCTTTGCCACCCCATGGACTGTTGCCTGCCAGGCTCCTCTGGATCCCCTGGAGGAGGAAATAGTAAACCACTCCAGTATGCTTGCTGGGATAATCCCATAGATAGAGGAGCCTGGAAGGCTACAGTTCATGGGACCTGCAAAGAGTCAGACACACATATATAAAGAATATTATATATATATATATAAAACTAGATATATTTTATATCCAGAGAAGGAAATGAGTTGCCTTTTACATGATTTACAGAAATTAAAAAAAAAAGCATTTTGTAGGTAAAAACTTATAATTCCTTCTTTAAAGATGTACAAGTAAAATAGTGGTCATATTGCAGAGAAGAAGCCAATTCTAACTCCATGTTGGAATTGTTTGACTTGCTTTTCGTTGCTTTTGTTATTATAATCATACAGAATGATCTGTCTCAGAGAATACTGCTCCTCTGCCTGACTGTTTAAAAGTGTTTTTGTTCAATGGCGTCCACCTGTGAATGGCAGGAAGGAAGAAATTAACACATCCCCTGCCTGAGGCTTGTTATTCTGGGAGATGTTTGCAATATTTCCCATAACAACTGTAAATATTTATCACCCAACATAGGAGCATCTCAATACATAAGACAAACACTAACAGACATAAAAGGAGAAATTGACAGTAACACAAAAATAGTAGGAGACTTTAACACCCCACTCACACCAATGGACAGATCATCAAAACAGAAAATTAATAAGAAAACACAAGTCTTAAACGATACATTAGATGGGATGGATCTCACTGATACCTTCTGGACATTCCATCCAAAGGCAGAAGAATACACCTTCTTCTCAAGTGCACATGGAACATTCTCCAGGATAGAACTGGAGATTTGTGACCTGATTTGGGTCACAAATCAAACCTCAGTAAATTTAAGAAACTTGATACGGTATTGAGCATCTTCTCTGACCACAATGCTATGAGGCTAGATACCAATTACAGGAAAAAAACTGTAAGAAACACAAATACATGGAGATTAAACAACACATTTCTAAATAGCCAACAGGTTACTGAAGAAATCAAAAGGGAAGTCAAAAAACTTCTAGAAACAAATGACAATGAAAACACGACAACTCAAAACCTATGGGATGCAGCAAAAGCAGTTCTAAAAGGGAAGTTTATATCAATACAATCCTACCTAAAGAAACAATAAAAACATCGAATAAACCACCTAACTTTATATCTAAAACTATTGGAAAAAGAAGAAGGAAAAAAACCCCAAAATTAGTAGAAGAAAAGAAATCATAAAGATCCGGGCAGAAAGAAATGAAAGAAACAATAGTAAACATTAATAAAACTAAAAGCTGGTTCTTTGAGAAGATAAACAAAATTGACAGACCTTTAGCTTGACTCATCAAGAACAAAAGAGAGAAGAATCAAATCAACAAAATTAGAAATGAAAAAGGAGAGGTTACAACAGACAATGCAGAAATACAAAGGATTATAGAGACTGTTATGAACAACTATATGGCAATAAAATGGATTACCTGGAAGAAACGGACAGATTCATAGAAAAGTTCAATCTTCCAAGACTAAACCAGGAAGAAATAGAAATTATGAACAACCCAATTACAGGCACTGAAATTGAAGCTGTGATAAAAAATCTCCCAAAAAACAAATCCCCAGGACCAGGTGGCTTCACAGGAGAATTGTATCAAACTTTTAGAAGAGCTAATGCCTATCCTTCTAAAACTCTTTCAAAAGATTTTAGAGGAAGGAACACTTCCAAACTCATTCTACAAGGCCACCATCATGACACCAAAACCAGACAAAGACAACACACCAAAAAGAAAGCTACAGGCCAATATCACTGATGAACATAGATGCAAAAATCCTCAACAAAATTTTAGCAAACAGAATTCAGCAACACATCACAAAGCTCATACACCATGATCAAGCTGGGTTTATTCCAGGGATGCAAGGATTCTTCAGTATATGCAAACCAGTCAATGTGATACACCGTATTAACAAATAGAAAAATAAAAACTCTATGATAATCTCAATAGATACAGAAAAAGCCTTTGACAAAATTTAGCACCCATTTATGATTAAAACTCTTCAAAAATGGGCATAGAAGGAACCTACCTCAACATTAGAAAGGCCATATATGATAAGCCTACAGCAAACATTATTCTTAATGGTGAAAAACTGAAAGCATTCCCGCCTAAGATCAGGAAAAAGACAAGGGTGTCCATTCTTACTACTATTATTCAACATAGTTGTGGAAGTCCTAGCTACATCAATCAGAGAAGAAAAATAAATGAAAGAAATCCAGATTGGAAAAGAAGTAAAGCACTCATTGTTTGCGGATGACATGATACTGCACATAGAAAACCCTAAAGATAGTATCAGAAAATTACTAAGAGGTAATCAATGAATTTAGCAAAGTTGCAGGATACAGAATCAATACACAGAAATCACTTGCATTTCTATATACTAACAATGAAAAATCAGAAAGAGCAATTAAGGAATCAATCCCATTCACCATGGCAACTAAAAGAATAAAATATATAGGAATAAACTTACCTAAGGAGAAAAAGAACTGTGTACAGAAAATTATGACACTAATGAAAGAAATCAAAGGTGACATAAACAGATGGAGAGATATTCCGTGTTTCTGAAGAATCAATATTCTGAAAATGACTGTACCACCAAATGCAATCTACAGATTCAATGTGATCCCTATCAAATCACCAATGGCATTTTTCACAGAACTAGAACAAAAAATTTCACAACTCATATGGACGCAAAAGACCCTGATTAGCCAAAGAAGCCTTGAAAAAGAAGAATGGAGCTGGAAGAATCAACCTCCTGACTTCAGATTATACTACAAAGCTACAGTCATCAAGAAAGTATGGTACTGGCACATAAACAGAAATATAGACCAATGGAACAATTAATGGCCTTTTTGCTTTGCTTCCTCACCTCCCCCTTCTCTGGTCTATAAAAGAGTCTGGTGTTCAGATCCCAGTAAGATGGTCATTTTGAGGTGCTAGCCTGTATCTTCTCAGTCATCTGGCTTTCTGAATAAAGTTGTTTTCCTGGCCTCAACACCTTGTCTCTCAGATTCATTGGCTTATCCTGTGGCAAGCAAAGCGAGCTTGGACTTGGTAATAGGCATGTGTTTACAGATTGTTAAGAAATGTATTTTCTATTTGGTAATATTAATATAAGACTCAGGATAGTACAGCAGTGAAAAATATTGGTTCTGGATCCAGATTTCCTATATATGAATTCCAGTAACAGGGCAAGTTATTTAACTGTAGTGTACCTCAGTCCTCATCTGTAAAGCATCTAACGAATAAGACTATAAGAGAATTAAATGAACTGATAACACACAATGAGGTTAAGGAGCTCCTACCACATGATAAGATCCAAAAGAAGTTAATTATTTAATATTATTTATTACCATTATTATCAATTTTACTTGTAATGGAATAAAGTTACCTCAGTAAACTTTCTCCTTTTCCAAATGTATCTCATTAATTATATTATTTACGCTCTATACTGAGGTCTGATATTAATTAGTATTATAAGCTCCTACAGGACGGTGTTAACTAAAATGTAAGCAACAATTTTCTCAATATTATTTGAAGTGTCCTGAATCCAAGGAATGTATATGGGGAGAAGACAAAGGCACAACAAAGACCCTGTGCTAGAAAAAATGTGATGAGGGTCAAATGGTGAAGAGTTGGTGAGGGTCAAATGGTGATGAGATTCAAATAGTAAATGTATATAGAAGGGGGACAAAGAAGTTTTATCTTAAAATCCCTCTTTAAACTTTTTATCTTAAAAACTCTCTTGGATAAACATAAAGAAAAACAGAGACCCTTCAAAAATGGGACTTGTCAAAGGATTTCTAATAAAGGATGATGAAACAACCTTCTGGTTTGGGGCTGTTTTCTCCTATCTTTCAAGTCCCATAATAAGAAAGAAAAAGTAGTATAAGACCACTTGCCACACCAGGTTCACAGAGGCACTGTTCGTGGCATCTGTTGACTACCCAGATATCCTGAAGCTGGCCTGCATAGTTGTTCTCTATTATTTTCAGGCTCAGATGTCCAGAGACAGTCACAAGGCTAGTGTTGGTTAAGAAGAGTTCAGTTCAAATCAGTCCATTTTACCTGGAGCTTTAAAAACATCCTAGCCATAAAAAGCAAAACAAAATATTTCTCATGTCTAAGGTATGAATAAAAGGGGATGGAGCTTTCCAGATTCACTATGCCCTCAAGTTAAAATAAATTTCTAGTCTGAGAATTTGTATGTCAAGAATGTTTCATTTGATTTTCCCTAAACAGAGTATAAATGGAACAGAAATCAATGATTTGGGCCTTATCAAGGCCATATATTTTACATTTTTAGCTACAAGGTTTTATTCCGTAATAAATCCTATAACTGCACTGTGACATCCAACTCCTGCTTCTTTTGTGATTATTTTCTTTCACTTAGCTGAATTGTTTTGCTTTTCACATCAAAGTTCAGCTAAGGAAACTATATCTTATCAGCTTAATTTAAATCCATTACATGATGAAAAGTAAATATTTTGACAGAAACATTTCAGAATCAAAAAAGAGATGGTATCTAACTGCTTGAAAATTATCAGATCATTTTACAGCAAATAAATTACATTATGTACCTAAAGTGATTTTTAGCATTTGTACCCAGAAATCAATGATTGCTAGGGTCAGAGAATAATTTTTTTACCAATATATTAATAGAGGAAGCTATCCTCATATATTAACCAAAATGAATCCATTTTCTAAGGTTTTATACCTTGATTGACACATATTGAATGTTTGGTCTCCTTATATTTAATGAAGAACATTTGTACAGGTACTATGGAAAATGAAGGTAAAAATAGGCTTATGAAACTTTTCTTTGATAAAAAATAATTGGGCATGAAAATTCAAATAATATGTTGCTATAGAAGCAGTACAATGATAAGTAAAAAGTATAAACATCAAAGTAGTTGTAGGAAATATCTTAAGAATAATGTTTGCAAGATACATGTGTTAACATTGTTTTCAATGGTTTCAACACAGCTCTTAGATTTTCAATGCCCATCAAAACAATGATATGCCATTATTAACAAATAAGTAAGCAAAACAAAACTTTAGAAACTTTTCCCAAGATTATAGGCAAAGAGAATGTCATAGTTTAGTTTTGGTAATTATGAATAAGATTACGAAAAATCTATGTTATAAATAAATGTTTTGTACTACACATTAGCAATAAGCATAAGAAAATTGCAAATGCATACCTTGCACAAACACACTTTATATCTGTCTAATATTTTTTAGATAGGGATATGACAGATGATAAATTAAAGGGATAATATCTTTCCCTTGTTCAAGATAATTGCCTTCATGATATCAATTGTGAAGATGCTTTCTCCAAATTGCCAGATTGTGTGATAAGGTGGACGGATAAATACATGGGCATTTTGTAATTACAGTTATTCTGTGGACTGTATTCACTGACGTTGTTAACTAAATCACATGACACAGCCTCTATTCAAAGAGCTGAAAGTACAGTAAGGTTTACAAGGATAACTGTATTTAATTAATATCTAATACTAATTAACAAAAAGAATTTCACAATGTGATACAGTCGTATTCATGACTTGTAACACCTTCTAAGATTTAAGCCACTCACTGAAACTGAAAGTCTCTCAATTGTGTCCATCTCTTTGGGACCCAGTCCATGGAATTCTCCAAGCCAGAATACTAGAGTGGGTAGCCTTTCCCTTCTCCAGGGTATCTTCCCAACCCAGCAATTGAACCCAGGCTCCTGCACTGCAGGCGGATTCTTTACCAACTGAGCTATCATGGAAGCCCCAAACTACTCACTATATTCCCACTAAAACTGTATAAGTAAAACCAGAAATAGAGGAAGTTGAATAAACTGCAATATACATCAAAATTTAAACTAATAAATTCAGACACAAGAATCATATCCTTCCCATTTGATACCATAGTCCTCTCCTGGAAGATAACTGCAAACATTATATATATATATCTCTACACACACATACACATACATACATATACATCTGGAAATAAATGTGAAAAAATATATATGAACAAACTATATACATTTGAACACAGATATAATATATGTTCAGCTATTTCCAGAAGAACTGATGAACCTATGACAAATGTAAATGACTAACCTGGTGTTACTACTACTCCATTTCCATTGACCACAGGCCTCTCTTCCTCTTCCTCCTCAGGAGGCTCTATGCTTGCTTTCTCCATGTTGCTCACTGATTTATTCCTCTTTCGTTTTCCTTCAGCGCTTGGAGTGGCTCCAGGAAGTATCTGGTCTGTTACATTTAACAATAATGGTGCTGGTTCTGCTGGAGGCTTTGGGGTACCGTAGTAATTGTCTGCAAATGATACAAGCATTATGAAGTTAAGCATTTCACCTACTGATGTGCATAATTTGTAAAGAATGGAAATTTTATAACAAATGTGGATCCTAGTTTGTATACATAATATATATATATTATATACATGCAAATATATCATTTTATAGCCTTTTATGTTTTTAATACATGAATTTGTTTCTTCTTTTGTACTGGCTCTATTGCTTAAGGAAAGATATAGATCTATCTTTATTTCATCTTAGTACCAAATCAAAATATAGTCTTACTTATTGATATGGCACACAGCAATTTCAAATTAATAAAAATTTTTTGATAACAAGTTTTTATTATAATTTTTTAAGAATAATTATATCTGACTAAGAGTATAGGTAACTTTTTTTTTTCTAAGCGAATCTCACAACATTCTGCAAAGGCACAAACACACTGTGCTTTTTTCCAGCTTTCAAAGGGCTCTGGCTGTTGTCTTTGATGTGCACAGCATCCTGCCCAGAGCTGTATCTCCCTGTCACTTTTATCGTTCCCATGACTGCTGACAGTGGGCCTGCTGCTCTAATCGTTCTTCAGATTACCACAGCTCTTTTTCCCACAGTTCCATGATCTCAGCTACAGAATCATTTGTTTCTCTCATCAGCCTGTGAAACTTGTTAAAGAGGAGACTAATTCCCGTGTATCTCTGCAATAAGAGCCTGGCAAATAGTAGGCGTGGCATATGAGTTTACTACGTGAATATCCATATATATTCAAGGCAAATTACTTTCTAAAAAATAGTTACATTTTTTGATTGCCAAAAAATATAATGTTGTTTTTTTAAAAGATCAGTGTTATACTTTCAGCATCAACTTCAAACCCATTACTGTGTTTTCAATTAACTGAATAGTTTATGCACATATTTGCTCACTCATTCATTGGAGTCTATTTAGCACTGACTATGAACCCAAGCACTCCAGTGTATCTCTGAGAGAAAATGATGACTAAAATGCAATCCTTGTCTTCCAGATGCCTCAAGGGTCTAGGCACATTTGACAGTAAGCAGACAAGCATTAAAACAGGAAATAGGATTAAGCACCCAAACAAGGAGACACAGAGAGGAAAGCCCATCTCACTACCTGCAGAGGCCACTGAAGGCAACTGGGAAGACAGTGTGCTGTGAAAGAAACAATCCTTAAGTAGAAGTGATGGGGTCTAGATATGCAGTTTCCATGTAACTACAATTCAAGTAACTCAATAAGGCTCAGTCTCTTCATCGTATTGGGAACAGCAATACTTGTTAAAATCACCTGCATTGTGAATTGCAAACAACTAAAACATACTCTAGATAAATTAAAAATGATAAGGATGAGAAGATGTGAAATGGCTACTTGAGGGAAGAGACTGGAAAATCTTGAGGAAAATGGGTAGAAACAAAGAAGTTCTGTCTGGACACCCAGGCTTTGTGTGCTGGCCCTGGACGCGGAAGTCTAGCAGATCCCACTACCACAGGTACAACACTCAGTGGCAGCTGCCCTGGTGGGGATGAACTCAAACTCTTTTCAGGAGCTCTGATTTTATTCATTTCCAGGGGAACTTTCAGGAAAGGTCATCTCACTGGCTGAATCACAGGCACAAGAGAGCCCTGAGCTGCTGAGGAGGACTGCCCTCCTTAGATTTCATGGGGGAGTCTAGAGCCCTATTTTCATCCATCGTATATCAGGGTTCTCCCTGGGTCAGGAAGGGCCTTGAGATGCTGGACAGGCAGAAATTACAAACATTCACTACATGTGCCCAACTGGGTTGTTGTGATGATGAAGTAAGGATGTGTGAGGAAGAGCTTCATAAACTGTGAAACTGCCCGTTTCAATGGCAGTGTAAACTTCAGGCTGGCATGAAGTGAGTGATGGAGGCCAGCCATGCCACTGACACTGTTGCTCATTTTCACAGATATTCACAGTTGTAAGAATAATACCAGATAAAATACATCATGTAAAGTGGTTCTTAAACATGTAGAACTTTTAAACAGAAGTCTGCAAAGTGGATGTTACATATTTTGCTAAAGGTTGCTTTCTAATTTGATTTAGAGCATTTCAAATGAATCAGACCTTTGAATGCACTTGCCAAATTCTGAGCAAACAAAAACTGTCAGTTGTTCCCTGAAAGTCTATGAACTATTACTGTATTACAGCACCCAAAAGACCTAGCATAGTTCTTAGTATATTGCTGTGTTTCCTATAGAATCATAACACTTAATTTCTTATGTAATAAATATGGTGTAAATTAGTAAATAGTCCTGCATGTTCCAATAAGTAGTATAATTTTAAGCAGTGTTCTGATTTTTTAGTGCTTCTAAATATATATAGTACTAAGAAAAGTGAGTTTGAGTAAGCTCCAGAAATTGGTGAGGGTCAGGGAAGCCTGGTGTGCTGCAGTCCATGGGGTCACAAAGAGTCGGACACGACTGAGTGACTGAACTGAACTGAAGAAAAGTAAAAGTGTTAGTTGCTCAGTTGTGACCAACTTTTTGCGATCCAATGGACTGTAGCCCCCACCAAGTTCCTCTGTCCATGGAATTCTCCAAGAAAGATTACTGGAGTGGGTAGTCATTTCCTTCTCCAAGGGATCTTCCCAACCAGGGATTGAAACCAGCTCTCCTGCATTGCAGGCAGATTCTTTACTGTCTGAGCAACCACTGAAAGATGAGCCCCCCAGGTCACTAGGTGTCTAATATGCTACTGGGGAAACGTGGAGAAGTAGCTCCAGGGAGAATGAAGAGGCTGAGCCAAAGTAGATACGATGCCTAGTTGTGGAAGTAGTGGTGAAAGTAAAGTCTGATACTGTAAAGAACAACATTGCATAGGAACATGGAATGTTAGGTCCATTAATCAAGGTAAATTGGTGGTCAAAGAAGAGATGGCAAGAGTGAACATTGAGGGAAAAAAAAAGAGTGAACATTGACATCTTAGGAATCAGTGAACTAAAATTGACAGGAACGGGACAATATAATTCAGACGACCATTTAATCTACTACTGTGGCCAAGAATCCCTTAGAAGAAATGGAGTAGCCCTCACAGTCAAAAAAAAAAAAAAAGAGTCCAAAATGCAGTACTTGGGTGCAGTCTCAAAAATGACAATGATCTTGGTTCCTTTGCAAGGAAAACCATTCAACACAACAGTAATCCAAGTTTATGCCCAACCACTACTGCCAAAAAGCTGAAGCTGAATGGTTCTTTGCAGACCCACCAGACTTTCTAGAACATCAAAAAAAGATGCCCTTTTCATCATAACGGAGTGGAATGCAAAAGTAGGAAGTCAAGAGATAAATGGAGTAACATGCAAGTTTGGCCTTGGGGTACAAAATAAAGCAGGGTAAAGCTAACAGAGCCTTGCCAAGATAGCAAACACCCTCTTCCAAAAACACAAGAGACGATTCTACACATGGACATCACCAGATGGTCAATACCGAAATCAGACTGATTATATCCTTTGCAGCCAAAGATGGAGAAGCTCTATATAGTCAGTAAAAACACGACCTGGAGCTGACTGTGATTCAGATCATGAACTCCTTATTGCAAAATTCAGACTTAAATTGAAGAAAGTAGGGAAAACCACTAGGTCATTCAGGGGTTGACCTAAATCAAATCCCTTAAGATTATACAGTGGAAGTGACAAATAGATTCAAGGGATTAGATCTGACAGAGTGCCTGAAGAACAATGGATAGAGGTTCGTACACTGTACAGAAGGCAGTGACCAAAACCATCCCCAAGAAAAAGAAATGCAACAAGGCAAGATGGTTGTCTGAGGAGGCCTTACAAATAGCTGAGGAGAGAAGTGAAAGGAAAAGGAGAAGGAAAAAATATACCCAACTTAATGCAGAGTTCCCAAGAATAGCAAGCAGAGATAAGAAGCCTTCTTAAGTGAATAATGCAAAGAAATAGAGAAAATAGTAGAAAGGGAAAGACTAGAGATCTCTTCAAGAAAATTAGAGATACCAAGGGAACATTTCACTCAAAGATGGGCACAATAAAGGACAGAAATAAGTTAGGACATAACAGAAATAGAAGAGATTAAGAAGTGATGCCAAGAATACACAGGACTGTATGAAAAAGGTCTTAATGATGTGGATAAACACAATGGTGTGGTTATTCACCTAGCACCAGACATCCTGGAGTGTGTAGTCAAGTTGGCCTTAGGAGGCATCACTATGAATAAAGCTAGTGGAGGTGATGGAATTCCAGCTGAGCTACTTCAAATCCTAAAAGATGATGTTGTTAAAGTGCTGCACTCAATATGCCAGCATATGTGGAAAACTCAGCAGTGGCCACAGGACTGGAAAAGGTCAGTTTTCATTCCAATCCCAAATATGGGAAATGCCAAAAAATGTTCAAACTATCACACAATTGCACTTATTTCACAAGCTAGCAAGGTAATGCTCAAAACCCTTCAAGATAGGCTTCAACATTACATGAACTGAGAACATCCAGGTGCACAAGCTAGATTTAGAAAACACAGAGAAACTAGAGATCAAATTGCCAACATTCATTGGATCTTAGAAAAAGCAACAGAATTCCAGAAAAACATTTACTTCTGCTTCACTGACTAAGCTAAAGCCTTGGCTATGTGGATCACAACAAACTGTGGAAAATTTTTAGAGATGGGAATACCAGACCACCTTACCCACTTCCTGCAAAACCTGTATACAGGTGAAGAAGCAACAGTTAGAACCAGACATGGAACAATGGATTGATTCAAAATTGGGAAAAGAGTATGTCAAGGCTATATATTGTCACCCTGTTTATTTAACTTATATGCAGAGTACATCATGAGAAACGCTGGGCTGGAAGAAGCACAAGCTGGAATCAAAATTGCCGGGAGAAATATCAATAACCCCAGATAAGCAGTTGACACCACCCTCATGGCAGAAACAAAGAGGAACTAAAGAGTCTCTAGATGAATGTGAAAAAAGAGACTGAAAAAGCTGGCTTAAAACTCAGCGTTCAGAAAACTAAGATCATAGCATTCAGTCCCATCACTTCATGGCAAGTATATGGGGAAACAATAGAAATAGTGACAGACTTTATTTTTGGGGGCTCCAAAATCACTTCAGATGGTGACTACAGCCATGAAATTAAAAGATGTTTGCTCCTTGGAAAAAAAGCCATGATAAACCTAGACAGTATATTCAATTCAAAAGCAGAAACATTACTGACAAAGGTCCATCTAGGCAAAGCTATGGTTTTTCCAATAGTTATGTATGGATGTGAGAGTTGGAACACAAAGAAGACTGGGTGTGAAAGAACTGATGCTTTTGAACTGGGGTGTTGGAGAAGAGTCTTGAGAGTCCCTTGGACTGCAAGGAGATCAAACCAGTCCATCCTAAAGGAAATCACTCCTGACATTCATTGAAAGGACCGATGCTGAAGCTAAAGCTCTAATAATTTGGTTACATAATGTGAAAAGCTGACTCATTAGAAAAGACCCTGATGCTCAAAATGATTGAAGGCAGGAGGAGAAGGGGAAGACAGAGGATGAAAAGGTTGGATGGCATCATTGACTCAATGGACATGAGTTGAGTAAATTCAGGGAGATAGCGAAGGACAGGGAAGCCTGGCATGCTGCAGTCCATGCGGTCTCAAAGAGCTGGACATGACTGAATGACTGAATAACAAGTACTAAGAAAAATGAATCACACTTCAGTGACTTTTTTTCCAATTTGTCTTTTATGGCTTCAATCTCTGTGAGGTAGAAAAAGAACCTTTTACTAATTAGAAATAAATGCATGTGTGTGTTCAGTCACATAGCTCAAGCTAAAAATAATTATTAACAGATCATGTTGAATTTATGTTCCTAAATAATTATATTTATTGACATGTGATGTGATTATAAATCATATAGCGGTATTTTCTTTCCACAATTTGGTTTATGAAACTAATACTTTAGATTAAATTTTAGATGCAAAAGAATATAAAATATTAAGACATTAATATTATCTTTATTAGCAATAATAATAGCAATTTAAAAGAGGCATAGAAATAATGCATGTAGTTACTACATTTGAGAAATGTAATTCCTAGAAAATAGGCTATTGCTTAAACCAAACACACAGAACAAAGAAACCAGAAATTTCTAAAAGAAGCTGAAATTCAGTCAAATGGTCACATAGCTTAATCACTGAAATAATCCTGGTGTTTAAGTATATACAAACCAACATATTAAGGATAAATGTGCTATGTAGGTAACACACCAGCATGTTTTCAGAAAACAAATAAACATCAAAACTATTTTAAAATATAATTTGGAAAAACTGTCCCATTAAGCCTGAAGTGCCTGTATGAATAGTGCCAGCATTTAGCGAATCTAAAATCTCAGAATGCCATAAAACATGGTGTGTGTTTAACAGCACAGATCACAGTGAGATAAAGTGACTTTGAATTCTGTGTCCCCTAATCTGGCTGGCTCTTCATATCCTTAAAGTGAAATTTAGTTGAAGTGGAACTGTGGGGCTATAAGATGACCACAGCCACAAAAGCAACTGTAATAACCCGTGCTATGATTATCATCATAGCAATTTCGTGAGCTGGACATTGAAAGGGCATTTTACTTCTGAGCTCTTGTATCTGATAGAGATTAGAATGAAGTTATCCTGCCTCTGCAGTTAAAGGAAAATAGAGGCTCTAAAAAAATTAAACTATTTCCAGTATTATACACGAAGCAAGTGGAAAAACTACATCCACTTGATTGAGGAACCACATTTCTTTTCAAAATACTATATTGCCTCTCAAGAGAGAGAGAAAAAAATAAATAAAAGCACAGAGCAATTTGCAACCTGCCCAGAATTGACATAGTCCTTTAGGACTTCACTCAAAGTCACAACCAATGAACAGAAAAATATCACTTTCAAAAGAGAAATCAACGATTTCTACCAAATCATGAAGCAGGGACATTTTAGGTGATTTTTTCCCCTCCTTTCTTCTGAAATTGAGTGTGTGTGTGTGTGTTTTGGGAGTATGGGGTAGGGATTATAGGCTTTCCAGCCCACTTTTTACTGACTGTATTTATAATGAATGATGTATTCATTAGCAGTTTCATGTTAATTTAACACAATGTTTCACCAACTTAGTTGTTAAATATGATGACAAAATGGAAATGATACATATCATTGTTCACATAATTCCATCATAATTAGGATAATCTATAAATTAACAAAGTTTAATTTTGAATCAATGTTTGGAAAATAAAAGAGGCAATTACTGAGAAACTTGATTTAACTCGATTTATACATCAGCTTTTAAAGTAGTTAAAAGAATTTTTTTTTTTTTTCATAAAGGTATAGATAATCAAAGGGCTTCCCTGACAGCTCAGTGGTAAAGAATCCATCTACCAATGCAGGAGATGTCATTTCAATCCCTTTGTTGTTGTTGTTTAGTTGCTCAGTCATGTCTGAATCTTTTGCAACCCCATGAACTGCAGTCTGCCAGGCTCCTCTATCCATGGTATTTCCCAGGCAAAAATACTAGAGTGGGTTACCATTTTCTTCTTCAAGTTCAATCCCTGGGTCAGGAACATTCCCTGAAGAAGGAAATGGCAACCTACTCTAGTATTCTTGTCTGGGAAATCCCATGGACAGAGGAGCTTGGTAGGCTACAGTCCACTGGGTCGCAAAAGAATCACACATGACTTAGCGACTAAACAACAACATAGTTATGAAAGAGTGAAACAGGGTGAATATAGTCATTTCTTACATTATAAATATGAAAGGAGCTTCCCTGGTGGCTCAGTCATGAAGAATCTGCCTGCCATTGGAGGAGTCACGGGTTTGATCCCTGACCTGGGAGGATCCCACATGTGGAGAAAATACGCTTGTGTGCCACAATTACTGAGCCTGTGCTCTAGAGCCTGGGAGCTGCACCTACTGAGCCCATGTGCCACAACTACTAAGGCCTGCGTGCCCCAGTCTGTGCTCTGCAGCAGGAGAGACCACTGCAAAGAGAAGCTTGTGCACCAGAACTGGAGAGTAGTCTCTGTTCACCAGAACCAAAGAAAAGCCCATGAAGCAACGCAGACCCAGCACAGCCAAAGACAAATACATGTTCAAAAAATGTGAAGAAAGCTTCCCAGAAATATGAATAAAAAGAATAGACTGTGAAGAAAGCTGATCGCCGAAGAATCGATGCTTTTGAACTGTGGTGTTGGAGAAGACTCTTGAGTCCCTTATACTGCAAGGAGATCCAACCAGTCCATTCTAAAGGAGATCAATCCTGGATGTTCATTGGAGGGACTGATGCTAAAGCTGAAACTGCAATACTTTGGCCACCTCAAGCGACGAGTTGACTCACTGGAAAAGACTCTGATTCTGGGAAAGGTTGGGGGCGGGAGGAGAAGGGGACGACGGAGAATGAGATGGCTGGATGGCATCACCGACTCTGTGGACATGACTTTGAGTGAACTCCGGGAGTTGGTGATGGACAGGGAGGCCTGGTGTGCTGTAATTCATGGGGTCGCGGAAAGTCGGACACAACTGAGCGACTGAACTGAACTGAACTGATAATGTCAATAACCTGTTTCATAATAATAAAAATATTTAATAAATGACTATTTACATTCAACACTATTATACTTAATTTCTTGGAAGTGGAGAGAGATGAAAACAGATTATAGTGGTATGAATTAACCTTCCTAGAAAATACTTGGAAAATCTAATCCATTACCCACTTTTAGACAGACCCTTCCTAAGCCATCCAGAAGAAATGAAAAGAGCTTTTCAAATGACTTTTTGTGTATTATGCTTGAAGACCATCACAGAATTACTCCTTTGCTTTCTCTACTTGTTAGAACAAATAATGTTTTAAAAAAGTCTAAATTTTCTAAATAGTATTTTGTCTTTCTTCTGATCCTTCTCAAGTTCCATCCCCCACCCCCACCCCCCCACCCCCATCCCGCCCAGATACTGATTTTAATGGTGAGGCCAGGGAAAAAAAGGAATACAAAATTATAAACTGTTCTTTTACCTATTTTTGTATCTATATTCTTTGTTGAAGGGTAATAGGTAACAGAAGAGTATTTTCTGAGATGCACCATATTCTTTTTGCTTATAAGTTCTAATAAGAACTTGTTTATAAGTTATGACGAGATGTAGGAAAGACACTAAAAACTAATTTGGGGTATGATGAAATGTGAAATGTGTAAGTGCTGAAATACTTTGAAATGTTTTTACTTGTTTCCAACATTTTTTCCCTTTAAACAAGATCAGTTTTCATGATAGAAACATATGATTTGTTGTTTAGTTCATGTGTCTTTTTAAGTAGTAGACGCAGATGTTGGCTCTGTTGGTTCAGTCCTTTGGGTGTATGATAATAACATGTGTAGATTTTACACCAAATAACCATCTATCATTCCACACAGCACCCAAGTGGAGATGGACTTTTGAAAGGTAATATTCTTGTCATCAAGATACCTCATAGATTAAGGTCTTGACCCCCATTTCCCCCCTATATTCTCATTGCTTTTATTCCCATTTTGATACCCGGAAAGAATTCATTTTGGATAATTATTTAGTGGAAGAGAGATGACTGCCTACAGATGCTTCAGGGTATGCATACAACACAGTCTATCACTGAGATCCCTAGAGAGCTTGTGTTGGAAAGAATAATGGCAAAATTTGAGACACTGAAAGTCTAATCACTTGTTTTTTACAGTTTTATAAATGGAGTGAGGAGTTTTGATACTTGGCATCCTAATGGCTCCTGCATAAAATGACTCCAACATTAAATGGAGAGAAAGTCAGAGTTCTAGGTCCATGCATACTTAACCACGCTAGAAAACACGACAGATAATAAGTAAATATTTTTATCACATCAGAGATTTAAATTTGTATTAACAGAAACAAGTCATCAAAGGATTCTAAATTCAAACTTCAAAACATGTTCAACATGTTACATATAGGATAGTAAATGACTGAAAATTAGTACCAAAAATTATCATAAGATGGTCTTGCCATGGCAAGAATCACAGTCATATGGCTACAGTTAGTAAAATAGAAATTCTGTAAATATAAAGCAAAGTTAGTAAATGTAACATAGAAAACATTCTGTTTTAAAATTATACTTCCTAGCAGAAAATAAGATTCAAAGTTTCACTGCAGAATGCTTCTGTCAACTGATTTTTGAAGTTAGTTTTGCAAGCAGGTCTGATACTTAAATTTGATCTTCCCCTAGAAGGCATCATTTCTTCATCATGTCATATATAGTTAGTAGCTTGAAACCAAAATGCAAAAAGACCCTCTGACCTCAAAAATGATATATTTTTCTCATGGTGAAAAGCATTTATCTCACATGTGACTGAAATAGAAAAAAAAAAATTTAAATGGTCACTGATATCTGCGCTAAACAGTAAATTACTAAATTATTTGAAAATTCAGTGTTGAATATGACTTTTAAAATGTGGACAACTGTGTAGACAACGTGAAAAATTATGTTTTTTTTTTTTCCACAGGCAAAATTGAATTATTCTGCCACAATCCTCACCTAAGAATTTCAAGTATATTTGAAATTAACAAATGCTGGTTAGATAATAGGATCCACATGCATTCTGGATATCACTGTCTTTAATTGTTCATCAATACTCTCCAGAAAATGAGTAGGTGATTTAATCTAACATTGTCTGAAACTTGTTTTCAAGTTCTCATTGAGTTCCTTATGGTCATTTGGGCCAAATTTCCATTTATTCGTGTTAGCCAATATTTAGAGACACAGAACAAATCTTTGCTAAACTGAACTATATAGACTGGTCAGTGTATGTTGTGTCCTTCTTTAAAGAAAACTAGGGGGATCTGGAACAAGATGGCGGAGGAATAGGATGGCGAGACCATTTTCTCCCCCACAAATTCATCAAAAGAACATTTGAACATGGAGTAAAGTCCATAAAACAACTTCTGAATGCTGGCAGAGGACATCAGGCACCCAGAAAAGCAGCCCATTGTCTTCAAAAGGAGGTAGGAAAAACATAAAAGATAAAAAGAGAGACAAAAGAAGTAGGGATGGAGCTCCGTCCCAGGAAGGGAGGCATAAAAAGAGAGAAGTTTCCAAACACCAGGAAACACTCTCACAGGCGAGTCTGTGGCAAGCCTTGGAACCTCAGAGGGCAACACAACCGGGAGAAAAAGAAAGAAATAATTAAACCTCACAGCTTACGAGTCCAAAGGTAACTCCCAGTGCAGAAGCAGAGCAGACGCCTGCATCCGCCATTAACAAGCGGGGCCTGGGCAGGGAGGAGCCAGCTGAACTGCTTAGAGAGAGGACCGGGCCTGAATGCCATGAGGGTAGTCTGGGGGAGCTGACCGGAGATAGCAGAGCAGACTGTGGGGTAGCTACCCCGTGAAAAGGCGAAAAGCCCTAACTTTGGACTCTGCCAGCCCCTCTCACAGAACAAAGGACTGAGCAGAGCTAGCCGGCTGCGGATGGCTCATTCCCCGCTGAGACAGGCAGGGGAGGGCAGCCAGAGCCAGAAGAGGGCAATCACGGCTCCAGAGAGGCATCTGATACCAAACTGCAGGCAGGCTTCAGTGTTAACCAAGACTATTTGGGTTTCTGGCTGGTTAACATCTGCCTGAGAAGGTGTGCTGGTTGTATACACAGAAAACTGAGGAGGAGGGACCAGGGAGGTGATAAGTCACAGCGACTGCGCTCGCCAAACACCTGGTCACTTGAGCTGCTCAGTCCGGGGAAGGCACAAAACGCAGGCCCAACCAAGTCTGCGCCGTTGTGGAGTACCCGAGAACCTGAACTTGAGCGGCTTAGACCACCTGAACTTGAGTGGCTTAGACCTGGGAAGTGCATACTACCTAGCGCCTGCCTCAGACAGTTCCTGGCAGAGCAACCTAGAGCCTGTGCAGTGTAGACTGGGACAGTACACACGCCATGAGTGGGGGCAAACCCAGTGTGGCCGGGACACTGCAAGCACTCCCCACAGACGCCAGAGATATTTCTCTGCAGTGTTCCTCCCTTCCCAGAACAGGACTGAACAAGTGAGCCTTAAAAAGTGTCCACCACTACCCCCTATTAGACACTGAAGAGACCAGCAAACAGAAGCTAAAACAGAGGGAACCACCTTGGAAGTGACTATACAGGTTGTCCAAAGTCACTCCAAACCTACTGACATCTCATAACTCATTACTGGTCACGTCATTGCACTCCAGAGAGAAGAAATCCAGCTCCACCCACCAGAACACTGACACAAGCTTCCCTAACCAGGGAACCTTGACAAGCCACACGTCCAACCTCACCCATAGCGAGGAAACTCCACAATAAAGAGAACTCCACAAACTGCCAGAAGATGGAAAGGCCACCCCAAACACAGCAATATAAGCAAGATGAAGAGGCAGAGAAATACCCAGCAAATAAAGGAACAGGATAAATGCCCACCAACCCAAACAAAAGAGGAAGAGATAGGGAATCTACCTGATAAAGAATTCCAAATAATGATAGTGAAATTGATCCAAAATCTTGAAAGCAAATTGGAGTTACAGATAAATAATCTGGAGATGAGGATTGATAAGATGCAAGAAAGGTTTAATAAGGATCTAGAAGAAATAAAAAAGAGTCAATATACAATGAATAATGCAATAGATGAGATCAGAAACACTCTGGAGGGAACCAACAGTAGAATAATGGAGGCAGAAGATAGAATAAGTGAGTTAGAAGATAGAATGGTAGTCATAAATGAAGCAGAGAGGAAAAAAGAAAAACGAATTAAAAGAAATGAGGACAATCTCAGAGACTTCTGGGACAATATTAAACGCACCAACATGTGAATCATGAGTCCCAGAAGAAGAAGACAAGAAGAAAGACCATGAGAAAATACTTGAGGAGATAATAGTTGAAAATTTCCCTAAAATGGGGAAGGAAATAATCACCCAAGTCCAAGAATCCCAGAGAGTACCAAACAGGATAAACCCAAGGCGAAATACCCAAAGACACATATTAATCAAATTAACAAAGATCAAACATTAAAAGCAGCAAGGGAAAAGCAACAAATAACACACAAGGGGATTCCCATAAGGATAACAGTTGACCTTTCAATAGAAACTCTTCAGGCCAGGAGGGAATGGCAAGACATACTTAAAGTGATGAAAGAAAATAACCTACCGCCCAGATTACTGTACCTAGCAAGGATCTCATTCAAATATGAAGGCAAAATCAAAAGCTTTACAGACAGGCAAAAGCTGAGAGAATTCAGCATCACCAAACCAGCTCTCCAACAAATGATAAAGGACCTTCTCTAAACAGGAAACACAGAAAGAGTGTATAAACTCGAACTCAAAACAATAAAGAAAATGGCAACAGGATCATGCTGCTGCTGCTGCTAAGTCACTTCAGTCGTGTCCGACTCTGTGTGACCCCATAGACAGAAGCCCACCAGGCTCCCCCGTCCCTGGGATTCTCCAGGCAAGAACACTGGAGTGGGTTGCCATTTCCTTCTCCAATGTGTGAAAGTCAAAAGTGAAAGTGAAGTCGCTCAGTCGTGTTCGACCCTTAGCGACCCCACAGACTGCAGCCCACCAGGCTCCTCCGTCCATGGGATTTTCTAGGCAAGAGTACTGGAGTGGCTTGCCATTGCCTTCTCCGAACAGGATCATACTAATCAATAATTACCTTAAATGTAAATGGGTTGAATGCCCCAACCAAAAGAGAAAGACTGGCTGAATGGATACAAAAACAAGACCCCTATATATGTTGTCTACAAGAGACCCACCTAAAAACGAGGGACACATACAGATTGAAAGTGAAGGGCTGGAAAAAGATATTCCATGCAAATAGAGATCAAAAGGAAGCAGGAGTAGCAATACTCATATCTGATAAAATAGACTTTAAGACAAAGGCTGTGAAAAGAGACAACGAAGGACACTACATAATGATCAAAGGCTCAATCCAAGAAGATATAACAATTAAAATATATACGCACCCAACATAGGAGCACCACAATATGTAAGACTAATGCTAACAAGTATGAAAGGGGAAATCGACAATAATACAATAATAGTGGGAGACTTTAATACCCCACTCACACCTATGGATAGATCAACTAAACAGAATACTAACAAGGAAACACAAAAGTTAAACGATACAATAGAACAGTTAGACCTAATAGATCTCCATAGGACATTTCACCCAAAACAGTGAATTTCACCTTTTTCTCAAGTGCACATGGAACCTTTTCCAGGATAGATCACATCCTGGGCCATAAATCTAGCCTTGGTAAATTCAAAAAAAATTGAAATCATTCCAAGCATCTTTTCTGACCACAATGCAGTAAGACTAGATCTCAATTACAGAAGAAAAACTATTAAAAATGCCAACATATGGAGGCTGAACAACACGCTGCTGAATAATGAACAAATCATAGAAGAAATCAAAAGAGAAATCAAAATATGCATAGAAATGAATGAAAATGAAAACACAACAACCCAAAATCTGTGGGACACTGTAAAAGCAGTGCTAAGGGGAAGGTTCATAGCAATACAGGCATACCTCAAGAAAAAAGAAAAAAGCAAACTAAATAACCTAACTCTACATGTAAAGCAACTAGAAAAGGAAGAAATGAAGAACCCTAGGGTCAGTAGAAGGAAAGAGATCTTAAAAATTAGGGCAGAAATAAATACAAAAGAAACAAAAGAGACCATAGCAAAAATCAACAAAGACAAAAGCTGGTTCTTTGAGAGGATAAATAAAATTGACAAACCACTAGCCAGACTCATCAAGAAACAAAGGGAGAAAAACCAAATCAATAAAATTAGAAATGAAAAGGGAGAGATCACAACAGACAACACAGAAATACAAAGGAGCATAAGAGACTATTATCAGCAATTATATGCCAATAAAATGGACAACTTGTAAGAAATGGACAAATTCTTAGAAAAGTATAACTTTCAAAAACTGAACCAGGAAGATATAGAAAATCTTAACAGACCCATCACAAGCATGGAAATTGAAACCGTAATCAGAAATCTTCCAGGAAACAAAAGCCCAGGTCCAGATGGCTTCACAGCTGAATTCTATCAAAAATTTAGAGAAGAGCTAACACCTATCCTACTCAAACTATTCCAGAAAATTGCTGAGGAAGGTAAACTTCCTAACTCATTCTATGAGGCCACCATCACCCTAATACCAAAACCTGGTAAAGATCCCACAAAAAAAGAGAACTTCAGGCCAATATCACTGATGAACATAGATGCAAAAATCCTTAACAAAATTCTAGCAATCAGAATCCAACAACACATTATAAAGATCATACATCATGACCAAGTGAGCTTTACCTAGAGCCAGACATCTTGGAATGTGAAGTCAAGTGGGCCTTAGAAAGCATCACTACTAACAAAGCTAGTGGAGGTGATGGAATTCCAGTTGAGCTATTTCAAGTCTGAAAGATGATGCTGTGAAAGTGCTGCACTCAATATGCCAGCAAATTTGGAAAACTCAGCAGTGGCCACAGGACTGGAGAAGGTTAGTCTTCATTCCAATCCCAAAGAAAGGCAATGCCTAAGAATGCTCAAACTACCGCACAATTGCACTCATCTCACACGCTAGTAAAGTCATGCTCAAAATTCTCCAAGCCAGGCTTCAGCAGTATGTGAACCGTGAACTCCCAGATGTTCAAGCAGGTTTTAGAAAAGGCAGAGGCACCAGAGATCAAATGGCCAACATCCGCTGGATCATGGACAAAGCAAGAGAGTTTCAGAAAAACATCCATTTCTGCTTCATTGACTATGCCAAAGCCTTTGACTGTGTGGATCACAATAAACTGTGGAAAATTCTGAAAGAGATGGGAATCCCAGACCACCTGACCTGCCTCTTGAGAAACCTGTATGCAGGTCAGGAAGCAACAGTTAGAACTGGACATGGAACAACAGACTGGTTCCAAATAGGAAAAGGTGTACGTCAAGGCTGTATATTGTCACCTTGCTTGTTTAACTTATATACAGAGTACATCATGAGGAACGCTGGGCTGGAAGAAGTACAAGCTGGAATCAAGATTGCTGGGAGAAATATCAATAACCTCAGATATGCAGATGACACTACCCTTAAGGCAGAAAGTGAAGAGGAACTCAAATACCTCTTGATGAAAGTGAAAGAGGAGAGTGAAAAAGTTGGCTTGAAGCTCAACATTCAGAAAACAAAGATCATGGCATCTGGTCCCATCACTTCATGGGAAATAGATGGAAAAACAGTGGAAACAGTGTCAGACTTTATTTTTTTGGGCTCCAAAATCACTGCAGATGCTGATTGCAGCCATGAAATTAAAAGACGCTTGCTCCTTGGAAGGAAAGTTATGACCAACCTTGATAGTATATTAAAAAGCAAAGACATTACTTTGCCAACCAAGGTCCGTCTAGTCAAGGCAATGGTTTTTCCCGTGGTCATGTATGGATGTGAGAGTTGGACTGTGAAGAAAGCTGATCGCCGAAGAATCGATGCTTTTGAACTGTGGTGTTGGAGAAGACTCTTGAGAGTCCCTTATACTGCAAGGAGATCCAACCAGTCCATTCTAAAGGAGATCAATCCTGGATGTTCATTGGAGGGACTGATGCTAAAGCTGAAACTGCAATACTTTGGCCACCTCATGCGACGAGTTGACTCACTGGAAAAGACTCTGATGCTAGGAAAGGTTGGGGGCGGGAGGAGAAGGGGACGACGGAGAATGAGATGGCTGGATGACATCACCAACTCTGTGGACATGAGTTTGAGTGAACTCCGGGAGTTGGTGATGGACAGGGAGGCCTGGCGTGCTGTGATTCATGGGGTCATGGAGAGTTGGACACGACTGAGCGAATGAACTGACTGATCCCAGGGATGCAAGGATTCTTCAATATTCACAAATCAATCAATGTAATACACCACATTAACAAATTGAAAAATAAAAACCATATGATTATTTCAATAGATGCAGAGAAAGCCTTTGACAAAATTCAACATCCATTTATGATCAAAAACCCTCCAGAGGCGGGAATAGAAGGAACAATCCTCAACGTAATAAAAGCTATATATGACAAACCCACAACATTATCCTCAATGGTGAAAAATTGAAAGCGCTTCCCCTAAATTCAGGAAAAAGACAAGGGTGCCCAATCTCACCACTACTATTCAACATAGTTTTGGAAGTTTTGGCCACAGCAATCAGAGCAGAAAAAGACATAATAGGAATTCAAATTGGAAAAGAAGAAGTAAAACTCTGTTTGCAGATGACATGATCCTCTACACAGAAAACACTAAAGACTCTACCAGAAAATTACGAGAACTAATCAATGAATATAGTAAAGTTGCAGAATATAAAATCAACACACAGAAATCCCTTGCATTCCTATACACTAATAATGAGAAAATAGAAAGTGAAATTAAGGAAACAATTCCATTCACCATTGCAACGAAAAGAATTAAATACTTAGGAATATATCTACCTAAGGAAACAAAAGATCTATATATAGAAAACTATAAAACATTGGTGAAAGAAATCAGAGAGAACACTAATAGATGGAGAAATATACCATGTTCATGGATTAGTAGAATAAATATTGTGAAAATGAATATACTACCCAAAGTAATTTATAAGTTCAGTGCAATCCCTATCAAGCTACCAACAGTGTTTTTCACAGAGCTAGAACAAATAATTTCACAATTTTTATGGAAATACAAAAAACCTCGAATAGCCAAAGCAATCTTGAGAAAGAAGAATGTAACTGGGGGAATCAACCTGCCAGACTTCAGGCTCTACTACAAAGCCACAGTCATCAAGACAGTATGGTACTGGCATAAAGACAGAAATATAGATCAATGGAACAAAATAGAAAGCCCAGAAATAAATCCATGCACCTATGGACACCTTATCTTTGACAACAGAGGCAAGAATATAAAATGGAGAAAAGACAATCTCTTTAACAAGTGGTGCTGAGAAAACTGGTCAACCACTTGTAAAAGAATGAAACCAGAACACTCCCTAACACCATACATAAAAATTAACTCAAAATGGATTAAAGATCTACATATAAGACCAGAAACTATAAAACTCCTAGAGGAGAAAATAGGCAAAACACTCTCTGACATAGATCACGGCAGGATCCTCCATGACCCACCTCCCAGAATATTGGAAATAAAGGCAAAAATAAACAAATGGGACCTAATAAAATCAAAAGATTCTACACAGCAAAGGAAACTATAAGCAAGGTGAAAAGACAGCCTTCAGAATGGGAGAAAATAATAGCAAATGAAGCAACTGATAAAGGATTAATCTCAAAAATATACAAGCAACTCCTGCAGCTCAATTCCAGAAAAATAAACGACCCAATCAAAAAATGGGCCAAAGAACTAAACAGACATTTCTCCAAAGAAGACATACAGATGGCTAACAAACACATGAAAAGATGTTCAACATCACTCATAATCAGAGAAATGTAAATCAAAACCACAATGAGGTACCATTTCACGCCAGTCAGAATGGCTGCTATCCAAAAGTCTACATGCAATAAATGCTGGAGAGGGTGTGGAGAAAAGGGAACCCTCTTACACGGTTGGTGGGAATGCAAACTAGTCCAACCACTATGGAGAACAGTGTGGAGATTCCTCAAAAAACTGGAAAGAGAACTGCCATATGATCCAGCAATCGCACTCCTGGGCATACACACCGAGGAAACCAGAAGTGAAAGAGAGACATGTACTCCAATGTTCATTGCAGCACTGTTTATAATAGCCAGGACATGGAAGCAACCTAGATGTCCATCTGCAGACGAATGGATAAGAAAGCTGTAGTACATTTACACAATGGAGTACTACTCAGCAATTAAAAAGAATACATTTGAATTAGTTCTAATGAGGTGAATGAAACTGGAGCCTATTATACAGAGTGAAGTAAGCCAGAAAGAAAAACACCAATACAGTATATTAACACATATATATGGAATATAGCAAGAAGATAACGATAACCCTGTATACGAGACAACAGCAGAGACTTGGATGTGTGGAGCAGTCTTTCGGACTCTGTGGGAGAGGGCAAGGGTGGGATAATTTGGGAGAATGGATTGAAACATGTATATTATCATATGTGAAACGAATCTGACGTGGTTGCGGGCTCCCCACCTCAACACTCTGTGGATTTAAGAGGCCGTTCCTTCCGGAAGTGTATAAATTAGCCTGGGATAGAAGCTGCATGCTGAATTTACCAATTAAGAAATGGGAAACCAGAACTTTAAAGGTGGCATAGAAATACAAGAAACTATTCTAAGTAATCTTTTAAAATTTTGAACAGAGTTACAGATTTTACCATTTGTTATAAACTGGTATATATAATTTAACCAGAACCAAAAGAAAATTAGTATTGTGTGAATTCTGAAGCACTTTCAACATGTTGTAGGAATAATGTGGACTTTCTTGAGTTTTACACATTCATATCCAACCAGTCCATTCTAAAGGAGATCAATCCTGGGTGTTCATTGGAAGGACTTATGCTAAAGCTGAAACTCCAATACTTTGGCCACCTCATGCAAAGAGTTGACTCACTGGAAAAGACTCTGATGCTAGGAGGGATTGGGGGTAGGAGGAGACGGGAACGACAGAGAATGAGATGGCTGGATGGCATCACCGACTCGATGGACATGAGTTTGAGTGAACTCCGGGAGTTGGTGATGGACAGGGAGGCCTGGCGTGTTGTGGTTCATGGGGTCACAAAGAGTCGGACACAACTGAGCGACTGAACTGAACTGAAATAAATGTTCTGTATCTCGTGCCTTTGTGGGCTTTCTGTGAGCTGTAGTTTCTGGGAAGTGAGCATCTCTCATTCCTGTAACTCTTGTAATCCAGTCATTCGTGTGCCTCCTTCATGAGGATTCAGTACGGCTGTGGTGCTGTTATCCCTCTGATAGGAACTCTAACTCAGTGTAAAGCCCCAAAATTCTGTTACTTATTTTTATTTTATATTGTACTATATTTTATTTACAGTGTTGTGTTTGTTTTAGGTGTACAGCAAAGTGATACAGTCATATATATATATATATATATATATGAATTAACAAAAGCAGTTCCTGTCTTTTGATGGGGTGCTCATGGTTTATAACATAAATGGCATTATTTTGAGAGAGAGATAACTTAGGTATGGCATTGGGTTTTTTTTCTTTTTAGCCTGAGGCAGTTGTAAAATAACTTAATGTAGCTTTTTACAACTGTTTATTCTATAGCATTTTTTCATTTGGTGAAATTTTAACCGTTAATGTTTTTGGCATTGTGCTTTGTACCATTTATTAAATAAAAATAAAAAAAAACGAAAACTAGATATCCTTCACTTTAGCGATTCTTCATTCAACCATTATGCTGAAGAGTTCTGAACATTTCCCACCTGTGCCAAATAAAATATATAAAGAAATCATGCAAAGAAATCCTTAAGAGAACAGAATGAAGTTAAATTCACTTATTCGATGTCAAATATATATTTGCTTTCAAAGTAAAGCATTTGAACATTTATAATGATACTAACATAAAAAAACTTACAAGTCCAATGTATAAACATACCACATTTAAATAATATTAAAATTTTTAGAGCAGTTCTGTCTTGTAAAAATGTTGTATCAGTCACAAATACACAAACCATGTTATTTAAAATTGTCTAATTAGTGACACCAAAAAGGGAAAAAGGTGAAAGTTGTTGTAATGATATATCTGACTTTACCAGCATATACAAAATATAATATTTTCAATGTAATATAATACTAAAAGTTATCGATGAAATATTTTTACCTTTTTTCTTACTAAGTCTTCAAAACTCAATGAATAGTTTACACTTAAAGTGCATTTTGATTCAGAAAAGCCCCATTTTCAGTTCTGAATATCCACGTGTGCCTAGTGACTACTATACTGGACAGTACAGCATTATTTCATCAAATAACACTCAGGTTATCATCTGACTCATTCTTCTCAGAAAAAATAAAGTGAAAATCTCTTCTTTAAATGAATGAGAGAATTGAGTAAAACACCAGAATACACTGACAACTTCAGGTAACACGGTGTCAGTGAGGTTTCTTTTGTTTATTGCTTTGCTGCACTGAATTCATGAAAATATTATTAAGCACCCAACAGATGTACATTTCTTAACAACTCTCGTCCATCTTGCTTCCTAATCATTCATTTTATCACTTTATCTTGTCTTAACCTGAAAATTTCACATGTGACGTTGTTATCAACTTACAAGTTAGGAAGTAAAAAAAAGAAAAAAATATTTCAAGCAAATAATATAAATATGGACTTGTGTGTGGAACCCATCTTATGTTCAAGAATAGGGCTGAAGAACCCTTTTTAGTCACAAATCACAGAGAAATTGTTGGCTCATGGTGATGGGGTAAAAACAGAGATTACTCATATTCGTTTTTCTTCCTCTTGTTACCTCTCTGGCAACATACTCCATAGTACTCAGAATCCACTGCCTCATACTTCTCTCATTAGACTCCTCTTTCACACCCTATGCTCATAATAATTCCAGTTTTCTTTTTCTTCTATACAGTATATGTCTCCCAATTCTAATTTTCTTTAGTTATGCTAAGCGATTGGATCGCCACACTGATAAACTAATTCAAACTTAATGCCAACACAAAAAATTGTCTTAATGTATCTTGCATATTAACAACTTTTAATTCTAATCCAAAAAGCTGATCGTGAGATTTAGTCAACTCAGTGGTGTAAAATATATTTTGGGCTTTCCTGGTGGCTCACCTGGTAAAGAATCCATGTACAGTGCACGAGACCTGGGTTTGATCCCTCGGCTGGGAAGATGCCCTGGAGAAGGGAAAGGCTACCCACTCCAGTATTCTGGCCTGGAGAATTCCATGGACTGTATAGTCCATGGGGTCGCAGAGATGGACACGAATGAGTGACTCTCACTCACATATATTTTAGAAGAACTTAGTTTTTGGTACTCTCAAATAACAATGGAGATATTCTCTTGGGTAGTTAGGGAACCTGGTAAAATAAATATGATAATCCTTGGGGAATGTAAGGAAAGATCAATATGAAGATTTTTGGAAAACAGCACTGAGAAAAAAATAATTTGTATTATAATTCCAGTTAGTACCAAATTCACATGCTTATTTTTTTAAACAGAAACCATTTGCAACTTTGTTACTAATGCAATTAATGTTTTAGTTTTAGTGAGCTTGATCCTTAAGAGACAGACAGTCCCTTCATGGTTCAGTAAATAAGTGGAAGTGAAATTTTGATAAGTTTTTAAATGAACGTTTGCAAAAAGCTCAGTGGATTTCTGTGATAGTCATCTTGATTAAATTTACTTCTTCAAAAATTGATAAAGGAAACTGAATCATTCAAGGACAGTATTAATTTTCTTACATAGCATTTATAGCTTCTCATACAACTTCCCTGTCTCAATGGTGCTATTAGCTGTGATAGCATGAAGTTACCAAGAAATTAGGAGACCTTTAAGACTTTCTTTTATCACTGTCTTCAGTTCAGTTCAGTTCAGTTCAGTTCAGTCGCTCAGTCTTGTCCGACTCTCCGCGACCCCATGAATCACAGCACGCCAGGCCTCCCTGTCCATCACCAACTCCCGGAGTACACTCAAACTCATGTCCACAGAGTCGGTGATGCCATCCAGCCATCTCATTCTCCGTCGTCCCCTTCTCCTCCCGCCCCCAACCTTTCCCAGCATCAGAGTCTTTTCCAGTGATTCAACTCGTCGCATGAGGTGGCCAAAGTATTGCAGTTTCAGCTTTAGCATCAGTCCCTCCAATGAACATCCAGGATTGATCTCCTTTAGAATGGACTGGTTGGATCTCCTTGCAGTCCAAGGGACTCTCAAGAGTCTTCTCCAACACCACAGTTCAAAAGCATCGATTCTTCGGCGATCAGCTTTCTTCACAGTCCAACTCTCACATCCATACATGACCACGGGAAAAACCATTGCCTTGACTAGATGGACCTTGGTTGGCCAAGTAATAGTATGATATCTAGGGAAATTCTTAACCATAATTTGATTATTGGCTAATTACTTAAGAAATCTGCCAAAATATCTAATTTTTAGATGCTAACAGAAGGCAGAAAAGTTTAACTTCTACTTGGGAATTTTGTTTGCTGGATTATTCCAAGCATGCATATGAAAGAGTGCAGCACATAGTCAGAGGATCTGGATCCTAATCAAGGTTCTACGACTGACTTCCTAAAAGACCTTGGGTTAGGCACGAGACTATTCGAATTTTAGTTTCTTCATTTGTAAAGTGACAGAATAGGGTTTTAGTTCTAAAGTACTTACCTCAAAAATTCTGTAAATATTTAAAGGATGCAATGACAACAGGTTTTACATCATTGTCATCGTATCAGATTGTTTCTAAGTTAACAACGCAAAGAAATAGAGGAAAACAATAGAATGGGAAAGACTAGAGAGCTCTTCAAGAAAATTAGAGATACCAAGGGAATATTTCATGCAAAGATGAGCACAATAAAGGACAGAAATGGTATGGACCTAACAGAAGCAGAAGATATTAAGACGAGGTGGCGAGAATACACAGAAGAACTATATAAAGACCTTCATGACTCAGATAAACATGATGGTGTGATCACTCACCTAGAGACAGACATCCTGGAGTGTAAAGTCAAGTGGGCCTTAGGAAGCATCATTGCAAACAAAGCTAGTGGAGGTGATGTGATTCCAGTTGAGCTATTTCAAATCTAAAAGATGATGCTGGTAAAGTGTTGCACTCAATATGCCAGCAAAACTGGAAAACTCATAAGTGGCCCAGGACTGGAAAAAATCAGTTTTCATTCCAATCCCAAAGAAGGGCAATTTCAAAGAATGTTCAAACTACTGCACAATTGCACACTTTTCACATGCTAGCAAAGTAATGCTTAAAATTCTCCAAGCTAGGCTTCAAAAGTATGTGAACCGAGAACTTCCAGATATTCAAGCCGGATTTAGAAAAGGCAGAGGAAACAGAGATCAAAATGCCAATATCTGTTGGATCATAGAAAAAGCAAGGGAATTCCAGAAAAACATCTACTTCTGCTTCATTGACTATACTAAAGCCTTTGACTGTGTGGATCACAACAAAATGTGGAAATTTCTTCAAGACATGGGAATACCAGTCCACCTTACTGTCACCTGAGAAACCTCTATGCAGGTCAAGAATCAACAGTTAGAATAGAACATGGAACAATGGATTGCTTCAAAATTGAGAAAGGAGTATGTCAAGGCTGTATATAGACACCCTGCTTATTTAAGTTATATGCAGAGTACATCATGAGAAATGCGGGGCTGGATAAAGCACAAGCTGGAAGCAAGATTGCTGGGAGAAATATCAATAACCTTATATATGCAGATGATACCAACCTTATGACAGAAAGCAAAGAAAAACTAAAGAGCCTCTTGTGAAGGTGAAAGAGGAGAGTGGAAAAGCTGGCTTAAAACTCAATTTTCAATAAACAAAGATCATGGCATCCAGGCCCATCACTGCATGGCAAATAGATGGGGAAACAATGGAAACAGTGACAGACTTGATTTTCTTGGACTCCAAAATCACTACAGATGGTGACTGCAGCTACGAAATGAAAAGACGCTTGCTCCTTGGAAGAAAAGCCATGACAAACCTAGATAGTATATTCAAAAGCAGAGACATTACTTTGTTGACAGTGGTCCATCTAGTAAAAGATATGATTTTTTTTTTCCAGTAGTCATGTATGGATGTGAGAGTTGGGCCATAAAGAAGGCTCAGTGCTGAAGAATTAATGCTTATGAACTGTTTTGTTGGAGAAGACTCTTGAGAGTCCCTTGGACTACTGGGAGGTCAAACCAGTCAATACTAAAGTAAATCAACCCTGAATATCCATTGTAAGGACTGATGTTGAAGCTGAAACTCCAATACTTTGGCCACCTGATGCAAAGAACTGACTCACTGGAAAAGACCCTGATGCTGGGAAAGACTGATGGCAGGAGGAGAAGGGGATGACAAAGGATGGGATGGTTGGATGGCATCACCGACTCGATGGACATGAGTTTGAGCAAGCTCTGGGAAATGGTGATGGACAAGGATGTCTGGCAGGCTGCAGTCCATGGGGTCGTAAAGAGCGAGACATGCCTGAGTGACTGAAAAACAACATCGTCATATCAGAAAGCCCTGAGCTGACAATGAGAGAATGGCAATAAATTGTAGCCGACAATTTCAATTACTTGAAGGCTTGGACTCTTTTGCTTTCTTGACACAAATGTGGAGAACTGCCATATTACTCTCTATTTCTTTGCACATTCCCTTCTGGGAAAATGGTTGTAGTTATAGAGTATTTCTGTTTTTGTTCCAAGCCTTTCACTTGAATCCATGTCTGTGGTTGAATTAGAAAGCCCTTAAGCATATCCCTGACAGGATTTGAATTGTGATTACTTTGTGGAAGGCCATACATGCATTACTTCAACTTTATATTTTAGTCCATCTGATACTTTAAAAATTTATGACTTTTAAAAGTAATTTAAAAATTAAATAAAAACATAGGAAAAAAGTCAAAATTTTCATTGTGATCTGTGAGAGACAAGTGTAAATCCTAGCTGTTAAACAATAAAGTAAGCAACAATTTAGACTTAAGTAGAACCAACTTACAAGCCAGAGAAACAATGATCAACCCAAAAGACCAAAGGAAATAAGAACTGCTGGCATTTAACTATGAGGCTTTGTCTGTGTAATTGTAACAAGTCTTGAATAATGCATATTTTTTTCCTGAATCAACATATCCACTCTCTATGAAAATCAACCTGTGACAAAGATAATTATGTCATAACTATCGGCAGTTAATAAAGTCCAGACATCAACCACTAATTCTTTTAAGATGTATCTTTTATTGAGGCACACCTTCCACAAGCCTCAAATTTTTACATTATAAATTTGCCTTTCACATCGTCCTTATCATTGTGTAGTAAATTTGAAAGTATCAGAAACAAAAGTTTATTGCAAAGAAATTCTTGCATTAATGAAGGAAAAGTAGAGGGAGAAATGTGCAGGGGAAAAATGGACAGTACGAAGAAAACCAAGAAGGAAGAGGAAGAGAATAAGAGAGAATTGGAGGAAAAGGTTGAAAAAGGAAAAAGATGAGAAGAGTAGGATGGAGATGAAGACTGGAATGTGCCTTTTCATGAAGTTCCAATATTATTCCTGAGTGACATTCTGACCCAGAATCATGCATGTGTGCTCATCTGTCATCACCTAAGAGCTGATAACATACTAAGCTACCCTATCCAATATGGCAGCTATTTGTTATATCTGGCTGTTGAGGACTTGAAATGTGGCTGGTTTGAAATGCAAAGCCCTACAAGTGTAAAATCCACACTAGATTTTGATGAAGGTATATTTTGATGAAGGTATAAAAAAGAAAGCATCCTAGTTATCATTTTTCACTGATTTATGATGTCAAAGGGCTAGCCTGGTGGCCTTGATGGTAAAGAATCTGCCTACAGCCCAGAAGACCTGGGTTCGACCCCTGGGTCAGGAATATTCCCTGCAGGCGGGCATGGAAACCCACTCCAATTCTCGTGCCTGGAGAATCCCATGGACAGAGGAGCTTGGCAGGCTACAGTCCGTTGGGTCACAAAGAGTCGAACATGACTGAAGCAAGTTAGCAAGCACACGATGTAAAAATTATAATGTTTAGATTTCATAATGTTTCAATTCCTCTTCTAGTTCTTCTGAAAAAAATAAAACTCAGTTCAGTTCAGGTCAGTCGCTCAGTCGTGACTGACTCTTTGTGACCCCATGAATCACAGCACTCCAGACCTCCCTGTCCATCACCAACTCCTGGAGTACACTCAAACTCATGTCCATTGAGTCAGTGATGCCATTCAGCCATCTCATTCTCTGTCGTCCCTAAGTAGTCAATTACTGGTAGCAGGTAATGGCATCCATAAAGGATAGGAGTGGGCAAAGGTGAGGGTGAGGGTTAATCCAAAGGTATAGGACCATAACAGACACTTGATGGACAAGAGGTTCAGTTAGGAAAACTCTTCAAGTGTCACCAGGGTTTTTAGACTCTTAGAAGTTGAATTCTGTCATTTATTCAGCAAATATTTACTAAGAACCTGCTATGTGCCAGGCACAAATTATCTAAAGGCACAGTGATGAAAAATACAAGCAAGTCCTCTTTGAGTTCACCTTCTACTGAGGAGGCAGATACTAGTCAAATAATCACACAAACACAAAATTAGAAACGTCAGAGCTACAAATGTCAAGTAGTGGTGTTCTGAGTACTCTGAGTTGAGGTAGGCTTGTTAAGGAAAAAAAAAAAAGGGATATGGTTAAAAACCCAGGTCCCCCCTCCTGCTATCTGAGCCAAAATATTTCCAGGCCAATACAGATTTTTAAGAAATGCATGTGACTTTTCTAACTATGAGAAATAAAATGTCTTTATGGTTTCTGAAACTTGTTCCAAAGACTCCTCTTAAGGTTAAATAACTGAGCTATATGGAAGTTGATATATATGAGAATGCTGCTGCTGCTGCTGCTGAGTCACTTCAGTCGTGTCCGACTCTGTGTGACCCCTTAGACGGAAGCCCACCAGGCTCCCCCGTCCCTGGGATTCTCCAGGCAAGAACACTGGAGTGGGTTGCCATTTCCTTCTCCAATGTGTGAAAGTGAAAAGTGAAAGTGAAGTCGCTCAGTCGTGTCCGACCCTTAGCGATCCCAAGGACTGCAGCCTACCAGGCTCCTCCATCCATGGGATTTTCTAGGCAAGAGTACTAGAGTGGCTTGCCATTGCCTTCTCCGATATATGAGAATATGTGTGTGTTTATATGTGTGTTCTTCTCCCAAACAAATCTAGTTGCCTATAAAAGCTAACTGTAAAATTTCTACTAACTAGTTAGATAAGTTTCCCCTTTCTCAATTTAACTCATGACATAGTCTATAAAATACTTCAACCATTCCAGTAACTCAAGGGCTATGTGGTTTGAAAATTAAAGTTTCACTTTTGATGAAATGAAACTAACTGAAGGTATATTTGATGGCAGGTTTAATGTAATGAATAACTTCTCTTCCCATACTCTATTTACTACAGTAATAGGGTCTTTTTTCCAGACTGATGACCAGAGTGGACTAGTTATTTCTTGCTCTGACAGTGGGGACAGGGGTGGAGTTAGAGAAAGGCTAGCTTCCCATGGAACTGATGTCTAAATTGAAATTAGAAAGGTAAGTAGAATCTGGTAAAGGTTCAAGATGTACAGGAAAAGCATTCTAGGCCAAAGGAATACATTTGCAAAAGCCCTGACTCTTGAGGAAAAATAATTCCTTAGAAAAATTTAAAGAACAGTGTGCTTGGTGCCAACAAAAAGGTTGAGGGGGTTGGTCCTGAGGTTAGAGATTACATGGAGCCTAAAAGGTTTTGTTAAAGCTTTAGGTTAATTTTCAACATATGACAAGAAGGTTGTAAAAGACAGATTATTTTGAAAAAGATTGCCAGGCAAGTAGAATGGATTAGAAGCTGCAAGAAGAAAAGTCTTGAGGTCAATGAGGGGTCTGTGGAAAGGGTGCAACATGGCAGCATGGGCTTTTAGGAGGTGATAGGTGTTGGGACAAAAATGATAATCAGTTAGGTTTCAAAGGCCAAAACCAAAGAAACAAAATGATGTTTAGGTAGGAACTAATTAGCGACTTGCCTAACGAACTGTTAGTCTTTTCACGATGACCTCCCCTTCTTTACCCTGGAAATAAGAAATTTTGGACAGAAGCTCTAAATTTGCTCCTGATTCTCAGGATTTCTTTAGAAGACAATGTGGGTTGTCAATAAGCTTTTTTTTTTTTCCCCTTGAAACATTATATTTCCTTTTTTGAAAATTTTCACAAATATTCAAGTGCTTATTGGTGCCCACATCAGAGTTTGTTTATACCTCTTGTTTCAGCTTGGAGAAGGCAATGGTACCCCACTTCAGTACTCTTGCCTGGAAAATCCCATGGACGAAGGAGCCTGGTGGGCTGCAGTCCATGGGGTCACTAAGAGTCAGACACGACTGAGCGACTTCACTTTTACTTTTCACTTTCATGCATTGGAGAAGGAAATGGCAACCTGCTCCAGTGTTCTTGCCTAGAGAATCTCAGGGATGGGGGAGCCTGGTGGGCTGCCATCTATGTGGATGCACAGAGTCAGACACGACTGAAGCGACTTAGCAGCAGCAGCTTGTTACAGCTTTTACATTTTATTGTA
The DNA here is from genome assembly GCF_049115385.1 of Moschus berezovskii. Lineage (NCBI taxonomy): Eukaryota > Metazoa > Chordata > Mammalia > Artiodactyla > Moschidae > Moschus > Moschus berezovskii. Next base: position 50,477,231 of record NC_142462.1, on the reverse strand, counting down.
ATTATTTATTCAATGTCTGCTGCTGCTGCTGCTGCTGCTAAGTCACTTCAGTCGTGTCCGACTCTGTGTGACCCCATGCACGGCAGCCCACCAGGCTCCCCCGTCCCTGGGGTTCTCCAGGCAAGAATACTGGAGTGGGTTGCCATTTCCTTCATAGCATTAAAACTTTGGCTTCTCAAAAGGTGTCATTCATTATTTAGCTTTGTTTTCCAGCATCTAGAATAAAACTGGCACATGGCCAATACTGAGTACACGAATTCTTACACTGATGGGACACTCACATCCTGTAAAGAAGGATGCAACCCTGATCACTATTTAACTTCGAATTTTATTAGAAATACAAATTTCCAGGCCCTACCCCTCATCTCCTAATCAGAATCTCTGGGCGTGGGTCACTCCAGGTCATTCTGTTGTATGTTAATATCTGAGAACCACAGCTTCACAGGACTGCCTCAATGGGAGGTAGACCAATCGAGTTAGATTTATTTTAAAAGTCAGGCCAGCATAAGAAGAATTCAAGTAGACTACTTTAGGATCTCCTATCATTCTTTCTTCCTGAAAACAGTCTTTATAAAAAGCTGCCAAACAGAGGTGTTTTTTATATTTATTTATTTTTTTATTGAAGGATAATTGCGTTTCAGAATTTTGTTGTTTTCTGTCAAATCTCAACATGAATCAGCCATAGGTATACATATATCCCCTCCCCTCTGAACCTCCCTCCGATCTCCCTCCCCATCCCACCCCTTTAGGTTGATACAGAGCCCCTGTTTGAGTTTCCTGAGTCATACAGCAAATTTCCATTGGCCATCTAACTTACATATGGCAGTGTAAGTTTCCATGTTACTCTCTCCATACATCTCACCCTCTCCTCCCCTCTCCCCACGTCCATAAGTCTATTTTCTATGTCTGTTTCTCCATTGCTGCCCTGTAAATAAATTCTTCAGAATCATTTTTCTAGATTCTGTATATATGCATTAGAATATGATATTTATCTTTCTCTTTGTGACTTACTTCACTCTGAATAATAGGTTCTAGGTTAAACTACTACATTAGAACTGACTCAACTGACTCAAGGTGTTTTTTATTATTAATTTTCTGAAATGAAACCTATCTATGTTAGGGATTAGCAAATCTTTTTATAAAGAACCAAAAAATAAATACTTTAGGCTTTTTTTGGGCATGTGGTTTTTGTCATAATTACTCAGTTCTGCAGTTGTAGCATGCAAGTAGCTACAGATAGAACACAAGTAAACAGGTGAGGTTGTGCTCCAATAAAATATTATTTATGGATACTAAAATTTCAGTATCATATGGTTTTCATGTGATACAAATATTTTTCTTTTGATTTTCACATAATTTAAAATAAAAGCTATTCTTACTTTGCAAACTGTACAAAAGTAGATGTTGCAGTGGATTTAGCCCACTGGATATAGATTGCCCACCACCAGTAATAAAATATTATTTATGGATACTAAAATTTCAATACCATATGATTTTCATGTGGCACAAATATTATTCTTTTGATTTTTATATGATTTAGAATAAAAACTATTCTTTACTTTTGTACAGTACAAAAGTAGATGTTGCAATGGATTTGGCCCACTGGATGTAGACTGTCCACTGCTGGTCTATGGAATGATCAGTTCCCAACACACAATTTTTCAAACATAGATACTGACTCATTAACTGAGCATTTAATTAAGTGAAAGTGAGTGAAAGTCACTCAGTTGTGTCTGACTCTTTGTGGCCCCATGGACTATATAGTCCGTGGAATTCTCCAGGCCAGGGGATCTTCCCAACCCAGGGATCGAACCCAGGTCTCCCACATTGCAGGTGGATTTTTTATCAGCTAAGCCACAAAGGAAGCCTTTAATATGTGCCCAGCAAATAAGCAATGCAGATAAAGCACTTTTCCTCAGGGAACTTAAGAATCCAGAGGAGAAAAGACTTTAAAAATTAATCAGATAAATGAAATGAATAAAGAACACGCCAGAGTGATTAAAAGAGGGCAATACAGAAACCTACTTTAGGTAGGATGGGAAGAAAAGGTCTAAGAAGGTACTACTTAAACTGAGATCAGAAGGATGAGAATGTACCTATCATATGAAAAGCCAGGAGAAAAGGGTCATAGGTTGAAGAGCAACAAGAATAAAGTGGACAGGGTAGAAGGAGCTTCCTGTAGTAAGTGTGGAGGAGAGGGTCAGGATTCAACTGGGAAGAGAGGAAGCAGATCCTACAGGGCCTTGTCCGTCAAGTGAAGGGATTTGTTAAGGTTTTACAGAGGGGAAATGTGATTTTAAGGTTCTAAAGGTTATTCATCCTTGGTGCCGTGTGGAAACAAATTTGGAGGAGAACAAGAAACATGGGAGATGGTTTGGAGACTGGATGAAAGGGGTATGTGTGTGTGTGTGTGTTTACTGACAGAAATTGGGTATTGTTATAACTGAATTATTCATGCAGAAACCACAGTGAATCAAAATGATTTCCCAAGCCAAAACTGACAGTCTTAAAATTGAAGAGTTTAAGAATTCAACACTACAGAATCTGAGGGTTTGGGGAGGTCAATGGAATGGAATTTGATCCAGATATAGAAAAAAATCATTTAGGAAGAGGATAGAAAGCTTCACTGAACAGTTTCCACTAGCTAAAGAATGATACTGCTTATATGAACATAGACAAGAAAAGGAACTCTGAATAGGTAGGTAGGCCTCATGAATGAATGAGCTTTGATAGTTTACTGTTCATCACAGTGAAGAGCTATTTAATCCAACCCTGTAATGACATTTTTTTTCTGTTATCAGAGGCATTTATCTAATAACACAACTCTATTAGAAGATCTGTCTAAATTGATAGTAAAAAGACGATTAAAATTGGCACTCAGGCTACAACTACAACTCAGTGTGTTGGGCTGGAATGTACTGAACGTCATATTTCAAAAAGGTATACTGTTAACACCGGTGCATAAATGCTAATTAGAGTAATGACTTCATTCAGCAATTTCCTTTTTATAGGGCCATTTGGATCAGGTTCTCTCTGTATAAAAGGCCAGATCCTTATTAATTTAGATGATTACCTCACAGGAATGAACACTAAGGGAAAACAATATCACAGGACCAGCTTACCATGTCTTCCCCATTACTTCATGTCTCTGTTATGGTGATAACAAGAGGATAACACGTACAATTTTTCTTCTACAGTGGTTCAAATGCCTCTAATCTTCCCCAGTAATCCTTTTGGTTACAGAAAAGAAAGTTAATTTCATACTTGGAAGTCCCATTGTAAAAATGACTACTGATGAAGAACATGGACCAGGAACTTTTTAGTTTAAATGCCCGTGCATATTTTATACTAATCAACTGAAGCACTGCTTAGAAGAAAAAGTAATCCAAGGCAAGTCCTTATACCATTTTCTTACATTCATGTCATGAGCAAACAATAGCCTACGTATGACTGTAAGTTTCAAGAAACAATCACTGTGCTTTGGGCTGGAGGCAGTATGCTGAAATTCATGAATTATAACTCTTCCAACAGGAGCCTTTAATGGTCCCAGGGACTTGAAATGGAATATGAAACTTCTCACCCAAAGGTCATCGACTCCAATTTGGCCTAAACTGGTAATGACTAAAAGTTATTATTGATAGACAGCTGTTCAACAAAATGAATTGGTGATCTCAGTGTAATTTCTAAAAGACTGGTATCTGTGTCAGGAATTTGTGATTACCTCATGCCATAAGATGGATAGTTTTAGACAGGAGTCAAGACGTTGACTGAAAGGAGATACTCCACCACCTCCTAGCCGTTAAAAATGTTCTTTTCAGATGGGAACAGTCAAAAGTTTTCAGGCAAATAGCAGAAGTTTTTACCTGATAATTTATCTTTTTTTTTTTTGGCCATACCATGGGGAATGTGGAACTTCCCTGACCAAGGATGGAACCCATGTCCCCTCCAGTGGAAGCGTGGAGTCTTAACCACTGTACCACCAGGGAAGTCCAAGAGTTTATCATTTTTAAGATGGCACTACATTTATACATAACTACAACCTCTAAAAATATCCATGCTTATGTTTAAATAAGATATCACAGATTTTAATGAGAAATGCTAAGGTGATTTTATTAAAATAACTTAGACTCTTGAACTCAAAGTATGATCTAAAGACCAACAGCATCAGCATCACCCGAAGGCTCATTAAAATTGCAAATTCTCAAGCTCACTCCAGATATATTGACTCAGATCTTCATTTTAACAAGATCTTCAGGTAATCCAGATGCACAATAAAGTTTGAGGAGTGCAATATGTCTTGAGGACATGTTCTACAGCTGCTCACTGAACACAAAGTGTACTCTATAAACATATGTTAATGAAACAAATAAAGACCTGAATATTGTTTCTGTATGTTAATTTCATAATCTAGTATCCCAGCTGTTGGCATTGCTTATGTTGCCACTTAAAAGCCCGCCTGCCTATTTACTGTCTTAGCATCTCTCTTAGACTAGGCTCCTAGAGGGCAGGGATCCAATGTGGTATTCCTTTTGAGTCCAATTGAGGTTAAGTTGAAAGTATGTGTCTTTATCATCTTACGCTAAATTAGGTCATGCTAAGTAATCTTACTCTCAAGCAACACTAGCTTAAACAAATTGTGTTTACCTGACAGACCTGAAGAGCTATTATGTTGCTCTGGATCATTAACCAGCAGTAAATTGCTAAAACACTATTTAACGGCATTGATGGTCAAGTAAATGATAAGAATATTTTGTTCACTCTGTTAAACTAGTTAACAGCCACAAAATGAAACAGACCAATTTCTAAAGTGGCTTTGTGTAGAACATACTGCTATTAAATACATTTCATTAAATGTAGTCAACATGAGGCTAACTGGGATATATTTAAAATTTGGGTTATTATTTTATTTGTAAGAATGTTTACAGTAACTGTCTCCCAAAGAAAAAATCTAAAAGGCATTAACTTTGTGGTATCAATACAACATTCAGTCTGAAGTAGAGCTGCTCCCTAAAATATATGCTTCTATTCTAAAAATAAATCCCCACATTTCAATGATGTTTTGAACATTTTCTCTAACAAATTCCCTATTCAAATTTCCAAATAAAATGTCTGGAAATCCAAAGTTTTCACAAAAGACTCTCAAGTCAGCAAGATATGTTAGCTGAGCAAGTTCCCTTAATTCTCTGAGCCCATATTTAACATTTGGTGTTTGTGTTTTAAGAAAATGGTAAGACCAACTTTGTGCAACTATTCTGAATCTTTAATGAGATGAACACGAAGAAGTTTTTTGGCATAGTACTTCACAGTATTTTGAACAAGTATTTCATGGTTGTCTGTTACTGATTTCTATTACTATCAATACTTCTCATAATAGTTCTTATAATAACACTCCTTCTATTACTTTTACAACTACTACTATTATTACTATCACCACTACTACTACAATTACTTCCAGTACAAATTTTCCTTGAGATCACTGGGTTACATACCAGATTTTAAAATAACTGAAAGTGTGAGAACCACTCCCACACAGTTCGCCTAGGAATATCAAAACATAAAGCTCTGAATTAAAGAAAAAATTAAAGATATATAAGCCTGAAAGTATAATTATATTTTCTATTCATGCTAAATGTTTGTAATTATGGCTTCATGTGATCTTGGCCTTCCTTTAGGCTTAGAAAATCAAACATTTGATTATGCTTGATTATGAATGTTATCAACAGCTGTGGCCCCCTACACCCTTTCAAAGAACCGTCCTTTATCATGCCAGTTGTTGTAGGGCCTCATTTCTCTCCTTCTACCCAGAAGCAGTATAAATAGAATAAAAGCTTGACCCATGGACTCAGACAAACATAGGTTCAAATTTGGGCCCTGCCACATGGTAGCTGTGTAACTCTGAGCATGTAATAACACCTATAAAACAGGGATAATAAATAATAGTACCTTCCACAAAGGATTGTTGCAAAAACAGAAAATGAGATGCTGCATACTTTTGCATAGCACTCAACATCGTATAGCAGTCATGGTTAAATAATTCATAAATCTTATTATTACTGCCTAGACTTGAAGTAGTAAAAAAAAAAGGCAGAGTTTCTGCCCAGGCATCAAATTCATTTAATTTTATGCCCAATAGAGGATACCTTTCAAAGGCTTGACTTTAGGAACTGGTGAACCCAGATTGCTCAATCTTTTGAGCTGCCGCTTCTTTTTTTTCTCAACTAGGATTGGGTTCTCTGGAGAACCCTGACTCATACAATGCCTTTAACTTGCACTGCTGCTGCTGCTGCTGCAAAGTCGCTTCAGTCGTGTCCGACTCTGTGCAACCCCAAAGACAGCAGCCCACCAGGCTCCCCTGTCCCTGGGATTCTCCAGGCAAGAACACTGGAGTGGGTTGCCATTTCCTTCTCCTAGCTCATGGTAATCTGCTGACTTTTCAACTTCTTTGTCTGGCTTACTGATTTTTGTCTTTGGAATCAGAAAGGTAATCTAAACTTTCATTCCACATACTCCAGTTAGCTTTGCTTTTCCAGTGTTCATTCAGCCTCTGTTTCTAGCACTCCAGTGTTTTACGTTCACTATATAATTAAGCATTCCATCTCTGGATCGCTCTTAATTATAAGACATTTCTTCTTTTTTTAGCTAAACAGATATCTTTGTTCCCTGTTACATAAAACTGATAATGCTGATTTGGGGAGCAGAATAGAATAAACTTAAAGGTTAATCTATAAGATAGATCTTCAATTACTCCAGGATTGCTATCATATCTTTATTCTTAAAATGTAGTGTTGAACAGAACCAGACATGGTGCTGGAGACATTGTTTTAATAGTACTGAAAACAGTGGGGCTATCACTTTCTTCTTTCTTTGGATATTATCCAATTGTTAAATAAAACTTGAATTAGGTAGAAAGAATTCACCTTTGGTACAACTTGTAAGATGAGGTTTCTAAGCATGGTGGTTTTTCAAATTTTATGTGCCCTTTTAATATCCATGGATCATTTAAATCTCTACTAATCCAAGAAAAAGGTTTCTTCTCTCATTTTCTATAAATAGATTGCTAATGAACTTAAAATAATTTTAGTACCATTCTGTCCTAGAAAAATAGGCTTCTTCTTTTGGAGGCCCAGACTAACAAAACTCCTGGACTTTAATAAAGAAGAAAGCTGACAGATGAAGGCTAACCTGGAACTATCAGTTAGACCATGTTCCTAGAATTAGCCTGGCACTCACACCTGGGCCCTGGTGTTCTCCTGTCAAACATCAACAATTTCACAGAACACCAACTTCAGACAAGGCCACTCTGGGACTATGATGGATCAATGGAAAAATAAGACTACCCTCTGCTGTGTCTTTCCCAATGACCGCATGAGCCCTGATTCGTCCTTCCACATTCTGCTGCTGCTGCTGCTAAGTCACTTCAGTCGTGTCCTACTCTGTGCGACCCCACAGACAGCAGCCCACCAGGCTCCCCTGTCCCTGAGATTCTCCAGGCAAGAACACTGGAGTGGGTTGCCATTTCCTTCTCCAATGTGTGAAAGTGAAAAGTGAAAGTGAAGTCTCAGTCATGTCTGACTCTAGCGACCCCATGGACTGCAGCCTACCAGGCTCCTCCATCCATAGGATTTTCTAGGCAAGAGTACTGGAGTGGCTTGCCATTGCCTTCTCTGTTCCACATTCTAGATAAGGGTTATTTAGATATCCAATCAGAAAATCATCCCGGCTTCCTCATAGCACTCAGTCCAGAGAAAAGTCCCACTTTGTTGAGTCCTCCTTATATTCATCTAACCCAAAGCCAAATCCTAAATCTCCCTCCTGAGATGTCCCACACTTCCCTACTGTGTATGCCCTCCCTCACTGCAATGAGTCAGTAAGCTATAGGTGCATTCCTGGTGATCCTGGCTGAAAGATGCTGACATCTTGTTATTGAGATGACACATAAGGTAAAAAAGACTAACTGGAATTTTATCAAATTACAGACCTTATTGTAACTTTCTTATGGCTTCTGAAACATTGTTATAATACATCTAGACAGAACGATGCCAATTTAGACATTAAATCCATTCGTAAGTACATATTTACATGTTTGTTACTATGAACTAAAAATCATTTTCTGATGGGAATCTTGATTTTGCCCTCCCTAGAGTTTTACTCTTGACTTCATTCTGAGTAGAACTTAGAAGACCTCTTGTTCTGGCACCTGTTTTCTGACGCCCGTGTTTTCAAAAGACAATCAACCCTATGTGACACTCAGTTGATAAAGCGTTTAACGCTCCACTTGACTGGCTTCTCTGATAGCTCAGTTGGTAAAGAATCTGCCTGCAATGCAGGAGACTCTGGTTCAATCCCTGGGTTGGGAAGATACCCTGGAGAAGGAAAAAGCCACCCACTCCAGTATTCTGACCTGGAAAATTCCATGGACTGTATAGTCCATGGGGTCGCAAAGAGTTGGACATGACTGAGTTACTTTCACTTTCACTGACTGGCAATAGGGTACTAGTACATCAGGTATACCTCAGAGAGCACGATCTTGGATTTAGGGCTGTTCTGTACATTTCAAAAGCTAAGTCAAGAAAAACTATACTATGAAGGTTAACCAGAAAGATAAAAGTACACGTTTCTTCTAGATACTCTAAAATCTACTCCTGGAATAAGTTGGACAAACAGAAAACTGTTAATACCTGAATCTCATGATGATGATCCCCCAGATAAATAAGAGTTTTACCCAGTCTCATTTTGGTACATTTCCATTGAAACCATACTCTCTAAAATTCTCCAGACTAATGTACTCCATACCAAGTTTTTTTTTTAAGTAGTCACATTACATAAGCATATAGATCATGAAAACTTCTGAGTCTGTTCCACAAGATCTGTTGTCAAGCCAGATGTCTTGATTTTGCATCACTTTACAGGATCTCATGCTTGCTTACTTAGTGAAAATGTTCCTCTTTCCACCTACTTTGCATCTGAATTATATTTCCAGCATGGATAATCTGAGTCACATACATAAGTAATATTCCTACTGCATGTCAGCCTCCAAAGGAGACAATTATGAGGAGGCTATCCTAAGAAAGAAATCTCCAGGCTTTCATGAGACTCTAAGAGGGTTACTTCCCATCTAACCCTTGAACTTGAACTGGATTATATGAAAGTTTAAAATACGCTCCAAAAAGCCAAGTAGAATCGGTTTCTGGAAATTTACGTTTGTACTGTCAATGAAATAAAAGGCCTATTTGCTTTGAGCACTTTGATTTGACAGTTTGCTTTGAAGAAAAACAAACCTAAAAAGAATAAAGAAACTAGCCACGGATTTTTAGTAGAGATTTTTCTTTTAACTCTGAAAAACATTACATAAAAACACATAGGCCAGCATGACAGTAAAAGCAACCTTTATAAGACATTGTAAAGGTTAAAATCAGATACTACAAAGGAACTGTGTGGTGTTCTGGTTGATAAAACGGGGTGTGTGGCTGCCATATTGTAATTGATTATTTTAAAAGCTGTACGTCTATGATTTATCTCAGCTAACAGTGAGGTAGGCACAGATTACTTGTATTTGAAACACTACAGAAGATGGGGGTACCTCAGGACTGATCCAGCTGGGGTGCTCTGAGCCAAAGTGGAAGACAAAGCCAAAATCTACTGGCAGAAGCAAGATTCAAAGGCTGGGCATGGCACATGCAAGCAACAAATCCAAAGGGGCAGAAGCAAGTTCAGTGGCAGTGTTTGAAATCAAGTTAAGCGGCAGAGCAAGTACAAATTGCCCACCCCAAAATTGTGGGCTCTAGGTAATTTCTGTGAATAGCAGTGGGAATTTGTGGTTGGTTTGTAAAAGCCTGTAAGAGCATGGTGTATATGAGGGAAAGATGGTCTTAAAATCTATAAGGAGATAGGAGGAAATGTTAACGGTATATATATATATTTTGCATATACCATTAAATTTTTTTGACACTCAAAATGTATGACATTGCTCTGTGTAAGTCTAATACATTAACTAGTAAATGGTAATCTCCTAGTGGCAATGATCGATTCAGGATAGTCCAATTAGAGTGAAGCAATTCATTCATTGGGCTTCCCAGGATGGCATTAGTGGTAAAAAAAAAAAAAAAAAGTGAAAGTCGCTCAGTAGTGTCCAACTCTTGTGACCCTATGGACTACGCAGTCCATGGAATTCTCCAGGCCAGAATAGTGAAGTGGGTAGCCTATCCCTTCTCCAGTGGATCTTCCCAATGCAGGAATTGACCTGGGGTCTCCTGCATTGCAGGTGGATTCTTTACCAACTGAGCTATCAGGGAAGCCTCAGTGGTAACTAACCTGCTTGCCAACGCAGGAGACATAAGAGACACAGGTTCAATCCCTGGGTTGGGAATATCCCTTGGAGAAAGGCAGGGCAACCCACTCCAGTATTTGTGCCTGGAGAATTCCGGGGACAGCGGCGCCTCTGTGGGCTACAGTACATAGGGTTGCAAAGAGTTGGATACGACTGAAGTGACTTAGCACACAAACAGTTTATTCATCTGTTATGGGAAATCCCCTTACCGTACTAAAAAAGGAAGCTATGTGATCCAGCTTGCAGCAAACATTTATATCCACCCTGAGGAGACCTAGCTTGCAGGTGATGTTGCAATACAGAGAAGGGTAGAAAAACTGCAGAAGAATTACTTAGTATTACTAGTCAAGCCATGCTTGGGGAGGGGTTAGTTTTAGAATTCTCCTATCTTCAAAAAGGGTATTTATAGTTCCTTTGAGCTCTCAAGAGATTTGTGGGGTTGGTGTTGAAAATTAGCAGCTTTTAATCATAGTTTGGTCTTTCTGGTGACTGGTCCTCATCTAGGAGTCATTCAGGAGCCCACCTAAAATTGCCTCAATAGAGCAAAAGATGTTTGGTAGCTCAGTCAGTAAAGAATTTGTCTGCAATGCAGGAGACCTGAGTTTGATCCCTGGATAGGGAAGATCCCCTGGAGAAGGAAATGACATCCCACTCTAGTATTCTTGCCTGGAAATCCCATGGACAGAGGAGCCTGGCAGGCTACAGTCCATGGGATCGGAAGAATAGGACATGACTTTGCAACTAAATCACCACCACAGCGGAATTGTCACCTGAAAATTACAAAGGTTTCAGGAGCTCTGTGCCAGGGGCTGAAGGCAGAGTCCAACATATGTATTTTCTATTATCTCTCAGCAGTGAAAATATAAGTAGATAGCAAGTGTATCATATTTCAAAACTTGGTTACATTAAGAAAAAAATGTTTGGAGAACATGGTAGGGAAGGTGTCTCAGCTATTTCACACAAAGAAGGGGAGGGAGAAGTGACTTTAGATGTAACAAATGACAAAGTGCATTCCAGAACGCAGACTTGTCCTTTTTCCTAGAAAGGTGACAGCTCAGGCTTCATAAGGTAGCAAAATCTGTGCATATTAACAACCAGTCTTGCAATTATGGTATACTTTGACTACATAAACATTTTTCATTGCTTTATTGTAATGATCTCATTCTAGTTAATCACTTAAAAACATTCCCCATATTACTATCCACACTATCCTAATTTTTCTCACAAATGGAAGAAATATGTTTATGATGACAATGCAAAATGTTTGAGGTCACCCTGAAAATGCTACTAAATTGCCTATTAGAACTGATTTCCACAGGAATGTCAGTTGAGGTAAAAGTAACTGTCCTTCAAATAAATAAGTAACTTTGGGATCTCTGTCATAACATGTTACTGGTGGAAGGAAAACTTGTACTTATAGAAATAAAATAATACCTGCTTTCATTAAAACTCTGTGTCTCTAACTCTAGAAAATCAGTCTGAACAATGCAAAGATAAGTTAGATTATGTCATTATGTTGTTCAGTCACTCCGTCATGCCCGACTCTTTGTGACCCCATGGACTACAGCACGCCAGGCAAAACCTGGAAAAACCATGGCTTTGACTATATGGACCTTTGTAGTCAAATCAGACTAAACCATCCAAATATAAGTTAGATTATCTCATAGCTACTAAGTATTAAGCTCCTATATGTTCTAGATACTGTCCTATGTGTTATACACATTGGTTAAGACACTCAGCAGTTCTATTACATATGTATTTCTACAGACCAGTAAACCGAACTCGGAGAGTTAATTACTTCGCCTCAAATCACACAGCTATTAAGTGGCAGAGATATGATGTAAAATTATTATTTTTTGGAGTAGTAATATGTGGAAGCTTCATTTTACTGTGGAAGGGGAATACTATATTATTTGGATGGTTCAGCCTTGACCAGCATCTAATTTTGCTCATGTAAACAATTTTCTTTTTAAAAATAATTTTATTTATTCATTTATTTTTTGGTTGTGCTGAGTCTTTGGTACTGCATAGGCTTTTCTCTAGTTGCAGCACGTGGGAGCTACTCTCTAGTTGCAGTGCACAGGCTTCTCATTTTGGTGGCTTCTCGTTGCAGAGGACAGGCGCTAAGGCATGCAGGCTTTAGTAGTTGCAGCTCCTGAGCTCCAGAGCACAGGCTCAATAGTTGTGGTGCACAGACTTAGTTGCTCTGTGGCATGTGGGATTCTCCCAGGCAAGGGATTGAACTTTTGTCTCCATCCATAGGCAGGCAGATTCTTTACAACTGAACCACCCGGGAAGTCCCATTCAAGCCCCTTGAATAAATCTGAAGTTTTTATTTCATCTACTCTGACACATTGCTCCCTACTATGTATATCTGAACTACGCCCAGAAAATGAAAGGCAGTGGCCCCAGGGGCAGTGGAGGATATGCCCACAGGAAGAAGAGGTGTGGTGCCAAGTCTCAAGATGCATCTGACCTCAGTCCTGAAGTGTTGTTACTACCAGGTTGTGACTACTTAGTAAAATCTGTGACTATTTCTTCTTTCTGTTTCTATTCCTGAAAATGTGTCCCCTTTGTTAAAAAAAATAATAATGAAGAAAGTACTAAGTTATCATTGGTGGAAATGCATTTTGAGATGTTCTCCAGGAGCAAGATAATTTGGCATAGGTATTGATTCAAAGGTGACCTTCTAAATGCTTCCATTTTTGTTGAAAGGAAACATGTTTGGAGGCAGACTAGTCATAATTACACAGAACAAAACTAGCTGTCTTTGAGAGATGATAAACAGACCACCATGGCTTCTGTGAGATCTTATGTAAGTGCTCCATGGGACCTTAAGCACCATCTTGATCTTGGTTACATTTTTAAGGTAATAATCACGCTTCAGTCCCATATTTGTGAACCATAAGTAACTCTACATGCTCACATGCATCTCCTCTTTCTGACAGGCAATGCCTCACAAGAATAGTTTCCTTTACATGCAGAATTTATAAAGAATTCAGTTTTTTACAATTGTCCAAATAGGTTGAATTGCATATAAAGTCTGAAAGTCTATAGTCAACATGATTGATACAATTAATGGTTTCAATTAAGTGGATATCTTGAGTCTGCTATATAGTTTTCACATATTTTTACAGAAGTATATTTCTTTGAGATGGTATCAATCTTCAGATATTCAGTTCAGTTCAGTTCAGTTCAGTCGCTCAGTTGTGTCCGACTCTCCGCGACCCCATGAATCACAGCACGCCAGGCCTCCTTGTCCATCACCAACTCCCGGAGTTCACTCAAACTCATGTCCATCGAGTCGGTGATGCCATCCAGCCATCTCATTCTCTGTCATCCCTGTCTCCTCCCGCCCCCAATCCCTCCCAGTATCAGAGTCTTTTCTTCAGATATTAGTTATGTTAAATTGATATTCTTTAATTATTAATTTTTGTCCCTTAAACATAAAAATCCCAGCAAAAACTTTCTACCTAAATATTCTCTATATTTATTTATACAAATACAATCTAACAGTTTGATCTAAGTCACCATGTCATATAATTTGGACCTGAACTAAAGCACTGTTATCTATTAGACTGAATATTTCCATTTTTATACATAATAAATGACCAACTATCAGAAATGTTACATGAATATATGTATATGTGTACATATGAATACATTAAGTGAAAATTATTTCATATGTATTTCATATGAATGTGTGTATATATATATATATATCACATGCATATATACACACATAAAATTAACTACTCTGGCTACAAAACAGTTTGTATATATGAAATTGCAATGAGAAATGTGATGATATTATGAAATTTAAATGACCAAAGACAATTATAAAGACAACTATAGAGATGCTGATAAAATGATATTTGGAAGCTTACTATTTACATTTGGGAAGTAAGTTTTTATTACCTGTTTATGTTGCCACTTGCTGATAAAAGCACAGCACATTATTATTTCAGGATGTTAAAGGAAAAAAAAAAACTATTACCACATTGAGAAAGTCAATAAACATTTTTCATAGATGGATATTAAGTCAATGACTAATCTTAGATCTAGCATTTTATAGTCCTCAACCCAAAATACTGTTATCTAAACATTCATTTCTACCTGCATATTTCTGTCAAATTATTATATACTTTTACAACCTCTACTTCCACTCTTCCCACTAACCAATGATGGGTGGGCAGAAGCCTTCATCTAATAAGAGCAAGTCGTAATGCAAAATGTTTTGGGAAGAGTATTGCAATAACATCAGTAAATCCATTAGTATGTTTGAAAGAAAATCTAGTGACTACCATAAGCCTTAAATATATGTGAGCATATCTGGAAAGTTTTTCAATCAAATGACACTTTACATTTGTTCAACACTTTGCATTTTTCAAAAAATTCCTCACATATATTAAATTGTTATATCTGAAAGATGCAGAAAAGATATTAATAGCATTGTCAAGTGAAATGTGGAGAATCTGAATCTCAGTGAGAGCAATGACTTACTGAAGGGCAATCTGTGGTTCAGGGAAGAACTAGAGGGGACATAATCACTATAGGTCTTCTGATTTCTTGCTCAGGGCCATGTACCCTTAGCTGATGAACTTGACCCCAACAGTCACGGAAGACGAACTGAGCTGCAGCGTGTGTGAAGTCTCATGTTAGCACCAACATGAACTGATCTCGTGGGCTTCAGCTCTAGAATCCTTCATTTACTTTGGGCTATTGCTTCTTATCATATCTGGAGGTGTTGTTAAACACCCCTAGAATGTTTGGATTGGAGGCTTGTAATTGTCTGAAGATGCAGACTGAAATAGGATCATGTGTAGAAGTGAGGAGAGCAAGGAAAGGCAGTGCTCTTGATTTATAATTGGAAAGTTACTTTGGAGAGCAATAGCTCTGGGGATGAACGTGTCTACAGCCAAGACTAAGGACAGAATGGTTTGCTCACTATGCTCCAGACAACTACACATTCCTGTTTCCATGTCGTAAGGTTTTTCCCCACAGAAGCACACTCCCTTTTCCTTTCTGCCTGAAATGTCTTGCTTCCTCTACTGAGAAGTCTCCACTTAGAGCATTGTGGATGTGAAAAACTGTCTTGTCTAAGACTCTTATTTTATAGCTGAAGAATAGTATCTAGAGGATTCTGACTTGCTTAGGTACACAATGAGTGAAATTCTGGTCTTCTAACTCGGTTGTGTATGTTTTAGCTTCTGTACAAAGCAATAATAAAGCTTTTTTTTTAAATTTTAAAAACTATTCACTTGGCCCAGAGCTGACTTCAGTGCAAATGGACAGGTGTACTTGTTATTTATTGTTTATTTAAAATATAATTGAGTATTCCTGCATAAGGAAAATATCTTAAATTTTTAGCTCAAATGTCACTGACTCCATTAAATCTTTCATCCCAGAAAATTAAGGTAGTCTCTCTCCACTGAACTTCTCTAGAACATTTCCTAAAACTCTTATGACACTTCTTTTTTATAGTTTATTGTTTATATGACTAAATTCTCCTGCTTAAATACAAATTCTTTGATTATAGTATACTTAAAGATAATCTCAGATAGTCTTATCTAAGTATCTCTTACAAAGTAACAATATACATAATAAATTCCTAACACGAGTATTTTGAGTATGTGAAAAAATGAATATGTAAATCCTGAATATGAGAATAAAATGACTAGCAATTGTTTTATGTTATAAAGTTGGCATGAAATAACTGGAATAGAAGAGGTTTATGCCGTTAAAATAGTTCTGAATTCTCACACAAGACCAATCAGGCATGGAAAGAAAAAAACAAGCATCATTTTTAAAATAAATATGGACATTATGCCAGGTAAATGTGCCCAAACTGTATATACATCCTCTGGCTCATTTGTGATCAAAAACTGTGGTAGCAAGAAAATATAAACAGTATTGAGATTTTATTTTGGATTCAAGCATTTCTTTTCTTCAGTATTATTGAGATATAATTGTCACACATCATTTTATAAGTTTCAGGTGTACATCATGATGATTTGATATATGTATATATTAGAAAGTGGCTATTACAATAAGGTTTCTTAACACTTCTATCATCTTATATAGTTATCATTATTTGTGTGTGTGCTGAGAACTCCAAGATCTACTCTTAGTAGCTTTCAAATATATTACACTCTACAGTTACCTATAGCCCCTATACTGTATGCTGCTGCTGCTGCTAAGTCACTTCAGTCATGTCTGACTCTGTGTGACCCCATAGACGGCAGCCCACCAGGCTCCCACATCCCTGGGATTCTCCAGGCAAGAACACTGGAGTGAGTTGCCATTTCCTTCTCCACCTATACTGTATATTGCATACTAAATCCCCAGAACTTATTCATCTTATAACTGCAAGTATATACCCACTGACCACTTTCATTCATTTCCCCCAAACCCCTGCCCCCAGCAACTACTAATCTACTCTGATTCTAGGACTTGTTGTTTTTTTTTCTTTTAGATTTCACATGTACATAAGATCATACAGTATTTATCTTTCTCTGTCTGACTTACTTAATTTAGAATCATGCCCTCAAAGTACATTTCTGTTGTTATTTGTGGCAAGACTTCCTTTGTATTTTATGGCTAAAAAATGTGTATGTGTGTGTGTGTACACATACATAGCTGGCCAAAAAGTTCCTTTGGTTTTTTAAGTAAAAATATTAGTTTTATTTTTAATTTTTGAGGATCCACTCTATTATCCTTAGTGGCTGAACCAATTGACATTTCCACCAACAAAGTACAAACTGTTATTCCACATTCTTGCAAACACTTGTTATTTCTTGATTTTGATAACAGCCATTCTAACAGGTATAAGATGATTGCTTACTGTAATTCTGATTTGCATTTTCTTGATGACTAGTGATGTGAACACCCCTCAAGTACCTGTTGCCCAGTTATATATCTTCTTTGGAAAAAAATACGTGTTCAGTTCCTTTGCTCACTTTTTAATCAGTTTTTTTTTTGCTGTTGTTATTGCTGCTGTTGTACTAATATTATTTCCATATACAGCTTAGATATTAACCCTTTATCAAAAATACGATTTGCAAATATTTTCTCCCATTCAGGGGGTTGTTTTTCACTTTGTTGATCATTTATTTTGTTGTGAAGAGTTTGATGTAGTTCCAGTTGTTTATTTTTGCTTTTGTTGCTTGTGCATTTGGTGTCATATCCCCAAAAAATCATTGCCAAGACCAATGTCAAGGAGCTTTGTCTGTTTTCTTACCAGAGTTTTATGGCTTTAGGTCTTTCAAGTATTTCTTTAGCATCATTCATGATAATACCTTTCCTAAAAAAATTGACAATTGCCAAAACGAAGAATGAACTTTAAGGCTCACTTTTAAAGTTAGTTTTTAAATGTGCTTTTAGCAAATGAGGCAATGAAAATCGTCTCTTTTGACTCTGCAAAATGTTGGAAACGCTGAAATCAACCTAAAGCCCTACTGTAGGAGGACAGATTGCAACTCTGTGATAACTTAGAGCATTTCTTTCTTTAGTTCCTTCATTGACTTTTTGGGTCTATATTATCACATAAAGGTCAAAATAAAATTATATTCTCATAAGTATGAAAATAATTATAATATTTCCAGCTGTGACTTGATATCAAGGCCCAATGGGGGTGATCATACAGTGTGCTTTTGCAGCAATTCTAACAACAGATCTTCTGAGACCCCTTTGTTTTCTGTAAAGCCTTCAGCACACCAGTAAGATTTTAAACTGTCATTCATTTAATAATCACGGTCATGTGCAGGATGCTGTTATGCAGTCACTTAACTATACATGATGCAAATTTTAAATCCGAGGGACCCAATTCCATTTTTGCAGCTCAATAAATTGTACGTGCTCTTTGATAATAGAGAGAAGGCCTCTGTGAGTGTCTCAAAGTTATTACAGGGAATATTTGCATGATTACAGCTCTGCTTTCAGGAGCTTGCACTCTGAATAAAAACAAAACAAATCAAAAGCAAAACAGAATCAAAAGCAGTAATGGTTGGGTCCAGGAAAGATATATATATGTTTGCTTCCTTAATTTTCCCCAGTTTTATTTTTGGAGTTTCTTCTCTCTATCCCTAGGTTGACTTGTATCCTACAGGGTTTATTATCTAAGTAATTTGAGATCACCCTTTTAACAAATTCTTTACATTTCAGGAAAAGAAAGGAAAATAGAAACGATCATTACAACCAGTCCATTCTAAAGGAGATCAATCCTGGGTGTTCATTGGAAGGACTGATGCTAAAGCTGAACTCCAATACTTCGGCTACCTCATGCGACGAGTTGACTCACTGGAAAAGACTCTGATGCTGGGAGGGATTGAGGGCGGGAGGAGAAGGGGACGACAGAGAATGAGCTGGCTGGATGGTATCACCGACTCGATGGACATGAGCCTGAGTGAACTCCAGGAGTTGGTGATGGACAGGGAGGCCTGGCGTGCTGTGATTCATGGGGTTGCAAAGAGTCAGACACGACTGAACTGAACTGAATGGAATAGGTGTACTGTTCAGAAAAGGTTAGTTTTTTGAATGGTGTTTTCTGTACTGTTACAAAGCTTATTTAAGCAGTTAGTGATTTTTAAAACTTGATATTTTTGAGTAATTGTCAAAAAGCATATACGATATGGTCTGATATTAAGTAATTTCCCACGCTGGTGCTCATTAGTATGAAGGTCAGCTTAAACTTGTCCTGTTTAAAAGGAACCTACTAGATACAAAAGTACCCAAGGTTCCGAACACTAGCTTAAAGTGCTGTATGTCTGTCTCACTAAGTTTTTTATTAATTCTTGTCTCTGTGACTCAATTTCATCATAACATGTACATGACTTTACATATATATGTAAAAACTACACACACATACATTGCCATCCCATCTTCCTCCTTGATCGATTTCATTAATATCGAACAACAGTGTTGCAAGGAAGAAAATGGAAGGAGAGTGATTTAAAAAAAAAAAAGTAGAGACTAAAAAAGACTGGTAAATAAGGAATGAATAAAATGTCTACATGAGGACTTGCAGACAAAAGGCAATATTCACCAAGGGTTTGCAGCTTGAAGGATGAAAAAAGAGAGAGATAATGGTATGTGCCACTTCCACACAGAATAGGAATAAACAAGGGAATTCTGACAGTCAGTAAGAGAACTGATGTCAAAAAAAGAAAATATATCCTTGAAAGGGGAAGAAAGGAAAATGAAAACTAATATTAATGTTTGAACTTGGGATAAAGTACATCCTATGGAAATATGGAAATCATCCAACTGATTTGGAGGGGGACAGTAAGACAAATTAGTTTTCAAAGTGCTGAGTTTGAAGTGACAGCAGACTACCCATGCATATGTCAAACTGACATTTGTGACTGAAGTTCAAAAGAGAGGTGAGAGTTGCAGATTGGTTTTGGGGAATATTCTGGAGGTGATAATTGAAGCCGTAAAAAAGAATAGAGTTTCCAAGGGAGAATGAACAAAATGACATGGAAAAATGTCAAATTTAATGTGATAAAAAGTAATCAATAGAACACGAAAATGATCATGTTCTAAAATAACCTGTGATTTAAGTGTTAATCTAGAATTTTTTAAATAAAGAAAACTGTGGAGGTGGGAAAAGAAATATAAATTCAATTCTTTAGTTGTTTCAAAAGAAAGGTATTCTAGGAAACAAAACTTTATTGTTTATGTCACCATCAACAATAATATACAACCAAAAGTTCTTCCTAGCTTTCAGACATAGTGAAATCTTCATTTAAATTCCTATTCTTCCTTTTGATAACTGCTAACTGCTTCTTTTTCATACTCTTTATGGGGTTCTCAGTATGATAGGGGACAACAGAGGATGAGATGGTTGGATGGCATCACTGACTCAATGGCCATGACTTTGAGCAAGCTCTGGGAGTTGGTGATGGACAGGGAAGCCTGGAATGCTGCAGTCCATGGGGTCGCAAAGAGTTGGACACTACTGAGCAACTGAACTGACTGAATTTCTTTCTAACTGCTTCCTTAGCCTTTACACAATCCTCTTGTTCCTTATAAGGATGGATTATCTCTGAGAGGATTGGGAATTGCTATCTGGGAGAGTGAGAGTGAATGTTGAGCAAGGATAATGTACAGCTTTTGTGGTATATTTGTGGTACATGGAATGAGGCTCAGGATGAAAATCTTGGATTTATAAGTGTTAAATTGTATCAACTGGCAACTTTCTCAAGCATTATATACTCAGCTGACACAGTGAAAGATGAGGCATCCTGTAGCACGTGATCAAGGCTGGGAATCTTGGGCAGGTGCTGCAGAAAAACAGAGGAGCAAGATTAAGATAGGGATTCATAGAGGGGTAACAAAAGACTCAGGAAGCAACAGTGGTACATTAAAAAAAAAGTCTTCGGGATAGGTGAAGGAACACCAAGGGATCAGGATTAATAGAAACAAAGAGAGACAAGCAGAGAAACCAGGAGATACTGAGATCAAGAGCGGGGGTTTTCTGAGAGGTGGAAAAGTATATGCGGTAAGAATGAGGTCATGAGAGACTCATGTTTAGACTTGTGGAGTTGTTAACAAGTGCACAGCCCTGGGCATGTGAGTGGATGGCTGAAACTGAATAGAGAGCAGAGTTAAAATGTTTAGTAACTGTGAGACTAGGTCACTTACATGAATGAAGAAATATCCTAGATTATAAGGAAGACTGCAATTCGAGCTCCAATATTTTGAATGAATAAAGGGACTGACAATGTGGCAGGTAACTGTGAGAGGTCAATGTCAGTGACAAGAAGGGTCTGTTAAGAAGAGAAGGTTTTAGACCAGGATGGGAGAGTAACGCCTAGAAGAGGAGGTGGGATACAGACCAGCTCTCCATCGTCTGAGCATAAGGACTGCAGGGTTTGACAGAATGGTCAGTCTTCTCTCGAAACGACTGCAGAACAAGCAGCATTCTCAGGGGATGGTCAGATTTCAATCAAGGCAGGAAGCAAAGAGATCACTGAATGAATTATTTATTAGAAACAAATATTCTGGGGAGGACAGGGAAGGGTGCAGGGGAAAGTCTAAAGTAGGAGTAAAGAAACTAGGGCATAAAAGTAAGCAAGAGGCCATATGCTGTGCTAAGTCATTTCAGTCATGTCTGACTCTGTGACCCTACGGACAGTAGCCTGCCAGGCTCCTCTGTCCATGGGATTCTCCAGACAAGAATACTGGAGTGGGTTGCCATGCCCTCCTCCAGGGGATCTGCTGGGCCCAGGGACTGAACCTGTGTCTCTTACATCTATTGCATTGGCAGGCAGGTTCTTAACTGCTAGCGCTACCTGGGGAGAGGGTAAGAGGGAAAAAAAAGACATGAGTGGGGGTAGGATTTGGGGATAAGCCTAGAAGACCAGCGGGTCTGAGAGGCATACTGACTCAAACACTGCGACACTGTCACTGTTTCTTTTCTGGTAAGTGACAATGGCCATGATGAGGTCTATAAGACTGGCAAGGGCCCCACAGGAGTAAGTGCCACCAGGAGTTTTACTGAAGGGAAAAACGAGACCTAGTCCAGAAGTGGCAGTGACAGGCATAAATATATCCCATGTTGCTGAGAATCACACACACACATCTTACTTTTTCCTATATATATATATACATAATGGGCAGAGTGTTATTTAAAAGGAGTTCTATTTGTATTACTTTTCCTTTTTGTTATTTTATGTTCTTCCCTCCTTTCACTTTCTATTCCTGATGCTGTGTGTCTTTCTGTAGCAGATTCAGCACGGCACAGATGTCCCATACACCGCAGTGCAAAGGAAATGGTTTCCTTAGCAACAATAACCACACAAAAGCCTGAAGAAATTTCTCTGCTACTCATGTGGCATTTTAGCATTTAAGGAATCCAAATAGTAGGGTAGAATAATGAACAGCTGATTGAAACATATAGCAATGGGGATGAAGAATGAATGCAAAAAGGCATGTGCTATTTACGCAGCTGATGAAGTGATTTTAGGTGACCTGAACTTTAGCATCATGTTTCCTTAGTTTTTTTCCTCAGTGAAATAGGTAAAATTATACCTAGTTAAGTAGGCTGAAATATATTCTCAGAGGACAATTTCACTGTCTCCTGAATCTGATAATCAGAAGCAAAAAGGTTTTGCAGGACATTACAACATAATGTCTTGGACAATAATGTAATGTATGATAGATGAGGCTTTTCTTTTATTCAAAGAGAACTTTCATGAATTTATTATTCCTAACCACATCCCTCAGGAGGAATTTTAAGAATTTATATCTTTTCCAGGTTTCCACTACCAAATTTTTGCTTTATAGCAATTTTTGTTTTAATTTTTGGTTGTAAAGCAAAAAGAAAACAAAAACAAAAAACCCCAGCAAACTATTGTTTTCCATTTTTGCAATTCTAAAGTGAAATTTGAAGTCATCATAATTATGTCTGAAAATACATTCACTTTCCATCTCTCTCTTTTATGGTGGAAAAAAATTTTTTTTAATGAATGATCATTCGATTGGAATTTCTTGCCAGAATATTCACCTAATGACAATGTGGTAGTAGTGGTAATAAGAATGTGGGAAAGAAAAAAGGGAATTTGCAAATATATGCAATTGTTATAGTTAGTTGGAATGTTTTTAAGCTCTCTGTTAACATCTTAATGTACTGCTGAGACACCCTGGCAAGATGATGAAGACTGTACTAAACAAGTTTCATAATTTGACAGAGAAGTTCAAAGATGATTGCTGAACATGCAAGGCAACTGCTAGCTTGGGGCACATTGCACATGGGCTCCCAGAAGACTGATGACCAGAGACAGTGAGGCCTCTCTGCAGGGCTCAGAGGCCACACGGGACCTCACACACCTTCCCAAGCCTGTCCACTGGGGCAATTAGTGGAGTCTCCTCGAGCATTTGGCCATTAGGTTTATGAGGCAAAGCAACATTGATTCTAGGATTATGAGTTTGGGGAAACCAGGAGCATGAAAAAGCAATAAACTAGAGCCACTCAAGAGAGTGAGGAAATGAGCCAGAGCTGCGGTCCCCAATAAAAGTTAACTGAGTGCCATATGACCTCAGTCATCCACAGTCGTGTTTTAAATCTCCAGGCAGATGGCTCTTCTCAGAGGCAACCCTAAGAGCTATGATAAATTCTGTTGGTAGAAGTACTAAGTGTCCCTTCAAAGATAAACTATACGTGCTCTTTCTCAGATCATATCTTTCAAATCAAAATACCCAATGTCTATGCCGAGTCTGTTCTCCACTGGTGCGGTCATTGGAAAGAAAGTGTATAAAGTCGATACAGTGACCAAGATTATAGTTAAAGTATCAAGCAATAATACATCAAAAGTATAGTACAAATAGAGTGTCTGAGACGGCAAACAAGCATGAGTTTATGAGATTCTTTTAAGTTTGATTTAATTCAGAAATTAGGAACTAAATATGATCAAATCAATACTTTTTGAATAATTTTTTTTCTTTTAATTGGTAACATTGTATCAGCAGAAATGATTAATTTATATGATAAAAAGGAGACCATAAATTTCCAAATTCTGTCAACATGGGACCTACATCGAGTTTAAAGGATCACCACCAAATATGCCATGGCATAAGCAGGGCTAGTTGGGCTGGTTAACCGTCGGAGAACACTGCACATTTGCCTGGTGATCTGACTAGATACTCTCTGAAGGAGGGACTAGGCTCATGCAGAATAACTCTGCTTTTACTCTGCCCAATGTTTCAATATCACAGGAGTTAATTTTATTCAGTCTGTGGGCTTGGATTAACCCTGAAAGTCGACACCCTACATTTCACATATATTAAAACATATGTAAAATATTCTGTTTCAGATGAAGTATTATTACAACTGAATACTTGGAAGTTTTTATAGTAATGACAGGGATCTTAATTTTGTCCAGTGATCCAGTTATTTATCAGTTTTAATGATGATTTGTTTAGCAAAGGAATCTGGGCAACTTTTGAAGTTCTTTGGAATTATACTATTTCTGCTTTTATATTGGTTTTTTACTATAAGGAACTAGGAGTCATGTTCTTAGTGTTATTAAAAGCTTTAGCTCTCTCCACTTATGTAAGTGTGATTAAAAATTAACCTCAAAATATGTTATCCTCTGTCTCTACAGTCCTTGTTCAGTTAAATCAATAGCGTACATGCTGCTGTCATTTATCTCTGAATTCCAATTGTAACACTAATGCTTAACCCAGAGCAAGTGACTTTATCCCTTTGGCCCCCTTTCCTTCAATCATAAAGTAGTTATGACGATACTTAATTTGCAGAACTGGCATAATGGCTAAATAAAAAGTTTATATATATATATATATAAAAGGGCTTCCCTGGTGGCTCAGTGGTAAAAAAAAAAAACCCACCTGCCAACACAGGAGATGCAGTTTTGATCCCTGGGCCAAGAAGATCCCCTGGAGAAAGAAATGGCAACCCACACCAGCATTCTTACTTTGGAAATCCCAAGGACGGAGGAGACCGGTGGCCTATGGTCCATGGGGTCACAGAGAGTTGGACACAATTTAGTGACTGAACAACAACAAAATACAAATATATAAAATATCCAAGAGTGTCTGCCTTGTATGAAGCACTTAATAACTGTTCTAGGTTATTTCAAGACATTTATTTTTATTGTTGTTTTTATTTTCATACACTACATCATTAAAACATATAAGTAAAAGATGAAAACATTTGCTTTTCATTTTATTTCCTTTCTCAGACAACACAGCCTTACTGTTGGCTTCCCTTCAGAAATTTCTCACATTTTCTCATTTTTCAGTTCATGTCAGTAATAATCTACTTTGTTCTAGCCCTGCAAGACTTCTAACTCACAGAGAAGCACCATTTAGTACGTCCCGATTTTAAATTAAGAAAAATGGAAAATGACAAATTCGTTTACTTCTTCATTTAGTCAAGGAACATTTAGAAGGCAGCTGAGTGCCTTAAAACAGCATGGTTTTGGTGTCCCAGGATGCCACATATTAGCTCTGTGGTGCAGACAGATCATTAAACCTCCCTGAGCCTCGGTTTAGTCATCTTTAAAATGAGGATAATGCTTTAGTTTGGCATTACAGAGACTCTGCAAAGATGGCAATTCCAAGAAGGGTCATGAGGCTGAAAGCGAGCTGATATTTGAGATGGTCCATCAAGAACCAGAGGATTTTAGAAAGTCAGAGATGTGGGAAAGTTTCCCTAGGTGACATCATTAGGAAAATGTCTCTTGATCTCCAACCTGTGGCTCCTTGAACAGTGTGAGCAAAGGCATGGAGGTAGGAAAGCTGAGATCATGCTTAGGAGGTGGTATGGACAGAAGACCAATTCCCTTGGGCAAACAGGTGATTAGGGAATAGAGTGAGAAAAGGTTGAAATATCAGACAGAGGACAAATCCTGAAGGCCTTGACAATCTGGAAACTCTGACTACTTTTTGGGGAGTATTAGAAAAGGCATGAAGCCAAGAATAGCCATGGGCATGGTGAGAAGGAATACATTAGTGAAAAGTATACCAACAAGATTAATCTTAACCTTTATTAGAGTAACTGTTTATCATAGCTAAATTTCACTGCTGAGAGAGGGCTTAATAAAGTTGTCCAGCTATGATGACTGAAAGGATAGTGCTATTTATTAACAGCCACAGTAGAAAAGAGGAGGAAGACAGTTCAAATGATTTGTCCTACAGTTACATCCAGAGGTCAGTAGAAAGTAGATTCCTGAATGAGTAAGCTATATATAGAAGAATCCATGCACTGTATAATACCATGGACACTTTAAATGTCCTAACACTATTAAAAAGTTCTATCAGATAACATGCCTTTTTACATCTTTATAATTTTTATAATTTAAGTGACACAGCTGATTTTAAAATAGTTTTTTTCCTCACTGCTAATCAATAATATAGAAACCTATTATTCACAGCATCAAGACCTAGAAAAATATATGTAATCAAGCTAAAGAATCTTAAAGTTGAATGCATAAACTACAAAGCTGAAATTTTATTCCATTCAATACTTCTGCCCTAGATCTCTTATGTTAGATATGGAAAATAACCAACTCTTATTCTGAGCTCATTTCTCTGTTTTGTAAGATGAGTTTAAAAAGCCTGAAAGTGAAAGTAAAAGTTGCTCAGTCGTGTTCGACTCTTTGCGACCCCATGGACTATACAGTCCATGGAATTCTCTAGGCCAGAATATTGGAGGGGGTAGCCTTTCCCTTCTCCAGGGGATCTTCCCAACCCAGGGATCGAATCCAGGTCTCCTGCATTGTAGGCAGATTCTATGCCAGCTGAGCTACAAGGGAAGCTAGCAAATATGCAGTTTATAATTTTACTGAAATAAAAGTAAAATAAAATATGCAGTTTACAATAAACAAGAGGCTTCCTCACTATAGCCCCTTTATTCTAAAACTTCTAGATAACTAACTCCTCTGAAAAAGCAAATTCATAATTGACAGGCAATGTTAACTTTCAAGCTTTTATTTCTCTTACTTTCTCTACTACTTCTCTTATTGGCCATTTCAGAAGAGCGAATACAGAACAGGCTCTTGAATATCAGAATGCTAATGGCATTGCTTTATTCCAGGTAATAAGTATTATACAAAAAGAGATGTAACCAGTCTCCTGAATATGTTGAAAACCTCAGTAATAACAAATAGTCCATCAATATACCTATAACCAACCACAATGCATAATAAATAAGAATTTTTTCTCTCTCACAGAAATTTCTGATTAAAATGTTGACTCACACATCAACTATCCAATCAGATATTTACTTTTAGAGGAAAAACGATCACAAAATATCAGCCCTTTAATCAGGCTGTACCTACATTCATTATATAATGGTAAATATGCTGCAGGTGTTTCTGACACCCAGCTTTCCTCATTTCTGCAGCTGCTTCTATATGTCCTACATCACCAGTTTCCCTCATTTATTGGATCATTTCAATCATTTATGTACAGATTTTAGAATATCTGCAGTCATTAAAAAACTAATCCAACTTTCACCTCACATCTTTCTCTAGCAATCATCCATCCAACCTCTGCTTCCCTTGGAATAAATCCCCTAAGAGGGCTCCATATTCAATCTCTCTCTTCAGATCATTCCTGAAACCCATTCTAATCAGGCTTTGGTTCACACCATTACAATAAAATTCCTCCTATTCTGGTTACCAAAATGTCTACAGTATAAATCCACTGGTCCCTTCCCTGTTTTCATATTATTTGTCCTTTGAGCAATTTTTGAGATAATCAACAAGTCTTTTCCTGAAATACCTTTTCCAGTGAACTTTACAAACTCACACACTCCAGATTCTCTTCTTATTTCACTCAATATTGCTTTTCAATCTCTCTTTCTGGTTCTTTCTCATCTTCCCAAATTCTAAATGTTTAAGGTTTACAAACACTGGTTTTCAGACTAATTCATTTCTTTATCTACACACACATTTCCTGCATTTAATGCCATTTAGTATCTAACAACTTTCAAATGTATATCCTAGTTCCAATCTTTCTTCTGAACTTTAGATTCATATATTCAGCTGCTAGGTGCACATCTGAATACAGATGTCTCATAGGCATTTCAATCTTTGGATGCCCCAGACTGAATGCTTGATTCTTTATTCCACCTTCTCAATCTGTGCATCCTACAGTTTCCTCCATTCACTAAATAGTAACTCTAATCTGTGAGTTGATTAGGCCAAAAATAGTGTAGTCATTTTGAATTTTTTTCTTTCTTGTAGATCCCATATCCAATATATTACCAAGTTTATCATTATACCTTTGAAATATATCCTGAATATAACCGCTCCTTCTTTATTCCCAAACAACTCTCCTTTGCTCTTCTTGTCCCAGCCACCTTGTTTTACATGTTACTCCTGAAACATGCAGCATATGCTCTGTCCTCAGACCTACCAAATATTTGTTCTGACTAAATCTACCTTCCTCCAGATAGCTGTCTAGCCAGTCCTTAACTTTACTCAAGACTCTGCTCAGATGTTGTATCAGAGAGGTCTTCCCTGACCTTGACCAGAGTAAATGACCCTCTAATACACACACACAGTCACTATTCCCTTGATCTACTTCATTTTCTTAAAAGCCACAAATTCTTATCTAATGTTTTATTGGTTGCGTTTATTTATACATGTATGTGTTTATATGGTGTTTGTTTCATATTCTGAAATGCAAGCCCATGAGATCCGGGATTTATTCTATCCTTTTCACATATATATTCCCACTGCCTGGAACATTAACTAAATGGTCAAATAAATGAACAATACTATCATATGTCCCGATGTTTTACTTGAAGTTGTATGTTATACACACATGCATCCAGGCACACACACCCAAATACACACTAATGGCAAGACATTGCTAGCTCTAAAGCCCATGTTAAATATCTAAGCATATGGAAAATCACTTTGAGGGATAGATTTATATTTTGTCATGCCTAGTATCACTTGTATGTAAATCAGAATTTTCTGGGCAAAAAGGAGAGAAAAATTTTAAACATTAAATCATTCTGACAGTAATACTAAAATGTTTATTTATAACTTTTAATTTATTTTAAAGTAATTCATAATTTGTGTGCATACACAAAAACTACACTATCATTAAGTATGCAATTTGATGAATTTTCACAAGGCAAACACCCAAGTGAAGACGAAGAATGTTCTCAGGATCCCAGAGGTCTCCTCCTGACACTTCTAAGTCACTCATACTGCCCAAAGCAAACACTACTCTGATTTCTCCCATTGATTACCCTTAATATTTTTCATCTTAAACTTTATAGAAATGAAGTTACACAATATGTCTTCTTTTAGTCTGGCCATTTTAAATTTTATTTTATTGCTCAACTGTTTGTTTTTGAGATTAATGTATGTGCTTGTGGGTAATAAGACTTTAACTGACCTCATTGCTACATGGTGATCTATTGCATGGATATTTCACAATTTAGGTTTTCATTCTTTTATCAGTCAATATCTAGTTTATTTCCAGTTCATGACTATTAAGAATGAAACTGCAATACCCATTCCTGTTCTTCGTTTTCCAACAAGTAAAAATGAAAGGGTTGGGGTGCAGATATTTGTTCAGCTTTAAGAGATATTGCCAAACAATTTCTTAAAGCATTTGTACAATTTGCTTTGCAATTAATTTCCACCCAATTCACTACAATCTGGACTTTGCTATCACTAAATCAGTAGACTATGTGAATATTCCTGAAATATTAATAACCTTTTAAAGCTCTGAAATCTAAAATCATCTAAGTAAAGCAGGGTCCCTAAAATGTAGCCAGGGAACATTAATTCTGATGATATTAAATGGAATGTAGAGGTTTGGGGAAAAAGGAATTTTATTAATCATATAAAACAGAAGTCTTTTAAGCAAGTGTTCTCCAATTTGCTAATATTTAATGTCCACTGACCGTGAATAAACTACAATGTGCAACACTAGGATAGGAACTTTAGGTGTAACAGAAAATCCTTTTGTCCTCCAGAGTATCTTGCAAGGCTACAGTTCCACAGAACACACTTTGAGAACTACTGAGCAAGAATACTTGCTCAGCGACTTCCAAAAATACACAAAATCCTTAAAGACTTCTCTGATTCAAGCATTAGCAACATACTAAATGCAATGAAAGGCTTTGTTCCAGATTATTTATATATCTTCTGCTTCTCTATTTTGATTTAATACACGTTAGACTTCCTTTTACCATTGTTCTATACCTTATATCCATTCACAAATTCAATGTCTGTGATAGTTCTTAGTTCCTAACCTTACAAGCTTACTTGCAACCATTCACCTTATTTAATGAAGGTTTATGGGGCTGAAGCAAAATTGGGTTACATATAATTGCACATATTTTATCTTGAGCAAATAAAATTACTCAAGATTTCATCACGTGTCTATTTATAAGTTAATATTACAATATAAGCCTTCCTCAGTCATCAGTGCAAAGAAATAGAGGAAAACAATAGAATGGGAAAAACAAGAGATCTCTTCAAGAAAATTAGAGATACCAAGGGAACATTTCATGCAAAGATAGGCTCGATAAAGGACAGAAATGGTAGGGACCTAACAGAAGCAGAAGATATTAAGAAGAAGTGGCAAAATACACAGAAGAACTGTACAAAAAAGATCTTCACGACAAAGATAATTACGATGGCGTGATCACTCACCTGGAGCCAGACATCTTGGAATCTGAAGTCAAGTGGGCCTTAGAAAGCATCACTATGAACAAAGCTAGTGGTGGTGATGGAAATCAATTCAACTATTTCAAATCCTAAAAGATGATGCCGTAAAAGTGCTGCACTCAATATGCCAGCAAATTTGGAAAACTCAGCAGTGGCCACAGGACTGGAAAAGGTCGGTTTTCATTCCAGGCTCAAAGAAAGGCAAAGCCAAAGAATGCTCAAACTTCCACACAATTGCACTTATCTCACATGTTAGTAAAGTAATGCTCAAAATTCTCCAAGTCAGGCTTCAGCAATACGTGAACCATGAACTTCCAGATGTTCATTCTGGTTTTAGAAAAGGTAGAGGAACCAGAGATCAAATTGCCAACATCTCCTGGATCATCCAAAAAGCAAGAGAGATTCAGAAAAACATCTATTTCTGCTTTATTGACTATGCCAAAGCCTTTGATTGTGTGGATCACAATAAACTGTGGAAAATTCTGAAAGACATGGGAATACCAGACCAACTGACCTGCCCCTTGAGAAATCTGTATGCAGGTCAAGAAGCAACAGTTAGAACTGGACATGGTACAACAGGCTGGTTCCAAATCGGAAAAGGAGTGCATCAAGGCAGTATATTGTCACCCTGCTTATTTAACTTATATGCAGAGTACATCATGCAAAATCCTGGGCTGGATGAAGCAGAAGCTGGAATCAAGATTGCTGGGAGAAATATCAATAACCTCAGATATGCAGATGACACCACCCTTATGGCAGAAAGTGAAGAAGAACTAAAGAGCCTCTTGATGAAAGTGGAAGAGGAGAGTGAAAAAGTTGGCTTAAAGCTCAACATTCAGAAAACTAAGATTATGGCATCCGGTCCTATCACTTAATGCAAATGGAGAAACTGTATCAGACTTTATTTTGGGGGGCTCCAAAATCACTGCAGATGGTGACTGCAGCCGTGAAATTAAAAAACGCTTACTTCTTGGAAGAAAACTTATGACCAACCTAGATAGCATATTAAAAAGCAGAGACATTACTTTGCTGGTAAATGTTCATCTAGTCAAAGCTAAGGATTTTCCAGTAGTCATGTGTGGATGTGAGAGTTGGACTATAAAGAAAGCTGAGTGCCGAAGAATTGATGCTTTTGAACTGTGGTGTTGGAGATTCTTGAGAGTCCCTTGGACTGCAAGGAGATCCAACCAGTGCATTCTAAAGGAAATCAGTCCTGAATATTCACTTGAGGGAGTAATGCTGAAGCTGAACCTCCAATACTTTGGCTGCCTGATGTGAAGAGCTGACTCATTTGAAAAGACTCTGATGCTGTGAAAGATTGAAGGTGGCAGAAGTAAACTCCGGGAATTGGTGATGGACAGGGAGGCCTGGCGTGCTGCAGTCCATGGTGTTGCAAAGAGCTGAACACGACTAAGTGACTGAACTGAACTGATTACAATCACTGTTATTTTCTTGAAGTAAAATGTGCTCAGTCATGATGATTAGTTGAAATAAACTTGTTACCCTTTGGCGTACTGGAATTAGTATCACCTTCACTCTCTAATGTGTAAATTACAGAAAAAGATGTCTTCAAAATTTCCTGCAGTAGTAACATCACAACTGAGAGTGAAATAGTCTAATCAAATGTGACCTCCTAATCCTAATTCTTTGGAGAAGGCAATGGCAAGCCACTCCAGTACTCTTGCCTAGAAAATCCCATGGATGGAGGAGCCTGGTAGGCTGCAGTCCATGGGGTCGCTAAGGGTCGGACACGACTGAGTGACTTCACTTTCACTTTTCACTTTCACACATTGGAGAAGGAAATGGCAACCCACTCCAGTGTTCTTGCCTGGAGAATCCCAGGGACGGGGGAGCCTGGTGGGCTTCCGTCTATGGGGTCACACAGAGTCGGACACGACTAAAGTGATTTAGCAGCAGCAGCAGCAGTCCTAATTCTTATTGCTAATATAAGAATGACTGAGGGGATAGGGCTTTCTGTCTCCTGTTCTCAGTTAACTTGAATTCAGTGTGCTATACTTTGAAATGAACATTGGATTTCAATAAAGAACATTTGGGGAATTTGATACCCAGAAAATAAGGAAGTCATCCAAATTTATGATGGCTCAAAGATGCTTGAAACAGCAATTTATGCCAGATCAAATACCATATAAATGGGTTGTAGACTACTGGGAAAAAGTGTTTATAGAACATCTTATACTTGCAAAGTGCTTCAGTCATTTTTAATAGTCATGTTTAGCAGGATAGTTATAAGTGAATCTGCCAAGGGCAGCTCAGTATGATAAAAGATATTCAAGATATTTTATGAAAAAAAAAATTATTCTAAGGTGCTTTAGTTGATCATGGAAATAACAACAAAATAATAGGAAGAAAGTAAAGAATAAAAAGAAAAAGTAGAGGGAGAAATACGTGTGGAAAAGCAAGGACTAAAATTTTTTATATTGAATTTTCTAATGAACTTTGTCTAATCAGCTGGTTTTTCTCCTCAAACAAAAAAGGTTTGGAAGTTTTTGCAATAATAAAATATATATTTTTCCATAAAAATTTCTTGTAGACCCTTAATGTTTCCAGAGATTTCTAATATTCAATTTCTTATTTGGCAAAGTCCCAGTATATAATTAATGCCTTATATATTTTAGTTATTATCACTATTAGTCCACTATTATTCTAAATCTTTGGAAGTATATATAGATCACAAATTTAAAAGGCAGAAGTGTCTGTGACAAATGGTAAGCAAAACAAATCAAAAGAAAAGGAGAGACATGCTCCTAACATGAAATAAGATGTAATAACAAATAATCAATAGGGAACATAAATCTGTTTTGCTATTTGTGGGTTATTAGTGGTTCAGCAAATATTTTCGTTGGCTTTCATGTTATTTCTTACTAAGCTCCTTAGAGCTTATGAGTTGTCTAATACTGTATAATTGAATATGAAGGGATTCAAGGTAAGTTCTATCTTTTAAAGTATGCCAACACTAAAGGATATTCACAAAAATCAAAGACAGGAAGTGGTTTAACAGTTTCATTGTGAAGTGAAGTGAAAGTCACTCAGTCGTGTCCGACTCTTTGCGACTCCATGGACTATACAGTCCATGGAATTCTCCAGGCCAGAATACTGGAGTGGTAGCCTTTCCCTTCTCCATGGGATCTTCCCAACCCAGGGATTGAACCCAGGTCTCCCACATTGCAGGCGGATTCTTTACCAGCTGAGCCATAAAGGAAACAGTTTCATTAGGTAAGTCTAACTTTAACCCTCGGTAAACTAGGAGCTTCCCAGGTGGCGCTAGTGGTAAAGAATTCTCCTGCCAATGAAGGAAATGTAATAGACAATGGGTTCGATCCCTGGATCAGGAAGATCCCTTGGAGAAGGGCAGGGCAATACACTCCAGTATTCTTGGACTTCTCTCGTGGCTCAGAGGGTAAAGAATTTGACTGCAATGTAGGAGACTTGGGTTTGATCCCTGAAGAAGCGAATGGCAACCCACTCCAGTATCCTTGCCTAGAGAATTCCATGGACAGAGGAGCTTGGTGGGCCACAGCCCATGGTGTTGCAAAGAGTCAGACATGATTGAGTGACTTTCACTTACTTACTTAAAGTAGATAAAACATATTAGATGGAGGCATAGATGTGTTACTGTGTTACAATGGTGACTCCAAATGAACCATGTTTCCCAGTATCCATGTCCTTGTCCAGAGCTTTTGTACACTAACTCTGATTTGGGCCATTAGACTACATTGCCCAATATTAAGACATTGGCTAGCATGCTGCAAGCAGAGATCTGATAAGTGTTCACACACTGGGACATGTCTTTTAGATGGCTCCCTCTAAGAACTTAGCCACCACACCACAGGAAGCCTAAAGCATCCTGCTGGATTCTAAGAAGACATTCTCTAATCTGCATAGAGAAACCACAAGGAAGAGAACTGAGGTAGTCCCAGCCAATAATGTCCCCTGCTGGATGGGATCACACAAGAGCTTCCAGTCAAATAATATTAAGCAGAAGGACTATTCAACATAGTCCAGCTAACCCACAGACTCCTGGGTGATTTAAAAAATCAGGGCTGTTTTAAGCCACTGGGTTTTAGAATAATTATATACACCATAATAGGCAGCTAAAACAATAAATATTTCAAGGAAATCACAGCATTAACTTATTCATATATACTATTTTATTTTTCTGAAAGTAATATATTCACATAATTCAAACAGTCAAATCATCCCACAAAGTTATAAAGGTGACAGCAATTCACTCACCCACCCCTAATTCCTCTCCCAGGAGACAACCACCATCTACTCTGACTCTGTTCTTGCTTTTCACTTTGCTATTTATTTTCATTTCTTATATTACTCTTGATTTATCCATTTTAGATATTACTTACTGACATATTATAGCAGAAGAGTGTTCATCTCTCTTACATGATGCCTCAGTATTCTTTTAAATGTTTTATTAAATCAGTATCCCGTGTTTCATATTATGACCATATAACTATGGTTCACTGATGAGGAAAATAGTTTAATTATATGATATTTCCTTTCTTACTGAAGTTTTGCCTGCAATGCAGGAGACCCTGGTTTGATTCTTGGGTTGGGAAGATCTGCTGGAGAAGGGATAGCTACCCACTCCAGTATTCTTGGGCTTCCCTGGTGGCTCAAATGGTAAAGAATCTACCTGCAATGCAGGAGACCTGGGTTTGATCCCTGAGTTGGGAAGATACTCGGGGAGAAGGGAACAGTTACCCACTCCAGTATTCTGGCTCCATGAACAGAGGAGCCTGGCAGGCTACAGTCCATGGGTTCTCAGAATTGGGCATGACTGACTGACTTTCACTTATCCTTCCCAAATTCTTTAATAATGTCTTTTGAATATTTCCCACACACTCAAACCCATCAGATAATTCATCATTTCCCTTTTTTCCTGGAGACTGACTTTAGAGAGCACCCCTCCCCTATACTCTTTTCTCTGATCTGAATATTTGTTCTCCTGATCTGCTACACAGCTGAAACCTCCTTTTGATCATTATCAGAGCATTTTCCGGACTCATTTCTTCATTAAAGCTCCCATTCCCTGGAACTCCTGGTTCTATTTCTTTTGGTTTAACCTTTTTGTTTTGGAGGATCAATCATCCTGTCGTTTCTTAAGAAACAGTTCATTTTCCCACTTACAGTGTCATCTTAGTGATGTTTAGGGAGTAAGCAGAGACTAAACACATTTGTTAACTGTGCCAAAGTAACTGCAAGCCTTTTATTTTCTAAACATGTGAAATTGCCTATTCGTAACGATGGAGTTGTAACTAAGTAATAGCTATGTAATGGAATAATTGATTTCTTTAATATATAGTCAAATCTCAACACTGGATAAGTACTAGGAAGTACTGGAATACATCATCAAGTGACCAACAATCATTATAGTTTTGTGAAATAAAAATCATTCTGGTCCAATTCGACTTCCTTCTACAATAGAAGTATAGTCTTCATCATAAATGAAAACAATAAATGTGCTCTACAGTCACATGTTATAAGACACGTAGATTACAGGGAGGCATTCAGTCTCAAATACAATATTAGGTATTGATGAGGTGATGAGGGTAAGTAACTGTTTTGTATGCAGAGAAGAGTCATCAGTTCAAGTAATCAACTATGGTAAATGTATTAAGTGATATCTCTAAAAATATTCACCCCCCAAAAAATATTCAAAACCATACTTAAATCATGCTTTCTCTAAAATGTTATTTCCCTGATATGACAGCCAGAAATTATCTCAACATCTTTCTGTAAATATTTGATCTCTATACCTGTATTTTCTGTTTTTAACTTCAAATGAAAAATAAATCCCTTCTGGGCCTTTCTTCTCCAGTTGAAGTAACAACACAGCTTTGCCAAAATTTTTGGCCCAATAAGGATATTCAACAAATAAAAAAACACACAATAACCAACTATCACTATTATTCCATTTAAAAAGAGCTAATAACTGGAACAATTTGAGAAAGAAAAGAAATAACTGAATATTATAGAACAAAGTGTAAAAGAAATATCCGTGAGGCCATAATGAAATAAATGTTTGAGTAAATAAATAAATGGAGAGAACAGAAAAGTCTGAACAAAAGAACTTATGTAGACTTCTCTCTCTCAAGGATGTGCTGTATAACTCTCGACCCTGTAAGTGTAGGCTGTACACAGTGACTTTCTTTCACAGACTACAGTTACAGAGAAGGTATGGGGTGGGGCAAATTACCTTACAGTGGAGAAACCCCAAAATGCCACTCAGTCTTGTGATCAAGCATAATATCTGCAGACACAAGTCACTGGTCACATATATACTCTTGAATGTATATGTGTTGAAATTGTTATCTTATCTCTTTGGGCTCTCCACCCCCAAACTTACAACCACAGGGTAACCATGAGAAAAAAGTCAGATACTTTCAAATTGAGAGATATTCTACAAAATATCTGAGCAATACTTTTCAAAACTGTCAAAGTTAATAAAAATAAAGTATTATAAGTACCACAGCATGATGACTAAATGTACAGTGGTATTCTGGACAGAGTCCTGGAAGAGAAAAAGGGCATGAGACTAAAAACCAAGGTGATCTGAATAAAGTACAGACTTCTGTTGTTAACAATGGATAAAAATATGTTCTTTAGTTATAGCAGATGGACTACACTAATATCAGATCAAAACAGAAAATTGGATGTGGGTACACAGGAATTTTCTGTACTATTTTTGCAACTTTTCTGTAAATCTAAATCTCTTCTTAAATGAGTTTACATAAAAGTGAACATAACAATAGAATAAAGAAAATTCTTTAAATTTATTAGGGGTAAAAACAAACCACAACAGTAACTAAAAAGAACTGTATAAAGCATTTATTTGGGGAGCTTTCTAAACAATCTAGAACTGGCTTTGGGGACACATTAGTCTCTGCTACCTGCGATCATTACTTGTGTATACATGCTGTGACATGTACAATCCTCGTTCCTTGAGCAGCTTACTTTAAATGTGGTTTTTATGCTGATCTTTTTTTTAATTTAACACTATGCCTTCCACATAATAGAATCTAAATAAACAAGATAAAGTCCATGTAATTCTATTGTTTCATTCCATTGACTTGGACAAATGAAAGAATGAATCACATAAACTTAAATTTGTGCTATTATTAATGACATAAAAAAACAATTAAAAATCAAAATAACTGATGTGATAAAAAGCATTCTAAAATATAGGAAAGCTAGAAATATGTGGTCATTTTCTAATCAAAATATAAAAACAACAAACAATATATGCAGTCTTAGATGAATATAAGATTAATAATGAAGAAGCAATATATTCTTATTATGGATTAGAAACAGGCAATATCACAAAGATTGAATTATATTTTCATAAGGGAGAAAAATGTCAATTTTATGACTGTTTAAATTTTCTCCAGTATATTTATATTATTTTTATATATTAAGGGCTTTCCTGGTGACTCAACTGGTAAAGAATTTGTCTGCAATGTGGGAGACCTGCGTTCAATCCTTGGGTGGGAAGATCTCCTGGAGAAGGGAACAGGTACCCACTCCAGTATTCTGGCCTGGGGAATTCCCTGGACTGTATAGTCCATGGGGTCTCAAATAGTTACATGTCTGAGTGACTTTCATTCTTTTTTTTTTTATTTTTTAAATTTTTATTTATTTTTTAAAATTTTTATTGGAGGCTAATTATTTTACAATATTATATTGGTTGGTTTTGCCATACATTGACATGAATCCGCCCCGGGTGTACATGAGTTCCCCCTCCCGAACCCCCCTCCCACCTCCCTCCTCCCCTTATCCTCCCTCTGGGTCATTCCTGTCCACCAGCCCTGAGCATCCTGTAACATGCATCGACCCTGAACTGGTGATTCGTTTCACATATGATAATATGCATGTTTCAATGCCATTCTTCCAAACCATCCCACCCTCACCCTCTCCCACAGAGTCCCAAA
Organism: Moschus berezovskii; assembly: GCF_049115385.1. NCBI lineage: Eukaryota > Metazoa > Chordata > Mammalia > Artiodactyla > Moschidae > Moschus > Moschus berezovskii. The sequence goes on along the minus strand of NC_142462.1, from coordinate 50,438,778 downwards.
GACTGTTTTATACATCTGTGTCTCTTTTGCTGTCTCGTATATAGGGTTATCATTTGCATCTTTCTAAATTCCATATATACGCGTTAATATACTATATTGGTGTTTTTCTTACTGGCTTACTTCACTCTGTATAATAGGCTCTAGTTTCATCCACCTCATTAGAACTGGTTCAAATGCATTCTTTTTAATGGCTGAGTGTATATGTACCATACACATGTACTCCATTGTGTATATATACCAAAGCTTTCTTATCCATTCATCTGCAGATGGACATCTAGGTTGCTTCCATGTCCTGGCTATTATAAACAGTGCTGCAATGAACATTGGAGTACATGTGTCTCTTTCAATTCTGGTTTCCTCGGTGTGTATGCCCAGGAGTGCGATTGCTGGATCATATGGACTTTCACTGTCTATATATTTCATTATTTATTATTTGGGGGTTCATTAGTATGATGGAAATTTCTCCTTGTGCACAAAGGAACAAAGAAAAGGACATTCAATCTTACTCCCTACATTTGTATATCTATTTTCTTTTTAAGTAGGAAAATTTTGGCAGATAGTAGGCAAATTTCCTAGAATGATCATAATACATGATTAAAGATTAGCAATCTTTATCTCTGGTTGTGTTTAAGATAGAATGAAAATTTTTCTTTGTTTTGAAAGAGAGAGAACTATGAAGATGAAAATGTTTCATATTATATATATGTGTGTATATATATACATATGCCCACACATACATAACACATACATATGTAACACAGACAACAAATAGAAATCAATGTAAACACTTTAGTATATGAACTAACTCATTTATACCCGGGGTGGATTCATGTCAATGTATGGCAAAAACCAACCAATATAATACTGTAAAATAATTAGCCTCCAATAAAAAAATAAATAAATAAATTAGTTCAGTGGATGGGGCACTTGGATGTGGAACGAGAAAAGAAAACAAATTTTAAAATAGAAAAAATTTTTGAAAAGAAAATAAAAAAGAGACAAAAGAGGACATTGGGAAAAGAGAATAAAAAGGTGGAAGATTTACACAATATGAAGTAAGGAGGAGAAAACACAAAGGCAAAAGGAAAGAGGGAACTAAGGAGGATGCCTCTGGAGATTCTAAATTGAAGGCACTGCCACACTCCCTTCTTGGGACTGCAGAGGTGCCAGTGTTAACACCTTTTATTCTTCCGTTTGAAATGTTAATTAGCTAATTAACCACAGTTCCTGACTCTCACTGGGGGTGCAGGGCACTGTCCCTTAGAAGTTACTGGATGTAAGAACAAAACAAGAATGCACTAAACATGCAAAGAAAATTTTCCTTTCCAGATCCAAAGGCCTTATCTCTTAGATTGGATATTTACATATTTGTTCTTCTAGTGGCTTTACCAAAAAAACCTTTTGATTTTTACTTCGAGTCTCCACTTAGATGATAAAGGATCTCCCTGCAATGCTTGAGACCTGAGTTCCATCCCTGGTTTGGGAAGATCCCCTGGAGTAGGGAATGGCAACCTTCTCCAATATTCTTGTCTGGATAATTCCATGGACAGAGGAGCCTGGCAGGCAACAGTCCATGGGATCATAAACAGTTAGACATGACTAAGAGACCAACGCTCAAGTCTCAGTGCCTGGAACATCTTCATCTGTAGTCTCATATGCAGGCTTCTGCTCACACATCAAGTCTTACTTTTCTGGCTAACTCCTTTCTGAAGCCTTCCCCAAGTTCAGTTTGGATAGCAGCAATTTTCCTGTAGACCTTAAGCTCCTTGAAGACTGCAACAATGCTGATCTTACTTATAGTTACACTCCCCATAACTGACACAATGACACAAAAATGGTGTTTTTTTGGGCTCCAAAATCACTGCAGATGCTGATTGCAGCCATGAAATTCAGTTCAGTTCAGTTCAATTCAGTCGCTCAGTCGTGTCCGACTCTCCGCGACCCCATGAATCACAGCACGCTAGGCCTCCCTGTCCATCACCAACTCCCGGAGTACACTCAAACTCATGTCCACAGAGTCGGTGATGCCATCCAGCCATCTCATTCTCTGTTGTCCCCTTCTCCTCCGGCCCCCAATCCCTCCCAGCATCAGAGTCTTTTCCAGTGAGTCAACTTGTCGCATGAGGTGGCCAAAGCATTGCAGTTTCAGCTTTATCATCAGTCCCTCCAATGAACATCCAGGATTGATCTCCTTTAGAATAGACTGGTTGGATCTCCTTGCAGTATAAGGGACTCTTAAAAGATGCTTACTCCTTGGAAGGAAAGTTATGACCAACCTTGATAATATATTAAAAAGCAGAGACATTACTTTGCCAACAAAGGTCCATCTAGTCAAGGCTACGGTTTTTCCTGTGATCATGTATGGATGTGAGAGTTGGACTGTCAAGAAAGCTGATCGCCGAAGAATCGATGCTTTTGAACTGTGGTGCTGGAGAAGACTCTTGAGAGTCCCTTGGACTGCAAGGAAATCCAACCAGTCCGTTCTAAGGGAGATCGATCCTGGGTGTTCATTGGAGGGACTGATGCTGAAGCTGAAACTGCAATACTTTAGCCACCTCATGCGACGAGTTGACTCACTGGAAAAGACTCTGATGCTGGGAAAGGTTGGGGGCGGGAGGAGAAGGGGACGACCGAGAATGAGATGGCTGGATGGCATCACCGACTCTGTGGACATGAGTTTGAGTAAGCTCTGGGAGTTGGTGATGGACAGGGAGGCCTGGCGTGCTGTGATTCATGGGGTCGCGGAGAGTCGGACACAACTGAGTGACTGAACTGAACTGAACTGAACTGAATACACACTGGACAAATGAACAAATGACAAGATGGATGGAAAGATGGATGAATATCCTAAATGTCTATATGCCTCTTTCCAACTAAACTGTAAGATACTTGAATGCAGGGATTGACTATTTATCTATTAATCTCCAATACATCTAATATTGTCTAACTGGCATATGATTACTCTTACAAACAAGTGAATGAACTAATGGAACTACCACAGACATCCTCAAGAAGATAATTTGTAAGACATAATTTATTATTAAACATTTTCAAATAATATATAGTTTTGTAAGTGAATATATTTGTTATTACATGCATATATTTTATAAGACACTCATAAAAGCTTTGAAACAAGAAAAATTAGCTTTCCTCTTAAATTTTAAAATGTAAAACCAACATATGATGAGGTCAGAAACAGGTATGCCATCTTAAAAACAATCACTTACAGGCCAAAGCAGTACTATCGTCAATGTGTTAGAAGATGAAAACAGGTTCAGTGAAAAATAAGGGGGATAGTGATTATTGGATCTTTCCATTACAGCGCTTGAATAGTTTATTCAAAACCAAATAATGACTTGCATGTGTAGTAACATGTAATGCATAGAACAATCTACAAATGATAATTGACAATTATTTCCTCTTGATGAATATACCATATGCAACCCAGCCAAACTGCCAGGACCTAACAATAAGAACAAGGACACTTTATCCCAGTTGGGTATGGACAGGGTTCAGGACATCAAATTTTAGCATAATCCAGACACAGTATTGGGAATGGCTCAATATCCTTGTGATCATCCTTAGCTGCCAAGTCTGGTTAGAAGAAAAAAAAACAACTTTAGCTAGTTCAGCAAATGACTCTCAATGTACCTTGGAGAAGTCTTAAGTAGACTCAGATGCCTTACAAATACTGATTAGATTCAGATCAGAAAGTCATTCAGATCACAAAGACAGAAGAGGTTGGGTTTTAACTATTTCTATAATGGCAAGCCACTCCAGTACTATTGCCTAGAAAATCCCATGGATGGAGGAGCCTGGTAGGCTGAAGTCCGTGGGGTCGTTAAGGGTCGGACACGACTGAGCGACTTCACTTTCACTTTTCACTTTCACGCATTGGAGAAGGAAATGGCAACCCACTCCAGTGTTCTTGCCTGGAGAATCCCAGGGACGGGGGAGCCTGGTGGGCTTCCGTCTATGGGGTCACACAGAGTCGGACGCGACTGAAGTGACTTAGCAGCAGCAGCAGCATCAAACACTTAATGAGGAAAAACTTCACTAATATTGTTCATTCTTGATTTGAAATCATAAAAAATTTAGCCTGGCTTATCTGTGCTGTACTGTGCTGAGTCACTCAGTCATGTCCAACACTTTGTGACCCCATGGACAGTAGCCAGCCAGGCTCCTTTGTCCATTGGGATTCTCCAGGCAAGAATACTGGAGAAGGTTGCCATACCCTCCTCCAGGGATCTTCCCAACCCAGGTCTCCTGAATTGCAGGCAGATTCTTTACCATCTGAGCCACCAGGGAAGTTCAAGAATACTGGAGTGGGTAGCCTAACGCTTCTCCAGGAGATCTTCCCAACCTAGGAATCGATCCAGAGTTTATCTACTGAGTAGATCAAGTAACACGTCATTTCCTTCTCTTTCCCATCAAAAGTAATTATAATATGAGTGCAGATGATGATAGTTCACTATTAATTTCAATAGGATTCCTTATTTATTGCCAAATTATAAATTATAGACTTTATGAATTATGATGGTGGGTGGCTAGTGATGCATAATTTAAACTTCTACTCTTCAATAAAATGCTCAATAAAACACACAGTGAGATAAGGTTATATCAGCTGAAAAACTTGATATGACTTAATACTTGGTGAAAGCCAGGAAAAATATCTCCTCAGAGACCCCGAGGCAGAGTCATAACCCCAGGACTGAGTGGGGGAGATGTTTAAGAACACTGACTACAACCACTACTTCCAAGATGCTTGGCCTTCTCCAACCAGATAAAGCAAAGACAAATATTTCCTCTCTTTATCTATAAGAGAGTCCCTTCCTGGTTCTGTCAGGGCCTTTATACACACCACACCACACACACACACCATCACTGTTATTAATAATATTTCCTTTCCTTTCAAGATGTATGCATCTCAGTAATGTAATATCACAAGTAGGATAAAGATAAGCATAGCTAGTATACGATTAGAACTTCAACTATAAGTCAGCAGCAGGAAGAGCAAGACAAAAGCAACTCTTTAAGAATAGTTCTTTTTATTTTATTAAAGAAACTTTTAAAAATTTTCATTGGGATATAGTTGATTAACAACGTTGTGATACTTTTAGGTAAACAGTGAAGGGACTTAGCCATACACATACATGTATCGGGCTTCCCTGGTGGCTCAGATGGTAAAGAAGACACCTGCAATGTGGGAGAGCTGGGTTTGATCCCTGGATGGAAACATGCCCTGGAGAAGGGAATGGCAACCCACTCCAGTATTCTTACCTAGAGAATCCCCATGGGCAGAGGAGCCTGGAAGGCTACGTCTACGGGGGTCACAAAGAGTCGGACATGACTGAGTGACTTCAACTCACACATACATGTATTCATTTAACTCCAAACTTCCCTCCCATCCAGGCTGCCAGATAACATTGAGAAGAGTTCCCAGTGCTATACAGTAGGTCCTTGTTGGTTACCCATTTTAAATATAGCAAAGTATACATGCTCATCCCAAACTCCCTAACTATCCCTTATCCCCATCCTTCCACCAGCAACTGTAAGTTCATTCTCTAAGTCTGTGAATCTCTTTCTGTTTTGTGAGTTTATCTACATCATTTCTTTTCAGATTCCACATATAAGGGATGTCACATGGTATTTCTCCTTCTCTGCCTGACTTCACTCAGTATGACACTCTCTAGGTTGATACATGTAGCAAATAGCATTATTTCATTATTTTTAACGGCTGAGTAATATTCAATTGTATTCTATATATGTATTACATTTTCATCTATTCCTGCTGTCGATGGACATTTAGGTCACTTCAATGTCTTGGCTATTGTAAATAGTGCTGCAAAGAACACTGGGGTGCATGTGTCCTTTCAGATCATGTTTTTCTATGGATGGATGCCCAGGAATGCAATTGTGGGTTATGTGGTAGCTCTATTTTTAGTTTTTTAAGGCACCTCTATACTGTTCTTCATAGAGGCTGTACCAATTTACATTCCCATTCCCATCAACTGTGTAGGAGGGTTCCCTTCTCCCCATCCCCTCCCCAGAATTTACTGCTTGGATTTTTTTTTTTCTTTTTTTGGATGATAGCCATTCTAGCTGGTATGAGTTGGTATCTCTGTAGTTTTGATTTGCATTTCTCTAATAATCAGCAATGTTGAACATCTTTTAATGTGCCTCTTGGCCATCTGTATGTCTTCTTTGGAGAAATGTCTATTTAGGTCTTCTGCCCATTTGTTGATTGGGTTGTTTGTTTTGATGCTGTTAAGGGTCATGAGTTGTTTGTAAATTTGGGAGACTAATCCCCTGTTAGTCACATCATTTCCAAATATTTTCTCCCAATCTGTGGGTTCTTTTCATTGTGTATATTGTTTCTTTTGCTGTGCAAAAGCTTTTGAGTTTAAGTAGGTCCCTTTTTTTTTTTTTTCATTATTTTGGGAGATGGATTGAAAAAGATATTGCTGTGATTTATGTCAGAGATCATCCAGAGAGAAAATTAACAAGGAAACATAGCCCTTAAATGACACTCTAGACCAGCTGGACTTAACGGATATTTATTGAACATCCATTTCAAAAAAAGCATATTATACATTTTTTTCAAGTGCATATGGTACCTTTTCCGGGATTGACCACATGCTAGGTCACAAGGTGAACTTTGGTAAATTTAAGAAAACTGAAATTATATCAAGCATATTTTCTGATAACAACACTATGAGATTAGAAATAAAGTACAAGAAAAAAAAACTATAAAAACACAAATATGAGGTGGCTAATCAATATGCTACTAAACAACCAATGATCACTGAAGAAATCAAAATGGAAATAAAAATAAAATACCCAGAAACAAATGAAAACGAAAGCACAATGGTCAAAACCTATGGATGCAGTAATTGCAGTTTTAAGAGGGAAGTTTATAGGAATATAATCACCTCAAGAAACAAGAGAAATCTTAAATAAACAACCTAAGCTTACACCTAAGAGAAAGAACAAACAAAACCTAAAGTTAGTAGAAGGAAAGAAATCATAAAGATCAGAGCAGAAATAAATGAAATAGAGACAAGGAAAACCATTGCAGAGATCAATGAGTCTAAAAGCTGGTTCTTTAAAAAAAGGATAAACAAAACTGATAAACCTTTAGCCAAACTCATCAAGAAAAAAAAGGGAGAAGACTCAAATTAGTAAAATTAGAAATGACTGCACAGAAATACAAAGGATAATAAGAGTCTAGTATGAGCAACTGTATGCCAATAAAATCAACAACCTGGACAGAGAGTGAGATGGCTGGATGGCATCACCGACTCGATGGACGTGAGTTTGAGTGAACTCCGGGGGTTGGTGATGGACAGGGAGGCCTGGCGTGCTGTGATTCATGGGGCTGCAAAGAGTCAGACACAACTGAGCGACTGAACTGAACTGAACTGGAAGAAATAGACAAATATTTTAGAAAGGTACAGTCTCCCAAGACTGAACCAGGAGGAAACAGAATATATGAACAGACCAATCATGAGCACTGAAATTGAAACTGATGTAAAAAACTCCCAATAAACAAAATGCCAGGACCCAATGGCTTCACAAATGAATTCTCTCAAACATTTAGAGAAGAGGTATAACCTATCCTCCTCAAACTGTTCCAAAAAATTGCAAAGGAAGGAAAACTTCCAAACTCATTCTGTGAGGCCACCATCACCCTTATAGCAAAACCAAAGACATCACAAAAAAACAAAATTATTGGCCAACAGTTCATCTCTGATGAACATAGATGCAAAAATCCTCAACTAGCAATCTGGATTGAACAATACATTAAAAACATCACACACCATGATCAAGTGGGATTCATCCCAGGGATGCAAGGATTTTTCAATATTTGCAAATCAACTAATGTGATGTACCATAGCAATGAATTGAAGAATAAAAACCAAGTGATCATCTCCATAGATGCAGAAAAAGCTTTTGACAAAATTCAGCACCAGTTTATAATTAAAAAACAAAATCTCCAGAAATCAGGCAAAGACGGAGCATACTTCAACATAATAAAGACCATATACAACAAACCTACAAGTAATACCATACTCAATATGAAAAGCTGAAAGCATTTCCTCTAAGATTAGAAACAAAACAAGGATATCTACTCTCACCATTTTTACTCAACATAGCTTTGGAAGTTCTAGCTACAGCAATCAGAGAAGAAAAAGAAGTGAAGAGAATACAAATTGTAAAAGGGGAAGTTGAACTGTCGCTGTTTGCAGATGACATGGTACTATACAAATAAGTTCCTAAAGATGCTAACAGAAAATTGTTAGAGCTAATCAGTGCATTTGGTAAGTTGCATTTTACAAAATTAACACACAGAAATCTGTTGCATTTCTATACACTAACAAGAGTGGTTCTTTTTAGATGAATAACTTTTTCCTTAACTAGTTTTCAAGAGAAAAATTACAAACTAAATAATGGAGAAATGAATTTCCTTCCTCATATTTACATGATTATGTAACAAAAACAGTGTTTTCATGCTCAGATCAGCAAAATAGATTAGATGTTAACAAAGGCTTGACATTAAAAATGTAGCATATAACCACACTTAACTAGTCTTCAGGCATAAGACATGAAGGATGGATTCTAAGAGCAGCCAAGGGGAAAGTGAAGGAAAACAGAAGCATGTGGTAGACAAACATTAGGTCTAGATATACTTCTCCATCTCAGTGAAGAGATCTCCATCTGGGATTCTTCACTTGGGATCTGTTAAATGAATCTGCAACATAAAACAAGAAGACCATTGCACCTTGGGTGTAAAGGAAAAGCAAAAGCATACTTTGGAAATGAAGTGTGGATGGAAGTGATGTATACTATTTCCAGGCCTGAGTCTTAACAATTTCCCAGGCAATTGGTGACTCTCTTCTCCTTGACAACCAAATGCAGACAACTCCAGATTAGGAGCCATATGATGAAGATGGTGGAGATGCAGGATGGAAACAGTCTAATCCCTGAGTGAACACTTGAAAGAGACCTAACCAAAACACCAGCATTAAACTGTTGCTTGAGCAAGAAATTCGCCAGATCATTGAAAAAGCAAGAGAGTTCCAGAAAAACATCTACTTCCACTTTATTGACTATGCCAAAGCATTTGACTGTGTGGATCACCACAAACTGTGGAAAATTTTGAAAGAGATGGGAATACTAGACCACCTGACCTGCCTCTTGAGAAATCTGTATGCAGGTCAGGAAGCAACAGTTAGAACTGGACATGGAACAATAGACTAGTTCCAAATAGGAAAAGGAGTATGTCAATGCTGTATATCATCAACCCGCTTATTTAACTTATATGCAGAGTACATCATGAGAAACACTGGGCTAGATGAAGCTCAAGCTGGAACCAAGATTGCTAGGAGAAATATCAATAACCTCAGATATGCAGGTAACACGACCCTTATGGCAGAAAGTGAAGAAGAACTAAAGAGCCTCTCAATGAAAGTGAAAGAGGAGAGTGAAAGAGTTGGCTTCAAGCTCAACATTCAGAAAACTAAGATCATGGCATCCGGTCCCATCACTTTATGGCAAATAGATAGGGAAACAGTGGCTGGATTCATTTTTTTTGGGCTCCAAAATCACGGCAGATGGTGACTGCAGCCATGAAATTAAAAGATGCTTACTCCTTGGAAGGAAAGTTATGACTAACCTAGACAGCATATTAAAAAGCAGAGACATTACTTTGCCAACAAAGGTCTGTCTGGTGAAGGCTATGGTTTTTCCAGTAGGCATGTATGGATGTGAGAGTTGGACTATAAAGAAAGCTGAGCACTGAAGAATTGATGCTTTTGAACTGTAGTGTTGGAGAAGACTCTTGAGAGTCCCTTGGACTGCAAGGAGATCCGATCAGTCCATCCTAAAGGAGATCAGTCCTAGCTGTTCAATGGAAGGACTGATGCTGAAGCTGAAACTCCAATACTTTGGCCACCTGATGAAAAGAACTGACTTATTTGAAAAGACTATGATGCTGGGAAAGATTGAGGGCAGGCGGAGAAGGGGACGACAGAGGATGAGATGGTTGGATGGCATCATCAACTCAATGGACATGAGTTTGGGTAGACTCCGGGAGTTGATGATGGACAGGGAGGCCTGGCGTGCTGCAGTCCATGGGGTCGCAGAGAGTTGGACATGTCTAAACAACTAAACTGAAACTGAGCTGCTGCTGCTCCTAAGTCACTTCAGTCGTGTCCGACTCTGTGCGACCCCATAGACAGCAGCCCACCAGGCTAATCTGTCCCTGGGATTCTCCACGCAAGAATACTGGAGTGGACTGCCATTTCCTTCTCCAATGCATGCATGCTAAGTCGCTTCAGTCGTGTCTGACTCTCTGCTATCCCATGGACAGCAGCCCACCAGGCTCCTCTGTCCACAGGATTCTCTATGCAAGAATGCTGGAGTGGGTTGCCATTTCTGTCTCCAGAAACTGAGCAAGAAATACATTTTTATTGTGTTAAGCTACTGAGATTTTAGGACATATCCATGTTAGCAGCTAGTGTTACATTAACTATAATGTTAATATATATTACATTAATTATATAATGTGAATATAATTATATTAATATAATGCTAATATATACAACTTGGGAAACAATGAGGCCAACAATGTAGTTTGATTTTGAAAAGGGAATAGGAGGAAAAACAACCAGCTCATACATTACTTTAGAAAGATCTATGAATCTGTACATGGCTCTGCCTTACTTATCTGAAGCTTGAATTAGTCACTAAAAAATCTAGGAGCCTTGGTTTCCCATGTCAAAGTGTTTGCAACAAATTGCCCCTATGTTAGTTGCTGCTTACCTTTCCCCAAACTTAAAATTCTGTGGTTCTTGATCATACGTGAAAACTCTAAGTTAATGTTGGATACCATTCAAGTCAGTGGTTTAAAAGTGTTTCCATAGAGAAAGACCTGGGGTTATTTTTAAAAATCCACTTTGAGATAACTTGCTGAAAGGCGTTGTCCAAAAATATATATAAAACAGGTCTCTGAGTAAAGATGAGCTTCACTTACCCCCAAAAAAATTATTATGAGAACTATAAGCATTTTTAGAAAAGGATAAAAACAAAATATTTTCCTCGAATATATAAATGAATTGAAACTACATCTCCTGTGTAGAGGATCATGTCATTAGCAAACAGTGAAAGTTTTACTTCTTCTTTTCCAATTTGTATTCCTTTTATGTCTTTTTCTGCTCTGATTGCTGTGGCCAAAACTTCCAGAACTATGTTGAACAGTAGTGGTGAGAGTGGGCACCCTTGTCTTGTTCCTGACTTTAGGGGAAATGCTTTCAGTTTTTCACCATTGAGGATAATGTTTGCTGTGGGTTTGTCATATATAGCTTTATTATGTTGAGATATGTCCCTTGTATTCCCACTTTCTGGAGGGTTTTTATCATAAATGGATGTTGTATTTTGTCGAAGGCTTTCTCTGCATCTATTGAGATAATCATATGATTTTTATTTTTCAGTTTGTTAATGTGGTGTATTATGTTGACTGATACCCTAAAGACTCTACCAGAAAACTACTAGAGCTAATCAATGAATACAGTAAAGTTGCAGGATATAAAATCAACACACAGAAATCCCTTGCATTCCTATACACAAATAATGAGAAAATAGAGAAATTAAGGAAACTATTCCATTCACTGTTGCAATGAAAATAATTAAATACTTAGGAATATATCTATCTAAGGAAACAAAAGACTTGTACAAGAAAACTATAAAACACTAGTGAAAGTAAACAAAGAGGACACTAATAGATGGAGAAATATACCGTGTTTGTGGATGGGAAGAATAAATATTGTAAAAATGAGTATACTACCCAAAGTAATTTATACATTCAATGCAATCCCTATCAAGCTCCAACGATATTTTTCACTGAACTAGAACAAATAATCTCACAATTTCTATGGAAATACAAAAAACCTCGAATAGCCAAAGCAATCTTGAGGAAGAAGAATGGAACTGGGGGAATTAACCTGCCGGACTTCAGGCTCTACTACAAAGCCACAGTCATCAAGACAGTATGGTACTGGCATAAAGACAGAAATATAGATCAATGGAATAAAATAGAAAGCCCAGAGATAAATCTACACACCTATGGACACTATCTTTGACAAAGGAGGCAGGAATATAAAATGGAGAAAGACAGTCTCTTTAACAAGTGGTGCTGGGAAAACTGGTCAGCCACTTGTAAAGAATGAAACTAGAACACTTTCTAACACCATACACAAAAATAAACTCAAAATGGATTAGAGAGCTAAATGTAAGACCAGAAACTATAAAACTCCCAAAGGAGGACGTAGGCAAAACACTCTCTGACATAAATGACAGCAGGATCCTCCATGACCCACCTCCCAGAATATTGGAAATAAAAGCAAAAATAAACAAATGGGACCTAATTAAAACCAAAAGCTTCTGCACAGCAAAGGAAACTATAAGCAAGGTGAAAAGACAGCCTTCAGAATGGGAGAAAATAAAAGCAAATGAAGCAACTGATAAAGGATTAATCTCCAAAATATACAAGCAGCTCCTGCAGCTCAATTCCAGAAAAATAAATGACCCAATCAAAAAATGGGCCAAAGAACTAAACAGACATTTCTCCAAAGAAGACATAAAGATGGCTAACAAACACATGAAAAAATGCTCAACATCCCTCATCATCAGAGAGATGCAAATCAAAACCACAATGAGATACCATTTCACACCAGTCAGAATGGCTGCTATCCAAAAGTCTACATGCAATAAATGCTTGAGAGGGTGTGGAGAAAAGGGAACCCTCTTACACTGTTGGTGGGAATGCAAACTAGTACAGCCACTATGGAGAACAGTGTGGAGATTCCTAAAAAAACTGGAAATAGAACTGCCATATGATCCAGCAATCGCACTCCTGGGCATACACAACGAGGAAACCAGAATTGAAAGAGACACATGTACTCCAATGTTCATTGCAGCACTGTTTATAATAGCCAGGACATGGAAGCAACCTAGATGTCCATCTGCAGATGAATGGATAAGAAAGATTTGGTACATATACACAATGGAGTATTTTTCAGCCATCAAAAAGAATGCATTTGAATCAGTTCTAATGAGTTGGATGAAACTAGAGCCTATTATACAGAGTGAAGTAAGCCAGAAAGGAAAACACCAATACAATATACTAACACATATATATGGAATTTAGAAAGATGGAAATGATAACCCTGTATACGAGACAGCAAAAGAGACACAGATGTATAGAACAGTCTTTGGGACTCTGTGGGAGAGGGTGAGGGTGGGATGGTTTGGGAGAATGGCATTGAAACATGTATATTATCATATGTGAAACAAATCGCCAGTTCAGCGTCGATGCATGTTACAGGATGCTTGGGGCTGGTATGCGGGGATGACCCAGAGGGAGGATAAGGGGAGGAGGGAGGTGGGAGGGGGGTTCGGGAGGGGGAACTCATGTACAAATGGGGCAGATTCATGTCAGTGTATGGCAAAACCAACAAATATGATAATGTAAAATAATTAGCCTCAAATAAAAATAAAAGAAAAAAAAAAAAGAAAGAAAATACATCTCCTTTAAAACAGTATCAATCGGGGAACAGTGTGAAGAAAGACAAGGTTAGATTCAATCTGAATACTTTAAGAAATAGCCAAAATGTCTGAAAGTACTAACCTAATCCCCTCAGGGGATATAATAAATGAAGACCTGCCACTTGATTCATTTATAATTAGAATAAGTAATATTCTGGATGGCATTGAAGAGAACAATCATATATTGGCAGGAAAGAATGAGATGATAACCTAAAGGTCACTTTCATTTCTCTTGTCTATAGTAATTGAGTCTTTGTGATAGAGAATTCATGGGGAGACAAATGGAGATAACTGCACCTTTTGCACAGAGACCAAATGCCCGTACAGGATAAATTACATTAGTGCTTCTAAGAAGCAGAGGTCACAAAGCAGAGTTTTATGATAGAAACCTTATATAACCAGCATGTGATGAGAACAAAGCACAACAAAATATAACCACAATAAAAAACATTTACACATGAGAGTCCTAGCTCAGTGGAACAGTTTGCAATAAGTTCAGCTCTGAAAAACATTTGGTCCCCTTGAAAGGGGGTTTTTCAACTAGAACACGTCAGTCTTAAGGACGGGGTGAAGAGTGGGATGGGGAGAGGGTTAGATGAAAGGATATGGAGAGGAGTCTGCTGGTCAGCACTCAGAAAAGAGAACATTATTTTCTCACATAAAAATCTGAATGTCTGCAAAGCCCCTTGCCTGACATCAGCACGGTGCAGAGCACGTGAGACACGGTGGTGATGAAGATGGGACAGAATGTAGGTCTTTGCTGTTGCTCAGTCGTGTCCGACTCTTTGCACCCCATGGACTGCAGCACGCCAGGCTTCCCTGTCCGTCACCATCTCCCAGAGATTGCTCAAACCCATGTCCATTGAGTTGGTGATGCCATCCAACCATCTCATCCTCTGTCGTCCCCTTCTCCTCCCGCCTTCAATCCTTCCCAGCATCAGGGTCTTTTTCAAAGAGTCAGTTCTTGGCATCAGGTGGCCAAAGTATTGGAGCTTCAGCATCAGTCCTTTCAATGAGTATTCAGGACTGATTTCCTTTAGGATTGACTGGCTTGATTTCCTTGCAATGTAGGTCTAATGCAGCTGTAATTTAGGGGTAGTAATAGCTGTTGCCTGAGAAATACTTCTGTTGATCTCTGTGAATAAAGGTGGGAGCTGGTACTTTATAAGTACTGCACAAGCTTGGGAGGTGAGCAGGGTGGTAACAAAGTGTCTGGTCTTTGGATATCAGCCAGACCTTGCCTCAAATCTTGATTCTGCTACTAACTAGCTGTTTTATTGTTCAATGTTAATGGCTTAGCTGTTTAATGGCAAGTTCCTTAGTGACTCAATTTCCTTATCTATAAAAGGGAGATAATAATATGTATATCACAGAGTTTTGTGAGATGTAAATGAGACTGAAAATGTGTAGTGGGATACTCAGGCTTGGCTTACGCTGTGCCTGTGACTTGGAATTAAATATGTTTGGAGGAGTCTGATGAAATGGTAAAGTAGGCTCTCCAGGAGGCTATTTGTGTGAAGGAAAAAAAAAAAGGCCTCCAGAAAAAGACCTTCTGAGAGAAGAGCTATCTGGAGCCAGTAATGGTCTTGGAGTCAGTGGGGAGGAATGACTTTGCATAGCTGGATATCTTCCTATTCAATTCTATTCTGGGCGAGTCCTGCATCCCCATTCATGTCTGCAATTAAGGGGGACAGAGGACTGGGAATACAACCTGAAGGGCTCTTCTCTAAAACCCTGTTAGACTTTGGCACACAGGCAACCTCATTCTGGTATTTATCTAAAAGGGTTAGCCAGAATAAAAAAAAAAGAGGGTATTTCTCTTCCAGTGAAGCATCAGTCATAATACTTGAATATCTGAAGGCTCCAGTGCTATGGTGACTACTCATAAGAAGAGCTGCAGCGCCCAGTGACATAAGGTGGCACTGCTTGCCAGTGGCCCTGCCTGAGAATGTAGTTAAAAGTAGAAGAGGCAGCAGGAGAAGTAAACCGTGGGGATGGAGGGTTGCGACACCGAGTGAAAGGAGCAGAGGCACTCACAACCAGTGGCAGGCAGTGTGCAGCAGGTGTAGCAGCACTTGTGAAGGGCGGTTAGTGGTTTGTAGCAGCTGGCAAACAGCAAAGGCACTGGCCGTTATGCTAAGAGCTACTCAGGGGAAACAGCAGCAAAATTATGTGTTGACCACATAGCTGACTGTACTGGCTGTGAGTATGAGCAAAACATCACCTTAGTACTGCCAGGAACACTTTGAGAGGAGAAATGACAGAGTAGGGTTACTTTTCAGTCTTGCATGATCAGATGTGGGCAAGAATCCATTTCATGCTAACACCATTAACTTTTATGTGGATCCAGGGAATGGTGAGTCTGGGAAATTCTCATCAGAGATGAATACATGGGAGGCAATCGATGCTAAACTTGTTTCCTTTATTTCTTCTTAAGGGGATGAGCTGGATTCATATATCAGCTCCATCATCAAACGGACTGAATGCAGCAAATTATATTAATACAACTCTGGTCAAGTTACTTAGTGTTTCTCAGCATGTCACTCTATTAGCAAAATGGGAATAGTCCAGAGGTGGCATATCTGACATGGGCATATAGTTAAGTATTTAGTAATGTTAATTTTCGCCATCGTTGAACAACTGAAGAATTCTATGCAATTAATATCTCAGAACTGACCTAGGTAGGAATTTAGTCAGCTCAGTTGTGATAACTAGAAACAGTAGAAAGACTGTGACTCACATCATGAGTTTTGGCTAAGAACTTTTGTTCCCTTCCTCACATTCAAACAAATGTGAATCTGGCACTACGATTAATATTTTATATATGAAGAAACTGAGGCTTAAAGTTTTCACACAGATAAATTCTGGTTTACGCAACAAGGTAGACTGAACTAATTCTGACAATCCCTTATGTTCTTCTCTTCCGCACAACTTCCTTTTTTTATTTTAGCAAAATATATACAATGAAAAATTTATAATTTTAAATACACAGCTCAGTGACATTGTCTACCCACATAGTTGTACAACCATTACCATAAAAAAGAACATTTTCATCTTCCCAAACTGAAACTCTGTACCCATTAAACACTAACTTTGTTAAAATTAGAAAATGTAGCTCAAATTTTATTTCTAACCAGCACATATACCAAATGATTTTTTCTTTTTTTTAACTTTATTTTATTTATTTTTGGTTTCTTTTTTCTTTTTTATTGGAGGCTAATTATTTTACAATATTATATTGGTTGGTTTTGCCATATATTGACATGAATCCACCCCGGGTGTACGTACATTCTCCTTCCTGAACCCCCCTCCCACCTCCCTCCTCCCCTTATCCTCCCTCTGGGTCATCTCTGTGCATCAGCCCCGAGCATCCTGTATCATGCGTTGAACCTGGCCTGGTGATTTGTTTCACATATGATAATATACATGTTTCAATGCCATTCTCCCAAATCATCCCACCCTCACCCCCTCCCACAGAGTCCCAAAGACTGTTATATACATCTGTGTCTCTTTTGCTGCCTCGTATACAGGGTTTTCATTGCCATCTTTCTAAATTCCATATATATGCATTAGTATACTGTATTGGTGTTTTTCTTTCTGGCTTACTTTACTCTGTATAATAGGCTCCAGTTTTATCCTCCTCATTAGAACTGATTCAAATGCATTCTTTATAATAGCTGAGTAATACTCCATTGTGTACATGTACCAAAGCTTTCTTATCCATTTTTCTGCAGATGGACATCTAGGTTGCTTCCATGTCCTGGCTATTATAAATAGTGCTGCGATGAACACTAGAGTACACGTGTCTCTTTCAATACTGGTTTCCTCGGTGTGTATGCCCAGGAGTGCGATTGCTAGATCATATGGCAGTTCTATTTCCAGTTTTTTTAGGAATCTCCACACTGTTCTCCATAGTGGCTGTACTAGATTGCATTCCCACCAACAGTGTAAGAGGGAAGACAGTATGGTACTGGCATAAAGACAGAAATATAGTTCAATGGAACAAAATAGAAAGCCCAGAGATAAGTCCATGCACTTATGGACACCTTATCTTTGACAAAGGAGGCAAGAATATAAAATGGAGAAAAGACAGTCTCTTTAACAAGTGGTGCTGGGAAAACTGGTCAGCCATTTGTAAAAGAATGAAACTAGAACACTTCTAGCACCATACACAAAAATAAACTCAAAATGGCTTAAAGATCTAATTGTAAGACCAGAAACTATAAAACTCCTAGAGGAGAACATAGGCAAAACACTCTCCGACATAAATCACAGCAGTATCCTCCATGACAAACCGCTCAGAATATTGGAAATAAAAGCAAAACTAAACAAATGGGACCTAATTAAAAGTAAAAGCTTCTGCACAGCAAAGGAAACTATAAACACTAACTATCTATTCTCCTCCTCACCAGGCCCTGGCAACCACCATTCTAATTTCTGTACATGGACCTGACTTTTCTAGGTCAGTCAGTCAGTCAGTCAGTTCAGTCGCTCAGTCGTGTCCGACTCTCTGCGACCCCATGAATCACAGCACGCCAGGCCTCCCTGTCCATCACCAACTCCCGGAGTTCACTCAAACTCATGTCCACAGAATCGGTGATGCCATCCAGCCATCTCATTCTCCGTCATCCCATTCTCCTCCCGCCCCCAACCTTTCCCAGCATCAGAGTCTTTTCCAGTGAGTCAACTTGTCGCATGAGGTGGCCAAAGTATTGCAGTTTCAGCTTTAGCATCAGTCCCTCCAATGAATATCCAGGATTGATCGCCCTTAGAATGGACTGGTTGGATCTCCTTGCAGTATAAGGGACTCTCAAGAGTCTTCTCCAACACCACAGTTCAAAAGCATCAATTCTTCGGCGATCAGCCTTCTTCACAGTCCAACTCTCACATCCATACATGACCACGGGAAAAACCATTGCCTTGACTAGACGGACCTTGGTTGGCAGAGTAATGTCTCTGCTTTTTAATATACTATCAAGGTTGGTCATAACTTTCCTTCCAAGGAGCAAGCGTCTTTTAATTTCATGGCTGCAATCAGCAGCTGCAGTGATTTTGGAGCCCAAAAAAACAAAGTCTGACACTGTCTCCACTGTTTTTCCATCTATTTCCCATGAAGTGATGGGACCAGATGCCATGATCTTTGTTTTCTGAATGTTGAGCTTCAAGCCAACCTTTTCACTCTCCTCTTTCACTTTCATCAAGAGGCTTTTGAGTTCCTCTTCACTTTCTGCCATAAGGGTAGTGTCATCTGCATATCTGAGGTTATTGATATTTCTCCTAGCAATCTTGATTCCAGTTTGTGCTTCTTCCAGACTTTTCTAGGTACTTCATTTAAATAGAATTGTACAGTGTTTATCCTTTTAGTGACTGACTTATTTCACTTATCATCAAGCTTGTTCCATATTTTAGCATGTGTAAGAATTCCCTTCCTTTGAAAGAGTGAATAATATTAATAATATTTAATAATAATAATATTAAAGGTTGAATAATATCCCACTGCGTGTGTGTGTGTGTGTGTGTGTGTGTGTGTGTATATATATATATGACACATTTTTGAATTGTTAATCTTTTGATGGGCACTCAGTTTCTCTTTTTGGCTATTATAAACACTGTGTTCAAACATCTGTTCAAGACCCTGTTTCTGATTCTTTTGGGCAGATATCAAGAAGTGGACTAGACTGTATAGTAATTCTAACTTTAATTTTCTGAGGGACTAATGTACCCTTTTCCATAGATGCTACAGGGAACCAGTAAGGCACAGGGTTCCAATTTCTCCACATCCTCACAAGCATTTTTTATTTTTTATTATAACTATCCTAATGACTATTCTAAGAATTTGTCAGTCAGTCAGTTCAGTCGCTCAGTCATGTCCGACACTTTGCGACTCCATGAACCATGCCAGGCCTCCCTGTCCATCACCAACTCCTGGAGTTTACCCAAACCCATGTCCATTGAGTCAGTGATGCCATCCAACCATCTCATCCTCTGTCGTCCCCTTCTCCTCCTGCCCTCAATCCCTCCCAGCATCAAGGTCTTTTCAAATGAGTCAGCTGTTTGCATCAGGTGGCCAAAGTAATGGAGTTGCAGCTTCAGCATCAGTCCCACCAATGAACAGCCATGACTGATCTCCTTTAGGATGGCCTGGTTGGATCTTCTTGCAGTCCACGCGACTCTCAAGAGTCTTCTCCAGCACCACAGTTCAAAAGCATCAATTCTTCGGTGATCAGCTTTCTTCACAGTCCAAATCTCATATCCATACATGACCACTGGAAAAACCATAGCCTTGACTAGACAGACCTTTGTTGGCAAAGTAATGTCTCTGCTTTTTAATATGCTGTCTAGGTTGGTCATAACATTCCTTCCAAGGAGTAAGCATCTTTAAGAGTTTGTACCAATGCCTAATAAGATCAGTGATGGCAAACTAAGAAAAGAATCACAGAGGACTTATACCTATGTGTTATTTGTAAATTGCTTGTTATATTTAAGTCAAGTTAGTCATCTTGAACGCAATGTGATTCAGTTCATCTGACCTAGCATCTGTCTGTAGATTTACAGCTAACTCTGTTTCAGTTGTTGTTTTTGAAAAAGTTTCTAAAATGATTTATTTTCTGGATTGCATTCATAAAAAAATAGCACAATTATAAAATTCACTTGAGTTTTATTTAGGTGATGGGTGGGTGGATTAAATCAGTAGATTAAGCTGTAGCCATCTGATTATATTTTGTTTCTTGGTGTCACATATCATTCTCCATATTTTGTCTAGATTTTAATTGTAGTAGCAAGTATCTGGCAGTAAAACAAAAGACTCTTCCCCAATCTCAAAATCTTAAGAATATAATAAATTCAATACAATTTCCCCAACAAATACAATAATGTCTCTTTTGAAGTTAAGGTCCTGAATTTATATTAATAATCCTATTGCCCTATAGAACTTCCCAGGTGGCACTCATGGTAAAAGAATTTGCCTGCCATTGCAGGAGACAAAAAGATGTGGGTTCAGTCCCTGTGTTAGGAAGATTGCCTGGAGAAGGAAATGGCAACCCACTCCTGTATTCCCGCCTGGAAAATTCCATGGACAGAGGAGCCTGGAGGGCTGCAATCCATGGGGTCGCAAAGCGTTGGACATGACTGAGCAAGCATGTGTACGGGTTTATTGGTCTATAAAAATATACATTTGCATATTAAAATGGGTTTTAGTTATACTGGTCGCAGACAAACAAAGCAGATTTTTTATAATTATAAGAGGAGTGTTGAGGAAACGGAATGGAGTCTCTTTTGATGACATTAAATTCCAGTAATCCAGAATTACTGGCTGTGTGAGATGCTGAGTGAGAAATCTTTGTGGAACTTAGAAAAAGTAAAGTAGAGAATACAATCCTTACATTCCAGTTATGAAATGAATACTGCTGAGAAACATTTAGTATTAGGGGACTCTAAGAATAGGTGCTTGTTTAATGTTAGTCCTTTTTTCTCCCCCTTCAGTTCAGATCAGTTCAGTCGCTCAGTCATGTCCGACTCTCTGCGACCCCATGAATCACAGCACGCCAGGCCTACCTGTCCATCACCAACTCCCGGAGTTCACTCAAACTCATGTCCACAGAGTCGGTGATGCCATCCAGCCATCTCATTCTCTGTCGTCCCCGTCTCCTCCCACCCCCAATCCCTCCCAGCATCAGACTCTTTTCCAGTGAGTCAACTCGTCACATGAGGTGGCCAAAGTATTGGAGTTTCAGCTTTAGCATCAGCCCTTCCAATGAACACCCAGGACTGATCTCCTTAAGAATGGACTGGTCGGAACTCCTCACAGTCCAAGGGACTCTCAAGAGTCTTCTCCAGCACCACAGTTCAAAAGCATCAATTCTTCGGCGATCAGCTTTCTTCACAGTCCAACTCTCACATCCATACATGGCCACGGGAAAAACCATAGTCTTGACTAGACGGACCTTGGTTGGCAAAGTAATGTCTCTGCTTTTTAATATGCTATCTAGGTTGGTCATAACTTTCCTTCCAAGGAGTGTCTTTTAATTTCATGGCTGCAATCAGCATCCGCAGTGATTTTGGAGCCAGAAAAAATAAAGTCTGACACTGCTTCCACTGTTTCCCCATCTATTTCCCATGAAGTGATGGGACCAGATGCCATGATCTTTGTTTTCTGAATGTTGAGCTTTCACTTTAATTTTCCTCTTTGTTATATGACAACTATCCAGAGGAACATTTTATCCCGATTATCATACTTCTTCCCTTTTGATTTTCTTTGGTACAAAAATACTGAATGTTTAACTTCAAATCATGAATTGGTTCGTGTGTATATGGGTTTTTCTCAAGGAATAAATTTAATTTAATGAATAACTTCAAAATCCATTGGGTGACATGGACTATGCACAGTTACTATAAGCCAACTGTATGGCAGGGGGCTGTGGACGAGATGATTCAGCAGGAGGTAGAGACAGACAATATATGTGCAAATGGAAGTTAGAACCTGGGCATCAATCCAGGAGTGAAGGGTGCTAAGCTGATCTCAAACAACTTGCTGTCACCCAGGTGTATTCATGTCAAGCCAAGGCAAAGCTACAAGCTTGTGGCAGATGACTGGTCCAGTTCCTATTAAGGCATCTTAATTCTTGTTTCAGGCATTTGTGAAATAGCAACATTGGTGTGCTGGCTGTAAATAAACTGGATTTTAGACCACATTTACAAGCCAAAATCAACAGGAAGGATTTGCTGTTACAAAGCACTTGCAATAATCAGCGTTCTCTTTCAAGTAGCAATTTTTCCCAGTGCATTCAAAATGTGACTTGATTTACAAATAGGTGATTTTAAAAATAGGAGTTGAGTACTGAAAAGTACCTCAGACTTCATCTAGTACCACATCTTCATTTTACGATTAAAGAAACTGTAAAAGAGGCTGCCAAAGGACAAACGACTTGCCCAACGTCAGGAAATCCAAGTTAGAATTGTCAAACTTCCTGACTACTAGTGCAGGGCTCATCCCAAGAGGCCATGCCATTGATTTCTAAAAGGGTTATTTCTATGCACTTAACTAAAAAAAAAATTGCTACCTTTCCCCTCTAATGCCTAACCAACTTCAGAACTATTCCTTGGTAATTTTACAGTTTGGCCCAGAGTATTTCGACATGGACACTCAAAAATTCACCAAGCAACTATTTTTCTAATCTTAATAATGATGAATAGCACTCACTGTGTGCCAGGTACTAATCCAAAGATTTTCCATCAGTTAACTCACAAAAGTTCCTATGAGAAAGGAACTATTATCCCCATTATACAAAAGAATAAATGAAGCCCAGAGTAAATAGTTAAACAACTTGTCCAGAATGTACATGGTTGATAAGTGGCAGATTTGGGATTTGAACAGTCAATATGTGCAATTAATTATTATATTTCCTCTCAGAAAACTGATATACCACCACTTCTCTAGAACAAGGATAAACAGATGTTCCTTGTGGCCACATGAAAATAATTCATTGAATATAATATCTGACTTTTCTTTATGGTGGCAGGGAAGAGCCAAAGACACCAGGTGTGATCCAAACTGAACTGCAAGCACTTCACAAATGAGGCCATCTTGAAGAAGGCATGTTAGATTTTCTGAAGTTTCATTACACTTCAAGAAATACAGCATCCTTCAATTACTTTAAATGTAGGTCTTCAATATGGAAAGAGCATGCAGTCTAAGTAAAACTGAGCAGTTACTTGAAGTCAGGTAAAACAAGCAGGCCATTATTTCATAAATGACATTTTAATTATCACCAGGAGGCCATTAAAAATGCATCATGGCAGTTTGCTTGGTTCCTTTTGGAAAGATAATATTGACAAACTGCTATGAAACTGCAGTTCAGAAAACAGTGTAAATTGAGATGGGTAATAAAACACACATTCACTTGTGTACCCTAAAGCAATGATGAACAATTTAAAGAGAGGAGACAAAGTTAAAATTATGCTTTTCCTTTTCAGGGAAAGGCAGAAGAAAAAGTCATTTGCAGGAAGAATGTTCGGTCTGCAAATTTATTACTGATGTAGATTACTTGATGTGCTTAGCATAGTAATTTAAAGATTCAGTCATCCAAGCACAAGCCACTGAGTTGCCAAGTGTGCTTGAATGCCAGTGTTGCCTTGTTTTCACTCAAGAAGATTGTCTTGTTAGTCACCTCTAGTCTGGGGGATTCCAAGAGAACAATTTAGTTCTGCAGATGACCCTGGGTCTCACTGAGGGTGACTGCCAATACTCCAGAAGCTGTGATCATCTTTATAGATTCCACAGCTTCCTCCCTAGGTGATGATCGGACATAAGGAGGATTTTTCCTATTTAACTTTTACTTAAAATTGAAGTTCCTATTGCTTATCATGTCTGGTTTTCCTTATAACTGAGGCAGATAAAATATTTTTTGCCAGTGATGTGGGTCATCACTTTGGATACCACAGGAAAACCATTCAAGCCACTCACCTTCTATCTTTCTCCTCTAGAAAATACTTTTTGTATTTGTCTCTTTGACAAACCAAAGAGGAAAAGCTATGGCAACTGATTCTATTATAGATTAACCACATAAAATAAAATTCTTGAGATATCCTCTAGGGGGAACACATAAAATGTAAAGAACAAGGATAAAAAATATAAGAATAAGGGAAATATAGCAAGACAAAAATGGCATAAACAATAAAAATAAGAGTAATAAAACCTCTTAAAATTAAAATATATATATATGAAATGGATAAAATTTAAAGACATTTAATTGAAGAGTTGAGTGGCAAGAACAAGGAAATTTCTCATATCAGGGACCAAAGGGACAAAGTGAGAGAAAACATAAGCAAAGACAGATGACTCAGAGGATCAATCCAGAAAGACTACGTCTGATTAATGGGTGTTCTAGATAGACTAGCAAACACAAGGAAAGACATTTTTAAAGAAATACAAAAAAGAACACTTTCCAAATTTGAAAAGCCTTTTTTTTTTTTTTCAAATGGGAAGGATGTAGGACTAACAAACACATTTCTAAAAAGTAATATATGCCAACCTATGGTGAAATTTTAGAACACTAGGACAGGGGTTCAACAAACTTTTTTTCTTTTTAGGGCCAGGGAGTAAATACTTTAGGCTTTGTTCACCATACAGTCTGGCAACTACTCTATTCTATTGTAGCACAAAAACAACCATGAAAGAAAAAGAAAGTGAAGTGACTCAGTCATGTCTGACTCTTTGAGACCCCATGGATTGTAGCCTACCATGCTTCTCCATCCATGGGATTTTCCAGGCAAGAGTACTGGGGTGGGTTGCCATTTCCTTCTCCAGGGGATCTTCTCAACCCAGGGATCGAACCTGGGTCCCCTGCATTGTAGGCAGACGCTTTTACCATCTGAGCCACCAGGGAAGATGGACAACCATGGACAACACATAAATGAATGAACTTAGATGTGACTGGGAAATTCTGTCGGTCCTTTTGTTTTAGAATTAGCATAATCTGGTAACCAATAAGGAGGCATCAATAATTACTGTGCATGCATCACTCTTCCATGAGTTTTCTTTTGAAGATGAGCAACTACTGCTTATCTTCCAAATGGAGGAAATTCAGGAGATTATGTTTTGGGCTTGATGTCTCTGAACACAGAAGCAGAAGATATTTGTAATGGAGTGAGCAAAAATTAAGGAAATGGCAACCCACTCCAGTATCCTTGCCTGGAGAATCCCATGGATGGTAGGCTATAGTCCACGGGGTCGCAAAGAATAGGACACGACTGAGCGACTTCATTTTCACTTTTCAGTTTCAAGCAAAAGTCATCTTCCAAAATTTAAGCTATTCCATAGTTCCAAACTTCCACACCTAGGTGAAGTGAAAATTGTGCAATGTCTGAGAACTTCTGTTCTTATTTATATCCTTGATAAGGATATGAATTTTCAATTTCAGCCCCCAAAGATTGTATCAGACTCAGGGTTTTGAGTGGGTGAATACTTAGAATCCATGTTTTTAACATATTTGCAAATATTTAGTAGCTCTGGCTTAAAAGTGTATTAACAGGACTGCACAAACTTAGTCTTAGATTAAACCCTCTTTTTATCTATATACACACTACTTCATTTATATCTTCCTCTTTGGAGTTCATAAGTATTCTTGACTCTGCTATCAGTATATAGGATGAACCATGAAGCTCAGATATAAGCTTGTCATTTTTAAGATAATGTACTCAAATTCGACAGAGGATGAGATGGTTGGATGGCATCACTGTCTCAATGGACATGAGTTTGCGTAAACTCCAGGAGTTGGTGATGGACAGGGAGGCCTGGCGTGCTGCAATCCATAGGGTCACAAAAAGTCTGACATGACTGAGCAACTGAACTGAACTGAACTCAAATTCTACAATCTAATTCCTGACTCTCTGTTATACTGTTATATTTAATTTGGGCAACACTTTCCATAATTTTTCTGCACCAATTTGGTGCCATGATGCTTAGAGTCAGAGTAAAAACAACTTATCTTAATGCAAAGCTATATATAACCTGTGGAAAGGCAAATATTTAATTGTGTCTAAATTTAAAGTGGTATTTGATTTCAGTATAAAAGTACATTCAAGAAATTGTACTGTTTTCTGAAATTTTCTTTTTAAACCATCTATGTTGAGATTTCTATTTACTTTCTCATTTAACAAGTTTAATAACCGCATTTTAAAAAGTATAGCTTCATGTTTTGTACTCTGCTACCTAAGCTGTTAAAGAACAAGATTCAGAGAGATTATTATCAAATGTGAGTTTGACCCAGAATACAGGGATTTATTTCCCTTCTGTGCTGTTTTCCTCAAAAGAAAATTAGGCACTTAGTTCTATATACATAGTGCAATCAGTTAGTGTAATGGGAATTTTTTTCATTTTTACTTACTGCAAAGCAGTAAAATTCACTGGAAAACAGAAGGATGTGTGATGAAGTACTCAAAGATTAAGGATGGATTAGGGAAAAGTAGAATTTTGGGAAGCAGAAAATATCCTGTGTGTCCTGTATATGTTAGTAGGCTTTCACAAGGCAATGCATCTGGTTAAAAACACTAAGATATGCCTGAGTCAAGTGATGGGTCAGAGAGGTTATTTGCTCCTGCTGCTGCTGCTACTAAGTCGCTTCAGTCGTGTCCGACTCTGTGCGACCCCATAGACGGCAGCCCACCAGGATCCCCCGTCCCTGGGATTCTCCAGGGAAGAACACTGGAGTGGGTTGCCATTTCCTTCTCCAATGTGTGCAAGTGAAAAGTGAAAGTGAAGTTGCTCAGTCGTGTCTGACTAGTAGCGACCCCGTGGACTGCAGCCCACCAGGCTCCTCTGTTCATGCGATTTTCTAGGCAAGAGTACTGGAGTGGCTTGCCATTGCCTTATCCGTATTTGCTCCTGCTGCTGCTAAGTCACTTCAGTCGTGTCCGACTCTGTGTAAATCTGTAAGAATTATAACCCCAAAGTGTCTTTGTAATTCAGTTTTCCTGTTGAGTTATGGGTAGCAATTAAAACAAATGTGCACGAGTCAGTATCAAAGCTGATACTTTTTCCTACTGGGAAATAAGCTCTATAATGATAGGGACTTAGTCTCGTTCACTGTCGTTTCTTCAATTTCTAGAGCAGAACAACTGTGTTAAAAATATCTGTATCATCAAAGAAGGAAGGAATGAAAAAAGAAAGGAAGGAGAGAAGAAACTGGGAAGATGCCATAGCAGTGAGTTAAGGTTTTAGAGAAAAGGAATGGAGCCCTGGGAATAAAACGCTCCTTCCATTTAGGTATTGGCTGTCAAGTCAGTAGTAGATGATGACAAGACAAGAACAGCAGTAGGTCTCTGGTTCCATGAACTTCCATTCTGAAGGACTCAATAAAATGTGGTGAAGCCTGTTTCAAAGATATAGACTAAATACTCTGGCAACAGAGCAAAAGAAATCTTTAAAATTAGCTTTTGGTATTATTAGTTTTGACTGCCAACTGTTTATTAAAGTCATACTGCAGGTGATGTCTAACACTCCTTTTAGAGAGTTATCAGAACAGTTGATTGAAATGAATGGGGCTTCGCTCATAGCTCAGTCAGTAAATCACCTTCCTGCAATGAAGGAGACTGGGTTCAATTCCTAGGCCGGGAAGATCCCCTGGAGAAGGAAATGGCAATCCGCTCCAGTATTCTTGCCTGGAGTATCCCATGGACAGAGGAGCCTGGCGGGCTACAGTCCATGGGGTCACAAGAATCAGACACGACAGCAACTAAAACCACCACCACCACTGAAGATGAATAATTAAACTAGCATCATTTTTTCTTGTTTACCAGTTACTTCCAGAGCCCTGCTTGTCATCCAAATGTCAATACGAAATCCTAAACTTGAGCCAGTATCCAAATGTAACAGTTCTCAGCTGAAGCCTCACAACAGATACATGGATGAGTTGATCACTTAACAGGGAGTCAGAGTGTAGTATAAACTAGCCCTCAGGAATTGTACAGAGCACATTTTAATCTATATTTTAGCCAGAAATTTTGGTGTGTTCATGTATGTTACACATATGAATACACCTTTCCCATGTGCAGAAGTGAAACAATCTGGAGAACTGCCACACTAGGGAAATGCCTATTTTAGGATGCAATACAAGTTTGAGAGAAAATTCTTTAACTGGAATTGCTCCTGAGTTATTGGTAGAGGAGAGGATAACCAAAGAGAGAAATCTGACAAATAGACTGGTAGGAGAGAAAATCTGACTTTAGTTAGTTACATATAGTTGGTTACATAAGGTCCAATGAATTATTTGGTAGCACTGAGTAATTCCTGGGCATATTTCAATTTAAGAAACACTCATTCTGTTATTTTTATTTAATATTATGATATGTTCTAAGATTAATGATAATCGAATAGGTTTCTGTAATGAAATCTAACATAAAATAGCTAAATTAAGTGAATTCCTCTGGGAGCCTTATGGCTAATTTTAGAAAATTTGGGGCAAAATGCTATTGAGTTCCAACTGGAAATAGAGTCATAGGCACAATCTAGCGAACCAACTCAACTCCCTCACGCAGAAAGCTAAAGAAATCATAGTTTTCTTAACCCAAAGGATTTCAATGGAAGAACTCAGGCAGTGATACAAGAAAGAGAAATAACGGGTGAAGATCATTCACATATCATTTAACAGTTTAAATACAGGTAGACTCTTAAGATGAAACACCTGTCCTCATAGTAACTCTCATCTTTATTTAACTGTAAATGCAACTGATCTTGAATAATTTGGTCCCTTATTAGTTAAATTGACATTTACTGTAGCACAAGAGAGCAAGGCTTTTAAAATATCAGGCGATTTTAGTTTTGCTTGAATATATCTTTACAAGGTTTCTTCTGAAAATCTCTAATTCAATAGTCCAAGACTCTTTATGACATCTGACACTCTGTTTTTCTTCCCCATACAGAATTATTTACTTGGTAAAATTTGCTTGCTACTGCTGCTGCTAAATCGCTTCAGTCATGTGCGACTCTGTGCGACCCCATAGATGGCATCCCACCAGGATCCTCCGTCCCTGGGATTCTCCAGGCAAGAACACTGGAGTGGGTTGCCATTTCCTTCTCCAATGCATGAAAGTGAAAAGTGAAAGTGAAGTTGCTCAATCATGTCCGACTCTTCATGACCTCATGGACCGCAGCCTACCAGGCTCCTCCAGGCAAGATTACTGGAGTGGGATGCCATTGCCTTCTCTGAAAATTTGCTTAAGTCTACTCAATAACTAAAGAAAAATAGATATGTGGCATTTCTTCAGTTTTTAATTGCTGTATTAATTGGTATAGACTACAAAGTAAAAAGTCTATTCTAACAACTACTTGTAAATGCTAAATTATTTTGGACTTAACTGTCTTCCTGGGATTGTCTTTGAAGAAGAATGACTCAACATCAAATAGACTGGCCCGCACATTAATTCAACATATATTTACTGAATGTGTTTCATGAGTACATTATGCTGGAGTCTAGGGATTCCACAAATAATATGCCTTCAAAGACTGTATAGTTTAGTGGCTGTGAAAATAGAGACTTGGAACAAGGTTTGGAGAAGTCAATGAGAGTGGTTTAGGATAGAGAGCACTGAAAGTATATTTGTAATTTGGGGAAAGCTGCCTGGAGAAGTGGCCTATAAGTGGAGTCCTGAAAATAATTAATCTGGTAAAGGAACATAGCAAGGAGGTGATTGCATGAGAGGAGTCCAGATAGAAAGGAAAGTGAGTTATGAGAGGGTATGGTTCATTTGGGAAAATATGGTGGATAAAAGCTCAGTGTCTGAAGCAGAAGAGGTGGAGGAGAGGTCATGATACTATAAACAACAGCCAAGACAAATAAACTTTACTTAGGAGTTTGAACTTCATTTAGAAGTGTTAAGAGGAGCTCTTAAGCTTTTTTAAGAAAGGAAATGAAGTGACAGGATTGGTACCAGAGGAGGATCACTCTAGTTACAGTGTGGAGAATGAATTAGAAAATGGCAAGTATGGAAACAGGAAAACTGGCTAGGACGTATCTTTTAGATTTGGGAAAAGATTCTGATCACCTAAATTAGGCAAGCCATTTGGAAGTGAGATTGTAAAAGGGTTGCATTGTAGAATTATTGAGGAAGTAAAACTGCTTATATGCAGTGTTTGGTTATTTGGAGTAAAGGAGAAGTAAAGCCAAATTTGATTAAAAAAAATTTTTTTTTTTGGCTTGGGAAACTAGGTGCCATTCACAGGGACAGGTAAATATCTCAGGAGAAACTTGGAAGATGATGATAAGTTAGTTTCAGACAGATTGAGTTGAATTCTTAAGGTATATCCAAATCGAGATATTAGGAAAGCACTGAATTCGTGGGTCAGGCATTTAGGAGGGATGAAAATATAGATTTGGTATAATTAAATGAATATCAAGTTGATATATAACAGTTGAAAAGGGAGCTAAAAATACTGACATATTTGTGTTGCATGCATTTCTGGGATATGACTTTGTATTTGAACAGCACTAAAAT
This sequence comes from Moschus berezovskii, assembly GCF_049115385.1. Taxonomy (NCBI): domain Eukaryota; kingdom Metazoa; phylum Chordata; class Mammalia; order Artiodactyla; family Moschidae; genus Moschus; species Moschus berezovskii. Next base: position 50,408,184 of record NC_142462.1, on the reverse strand, counting down.
CTATTCTGGTAAAAATAAATTTTTGGAAACGAAGGCTGTCATAAATATTTTTTCTGATTTATATAAAATCTGATTCCTTGCCTATTCATTATTCCATTTCTACTTTTGCATATTTTAAAGGTACATTTTCATGTTCATTAAAACTATTTCGAGACCTGCATTAAAAAAAAAAATAAAGTAACTTAGTATGTGAAGTAAGCCAGCACCTCCCTAACCCATTCAAGCAATTAACATTTCATCCGTCTCCTCAGTCTCTATGACAAATATCCAGAGTTAGGGAGCTAAGAAAGTCCAGAAATAATAAAATAGACAAGTCTGAATAAAAATAAGATTTTTATAGTCAGAAATTGGAGAACGCAATGGCAAGCCACTCCAGTACTCGTGCCTAGAAAATCCCATGGATGGAGAAGCTTGGTAGGCTGCAGTCTGTGGGGTCGCTGGGGGTCGGACACGACTGAGCGACTTCACTTTCACTTTTCACTTTCATACATTGGAGAAGGAAATGGCAACCCACTCCAGTGTTCTTGCCTGGAGAATCCCAGGGATGGGAGAGCCTGGTGGGCTGCAGTCTATGGGGTCACACAGAGTCGGACACGACTGAAATGACTTAGCAGCAGCAGCAGCAGTCAGAAATAATGATTTTCAACACTTAAATGCCACCAAAGCAATGTTAATGTTTCTTTCACTCTACTAGTCCAGTGAACAATAACACTTACCTGTAAAGTCAGAAGAAGTTATCTGGAACCTCTAGCTGTGGAATGAATATTGTACTACACCCTGTCCGGCATCAAGTAATTCCTGTGTCCAGGTCTCAGGTTCTCTCCTAGTTTAGTATCTGGAGCCCTTACCCAGCTCAATACTGAATAAGACTTCACTTTCCTGTTTGCTCTTCCTCTCTGAGGATGTCACAGGGCATTTTCTTTCTGAGCCCTGCCTTTCCCAGAGAAACCCTTTCAAATGAACTTTGAACTAGGGTCTCCTTCTGCACAGAACAAAGAATTATCCACAGAACTTGAGGGATGAATCAGAACCCTTTATGCCAAATGCTTACATGCCCAACATTCCATCCTAACTTCTCAATGCCAAGGAGTTGATCTTTTAAAATTGGTCTTGATTTTTCTTGTTAAAGACCAGTGAGATAGGATACCTTTTTGTAAATATCTAGGCAACTCCTTAAAAAAAAAAGTTATTATTTCATCAATCTTTTGAATTTATCTAGATAAATACACGGAGAATTGAGTTTATCTCCTCTCTGATCTACAAAAACAAACTAAAACGCTCACAGAAGAATAAAGAAACAGAAAAAGAATAGGAAAGAAGAGAACAGTAGATTCAGGATGAGAGCACAATTTTAGAGGGAAAAAAAAAATCAATGGAGGAGAGTTAACTAACCTTGGCAGAAATAAGAAACAGAAATCTACAGCCTTTAGACAGTGATTAAAGAGGATCCATCAGTTCTTACTATGGACCCTGTAAGTGCTCATGGGCTGAAGTGCAAAGCTGAAAACAGGAACGTTAAACAGAAGTTTGCTGACGGAAACTTCGGACTTGTCCGCTCCTGCCAATTATTCTGCCCCCAGAACACAGGCACTAGGCATGCACCCCAGGCAGGAGACTAGAGCACTCATCTCTGGAGAAACTCAATGGCCCTAGGGAAAGACCCGCTATCACCAAAGTCTGGAGGTGTTTCCTTTTACCCTGAAGAGCACAAAACTGTAGGCCAGTCCCTTTGAATGAAGCCCACCAGTCAACAGCCCTCTTCCCCAACAAGAAAGTGAAAGTCACTCAGTTGTGTCCAGCTCTTTGAGACTCCATGGACAACACAGTCTATGGGATTCTCCAGGCCAGAATACTGGAGTGGGTAGTTTTTTCCTTCTCCAGGGGATCTTCCCAATCCAACCCAAGTCTCCCGCATTGCAGGCAGATTCTTTATCAACTGAGCCACAAGGGAACACCGAGAATATGGAGTGGGTAGCCTGTCCCTTCTCCAGGGAATCTTCCTGACTCAGGAATCAAACCAGGGCCTCCTGCATTGCAGGTGGATTCTTTACCAGTGGAGCTATCAGGGAAGCCCCAACGTAGGGAGGTGTAAATCCTCTAAACTACAACTCACCACTTCACATTGGAATATACACAGCCAAGAATTACTTGACTTCTGTAAATCCTCAAACAAGAGATCAAAAGAAACAGAAAAGTAGAAACTTGGAGAAGAAGTGACTGTTCTGGAAACAGAAGGAAAGTTTTTTAAAATAGAGATGCTATATCCATTAAATAAAACCATAATGCTATACAAAAAAAATAAAAGATTGAAGCAAGAAGGGGAAAAAGGAACTTAGGAATTATCCTATGCATCTGTGTAGACAATAGTATGTCCTAGCATTTTGGAAAGTTTTGGAAATTCAGTATTATATATATATGATATCTATAATACATATATATATAATTAGAAAACTAAGGAAATGCCAAAATGAATGTTATTAATTCATAGGAAAAATACATATAAAATCATAGTATGTAATTTGTCTTAGGAGTGAATAATAATTACACAATCATAATAAAATAAATAAATTAATTTAATGAAAAACTGACCACCCATAAGGGGAAGAGAGAGACATAGAGTGTGTATATAGAAAAGAAAGCTAAAGATTCATCTACTAGATTAGGAATCAAAATTTAATTTCTAAAATTAATAAAACAACACAGCAGTACAAGGATAATATTTATTTTTAAATTTGTAATCACATATCAGATTAAATTATTATAGAAGTTGAAAGTATTTGCCTTGAAGGAAGAGAATATGGATTGGTGACAAGTATAGTAGGACACTTTATATAAAATATCAGCTTTTTTGTGCTATCTTACTTTTACAATATGTTCATATATTATTTTGTCAAAATAAAAATAAAGTAAAATATATTTATCTGGCAATACCCCTTGGATCTGATTTATCATCCTTATGTTTTAGAGTAAAGCCAGTGTATACTTTAATAAACTAAATATTCCTCTCAACTTTCCCAAAGACTTGAAAATGCAAGTTATTTGGCAATCATTCACAATAAACTTTTTTCAAAAGAATATTCTCAGCATTTCAGTCTCTGCAATTCACCTGCTGAGAACCAGCATGTAGTATGTTTTATTAAAAGGCCTTAGAAATCCTGTCTAACTTATCTCAGGAAATTTGGTTGATCACTTTGAGATACTGCAAAAATCCTGTTTTCTTTCAGTATTTATGAGAATTCTAAAGAGACTTTCAAATTTTGCATCCCTACTGGAGGCTAAAGTATTTCAACTTCTTAAATTTTAATGATTGAATGTTTTGAACAATGATATTCCCTTAGAAAATTACTTTCCCAAACTTTCCTTTTTCAAAGCAAAGAAATCCAAATCTTTTTGCTTCATAATGCAGCTTGTAAGAAATAGTATCAGACTTTGAAGGTTTACATTAGAGTAAAAAGAACAATTAATACAAGCAGAAAATATTAATGTTGGGTCATCTGTGTATCATTTGGGCTTCTTCCTATCCACACATAGTATAATGGATATAAAAAATTGCCTTTTCCTTGGAATAATTAGGCAAGCAAGTCAGAGACCTACTTAGGTGAATCTCTTAGATTTGAACACAAGGAATTATTAGTAGACAGGTACACTGCCCAATTGTTTTAAGGAGTTGAAAGATAACTCTATTATATTTTAGTTTTTGCATTTCAAATGCTGGAAAAATGTGACCCTTTCTTCTCTCAATCCCTCCTTTGAATGTATTATAATTCCCAGAAAACTAAATATATTTCTCTCCATTTATACGATTTCTTGTCTTGGATCCTTTGAAGCCAAGTACTTGTGAACATTTGATTTAGTCTTCATACTCAAAATTGAGTGGAAACACCTTATTTCTTTTATCTATGGGCATTTTTGTTTAAAACTAAAAGCATTTTCACAAGCATCAAACAAAGGACAGGGATGAGAAGTGCAGGCAAAATGATATATGAGAGACGGGCCACATCACAAGTGTCAATCGGGGGAAATATCGCCCCATAAAATGCTTTTCTCTGCTTATTTTGATCATTTACATAGATAAATCTTTTCTATCAAATACATTATTAGTCAAAATTAAACCTATATATAAGTTAGAAACACCATTTTCAAAAGAAATCTCATTATCACATAGATTTTGTTCATTAGATTTCACTTATTCTTTGCCTTCAGCTTCAGGAGTTGCAATTAATTGATTAAACAAGAATTACAATAAGAGGAAAAGTTAATGGTGAATTTTAAGAGCAATCTGATCAAAGCTTTAGCTCCCTGACTTTGAAAAGCCAGCTCCTTTCACAATAAGCAATGCCAGTTACTGGTTGCTAGGTGTAGGGACTTATTCTTTCAGTCACTAAAGACCTCCTATATTTTTTCCAATTAAAGTGACAGAAACACTGAAGAGTGCCAAGAAATCCAATAATGAAAAGCAATAAATATTTTACAAAAGTTTGATCTGAACAAGGCATAGGATCTGGCTCAAAGGCAAAAGAAATATTAATTTTCTTGTACATAATTAACTTAAATGTTTCCCTAAAAAAGTAATGACAGGAGATGCTTTAATATCGGTTCCTCAAAAGTTAAAAAATGAGCCTGTTGCTTTCTAGCTCTATTAAATAACTATTCTGGGGAAATCTTATCTAGGCTGGTGACCTTAATGTCATTTCTGATGAGACAATAAGACAGATATGAAGGCCATTTGTAAGAAGAGTGACCTTGAAATGGAATAAAAAATTCAGAGTGAAACTTTCTTGATTTAGGGAAATTCTCACAGATAACATTTCTATTTTCTTAAAGGCTACAAAGAAATATATAAAAAGAGACTCATTCAAATACTTAATATTTGTTGAATACCTACTATATGCCAGGTAGTGTTTTAGGCACCAGAAATATAGCAATGGTCAAAAACATAAACAGGTAATTCCCTGATGGTACAATGGTTAAGAATTTGCCTTGCAATGCAGGGGACACAGGTTCAGTCCCTGGTCTAAGAATTAAGACACCACATGCCGTGGGGCAACTAAGCCCATGCATGGCAAGTACTGAGTTCACGTGCTTTGGAGCCTGTGCAAAGGGCGTCTGTGCCACAACCGGAAGGACTGTGTGCCGAACGAAAGATCCCACATGACACAACTAAGACCTGAAACAGTTGAATAAATAAATATTGAAAACAAACAGCACAAACAGTCCCTGATCTTGTGGAGCTTGTAGATGAGTCAGATAGATTGGAACTAATGAAATAACATAAAGTTGAATGCATAATTTATTTACCTATCCATCCATTTGGGGCTTCCCAGATGGCTCAGTTGGAGAAGGCAATGGCAAGCCACTGCAGTACTCTTGCCTAGAAAATCCCATGGATGGAGGAGTCTGGTAGGCTGCAGCCCATGGGGTCGCTAAGAGTCGGACACAACTGAGCGACTTCACTTTCACTTTTCACTTTCACACATTGGAGAAGGAAATGGCAACCCACTCCAGTGTTCTTGCCTGGAGAATCCCAGGGATGGGGGAGCCTGGTGGGCTTCCGTCTATGGGGTCACACAGAGTCGGACACGACTGAAGTGACTTAGCAGCAGCAGCAGCAGATGGCTCAGTGGTAAAGAACTTGCCTGCCAAGGTAGGAGATGCATGAGATGTAGGTTCAATCCCTGGGTCAGGAAGAAATGGCAACCCACTCTAGTATTCTTGACTGGAATGTCCCATTGACAGAGGAGCCTGGTGGGCTACAGTCCATTGAGTCACAAAGAGTCGGACGTGACTGAGCCCAAGACCAAATGTACCTATCCATCCATCCATTTATCTATCTAGACATCCAGAAGAAATAAGATTGATTACAGGATTTCAAATGAAGTGACTTGGCATGCATGCATAGGATTTCCACGGCAGCATTACAGACTAAAGGAGCCAAGAAAGGTTTCTTGAAGAAGTGGCCCTTGAGCAGGTGTCTAAAAGGATGAGTAGGATTGCACTAGGCAAAGAACTACTGGGGAGAGGGGAATATGGGTAGGAAAAGTTCTTTAGACAAACAGGACAATAGGAATGATGATCCTGAAGTGTCAGGAAATAAGGGGCATTTAGAGAACTGGGAGCAGGTATCTGTGGGCAGGGAGAGCCCGTCAAGAGATGACAATGCTCTAGAGATGATTACAAACTAGAGGAGCTTCCTAGGGAGCATGAATGGTAAAGAACCTGCCTGCCAATGCAGGAGACATAAGAGATGTGGATTTGATCCCTAGGTCGGGAAGATCCCCTGAAGGAGGGCATAGCAACCCACTCTAGTATTCTTGCTGAAGAATCCCATGGACAGAGGAGACTTGGAGGCTATAGTTGATAGGGTCGCAAAGAGTCAGACATGACTGAAGCAACTTAGTATACATACATAAACTAGAACCTGAAGGGTTTGAGGGTCATGCCAAGGATTTTGGTCTCCCCTTTATTGTTAGTTTGTTTAAATTGACTGATTTACTGATTTTTTTCCCCTTATACTGAATTCCATTATTCCACGTATCACCATGGACAAATATTCTAATATACTGAATGAAAATCTGTTCATTAAAACTAGACAAATATTCTAATGTACTGAATGAAAATTCATTCAGTAGACTAAATATTTATTGAGCATCCATTCCCTGTGCCATACGCCACTCTAGGAATTGGGAAGATAACAGTGAACCAAACAGATTCAAATCCTTATGAAGTTTACATTTATGATAAAGAAGACAGAGAATGATACAAATCAGTAAAATATATTTGGTTAGATGTTAAGTGCTACAGGAAAAAAAAAAACGTTGCAGGGAATAAGAGCAAGAAGTATAAGAAACATGCATTTGCACTTGAATCTATCTTTGCTGATCCTGTTTTGTTTGAATACATTTAAATTCACGTAAATGGTATTGTGCTCTAGATATTATTTAGTTTCTTATTTTTTCAACTGTGTCCTTATTAAGAACCATTCATGTTGCTAGGGGTACATATAATCTGCTGCTCGCGTTACATAACACTTCATGTGTCCCCATCATGTTTTATGTATCTATACTTTCAATGATGGAAAATCAGATAGTCTCCAATTACTTACTCTCCTTATTCTCAATCCATGGTTTTCTGTATGTACATGTGAGACAGTGGAGAAAAAGTAACAACAGAAGGGAAGTAAAGCTAGCTTTGCACTTTGAAATAATAACTCTGGATGCAATGCGAAAACTCGAGGGGGAATGTCCAGACTAAACGTAAATAAACTATTTCAGAGACTTATTGCAGCAGTCCAGGAAGAAATACTGTATCTTACACTAGATTGATAGTAATGATGGAACTGAAGAGAAACAGAATGATCCAAACAATGTTTAGAAAGTAATGCTGATATACTCTGGTGATAAAATGGATATGGAGGTGAGGAATAAGGATATGTTATGAGTGACTCTTAGCATTCTAATATAAGCAAATGAATGGATAGTTATTCACTAAGGTATACACACTGAAACATGATCCTTTATAGAGATAGAATGGCCCTAATACTGGTTAACACATAAAATGACATAGTGACATGTTATTTAACCATTCTGGTAGTAAGATTCATAATACCTACTTACGTCCTACTACCTGCACTAGGGGTTTAACAGTCTAGTAAAGAGACAAAAAACTAACAATCAAAATAGTGCAACTCTATAATTACTATGATGAAGACTACAGGTGGACACACAGAGTAAAACATACTGGGGAGGAATAGAATTTCACCAGGTAGACCAGGAGGAGAGCAGAGGGAAGTCCAAGCACAAAGGCATGTTGGTGAGTATGAATGAACTAATTTAGGACAACTTCAAGGAATTTGCATCTCCTGGGAGAACTCAGTGAAGTGAAGGGTGCCGGGTGGGGGGCTGGTGGTGGTGGTGAGACTGCCAGGAGTGAGAAGGGCCATTTTCTACAGCATAAAAGGATTTTATGGAGAAGCTGGTGGAAGTTATTTGAGCAGAGAAGTAACATGATTAGATGAGGAAATTAGATTATTCTAGCACCAAGAAAGAAAAACCAGTAAGGACACATTGTCTATTCTCTGAGATGGTGAGAATGTGAAGTTACAGGGACATTGGGACTAGACCAGTAGACCAGAGGGGACACATTAAAAAAGACATTATTTTGGGGTTAGAACTGGAAGGACTTGATGATTATCTGAATGCTGTGGGGAATCAGGATGGCTTCCTGGTCTCTGACTTTAGCAGCTGAGTTAATAGGTATGATACTGAATGGTATTGGGGTTACAGATGGGATAGAAGTTTTGAGGAGATGGCTATGTGCTCTATTTAGGAGAATTTTAGTTTATGTCTTTTTTAAAGCACAGTGCAGATGGAGGCTGTATATAGGTTTAGACCAAGGAACTACGTCTGAGTTGGGGAGTTGGGGCTACAGATTCAAGAGGAGTCAAGTTAATTGGTGTATATAAAGACGGAGAAAAAAAGGATTAAGACTAAACAACTTTGTGAGGCCAGGAAGAGCAACAAGTATAAGCAAAAGTGAGTAATACACAATGAGTAAAGATGATAAGCACAGACTTGAACCAGGAAGAGAGGGATAGGGTGAGAGAGAGAGAGTGATCAACTGAGGGAGGGACAGAGAGACAGCAGTGGGACAGACAGACAGAGTTGATGCACAGTATTCCATATGTATATGTAAAATAGCCCAATGTCTGCACTATTTTCTCTTAGATGTTTTTCATTGTGTGCTAGTTTTTAAATATCTTCTAAAATGCTATTTATGTAAACATTCTCTAAAATGTTACTGGTTTACTAGTTTACCTCTAGTTTCTGTCTTACATCCCAGTTCAATTTGTCTTTGCATGGGATAGCCTAATTTTCATGAAGAATTCAGATTTATGGTTTGGATTTTATGGCATCAATAAAGTTTTAAAATATAGTTAAAATGACGGCTCTATAAAATTTCCCCTTGTCTTGCAGTTTACATGCCCTTGGATTCTGCTTAATATACCCCACCCATAATTTCCTTGACATTTTCTGCTTTCTTTGCATCTGTTTTCACATATGTGGGCTGTTTCTTCTATCAAAAAAGATTTCACCATTTTTAATTTTAAATTTTTACTCCTTTCCCCATCTTTTATACATATTTGTAAATGTAGCACACATTTTCTAAGGTCTCTCAAGCCCCTGAATACTAATGGAATTAAATTAACAATAAAAGCCCAAATATCTTTTTTTTTCTTTTAACGTACCTCTTACAAAAACCTTTGTCCTTTGTCAGGTACCTCTGTCTATAATCCTGGAGGTGGGCAAGACTGTTGCCCAAACAGTGACAAATATTACTGTTTGTCCAGCATTTTAATGCTTTTCCTCTGTTTGACAAATCCACCTTTTTGTAAGCATTGTGAGCACTTCACCTCCCAGACGTATGAAAACAAAATCAGCCTGAACACTGGCAGTTACGGTGCAGTCATGCAACCCAGCATCAGTCAAGCAGATACTCCTGCAGAGAATTTTGAACTTGGAATGAATGGCCTAGAGAAGGAGAGCAAGCTGAGAATTTAATCTAGTGTCCAGTTGTAGGGTCCATTTCCCAAATCTGGTAGTCCTGGTATTAATAGTTGTCAAAAGTCAGAGATACTTAATGTTGTTATTTATTTGTATCAAAAGTCCTCTGTATAAACCCCACACCACATACTCCATTCATTAGTAATCAAGCATATCCCTACTGATTAGTGACATTCAGCATTTGTTCACATACCTCTTGGCCATTTACATGTTTTCCTTGGACAAATATGTCTATTTAAGTCCATAGTAGTAGTAGTGAAGTCGTTCAGTCACGTCCAACTCTTTGTGACCCCATGAACTGTAGCCTACCAGGCTCCTCCGTCCAAGGGATTTCCCAGGCAAGAATACTGGAGTGGGTTGCCATTTCTTTCTCCAGGAGATCTTCCTGACCCAGAGATTAAACCCATATCTCCCACATTGTAGGCAGATGCTTTACCATCTGAGCCACCAGGCAAGTCCCATTTAAGTCCGTAGCCCATTTTTAAATTGAGTTATTTAAATTGAGCTATTATAAATTGAGTTGCTTGTTTGTTTTTACTGCTTTACTTTTTGCTTCCCTTAATTATATGAATCCCTTTACACGTGTAAACTAAAAAAATGTAGGAGTCCTGTATATATTTTGCTGATTAATTCTTTTTTTGTCCCACCTTCCAAGGCTACTTATTGATTATTGTGTGCCAACTACTGTGGGTTCTAGGTCTACAAGTATAAATAAGAAGCTCTCCCTGATGCAAAGGGCTTAAAGTCCAGTTGGAAAGTCACATAAAAAAATGATTACAAGAGAAACAGATTAAACCAATAAATCTCTGTTCTTTCCTTCCCTTGATTTCCGTCTTCCAAAAGTAATTATTGCTCAGGCTCCTCCGTCCATGGGATTTTGACTTCTTCAGCCATTTTTTTTTTTCCACCAGCAACCCCTGTGTCTGGCAACCACCAATCTGTTCTCTATTAGCTTGTTTGGTTGGTTTTATTTTGTTTAAATACATTTTCTTTTTAGGTTACACATTTAAGGGAATTCATACAATATTTGCCTTTGTCTTACTTCATTTAGCACAGTGTCCTCAAGTTTCATCCATGTTGCTGTGAATGGCCAAGATTTCGCTATTTTTTACAACTGAATAATATTCCGTTGTATGTGTATATGTTTGTCTGTGTATCTCAATTTCTTCATCCATTCTTACACCAATGAATACTTACATTGTTTTCATACATCTTGGCTATTGTAAACATGGTGCAATAAATATGGGATGCAGTAGTCTTTTCAAGTGAATGTTTTCACTCATCTCAAATATAAATACCCAGAATTGCTAGATCATATGGTAGTCTTATTTTTAATTTTTTGAGGAAACTCCATACATTTTCTGTAGTAACCACAATCCCCTGGAGAAGGCAATGGCAACACACTCCAGTATTCTTGCCTGGAGAATCCCAGAGATGGGGGAGCCTGGTGGGCTGCTATCTATGGGGTCGCATAGAGTCGGACATGACTGAAGTGACTTAGCAGACAATCCCCACAAATATAGCATCAGGGTTCCCTTTTCTCCACATCCTTGCCAATTTTTGTATTTCTCTTTTTTCAAAATCCATTTATCTTTTTTTAAAATATATTTTCTATTTTTCAATTATTTTATGTTGGAATAAAGTTGATTAACAACATTGTGTTAGCTTCAGTTGTACAGCAGAGTAATTCAGCAATACATATAATATACCTATTATTTTTACAATTCCTTTCCCATTTAGGTTATTATAGAGCATTGAACAGGGTTTTCTATGCCATACAGTGGTTCTTATTAGTTATATTTCAAATACAGCAATGTGTACATGCCAATCGCAAACTAAAATCTATCCCCTCCCACCTTCCCCTCTGGTAACCATGCTTTTGTTTTCCAGTTTGTTTCTGTTTTATAAATAAGTTTGTTTGTATAATATTTTTTAGATTCAACATATAAGTGATATCATAATGTATTTCTCTGATTTACTTCTCTTAATCTTGATAATCTCTGAGTCCATCTATGTTACTACAAATGGCATTATTTCTTTTTAATAGCTCAGTAACATTCAGTTGTATATATGTCTCACATCTTCTTTACCCATTCATCCATCAATGAACATTTATGTTGCTTTCATGTCTTGACTATTGTAAACAGTGCTGCAGTAAACACTGGGGTTCAGGTATCCTTTCAAACCATGTTCCTCTATGGGTATGCCCAGGAGTGGGATTGCTGGATCTTTCTATGAGCTTCCCTTGTAGCTCAATAGGTAAAGAATCTGCTTGCAATGCAGGAGACCTGGGTTTGATTCCTGGGTTGGGAAGATCTCCTGGAAAAGGAAATGGCAATCCACACCAGTATTCTTGCCTGGAAAATCCCATGGACAGAGGAGCCTGGAGGGCTATAGTCCATGGGGTCGCAAGAGTCAGACACAACTTAGCGACTAAACCACCTCCATAGTAGCTCTATTTTTTTTTTTTTAAGGAACCTCCATACTGTTCTCCATAGTGGTGTACCAGTTTACATTCTAGCATAGAAGGGTACCCTGTTCTCCATACCCTCTCCAGGCTTCATTGTTTGCAGACTTTCTGATGATGGTCATTCTGACTGGTGCGAGGTGATATTTCATTGTAGTTTTGATTTGCACTTCTCTAATAATTAGCAATGTTGAGAATCTTTTCATGTGTCTCTTGGTTATCTGTATTTCTTCTTTGGAGAAATGTCTATCTAGGTCTTTGGTCCATTTGATTTGGGTTGTTTATTTTTTTTTTATACTGAGCTGCATGAGCTGTTTGTAAATTTTGGAAATTACTTTCTTGTTGGTTACACTGTTTACAAATATTTTCTCTCATTCTGTGGGTTGTCTTTTCATTTCATTTATAGTTTCCCATGCTATGCAAGGGGTTTCCCTGGTAGCTCAGCTGGTAAAGAATCTGCCTGCAATGCAGGGAACTCCAGTTCCATTCCTGGGTAAGAAAGATACCCTGGAGAAGGGATAGGTTATCCACTCCAATATTCTTGGGCTTCCCTGGTGGCTCAGACAGTAAGGAATCTGCCTGCAATGTGGGAGACCGGGTTTGATCCCTGGATTGGGAAGATTCCCTGGAGGGTGGCATGGCAACCCACTCCAGAATTCTTGCCTGGAAAATCCCTATGGACAGAGGGGCCTGGTGGGCTACAGTCCATAGGGTCTCAGAGTCAGACACGGCTGAGCGACTAAGCACATATACACACACACACTGTGCAAAAGCTTTTGAGTTTAATTATGTCCTGTTTGTGTCAGACTTTATTTTTGGGGGCTCCAAAATCACTGCAGATGCTGATTGCAGCCATGAAATTAAAAGACGCTTGCTCCTTGGAAGGAAAGTTATGACCAACCTTGATAGTATATTAAAAAGCAGAGACATTACTTTGCCAACAAAGGTCCGTCTAGTCAAGGCAATGGTTTTTCCCGTGGTCATGTATGGATGTGAGAGTTGGACTGTGAAGAAAGCTGATCGCCGAAGAATCGATGCTTTTGAACTGTGGTGTTGGAGAAGACTCTTGAGAGTCCCTTATACTGCAAGGAGATCCAACCAGTCCATTCTAAAGGAGATCAACTGGGTGTTCATTGGAGGGACTGATGCTGAAGCTGAAACTGCAGTACTTTGGTCACCTCATGCGACGAGTTGACTCACTGGAAAAGACTCTGATGCTGGGAAAGGTTGGGGGCGGGAGGAGAAGGGGACGACGGAGAATGAGATGGCTGGATGGCATCACCGACTCTGTGGACATGAGTTTGAGTGAGCTCCGGGAGTTGGTGATGGACAGGGAGGCCTGGCGTGCTGTGATTCATGGGGTCACGGAGAGTCGGACACGACTGAACGACTGAACTGAATTGAACTGATGTCCTGTTTATTTTTGCTTTTACTTCCATTACTCTAGGAGACAAATTAATAAAAGATATTGCTGCAACTTTTGTCAAAGCATGTTTGATATGGATTGCCTTGAATCTGTAGATCACTTTGCATAGTTTGAATGTGTTACCAGTATTAAATCTTCCAATTCATGAACACAGAAATGTCTTTCCATTTTGTTTGTGTCTTTAAAATTTTTGTCAATGTTTTGTAGTTTTCTGTATGCTGGTCTTTCATCTCCTTAGTTAAGTCTTTTATGTATATTATTATTTATGGTGTTATTGTAAAGGAAATTAGTTTCCTAATTAAGCCTTATATTGACTAAATAATTTCCCACTGGGAAAATGTTCCTTCAGATGCAGACTTTGTGTCAAAGAAGGCTGGAAGCAATTTCAACTTTGTCACTTACTACCTGAGAGACTTCTTATAAGTTACTAAACATATTTGAGCTTCAGATTCTTCCTTGTAAAAAGGATTAAACTAATATTTTAATGGAAGAAACATTGTGAAAATTATAGATAGTGTATGCAAAGCATGAAGCCTAGTGTATTAGCCAGAATTATACAGAGAAAGAACAAATAGGATACATACGCCTAAAAACCAGAAGCACCAAGGGATAGGAGATCGATGTTCCAACTCAGTCAGGCAGAGAGCAAATTCAACCTTCTTTCACCTTTTTGTTATATTCAGACTCTCAACACATTGATTGTTGCCAATGCACATTGGGGAGGGCCATGTATGTTACTAAATTCACCAATTAAAATGCTTATCTATTCTAGAAACACACTTGTGGACATACCATAAACAATGTTTAACCATGTATCTAGGCATCCCAGGACCCAGTCAAATTCACACAGTTTTTTTTTTTTTAATCTTTTGATGCTGTAGTTATTTCAATCCAGAGGTTTATCCATTTGTGTATCCCCTTTAGAACAAGCCTACCAAGAGAGGTTGCCCATGTTTAGCAACTATTTACCAACACATTAAGTTTATTATTTCATCACCCCTGGCCATTAGATAGCATTTTAAAAAATTATCTAAGCACAATCTTTGTCTCTTTATCTATTATTTGTCCTAGTTCCACTCTTTAAAGTCACATAGAACAAGTCTCATTCATCTATTATGGCCTCCTCGTCAGACCACAGTGCTCAAGCTCTCCTAGAGCCCTCTCAGTAAAGGTACCAAACCAAGTTTAAGAAAAATCCAACTAGATTTGGTCCTTCAGTTCCTGGGCCTCAAACATATACTTGAACAAATACATTTTGGCTTCCTCTAGGCCACAGATGTTCCCTATGAATGCTTTGTTTCCCTGGAGTACTAAAATCTTTCACTGACTATCCTCTACATTATAAGACATTTATAGAATTTACTTTTCCGAAAATGTGTTGGTGATATGATTTTGCTGATATCAAAGAGATAAGAACTTTCTGGACACACAGATGTAGCCTGGGATGCAAACAACTCCATCAGACAATCACCCAGTTCTAAACATTGCAGTATTATACTTCTATTAAATTCCTTCAAGTACACCGCTAATATTTCTCATAATTGAAAGCAAATTGCTAGCCAAAAATGTTGTCAATGACTGCTGTAGGACTGGAATCCATCATGCCTCAGCAAGGCCTGTTAAAGTCAATTCTCTCTCTAGCAACCCAACAGTCCCCTCCCACAGAAGCTTCTCTTTACAACCCAAATTCTAGCTTCTCAACCTGCTGTCTCAATATTTTCAAGCTCATATTTAATATATTTTGTTATCTTTGGCAAGATCTTGATCAATACTCTCTTATTTTAAGGCAGCTGTGATCTACTTTCTTTCACTCTTGGAAATAATCTGCTCTCCTATATGATTTCTACTTCTACTATTGTTTATGAAAAGTAGATACCATAAGGATGTATTTTTCATTACTAGAGGAGTCATTAAATTTATGCAAAATTTAAGTGAAACATGTAACAAAAGTATTTTTCAAGTTACTGCAAACCCATGTTGGAAGAATACAAACGATTTTATTAAGTAATATTTCTGAATTCTATTTTGTAATAAGTTATTGGAGCAACTGTGGTCTCAAGTTACAATATAAATTAAGAATTTATATGATTTAATATAAGTCATTCATCTAATAAAAATTAAATGAATCATAATTATAAGAATACCCAAGAATAGAAAGTAATAAGTGACAAGAAATATATGGGACGTATTTAGCTAAGAATAAGCATTAACAAGGGATGGTTTAGAAATGAAGTAAAATTTTAAATAATAATAATAAAGACTAAATGAAAATAAAGTACATCTCTCTGCCTTTGTTAGCTCAATATTTTCATATACTCAGAGAGAAACATTTTTACTCCCCCCAAAAGCCTTCTGATTACTATGAAGAAGGCAGGCCTAGATAATGAAACAAGAATTTGAAGATGAAAGAATAATAAAAGAAAATGTTATATTTTCTAAATTACAGGGATATAATCTTATACTATAAAGAGAAAATGAGATAAAATATCCACTGAAATATTTTTCTCCATTCAAGCAAATATTAAGTATATAGGACCCATTTGGGAAGAGGGCAGATTCCAATACACGGTAGTGCTTACTGAATAACATGAAAAGTATAGTGTATTGGGACAAATTACATCTGTTTTTAGATAAATACCCTGCCAAACCACATAACTCATCTTTGTACAAAACTTCCATGAGCACACCCAATTCTAAAACATTGCTTCTTCCTACACAGGACTGAGAATTCATTTTAGTTAAACTTCCACTATATTCAACTAGTCATTGCTTTCTGGAGACATTTATAAATATCTGTATTATTCTCATTATTGTTCCTTGTAGCTATACAGGTAAAAAAAAAAAAAAATGTAAGAGTCAGCACCAATACATAAAACCATTTGAAGTAAAACTGCAGCATATCCCCAAAAGGAAGGATTTTTAGGACATAAAGTAGGAATATAGTAGAGAATCCATTAAGGGTTCTCAATTTTCAGGAGAAATCAAAATATAAACTAAGCAAGAATAAAGAAAGAGAATAAAGTCAGTGGGATTTTGGTAAAAATAAAACCCTTGAAAGATCAGTAAAAAGAAAATATAAATTCTGAGAGAATAAAAATACGAAAGGAGCTAAACATTAAAAGGAAAACAAGCAAGAAAACTACTAAAGTGAAGGTTAGTACAAAGGCAGGACCAAGAAAATGAAGGAAGAACATGATGACATAATGCTGCAAGAAAGCTTCCCAGTGGAAAATGTCTTTAACTTCTGATCAACATTCTAAGATGAATATATATAACACTCTCTGAATGTGAACTTTTCATGAAAATAAGCCAAGATAATGTTGTATCATTTCCTTCCCAATTGTAGGCTTTGAAAAAGTAGCCTGCAGCTATCACTCTTTAAGATTCCTAGCGGACAGGTGAGTATTTCAAAAAGTGAAGAAAAAAAAAAATCTACAAACTAGTGTGTTAAGATTAAAAAAAAATGGATGAACTTGTAAATTGAAGTTTATTAATACATTAATTTTTAACAGTTTGATAATGAGCCAATTCCTTTCATGGATCACAACTTTGTCAGGGTGAAAGGGCTTGCATAACTCAATGAAGTTACGAGTAATAGGATGAAAGCTATGACAAGCATAGACAGCATATTAAAAAGCAGAGACATCACTTTGCTGACAAAGATCTGCATAGTGAAAGCTATGGTTTTTCCACTAGTCATGTAGAGATGTGAGAGTTGGACCATAAAGAAGGCTGAGCAGTGAAGTGATGATTTTAAACTGTGGTGCTAGAGAAGACACGAGAATTCCTGGACTGCAAGGAGATCAAAGCAGTTATTCCTAAGGGAAATCAACCATGAATATTCATTGGAAGGACTGGTGCTGAAGCTGAAGCTCCAATACTTTGACCAACTGATACAAAGAGCCAACTCATTAGAAAAGACCCTGATTCTGGGAAAGACTGAAGGCAAAAAGAAGAAAGCAGAAGAGGATGAGATGGATATATAGTATCACCCACTCACTGGACATGAATCTGAGCCAACTCCCAGAGATAGTGAAGAACAGGGAAGCCTGGAGTGCTGCAGTCCATGGGGTTGCAAAGAGCTGGACATGACTTAGTGACCGAACAGCAACAACCAGGAGATAGTGGAGGACTGCGGAATCTGGCATGCTGCAGTCCATGGGGTCTCAAACAGTTGGACATGACTTTATGACTATATCAGTTCAGTTCAGTCGCTCAGTCGTGTCCGACTCTTTGCGACACCATGAATCAGCACGCCAGGCCTCCCTGTCCATCACCAACTCCCGGAGTACACTCAAACTCATGTCCACAGAGTCGGTGATGCCATCCAGCCATCTCATTCTCTGTCGTCCCCGTCTCCTCCCACCCCCAATCCTTCCCAGCATCAGACTCTTTTCCAGTGAGTCAACTCGTCACATGAGGTGGCCAAAGTATTGGAGTTTCAGCTTTAGCATCAGTCCTTCCAATGAACACCCAGGACTGATCTCCTTTAGAATGGACTGGTTGGATCTCCTTGCAGTCCAAGGGACTCTCAAAAGTCTTCTCCAGCACCACAGTTCAAAAGCATCAATTCTTCGGCGATCAGCCTTCTTCACAGTCCAACTCTCACATCCATACATGACCACGGGAAAAACCATAGCCTTGACTAGACAGACCTTTGATGGCAAAGTAATGTCTCTGCTTTTTAATATGCTATCTAGGTTGGTCATAACTTTCCTTCCAAGGAGTAAGTGTCTTTTAATTTCATGGCTGCAATCAGCATCCGCAGTGATTTTGGAGCCAGAAAAAAATAAAGTCTGAAATGCACCAATAGATTTATAGATCTATTTTAAATCTAACATATTCAAAAAATGACAAACATTATCAGGACCAAAGCGTGTGTTGTTTTCAACTTCATTATAATCTAGTAATTTTAAAAAATATACTTATATAAGCCTAGAACACTTGGGGCATATAAGAACATCAGGTTTGTCTGAATTTACTGAATACATTCATAAATTAATCATAGACAGCTTAATCAAGTGTTAATTTGAATATAAATTTGAACTGACATTATAAATTGTTTCTAGACAGAAGATAGTTAAAATATTTTATACCAAGATATGCATTCCATTTGCTCAGCATTTTCAGGGAGTGTAGTATTCTATTTAGGTGAATAGTCTAGCCTTTCCCTATGAGAAGCTCAAACTTTTAAAATTTTAATCATCTTCAAAGGAAATATTTCTCAAATATTACCTTTTTTTGCATATGTTAACTTTTGATTTGTTCAGGGTCATTATAAGGAAAATCAGTAGCTGTGCTAGGTTGCAATACTCTGCTATTTTTTGGCAGACTGACAAGTGCTCCCACTATAACAAATAATCCTACATGACTCTTTTATTTATTTTTTAATTTCATATGTACAGTTTTTGTACTTTTCCCCTCTCCTGAATCACTGTTATCAGTGTGCCTGTCTCTAGGAGTCTCCATCCTCTAATCTGCTGCTATATTTTACCATAAATTATGGAACCTTTCTATCTCTCCTATTTGTTTGGCCTCATTACCTCTATTCTCCACCTCTCCACTGATATTCTGTACTAGATGTAGAAAAATCAAGACAGTCATTGTAAAACTTTGACAAAAATTAAAGCAATCATGAAAGAAAAGGAAAGTGAAGTTGCTCAGTCATGTCCGACTCTTTGTGGCCCCATGGACTGCAGCCTACCAGGTTCCTCCATCCATGGGATTCTCCAGGCAAGAATACTGGAGTGGGTTGCCATTTCCTTCTTCCGGGGATCTTCCCGACTCAGGGATTGAACTCAGGTCTCCTGCATTGCAGGAAGACGCTTTACCCTCTCAGGACATAAATTATATGATAGGGTAATTATCATTAGTTTAAGAAGTATTTTGCTTACAGTCAATAGAACATGGGATGTGGACGTAGTGAGTTGCAGGAGGGCTACTGGAAGATATGGCTTTGTTGACTAAGTTTAGTAGGCTTTGAATTTGAGTAATCTAACAAACAATAGATCACAATGATGAAAACCAGACTGAGGAAAGGCCATAGGAAAATAAGATATGAATTCTGGAGAAAGTATTAGAGTTTATAGGATACTGAGAGAGAAACAAGTACAGGAACTCAGAACAGGGACTCATGAGGTAAATAATGAGAATTGAGACAAGAACAAAATGATTAAAATTATAATAGTAGAGAATCAAGGACAAAGGTTTTGAAGCTAAATTGATGCTGAGCTCTAAACTTCTGACCTAGAGCATTTTGAATTAGAAAGTGGATGTATTCCAGAGTTTCAATTCTGTTTGAACTTGTAGGCAGGAATTAAGGGATTCCCATTACTTTCTTGGAGGAAGGAACCTAGGCATTCATTCAACTTATATTGAGTGGTTCCTAAGTGCCAGAAACCATACTAAGGTAGCAGTGATCCAAACAAATTATTTAATCTCTTGAGGAGTTGACATTCAAGTGGGTGGATTCTGAGAATAATCAAATAAACAAATGGACATAGGATGTATTTTCAGTTATAGTCAGTACAATAAAGAAAGTAATCAGAGGAAGGGAACGAAGAATGTCAGCAGGTGTTATTTTGGATAAGGTTATTAGGTAAGAGTTTTCTGAAGATTCTTAGATGAATATCATGAATAAGAAAAGGGATATGTGGTTGTTTTGAAAACAAATAGTCTAGGAGAATGAAATGGCAAATTCAAGATCCCAAATAAGTGAGAATGTGCTTGTTCTATTTGAGGAACAGAACGGAGGCCAGCATAGTTAATAAGCTGAAGACATGCATGCTAAGTCACTTCAATCGCGTCCAACTCTTTGTGACTCCATGGACTATAGCTCACCAGGCTCCTCTGTCCATTCTCCAGGCAAGAATATTGGAGTGGGTTGCCATGACCTCCTCAATAGGCTGACGATAGTATGAGTAAAATTTTCCATTTTATTATAATTAATAACAATTATCAATTTTTAAAATTGGGCCTTAAAAATTCATATTTTAGAGTATTTAAGAATGAACTTTAATGAAAAAAAATCCCATGCAGACAAGATATGTTGACTATTTGAACTTTATCTTATTTGCTTGTTATATACATACATACACAGCTCATAACAGATCTAAGAGAGCTGATAACTGTATAAAGAGGGACTCACTGCTTCAGCATATTAAATTTTAACCTGATCTTATGAATAATTTTCCATAATTGCCAGATCAAAATGGATTAGAGAGCTAAATGTAAGACCAGAAACTATAAAACTCCTAGAGGAGAACGTAGGCAAAACACTCTCTGACATAAATCACAGCAGGATCCTCCATGACCCACCTCCCAGAATATTGGAAATAAAAGCAAAAATAAATGGGACCTAATTAAAATCAAAAGCTTCTGCACAGCAAAGGAAACTATAAGTAAGGTGAAAAGACAGCCTTCAGAATGGGAGAAAATAATAGCAAATGAAGCAACTGATAAAGGATTAATCTCCAAATTATACAAGCAGCTCCTGCAGCTCAATTCCAGAAAAATAAATGACCCAATCAAAAAATGGGCCAAAGAACTAAACAGACATTTCTCCAAAGAAGACAGAAAGATGGCTAACAAACACATGAAAAAATGCTCAACATCCCTCATCATCAGAGAGATGCAAATCAAAACCACAATGAGATACCATTTCACACCAGTCAGAATGGCTGCTATCCAAAAGTCTACATGCAATAAATGCTGGAGAGGATGTGGAGAGAAAGGAACCCTCTTACACTGTTGGTGGGAATGCAAACTAGTACAGCCACTATGGAGAACAGTGTGGAGATTCCTCAAAAAATTGGAAATAGAACTGCCATATGATCCAGCAATCGCACTCCTGGGCGTACACACCGAGGAAACCAGAACTGAAAGAGACACGTGTACTCCAATGTTCATTGCAGCACTGTTTATAATAGCCAGGACATGGAAGCAACCTAGATGTCCATCTGCAGACGAATGGATAAGAAAGCTTTGGTACATATACACAATGGAGTATTATTCAGCCATTAAATAGAATACATTTGAATCAGTTCTAATGAGGTGGATGAAACTGGAGCCTATTATACAGAGTGAAGTAAGCCAGAAAGAAAAACACCAATACAGTATACTAACACATATATATGGAATTTAGAAAGATGCAAATGATAACCCTGTATACGAGACAGCAAAAGAGACACAGATGTATAGAACAGTCTTTGGGACTCTATGGGAGAGGGTGAGGGTGGGATGATTTGGGAGAATGGCATTGAAACACGTATGTTGTCATATGTGAAACGAATCACTAATTCAGGGTCAATGCATGTTATAGGATGCTCGGGGCTGGCATGCGGGGATGACCCAGAGGGAGGATAAAAGGAGGAGGGAGGTGGGAGGGGGGTTCAGGAGGGGGAACTTATGTAAACCTGGGGCAAATTCATATCAGTGTATGGCAAAACCAACCAATATAATATTGTAAAATAATTTGCCTCCAAAAAAAAAAAAGAATATTAAAAAATAAATAAATAAATAAATAAAATCTTCGATAAGGAAGAACTTTCATATGGAATGAATCTTACACAGCATGACTGTTTTCAAATATAGGGACAAAAGGGTATTTTTTGAGAAATGATGGTTTAGCTGGTAAAGAATCTGCCTGCAATGCAGGAGACATAGGAGATTTGGGTATTGTCCCTGGGTGGGGAAGATCCCCTGGAGGAGGAAAATGGCAACCCACTCCAATATTCTTGCCTGAAAAAGCCCATGGACAGAGGAGCCTGGCAGGCTAAGGTCTAAAGGGTTGCAAAGAGTTGGCACAACTGAACAACTACGCACTCCCACAGGCACTGCAGTCACAGTTTGACTAATATTTAGTCAAAGCACTCAATATATCTGTCTATTTTGCAGCATGATCAATGGAGGCCTCAAAGTTTCAGATATTGTTTTATACACAGTCTGAATGAGAATTATAGTTTATAAAAGCAATTCATAAAACCATCTACATCTATTGTAACTTTGTTGGAGATTGAGATCAATGTTCTTAAATAAAATATTTAGTAATAAAAATAAGGGCATGCACAACTTTCCTATTTTAGTGATTTTCATTCCCCCGAGAGAAATAACAAATCTGTGGTCAATCAGATTGTAGATCCTACCATCTCTTACATTAGAAACATGGAAATATAAGGATGTCTCAGAAAGTTTTATTTTTCAGATTTGAAATTCATATACAAAACTCGCTGTGTAAAGTCCGGTGACAGGTTATAATTTTCAAATAATATATGAAATAAGTGTTTGAAAAAAGTTTGACAGGAAAGGGACATCAGGGCATCACTGAAAATAACTGGAATAAATAAAACTTCTCCTTTAGGAAGATGTTTATGTCTAATATAAGACGAATGACAAGAGTTACTGATCATTGCTATATTGATATTATTTTAGAGAAACATGAACTCTCATGTAGAAGACTGTTGTAATCACTTTGATCAAGAATTGATGTTGTAGAATGAGTAAATGTACTGTCTTTGGCATTTCCTGGTGACTCAGATGGTAAAGAAGCTACCTTCAATGTAGGAGACCAGGGTTCTATCCCTGGGTCAGGAAGACCCCCTGGAGAAGGAAATGGCAACTCATTCCAGTATTCTTGCCTAGAGAATCCAATGGACAGTAGAGCATGGCAGGCTAGAGTCCATAGGGTTGTAAAGAGTCAGACATGTCTGAGCAACTAACATTTTTCACTTAACATTGTTTTTGATAGTCATGGATACAGTCAAGATACAGTAAATATCATTCAATATGTATCAATATACACATAAACATTACAAAATAGTTATTAGCAATATTGTTATCCATTTTATCCCCACTCAGAAAAACAACTCAAGAGGGTCTTG
Source organism: Moschus berezovskii (assembly GCF_049115385.1). Classification (NCBI taxonomy): domain Eukaryota; kingdom Metazoa; phylum Chordata; class Mammalia; order Artiodactyla; family Moschidae; genus Moschus; species Moschus berezovskii. Next base: position 50,384,853 of record NC_142462.1, on the reverse strand, counting down.
AAAATATTTACCCAATCAGCAAAGGCAAATAGGTCCTACTTGTTTAAGTAGTGAAGAGAAATAGAAGTAAAAAATTTAGTCAGGCATTTTTTTCTTCCCACTATATGAATGTCATGATATTTATTTCAAACGAAATCTCTATTTGTTTCAGATAAAAATTTATAAGGGATGTGTACAGAAGTTGGAAAATCATTGTAATTAAACACGTAAGCTTGAGGAACTCTAAGTAAACCCCAAATATCACAGTTTTGGATAATATCATTGTGGGTCGTAGGAGAGTCAAAGAAGCAAGTCTCATGTCCATTATTACTGGCTTTATTTTAATAATGTACTCCAAAAAAGGTTGGTCCTGATTCTTTCATCTACATTGAACAAAAACATATAGAACCAACGTGGAAACTTGTTAATATTGTAGTTTAGGTAATATTAATAGTAAACAGGTCATTTTATTTTCCTTGACTTCAGTTTTTAAGTTATAATTTAAGTTATAATTTAAATTAGTTAATTAATTTATTGGTTTGTCCTGTCTACTCCCTCTTGGGGAAAAAAGAATACTTAGAAATAGGCATTTGCATTACATATTTTTGAAAAGACTGGGCTTATAAAAGTCCCAAACCAAAAGAGAATTTTATCACATTTTAATGCACAATAACACTTCCAGTCTTGGTACCTTACACAGGAGCAAAGCAGCATGCAAAAACCATATACTCTCTGTAAACAGCTTTGAACACAAATTGAATCACTTACAAAAAACCTCTGGTGTTATAAGATCTCAAAGGGGTGTAAAACTTCACTAAATGTGTTTTTCTTTTACTGGTCAAATAAACATGTAGTGAACCTTATGTACAAATGTTTAGTGTTTCTAAAATGAACACCAAAATGCATGGCTTAGAATCTTCCACAATAGGAAAATTGTCAAGAGAAAGAAAAAGAAGGAAACATCAATAGAAAAAAGAAATGTTACAATATGTAATAACACCTGGACCCTTTTAACTGCAAGCTCCAAGAATCTATTGTTGCCATGGAGGTTATTATTTACATAGGAAAATTTTTCTCTTATAACAGAATATAAGGGAAAGAGAAAAAAAATGAATTTTCTCTCTCTTTGGTATCCTGGAATGACAGCAATCTTAGCATCAACTGAAGCATTGATCTTCCCTTCAGGAAATATTTATATTTCAGTGGATAGAAGGTTGTGTTTATAGAAGAATGGCTTTTCTGAAGATTGTTTATAGTACCAATAATGATTTTTCATTGGATTGAGCATCCCTCAGACACCAATGCTATCTTGACTGGAAATAGAGAATCAAATTTCAATAATACATGTACCTAGCTAATGCTAAAAGAAGTGGATGTGGACTTTAATTAGTGAAACTGAATGATTTTATGTAAAATGTATTGTATCTCATTCATCATAGGAGTGACTGGCTTATTTTCTAGAAAATTATTCATCCTTAATACTTAAAATTTTATAGACTTGTATGTGATATACTAGGAAGAATAGCACTCATTTATGTACAAACACGAGAAAAAACTTGATTTTCATAATCCTTGTAGTAAAACGTTTAAGAAACTAGGTGTGCTATTTAAAGGAAGAGGAACCAAAGGTCATATTGCCAACATCCACTGGATCACAGAGAAAGCAAGAGAATTCCAGAAAAACATCTATTTCTGCTGCACTGACTACTCTAAAGCTTTTGACTATGTGATCACAACAAACTGGAAAGTTCTTAAAGAGATGGAAATACCAGACCACCTTACCTGCCTCCTGAGAAACCTGTATACAGGTCAAAAAGCAACAGTTAGAACTGGACATTGAACAACAGACTGCTTATTTAACTTCTGTGCAGAGTACATCATGTAAAATGCTGGGCTGGATGAAGCACAAGTTGGAATCAACACTGCCAGGAGAAATATCAATAACCTCAGTATGCAGATGACACCACCCTAGTGGCAGAAACAGAAAAGGAACTAAAGATCCTCTTGATGATGGTGAAAGAAGTGAAAAGCTGGCTTAAAACTCAGCATTCAAAAAACTAAAGTCATGGCATCTTGTCCCATCACTTCATGGCAAGTAGATGGAGAGACAATGGAAACAGTGACAGACTTTATTTTCTTGGGCTCTGAAATCACTGTGGATGGAGACTGCAGTAATGAAATTAAAAGATGCTTGCTCCTTAGAAGAAAAGCTATGACAAACCTAGACAGCATATTAAAAAGCAGAGGCATCAATTTTCTGACAAAGGTCTGTATAATCAAAGCTATGGTTTTTCCAGTAGTCACATACGGATATGCGGATTATACCATAAAGAAGGCTGAATGCTGCAGAATTGATGCTTTTGAACTGTGGTGCTGGAGAAGACTCTTGAGAGTCCCTTAGACAATAAGGAGATCAAACCAGTTAATCCTGAAGGAAATGAACCCTGAATATTCATTGAAAGGACTGATGCTGAAGCCGAAGCTCCAATACTTTGATCACTGCATATGAAGAGCAGCCTCATAGGAAAAGTCCCTGATGCTGGGAAAGATTGAGGGTAAGAGAAGAAGGGGACAAAAGAGGATGAGATGGTTGGATGACATCACTGACTCAATAGACATGAGTTTGGGCAGACTCGGGAGATAATGAAGGAAAGGGAAGCCTGACATGTGGCAGTTCATGGTGTCGCAAATAGTCAGACACAACTGAGCAACTGAATTAAAGCAAGTCCATATACCATGATTAGGAGAAACCACAGTATTAAGGTGAAGGTGAGTGTCTTATTGCATTATATTCTGTCAGATGCCCTAATAACTTGCTGAGTTTGACTTGGTCCTCTTAAAAATGGAAGGAATCAAGCTTATGTCCATTTAAAGAAAAACTTGAAGACCAGTGGTTCCTTCAATAGATAGAAAAATAACTTTGCTTCATTTTAAAAGCAGAACAGCAAAATACAATATTGAATGTTAGAACTGCTGCTCTGGAACATGACCATGGATAATCTCACTAGATAAATTATTGTCTAGGTGCAGCTCAAGGGACATGGGTTTAGTTAATGATGACATTCAGAATGCAGGCTGAGACAGTGTGAGTGGCCAGTGAAACCATGAATGCAGCATTCCAAACACTGGAAGTAAGTAAGGCAGGATTCATGGATTTAGATCCCTGGGTAATTCAGCACTTCGGACAGTTCTCAAGGGCCATTGCTTCCTTCTGTAAAGTACATAACCTTTAGACTACCAAATGTACTTATTTAATTCTGTCAGTATCTCATTTATACCCGCAGATGACCTTAATCCCCAAAAAACTGCCTGCATTCATCCACAGAACTCTGTGGTCTTTTCACATGAAGCCTATATCTTCAGTCCTGATACGAAGGTTTGTGGTGTTATCTCCTGTTACTTGAGGTTATGTCAGGCTGAAACTAGGCCTTGTTATATTAATTTAATTTTCAACCTGACTGAAAGTTGAAGATGAGATCACCCAAGTCGTGGAAGAGTCTTTACCAACACCTGATGGTCCATTAGAGTCAAGTCCTCTGGGCCATTTACAGGCAAGGCCATTTGGCAGCTGTTGTAGAACAAACTGAAAGAAGTTGCTCATACTAGATGGGGGGTTGGTGATGCAGAAAAAAACTAACAATCTGCTAAAATGCTGTCTCGTGCTATGTGGCCTAACTGCAGATGATGGTATAAGCATATTAAAGCTTTCCTTGCAGCCTCTGATAATAATATAATTATTCCTCTGGAGCAAGAACTTTGAGCCAATATCTAAGAGACAGAATGAAATCTAGTTTCTAATCAAATAACAGATACTAGAATTTGTTAAATTAGCATTACTGACAACAAGACAAAGTATATACATACATATACCAGTCTTAAGAATCCCATACAGTTAACAGGTCTGAGCTGAGAGGAACTCAATTTCTTTTTAAGTTCTTTAGTGGATTCACAGATATCAGAAGTGAATTTTCTTGTCTGGCTGACAGCTGTGAAGAGTAGGCATGAGAAGTCACGAGAATGGTCTAGCAAGAAGGAAGAAGACCAATGGCCCAAATAGTGCAGAAGGGAGAACATATAACAGGGAAACTGGCATTTTATTAAATAAAACTTACAAGAAAGTGATACAAGAAAGCTTGATAAATATAAACGTTCTGAGGTCTGTCTTTATCTACTTGAGTAGAACATGATTGCTACGCAGTATACTCTGAAAGAACCAACAGTAGAAGAGGCATTCCCTAGGCTTCCATGATGGGTAACATATTAATAACACAAGTAACTCTGGCAGCTCTGAGTTTAGAGCTTGTGATTAATCCTGAAGGAATAGCAGTGATTTTATCAGAATGCCAATTCTATTGATTTCTCAGCTGTAACTATAGGAAAATCTGAAGATTTTGAGATTTGAGAATGCTCTATTCATGTCCACACAGATGGTTATATGACCTAAGAAAAGAGATTCTTATTTATCCAAGTACACAATGTGTTTTTATAAATAATAGCCCTGATTCTCTGAAGTCATATGTGTAAACCAGCCTCATTATTCAAAAATCAGCTCTATGAACACGGGGTGATTAACAATTTGGCAACAATTTAGCCAACTTTACTCTCAATGCTAAAAAAATGTCTGAAGAAGATTTAGGACAAGCCACCCTAAATCATAACATAATTTAGTTATGTTTGTATGGTTTCAGGATATTGGAATGATGTTGGTTGTTAAGGCATAGGTTCTTTGCTACATAAAGACGGTAATTAAATACAAGGCATTATTACTGGCAGACGTAGAAACTAATGAATGATGTTGCAAAGTCCACACGAAAATATACTACAAAATTCATTGTTAATTTACTCTGATTTCTTTGATATCCTTATTTTGTATGATTTATACAGGCATTTTTCATGTATACCTTAAGGCATCCTATATGATCAGCATAGCTCTTTATTTAACTGCTATGTATAAAATTGGAGAAGGAAATGGCAACCCACTCCAGTGTTCTTGCCTGGAGAATCCCAGGGACGGGGGAGCCTGGTGGGCTTCCGTCTATGGGGTCACACAGAGTCGGACATGACTGAAGTGACTTAGCAGCATGTATAAAATAGATAAGCAACAAGAATATATTGTATAGCATAGGGAATTGTACCCATCACCTTGTAATAACTCTCAATGGAGTATAATCTATAAGAATATTGAATCATGCTCTATACCTGAAACTAATATAATACTCTAAATCAACTATACTTCAATAAAAATAAATTATATAATATTTTCAATCAATCTTCTATCATTCATTTTTTACAACAAGAAGAAACAACATTCAAATATAAAGTCATTTTCTTTTCCTAGGTATTTTTGCTTCTTTCCTACGAACATGGCAATAAGTAGCTTAACGTCTGAGCTATAACTTAGGCACATGTCTCAGCCCAAAGTGCCATAGAAGTGTGAGGCAAAACAAGATTATAATACTTCTGACAACTTAAAAATCCTGAGTTCTTAAATAACTATAGTCCACTGGACATTTACAAGTAAATGAAGGAGGAAAAAGGTGAACAAACTGTTACAAACCTAGTTGTTCACTATAGACCTCTGATATTTGATGGGCTAAGCAGCAATGCATATGAATTTTGTTCTTAGTTTCACACACTATTAATTATAGTTCAGTAAGACTAGATTCATCTTTGGACTTCATAGTACATATAAGAAAAATTTACATATACAATACTGTGGTATAACAATAAAAGTATTATTTTCTACTGCTTTCTAGTTCCAGTAAAATCTCCCTGCTCAGACACGGATCTGTAATTTCATTCAGTTCAGTTCAGTTCAGTTCAGTTGCTCAGTCGTGTCCGAATCTTTGTGACCCCATGAATCACAGCACGCCAGGCCTCCCTGTCTATCACCAACTCCCGGAGTTCACTCAAACTCATGTCCATCGAGTCGGTGATGCCATCCAGCCATCTCATTCTCTGTCGTCCCCGTCTCCTCCCGCCCCCAATCCCTCCCAGCATCAGAGTCTTTTCCAGTGAGTCAACTCGTCGCATGAGGTGGCCAAAGTATTGCAGTTTCAGCTTTAGCATCAGTCCTTCCAATGAACACCCAGGATTGATCTCCTTTAGAATGGACTGGTTGGATCTCCTTGTAGTCCAAGGGACTCTCAAGAGTCTTCTCCAACACCACATTTCAAAAGCATCAATTCTTCAGCACTCAGCTTTCTTCACAGTCCAACTCTCACATCCATACATGACCACTGGAAAAATCATAGCCTTGACTAGACGGACCTTTGTTGGCAAAGTAATGTCTCTGCTTTTTAATATACTATCTAGGTTGGTCATAACTTTCCTACCAGACAGAAACTATTACATGCCTGTAGATATTACTTAAACATACACAGGGTATCATGTTGTTATTTATTTGTATTTTTCAATGCTTTCATTATCCTTTGAGGTTCACAGACACTACCTGGGTTACTTAATATTCACAGTGGGTAAGGAGTAAAGCCAGGTTTGGAACTGAAGCAGATCCTGGCTTAGGTTACAGTGCTTTTTCTACTAAAATGTACTTCCCACATTCAAGGTTTTAATTTCATTCATTCATGTTTGACACAGGCATGCAAGGAAACTTGAGATAGAGCTTTGGAGTTCATCCACAATTCATATTTTTTCCTACACCAACATTTTCTACGAGAGGTCAGTGAAGGCAAGTGAAGTGAAGTAACTGGAGAAAACTGCACAGAAATAGTTACAGGACTGTGGAACTCAAGCCCTGTGGTCCTTTCAATTCAGTTCAGTTCAGTCGCTCCTTTAGATGCTACCTAAAGATCAAGATACTTTAGCTGAAGATCACAACTTACTCTCAGGATATCCGTAACACAAGGTTACAGTGGGAATATACATATATATTTCTATTGGCATCTCAAGAGAAGAATTTACCCAGATATATTTTAAATTTTCTTTACAAAATACTCTTCTAAAGTGACCTCATTAAAGCTCTCAAACCAAAACAATAGCAATTCAGTAATGTGGTGTTCTAATGCATTTGTCAAAAGAGAAAAATGTGATGCAACAAGAAATAAATTCAGCAGTAGAGCTGTGCTTACCTTCATAAGTCCCACTTTCTAGGAGAGCACCACTTTTCTCCAATTCCATAAAATCTTCAACAGTGATGAAAATATAGTCCACTCCGGGGACCTCACCCTCCTTATGTGGCCTTGTGGTGCCTGAATAAGGAAAAAATTAAAAACAAAAGAAAGACTCTAAGTAATTTGTTGCTGAATTTTAGAAATACCACCATACTTCTGAATATTCAATAACACTTGTTTGTACATCCTGTGAGTTGGCAGTTTGCATTTGTCCTTCTGTTTGTTTGGAAACAGAAAATAGCAGGGGGTTAAGATTAAAGGAAACATACAAAGCATTTTTCTTCAAGTTTATAAAGGGCTTGTAGCCATGGAATGTGGCTGCGTAGATTTTTCAGTAAAAAATGCAGACCATTATGCCCTTTTTGAAGAGGTGGTTTGAATATTGGGCCAGGAGTATGCTAGCTCAGGAATCTACATATCTCACTACCATGAAAGGACCTCTATTGTTCTGTAGACCGCTTTGCTATGACATAAAATATAATGGAAAATAGAAATGTTAGCAAAATGTCAATTTACTTTTATATTTTCATGATCTGCTCCTTTGGGGGAGGGAGGGTGTTGTCATTTGTTAAAAATTATTTTGTACCAAATAATGGCTGGTTTAAAGTATCAGAAAATATACTTAGAATTAAATAACTAAATACTAATTAGAATTGAGAAATGATTATAATTAAATCAGTATTATATCAGTAACACAGTCATTTTTCTTTCTTCATTCTTGCTTTTAATTCTAATTAAATTGGAATGCGATACCCTCCCAGGGTCATTGCAAGGGTCCACAACTCTTCTTTCCTGTATATCACCTATAGAGTAAACAGCCACAGGGACTCAATCCTATTGCTTAGTATAGCTCCGTTGGAAAAGTCAGGTTCCGAGATCTCTGTCCAGCTTGTGGGGTGAGAACCAAAAGTGAGACATATCAAGGCTGTGGATTCATTTCCTGGAACACTTCCTTTCCTGAGAAAGCTTTAAGCATCTTCCTTCCTTTTTCAATGCTACCTACATAAGACATTTTGCATAGTCTGATCAGAATTTCCATAAGGCATACATGCAAATAGTACGCACAAGTACATAGAAGGGAAGTGTGTAAGCCAAGGACTGGTACACTTGCAGGCTCACTGACATGCAAGCTTCCAGTCACATTCTTTATATAATAGAAAAAGTATTAATATTTCAAACCCTTAAATTTATTTTCACTCTCCAAAATCTTTATCAACTAGGCCGTGCAATGGCCAATCAGTTCTTCCTTTAGTCTATTAGGATCAGATCTGGATGACAAATGAGAAGCATAAACTAATGTCAGAATATACAGTGTGTTGGAAAATTCATTTTGGGTAAAAAATGATTAATTTCCACTGAAAATACTTTTTAAAGTTTGAAGGCATTATGTTCTAAAATTAAATTTTACAATCTTCTTTGAGGGTTGCAAAACAATTTTTTCCCATAATCATGTTTAATGACTTCCTCCTGAATTTGTTATTTTAACTGTGCATTTTATAATATTCACTACTGCTTTTATGTTACAAAATACAAACCTCCCACACCTAGTATGCATAATGTTGTCAAATGAATGTTTCTATGAGAACCTAACTTTCAATATATTGACTTTTTATGTTCTTAACCCTTGTGAATTAAAAGCCCATTAACACAGTTTTTGGCAATCAATTTGTTTTTCTATTTATTTAGAACACACTCTAATCATTAAGAAAAATCACATAACAAAGTTTCAATTTTCCTTCCTAATTTATCTGCATGTTTCAGAAGCTACACCCTTTGCCTAAATGCTTGCAGTGCCGTAATGTGCTGCTAGCACAATGTAAGCATTGCCCACAAGCTTGAGGGCAATTTCCAGGGCTGCTGACTTGACTAGCATGAGTTGCCTCACCGAATTCTAGTGAACATGTCTGCGGCTGTGCTCTTTTTGGAAGGACCATTAGTACTTCAGTTTACTGGTTGGCTTTCCATCTACACCTTGCACATCAGGCCAATGTGACAGAGTTCTTGCCTCAGGGATTCTGCCTGTGACTGCATCATTGTCACCTGTTGCTGTTGACCTGCCTGATGCTGGCTGCCTATTAGGACTGGGGGCCTGCCCACTTCACTCTTCTTGATGAAGTTCTACAGTACAATCTTAAATGCTGCAATTCCATCTTTGGCATCAATCTCCTACTCTTTTCTCTTGTTCTGTTCTTCTTTCTAATTACACCCTCCAATCTTCTGATCTCTCTTAATTTTCCTGATGTTCCTCATATTTGACTTCACTTGTTTTTCTATCTACTAAGGAGCTGGGTATCTGAAATGTCTTCTTTCCTTTAGTTCATCTTCAACATTTCCCATAGCTTAATAAGCCTCTGAGTTCTCTATCAGCTATTTAATTCACAGACTATAGCTGCTGTAGAAAACCATGAGCTTTCACTGACAAAGTACCCTACAGATTCAGGCTTTTTAATGTTAGCTTTGTTTTGTTTTTCCTTGACAACTTTTTTGTTTATTCATTTTTATAATTTGAAGTGTAGTTGATTAGTGAAGTTGTGCCAATCTCTGCTGTACAGCAAAGTTGACTCAGTTTTACACATATATACATTCTTTCTTTAAAATATTCTTTTTCATTATACTTTATCTCAGGAGATTGGATATAGTTCCTTGTGGTATACATAAGGACTTCGCTGTTTATCTGTTCTAAATGTAATAGTTTGCATCTACCAACCCCAAATTCCCAGCTCATCCCTCTCCCCTCCCCCTTCTAATGTTAGCTTGATTCTACTGATGCATGGAAATCCTTTTAATAAGTATATCTCCTTCCCTCTCCGACACCACCCCACCATTTTCAAATACGCCAAGGCTTCGACTTTCAGCAGAAGACATTAGCTCATTCTCTTTCTGCTGATGAAAGAGATATTCTGAATTAAAATTTCTTAACGTCTCCTAATTTCTGCCTCCTTCATTTGCATTATTTTCATCCTTAATTCTAATCATCCATCCATCTTATCAAGACTAATCTCTTCTGTTTTCTCTCAAAGTCTAGTTTTTATGTTTTATCAAAGTTACACATATATTTTAAAGACTCTATACTTCTACAAGGTTTGTTATTCGACAAGTGTACAAGCTTTTATGTTTTAATGAAGACTTTTATCACCCCTCTCCAACACACTTTTCAATTTATCCAGACACTTTTAACTCTTTTAGCTGATTTCTGTTTTACCTCAATGTCTTTGAATAATTAACTTACGATGGTTCTTGTATTTATTTTAGTCACTATTGTGAAAGTGTCAGTTGCTCAGTTGTGTCCAACTCTTTGTGGCTCCATGGACTAATAGCCCGCCAGGCTCCCCTGTCCATGGGATTCCCCAGGAAAGAATATTGGAGTAGGTTGTCATTCCCTTCTCCAGGGGATCTTCCTGACTGAGGGATTGAATGCAGGTCTCCCACATTGCAGATATTCTTTACCATATGAGTCACAGGGAACTACTGATTTCTTGGTAAAGCAAATGAAGATTTAGCTCTTCTTGCCCATATTTCTTCATATCACTTCCTCTTTTTTTCCTCCTCCCATTCTCCCAGAAGAATAAACTTGCATTTAGATTACTATTTAACATTTACAGTAATAATACTATATAAATCTATTTCCAGCAGAACTATGTACTGCACTGATGAATTTTCCTTCCTTATATATTTTTACTCTAGATTGAATATTTCAATTTCTGCATTTCCACATATTGATCAATATTTCAATTAATTAATTCTCTTTTCCTTGGATAAACAAATCTCTCAGAATATACAAGAATATTTAATATTTTGTCGTTTATCCAATTGAAGACATTTCTCCTAGAGACTTCTGACCTGTTTCAATGTGGACTATGCTCATCTACTCCACAGCAATCATCCTGGGAGCTCCATTTGCCACCATCCTGGGGATTCATTTTGCCTCTTACCTCTGTTTTATCCCCTTTCCCCCAGATCCCGTATCTCTTTTTGTACTCCATTCCCTCATTTTGGCAGAGCACAAAGTCAGAAATCTTTCATCAAAAGTTGTATGGGAGCTACATTTTTTGAGACTTTGTATGTCTGAAAATGTCTTTATGTAACCCTCACGAGAGGCAAATTTGACTCAATATTTCAGGAAAATAGCATAATAAAAGCATATTTCCATCTTGCTCCTCTTGTTAATGTCACCACCATTTTTCCAGTCATGCATGCCATGAAAATTTCCCTAAGTGTCACATTTCAGGTCTCTTTCACTCTCTTATTATATCTCCAAATAGTTGGCAAATTCCATGCCCTATAACTCCACAATGTCATCCTTCTATCCTGCACTATCTCTGCTTCAAAGACCTCCCTTCCTGGACCAAACAATGCCTGTGTCACTAGTGTGCTTGTCTCTCCCTTTCGGTTTATCACTGAACTAGCTGATTAGCCATAGTAGAGGATGAAGTTGATCACAGCCTTTTCAAAGAGTTTATCTACCCAATCTGTAGTCAAAAAATTTAACTGAAAAAAGTAAAGAGAGGAAAATGCTACAAGTTAAAAACAGTCAGAAAAAGCTCAGATTCTATCATTGACAATAAAGGCAGCTCTCATAGGATGCCAGGTTACAGAGTTTCTTTAGAGGGATTTGCCTTGATGGAACATGTGAGAGGACATAATACAGGAATTTTCCGTGGCAGAAATATCTTCCTTTCTGGCTAACCAAGTGTCAATCTCCTTTCATTTTAGCCTAAATGTTCCATCATTAGAATTACTCTTTGGCTTAGACAAGATAGAAACTAACTTTAAAGCATATGCTATAGTAGATGGGAAGGTGAGCCATGGAGTCAAACTGCCTGAGCTTGTTGATGCTCTACCATGTGCTATCAGTAATATCTTGAGGAAGGTTTTTCATCTCTATAAACTCTAGGAATAATAGTAGGAACAATACCAGTAGCATCTTTAAGTAGTTAATTTGAAGAACAAATGAAATAATCCATAAAAAAGTACTTAATGTCTGGAAAATTCCAGGCACGCAGAAAAAATTATATGTTAAGTACTCTTGTCTGAAAGAACAGAGATGACATCATGGATAGTTGCTTTTCCCCATGAATTCTTGCCACAAATTATTAATTGAGCACTTATGTGGCAAACACTATTCAGGATACCTGGTATGTATCTTTGAGAAACACAGAATAGAAAAGAAACTTATATTCTAACAAGAAGAGACAGAGAATAAATACATAAAACATATTTTTCTAAGTTATATTCTATAAAGTGTTCAGTCAGTTCAGTTCAGTCACTCAGTCATGTCCGACTCTTTGAGACCCCATGAATCACAGCACTCCAGGCCTCCCTGTCCATCACCAACTCCTGGAGTTCACCCAAACCTATGTCCACCGAGTCAGTGATGCCATCCAGCCATCTCATTCTCCGTTGTCCCCTTCTCCTCCTGCCCCCAATCACTCCCAGCATCAGAGTCTTTTCCAGTGAGTCAACCCTTCACATGAGGTGGCCAAAGTATTAGAGTTTCAGCTTCAGCATCAGTCCTTCCAATGAACACCCAGGACTGATCTCCTTTAGAATGGACTGGTTGGATCTCCTTGCAGTCCAAGGGACTCTCAAGAGTCTTCTCCAACACCACAGTTCAAAAGCATCAATTCTTCGGTGATCAGCTCTCTTCACACCATAAATCAAGGCATTGGCATCTATGGACTATTTAATGAGTACATTACTGAGATTTTTAATGATTTGTTTAGACAATACAGAGCCAAAGTTTGACTAGAAAGACTGTAAAGGAGCCAAAGGGAAGCAGATATTTGCAGTATGTGGGCTGCAAGCCCCAGAGGGGTTAATTGAGTTTGGCTAGGGACCTGTGGGAGTCAACAGAAGATCCACAAAGAGCCTGACTATATTTTAAAAGGAATTACTAAATTCTTAGAGAGAAGCTTCACTTAGTACATGTACTTGGTCTAGTTTATACAATGGTGTCCAATAGTATTTTTGAAATTTCAAGGCTATTTTTGTAAGGTTGATAAGTATGACAGAGCATGGTGGACTCTGATGACTGGTATATGTGCACACACATAGACACACACACACACTACCCTTCATTTTTAAAGTCAGAAAGTGGAAGGATGGTGTGGCAAAAAAAATTCTTAGAATTGAAATTCAGAATATCAGCTTTCTATTTTAATATTTTAGATATGTGCTTCTGGGTTAAAACATCATTTAGTTGATCATCAGTGTTCTTATTATACAGTGAGGCAAATATTGGGTGTAAAAGGCTATCATGAAAATAAAAATATGAGCACTATGGCAACACAATTGCATTCCTCTTTAGTAATATTACTACGCTAAGAAAATACAATTCTAACAAGCTTCATTGATGGTATCTTACTTTTGGAATCTTTATAATGGAAATTTCAAATGAATTAATTTCATTAATGCTAAAATTTCTTAAGAAGGAAAAGTTCTTATGCCTAAGGACTCAGGTCGCCCCCTTCTATTGTCTGGGTGTACAATAAGTCAGTTCCTTTGATTACATGCTAAAATGTGGGATATAATGATTTAGTCACTATTTATGAGGATCCTCTGCCTTTTGTTAGACAGACACTTAAGGCCAATAAAGCCTATTGATTAGATTGCAATAAGTTTTCTACCCTTTGCTTAATCACTTGAAAAGTGTGAAAGTGCTCATAAAACTTGATTAGTGGATCATTTATTTTTACCCTCAGGCACAAGACCTTCAATAGCAATACTCACAAAAGAATATTTTAGATCTATGTTTCTGGGGGAAAAAAAAGGTATCAGTTGAGGTTAAATTAGTTGGTGCCAGAAAATAAAGCAGTTGGCTGAAGAAAGAGAAATAACTGGTGATCTATGAACATCTCTTGGAAAGAAATACAATTCTAAAAATAAGGCAAATAATGTGAAATGTAATGAAAGGTTATACAAAGGTAATTTATAGTTAAAGGTAATTTATACCTAGAATGGAGAAATAGTTCAGTGAATTTCCTGCAGATACTTACCTTATTTTTATGCTGAAATAAGTATAGCCACTTCCCTATCTCAGAAGATTATGAACAGAGAGATGATAGTGAAGCAAGACTCAGCAGTAATAACAAGTAATCATGTAACATTAGGAACAGGGTGGAAGCTGGGGAGAATGAACAAGGAAATATAATAGATGATTTATTGCATAGCTAAAGTTGAAGCTCACCTTCTTTTATTGCTCTTCTATATTTGGTTAGTACTTCCCTAAGTGGTATTTAGAAATGTCCGAAATAAATTTTATTATCCAAATTATAGTTTACATATTCATTCTTTATTACATCTTCCCAACCTCTCTTCCAAAGGGGAAAAAAAAAAAGGAATGGATGGAGGAAATGTACTAAATTATGTCTTTGCTTTATCTCCTATTGCTTTATTTCTTTAAAAAACAACTTACTGAATAATTGCTAAATTAAGTACTGCATGGATCACATTTCCTTCAGGAGTTAATGAAAGCACATAGCACTTGTGCTCAAAAGACATGTTCTGAAGAGGATGAATTTGCTCCCAAATGGCTAGTTTATTATTGATACACAGTGCAAGCAGATGAAAGCCACTTGATTTTTTGTTACCATGGCAACTGGGGGTGCCAATGGATTTATTTTTTTAATTCTACTATTTAAATGAAGAAATGTTGTACCTTTTGCCTCAGTAAGAAAAGAGCATGATGTTGGTGGTAAATGTAACTCTAAGGGACATTTCCCCTTAGCCTTAGAATATTTCCTAATTTTAGTAAATTGTTTAAAAAAGTCACTGCCTTACCAGAAAGTATTACTATCTACATGATGGTCAGTCCAGTCATCTATTAAGATCTATTTTGATGAGCTGCAAGTTCCACAGTGCCCATTGCATTACATACAGATGCATCACTGTGTGAGAATCTGAGAAAGTGAATTCTTTTCTTGTGCATGTTTCTGAATATATTTTCTCTTTTTTCCTGGTGTTTCTTAACTGCAAACTGGAGAAAATAAATCTTGACAGCTAGGGTGACTTCCTGTGGATTCAACCTTTAATTAATTTACTTTTAGATTCCTGAAGACACTTCTTCACTGTATCAGTTACTTATTAGCAAGTGTGAACACTATCATGGATTTTTCTTTGTACTTCCAATAAAAACATTCAGGGGATTCGTTGACTAGCACTTACCAAGTTTTATATAATCAGCCCAGGTCTTGGGTTCTTTACATTCATTATCAATTATATAAAATCCAGAAGTGTGATTTTATAACAGACATAGAGCTAAAGCAAGCAAATTAAACGATACAGTTTACTTGATTGGGCCATTGATTCCTGTGTGACAGAAAGATTATAAAGAAATGTGAGATTTATAGATTTCACATCAACTAATAGAGTGGATTGGGTTAAGGTCAGAAAGGAAAACATACCATCCAATTAATCACATATTAGGTATAAGATTTATTGCCTCCTCAATAAAACACTATAAATGCTCTATATAATATCAAAGATGTGACAGATCCACGTACAAAATACCAGTAGTAACTGTGACTTATTTTCTTAACTGCATATTGCTCTAAACCTTGGGAATTATTTTATTTTATTTATTTATTTATTTATTTTTTTTTTTTGAACAGAGGAAAATTTATGCGTCAAACCTGGACTGGTCACTTATGATAATATACATGCTACAATTCCATTCTCTCCAATCATTCCACCTTCACCCTCTCCCACAGAGTCCCAAAGACTGTTCTAAACGCCTATGTCTCTTTTGCAGTCTCTTATACAGGGTTCAGGTTACCATTTTTCTAAATTCCATATATATGCGTTAATATACAGTATTGATGTTCTTCTTTCTGGCTTACTTCACTTTGTATAATTGGCTCCAATTTCATCCACCTCATTAAAATTGATTCAAATGCATTCTTTTTGATGGCTGAGAAATACTCCATTGTGTATATGTACCAAAGCTTTCTTATCCATTCATCTGCAGATGGACATCTAGGTTGCTTCCATGTCCTGGCTATTATAAACAGTGCTGCAATGAACATTGGAGTACATGTGACTCTTTCAATTCTGGTTTCCTCGGTGTGTATGCCCAGGAGTGCGATCGCTGGATCATATGGCAGTTCTATTTCCAGTTTTCTGAGGAATCTCCACACTGTTCTCCATAGTGGCTGTACTAGTTTGCATTCCCACCAACAGTGTAAGAGGGTTCCCTTCTCTCCACACCCTCTCCAGCACTTATTGCATGTAGATTTTTGGATAGCAGCCATTCTGACTGGTGTGAAATGGTATCTCATTGTGGTTTTGATTTGCATTTCTCTGATGATGAGGGATGTTGAGCATTTTTTCATGTGTTTATTAGCCATCTTTATGTCTTCTTTGGAGAAATGTCTGTTTAGTTCTTTGGCCCATTTTTTGATTGGGTCACTTAGTTTTCTGGAATTAAGCTGCAGGAGCTGCTTGTATAATTTGGAGATTAATCCTTTATCAGTTGCTTCATTTGCTATTATTTTCTCCCATTCTGAAGGCTGTCTTCTCATCTTGCTTAGAGTTTCCTTTGCTGTGCAGAAGCTTTTGATTTTAATTAGGTCCCATTTGTTTATTTTTGCTTTTATTTCCAATATTCTGGGAGGTGGGTCTTGGAGGATCCTGCTGTGATTTATGTCGGAGAGTGTTTTGCCTACGTTCTCGTCTAGGAGTTTTATAGTTTCTGGTCTTACATTTAGATCTTTAATCCATTTTGAGTTTATTTTGGTGTATGGTGTTAGGAAGTGTTCTAGTTTCATTCTTTTACAAGTGGCTGACCAGTTTTCCCAGCACCACTTGTTAAAGAGACTGTCTTTTCTCCATTTTATATTCTTGCCTCCTTTGTCGAAGATAAGGTGTCCATAGGAGCGTGGGTTTATCTCTGGGCTTTCTATTTTGTTCCATTGATCTATATTTCTGTCTTTATGCCAGTACCATACTGTCTTGATGACTGTGGCTTTGTAATAGAGCCTGAAGTCCGGCAGGTTAATTCCCCCAGTTCCATTCTTCTTCCTCAAGATTGCTTTGGCTATTCGAGGTTTTTTGTATTTCCATACAAATTGTGAGATTATTTGTTCTAGTTCTGTGAAAAATATTGTTGGTAGCTTGATAGGGATTGCATTGAATGTATAAATTACTTTGGGTAGTATACTCATTTTTACAATATTTATTCTTCCAATCCACGAACACGGTATATTTCTCCATCTATTCGTGTCCTCTTTGATTACTTTCACTAGTGTTTTATAGTTTTCTATGTACAAGTCTTTTGTTTCCTTAGGTAGATATATTCCTAAGTATTTAATTGTTTTCATTGCAACAGTGAATGGAATAGTTTCCTTAATTTCTCTTTCTATTTTCTCATTATTAGTGTATAGGAATGCAAGGGATTTCTGTGTGTTGATTTTATATCCTGCAACTTTGCTGTAATCATTGATTAGCTCTAGTAGTTTTCTGGTAGAGTCTTTAGGGTTTTCTGTGTAGAGGATCATGTCATCAGCGAACAGTGAAAGCTTTACTTCTTCTTTTCCAATTTGTATTCCTTTTATGTCTTTTTCTGCTCTGATTGCTGTGGCCAAAACTTCCAGAACTATGTTGAATAGTAGTGGTGAGAGTGGGCACCCTTGTCTTGTTCCTGACTTTAGGGGAAATGCTTTCAGTTTTTCACCATTGAGGATAATGTTTGCTGTGGGTTTGTCATATATAGCTTTTATTATGTTGAGGTATGTCCCTTCAATTCCCACTTTCTGGAGAGTTTTTATCAAAAATGGATGTTGAATTTTGTCGAAGGCTTTCTCTGCATCTATTGAGATAATCATATGATTTTTATTTTTCAGTTTGTTAATGTGGTGTATTACGTTGATTGATTTGCGTATATTGAAGAATCCTTGCATTCCTGGGATAAAGCCCACTTGGTCATGATGTATGATCTTCTTAATGTGTTGTTGGATTCTGATTGCTAGAATTTTGTTAAGGATTTTTGCATCTATGTTCATCAGTGATATTGGCCTATAGTTTTCTTTTTTTGTGGGGTCTTTACCAGGTTTTGGGATTAGGGTGATGGTGGCCTCATAGAATGAGTTTGGAAGTTTCCCTTCCTCAGCAATTTTCTGGAAGAGTTTGAGTAGAATAGGTGTTAGCTCTTCTCTAAATTTTTGGTAGAATTCAGCTGTGAAGCCGTCTGGACCTGGGCTTTTGTTTGCTGGGAGATTTTTGATTACAGTTTCAATTTCCGTGCTTGTGATGGGTTTGTTCAGATTTTCTATTTCTTCCTGGTTCAGTTTTGGAAAGTTGTACTTTTCTAGGAATTTGTCCATTTCTTCCAGGTTATTCATTTTATTGCCATATAATTGCTGATAGTATTCTCTAATAATCCTTTGTATTTCTGTGTTGTCGGTTGTGATCTCTCCATTTTCATTTCTAATTTTATTGATTTGGTTCTTCTCCCTTTGTTTCTTGATGAGTCTGGCTAGTGGTTTGTCAATTTTATTCACCTTCTCAAAGAACCAGCTTTTGGCTTTGTTGATTTTTGCTATGGTCTCTTTTGTTTCTTTTGCATTTATCTCTGCCCTAAACCTTGGGAATTATTTTAAAACTCACTTATCCCCAGAAATAAGATACTATCCATTATTATTGAAAACTGCAATGACATATACTAATAGTAATGCTACATACCTTTCAGACACAGAGACATTTTTGAAGAAGAAAGCTCTCCTTGAACATCTCTGTATATAAAGGTTTAGACTAATGTCCCATATGGAACCAATTACTGTTTTACGTCTTAACAGTTTGCACCGAGGCAGCTTCACACCCAAATGGATGGTTCCTAACATGCAGGATCGGAGAAGGCAATGGCAAGCCACTCCAGTACTCTTGCCTAGAAAATCCCATGGATGGAGGAGCCTGGTAGGCTGCAGTCCGTGGGGTCGCTAAAGGTCGGACACGACTGAGCGACTTCACTTTCACTTTTCACTTTCACACATTGGAGAAGGAAATGGCAACCCACTCCAGTGTTCTTGCCTGGAGAATCCCAGGGACGGGGGAGCCTGGTGGGCTTCCGTCTATGGGGTCACACAGAGTCGGACACGACTGAAGTGACTTAGCAGCAGCAGCAGCAACATGCAGGATGCATCAGAATGACAAGGAGGCTTGTTAAACACAGATTGTTAGGTGTCACATCTGCAGTTTGTGATACAGTGAGTCTTGGGTGGGGCCTGAGAATTAGTATTTTTAAAAAGTTCCCAGGTGATAGTGATGCTTCTAGTCCAGGGACAGTAAACTGAGAACCACTGCTCTAACCTCACTCATATCTCAGGAAACTCAAACTAAAAGCTGCATTAAGTTTCATTGTTAATTTAGCCACAACAGCTCAAAAAGCAAGTGGTTCATGATTTGTCATCGGTCTTAGAGTAATCTATAGCTGCATACTGGATTCAGAGAAAACAATTCGTTTGTCATTTGTGATGTACAGCTGAATGGAGTTGGAAGAAGTACACTGGAAAAGCAAAGTACTCTCTTATGCTATTGCACATTGCTTTTTCACAGTTCTCTTAGAAGTTAATCAAATCTGGGGGGAAATCAACACACCCCCATTTATGCTTTCTTATAAATAACTTTCATTACTACTTGAAACAATTAAACTATCTTGGTCCTACATGTACAACAATATGGCTTAAATTCTGAAAAACATAGGAGGCTTGTATATGCTTCACCAGGAGTGAACAAGGCAAGAAAAACAAGTATCTAATGCAGAAAATCTCCTGTATTATGAAAAAAAACTATGGTGAATAAGAAGTCATAAATGAAAAATGTGTGAATCTCCAACAATCAAGAAAAAATGTAACATCTGATGTTATCTGTTCCAAGGTATCAGATGCACTAAATGACAAATTATAGCTTGTCTACAACAATATTAAACAGACTAAATCGGGGGATGGGCAGCTACATTGTGGAATTAGTATCCATAATGCTCTCTATTGGAACAAATTACTTAGAAGACATATTCACAGCACAGTGGTAAAGAATCTGCTTGCCAGTGCAGAAGACACAGGAGACACAGGTTCAATCCCTGGGTCAGGATGATCCCCTGGAGTAGGAAATGCAACCCACTCCAGTATTATAACCTGAAAAATTCCATGAACAGAGGAGCTTGGTGGATGGGCTACATCCATGGCCTCACAAAGAACTGGACACGACCGAGCACACACACGTATGCATGTACATGACCCACCAAGTCTTTCATCACTTCTGACTCTATTTACAGACTTATGTCCCCGTTCTAAACACCAGAGAAGACATCAGTCAGAGGTGAAAAATGTCATCTAAAAGTCAAAGTTTATCTTATTGATCTTTATCAGTTGAACTCAAAGTCCATGACACTAAGTAAGAAAGACAGGCAACGTTTGCAGGTTACCATTTTTAAAGTTGAGGCATGCATGTACATTTTTAATTTTAAGGCTTCTACACTAAATGACCATATTTGATTACTGACAGCAACAAGACATTGTTGACGTCACACACACTGAGGAAGACCTGGGGCAAAATGAATGATTTCCTAAATGCACAGCATTTGAGTCATTACAGCTTTGCTGACAGAGAATTAGAAAACTAAGCCTTAACCATTCCTTCCGGAGAAGGCAATGGCAAGCCACTCCAGTACTATTGCCTAGAAAATCCCATGGATGGAGGAGCCTGGTGGGCTGCAGTCCGTGGGGTCGCTAGGGGTCCGATAGGACTGGGCGACTTCGCTTTCACTTTTCACTTTCACACATTGGAGAAGGAAATGGCAACCCACTCCAGTGTTCTTGCCTGGAGAATCCCAGGGACGGGGGAGCCTGGTGGGCTTCCGTCTCTGGGGTCACACAGAGTCAGACACGACTGAAGTGACTTAGCAGCAGCAGCAACCATTCCTTCACAACAAAGTTCATCTCTTCAACCCAAGAGATTGTTGAGGAATCTTTAGCTGCACAAATTACTTTCTTCAGCAAAATTCTGCCTGTACCTCAGTCACATTCACAGTCTAGATGTAGAGACATGACTAAATAAAATGACTCATTCAAGGAAAATCAGATTCCTATATAACTCTTCTTGGCTGTTTGATCCACTGTTGCAATGTATAATAATCCTAATTCCAGGATAAACGAACACTGTACCTTCACTGATAAATCAGGGTAGTAAACCATAATCTTAAGAGTCTTAAACTATTAATTTCCTGATTTTTTAAGAGAATAGAAGATGTTGCTAATTAATTCTATTTTGAAATTTTAATTTTCCAACATTTAATGTAGATATATTCTGTATCTGACATTGTATAGGATTAATAAAAATACATTTTGAATACCTAATTTATGATTTAATAGATAATGGTTCAAAATTACATACTGGGCTAAAGGAAAGATCTGTAGTGACTTTTTATAGAAACAGCATATATTTAGCTTGAAGCTTTTAGACTCTTCTCACGTAAGTTAATCTGGGCCAGAACTAAACCACAGAGATATTACCAGCCCTTTGAGCAATACACAGATACTCTACTTTTTGACCTTCATTGCATACAAGGTTTAGTGGAATATAACTTTATTATTTTACTTCTATTAGAATCTTACAACGACATTAACTTTTAGTATCACCATATGGCTCTATAGCATTCTATATTCTAAAATGCCCAAGGTAGATCATAGAATACAAAGTCTATAGACTACCAGAAAATCCAGATGGAGGCAAAAAGACATTTAACTAATCAGGAATTTTGAAACACTGACAGGTTTGTCAGATTATATGGTGCAAATCACGTAGTTGAATGATCATTTTTATTTATTGAGGTCCTCAAGTATACACATGTCAAATAATTATGGAAGGAAGAAAAGAGGAAGGGTGAATCAGCCATGAAATGCTGAGCTGTATGGCTCAGCTCCTCTTTAAGAAACCAAGGAAAAACTATTTGACTTGATTAAATGAAATAATCGGCATTTGAAGAAAAAAATACACAGTACCTCGTTTTTTGTTTTTTTTTTTTTTAAGCTAACAATTTTATGCCTCTGAAGGTTAAACAAAAAAAGGGATGGCCGGAAGAGGCAGAATACTGTTTCTGCCTTTCTAAGACCTAAATGTCAGACATGCAACCATCAGCAACCTAGCCTTGACCTATGTGATCCTTTAGGCTTGAAGGACAGTAGGACTCAGTTTCTATGCAATTATCATAAGCTCCCGGACCCTCTAGTCTTCTTTCCAGGTTTCTATGCTCACTTCTTTATTGCACAGCAAATTAAAAGTGATACAGGTTAGAGGAATGTATACAATGAGCTGTCAAATATTAATTTGTGACCTTTGTTGGAAATACATATGAAAATATCAGAATAAAATCACATGGTAACATATATTTGGCTTTATACATTTTAAAATCAGCATTTCTATGATTTGCAATTATCATGAGAGACTGAGAAGTTTTACAAATTAAAATATACAAAATAAAATTTTAAGGACATTTCAAAAGAATGCTAATTAAGGTACTCTTGCACAAGATATTGAATTAAATAGTGAATTATCAAAATAAACATTAGTTTCTTTGGAGAGAATATTTGTAATTTTAGATAAATCCTTATTTACTGTATCAAGAACACAAAACACAAGGTTATCTGCCAGGATCAATTGAGACAAAGTACAAAAGGAGATGAGAACTCCATCAATGCAGCTGTTGACTCAGAAACCTCCCCAGAGAAGCGTGAGTGGTTGGGGAGCTAGCATCTGGAAGGGTGACAGTCTGGCTTTCAAACCCAAAGTATTAAGGACTGTCCCCTAGAAGAAGGATTAAAAATCTGGTACTTAAAAAAAAAAAAAAAACTAGAAAGGCAAAGGCTGGCCAAACTGTACTGTAGGGCATTAATGAATCCATATTAAAATCAACATTCTTTGTAGGTTTAACATGCAAGAAAAGTTAAGCATTCTGTACTTCCCCAAACAGTTAAACTTCAATGGTTCCTTTGGAATGTGTGTGTGTGTGTGCCTGCGCATGGGTGCTCAGTTGTGCCTGACTCTTTGTGGCCCCATAAACTGTGGCCCGCCAGGCTCCTCTGTCCATGGAATTTTGCAGGCAAGGATACTGGTGTGGGGTGTCATTTCCTACTCCAAGGGATCTTCTCAGCCCAGAGATTAAGCCCACATTTCTCACATCTCCTGCATTGGCAGGCAGATTTTTTAACATTACATCACCTGGGAAGATCTCCTTTGGAATAAGGATTGCTAAACATTTTCTAAAAGGGTCAAACAACAATTAGCCAGGCATTGCCAGCCATAACTCATAGTGGTATCTGTTAAGCTCTATCATTGTAAGTGCAAGCAGCCAAGGATAATGCATAAAAGAATGAGTGTTGCTGTTTTCCAGTAAATCTTTATTTAAAGACAACAGGCTGGCTTTGGCCTGCAAGCAGCAGCCTGTCCATCCGCGTCAGGCCTTTTGCCCCTTTGTGTCTTGATGCCCTTTTCTCCTCAGCCTGTACTTGTAAACCAAAAGAAAGAAAAGGCAAAGTTGCTCAGTCATGTCCTACTCTTTGTGACCCCATGGACTGTGGCCTGCCAGGCTCCTCCATCCATGGGATTTTCCAGGCAAGAACACTGGAATGGGTGGCCATTTCCTTCTCTAGGGAATTTTCCCAACCCAGGGATCAAACCCAGGTCTCCCACATCGCAGGCAGACTCTTTACCACCTGAGTCACCAGAGAATCTGCAACTCAAATGCTGGAACTTGGGTATACCACCTTAATATAGAGAAAAAAAATGACTGTTTCTGATAGTGTGACCAGTGTTAAGTGTAACATATCACATATACATTCATTATCCCTTTGAAAATTCCTTAAAACATAACTAGGTAGGTTTCTAATACACAGAAACAAAAAAGGGAGGAAAATCTAAGAGAAAGACAAATAGATACCTGTCCCCCAAGAAGCAAAAGTGTCCTTAAGGAACATTTGAACTAATTTCCACACATAACTGCAAGGAGAATTATATGATTTGTGACACCACACCAAGTGTAGAAACACACCTGTTCCTATAAGGAAAGCAGTGAACAAGCTTCTCCATGCCCTAGGTATAATACTGAGGGTGTTGCATCTTTATGTGGTAAATAATGATATCTTGTTGACCTTGTTACCATGGGGTATAACTTAACAATGCTTCTAACAGCCTATGGAATTCAGTAGACATTTAATATAAGGAAGAAGTATTGAGTCTCTAAGTGCTTCTGAACTTCAAAAGTAAATTTTATCATGTTATATCTATAATGACACATATGTATGCTACATATCTACCATGGGAATCAAGTTACACATGATTTGTAGGAGAAACTGACAGTCACATTCACATTTTATATGTGCTAAGAAATTGATTATTTTCTGATATCTCATGCTCATGCTCAGTCACACTTCAGTTGTGTCTGCTCTGTGCAACCCATGGACTGTAGCCCACCAGGCTCCTCTGTCCATGGGATTTTCCAGGCAAGAATATTGGAGTGGGTATTTTCTAATATAAATATTAGCAATCACATGATGAATTGTATCTGAAAAATATACAGATGCCTATAAAATGTATGTTTAAGACCATATCTTATTAAAACTAGCATAATATATGAAAACAACAAAAAGAAAAAAGAGAATTATCTTAGGCTGAGCAATTTAAGATATTTGGTTATTCATTGCGTTAAAGCAAAATATTAAAATAATTAGAGGGCTTTCTCTTGCTGAGACAATCTGTTAATTTGTAATATATTCAGTAATACAGTTTTGAAATTTTTTAAAACAAATCTATCATTTGTCCAAAGACATATGGGATGTTTGTGAATGGATGTTTATCGTCTAGGAAAAATAAAAATATATGACTGATGAATATAGCAAAGGAAGGAATTTTAGAGGAAGTTTCTTTGTGTAAATAATAATATTAATAAGTACTAATATGTATTAAGTTCTAACCTTATATCAAGGGCTTCTCCGGTGGCACAGTGGTGAAGAATCTTCCTGCCGATGCAGGAAACACAAGGGATGCAGTTTCAATTCTGGGCTATGGAAGATCCTTTGGAGTAGGAAATGGCAACCTGCTCCAGCATTCTTCCCTGGAAAAATTCCATGGACAGAAGAGCTTGGAGAGCTACAGTCCATGGGATCGTAAAGAAGTGGGTACAACTGAGTGATTGAACAAACACACAACCTTGTGTGAAGCACTGTGCTATGCATTTTGCATGTATTAGCTCTTTTACTTCTCTTAACAGCATAAGGTGGACAGCATTTTATCCATTTTACAGCCTGAGTAACTTGTTCAAGTCACAGGACTGGTAAGTGGCAGAGTCAGGACTTAAACCAGTCAGACTACCTGTAGAAGTCAGACTCCCAAGTACCAAGGTAGTCCACTCACCCATGAAATGTTCTATACACAGTTTTTTCATGAGGGATGGATGGAAGCAGTAGGTGGGGGTGATAGGGAAGTATACTTGGTGAATAGGAGGTGGGAAGCCACCATTCAGAGCACATTCAGATCAAGTGTTCTACTCAGAGCGAATAATGAAATCAGGAGGCATAGGAGGAAGAGCGAATAATGAAACCAGGAGGCATAGGAGGAAGTGAGACATTCTCTGAACTGTTGCTAAGTTTGGGATAGAGATATCCAGAAAGATAATTCAGAATTACCAAGAAATTAGCTGCATAGCACAAAGGAGAGATATCTTTGAAAAGAAAACCTCAAACTTATAAAACTGGAATTCTACAAATGTTTTAAAAGTGCTCTGAGCAGAAGAAAAAGTACTAATTTCCTCAAGATGGAAAAATCACAAATTATTAAGATTGAATAAAGTTTTGGTTGTTAAGAGAATATGTCCTTTTTCATATTTCTGAATAGACTTCATTTTTAGAGCACTTTTAGGGTCACAGCAAAATTGAGTGGAAAGTATAGAGAGTTCCTTTAATCCCATCTCCCTCTCTCCAAAATACACAGCCTCCCCCACCATCCACATCTCTTCCAGGTGAGGTACATTTGGTACAGTTTATGAGCCAACAATAACACATTATTATCAACTGAAATCCATAGTTTACATTGGATTCATACGTTGTGTGATGCATTCTACAGGTTTTGACAAATGTTATCAATAGGTTTTGATAAAGCTGTTATGGCCACTGGCCTTTTAATTGTCTCCAAAGTTTTATCTTTTCTAAGAATCCATACAGTTTTCAAATTAACTTCTTTCAATTACCAATAGACCATATGTCTGTTTTACACAGTATACGAATGTGACTTGTAGAAACTTCAAAAAATATTATTTTGGTGACTACACTGGCTGCTAGAAAGACAAAAATGGAAAAAAAAATTCCAAATGCGAAATTACTAAGATACAGACAGTTGCAGCCACCTTCATAATAATTACTTCAAAGTAGTACTTAAAATAGTAAATATAAAATGATTTTTAATAATTATAAAAGATAAGAGATGGTTTAAAGCAAAAAATAACAGTACTATATTGTGGAGTTTATAACAGTGAATTAAAACGTATGATTATAAGAGAAAACATGTTGGGGGAGGGGATTACTGTACTATAGTAAACTTTTCCTAATATATATGATGTGGTATGTTACTTGTTGGTTGACACGATAGGTTCAGATATATAATATAAACACTAAAGCAATCTCCAACTGGGCATACAAAATTAGAATATAAAGATGATAAGTTTATATCTAAAAAAGCAAGCCCTACAAGAAACACATTTTTAAAAAGCTAAAAGTGTTAAGGATAGAAAAAGATGTGCATGTTATGATTAAATTAAGGCTGTCATGCTGTAATAACATCAGAGCAAAGAATATTAACAGAGATAAAGAAGATCACTTCATAATAATAAAGGGATCAATTCATCAAGACAACATAAAAACTCTGTTTATGTACCTATAACAGAGAATTAAAATACATGAAGCAAAGAACACAGAACTACAAAGAAAAATTTACAATTATATGATTATACTCAGAGTTCAACACACCTCTTTCAATAATTGATAGAACAAGACAGATAATTAGTAAAGAAACAGACCTCAACAACTCTATCTACAACCTTAACCTGACATTTATAGACCACCCCCCTATGGTAGTGGAATGATACATGTTGTAAAATTCACCAAGATAGACCACACCTGAGTCATAAAACAATTTCAATACTTCAGTAATGCTCAAATAATAAAAATTAAGTTTTCTGAGCTTAATAAAATTAAGTTAGTAACCAATAATAGAAAAGCCCCAAATATTCAGAAACTAAATGGCATAGGTCAAGGAAGAAATCACAAAGGTAATTAGAAATTATTCTGAACTAAGTAAAAATGAAAACACAACATACCAAAATTTGTGGGATGGCAATAAATCAAGAATTTGAAAGTTATAAAATATCTGTACTGGAAAATATGAAAAGTCCCAAAGCAATGACCTCAGGAACTAGAAAAAGGGGCGACTGGCTCACAAACTGACTGTATGTTAGTACAGACAGCACAAGGAAAAGTTGAAGAAAGAGACAAACCACTCTAGATGGATATGTGGCAGGTTTAACAAGCAAGAGACCTCACATATGAGACTTCTCTTGGACAGCTGCACGGAATAGATCTCCAGGCTTGTCCACCAAAATCTTGAAAGTTATATGGAGGTTAACTGGGTTCAGCCAATATACCATTCAGGTGGTCTTAACAACACATTGCTCTTTCAAGGCTATGTCCTTGAAGATGGCTCCCACTGTGGGAATGATGGGCAGAATGCAGTTCCAAGGACAGAAGAGTGGGTAAAGAACCTTCCATTGCCCAGGTCCAGCTTAGGTCAACTTGTAATCATATCCTCTTGATGATCTATTCCAACAGCAAATTAAACCACAAGTTAAGATATAAGAAGAGGAAAGGGCCTAATAAAGACAGAGTAGAGGTCAATAAAATACACAGAAATCTATAGAGAGACAAGAAAACCAACAGCTGGATCAATAAAATTGATAAACTTCTAGCCAGGCTGATTTCAAAAAAGAAAAGACGCAAATTGCTGATATTAGCAATGTAGTAAAATCACTACAGATCCAACAGATATTAAAAAACTTATTAATGAGATGTTATTAACAAGTTTATGCCAATGAACTTGACAACTAAGATGAAATGGACAAATTCCTTAGCATAACCAGAGCACATCTAAAAAATACATAGTCTGATATACACCTGTGTGTTTACTTCAGATTTTAGTTTAAAACTATCCCTCAAAGAAAACTCCAGGGCCATATAGCTTTCCTGGTGAATTCAGTGAAACATCTAAGGAAGGAATGATACCAGTCTACACAGACTCAGGAAACTGAAGAAGTGGTGATACTATCCAATTCATTTTGCAAGACCAGCATTACTGTAATCCCAAAACAATGTCAAAAGCACAGGAAAAGAAAATCAAAGACTAACAGTCCTCATGAACCTATACATAAAAACTCTTAAATAATTTAGTAAATGGAATGCAGCAGTATGTAAAGCAGAAAGTACAGTGTGAACAAATGTTTATATCATGCATGCAAACTTGCTTTAACATTTAGAAACCAAGAGTCTTATTTCATTCTATTCACAAACTGAAAAAAAGAAGACATTTAATCAAAAGCATATGGAAAGAAGATTTGACAAAATAAAAAATCTACTTCTGATAAAAACTCTCAGGTGTCTGTTTACATAAAGGTT
Organism: Moschus berezovskii; assembly: GCF_049115385.1. Lineage (NCBI taxonomy): Eukaryota > Metazoa > Chordata > Mammalia > Artiodactyla > Moschidae > Moschus > Moschus berezovskii. The sequence continues at coordinate 50,356,043 of NC_142462.1, read as the reverse complement.
CTTAATATGCACAACTAGTTCATAGATACAAACATAACAAAACTATGAAAAAGTGTACGCAATTGTAACACCAAACCCAGGCCAGCGATAGCTCTGAAAGATGAGAGAGGAACATGGGACCAAGAAGGGAATTTGGAGAAGAGTGTAGTGGAAGAGTTTCAACTGTATGTGCAATATGTTAATAAAAACAAAAAAAATCTGAGTAAGGGTAGGAAAATATTAAAATTTATTAAATCTCTGTGGGATATACTCAGGTCTTTGATATATTTTTCTCCACTTCTGATACCTGAAAGTAAATGCTAGTACATAAGTACTAAGTACCTATTAAAATAACATTTATAATTCTGTAATGGTGTGAAAATACTTCTGATGAGTAATGTTACCTTAACTGAAGGCAAAACCACATGTAGGAAGGCAGCAGTTTTGTAAAGGTACTTATGTATGTGTATGATATTCTACCGTGTAAATTTATCACAGTCTCTTTATTTACTCTCTTACTGATTGAGCATCAATGACATTTACATTGTTGCCAAATTTTCACTACAATAAACAATAATACAAGAAACATTTAAAAAATATCTCCCATGAGCATGTGTTTCCATTGCATATACTTAGAAATATATACACTACCATATCAAGATGTCCTTTACATACTATAGGAAAGCACAATGGGAGATCCAAAATATAATATTGAAAAAGGTAGTTGACTCTCTTTATCCTTCCCTGTGTTGATTGAACGAAACAGCCTCACATTGTCCTTTAGCGCTGCCCAACAATCATACCTATACTGCCTCAGTTCATCTCTCTCCAGTTTTTCAAAACCATTGCTCTCTCTTCAAATCTTCTTCCTTCTTAGATCAGTATTCTCTCAGTCATCCTATCACTCTTGTATATTCAATCTTACAGTTAGACAGGTTGAAATAGATGTTACTTGGAAATAAATTACTGAAACCTCTTTGATGGGCAGTTGGCAACATTTAAAATGTAGTAAATATTTTGATCAAATAATTCTACCTCTAGGAATTTATCATACAGATGTTTTCTCATAGACCAAATATTGTACAAGGATGTTCACTGCAGAATCCTTTTAATAGGAAAAAACTAAACATAAAACAATTTCATCCCCATCATTTTCAATTACTGATTGAAAATTGTTTGGTACATCAGGGTAATGGGAAAAGAAAAGGCCTCCATAAACCCATGCTGACATTCTATGTCTTTATGATAGCCTAACTTCCAAGGATACAATAGCTGTAACCCCAAATATGGCCAACCCTCATGATTTTCTTTCAATAGCATATCAAACACCGGTCTCTCCACTAGTTTTTTCATTTATTTCAGCAATGCCTAGGATAGGAGCTCTCAATTCTGGCTACACAGTAGAATCATCTGAATAGATCTATAAATCAGTGGCTCCACCTCAGATAAATTAATTCAGAATTTTGGGGTTAATGTTCACTGGTGGGTCCCAGGTGATTTTCATGTCCACCAGCATTGTGGAACACTGATCTTGGGATATAATCAGTAATTTGATTTATCATTAGCAAGCTGAAACCTTTGATTGACTTTCAACTGATTTCTTTGTATTCTGAAAATTTAGGCAGATAGTGAAATTTATTGTTTCTGGGAATTCCGATGCTTGCTTCTTCTGTCTGCCACATAGTTTTGTCGGTTTCAATCTAAGACATTTTGCTACAAAAATCTGATACATTGTAGGTTTACACAAGTTTTACCCTGGGTGACCAGTCTCATGACTTCACAAGTTCTGCAAGCTCACACTCACACATTTCAAAGTTCTAGGTAATGTGCTGTCAGGTCAGCCCTGATGTGGTGATTATTTTCCTTTAGCTGGAACATTCTGATTCCATTAGGTGATCTTGAGTGCCTTTAACTTTGTGTCTGTTGGGTACTGGCACTTGTTTTATTTCTCACAAGGACATGCTGAAACAAACATCAGTCTCTACTGTTTCATGCCTGTCCTTTTTTGGGGGGAGCATAAAAGTTGTGATGCAAAAGCAGGAAGACACTTTTTTAAAACTTTGTATTTTTATAAGATATTTTTAACAAACCATAAGAACTTAAATCTGTAAATGAGTATTTACATCTTACAACTTTATGCACTAATTCCAATGTAGTACTAGAGTAAAAAATATATTATTCTACAATTTTACTTTGGGAATTGCTTTGGAATCAGTGTCACCTTTGTGGAACATCTACTATCATGGCAACATTTCAATGTCCAAAACTAAATCTGGCTTGTGGAGATAACAGCTAAAGTTTTGTTTATATCGAAATCTAGTGAAATTTTGGATTATAAATTAGAGACGTTAATACCATCTGGTTCAAAATAGAGGTGTGGCTAAAAATAATGAAACTACTTGCTTTGTGATACTCCTGGCTATGAGAGCAATTAACAAAACATTTTTTTTTATTCAGAGCAGTTGGTAGCTACCCAGCTGTCAAACTGTCCCTAGGTTATTAAAGCCCTGTGTTTTGGCATGATCATTACCCCTCTTATTGGCATAGAGTTGTACAGATGGGGACAGTGGTGTATGGGAAAAAGGTTAGAGCCTGGGTTGGAGTATGTGGTTTAATTTCCCTAGTCCTCATATTCCTCATTTGTAAGTTGGGGATAATAAAGCCAAGCATGCGAAAGTGCTGTGGGAATTAAATGAGAAAATACTTTCAAATGCTTTATCCCAACACTTCTCATACTGTAATATGACCGACTCTTTGCAACCCCACAGACTGTAGCCTGCCAGGCTCCTCTGTCCATGGAATCCTCCAAGCAAGAATACTGGAGTGGGTAGCCATTCCTTTCTCCAGGGGATCTTCTTGACCCAGGAACTGAACTCAGGTCTCCTGCAGTAAAGAATCAGGAAGATTCTTTACTGTCTGAGCCACCATTAAGTTAGGTCTGGGTGTGGTCTAAGATTATGAATTTCTAATATGCTCTCAGGGGATGCTGACACTGCTAATGCATGGACCACACTTAGATTTGGAAGGCTTAGTCTGACTTGTAGTAGATAAGTCAGAAACTCATAAGAATTAGCTCCTTCTTTCATTATGTGGCTTCCCTGGTGGCTCAGACAATAAAGTCTATGCCTGCAATGAGGGAGATCTGGGTTCAATCCCTGGGTCGGGAAGATCCTCTGGAGATGGAAATGGCAACCCACTCCAGTACTCTTGCCTGGAGAATCCCATGGACAGAGGAGCCTGGTAGGCTACAGTCCATGGAGTCGCAAAGAGTCGGACACGACTGAGTGGCTTCTCTCTCTCTCTTTCATTTAAGGTCATGCTTCCACCTTCCACTTTTGTTGCTTTAGGGGTTTGGATTTTGGTCAAAAACTATAACCACTAATAGTCCTGCATGGGAGATCCTGGGTGTTATCACAAAGAAAGTGACTTGGGGTGCACATGCTGTAAAAAAATATGAGTATCCATGTTTACAGGCTTAATATATTCTCTCAATAACGACAGTGACCTCAGTTCCTACTGTTTGAATTCCCATTCTAGGGGAGGGGCAGACAGGCATCCGGAGCTATAGAGGGAACCAAAGTCTCCTGTGGGAGTGGTCTCCCAAAGCAAGTGTTTCATATGTTATTTCACTCATGGGAGTAGACAAGGAAAGCAAATGAAAGAACTAAAACCAGGCAAAACAGACTTTCAAGATCAGGAGATTTAACCTGGAAACATCTCTTGAGTCAACAGTAAGAGAAGAGAGCCTTTAACGAAGGACCTACAGGGGAGTATAAAGTCAGAGAAGAAGTTGTTTTTGTTAAGAAATTTATTTTATGGGCAGTTATAATGAGAATATATCTTTATCATTTGAGTCAATAACAATATTCAGCAGCAGTCTTTGTTATTCCTTCACTAAGGATTGCTGCTGACTATTAATCATTTCAAACACAATGAAAAGATAAAAGCAATCTAGGTATATTGAAATAAAATTAAATCCTACTCAGCTCTAAATACTATTCTGTCTGAGGTGACATGATGATGTCTGGCTAACAAGCACAGTACACACACAATAGTCACTTCGGTTTTTTTTTTTTTTTGTATCCAAACAGATAGTGTCACCTCATTCTGCCAAGAAGCTACTCAAAAACAATCAAGAAGCAGCTGCGTTTTCACCGGTGATTTAAGGAGTTCTTGTGAGCAAGCTTTTAGCAATCCTTGACAAGGCACCTTCATCAAATTACATGAAGCTTGAAAAACACTCTGTCATCTTTTAAGATTCTTAGAGTATCTCTCACATCATGTTATTTCAAATCAATCATTGCATATCCTGGAAATAGCTCCTCCATGAGCTCTGAAGTAGTTTTGATCTCATAGTAGTGTGTCTACTGTTATAAAGACTGATAATGCAGTTTCCAGAATCTTGCTGAACACCTTAAGTTGCTTTCAGATAATTCAAGCAACACAAAACAAAAGTAAATAGAGGCAGACACACAAAAGATATAAACTATCTGTTTGTTATTTTCTTTCATGGGGGAAAAAAACAAAATCAAAATTTTCCTCCTAATCCTCACATTACCTACATTGACCTAAATCACTGGATATTTGTCACTCTTCTACTTCAGCATAAACCCTCTGTGTTCTTTGTTTTAAACTCTCTTTCTGTTAAAATATAGTCTGGGTGTATTGAGTTATTTTGAAGTATAGTCAAAGATGAATTACTGGTAAAAATATTATTTATAATATACATCAGATTCTAAATTCAACCAAAAGTCTGGGCTTTGTTTCTTAAACTTTTGGCATTTGCATAGATGAAATGTCACAGAAATGACAAAAAAAGAGACTAGTTTTACAAAACTGATTAGCAGCCTCGTTATTTTATTAACTTTCCACTGGACTTGAGTGTATGCATGTGTAAGCATTCTTACAGGACTATATAACTGAAATCCCACAGAATGCTTAATCAATATACACATTGTTTTTGCAGTCTACTTTTGCAAAATAGAGCACTCAAACTATACAGGTTATTATATTAATGGGAGGAACTATTAAAGAGTTGGGGTTCTACCTTAAAAATAAAACAGATCATATTTACTGTATTTAGGATAAAGGATAAATGACCTGAGGCACTGAGAAATCCTGAAAAACCCTAACAAAGGTAATATGATAATTAGGTATATTATGTGGCCTTTTAAGATCAAGTGTATTTTGAGTATGAAAATCCTTTTTAAACTGGTAGAAATTCCTTGGTGGTTCAGTGGTAAGAATTCTGCACTTGGGTTCAATCCCTGGTTGGGGAACTGGAATTCCACAAACCACATGGTACAGGGAAAAAACAAAAAAATACACTGGTAATTTATATAGAGAACCTATTCCAGCATTCTGGTAATTACTGTTCCACTCTTAAATGTAAAAGTAGAGTAGATAACAACAAAGAGCTCAGAACCTGAAATAGAAACAAAACAAGCAAGCAAAAAAAATCAAACACTAACCACTACTACTGGTTAAGGATTTTGCCAAGAAAATATATTCTCAAACATTGAAACTATATGCTCTAGAAAATCTGTATATGTATGTACTTCTTTATATGAGGAGTATTTCAAAAAGTTAGTTTATTTCATAGTGACTACAGATATTAAACACACTTTGAGTTGTCTTTATGAAATCTCTTTCAACAAACAACTATTGAGTTTGAAGAGTCAGTCATTATTTCAGGTAATGTAGGTACCTATCTTCCACCAGTGGGAGAGACAGACAAGCAAGCAGGCAAATCTGCAGGTTAGTATCCAAACCCCTCCTAATTTTAATTCTCCCTAGAGATATACAGTCTCAATAGACTCCTTAACTTGGACTTATTGCAACAATAAAACTAACAGGAATGCCTTTTCTTTCTCATATTACTTTTAATTCCTACTCTTTGACATCCACCACCTGACACATTCTGCCCTTTAGAAAATATCTACCCAAATCAGTCAACTTCTTTAAATTCTGAAAATATTTATCATGAATTTGGCTCCA